>NC_090941.1:328020824-330520824 GCF_040938575.1 Ambystoma mexicanum | reverse complement strand
TGCAAGTAATTAACTGGAGACAACATTAGGGATCTACTTCACACATTAGAGGAACGGACCTAACAACGTATTATAACGTGGCTTATGTGTCACCTTCAGAGGTTGGAACGAGGCAAAGTGAATCACTGCGCAGACAGACCCTTCACTACAGAAATAGGCACATGAAGCAGACTATTTTTCTCATTCGGTAAAATCTAGTAATGTATGAGCGCACTGGTTGGTATTGCTTAGGAGCATTGAAAATAACATTCTCTGCTTTTCCGAATGCATCCCCCTAGCATTTCTAGTTGTCATGCCAGCCAGATATTGAGCTTTCCAGCTTCCCGTCGACCCCTCAGCTTAGTCTACGCCACCAGAATGTGCTAAAACCAAAACGGAGGCCATAAAACTGGCAGCAGCCCTGTGCCCCCTCTCTTCTGGAGTCACTAAGTAAAAAGATGACACCAATAGGACTGCTGAGAGGGAGTGTTAAAACCAGCTCAGGTTGTGAAAAGACAACCACCCCCCGTGGATTGCGGGCCAAAGGATCTGGCATTGGGACTATTTAGTTTTAAAGAGCGTGACACATGTTGTACTGTCTTTCTTTGCTTTAGGAACTACTCCACTAAATTTCAGCATACAGTGTTTTCCTTTAGCTTCAATTTCCCTAGATCGTTTAGGAATTCTTACTCCCAGTTCAATAAATGTAGTAATGTCCTTCATTTTCTCAAGATTTCTTTGGAGTTCTGACTTACAGTCTCGGAATACAATGATTTACTTTAGCTTCCCTTTCTCGGTATGCTTTCGGGGTTCAGACCATAGTTTGTAGCATACATTTTTGAAATATAATGTAACTTTCTCAATGCACTCTAGAGGCACAAAATGTAGGTGCCAGCATGCATGCAGGTGTCTCTTTGACTTAACTCTCTCAATACCCTATAGGAACTCTAACTAAATGGTCCAGCATGGAATGTGTCTCTGGAAATGAACTTTCGCACTGCTCTCTAGGAACTCCCAATTCCAGCATTCTTTAACTCAACCTTCGTAAATATGCTCTAGGTCCCAACATGCAGTGTGTCTCTAACATCACCTCAAGTTGCAGCATGCACCATTTCTCTCAGTGTCCACTTTATCAGTGAACTTCTCAGCGGACCACAGATTTTTCTCCTGGCTTCCCCCTCCCACTTGTGGCTTCCTACTCTGAACCCATGTCTTGGTTCTGAGAAATGCCTTCTCCTATTTCCTGGTCTGGTGTCCTATGGGCATCCGCTCATCGGGACGGCCATCTCTGCCACTCCACTCGACTACAGCAACTAGCGTACCTCCTCCACTGCTGCTCTCCCTCTATCCTCTTGTCCGCACCCCAGGAACCTGTGGTCTGGCAGAGGTTCTCACCTCAGCCTTGTTGCTGCTGAGCAGCTGTGTGTCTGACAACCACAGACTCTCCCTGGCTTAGCCCTCCAGCTGGGTTGTCCACAGACCTTCAGCTCGCATGTGCACGACAGCATTCCTCGGGGTCCAGTGCCACTTGCCATTGATAATGCTGATGATGACCACTTCCTCTCAGCGTCAGCGGCCTTTCTTCTGGCTCTGGTGCAGCGGGTCGCAACTCCTAACTAGAGCCAGGGACTAAAGACTCCAGATATGGTGTTCCACTGTACGTCATGAAGAGCACCTCATTACATTAGTTCATTGACTCCCTAATACTCTGATTTGCAATTGAACATCACAATTATACGTATGAAATATAGTAATTATAAACTTTAAGCTCAATCATTGAATCTCTATGCCTGCGTCAGTCACAGGTTGCTCTGCGTTCCCACATTTGAAGTGTGAGAAGTGTTAAGTTGATACTCCATAACATAATAACAGCAGAGGGCATCCAAAACCTCTCACATCATCTGGATGTTTCGAACACCTGATTCTGTTTCCATTTTTTAAGATAACAGTTTGACATTGCATTGGAAGGGCCCTGGGCTCCTTCTGTTTGGGTTGCTACAGGCAGCACTCGCCATTCTACCCCAGCCTTCAAGGTCCCATGTGTTGCTTGCCAGTGTTTCTTGTAAAGTTATGATGGAAAAGCTGGACAAAGACTTTCCATCTTAGAGACCTTCAAGTTATGTGGCTGTTCCTGTCATATTCCATTGGATCTTGGATGTTTCCTCTTCTCTGCTTGCTGATCTTTGACAGTCATGCAGATTGATGAACTGTTACTCTGGGTAACAAGATGTGGGTTTGTTCATTCATTGGCAGTGTGCCAGTCCTTAGCCTTATCTGCACTTTGACCATTAGCTCACAGTGGTGGACTACCCTATAGGGAACTCTGGAGATTTCCCAGTAGACCTCTGCATCCTGGGCCTCTTTTGTGTGGTAACCCATTGTATTTCCACATATCCTCATAGGAAAAGCGTTGGACTTGCTAAAATGTGTAATTTTGGGCCCCGTAGAACATTATTTACAGGGCCTCTTTTGGTTCCCAGCCCACCCCTGCAGCCTCATCTTCTGAAAGGCAGTTTTGAGCATCTCCCTTTTGTGGTTTAATCAAGGAGGAGCTCCTCCCATTTTCCGGATCAAAATGCAGCCAAGTTAGCACACTATTAGACGAGAACTGCTAGCCACTTTGCATTTCTTGTTATTTTCCTCATGTTCATATGGTGCTCTGCTGGATTCTTCATTCAGGGTATGAGAGCTGGCATCTGACATTTTTCCTACTTCTTAGGCATTCATGCTGTGGGATGTTTTTACCCATGCATCCAAGCCCTACCATAAAACTGTGCAGTACTGGCATTGAAAACATCATGATGGCCAGAACTCCCCAGAGAGCGCACAGGGAAAACATGAAGAATAGGCACCACCCATTTTTGCCTATGTTGTGAGCACAGTAGGGCACTGCCTAAAACCACCATTGGGCTACACACACAGTAGCCTGAAACCATTGGGAATGGCAATGCTGATTGCCAAAAGTAACCCAGAACTGTGGGTCATTTTCTTAATGTCAAAATGGATGCAATACTGGTGCTCACCGCTATCAGAAAGCCGGCGTTTTAAAACCACCAGACTTTTGTGTACAACTGAACAAATGAACCCAAACCAGGCCAAGGAAAGACTTGCTAAGAGGTGGATACAATGTAAAACTATATTCTGAAATGACTTGGAGGAAGTAATAATTTAATGTATATATTCAAAATAGCTGGGGATGTCAGCAGCTTAAGTGAATTTGGGTTTAAAGCCACTAAAATCGAAATGTTTAGAATAAATGAGTGACCTACTTTTGAGTGTCACATAGGTTGCAATTGTTTAAATGTCATAGTTTTGAACTTAGAATCAGCATTCTAGCTGCATGTGCAAAAATTGTAAGTTGGATTTAAATGTAGAAAACTGGGAACTAAAGTGGCATTTAGCTGAATTCTGCCTGACAGCTACCCCCGACAGGAGAGGGAATTCAGCAGCTGTGTTCCCAGGCCTGGCTGCATCCTGCTGCCACTGCCAAAAGCAGATGACACCTCTCTGATTGAATTAGGGGAGTGGCACCTGGGGACTACAGGAAACTAAACAAAGCCCTGTCCTGGACTCAGGCAAATGTTATATTAGGGGGGTCGTAAAATGGCTTCCTCTTGGGAGAAACTGGGAGGGGCAGTACCTGTGAGGGCAAGCTAAGCTTGGGGGAAGTGGATAAACCAGAAATTCCACCATGTGCTTTGGAAAACCACACCCCGTGATTTTAAAAAGATGGATAATTCACAGTGCGGACATGTCAAAATTATATAAATAACATCATCATTTTTGTGATTTTTTCTGTGCACATTTTAAGAGGTGTTAGGACCCTGTGGTATGTTCTTGGGGATAGTAGCGGGAAAAAAGGTTGCTACTCCAAATGTATGCATGTTAAAAATCTGACACTTTATCATCTGAAACCCATATCCCTGGTGCACATCTGTGTAAAATCTAGAAAGGTTTAGAGGTCGTCATCTGGATGAAAAGGGGAGAATTCTGTCATAAGTGGACACAACATCGTACAAAGACAGGGATTGGATGGTTTGGTGCTACAGAAAATATGTTAACTGGACCTATAATATTAGAAAAATGGTACATAGATAAATATGTATTTGGGTCAGAAATAGATTTGTGTGCAATTTGACAAGAGGAGGTTCCCCTGACCATAAAACCTACAGCATCACCCTGACACTCCATTTCTTTCCCCCAATCAAGGGAGAGAGGAGGAACTGGCCAATGATAAGTGAGAGGGGCAGGCTTAGGTAGGCCCAGGCACACACCCATTTTCAAAACACATAAAAGGAA
Source organism: Ambystoma mexicanum (assembly GCF_040938575.1). Taxonomy (NCBI): domain Eukaryota; kingdom Metazoa; phylum Chordata; class Amphibia; order Caudata; family Ambystomatidae; genus Ambystoma; species Ambystoma mexicanum. Next base: position 330,516,546 of record NC_090941.1, on the reverse strand, counting down.
CATTGAAACCCAGGTAGAGAGATTCACTTTCCACTTTCTTGCGGGACGCTTTGCCGGGAGATTTCAGACTTCACATCCAGAGATCCAGACTTCAAATCCATCAATCTCCAGAGATCAGAAATTAACTCCAGAATTTGTAGCAGAGAGGCCTGAATCCACCAGCTGAATCCTCTTCAGCAGGCCTCAAAACCAACTAAACTATTCAACAGCCGGGCGAGCTGTTTGAATTCTTTGCCAAGAACTTTTGCAAGAACCTGTAGCAGTATCCAGAAAGCAGTGCTGTATCCGGAACCAGAGAGAACCAGAGACCAGATCGCTTTGAAGAACTGCTAGGAGAGGACCGCAGCCAATCCTGACCCGATCCGTGACGAAGTCGCATTCCTGTCCAAAATATAGTGTGAGTCCCCAGCTAGGACTGTGCCAGAACTAATCTCTTAGTTTAAATAATCTAATTCAAACTATTTTGACCTAATTAGAACTGCCTCCTAGAAATCGTGTCATTCTGTCATTCTAAAGCTTCCAAAACTGTCATCTGTCATTCTGAGATTGACTTTTTCTTTTGAGAATCTACCGTCACGAAATCATTTAAAAAATTTTAACTTTCATCTTAAAGCTGAGATTCTTGGCTTTACAACGAACCTAGAACTGACTTCCTACTCATTATACTTTTTCTGCAATCGCGATTTACGCACTCGCAAAAATTACCGCGATTTGCAATTTGGCCTGATTTCTTCACCTGTAAAAAGATAGCCGCTTTTGCTTGAACTGCTAAAATTCGTTTGCAACCTACTAACCATCCCTGAATCATTGTTAGGGCTGATTTAAAGTGTCTACCACTCACCCTGAACCTCCTACAGAGAATTAAAATCAATTTTAGCATCATTTCACTTCATTGCCACCACATTCGAAGCATTTTGGGCCTGTGTTTTAAAATCATACCTGTTTTTCTCTAAGCTTGCTAGGGGGGGGGTGAATTGTCAAAGAAAAGTGATTACATTGTCTTTTGTTGAAGTCATATCAAGTTTATTTTTTGTACTGCATTTTCATTCATCATTGCATTGTCCTTGAAGCCATAAAAGAAATTCTCAGCTACTTCATCCTCTCTATATCACTTCTAAGCCATCAAAAAGAGTGTACCACTGTAACATTATCCATTGTTGATCACTATCATCCTCACAAGTGTGCTATCAAATATTAATTTATTATAAAAGTGTGATATATATATACTGTTTAATTTTTCAAATAAAACCTTTTAATTTGCAAAACAAACCTACTTCTTGGCTCAGTGGAGTCAGGGGGATTCTAAGAGAGGGGTGTGATATAAGGGTTGTCATCCAGAGTACATGAACTGGACATAAAAATATATCAATAAGGGTTTCCATCAGCATCCCAGACTAGGCATTGACTTAGCTGTAGTGTTGAATTGAATCCGCTTACAAAGTGGGGGCTCGTAGCCGGGATATCCTGGATTAGATTTACCACTTGTGCAGCTTAATACAGTGTGTCAACTGACCGGATACACATATCCGGTTAGATCACCACGCTGTTTTACACTGTGGAAGCACCCCTCAAAGGGACGCTCTAAGGAGACGGTCTGTTTTGCAAAATAAAATACAAAATTAAGGCGTCAGGAAGGAAATCAAATTCCAGAATGACATCACTGGTAGACATCAAAATAGCCAGGGAACACCTCTTACATAAGCTATTTGTGAGAGGCGAATGGAATCATCAGGACCAGACGGTCTGGTTGCAGGCAATCGCGCAACAGGTCACTGAAACAGGGGCAGATAAATGGAGAGATCAGGGTCCATTACATGTGGCCCTAGGTGAATTATATATGGCCCCTAAAGCCAAAGATGAACACAATAAGATTGCCAGGATAGCGGCATATTTGTACCTATATATGGGAGTCATGCAGGACAAATGTGCTGATGGCCAAGATCTGGCAAATAGGCAACGGATGGTGTTAGAAAAGGCCCAATCTGATCTGGTCTCTTCTGAGCAGAGGCTGCACAGAAGCCAGGAGTCAGAAAACGAGAGTAGACAATACATCATTAAAATGAAGGAGGATATGGATATGCTGCAACAGGAAAAGGCTGACTAGGATACCAGATTTCTGGCCTTGCAGAAGGAGTACCAAGAAGGTTTGGACTCCCTACTGCAGAGCCAGAAAAAGCTGGAGCAACAATTAGATTTCAATAGGGTATGTGCTGAGCAGGTAGTCACCCTGCAAAGTCACCTAGATAGGGAAAAGGCAGAGAGCAATACACTGATTTTGAAAGACCTGGATACCCAGGCAGAGTTTGACCAGGAACGCCAGAAAGCTGGTGCCTTTCAAAGGCAGAGGGACGACCTGGCGGCACAGATGCAGGCTCTTAGTCAGGAAAGGGACACCTTAGGCCAGGAAGTCTGCCACTTAAAAAGGAAAATTGAAGAAAATCACCTGGCCCTCCAGGGACTGGGTGACCTCCAAAAAGAACACCAGAACGTGTTAGAGCACACCAGGAGAGTGGAGGATGCTCTGGCAAGAAAGGAGCAGGCCAATAGGGATGGGACTCAGGAGGTAACCCTCCTGCAGCAAAGACTGACCCAGTGCTCCAGGACCAATCAGGAAACGCAGAGAGAGAATGAGGCTCTCTGTCAGCACAACGATAGGCTCCAGCAACAGGTAGCCATGCAGGAGAGACTGATAGAGTCTAGTAAGGCCTTAGTTGAGGAACTGAAAGCGCAGGCTCTTGCATGGCAACAGAGAGCAGGGGCTGATAGAGATGAGGTTCGCTGGGAAAGGGAAATACCTGAGCATAACCTCAGGAGCCCTAGTACCAGAGGCCTTCATCCCTCCCAGTCCCTGGACTCTGCCGACCCCATGTCCTCTGGCGCACATGAGCCCAGGGCCACGGGGATGGCAGATTACTATCCAACCAGAAGTATGGGGCTCAAGGGGATTGCAAGGTAGCCTACAATTGCAATGTGGGGAGGATCAGGCCCCACAAGAATTCATGCAAGAATTGAAGCGTGCCTTTGCGCAGACCACCAGAAGGGTGCACACGGACAGCAGAGAATTCATCAACACATTTTTCCATGCTCTTCCCAAGTACATAATGACCCAGCTCATGAGAGATTTTCACGAGAAAAGATCTTTAGACTGGGTCATTGAGCAAGCCACCCGGATCTATGAGGTACAGAAGCCTATAGAAAATAAAAGTAATGCGCAGAAAAACCCCAAAACCAACAGCACCCCTGCTGCTGCCAAGGTGGCGGAGGTAAAGGTTGCCCCCGTTTTAGATTTGGAGATGGGGGGGCCTAAAAACCTGCCTGCGCCAAATAATTCACAGCCCAGAAGGCCCTCGGGCCAGTCACAGACAGGGAGTCAAGGAGGTAGTCCCACAAATGGGGTCCCTCGCTCCCCTGATTAGAGGGAAATCTTCCTGCTACAAGGGAAACCGACCCATCCTGGGTTATGTGGGGGCTCCTCCAGCCCAAGGGGGGAAATCCAGCCAAGTGCCTAACCCGGGGAACTTCCCTCCTAACTTCCCACAGGAGGGCAGAAATTCACCAAACCATGGGCCGAACTTTTTCCCCAGGTATCCACAAGGATTCCAGCCCCAAACTCATCCATCCTTCTTTCCCCAATTCCCTGAGCCCAGACCACCTAATCCGGGAGAGGGGAGGCCAAGGGTGGAGGGGTACCCAAATCTTCCCAATCCGGGGTATTACCAGAGAAGGGATAGCTACCCTTCCCGGGATCAGCCCAGGGGAGAAAATAGAGTCCCGTATCAGCCTGAGCGGGTTTCACAACTTGAGCGCCAGGTCCAAAATATGGCACGGGATCTGGGTCACATACTGAGGGCTCAACAGAACCCTCAGATGAGCATGCCACCGCAGAATGCCCCAAACTCTGGGCCTGGTGCTCCAGAACAATGACGAGGGCAGCACCCCGATAACCCACCGGTTCCCAGGGAGGAGGTACAAGGGGAAGGGGGGTGTAAAGCCTTGGAGGAAGCTTCCTTCCCAACTAGTAAACAGTCCTTGGAAAACCAGGAACCGGAAACGAAATCTCCTACCCCTGAAAGTCTGCCACCCAAGGAGCAGAGAGGAGGTAGGGGAAACAAAGGACCCAAACAGACCCACTTTGTGGAGGAGGTACAGGTCTTCCAATTTGAGGGAGAGGGATCCTCAGAAGATCCTGGGAAAAGGATCTTCTCCTTCAGAGATGGGGGAACCCCTCCCAAGGAAAAATGGGTCCCAAGAGATTCCAATCCAGACTGGGTAGATGTGGGGATTGAGCTGTCGCCGCCCATCATCCTATCCCAGAACCAACAATACCAAAAACCCCTGGTTCAAACCCATCCTCGTGACTGCCTCCAAAAAGGCAGGGGCGGCCCAGAACCGGAACCAGGGGAACCTAAAACCGAATCAACAGACTGGGTAGATGTGTGGATTGAGCTGTCGCCGCCCATCATTCTATCCCAGATCCAACAATACCAAAATCCCATGGGTCAAACCCATCCTGATGACTGCCTCCAAAAAGGGGGGGGGGCGGCCCAGAACCCAAAACCATTTCCAGTTGCCAACTTTTTCTTTCAGATTCCCCAGGCTCTTCACAGAATTCTGCCCAAATCTCTTCTCTCGCCATGTCCAAAACCAGAAAGTTAGCCCACCAATTGTCCAAAAATGTGCATTATCTTGTGCCCCCTTGAGGAGAAGGAGGGAAGATACTATGCCCCGGTACAAGGGCAGGGTACAATTTTGGCACTGGTGGACACTGGATCCCAAACTACCCTTCTGTCCAAAAGGGCGTTTGATGAACTAAATGCAGGAAGGGGGGAGAATTACCATATTCCTCTCACCTCTCTTCCTGGACAACTGCACAACTTTGACGGGAAGGAAATTCCCGTCAAGGGGACTTCAGAGTTGGACATCAAAATTGGGCGACACAAGATGAAACATCCGGTCATAGTAGTGACTCCAGACGGCACCCCTTGTTTACTAGGAAATGACCTCCTGAGAAGGTTGTCACCCCTAATAGATTGTGTAAACAAGGTCCTCTGGACCCAGACTAGCCGACCAATAAAATTAAAACAGAGTGTCAACCATGTTAGTTTAAACGGCACGTGCCACATGGTTGAACAAAAATCTGACCAAGTAGAATTTCACTTGCAGAACAACCAAATTCCAGATGTGACAGTAATAGCAGTAGGACAACAGACTGGTGATGGGGCGTCCTCTCTATTTCTGAAAATCAACCTTCCTTCCAGTTTAAGGTGGTATTCCACACTGGAAGGAAATACTCTGAAATTCTTTACCAATCCACAATCAGACACTCCCACTCCTATAGTTCAGAAAGATGTGAAATCAGCTCAGAGCCTGGCCGATATTCAGCAAATTGGAGAGCAGTTGTTCATCCCTGTTCAGTTAAATGAGGGGAAGGACTCTGTTCTCGCTCGAGTGTGTGTGAACAAGGGTAAGAGCTTCGTCAGCGAAGCCATGTTCCGCCAACTCCCAAAAGATCCAGCCATTCCCACATACAAACTGATAGACAAATGGGAAATGGATCTGGAAACACCCAATTCCAAACATCTCCTGCCAAGCAGGTGTATGCTCAAAATCTCCATTGGCAACAAGAGCATAGTCCATAATTGTTGGGTCGTGCGAGACGTCACTGCCGCCTTTTACTTAGGCAGTGACATTCTCAATCGCTTCGCCATTAGTTTGGACCTAATAAACTTCAAAGCTTGGTCCCGATTAGCGGATAATCCCATGGGCTTTGATGATCAAGAAAAAGCATTTAGGTCAGCTCAATTGCTACCTTGTACAGTTGAAATTCAGCTTAAAGAGGAAGTCACCATCCCAGAAAGGACCCGACAATTCTCCCTGGAAGTGAAAGTTAAAAGAGGACAAAAATCGAAAAACCCCGATGCTTATATTCATCTAAATGCTTCTCTCCACCAGCAAGGGTTAGGGGTAAACCCAACACCATTAGTCAACATAGAACATGACACCATTCCAATAGAGGTGGATAACAGCACCTTACAGAGTATTACTCTAGCCGCAGGCACCATTATTGGAATGGCGGTTGATGACCAACATTTCTCCATTGATTTAGGAAATGAACTGTTAGGACCAATCCCAAGGACTGTTTTGACAGTGACAGTGATGACAATACAACACCATACAGGATCTTTACCCGGCATGGGGGGAGCTTCCTGGTGTACACTTCTTGCCCTTATGGTAAGGAAGATGTGACTTGTGACTTCAGGAGGGATGAGGTGATTTTCCAGGTCCATGAGGGCTGCCTTTCCCACCTGAAGCCTCCAGTCCAAATCAGCACTCTGACCAGGGACATCTCCACCCAGCTGGAGGAGGCCGCTGAGATAGCAAAACCAGAAGTCTTTCCAGGCTTCAGGCAGATGGTGGAAGAGAGAGTCAACCTAGCTGATGCCTGTGTGACTCTGTAACAGAAGCAAAAGTTGAAACAAGTTTTCTTGGATTTCCAAGATCTCTTTGTGGTAGACTCATATGACTGTGGTCGCACCGACATCCACACCACAACAATTCCCACGGACCCTGGAATGACTCCAGTGTTTGTGAAGCAATATCGTTTGCCTCTCGCATCAATGGAGTCCCTTACTGAAATAATTAAGAACCTTGAGTCCCGTGGAATAATCCGTCCAGTCCACAGCACTTTCAATAATCCGGTGCTGGGAATATTGAAGCCAAACGGCCAGTGGAGGCTCTGCGCCGACCTTAGGGAGCTCAACAAATGGGTCCATACTTCCCGATGGCCTCTGCCCTACATTGACCAAGGTCTGGCCCAGATCCAGGGGTCACAGGTATTCACTGCAATAGACCTGACCAATGGTTACTGGACCGTGCCTGTCAGTAGGGAGGACCAATACAAACTGGCTTTTACCTTTGGGGCCAGCAGTACACATGGACCCGGACTCCCTTCGGATACCTCAACTCCGGCAATGAATTCAACATTTTCCTACATAAGGCCATGCCCGACCTGGGTGCGAGGGGTAACCTGGCTTATGTAGATGATGTCCTCATCAAAAGTTCATCTGTGGAGGAACACATAGCGGAGATCCGTTATGTTCTGACACATTTGAGGGCCGCCGGAGCAAAACTTTCCTTTCAGAAAGCACAGTGGTGTAGAACCCGTGTTAATTTCTTGGGGCATGAGATTACTCCTCATGGTCTCTGTCCCAAAGAAAAGAAAGTGGAAGCACTTCAGAAACTGAAAGACCCCACAACTCTGCGGGAACTAAGGAGCCTCCTTGGACTGACTAATTACAGCAGAAAGTTCATTGAAGGCTACGCAGAGATCACTAGACACCTGATTCATCTCTTGAAGGGGGGGTCAAGTGGGATTGGGGTCCAGAACAATCCGAGGCAGTAAGACAACTCAAGAGAAGCCTCTCACAAGCGCCTTGCCTAGCTTACCCTGTCAGAAACAAGGAGTTCTTCCTGGAGACAGGGTTCTCTAATACATGCTTGACTGCAGTGTTATACCAAAAGCATGACAAGGTCAATAAAGTAATCTCCTATGCGAGCAAAACTTTATCCTCGGTGGAGGAAAAATTCAACGATTGTGAGAAGGCACTCCTGGCAACGGTGTGGGCATTGAAGAATTACCGCCCGTTCATCCAGGGGGAACACATCATAGTGGAGACTCCACACCAGCCTCTGCAATACCTCCAAAGTGACAGAATCCGGGCCGGAAATGTGAGTAATTCCCGAATTACTTCCTGGATTCTGTCAATGCAAGGCTTTCCTGTGGAGGTCAGATATGGCCAAAACAAGAAGAGTCCCCTCGCGCAAGGTCTGGTTGACTTGCAATATTGTGCCAGAGAAAACTGTCTCGAGGACGAAAGTCTAAAAATCAAGGACAACATGGAGGCATACCTTAATTCCCCACACAAAGTCTTTGAAGAAGACAAGTGTGAGGGAATGCCCACTGTCTATGTGGATGGATGCTCTTACCATGTTGACAACAATGGGGAGAAAGAACTTGTGGCCGGTGTAGGGAACGCATGGGTGAATGAGTCCCCAGAACCCTCCACTGGATACAAAATTGGTCCCCGAAGTAGTGAGGTGGCAGAATTGATGGCTGTGCATCAAGCCATCCTCACTGCTGTCCAACATCAACTCCACAAACTGGGCATAATCACAGATTCGGATTATGTACGGAACGGGTTCGTGGAGCAGCTGGTTAACTGGAAAACCAGAGGCATGCTATGTGCAAATAACAAACCTTTGAAACATGGGAAGTTAATCCAAAACATTGATGATCTGGTCACCTTGAATGGGATGACCATCTACTGGAAAAAGATCAAGGGTCATTCCAAAGTAGAGGGACCAGACAAAACTGGAAATGACTTAGCTGATCAGCTGGCCAAAACCGGGGCCATCCAAGGGGATCTAATAGAAATAGAGTCCCTGTTGGGGGAAATCCAGGTCACTGCTATCACTAGGTCCCAGACAAATGCTCACAATGATCTTTCAACTGCACAATGGAGTAAGGAGACCCCTGATGCTGATTTGATTACAGCTCAGAAAGGGGATCCAATAATTGGTATGTTTTACCAACACATTGAGGACCCTGAGAACTTTCCCCTGACGGATACTGATTACATTGGGAAAGAGGACCTAAGAGTGTTGATGAAATGTCCAAAAAGGTTCCGAATCCAAGACGGTTTGTTGGTAAGGAAATCCCAAGCTGGCCATGATCAGTGGGTGGTCACTACCTCATTCCGAAGCCTGATGTTAAGTCACGCCCATGATGCGGCCACAGCCGGTCATAGGGGGCTCCACATAACCCTGGAAATCTTAAGAGAGATTGCATACTGGCCACATATGGGCCAGGACCTCAACCAATACTTGAAGGGGTGTCTTGTGTGTGCACAATTTCAGCCAACATCCCTCACACGCCGGGCGCCTCTCCAAAAGAGGGGAATGACACTGCCATGGCCAGATTTGCAAATCGACTTCGTAGGCTCTGTAATTCGCTCCTCTCGGGGAAATAAGTACATGTTGACGGTCACATGCTTGTTTACCAAGTGGGTGGAATGTCTCCCAGCCCCAAATTGCAAGGCAGAAACAGCAGCTGCCCTGATGATTAACCACATCTTTTCCCGTTTTGGTCTACCTCAAAGGATTGAGTCAGACAGAAGATAGCCACTTCACCAGCGAGGTAATGACAAAGATGTGGGAGATACTGGGGGTCAAAAGGAAGCTACATATTGCTTACCGGCCAGCTTCTTCTGGGGCAGTAGAACGCTACAACCGAACCATTGTGAGCATCTTAAAAAAGTTTGTGGCAGATTCTGGGCCAACTTGGGATATCCGATTACCTCTGGTCCTAATGGCCATCAGATCTACCCCTTCATCTGCAACTAAAATGTCACCATTTGAGTTGATGACCGGACGCAAGATGGTGCTTCCCCAGCATTTGCTCTACAGAACCCAAGAGCAAACGTTGATAAATGCCTCCACAACTCATGAGTATGTGGAGAATTTAAGGAAACACCTCCAACATGCTTTTGCCTATGCTCAGCGGAATCTAGAAAGATCAGCTGATAGCATGAAAACCCACAATGACCTGAAGACCACCAGGAAGGAACATACTGTGGGGGACCGGGTCTATCTATACAATTTCCAAAGGAACCAGGCCAAACAGCGAAAATGTTTGCCTACATGGAAGGGATCATTTGAAATTATAGACAAAATCTCCCCTGTAGCCTATAAGATCCGCATCCCCAAAGGTAGTCTGGCGGAAGGGGAAGACAAGTGGGTACATATAAATCAGCTAAAGTGTTGCCATCCCAGGCACACTCTGCAGCAACTGGAGGAATCCCCTGGAATCCCAGAGGGGGCCGCTCCAGATTAATCCAGTTCCAACCTAAATTATCCCATGTATATAGTCTCTAAAATATTATGATTCTTGTAAAAATGCTTCCTGTTATATCTTGTTTTTTTAAAAAATATGACTGAAAAATGTAACCGGATGTATAAAATGTATGTGTTTGCCACACCATTAATAGTGGTGGAGAAATGTCTACGAATAGGTATTGCCGCTTTTGCTTTATCATCCTAGGAGAGATGAAACCACGGAGACTGACCAAGGAGAACGACCCAGAGACCGGGAGCAAAGATCCGAGGGGCCCGGGGTACCGCTCAATATTCCCATCAGGACAGGCGAGGAGAACCGATCGATCCAACCGGATGGAGGAAAAGATGCTGAACTGTGCCATCTACAGAACTGGAAGAAGATGAGGCGAACATCCCAGATCTTGCGAGTTCCATCAGTGAAAGATCAGAATGGCCATCGCAAGAGGGGGGGCTTGTGGGATGTTTTTACCCATGCATCCACACCCTACCATAAAACTGTGCAGTACTGGCATTGGAAACATCATGATGGCAGGAACTCCCCAGAGAGCGCACAGGGAAAACATGAAGAATAGGCTGCCACCCATTTTTGCCTATGTTGTGAGCACAGGAGGGCACTGCCTAAAACCACCATTGGGCTACACACACAGTAGCCTGAAACCATTGGGAATGGCAATGCTGATTGCCAAAAGCAACCCACAACTGTGGGGAATTAATTTTCTTAATGTCAAAATGAATGCAATACTGGTGCTCACCACTATCAGAAAGCCAGCGTTTTAAAACCACCAGACTTTTGTGTAAAACTGAACAAATGAACCCAAACCAGGCCAAGGAAAGACTTGCTAAGAGGTGGATACAATGTAAAACTATATTCTGAAATGACTTGGAGGAAGTAATTATTTAATGTATATATAAAAAATAGCTGGGGATGTCAGCAGCTTAAGTGAATTTGGGTTTAAAGCCACTAAAATCGAAATGTTTAGAATAAATGAGTGACCTACTTGTGAGTGTCACATAGGTTGCAATTGTTTAAATGTCATAGTTTTTAACTTAGAATGAGCATTCTAGCTGCATGTGCAAAAATTGTAAGTTGGATTTGAATGTAGAAAACTGGGAACTAAAGTGACATTTAGCTGAATTCTGCCTGACAACTACCCCCGACAGGAGAGGGAATTCAGCAGCTGTGTTCCCAGGCCTGGCTGCATCCTGCTGCCCCTGCCAAAAAGAGATGACACCTCTCTGATTGAATTAGGGGAGTGGCACCTGGGGACTACAGGAAACTAAACAAAGCCCTGTCCTGGATTCAGGCAAATGTTATATTAGGGGGGTCGTAAAATGGCTTCCTCTTGGGAGAAACTGGGAGGGGCAGTGCCTGTGAGGGCAAGCTGAGCTTGGGGGAAGTGGATAAACCAGAAATTCCACCATGTGCTTTGGAAAACCACACCCCTTTGGGGCCAGAGCATGATTTTAAAAAGATGGATAATTCACAGTGCGGACTTGTCAAAATTATATAAATAACATCATCATTTTTGTGATTTTTCTGTGCACATTTTAAGAGGTGTTAGGACCGTGTGGTATGTTCTTGGGGATAGTAGCGGAAAAAAAGGTTGTTACTCCAAATGTATGCATGTTAAAAATCTGACACTTTATCATCTGAAACCCATATCCCTGGTGCACATCTGTGTAAAATCTGGAAAGGTTTAGAGGTTGTTATCTGGATGAAAAGGGGAGAATTCTGTCATAAGTGGACACAACATCGTACAAAGACAGGGATCAGATGGTTTGGTGCTACAGAAAATATGTTAACTGGACCTATAATATTAGAAAAATGGTACATAGATAAATATGTATTTCGGTCAGAAATAGATTTGTGTGCAATTTGACAAGAGGAGGTTCCTCTGACCATAACACCTACAGCATCACTCTGGCACTACATTTCTTTCCCCCAATCAAGGGAGAGAGGAGGAACTAGCCAATGATAAGTGAGAGGGGCAGGCTTAGCTAGGCCCAGGCACACACCCATTTTCAAAACACATAAAAGGAACATTGAAACCCAGGTAGAGAGATTCACTTTCCACTTTCTTGCGGGACGCTTTAACGGGAGACTTCAGACTTCACATCCAGAGATCCAGACTTCAAATCCATCAATCTCCAGAGACCAGAAATGAACTCCAGAATTTGTAGCAGAGAGGCCTGAATCCACCAGCTGAATCCTCTTCAGCAGGCCTCACAACCAACCAAACTATTCAACAGCCGGGCGAGCTGTTTGAATTCTTTGCCAAGAACATTTGCAAGAACCTGTAGCAGTATCCAGAAAGCAGTGCTGTATCCGGAACCAGAGAGAACCAGAGACCAGATCGCTGTGAAGAACTGCTAGGAGAGGACCGCAGCCAATCCTGACCCGATCCGTGACGAAGTCGCATTCCTGTCCAAAATATAGTGTGAGTACCCAGCTAGGACTGTGCCAGAACTAATCTCTTAGTTTAAAATAATCTAATTCAAACTATTTTGACCTAATTAGAACTGCCTCCTAGAAATTGTGTCATTCTGTCATTCTAAAGCTTCCAAAACTGTCATCTGTCATTCTGAGCTTGACTTTTTCTTTTGAGAATCTACCTTCACGAAATCATCTGTATCTCTTGAACCATTTGTGATAGAAGCAAATTTAACTTTCATCCTAAAGCTAAGATTCTAGGCTTTCCAACGAACCTAGAACTACTCCTTATACTTTTCCCGCAATCGCGATTTACGCACTCGCAAAAATTACCGTGATTTGCAATTTGGCCTGATTTCTTCACCTGTAAAAAGATAGCCGCTTTTGCTTGAACTGCTAAAATTTGTTTGCAACCTAATAACCATCCCTGAATCATTGTTAGGGCTGACCTGAACTGATTTAAAGTGTCTACCACTCACCCTGAACCTCCTACAGGGAATTAAAATCAATTTTAGCATCATATCACTTCATTGCCACCACATTCAAAGCATTTTGGGCCTGTGTTTTAAAATCATACCTGTTTTTCTCTAAGCTTGCTAGGGGGAGGGGTGTGAATTGTCAAGTAAAAGTGATTACATTGTCTTTTGTTGAAGTCATATCAAGTTTATTTTTTGTACTGCATTTTCATTCATCATTGCATTGTCCTTGAAGCCATAAAAGCATTCTCAGCTACTTCATCCTCTCTATATCACTTCTAAGCCATCAAAAAGAGTGTACCACTGTAAGATTATCCATTGTTGATCACTATCATCCTCACAAGTGTGCTATCAAATATTAATTTACTATAAAAGTGTGATAGATATATATTGTTTAATTTTCAAATAAACCTTTTAAATTTGCATAACAAACCTACTTCTTGGCTCAGCGGGGTCGGGGGGATTCTGAGAGAGGGGTGTTATATAAGGGTTGTCATCCAGAGTAAATGAACTGGACATAGAAATACATCAATAAGGGCTTCCATCAGCATCCCAGACTAGGCATTGACTTAGCTGTAGTGTTGAATTGAAGTCGCTTACAATGCTGATCACTATTTGTGTTATTTTATTATTGTATGGCTTTTGTGTATTTTAACTACTTCACTGGGTGCCCACTATCACACATACTCGTCTGACCACTCTTTGCTTTGATGTTTCTTGATGATATTTAGTTCTGGCTCAAGTAGTGATAGCCACCGGTGTGAATGGAAAACACTATTGGCATAGGAAGGACATGTCTGCACACCTTTTCGCTAGCATTTATCGAAGAATGCTTAAATGCAGTATCCAAGACTAACATAAAATGCCCAGCGTAATCTTACCTAAAATGACAGGTTTTTGGAAGGTAGTGGGTTAATTGCAGATCTCAATTCTTTTTGAATCTAGATGATTTGAGCAGCAATACCTGGCTACAAAAGCATGTGGCTGGATGGCAATGGGGCCATTGCAGCTATCAAGCAGCATCTGGTGCAATGCAGACTTCTTAACCAAGTATGCCATCAGCAACTCGATTTATAAGCAAGCCCACAGCTCTGAACACAATTATTTCGTTTGCATTGTTTTGTATAGCAAATATAAAGTCTAGCATTAACATGCATTATTGTTTTGTTTTTTATGGTAAGTAACTGGAATAACATGCTAATCATTTTATTGGGATCGTTTGTAGAACATTGTAACATATAACATGTGTAATGTTATTTATATCCGGATTGGTGACAGGTATCTCTACCTATGGAGAAGCCAAAACCCTTGGCTTTGCCAGTGCTTGTTAAATCTTTACCTAGTATGGTATTTCATAGAGCCAGAGAAAGCCACTAATAAGCTTCATTTTGGTGGGCCTGTTTATTCTCCCTGGACCTTTGGTTATAGGGATGGTTATCAAGGTCAGATTCTGTTTATCCAAGTTTGTTCTTCTAAGATCTTGAGAGCTTACAGGGGGTAAAGTGTTGGCTACAACAGCTACATCCGCTCTTTCTTTTTTCTGTGTCATATCCCACTCAAGGTTTCCTATTTCATAATCTAGTCTAGAATAGGCAACTGGGTGCTGTTTTTCCTGATTCTTCTTAAGAGTACCACAGCTTTTCCTTATAGGGGAGTTTGCTTACGAGTCATCTTCCTTCCTTGTGTCTATCATACTCTAGGGTTAATCATACACTTTCTTTTTTCAAAGGTGTTCATTTTGCCGTGGCTGTTTTGCTTCTCGTCTTCAGATAGGGTAGAGAGCAAGTCATTATTTTTCACGAGGCGAGTAAAAGACAATGATGAATTAATCTTGGACTAAGACATTTTATATCACTTTCTCGACAGCGTTCTCTTATCTGTTAAAGAATACTCTGTGTTGTTGCTTCCTACCCGAGAATACACCTACTTCTTTTTGTTCCTTTTCTTTTTCTCTGTCTTCTTTTTTAATCCTTTCTTCTTTTAAAACTTGTATTCATTGTATATGGAAAAGTTGGTCTTTCCGTTTATGTAATCAATTACACAGCATAAAAAAAAGTTTAAAACTGTAAACTAAAAATATGCTTAATAAAAAATAAAATAAATAGGGTAGTTAGCAGAGCGTTAAGGTTTTCTTGAATACTGTATTTGGGGTGAGGGAGATATACCTGTTGTGCTGCACTTTTCAAACATTTGGAAATGTGCTTCAGTAGGAAGGAAGGAATGGGTTTATAAACACTGAGCATAGATGTGGGGCGGAAGGGGGCGTCTTTAAGCACTCAAAGGGCTACGATGCCCCCACTTCATACCCACCGTCTTGTTTACAATCTTACTGCTTTGGCCTTCCTAAGCAGCACCTGTCATCCTCAGTTGCTATGGATTCGCGAATCCTGCACGCTGCTAAGTGGCATGCACAGAAATGTGAGCAGCCACAGGTGTCTATGACCTGGTTACATCTTCTCTAGCTGGGACGATCACATTTCAACTCCAGGTTAAAGACACATGCATTTCCAGGTACTGGCATATGCCATGCGTAGATGCATTTAATGGCTGTATAAGGGCTCTGTTACTATTGTGGGAATACTTGTAGGGGTGTGTTTATCAGTGCTGATTGAGAACAATAGAGCAGCAAAGGCAATGGAGTCATGGCACATAGACCTTCTGGTGGATAAATCAGCCTTCAGACCTAGGCCATCCGCTGGTGCACCCGCTAATGGCAAATGTTAATAAAATGAAATCAGGAGCGTCTACAACCACCTGTAGCCACTCAGACCTCCAGCACAAATTGTGCACACTAAATCAGCATGCACACTTGTGTCAATAAGCATTTCCTAGCTGTTGTACACTGGAAAGAACATTGATACATCACACAATGATGCAGAAAGCACGTATTACAATATCACCTCCTTTTGCCATGACTAGCTACCAGATCCCCCCAATCCTGCACACACCCCACACTCCGGAATCAACCTTTAGCCTGCCTTTTCCCAAAATTCCCCAATCACCCGCAAACACCCTCGATTCCCCGCACTCGACTGAATGCCCTACAGTCCACCAACAAGTTTGGATTTCCCCACTTCCTCCACAGTTGCCAGTAATATACCTCCTTCTACCATAACCTTGTTCCCCCTTAATCACCTACGTCACCTAATCCTCCACAAAATTCTAACATTTTCACTCTTCCTCCACAATCCACCTAAACCTACCAGACCACTATAATTCCCCACAGTTCTCAATATTAGCTAATCATCGACCCAAACTCACAAGGTTTCCCAAACCCCAAAAATACCACGCGATCACCTATGATTCCACACAGAATCCAAACATGTCCCATAATCCTATACAAACCCCGCCTTCCCTTGAGTCCCCTAAATCTCCACAATCCCCACCCCACCAAAATATCTTCTAATCCCCCACAATCACCTCTATTTGCAAAAGGGCTGTGGTGGGAGATTAAGGTGTACTGGACATTGTTTGTGTCCCAATTCAATTTCTCTATGCTCAATTGCCAGATAACTGCATCTGAGGGCCTTCTTACAGTGACTGGTCACTACGCCTACTCTGTTGCCAGCTCCCCTCATAAATGTCCCATTCACATTGCCTCAGCACCACCTCCCAGGGCCCTGAACCCTTTCCTAGTGTTCCAGTCTTCACTCAATATGCAACCTTACTGTGCACCTTTGCCACTAACTGTGCCCCTTTAGTTGTGGTCCCAGCAACCCTCCTAACCAGGGGTGTTGCTAGGTCTGGAAAAGATCCCGGGATACACTAATGATGGATGGTCGGGACTCGGGACTAGCTAGCATTTTGGTTGTAGCCCGTGAGATTCTACCCGGGGTTACAACCATAAGACCCAGGGTTATAACCCCCTCAGCCCCCCACTCTCCCTTCATGGGCGTAATTTTAGGGGGTACAGGGTGTTTGTCCCCCCCAACTTTCATGGCTCACCATTTTGGCCCCATTCATTTGGCTGGGGTACCTTTTCTACAGATGTCATGTGCCCCCCAACATTTCAGTAGAGTTACTCCAATGCCCTCCCTCCCAGCAACGCCTCTGCTCCTAACACTGTTCCCAGTGTACACCGCTCTCTGCTTCCTCATTGTGCCCCAATGCCCCCTCACTGGCCCAGTGCAACTTCACATCACCTCCCACCCGTAGCTTGGGCTGAGTTGTCGTTTTGAAATACATTTTTAACAATGTGCCACAAAACACCTACAAAACACAGCTTTGCTGTCTTCCAAACTCTCAGGTGGCTATTAGTTTATTGTGTATGTGAGAATTTAAGAAACGCTAACCTGCCCCATTGTTGTGCATCACATCCTACTTTATTCCTTAGCAGCACAGCTTCTGAAAAAAGCATGCATGCGCCCAACAAAATGGCGGCGTGTCAAACTTTCGGCTGGCACAATTTAAGCAATCTGATCGTTCGAATCAACTTTTCAGCTAATGAATTTATGTATGTTTCTACGTGACCTTGTGTGCAGCACTTCTTGTCTTAAATGTCTCCAAATTCCAGGTTGGATCAGCAAGGTTCATTAAAATGCCCAGTGTCTGTTTTAATATGTGTAGTTCTGACATCTCTCCTTTCAGACAGAGGGTCCGATTGTCTGTGGCAAGGAGACACCTGTTAGGTGCACGCGGTACAAAGGACACGATTCAAGAGGCTTCAGTGAGGCAAATGGGCAATTACTTCTGCATGCGATAGGAGACTGTCAGCTTCAAACACGAGACATTCTTTTGGAAGATTAGTCCAAATTACATTTTATTACATTGGCCTGCTTGGATGAGCTAAACTTCATCTCGTTCTTATTCTAATGGAATTCAAGCCGGGGTATTAATCCATTGTTTATGACAAGGCTGGAGTTCTTGTGCTATCAGCATGAATTCATGAGAGGAGCTTCAAACGGTATCAGATAACGCAGAGCTGGATCCTGGATGTTATACAGCACGGGGATTTTATCATCTTGTTGAACCAGTGGCAGTGATTAAATTAAACTGTCTGAACAAAGCTTTTGCATGTCAGGCTGCTGAACGGCGGGATAAAAGAGTGGCACACTTCAGAGATCAGAGAAGAAGTGAAAAACAAGCCGCTTTGTGTTTACGCCACTTGGCGAATTGTTGGCCATGTTTAGCTTTATTATTGTGCTATTCAAACGTTTCCCAAATGTGGTGCTCCAGTGTATAGCAATGCCCATGTATTCTGTTCTTAGAGCCTCATCACGGGTTTGGCGTTAATCCAGCGTTAAATCTGCGGAATTGGCGCCAAACTCATGTATATTACTGCCCCTCGGTCCCGTGGCATTACCAAGGGATTAGGGACAGTGGTGTTAGTCCCCATTTTCAGAGTCAATAGGGTGCTCCATAGGGAATTTTTCTGAATTACCATGAGCAGTAATTCCGCTGCAGTAATTTTGATGATCTTCTCCACTTTATCATTGAAACTCTTAGTACAGTGTTATGTTTTACCTGATCTGGTTGTTTCTGATGTGTGTGTCTGAGCATAGAGTGTTGAGCATGGACCGTGCTGTGACAATTGGTGTGTGTGATCTGTTTGCCCGTCTATGGTGGTGCAATGGCGTGCAGGAGCTACATGCCCGGCTATTGTGGTGCTCCATAGTGAGTGGGATTCAGATGCCCGCATTAGGGTGCAAATTGTTGTGGGATGTGGATTCCCGGTGTTGTGTGCCTATTGGTAGTATGTGGATGCCTACAGTTTGGTTGGTGCCAAATGTGGTGTGAGTTGTGGTTTGCTTTAGGCGGTCAGTGGGGTTAGAACCCTGTTTTTGTGTTTTGGCACAACTAGTTGTTGGCGGATGATGAAGTAAGGCTATAGGTGTGATGTTTAGTTGGTGTAGGTTTTGTGCTGGAAGGTGGGCTGGTTCCCTTGTGCGAGTTCCATAATAGGTCTGTTATGGTACTGTTGATAGTTCTTGTGGAGGTATGGCTATTTGGTAGCTACTTTAAGGATCTCTGGAGGGGAATAGCTTTATTGCTCGGAGCGGTTTGCTGGTTAGGAGAATTTAGAAGGAAAGTCTGTGTTTTGAGGTCTTATACATTTTTAGTGGCGGCTGTTCCTTCTGCCTCTTCCGTATTGTGCATTGTGTTATGTTATGTAAGGGGGGAGATGTGTTATGTTTTACCTGATCTGGTTGCTTCTGATGTGTGTGTCTGGGCATAGAGTGTTGAGCATGGAGTGTTGGCTGTGTGTAGAATGTTATTATGTAAAGCCTCTGGGATTCCAGAGAGTCAGTTGGAAACTGAGGCTTGAGCACAGGTGGATGTCTCTTATATTAAGAACTTGGCTCTCATATTAAGGACTTGTCTTGAATATACTTTGCCTACTCCTATTGTACTTACCTGTAACCTATGAACCCAGTAAAGCTGTCTACGTCACCTGAAGCTCCAGAGTAATCTGTACTACCATAAAACCTTCAATGTAACATACTGCAGTGCGGTAATGTGGTATAAGCATTTTGCTTGTAGTAACAATACCAGCATGTTACCACTGGTTTTACTGCACAGACGTACTTTCAATGAGGCCCCTTGGGGCTCATTTTAATCAAAATCATAATATGGCGGTGGGCAGCCCTTATTTGTACACGTACACGTAGGCGGAATCCTAACACAAAAAGTTAATCATTTGCATGGCAGAGCGCAAAGGTGCAGGGCAAAAGATGGCATACCCGCGTGTACACCACCCCATAGGGATCTCCATCACTTGTACCGGCATGAAAATACATGCTGGCACAAATGCTGGAGCATTTGCATGGTGGCGAGGAAGGAAGTCAGCGGAAATGCAAGGTGCGTCCCGCCCTTTCTCTGCGCCCCACACATGCTTGAAAATGAGCCGTGATGTTAATGGAAGGGGTAAAAGCCTGAGGGAAGGCGTTTACTCCTTTCATTATCATTACAGCTCTGATGAAAATGAGCCCTCCAGCCTTTTTACTTCAGTTTCTGTAGGAGGATGTGCAGCCTTTCAGCGGAACTACAGCTGGAAATTAACATGCAATATGATTTTTATTTTAATGCGGGACATGGCCCATAAAAACTAACCCCACTCATTAACATTGCTGTGATTGGGCACGAGTGTTCCTGTTTCGGGAATCTGACAACACGTCTCCATGGATCTCGAATCTGGGAAAACAACAGCCCATGCCCTTGCTGAGCCTCTTTAATTCACTGCGCCTGCAGGAATCAGCTATGCTCTGGCTTGTCTCATTTTTGTTTCTTTTGTTTTGAATGTATGCACATATGAGTGCTTTAAAGTACAGATGCTGCAGCCACAGCAGCAGTGCCTTAATAGGTGCACCTGGTGGGTTGTTTGAAATAGGATAGATGCATAAAGATGCATGCTGTGTGAAACCACGACTAAAAATATTGGATTTTTCCTGCACTGTCTTTCTAGATGCAGAGTCCATTTTTCAGTTTTACATTAAATCTGCCTGCTGTTAATTGTAGGCATCCTTTCTGGGGAGGAAAATAAAGAAAGGATCGTGCTCGTTTTGCTCAACTGTACTGTCGGGTTGTTTTTGTATGGGATTTGTGCACATTTCATCTAATCTCTGTTAGTTTCATCCTGTGTTTTTACAAGCATTTGCACTTTTTAAAAGCCTCTCATCTTTCTGCCATAGCTTCACCCTTAGCTCTGCACCATCATGCCCCTTCTCTCCCCACTCATGAGATCCCACATTCATGTTCCAGCACTGCTCATCGTGCCATTGTTTTATCATCACACCACTTCATGTTTAGCATCTCATGCTACGCATACTTGAGTGAAATCGGGCAATGGACTGCGCCATTCCATTCCATGCTGTCAGTACCCACTCACTGGACAGCAAGGCACTCTCCCATCACGTTGGCACTAAAATGTAGCTCCAAGCACAGACAGAGCCCACAGAGGGAATTTTCCGACCCTCGATACTTGTCTTTAACGCTTATAGAATAAGACCCTCGCCCAGCCAAACCTTCTCATAGTTCCACTGTGTGTGCCAGGACTGAAAAAAGGCTGCGTCTGTTTCCCTTTCACGTGTGAGGTGTTGAGAAAAGGTGCTGCTCTCCCAATCCATAAGTGGGCAGTGATGAAGACAATATTTGAAGACGTGGGCATTCTGTGCTTGGTGTGTGATGGGTAGTCATGCAGGGGAGGACAGGAAGGGCATGTTTTTTGTCCTGCACCGCCTAAAGTTCCACCCAGAGGACACTCTCCTGATTGGAGATAGGAAAAAGGGCAGGCCCCTGAACCGATCATCAGCCTTGGTGGGGTGCACCAGGACTGCCTCCTTGGTTGCGGCAAGTCTCTCCTTCAATCAGTGCATCAGTAAAATCCTTATCACAGTAGACTGTGGCAAAGTGGTCCACACAGTTTCTAGCAAAATGAGGGTGGCGTTGGCAAACAAGCGGACTTGTGCTAGACTGAAACAGCCGGCACATGTTAGTACCAACCAAGTAGTCATTTGGCACCGCAGCAGGTGCCCTCAAAGTCATTATGAAGAAATCTGAAGAGTGGCAGACGGTAGCAGATGCCTCTTAGGAAAGATCCTCACCTCCAAAGAAGGACGATGGGATTATTTAATGTTTTGATTTGGGTCCATGCAAGATTCCCAGCACCCAAGCAATGGGATTATCATGTGTCCAAAGTAAAACCCGCCCTAGTGGAAAATGTATGTCTGAATGGGATTTCTAATCCACAAACCCAGCTAACAAACGAGGGGGCACTGAACAAGGGGGAAAAGGTACCCTGAATCAATTAGAGAGGATACTGACATAAGGAGAGGGAGTAGAAATGGGAGGTAGCTTGAGATAGTAACACTATTATTTTTGTTATGGTGTTTAATGGTGTATTCCTATTGCTTCTAAACACTGAATATTGTTGAGTTAATCGCATTGACAATTTATCAACCTCAGAAGAATGAAATTCAGAGGAATGACCCGAGGGGACGCAAACCTGAGATATGGTGGTTGCACACACATTTCTTTTCAAATTATTGTTTATTATTTCAAATGGTACATGAACACACAATATAGAACACTCATTTCTTTGTATAAAAATATAAAACAGATATGAATTTATCTCAACCATCGTATTCATAATGATAAAATAGTCAAAATAAAAAGGGGAGACGAAGAAGAGAGAGAAAAGGAAAGAAAAAAAAACACAACATACAGATGCAAGTCCAGGGTCAGACTAAATAAACCTTAGGGGACAAGTGTAAACAACTAAGCATAAAGGTCATTAAACACACCCCAGATCATCTCAGAATTATGATGCTGACCATTACCATGGAAAGTCACTCTCTCCCTTTTAGAGAGAAACAAAAAACTCAGCAGCCAATCATCAACACAAGGGGTAGTATCACTTTTCCAGAATTTGATAATGTGTCTCTTGGCAACCAAGAATGCCCTGTATGCCCAAAATAGTTTCAATACAGTACCAGAGGGAAGTAAGCCTAATACACCAATAAGTAGGTCTCGTGGAAGGAATAGGCCTAAAACCAAGTGGATTCTCTTGAAAACACCATCCCAACACAATTGAATTTTCCTACACAACCATATGGAGGGTGGTGCCAATCCCACTTCTGCAATTCCAGCAAGCATCTTCGCAGCATAATTTGCACAACTGCATCTTCCATTGAGACCACTACAACTAATGATTAGTCCACTGTTGCGTATGTCGTAGCTCCAAATCAACCTGCACCATATACTTAACCAGCCCGGCACATATTCGATTCCACTTGATTTCCGACAACAAACAGCCCAAATCTACATCCCAATTATTTCTACCACAACGTGATGCCAGTGCAAATTCTTGAGGCATAATAAGTTCATATAGGGTGGAAGCTGATAGAGGCATGGTTTTAGATTAGTGTAGGGCCACAGGTGAGGCATGCATTGAAGCATTTAATGGTGATAGAATATTAGCAGAGAGATCCATCAATACAATATAGCGGCATGTCTCTTCTGCCTTTAGCTTGCACTTAAAACACAAGAACTCAAAATCAAGCATGTTCTGTCCATCATGAACCTGTCCAATCCTCCAAAGGCCTGCTTTTTGCCAAGAAATCTACGACAAAGCACAATTATCCTGCTGCACAGCCAGGTTTTTCCACAAACTAGAATCCGCAAAGAGTAGATATTATTCACCACAAATCTCGTTACATCTTTTCCATTCTTTTACCACATGTTTTATGAATGGAGGAGTCGAGCTGACCAGCATCATTTTTCCCTAAATAGAACAACATCAAGGGGCATAGGTGAAACAGCTTCCCTCTCAGAGTTAATCCAACCTGCACAGTCAATTTGGTCAATCATAATCCAGCAATGCAGAGTAAGTAATCCAAATGCAGTAATCCAAATGCAGAATGATATTGCCCTATATCTGGGTAGCCAAAGCCACACAGATGTACCAGTCCTTGAAGAACATCTTTTGGAATCCGCGCACAGCCACTCTCTCCCCACAGAAATCTATTCATTGATTTATTAATACTCAAAAGCAGTTTATTTGGGAGTGGCAGAGGAAGCATACTGAAAATATATAATTTTGGAGTCATTTTCACCACACTAACCTTGCCCCAAAGAGTCCATTGTAATTTCTCCCATTTACTGCAAAGTCTGTATATCTCAATAAGATTCAGCCCAATGTTATTGACAAGAAGAGATTCAACATCCCTATCAACATGAACACCCAAGTACTTAAAACCTGAGTCAGCGCACACCTCCAATCTATATTAAATAGTCCCATATGACATGAAAGGTAATAAGGTCTTTGAGACATTCGCCTTAAAGTTGGAGATATTTCCAAACCTCTGCGATGATAACAAAAGCTCCTGGTATGAGAGCCCAGGTTGAAAATCAACACCAACAGATTGTCTGCATATAAGAGGTCCTTCGAAGTGTAATTCAGAAATGGGATGCCCCTAATATCTAGATTGTTCCTCAGCACAACCACAAGAGGCTCTGTAAGCAAGTAAAATAACAACAGGGACAACGGCCAGCCCTAACAAGTCCCTTTTTGAATTGGGAAAAAATCTGAAATACAGCCATTAACAGTCATGGCTGCTCTCACACCACCACATAAAGCTCTAAAAAATTTGAGGAAATGTGGCCCACAGTTAACTTTAAGCAAGACTTGACGAAGGAAAACCCAACTCACCCTGTCGAAAGCTTTTTCTGCATTAATACTGACAGCTGCTTACGCATCAACAGAGTTTCTCTTGAGGTATGTGACATCAAGCAATTCATGCAAATGATCATAACTATTCCTACCGTATATAAACCCTGTCTAATTTTTATGAACTATTGTAGGAGGTAAGCCATTCAGTCTTCTATTGAATATGTTTGCCAAGAGTTTAACATCAACATTTAAAAGTGAGATAGGCTGATAATTCTCACACAACAATTGATATTTACCTTGTTTGGGAATAACCGTGATTAACGCTTTGTGCATAGACTCAGCAACCGCCTCAGTATGTACAATCTCCATATATAATTGTACTAGAAAAGAAGCCAGGACCTGTCAAAGTATATTGTAGAACTCTATTGGGAATCCATCAGGCCCAGGGCATGTACCACTTGCCGATGTCCTAATCTAGTTTTCAATTTCCTGAGCTGTGATATCTGCATCAAGATCTAACCTATCTTGTTCTCCTAGACTCAGCATATCTATCGAACAAAGATAATTATTAACCTCCTCTTCAGACACAGGTCCATCATCTCTATATAGAGAAGCATATTATTGTCTGAACTCTTCACAAATCTGTTCATTTTCCCTCAAAATGTCATCCCCCCATCAACAACAAAGAGCACTTGTCTAGTTCCCTCCTGTTGCTTCAAACGACTCGCCAGTGATGCTCCTGACCTCTCACCTCACTCCTAGAATGCCTGCCTTGAATAGAATAAATATGTCTCTGCCTTCAGGCAAAGTTCGCAATCTAAAGCATTTTTAGCACGGGACAAAGCCAACATACTCTCATCACTAGGACTATCACAATAATGTCTCGTAGCTCTCTTGTACGCCATAACTTTCCCTCTGTCTCGCTTCTTGTATGAAGCAAAACTAATAGTTTTACCTCTGATTGTAGCTTTCAAAGCGTCTCAAACTACGGACAACTTGTCAACCGAATCCAGATTGTCTGTCAGGAATATGGAGATTTTCTTCTCAATTTGACTGACAAATTCTGGATTATTGAGCAACTGTATATTCATTTGCCATTGTTTTTTAGATTTCAAACCAACCGCAGATCCATCTAAAATTAACTCAATATGGGCATGGTCTGAGATCACAACGTTACCAATATCAACTCTATAAACATCTCCACAAAGGTTCCTACTATTCAGAAAAAGTTTGATAAGTGAGGATGTCCCATGAGGAGCCGAGTTGTGGGATGATTCAACCCACTTTTGCTCTGTCATGCGGCATCACTGTGTTCTGATGGGCCAGAAACATCAAAATGGCCGCAGAACCCTTGTGCGCGCCAAAACCTCTGAAAATCGTGCTCTGCAAAGCACAAAAAGATGGCTGCCCAATCTGCCATGCATGTTGTCAGTGGTGGAACAGCGATCTCACTCCTGAAAGATGTCACTGGGCTCCACAACAAGTGAAAATGGAGTACAGAGGGAACAGCAGTGCTCTGCGAAAGGAAACCCCAAAATCTTGCTTTAAATCCTTAGTCTTGGTTGCTGAAACTGCAGAATGCCAGCACAAAACACCCTTAAACATCCAAAATTCTTACTGGGTCCTACAATTCACTTAGTTCAAGAAATCATTGTGAATTTACAATGTCCTGAAAAGCTGAAAGTATCAAAGAGATATCCACAGCAAAAGTAGCCTGCCTTTTGTAGAAATGTGCTCCTAAATTGGACATTGTGTTCCGGATGAAAAGGGCAAAATTCTATGAAAAGCAGACACAAGATCCCACAGCGACGGGGCTTGGAGGAGTATCTGCTACAGAAAATATGTAATCTGTATATATGATTGTTATAGAGGTTGCGCATGTGGAAATATGTATTGTATCAAAAGTAGATTTTGTGTTCAAGGAGCTAGGGGTGGATTCTAAGCCTCATAAACCCACACCATAAAGGTGACACCCTGTTTCTCTCCTCCTATCAAGGCAGAGAGGAGACCTTGACCAATCCCTGTCAAAGGGGCGATCTTAGGCTAAACCATCACACACACACACCCTTTATCATAAGCATAAATAGAGACAGCTCAGCAGAAAAAGACAGACAGATTCACCCACTATCCGAATGCTGGCAGAGCACTCTGTTGCAGAATCATCCATCTTACTTTCTCCAGACTCCAGAAACCTGGCAAAGCAGAAAGGCCCATTGCATAGCTGAACCATTTTCAGCTAGGCCTTACATTTCCAGAACCAGAACCAACCCCAGAAACCTAAGAGGAACCAAAATACAGCCGGGCTGTGCTGTACTGCTTGCCTGCTGAACTATTTATCATCAGAACCAAAAGTTCCAATCCAGTCTGGTGCCATGCTGTGACCAGAACCTAAAGACCCGATCCAGTCCTGTGCCGTGCTGTAAACAGACCCAGTCCAATCTGATGTGCCCAACAGTCTGTCTATCCCAGAACCAGATTCCCTTCCCTGACCAGAAATCTTGACGGATCAGAATCCTGATGGTTCAGATTAGAAACATATCTAGTGAGTATCTACAGATAGAACTGTGTCACTATCATATGTATTGTCCATAGTCAATCCCTATCTTAAACCCATCCTCTTTTGTCTTCAGAACCTGATATTGTTAGGAGTATTTTTGAATTGTCAGAACCTTTCTTGCGCTGAGTTTCTCTTATGTGTATTCTAAAATCATAAGTCATTAGTGTTGTGAGTAACTAAAGTGAATTCCAGAAAGAGATTGAGTATCCACAACGTGAAGGGTTCCCTAGCCAGGAACTGTGGAGATTCATGTGTGGCATTCTTCTTTTTCTATAGTCATAATCTAGTGTAAGAAATCCCATTTGTCTTTTAAAAGTGCATTCCTGTTTCACATTTTTGTGCCTGTCTCTGACCTCCACTAAAAGGTCTATAACTCCCTCCATTGTCATGCTAGAAACAAAATTTCAAGGCCTGTTCATAGCTAACATCCACAGCTTTAATTTGCATCTAAAACCGCATCCCAAATCCATATGGTTCTCTCATAATTGCGATTATCGTGCACTGAAAAGTTTGCCGCGAATTTCGTTTTAGGGAAATTCTGATACGTGTAAAACAGCTTTTGATTGCTTCCTACCTTAATTTTCAGATTTCACATTGTTTCTTAGTATCAAATCCTTGCTAGTGTTTGTGTGTAACTATCCAAAGCGGCTCCCATAAGAATTTAAACAATTTCAGCAATGTAAACCATATTTAGTGTTTGTACCGATCCATTCTCAAGATAACTTTAAAACCATTCTGACCGCTTGCAAATCAGTTCTGTTTTTCTCTTGTGTTGCTGGGGGAAATTGGGATTGATATTTTGTTTGAATTCTGCCATTCCTGAGTACCTGCCCTCTCTCCACTTATCTCTTTACATTGCCTGTTGGGGGGTTGAGGGGTGTGCAGGGGGAAATAGTAACTACACTGCTATTTGATCTGAACACACACAAAAGTATCATTTCTGTGCTGAATGGTTTTGCTCACTATTTCTCCTTGTGTATTAAAGAGATTATTTAGTGTTACATCACCCCATTGGTGATTATTGTGTACCCATTAAAACATAGTGTGATTGAATTGGTAAATACATAAATTAATATTTTAACTTTGCAAACAAGCCTGATTCCTGGTTCAGTATGACCGGGGGTGGGGGGGGGCTCCAGGAGAGGGGCGTGATATGAGTGGTACATCGTTCAGAATAAAATAACTTTTAGACACAAATAAATAACGATTACAGTTGTGCATTACACGCTAGGTGTTGACTTAGGTGAAGTGCCGGATTGAAATCACTTACAGATTGGGGGCTCGTCACGAGATCCTGAATTAGACATACCACTTGTGACAGTCTAGCACAGCGTGCTAACTGACGGGGTACATACACCTTGTTGGGCTACCACACTGTGCTACACTGTAAAAACACCCTTCAAGAGAAATACTCAAAGGGGTTTGGCCTATTTTGCAAAGGTAAAAGTAACCCTGAGATAAGCCAGAAGGAAATTAATATTTCCGAAATGGCGACACCAGTGGAAATTAATATGGCAAAAGAACACCTACTGCACAAATTGTTTGTCAGGGGTGAATGCGGTGAGCAGGATGAGAATGTTTGTCTGCAGGAAATCAAACAACAAGCCACTGCCACAGAATTAGATACATGGCAGGACCAGGGTCCATTACACCAGGCAATTAGTGGGCTTTATATGGCCCCAAGGGTAAAAGAATAGCAATGTAAAATTGCCAAAATAGCGGCGTACCTGTACCTCCACATTGGAGAAATACAGGAAAAATATGCTGAAAACCTAGACCTGGCAAAAAGGCAAGTACAATCCCTAGAGAAGGCCCAAACTGATCTGGACTCTGCAGAGCAAAGGCTACGAAAGAGCCAAGAATCAGAGAGTGAAACCAGACAGTACCTGATAAAAGTAAAAGAAGATCTGGATCTCCTGCAGCAAGAGAAGGTAGAGCAGGATACCAAATTACTGACACTGCAGAAAGAGTGTCAGGAAAGATTGGACTCTCTACAACAGAGCCAACAAAAGCTAGAATAGCAATTAACCTTTAACAGAGCATACGCAGAACAGATGGTCACTTTAGAAAAACCGCATAGTCAAATTAAAAGAAGAAAATAATAAATTAATTCTTAAAGACCTTGAATCCCAAACAGAATTTGATGAAGAGCACCAGAAAGCTGGTGCATTCAAAAAACAAAGGGATGACCTGGCTGCACAGAGGGGTACTCTAATTCAGGAAAGGGACGCCTTAGTCCAGGAGGTAAAGTATTTAAAAACCAAGGTGGAAGAAAATCACCTGGCCCTTCAGGAACTGGGTGAACTCAAAATGGACTATGAAAAGCTGTTAGAGCACACCAGGAGGGTGGAAGATGCTCTGGCAAAGAATGACCAGGCCAGTAAAGATAGAACTCAGGAGGTGAGCCTCCTGCAGCAAAAATTGGCCCAATACTCTCAAATCAGACAGGAAGCACAGAGAGACAATGAGGCTCTCTGTGAGAAAAATGACAGGCTGCATAGACAAATAGCCATGCAGGAACAACTAATAGAGACCAGTAAGGCCTTAATAGAAGAACAAAAGGGTCAGATCCTTGCATGCCATCTGGGAGTAGGGGCTGAGAGAGATGAGGTCAGATGAGAGAGGGAAACCCCTGAGCATAACCTCAGGAACCCTGGGCCCAGAGACTTCAATTCCATGGACTCTACCACCCCCCTGTCCACTGGCTCACATGAACCAAGGCCACGGGGATGGTAGACTTAAACCCAATGGGGAATATGTGGCTAATAGGTCAGCGCCTCCCAGAAATGGATGGGCGGTGTCTATGTACAGCTTCCCAAGTGCTAGGGCCATCTTCTCTGATCAGGGAGACTCAAGTGAGGGAATAATCCGGGAAATGGATCATCAGAAATATAACTCATCAAGAGATCAGGCAGTGAAATTTGGTGGGGAATTCCATGAGACTAGGCCCACTAAGAGCATATTAAAATCCTCTTCCCAGCTAGGACAGTAGGGGGGGTACTCAGCCAATCCTGGGAGCAATAGAGAATCAGAAGACTCTTCCGAGCACCACTGGTCCCTCAAAACTAGGCCCCCACATTCTGCCAGCCATTCCCAGGCTCACAGAATCCGGGAGAGCTTAGAAGACTAGGCGGCCACCTCGGGTAGCAGTGCCTCTGAGTCAGAGGATGAGTGGACTAGGGTGACAAGGACTAAAAAGGCCAACAAAGTCAAGAGGGCTTTACTAAAGGATCCCCTGAAACAAATAAAAGCTATTAGGAGCGTCATCACTCCCTACCACAAAAATGCTTAATATTCGGTTTGGGGGCACCTTGAATTATTTAAAAAGATGATGGAGACTTTCCATCTGAAGGAGAGCCAAAGCTATATTCAGTATGTAAAGTGGACATTTTCTCCTGAGTACTCCAGCTTCTTTGCAGGGCTGGAGGATCAGAACCACTTCAGATGGTCCACCTATAGCGCGGCCATCCTGAAACATTTTCCATTCATAGGAACCCTCAAGAGGCTCGCAAGGCAGCCTACAACTTACAATGTGGGGAAGACCAGGCCCCACAAGAATTTGTTCAGGAATTAAAACGTGCCTTTGCGCAGACCATTAGATGGGTGCACACTGATAGTAAAGAATTTGTGAAAAAAGGTAGCAGGTGCACCTCTCCAGAAAGAACATGGCACGATAACCTGTTCTGAGATGAGAGTTTGCAGCACACACTTTTTGCTCACTGTACCTTTCACAGATGGGAAATATCCATTTGCATATCAATCTTTGTCCCGCCCACATGGGCAGTCCAGCACCAAAATGCTATGGCAATTCCTCTCTGAACAAGAGTACCACCAGCAACCCCATACACGTGTTTCAGCCTTGTTGGGCCTCATCAGTGAGGTGAAGCTGTGCCTCTCTGAGCACCGTGAGCAGGGAGTCCACGTCTGGTTGCCCCCCGGTAACTCAGGGTGACCAACCTCAAGTTCCTTACAAATATTTCAAAAAGGGTAGCAGGCGCTCCTCTCCAGAAAGAACATGGCAGGATAACCTGTTCTGAGATGAGAGTTTGCAGCACACGCTTTTTGCTCACTGTACCTTTCACAGATGGGAAATATCCATTTGCATATCAGTCTTTGTCCCGCCCACATGGGCAGTCCAGCACCGAAATGCTATGGCAATTCCTCACT
Source organism: Ambystoma mexicanum (assembly GCF_040938575.1). Taxonomy (NCBI): domain Eukaryota; kingdom Metazoa; phylum Chordata; class Amphibia; order Caudata; family Ambystomatidae; genus Ambystoma; species Ambystoma mexicanum. The sequence goes on along the minus strand of NC_090941.1, from coordinate 330,485,914 downwards.
GCAAACTCTCATCTCAGAACAGGTTATCATGCCATGTTCTTTCTGGAGAGGAGCGCCTGCTACCTTTTTTGAAGTATTTACAAGGAACTTGGGCTTGGTCATCCTGAGTTACCTGGGGCAACCAGACGTGGACTCCCTGCTCACTGTGCCCAGAGAGGCACAGCTTCACCTCACTGATGAGGTCCAACAAGGCTGAAACACGTGTATGGGGTTGCTGTTGGTACTCTTGTTCAGAGAGGAATTGCCATAGCATTTCGGTGCTGGACTGCCCATGTGGGCAGGACAAAGACTGATAGGCAAATTGATATTTCCCATCTGTGAAAGGTACAGTGAGTAAAAAGCGTGCGCTGCAAACTCTCATCTCAGAACAGGTTATCATGCCATGTTCTTTCTGGAGAGGAGCGCCTGCTACCTTTTTTGAAGTATTTACAAGGAACTTGGGGTTGGTCACCCTGAGTTACCTGGGGGCAACCAGACGTGAACTCCCTGCTCACTGTGCCCAGAGAGGCACAGCTTCACCTCACTGAAGAGGCCCAACAATGCTGAAACACGTGTATGGGGTTGCTGTTGGTACTCTTGTTCAGAGAGGAATTGCCATAGCATTTCGGAAGCACAAGGAATTTGTGAACACCTTCTTTCATGCTCTCCCTAAGTATATTATAACCCACCTAGTGAGGGACTTTCATGAGTAAAGATCACTAGACTGGGTCATTGAACAAGAAACGCGCATCTATGAAGTACAGAAGCCGTTGGAAAATAAAATTAGTAGCAAAAATCCCAAAACATCCAACACCCCTGCTGCTGCTAAGGTGGCGGAGGTGAAGGTTGCCCCCATTTTAGATCTGGAGATGGGGGAGCCCAAGAACCTGGCCGCACAGAATCCAACCAACTCCAAAGCCAGAAGGCTCTCGGGCCAATCCCAAAAAGGGAGCCAGGGAGGTTACCCCACAAATGGGACCCCTAACTCCCCTGATTACATCAGCCCACTCTACAAGCGAAATAGACCCATCCTGGGCTATGTGTGGACTCCTCCAGCCCAAGATGGAGGGTGAGGGGGGAATCCAACCAGAGACCTGGAAACCCAGGAAACTTCCCTCCTCACTTTTCCCCAGGAGGGCAGTAATCACCCAAATGCCGGACCAAACTTCTTTCCCCGGTAACCGCCAAACTTCAACCCCCACAACAACCCATCCTTCTTTCCCCACTTTCCTGAGCCGAGACAGCCCAATCCTGGAGAGGGGAGGCCAAGGGTGGAGGGGTACCCAAACTTTCCAAACCAGGGGTATTTTGCGAGAAGGGATAGTTAGCCTTCCCGGGATCAACCCAGGGTAGATCTGAGGACACCGTACCAGCCAGAGTGGGTGTCCCAACTAGAGTACCAGGTCCAGAACATGGCACAGGATCTGGGTCGCATGCTGAGGTCTCAACAGAACCCTCATATAAGCATGGCGGCTCAGAACTCCTCGAATCCCGGGTCTGGTGCTCCAGAACAATGACGGGGGAAGAACCCAGTCAAACCACTGGTTCCCAGGGAAGAGGCACAAGGGGAAGGGGGTGTAAGGCCTTAGAGGAAGCTTCCTTCCCCACTTGTGAAAAGCCCCTGGAAACCCAGGAACCGGAACCAAAATCTCCTGAATAAGTACTGCTTGGCTGCCCTGCTGAATTCCGCTGAATTCCCTGCAATTTTGCCATGCAGTGCGGTGCTTTTGTGGATTGTGGACTTGGACCCTTTAAGGAGAGTCCCGCCTTACTTGGACCAGATTGGTCAATTGTATTTAACTACTGCACACGCGCACCCGTGCGCACGCACTCGTCGCAAGTACTTGAATAAGTACTGCTTGGCTGCCCCGGCTGCCCCGCTGAATTCCGCTGAATTCCCTGCAATTTTGCTGTGCAGTACAGTGCTTTTGTGGCTTGTGGACTTGGCTTGTGGACTTGGACCCTTTAAGGAGGTGAACCTGCTGCAAATGATTCACAGACTTTGCGTGTGGACTTTGCAGTTTTTTGTTCACACTTTCTTTTTTTTTTTTGGTTTCCATTTGTCAGAGTCCCGCCTTCCTTGGACCAGATTGGGCAATTGTATTTAACTAATGCGCACGGGCACTCTCGTCGCAAGTACTTGAATAAGTACTGCTTGGCTGCTTAGCTGCGCAGACAGCGGTCGAGGTGCCCATTATCATTTGTTTTTTTTGGGGGGTTTTTTTGTTTATTTGTTTGAGGTGCCTTCTCAGTTACCCCTAGACACCTTATGGCGTACTCTGTAAAAACTGGTATGCCTGCAACTTTCCACCAGCAAGGTTTATTTAACCCACTTGCACGCTCTTCATGTTTGTCACATAAGACCATTACTCTGTCCCCTGTAAGTATGGCGGCTAGTTCGAAAGGATTAGTCTCGTCCGCACCGCCATATATAAGTACTGATACCTCAAATACCTCACGAGTATTTTTTCTGTGTGCCCCACTTACTCTGCCACAACAAGAGCTTGATTCAAACTTTTCCGCTCTTCCCCTATCGGATAACACCATGCTTCGCACTCCCTGTCCTCGCCTTAGCCCGGCGAGGAAAGGCACAAGGAATATAGCAGTGCCTCAAACATCTTCACCCTGCTCCGTTCCCGACCTTTCCCTATACGCCAGCCAATGTGAGTCTCCCACTTCCATGTTTACTGACCCTAATGGTATTGTGGACCTCACTTCTGGCTCGGCGTCATCTACGAAATCCCCAACCATCTCCTTTGTATACCCCACTCCACGCAGAGCGCATGCTTTACCCACCCATGCTGCCTCTCCCTTGAGTTCTGCTGGAGATTGTAATCCTGCCATTCCAAGCACCCCTCCCCCTTCCCCTAAGCCTGATCCTACTCTAGCGCCTATACCTTCCCTTCCTCCCATTCTTGATGTTACTTTAGCCGCAATGCATCTAATTCTACAAAGCCTCTTCAAATTATATCAAGGGCTTGATGCAAAAATCTCAGAACAATGCATTAAATTTAATCAAATGCTTTCTTTACTAGACTCATTTGTACGGCATTCTAAGTCATCCATGCATGATGCCTTGAACCCGCAAGATGCTCTAGCCGATGAACTTTCCATCATTACCATTGGCTCTGATGGAGCCCCGTCCCCACCCTCTTTTCCTACTACAGCCCTACCAGTGTTTGTTGACATCATTACCCCAAAAGTTGGAACTGGTGATCCCATCGGTACTGTGCCTGCGAATGACTCATGGACTAGTCTCCCGCCATTGCCAATCAGTCCAGTTCCTACCCCGAATTTGGCTCCTGTGCCCACCATGAGCCTGCTAAAGCAAGGGAGCCCTACTCTCATGCCACTTCTTCCCAAAAAGAAAAAAACAACTTTGAAGATGCCTCGTCCTGCATCTAAAAGGAACCCTAATCATATCACCTTGAGACTCCCTAAACAAACGATGAAATCATTCTTTCAAACATTGAAACCAAGCTCAGAGCCAGGCAAATCTCTGGAATCAGTGTCATCTCTCCCACCGTTATGCACTGAAGAACTTTTGTCAACCCTGCCATCCAATCATAGTTCAAAGGAGCCCATCCCGTCTGAACAAAGGCGAGTGGTGCACGCGACAATTAGTATCGTGATTCCAATACAAGAGAAGCTGACTGCTTCACCCTCCAAACATGTTCCTCCAGAGATAACTTCTAGACCTCTTAATTCTATGATGCCTCCAGTTACTGCTATTCCAACAGTGGTTTCTTATCCCCCCATTGGATGCCCTTATTCGCAAATTGGATCATGCAAGCACCCAAAGCCCTCTTGATCTTGTCAAAGATACCTTGGGACAGGTCTCTCGACCAAATATTCCAACCCCTGCTACTTCCCTGAATGACAAGGAGGCCGGCGAACTTGCATCTATCCAAATACGCGAAGCAGTTGATGCTTATTTAGCCTGCTACACCCAGCCCTCTACAACTAAGTTACCTCCTAAGCCTTGTGATTCAAATACCAACTTGCACCAATGGCTCCTTCCAAATACTGTTTCAATATACTCAGATGCTCTCAGTCGTTCTTCTCTACCCAGTACTCGGGTCCTTTCCCCTTTGGCCAGGCATATAAATATTGTTTCTCATCCATCAAATGTTGCTGGTCAAATTCTAACTCCCATACCGCAAGCTGCTCAGATGTTGACAACCAGACCACCTCCCCCAAACACTCGGAAATGTCATTCCTTAATCCTAAAATGCAGAGGGGGTTGTTTTGGCACCTACGATCTTAACAGACGTAGTGTACTTAATATCTTCTCAGAACTAGTGGAACTTGAGGATATTTCCTCTAGCTATATCGAACAAATCGAATTCATTTCCGAGTCCACATGTGCGGTGGTGCATCTGTGGATCCCTTCTGGAATTGTGTTAAATACGGTTTGGAAATCTAAAATGCAGTTGTTTAATATGGGGTTTTAATTAGCACAAGATCCAGCTCGCATATATACAGGAAATGATAGAACCCAATTAATATCTACTACTTGTAAGAATGAAATAACAGCGAGACATGCCCATCGAGACCAGTCCAACATGTCATAACCATCAGCATTACCTATAGAATGTCTGTTTACCATTGTCAGTTGGAATACAAGAGGACATTCACATTTACAAACGTCTATTTCTGGTTTCCCTGCAGTATATGACATTATAGCCTTGCAAGAAACTTGGCTTTTGTAATCCCCTGCATGGAATAATTACGAGGTCGCCCTACTTCCATCTATTGTGGGCCAAAAGGGTCGTCCGTCATCGTGCCTCTTGGTGGGGGTAAACATGTCAAGAGGCTTCTCTGTTCAGTCTTGGGCCTCGGTCTCTGCTTTTATACAGCTTGTAAAAATCTCATGTCCATCTCACATAATTGCATTGATTAACATATACCGCAACCCCCTCGGGTTAACTGACACTACATTTTATACTGGTTTGACTAGATTACTTGACCTTGTAATCCTCACTCTGGGAATTACAGATACAATGATTGTTGGAGATCTTAATCTAGACTGCCTGCATCCAAAAGGCAACTCCAATATTACCAAGGTCAAGTGTTGGTCCTCATTCATGTTGGAACGTAATTTCCACATGACTATTGGTTCCACACGTGGTGAAATTCCTGCTCATCCGACGTGGCAACGAGGAGCACCATATGTTCTACAGTTGACTATATGTACATTAATTCTAATTTAAATGGACAAACACAAACCTTCCAAGTCATTCCACAGGTACATAGCGACCACCACCTGCTTGTACTAACAATACATTAGGGATATGTACATCCTAAGAACTCCTTTTATTTGTAACATTTAGTTGTTAATAATGCCAAATCCCGATTTCGATGGTCTGAAGCTAACTTATCAGGCCTGTCAGAGTTGGTTATTCGTAACAATAACTCTTACAACCCAACTCAGTATACAAATCTTCTGATCACATTCCAAAACCCAGCGAAAACCTCTAGCAACCATGAGCTTTCCTATAGACACTCCTTTAACACTCTTGTTAAAGATAGAAAGACAGAATTTAATCAAGAAAAAAGGCTCATTTGCAAACTGAATCAGCCTTTCTGTAACCAACAGATGAGATCTGCGAAATGCAGCTATCACAACTGGACACGGCAACATCGAGCACACATGTTACAGACCGATAGTGAGCATATGCTTAGGCTAATAGCAACTAAGAATACCGCCGAAACATGGGCCATATCCAATCAGTGTACTCACCTGAATGAGTGTGCTATGCAGGTCATCAGTATGAATGAGGCTCAGTGGATCCAACATTATACCAATCTATATGCGGACCCTTCTTTCTCCACTTCTGCCTACCAGCCAGAAGGTCATCAAGCCTGGTTTCTTGAATGTTCACCACTTATTCTTGCAGGTTATATTAAGCATATTAGTCCCTCTCGAGCTAACGGACCGGATGGCCTTAGTAACTTCATGTTTAAGTCTAGCACCTTAATGTGGGCCAACATTTTGAACAACCTTTTCCAACAAAGTATTGCTTCTCAAAGCATTCCCACCTCATGGAAAACTTCCATTATAGTTCCAATCCATAAGAAGGGCACTGTACGCTTCCTTGTAACTACAGGCCCATTGCTCTTTTAGATGCACCTGGGAAGCTTTTTTCCAAACTTATTCTTCGAGATTTTAACATCTGGACCAAAACCACTCAGACAAGAGACCCTTTTCAGACAGGCTTTTTAGCAGGCATGGGGACAAATATTAACATGCTTTGTCTTAATGCGGTTAAAGCCCAAGCACAGGCATCAAAACAGGCAATTTATTTTGCCTTTGTGGACCTTCACAAGGCCTTTGATGCCATCTCCCGTCCCCTTCTTTTTGCTAAACTCACCAGAGGTAATTGCCCTTTCACATTACAGCAAATCATTCAATCATTACACTGCGAAACATCAATTCGTATCAGATTAACTCTTGATGGTCTGCTATCTAAGGCTATTCCAACTGCTTGTGGCCTAAAACAAGGCTGCCTTTTGGCATCTGCTCTTTTTAATTATTTCATGCACGATGTACGGCAGGTTTTTGAAGCAATACCATTGGAGTCCCCAAAATAAACAATCACATCATCCAAACGCTTATGTATGCTGACGATTTAGTATTAATTTCAAAAACCCTGAGTGGCCTTCAAAGTTTACTTGATGGTTTTAACGGCTACATAGTGTCTAACGACCTTCAGATCAATACTTCAAAAACTCAGATTATCGTGTATAGACCTAATAACTCGGCTAGATTTAAATCGCGATGGTCTATTAACAATATAAATTTGGCGATAGTATTGAATTATGTTTATTTGGGTATGGTGTTTGATGGTAGTGCTTCAGTTACTGGCCACCTGGATGTTATGAAGCATAAGTTAGACACAGCTATTTCTCAGACCAAAATTATAATGCACCGTTATGGTGCTTTCACCATAGAGCCAGCCATGATTTACTGGAAACAAAAAGCTACTCCATGTATATTATGTGGCCTTGAATCTCAGCAACCTTGGTCCTCGGCAGTGTTAGATAAACTAGAAGGCAAATTTTGAAAGGCAATTCTTCACTTTCCCCAGTGCATTCCAGTGGTTTGGTTGCGCTACGAACTGGGTTTAACCTCTTTATATGCGCAATACCAGTGGAAAGCCTGTGCACTTTTTCGGAAATGTTTGGTGTCCACTAAGGAGAATATTATCTTGAACATCCTTTTCGAATTACATATACAAATTGACACACCACTTTGTGAAATGTTGGTTACGTGCCATTTATACTACCTTAGTGCAAGCAGATGTTAGCCTTGATATACTTCTTACCAATCCAGATAAAGCAAAACTTCTAATTTATCGTTGTGATTGGATTAAGACTAGATCCAGGTGCCTTCAGTACAAATCTGCAATACCTGAAAAATTCAAACATAAAAAGTTGGGCTCAATGGAACCTTACCTCCTCAGTTTTCCGTGTAAAAAAATACGTTCAGGAATCCTAAGGCTGCGTTTTAACTTGTGGCACACTCGTGAACTCCTTGCTAAACGCAAGTGCAGTGAGTGTGAACCAATCTTCTGTCGGTTCTGCCTAGACACCAAGGTCATTGAAACCCTAGAACACATTTTGTCAATATGTCTGGCTTTAAATAAAGAGCGTTTGAAATTCTTTGCTAGCCACTGCAACCATTTGGGAAATCTAGATCCCGTTCAGAGGTGGTTAACACTGCTGTGTACTACAAATGTTTCTCTACAAATTGCAATAGTCAATTACCTCTACGCAGTGAATTTAATTTGTTGAACAATTTGTTTAATTGGTTGGGTTGTTTCTCTTTGTGAATTCCCTATCGTTCTAATTTGCTAACTCTATTCATATACTTGATAATTGTTAATTTTGTCAATTTATTCTATCTGTGTCATCTGAAATTTCAATTGTTCTTTTGTTCATTCACTGTCTTAGATTTTGATCTGGTTTGATTTGGTTTCTGTTTAAATGCGACTGTTTTAATATTTTAATGTAAAGTTTCCTATTGAAAAGTTGATTTAATCAACTATATCAATAAAAAAAATCTAAAAAAAATCTCCTGCCCCCGAAAGTCTGCAACCCAAGGAGCAGAGAGTGGGTAGGAGAAATAAAGAGCCTAAAAAGACCCATTTTGTGGAGGAGGTACAAATCTTCCAGTTTGAAGGAGAAGGATCTTCAGAGGATACTGGGAAAAGGATCTTCTCCTTCAGGGATGGGGGAACTCCTCCCAAAGAAAAATGGGTCCCAAAGGCTCCAAATCCAGACTGGGTAGATGTGGGGACTGAGTTAAAACCACCCATCATCAGTACTCAGAATGACCAGCATGAAAACCCCCTGTTTCAAACCCATGCTGGTGACTGCCTCCAAAAAGGGGGGGCAGCCCAGAATCAGAAACCGGGGAATCCCAAACTTCCCCCATATCTAGCTGTCACCTTTTTCTTACAGATTCCCAAGAGCCCAAACAAAATCCTGCCCAAATCACCTCCCTATCAGTATCCAAAGCAAGGAAATTAACCCACCAGTTGACCAAAAATTTACATTATCTTTGCCCCCTTGAGGAAAAGGGGGGAAGATTTTATTCCCCGGTCCAAATACAGGGGCAATGTATAATGTTGGCACTGGTGGACACTGGATCCCAAGCCACCCTTCTGTCAAAAGGGCCTTTGATCAACTGAATTCGGGAAGGGGGAGAAGTACCAAATTCCTCTGACCCCTCTTCCTGGACAACTTCAGAACTTTGATGGGGAGGAAATTTCCATCGAGGGGACTGCGGATTTGGACATTAAAATTGGGCGACACAAGGTGAAGCACCCGGTCATAGATGTGACTCCAGAGGGCACCCCTTGTTTACTAGGAAATGACATCCTGCGCAGGTTGTCTCACCTCATAGATTATAAACAAGGTCCTCTGGACCCAGACTAGCCGACCAATAAAATTGAAACATAGTGTCAGCCATGTTAGTTTAAACGGCACATGCCACATGGTTGAACAAAAACCTGACCAAATAGAATTTCACTTCCAGAATAATCAAATCCCAGACGTGACAGTAACTGCAGTAGGACAACAAACTGGTGATGGCGAGTCCTCTCTATTTCTGAAAATCAACCTTCCTTCCAGTCTAAGGTGGCATTCCACACTAGAAGGAAACACTCTGAAATTCTATACAAATTCACAATCAGAAAATCCCATTCCTATAGTCCAAAAAGATGAGAAATCAGCTCAAAGCTTGGCTGATATTCAGAAAATTGGGGAGCAGTTGTTCATTCCCCTTCAGTTAAATGAGGGGAAGGACTCTGTTCTCGCCCGAGTATGTGTGAACAACGGTAAGAGCTTCATCAGCGAGGCCATGTTCCGCAAACTCCCAAATGATCCAGCCATTCCTACATTTAAACTGGTAAACAAATGGGAAATGAACCTGGAAACACCCAACTCCAAACATCTCCTGCCTAGCAGGTGTATGCTCAAAATTTCCATAGGCAACAAGAGCATAATCCATAATTGTTGGGTCATGCAAGATGTCCGTGCTGCATTTTATTTAGGCAGTGACATTCTCAATCACTTTGCCATTAGTTTGGACCTAATAAACTTCAAAGCTTGGTCCAGATTAGCAGGTAATCCCATGGATTTTGATGACCCAGAGAAAGCATATGCAGTTGAAATTCAGATTAGAGAGGAAGTCACCATACCAGAACGAACCCGACAATTCTGGAAGTAAAAATTAAAAGAGGACAGAAACTGAAAAACCCTGACGCCTATGTCCATCTTAATGCTCATTTCCAACAGCAAATGTTGGGGCTAAACCCAACATGACTAGTCAACATAGAACACGAAACCATTCCAATAGAGGTGGATAACAGCGTCCTAAAGAGTATCACTCTGGGTGCAGGCACCATTATTGGAATGGCGGTTGATGACTGACATTTTTCCGTAGATTTAGGTAATGAACAGTTACGACCAATCCCTAAGGACTGTTTTAACAGTGATAGAGACGATGACACAACACCAGACAGGATCTTCACCCGGCATGGGGGGAATTTCCTGGTGTACTCTTCCTGCCCTTATGGTAAGGAAGATGTGACCCGTGACTTCAGGAGGGATGAGGTGAACTTTCAAGTCCAGGAGGACAGCCTTCTCAACCTGAAGCCATCAGTCCAAATCAGCACTTTGACCAGGGACTTCTCCACCTAGCTGGAGGAGGCCGCTGAGATAGCCAAACCGGAAGTCTTTCCAGGCTTCAGGCAGATGGTTGAAGAGAGAGTTAACCTATCTGATGCCTGTGAGACTCTGGAGCAAAAGCAAAAATTGAAACAAGTTTTCTTAGATTTTCAAGATCTCTTTGCGGTGGACTCATATGACTGTGGTCGCACCGACATCCACACAACAACAATTCCCACGGACCCTGGCATGACTCCAGTGTTTGTGAAGCAATATCACTTGCCTCTCACATCAATGGAGTCCCTTACTGAAATAATTAAGAACCTTGAGTCCCGTGGGATAATTCGTCCAGTCCACAGCACCTTCAATAATCCGGTGCTGGGGATTTTGAAACCGAACTGCCAGTGGACACTCTGTGCTGACCTAAGGGAGCTCAACAAACGGGTCATACTTCCCGATGGCCTCTTCCCTACATTGACCAAGGGCTGGCCCAGATCCAGGGGTCAAAGGTATTCACTGCAATTGACCTGACCAATGGGTACTGGACTGTACCTGTCAGTAGGGAGGACCAATACAAGCTGGCCTCTACCTTCGGGGGGCAGCAGTACACTTGGACCCGGACTCCCTTCGGATACATCAACTCCAGCAATGAATTTAACATGTTTCTACACAAGGCCATGCCCGACCTGGGTGAAAGGGGTAACCTGGCCTATGTAGACGATGTTCTAGTCAAAAGCTCAACTGTGGAGGAACACATAGCGGCGATCCATTATGTCCTGACACAGTTGAGGGCTGCCGGAGCGAAACTCTCCTTTCAAAAGGCACATTGGTGCAAAACCCGTGTCAATTTCTTGGGGCATGAGATAACTCCTCAGGGGCTCTGTCCCCAGGAAAAGAAAGTGGAAGCACTCCAGAAGATAAAAGACCTCACAACTCTGCGGGAACTAAGGAGCCTCCTTGCACTAACTCATTACAGCAGAAAGTTTATTGAGGACTACGCAGAGATCACAAGACCCCTGATCCATCTTTTGAAGGGGGAGGGTCAAGTGGGAGTGGGGTCCAGAACAAGCCGAGGCAGTAAGACAACTCAAAAGAAGCCTCTCACAAGCACCTTGGCAGCTTACCCTGTCAAAAACAAGGAGTTCTTCTTGGAGGCAGGGTTCTCAAATACATATTTGACTGCAGCATTATATCAAAAGCATGACAAGGTCAATAAAGTAATCTCCTATGCGAGGAAAAATTCAACGATTGTGAGAAGGCACTCCTGGCAACGGTGTGGGCATTGAAGAATTACCGCCCGTTCATCCAGGGGGAACACTGTAACGCTTACCTGTGAACTCTGCGGGGACGCCCTTGAAAACTCTCTGGAACATCTGACAAGAAGCACATTCTGTAGCAATGACAAGAGAACAATTTCCCTTCTTAACTACTGCTCTCTCTCTGAAAACCTCACACCATTTGGTGACTGAAGTAACAATAACGATAAAAGCTCACCTTAATGTTTAATTGTGTGAGCTCTCCATCCTGCGTCACGCAGGAGCGCATGTCCTGAAGAGTGGAGACGAAGGAGAGAACAAACAATAGGGCACTCTAATATAATATGACTGATGTGGAACCTAGCTGAAGGGCGAATATAGCGAATAACCAAATGGTGCCTAATATACTGAGCGGCTGGTAGCAGCAGTAATTTCTAACATGTTTTAACGATTGGAATGGAGATTAAGGCTCTAATAATCACTATCTCACTAAATACCTAAACTAAATATAGAAAAGAAAAAAGGGGCATGAAATAACTGAACAATGTGTGACAAGACCTAAGCAGAAGGAAACGTTATTCAAGGCGTGTGCGAAGCAATGATAATGCGCACACTACGGGCAATGCAAATGAAAATGTAATTATTGAATAACCAACAACCTCTGTGACAAACAGATACAACCTCTCACGAGTGCCACCCAAAATCATCTAAAAAACACTCGAAACAGTACTTGCGTGAGGAACAGCAATTTTCAGTCAGGACCTCTTGAGGAGGAACAAGGGGCGAGTGACAGGAAAATAAAATAACCGTAAACGGGACAGGGTGCTATAAATGGGAGGGAAGAATAATAACAGAATAAGGGCAAGACTCCGGAGACTGAGGAAATAAGGCAAGGGACTAAAACAGGAGGGGCTAAATGCTGTGACTGGAATTCTGTGACGACCGCGGTAAGCGTCCATACTGCGGGCCAGTCAGCAACGCAAAGCGCGAGTCCCCTCAGGAAACGACTACTTATAACAGAGATCGGTCAAAGACTAGACTAGTAATGGTAGCTTTCTCAATGGCACAACCTGGCAGCCATTGAGGGAAATTAACTTCCATTACTTTCAGTATAAATCTGACTTAACAGCAGGACCTCTCAATACCCTTAACAAGGTTAAACCTATGGACCCATAGACTTAATTCGGAAACTGGCTGGTGATCATGACAAACACATCATAGTGGAGACTCTACACCAACCTTTGCAATATCTTCAAAGTGACAGAATCTGGGCCGGAAATGTGAGTAATTCCCGAATTACTTCCTGGATTCTGTCAATGCAAGGCTTTCCTGTGGAGGTCAGATATGGCCAAAACAAGAAGAGGCTCCGCAAGCAAGGTCTGGCTGACTTGCACGATAGTGCCAGAGAAAACTGTCTCGAGGACGAAAGTCTTAAAATCAAGGACAACATGGAGCCATACCTTAATTCCCCACACAAAGTCTATGAGGAAGACCAATGTGAGGGAATGCCCACTGTCTATGTGGATGGATGCTCCTACCATGTTGACAACAACGGGGAAAAAGAACGTGTGGTCGGCGTAGGGAATTAATTGGTGAATGATGCCCCAGAACCCTCTGCTGGGTACAAAATCAGTCCCTGAAGTAGTCAAGTGGCAGAGCTGATGGCTGTGCATCAAGCCATCCTCACTGCTGTCCAACACCAACTCCACGAACTGGTCATAATCACAGATTCGGATTATGTACGGAACGGGTTCGTGGAGCACCTGGTTAACTGGAAAACCAGAGGCATGCTATGTGCTAATGCAAACCATTGAACCATGGGAAATTAATACAAAGTATTGATGATCTGGTCACCTCGAATGGGATGACCATCTACTGGAAAAAGATCAAGGGTCATTCTAAAGTTAAGGGACCAGACAAAACTGGAAATGACCTAGCTGATCAGATGGCCAAAACCAGAGCCATCCGAGGGGATCTACTTGAGATCGAGACTCTGTTGGGGGAAATCCAGGTCACTGCTATCACTAGGTCCCAGACAAATGCTCACAATGAACTCTCAACTGCATAATGGAGTAAGCAGACCCCAGATGCTGATTTGATTACGGCTCAAAAAGGGAATCCAATAATTGGTAAATTTTATCAAAACATTGTGGACCCTGAGAACTTCCCCCTGACGGATACCGATTACATAGGGAAAGAGGACCTCAGAGTGTTGATGAAATATCCAAAAATGTTCCGAATTCAAGACGGTTTGTTGGTAAGGAGATCCATAGCTGGCCGTGACCAGTGGGTGGTCCCTACCTCATTCCGAAGCCTGATGCTAAGCCACGCCCATGATGCGACCACAGCCAGTCATCGGGGGTTTCATACAACATTAGAAATCTTGCGAAAGGTTGCATACTGGCCACACATGGGGCAGGGCCTTGACCAATACTTGAAGGGGTGTCTTGTGTGTGCACAATTTCAGCCAACATCACTCACACACCGTGCTCCCCTCCAAAAGAGGGGGATGACACTGCCTTGGTCAGATTTACAAGTCGGTTTTATCAGGCCCGTGATTCGCTCCTCTAGGGGGAACAAGTACATGTTGACCGTAACATGCTTGTTCACTAAATGGGTGGAATGTCTCCCGGCCCCAAATTGCAAGGCAGAAACAGCAGCTGCCCTGATGATCAATCACATCTTCTCTCGTTTTGGACTACCCCAAAGGATTGAGTCAGACCGAGATAGCCACTTCACTAGCGAAGTGATGACAAAGATGTGGGAGATACTTGGGGTCAAAAGGAAACTACACATTGCCTACCTGCGAGCCTCTAATGGTGGAGTTGAGAGATACTTTTTAAATTCTTTTGATTTGATTTAGTTGCAAGCAACTTTTAAAATTAATATAAAAGATACATACCAATACAGTTCATATGTTATACAAATTACTTACAGAAATAAAAATGTCTATATTACTCAACACAATAGAATCCCCTTAAGAAGGAGTACAAACTAAGTATTAATTGCCACGCCAGTGTAGCCTAGACCAGTCCGACCTCAACCAATCTTGGCACATACTCATAATTACATTTCCTTTACACATGGCAATATTATTCGTAAAAATTTGACAAGGGCAATCTGCACCCTCGTACGCATATTTGTAAACAGCATTTGCCAAATTTGGTCACTTTCCCACTCCGTATGAAGCAAGAACATGTTATTGAAACATCTTGCTCGCACTTCATTTAAGGCATTGCATTCCACCACCAGATGTTGTAGTGTTTCCCTTTGTTGTACCAATAGACAATATCTGCAATAATTTTGGTTGCTCGTCAACAATTTCATTTTACAAAGCACCTCACGCGTACTCCATAGATTTAATCTGAATCTTAAATAATCAGAACGGACCTTTGGAGATGGGTACTTTAGTAAATATGCCGCTGTTAAACCATACCTCTTTATCCCAAACAACCAAATGTTGAAATTATTATATTGGGTACACCTTGACATGTTCCTGGCCCAATCAGCTTGATACATTTTCAGCTTAGCTCATGCAGGATTCAGAATTAACAGATCTATTGAAATATCTGCTTCCGCCAAACTATTCACAACTTCATTTCTCCATATTCTTGGGAAGGCTTTACCTGATTTAAACAGAGTTTGGGCTAATGTTTCTAGAATGTTCCCACTCTTTAACCCCACCAAGCATTTGCGAAAAACGTCACACTGTCTCCAGCGTGCCTGCGCATAAAGGGAGACCAAACCAAGCTTATAGCGTAGAATTGGTATCGGGACACACTTAGGGAGGACAAGGACCTGCTTCCAGTATGTTGCTTCTAAGACATCCCAATCTTGCTGTTTCCCCAGATGTCTTCCCTCTGAGCCATATAGGATGATTGGAATCACTTTCATTTTATAAAATAATAAGATATGCTTCAGTGAGAATTTTCCAAATTTATAAATCAAAATACGGGACTGGGAAATTAGTTGCTGAAGTTTGTTCCGTGCTATAGCCTCCACATCACTCCAGGCCTGTAGATATTTAATAGTGACCCCAAGATATTTGTATTGTGTGACATTTAGTAACTTAACGTCCTGCAAGGCCCAAGAATAAACAGACAGCGTGCGCCGACCACCAGGGCTTGATATACAACTAACGGTTTGGAATTTCAAAGTATTGATGACCAAATTATTAGCCACCACAAAAGCTCCCAATCGAGACAACATGCTTTGGAGGCCATGCGGGGTCTGAGATAACAAGACCAAATTGTCCGCATATAACAAATACGGAATTTTTGCAAACCTAACTTTGGGGCATCGTTGTTACAATTCGTGAATTCTTGGCCCAGATCTATAATGTAAAAGTTGAATAGAAATGCGGCCAGAGCACAACCCTGCTTTACACCCCGTTTCTTAGGAATTTCAGGAGAGAGTTTGCCGTCGATGAGAGATACAACAAGACTATTGTGAGCATATTAAAAAAGTTTGTGGCAGGTTCTGGGCCAAGTTAGGACATTCGATTACCTCTTGTCCTGATGGCCATCAGATCTACCCCTTCTTCTGCAACAAAAATGTCTCTGTTTGAGCTGATGACTGGACGAAGGATGGTGCTTCCCCAGCATCTGCTCTACAGGACCCAAGAGCAGACCTTGATAAATGCTTCCACAACTCATGAGTATGTTGAGAATCTGAGAAAACACCTTCAACGTGCTTTTGCATATGCTCAGCGGAATCTAGAAAGATCTGCAGACAGTATGAAGACCCACTATGACCTTAAGACAACTAAAAAAGAATACCAAGTAGGAGACCGCGTCTATTGTACAATTTCCAAAGGAACCAAGCCAAACAGCGCAAATTTGGCGGGGTGCTTTTGAAATTGTAGACATAATCTCACCAGTCGCTTACAAAATCTGCATCCCCAAGGGCAGTTTGGCAGAGGGGGAAGACAAGTGTGTCTAAATCAACCAGCTGAAGAGTTGCTATCCCAGGCATACTCTGCAGCAAATAGAGTAGCTAACCGGAAACCCAGAGGGACACATTCCAGATCCCTAGAAGATTCCAACTGTTAAAACCATTCCACCCGTCAAAATCATTAGGAATTATAGGTGGGGAATATTGTAGTTTATATGTCAAATGTATGCATCTGCCCCACTACATGAATAGTAGTGGGGAAAAATTCCATAACCATGCTCTGTTCTGTCTCATAGCACTGAAACCAAGGATTCTAAGTACCAAGGAGGACCACTCGGGGACTGGGAGGAAAGACCCAAGGGGCCCGGAGTATCACTCCATACTCCCACCCAGAACCGGCGAGGAGAACATGTCGATCCAACACTAATGGGAGAAGGAGACTACTTTCTCCATCTGGACCAAAGAAAGAAAGAACATCCCAATCTCCCGACTTTTCCTTGACGGGCGGTCAAACTCAAGTCGTGAGGGGGGGCTCTGTGGGATGATTCAACCCACTTTTGCTCTGCCATGCACATTACTGTGTTCTGATGGGCCAGAAACATCAAAATGGCCGCAAAACCCTTGTGCGTGCCAAAACCTCTGAAAATCGTGCTCTGCAAAGCACAAAAAGATGGCTTCCCAATCTGCCATGCACGTTGTCAGTGGTGGAACAGCAATCCCACTCCTGAAAGATGTCAGTAGGCTCCACAACAAGTGAAAATGGAGTACAGAGGGAAAAGCAGTGCTCTGCTAAAGGAAACCCCAAAATCTTGCTTGAAATCCGTATTCTTGGTTGCTGAAACTGCAGAATGCCGGCACAAAACACCCTTAAACATCCAAAATTCTTACTGGGTGCTACAATTCACTTAGTGCAAGAAATCATTGTGAATTTACAATGTCCTGAAAAGCTGAAAGTATCAAAGAAACATCCACAGCAAAAGTTGCCTGCCTGTGGAAATCTGTCAAAATCTGGGTGCAGTACCCTCGGCCGCCTGAATGACAGCTGTCAGAAGCCTGCATGATAAACTTTAAAACCTGTATAAACTGAAAGCAAATGTTTGCAATCTAAGTGGCCTGTTACTGAGAGTAATCTATGTTGTAATTGTTAATCCCATGGTGTAGAATCTGGAATAATTGTTCTAGATGCTAGTTTGAAATCACAAGTGTGTTTTCAGCCAAGGAAAAATGCAACAGAATTAACATTTAAATGTAAGCCTGGCTAAAAGCCACCCAAACTGGAATAACAGCTTTCCTCACAGAGGCAAGGCCTCTCCCTCGAGCTCCTCTCCAGCAGGAAATCACACCTATGTGATGATTATATGTGATGATTATAGGGTGGGGGAAGAATTTGGTCTGCAGGAGGAAGGAGACAATGAACATCCTCCAGCTAAAGGAAATGCAAGGTGTGAAGAGACATAAATGGCCTCTGTCCAGGAGAAACAGCGAGGAGATGTTCCTAGGTGCCAGGGAAAGACCAAAGGGGTGGAGCTAAACAACCATTTGTTGCTTAACAAGGACAAAAGACACATTTTAAAAAGACTGATAACGTACTGTGTAAAATTGTGCAAAATATAGAAATAACAGCATTGTTAATGTAATTTCTGGATGCACAGGTGAAAAGGCGCGAGAACTCTGTGACATGTTCTGGGAAAAAACAGCGGAAAATGTGATATTACACAAAATGTATTTCTGGTAAAAGTATGAAACTTTATACACGAATGCCCATGTTCAACGTACACATTTGTAGAAATTTGCTCCTAAATTGGACATTGTGTTCCGGATGAAAAGGGCAAAATTCTGTGAAAAGCAGACATAAGATCCCACAGCGACGGGGCTTGGAGGAGTATCTGCTACAGAAAATATGTAATCTGTATACATGATTGTTATAGAGGTTGCGCATGTGGAAATATGTATTGTACCAAAAGTAGATTTTTTGTTCAAGGAGCTAGGGGTGGATTCTTAGCCTCATAAACCCACACCATAAAGGTGACACCCTGTTTCTCTCCTCCTATCAAGGCAGAGAGGAGACCTTGACCAATCCCTGTCAAAGGGGAGAGTTCAGGCTAAACCAGCACACACACACCCTTTATCATAAGCATAAATAGAGACAGCTCAGCAGAAAAAGACAGACAGATTCACCCACTATCGGAATGCTGGCGGAGCACCCTGTTGCAGCATCATCCATCTTACTTGCTCCAGACTCCAGAAACTAGGCAAAGCAGAAAGGCCCATTGCATAGCTGAACCATTTTCAGCTAGGCCTTAAATTTCCAGAACCAGAACCAACCCCAGAAACCTAAGGGGAACCAAAATACAGCTGGGTTGTGCTGTACTGCTTGCCTGCTGAACTAATTATCATCAGAACCAAAAGATCCAATCCAGTCCGGTGACATACTGTGACCAGAACCTAAAGACCCGATCCAGTCCTGTGCCGTGCTGTGAACAGACCCAGTCCAATCTGATGAGCCCAGCAGTCTGTCTATCCCAGAACCATATTCCCTTCCCTGACCAGAAATCTTGACGGACCAGAATCCTAACCGTTCCGTTTAAAAACATATCTAGTTAGTATCTATGGATAGAATGTGTCACTACCATATGTATTGTCCATAGTCAATCCCTATCTTAAACCCATCCTCTTTTGTCTTCAGAACCTGATATTGTTAGGAGTATTTTTGAATTGTCAGAACTTTTCTTACGCTGAGTTTCTCTTATTTGTATTCTTAAATCATAAGTCATTAGTGTTGTGAGTAACTAAAGTGAATCCCAGAAAGAAATTGAGTATCCACCACGTGAAGGATTCCCTGGCAAGGAACTGTGGAGATTCATGTGTGGCATTCTTCTTTTTTTATTGTCATAATCTAGTGTAAGAAATCCCATTTGTCTTTTAAAAGTGCATTCCTGTTTCCCATTTTTGCGCCTGTCTCTGACCTCCACTAAAACGTCTATAACTCCCTCAATATTTGTGCTAGAAACAGAATTTCAACGCTTGTTCATAGCTAACATCCCAAATACATACGGTTCCCCAGTAATTGCGATTATCGCGCACTGAAAAGTTTGCTGCGAATTTCGTTTTAGGGAAATTCTGACGCGTGTAAAACAGCTTTTGATTGCTTCCAACCTTAATTTTAAGATTTTACATTGTTTCTTAGTATCAAATCCTTGCTAGTGTTTGTGTGTAACTATCCAAAGCGGCTCCCATAAGAATTTAAACAATTTCAGCAATTTAAACCATATTTAGTGTTTGTACCCGATCCATTCTCAAGATAACTTTAAAACCATTCTGATCGCTTGCAAATCAATTCTGTTTTTCTCTTATGTTGCTGGGGGGAAAGTGGGATTGATATTTTGTTTGAATTATGCCATTCCTGAATACCTGCCCTCTCTCCTCTTATCTCTTTACATTGCCTGTTGGGGGGTGAGGGGTGTGCAGGGGGAAATAGTAACTACACTGCTATTTGATCTGAACACACACAAAAGTATCATTTCTGTGCTGAATGGTTTTGCTCACTATTACTCCTTGTGTATTAAAGAGATTATTTAGTGTTACATCACCCCATTGGTGATTATTGTGTACCCATTAAAACATAGTGTGATTGAATTGGTAAATACATAAATAAATATTTTTGCAAAACAGCCTGATTCCTGGTTCAGTGTGACCGGGGGGGGTTGCAGGAGAGGGGCGTGATATGAGTGGTACATCGTTCAGAATAAAAGAACTTTTAGACACAAATAAATAAGGATTTCAGTTGTGCATTACATGCCAGGCGTTGACTTAGGTGTGTGCCGGATTGAAATCACTTACAGATTGGAAAGTGTAACATTTACTACCACTATTAAAATCACACCAAATGTGCAAATCGCACTTGTTTAACAATCTCAGAACTACTTTCCTAGCGTTGGCTTCATCATATGAACCAGTCTGGTTAGATGTATCCACTTCCACATCTAAAGTGGCATTAAAGTCCGCCCCAATAACCACTACCATACTATGCAACTTGTCCAGGACTTCATCAATTTTTTCAAAAAAAGCAGCCTGATCTACATTGGGCGCATAACTATTCAAGAGCATCAGGTACACATTTTCTATATGCAATTTAAGCCCAACAAACCTCCCATCATGATCCACCCACACACCTTCAATCCTATATCTCAAATCATTCCTAAACCGGATAGAGACACCACGAGAATTACTGGCAAAATAGCTTGAACATTATTTTACATGCAAAGTATTCAAGATGTAACCAGCTTGATCCCCGGTCCAGTGGGTCTCCTGTAGGAATACTATGCTCTGTCTTTTTTTACCTATAAACGCCAGTATCTCTCTCCTCTTAACCGGTTGTTTACACCTTTAACATTCCAGCTCAAGAAAATCAAGCATGTGGCCATTGTCCCCAACGCAACAAAATGTGTATATAGACTAAATTGCACCAACACACAGCGCTAATCATTTGTACATACCCATACAATTAACTTGTGGAGATCCGGACTCCAGAGGCTGCAGCACCAGGGTTATTTTGCCCTACACTGGAAAGCCATATTCACGGTTTTCCCCCTCCCCCTGGCCAGGAATTGGGGTGGTGTGTGTTGGAGGGGAGTCTTTCACTGGTCACCTGAATTGTTTATTTTGGACACTTTGGGATTTAACCTTGTGATTGTTTTTGGATACTTGTTCAGGTAATATATTGGCCAGGAATTGGGGTGGTGTGTGTTGGAGGGGAGTCTTTCACTGGCAGTGGCGGCTGCTATCATAGGGCGGCCGGGCGCCGCCCCCCCAGAAAGAAAGAGAGAAGCTAAAAGAGATTCAATCAGAGAAGTTCTCTGATTGAATCTCTTTTAGGTTCTAGAAGGTGCATTTCCTTTGCCAACAGCGCGGGGGCGCTGTGGCAAGGCTAGGCTATGTGTATGTCTGTGTAGGGCTGGGCCCGGCTTTCATAGCGGGGCGCGTCCCAATTTACTCTTCTTTTTTAATAGTAGAGTGCGTGGAGCTTGTAGCTCCACGCACTCTACGTAGCCCCTTTAATTAGCAGGCTGGCGGGGTGCTTCAGGGTTGGCCCCGCCAGCATAAAATGTGCGCAAACAGCGCACTGAAGATTCCTTCCCCCTAGCTACAGTAATGTCATTGGCTGTTTTCCAGCCAATGACAAACCTTGCATTGGTTGGCAAACAGCCAATGACATTACTGTATCTATGCAGGTGGCGCAGGGTGTGTACGTGCGCCTGCACCACCTTCACACTTCTCTTCCCGACGAGAGCGACGTGTGGACAAGACCTGTTGAGACCAGAGAGAGACAGCTCTGAGCCCTTGCCTGCGGTAAGTTACTAGTACCCCCTGTTTCGGGCGTGTGTGTAACACGGCCCCTACACAGTCAGCACTGAAAGACATGCAAGCCAGGGCCTACACGTCTTTCAGTGCTGACTGGAGGGACCGTGTAGGCAAGGGCCTTGTGTCACTAAGGTTGCCTGCATTAGAAGCCAGGCTTCTTTCTGAGTCGGGCAGTGCCCGACAAGAGAGGTGCCCAGCCCGACTCAGAAAGAAGCCTGTTGTGCTGTGCATGGTGTGCCCGTGCCAGAGAGGTGCCCGACTGCTTGCGGACCCCAAGGTGTCTTCAGCAACGTCCGGTGCTGGAAACACCTTGGGGCCTGTGGGGCAGTTGGCAGACCTGGGCCCTGATTCAGGGATAGGCCTGACTGGGCCTGTCCTGCTGCATCAGACCCTGGCAGGCCTGGCCGGCCTGCCCTGCTGCATCGGCGCTTGCACAGAATAAAAAATGATTTTTTTATTCAGTTACTTAACTGAATAACAATCATCTATTCATGTGTGCGCGTCGCGTGCACTGCAGCGGCATGCACGCAGCCAGGCCAGGCAGCAGGCCAGCTTTCCCATACGCTTCAGCATAGCATGGTGCTTTGTTTGCGATAAGTGTAGGATTCCCAGGGCTGAGCAATTTCTGTGTTTTTATGGCACTGTGCGTTGTTGCCAAATAACTGTGATAATAATTTCGAAGTGGGTTTTGTGAATTTATGTGTTGCCTGGATTCGATTAAATATGGTTGTCAATAAAGGTTGCAATTGGTTTACATTCGGATTTCATAATGGCGTGTGGAGTTAATATTTTGTGTAAACATGCTGTGTTGGTAACTGAAATGTACATCCCGCCTGAACGGGACTGATCCCGTCCGGTTTTGGAGCTCGTAGCTTTTATTTATGGCAGGTAAAGGGAGTGAATTTCGTAAGACAAGCACACGTTTTTATTTCTTGAAAGCATTCTGTTTCTGTGCAGCATATTGAGAAGGAATGCAATGTTATATGTGGCGAACAAACTTACTGCTTGCTATGTATTATAATGAAGGTTGGTTATTAATAAAGGTACATTCCCAGTGACCTTGTGTTTATAATTATTCTTAAATTATATGTACATATAATAATGGGAAAATTAGGTGTTTGGGTGAATACACGCAGAGTTTAGTATTAGACTACATTAATATAAGTGTGGAAATTATTTTGCTTTAAATCTATGAAGTTTGACTAACCTACAGGTCTGTAAAATGACAAGGATAACAATGTGAGGACGATTAGGAAAGGTTTGATTGTCATGTGGCCACGTAGGAAGCGAAGCAGGGCCTGTTTGGGTTGTTCATTGGAACGTTATGGGTTGAGCTCCTTTAAAGTCAGGGCTGTTGCACGGGCATAACTCCCCCGTGCTTTGGATGTACTGGTGCATTACCGGCACCCCTCGTTATCACACAGGCACTGTACATGTGTAGGTCACTCGTGTCACGAGAGTTGGAGAACTTTCAACTCTCAATTAAGGGTCACCCAGGGCACAATGGCAATATCAATGGAAAGGGTGTGTTGCGCATATAAAGGTGCTGGCAAGCACAAGCAGAGAGGGAGCATAGGAGTAAAAGCTTACTGGGGTGATATTTGTAACCAACAATTATTGTCTTTCCTGAGGAGTTTCACCTCTTTGCATGGGGAAGCTCCTCACACAAGTAAATACACACAAAGTACATGTTTCCAGAGTCACTGTCAGTCCCATCCTCTCTCCATGAATTCCTATCCCAATTAAACATGAGACATCTGTTTAACAGTCGCCACACAAACTTGCTAAAATATGCTTTAAAATGCCTTTCCAAATTGTGCAATTATCAGGAGAGCGCAGTTGCCCTGTAAAGAATTATAGTTGCATTCAGAGAGTGAGGAGATTTCCTTCTGTGCCCTGTACCTGCATCCATTCCAGTTTTCAAATTCACTTTAACCTCTGACACGACACCACAGGGGTGTTGCTAGGTCTGGCAAAGATCCGGGGCTACACTGATGTCGGGATTGTCAGGACTCGGGGCTAGCTAGCCTTTTGGTTGAAGCCCCTGAGATTCTATCTGGGGCTACAACCAAACGACACGGGGCTATAGCTCCCCCCCACCCCCAGCAATGCCTCTGGTGCCCAAGGGTCCAATGCTATCCAAGGGAGTTGTGCAGGGCTGCTTTGCCTTTGATTGTCCTCATAAATCTATTCACCAGTCACTGACTATGAGTGCCAGAACCTAATTTACAAAAGTGTTTTACAATTGCACAATTCCATTGGAAAACGTTTTGTAAATCAGGCCTTCAGTTTCTCTTCATATGTCGCTCTTTTCCTGTGTGCTGAAAGAGCCATCTTTCCTCACTCTTGAGAACATTTCTCAAGAGTGACAAGCAGAGCTAACGCTCACAATGGGTAACTGAGCCAGCACCATTTTCCCTTGTTCTCTCGTCACCGTGAGAGAGATGGAAAACTCGCCACTGCTCGCTATCTACCTGTAGTTACACGAGGCAAATATGCGTGAAGTGCTGGTGCGTGCTATAAAAATAAACAGAGATGATTTAAGTAACTTACTTTCTTATATCACTGCCCCCAGAACTATGCACTCTCCGAGAGCTGCTTTCATGCGTTCCTCCTCTGCCATCCGGCCCCTCCCTGAATATGCTCCACATTGTCTTCAAATCCATCTATGGGCGCACACCTCTGAGCACAGTCCATCTCCTAGCCCCTAATCCTGCCTGAGCCCATTCGCGAAACCACTTCTAGCACCTTTGCTAGACAAACAATTCTGTACTATCCATCCCCAATCTCCTCTGAGCACGTGGCATCTACTACCATAAATGTATGTCAACAATGGTAGTATAAATAGGGTGGAGGGGTGGCGAGTGGCGATGAATGTAGGAAGGAGATCCCCCTGCAATAGCAAAGGACCTTCATGGACATATGCATGGCAGGGCACCCAGCCCGATTACACTATAATGTTGGACATTGGACTTTATCGTTGGAACTTGCAGTACCATTTCGGTACTGCAAGTTCCAGAGAAAACAATTGTGTAGGTTTGTGGAGTTTAAAATATGCACACCTTTTAACGTTTTCAAAAACACTATTAGAAGCAAATATCTTCTCTTGGTTTTGTGTGTGTATTGATTTTATGAAAGACAAATGCCATTCGTCATGTGCAATTTGGATGGTTATGCAAAGCCAATTTAATGAAATGTGCATATTTCACCTTGATATGGTCATTTCTGGCGACAGCACAACCCACTGCATTTGCAGATGAGTCCCCCCACTTCTATTTTTAGGACTTGACCCCTTCTATCAGTTCTTGTACACGGGGATCAAAAGCCACATCACTCTGCCGAGAGGTGGGTCACTGCCAGCTCCCGGGACTGGGAGGCATGCATTGCAGAGGAATTTGCTGAGACTCTCATCCATCTTGTTACAGTACACGGGAAACCCCTACAGGTAAGAGACCTCCTTTATGCAGAACATAATTCAGCCATACTTAGACAATGACTGAGTGACGTCACGTTTGCATGGCATTTGCGGCATAATCCGCATTGTCTGAACTGGTGGCCTTATTAGTTTGGGCTATTTGCACCACCTATTAGGCAAAACGTGTGCATTAGCGTACACATAGGGAGAAATGGCACATGTGGAGGGACACACAGCTTGTTGGTGCTGTTTGGTTATTTGCCCTCCCATTGACTTCCCATGGCCATGCTAATTTCTATAGCCATTTCCTCTAGTACCTTCCCTTCCCCGCCCATAACTCCTCTTCATGGGAATTCTATGAGCTCGAGTCGATTCATTCAAGCCTTACCATTAACCTTCGAACTTTAGGGCTTGCCTGTGTTTTTAAAGCAGTCTTCTAAGAGTTAATGACTTGATGGAGCTGTAGACCTGGTGTAATAAAAATGTTTTAACCAGGTTCGTCTTCCGCCACTCGATTTGTAAGCGCTATACATGTCTTTCACTAAAGGACTGTTAAAAACAAGCATTGGCAAAGCCAACAACTTTGGCCTGTCTATAATTATTAGGCATTTGCCAGGCACTGCTATTATATGCCCAGGCACTTGCACCATTTTGCAGCTGCTACCATTAATGATGAATTTCTTTATGCATACACCATAGTACCTACTATTCTCAAATTTACAAGCTGCTGTAAAATACACCACCACACTTGCACACGTAAGAATAATGCCCACCATTAGTATGTAAAACCTAATGCTTTTTATGTCATATTTCGGTGGGTTTTGGACAGTAAATAGCATATTTTGGAGGCCAGTTTCAAAAAAATGTGCGGGGGGAGAACCACCCCACTTGGGTGGTGTGGGCTTGCACGCTGCGCGCGCTCGCTCCGAAAATTCGCCCGGGGATCTTTACGCCCCACCAGCTTTCAAACTCACCAGCCGCCACTGTTCACTGGTCACCTGAATTGTTTAAATGGGTACACGACATTGACCATAATTCCTAGAGACTGCAACTGCATTTATATTGGTTTCACATGAATTGAATGGCATTTCAGCCTCCCTGATGAGTATTGCAGATACGAAAGCGCTTGGAGGAGTACAACAGTGCAAGAAGTGAATTAACCTGTGAACTTCATTAGGATTTAACCCTGTTAATATTTTGGACACTTTGGGATTTAACCCTGTGATTGTTTTTGGATACTTGTTCAGGTGATATATTGGCCAGGAATTGGGGTGCGCGCCTCACCCCTGCTTATTTGAACAATGACGTAAATGCATATAGTGCAAAAAGCACAGCAGAGTGATGACACATTAAGAAAAACCCACAAGAGCTCACACACATGGAACACGGACCAAAAGTAGAAAAAAGGAAGGGAGTGGAAAGAAAATGCCAAAATAAAACACAAAACAGAGGAGCATTGGGATTAACACATAAGCTAATGATCATTTTACACAATCAATCAAGTTTAAAATGAGAAACTGTTGGTCTACTTCCCACCAAACTAGAACCGGCTAAACAGGGATAGCAGAGAGGCAGTAATGAAGATTCCCCATGCTAATATCGCAGGGAGCTCTTGATTCTATTAAAGACAAGGAGGCGAGCATGAAGCTTCATCTTATTTTATTTTCCACTCTCCAGCAGTTTCAACAAATATAAACTTTGTAAACTTTTCATTTTTTTTTTTTTTAATTTAACTTCAAGTCCCATGAATCCTGTAGTCCCATAGTCTCTGGCCATGTGACCTACTCCTTCCTGTCCCTTAGTCCTTCCTCTTCTTGACTGCTCGAACTGCAATCCTTTCCCAAACTGTGTAACCAACTGGTCAACTTGTTCCGAACTTTCTGCTTAGTGCTGGATTGGCCTCTCACACTTGAACTTGCGAGCTCGATCCAGGCAATACGATCCTTTAATCGTCTCAGCTGTTCTTTTGCTCATCTCCTAATTCCAGGAGGAAACAAAATGTACATATTAGGGCGGGGAATACACACCCTATTCTGGAAGGAATAATCATATTAATTATAAACCGTGCATCAAGTCATTAATTTCATCATCGCATCTGCTTGTGTATTCTGGACGGGAATTTAATGCTCGCCTCCTTGTCTTTAATAGAATCAAGAGCTGCCTGCGCTATTAGCAGTGGGAATCTTCATTCTATGTCAAGACAGAGGCGAGCATTAAGCTTGTTCAAAGCTTCTTACTACTGGATCAGCTATTGTATTAATTGGTCTAAAATAGAACGTTCTAAACGTTGAATCACTAGCCCAATCTGCTGCTTTCATAATGTGTTGCAACGCTGCGCCTTGCCCTAATGCTTTCGAGGCCATCGCTCCTCTAACTGAGTGCGCCCCAAATCTGGACATATCGATGCCAGCCAGGTTCATGATGTCTCTAACCCATCTCGCTATCGTGGCATTAGCTACTCCCTTATGTAGTTTTCTGCACGCTATCAAAAGCTGGGTTATCCCTGCCAGCCTCACTTCTGCTGTTCTAGACTCGTATTCTTTAATACATGTTGCTACACACCACTTGGGGTGATCTGGCATGTACGGGTAAGTGATTGATGAAGAGTCTGTCCTTGTCCTTCTAACTATGTTGAATGTCACTCCTTCCGGACCAAAAGTCTTTCTATTGACCTCTAGAGCCTTCACGTCTGCTACTCTCCTGCATGATACCATGCACAGGAACATAGCTAGTTTTCCGTATAACTGTCCCAGAGACAGATATCAGTTGTTTGGCCAATCTGCAAGAAATCTCAGCACTATGGAAACGTCCCATAAGGTTTTGTATCTTGGCTGTGGAGGTTTCCTGAATCTAATCCCTTTCAGCAGTCTGATGACTGATATATTCTCTCCTATTGGAAGACCCTCTATCGGCAGATGCCCTGCCGAAATTGCGGACCTATAGACTCCTATAGTCCTGGAAGCCTTACCATCCTGTAACAATTCCGCTAGGAAATTTAGAACTTCGACTAGGGGGGCAGAAACGGGATGAATCTTTCTCCTTCTGCACCATGTCGACCATCTATTCCAAGCTGCGTCATAGCTCCTTCTGGTGGAAGGTGCCCAAGACTCGATGAGGCTTGCAGCCTGCGCCGAAATTCCAGGGAGATTCCAGCATCTCCTGCTATCCAGCACGCCATCAGCGGCAGCGTCCCCTTCACTCTCATAGGGTGAAATGACCCAGCTGGGTCCGTGAGCAGGTTCACTCCTTGAGGTAATAGTCTCAGATAGTCTATTAGCAGTTCCATGAGCGTCGGCAACCAAACTTGCGATTTCCAAATCGGAGCTACTACTATGAGGCTCGCTGCTTCTCTGCGCACTTTCGCTAATACCCTGCTCATCATTATAAATGGCGGGAAAGCGTAGAGAGTCTGCTCTCTCCAGTCCTGCAGGAGAGCGTCCGCCCCTGCTACTCCTGGGTCTAACCTCCAGCTGAACAATCTTTCTTTCTGTGTGTTCAGTCTGGACACAAACAGATCTGTGTGAATCGGTCCCCACAGTTCTTCCAGCTGTCGGAATGTCTCCCGATCCAGCATCCAATTGCTGGAGTCCGAGAGGTATCTGGAGTTCCAGTCCGCTATCACATTCAGCGAACTTGGCAGGTACTCGGCTACCACTGAAGTCCCAGAATCCAGGCAGGTGTGCCAAAAATCCTTGGCTATCTCCGCCAGCAATCTGGATCTCATTCCTCCTAAATGATTTATGTATCTGACTGCTGAGATGTTGTCCATCTTCAGCAGAATACACAAATTCACTTTTACTTTCGTGAAAGCCCTGATCGCAAATGATCCGGCTAACAATTCCAGACAGTTGATGTGAAGCTGAAGTTCTTCCGCGCTCCATCTCTCACCTGTCTGGAGATTCCCGCATCTGGCTCCCCAGCCTGCTCGGCTGGCATCTGACTCTATTATCAGATCTGGACGGTCGCCGAAGATGGCTCTACCGTTCCATGCTTCCATATTCGCTAAGCACCACTGTAGTTCTGTCCTGGATTCCTGATCGATCTGAACTAGGTGGTGATAATGCAGGCCCTGTCGTAAATGTTTTATTTTTAGTCTTTGCAGGGCTCGATAATGAAGCGGGCCTGGAAAGATCGCTTGTCTCGAAGCTGCTAATAAGCCTACCACTCAAGCTACAGTGCGGAGGGAGATCACTGTTTTGCTGAGACATGCTCTCAGTTCTCTTTTTATGTCTCGTATCTTCCTGCCAGGAAGCTCTAGAGTAGCTGTCCTGGTATCCAGGATAAACCCTAGGAATTCTAACCTCTTGGTTGGTTTCAATTCCGACTTCACCTGATTCACTAAAAAACCCAGAGACGACAGGAGCTTCACCACCCAGTCGGCTTGGTAAAGGAGAGTCTCCTTGCAGTTTGCCATCAGCAGGATATCGTCTAGATATATGATCATCTGAATCCCTTTCTCCTTGATTGCTGCTGCTACCGGTTTCATGATCTTCGTGATCGCCCACGGCGCCGAAGCCAGCCCGAAAGGCATCGTAGCAAATTGCCATAATTGCCCGTCCCAGTCGAACGCTAGGAAAGGGCGAAACTCTGTGAACTGGTATCGTCTGGTATGCATCTTTTAGGTCTATCCTCGCTAGCCAATCGTCTTGCCTGAGTGTATCCCTGAGCTGATGCATCCCTTCCATTTTGAAATGGTTGTAGACTACCTAACCGTTCATGTTTTTTAGATTTGTCACTGGCCTTTCTCTTTCCGGTGGACTAAAAACATCGTGCTCACAATTTTGGGGGCGATGTGCATTGCTCTATCGCTTGCTTCTCTGCCAACTTTTGCAATTATGTGTGTAATAGACTTTTCTCTATTTGGGTCGAGGCTAGAGGACGGGGAACATGACTCTGAATGGGAGTCTCTATGAAGTCTATGTGCATGCCATTCACTGTCTGCAGGACCCAGGCGTCGCTGGAAAGCGAGCGCCAGTTCTCCCCAAATAGCGCTGTCCTCCCCCCAACTGGAGGGTATGCGAAAGTTCTCACCTGTGGGGAAGTTGTGTCCTCTTCCCTGTCCTCTGCCTCTCCTCCCTCTCGGGAAACGACCTCTAGACGGGAAGAATGAATCAGGCTGCCTGTTCTCCCAGTAGGTGTTCCTGTTTCCTTGAGGCCTTCTGAACGCTTGGTAGCGACCGGTCGCTCGGCCTCTGCACTGACCGGTCCCGCCAAAAACTCTCCCGGGGAAGATCTTTTTCATTGATGCTTGGGCCTTCTCTAATGAGGTAAAGGTTCCCACGAACCTCCCCATTTCCTTGCCAAATGTGTCGCCGAATAAGAGTCCTTGAGCTGCCTCTCCAGCTTCATAAGATGACAGATCTCCTAATTTGTTGTCGATCTTAAGTAGGAGACTTCTCCTGCGTTCTGAAGAAATCGCGCAGTTCGCGTTGCCTAATAAGCATACCGCTCTCTACGCCCAGTTTGCTAGGACTACTGGGTCCACTTCCTCCCCAGTATCCTTTGCTCGCTCTGCGAGGTCCATAATATTTGCTAATGGCCCGGCTATGTCCAGAACTTTCTCCTGACAGTTTTTCCAGGAGCGGTCTATACCTTTCCTGGGGTCTCTGTTCGACTTGGAGACGAAAGAAAGCATCTTCGGTCGAGTTCCGGAGCTTCTGCCACCTTTCCTGGTAAGTCTGGTTTCGGGCACTCCGCCCTCATCCTCTGCCTAACTTCTTTCTCTAATGCTTTCCGCAGCCTTTGCGTCATTTATTTTGCTACCCTCGGAGAGGGCACCCAATCAGAAGATCTGGGGTTCCTTATCTCCTCCGGTTGGAACATATCGGAGGTTTCATCCTCTAGATTATTCATCTTTCTGAGCCTTTTCTTAGGAGGAGTTTGGCTCTCCTCGTCCCCCTTCATTGTCTGCTTCCTCCTGCAAGGATGCCGGGGATTCCTGAGGTTCCTCATCGGTCAAATCCTCCTCTCTGTTGCCCATATTGTCTTCCCCTGTGTAGGGGGTCTCGAGGCTCGGCACCTGCGATTTCCTCATAAACGCTTCCCTGAGTTTGTTGAAAGCGTCAGGAGCCTCTGGGGTTGTTGGTCTTGCCCCTTCGATCTGGCCCGGGGGGTCAGAAGAGTCTCTGCTCTTCCGGGCCTTGATACAGCCCTTTGGACCCTTTGCTGGAGTCCTAGTAGACGTGCTATCCTCGGTGCTTATATTTTTCTTACACAAAAAGAGCTCAATTGTCTCTCCTGCAGGGGTCTAACTCCTTGAGCTACCGCCTCTGACAGTGAATCCCCCAGCACTTCTTTAAAATTGTAGGCTAGGTCTTCGTAGCCTGCCTCTTCATCACTCCACTCAAAAGTAGCCATTTTCTTGTGCTGACAGGTGCCTTTTATCTACCTTGGAAAGGTGTAGTGGCACGTCCACTGATTCACTTTGTGAGGCTGCACCTTCTTATTTACTCAGTCAGTGACTGTGTCTATCCAGGGATTCTTACTATTTCCCTTGGGTCTGACACCCTTTCAGGAGCTTGAAGACTGCAAGGCTTGCGTGTATAATTGAATATATGGAGCGAATCGCTGCTCCGTAATAGTAAAACGCTCGACTGCTAGGTTAGAACTCTCTCCTTCACGGAGATCGTCGGGCTAAGCTCCTCCCCCCCAAAGGAGGGGGCCTGTCGTGCGAGCGAAAACGCTTGGTAGAGGATAGAGGGGGGAATCCTCTATTCGCGAGCCGTACTCGCTCTCTGGCTCCGCCTCCACAAGGGTGGGGGCCGGAGTTGCTCCTCCACACGGCATGCCGCGGAGGATCCCCTCGCGGCTTCCCTTGGCAGGGGCTGCCTGTAAGCTACGCAAGCGGGGAAGAAGGTCTTTTCCCGCTCGCAGATAGCTCCGCCCCTCCAAGGGTGGGGGCTTACCCGCTCCGACGCTCGGGAAGCACCGCAGGCCTTGTGTGAGGAAATCTGCAGGCCGAGTAGTGCGGCACGGGCCGCAGATTCCTCACACTCTGAAAAACAAAATCTAATACGATTTATTACAGTAACACTGCACCGTCGTGCGCGCACACGATCTAGGGGTATAAAATAACCATATAAAGTCTACAATGGATCACGTTATTAATAATAATAAACACAAATCACGGAGCACTGTAAAGATTGTACTTATCTTTGGAGAGCAGAAAAAGAAGAGGGGAACTAAGGGACAGGAAGGACTAGGTCACATGGCCAGAGACTATGGGACTACAGGATTCATGGGACTTGAAGTTAAATTTAAAAAATAAAAATAAAAAAAAATGAAAAGTTTACAAAGTTTATATTTGCTGAAACTGCTGGAGAGTGGAAAATAAAAGAAGATGAAGCTTAATGCTCGCCTCCGTCTTGACATAGAATATCCACCCACCAACAAAATTGAAATGACAGGTGCATCTTAATACATCAAACAACCGTAATAGTACTTCAACTTACATCTCTAAAATATACTAGAGCTAAAGGGTATGGGGTACAATACCCAAATAAGCATGTAAATAAATAAATCCATATGGAAGTTGACAATCTTGCGCATATACGCATGCACACCAAAACCCACATATTCGTGTTTTTACATACACACACACACACATGCATACAACTATGTGCGTATATTCAAATTCATATATATGCGTATACATACACTCGTTTATACACACATACATGTACGTTTTCACACACACCCAGACTGTGGGATGTATTTACCCATGCATCCGAGCCCTACCTCAAAACTGTGCAGTACTGACATGGAAAACCTCATGATGGCCAGAGCTTCCCAGAAAATGCACAGGGAAATGCATGAAGAATAGGCTGCCATTCATTTTTGCCGATGTTATGGGCACAGAAGGAAACTGCCTAAAACCACCATTGGACTACCCACACAGTAGTCTGAAACCATTGGGAATGGCAATGCTGATTGCCAAATGCAACTTAGAATTGTGGGGAATTCATTTGTTAAATCCCAAAAATGGGTGCAGTACCAGTACTCACCACTATCCAAAAGCCGGCATTTTAAAACCACACCAGATTTTACTTTTTTGTGTAAAACTGAATGAACCCAAAGCAGGCTAAAGAAAGACTTACTGAGAGGTGGATCCAATGTAAAGTTATATTCTGAAGTGACTTAAAGGTTTATAACAAGACTGGCTGCGCTGTGGATTTCAGCTGTTTAAGTAAATTTGGACTGAAAGACACTAAAAAAAATCTAAATGTTTAAATTGACTGAGTGACCTACTTTTGAGTGTCACATAGGTTGCAATTGTTTAAATGTCATAGTTTTAAACTTAGAATCAGCCTTCTAGCTGCATATGTGAAAATGTTTAGTTTTATTTGAATGCAGAAACTGGGGAACAGAAATGACAGCTTAAAGAGATTCCAATTTGCCTGGCAACTACCCCATCAGGAGTGAAACTTGAGTCACAGCTGTGTTCCCAGGCCTAGCTGCCCTTTTGCTGCTCACACTAAGGATATGCCATCTATCTGATAATTGAATTACCTGTGCTCTACAGGAGCTCTGAACAAAGCCCTGTCCTGGCTCAGGCAAAGGTTTTATTGGCAGGAGTCGTAAATGGTCGTAAAAGTGGCTTCCTCCTGAGGAAAGGGGAGGGGCACTGCCTGTGAGAGCAAGCTGGCTTGGCAGAACTGGATAAACCAGTATTTCTACCTTGTGCTGAGAGGAAACCACACCCCTTTGTAGCCAGAATATTGTTTAGAAAAAGATGAATAACTCATAGTACGGACATGTGAAAATTTTATAAATGACACCATAATTCTTGTGATTTTTCTGCCCACATTTTAAGAGGTTTTTCGACCCGGTGGCATGTTCAGGGGGGTTTTAGCGGAAAAGTGGATATTACTCTAAATGTATGCATGTTAAAAATCTGAAACTTCATCAGTTAATGTCCATACTCCCTACACACATGTATGTAAAGTTGGGTCAATGTCGGAAAGTGAAAAATCTGTTAAAAAGTCAATTATGTGCCATTTCTGAATGCAAGCTCTTAGAAACAGCAGATTTGGACAGAGACATGGCTAAATTCAGCCACACCATGTATATGTAATTTCAAGCAACTGTGTAACTGTGAAATATGTCTTTTATTATCAAATATAGAATGTGTGCAATCTGACAGAGGAGTGTCCTATCTGCAAGCCATAAAATTACATCCCTCTGACTCACAGTTCATTCCCCAATCAAATGATAAATGGAAGTTTGACCAATTAGAAGCTGAGAGAGAGGTAGGGTCAGTGATGCTAGAACACACCCACATTCTAAACACATAAAAGCAGACAGACAGGACAGATAGGGACCTTCAATTCCATTTGCTGCAACGCGCTCTGCCGGACCATACAACATCCAGAGATCCAGACTTCAAATTCATCAAACCTCCAGAGAGCCAAACTAGAGACTTCAATCTATCCAGAACTAGAGACCCAGACCAGAGAACCAGAGAGAGCTGACCCAGATCACTGTGAAGTGCAGAGACCAGAGGCGAGTTTAAAACCTGACCAGATCCATGGCGAGGCCCATTTCACTCAAGAATATAGTGTGAGTACCTAGAAAACTGTGCAGAACCAATCTCCTAGTTAAAATAATATAATTCAATCCTATTTTAATCTAAGTAGAACTGTCTCCTAACTGTCACCTGTCATTTGTAAAGCTGTCACTTGTCATTTTCTAGTTGCAAGCTGCACTTGTCTTTTGGAACTTTAAAATTTCAAATCTGAAAAACGACCTTTATTTAATCGCTCATATCTCCGCGACCGTTTGTGCTAGAGACTTGCAGTAACTTTCATTTGGAAGCTGAGATCCTAGGCTTTCCTACGACCCCGAAACGATAGAGATAGTCCTTGTGGTTCCTCTGTAATAGTGCTCGGCGCATCCGCGAATTTTACCGCGATTTGCAAATTTCTTCACATGTAAAAACTGCTGCTGCTTGCCTTCCATTTGCCAGAAATTCGTTTAACCTGCTAATCATTCCTGAATCATTGCTAGTGTGAGCCTGGACTAATATTAACTAGATACCACTCACCCTGAACCTCTGAAAGGGAATTAAAAGTATTTTAGCATATTTTTCAATTCATTGCCAGCACATATCAAAGCAATTTGGGCCTGTGTTTTCAAAACTCCTATCTGTTTTCTTTAAGCTTGCTGGGGGTGAACTGAATTACAGTTGATTGCATTTCTGAGAACTGGGTGCTTCCTTCCATTTCCTTGCATTGCATCAAGGGGGGGGAGGGGATTGCCAGAGAAAAGTGATTACATTGTTTTGTTGAAATCATATTGAGTATTTTCTATACTGCATTTCATTCATTCAACATTCCATCCATTTGAACTCTATAAAGCATTCTCTACCACATTATACTTCTGTACCTATTTACCACTGTGCTACCTTATCCATTTCATGTCAACTCCTTAGTGATTATCAAGAAGCGTGTTAGTGCCAGATTCTCCGTTGTTAATATTTATCATATTAGATTAAGTGTGATATTCAATTATTAATTTATTATAAAGTGTGATCTATATATCTATTGTTAAATTATCAAATAAACCTTTTAACTTGCAAAACAGAACTACTTCTTGGCTCAGTGGGGTCAGGAGGATTCCAAGAGAGGGGTGTTATATAGGGGTAGTCATCCAGAACGCATGAACTGGACATAAAGATATATCAATAAGGGTTTTCATTCAGTATTATAGACTAGGCGTTGACTTAGCTGTAGTGTTGAATTGAATCCTCTTACAAATTGGGGGCTCGTCCGGGATGTTGGGTTAGATTTACCACTTGTGCAGCTTAATACAGCGTGCCAGCTGACCAGATACACATATCCAGTCGGATCACCACACTGCATTACGCTGTGAAGCATTCCTCAAAAGGGACACTCCAAGAAAAGTTCTGTTCTGCAAAAATAAAATACAAACTTCTGTAAGTCAGGACAGAGACCAATCTCTAGAATGACGACCTTGGTACATATGAAAATAGCCAGAGAGCACCTCTTGCATAAGCTATTTGTGAGAGGTGAATGGACCGAACAGGGCCAGGATGCCTGGTTGCAGGCCATCACGCGACAGGTCACTGAAACAGGGTCAGATATATATAGAGATCAGGGTCCATTACATGTGGCCCTGAGTGAACTATATATGGCTCCTAAAGCCAAAGAGGAACACAATAAGATTGCCAGGATAGCAGCATACCTGTACCTATATATGGGAGACATGCAGGATAGATGTGCTGAAAGCCAAAATCTGGCAAATAGGCAACAGATGGCGTTAGAGAAGGTCCAATCTGACCTGGTCTCTTCTGAGCAGAGGCTGCAGAGGAGCCAGGAGTCAGAAGATGATAGTAGGCAGCACATCATTAAAATAAAGAAGAAAACAGGAAAAGGTAGAACAGGATACCAGATTTCTGGCCTTGCAGAAGGAATACCAGGAAGGTTTGGACTCCCTACTGCAAAACCAGAAAAAGCTGGAGCAACAACTGGACTTCAACAGGGTATGTGCTGGGCAGGTAGTCACCCTGCAAGGCCACCTAGATAGAGTGAAGGCAGAGAGCAACAAACTAATTCTGAAAGACCTGGATACCCAGGCAGAGTTTGATCAGGAGCACCAGAATGCTGGTGCCTTCCAAAGGCAGAGGGACGACCTGGCGGCACAAATGCAGGCTCTTAGTCAGGAAAGAGACGCCATAGGCCAGGAAGTCTGCCATTTAAAAAGGAAAATGGAAGAAAATCACCTGTCCCTCCAGGGGCTGGGTGACCTCCAAAAAGAAAATCAGAACTTGTTAGAGCACACCAGGAGGGTGGAAGAGGCTTTGGCAAGAAAGGATCAGGCCAATAGGGACATTGCCCAGGAGGTAACCCTCCTGCAGCAAAGACTGGCCCAGTACTCCAGGACCAATCAGGAAGCACAGAGAGAGAATGAGGCTCTCTGCCAACACAATGATAGGCTCCAGCAACAGGTAGCGATGCAGGAGAAACTGATAGAGTCGAGTAAGGCCTTAACAGAGGAACTGAAAGCACAAATGCAGGCTCTTGCATTGCAACAGGGAGCAGGGGCGGATAGAGATGAGGTCCGCTGGGAAAGAGAGATTCCTGACCATAACCGCAGGAGCCCTACCACCAGGGGCCTTCATCTCCCCCAGTCCCTGGACTCTACCACCCCCATGTCCCCTGGCGTACATGAGCACAGGGCCACAGGGATGGCAGATTACTATCCAGCTAAGAGTATGGGGCTCATAGGCCAGTACCACTCAGGAATGGAGGGGTGGGCATCCGGGTATGGGCACCCAAGTACAGTACAGTTCAATGGGGAACCCCAGGAGAGTAGGCCCATTAAGGGCATCCTGAAAACCTCTGCCCAGTTAGGTCAGTGGAGGGGGTACCCATCAAATCCTGGCAGCAAGGAGGATCTGAAGACTCCTCTGAACTGTGCAGGACACAGGAGACCAGGTCCCCACATTCTGCCAGCCATTCCCAGGCTCGCAGAATCCGGGAAAACCTGGAAGAACAGACGGGAACCTCTGGGAGCAGTGCCTCTGAGTCCGAGGAAGAATGGACAAGGGTTACCCGAACCAAAAAGGCCAATAAGGCAAAAAGGGCCTTGCTTAAGGACCCCTTAAAGCAGATTAAGGCGATCAGGAGCGTCATCACGCCTTACCATAAGAACGCTAAGTATTCTGTTTGGGAGCACTTAGAGTTGTTTGAACAAATGATGGAGACTTTCCATTTGAAGGACAACCAAAGCTGTATTCAATATGTAAAGTGGACCTTCTCCCCGGAATACTCCAGTTTCTTTGCGGGGCTGGAGGACCAAAATCATTTAAGATGGTCCACCTATAAGGCGGCCATCTTGAAACATTTTTCTGTTCACAGAAATCCTCAAGAGGCTCGCAAGGCAGCCTACAATTTGCAATGTGGGGAGGATCAGGCCCCACAAGAATTTGTGCAGGAGTTAAAGCGGGCTTTTGCACAGACCACAAGAAGGGTGCGCACGGATAGCAGGGAATTTATAAATACGTTTTTCCATGCCTTGCCCAAATATATCATGACCCAGCTCGTGAGGGATTTTCACGAGAAAAGATCTTTAGACTGGGTCATTGAACAGGCTACCCGGATCTATGAGGTGCAGAAACCGGTAGATAGCAAAAGTAATGCCCAGAAAAACCCCAAAACCAACAGCACTCCTGCTGCTGCAAAGGTGGCAGAGGTAAAGGTCACCCCCGTTTTGGATTTGGAGATGGGGGGACCTAAAAACCTACCTGCACCTAATAATGCTAGGCCCAGGAGGTCCTCGGGTCAGTCACAGACAGGGAGCCAAGGAGGCAGCCCCACAAATGGGGTCCCTCGCTCTCCTGATTATGTAAGTCCCCGTTACAAGGGAAATCGACCCATCCTGGGTTATGTGTGGACTCCTCCAGCCCAAGGGGGGGGATCCAGCCAAGCACCTAACCCAGGGAACTTCCCTCCAAACTTCCCACAGGAGGGCAGAAATTTACCAAACCCTGGGCAGAACTTTTTCCCCAGATATCCACCCGACTTTCAGCCCCAAAACCATCCATCCTTCTTTCCCCAATTCCCTGAGCCCAGACCACTGAATCCGGGAGAGGGGAGGCCAAGGGTGGAGGGGTACCCAAATCTTCCCAACCAGGGGTACTACCAAAGAAGGGACAGCTACCCTTCCCGGGATCAGCCCAGGGGAGAAAACAGGGTCCCGTATCAGCCTGAGCGGGTTTCCCAGTTAGAGCGCCAGGTTCAAAACATGGCGCGGGATAT
This sequence comes from Ambystoma mexicanum, assembly GCF_040938575.1. Lineage (NCBI taxonomy): Eukaryota > Metazoa > Chordata > Amphibia > Caudata > Ambystomatidae > Ambystoma > Ambystoma mexicanum. The sequence goes on along the minus strand of NC_090941.1, from coordinate 330,447,056 downwards.
GGGTCACATACTGAGGGCTCAGCAGAACCCTCAGATCGGCATGCCGGTGCAGAACGTACCCAACTCTGGACCTGGTGCTCCAGAACAATGACGGGGGCAGCACCCCGATAACTCACCGGTTCCCAGGGAGGAGGCACAAAGGGAAGGGGGGTGTAAAGCCTTGGAGGAAGCTTCCTTCCTCACTTGTAAACAGCCCCTGGAAACCCAGGAACCGGAAACAAAATCTCTTGCCCCTGAAAGTCTGCCTCCTAAGGAGCAGAGGGGGGGTAGGAGAAACAAAAGACCCAAACAGACTCAGTTTGAGGAGGAGGCACAGATCTTCCAATTTGAGGGAGAGGGATCCTCAGAGGATCCTGGGAAAAGGATCTTCTCCTTCAGAGAGGGGGGAACTCCTCCCAAAGAAAAATGGGTCCCTAGGGATGCAAATCCAGACTGAGGAGATGTGGAGACTGAGCTACCGCCGCCCACCATCTCATCCCAGAACCAACAGCAAGAAAATCCCCTGGTTCAAACCCATCCTGGTGACTGCCTCCAAAAAGGGGGGGGCGGCCCAGAACCGGAGCCAGGGGAACCCACAATGGCTCTGATCTCCAGTTGCCAACTTTTTCTTTCAGATTCCCAAGGCTCTCCACAGAATTCTGCCCAAATCTCTTCGCTAGCGATGTCCAAAACCAGAAAATTAGCCCACCAGTTGTCCAAAAATGTACATTATCTGTGCCCCCTTGAGGAGAAGGAGGGAAGATACTATGCCCCGGTACAAGTACAGGGGCAGGGTACAATTTTGGCACTGGTGGACACTGGATCTCAAGCTACCCTTCTGTCTAGAAGGGCCTTTGATGAACTGAATGCAGGAAGGGGAGAGAATTACCAAATTCCTCTCACCTCTCTTCCGGGACAACTACAGAACTTTGACGGGAAGGAAATTCCCGTTGAGGGGACTGCAGACTTGGACATTAAAATTGGGCGACATAAGTTGAAACACCCGGTCATAGTTGTGACCCCGGAGGGCACCCCTTGTTTACTAGGGAATGACCTCCTGAGAAGGTTGTCACCCCTAATAGATTGTGTAAACAAGGTCCTCTGGACCCAGACTAGCCGACCAATAAAATTAAAACAGAGTGTCAACCATGTTAGTTTAAACGGCACATGCCACATGGTTGAACAAAAATCTGACCAAGTAGAATTTCACTTCCAGAATAGCCAAATTCCAGACGTGACAGTAATAGCAGTAGGACAACAGACTAGTGATGGGGGGTCCTCTCTATTTCTGAAAATCAACCTTCCTTCCAGTCTAAAGTGGTACTCCACGCTGGAAGGAAACACTCTGAGATTCTATACTAATCCCCAATCAGAAACTCCCACTCCTATAGTCCAGAAAGATGTGAAATCAGCTCAGAGCCTGGCTGATATTCAGCAAATTGGAGAGCAGTTGTTCATCCCTGTTCAGTTAAATGATGGGAAGGACTCTGTTCTCGCTCGAGTGTGTGTGAACAACGGTAAGAGCTTCATCAGCGAAGCCATGTTTCGCCAACTCCCAAAAGATCCAGCCATTCCCACCTTCAAACTGATAGACAAATGGGAAATGGACCTGGAAGCACCTAATTCCAAACATCTCCTGCCAAGCAGGTGTATGCTCAAAATCTCCATTGGCAACAAGAGCATAGTCCACAATTGTTGGGTCGTGCGAGACGTCCCTGCCGCCTTTTACTTAGGCAGTGACATTCTCAATCGCTTTGCCATTAGTTTGGACCTAATAAATTTCAAAGCTTGGTCCCGATTAGCGGATAATCCCATGGGCTTTGATGATCCAGAAAAAGCATTTAGGTCAGCTCAATTGCTACCTTATGCAGTTGAAATTCAGGTTAAAGAGGAAGTCACCATCCCAGAAAGGACCCGACAATTCTCCCTGGAAGTGAGAGTTAAAAGAGGACAACATTTGAAAAACCCTGATGCTTACATACATCTAAACGCTTCTCTCCAACAGCAAGGGTTGGGGGTAAACCCAACTCCATTAGTCAACATAGAACATGACACCATTCTAATAGAGGTGGATAACAGCGACTTAAAGAGTATTACTCTAGCCGCAGGCACCATTATTGGAATGGCGGTTGATGACCGACATTTTTCCATCGACTTAGTAAATGAACTGTTAGGACCAATCCCCAAGGACTGTGTTGACAGTGACAGTGAGGACAATACAACACCAGACAGGATTTTTACCCGGCATGGGGGGAACTTCCTGGTGTACACTTCCTGCCCCTATGGTAAGGAAGATGTGACGTGTGACTTCAGGAGGGATGAGGTGATTTTCCAGGTACATGAGGGCTGCCTTTCCCACCTGAAGCCTCCGGTCCAAATCAGCACTCTGACCAGGGACTTCTCCACCCAGCTGGAGGAGGCCGCGGAGATAGCCAAACCAGAAGTCTTTCCAGGCTTCAGGCAGATGGTGGAAGAGAGAGTCAACCTAGCTGATGCCTGTGTGACTCTGGAACAAAAGCAAAAGTTGAAACAAGTTTTCTTGGATTTCCAAGATCTCTTTGCGGTAGACTCATATGACTGTGGTCGCACTGACATCCACACAACAACAATCCCCACGGACCCTGGCATGACTCCTGTGTTTGTGAAGCAATATCGCTTGCCTCTCGCATCAATGGAGTCCCTTACCGAAATAATTAAGAACCTTGAGTCCCGGGGAATAATCCGTCCAGTCCACAGCACCTTCAATAATCCGGTGCTGGGAATATTGAAGCCGAACGGCCAGTGGAGACTCTGCGCCGACCTCAGGGAGCTCAACAAACGGGTCCATACTTCCCGATGGCCTCTGCCCTACATTGACCAAGGGCTGGCCCAGATCCAGGGGTCACAGGTATTCACTGCAATAGACCTGACCAATGGATACTGGACTGTGCCTGTCAGTAGGGAGGACCAATACAAGCTGGCTTTTACCTTTGGGGGCCAGCAGTACACCTGGACCCGGACTCCCTTCGGATACCTCAACTCCGGCAATGAATTCAACATTTTTATACACAAGGCCATGCCTGACTTGGGTGCAAGGGGTAACCTGGCTTATGTAGATGATGTCCTCATCAAAAGTTCATCTGTGGAGGAACATATAGCGGAGATCCGTTATGTTCTGACACAGTTGAGGGCCGCCGGAGCAAAACTTTCCTTTCAGAAAGCACAGTGGTGTAGAACCCGTGTTAATTTCTTGGGGCATGAGATTACTCCTCAGGGTCTCTGTCCCCAGGAAAAGAAAGTGGAAGCACTTCAGAAACTGAAAGACCCCACAACTCTGCGGGAACTAAGGAGCCTCCTTGGACTGACTAATTACAGCAGAAAGTTCATTGAGGGCTACGCAGAGATCACCAGACCCCTGATTCATCTCCTGAAGGGGGGGGTCAAGTGGGAATGGGGTCCAGAACAAGCCGAGGCAGTAAAACAACTCAAAAGAAGCCTCTCACAAGCGCCTTGCCTAGCTTACCCTGTCAGAAACAAGGAGTTCTTCCTGGAGACAGGGTTCTCTCATACGTGCTTGACGGCCGTATTATACCAAAAGCATGACAAGGTCAATAAAGTAATCCCCTATGCGAGCAAAACTTTATCCTCTGTGGAGGAAAAATTCAACGATTGTGAGAAGGCACTCCTGGCAACGGTGTGGGCATTGAAGAATTACCGCCCGTTTATCCAGGGGGAACACATCATAGTGGAGACTCCACACCAGCCTCTGCAATATCTCCAAAGTGACAGAATCCGGGCCGGAAATGTGAGTAATTCCCGAATTACTTCCTGGATTCTGTCAATGCAAGACTTTCCTGTGGAGGTCAGATATGGCCAAAACAAGAAGAGTCCCCTCGCGCAAGGTCTGGCTGACTTGCATGATTGTGCCAGAGAAAACTGTCTCGAGGACGAAAGTCTGAAAATCAAGGACAACATGGAGGCATACCTTAATTCCCCACACAAAGTCTTTGAAGAAGACAAGTGTGAGGGAATGCCCACTGTCTATGTGGATGGATGCTCTTACCATGTTGACAACGACGGGGAGAAAGAACTGGTGGCTGGCGTAGGGAATGCATGGGTGAATGAGTCCCCAGAACCCTCCGCTGGATACAAAATTGGTCCCCGAAGTAGTCAGGTGGCAGAATTGATGGCTGTGCATCAGGCCATCCTCACTGCTGTCCAGCATCAACTCCACGAACTGGTCATAATCACAGATTCGGATTATGTACGGAACGGGTTCGTGGAGCACCTGGTTAATTGGAAAACCAGAGGCATGTTATGTGCTAACAACAAACCCTTGAAACATGGGAAGTTGATCCAAAACATTGATGATTTGGTCACCTCGAATGAGATGACCATCTATTGGAAAAAGATCAAGGGTCATTCCAAAGTAGAGGGACCAGACAAAACTGGAAATGACTTAGCTGATCAGCTGGCCAAAACCGGGGCCATCCAAGGGGATCTAATTGAGATTGAGTCCCTATTGGGGGAAATCCAGGTCACTGCTATCACTAGGTCCCAGACAAATGCTCACAACGACCTTTCAATTGCACAATGGAGCAAGGAGACCCCTGATGCTGATTTGATTACTGCTCAGAAGGGGGATCAAATTATTGGTAAATTTTACCAGCACCTTGAGGACCCTGAGAACTTTCCCCTGACGGATACCGATTACATTGGGAAAGAGGACCTAAGAGTGTTGATGAAATGTCCAAAAATGTTCCGGATCCAAGAGGGTTTGCTGGTAAGGAAATCCAAAGCTGGCCACGATGAGTGGGTGGTTCCTACCTCATTCCGAAGCCTGATGTTAAGTCACGCCCATGATGCGGCCACCGCCGGTCATAGGGGGTTTCACACAACATTGGAAATCTTAAGAGAGGTTGCATACTGGCCACACATGGGCCAGGACCTCAACCAATATTTGAAGGGTTGTCTTGTGTGTGCACAATTTCAGCCGACATCCCTCACACACCGGGCACCTTTACAAAAGCGGGGGATGACACTGCCATGGTCAGATTTACAAATCGACTTTGTAGGCCCTGTGATTCGCTCGGCTAGGGGGAATAAGTACATGTTGACTGTGACATGCTTGTTTACCAAGTGGGTGGAATGTCTCCCAGCCCCAAACTGCAAGGCAGAAACTGCAGCTGCCTTGATGATTAACCACATCTTTTCCCGTTTTGGTCTACCTCAAAGGATTGAGTCAGACAGAGGTAGCCACTTCACCAGTGAAGTAATGACAAAGATGTGGGAGATACTGGGGGTCAAGAGAAAGCTGCATATTGCTTATAGACCAGCTTCTTCTGGGGCAGTAGAGAGATATAACCAGACAATTGTGAGCATATTAAAGAAGTTTGTGGCAGATTCTGGGCCAAGTTGGGATATTCGATTACCTCTGGTCCTAATGGCTATCAGATCTACCCCTTCATCTGCAACCAAAATGTCACCATTTGAGTTGATGACGGGGCGCAAGATGGTGCTTCCTCAGCATTTGCTCTATAGGACCCAAGAGCAGACACTGATAAATGCCTCCACTACTCATGAGTATGTAGAGAATTTAAGGAAACACCTCCAACATGCTTTTGCTTATGCTCAGCGGAATCTAGAAAGATCAGCTGATAGCATGAAGACCCACTATGACCTGAAAACTTCCAGGAAGGAATATCAGGTGGGGGACCGGGTCTATCTATACAACTTCCAAAGGAACCAGGCCAAGCAGCGCAAATTTTTGCCTACATGGAAAGGACTATTTGAGATCGTCGACAAGATCTCCCCTGTGGCCTATAAAATCCACATCCCCAAAGGTCCTTTGGCAGAGGGGGAAGACAAGTGGGTCCACATAAACCAGTTGAAATGTTGCCGTCCCAGGCACACTCTGCAACAACTGGAGGAATCCTCTGGAATCCTAGCGGGTACTGTCTCAGACTAATTCAGTTCCAACCATAAAACATACCACATCTAGTCTCTAAAATATTGTGATTTGCATGAAACTGTCTCTTAGTTATACTGTTTTTTTTTTCAAAATAAGAATGTAATGTTTTGTTATGATGAAATGCATATGCTGCCCCACTATCTCAACAGTGGTGGAAAAACGTCTATGAGTAGGTATTGCCGCTTTTGCTTTATCATCCTAGGAGAGATGAAACCATGGAGAATGACCAAGGAGGACAATCCGGAGACCGCGAGCAGAGACGCAACGGGCCCGGGGTACCGCCCAATATTCCCATCAGGACCGGCGAGGAGAACCGATCGATCAGTACCGGATGGAGGAAAAGATGCTGAACTGTGCCATCTATTGGAAGAAGATGAGGAAACATCCCAGGTTTTGCGAGTCCCATTCGTGAAATAGAATGGCCATCGCAAGAGGGGGGCTTGTGGGATGTATTTACCCATGCATCCGAGCCCTACCTCAAAACTGTGCAGTACTGACATGGAAAACCTCATGATGGCCAGAGCTTCCCAGAAAATGCACAGGGAAATGCATGAAGAATAGGCTGCCATTCATTTTTGCCGATGTTATGGGCACAGAAGGAAACTGCCTAAAACCACCATTGGACTACCCACACAGTAGTCTGAAACCATTGGGAATGGCAATGCTGATTGCCAAATGCAACTTAGAATTGTGGGGAATTCATTTGTTAAATCCCAAAAATGGGTGCAGTACCAGTACTCACCACTATCCAAAAGCCGGCATTTTAAAACCACACCAGATTTTACTTTTTTGTGTAAAACTGAATGAACCCAAAGCAGGCTAAAGAAAGACTTACTGAGAGGTGGATCCAATGTAAAGTTATATTCTGAAGTGACTTGAAGGTTTATAACAAGACTGGCTGCGCTGTGGATTTCAGCAGTTTAAGTAAATTTGGACTGAAAGACACTAAAAAAAATCTAAATGTTTAAATTGACTGAGTGACCTACTTTTGAGTGTCACATAGGTTGCAATTGTTTAAATGTCATAGTTTTAAACTTAGAATCAGCCTTCTAGCTGCATATGTGAAAATGTTTAGTTTTATTTGAATGCAGAAACTGGGGAACAGAAATGACAGCTTAAAGAGATTCCAATTTGCCTGGCAACTACCCCATCAGGAGTGAAACTTGAGTCACAGCTGTGTTCCCAGGCCTAGCTGCCCTTTTGCTGCTCACACTAAGGATATGCCATCTATCTGATAATTGAATTACCTGTGCTCTACAGGAGCTCTGAACAAAGCCCTGTCCTGGCTCAGGCAAAGGTTTTATTGGCAGGAGTCGTAAATGGTCGTAAAAGTGGCTTCCTCCTGAGGAAAGGGGAGGGGCACTGCCTGTGAGAGCAAGCTGGCTTGGCAGAACTGGATAAACCAGTATTTCTACCTTGTGCTGAGAGGAAACCACACCCCTTTGTAGCCAGAATATTGTTTAGAAAAAGATGAATAACTCATAGTACGGACATGTGAAAATTTTATAAATGACACCATAATTCTTGTGATTTTTCTGCCCACATTTTAAGAGGTTTTTCGACCCGGTGGCATGTTCAGGGGGGTTTTAGCGGAAAAGTGGATATTACTCTAAATGTATGCATGTTAAAAATCTGAAACTTCATCAGTTAATGTCCATACTCCCTACACACATGTATGTAAAGTTGGGTCAATGTCAGAAAGTGAAAAATCTGTTAAAAAGTCAATTATGTGCCATTTCTGAATGCAAGCTCTTAGAAACAGCAGATTTGGACAGAGACATGGCTAAATTCAGCCACACCATGTATATGTAATTTCAAGCAACTGTGTAACTGTGAAATATGTCTTTTATTATCAAATATAGAATGTGTGCAATCTGACAGAGGAGTGTCCTATCTGCAAGCCATAAAATGACATCCCTCTGACTCACAGTTCATTCCCCAATCAAATGATAAATGGAAGTTTGACCAATTAGAAGCTGAGAGAGAGGTAGGGTCAGTGATGCTAGAACACACCCACATTCTAAACACATAAAAGCAGACAGACAGGACAGATAGGGACCTTCAATTCCATTTGCTGCAACGCGCTCTGCCGGACCATACAACATCCAGAGATCCAGACTTCAAATTCATCAAACCTCCAGAGAGCCAAACTAGAGACTTCAATCTATCCAGAACTAGAGACCCAGACCAGAGAACCAGAGAGAGCTGACCCAGATCACTGTGAAGTGCAGAGACCAGAGGCGAGTTTAAAACCTGACCAGATCCATGGCGAGGCCCATTTCACTCAAGAATATAGTGTGAGTACCTAGAAAACTGTGCAGAACCAATCTCCTAGTTAAAATAATATAATTCAATCCTATTTTAATCTAAGTAGAACTGTCTCCTAACTGTCACCTGTCATTTGTAAAGCTGTCACTTGTCATTTTCTAGTTGCAAGCTGCACTTGTCTTTTGGAACTTTAAAATTTCAAATCTGAAAAACAACCTTTATTTAATCGCTCATATCTCCGCGACCGTTTGTGATAGAGACTTGCAGTAACTTTCATTTGGAAGCTGAGATCCTAGGCTTTCCTACGACCCCAAAACGATAGAGATAGTCCTTGTGGTTCCTCTGTAATAGCGCTCGGCGCATCCGCGAATTTTACCGCGATTTGCAAATTTCTTCACATGTAAAAACTGCTGCTGCTTGCCTTCCATTTGCCAGAAATTCGTTTAACCTGCTAATCATTCCTGAATCATTGCTAGTGTGAGCCTGGACTAATATTAACTAGATACCACTCACCCTGAACCTCTGAAAGGGAATTAAAAGTATTTTAGCATATTTTTCAATTCATTGCCAGCACATATCAAAGCAATTTGGGCCTGTGTTTTCAAAACTCCTATCTGTTTTCTTTAAGCTTGCTGGGGGTGAACTGAATTACAGTTGATTGCATTTCTGAGAACTGGGTGCTTCCTTCCATTTCCTTGCATTGCATCAAGGGGGGGAGGGGATTGCCAGAGAAAAGTGATTACATTGTTTTGTTGAAATCATATTGAGTATTTTCTATACTGCATTTCATTCATTCAACATTCCATCCATTTGAACTCTATAAAGCATTCTCTACCACATTATACTTCTGTACCTATTTACCACTGTGCTACCTTATCCATTTCATGTCAACTCCTTAGAGATTATCAAGAAGCGTGTTAGTGCCAGATTCTCCGTTGTTAATATTTATCATATTAGATTAAGTGTGATATTCAATTATTAATTTATTATAAAGTGTGATCTATATATCTATTGTTAAATTATCAAATAAACCTTTTAACTTGCAAAACAGAACTACTTCTTGGCTCAGTGGGGTCAGGAGGATTCCAAGAGAGGGGTGTTATATAGGGGTAGTCATCCAGAACACATGAACTGGACATAAAGATATATCAATAAGGGTTTTCATTCAGTATTATAGACTAGGCGTTGACTTAGCTGTAGTGTTGAATTGAATCCTCTTACAAGACATACATACACTTCCAGACAATCATTTGCAAATATTCATAAGTTCCAAAATCATCCCAATGCCATGCTCGGAGACGTAACGAAGTTCAGTTGGATGTACACACCACACCAGGTAAAGTATGATACAGAGTGCAACTTCAGGAATCCCATACTCATAGTTGTTCATAATACATAAGCACTAACAAAGCACAATATTATACCCCTCAGCCACTTACACGCACATCTATCTTGGACCTGCATCCATACTGACACAGCATATTACTTCAAGATAATGAACTAATCACACAATGAACCAGTGTCTGCACCATGCAGAACAATATATGTGCATGACGGTCGAAATGAAAAGGTGTAACATGAAGTTGAAATATTACATCACAGCCTCGGTGCAGTTCAGATGGCGCTGTGGGGAAGGGCAAGGGGGTATAAGTCATCAGGTTTGTTAACAGCAATAGGCTCAGGCAGTTGAATCAAGCTAAACAATCCACTCTTTTCGGTTCCTTACAATAGGCACCAACATGTACTCCTTTTGGCCGACCATTCATGACAGTTGCCTTCATTCCAAGTTTACTTAACAATGGGGCTGTTGGGAGATCTCAACTGAGAGTGGTAAAGGGCGATGACAAGAGTCCAACTTTAATTTAGCACAAATGTTAAAGCACGTATTTTAGGCGTCTTAGGCGTTTTAGGGCATCTGGGCTTATTCATGCTGCCTAGTCAAGTTTGCAAAGTAGTCTGTTCATCCAAACCCAGCCACTGAATATAAGCTGCCCATATCATACTATAGTTTTGTGTTCGTCCGTGTTAAATCATTCAGTTTAGCCGCAATAGACACAGCATAAATGAAAAAGGACTCGACAACATAGACAATCTCAAACGGGCAGTCACAGCACACGCCTCACTTATTTAAACCAATGTCCAGACATAGAACGCAAATACTATTTTGTTTCCAGATACTGCAGAACAAAATATCCAGTAATCTGGTAGCTTCTCCCAGGATTTGAACTCCCCAGGTGGATCCCAACAAGTGCAGAAACACCAAGCTACACACACGAAGGAGGAACGAACGGCGAAGCAAATTCTCTTCACAGCTGAGGCACCAAAAAGAGTGAGTGCTTCCCATGAGCGCCATGATATGGCAGCTCACTGCAAGGGATTAGAGGAAAGGGCCCTCTAATACCTCTGTGTGTTACCAATAGAGCGCAGTAACTTCCAACCAATGGACTTTCACAGTTGAAAAATGCCATAATCATAACCTCCGTATTATAGGATAGTAAAATCAAAAAATAAAGTGCAAACACCTCCACAGATGCGTATGTATGCCATGAATATCAACGCTTTTGGATTTGTGCTGTCGTTGAAGATGTTTCACCAAGACTAGAATGCAATCCTTTCATGAAAGAGAGTACCTTGAGTTGATCAGAGAACGAGTGTGTAATCCCATCTGCAAACACTCTCAATATAGTGGATAAATCATATAGTAAGCGACCTACTTGACCGTGTCCAGGTTTTTAGCCTTATTACACTGCTTTCTTTGCATAACAATTTCTTTACTCAAGTCATTAAAAAAGCATGATTGTATGTTTTTCACCCCATTTCAACACAACGGCCCTCATTACGACCCAGGCGGTAAGTTACCGCCTGGGCCGTGACTTTACCACCATGGCGTAAACTACGTTTACGCCATGGTGGTTGGCGGACTTACCGCCCCATTCCGAGTTTGGCGGGGCGGTAAGTCCCCAATCCCCATTTACCCTTCCCCATTCCCATTTTTGCCCCATAGGGCATAATGGGAGTGGGGAAGGCGTTAATTACGCCACCGTAAATTACGGTGGCGTAATTAACTCCATGGTCCCTTAGCGCCATGGATTTTAACACCTGCTAAAAGCAGGTGTTAAATCCGCCATGGCGCTAAGGGACCTCGGAATCAGGCGGTAAGGGTCGGCGCTGTTTACGGCGCCGTAAACCCCTTACCGCCTGAGTTGTAATGAGTTCTCTGGCTCTTTTCAGCAGCGTTTCTTTCTCTGGGTAGCATAAAAACTCTATCAGAAAGGCACAGGGGGCTGACCAACTCCTGGTTTAGGGGCAAGAGAACGGTGTACCCGTTCAATTTCCGGCATTGTTCCTGGAGGTAGATCTAGCAGTTTGGGCAACACCTTTTGCAGAAAGTCTATAGGGCAGCCCTTTTGGAAAACCTGTAATCCTTAAGTTTAACACACATTTCTGGCCTAGGAAGAAACACCTAATGTCTTCCAGTGAATTTCAACACAATGGCCCTCATTACGACCCTGGCGGAAAGGGGTTTATGCCAGCGTAAACTTCGCCGACCCTTTCCGCCTGAGTACGAGTTCCCTTAGCGCCATGGTGAGTTTAACGCCTGCTTTTTGCAGGCGTTAAAATCCATGGCGCTAAGGGACCTTGATGTTAATTACGCCACCGTAATTTACGGTGGCGTAATTAACGCCTTCCCCACTCCCATTATGCCCTATGGGGCAAGAATGGGAATGGGGAAGGGCAAAATGGGGATTGGGGACTTACCGCCCCGCCAAGGTCGGAATGGGGCGGTAAGTCCGCCAACCACCATGGCGGAATTGCACCCTTAGCGCCATGGACCATGGTGCTAATTGCACCATGGTCCTCCGCCAAGGTCGTAATGAGGGCCAATGAGTTTACTATGACCCATAACATAGGTTGAACACCACTTACCCTATTGCTCTTTTTGGTGCAAATCTGGTCTAGGTCAATATCCAGCTTTCTAAAATCTAACAGGGAGATTTAATGATGGCACAAGTATTGGAGGTATTTTATGTTTCACATTTGCTTCGTCAATTGCCAAATTAACCCGGAATACACTTTCCTGCATCCTCAATCACTGCCTACACACGGTGAAGTGTTCCTAAATGAAAATTGCAGTATTATAGTTTAATATATTACATCAGCACGAAGCCAGCATTAGAGTATTAGGATGGCAGTGGCAAAGGGGAAACAAAAGAGAAGAAGGTAATAGCTTCATATAATAATAATGATAGCAGTAATATCATTTTTTATGAAGTATGTCATAACAAATGTGTCCTGCAGCTAAGCCCTGAAATATTATATCTCACTGTAACTCAACGGTACTAAACATAATATTTTATACTGAGCAGTAGATACTTAGTGACTCTTCGTCTGCAAATTAACAAAACTATACTCGTTTTTTTTTGTTTAATCAAAAGCATATAAACAATAAAGAAGCAACAATACAGAACGATTCAAATCACACAAAAAGAACATCAGCACATTTCAAATTCAAATTTCATATGTCCAAGTTGAAAATCACCTTTCCTAAAATAACATAATAATACTACCACGCTTTAATCAAAGCTCCCTTAACGTTCCAAAATAAATATACAGCCTAAAACTATTAGACACATTTAAATACTTAGTTTACAACAGTTACAACAGCATTTTTAGATCTTGTCTGTTTCTCAGTTACCACTTTCAAAAATATGTGCAGATCATCAGGAAAGGCAAGAAGCCTACATTTCGGTGATAGGGGGGGTTAAATGGTGATGGGCAGGGCCACTTCAGAAATTGGGCAAGGCAAACTTAGAGGCTCTGCCCCCTCTGTTCTACCCCAACGGTTGTCTGATGGGGAGCCCATATATCCCCTTTCCCCACCCGTCCCTCTCCCACCAACCACCACACACCCCCACCTCACTTGGCAGAGTCAGTTCCTTGGCCCAGCACTGCGCATAAGCGCACACATATATATACACACACACACAATGACACATTCACTCACTCTTTTAGACATCCCATTGACCATGCACTCGCGCATTTACATGCGCACCCACCCTATACATCAATCACTCATTTACACACACTCATTCACACATACATTACATACACACTCCTTGCACACATGCATACATACATAAGCTATCATGTAACACCCTTTAACAATGCACATTTCCGGAAAGGCTACCCTCGCCTCTCTGCATGACAGAAAGCAAGTGCACACATCAGCACCCTCCTCTTGGATGTGAAATAGCACAATATGTTGCTTGCATCCGTGGGGAGGGGGCTGATGTGTGCATTTCATTTGTTTAAGGCAGTACAGCGATAGAAGCCTTTACTGACACTAAATCCTTTGACGTTTTGCTGCGTTTGTGCAAATACATGTTTGTGCACAAACACAGTAAACATAAAAAACCGCCGGTTTTAGGAAGGCCTTCCTTCCCTCTCTGACTAATTCAAAGCTATGACTCGAAGCCCCGCCCCTCATCTAAAATTTCTGTGAGGGTTGAAGCCCGGGCAACTCAATGGCGTTGCGCACCTGCAGGTCATTGTCAGGTCTGCCACTGCACTGTGCAAGAATTTTCGGTGAGAACCCCCCCCCCCCCCTTCCCAACGTGCTGACAGCACCAGTTGGGGCCTCACTGAACCCTGAACTACTTTTGTTAAAGATATCTCTGTCATCAGCAGCCCATTTTTATGAATGTACAGGCAATTGGAACTGTGATGGGACATTTACAAAAGAAAACCCCACTCAACCCCACTTACCTTCCAAATATGTGCCTCAAATACCTATAAAGAACAAGTATCAGCTGAACAACAGAATTGAGCCCCCTGCTGTTCTTGTGAATTGTGTTTAAGGCCCGCGCCGGGCGTGGCGTGATTCTTTAATAGGCACTGGGCCAGACCGATACTTATGTTTGCATGACACTGAGCTGGAGGCAAGGCGTTATTTGCAGTGCCGTGGGGATGCCCTTGTGCGGCTGCACACCCTGAGAACATATTGAGCTGGCGCTGGTGCAGATAATTTATCATGCTACTTGATGGCACATTAACTTGTGGGGAAAGGCGCCAGCCAATCAAGTGGCCAGAAACATGGGCGTGAATCCATGGTCTCTGACCACATTCCCGCTTGGCCTCCCAGCACCTTTCCCAAGTCTGCCATCCTTTTTCCTCCCATCAGCTCGAGACCCATGTTTCCATTTTACACCCACCTTTGAATATTTCACCCAACAGGCCTGCTGCAAATGTCTCCTTTTGCAGCTCTGATCCCTGGCTGCATGCACAGATACTAGAAAAGGGACAATGGGCTTGTCGCCAACCCCATAACATTGTTTCCGCCATCTGATATCTTGGTGGCACCCCAGTGCCCCCTGGATATCACTAGTTGCAGCAGAATGGCAACTTCCCATTCCCGTGGAGTCCTATAGGACTTCATGGGAATGGGGACACTGCAGCACTGGCACTGTTCATAACGGTGTCAGTGCTTCAGTGAGAAGTCTGCCACTAGGGCCCTGAATTCACGGCAGATCAGGCCTGCTGGGAGTTCTGTGGCCCCTATCAGCAGACTCCGAATTTGCCGGTCCAGAAAGGGTACTAATATGTTTCTTCCCGCCACCCTTATTTCCAGACCATCAAACTCGTAATGAGGCCTCAGCAGCACCGAACCCTTGCAGAGGTCTTCACTAGGCTTTCAACTACCTTAGGCTCTGGATGGTGGGTCGTTATTGGCTCTGCCTGGCCCCGATCATCGGGGTGATAGCATAGTTTGTCAAAAGACACATTACTTCCTTACTAGCTACTGCCTTGTACTTAGCAAACCATTTATATAATGTTAGCAGCCTTTCCAGACTAAGTGACAAACACTTTAAAATGAGGTGACAAGGCCAGCAATCCTCCAATGTGGCTGAACGTCCCTGGAGCTCTCTAGTGGGTCATATTTTCTAAGCCTCCTGGGTTGCTCATGAAAAAAAATGGATCACAGTCGGTGTTATGGAGTGGTGCCCAGGATCGTATTCTCTAAACACACAGCAACAGCCTCAGGACCTCCAAAGATGAGACGCCTCCCCTTTCCTCATCTGCTGCAATTGGATCAAACATGGCACCAGCTGCCATGCATATGGGATATACTCTGGATAACCAATGATGTTAAGACAGCCAGCTGAGGAGTGCGGCGAGAGGGAGCCATAGTCATCTTGGTCAACTGGGACTACAGGTGTTTCCTGCGATAGTGGAGATGGCATTAAAGGGAGCTACAAAGTTCAGGGACATTATTTGGGCGTTGACGGGGATATCAACAAGAACCCTAAAACTCCCTTGCTACCTCTGGCACTGCCTTTACGACCCCTGGTTCAGAGATAACAAAAGCAGTGGCATACAATGAATGTAAACAGGGTTCTGTTGGAGACGTGTTTTCTTTCAGGAGTTCCCGCCCCTTGTCCATCTCCTAACAAATCAATCACCGACCCGCTCCGCACCCTCCTGAAGAAGGACTAACCTTTTGTCTGGGACGCACCCTGCAAAGCAGAGTTCACAACCATCAAAGAAAGCCTCACCAACAACCGCCAGCTGGCATATTTTCATCCAGAATGGCACACCATCATCACGGTAGATGCCAGTCCAGTCGGACTCGGTGCCATCCTGGCCCAGACCGACGTCAAAGACAACGCCTGACATGCAGTGGTGGCATACGCCAGCCGCGCTCTATCACACACTGAGAGGGCCTACTCGCAAGCGGAGAGAGAAAGCTTAGCTGCAGTATGGGCCTGCGAGAAATATCACCACTTTATCATCGGACGAAAGTTTACCCTTGTGACAGACCATCAAGCACTGCTCTCAATATTTGGCAACCCCAAAACCAAAATGCCACCCCGGATAGAATGCTGGGGAATAAGGCTACAAGAGTATGACTACGTGATTGTCCACAAGCCTGGGGGAGAAGCCAACCCAGCGGACTACCTGTCCAGCCACCCCATGATGAACAAGGACGACACTCTAGCCCATGAGGCTACTGATTACATCTCCTACCTGTCCTCAAATGCCATGCCACCAACGATCTCAACTGCAACATTTGAGGAAAGAAGCAAGGCTGACCCAACGATCAAAGCTGCCATCTCCCTGACCCGCTCCAAAAAATGGAGAGCGCGCCAAGTACGAGGTAACAGAAGGGAGGGAGCAGACAAGAAAGAGCTTGATCGGCTAGCCAACGTACACGAAGAACTAATAGCCACAGACCAAGGCATATTGCTGCACGGAAACAGATTGGTAGCCCCCGAGAGACCTAAGGAAGACCCTGGTAACACTAGCCCATGAGGGCCACAGAGGGATTGACAACACACAAGGAATCCTCAGAAACTACGTCTGGTTTCCCTATATGGACGGGATAGTTGAAGATATGCTGATGCACTGCAGACCCTGCCAACTAGCAGCAAAGGGGCCAACACCGAACCCCCTCCAACTAGCAACACTTCCAACAAGGCCCTGGCAAAAAGTTGCAATGGATTTTTACGGACCCCTGGAAGAAGGGGGATACCTACTAGTAATAATAGACGAATACTCGAGGTTCCCATTCATTAAGCAAATACCCTCGACGTCATTCACAGAAACAGCACCCATCGTAGACGAACTGTTCAGCGAGTGGGGCATCCCTAACATTGTGAAGACAGATAATGGATCCCCATTCCAAGGACGAGAGTTTGTGAGGCTTGCGGACCACTTGGGATTCCACCACCAGAAGATTACACCACTCTGGCCCCAAGCCAACGGGATGGTGGAACGATTTATGGCCACCATCAAACTGACCAGACAGAAGGCTGTAGCGGAGCAGACACCTCACACGCAGGCTATCTGCAGTATGCTCAGAAGCTATCGAAACACTCAACATGACCTAACGGGAAAGCCACCCGCCGAACTCATGGTGAGATACCAACCCCGAACACGCATTCCCCGGTGGGAAGACTACACACCAGAAGAGGATGCGACCATCAGAGAACGAGACGCCGAAAAGAAGAGAAAGGCCAAACAGTGGGCTGACAAGAAGAGGAAAGCGAAGGAACACCAACTAGAGGTAGGACAAACTGTCCTAGTCCGGCAAACTCAACGCAAAAAGTCAGACACGCGCTACAGCCCAGAGCCTCGGGTCATCACAGCCATCAAGGGACCCATGATCACGGCGACTGGGGAACCAGGGGACCTCACTCGGAATTCCTCATTCTTTAAGAGACTATGGGCCTCATTACGAGTCCGGCGGTAACCGAGGCAGTAAAACCACCTGGTTACCGCCGGACTCATATTACCATTCCGCCTCCGTGATTCCCGGAATTACCGGGGCATTACAACCCCGGTTTTCCGGGAATCACGGAGGCGGAATGGTGTTAATCCCCATTCCCATTGAGTCCTATGGGACTCAATGGGAATGGGGATCATGGAAACACCGGCAGCATCTCATAATGCGGCTGGTGTTTCCTCGTCCGCCTGCAGGCCGGCGGTGTTAAATCCACCAGGTCAAACCTGGCTGGAACAACTACTTTCCTAGCGTTGGCTTCGTCATATGAACCGGTCTGGTTAGATGTATCCACTTCCACATCTAAAGTGGCATTAAAGTCCGCCCCAATAACCACTACCGTACTATGCAACTTGTCCAGGACTTCATCCATTTTTTCAAAAAAAGCAGCCTGATCTACATTGGGCGCATAACTATTCAAGAGCATCAGGTACACATTTTCTATATGCAATTTAAGCCCAACAAACCTCCCATCATGATCCACCCACACACCTTCAATCCTATATCTCAAATCATTCCTAAACCGGATAGAGACACCACGAGAATTACTGGCAAAATAGCTTGAACATTATTTTACATGCAAAGTATTCAAGATGTAACCAGCTTTATCCCCGGTCCAGTGGGTCTCCTGTAGGAATACTATGCTCTGTCTTTTTTTACCTATAAACGCCAGTATCTCTCTCCTCTTAACCGGTTGTTTACACCTTTAACATTCCAGCTCAAGAAAATCAAGCATGTGGCCATTGTCCCCAACGCAACAAAATGTGTATATAGACTAAATTGCACCAACACACAGCGCTAATCATTTGTACATACCCATACAATTAACTTGTGGAGATCCGGACTCCAGAGGCTGCAGCACCAGGGTTATTTTGCCCTACACTGGAAAGCCATATTCACGGTTTTCCCCCCTCCCCCTGGCCAGGAATTGGGGTGGTGTGTGTTGGAGGGGAGTCTTTCACTGGTCACCTGAATTGTTTATTTTGGACACTTTGGGATTTAACCTTGTGATTGTTTTTGGATACTTGTTCAGGTAATATATTGGCCAGGAATTGGGGTGGTGTGTGTTGGAGGGGAGTCTTTCACTGGCAGTGGCGGCTGCTATCATAGGGCGGCCGGGTGCCGCCCCCCCAGAAAGAAAGAGAGAAGCTAAAAGAGATTCAATCAGAGAAGTTCTCTGATTGAATCTCTTTTAGGTTCTAGAAGGTGCATTTCCTTTGCCAACAGCGCAGGGGCGCTGTGGCAAGGCTAGGCTATGTGTATGTCTGTGACTGTGTAGGGCTGGGCCCGGCTTTCATAGCGGGGCGCGTCCCAATTTACTCTTCTTTTTTAATAGTAGAGTGCGTGGAGCTTGTAGCTCCACGCACTCTACGTAGCCCCTTTAATTAGCAGGCTGGCGGGGCGCTTCAGGGTTGGCCCCGCCAGCATAAAATTTGCGCAAACACCGCACTGAAGATTCCTTCCCCCTAGCTACAGTAATGTCATTGGCTGTTTTCCAGCCAATGACAAACCTTGCATTGGCTGGCAAACAGCCAATGACATTACTGTATCTATGCAGGTGGCGCAGGGTGTGTACGTGCGCCTGCACCACCTTCACACTTCTCTTCCCGACGAGAGCGACGTGTGGACAAGACCTGTTGAGACCAGAGAGAGACAGCTCTGAGCCCTTGCCTGCGATAAGTTACTAGTACCCCCTGTTTCGGGCGTGTGTGTAACACGGCCCCTACACAGTCAGCACTAAAAGACATGCAAGCCAGGGCCTACACGTCTTTCAGTGCTGACTGGAGGGACCGTGTAGGCAAGGGCCTTGTGTCACTAAGGTTGCCTGCATTAGAAGCCAGGCTTCTTTCTGAGGCGGGCAGTGCCCGACAAGAGAGGTGCCCAGCCCGACTCAGAAAGAAGCCTGTTGTGCTGTGCATGGTGTGCCCGTGCCAGAGAGGTGCCCGACTGCTTGCGGACCCCAAGGTGTCTTCAGCAACGTCCGGTGCTGGAAACACCTTGGGGCCTGTGGGGCAGTTGGCAGACCTGGGCCCTGATTCAGGGATAGGCCTGACTGGGCCTGTCCTGCTGCATCAGACCCTGGCAGGCCTGGCCGGCCTGCCCTGCTGCATCGGCGCTTGCACAGAATAAAAAATGATTTTTTTATTCAGTTACTTAACTGAATAACAATCATCTATTCGTGTGTGCGTGTCGCGTGCACTGCAGCGGCATGCACGCAGCCAGGCCAGGCAGCAGGCCAGCTTTCCCATACGCTTCAGCATAGCATGGTGCTTTGTTTGCGATGAGTGTAGGATTCCCAGGGCTGAGCAATTTCTGTGTTTTTATGGCACTGTGCATTGTTGCCAAATAACTGTGATAATAATTTCGAAGTGAGTTTTGTGAATTTATGTGATGCCTGGATTCGATTAAATATGGTTGTCAATAAAGGTTGCAATTGGTTTACATTCGGATTTCATAATGGCGTGTGGAGCTAATATTTTGTGTAAACATGCTGTGTTGGTAACTGAAATGTACATCCCGCCTGAACGGGACTGATCCCGTCCGGTTTTGGAGCTCGTAGCTTTTATTTATGGCAGGTAAAGGGAGTGAATTTCGTAAGACAAGCACACGTTTTTATTTCTTGAAAGCATTCTGTTTCTGTGCAGCATATTGAGAAGGAATGCAATGTTATATGTGGCGAACAAACTTACTGCTTGCTATGTATTATAATGAAGGTTGGTTATTAATAAAGGTACATTCCCAGTGACCTTGTGTTTATAATTATTCTTAAATTATATGTACATATAATAATGGGAAAATTAGGTGTTTGGGTGAATACACGCAGAGTTTAGTATTAGACTACATTAATATAAGTGTGGAAATTATTTTGCTTTAAATCCATGAAGTTTGACTAACCTACAGGTCTGTAAAATGACAAGGATAACAATGTGGGGACGATTAGGAAAGGTTTGATTGTCATGTGGCCACGTAGGAAGCGAAGCAGGGCCTGTTTGGGTTGTTCATTGGATGGGACACTGCACAGTTCTTGGCACGTTATGGGTTGAGCTCCTTTAAAGTCAGGGCTGTTGCACGGGCATAACTCCCCCGTGCTTTGGATGTACTGGTGCATTACCGGAACCCCTCGTTATCACACAGGCACTGTACATGTGTAGGTCACTCGTGTCACGAGAGTTGGAGAACTTTCAACTCTCAATTAAGGGTCACCCAGGGCACAATGGCAATATCAATGGAAAGGGTGTGTTGGCATATAAAGGTGCTGGCAAGCACAAGCAGAGAGGGAGCATAGGAGTAAAAGCTTACTGGGGTGATATTTGTAACCAACAATTATTGTCTTTCCTGAGGAGTTTCACCTCTTTGCATGGGGAAGCTCCTCACACAAGTAAATACACACAAAGTACATGTTTCCAGAGTCACTGTCAGTCCCATCCTCTCTCCATGAATTCCTATCCCAATTAAACATGAGACATCTGTTTAACAGTCGCCACACAAACTTGCTAAAATATGCTTTAAAATGTCTTTCCAAATTGTGCAATTATCAGGAGAGCGCAGTTGCCCTGTAAAGAATTATAGTTGCATTCAGAGAGTGAGGAGATTTCCTTCTATGCCCTGTACCTGCATCCATTCCAGTTTTCAAATTCACTTTAACCTCTGACACGACACCACAGGGGTGTTGCTAGGTCTGGCAAAGATCCGGGGCTACACTGATGTCGGGATTGTCAGGACTCGGGGCTAGCTAGCCTTTTGGTTGAAGCCCCTGAGATTCTATCTGGGGCTACAACCAAAAGACACGGGGCTATAGCTCCCCCCCACCCCCCAGCAATGCCTCTGGTGCCCAAGGGTCCAATGCTATCCAAGGGAGTTGTGCAGGGCTGCTTTGCCTTTGATTGTCCTCATAAATCTATTCACCAGTCACTGACTATGAGTGCCAGAACCTAATTTACAAAAGTGTTTTACAATTGCACAATTCCATTGGAAAACGTTTTGTAAATCAGGCCTTCAGTTTCTCTTCATATGTCGCTCTTTTCCCGTGTGCTGAAAGAGCCATCTTTCCTCACTCTTGAGAACATTTCTCAAGAGTGACAAGCAGAGCTAACGCTCACAATGGGTAACTGAGCCAGCACCATTTTCCCTTGTTCTCTCGTCACCGTGAGAGAGATGGAAAACTCGCCACTGCTCGCTATCTACCTGTAGTTACACGAGGCAAATATGCGTGAAGTGCTGGTGCGTGCTATAAAAATAAACAGAGATGATTTAAGTAACTTACTTTCTTATATCACTGCCCCCAGAACTATGCACTCTCCGAGAGCTGCTTTCATGCGTTCCTCCTCTGCCATCCGGCCCCTCCCTGAATATGCTCCACATTGTCTTCAAATCCATCTATGGGCGCACACCTCTGAGCACAGTCCATCTCCTAGCCCCTAATCCTGCCTGAGCCCATTCGCGAAACCACTTCTAGCACCTTTGCTAGACAAACAATTCTGTACTATCCATCCCCAATCTCCTCTGAGCACGTGGCATCTACTACCATAAATGTATGTCAACAATGGTAGTATAAATAGGGTGGAGGGGTGGCGAGTGGCGATGAATGTAGGAAGGAGATCCCCCTGCAATAGCAAAGGACCTTCATGGACATATGCATGGCAGGGCACCCAGCCCGATTACACTATAATGTTGGACATTGGACTTTATCGTTGGAACTTGCAGTACCATTTCGGTACTGCAAGTTCCAGAGAAAACATTTGTGTAGGTTTGTGGAGTTTAAAATATGCACACCTTTTAACGTTTTCAAAAACACTATTAGAAGCAAATATCTTCTCTTGGTTTTGTGTGTGTATTGATTTTATGAAAGAAAAATGCCATTCGTCATGTGCAATTTGGATGGTTATGCAAAGCCAATTTAATGAAATGTGCATATTTCACCTTGATATGGTCATTTCTGGCGACAGCACAACCCACTGCATTTGCAGATGAGTCCCCCCACTTCTATTTTTAGGACTTGACCCCTTCTATCAGTTCTTGTACACGGGGATCAAAAGCCACATCACTCTGCCGAGAGGTGGGTCACTGCCAGCTCCCGGGACTGGGAGGCATGCATTGCAGAGGAATTTGCTGAGACTCTCATCCATCTTGTTACAGTACACGGGAAACCCCTACAGGTAAGAGACCTCCTTTATGCAGAACATAATTCAGCCATACTTAGACAATGACTGAGTGACGTCACGTTTGCATGGCATTTGCGGCATAATCCGCATTGTCTGAACTGGTGGCCTTATTAGTTTGGGCTATTTGCACCACCTATTAGGCAAAACGTGTGCATTAGCGTACACATAGGGAGAAATGGCACATGTGGAGGGACACACAGCTTGTTGGTGCTGTTTGGTTATTTGCCCTCCCATTGACTTCCCATGGCCATGCTAATTTCTATAGCCATTTCCTCTAGTACCTTCCCTTCCCCGCCCATAACTCCTCTTCATGGGAATTCTATGAGCTCGAGTCGATTCATTCAAGCCTTACCATTAACCTTCGAACTTTAGGGCTTGCCTGTGTTTTTAAAGCAGTCCTCTAAGAGTTAATGACTTGATGGAGCTGTAGACCTGGTGTAATAAAAATGTTTTAACCAGGTTCGTCTTCCGCCACTCGATTTGTAAGCGCTATACATGTCTTTCACTAAAGGACTGTTAAAAACAAGCATTGGCAAAGCCAACAGCTTTGGCCTGTCTATAATTATTAGGCATTTGCCAGGCACTGCTATTATATGCCCAGGCACTTGCACCATTTTGCAGCTGCTACCATTAATGATGAATTTCTTTATGCATACACCATAGTACCTACTATTCTCAAATTTACAAGCTGCTGTAAAATACACCACCACACTTGCACACGTAAGAATAATGCCCACCATTAGTATGTAAAACCTAATGCGTTTTATGTCATATTTCGGTGGGTTTTGGACAGTAAATAGCATATTTTGGAGGCCAGTTTCAAAAAAATGTGCGGGGGGAGAACCACCCCACTTGGGTGGTGTGGGCTTGCACGCTGCGCGCGCTCGCTCCGAAAATTCGCCCGGGGATCTTTACGCCCCACCAGCTTTCAAACTCACCAGCCGCCACTGTTCACTGGTCACCTGAATTGTTTAAATGGGTACACGACATTGACCATAATTCCTAGAGACTGCAACTGCATTTATATTGGTTTCACATGAATTGAATGGCATTTCAGCCTCCCTGATGAGTATTGCAGATACGAAAGCGCTTGGAGGAGTACAACAGTGCAAGAAGTGAATTAACCTGTGAACTTCATTATGATTTAACCCTGTAAATATTTTGGACACTTTGGGATTTAACCCTGTGATTGTTTTTGGATACTTGTTCAGGTAATATATTGGCCAGGAATTGGGGTGCGCGCCTCACCCCTGCTTATTTGAACAATGACGTAAATGCATATAGTGCAAAAAGCACAGCAGAGTGATGACACATTAAGGAAAACCCACAAGAGCTCACACACATGGAACACGGACCAAAAGTAGAAAAAAGGAAGGGAGTGGAAAGAAAATGCCAAAATAAAACACAAAACAGAGGAGCATTGGGATTAATACATAAGCAAAGCTAATGATCATTTTACACAATCAATCAAGTTTAAAATGAGAAACTGTTGGTCTACTTCCCACCAAACTAGAACCGGCTAAACAGGGATAGCAGAGAGGCAGTAATGAAGATTCCCCATGCTAATATCGCAGGGAGCTCTTGATTCTATTAAAGACAAGGAGGCGAGCATGAAGCTTCATCTTATTTTATTTTCCACTCTCCAGCAGTTTCAACAAATATAAACTTTGTAAACTTTTCATTTTTTTTTTTTTTTAATTTAACTTCAAGTCCCATGAATCCTGTAGTCCCATATTCTCTGGCCATGTGACCTACTCCTTCCTGTCCCTTAGTCCTTCCTCTTCTTGACTGCTCGAACTGCAATCCTTTCCCAAACTGTGTAACCAACTGGTCAACTTGTTCCGAACTTTCTGCTTAGTGCTGGATTGGCCTCTCACACTTGAACTTGCGAGCTCGATCCAGGCAATACGATCCTTTAATCGTCTCAGCTGTTCTTTTGCTCATCTCCTAATTCCAGGAGGAAACAAAATGTACATATTAGGGCGGGGAATACACACCCTATTCTGGAAGGAATAATCATATTAATTATAAACCGTGCATCAAGTCATTCATTTCATCATCGCATCTGCTTGTGTATTCTGGACGGGAATTTAATGCTCGCCTCCTTGTCTTTAATAGAATCAAGAGCTGCCTGCGCTATTAGCAGTGGGAATCTTCATTCTATGTCAAGACAGAGGCGAGCATTAAGCTTGTTCAAAGCTTCTTACTACTGGATCAGCTATTGTATAAATTGGTCTAAAATAGAACGTTCTAAACGTTGAATCACTAGCCCAATCTGCTGCTTTCATAATGTGTTGCAACGCTGCGCCTTGCCCTAATGCTTTCGAGGCCATCGCTCCTCTAACTGAGTGCGCCCCAAATCTGGACATATCGATGCCAGCCAGGTTCATGATGTCTCTAACCCATCTCGCTATCGTGGCATTAGCTACTCCCTTATGTAGTTTTCTGCACGCTATCAAAAGCTGGGTTATCCCTGCCGGCCTCACTTCTGCTGTTCTAGACTCGTATTCTTTAATACATGTTGCTACACACCACTTGGGGTGATCTGGCATGTACGGGTAAGTGATTGATGAAGAGTCTGTCCTTGTCCTTCTAACTATGTTGAATGTCACTCCTTCCGGACCAAAAGTCTTTCTATTGACCTCTAGAGCCTTCACGTCTGCTACTCTCCTGCATGATACCATGCACAGGAACATAGCTAGTTTTCCGTATAACTGTCCCAGAGACAGATATCAGTTGTTTGGCCAATCTGCAAGAAATCTCAGCACTATGGAAACGTCCCATAAGGTTTTGTATCTTGGCTGTGGAGGTTTCCTGAATCTAATCCCTTTCAGCAGTCTGATGACTGATATATTCTCTCCTATTGGAAGACCCTCTATCGGCAGATGCCCTGCTGAAATTGCGGACCTATAGACTCCTATAGTCCTGGAAGCCTTACCATCCTGTAACAATTCCGCTAGGAAATTTAGAACTTCGACTAGGGGGGCAGAAACGGGATGAATCTTTCTCCTTCTGCACCATGTCGACCATCTATTCCAAGCTGCGTCATAGCTCCTTCTGGTGGAAGGTGCCCAAGACTCGGCGATGAGGCTTGCAGCCTGCGCCGAAATTCCAGGGAGATTCCAGCATCTCCTGCTATCCTGCACGCCATCAGCGGCAGCGTCCCCTTCACTCTCATAGGGTGAAATGACCCAGCTGGGTCCGTGAGCAGGTTCACTCCTTGAGGTAATAGTCTCGGATAGTCTATTAGCAGTTCCATGAGCGTCGGAAACCAAACTTGCGATTTCCAAATCGGAGCTACTACTATGAGGCTCGCTGCTTCTCTGCGCACTTTCGCTAATACCCTGCTCATCATTATAAATGACGGGAAAGCGTAGAGAGTCTGCTTCCTCCAGTCCTGCAGGAAAGCGTCCGCCCCTGCTGCTCCTGGGTCTAACCTCCAGCTGAACAATCTTTCTTTCTGTGTGTTCAGTCTGGACACAAACAGATCTGTGTGAATCGGTCCCCACAGTTCTTCCAGCTGTCGGAATGTCTCCCGATCCAGCATCCAATTGCTGGAGTCCGAGAGGTATCTGGAGTTCCAGTCCGCTATCACATTCAGCGAACTTGGCAGGTACTCGGCTACCACTGAAGTCCCAGAATCCAGGCAGGTGTGCCAAAAATACTTGGCTATCTCTGCCAGCAATCTAGATCTTATTCCTCCTAAATGATTTATGTATCTGACTGCTGAGATGTTGTCCATCTTCAGCAGAATACACAAATTCACTTTTACTTTCGTGAAAGCCCTGATCGCAAATGATCCGGCTAACAATTCCAGACAGTTGATGTGAAGCTGGAGTTCTTCCGCGCTCCATCTCTCACCTGTCTGGAGATTCCCGCATCTGGCTCCCCAGCCTGCTCGGCTGGCATCTGACTCTATTATCAGATCTGGACGGTCGCCGAAGATGGCTCTACCGTTCCATGCTTCCATATTCGCTAAGCACCACTGTAGTTCTGTCCTGGATTCCTGATCGATCTGAACTAGGTGGTGATAATGCAGGCCCTGTCGTAAATGTTTTATTTTTAGTCTTTGCAGGGCTCGATAATGAAGCGTGCCTGGAAAGATCGCTTGTCTCGAAGCTGCTAATAAGCCTACCACTCAAGCTACAGTGCGGAGGGAGATCACTGTTTTGCTGAGACATGCTCTCAGTTCTCTTTTTATGTCTCGTATCTTCCTGCCAGGAAGCTCTAGAGTAGCTGTCCTGGTATCCAGGATAAACCCTAGGAATTCTAACCTCTTGGTTGGTTTCAATTCCGACTTCACCTGATTCACTAAAAAACCCAGAGACGACAGGAGCTTCACCACCCAGTCGGCTTGGTAAAGGAGAGTCTCCTTGCAGTTTGCCATCAGCAGGATATCGTCTAGATATATGATCATCCGAATCCCTTTCTCCTTGATTGCTGCTGCTACCGGTTTCATGATCTTCTTGAACGCCCACGGCGCCGAAGCCAGCCCGAAAGGCATCGTAGCAAATTGCCATAATTGCCCGTCCCAGTCGAACGCTAGGAAAGGGCGAAACTCTTTGTGAACTGGTATCGTCAGGTATGCATCTTTTAGGTCTATCCTCGCTAGCCAATCGTCTTGCCTGAGTGTATCCCTGAGCTGATGCATCCCTTCCATTTTGAAATGGTTGTAGACTACCTAACCGTTCATGTTTTTTAGATTTGTCACTGGCCTTTCTCTCTCCGGTGGACTAAAAACATCGTGCTCACAATTTTGGGGGCGATGTGCATTGCTCTATCGCTTGCTTCTCTGCCAACTTTTGCAATTCTGTGTGTAATAGACTTTTCTCTATTTGGGTCGAGGCTAGAGGACGGGGAACATGACTCTGAATGGGAGTCTCTATGAAGTCTATGTGCATGCCATTCACTGTCTGCAGGACCCAGGCGTCGCTGGAAAGCGAGCGCCAGTTCTCCCCAAATAGCGCTGTCCTCCCCCCAACTGGAGGGTATGCGAAAGTTCTCACCTGTGGGGAAGTTGTGTCCTCTTCCCTGTCCTCTGCCTCTCCTCCCTCTCGGGAAACGACCTCTAGACGGGAAGAATGAATCAGGCTGCCTGTTCTCCCAGTAGGTGTTCCTGTTTCCTTGAGGCCTTCTGAACGCTTGGTAGCGACCGGTCGCTCGGCCTCTGCACCGACCGGTCCCGCCAAAAACTCTCCCGGGGAAGATCTTTTTCATTGATGCTTGGGCCTTCTCTAATGAGGTAAAGGTTCCCACGAACCTCCCCATTTCCTTGCCAAATGTGTCGCCGAATAAGAGTCCTTGAGCTGCCTCTCCAGCTTCATAAGATGACAGATCTAATTTGTTGTCGATCTTAAGTAGGAGACCTCTCCTGCGTTCTGAAGAAATCGCGCAGTTCACATTGCCTAATAAGCATACCGCTCTCTACGCCCAGTTTGCTAGGACTACTGGGTCCACTTCCTCCCCAGTATCCTTTGCTCGCTCTGCGAGGTCCATAATATTTGCTAATGGCCCGGCTATGTCCAGAACTTTCTCCTGACAGTTTTTCCAGGAGCGGTCTATACCTTTCCTGGGGTCTCTGTTCGACTTGGAGACGAAAGAAAGCAACTTCGGTCGAGTTCCGGAGCTTCTGCCACCTTTCCTGGTAAGTCTGGTTTCGGGCACTCCGCCCTCATCCTCTGCCTAACTTCTTTCTCTAATGCTTTCCGCAGCCTTAGCGTCATTTATTTTGCTACCCTCGGAGAGGGCACCCAATCAGAAGATCTGGGGTTCCTTATCTCCTCCGGTTGGAACATATCGGAGGTTTCATCCTCTAGATTATTCATCTTTCTGAGCCTTTTCTTAGGAGGAGTTTGGCTCTCCTCGTCCCCCTTCATTGTCTGCTTCCTCCTGCAAGGATGCCGGGGATTCCTGAGGTTCCTCATCGGTCAAATCCTCCTCTCTGTTGCCCATATTGTCTTCCCCTGTGTAGGGGGTCTCGAGGCTCGGCACCTGCGATTTCCTCATAAACGCTTCCCTGAGTTTGTTGAAAGCGTCAGGAGCCTCTGGGGTTGTTGGTCTTGCCCCTTCGATCTGGCCTGGGGGGTCAGAAGAGTCTCCGCTCTTCCGGGCCTTGATACAGCCCTTTGGACCCTTTGCTGGAGTCCTAGTAGACGTGCTATCCTCGGTGCTTATATTTTTCTCACACAAAAAGAGCTCAATTGTCTCTCCTGCAGGGTCTAACTCCTTGAGCTACCGCCTCTGACAGTGAATCCCCCAGCACTTCTTTAAAATTGTAGGCTAGGTCTTCGTAGCCTGCCTCTTCATCACTCCACTCAAAAGTAGCCATTTTCTTGTGCTGACAGGTGCCTTATATCTACCTTGGAAAGGTGTAGTGGCACGTCCACTGATTCACTTTGTGAGGCTGCACCTTCTTATTTACTCAGTCAGTGACTGTGTCTATCCAGGGATTCTTACTATTTCCCTTGGGTCTGACACCCTTTCAGGAGCTTGAAGACTGCAAGGCTTGCGTGTATAATTGAATATATGGAGCGAATCGCTGCTCCGTAATAGTAAAACGTTCGACTGCTAGGTTAGAACTCTCTCCTTCACGGAGATCATCGGGCTAAGCTCCTCCCCCCCAAAGGAGGGGGCCTGTCGTGCGAGCGAAAACGCTTGGTAGAGGATAGAGGGGGGAATCCTCTATTCGCGAGCCGTACTCGCTCTCTGGCTCCGCCTCCACAAGGGTGGGGGCCGGAGTTGCTCCTCCACACGGCATGCCGCGGAGGATCCCCTCGCGGCTTCCCTTGGCAGGGGCTGCCTGTAAGCTACGCGAGCGGGGAAGAAGGTCTTTTCCCGCTCGCAGATAGCTCCGCCCCTCCAAGGGTGGGGGCTTACCCGCTCCGACGCTCGGGAAGCGCCGCAGGCCTTGTGTGAGGAAATCTGCAGGCCCCTGGAGTGCCGAGTAGTGCGGCACGGGCCGCAGATTCCTCACACTCTGAAAAACAAAATCTAATACGATTTATTACAGTAACACTGCACCGTCGTGCGCGCACACGATCTAGGGGTATAAAATAACCATATAAAGTCTACAATGGATCACGTTATTAATAATAATAAACACAAATCACGGAGCACTGTAAAGATTGTACTTATCTTTGGAGAGCAGAAAAAGAAGAGGGGAACTAAGGGACAGGAAGGACTAGGTCACATGGCCAGAGACTATGGGACTACAGGATTCATGGGACTTGAAGTTAAATTTAAAAAATAAAAATAAAAAAAATGAAAAGTTTACAAAGTTTATATTTGCTGAAACTGCTGGAGAGTGGAAAATAAAAGAAGATGAAGCTTAATGCTCGCCTCCCTCTTGACATAGAATATCCACCCACCAACAAAATTGAAATGACAGGTGCATCTTAATACATCAAACAACCGTAATAGTACTTCAATTTACATCTCTAAAATATACTAGAGCTAAAGGGTATGGGGTACAATACCCAAATAAGCATGTAAATAAATAAATCCATATGGAAGTTGACAATCTTGCGCATATACGCATGCACACCAAAACCCACATATTCGTGTTTTTACATACACACACACACACATGCATACAACTATGTGCGTATATTCAAATTCATATATATGCGTATACATACACTCGTTTATACACACATACATGTACGTTTTCACACACACCCAGACATACATACACTTCCAGATAATCATTTGCAAATATTCATAAGTTCCAAAATCATCCCAATGCCATGCTCGGAGACGTAACGAAGTTCAGTTGGATGTACACACCACACCAGGTAAAGTATGATACAGAGTGCAACTTCAGGAATCCCATACTCATAGTTGTTCATAATACATAAGCACTAACAAAGCACAATATTATACCCCTCAGCCACTTACACGCACATCTATCTTGGACCTGCATCCATACTGACACAGCATATTACTTCAAGATAATGAACTAATCACACAATGAACCAGTGTCTGCACCATGCAGAACAGTATTTGTGCATGACGGTCGAAATGAAAAGGTGTAACATGAAGTTGAAATATTACATCACAGCCTCGGTGCAGTTCAGATGGCGCTGTGGGGAAGGGCCAGGGGGTATAAGTCATCAGGTTTGTGAACAGCAATAGGCTCAGGCAGTTGAATCCAGCTAAACAATCCACTCTTTTCGGTTCCTTACAATAGGCACCAACATGTACTCCTTTTGGCCGACCATTCATGACAGTTGCCTTCATTCCAAGTTTACTTAACAATGGGGCTGTTGGGAGATCTCAACTGAGAGTGGTAAAGGGCGATGACAAGAGTCCAACTTTAACTTAGCACAAATGTTAAAGCACGTATTTTAGGCGTCTTAGGCGTTTTAGGGCATCTGGGCTTATTCATGCCGCCTAGTCAAGTTTGCAAAGTAGTCTGTTCATCCAAACCCAGCCACTGAATATAAGCTGCCCATATCATGCTATAGTTTTGTGTTCGTCCGTGTTAAATCATTCAGTTTAGCCGCAATAGACACAGCATAAATGAAAAAGGACTCGACAACATAGACAATCTCAAACGGGCAGTCACAATACACGCCTCACTTATTTAAACCAATGTCCAGACATAGAACGCAAATACTATTTTGTTTCCAGATACTGCAGAACAAAATATCCAGTAATCTGGTAGATTCTCCCAGGATTTGAACTCCCCAGGTGGATCCCAACAAGTGCAGAAACACCAAGCTACACACACGAAGGAGGAACGAACGGCGAAGCAAATTCTCTTCACAGCTGAGGCACCAAAAAGAGTGAGTGCTTCCCATGAGCGCCATGATATGGCAGCTCACTTCAAGGGATTAGAGGAAAGGGCCCTCTAATACCTCTGTGTGTTACCAATAGAGCGCAGTAACTTCCAACCAATGGACTTTCACAGTTGAAAAATGCCATAATCATAACCTCCGTATTATAGGATAGTAAAATCAAAAAATAAAGTGCAAACACCTCCACAGATGCGTATGTATGCCATGAATATCAACGCTTTTGGATTTGTGCTGTCGTTGAAGATGTTTCACCAAGACTAGAATGCAATCCTTTCATGAAAGAGAGTACCTTGAGTTGATCAGAGAACGAGTGTGTAATCCCATCTGCAAACACTCTCAATATAGTGGATAAATCATATAGTAAGCGACCTACTTGACCGTGTCCAGGTTTTTAGCCTTATTACACTGCTTTCTTTGCATAACAATTTCTTTACTCAAGTCATTAAAAAAGCATGATTGTATGTTTTTCACCCCATTTCAACACAACGGCCCTCATTACGACCCAGGCGGTAAGTTACCGCCTGGGCCGTGACTTTACCACCATGGCGTAAACTACGTTTACGCCATGGTGGTTGGCGGACTTACCGCCCCATTCCGAGTTTGGCGGGGCGGTAAGTCCCCAATCCCCATTTACCCTTCCCCATTCCCATTTTTGCCCCATAGGGCATAATGGGAGTGGGGAAGGCGTTAATTACGCCACCGTAAATTACGGTGGCGTAATTAACTCCATGGTCCCTTAGCGCCATGGATTTTAACACCTGCTAAAAGCAGGTGTTAAATCCGCCATGGCGCTAAGGGACCTCGGAATCAGGCGGTAAGGGTCGGCGCTGTTTACGGCGCCGTAAACCCCTTACCGCCTGAGTTGTAATGAGGGCCAACTAGTTCTCTGGCTCTTTTCAGCAGCGTTTCTTTCTCTGGGTAGCATAAAAACTCTATCAGAAAGGCACAAGGGGGCTGACCAACTCCTGGTTTAGGGGCAAGAGAACGGTGTACCCGTTCAATTTCCGGCATTGTTCCTGGAGGTAGATCTAGCAGTTTGGGCAACACCTTTTGCAGAAAGTCTATAGGGCAGCCCTTTTGGAAAACCTGTAATCCTTAAGTTTAACACACATTTCTGGCCTAGGAAGAAACACCTAATGTCTTCCAGTGAATTTCAACACAATGGCCCTCATTACGACCCTGGCGGAAAGGGGTTTACGCCAGCGTAAACTTTGCCGACCCTTTCCGCCTGAGTACGAGTTCCCTTAGCGCCATGGTGAGTTTAACGCCTGCTTTTTGCAGGCGTTAAAATCCATGGCGCTAAGGGACCTTGATGTTAATTACGCCACCGTAATTTACGGTGGCGTAATTAACGCCTTCCCCACTCCCATTATGCCCTATGGGGCAAGAATGGGAATGGGGAAGGGCAAAATGGGGAATGGGGACTTACCGCCCGGCCAAGGTCGGAATGGGGCGGTAAGTCCGCCAACCACCATGGCGGAATTGCACCCTTAACGCCATGGACCATGGTGCTAATTGCACCATGGTCCTCCGCCAAGGTCGTAATGAGGGCCAATGAGTTTACTATGACCCATAACATAGGTTGAACACCACTTACCCTATTGCTCTTTTTGGTGCAAATCTGGTCTAGGTCAATATCCAGCTTTCTAAAATCTAACAGGGAGATTTAATGATGGCACAAGTATTGGAGGTATTTTATGTTTCACATTTGTTTCGTCAATTGCCAAATTAACCCGGAATACACTTTCCTGCATCCTCAATCACTGCCTACACACGGTGAAGTGTTCCTAAATGAAAATTGCAGTATTATAGTTTAATATATTACATCAGCACGAAGCCAGCATTAGAGTATTAGGATGGCAGTGGCAAAGGGGAAACAAAAGAGAAGAAGGTAATAGCTTCATATAATAATAATGATAGCAGTAATATCATTTTTTATGAAGTATGTCATAACAAATGTGTCCTGCAGCTAAGCACTGAAATATTATATCTCACTGTAACTCAACGGTACTGAACATAATATTTTATACTGAGCAGTAGATACTTAGTGACTCTTCGTCTGCAAATTAACAAAACTATACTCGTTTTTTTTTGTTTAATCAAAAGCATATAAACAATAAAGAAGCAACAATACAGAACGATTCAAATCACACAAAAAGAACATCAGCACATTTCAAATTCAAATTTCATATGTCCAAGTTGAAAATCACCTTTCCTAAAATAACATAATAATACTACCACGCTTTAATCAAAGCTCCCTTAACGTTCCAAAATAAATATACAGCCTAAAACTATTAGACACATTTAAATACTTAGTTTACAACAGTTACAACAGCATTTTTAGATCTTGTCTGTTTCTCAGTTACCACTTTCAAAAATATGTGCAGATCATCAGGAAAGGCAAGAAGCCTACATTTCGGTGATAGGGGGGGTTAAATGGTGATGGGCAGGGCCACTTCAGAAATTGGGCAAGGCAAACTTAGAGGCTCTGCCCCCTCTGTTCTACCCCAACGGTTGTCTGATGGGGAGCCCATATATCCCCTTTCCCCACCCGTCCCTCTCCCACCAACCACCACACACCCCCACCTCACTTGGCAGAGTCAGTTCCTTGGCCCAGCACTGCGCATAAGCGCACACATATATATACACACACACACACACAGACACAATGACACATTCGCTCACTCTTTTAGACATCCCATTGACCATGCACTCGCGCATTTACATGCGCACCCACCCTATACATCAATCACTCATTTACACACACTCATTCACACATACATTGCATACACACTCCTTGCACACATGCATACATACATAAGCTATCATGTAACACCCTTTAACAATGCACATTTCCGGAAAGGCTACCCTCGCCTCTCTGCATGACAGAAAGCAAGTGCACACATCAGCACCCTCCTCTTGGATGTGAAATAGCACAATATGTTGCTTGCATCCGTGAGGAGGGGGCTGATGTGTGCATTTCATTTGTTTAAGGCAGTACAGCGATAGAAGCCTTTACTGACACTAAATCCTTTGACGTTTTGCTGCGTTTGTGCAAATACATGTTTGTGCACAAACACAGTAAACATAAAAAACCGCCGGTTTTAGGAAGGCCTTCCTTCCCTCTCTGACTAATTCAAAGCTATGACTCGAAGCCCCGCCCCTCATCTAAAATTTCTGTGAGGGCTGAAGCCCGGGCAACTCAATGGCGTTGCGCACCTGCAGGTCATTGTCAGGTCTGCCACTGCACTGTGCAAGAATTTTCGGTGAGAACCCCCCCCCCCCCCCCCCCTTCCCAACGTGCTGACAGCACCAGTTGGGGCCTCACTGAACCCTGAACTACTTTTGTTAAAGATATCTCTGTCATCAGCAGCCCATTTTTATGAATGTACAGGCAATTGGAACTGTGATGGGACATTTACAAAAGAAAACCCCACACAACCCCACTTACCTTCCAAATATGTGCCTCAAATACCTATAAAGAACAAGTATCAGCTGAACAACAGAATTGAGCCCCCTGCTGTTCTTGTGAATTGTGTTTAAGGCCCGCGCCGGGCGTGGCGTGATTCTTTAATAGGCACTGGGCCAGACCGATACTTATGTTTGCATGACACTGAGCTGGAGGCAAGGCGTTATTTGCAGTGCCGTGGGGATGCCCTTGTGCGGCTGCACACCCTGAGAACATATTGAGCTGGCGCTGGTGCAGATAATTTATCATGCTACTTGATGGCACATTAACTTGTGGGGAAAGGCGCCAGCCAATCAAGTGGCCAGAAACATGGGCGTGAATCCATGGTCTCTGACCACATTCCCGCTTGGCCTCCCAGCACCTTTCCCAAGTCTGCCATCCTTTTTCCTCCCATCAGCTCGAGACCCATGTTTCCATTTTACACCCACCTTTGAATATTTCACCCAACAGGCCTGCTGCAAATGTCTCCTTTTGCAGCTCTGATCCCTGGCTGCATGCACAGATACTAGAAAAGGGACAATGGGCTTGTCGCCAACCCCATAACATTGTTTCCGCCATCTGATATCTTGGTGGCACCCCAGTGCCCCCTGGATATCACTAGTTGCAGCAGAATGGCAACTTCCCATTCCCGTGGAGTCCCATAGGACTTCATGGGAATGGGGACACTGCAGCACTGGCACTGTTCATAACCGTGTCAGTGCTTCAGTGAGAAGTCTGCCACTAGGGCCCTGAATTCACGGCAGATCAGGCCTGCTGGGAGTTTTGTGGCCCCTATCAGCAGACTCCGAATTTGCCGGTCCAGAAAGGGTACTAATATGTTTCTTCCCGCCACCCTTATTTCCAGACCATCAAACTCGTAATGAGGCCTCAGCAGCACCGAACCCTTGCAGAGGTCTTCACTATGCTTTCAACTACCTTAGGCTCTGGATGGTGGGTCGTTATTGGCTCTGCCTGGCCCCGATCATCGGGGTGATAGCATAGTTTGTCAAAAGACACATTACTTCCTTACTAGCTACTGCCTTGTACTTAGCAAACCATTTATATAATGTTAGCAGCCTTTCCAGACTAAGGGCCTCATTACAACTCAGGCGGTAAGGGTTTTACGGCGCCGTAAACAGCGCCGACCCTTACCGCCTGAGTACGAGGTCCCTTAGCGCCATGGCGGATTTAACACCTGCTTTTAGCAGGTGTTAAAATCCATGGCGCTAAGGGACCATGGAGTTAATTACGCCACCGTAATTTACGGTGGCGTAATTAACGCCTTCCCCACTCCCATTATGCCCTATGGGGCAAAAATGGGAATGGGGAAGGGTAAATGGGGATTGGGGACTTACCGCCCCGCCAAGGTCGGAATGGGGCGGTAAATCCGCCAACCACCATGGCGTAAACGTAGTTTACGCCATGGTGGTAAAGTCACGGCCCAGGCGGTAACTTACCGCCTGGGTCGTAATGAGGCCCTAAGTGACAAACACTTTAAAATGAGGTGACAAGGCCAGCAATCCTCCAATGTGGCTGAACGTCCCTGGAGCTCTCTAGTGGGTCATATTTTCTAAGCCTCCTGGGTTGCTCATGAAAAAAAATGGATCACAGTCGGTGTTATGGAGTGGTGCTCAGGATCGTATTCTCTAAACACACAGCAACAGCCTCAGGACCTCCAAAGATGAGACGCCTCCCCTTTCCTCATCTGCTGCAATTGGATCAAACATGGCACCAGCTGCCATGCATATGGGATATACTCTGGATAACCAATGATGTTAAGACAGCCAGCTGAGGAGTGCGGCGAGAGGGAGCCATAGTCATCTTGGTCAACTGGGACTACAGGTGTTTCCTGCGATAGTGGAGATGGCATTAAAGGGAGCTACAGAGTTCAGGGACATTATTTGGGCGTTGACGGGGATATCAACAAGAACCCTAAAACTCCCTTGCTACCTCTGGCACTGCCTTTACGACCCCTGGTTCAGAGATAACAAAAGCAGTGGCATACAATGAATGTAAACAGGGTTCTGTTGGAGACGTGTTTTCTTTTAGGAGTTCCCGCCCCTTGTCCATCTCCTAACAAATCAATCACCGACCCGCTCCGCACCCTCCTGAAGAAGGACTAACCTTTTTGGCCTCATTACAACCTTGGTGCTAATTGCACCAACTTTACCACCATGGTGTAAACTCCGTTTACACCATGGTGGATGGCGGATTTAGCGCCCCATTCCAAGGTGAGTGGGGCGGTAAATCCCCATTTCCCATTTTCCCTTCCCCATTCCCATTTTTGCCCCATAGGGCATAATGGGAGTGGGGAAGGTGCTAATTACGCCGCCGTAAATTACGGCGGCGTAATTAGCACCATGGCAGGTTAGCGTCATGGATTTTAACGCCTGCTAAAAGCAGGCGTTAAAATCAGAATCAGGCGTTGAGGGTTAACGGTGGCGTTAACCCTTAACGCCTGAGTTGTAATGAGGCTGTTTGTCTGGGACACACCCTGCAAAGCAGAGTTCACAACCATCAAAGAAAGCCTCACCAACAACCGCCAGCTGGCGATTTTCATCCGGAATGGCACACCATCATCACGGTAGATGCCAGTCCAGTCGGACTCGGTGCCATCCTGGCCCAGACCGACGTCAAAGACAACGCCTGACATGCAGTGGTGGCATACGCCAGCCGTGCTCTATCACACACTGAGAGGGCCTACTCGCAAGCGGAAAGAGAAAGCTTAGCTGCAGTATGGGCCTGCGAGAAATATCACCACTTTATCATCGGACGAATGTTTACCCTTGCGACAGACCATCAAGCACTGCTCTCAATATTTGGCAACCCCAAAACCAAAATGCCACCCCGGATAGAATGCTGGGGAATAAGGCTACAAGAGTATGACTACGTGATTGTCCACAAGCCTGGGGGAGAAGCCAACCCAGCGGACTACCTGTCCAGCCACCCCATGATGAACAAGGACGACACTCTAGCCCATGAGGCTACTGATTACATCTCCTACCTGTCCTCAAATGCCATGCCACCGACGATCTCAACTGCAACATTTGAGGAAAGAAGCAAGGCTGACCCAACGATCAAAGCTGCCATCTCCCTGACCCGCTCCAAAAAATGGAGAGCGCGCCAAGTACGAGGTAACAGAAGGGAGGGAGCAGACAAGAAAGAGCTTGATCGGCTAGCCAAGGTACACGAAGAACTAATAGCCACAGACCAAGGCATATTGCTGCACGGAAACAGATTGGTAGCCCCCGAGAGACCTAAGGAAGACCCTGGTAACACTAGCCCATGAGGGCCACAGAGGGATTGACAACACACAAGGAATCCTCAGAAACTACGTTTGGTTTCCCTATATGGACGGGATAGTTGAAGATATGCTGATGCACTGCAGACCCTGCCAACTAGCAGCAAAGGGGCCAACACCGAACCCCCTCCAACTAGCAACACTTCCAACAAGGCCCTGGCAAAAAGTTGCGATGGATTTTTACGGACCCCTGGAAGAAGGGGGATACCTACTAGTAATAATAGACGAATACTCGAGGTTCCCATTCATTAAGCAAATACCCTCGACGTCATTCACAGAAACAGCACCCATCGTAGACGAACTGTTCAGCGAGTGGGGCATCCCTAACATTGTCAAGACAGATAATGGATCCCCATTCCAAGGACGAGAGTTTGTGAGCCTTGCGGACCACTTGGGATTCCACCACCAGAAGATTACACCACTCTGGCCCCAAGCCAACGGGATGGTGGAACGATTTATGGCCACCATCAAACTGACCAGACAGAAGGCTGTAGCGGAGCAGACACCTCACACGCAGGCTATCTGCAGTATGCTCAGAAGCTATCGAAACACTCAACATGATGCAACGGGAAAGCCACCCGCCGAACTCATGGTGAGATACCAACCCCGAACACGCATTCCCCGGTGGGAAGACTACACACCAGAAGAGGATGCGACCATCAGAGAACGAGACGCCGAAAAGATGAGAAAGGCCAAACAGTGGGCTGACAAGAAGAGGAAAGCGAAGGAACACCAACTAGAGGTAGGACAAACTGTCCTAGTCCGGCAAACTCAACGCAAAAAGACAGACACGCGCTACAGCCCAGAGCCTCGGGTCATCAAAGCCATCAAGGGACCCATGATCACGGCGACTGGGGAACCAGGGGACCTCACTCGGAATTCCTCATTCTTTAAGAGACTATGGGCCTCATTACGAGTCCGGCGGTAACCGAGGCAGTAAAACCACCTGGTTACCACCGGACTCATATTACCATTCCGCCTCCGTGATTCCCAGAATTACCGGGGCATTACAACCCCGGTTTTCCGGGAATCACGGAGGCGGAATGGTGTTAATCCCCATTCCCATTGAGTCCTATGGGACTCAATGGGAATCATGGAAACACCGGCAGCATCTCATAATGCGGCTGGTGTTTCCTCGTCCGCCTGTAGGCCGGCGGTGTTAAATCCGCCAGGTCAAACCTGGCTGGAACATCACCTCCCGCCTGCAGGAGTCGGGATCAGACGGTCCGGAAACAACCGTTATTTCCGGACCGCCTGATTTGTAATGAGGCCCAATATCTCGAAGAGCCAGAGACACAAGAGGTAGCAGTTGAAGATTTAAGCAAAGACAAAACAGAACCCCAGGTGGGAATGACTGGTGAAAGCAGGGAATCCCTAGGGAGGCCTCTCAAAACAATAAAGAGACCAGTGAGACTCATTGAACAGATGTAACTGGACTTTCATGTTAAGCACGGGGGAGGTGTTGTACGTGGTTAAGAAAGGGACATAGCCCCTTTAACAACGGACACACACAGGGGAGCGGGAAAAGGGCGGAAGGGGAGGGACGAAGGGGGGAAACAGTTAGTTATGGTGTAGGAGTGAATAAAGGAAGTTCACAGCAGGCAAGGCTCCGTCTCATAACTGCATGTAAATGTATACGAGTGAGTGAGAGCCTAACAGTTTGGAGAGGAAAAAGGGGTGGACCTTCAGTTCCCACCCTCACTATGTCAGCATTACATCGCTGATGCATTGAGCTCGGGCAGAAGGGAGGATGGTCATATGAAAAAGAAGATGCACTGTTTTGTTAACGTGCTGAAACAGTGCTAGGAGCTGGAGCTGTAGCAAGATCAATGTTGAGAGCTGTGGTGTTGGATGTGGCCTTGTAATGCTGGTGGGCTGGGTGGGTGTGCGACCATGACAGAGGCGATGCACGTTAGTTGGGTGACTTCCAATGCAGAATTAACTGGAATTGGACAGAATTTCAAAATTATTGGAACATTGGTATCTACTTTTGGCCTATGATTGCAGCACGTGCAAATGGAAAGCTGCTCTTGTGCATGTGATGACTATACTATGCATTTGAGGCATAAACTGGTGCATTGGAGAGTGATGGCTTTAAGACTTGGAATATATCATCCTGCCATGCCAGTACAAAAGGGGAAAAACCATATGCAAACAGTTCAAATGCAACTCCAAAGAGTGCCTTCTATCTAACTACATTCAGTGCTGAATTTGTTACCCTTATTTGGATAGGTAGGCCCAGATGTGGGTTCTGAGCTTGCTGTGCCTGGAGACACAAGCTATGCTTCACTGATGACACTAAATGCGGCCAAACAAATCTGGAGTTGTTTGTGTTCTATTGCAGAAGGGATGTAACTTTTGTTGTTATGCGCATGACTGTCAGCTCTCTTTCAGGCTCCCCTCAGCCTCCTCTCCTCTTTCACCCATTCCTGACTGTCTATCCACTATTCAGGATTGGTGTGTCTCCAATGATCTCTGCTTTAATGGCAGTAAGACTGTGAGCCTTCTCATTGGGACCCCTGCTCCCGCTTTCCCTCTTTCTCTCTGGCCACCCTCCTTGGGCCCTCTTCCTTTGCCTTCCTGTGAGGCAAAAAGCCTTCGTGTCATCTTCGACGCCACTCTCTCCTTCTCTTCTCACATCACACAATAAGCCCCACTACCAACTGCACCTCCTGAGAGGTATTCTTCCTTTTATCACTTTCCTACAGATGCTCAACATTCCAGAGCCCTGGTCCGCTCTATAGTGGACTACTGCAACAGCCCCTTTCTCAATCTGCCTTCCTCTACTCTCCGCCCTCTGCAACTAATCCATAACAGGACTGCAAGACTTGTCCTTGGCCTCAAGCCCAGGCACTGAATTTCTCCAGCCCTGAAATTCCTCCACTGGCTCCTGGTGGCAGCAAGGATCAAGTTCAAGACCCTCTGCATCATCCACAAGGTCTTCTGGGGCCGGGGCCCGCACTACACCCAACTCTCTCTTCCAAAACACCTCCCTTTTGATCCCTTTGCTCAGCCCTCTCCAACTATCTGAGGGTCAGATGCTTCTCTAGGCAGAGAGTCGGGGGTACATCTCTCTCCTCTGCAGGTGCCTCACTCTGGAATGGCCTCCCAGGCCCTCTCAAACTTGAGCCAGACCACCTGAAACTCCAGAAGCAGCTCAAGACCTTCCTTTCTGCCTCTGCTTTCTCTCCCCTGCTGACCCTCCTGTCCACTGCACTGACCGGTTGCCTGGCTACCCCCAGAGTCTCACTGGGTACCAGGCTCCTCCATAACCAGGTTCCCCTGCACTGCCTCCTGGCCTACCGTGTACTTAGGGGCTGTGACTGTAACCCTACAGTCCCCTCCCTCCTTGTACTTACCCAGAGCCACGCTTCCCTGTGTCCTCGTCCTCTGAGCAATGCTACCCTGATAGCACTTCCCACTTCCCTAGCACTTCTCCTTTCTCCCACCCCCCCAACCTTGCGTTGTCTGCACTTGCACAATCTGAATGACATAAGGCATAGTAAGATCATTTGTTTTGTCCTCCCTCTGTCTTTGCCCCTTGTCTTGTCGCACCTAGAAACACTTGTGTTCAGGCACGTTCCAAATGACTTATATCATATCATATCATATCAGTTCAGGCTTGGCTGCCCATTTTCTGACGGGCCAAGGGCTGATTCGCATATGGTTTTCCCCTTCTGTAATATCATAGCAGTCTAAAAGCAATGACTTTGAGGCTTTCCAAGAGCAATACCGGTGGTTGTGATTTATTCCAAGCCTTCCAGCCATAACTCTTCAGTTTGTTATGAGGAATTAACTTCAATTTCTTGGTCATTTAAGGCTGCTGTTGGCTTATGATGGCAGTAACTAGAAATGTGAGGATGCACATTATACATGGTAGTTATACCAAGCATATGAGACATTGCCTGGAACTAGAGGGTATTACTAGGGTATTTGAGGCAATAGCTGACATATGATGGCAGCAGCTAGACATGTGAGGCTGCAGCTCACATGCCTTCACTATACCATGTACAAGATGCATTAACTAGCATTTCTGGGGCATTTTAGGATGCTTTTTCTATGTGATAGCAGCAGGTGCACATATCAAGACTGCAGTTTAAATGTGGTAACTATACAATGCATATGAAGCCGTTACCGGCATTAGAAGGTATTTACATGACATGTGAGGTTGTACTTGGTATATGATGAAGCATCAATCCATCTAAAGCTGCACCTTGTACATTGTGACTATATGAGGCATAAACACTCTTTGGACTTTACTGTTCTTTCTTATTTCCAGCTTATCTCTCTTCTTCCCTTTTTCATGAAATTACTCAAGTCTTTGGTGATGCCTTTACTTGGTTCTGTTCTGGAAGACTCTGGTTCCTTGGACCCATTTCAATCAGGTTTCCGGCCCTGGACGAGGGACTGAGTCTGTATTAGTGTCCGTTGTGGATGACCTGGCCCGCTTGGTGGATCAGTGTGTTGCTGGGGCACTGATATTGTTATATCTGTCGCTCCCTTTCACACCATCGATCATGCCACTCTTTTGGACAGGCTTTCCTCGGCGGGCTTCACCAGCACGATACTCGCTTGGTTCTGTGCTTTTCTCTCTGATCAGTCACAATCCCTTCTTCTCTCTCTAATTTTTGTTGCCCCCCCTGCATATTTCCTGTGGGGCCCCACAGGGTTCTGCTCTTTCTCCTCTTCTTTTTAATATTTATATTCAGCCTTTGGTCACACTCATTCACTCTTTCGGTTTTAGATGTTACTTTTATGCAATGACAGCCAAATACTGGTCCGCCTGGATCTGTTACTGCAGCATATGGCGTCCAATTGTCAGGCTTGTGTTTTTGCAATGAAACCCTGGATGAGCGACAACTGGCTTCTGCTGAATGGAAGTACAACCAATGTCTTAGTGGTGGGCTCAGCTGTGAGCTCTGCCCTGTGGACCAGTGACTTCTGGCCTCCTTCCCTCGGCCCTCTGCTGAACACTGTGCAGGTAGTGAAGAACCTTGGCATTTCATTGTCATATACTCTGTCCTTTAAACCCCAGGTCACTTTGGTTTGTCAGTCTGTCTACTTTAAGTTTAAAGTTTAAAGTTCTGCGCATGTTCTCCCTTTTCTTCTGTCTCACTTTCATACTTTGGTGATATCTTCTGTGGTTCCTGGTTCTTTGGATTACTGCAATGCTCTGTACTTGATTTTCATTGCTTTGGATCTGGGGGCTATGTTTTCTCTGTGGCGGTGGCTGCGTTATGGAATTCCCTGTTGCTGTCCCTACGTGTCACACAGAATCATCTGTTATTTTGTCGCACTATGAAACCTTTTCTATTCTAGTGCTCCATGACATTTTCCTTCTGCTGCTCTCAATGATTTGCCTCCTTGTTAGCGCCATGATGCCCTTGTTGGTGAAGGTGCACTTTACAAATAAAGAAATAATAAATATGATATATAAAGTGTCAGGACTTGTGCATTTGTCATGGGATGGCAGCACATAGGTTTTTGAACATATTATGACTACATCTGTGATGTGTGAGGAATCCTATGGAGTCATTACTGATCCCTAGCCTAAAGTCTCCTCCCTCGTGGCCAGGGAAAGGCAGCTGCTACCTGATCCTGACCCTGGGGGCGGTATCCTGGGGGTGGATCACATGAGAGGAGATGGCTGTCAAGGAGAGGTGGTGACTCCCAGTATCCTTTCCTTTCTAGTGTACAAGAAACCCTAATTCCACTCTATTGACTCTTCAGAAATATATAACACCTCTAAAACATCTCTAACAGCTATTGTTTATAATGGCTAAAAAAATGTGCAACAATGCAACTTACAACTATTTCAAAATCCTTGGGTCTCCAAGTCCCAGAAAGCCTTAAGCACTGAGATGAAGAAGAGGTGTAAGGAGTCAATATGGAATGAAAGTGATGCTAAGTGCAATGTGTGGTCTAGTCAGGTTTACAATCATCTGCGTGGGACTTTTAAACGTGGAAATCACCTGAAAGGTAGGAGAGAAGGAAAAGGCAATGAAAGCTGTAGAGGGCGCGGAGCGTTATGCGAACCCGGAAGCAGAGGCACAGAGACGAGCCGTATGGGTAGAAGAAGATTCTCTCAGCCAGCTGCCTGAAGGCATTGAGTACCGCAGGAGAAGACTCCGGTGAAGCTAAAGCAGGTGCCCTGGAGGGACTGCTAGAAGTGAGAAGTCATCTGCCACAGACCCGGAAGAGATGCAGTCTTGTGGAGTGGCAATGGTTCCATTGGGAAAGGAGTGAAAAGACGATGCGGGAACCTGAGTAAGATTGCCTAGCTGGGGAACCATACCCAATGAAAATTCTTCACTGCAGCTGTATCATATTACACCAGTGAGTTCACCCAGAGAAGTTGGTATCAAGTTAACGAATATTTGGGTAGTCAATTTGAATACTGATCAAGTAGAATTGAAGGACAATGGCAAAAAGGGTACAATTCTCCTTACATGAGATGTCAGTTTGTGGAAATCTGGAACCTGCATTGCCATAAGATAAAAGACATT
Organism: Ambystoma mexicanum; assembly: GCF_040938575.1. Classification (NCBI taxonomy): domain Eukaryota; kingdom Metazoa; phylum Chordata; class Amphibia; order Caudata; family Ambystomatidae; genus Ambystoma; species Ambystoma mexicanum. Next base: position 330,402,364 of record NC_090941.1, on the reverse strand, counting down.
AAAGAAGAGATAGAAGCGCAAACATACAATTCTCCTTACATGAGATGTCAGTTTGGGGAAACGTGGAACAAGCATTGCCAAAGCCAAAAATAACTTAGAAGGAATTTGACAGAGAGAACTTGAACAAGCCTCCATATGTGGGATTTCAATAAGGGGGAAGTTGGAACAAGTGTAATCTCGAGTCAACAAGGTATAAACAGTGAAGAAGTGTAACTGTGTTATACTTTACAAGAAAGTTAGAACATCGTAGTAAAGACCTGATAAAAGATAACCACCAGGCAGTGAGCCCTTTTTAGAAAGAGATACCGGACAGCAGAGTACAACAGGGGATCTGTGTGAACCAAAAGGGGGAAATTCCTGGCAAGGGAGTACACCAGCAATCCATAAAGCAGAGAAAAGGAAAATATCAGTTGGTAAATTCCTGGCAGGAGAGCATTCCAGGAAGTCATACCTTTGGACAGTTGTATGAAAGAAACACTTTTTCATTTGAAGCAGTTGTTGAAGTTGAAAAGACATTTGCTTTGCCATCCTGAGAAAAGTGTTCTATAGAAAAGACATTTGCTTTACCATCCTGATAAAAGTGTTCTATGAAAGAGACATTTATTTTGCCATTCTGAGGAAAGTATTTTGTGAAGGAGACATTTTTTTTTTACTTTACCCGAACATTGTTGAAATAAAACACTTTCAACGGTTTCCCTGAAATAGTTCTGGGGAAGGGAATGAACAAGGATTGTTTTGTTGGAATTACACTTTTGGATGTGTGCACATTTTTGATGAGTTGGATATAAAGACATTTACCTTGAACCTTTTGATTGTAAATGTGTCATGCGGCATGGGCTTCGTTGGCCACTATGGCGACAATGGAAGCGTGTTAATGCTACTCTGAATATTTCCAACATGGCGTTGAGCTTCCACCGCAGCATTGCAGTCTCTTCAGCCAATGAAGGCCTCCAGCTCCAGGCTCCGCCCCCCTGCAGGAACACAGCATTTCTACCTTCTCGAACAGAGGCTCACTGCGTTGCTACACTTTCCAAACAACGCTCTATAAGATCGCTTATTCTTTCTGTTCTTATTCCTTTTACCTGTGCTTCTACTGCAGTTAATATATTTGATTGTTCTCTCACTCATCTAAATATCCCTGGCACTTACGAGGAATTACAGTCTCTCCTACGCGTCTCTGAAGCTGCCGCGTTCTTCCGGGTATGTGTTTGTTGTGTCGTTACCTAGGTAATGTGCGGTTTTCTCCTTTCCGCTATTAATCTCAGGATTCTCTTTCATAGTGTCGCAGAATCTGTTCCCGACGCCTCGATTCCGAGCCTTACAATTCCTGCTAGGCTTTGCTTCCAGCAAACAGAAAGATACACCTTTAATCAGTCTGCACGGATGTGCAATATTGATTCAGTCGGCGTGGTCAAGGATCCGCGCAGACTTCTGCAAAGCTTCCAAGAACTTAATACGGTGAGCGTAGCTGCAGGAAGGGAGCCTTCTATAAGAATTCATTCTGATCCCAGCTAACTCTACTCTCAGATTCATAATACTCTGCCTCTTTCAGAACACTCTCCGTTTCTTCAGTTAATGTCAGAAGTGTCATCTGTCAGAGGTTGTTGTGCATCCATACTCAGAGTACGGGCAACCTTCTTTTCTATTAGAATTATACTGTTCACTCCCGACTTTTCGTCTGATGGTCTTTAATTTAGTTTACTCAATGTTTCTACAGGGACCAGAGATCTCCTAACTTCCTCCTCGCACATACCACAGTGTGCTTAGAAGACCTACGCAGCTACCAGCAATACACGTCCAGAAGGAACTAAGAAGCTGGAGACCTGGTGCAGGTTTTTATTCCCCAGAGGGTTTCCCTAAGCGCTCTGTTACTCTTCACCCGTTAATCTTACAGGGTCGGGGGAAACACAGGGTATTCGGGAGGACTCTCCTCACTTCTAACTGCTGCATCAGATTCAGGTCAGTCCCTTTTTGCTTGTGTTGATAATCCTAACACTCAGTCATAACAGTATGTTAGTGTGAGGATCATATATCTTTTGGGCAGAAGGTTCGCTTGCTTTAACTTTAGTTTTAAAAGCAAGGATACTCTTGTTAGAATAGGGACAGATAGTCCTTCAACCCAAACCCTTTTTATTTTAATAAAAATGGCTAATGTTGAAAACATTACAACTTTGTGCCCGCCTCTCATTTCTGACACCTCACAGATGTGAGGATGTAACAATCATAATATGGCACAAGAGTCTGCACTTGGCATAGTATGGTAGCAACTTGGAATTTGGCACAGTATTTAAACTACAATTATTATAATTAGCAGCCTCGGCTATAACTGGTATAATATAGCAGTAATCATTTGGGGATTTACTGGCATTTGAAAGCAGTGTCGTGGCATATATTGTTTTTTCTGGGAGAGCCCTTGTCATTTGATGATTCAACTCAAGACATATCAGTGTAGCAGTAAAATATGGTTAGTAACTAAAACAGTACTTTGCCTACTTAAATAGTAATGCGTGATTTGACACAGTATAAACGCATATTAATAGAATATTACTCTACACTGAAATATCGGTTTGGGTATGTTTGACCGTTTACAAATTGACCTCTGCAATTTGACTTAAAAACCTTTGACCTTTTGACCAAATTGACCTCCATTGTTAAAGATGCGGGGGACATCCCTGAAACCTCCCTTTGACCTTCTTACATGAACATGAGTAGCGGGGGATACCCCCGCAACCCCTGCACCTCATGTCAGGTAAGTAGGTAGTAACCTATTTGACCTAAATCAAAAAGGTTGATTTGAACCCTATGCAAAACAGGTCAATTTGGACCACTCAGAAAAGGTGAATTTGGTCAAAAGGTCAAATGTTTTAGGTCAAGTAGGCTAATACCGAAATATCAGGTATTTAATGTTAAACAGACAAAAAAAGTAACAGGAAAAATGCTTTGTGGATTAAATAATGTGATGTAAAGGTGCGTCTGTGTGTGTGCTGCCATGCTGCTTAAGGAAACGTACAGAATGTTAAGTAATTTACCATGTCAGAATGTTTATTATAGATCACACTATGTCTGTTAATAGACCTATACTTTATCTGATTGTCTTTATAAGTAAAAATTACACAAAGAGAACATTTTCATTTTACATTTAATACCGAAATTGACACCTCAGTTTGAATTGAAGAGGTCTGTTTATCTACAAGTCAGTTCTTTTTTGAAGCAGGAATGTCCAAAATCCATCACTGGTCACTTTCATAAATGCGTAAAATAGTTCATGGGTCCATCTTTGTTTACCTAATACAAAGATCCTGTTTCCAAACTCCAAGAAATACATTGAAATGCCAGTATTGTGCCTAGAAGGGTCCAAATCCATTGGTTCGAATGTTGAAGCTAATTTGAACGTAACAATTATATTTATTTGGCTCATAATTACTTGCCACTTCAGATAAGCATGTGCATAGGACAGGTCATCAGCCTTTAACCTTGGCAGAGCATTATTCCCCATGAAGAAGTGTCTGCTCCATTAGTCCTTACCCATAAAGAATAGGTTACCAATGTCTGCTTTTATTAAGCTAAATTAAAAAGTTCATAATAGCAGCTGGTATTTTGTTACTGATTTGGCACACTTGCAAATATAATTCAGTTAGAATGTATGACACAATGTCAGCTTTGAACAGGTACATTCAAAGTGACCTCTGTAAATACATATTTGATAATAATTTTTCAACCCTTTGTCCGAATAGGTAACTGGATACCGATTTGAATTCAGCAGAAAAACATCTTCTTAAGAGGACCTTTTCAAGATGGGACAGGTTACAAAGGCCTTTTCCAAAAGCAGGCCCTGTTTGCAAGAGAGAGATTTTAGGAGAAGGTACACAGACTGAAACAAAGAGCTGACCTGACTGAGCTGCCTCTCGTCAATCTGTTTCCCTTCCTGCATTGGCCCTTTGAAAGATAAATATAAAGTGATTATTGTAATCCTATATTATTTAGACACATTTTTCTAGAATTAATTACATTCCAGATAGCAAATAAAGTTTTTTTGTTGAAAGCTTTATCAATGAAAGGGGGAATATAGTTCTGGCTGTGTGCTCTTTGTGGTTTATAATAAAAATTGAAACCTGAGGTAGCATTACCATAAAAAAGAATTTTCTCCTATAGTTTGAGATCTCTGGGAGCCGTAGACATCCCATATTGAATTTTGGAATGGCAATTACTTTGATTGGTGTCTGCCATATTCAATACAGTAATTGAAATAGGTTCCTTAATGAACACATGGAACTCGGTTGTTGTGAGGGTGAAGCTGATTCCTTGAAAATAGTAAGAGAATTAGGGACTGCTGTTCCAGGTTTCCAAAAGAAAATGAAAGCCAGAGAAGCCTTTACAATTATTTGCAACCAGCGCAAAGTTAGAAAATACAACAAATTGTATTTATGCCCAAGCTAAGGGTCACTAGGTTGTCACCAACAGTGGGACTCATTGTGAGGTTGTCGGTAACCCGCTGGTGCTACTGGCAGGTTGCCGCTGACCTCGTAATACCGTTTCGACCACCTGATATTCCAGGGCCACTGTGACATTGCAGGTGGCGGCAGCCTGGGATGTCAGGCGGGCGAGAACTTTAAATCCGCATTCCGATGGAATGGAGACACAGAAGCAATGCCTCTGTTGCTAACGATGCCAGTGCTTCCATGAGAAACATGCCTGCAGGGACCGGTACTCCAGGCAGGTCAGACCTGCTGGGAGATCCAGACCCTGCAGACAGACTCGTAGTCTGTCGGTTCAAAAAGGGTGCCGGTACATTGCTAACGGCACCCTTATTTCTGGACCGCCAGACTTAGAATGAGGCCCAGTGTCTAACATTTTAGATTTGAATCAGTCTAAGAATTGGGGAAATGTATAATAAAGCAACATACTTCTCTTATGCCAGTACATGGTTTCAAAGAAAGTACATTGTTTTGTGTCTAACTTTATTCTGAGAACTGCTTTACATTTTGATTTACGGGAAGTTGGCTTCAGGTAAACATCTATAATCCAATACTGTAGATTGTTTGTAACAACTTGTATGAAAATGAATGCCAATGTATGTTTCTATAAAGAACATTAAAGCCCTCATTACGAGTTCGGCTGTAACCATGCCGCTATTGGCGGCATGGCTGCCGCCGAAATCGCGTCGGGGTCCGGGTCCTTGGAATGAGGACTTACCGAGCCATTCCGAGTTCGGAAGGCCCAGTAATTCCTCCCTCCAAGGACCCGGACACAGTCCTTCCCCATTCCCATTTCAGCCCCCATAGGGCTGAACGGGAATGGGAGAGGGAGCAAACAACGGGCCATTACGAGATGGCCCGTTGTTTGCTCCCTCTTCCCCTAGCCGGACCCGGTAAAGACGACTGGTTTTCCCAGGCGTGCTTACCGTGTCCCGCAAGGGGAACTCGTAATGCGGCGGTACGGAGTGAACGGCGCCGGCACCTTTTATGGTGCCGTTCACTCCGTACCACCGGGGTCGTAATGAGGCCCTAAGTGTGTTTATTATCTAGAATGGTAATTCAGATTTGCTTTTCTATGTACTGATGTTTGTTCAAATTTGAATGAAAACATTAGGCAGAAAACAGCGGGCAGGTTGTGTTTTGTTTCTATGGACGATCTACCTGTGCCCATTTAAAGCATTGTGGATGACCACCACTGTATTGTAAGTTATGGGACCCCCCTTTAATTCCTTGATTTACTATTTTAAATCAAATGGAATATTTAGATCACAGAAGCCTGTTTTATGTCCCAGATTGTGGGGTGGAATTGTGGCACAACGGGAGCATTACACCTGTGCCATGTCCCATGGGGTCAACATCGACAGACACCTCACATTCAAACTGCACATAGCAAGAAAGACACAAATGGCCTGGTACCAACTGTCTCTCCTGCGGAAAAACGGGTGGCATCATCCACAAGGCTTTCATCCTGAAGTCAACAAGCTACATTACCAAGAAACTCAGTATCTTCGGAGGCCTGTGATCCATCAGAAATAAGGAAATGTGCAGGCCTGCATTACAACGATGCAGGAAGCAAAGAACCAGAAAACACACCTTCTCTGTCTTCGCTCCAACACTCTCGAACCTCCTCCCCATAAACAGCAGACTTGCAGCATCACTTCTACAGTTCAGGAAAGAGCTCAAGATCTTCCTCTCCAAGAAATGGCTCCTCCTTAACACCTAGGTCCATACACCCTGCCCTCCCCCCTACTTGAGACTCAACAATCTGCTCCCCATTGTCTCCCCACCTGGTTGCTTGAAGATCCCTTTCTGCCAATTTCCCACCTTCACCCTCTGCTGTTAGCTCCCTACTATTTTTTTTCTCTGCTTCCCTCACTGTGTTCTTCCCCCATAACTGTAAAGTGCTCCATTGCTTCCCGAAGCTAGGCCCGTGCTCAATATATACCCTGATAATAATTATAATTAATTTTTTGTCATTCTTCCGTAAAAAGAATCACTATACAAGTAAATATTTATCTTCTTAAGTCATTGACTGGCAGAAGTTTCAGGTAAAGCTGTGTAGTATTTAATGCACATTGGGGTTGCTTTTGTTTTTAAAAATGTAAAATTCTTGCTCACCACATCTCAGCACAGGGATACATTTACCAGTTTTCAACAGAACAAAAATACCCTTTTAATGTAATTTCTGCCACTGTCAAGTATCACATCCAGACCTGGAATAACTTTGTCCTAACCCGTATACATCTGTAGACATCAATTATATTAGGGATCAAGCAGAACAAAAAAAGGCCAATGTGAAATGTAGAATAACTATTTCTAGACATGCCAGCAAGAAATCCTTTAGAGCACACCTTTCTAAATATGTGCACATTTGTAGCAGGTTTGCAAATCAAAAACATGTTTACACATTTTAGGTTGGAAGATTGGCTGGAGTACCTTTGAATAGTATAACCCTACTGCTGCTAACATACATTTAGTTTCATCAGACTGTGAGTGCACACCCTATAATACTGGATTAAAAAGGTCAGATATGCCAGTGGGCAACTGAATAATGTGATACATTTACATTAAGGGCAATTACTGTCTTCAGCATTTATTATAATCCAGAAGCATAAATATGGTTGGGCAGCATGATCATATGAGGACATAATCCATAATTTACACTGGGGCCGATTTCCTTTAACACAGTTTGATCTCCAAGAACACGCCTCAGCTCATTTCAGGGTCTGTGTATGAGAATGCACCAAAATCTCTGGACCGAAGGTATTCAACATATGCACTTTATCCTGCCATGTTTTGATCAGAAAATCGGATGTCAACCACCCCCGCCTCTTTCTATGAGACTTACAGGGTAATTCATAGAATTTCGCAGAAAAGTGTCGCAAGCGGCTGGCGCAGAGTGTCCGCGTGCGATTGACTGCGCCAGGCACGTGCGCTAAAACCGATTCCCGCGCACAGCGTATTCATGGATTTCATGCTCCCAAACCAGCCGTGGCGCAGAGTATCGCAGCGACCCTGCAGCAGCGCCAGTAACGCCCCCAAGAACGCCCTCGCGCAAGGAAAAGCCATCAAAATCGCTAAATCATCGCAAAGGGCTGCGCTAACCCTGGACCAGTTTACAGGGCTGCCAAACAAGGAACGCAAAGCGGGTAACGTGCATATCAGGGGTACGCGTGAAGTTATACACGCGATTAGCCAGGGTACGTGTATTACAGGGGTACGCGGGAAGTTTAACACGCGATTGGCCAGGGTACGTGTATTACAGGGGTACGCGTGAAGTTATACACGCGATTAGCCAGGCTACGTGTATTACAGGGGTACGCGGGAAGTTTAACACGCGATTGGCCAGGGTACGTGTATTACAGGGGTACGCGGGAAGTTTAACACGCGATTGGCCAGGCTACGTGTATTACAGGGGTACGCGGGAAGTTTAACACGCGATTGGCCAGGGTACGTGTATTACAGGGGTACGCGGGAAGTTTAACACGCGATTAGCCAGGGTACGTGTATTACAGGGGTACGCGGGAAGTTTAACACGCGATTGGCCAGGGTACGTGTATTACAGGGGTACGCGGGAAGTTTAACACGCGATTAGCCAGGGTACGTGTATTACAGGGGTACGCGGGAAGTTTAACACGCGATTGGCCAGGGTACATGTATTACAGGGGTATTCGGGAAGTTTAACACGCGATTAGCCAGGGTACGTGTATTACAGGGGTACGCGGGAAGTTTAACACGCGATTGGCCAGGGTACGTGTATTACAGGGGTATGCGGGAAGTTTAACACGCGATTGGCCAGGGTACGTGTATCACAGGGGTATGCGGGAAGTTTAACACGCGATTGGCCAGGGTACGTGTATTACAGGGGTGCGTGGGAATCATCACACGCGATTAGGCTGGGTGGGTCCTCACAGGTGTTCCCTGTACACCCTCCACGGCCCCTGCAGGCAGCCTACAAAACAGGGGACTACCCTGCACACCTGCTCATGTCCCCCTGCACCCCCACCCCCCAGCAGTGCAGGGGCAGCCTCCACCAGGCCCCCACTCATGTCTCCCACCACCCCCACCCTCCCGCCACCAGGGGCAGCCTCCACCAGGCCCCCACTCATGCCCCCTGCACCCCCACCCCCCAGCAGTGCATGGGCACCCTCCACCAGGCCCCCACCCATGTCTCCCACCACCCACACCCCCCCGCCACCAGGGGCACTCTCCACCAAGCCCCCACCCATGTCTCCCACCACCCCCACCAGTGCAGGGGCACCCTCCACCAGGCCCCCACCCATGTCTCCCAACACCCCCACCCACCAGCACTGTGGGGCACGTGGCCAGCAGGCAGTCAGGCAGCAGCAGATGGCAGGTGGGAGCGTGCTCAGGGCTCTGGGGGGCAGTAATTTTGCCTCCTGGCCAGGAGCGTGGTCTCTCGTGTGTGAACGCGTGGACAGCCTGATAGGGAGTGAAATCCCACACGTCAGCAAAGGCCCTTAGCGCGTAAACCCGTCAACAGCATATGCGCGCCTATAGTCACCTGCACGTGCAGGAAATTGTTGCGTGACACGTCCCAGTGTCAAAGCGTGTGATTGGTGAAAATGGATCTACACGCAGAAGTGACAAAGCGTGTGAATGGTGAAAATGGATCTACACGCAGAAGTGACAAAGCGTGTGATTGGTGAAAATGGATCTACACGCAGGAGTGACAAAGCGTGTGATTGGTGAACGTACACGCCGCGTAAGTGACGCTGTACGTGTGGGCCTGTATATAAGGTACATGTAGAACACCATTTCCTTGTACGTGCTTTTCGTGGAGAGCGAGTGGGTGAATTCTGTACTTCTTGTCGTTTCACACGCGATTTACTTCACGGCGTTTCCAGTTCGTATTCCCTGTTACCTCTGACAGCTTTTTCTCTTTTTTCTCTTTTACTGGTTTACCTGGGCCTGTTCCCTCAAACAGTGTCCCCTTCTACTGTTGTCCTGTCTTCTCAGACAGCGTACACATCTTCTTTTGGCGGGGGTTTAGCCAGCCAAACGCGCTCATTCTTCACGCTCTTTTACCTGGCAGACGGTGAGTCACGCACGTATCCAACTTCTGTGCTTGCCCCGTGTGTAGCCTACCCCTTCAGAGGTCATTCTAGGCTGCATGTGACACGCATACGTTCATTCTTGTGTTACTGGGTGCCACAGCGTAGTGCAGGTTTTTCTTTCTGCACACGTGGTCTAGGAGGGGTTGCGTGCACGTCATCTCCCTTTTTTGGGCCTCCTGTGCGTTGCGTGACCCGTCATCTTTCCCCAGGGGTTACAATCAGCCGTGCTAGAGCACTAGGGTACAATTACCATCTGGTACCCAACCCCTTTGACCCCCAATTGCCCAGGACAATTGTCTACAGCCACTCCCATACGCACATTAATATCAGTGCCATGGCTGGGAGGCGAGGATTCCGTAAGGGTGGCAAAGGTGGAAGAGCCACAAGTGGTGGCCGTGGTGGATCCGGTAGGGGACGTGGTCGTAACTTGCAGGGTGAGCCTGTCCCCCCATGTGTGGAGGACCAGTCAAAGGCACCCATCATCCCCCCCCTCCCCCCCTCCCCCCCTCCCCCCCTCCCGTTGAGGCTGAAGTGGCTGACACCATCCATGCTCAGCCCTTGTTGGACCAGCCCATTGTGGCACCAGACCTGGCTGACTCCATGGCTGACTTCCAGGTCAGCAGGGCTACGACACGTGCGCTGGTGCACGTTGATGCCATCATGCCACGTGGATCTGGGGCAGCAAGGTCATCTGCTGCACCAAGGAGGCAGGGCGGAGTGGCTGCAGGGGCAGCTGCGGCTCTATCCACCCCAGCCCTCACACACCCAGCCAGGACAGTGTCGGTCCTAGTCCATGCTGCTGACATTCCCCCTGACACCATCACACTAGAGCCAATGCCTGCACCAACTCCCATGCTGAGTGTGCAATCCCACACTCCTGATACAGAGTCCACCAGGGCTCCTGCCCCTAGTGTCCAGAGCGGCGCAGGACACTCAGGATCACCACCACCTTCCAAGCGGAAGAGGAAGAGTGCTCGTCCGGCACAGGCTGATGCCCCAGACACGGCTACACAGTCCGGCCCGTCCAGGAAGCCCAGCTTCACGGATGACGAACTGAATGCACTTGTCGAGTATGTGTCCGGACATGACAACGAGATGGTCATTGTTGCAGGATCCAAGACCACACCTGCACAACGCCAGGCACACTGGCAGACCGTTGCGGACATCGTAAGTGCCCTTGGAATCGTGAGGCGCACAGCCAATGATTGCTATAAGCGCTGGAATGACCTAAAGCGCAGGGCAAAGAGTAAGCTGGCCTCAAGTCATGCCGCAACTCTAGTGACTGGAGGTGGGTCTCCAGTAGTAGACATGGAACTCACTCCACATGAGTCAGTCGCTGGGACCTACGTCACGGAGGAACAGATCCAAGGCGTGGGAGATCTGGCTGATTACGAGGCATTGTCCGGTGAGTGCACATGCATGTGTGTGTCATCCATGTGAATGGTGTGTGTGTGAGGGCTTCTGTTTGGGTGCCAGGTGAGAGTGTGTGCGCCTCAGTCGTATGGGTCAGCCATGTGCTTCATGCAATACTTCCTGCGCAGCTGCATTTGGCCATAGCAGTATCCCTTCTGCCAACAGTAGACATCTAGCACAACTGCACGCCAGTTGCCCTTGAAGTGTCACCTTGACACAACATATTTGCTTATTTTTCACTGTTCATTCAGTCAGTTTGTTTGCATTCCACCACTTTCACTAGGCATGTCGCTGTCCACTAGTCACATGTCTGACATGGCTATGGTAAAGTGGAGTGACTTTGTTACCTGGATATCATTTGTACACACATGTCCCTGTGCAATTTGACCATTTCAGACTGGCAGCTCCAGGTGAAAAATCTGACCTGTTAGAATCAGAAAAGCTATTACATGCGGGAACTGGACTGAATGAATAGGTGCTGCCCTCCTCTCCATCTTCACTCAATAGCAATGGTACATGCCATCTGTGTGATGGCATGTGTGTTTCACCTGCCAATCACAGGCCAATGTGTGATGCCACTGCCAGGCAGCATGCAGAAAATTTGTTCATCTTCCATCTTGGTGTCATCAGTGTGTGCCATTTGCCTGCACTTCATACGCAGTGAGGGTGCATGCATGGGAGGGTTTTAGTCATGTGGGACATGTGTCAATCAAGTACTGGTTCTCTTGCTTCTCAGCCCTCAATGTGTGCCATGGTGCTAATGCCTGTTTCCATTACTTTGTTTTCATGTCTTTGCAGGGGAAGACGCACCTGATACTGCTGGGGTTGTGGAGATGGTGCAGACCCAGGAGGTGTCCCAGGGCCGACCACCCACCAGTGAGGGATGTGGTGTGGTGGTGGGGGAGAACCCACAAGTGCTGCAGGTCGTGCTCTCAAGGGGTGTCTCTGGCTGCACCTCCCCCGAGCTGTACTCAGGTGTTGATTCGGATGAGACCTACGTGCCGTCGCAGGTGAGTGTTCCAGGGAGGGATTCTGTTCTGTCTCACCCACCTGCACCAGGGTCAGTACCCTCCATGGGGATGTCAGTGTTGGCAGCTACGCCTTCGGTGGTTACGGATGCAGGGTCACACTCCGCGACATCTGATCCTGTTCCTGGGCCAGCAGATCAGAGGGGGAATGCAGTCCTGCAGCCTCAGGCAGTGCCGGCACAGCAAGGCGCAGTTCGCCTTGCCCCAGACAGGTGTGGTGCCCGTCGACGTGGTGGCCGTACGCCACCCGGCAATATCGCATGAGAGCAATCCATTTACTGTATGGCTACCCAACAGGCTGCATCATCCGAGATGATGGCTCAGGCCATGGATAGGGTGGCCACTTCCATTGTCCCCCCAGAAAGGCTGATGGAGCGACTAGAGCAGGCAACCGACTCCATCTGCCAGTCACACAGGGAGGACATGTTGGGGTCCAACAGGGACAGGCGGGCGGCACTGGCGACTCTGCAGGAGGCCATCTCCATTGAGTCCCAGGGCCACAGGGAAGCCCTGAGGCAGGAGCTCCTACACCTCAGGACGACTCTTGTTGAGCTTGAGGCTTCAACACACCAAAGGACAGAACAGCAGCTGGAGCGTCTCACCCGTACGCTCTCAGCTGAGATGCAGGCAACGAGGGCGGAGGTCCGGGCATCCCGTGAGTTGTTGCATGGGGACCTCCGCACACTCATCCTCCAGAACCAGACCTACCACACCCGCATGCTTGCAGCCATGGAGGAGCAGACTTGGGCCTTGCGTGGGCTGCCTCCCATAGTGCAACCACCTCCGGATGCAGCTGCACAGGGTGATAATAGCGACAGCAGTGATACTCCCACAATAGGGTAGCCGTGTGGGCCATGAGCCCATGGAGGTGTTTTATCTTCCCAGGATCCACGCAGGTGGGTTCTGGTGTGCATCCTGTCCTCGGACCTCCTGGGTGGCCTCCCCAACCCCCCCGGGCCCATCAATGGCCATTTTTGATTGTTTCTTATTTTTATTTTTATTTTGATTTCTTTTATTCCCAATTTTTTTGGGACGATCTGTTGGCTTCGATGTGTTGGCTTCGATCTGTTGGCTTCGATCTGTTGGCTTCGATCTGTTGGCTTCCGTGGTTCCTGTGGGCATACGCTGCATTGTGGCTGGGCACATGCAGGCTTGTAATGTATTTGGTTCAGATGCTTGGGTTTGAGTCACACACACCCCTCCTGCTTCCCGTTTCCATGGGCTTGCAAAGGGTGTGCCCAAGTGACAGTGAATTACACAGTGACGTTGGACTCCCATGAGCTGTGTGGCCAGTCTGTAGTCAATACTGTGTATACATTCATAGTGCATATTGCTGTTGTGTTGTACACTGCATGTTGCATTGATGTGTAACTCTTCTTCTGTGTCTACCTCCCAATTTGCAGGTCCCTTCCTCAAGTCCACACAAGGACCTCTAGTCTGGCGATGGGGACCATGTTGGCAGCAGTGCACCTACAACTCTACATGGCGCCAACACTGCACAGTTGGCAGTGGTGGGAGTGCAGGCATTTCCAGGTGGTGAGACTACTAATATGTAACATTTTTGATGTCATGTTAATGGTACTACGTGCTCAAGTATGTTGTTGGTCCGGCATTGCTGTGAGCATTTCAGGTGTTGCAGGTTTCTAATAGTGCCACTGTACATAGTGAGAGTGATGTCATGTTGTGGGGATTACTTTGTTTACCTGCAATTAGCATGACATGGCACGGTGTGTCGTGTGGCAGTGCTGGGGTTGGGTTGGCTGACATGGCACTGTCCTCTTGTTGCATTTTGCAAGTGGGTATTCATTTTAGCTGCTTCAATGTGTAACTTCACAAAACTGCATTGGTGGTGTCTGTGTGGGTAGGGATGCACACATTGTGACACTTCCAGGTGAACAATCTCAGGCTGACATGGAATTCCCGGTTCATTCTCCAGACATTCAGGATCAGTGTCAGGTTGAGTCATCATTGATTGTCAGATGGAATGTGCCAGGGCAGTGTGCACTCTACAGGGGTGTGATTTCTATGTGAAGTAATTAGCCACTAGCTGTGTACGGGCTGCCTCCCCCCGTGCCCTTTCCCCTCCCATGCGCAGCGGCTGTGCATGTGGTTGGGGATGTGGGGCCACCACCATGTCCACGGCCAGGCCCCGGCGTGTTGCAACGTTGTGCAGGACACATGCTGCCACTATGATCCTGCACACTACTGGGGGAGCGTATAACAGCTGCCCGCCAGAACGGTCAAGGGAGCGAAAGCGTGACTTTAGCACTCCGAATGTGCGCTCCACTATGCCCCTGGTAGTAATGTGGGCTGTGTTATATCTTACCTGGGGTGGCGTGGTGGGGTTCCGAATTGGCGTCATCATGTGGGGGCTGAGAGGGTAGGCACTGTCCCCTGTGGAGGTGGGGATTGGTATCATTGGTGAGGTTGTGACCTTGCTCAGTATCCAACATGCATGCATGTGCAGTGGCATACATACTCACCAAGCAGCCATGTATCGCCATGCCGCCCAGCTTCTAGGTCCCGGCTTAGGGTGGACATTCGGTAAATGAAGCTGTCGTGGGTGGAGCCGGGATAGTTGGCATATACTGAGGTGATGATTCCCTTGGCATTACATGCTACCTGCACGTTGATGGAATGCCAGTGCTTGCGGTTCCTATAGATGTGCTCAGATGCCCTGGGGGGACGTAGAGCCACATGGGTGCAGTCGATGGCACCTAGCACTTTGGGGAATCGTGCCACTGCGTAAAAATCCAGGGCGGCAGCATGCCTTTCTGCAGGTGTTCTGGGCAGGTATATGTGCCTGCGGACTGATGGGCGTGCAGTCATGATGTTCAAGACCTGGTGTAGGCAGCGTGACTGGGTGGCCTGTGACACCCCACCCACTATGGCACTTGTCCGCTGAAATGATCCAGTGGCTAAGAAGTGCAGTACATTGAGGACCTTCTCCAGGGGGCTGAGTGCTTGGGAGCACAGGGTGGGTGATGTGAGGTCATCCTCCCACTCACTCACCAGGTCCAGTATGATGTGTGGTGGAAACCTGTACCTCCCATACACCTGGTCATCAGGCATCCCGAAAAGGCTGGTTCTGGGTGTGAATATTCTGGCCCTGACTATCCTCCTCCTCGTCCTTTGGTAGCCCACTGCCACTGCTGCTAGGAACGGTATGTTCATCCTGGCGTCTGAGCTTGTTATTGTTAAAGTCCGCAATTTATGCTTAGCGCGTGTTCTAGGCGAGCGTGTGACCCGCGCACCCCTGGAATCCAGTTCCCAGTCCAATAGCGTGTGGAAATTCACACGCACCACGGGATACAGCGTGTGACCCGCGCACCCCTGGAATCCAGTTCGCAGTCCAATAGCGTGTGGAAATTCACACGCACCACGGGATACAGCGTGTGACCCGCGCACCCCTGGAATCCAGTTCCCAGTCCAATAGCGTGTGGAAATTCACACGCACCACGGGATACAGCGTGTGACCCGCGCACCCCTGGAATCCAGTTCCCAGTCCAATAGCGTGTGGAAATTCACACGCACCACGTGATACAGGTTCGCTGACGTACTTGCGTGTGTAAGTGGCCGCGCACCCATTAAATACACGTACATAGGCCAATCGCGTGTACGCGCACTTTTGTCCAATTACACGCGATGACACTCTGACGTGCAGTATCTCCACGTGTGCCCCGTCATCACGTGCTGAGTGGGGAACACCCGTGCGGGTCACGTCACAGACACGCTTACGCGGTGAGGGACTCTGGTCCAATAGAATCGCGTATGCGTGCTGACGCGCTTACGCGCTAAGGGCCTTTCCTCGGATTTCACGCTGACGTGCAGGATTTTCACGTGCCAAATCACTCCGTATCAAGCTGGCCACGCGAAAACACACGGAAGCCCACGCTCCTGCCCAGAAGGCCGAGTTACTGCCCCCCAGTGCCCCGAGCAGCCTCCCACGTGCCATCTGCTGCTGCCTGCCTGCCTGCCTGCTGCCACCGTGCCCTGCCATTTGGTGCCTGCACATCAGCCATCTGCAGGGGTCCAGTTGCTGTGTCCACCCCTGCTGGAACTGAAGACTCCCGACTGGTATTACATCACTCCACAGCCCAGCCCCAGGACCCAGTTGCCCACCCACTCCTGCCTCTGGGGTTGCCATGTCGGGCACTTCCACATCTGGCACCAGTGGCAACCCCAGGCCAGAGGGGCAGAGGGGCACCAGCTTCACTGTCACCGAAGTTGGTGTCCTGGTGGAGCATGTCCTGGGGCAGTATGATGCCCTCTTTGGATCGTCCCGCGCCAGCAAGGAAGGACGGCGGAGGATCTGGGCCGACTGTGTGGTTGCCATCAACGCGGAGGGGGTGGCAACCCGCGACGTCCTGAAGATCAAGAAGCGCTGGGAGGACTTGAGGTCCAGGACCCTTGTGAAGGCCCGGCGCCTCGTGGAGGGGGGCCGGGGCCGCATGAGTTCCATCCAGATGAGGGTCCTGGAACGCGTACGCCCAGCGCTCCACGCCCAGATCCTTGAGAGGGAGGCCCGTCTGGTGTTGAGCGGTAAGTGTCCATGCATTACTGTGTGAGACAGGGCATGTTGCGGTGTGCTGGTTCTATGATACTTGCCTGTATGTGTGCCATAGGCCATGTATGCATGTATGTGTGCAGGGACATCATGGTAATGCATGTGCGACCAGTGATGTGTGATGCACATGGTTGTTGCATGTGTTGAAATGCCGCATGGGGAGCCCTATTCAGATTTTGAACATGAGAGCATGCCAGTCTCTGTACCTGGACATGGGTGGGGGTGAGGGATGGGTGCTGATGCCAGGTACATATATGGTAGCCATGTCTGTGTGCCTGACCTGCGTGTCTGTGACTTGTGCATGCCATGGATGCATGACACATGTGTGTGACAATGCAGAGATTCAGTAAAGCAGCCAAATTACCCTTGTATCCGCTGTGTTTGGTGTGTTTGGGGCCAGATGGATGTGACTGAGGTGAAGTGTGTGCATGTGATGGGCATGAGGCATGATGCATGTGAGTTACATATCATTGAATGTTTCAAGAGTCCATTGGACATGCATGGAAATGTCCATGGCATGCACCATGCCTGTTACTGTGTGTGTTTTGCCTGGACTGACCCATGTGTTGTGGAGGGACATGATGGAAGTGTACTTTGACAGTGGTGCTCATCTGCTATTGCTTCCTGTCTAGGGGACCATTGTACAGTGCCCTGATGCTTGTGTTCTTTGTCTCCCTCTACGCAGCGGCTAGTGAAGAAGAGGGCGGAGACGGCGCTGTGGAGCAAGGCGGCGGGGATGCCCCCACGGCTGCAGCGGAAGGGGTGGGTGAGCCCCCACAGGGGCCTGCTACGGTGGGAGACGGTGAGGAGCCATCCAGGTTGGTGGTTTGCACAGAGGAGGAGGAGGCCGCCACTGGGGCACACATGGGGCCTGGTGGGGGCATCCCTGCTGGTGCAAGTGGTGCAGTCCAGGGCCAGGGGCAGGAGGCAGCACAGGTCACCGTGGAGGGGCCTGTGCATGTCGCTGTCCCTGACCCTGTGAGTGCACCACCATGCACCAGCAGGGATGCCCCGTCCCAGGCCTGTCCGCAGGTAGAGGGGATGTCCATGTCACCTGACTCCCCTCCACCTGCGGACGTGGGAACCCCTGGCCGTGCGGAGAAGGTCCTGATTGGGGTCGCGATGCGCACGGCTGTGATTCGTGATGCCGTGCGTGCTTCCCGGGAGGAGCACGCACGTCATCACGAAGTGCACCGTGCCGACGTGGCCCAATTGGGATCTGCCATGTTCGGGGGTTTCCTGCATGTGTTGGCCAATGTGGCGGCCCTCTCCTCCTCTGTGCAGGCTATCCACCAGTCGTTCTCCTTGCCGTCTTCCAGCCCAGATGCCACCAGGGCCCCCTGTGGACCTGCCCCGACCAATGCAGCCAGCTCGGTGGGGATCCCATCCCTGCCACAGTCGGGAGTCAGAGATCCAGCAGGGGTGGACACCAGAGCAACTGGACCCCAGCAGATGGAGGATGTGACGGCATCATCGGGCAGGGCACGTGCACGACGGCGTCGGTGGTTTCCATCAGCCTGGATGCCGTCGTGCTGGCACAGGCAGTTGCGTCGGAGGCAGCAGCAGGCTCAACGTGGGAGGCATCATGGCTCGGGGCCATCAACATCAGGGGTGCAGGCATCGGCCGGAGGGCAGGAGAACCCTGGAATGGGAGTGGCTTCCGTGTGGGAGAGGTTGTGCCAGCGGATAGGTGCGGAGCGGCAGCGGGCAGAGGAGGAACGGCTCACGATGGTCAGGGCGGAGGACTCCATGCGGAGGGCGCTGAGGCGGGCTGAGTGCCTCGAGGGTCTTCGCAGGGAGTTTGAGCTTGACACTGCGTTATCCCTGCGGGACCTCGGGGCCAGGGAACATGCCCGCCTCCAAGCCATTGACCAGGAGTTCGATGATGCCCTGGCCCATGACAACAACCAGTGAGCCGTCCGAATAGCCCGCTGCCTTTGTATATAGTTGTATAGTTAGGGTTAGGTTTCCTTTGTTTTTTTGATTATTTTTTGGTTGCGATTGGACAATGCACCACTTTTTTGTATATAGTTCACTTTTTAGTTAGTAGTCAGTTAGGTTTAATTTGGTAGGGCTCATGGACCCAGGATGATCTTCTTAATTGGCTTATTTTAATTTTTCAGAATTTTTTCTTGGACATTCATCTTGTTTTGTTTGATTTGCTTTGTGTTTTTTCTTATTTCATTTCCATTCTACTTGCTGTTAAATACATATTATTTTTTTATTCTTCAATGTGTCGTATCATCTCATTGCTTTCAGGCATGTCATGTTGGGTGTTTTGTCATTCACTTGCAGCCATTGTGTGTGACAGACATGTGTTAAATTGCATTATTTAAATTGGGGGTGTAACATGTAATTGCCTTTGATATGTGGGTGGGTGTGATAGTTGGTTGGGCCTTTTGGCAGGGGAGGATGGGCATTACGGACATGATTGGGGAATGTTGGGACCCAGGTGCAGGGGGGCATGGATTGGACATGGGTGGGGGCCTGCTGGCAGGTGCCCCACAGTGCTGGGGGGGTGGGGGGGGGTGGGAGACATGAGTGGGGGCCTGGTGGAGGGTGACCCTGCACTGCTGGGGGGTGGGGGTGGTGGGTGACATGAGTGGGGGCCTGGTGGAGGGTGACCCTGCACTGCTGGGGTGTGGGGGTGGTGGGTGACATGAGTGGGGGCCTGGTGGAGGGTGACCCTGCACTGCTGGGGTGTGGGGGTGGTGGGAGACATGAGTGGGGGCCTGGTGGAGGCTGACCCTGGTGGCTGGGGGGTGGGGGTGGTGGGAGACATGAGTTGGACATGGGTGGGGGCCTGCTGGCAGGTGCCCCACAGTGCTGGGGGGGTGGGGGGGGTGGGGGACATGAGTTGGACATGGGTGGGGGCCTGCTGGCAGGTGCCCCACAGTGCTGGGGGGTGGGGGTGGTGGGGGACATGAGTTGGACATGGGTGGGGGCCTGCTGGCAGGTGCCCCACAGTGCTGGGGGGTGGGGGTGGTGGGAGACATGAGTTGGACATGGGTGGGGGCCTGCTGGCAGGTGCCCCACAGTGCTGGGGGGGTGGGGGGAGTGGGAGACATGAGTGGGGGCCTGGTGGAGGGTGACCCTGCACTGCTGGGGGGTGGGGGGGGGGTGGGGGACATGAGTTGGACATGGGTGGGGGCCTGCTGGCAGGTGCCACACAGTGCTGGGGTGTGGGGGTGGTGGGTGACATGAGTGGGGGCCTGGTGGAGGGTGACCCTGCACTGCTGGGGTGTGGGGGTGGTGGGTGACATGAGTGGGGGCCTGGTGGAGGGTGCCCCTGGTGGCTGGGGGGTGGGGGTGGTGGTAGACATGAGTGGGGGCCTGGTGGAGGGTGACCCTGCACTGCTGGGGTGTGGGGGTGGTGGGTGACATGAGTGGGGGCCTGGTGGAGGGTGACCCTGCACTGCTGGGGTGTGGGGGTGGTGGGAGACATGAGTGGGGGCCTGGTGGAGGCTGACCCTGGTGGCTGGGGGGTGGGGGTGGTGGGAGACATGAGTTGGACATGGGTGGGGGCCTGCTGGCAGGTGCCCCACAGTGCTGGGGGGGGGACATGAGTTGGACATGGGTGGGGGCCTGCTGGCAGGTGCCCCACAGTGCTGGGGGGTGGGGGTGGTGGTGGACATGAGTTGGACATGGGTGGGGGCCTGCTGGCAGGTGCCCCACAGTGCTGGGGGGGGGGTGGGGGACATGAGTTGGACATGGGTGGGGGCCTGCTGGCAGGTGCCCCACAGTGCCGGGGGGTGGGGGTGGTGGGGGACATGAGTTGGACATGGGTGGGGGCCTGCTGGCAGGTGCCCCACAGTGCTGGGGGGTGGGGGTGCAAGGGGACATGAGTTGGTGTTCATTAGTTCAAGGAGACATGTGCCTTTGCTGGGGGGCATGCCCATGGTGGGTGGGCTGCCTGCGGGACATGACCAGGGATGCAGGGTAGTCCCCTGTGGTGTGGGCTGCCTGCAGGGGCCGTGGAGGGTGTACAGGGTACACCTGGGAGGACCCACACTGTGAAATCACATGTGGAACTTCACGCGCACCCCTGATATACACGCGCCCAGGCTGTTCGCGTGTGGAACTTCCCCCGCACCCCTGAAATACACGCGCCCAGGCTGTTCGCGTGTGGAACTTCCCGCGCACCCCTGAAATACACGCGCCCAGGCTGTTCGCGTGTGGAACTTCCCGCGCACCCCTGAAATACACGCGCCCAGGCTGTTCGCGTGTGGAACTTCCCCCGCACCCCTGAAATACACGCGCCCAGGCTGTTCGCGTGTGGAACTTCCCCCGCACCCCTGAAATACACGCGCCCAGGCTGTTCGCGTGTGGAACTTCCTGCGCACCCCTGAAATACACGCGCCCAGGCTGTTCGCGTGTGGAACTTCCCCCGCACCCCTGAAATACACGCGCCCAGGCTGTTCGCGTGTGGAACTTCCCCCGCACCCCTGAAATACACGCGCCCAGGCTGTTCGCGTGTGGAACTTCCCGCGCACCCCTGAAATACACGCGCCCAGGCTGTTCGCGTGTGGAACTTCCCCCGCACCCCTGAAATACACGCGCCCAGGCTGTTCGCGTGTGGAACTTCCCCCGCACCCCTGAAATACACGCGCCCAGGCTGTTCGCGTGTGGAACTTCCCGCGCACCCCTGAAATACACGCGCCCAGGCTGTTCGCGTGTGGAACTTCACGCGAACCCCTGATATACACGTAGCCCGCTCCCCCAGACCCGATCGCGTGTGAAACTTCACACGAACCCCTGTGATGCACGTACCCTGCTGAAATCGCGTGTTAGACTTCCCGCGCACCCCGGTATACACGCACACGTATTTTTTGTCAGCGGGTGTCCGTGTTTGTGGGTACCCCTTTGCACGTCATTTTTCCTGGAGGGCCACAGTATGGGACATTCATCATGGCAGTATATAGCTGCTATTTGTTGGCGCACCTTTTGGCGCACATTTCTTACAGCCGCAGAGACGCTACCGCCTGCTTTCTTGTGGCGGTCGTGTTTGTGCCTGTGCGCTGGTTTGAGCGTGCGCTTTTTTCCCCTATTCTATTCCATGAATACGTGTTGTAGGCGAGCGTGTGGGCGTTCCGCGCACTTGTGCCCTGTACTTCCCCCGTGACGCCCACGTTTTGGCAAGTTGTTCCCCATTCCGAGTGTTACGCCCGTGTTCCGCCTACTTTTGTTGCGTGTGCCGCGCTATGTGCGATTTTCGCTGTGGCCTGTGCGATTTTCGCAGTGACCTGGCGCACGCTGTTAGATGGCCTGTGCGCCAACGTGCGCCGCGCACTTTTTATCGCACATCCGCTGGTTTTCTCGCGCACGGCCTTCCATGAATCGACGTGCGCTGCTTTTCGTGCGTTTTTCGCAATTGCACTGCGATTTTCGCTATTCCACTGCGATTCGCACGTTTTTGCCCACTTGCGCCGCGCTAATTATTCCATGAATCGGCCTCAAAGTTAGGTATACTTTTAATTACTTGGGTTTAGCAATTTTCACTTGCCTCAAAGCATCCTCAACAAAATAGATTCCTCGAAAAGAACATTAAGGAACAGATTCTAATATTTAATTACCCAAAAAACAGGTACATTTCTTATTGCCTTCCCCACAAAATTTTTTGCTTGCTATTTATAATGTAACTGTGGTCACAACACATTTCAAAAGCATACTGTAATCTCAATGGCTTTATTGAGCTTCAATCAAGAATGATTGTGTCATCAGCATGTGATACCAACTGAATTCTTAGAACCCTCCCCAATTTCAACATAAATGATCATGTACCTTCCAACCTGGCGGCATGTAAGCAATAAGCAGGTTAATTAACAAGTGAGCCAAAGTGCATCCCTACTTTTATCCCTTTGTTGTTTCAACCTTCCACCAAATAGTCGCATTCTTACCCAACCTCACCTTTCTGAGATACTGGTATAAAGTGTTCAAATGAGCCTCAGCAAACTGGTGGGTACTCTAAGTTAAGGTTTGTTTCCAATAGCAACCACTGTTTAATCTTATACAAGATACAAAGCTGCAGCAAAATTGACAAAATTCACAAAAGTGGTTTACTGCCTTTTGCCAAGGTCGTATTCCAAACCAGGCAGTATAACAGAATCAGGGAACAACAAAACCCCTTATGGCAACCTGATTAAGGTAAGGGTATTATTTAACTTTGTTCTGTACAGGAAGTTAGATGTTTCATTAGGCATTTAGAAAACAACTTAACAAAGTCACGCAGTAGCTCAATGAAATTATATATATTTGAACAGGAGATGTCCCTCTTTTTATGTAAGCGTAAAAGAGTGCTGCCTTTCCAAGAAGAAGGCAGGTTAGCTAAGATTAAACCGAATTTCGTCATTGGCCTTGGCAAACACTGGTAAAAGATAATTCCCTTCACTGGCTTGAGGGTGCCACAAGGTCAACATTAGTTCTCACTGACCAATCAAGCAAAGTCTGTGTATCAAAATGACGAGTGACTCCAGGATACTGTCTAAATTATTGATAATTTTGTGAGCTGCGTTGATGAGTGAGCTATGAGGACGTGTGCATTAATTAAGCGTAAACGGCCACGGTACATGTCATTAACATGGGTTGATGCCTACTTTAATAAAGCTGCTATCACTGTGTGTTGAATTAAAATAGAATATGCAATTTTGACTTGTGGCTGCTTCTGAAGCCAGTATGTTTAAAATGAGGACAATAACAGAAATTATTGACAATTTGAGAGCATTCTGATTGGTTTAGGGACAGTCAATAATGACTTACATGTACTAATACACCATGTCACTTGCTGGCAGTTAGAAGCATTGTGTCCATATTGTTGTCCTCCCCAGCACCTAAGACTGCTAAGGGCAGGGCTGCAAGGAGCTGTGTAAAACGTCCTCCAATGAGAGGAGCAGATCCTGGCACTAGATTAGAAGGGATAGCACAAATGGGCACATATTGCTTTGCCAGAAATGACACAAAGTTTCCAGCGGGTAGCACTGGTCCACAGATCCATTACCAATATTAACATAATTGAATGTAATGTGAAGTGGTCGTATATAGCAGAACCTTTGCCGCCTGGCACTGGAACAGATGGGGAAGGGGAGAGAATGTTAGTGGGAGGATACGGCAAGGAAGGTATGAAAAGTGAGGTGTTGGTTGCTGCAGGCCAGAATACATGAATTTCTAAATACCAGTATGTCTCTAAATTGTTTATGGGGTTGACACTTGGTCTCTGTCAATCCAAAAGGGAGAGCCCAAGATTGATTCACTGCCAATGACATCCACGCAGAACTGCTGAGCTAGAAGATTGGGTGTATGTGGGGTAGGGAACAGAGGTGTTGAAGGTCCATGCAGATATAGCTTTAAACAGCAATCCAGTTGGTCGTAGTGACACTAGTAGGGTAGGGCTAGGCTGCAGTATGCATAGGAATGTGTGCATGTAGTGTATCTTGGGGATAGATTGAGAAGGCTGTTAGGTTAGTGTGGGAAGGATGGAGTCCTGGACTGATGATGTTTATCAGAAAAGAGTCCTTGCTGTTATTGGTTTAATTTGTAAAATTTGTAGAATGTCAAGTTCCCTATATCAACCTTGTTTGCCGCTTGAGGGAAGATCTTCAAAGGTCCTGGGTTGGCAGCTGATAAGCAAGCGAGACCTATTATGCTATAGGTTCCAGATTTGGGTCTGCCTAGGATTGATGTTGGGGTAGAAGAAATACCTTAATCCCCTTCATCCAATGTGGAGAGTGTTCCATTGCAACAAAACAGATTCAGCCTCTGTGTTATGTTTGTTCTAGGGCTGGCCTGTGCTTCAGGGGTAGTATTGATATCTCATTTCTGCATAGATCACAAAGATTCTGGTGACTTGCCTAGTTCTCAGCCCTTACTGGACACTCCCAAGAGAAGTTTCAGTTTGGGTATGGCGTGGGTCTCTTGCTCAACAAAGATATCCTTGCAAGCCCACTTGCCCTCTGACTTCATCCCATCTTGTTTAGAAGCCATTGGCATTTTTGCTCTTGCTCCAACTCCTCTCGCTATAATTATCATCTACCTGCATCCTACGTCTCTCAACCTCCTTTTCATGGTCTTGACTTCATACTCAAATCTCTACCCTCTGAATTGACAGCCATATCATGTACTACTTCATCCTTCTGAACATGGCCAAGGACGCTGTCTTTAGCATGACCACTTTCTTGTCACCCTCGACACACAGTTAACACACATTCATGGCAACTCACTCAACCTCATCTTTCGCTCCTTCTCCTCAAATGATTGCCTGCTCCCTCCTTCTACTATCGCCAAATGTACATTTTGGCAC
Organism: Ambystoma mexicanum; assembly: GCF_040938575.1. Taxonomy (NCBI): domain Eukaryota; kingdom Metazoa; phylum Chordata; class Amphibia; order Caudata; family Ambystomatidae; genus Ambystoma; species Ambystoma mexicanum. The sequence continues at coordinate 330,377,510 of NC_090941.1, read as the reverse complement.
AACTTCAGGGTTCCCTATTTGAAGCAAATAAGCTTTGCCCTTCAGGCTTTCTCTCTCTTGACCCCTGGCAAAATCTATTGATGCAATCTTCTCTGACTTTAACATAGCATTTGTTTCTCCCTTTGGGTACTATTACCTTTCTCGGCTCTTCACCCTCCCCCCCAATCCTCAATTCCAACTCTCACCAGAAATCCAGCAACCTTTAAAAAAAGTGCACCTCCATCTATCCAGCTGACAAAATACCTGCTCTACCTCTCTCCTTTCCTCATTCCTTCTACTAGGAATCCCTTCATTCTCTATCATGTACCCCTGCCTCCATCAAGCTACACTGCTACAGCAATTTAATCTTGTCCTTCTGCTCACAACCCCACAAGCTCTTTCACCCTCCAGTCCAGAATCAATCCCACTTCTTCACTTTGTTAATAGTCTCACTCTACAATACCACTCAATGTTTTTCCCATAAAAATCAATTCTTTTATTACAAATTTGAAATTAATCACATAGATAAACATCATAGAAGCTCAATGTCTCCAGAGCTCTGGTCCTCTCCAGGTTGGACTACTGCAACAGCCTCTTTTTCAGTCTCTCTCTTTCCTCCATTCACCCCCTCTAGCTAATCCAGAACAGGGCTTCAAGACTTATCCTTGGCCTCAAGCCCAGGAACTGTCTCTGCAGCCCTAACATCTCTCCACTGGCTCCCGGTGACTGCAAGGATCAAATTCCAGACCCTCTGCATCATCCACAAGGCCTTCTGGTGCTTGAGACCATGCTATCTCCAACTTTACCTCCCTAAATATTCACCTGCTAGAGCCCTATGCTCCTCTAATTCAAACTCCTTAACTGTGAAATGCTTCTCCATGCAGAGAGTGGGGGGCAGATCTTTGTCCTCGGCTGGTGCATCCCTTTGGAAAGGCCTCCCTGCCCATCTCAGACTTGAGCCGGACCTCCTTAAGATCCAGAAACTGCTCAAATCTCTGCTTTATTATACCTTTTTCACTCTTTCCCTTTCCTGCTAATCACCCCACGACCGCTGTGACCGGTGGCCTGAACCCCATGAATTTCACAGGATCCCAGGCCCTTCCTCCCAGGCAATACCAGCACCCCTCCCCCCACTGCACTGCACTGCGGGCCCCGGCATGGTGACTCCACATCCCACCCCTGAGAGCCACCTGTACCAGCACTTGCCTGAGGTTCTCCTTCTTAGCTCCCCTTAGAACTTCCATCCGGGGCCCTAAACCAGCACGTTTCCACTCCCCTGCTCCTCCTTCCATCCCCATTCCCTGCACTTCTCCTAAACGCACTTTCACGTCCGAATGCCACAAGACCTAGGAGGACTACAGTTGGATATTATTATTTCCCGTATTCCCTTCCCATTTAGCCTTGTGGTGCTTTGAAACACATTTATGTTGTATAAAGTGCCTTTCAAATGCTCAATAATATAAATAAAATAGAAATCATAGATAAACATCATGCACATAAACATCATGCACGTGCAACGTGCCAGTAAGACAATCATCATGTACATGTGTGTGAACTTGGTCCCCTTGAAAGAAAACAAAACAAACATATAAAAGATGGTCGAACCCTAAAGGCTCACATCAGAAGTGTTCTCATTCGTTACAATCTAAAACTTCAACATTTTATTAATCTGAAACTGCAACACTTTATTACCACCACTGCCAAGCTTAACCACCTGAAGATCTAAAAGATATTCCAATCTCACATTTCACTCCATTTAAACCTGACATTTTGACTTTTGTCTAAGGGGACTGAACTACTACGCAGGCCCCCACAATGGCCTCCCTCTGCACTCCTTTACTCCTCTTGACAGGGTGCTGAACTCTGACACCTGCACCTCTTTCAACCTCTCTCAACCCTCACAAACCTAAGTGTATAACTTTCACGAGGGATGGTTTTCGGTGTTTAATCTCCCTTTCTTTGAGATTCTTTATCTTGTTTTCAATTGATGCAGGGGCTATCATGGCCCCCAAGCACCAGCCTTCCTAACTCCACGGCCTTCTACTCAGTACTTCACACTACTTGAGTCCAAGCACTCGATAACATCTATTCGTTGCTCTGAATCTGCTACCTCTCTTGTTCACTCAGTCACCCTCCTTGCCCCCACCAATGGAACTCCCTACTCTTTAATGTCAAGTTTCTAGCCATTGGAGGAGGATTCAGGACTATCCAGATAATGTGCCTCCTTTCCATTGAAGCAATGCCTGAGTAGTACGGCAGCATCATCCCTACCGCCACCCTTTATACATTTTTATTATAATTTTCTGTTCTTTATGATAAATGACTGTTGTTGTGGTGGCTTAATCCCTAAGGGAGATCTCTTTTTAAAAGGTTGAAACACGTGTCGGCAAAGTCCACTTGATTTTTGAAAATTGGTCAAGACCACTGGAAAATAGAACACTAAGAACATTAAGAAATTTCTCAGAGAATGTTTAATTGGTTTTATGTTCACTAACAGTGATTTTGATAGTTATTCATTAGGTACGGCGCAGAGGTGAAAAAACCTCTAACATTTTGTATTTTCTTAGCTTCATTGGGCTTGAAGCTATCCATTTCCATTATCCTCTGCATTATCCTCTGCAGCCTGTAAGTGCCAGGGCTCATAAAAAAGTATGCCTAATTAATTGTGAGGGTGTTAAGCGCAGTGGAATACAAGCCAACCGGTTAGTTTGAATATTTGTAGGTGAGTAAGAATTGTTGATTGCTGAAGTTTAAAATCCCTAATTAGAAGCCTCTACTAAAATCATCCATAGTAGGATTAATTTGGTACGGAATTAAAAGATCCCAGGTATGAAGAAGGTCAAGCAGAAGCGAGATCAGCATGCTGGCAGAGGCTCCTACAAATAATCCCATTACACAAGCAGGGGCCACAACAATAAATGTTTTTGGTTGCATGGGCAATACCCCCTAGCCTGAACTGGCTTAAACTCTGATGCACCACCTGTAAAATGAATGTATATTCTAAAATAGGTAACCTCTGCATCAGTCCATTTGTACTCTTGTATATCACTACAATCAACTCTTTATTTCTCACACACTCCCTACTGTTAGGGAGAATTCTCATAAATGTGCTAATTCCCTTCGCCTTAGAGACCCCTAGCAACTTTGCTGGATTTTGAGGACTTGATTTTGTTTCCTGTGAAAGAGTGTGAGCCTTTTTTTCCCACTGTCTCATGTATTGTGATGTGTGTTTTACTCTTGTGTTCTTTGATTGTGGAGTTTTAAGATAACTCCATAGACATCTTTTCATGCGTGCTACACAGCACCCTCAGTGCAGTAACACAGGGATGTCTTTTTAGACTTCCAAAAGGTTTAAATACCTTGGGCCTCATTACGACCCAGGCGGTAAGTTACCGCCTGGGTCGTACCTTTACCGCCATGGCGTAAACTATGTTTACGCCATGGTGGTTGGCGGACTTACCGCCCCATTCCGAGGTTGGCGGTGCGGTAAGTCCCCATTAACCCATTTACCCTTCCCCATTCCCATTTTTGCCCCATAGGGCATAATGGGAGTGGGGAAGGCGTTAATTACGCCACCGTAAATTACGGTGGGTTAATTAACGACAAGGTTCCTTAGCGCCATGGATTTTAACACCTGCTAAAAGCAGGTGTTAAATCCTCCATGGCGCTAAGGGACCTCGGAATCAGGCGGTAAGGGTCGGCGCTGTTTACGCCGCCGTAAAACCCTTACCGCCTGGGTCCTAATGAGGCCCCTTCTCTGGGATAAACTACTGTTTCTCAGAGAATATAAGGTTAAATTGACTTTACTAATCTTTTTAAATTCCTAGACCCAGCACACACTCAGGGCCTCATTACGACCCTGGCGGTAAGGGGTTTACGCCAGCGTTAGCTGCGCCGACCCCTTACCGCCAATTACGAGGTCCCTTAGCGCCATGGCGCTTTTAACACCTGCTTTTAGCAGGTGTTAAAATCCATGGCGCTAAGGGACCATGGAGTTAATTACGCCACCGTAATTTACGGTGGCGTAATTAACGCCTTCCCCACTCCCATTATGCCCTATGGGGCAAAAATGGGAATGGGGAAGGGTAAATGGGGATTGGGGACTTACCGCCCCGCCAAGGTCCGAATGGGGCGGTAAGTCCGCCAACCACCATGGCGTAAACATAGTTTACGCCATGGTGGTAAAGTCACGGCCCAGGCGGTAACTTACCGCCTGGGTCGTAATGAGGCCCATCTTCCTATAGAGTGCTGGAGGAGTTACCTAGTATCCCCTGTGTCTAGAAACTCATGTAGCAGTCAAATGCTACCCTTTCCTATCAAAATGGCTGGTGGCAGTGGTTTTACAATAAACTACCATGATTTTTCCCGACCGCGAACACTGCTAGCTAAAAATCACGGGAGCCATGTTTTTCAAGATGGCGCCTTAACCCCTTTGTTTAAACGGGTCCCGATCTTCTTTTTTCGCCCTTTCTTTTTGGAAAGGTCCTTCTAGTGTTTCTCTCTGCGCGCCAAACCAGGTTTGGTCCCTTTGTTCATATGCCTTTGTCGGGCTTCAGGACTGAAGACCGCCTCTGGCGTCTGAATGTCTGGGGTGGGCAGGAAGTAAGCACGAAACTCCCTGTGCTTAGTCTCCTAGGTGACCCAAATGCACTCTGACGTGATTGGCTGGCTGACTGTCCGGCAAGGACAGCCACCCTGCTGGGTGAGTGGCAGGTATGCTGTAATGAACTGTGTAAAAGGCGAGTCTCATGGACTGGAAAGCCGAGTCGACCACTGGAACGAAAGAACCAAAGACGAGCTGGAAGAAGACGGCTGCTGCAACTCCTGGACCGTTGGTCTGTCCGGTGAAGCACTGCTACAGGTCCGAATTGCCAAGTTCATCTCGACAGAGTAGCCCCTTCAAGGACGACTTCTTCCTTTGAGTTGGTGGCACCAATCAACTCGTAAGCCACCTGCATACCATTCTCGAAGCTGGTTAGGATTAACCAGGGGGAAGGACACCAGCTTGTGTGCTTGATGAACAGCTACCCAAATTGAAGTGACTCCATTTTATCAGCATTTTCTGACGATCCCGTGCAGTGTAGGATTGCCCTGACGTCCTCCCTTTTGTCCCCACGAGTGAGGCTCAGGAACAGTGAGATCTGCAGGAACTGCCAGGAACCAACGTCTTCAGCTGCATCTTTTGATTCATACTAAGGTACAGTGCCAACCCGATTGAGAGCATGCCACTTTTGCGGTGAAAGTTTGTGGAACTTTCCCAACTTACAGGCCTAATCAACGTGTGACCCAACATACAATTCTTTTTCGTAGAAACAACTTTTGAAAACTTTGGCAAAGACTTTACTGTTTACTACAAGAACTGCTCTTTCCTGACCAAGACACTAGCCCATTGACTTTGACCTATGCCTATTGAACTGAATCGAGTCCTCTAGTGAACTAAATCTATTTGCACTGCCTATGAAAGTATTTGTGATCTATTCTGTTAACTTGTGCCTTTGCCTTCTCATTCAAAGTGACTGAAATGCCCTTTGGCTCCTATTTCAGGGGAGCTTAAATTGTTCAGAAACTTATTGGTTTTGTGTTGAACTATATTTGTGTATAATATTAAGTTACCTCCTTCTAGTGAATGTTTTCTAAATGATTGTGTAATAAATTTGTAAGTGTTTTACCAAGAAACCTTGAGTGTAAGTAACTACTTGAACCACTGTGATTGTAAGACCTCTGTGTAACTTTTTTTACTACTCACATTCCCTCTTGGGAAAAGCCTGGATGCTCAGCTCGCTACTACAAACTATGTAGTACAGACTTATACCAAAGGTTGGTTTTTGCTTAGACCTATAGTCCTAATTGTATGTGGTGGTCCCAAAGGGTACTGCATGCAATTTTGCCTAACACCCACTCATCACCTGGTTACTGTATTTGTGCATGTTTCATTCTATTTTAAGACACCCAGACAAGTGATTGCTCCACCTGCTAATTATTCCTGAAATACAGGGCTTCTTGCAGAACATCTTCTCTCTATTCAAATAAATACTAGAAAATACAAAAATAAAGTCATATGCATAGGTGAATAAGAATGTCTGATTGCTGAAGCTTAAAATCACTGATGAAACTAATTTGAAGCCTCCACTAAAATTATCCAAAGTAGGACTAATTCGGTACTGAATGAAAAGATCCCAGGTAACAAGAAGTTCAAGCAGAAGAGAGATCAGCATGCTGGCTGGGGCTCCTAGCAAGAATCCTATTACGCAAGCAGGGGCTACAACAATACATGTTTTTGGTTGCGTAGGCAAAACCCCCTGGCCTGAACTGGAGGGCAATAGTATAGGAGACATAATGTTTGCATTCCTTTGGAGCACTGACAGCGAGCACTGCTTCTTCAAGTGCACTTCCAGTATAGCTATTTCTGCCATTAGGGAATGGCTGAGCGGATAGCATCATTTTTTGGGTGTGTGTTCTATGTAAATTCCATTGCCCAAGAATTATAGAAATACACACTAAACTGCTTGTTGAGTAAACGATTGTACAATACTGGCCGTTCCCTGCCTAACATATGCCGTTCTAGCATATCTTAAAGGTCAATATTGGTCGGTAATTCATAGGGTCACTTCTGTCCCCCTTCTGAAATATCGGAATTACCACTCACGGCTTCCAGGAAGGGGGCGTAGGTCCCTGTGACTTATTAATGGTCATTGAAAAGGCTAAGCTATAGGTAACTGTCTTCTTTTGAATTTGAAAGGCATATTTGTATCAGATGGAATGAGAGGTATGCGCAGTATAAGAACAGTATCTAAATTCCATCGATTTCACAGGTCTCTCTGATGTATCTTTATAGATGCGTAATTGTCAACCTTGTTCCATTGCAGAGTCCCTGTGATGGCATAAGACTGCATAGTAGCATAATTACAGCACCTACTTTCAGTTTTACCTTGTAAGGAGGCCTTTGTCCTACAGTGTTTCATTGACACTGGAACAGATGTGCCCTGTGTGAAGAGAAGTAGGGGTGAAAAGAAGTAACTTAAAATTATTCTGAATGTTTGCGATAGTGGAAAGTGAAGGTGACTGCGTAAGAACCGTGCTCATTCTGTTTGCTAAAATGATAGCTGTTGTTGAATTAGAAAAGCACACAGAGGTGCACTTTGCCATTTGGACAGCATATGGCAACCTAACACTGATAATTGCATTTGTTAAAATTACAGCTGTTGTTGAATTGGAAGGGCACACAGAGGTGTATAAATTGCATCAGCTGAGTACAGAAACACACAGTATTTTATATATTTAGATAGATATTAGAATGTTATATTGCAAGTTTTAATTTGTGTAAATGAGTCCAGTCAGGGGACAAGGACATTATACATGGTTAAAGCTATACTGAGTCAACATGTAGGGTCTCTGGGAGGCAACATGTTTGAGGGTAAAGCAAAAATGTACTGGCTCCCTAAAGTGAGAAAAAAATCATAGTTACAGATAATTTTTTAGGGAAGTTCCAAACAATGTACAGAGCTATTAAAACAGATATGCACTACTTACAAGTAGAACCTCTCAAAGGTTCGTTGGTTGGTCCCAAAGTAAACTCACTCTAAAGCATACTCCTATAGTCACACAGAATTGAAAATAATACTGTAGTTTCTTAGAGGGAAACTCAGAATGTAAGTACCATGGTAAGCCAAGGGTTTCACTTTAGAAGAAATGGTGTCAGTTAAATAAACTAACATGGCTCAAAAAGTGAAGAAATGTAATCTTGGCACAATAGATTGATTGAAGATAAATGTATAAAGTGGCTGAATCGCAAAATATAAAGTCAACTAATATCAATCAGCTTTTCAAACAATACAACCAGAATAAAAATAAATAAACGATTAAGAACATTCGGAAATGATTGCAAATGTCAAGTAAAATAACTAAGTAGTGACATTATTAAAGATGTAAAGATTACTAGGAACAGCTTCTGGGTAAATCTAATCCCAAAAATGTCCTTAGCTTGCTAGCCATACTGTCTTTACCTTACTGTATATTTTATTAACTGGACTTTGTGTCCATGAGAACTGATAAAAAAAAATATGCCAAACTGCTAAACAGAGTTATAAAAGCATTGTTTGGTGCAAATGTTTTCTTTTGGGAGGTAAATGTCTATATCTTTGTTGCTTGTTGAAACCGTGTGCTTATTTAGCCCCACCATTGTCAACATTTTTTTTTTACTTAAGGTTTTATTACATAAGATGTCGTCCTACTAACAGAAAAGCTCTCATGTTGTGTTATTATAAGATGACTACCTCTCTGTCCAGGAAGGTGGGGAAAGGTTTGAGAACTATGTGTCTGCCAATCCAGCTATTCCACCCGGTGGTGCTCAAGACTGCTGGGTTAAAATGCCTCTGCCTGCAAGAGGGGGGTCAATGTGGAGTCACCACACCTGGGAAGAGGTTCCTGCCTCACACGTCCCTGGACATGGGAAGCCCGCTTAGTGATCTCAACAGGCTCCATATCTCACATAGACCTTTGGGTGCCATGTCAGCAAAACTGATTTGTCGTAAAGAGCAGTGGTTGCTAGGTGGTGGGGTGGCATTAGCATATGGCATACCATTAGCATACCAACTAATTACAGGCCAATTACAACAGTTCCTTTTCTGCTAAAAATTCTGGATAAGGTTGCCTATAAACAAATCCAAAAACACCTGGAAGTACACCACTTATTGGGATCCAGACAATCTGGCTTCTGGCCTCAACACGGAACAGAGACAGCTCTGATCGACCTCAAGACACAAGTTGACGAGCTCAGAGATAACGGCAAAGCTGCCTTACTCCTCCTGCTAGACCTGTCGGCCGCGTTCGACCTGGTCGATCACACCATACTCTGTAACCACCTCAACACAGCGGCACACTTTTCTGACAATGCAATTACATGGATTAGATCCTTTCTAAATGGTAGAACTATGAGGCTTTTCTCTCCCACAGCAGCGGCCGACCCCATTCCAATCACCTGCGGTGTGCCTCAGAGTTTATGTGTCTCACCTACATTGTACAACATTTTTTAACAAGCCCCTCTTCGATGATCTGGATCATCTAGGTATCACCTACAGTACTATTCCGATGACACCCAGATCCTCCTCCCGCTTTCTGGGGATTATGAAGCAGATTTGGCTTTGGTGAATAGAGTGTACATCATCATCCAGGCATGGATGGCCACGCCTGTTGTATGCCTGAATGATGATAAAAGTGAACTCATCATCCTGGGCACCACCTCCAGTCTAAAAAAACTGGGACCCGTTTACTCCTCGTTCACTATTGACGGCAACAGCATCAAAGTTGGGCATGAGGTAAAAATACTAGGTTTTTACCTTGATTCAAGCCTCACTTTCAGCAAACAAGTCAATTCACTAGTGTCCTCTACAGCCTACACATGAAAGCTTATCCGCACTGCCAATCCATTCCTTTCTGACACCAGCTGCACTATCCTAGCCAGAGCCCTCATCCTATCACGCCTGGACTACTGTAATGCTTTATACTTGGGCTCAACGAAAACCATTACCAGAAAAATCCAAACGCTCCAAAATAATGCTCTTAGAACGGCACTAGGCATCTCCAGAAGAGACCATATTTCTGAGATCAGCCGCAGAATAACTGGCTTCCAACGAATGATAAAATTCTTCTTAAAACTCTGTCACGCACAAATCCCTCAATAACGCTGCACCCACCTACTTGGTCGACAAATTCCACCGACAGACATTGCTGAGACTGTCGAGATCTGCCTACAAAGACTGCCTCTCTATTCCCAAGTTTAACCGGTTGACAATAGGCGGTAACAGTTTTCCGGTGAAAGCAGCTAAACTTTGGAATTCCCTACCTTCCACTCTGAGAACTAACCTGCCCTACCAAAACTTCAAGTGCAACGCCATCCTGTGGCTGAAAGCGAATGCTCCCTAACTTGTGCTCACGCTTACCTAATCATCACCTTTTTTCACACACACTGTCAATGCAAGTAAGCTGTATGTATCATTTGCTCTCCTCTCTTGCACCTGTCATTTGTAAATAGGTACCTGTATATATTTTGTATGTATTTCCTGTCTCTAAATACTTAAGCCTTGTAACTAAGTTTTGCATATATGTGTAACTACTACGCCCTGTTACCTGAGAGTATGTCGCGCAATATAAATAATAAAACAAACAAACAAACAAACAAATATGGCACTTGCCCAAACTTCAGGTTCACATCTGGCTGCAATCAACTCTTGCCATGTAGCTACTGACAGGGAACTTTCTCCAATTCGTGGAAACGTCCTCCAGGGTGGGATTGACCCCTCGCCTTTTGGCACTTGCAACGTGCAATATGGATCTATACACACAGATATTAATGATACATATGTCAATTCTTGTATGAAATGTATATCACATTAGTGAAATCATAACCATATTTTTCATAGTGTACTTAGGAACAATGCTATTTGATGCCACTTCCTGTTTTGTCAAGGGGTGAAAGGTTGTGTTTCATCTCTTTCCAGGATGACACTTTGGGGTGGGGTCAAATGACATCACTTCCGGTGATGTCATCAGAGGTCAAGGGTAGTGAAGGCGAGTAGCGGGCCACTTTTTTTGGGTGCCCGGGCCTATTTCTTGTCCCAATCTGACCCTGTCCTCCTCCCAGAACCACGATCAGAAAAAGTGGTGGTGGTACGGATCCCTCAGCAGTAACACCCCTTGCTGCTAGACATTCTATGCCATTCATTTGCGAACTAGGGCCTGTGACGTTTTGCATGTTTTTTCTTCATGGTAGAACACAACAGCATGCGCTCCCAACAGCAACTCAGTTGCTTGCAACCAGGACCAACAATGCTGCCAGTCTTATCCCTTTTTCTATTTTTTTATTTTCTAAACCTTTACTGTACCATTTGTATCCAATGAACAAAACAGTCAACAGTTTTGTTATTACATACAATCTGAACAAACCTCTGACACAGCATCAGGGCAAATATTGACTAAACATTTTCCCCAATAAAATACCCCTCAAACAATCCTCCCTCATTTCCCACTCTCCCAACCCCTCCCCAACAATCCATCAAGGTCTTGTGCATTCTCGAGCTGCCCCCTTTCAGGCTGGGCGTAAATCTGGTGTAGACATTAATTCGTTAAGCATGTGTCCCCAGTTCAATACCCCCTCATCCTCCTCTAATGCTCCCCTACCCCTCAAGATCTCTGCTTCAGCCACCACCCCATGTTCTGCATCTCCATTCTTATCCCTTGAGTTTGTAGTTCTCTTGTACCCTCTTCTCAAAATTGCTTTTATATGTCTTTGTATTTTTGTATTTTGACATTTATATAGCGCTTTACTCCAAAGTGTAGCAATGTAGAATCTTTTCCAGACTTTTCCAGACTTGCCCCATGTTCTTTTGATGTCCTTGTAATAATCAGGATGGGGTTTCCACTGTGGTCCCTCAGGTCCCCTCCTTACATTCTCTCCATACCATTCCACAGCTCCTCAACCCTCATCCTTGCCATGCACACTCTTAATTATCTTGTTGGGGTGTTATCTTCTCTCAAACTCTAAGTTTCAATATTTCACGTCCCTTTTACTACTGCACCTCTTCAGTCAGCTCACCTGCCTTTACACTATCAGTCTCCACAGACACTGGTTTCTTCCCACAGCAGCCTTCCACACCCAAGCACATCATATTTCCACAGTGGGCCTACATGCAAGATCTGCTGTAGAAAAAGGCTGCTATTTTTATGACGTTATATAGCAACCACTGCTTGGCACTGTCTGTCTAACAGTGGGCATGATAGTACAACAGTTGTGCTCTCCTACATTGTACCCTTCCAGTTACAAAACAGAACATTACAACCATCATAGTGGTGGAGGTGCGACTTTAGTCTTCTGAGATTATTTGGGAGTCTCTATACCTGAGGGAAATCGGATTGAATCTGAAGAGATCCTACTGGCAAGAATAAGGCAGAAGGCATTGTATCGCCTTAGTTACAGATCTCCTTGGGCCTCATTACGACCCAGGCGGTAAGTTACCGCCTGGGCCGTGACTTTACCACCATGGGGTAAACTACGTTTACGCCATGGTGGTTGGCGGACTTACCGCCCCATTCCGACCTTGGCGGGGCGGTAAGTCCCCAATCCCCATTTACCCTTCCCCATTCCCATTTTTGCCCCATAGGGCATAATGGGAGTGGGGAAGGCGTTAATTACGCCACCGTAAATTACGGTGGCGTAATTAACTCCATGGTCCCTTAGCGCCATGGATTTTAACACCTGCTAAAAGCAGGTGTTAAATCCGCCATGGCGCTAAGGGACCTCGTACTCAGGCGGTAAGGGTCGGCGCTGTTTACGCTGCCATAAACCCCTTACCGCCTGGGTCGTAATGAGGCCCCTTGTCTTATATAAGCTCTCTAAAAGATGTATAGTCGGTCTGGATTGCATCTGTTGCCATGAGGTTTCCTGAATTGTTCGTTGTGGGTGATTGTAGTGCTTGATTCACTGCTCCCAAACATGCTTTTAACTTGAATATGTGTGAACATCTGAATGCTTTGGGACTTTCGTTCCCTTATAAGAACGAGCCAGCACATGATCAAGGTCATTAGCTGGACCAGATATTTTTTATGGTCCAGTCAAAATGTCACCTTTTGGGATGGTCTGACCCTTTCGCAGTGGATTTTGAAACACTATCCTCTGACAGTAAAGCAATGGGAATCTGGAAGTAAGAAGGTTGGGTAAGGATAGCCTGTTTCAATTGTGTAAACCGCAAAGAGAAGCAAACTTTAAATATTATTTTGCACTCCATGGCATTCTACAAATAAGAGACTTTCAAGGGAATAAAAGACTTTGTCGCAGAAGGCCCTGGTGTTTTTTCTGAACTGCAACCTCGTGCTCGACAAGCCAAAGGGTGTGCTAAGCTCTCCTTGCCCGTGCTGAAAACATGGGGAAGGGAGGCCAAAGGCCTGAACATACTGACATATCATTTCAAGACTTCTTTCGTTTTCGTAACGCTGTTTCCCGCACTATTTGTATTTAGAGGTAAGGATTTAGGTTTATTATTATAGGCCCTTTTATTTTGACAAGACACCACTAGGACTGCGTTATTATTTGATTGTCGTAGCTTGCTCCCATATATAGATTTAGGATAAGATAGGCATTTTTGAAACACCCTTGAACGGTGGGGCTCTTGTGTCTGTCTTACTGTTGATACCATTCCTTTCTTACAGTGGCCACAATGTGCACAACTGGGTCCATGCCATTGACGCACTAGAGCAGTACCCTCCCAAAAGGCCTGGGGACCCCATCTGCCTTATGGAGCCCCACTAGCAGTTCCCTGGGACACCTACTGGCTCGCGTGTCCAGCCTAGATCTTCATTTGCTGGCCATGCTCAGCCACTCCCACAGCATACAGGCATGTAGGCAGTAGTCACACAACTGCTCTGGTGCCCTGGTACCAGCATCGAGGAGTCCCTCAATCTCCCATGCCACATGTCCATCACACAGGGAGGCACTAACCACAGACTACAATGTATGTGCAAAGTAGGTTTCATGGAGCACGGCTGCAGACAAATGTGGGACACGGCTGGGCCAGCTGTGACTCAGGCAATCTGGATGGCCTGGCCCAGCCACATGTGCAGTTTTGCCTGGCCAAAGGTACTGGCCAAAAGAACCAATAGAGCCACCAACATTGCTCGAAGGTCTGGCTGTAGCATAACACTGTCTGTGGTTTGAGCCCCAGTAAAATGGTTTGTGACCCCTGAGCAGTGGTGGTAATATGGCCACATAATGTCACGTGCAGGGCCGTCACGAGGGGGGGGCAGGAGGGGCAAACTGTCCCGGGACTCGCGCTCTTCAGGGTCCTCGCGGCCCCCTCTCATGAGTAGAAAGAAGGCAGCACAGTCCTCCGTGTCCTTTATTCACACGGGGGACTGTGCTGTCTGCTCTCTGCACCAGCAATGATTTTGCTGTCTGTTGCGAAGCCGTTTGGCTCTGCAACAAACAGCAAAATGATGGGAGACAGCAGGGCTCAGAAGTGAGCTCTGCTGCCTCCCGTTATTCCGCTGACAACGTGGACATGCTGAATGACAAGAGAGGGCTCCTCTGCTGTCAGTCAGTGTGTTTACGCTGCTCAGCGTGAACACACTGACTGATAGGAGAGGAGTTCTCTCCTATCAGTCAGCAGCATCGCTACGTGTCGAAGTGATGGGAGGGCCATCCGCTTTTGAAAGGTGCATGGCAGTAAGTTTAGTGTTTTTTTTTAATTTTAATTAAATGTGTATATATGTGTAATGGATATGTATATGTGAATGAATGCATGCGTGCATGTTGGCGTTTATGTTGGGGTCAACTCTGTGTTTGGCTTTTATGTATACATGCATGTAAGGAGTGTTGTGACTGGTGGATGAGTGCATCTATGAAAGTGTGGTATGTGAGTGTGTGTGCCAGCCCCCACCCCTAAATGTAGCAGCCCTGCGGGCCACATAATTAAGAGGTGGGGTCACTGCATCAGAGGTGCACCTAGGCTAAACTTTTGGGGGGTGGGTTGGGACTAACACGTCAAATGTTGGGAGAGGGGCAAAGTTACTGTGGGGGTATCTAACATCTTTCCACATTCGAAGGAGACGATTCTGGTGAAGCTTCAATGTTAAAGCAGCCATCTCCTTCATTTCTGAAACCCTGCACTCAAGAACTACTACCAGTGAGAATGAGACGTCTCATATCACCATTTCCCTTCTAATCACTCCCCTGGTATACAAGTGCTAACCCCACATCACAATTTCAATTATCTAAATATGTATGCATATGAATGCAGGTGCTAACAGCGAAATGTTTTATGTTAGTAATTGCAGGGCCTTTCTTAACAGCGAAGCCCAGGCACGGATTAACGCCTGTGTCCTGTTGCGTCTGGCCACGGCTCCATTGGACAGCCCGGCAGGGGCTGGATGACAGTTCTGAAAGCGGATAGTGAGTGGGGCCAATAAACCCATTGTGCTGTCGGTCTGCCCACCGAGGTAACGAATCTGGGCCTTTCAGCTTTTACAGTTGAAATGGGCCCCCATGCAGCTGCCCCCATGTTGGCAGTATTCTAACAAAGACACCTACTGATAATCTGCAGCTTTTAACCACCTTGCTGCATTATTTTGACTTTATTATTGATTTAAGCACTTCACAGCTGCCTTGGCCTATTGTTCCAATCTGTAATGTAAGGGGTGCCCCATAAATATCAAAAAGAAACGGGCCACCACCAGCCCTGACATATCTTCCACCAGCCCTTCTCCCACATCCTTCCCAAATCCCTGAGCCCAGCTAGGAAGCTGAATAGCTATTGCACCTTCCCTTTGGCCATTGTTGCGCCTTTCACCCCAATTCAGAGGTTATTTACTTTCATAATGCTATGCTAGTCTCGCAAGAGGTGGGCCATGTAAAAGCTTACAACAGAAGTTCAGACTTTGGCTTTATCAAAGTGAGTCTGTTGATATTGCGTGAATAGGCTTATGTGCTCTGCCAGTTTGATGCTGATACCGCTCCTTAATGAGTGCTACGTGCTGGTGACACATCGAAAGAAGCCATCTGCCTCAAAGTGGGAGGGCTTCAGCCCTCCCCAGCCAAGGGCTGGCGCCGCCCATATAGCCAGGTTGAGCCAACAAAGCCCAACATTTCAGGAGGGGGCTAGAGCCCGATCTGCTCAAATGTGTTGCTCCACTACATGGATTCCTTTTGTTTGGGTTATTAGGTGTGCCACCAATAAGCCAAAACTATTGCTTTAGCGAACAAATAATGGTGGAAATAGACTTTTTTTACTGTGGCATCCGTCCTACCGCAGTGAAAGGACAGCGACAGTAGGATTAGGAGGGTGTAAGGCAGGTATTGTAATCACCCCCATGAACATAATGCCTGTAAGACTAAGATCTTTCTCATTGGGACCCCTGCGCCGGCTTTCCCCCTCTCATTCTGCCCGCCCTCCTTGGGCCCTCTTCCTTTGCCTTCCTGTGAGGCAAAAAACCTTGGTGTCATCTTCGACACCACTCCCCATTCCCCTCCCGCTCCCTGGCACTTCTCCCTCTCGATACCCCCTGCACTGTAGCGCCGTCACACTTGCACGATCTGAATGTCACAAGGCCTAGTAAGATCATTTGTATTGTCCTCCCTTGCTCTTCCCTTGTCTTGTCATGCCTAGAAACACTTGTGTACAGGTGTGTTATAAATGACGTATGCCACATAATAACATTTACCTCTTCCCCTCAGAGGATTTATCATCAGCAAAGTTCAAAATCTGCACCTCTTTTAAACCTAAAAAATGCACGTCAATATTTCCAGTACAGTGCAACATTGGCAAGGGATTTCACAAGGGCTCCTGCTCAGACCTTCTAGTGGTCTTGGGGAGAAGTGCCTCACTTTAGAACCTAGCGACCACAGTTCAAAGCCCTGCCCAACATAGTTTAAAGCATGAACACACTACAGCATTCTAAAATAAAAGTATAGTGCACATAGATTTCCCAGGATTGTGGAGCTGGATCTCAGATCCTGTGAGTAATATTTTGCCAAATTCCAGTCCTGATGACAGCATTGAGAACAGATAGGGAGAAATGGCAGATGAGGAGGGACACAAAGCATGTAGATGTTGTTTAGTTATTTGCCCATCCAATGACTTTTCATGGCCATGCTAATCCCTATGGCAGTTCACACCCAGTTCCTGCCCTTCTCACCCAAAACACTTCCTTATTGGAACTCTTTGAGCTAGCTTTATTCAAGCCTTGCCATCAAACTTTGCCCTCACAGTGTCTGTGAGTGTTTTCTCAAAGGATTCTTCTGAGAGTTAATGACTTAGTTGGAGTTGTAAGCACAGTACGAGTGTAATGCAAATGTCTTGACCAGGTCTGCCTTCAGTCACTCTATTTAAAAGCACCCTGCGTGTCTTTTACTGAAGTCCTGTTAAAAACAAACACTGACAAAGCCAACGGTTTTGGCTTGTGTATATTAGGCATTTGCAAGGCACTGCTGTTAGATGCTCAGGTAGTCAAACCATTTTGCACCTGCTAACATCAATGGTTAGTAAATACCAATACAGCAGTGCCTTTCCCATGCCTACACGAAAGCCCAAACTGTTAGCATTGCCAATACTTGTTTTTCTTTACTCTTGATACACAGGACTATACATCAAGGTTAAAGCAAACATACTATTTGGCTAAACTGGCCCACCTTGAATTTAGGCCAGTCTAGGCAGTAATAACACTTATGGTGCACAGTCAGCCTCGACATACTTTCTGTGGCATGACATTTTTACAGGCTGGGAGTCTGTACATGGTAATAATGGCATATATTGGTGCAGCCTGCATGGACATACATGGGAACAACAAGCATGAATATATTTATGTACTAATATATGTTGTGTGCAAAGGCGGCATGAAATGCATTGGAAAATGTTCCTGTGCACGGTTGATGACTTGCAACTATTGGGTTTTTCCATGTGCTACCATAAGAAACCAATTACAAACTGTATGGATTTCTACCCAATTTTGCAAAGAAAGGGCTGTAAAATGCATAATGATACAAAAGCTAGTCTGACATAAACCTTTCTTCAGTAGAAAAATCTAACTTTGCTGTAGTTGATGATTTGAAGTTGTAGAAATAAACCATATTTGGGTTCCTCCACACAAACTCAAGGGGAGAGTTCTCAAGCCTCCCATTTGCAGGGGTGCCACAGCTGGCCCAGTGCAAAAAATCATAAGAGGGCCTCACCAAATGTTTTGCCCCGGGCCTCACCACATCTTGTGACAGCCCTGGTCACATGCCCCCTGTCCACTGTCAGATGGCGAAATGCACTGTGCACTGTGTACTCCCCACCTTACTTGATGTGACACGTAACGATGATCCACTTAATTAACTTGCCCTAATGTAGCAGTGCACCACCTCTGATGTGAGTACTTACCAAGGTGACAGGATACTAGGTGGGTGGGCTTGGGTAAGCATCATACCCTTAGGCCTGTATGTGTGGCCTCAGTGTCAGTGGATGTCCCAATGCTGCAGGGTGGTGGGCCCTGTTTGTCACGCATGCACCAATGGTCCAGCTGGATGGGTGGGAGGAAAAGCCTGGGCCCAGGCAATAATCTTGCGAGAAGGGTGCAGCTGCTGCCCATGCTTACACCACTGGTGTGGGGGAGGATGAGATGGCACCTGTGGAACTGTCATCACCCTGGACTGCAGTTGGAAACTGAGCTTGGTAGAGAGGTGCACGGGCAAAATGTTCATGTGGGCCAACACCCACTGTGTGTTGGCCAGGCACTGTGGTCAGCCCACCATCTTTGTACTCTCACATGTGCACTGGGTAACTGCTGGCCTGCTCTGCTTCTGCACTGCTTGGAGGGGAAAGACACCCATGTGAGGGAGCACTCCCAGAGGGGACGCGCCCTCGAGTTAACACTGTCCCTACACAGGTGGCATGTAAATGCCTGTCTGAACAGCCATGGCCAGACAAGCAGTCCAACCCGAGATGAACCAAGTACGCAAGATTGCAGAGACGGACAGGCTGCCGTGCTATTGTGGCACAAGTCATTGAGGGTCATTTGACGGCCAGGCACCCTGCTGGGCTGCAAAAGTACTCGCCCACTCAGAAGAGCACCCCAGCAGGCAGAGCTGTGTGGGCACATTGCGTGGTGCATAGCCCTTGTCCGTCATCGGGATGTACAGAGCCTGGGTGTGTCAGTGAGTTCTAAGTGGAGGGCACACAGGACCCTCACACACTGTCAACAGTGGACCAAAGGAAGGAGACAATACTCACTTGTGAACTGTGTACCCTAGGTGTCGACAGAGGAGGAGGAATGGACAAAAGTGTCATGCCCTTTCATGGACACAACAGGAGTAGATACCAGATTGTGGCCCATCCAGACCTCTGGAACCAGCCAGCCTTCTGGACCTAACATGCATTACTAAGGTACAAAATTCAGACTAGGCAGTTCATAGGATCACGAGGGGCACATGTGGCCCATGGCCTTGGCCTCCTGGCAAAGACCACACCCCCATGCCTCGTGGCCACGGAAGGCTCAACACAGGGGTAGAGGGGTAGGCAGTGGGTCCCTTGGTAGGGTTGGCAAACAACAAATGCATGCAAGCATAGTTGGTCTGGGAACCCCCCAGGGCATGCATGGTGCACTGCTGGAAACACCATAATTGTCAAGCTGCCCTGTTCTATGCAGGACCACATGAGCCTGACATGATTTGATTATGCACAGTATGGCCATGCGAGTGGGTGGAGAGAACTCACGACACCTACTTGGGTACCCAGTACACCCAATTACATGTAGCAACTTGCATCCCTGACCGTTTCACCTGTAAGCATTCAACCAGTGGCAGGCGCTATAATAGGGTGGCAAGGCACCGCCCCCCCACTTAGGCCCCCCAACAGGTCTGAGTACTTTAACAAATTCAGAAGAAGTTCATAAGTTCTTCTACTGAATCTGTTTTTAATTTGTACCTCGTGGGGGCGCTGCGGCAAGACACTGGCGACAATTAGTATTATTGCAGCTGGCCCATGAATAGGATTCCTTTTCATGGGCCGGCTGCAACAGCGGGGCGCGTCCCGTTTTGCGTTGCTTTTCCTTATAGTAAAGTGCGTGGAGCTTGTAGCTCCACGCACTTTATGTAACTCTTTTAAGTAGGATGCTGGTGGGGCGCTTGAGGGGTGGCCCCGCCAGTATCACTATGTGCGCAAAGAGTGCAGTGAAGATCTGTAATCTGCAGGGAGGGAGGGACTCTGCTTCCCTCCCTGCAAAGATACAGTAATCTCATTGGCTGTTTGCCAATGGCTGGCAAACAGCCAATGAGATTACTAGGTGAGTGCATCCGGGGTTGCACAGATTCATCTGGCAGTGCGAGGCCCGTGCGAGGATTGTATTTGTTGTGTCCACACGCGGCATTTTCTTTGATTGGGAGCCAGTGTTGACTGCCGGGAGCATTGCACCCCTTTTGTAAGTAGAGACCTGTCATTAACATACATGTGCACAATAAATCCTTGCCTTGCAACCACCCCGCAACTTCTTTTCTGTGTTCGCATTCCATTAGCTCATTTTTTGCTCTGTGTGAAACTGTAATTTACCAACCCGCAACTTCTTTTCTGTGTTCGCATTCCATTAGCTCATTTTTTGCTCTGTGTGAAAGTATGATTTGTGCACTATTAGTTTTTAAAAGTGTTAGAAACACTCTCACATTTATCAGAAGTTTCTCTTTTAACCAATGTGAGATGTGTTAGTGTGTGGAATTTAGCATGCCTCCTTCACAGAAACCTGACCGGTACATTACATGAAAGTACAATTTTGAAGTGAAAGTATCAAACCTCGTATTGTTGAACAGGCAAAGGAAACCCGTAAAAAGAGAGCTGAAACAGGTGCACAACCCCTCTGCGTACATGGCGAGCAGAGCACGTCAGCGCTCAGCAACAGGTGCCTTGTCTTCTCCTCGTTCGCTCGGTGGAAGTGAAGGCTGCTGCATCAGGGGGAGGAATTTAAACTGAAGGAGTTGTGCCCCGCGACTCTAGAGAGGCACCTGATGTTATGCCAGTCCCGAGCGACGATTCATATGTTTGCAGCCCCTGCTGCATTTGTTCCTTCTCTCATTACCTCAGTACCGGGCTGTTGTGCGGCTTCTGTGCCCAGGAACAATCAGCCTGCTGTGTTCCTCTCAAAGGGTACCTCACTGCCACTATGTGTACAGTACGCCCAAGTGTGCGAAGGTTTACATTTTCCTAATACCTGTTGAAATCTGGTGGGGGTGCGGCCCCACCCTGCACTCCGGGTGACCAAATTGGACAGAATTAAGTTCCTTAACGTGGTAGGGGGTGGTAGTGAAAGGGGCGGGGTTGAGGTTATCTCTTTATATAATGTCTGAAATCACACACTTAAGGACCGCTGTAAAAATGAGCTGTCTACTGTCCCCTCCTTCTCTTCCAATCATTCCCCTGACATGCAAGTTCTAACCCCATCATCATTTTAGTTGCCTAAAAATGTGTGCATTTAAACGCAATTGCAAACAATGAAATGCCTTACCTTTGTTATTGCTGGGCCTTTGTTAATAGTGCAGAGCAGACCCAAGTACCATGTATCCCCTGCGTCCTGACCTGCCTGCCAATGGTCCTGTACCTGAGCCAGGTCAAGTCAACACAGCCCAAAATTTCATAGGGTCTAAAGCCCTGTTTGCCCAGAGATCCAAATTTAGACTAGTAAGTGAGTAACTATAATGAAATTGTGCATGAGGGAAATGCTAGAACACTTAGCCCTGGTAATGTTAAAATAGCATATTTGTCCAGTTGAGACACATTCCACACGGTCCCTAAACAGAACCTCCAGCCTATCATCCTGAGGTCGAGAATTGAGTACCTCTCTGTGGGATAATAGTGTCTTCTGTTATTTCAGTGCTCTGAGACCTATGGTTGTGTAGCACTATATGAGAAATACATTATTATTATTAATATTATGGTATGGCTTGATTAAAGTGAGCTCCAAGAGTTCCCATGAGGCGGAGTTTTGGGCGAGGAGGGGCAGGAACTGGGTGGGAATGGCCATAGGGATTAACATGGCCATGGGCAGTCAATGGGTGGGTAAAACATAACAGAACAACTTAACTGTTATGGTTATTTTAAATAACCATAACATATAAGTTCTGTTATTTTTTTTATAACTAAGGCAACACATTTCGGTGGGGTGGAATGGCTAATCCTTCAAATGAAGGGAGGGTAACTTCAGAGACTTTGGGGAAAGGGCAAACTCACTTTTGTGGGGGCAATCTAACTTCTTTTCACATTGTAATGTGATTATTCTGGTGCACCTAAAATGTTACAAGCAGTTAACGACCTCTTTCACGCCTGAAACCATTTTAATACTGCTCTGAGCCTATGTTGCCCTTTCTCAGATCAGTCTCTTGCTTTCTCTTGACAGACCATCGAAAACACCTTGCATGAACAAATCCATGTCATATTTTGGTGGGTTTTGGATAGTAAATAGCACATTTTGGAGACTATTTTTCAAAATGTTTCGCGGGGGTAGAACCCCCACAGACCCCCTTTGGGTGGAGTGGGCTTGCGCGCTGTGTGCACTCGCTCCCAAATTCACCCTGCGAACTTACCGCCCCACCAGCTTTAAAACTCACCAGCCGCCACTGCATTCAACATGTATAGGCACATATTGTTCAGGTACATACACCTATGCTGTTGCTCCTAGCTCAAACAAATGTCATGATCGCACGTCATCTCTGACTCCCCATGCAGCGGGATGACCGATCTGACCTGAGAGGTCAATGCACCAACATGACAGTCCCAGACATCCATACACATGTGTCAGTCTCAGCTGCTGAGTGTGGAGGATGCAATCTTCACTTGCAAATGTGCAACCCATAGAGGTATCATGCATGCATGTCCCTCACATGCCCCCAACATTGTAATCTGCCATGTGTACCTGCCAAAGCACTTGCTGTCACCAACTCACATTGCATGTGCACGAGTGCACCAACTCACCAAGAACTGACAGTGCACATACCTATGTCTGTCCACTTCACAGATGTCTGCCACCACATACTCACATCATCAGCCAGAGGCTGCATGCCGGTGTAGATCAGTGCACCACACATGCTGTGTACAGAAGGGAGTACCGGCTAAATTTTGGAAGGGGGAACTCATAAGGACAACCATCGAAGACACTGAAGGCCTACCGTCAACTGCAGACGCCACTGAGTCAACAGTCAACTCCGTAGACAAGAGTAATGACTAGTCGTGGCTTGCTGGCACTTTAAACATGGAACCTGATAAGTAATGCCAGGATCAGGAGGGTACCTCTGTCTGTACCTTGGGCTCTTGGAACATAAGAGGGTTTATGCACCTTTTTTCGACAGCCTGGCAGAAGATCTCGACCTCTTGTGTTTACAGGAAACCTGGTTAACCGAATGCCCCTTACTGGAAGGATTTGAAATAGCGCTAAATCCAGCGATAAAGTGCTCCAAGGGCAGACCGATGGCGGGTCTTCTTACTGCAGTAAAAAAAGACTCTGACTTTAAGATTGAGAAATCTACCAACATCTCTCCATTCATTCAGGTGTCCACCGTGATTTCATTGCGAAATGACAAGCACCATGCTTCGCCTAAATACATTATTAATTTCTATTGGAATCACCTGGCTGCTGGATTGTTGTCCTTTATTGATCAAGTCACAGCTACCATTAATAATTTACTCGAAAAAGTAAATCCAACAGATTTAATTATTTGTGGCGACTTGAATATTGATTGTATTGCAAATAAAGAGACATCATGCCGCAAGAAGAATAGCAATCGACAAAAAGATCTTGCAGCTTGTCAATGGTGCCTAGAAATGGACCTTCAAATGCTGGCGATGCTAAATGGTAACACAGCTGGAGACATTCCTGCCAACCCTACCTGGAGAAGACTAGAGTAAAGCTAGGTTCTTGATTTATATATTCTTGTCCAAATCTATTCATACAAGAACAACGCACTTAGAGGTCACTAAAATGATCCATAGTGAACATGACAGGGTCAAGTTAAGATTCAATTGCTCCACTCAACCAGAAAAAGCAATATGGCCATACGCAGTGAACACTGGAGCCAGCAGGACCTGCTTAAACCTCAAAGAAAGCGAAGTCATTTTTATTACATCTCACTTGCAGCAAAAACTGGACTCATTTGAATATCAACACCTCTTGATGCAATTTAAAGAACACAAACATAGTATGAAACATGCTGAGTTTGCCACCAAACATACATTTGATCTCGAGGTGTTGCAGAGAAAAAGAGTAATGCGGCGTGAACTAAGAAAATTAGTAGGATCTAATAATGCCACTGTTCGCGATCGCAAAAGAGCGATCAAACAGAATTATAAGAATTGGACCAAAGTGCACATGGAAGTAATGCTACAAAATTTCTCTGAGCTCATGTTGTCAAAAATGGAAAATAAACATTTCTCTGAGTACTGGAGACTGATAAACAACAAACTGGCGCCTAAACATGCCTTTCAGGCCAATTTGGTCCCAGAAGTAGTATGGGCTCTGTTCTACACGTATCTGTTTCGTAAAGACTCAGTGACAGAGGAATGGAAATCGCCAGTCTTGAATCACTGGGACTTAGTGTTTGCAAGAGTTGACATCTTACACGCAATCAATAACATGCGTGACTCAAGAGCTCCTGGTCCAGATGGGCTGACGAACTACACCATCAAACGCAACCCGGACCTGTGGGCAGACTTCTGTGTAATCCTTTTTGAAAGAATCGTCAAGAGACGTGCCACTCCAAAATCGTGGAAGAGTGCTGTCCACTCCAAAATCGTGGAAGAGTGATGTGGTTGTTCTGATTTTTAAAAAAGGAGACAGAACTGACCCGAAAAACTACAGACCTATAGCGCTTCTTGATGTGTTGGGGAAAATCTATGCCGCCCTCCTTCAACAGAAACTCCTAAAATGGTCCACAGAAACCAATCACGTGGTTCTGAGACAAGCAGGGTTTGTAAAGGGAGTTGTGTGTGGCTTAAACCTGCTACTGTTGAACCTGATAAAGATAGAAGCGATAGGAACTAACACCAAGGTCTATTTGGCTCTAATAGAATTTTTGCAATCTTTTGACAGCATCAATCGAGACCTGATGTGGAAAAAATTAAGCATGTGGAACTGTCCCCCTAGCTTGCTGGAGGCGATCAGGGAGTTACATTCTGACACCTTGATCAAGATCAGATTAGACTCTAACGGTACATTATCTGCTCCAATTCGTACATTTAAAGGCGTCAAACAAGGCTGCCCTTTGGCGGCCATTAGCTTCAATTTGTTTCTATCTAATGTCAATGACGTCTTTAATGGACCTGTTACGTTTCCTCCAAAAATCCATGGATCTTACATTGATTACCTTATTTACGCAGATGACCTTATTTTACTAGATTTGACCCCCATAGGGCTTCAGCGTAAACTTGGTATCCTCGAAACCTGCGTAACAACAATCGGTCTCTGTATCAACAAACAAAAATGTGAAATATTGGTGCTTAAGAAATTGACAGGAATTGGCGGGAGAAGTAAAAAATGTACTTTCCATCTTTATACGGAATCTTTGAAGATTGTAAAAAGCACTACTTGCCTGGGTATGAGGATCAGAGCTAACAGAATTGATGCTCCATGGGTCGAAGTCACGAACCAAGCTTTCATGATCAATAAGCAATATGGGAAATTTTCACTGAAGCCAACTGTCACCTTCTACCAACAAAAAGTTGTGCGGGCACTGATTTATGGTGCAGAAAATGCCTTTGGTTGCTCAGGTGATCTGTGGAATACACTTGAAAACATCTTTTGGGTCAGAGTGCTACACTTGCCTAAGGAAACCTCAACGGTATGTATACGTCATGAACTGGGCCTCATTTCTATCCAAGCAATGCTGGAACCTGTTAACCATATTTAGGAAAATGATGCTAAAGGTGCCAGTGTCTCAAGTAAAAATACTGCATAAGCCTGACATGGATAAAGCACATACTATTCTTTCAAAGTGGAATAATCAATGTCTCGAAGCGCTGAAAGATCACGATATCCTGATACAAAAACTAATTGAAAATTCAGATTTGGCAAAGAGGAAGCTATGGAGATCTAACTGGATCAACACATGTGACTTAAGATCTAAATCGAAACTGATGAAGGAAATACCTGGTGAAGCGAGAGCATATGGTCAGCTACAAGCTTATTTAGCCCGCTTCCCAGATCATAAATTGAGAACTTTATACATGCCATTTAGGCTTAATGTTCTGGCAACTAAAGAACGATTAAGCACCTGGACTCAATTTGCTGATCTAGACCTCATATATCGCTTTTGCAGAGAAAACAAGGAGACACTAAAACATTTAACGTTGTTTTGCCTGGCGTTTCGGAACCAAAGAACAAACATTTTTGGACCTATAATTAACAAACATCGAACATTGAGTGCCGATGATTGGTGGAAAGCAATGTTTGACGGATCAAACAGATCAGCACTCTTTGCTTTGACTACTTTCTTGCGAGTCTTAAAAGAATGTCTGGATGCTGAGCAAGTAAATTTAGAGCTCGGTCATTAACGGGAAAATGATTTCTTGAGAACTCTGAAATGTCACATATCTATGCTGAATTAACAGAAGAGGGTAAGATGTGGAATGTAAAAGAGGGTTTTTCTGTATCTTTTTAAAGGTTTGAATAAACCAAATAAAAAATAAAATTAAAAAAAGAAGGGAGTACCTGCAACCATGCATACCCATGCATGACACGTATACACTGTACTGCAATGCCCCCATGAGTACTCCCCAGCATATTCCAGACTGGTTTGCCATTTAAGGATCTGGGTGTGGAGCTCTGGGTGGAACCTCGCAAGGACCCAGAGCTGAAGGAATGATATCCAATGGCAGCTCTCACAGTGCACCTCCACTGTGGCGCCTGCCTCGAGGGCTGTCTTTTCCTTATCATAGCATGCGGTCCTCCCAGCACTTCCTTACGGTCTTCACAGAACGGACTGCCACCCCCTCCGGGTTGATGGTAGCTGAGTGTGTTCCCAGATCAGATGACCTCTGTCTGTTCCGAGCTGAGTTGCTGGGAGTCAAAATGTGTCAGGACCCGATCCACCAGGATGCCAACTTCTATACAGCATCACGTATGCATTTTTACGGTTGGGGTGACCATATGCCTCACTTGCAGCATTTTACTTTTGTGTGTGACTTGCAGAGCCCTCTATGCATTGCGTACTGTATTTTCTTTTTCTGGGTGACTTGCGGAGCCCTCAAAGAATTGTGTACTGTATTTTCTTTTTCTGGTTGACTTGCAGAGCCCTTTATGCATTATGACCTCCAGCACCTGCTTTGGAGCCTTGCAGGACCACTCTACATTGTCCATCACATAGACTGTAATTTGTTCCGGAGGGTAATTTTCTTGGGGTGTGCTTTTACGTTTGCCTGTACCATAAGTGCACATTGCCCCAGCCCCACGAGGGGGGTGTGGTGAGAGCACACGTTCCCCAGATCCCAGGAGGCCGACATGGTGAGGACACACATACCCCGGCCACAGGAGGAGTACATGGTGGTCCTCAGCCTCCAGGTGACCCTGCATCCAAACAAGGGCATGGTCGGAGGCCTACAGGTGGCCAAGGGCCACTAGGGCCAAGAGGGGACACTCCACAGAGCAGGAAGAGGCACTACCCCATGATCAGGCACAGGTGAAGGAGAAGGGGCCACTGAGGATGACCAATCATATTTTAGACTCACTTCCCTATGGGTTGACTCTGTAACAACTGTTAATCTTCACAAAGTCAGATACTAAATAGCAAATGTAGTAAAGAGTACTCAGAAAAGAATATGTTTTCACAGGAGACGCCTTTTGATATTATAGCAAATGGAAGAACCCCATCATGCTGAGGAGGCAGGTGAGATACAGTGATATAAGAATCTACTGCTGTTCACGTATATCTATGACCTTATGAGTGTTCTTTACTCCTCTGATTTATGGTTATTATATTTACATTAGGAAGGACAACTGTATAAAAGAATAAGTGAATAAAGAAACCAGAAGCCAAGAGATATTTGTGGGGAAATGACCTTCTTTACATGATGTAAACAATATGTTGCTACATTATATACTAGCTGAAAAATGGAAATGTATTCACAAAATCTTTTTTTCTGGATTATTTCTAGACAACTTTTATAAACACTTCCCCTGATGAAGAGAGTTTCTCTCGAAATGCATTGGGACAAGCCCCTCCCCCTTTTTATCCAGTGTTATATTGAAAATTGAAAATGTTAAATATTTTCTTTTCACAAATTAATATTGTTGAATGTGTCATTTAGTGTGTTTTCTTAAAATACTTATGAAGCTGTTTCTTTCTACTATTATAAATGTATGAGTGCATTTGTAAATATATATATGAAATTGCTTGGCGTCTAGCCTAAGATAGTGTGCAGGGGACGGGAGTTCCCCATCTTGGGAACTTACCAAACTACATGTATATTTACTGCCCATGTGCCAGAGCAGTCTTTTCTCCTCCACACCTGGATCAATCATAGACTTATAATTTATACGGTCAATTAAATCCTCTTACACCCTTCAACTTAGGGTGTGCAGAGTGCAAGATATTTAACACTGCATGAATGATGCCATGTACACTTCCATCACCTGACCTGCATTCAGGGAGGTGGTTGTGTGGTTTCTGTGCGTGGTACATGTTGGTGTCATAGTACGCATCACTGCCTGCTGGGATTCACTGCTGTGCCAGTACTCGTATGTGTGGCAATGGCATGCAACACACATCTCATTGAACAGACTCCCAGTGGCACGCATGCATATCGTCCATTGTGAATGCTAATCAGGACTCACGTAGAATCACAGCAATGTGTGCCTGATGTCACAGTCATCTATTCCCTGGCCTTGGCTCCTGGTGGACATGGATGCGCAACACTGTCTGTGCATAGACGAATGAGGCCGTCTTCCAGACCGGACAAGTTGTGGATGGCCAATAGCTGTTTCAGTGTAGTACATTCCACATTTGGAGTGTCAGTTAAGCAATGGCCCTGCAAGTGTGCCTTTGTCATGTCCATGTTGGACTCTCCTCACACGTGGTTGTGATGCGTGTGATTGGGACCATTCACGTATCTAGTGGGGGGCAATGTTGGTTGGGGAGATCATGGCAACACATATGCCTGCATGAAATATTGGGTCTGCAGATGTACAGGTCACACTTCCACATGGTGTAACAAGAAAAGGTTGGAGTAGAATAGGGGCTCACTGATGATGCACAGACCTCCATCCTTCCACTGATGGGAGTCACTCTCTATAATGTCCATGTGGATGTATGTACTTTTGATCCCATTAACCATGCCATGTTGCACAGCCTGATATGCCCAGCCATGAGTGCACAGGTCACTGAATGCCATTCATCAGTGCTGTACAGGTCACAGTGTGCTCAGTCACAATGTGTGATGTATTTGTGGCTGGCCATCTTGTGTTTGTATGCATTGTAATGACCATATGCATGTTCTGCCAGGTACTCATACCTCGGAATGTTGTCTTTCTTTGTGCAGGTGATCATGCAGCAGATGAAGAGTTGGGGGAGGAGGCGGAGGGGGAGACATGGCAGACCACCAGTGGAGGCTGGGGTGTTGTGCCCTTTGAGAATCACCTGGTGCTGCAGGCACTCCACTGTAAGGATGCAGACTCCTCACTGACTCTTCAAATTCATGACATGAAGTTGCTGAATCAGATGTGGAGGACTCACTAAGGGACATGGAAGGTTCCCCAATAAGCAGTCCAGATGTGGCAGTTGAATCAGAGGAAGTGAGCCAGGAGTCACAGGTCCGGTCAGTGGGAATCCCCACATCTAAGGTGGTTATGGCTGTAAGATCGCCTTCACTTGTGTTGGAATCAGCAGCAGGGGCTGTTGTCCAACGCAGGGTAACAGACCTGCAGCCAATGACAGGGGTCCCACTGCGATGGGCTTGGACCCCGACATCCCATCTTCGTTGGCCCCACACACATGGACAGACAGTCGGAGTGAGAGTAGCAGATGGTGCATGCAACCATCCAAAATGGCAAGGTCCTGCAGGAGCTGGTGGGGGACATCCATCGCCTGGCTGATGTCATCCCCTCAGCAGCTGCTCGGGATGCACAGCATCTGACCTCTCAGGACCATCAGCACTGGTATCTCTCCACCATCTGAGCTGCGCACCTATACAACCCCACCTGATTTTTTGTTCACTTCTGCTTCTCGAGCCCTTGTTTTTCGAGCCCTCTGCATATGCCTCATCACTGGTAGAACCTACCGCTGCACCAGATGCATGATCTGAGCAGGTAAAGTTTTTCTTCTGACTCAACCAGCCTTCCCCGCAATAGGGTGGTGAGCCACACACATATGACTTCTCTTACATCAACTTTTTGTTAGTGCCTCTGACTATCCCCAAATCGACACTACCAATAATTCAGGCCAATATCCTGTACATCTACACGGTAGAGGAGGACAGTCACGACGGTTACGGTGGTGTGGGAAATACCAGTGAGGAAAAGGGGTCCCAAGCTCCCGTGGGAAGCTGCGTTCTTCCACAGCAAGCATTTTTCTCTTTGCCTTTCAACAAATTTACAGACAGATTATCTTGTTTGGATTTAGATGTCCATCCCAGGTGCCAGACAAAATACATGCAGAACTAAGGTCCTTTTTTTGCCTTACAGGGTCCATAATCTTCGCCCTGACGAAGGCAGACATTCTTAATATCAACAATTTCGCTGCTGAAACGCATTTTTGACAAGGGGGCACATATTATCTCTTCAATTGGCCTATTTGCGACCACCAATACATAGGCCACATCTTTCGCCACATCAGCTTGCCCCCTGTCACATCAGCACAACCTGTTCCCAATTAAAGACTTTCCAAGGCACAACCCTTTTCTGATTAAGGACTTCTTTGACTACAAAAAAAGACTCTGAGGACACAGAAATTGCAACAAAAATAGTTTGCTGCACTATGGCATTATCTGCCACATGAAAATGTTTTCCTTTTGAATGGTTCTATTTAATCACCATATTAGACATAGGTGTTTTTTTCCTTCGAATGTCCTCATTTATCAGAACAACAGAATTAGTTTGCTTTACTATGGCATAATTCTGCATGATAAAATGACTTTCTTTTGAATGTCTCTATTTATGTCTTTACATGACGAAAACATATCTTTATTGAATATGTTTAGTTATGTTTAATGTGTAATTACATTTCTTTCCCTCACAGTTACTTCCACTGTTGGGGTTAGACTCTACCCAAAAAGAATTTCCATTTCCAATTTTACTGTTCTATTGCCTTTTTTGCTACCAGTTTTAGGTTTCTCTTACCATTTTATATTTTTTCTGTTCAATACGTGCACAGAGTGTTTGCAAAAAGTAAATATACAACCTTGGTTTAATCACTACACCCTCTTGGCTATCTGCGTGTTTTCTTCTGGCACCTAAAGTGAATGATTTGATCATTAGTTCCAATTCAATTACTGGTTGAACCAATTAGGCTTCAAACAATATAGCCACTGTGGCCGTCACCCTTAGGTAGCAGTACAACTTCTTCTGTT
Source organism: Ambystoma mexicanum (assembly GCF_040938575.1). NCBI lineage: Eukaryota > Metazoa > Chordata > Amphibia > Caudata > Ambystomatidae > Ambystoma > Ambystoma mexicanum. The sequence continues at coordinate 330,346,479 of NC_090941.1, read as the reverse complement.
GATGATTGATGGACACCTTGACAAGGACACTGCATGCTGAGATGCAGTCCTAAGGGCCTTCCCACAGACTGGGCATCTCTGCAGGATTCCCTGCATTCAGATTCAGTGGCACAGAAAAAAATGCCTGCAGCTGGAGATGTTGGTGTCTCGAACCTCCCATCACCGTGACACTGAGAGCTTGAGGGAAGCACTTTATTTTATTTATTTTATTACATTTGTTATACGCCCAGACCCGGGGGTATCACGGTGTAGTTACAGACAATGGGAGAATGCAATCTTAGAAAGAACACAGAGGTCCACAGGAATAGCAATCAATAATATACAATAATATACAAAGCAGTCAGGTATAAAAAGTTAATTGGAGGGGATTAGTGCTCTGGTTCAGTTAGAACTTATTGAAGAGCCAAGTCTTCAAGAAGCTTTTGAATTTAGGGAAGGAGGTTTCATTCATAATGTGGGAAGGTAGCGCATTCCAATGTCTGGGGGCCAGTGTTTTGAAGCTATTACCCCCTGCTTTCTCTCTTTTGTATCTGGGGGTTTCAAGGTATGCGTTTTTGTTGGACCTGAGGAGTCTGTTCTGGGGCTTCATCGTGACTGTGTTGTTGAGGTATTTGGGAGCTTTGTTAGCCCTGCATTTGTGGGTGATGCTCAGGGTTTTAAATAGAATTCTGGCTTGGATGGGGAGCCAGTGGTGCTCTCTTCTGGTGTTAGAGATATGTTCAGATTTTTTGATGCCTAGAGCTGCTCTGAGGGCTTTGTTCTGCATGAGTTGAAGTTTGGCTATGTTGGCTTTGGAAGTGCCAAGGAATAGGTTATTACAATAGCTTAGACAGTATGAGTGCTCTGGCTAGAGTAACACAGTTGTTGGCTGAGAGGAATTTACGTCTGAGGGAAATGAGTTTGGAGGTGTAGGAAGTGGACGAGGCTAATGTGTTTACTTGTTTAGACATGGATAGTGTTGCATCTAAGTAGACGCCAAGGGTCTTGACTTGTTTAAGAGCAGGGATTATGGTTCCATCGATGGTGAATGATTTGAAAGCGGGCTCAAGGGTGTTGATTTTGCTGGAGGAGCCTAGTATGAGGAGCTCGGTTTTGTCGTCGTTGAGACAAAGGCTGTTATTAGCCATCCAGTTTTGGATGAGTGAGTAGATTTGGTTAACCAGGAGGGAGTCTTGTTCATGATTGCCTGAGAGAGGAATGAGGATTTGGGTGTCATCGGCGAAGTTGGTATAGATGACACCCATGGCATCCAACGCTGCAAATAATAGCTTGGTGTAGGCATTATACAGAGTGGGGGATAGGCAGGAACCTTGCGGCACACCTGCAGGGACAGGCACTGGGTCTGCTGATTCTTTGCCGATGGATACTCTGGAAGTCCTATCAGCCAAGAATGATTTGATCCAGTTGGTAGCGTTCTGAGCTAGGTTGAAATTGTTTGCTAGAGTGTTACAGAGTTTATCGTGGTCAACCAGATCGAAGGCAGCTGAGAGGTCCAGGAGCATCAGTAGACAGAGTTTGCCTGCTTCTCTAGTGGCATCCATTTGGATCTTCAGATCAAGGAGGGCTGTCTCTGTGCTATGGTTGGGACGGAATCCTGACTGGCGGTCTCCTAGTAATTGAAGTTGGTCCAAATGGTTGTGAATTTGGCAGTAAGCTATTTTGTCAATTATTTTTAGGAGAAATGGGACCGCTGTAATAGGTCGGTTATTAGTGGGTATTGTTGGGTACAGGGATGTTTTTTTTAGAAGTGGTGTCACCCTAGCTTTTTTGATACTGGTGGGAACTGTGTTTGTGAGGAAAGAGGCATTGATGAATTCGGTGATGATAGGTGCGAGGGTGGGGGCACATAGTTTCACTAGGTGGGAGGGGAATTGGTCTTCTTTACAGTTGGAAGCTTTGAGTTTCATTATGGTGTCAAATACTTCTTTGTTAGTCACTGGTGTGAATTGAAATGGGGGGCCAGTAGTGGCATTTGATGTGGTCATTGATATGATGGGTGGAGTTTTGTCAGCTAGGAGCGTTTTTTTACTATCAATTTTATTTTGCAGTAGGAGGATTTTCGATGAGAGTGCGTTTTGAATAGTGGTGCACCAGTCTTTGCTAACGTTAGAAGGCGCTGAGGTTTGACAAGGGTTTTCGAGCTCTCTAAGGATGGTAAACAGTTCTTTGCTGTCTGAGGACGCATTAGTAATGCGGAGGTTGAGGGAATTGGCTTTTTCGGTGATTATTGCTGATTTATAAGGTTTGTTGGCTTCAGCGAAGGCTAATGCCGATTCTGGGGTATTGTTTTTCTTATGGAGGTGTTCAAGTGATCTTTTTGTGCGTCACTGCATGATGAGCTATTGACTACAAGATCCCACCTTCACCTCGAGATGGACACCCTGAGGTAGACGCTCTCCCAGCACTCTGATGCATCACGAGTGAGCACACATGCAGACTCTGTGGCCACTCGGGAGGAAGTTCATCGTGATCTCTCCGCCATTGGGTTCCACATGTATGTATTTGTGTCACGAGTCACCCTAGCCCTATGAAGACCAGGCTTTTGCACTTCATGGACAGGATGCACCGTCACAACCTGAGTATACACCACAATATGGCAGTCCCAGGCCACCCACACCACCTTTCCCACCTGTGCCCTGATGTCCGTGAGCCCATGGAGGGGGTATGATTTTTATGTTTTTATGTTGACTTATTGTCACTTATTTGGACACCCTCCTCCCCCGAAGGGTGGACATATTTTATTTCCCCCCGTCCAAGATGGAGACTTTTTCTTTTATCTTTTTGTCACCTTGTGTGATGTGCCGTTGCCCTATCGAGGCCTTCCTGGGTAGAGGGCTGGACATGCAGCCATGCACAGTAGAGTCAAATGTCATAGTTAATTGGACTGCAACAGCCTCACACATACAGGTGCAGATTGCAATCTACATTGATTTAGACATGTGCAGTCTGCATGAATAACTCCTTTAGCTGGTCTAATGCAATGTCCTATGTTGTTACAGGTACCTTGCATCATCCAGTATCTGCACTCCCTGAGAGGTCCACCCAGCACATTGTTTCCACCTTAGTCCCCATACCATCTGCCGGACTCTGGCCCCCTATACCCCATCGCGGAGGCACAGTGTTAGGTTGAGGTGGTGAGGTAATCACAGCAGTGCAGTTCTACCAGCAGGTAAGGTTGTGCACTGTCAATAATGTTCATGTTCATGGCTGGTGATAGTGGCATGCAGTGGCACACGTAGGGTTTGCATGTATCATGTGATTTGCTGATGGTGACTGTCACTAAAGATGTGAGTTGGGCCACATCCCCTTGATCATCCATGCATATGCTTTGGATTTCTGGTTGCACTTCCACAAAGAACAGCAGACTCACAAGCCTGTGCTGCAATTATCCTCCTTGACCCATGGGCAGCCTCTGACACTATCAACAACAGCATCCTCGTCGTCAGACTCCACTCTCTAGGCATCATGGACTCTACATTAAGATGGTTCCCCTCTCTGCTCTCTGACAGTTCAAACATTTTCTTCCTGCCACCCTTCTCCTCTCCCCCCTCCTGCCCTGTCTCCAACAGGGTCCTGCAGGGGGATTCCCTATCCACCCTACTATTCAACCTAGGCCTGAGCCCTCTCCCCACCCTTATCTGCTCCTATGACCTGCCCTGCTACAACTACGCAGATGACACACAGATCTTTCCAAGAGCCACCAGACCCTGGCTACTCCCCATCCTGACCTCACCTCGGGCTGCACAGATTCACAACCACTGCCTGACAGCTAACCACCTCCTTCTAAATCCTGGTGGAAGTGGAAACCTGATTTGCACTAATACAGCACTCTTCCGCCAACCCACCCCCTCACTGTGCTCCCTAGACCCTACTCCCACAGCATCCAGCTCCGTCAAGAACCTGGGATGCACCATGTATTGTGATAGAGCACTCTCTCACCACCTGAATGCTGCTTGTAGATCTTGTCATCTACACCTCCACATCCTTAGCTGATCCTTCCCTTGCTTAGCCTACCCTCACTGGGTCACGTCAATGTTGGCTATCACCCTCTCCTGTATAGACTTCTCTCATTCCATTTATGTGGGCACCTCTGCCTATCAGCTCAGAAAGCTCCTACAGACGCAAAACAACACAACCGGCCTCATCCTTGCACTCACTCCCAGGGAACACATGACTCCTGCACTCCAGGGGCTCCACTGGCTTCCCATTGTCCAACAAACTACCTTCAGGTCCATTTGCATCACCATTTGTGCCCTCCACAAGATAGTACTTGACTTCTTCCAACACTGACTTACAGGCTACCAACACAACAGAAACCTCACATCAGGCTCTCCACTCATCCTTGTGATCTCTTCTTTTAATTCCTCTAGAATTTTAGGTACCTCTTTCTCCATCCAGGCTCCCACACTCTGAAACTCCATCCCACTCAGCATCTGCCAAGTGGAGGACCACTTTACCTTCCGGGATGCACTCAAAACCTGGCTTTTTCCTTCCCCAAGCTGGACATAGGCCACACCCCATGCTGGGGGAACCCTGCCAGCACATGGCAGTATTGTATTGCATGTCATGCCTGCATTGGTTTTCAGGAGTCCAGCTCTTTTGGCATGCAGGTTGCCTGGCCAAAAGGAGTAAATGAGCTGAGTTGCACACAGATGGTAGCGCAGCATGCCCGTACGTCTCCCTGCACTCCAATGGACCAATTTAGTGCACTTGGACCATCTCGATTTGTACTGCTTGGCACATGTGGACGCCTGACTGCCTTCACTTGTGTTCCACACACAAGTAACTTGTTTTTAACTGTTCGCTTTCTGTATGTTTACGCATCTTCAATGTATTACATGACTTTCTTTTCAGAATTGTTGTTCAAATCTTGCACTGTAATTGACTGCACTGTGTGTGACTGTATATTTTGGGTGCATGCGTGTGAAATTCCACAGCATCTGTTCATCTGTTGTCCCTGTAAGTGTTAAGTGTTTGCACTACAGCCAATGATTCATGCCCCTATTTTTGTTATTTTTAGTCAATAAAGTTTTTGTTATTGTTTCATTCATTATTCGCATGGAATCGACTGCATGGGGATTGGGGACCTGGGTCTCTTTCTGGGTTGCCTGCCGTGGAGCATTGGTTGTTTGGGTTTGGGGCTGAGAAGCTGAGGAGTCCCCTTTAGCAGATGGCCTTCTATTCCCTGTCTGCCTTTACCCTCTCCCCCTATTGTCTCTCTTAATCCCCAAACTGTTCTATTTATCCACCAGTGTGCCTTACGACCTCTTTGCTCATGCTTCCTTCTTTTCTTCTCCTTCTGTCTCTGTCTTCCCCTCTTCCGCCCCTCTCTCAGCCCTCACCCACTCTAACAGCCTCCTTCTCTCCCCTCATCTCCCCATCAATAAATCTTCTCCTTGCTCCCCTCTCTGTCTCTCTCTCTGCGCTCCCCAGCTGCCCATTATTGCCTCTCCAGCCCTTCCCCCTCCTCCCTTGGTGTCCATTTCCTTCCCCTGTATCCAAGGGTACCCCACAGGCCTGCCTGACATTACTCTGTTCCTGAATTCTGATGTTGATGTTTTATTTGGTGCTCACACTCTTCAATGTAACTTGTCTGTTGTTGCTGGAGGGGGGACCCAGTCCATCTGTGCATACAACACACACTCATAGGGTTGGTTGATCCCTGGTCCTGAACTGTGGCTCTGCCTGCGGTCACCCACACAGCCTTTCCCATTCTGGCGTGCCACCCACATTTATAGCTGCAGTTTTAGAAAATGGATTCCACCCACCTTGGGACTGTGTCAAGGGTATGTCCCCTCAGGTGGGCCCCTTTTAATGGGTGTCTCCCACCTACAGGCAGAGCAGAGGCTGAGCATCCTGGAAGCTCACTGGTGGTCAGTTCAGAGTGGACAGGGTTGGGTGCTGTTCACCGCAGGGCAGGCCCTCTCTGCCATGCTGTTCAGCCTTTGCCACCAAGCACGTATCTGCAGCAGTTCAGAACCACTGTTCTGTGGGGTGCCAACCACCCTAACACCACAATGGTGGTAGTGGGTGGCGTGACCCATCCCACTCTCAGTTGTGCCTGAGGCCAGTCTCTCCCCTTCCTCCTCCACCACCAGGGCACACTGGACGCCTGGACCTCCCAACTCCATGGGGTGGTAAAACAGGGAGGCCATGATGCTCCAGTGCTGGGTACATGGATCCTGTGATGGTGCTGATCAGGGTCCAAACTTAGGGGAGGGAAAGAGAATAGGGACCTACAACAACCCCAGCCACGTACCCAGGGAGTGTCCCTGGAGATATTGACATTCAAGTAACCCTTAGACAAGCAGAGCCCCATGAGGTATACAGGGCGACAATGTGCTTTCAGAGTGTCGATCAATGTGTCCTGCAATTAACACTGATTCTCACATCGTGCTGCATTCCACATTGATGCACAAGACGAGTGACCCACCATCAGGAGCTACATGCATTTTTTTTTCCAGACATCAGCACAAACCTGCAAGTGCAGGACGGCTGGGGGGACAGGGCACTGCCTGTCCCACCCACCCACGCAGCAAGGCAGCCTGGCCCCCATCTAGCTTCTCCACTTGTGAGTCAGCGAAGACCATTGCGGTTTTCAAATAAACAGGTTCTGGGCACTCAGCCTGGGAAGCACACCCACCATCTTCTCCAGAAGCACAACCACAACAGGGGCTTCCCACAGTGAAGGGGACAGGCAGCACCACCTCCAGACAACCAAACCAATCCACTCATCCTTCAACAACCATGTCCTCCCACTCCCCTTTCAGGGAGGAGCTGAGGAGGGCCACAGGCAGGGTGGGGTTTGGGTGGGAACACTGGGGTCATCAAACCCCAACACAGCCTCACAGGGCCAAGCTCATGGTACCTGGTCACAAGAGTATGTCTCCTGCTGCACCGGCAAGCATGCCCATCACTCACCCACAGCAGTGGGCAGCCAGATCCTCAACATCCACTGGTGGAATAGGCCTTGCTGCACCATGGCTCTGAGCTCGGCCAGCGTGGTAGGCCACCATCCACATGGGGAGGGATTCTTTGAGAACAGCCAGGTTTCCTTTGGCTCCCAGATTCACCCATTCAGGACTTCCCTTCGGACTGTGGTTCCCCCACCAACACCCGCCCACTAGCAGGCCAGAGAAAGGAGTGCACCCGGCAAGCAGGCAGCTCCAGTGCCAGCTCGGAGTGGATGGGGTCCACTTAGGGCTCCCTAGCTGGTGCATGGTTGGTGTTCTCCCAGCTGGTTAACTCAACCCTGCCAGACATCCACGTCCATTTTCTGGGTCGTGGAACACTCCACTGGCCAGACCATGGCACAAGGGGCACCCCAAGCTATGGGTGTGCATGTCTGGGACACAACAGCTGCTCAACCAATAATTATCCTTCCACAGGTTCAGATAAGAAGCCTTGTTGTGACTTTTGCTTCCTCTGGATGATCAAGTTTGATCCTCTTCTGAGAGCTATGCCAGGGCCATCGCCAACCTCAGCAGGATCAATCCGGGGAACTCACTGACCCATCCGATCAATCAGTTATCGTGAGGGGTGGTGTGTACAAAGGGGGAATAATATGTAAATGTCACCCCAAAAATTGCAACATGTTAATAAAATGTCAATAACATGCTGACCCCCACTACACTGACTAATTGGAGCAGGGGTTGCAGGGGTGTCCCCTGCTCCCCTTTGTCGGTGTAGTGGGGGTCAGGGGTTGCAGGGGTATCCCCCACTTCCATTAGTTGGTAGCAGGGGACAATAAAGAAAAAAAAGAAAAATGGACCCTGAAACGATAGTTCAGACCCACGTTAGTGGAAGAGAACTGACGCCACTGCGTCAGAGGAGAGACGGCGGCACACTTCATGGTGTGCTGCCAAAAAGTTAAGTTGGTAGAGGGGGAGGCAGTTATGGGGATGCAGGGCACAGTGATCTATGTGAGCACTGATCCACGCCATAATAGGAGTCAGCAGTTTAATTGTCAACATTATGGGCAGCGCTGTGATCATATAGATTTTACAAAGGGCAGGGGCTTAATCCATACCAGTTTATGAACTGCACTTATTGGTAATTCCTAGTGCATGTAATATAGTTGCAAACACCAATCCATATCATGAGCACAGTTCAGCGTGTTACCCCACTTGTCGGCAAAGGGTAGGCACATGCTGATCCATTCACTGTGGTGCATGTGCACCCGCAGACATCTGACAGCATCACAAATGTGTTATTGGTCAATCTTGTGTAGCTGAATGCCACTTGTCTATCTAAGAATTCGAAGGCCAAACACTGGGGGGTCAAGTAAATAGGTGCCATGGAGGGGTCTTGTTGATTATCCTGATTACCCAGACAAAATACTCCACCAAATTGGAACAGATATGCACCAACACCCACAAAATTGAAAAAGAGCTACCTATCTGTGAATCCTTTCTGTGTATGGGCCACGTGGGGTTTACCATGTATGGTCAAATTGAGCTGCATGCTCCACTCCTGGTGGCGTCCTTCCGTCTATTCCTTTTGGTTTCAGCTTTCAAACCATGATCCCCCTCAGTACCCAAAGATTCTGGTTTCCAGAATGCTGCTCATCCAGTCATTGTGCTTGCAGGGTAAAGCCACGCAGGCTTGTTTTTCCCACCACCGTGAGGCATCAGGACAACCCCAGCAGGCCATGCTCTGATGTAACATTGTGTGGGGCTCTGCCCTTGGCCAACTTGGAGGGGTGCAGTAGTTTCAACACGAGGCCATCATCATAGTGGTTTCACAACAAAGCCCTGGTGGGGCAGCAAAAAACAAGTAGGGCACAGCCAGGTTCCTTACACACTGTCTACAGTAAACCAGAGGAAAGTGACTGAGCTTTCTTGTATTATGTGTACCAAAGGGGGAGTTCTGGCCATAAGCATCCTGTCTCCTTATGTACCCAATTGGAAATTGAAATAATTAAAAATTGACAGCCATGCAGACTTCCAGAGGAAGTGGGCTGTCTGGTAGTGCTCTGCATACCAATGGTACTGGACAGGAAGGTCCATGTGGCCCCCTGTCCAAGGACCAGCAGGACGCACAGGGCACGGGCCCCAGCAGAGCCATTTGCAAGCCTAGTGCACAAGGGTCAGGGGTGAGGAGGGGCAGCAGGGGTGCTCTGGCCAGGGTGCATTTCTGCTTTTAACTCCAGGGAGGGACAGGGATCCCAGCAGGATGCCCCGGGTCCACTGCTGGCCAGGCAAACAGTCAACCCACATTCAAAGCCGGTGTCCACGGAAGGGGACAACACCCCCAGACATCATGGAGCTCAGGCCAGGGCACAAGGTAGCTCCTTCCATGAGCCTGCTACACAAACAAAGCCCCTAGCCTCCTGGCAAAGAACCACACCATCTGCATGGCCCCAGGGGTGAATATCGAAGGTGGTTTGATGGTGCAGGGGAGTGGATGCGAGTACCTTGGCAGTGAAGGCAGCTGCTAAACGCATTTGAGCTTTGCATGGCTGGAGGCACACCCCAGGCACGCAGTGAGCACTGGTCAGTAAACCATGGTTGTCAGGTTTCACAGTTCCATGCAGGATTCAATGACCAAGTCCTTGTTTTATTCTGCAACGCATGCATATGCGAGCAGGGGAGGAGGTTTGACAAGCCCTGCCCAGGCCTCTCCAGGGGGCATGGCTCATAGTGTGAAAACAGAATCAAAATATCGAGGCTGAGTACCCCAAAAGGAAATACACTGAACACAGGTTACAAAGGAACATACAAAGTACTTTATTTTATACTGAATCCAGTTACAAAAACAGAGCAAAATCAGATAGCTATCAGCCCTCAGTACAACACAACGAACTCCAGCGTGGTTCAGAGTGTTCAGTGAGAGACGTTGTACATTAGAATGCATTCGCTTTTTATACACTTGGCGGGCACGATGTCCAGCCCCACTTCGGGTTAATATTCCATGTAATACATCACTGATCTAGGATTCGTGCCAAGTCTCGAACAACCGCATATAACTGGTTTGCCTTTAATACATGTATCAATAAGCCTATGCAATAACTGTGTATTCTAAGATTTTCCATGCAAGCCTTCTCAAACATTAAAACAATGTAGTAAAACAAGTTTTCTACGTTCAGTATTTGAATACATTGTTTCAACATATGCTCGTGGATTAGTTTTGTTGCACGAGTAATCCTTTTACACACAGGCCAACGAAGGACAAGGTCTCAGTTCACGACCTCAACAAGTGGCCTGCAGGCAAGTTACATATTAGCTATGTACAGAGGTCAAGACGGCCATGTTGTATTTTGGAATGACATCGTCCACCATTTTAACTTACAGGGTGACTTTTACAAAGCGAATCCTAAAATGGCGGATTGGCCTAAAATGGCGGCTTACATTGATTTAAGGTCAGGACCTTGCAACACGGTTTCTCTCGCAAGCGACTTTCGAGCAGCTTGGCGTAGGCCAATATACATATATTTATTGCAATAGGAGGCACGATATAATTTCACTTTTGACAAACCCTCCTTTTGGCCTATGCCAAGTGCTAAAACTACTCCTTGCAAATAACTCGCAAATAACTCCATGCATCATCGTCCATGCACCCTGAATCACTGTCGGAAATATCTATTGCCATTAGGTCATTTGCTAAAATATCTTTCAACACATATTCTTTGGAAGTTTTATCCGGGGCATACACTTTATGTCCTATCGAACCTATCGCTATCCCAAAATAATTAGCAAGAGCAAAAGTACCTTCCAACCCCAAGATCGCAAGAAGTCCCAGAACCAAGCGCTTAGATCCCAGTTTCCCTCGGGAACATGTACTTCGGAACTAAGGACGTGCAGATTCTGTATTGCCTTGAAGACAGTTGGGGAGGAATCTGGTACGAAAACACAGCAAGTGGACACACTCCACCACGCTCAGCCAGAATGACATCTAATGCCATTCGGTTTTGAAGTGCTACTAATCTTATCGCCTTTTGTTCTAACGTCATATTATAGAGTATGTCCGTGGTCCGGTTGATAGTTCTCTCCAGTACTCTCGCTAGTTTTCTGATATCTTCTGAATTTGCTATCTGCCCCCAAAATGGCACAACTGATTTAGCTATATCTCCCAAGATTTGTGCTGGGGTGTCACCATTCTCGTCCCGCCGTGGACGAGCCTTTGAAACTTCTCTTGTACTAGCTATAAACACCCCAGGTAACAGGATCCCTAAATAAGAGGTTCCCTGCCAATCCCTGGGCAACCATGGGAATGCTACATTACCGCATACAAAGTAAACAGGTTCGCCTACATACAAAGGTCTGTTTTCCCCAGTCAAATTTGCAACATTGGCACAACCTAGAAAATTTCCCATTGACTGAGTTCCATTCCTTTGTATGCAAAAAGAAACTGAATCGGGGCTATGATTAACAGTGTAAGAAGGAGGCATGGCATCCTTATTGCCTATTGGAGCCATTTTAAAGGAAATCAAAGATTGGAAAGGACGAGACAATTTATCAGAAGGCCTAATAGAAGCAACATTCGGTTTACTCCTGTTTGCAAAAAGCGAGCATCTCAGGGGAGTTAAAACACGTTTCTCAAAACTATTCAAATTGGTGCCATCAAAGTTCCCCGAGATGCTATGATTCCACCGGCCAAAGAATAGTGCTATAAGAGAAGCATAGCAAGCAGTTGTCAAAGGTAAAGAATGAATATACCAACCTAGCTCCTTATCCCCGTGTTGCGGTAAATGTGAGCAGACCCAACAGTTAGATTTATTAAAAATCGCATGCGTAGCATTAATGATAAGCAGTAGAGTGTTATTGTGGTACCTTTGTCTGTGCTGAGAATCCCTAGGGGATAGAGTATGCAAATGTACAAAGGGAGTAGGAACGATAGGTGTACTTTCAGTAGGCAACAAAAGTTCTAAAGAGTGAGTTTCCTCGAGGTACCACAATCCTAAGGCAGTGACTATTAAAAAACCAAATATCATTATAAAGATACAGCAATACATTTTCGGGGCCCAGGCATTTTGTCCATTGTCCCGGTTGGTCACCCCCTTATTTACAAGTCCCATACGAGCGGTAGCGGTAGCAGGCATTGTAGTCTTCAAGCGGACACTCCAAAGTTCGTTGCTGGCGACCTCCCGGTCGAGCGACTTCTTAGTCCTTCCACAACCCTAGCTAACAGAATCCCCTTTCTCAAATTCTGGGCAAAAACAAGCCCTCGATGATCCTTTTCTTCTTCAAATGCACAGCCGAACCGTGCCGTAAGTCTATCAGATGCACAGAAAAACCGTGCCGTAAGTCTATCAGATGCACAGCAAAACCGTGCCGTAAGTCTATTTCCTCGGACGTAGATTGTACCTTACTTTTCCCGGTACTGATTGATCCGGAAACAATATGTCGTCACTTCCTGCTGGAAGCAACGTGTTGGAAGCAAGTGAAGGTGCCGAATTTGAAATGGCAGTTTCCGGATGCAAAACTTTTGGAGAGTGTAGAGACAAGATGGCAGCTTCCCCAAGCCTTACGGGCTCAGAGAGATTCTCCGACACACTCCCAGTGCTACTTACTGCTTTGGGATCGTTGGTTGCAGTATCAGCGAGGGGTTCTGTTTCTTCTGTAACGTGTGGCACAGGGTGAGGAAGTTTCTTGACGTGGGACGCGTGGATCCAGTTCTTTCTCCCAGCAACCCGCACCGCTGTCTGGGTGACCAACAGGACTTGGAATGGCCCACGCCAGCGAGGCGCGAGGCAAGAGGAGCACTCAAACGATTTGACGAGCACCCAACTTCCAGGCCGTATGCTGTGGCCCGGGCCCTCGTATCGCACATGTAACGCTTCTCGTACCTGGTGATAAATCAAATACAGGTTTTTAGTCAACTGACTACAATAATCTGAAAGTAATACATTTTCAACATTTCTCAATGACTTGTGTTTAGGAAGGTTCCAAATGTTGGCAGGTCTCCCCATTACCACCTCAAATGGAGGGAGCCCTATCTTAGTTTGAGGGGTTGTGTGCATCGATAACAACACGAACGGTAAGGCGTCCGGCCATTTTAGTTTGGTGCCGGCACACGTCTTAGCGAGCTTGTTCTTAATTAAACCGTTGTGTCTTTCTACTAGTCCGGCGCTCTGAGCATGTCTGGCCGAATGGAACCGTTTGTAAATTCGTAATGCCGTACATATCTGCAGAATTACAGCAGCGACAAAATGTGGACCATTTTCCGACCAGATGACTCTTGGTAGCCCGAACCGCGGGAAGTATTCCCTTAACATGATTTTTGCAGTAGTCATAGCTGTAGCATCTTTAACAGGGAAAGCCTCAACCCATTTACTAAAGGCGCAGATAACCACCAGCACATATTTCTTATTATCACATTGTTCCATTTCAATAAAGTCAAAGTGGATCACTTCGAAGGGGACAGAGGGTGGCCCAAAAGTTCCCCTTGGAGTTACTGTCCCCTTTCCCACATTATCTTGTAGGCAAATCATGTAATCCTGGATGTAGCGCTGGGCAATTTTCTAAATCTTGTCATTTACCCTAACTTTCTCTAACATTTTTTGTCATCTTCTGGGCACATACATGCCATCATCATTACATACGCGTCAGGGAGTAGCCATTTCCCTTCCACTATATCCACCCAACACCCGTTATCATCAAGTTTCCCCAAGCCTTCAGCCCCCCTTTGGGATTCTTCTAACGTGGCATCAGCTTGGATATCCCGTACAGACCCAACACCCTCATCCATCGCATAAGCATTTACAGTCTCCCTTGAAACATACATCTCCGTATGAGGATCGGTGGCAGTTTGTCTAGCTATCTGATCAGCGAAAGCATTCCCTTTCCCTATATCATCTGTAATCTTTCGATGTGCTGCACATTTCATAACTGCTAACTGAGTAGGGAGCGCAAGCGCTGAGAGTAGTTGTACTATTAGGGAGCCATGTTGGATTTTGGTGCCATGTGAAGTTAGGAACCCTCTCTGTGACCAAAGTCTCCCAAAGTTGTGAACCACCCCAAAGGCATACTGACTATCAGTATATATATATTCACTGCAAGCCCTTTGGAAAGTTCACAAGCTCGGGTCAGTGCTATGATCTCTGCGGCCTGTGCAGAATTATGCGTGATTCTCTTAATTTCCACAACCGTGCTTAACGTAGTGATCGCATAAGCAGCTGTGGATGTACCATCCGGAAGTTTGAAGCAGGAGCCATCACAAAACAGCTCTCCTTGCGGATTGTCCAAAGGAGTATCTTTCAAATCGATTCTACCCTTTGTCTCTTGCTCGGTCATTTATATAAACAATCATGTGGCACTTCATCGCCGCAAGTAGTATCTTGCGGGAAAGGTAGAAGTTCAGCCGGATTAAGAACACAACACCTCTTAATTTGAATGTGAGGAGCAAACAAGATCAATTCATATCTTGTCAACCGTGCAGAAGTGAGGTGTTGCGTTTGAGTTCGGTTCAGTAGAACATCTACAGAGTGAGGCACCATCAGGGTTAGATCATGGCCTAGGACCATTCCCTCACTCTGTTTTACAGACGCAGCAGCAGCGGCGACAGCTCACAAACATCTTGGCAAAGCGCATCTACAGGATCAAGGGCGGAAGAAAAGTAACCGCACGGCCTATTCTTCCCTCACATTCATGCACAAACAACACAAAGGCCTTTTCATAGTTTGGTGTGCCCAAAACTTGTACAGAGCATAATACAGTTTTAAGCAAATCAAACGATTGCTGGTGTTCCGCGTTCCATGGCAATGGCGAAGAAATACCCTTATTTGTCAAAGCCAACATCGGTTTGATCACTAGTGAAGAATTTGGGATCCACAACCTACAGTAAGAAGCCCTACCTATCAAGGCTCTAATTTCCTTCTGTGTATTTGGGACAGGCATGCCAGAAATGTGTTTTATTCTTTCAGGTGTCAATCTTCTTCCCTCCTTTGACAGGAGATAGCCTAAATAGGCGACCTCCTGCCAACAATATTGACATTTTTTAAGCAAAGCTTTGTGACCATGCTTGGCTAGATGGATAAGCAATAACACAGTGCCCTCCTTACAGGCACTCTCAGAGTCAACAGCTAAAAGCAAATCATCAACGTACTGAAGCAAAGTACAGGTAGAGGGCAATTCAAGGGTATCAAGATGTTCTTTCAAAGCCCTACTATAAATGCTAGGACTCTCTGTGTACCCTTGAGGTGCATGAGTAAATGTGAACGAGCGTCCCCCTAAGGTGAACGCGAAGAAGTATCTGCTATCCTTGTGTATAGGAATACTAAAGAAAGCATTCTTTAGATCCACCACACTGAGGTAAGTAGCTGTAGCTGGAATCAAGGTTAGAATTGTCATTACATCAGGCACAATTGGAAATTGTGGAGCCACGACTTTATTAATGGCACGTAAATCAATTATGAAACGGAATGGAATTGCATTATCGCCTTTCTTGTACACGGGTAAAATTGGACTATTACACAAACTTCCTGAAATTTCTTCAATCACCCCGCGATGCACAAAATCGGAAACAATGCATTTCAAATCTCGCTCGCCCTCAACTGAAATCTTATACTGGGGAATGCGTGGCAGCTCAATTCCATGTTTCAAAACTATCTTAACAGGTTCATTCTGTAAAACACCGACATGTTTGTCGTCAACAGCCCATACGCTCTCTGGTACATTAATGAATTCTGGCAGCAAAGATCTAGTCAAGAATTGCGATACAGAAAATTGCTGTGGTGAAATCGTCAAGCGCACTCCATCAGAAGAACAATAAATCACTGCATTTAATTCATTTAACAGATTCAACCCCAGCAAGTTCTCTCCGCAATTCGAAGTCAACAGAAATGGACAATGGTCCGTAAAGGGACCCAAAGAAATAGGTACCGGCATAGAAATCGGACAAACAACTGGTGTACCAGAAAACCCTACTGAAATATTGGTTTGCCCTGACAGTGGAATGTTTGGAACCCATGAATGATCAATGGAACACTTCTGTGCTCCAGTGTCTATCAAAAACTGATGTTTCCTATTTCCCACCACCATTTCAACGCAGGGACCTTTCTGATTGATGGGAATAGGTGTAGGTTCCAAACCCTGCTTCGGGCAATCCTAACGAAACAGAATATTGTCAAAAGGAAGCTCTTCAGATAAATATGCAGCGGAAGGATGATCAAATATGTTCCTGGTGTCCACACTCGACGTCTGATTGTCCTGCGAGAAAGGTTGCTGAGGGTCCTGTGCAAACTGACCTCTACCGGGGCCCCCTACACCAGGGCGACCTCTGGATCTCCTACCCATATTTCCAAATGTATTATTTGCCCTTTGTTGAAGGACGGGGCATTGTGCTCACCAATGACCCTCTCGATGACAATAAGAGCACTGGTTAATTTTCACAGGACCCAAGGGCACATTCCCCTGCGGGACATACTGACCTCTAACCTGAGAACTACCCCCTCTGGGGCCTCTAACAATTTGCTGCAATAGCACTTTAGTTTTCAAATTGCCTTTTCGTTTTTCAACCCTATCTTTTTCATTATTGACACGGTTCTCGTAGTACTGAGCCATATGCAGTACTTCTTATTGTGATTTCGCCTGCCAAGCACTCTCAGAAGACATCATTTGTGACTGGATGTCAGGCAGCAACCCACGCACAAATTTGTCCACGAACAACCTTTTCCCAGACTCTGTGCCTAGGTCTTGTCCACTGAAATCCGAGAATACCTGTTCGAACCGATTAAACTCGGTAGCACCCTCAGACTTTCCTTGGACACAGGCCGTAAGTTTGTCCCATATAATTCTTTTTTCTGGAATAATAGTTTTTAATTTTGCAATAATTCTATCAGGCAGAGTTAGTATCACCTGGGGCGGTCTTTCACCAGCTGGGCTTTCTCCATTGAGTCTAGTTATATTTACCCATGTATCTCCCAACCCTGGTACCTCGTCTATAGTTCTAACTTGCTTCCACAAATTTACGGGCAGGAGTACAGGGAATAACAAATCGATATCACCTGCGGTGAACACTGAGGACTGCAAAACGGGCTCTGTTTCTTTATAGAATTCTGTCGGATTTTTCCTAATATCAGGAATGGATTGCCTAATAGTATTCACTTCCTGTCTTGAGAACGGGACGTGAACGAACTGTGATACATAATGTGCAGGAATGTCCACAGCGACTATACCCTGCGCAGCGTCGGCCGCAATCTCAACCTTTGGGACAAATGTCAGAGGAACCTCTCTCATTGGCAACTGAGAAGAAGGTGACTCCGAACGCTTACTAAGCAACAGAGCTAAATCGAGCGCTAAAGCAGTCGAAGAAGTGTCAAGTAAAAAAGCTCTCTTGTAAATACTCAATAACTCTGTGGGACAACTAATCTTTCTTTTTACACAATCATCCTGTAGGTACTCTATCATTACCTGTATCACTTTCCTCTGCATTTCTGGCGTATACTGACTATATGTGTCATATACTTCAACTGGAGTTATCGACATATCCGAAATCAATCTAAGCGCATCTTTCGTACAAATTCGTGTTTCCTCAGATATCGATTTTTGACAAGGAAGGAACCATTTCTGTACATACATATTTTCCTCCTCGTCATCCTCATTCTGTTACTTTGCTAACTCCTTTCTATAGCCAAACAACCTCTCGACATGCTCATTTACCTTCTCCACAGTGTCTCTAGAAAACGCTAGAGTATTTAGATCCCTTAACCCTTGCGGCAGATCCACATTATTTAATTTTCCCCACATTATACATAACTGAATCCCTAAACCTTCAATAAAAACTTTTTTCACAGGAAAATTATCCATATTACAAAGTGTGGCAAAAACACTAGCTTGATCATCCTTCTCCATACAGTGCTTAGCCCATGCAATTAACTCACGTTTCTTCTCCCGTGGTATGGCATTGCGAGTGACAACCTTTGACCCTGCACCTCGATCCATTACAAGCGGCTCAGGACCACTTGGAAGAGAGGGAGCAGGCAAATTCAATGGAGGTACTGTAACTGGTGCAAAAATAAGAGGTGGAGGAGCTGGAGGAAGGGGAACATTAGGAGGAACAAGAACAACAGGAACAACAGCAGGTGGAGCAGGAATAACAGGAGGAAGAGGCAAAGCAGCAGGATGAGGAACATATGGAGGTGGCGCAGAAGCACCAGGCCTTCGTTCATTTAGTAACTTATCTATAAATTCATCGGAAGTATGGAGATCTTTGGACGGATATATTTTATGAATTTCAAGTGAGAAAGCCCTGTCCATATTTCTAGTCGATTCAGAATGTTTATCTTGGTCATACAATAATGCTTTTTCGGCGTTCGTCTTATGACGGCACGCATGCTTCTCTCTACTTTTAAGTTGTTGCAACGCTTCTTTTTTCCAATTCTGCAAAACATCAAATGCTGCAGGTCTAGCCTTTTTCTTTAATAGAATTGACTCTAAATACTCATTACGAGGGATTTCGAAACTACCATTGATTGGCCACTGAAGTTCGGAGGCATGTCTTCCAATGCCATGCTTACAGTTTCCAAAGATTGTCTATCGCTGCGGAACAATGCCCTAAAGCAGGTAGACAATTTCCCAGGCATATCAAATTATTGGTGTTACCTGGTCAATAATTGTGTCAATAATTGTGTCTGCAGATACAATGCCCCAAATACAAATTTTCAGGGTTGAATTAAGAGTCGAGTCACGACTCACCAAAACAAACCTAAGGAGGTCCGACCGGATTTCAAAGAATCTTACCTAACTAATCTTACCTCGTGTATTGTGATTTCGGCAAATCTGCCCGCCTCGATAAGTGGACCCTCGTCAAGATGCCGTCTCAGACCACAAGCTAATCGTCCAGGGATCGGGTTGTGCAGTGCTGCTGAGGTGTCACGTCTCGTTCAGTGTTGCCCCTTTTTGTCACACCGTCCGATCCCGATCCGATAGCGTGTGTCAACCTTCAACAATCCGGCATCAATCTTGAGGGTCCCTATTTGGGCGCCAACTATGAAAACAGAATCAAAATATCGAGGCTGAGTACCCCAAAAGGAAATACACCGAACACGGGTTACAAAGGAACATACAAAGTACTTTATTTTATACTGAATCCAGTTACAAAAACAGAGCAAAATCAGATAGCTATCGGCCCTCAGTACAACACAACGAACTCCAGCGTGGTTCAGAGTGTTCAGTGAGAGACGTTGTACATTAGAATGCATTCGCTTTTTATACACTTGGCGGGCACGATGTCCAGCCCCACTTCGGGTTAATATTCCATGTAATACATCACCGATCTAGGGTTCGTGCCAAGTCTCGAACAACCACATATAACTGGTTTGCCTTTAATACATGTATCAACAAGCCTATGCAATAACTGTGTATTCTAAGATTTTCCTTGCAGGACTTCTCAAACATTAAAACAATGTAGTAAAACAAGTGTTCTAGGTTCAGTATTTGAATACATTGTTTCAACATATGCTTGTGGATTAGTTTAGTTGCACGAGTAATCCTTTTACACACAGGTCAACGAAGGACAAGGTCTCAGTTCACAACCTCAACAAGTGGCCTGCAGGCAAGTTACATATTAGCTATGTACAATATACATATATTTATTGCAATAGGAGGCACAATATAATTTCTATTTTGATAAGAGGGGTACCAGTCAGTGCCCTGGCTGTCCAGGGGTGCTAACCAAGCCATTGTGCACCTGCCTCTGATGCAGTGTTCTGGTCATGTTACTCAGCAGAGTTCCGTACTGGGGAAACAGCCCACTCCGGAGAAAAAATCTCAAATGCATCAAGGGCAAGCCCCTAAATGGCCAGGAGTGCTACCCTACGCTTTGGTGCCACTTGGTAGAGCATAGCTCTCAAGTTAGCTTGTTGCATACGGACACTTCAAGGCTGTTCAGTTGTTTTTCTTTCATGCACAAGCTGAGAAGATTATTTAGGGTGAAATGATGTGGATGGTAGCCAATTATGTACTTTGTGCAGGCTGGTACATGTAACGCAGGCAAGCACGGGGTATGATGTAATTGATGGCAGGCATGTGTTCCCTGTGTTGGGTGTATTCATGTGCGTGGCCTGAGGTGAGCAGTTCCAGCAGCCTAATTTCGGAGGGAGACATGGAGATGGAAGCCTGGTGAGTCATTGCTTGCAGTTGTTGCATGGGTTGCAGGGGGGGGTACACAGTGGTGCTGTTTTGGGGAGGGATGATGTCTCTGTGTGGGGTGTTTTTCAGTGTGTTGGCCTGAGGTGAGCACCTACAGCTGCATGGGTGCAGAGGGAGACCTGGAGGTGGGAGTTATAGCTTGCAGTTGTTGCATGGCACTCAGGGTGGCACAGGGGACAGTGCCATTGGTGCAGGGATGTGTTACCTGCTCTGCCCTTGTCCTGCTCTGCCCTTGCCCTGCCCTTTCTTCTCAGGCATTCTACAAGAAGAGACAGTTGCTGTTATGCAAGGACACAGGGCTGTGGAATGCCTACATGCCACACCTCAGCAGTATATGCTGGTTTCGCCAACTACAGAGCAGTGCATCGCTACATGAATGAGGACAGCTGGAGCAGACTCTTAAGGGAAAAGAGCTCATGTTAGATTTACATCTTTCTTGAACTGAACTTGCACTTTTCTCAGTCTGCATGACTATTTCTATGGAGATGTGTTTTATGAGCTCTACTGTTGGCATGGAATGGATTAGTCAATCCACCTATATATTAGTTTGAGACAAGCCTAGGGTGGCCAGAGCAGTCCTCGCAAGTGTTTGTTCCTGCTTACATTATGTGCTGTGCCTTTCTACTTGTGTTCTGTGTGTTGTTGGGTGCATGAGTGCACAATTAATTGTGGTGAGCATGTGAAAGTGTTAACAGATTTCATTGATTGTGTTGTGTGCTTTTGTGTGAGTGTCAAGAAAACTGTTGTTTCCACTTGCTATGAATGTGTCAGTGGTTTGTGCACTTTATTTGATGGCTATGGACACACACAGTTTGCCTCTCCCAGACACACATTCTAAGGGTGTTATTATGGGCAAGGTGAATCATCATTGAAGAGCAACAGAGATGTGACTTCACTCTGTGTGCTCCACAGTGGCTGCTATTCATGTGAAGTAGGTCTGCACAACCTGATTGCATGCATCCTGTACCTGTGCACTTTGGCCTGCCAAGGGGATGGGTGGTGCCTGTGTCTGTGGGTGATGTTCCTCCTGCGGCTCGACTGGTATGCCACGCTGTGTAGCAACATTGTGCAAGACACAGATGCCACAATGATCTTGCATACTACTGGTGGGGCATATAGAAATATGCCACCATAATGGTCAAGGGAGCGGAAGTGGGACTTAAGCGCCCAGAATATGCTCCACTATGCCCCTAGTGCTATGTGTGTTGCGTTATACCTTACCTCAGCTGAGGTGCCAGTATTCCTGAATGGCGTGACCAGTAATGTTGAGAGCGGGTAGGCACTGTCCCCTGCAAATGTGGAAATGGGTGTTGTTAGCATCGATTGTCATGGGCTGTTATTCTATGTGTTATGTGACTTCTTGCATGTGCATGATAGTTGATACTCACCGATGAGCCAGGTATTGCCAAAGGTTCCCGATGCCAGGGTCTGGTATAGTGGAGAACAGTGGTAAATGAAGCTATTGTGTGTTCTGCCTGGGAAATTTGCATTTACATGCATGATAACTCCCTTCACATCGCTGATGACATGTGCATTGATTAAATGCCAATGCTTCTGGTTGCGGAACATGTGCTTGGTCGCTCAATGGGGCTTTAGCACAATATGCGTACAATCAATGGCTCCCAGTACCCGTGGAAAGTGTGCTAAGGCATAAAACTCCTGCCACACTCTCTTCCTTGCCTGCAGTGTGTGGGGCATGTTTATGTGCCTACACACATAGGATGATATACAGCGCAAGACCTGGTAAAGGCACCAGGATTGCGTGACCTGCGATATGCCCCCAACAATGACAGAGGTGTATTGGAATTGGCCCATAGCCAAAAAATGTAGGGCTGTCAGCACCTTCTGCAGGAGTGTAAATGCATGGGAGCAGATGGTGGGTGATGCAAGGTTGTCCTCCCACTCCCTGACCAGGTTTTAGAATGACATGGGAAGGGAATCTGTACTTTGCATATACCTCGTCATCTAGTATGCCAAAAAGCATTGTGCGAGGATGGAAAATCCTGTACCTCGCCAACCTCCTCCTCCTTCTTCTTCCATGAACATGTACGATCGCTGCCGCTATGGTGGGATTCAACCTGGAAATGCACTTGTGTAATGGCGGGCCTGACATGCTTTTATATGTGGCCTTTGCGCTTTGTATGTTGCGTTGCGTGTCATATGGCGGTGAGATCACAAGGTTTGCGTGTGCCTTTTCACTCCGGGAAGTTGCGGTTAGTAATCCACGAATTGGGTTATGTTTGCGTTTGAGTGGGCGTGTTGGTTTTACGTGGCACGTCCCTCAACACACCCACGTTATTCCTTGTTTTTCCTCATTTTGCGCAAAGAATGGGGAATATGCATGTTCCTCCCCATGTTTGTTTCTTTGCACTGGCACTTCCCACACTTTGCGCAGTGTGTCGCGCAAAGCGCTCAGCACCACGCAAAGGAGGTAAGGACCCATGCAAAGTGAGTGCAGACCCATGCAAAGACCAATCCATGAATCAGCAACATGAGTTTGGCGTGCAGCAAAGTGCACTTTCTTTGGCACACAAACCATTCTATGAATCAGACCCTTGATGTCCTGAGTTGAATGTGTGTGTTGCTGTTTCAGACGACTGCCAACATAGGGCAGCTGCTTTGGGGCCTTTCTGGGGGTTGGGGCCCATGTGAACTGAAAAACGAAGAGTCCTGATGGTGTCCCTGCCCTTTACAAGGAACAGGAGGCATTAAACTGGCACTCCAACTGGGGCCGCATAGCCTGTTTTCAGTGCACCACTAGTGGACCATATGTATTGTAGGAATGGTGCCAGATCCACCCTTATATAGAATCCGCCTGAAAATGTATCTCCATAACCCGGATATAGGTAAATCAAACACCCATGTCCGCGCCAACATTCAGAGACTAACTTCAGAGTTCAGAAGAGTTCTGCTCTGGTTTGTCTTTTTTTATTTGCTTTGCATTCACGCACATGAAAGTGTGTTTAACGGTTGATGGCTGCAAACTCATTAATGAGTGGGTAATGGGGAGTGGCTATGGTCTGTGCGATCTCCCGATTTGCAGAAAGCTGCCTAAAAAAAGAGGTTGGCTCCTAGTGCAGGGACGTCATTTAGGGGTCGCCAGGGGTCGCACTTGCGACCCCTGAGGTCTCCCTTGCTTTTTTTTATATAAATAAATTGAAGCTCTAGGGCTGTGGCCAATGCAATGTGGTTCTTTGTTTCTAGAGTAGCTGGCTTTCTTGTTCAGGCTTCTTGAAAAAAAAAACGGGGTTCCACAAGTGTAACACTTTGAGCAGTGACCCTAAATAATTAAGAATAGGAATAACAAATGATTTGTCTTTCTGGAAAAGTTTTATTTCAGGTCACTTCAGGGCGTGCGTCACTGATTTAGTCTGTTCTTAAACACCTCAAATTCACAATGCAGACATAATACTCCAAAAAGCATTTAGAGTAGAATAAGCATCCATTTTGGACTATGTATTTTTCTTTTCGCAAGTTTCAGTGATGGCATGTTTTTTTCTGGTACATGTGGTGATCCATTCTTGTATGACATGTTTATCAAATTACAGTGATATTGTAACCATATTTTTCGTGGTGTACTTAGGTACAATGCTATGTGATACCACTTCCTGTTTTGTCAAGGGGAAAAAGGTTGTGTTCCATTGCTTCCTGTGATGTCACTTCAGTGCGGGTTCAAATGACATCCCTTCTGTGATATCATAAGAGGTCAAGGTTCATGTGTTGTCACTTCCGCTACCCCTGGCATTTTGCTGAAATGACGTCCTTGTCCTAGTGTCTGGATTCTTTCCATTTCCAGCAGTGATTGTAAGACAAGCGACTGTCCAATACACAACAAATTGGGGAAGCAGCCTTTTTTAAGGGAGCGTGCGCATGTATAGCACTAGAATGGCCCCCACAGACTGTAACTTGGATCCTGTGTCTTTTATAACAAATTTCTGTATTAGTCCAAAAGCTTGTTTAGAATTTAAGAGGTTGCTCATGTGAAAAGCACCACTCTGATGGCCATCTATTGGCAATGGGGAAAATATGCTCTCAGTCGTGGATTTGAAATGTATCACCCTGACACCATTTTAAGACATCTGAAACCTTCAAGCAGTTCACACCTGACAGCACCCTTCCAGAGGCACAAAGTACATGCAATCCATGGATGCAGTAACGGCAAGGTCAGCATTGTCAGCGCGAAATGTGAGATTGCTAATGCAGTACTTGTGAGGGGAAGCGATCACAATGCATCAATTCATGCTGGGCCTTGTGGGTAGGAAGCACGACACTGACTGGCAGCCATGGCGTGGATCAAAAGACCGGAGCGATATGCAAATTTATTTTAAGATGAGTAAGTATGTCAGACACAGCACTTTATGTTAAATGGAACCTGTGATGTTTCGCAATCAGGTAGGCACCAAAGAGAAATTACAATAATACACCTTGGAGGTGACAGAAATATGAATTAGCATTTCAAATAAGGTCTCTGAATGCATCATCCTTAATTTATCAGCAGTCATTGGGTGACAGAAAAGAGGTTTAAGCGAGTATGTACTGCTGACCATTGCAGCAGCGAAGTGCCCATGCAAATGAATGTTCATGTTCAACATATAAATTCAGTGGGAGGGTGGTCCAAGGCTATTTGTCGAATGTCTAGGTCAACTCGCTATCAGAATGGTGACTAAGGGCATTGAGGGGACAGAGAGTTAGCCGATGAGCGTGTTGCGAAATCCCTGCATTTCAATTGTTAGCTCCAGTCAAGACAAAAAACATGGACGATTCTCCTTGGTGATTTTTTCTTTTTTTCAAATAATAGTTCATATGGAAACTGTGAGTGACACGACAACTACAGAATTGCAGAGTGACAAACAATGTGGTTCACTGCACAACTTTTCAGGACAACACTTGATGCAACATTGGCGCTAACGCGCTGTACTATTAATTACGTTTTTAATGTTTTTAAAACAGTTTCAAACAACCCACTTTTGAACATGTGATTCAGGAGGACCTTTTCAACATCTTCATCCCCCTACATTTACTTTGTTCACATATATTTGTCATCAAAGTACAATAAAATCAGATACATAATAATAATTAATTATAGCAGTTTGACTTATTTATTTATTTATTTATTTTGTTCATTTGTTACACGCCCAGACCCTGGGGTATCAGAACCCTATACAAATATATTCACACATACAATTCAAAATACATTGTCAGGATAAAATGGCTCATACTCATTAAAAATTAGGCGTTAGTTAAACAATTACCCAAACCAACTCACGAACAATTAAGACATAAATATGAAAGGCAATACCAAAAACACATCAAGGTTTTACGTAAATGTCATTCTCATAGACAGTCCTATTAACATAACAAGTAAATGTTGTACCAAAGTAAATAAGATTGGCTACTTGTTTAGAACTTTTTTCAAGTTCTATTGAAATAAATGAGACCACCAAGGGTTCAAATAACAGGAAAGCAGTTCCTCTGACCAGTTCCACAACGGTGGATTTCACCCAGCCTTTTGGAGAGTTGAGGGTGGGGGGGGTGGGGGAATTCGGTAAAACATATGGTGAAATAAAATGTTCTGTAAAAACACATGCAACCATACGGGGCCATCCAGTGTTACTTTCTCTAAATAGGGAGACAATGAACTTGTGTAGAGATTAAAAAGTAGGGGCGACTGGACACAGCCTTGCCACGCCCCCTTCTCTGCACCAGTAGCCGCTGCAAGTTCCCCCTCTGTCTCACACCTCACTCTTGCCTGAGCATCCCTATATAATTGCATGAAAAAGGGTCAATAGAGGAGGTGTAGCTTGGCGACCGTATTGCTATGTTTGGAGGTTTGAAGGAGGTTGCGCCCGGCTTGGTGAAGGTGGTCCTGATGAAAAGCATCCAGTCCTGTAGCATTTCCAGGTATGGAGAGAGATCCCCTGAAGCCAATCCCCCCCTCCCTGGAAGGAGGCAAGGGCTTTTGTAGACCCCTAGTAGATGCATATCTTGGGTATCTAGAGGGAGGCATGAGACGGCCGGAGGCAGAGCTTTCCTATCTGGGAGATGGATGACTCACTGCCTCTTCTGCTTGGGGACATGGACATTTCACCATAACAGGATCCTTGTAAGGAAGTGGAAAGCTTTGTGGTAGGTACCGGGAGAGGTGAGTCTGGGCTGCTTCAATGGATGAAACATCCATGGCAAGACTCTGACTTTTGTGCATATGAAGTCTCATAGGGATGGCAAGAAGGCAGATTCCTTTTATCCCAGGATTAGTTCCCAGTGAAGTGATTCAACCAAAGCTATTTTGTCAGGTTATTCCCTCGAGCCAAGCTGTAATGGGGGTGCTCTGTAGAATTGGGAAAACCACCTTCCAAGGCCCACTTCTAAGGCCCCTGTCAGATTCTTGTCCGCTTACAGGTTGCTAGAAGCTTTTTCTGGCACAGCCCAACCCTCCATGAGGCTGCTACCCCTGGACTATTGGACTCCCATGACTCTCCTACCTTATTCTGCATGAGTTAGTTCCCCTCTTCTCGATTTCCCTGTACTTCCATTTTCAGTGGGTACTCTCAGCTCTCCCCATTATGTATCCTTTTGAAGCTGTTCTGTACTCACCTTTACCATCTGATGCCCACTATGAATTCATTAACTACCTGGCCCTCATTTAACTTGAAAGTCAAACTTGGGTGTATTTTGCATTTAACTTGAAAGTCAAACTTGGGTGTATGTTGCATTTAACTTGAATGTCAAACTTGGGTGTATTTTGCATTTAACTTTGCCCATTGATTGTAACCTGCTAGCCGAGTGACTGTTCAATACCGCTGGACTTGCTTTCTCTTCCCTCTGCCTCCTCTCTTCACACTCATGGCGCTTTCTGTTTCTCCCATCTATTCCAACTGCTTCTCTATCAACTATCCTTCCCTTCTCACTAAGTCTGGTAAGAAGAAATTTAAAAAGGATATCTTGGCCTCCAACCCTGATCTCCCTATTGCTGATACCTATAACAGCGCCTCTTCCAGACCGACCCTCACCAACATCCTCTTTGTTGTTCCTTCACCGGATCTATGGACCCCTCCTTGAAGAACTGGACCTTGATGTCCTTGGTCTTACGGAGAAATGATTCATGGCCAGCTCTGTCACGAGCTTTGACACTCTCCACCCTGATCGCTACAAGATTCTCTCTGCACCCAGATCCACTCGGCCTGGAGGGGGTGTAGCCCTGATCTTTCCTGAGTGGATTCCTGCCACTATCATTCCCACTCAGATCTACTCCTCTTTCAAATGCCTTGTCTGCAGGCTCTCAATATCTCCTAGTCACTCCCTTACTGTTGCCACTCTCAACCGGCCCCCTGGTCAAATAACCTCTTTTCTCTATGAGTGGGCTGACCTCTCCTCCTTCCTCCTGGCCTCAACCACTCACCTACTCCTCCTTGGTGACCTCAACATCCACCTCGATTCTCCCTGTCCCTCATCTCTGCTCTTTCGCAACCTCTGCAATTCCCTTTCCCTCTCTATCCTCCCCTCTGGCCCTACGCACTCTGCAGGACACACACTTGATGTCCTTATCTCCTCTGGCCTCCTTCTCTCTATCTCTCATACCACTCCTCTATCCTGGAGTGACCATTGCCTCCTCTCCCCTCATCTCTCACTCTCTTCCCTCCTAGCCAAGCCCACCCCAACACTGCCACCTACGTTCTTGGACCTCCGACCTAGGAAGCGTGTGTCAGTTGAGGCTTTTGCTGCCACCTTCTCTCCCACCCTCCTCCTCTGGATGACTCACACCCGGACACAGCCCTGTCCCTACTCTACTCTTCCATTTCTGATACTCTTGATGCTCTTGTCCTTGTCATGAGGATCCGCTTGAAGTCCAAAGCCAAGTGCAATTCCTGGTATGACTCCGACCTAGCTACACTTAAACGTAAGGGGCTGAGAGGAAATGGAAGGTTTCTTGCTCATCACCTGACAAACTGGCCTGTCGCCTGCTCCAAAGGCAATACTGACTCTCTGGCATCACCAAGAAGGGAGTCCACATTCAAGCCCGTGTCTCTGCGGCATCAAACAACTCGGCCGAAGTCTTTAAAATCTGCAAGGAGCTTGCCAACCCTGCTGCAGTCTCTACCCCTTCTCTTGTCTCCCAGGCTCTCTGCAATGCCCTTGCCTCACACTTTATCTCTAAAACCCAGGACATTCTGTCCACCCTCTCTTCCCCTCCCCTCCTATTCCCTCTGAGTCTGTGTTTGCTGACCCCCCCTTCACCACCCCACCACCCTCCTTCTCGTCCTTTCCACTTTTCTCCCCTGATGAGGTCGCTGGACAAGTCCGATCTATGAAAGCCTCGTCAAAACAGGTTCATCCTTATACCCTCTATAACCATCAAGGACCACATTGACACCTTCGCTCCAGCCCTTGCCGATTTTTGCAACCACTCCTTTGCCTCAGGATCCTACCCCTCCCCTCTGAAGCACTTCCTTGTGCATCCTATTGTCAAGAAACCCACAGCTGATCCTTCCTGTCCTGCTAACTATCACCCAATTTACATTACTCCCTTTCTGGTCAAACTCCTAGATAAGCTTGCCATCTCTCAGCTTAACCTTCATTCCAATTCTGTTGACCATCAGTCTGGCTTCAGAGCTGCCAGAAGCACGGAAACTGCTCTCCTGAACATCCGTGAAGATCTGCTCTCCAACCTTGACTTTAACATTCCCTATGTCCTCATCCTACTCGATTTCTCTTCTGCCTTTGACACAGTCAACTATACCATCCTGCTCAAGCATCTCCATGATAACCTGGGTATCACTGATCAGGCTCTGGCCTGGCTGACCTCTTTCCTCTCTGACCGACCCTCCCAGGTCCAACTTGGGTCGTTCCTATCATCTATCTTCCTCTCTACCTGTGGTGTTCCTCAGGGGTCTAACCTCTCGCCCTGGCTTTTTAACCAATGGCTGGCAACTCTCGCCCACTACATTGCCATATTCTGCTCTAATTTCCAGTGCTACGCTGATGACACTCAACTCATTTTTAGGCTGCCCTCAGCTACCTCCTCTCCCTCTCTCATCACTGATTGCCTAACTGCCATTCAAGATTGATGTGCCGCCAATGATCTCTGTCTGAATGCCAGCAAGACAGAGATCCTTCTCATCGGCACACCTTCACCATCCTTTCCCTTCACTCTATGGACAGCCTCCCTTTGTGCTCCTCCTACACCCACCTGCGAGGCTAAGAACCTCAGGGTCATCTTTGACTCCATACTTTCCTTCTCTGCCCACATCTCTGAGGTCTCTAAAAAGTCAAACTTCCTACTGCACCTCCTCAGAGGTACTCTGCATTTCTTCTCCTTCCCCCAGAAGCTCACTGTCTCCCAAGCCCTGGTTCTCTCTAGGTTGGACTATTGTAACAGACTCTTTCTAAATCTACCTGCTCTCCGCCCTCTGCAACTAATTCAGAACAGGACTGCGAGACTTGTCCTTGGCCTCAATCCCTGGGATCATATCGCTCCAGCTCTGAAATCTCTCCATTGGTTCCCAGTGGATGCAAGGATTAAATTCAAAACCCTCTGCATTGTCCACAAGGCTTACTGAGGCCTGGGTCCAAAATATCTTCAGCTATCCCTCCGCAAATACCTCCCCTCTCAAGCTCTTCGCTTCTCTACCTCTAACTCCCTCAGGGTCAGTCGTTTCTCAAAGAAACAAGTTTGGGGTAGATCTCTGTCCTCGGCTGAGGCCTCCCTCTGGAATAGCCTCCCTGCCACTCTAAAACTTGAAGAGAACCATCTCCAGTTCCAGAAGCACCTCAAGACCTTCCTCTTTGCTTCTGCCTTTGCTCCCCCTTTCCTCCTATCCCCTGCTTATCTGCTCTCTCTTTGCACTGTTCACCTGGCCACCCTCTGTCCCCTGGGCCCAGGTACCTGCTCACCCTGCCACCCTCCTGCACTGCCTCCTGGCCACCCCTCGCACTGGGGTCTGTATCTGTACCCATACAGCCCCCCACACCCCCCCCATTTTCTTCTTTTTCTGCACTTATCAGACTTACCGGGTCTGCTGCCGTAGACACAGCACTTGCCACTTGCTGGCTGCACTACCACTGTTTATTGCCTCAATTATCTTTTTATTTTTATTTATTATTATTTATCTGTTTCTCCTCTGCCCCCCACTCTCCCCCTTCCAGGCACTTTTCCCCTTTCCCTTTCCCATGCACTTGCGCGTAGTCAATGTCACTGGGCCTAGTAAGATCGTTGTTGTGTTCTCCCTTCCTCCCCTCCCTTGCCTAGTCGTGCTCTGAAACACTTGTGTATGAGCGCGATACAAATAAAATATCATATCATATCAGACCTCAAAAACCAATTCGAAATATGATAAATTGAATAATGCAGTGTTTTAATTGGAGAACTGAGTGGGGGAGGTGTAACATGATACACGGATGTAGCAGATTCATGCACTAGAACAGGCGGACACCGTGAAGAACATGAAACAGATTAAAGCCCCCAGGATAAAGCAGAACAGATTTGTGGGTTCCCAGACTGAATGAGTGGAAAACCTCCAGAGGGATTCATCGATGAGATGGATCGTGCTCCCAATGGGAGTGAAGCAAGCAGACTACAAGGCTTTTGCTGTTCTTAACTGTTGGATGAAACAGATCTTCCTAATGATTTATCATCACCTAAGATTATCAAATGTTTTCGCTTTGTGAGTAGGGAGGTGCTTTGCTCTGCGAGTCGGGACAGTGGTCTACTTGAGAAGCAGTGCTGAGAGAGGAGATTTTGGAGAGAGTTAAGGCCAAGAAGCATGTACTCTTTTGTAAGAGAAAGAGGGTCAATATTTTTCTTGATGTTAACAACACTACTTTTCGCAAACAGAGAGACTTGTAGGCCATAAAGAAGGCCTTTGTTGTTTGGGGGCTGAGGGCCTCTGTACACTTTCCTGCTAAACTGAGAGTTATAAAGGTGAATGATACTCTGTGTTTGGGGGTATGGTGGAAGCCAACACCCTTTTGGCGGTATGTATGGGCAAAATGCAAGTGTCTCAGACAGCCTTGCTCCATTGCAGGAAGTGGGCAGAGCAGGTTATAAAGGGGATGGAGATACAGTACCATGATTGAAAGTGGGCCTATGTTCTATAGATATGTGTAGATGGGAGAAGTTGTCTGTTCAGGGGTTGCTTGGTGTAACCATTAATGGGGCGTTATAGATTAGTGTGCATGGGGATTCTTTAAGTGGAATTTTAGTATTATAGATTTTGTGGCTCACAGGGCAGGGAGGGTTTCAAGTTTGAGATCTCCATCTCTCTAGCGTAAATGCATGAGGTTGTACCCTGAGTGTTTATGCATAGGTTTTCTACATCTTTATCATGTGGAAGTTTTGTGATTCCTATTTATTTTATTATGTTTGATTAAGACAAAGGGATGTTACAAAAATATTTTCACCAATGGCTGTCATGAGGGGGATTTTTGTATTGTGAATGCCCAACCTCCTTC
Organism: Ambystoma mexicanum; assembly: GCF_040938575.1. Classification (NCBI taxonomy): domain Eukaryota; kingdom Metazoa; phylum Chordata; class Amphibia; order Caudata; family Ambystomatidae; genus Ambystoma; species Ambystoma mexicanum. The sequence goes on along the minus strand of NC_090941.1, from coordinate 330,314,941 downwards.
TGACCAGGGAAATTCTCGAAATCAGATCACAATCAACAACTAATGTCTGTAGACTATGCTTCGGAACTAACCAACCGGAAACTATAAGACACCTGTTGATGTCATGCTCTGCTACTCAAGAACTTAGAAAAGCCTGTCTCTCCCCCTTGTTTTTGGACTGTGATCTCTGTGAAGATGATCTTTGGTGGACGCGTCTACTCTCTGGCGATAACACCAGATGGACCATCGCCGCAGCCAAAATCCTGAAATTGGCATTGGGAAAACTTCAAATCTCAAATCCAGATGGAAAATAAGTCTGAGTGGCAGGGCCCGAGTTTGGTCGGCAGCACGATTTTTCACCACCAACAACCAGTCCTTGTAAAAGCCTAACTTGGCTACACACAGGTAAATAAAAAAAATTCAAAAAAGATATATATTTTTTTTTTTTGTTGAAAGGTCAATGAAGGCATACGGATGCCCATGTTCAGCTGACTAGAGCACAAGAGAGACCTCTCCATGTAATCAATCACAGATGTTAAGTCCATAAATGCCATGTAGGCGGGTGTACCAAAATCTGGACATATTTAGCCAAGGTTATATTCAAATTCAACTTTTGATATATCATCCTGAGCTGTTCTCTAAAGTCCAATTGGTATCTGCCAGCATTTTATTTTCATTCCCCCAGTGTATTAGTCTAATATAAAGAGTTCTAGCTAAGGGTTTACATGTTCCATCCAGCCGAATAGGACCCCACAGCATCATTAGTCTAATGAGTGTCCACCTTTCTACATAACCTCTAATTCTGACCTCTCCTCCCTCTGACTCATGGCCCCAAAGCACCCATAAGCAGTTTTCCAAGATGATGCAGACTTTTAAAAAGCAAGACATCAAAATAAACATGAAACATTGGATCAGTAAGATTGGTGCACATTGGTTTGCTCCCCTTCATTTCCCGAAGCATGGGTCCAGTTCACAAAGATTTGATCTGGAACAAATCTGGACATTTCTTAAGATGCTCCTGCTACCTTATACCTGCTTCAGGAAGCCTAAAACCCGAGCAGATCCAAAGCTGCCTGGAGCGTCCATGAAAATCAATTGATCAAACATTTGTTAATCACATTTCCACTTGAGCATCTGGAAGATTCTGCAGGCAGCTCCAGATTTGCAAATGGTAGCAGATCTGTGGTGCTCAGGTCATCCCCTGCTTTGCTCTACTGCACATCTTTGTGAATGCGCCCTATGATTATGTGCAACTTTTAGTATTGTTGCACCCAATGGGAAGCATGTAGCTGCATTCTTTCACTACATGCCTTTAGTTATGGTTGTCCTTCTCCAGAATTCCGCCTGCAGGTGAATTTAAAAGGCTAGCAATATTGTATTTTAGGAAAGGCTGCAGAGTAGCCAACTCCAAGAGGAAAACTGAAGAAAAAAACGCATTCTCATAATCAGCAGTCTGTACCTGTGTGTGCCAGATATTTATTTCCAAAAACAATATCTGGTAGGCATTTTCCACCGAGTCAGGCTGGGCCTTGCTAGGCAAAATAACTTCAGGGAGAAATGTGTTGGAAAGCCACATTTCATTGAAGTTTCGTGTAGGTTATCAACAATGCATTACACATCATGGACAAAGGAGATGCACGCCTCCAGTTGCTACTCAAACTCTCCAAGGAGTTTGAGGCCTTCAACCATGCAACATTATTTAAAAACCAAGACTCCCAGATGGGGTTTACAGATGCCATACTTGACCAGTTTTCCTAGTTGTCAGAAAGAACCCACTGGTCACTGCACCATCCATTCACACCTGCCCAGTCCTGAAAGGGTACATCATGTCACCAGTTATCTTCAACCTATATAAGGAGTCTCTAGGAGCTCTCCACATAGACCCTGGCATGTCTATGCATCAGTACGCTAACAACACACCTTGCCACCCACATGTCAGGCAGAATTGAAGACATCTCAGGGCTAAAATGTTGTCTTGTTTCCTTGGATAAGGAGCACATGTACAATATTCAGTCTCACCAAAACTTAACTTATGCACCTTTTCAACCCAGCTTAATAAATACTTATCCAATCGTAGCCATCCCGTATGAATCGGGAAGGGTTTACACCGTAAACAGTCCTCAGAGGCAAATCTCTCAGTTTTAGCATCGACTGCAATGTCTTGCTCAAGTAACACTTTGCTAATAAAACAAGTGTTAGACGTGGATAAAAGGAACTAGTGGTACTCTAGTCGCATCCAAAGAGGAGGAAGGGGGATGGCGGTAGTGGTGAGAGGACAGGCGGGGGAAGGGCAAGGTGTGTAGGGCAAGGCTTGACCTTTGGTTTGCAACCCTTATTGGCTCTTGTTGCATTGGGGCTTAACTAGTCCATAGTTTCTAGAACTTCATAAAAATCGATTACACTTTTCACTTTAAATCAGCTTTATTTCCCATCTCATATAGGCATCCTGGACAAGGAATATTCAATGGTTAATACCGTTTGACATTTCTATATTAGGGCTTGGGCTCCCCAGGACTGGAACGTTTCATGCAAAATTGTGTTACGCTTCAAAAGATATAATGGGTCAAAATGGGTGTGTTTTTCACTTTCCTTTCCATTTTCCACAGGCAAAATGTTAAATTTATGTTCACGTGCACAGCCCAAACAACCGGACGGAGTTATGCCAAATATTACGCCAAATATGAAAGAAGTCGGGCATGAAGAGCTTGAAGGAAATCCTTTGTTGGTTTGGCGCAAATGTGTCCAGTAGTTTTTTTTTATTTGGCTCAAAGTGGGGTGCCCCTGTACCCAAAAGGTTAGTCATATCTCCCATGATGCATTGCTGGTGCCAAACTTTTTCTATTCTGAAAGTGGGTCATTATGCGATACGCAAATCAAGTTCAGAATCGACATTGTAAAGTGCCATAAAATTATATAAAGGGTCCCAATTAGGGAGTTTTTTGAGGGCAGGGAGCCTGTGGCCAGGGTGAGTAAGGATGATTAATGAAGGTTTGTGTCCTAAGGTCGTTTATTTTTGGTGTGTATTTTGTTGAGATTGAGGAAAAAAAGAGTACATTCTTGAAAACATAGGATAAAATGAGTATTTCAAGTTCATTTTGGATTTTGTTTTTATAGTGGGGGGGTTGAATTTAGGCGAATTAAGGTCCCACATTTGTGTATTGAAATCGAGACCTGTTTTATTTAATGTTGTTTTGTTGATTTTAAAGTGCGTCACTGAGACACGTTCATGGTCGAGCCATGGTTACATTGTGTTTTGCTTTGATAAGATTAGGTTTTCAAGTGATCTGAAGGATCGCTTCTCGATTGAGTGTTCTTTTTGGCGTGGTTCTCACAGTCAGGCTTTGTACTGAAGTTTGAAAAGTAGCTTTAGGGGTGGTTTAATATTTGATTTGTTTGAAGGGTGGTTGTGAGGAGTATAAAGGAGGTAGAGTAGTGTTGTTCATTTTGGGAAAGAGAGAGTGGGCACAGAGATAAATTTGCACTATTTCGGCATGATTTCTTGATTCGTAAAACGTGACTAACCAAGAGTATACAATGTCTGTCTACAAAAAAGATGAAGTTTATTTTACAAAAAGTAAAAGATGTATGAGTATTGGTTCGAGAACTGTGATTCTTGATTCAGATTGTCTGTTTGTATATTAGAAGTTGATGATGTGTTTCCTTTTTATTAGTTTATCTTTACATGAAAAAGAGTACAGGAGGATTATGCAGTGGTGTAGCATAGACTGAAGGTAAGATTTGCTTTTTTTTCATTACATTCCTGGAAACGGCGCTAGCCATCCAGGATACTTGGAGCCTGGGCTGTTTTCTCTGGTATAAACCTGCATTATGTGCAGCCTGAATGCCGCTGGCCAGCGCCCCCTTACCCTGCGCATCCTTCCCCTCCCCGCTCGTCATGCACCTCTTCGCATCTGTGTAGATTCCTATGCGGGTGCTAAGGGTGTTTAATTAAAAAAGAATATATATATATATATATATATATATATATATATATATATATATATATATATATATATATATATATATATATATATGATCTTGTGGTGTAGAACTGTGCTGTGCCATTCCTTTAGAAGTTTATTTTCCTGTTACTGATGTCACGGTCATCAACAGAGAAAATAGATTTCAGGAACTAGGCTGTGACAGTGAGGAGTGCCGCAAGGTAGGTTTTTTTTTCCAATTAAACACCCTTATCACCTGCATAGTAAACTACGCGGGTGCTAAGAGTTGAGGGAGAAGTGGGGAGGAGAAGAATGCACAGGGGAATGGGGGACTGGTCAACAGCACTCAGTCTGCTTGTGCTAAGGTTGTTTGGGGCGCACCTCAGCGCCACACCCAAGTTGCGGAAACCCATTTTGTCTTTTGATGACCGTGACACCATCAACAGGGAATCAGACTTCTGAAGGTTTAATTGGAGAAAATAAAACACTCTTACCTTGTGGCACGTCTGCGCCCCACACCTTACTTCCTGAATTCAATTTTCTTTGTTGATGACTGTGACATCATCAACAGGGAAAGAAACTTCTAAAGGTATGGCATGGCACAGTTCCACATCAGAAGATCACATATATATTTTTAATGAAACACCGCTAGCACGAGCAGCCTGAATGATGTTGACGAGTACCCCATTTGCCTGTGCATCCTTCCTCTCCCCGCTGCTCCCTCAACTCTTAGCACCGGTGTAGTTTCCCCTGAGAGTGCTAATGGTTTTAAATAAATATATATATATATCTATATATGTGATCTTGTAGTATGCAACTGTGCCATGACATACTTGTAGAGGTTTGTTTTCCTGTTGATGATGTCACGGTCATCAACAGAGAACATGGATTTCAGGGACTACCTGTGTGCTGATGTGCGCTACAATGTATTTGTGTTTTTTCAAAATTAAACATCCATAGCAGATGTAAGGTGGTAAGGGTGTTTCATTTTTTTTTTAATTATCGCTTAGGGGTGTGTCACTGTGCCAGGCGCTATGCCAGGCCATACATTCAGAAGTCCATTTCCCTGTTGATGATGTCACGGCCACCAACAGTGAAAAATGACTTCAGGAACTAGGGTACAGCGTTGAGGTGCACCGTAAAATAAGTGTGTGGTGGTATGGGTGTTTAATTTATCTTTAAAATATGACATTCTAGTTTAGCGTTGTGCTGTGCCATAGTTTCTGAAGTCCGTTTCTTTATTGATGATGTCACAGTCATCAACAGAGTAACTGGATTTAAGGAATTAGGGCGTGGCACCGAAGTGCACCGCAAGGTGTATTTTTTCCAATTAAATACCATTACCACTTGCGTAGGAAACTACACAGGTGTTAATGGTGATATAATCGGCAGCATCAAGACGGGATTGCCGGTAATGTTACCGCTACCTGCGTTAAGGGACCTTTTTTTCATTTGGGTGTTTAACTTGGGAGATGGGTAGTTACCGGTAGGGTTAGACTGTTGCCATGGTGCTTAATGTTTAACCCACATACCCAGAGTTTAGATCTTTTAAAACATTTTAGGTGGTTTGGAAAATAACCCTTGTGAGGTTAAGGAGGGGATCTGAAGGGGAGGAAGTGGATGTAGGAAAAATAGGTGGAAAGTAGAATTTTTTTGGTACAAGTAGCCTTTTAAAAAAAAAAATAATTTACTGAACAGTTGGGTATAAACAAACCTGAAAAAGGGAGTACAAAAATGACTGGCAATTTCGCCCATGCTCCACCCAGGCGTCCTCAACTGTTCAAATGTTATTGCATTCAGTCCTATGGCAAATAGCACTTCCTGCAGGTGAAAACACCACCTACTGGTGACCTGCATTAACATGGAAAGTCCAACGCTGGGGCGGCACTTCCATCATTGTCACCAGATGCAATTGATGGGAAAGGTGCAGAGGATGACGCAGTTGAGGATGGTGTTCCTGCTTCCTGTGCATCCTGTGGCATTGCAGGTCAGGTAGTGGGTTGCAGGGCATTACAACCACAGCAGATTGCCTGTTGCCGGAGCCTGCTCCTGAAGCATTTATCTACTTGCCAGCAGTGGTAACCTATTAGGTCGTTCACGTATGCAGTGATACCAGGCTTTGTGCAGGAACCGTGGAAAATCCTCCTCTTCGCACCTCACCACAAAATGTGCACTGTCCCTACTCGACATCTGACTGCCAGCACAGGGAAGGTGTGAAGCTCCTTTGGCGGTACTTCTCAGATGAAGCAGGCTGCTCTACCCACTCACTGTCTTCTGGGTCTTCAGGGACTGTGACAAGGTCGATCTCTTCATCGGTGGAGGGTGCCTCTGGATGTTGGGTCCCCCAGGGGTGGACTGGCCTATCCACGGATCCGGCCACTGGGCAAATCAAATTGGACTTGGACTGGACCCTGGGCTGGTTGTATAAACAGTAGATGGGCCGGATTTAGTGTGTAACTTATTTTTGTAGTAAGTAACTAAAGTGTAACTTGTAACGTTAGCATTTGGCATAGGCAGTCGCTGCCACTGCCAGGCAGCTCGCTGCGCACATGTCGAGCAGGAGTCGGTACGAGATCGTCAAAGAAAGTTAATACTTATTTACTAAGTGTTAACTTTGCTTTGATGAAAATGCTGCACTAGTAGCATGAGGCCGGGCCCTGTGCGGGCTACTGCCAGCCATCTGCTTCCCCTGGGGTTATTGAGTCTGTGGTCTCCCAGCGAGATCGACAGAATCCAGTGGTGACTCCTTCTCAACCAAGTCCTTATTATGAAATGCAGTATGACTTAGTGTGAATTGTTATCATAAGCTGCATGAGGCAACATACCGTCCAAATATTCAGAATAAGTAAGGTTTTTTTGTGGTCATTTGGGGGTCCATGTTCTGTCGGGGGTGGGTTCCTCAAGAGTGTCCAACATGTGCCTCACTGCCCCCTCCAACTCCACAGGGGCAGTGTTTACAGATCTCTTTTCCCTCCTTTACGCACCAGGCAGCCCACTGTCCAGAATCATCACAGCACTTATTATTTAAAAAATCACCCATTTCCCAGAATCTGGTCCTTTCACATCAGCGCTAGGAAGAAATTGTCGTGGGCACATTTTTTAAAGGACAGTCCCAAGTAGATGGACGCTTTCTGAACTTAAAGAATAACTTACATGTCCTTCGTGTCTAGAAAGAACTTGCCTTTGTGTCTGCGACATTATTCGGGTACATTTGGTGCCCAGCTCCCACAGTGGCACACATGGAGAGGGCTGAGAGGGCTGAGAAAGGGCTATATTGTGTGATAAATAATCTGGAACTGGGGTGCAAAGCAGTTTTTTCAGGGTACCCGGGCATTCGATGGTAGCAAATACGGCTATGAGAATATCTCGCCAGCCAAAATATTGCCCATTCGACTCAATGCCAATCTAGGCCCCCTCTGTTTAAACGGGACTGATCTCCTTCACATGGGGCCATCTCGCTCTTTCTAGGACTTGAAATAAGTCAGTCATGTTTAAATGTAACAGACCAGTCTTCTTTAAATGCAGGAGGCTAGTCCTGTTTAAGTGCCAGTGTTTCCATTATTTCAAGAGGGCTTATCCCGTCATTCAAACAGGACTGGCTTCCTGCTTTTCAGCAGACCTGTCCCATCATTTAAACATGGATTTCGACGGGGCCCGTCCCTATCATCTAAATGGGACTGGCCTCATACATTTGAAGAGGGCTGGTCCAGGTCATGTCAGCGGGACATGTTGCTGTCATTAAAACTGAATTTTGGCCTTGTGTATTTCACCAAGGACTGTACCATCATTTAAACAGAACTGGCCTCATACATGTTAGCACGTCCTGCACCATCATTTAAACAGTGTTAACCCCATTCATTTCAATTCATTTCCCATTATTCAAACAGGACTAACTTCCTTCATTTCAACTTGACTTATCCCGTCCTTTCAACATGACGTATCCCATCCTTGTAACATGGCTTGCCCATTCATTTGAACATGACTTGCCCTTTTCGTATACACTGGATGATACTTGCCTCATCTTGAATGGGCAGAACCCATTACATGAAAGGGGCAAATACTTTGGGCTAGGAGGGCACGGCAGCCCCTTGGCACAGGACCTCACAGTTAGAGGACATTTAAAACACTCATTCAGTCTGCACTCCGAGGTTACAACAGCTGTCAGAAGAGGGTCTATGCCAGGAGTAATTGACTGCCTTTCGAGCAATCTAATTGGCTAACAATGGTGCAGTAATGCACACAACCTGCTGATGTGAGCTCAGGAGGGGCTCTCAATGGCACTCTGTCTGACGCAAGAGTTGACAGTATTTACCACGCTGGCAGGGGTGCAGATTGGGAAATCTGAATGAGGTATTCCTCTCTGCAATGTTGTGTGAGTATGTTTAGAATCAGGTGTGCCAATGGCACCCTCCATCGACTTTTATGGTCCTTTCTCCCGGTGTCTGCGGCCAAAACCGCCTTCTCCTGCTAAGAAGTTATTTGTATCGCAGAACCCTCCGTTGGGCCGTGTCACTCAACTGAGCATGCACATGTCAATTCTCCTGGCTCCTGCATCTTGCTCGCGAACCGCTATAACATTGGCAACCTGCATTTGCAAGCACCATAGCACCGCTCGGTTCCGCTTTTCCTGGCCATCAGCTCTAATGCCTACACCAGGAATTTGGGATTAGCCCTGAGCTGGGGGACCTGTCGAGTACCACCTCTGGGGTAAGCATCACTTGATGTGGGTGGCCTCCCCTGGCCACCACGTACCCTATCACCCACTTCCGGAACTCCAGCATAGGACTTTGCCACAAGCCTAAGGAAATGGGCAGTTTTGAAAACCAAGCTGCTGTACCGACAAAAGGGATATTGGGTGTACAGTGTGGTATAGACTTATGTGTTTATTATTCCTTTTAAATGCATTCATGTAGGAAACACAATGAACCCGAGTACACACAGTGCTTATCTAACGTCACACTCTGTTAGCGCGGTTAGCTTTATGCCCTGAGATAGATCTCTGTGGATGTGTATGTGTTTGATGTGGTGGTAGCTGAGACCCGGCCTTAGACAGTCGAGAAAAGGGCAGTGTGCTCTGTGCTATGCTGCGGCCTGTCTGTGGTGAAACTGGGGGGGGGGGGAGAGGGGCTGTCAGCAGAAAGCTGACAGTATTTTTCCAGACAGGGGTGCAGATTCGACAATTTGCATGAGGTATTTCTCTCTGCAATGTCGTGTGCTTTTCTTATGGAATATATTGGCACACAGTTCTCTGTCTCAATCTGCCACGTACATAGTCTTGTACGGCAGCAGTGAGGAGAGTGCGAGGGCAGGCCCACAGTTCTCTCTGCCTCAATCTGCCCCATCACCGTGCAGTAGCTGTCTTGTACAGAAGCAGTTAGGGTAATGCCATGTGAAGGACACCGCTCTCTTGGTCTTGGTCTGTGTCTGCCCTGTGCAAAATGTTATTTTGTACAGCAGCAGTGAGGGAAGTGCCATCCATGACAAACACTTAGATCTCTTAATCTGTGACTGCCCCATGGAATGGTCGGCTCTGTGGAGAATCCTCCATGCACATATTTGTACCCATGAGCATAGTGTCAGGTGCAGACGCAGGTGTTTACCTCTGAGGGTGGTGTCCCATCCGGATTGCAAGTCTGAACCTGTGATGTGGTCCAGTGCAGGATATCGGTCTGTTTCATACTTGGTGTATCATGGTCTACTTTAGATATGTACCTCTGAGGGTGGTAGTACGTCCATATGTTTGTGTAACGCTGAGGTTGGTGTCCAAGACAGGGTACCTCTCTGCACCTGTGAGGTAGTTGTCATGTGAGAGAGTTTTCAGGTGCAGAGTACTAGTCTATACCTGTGAGGGTGTTGTGAGATGCCGGTTACAGCGTGGTAGCCACTGCCAGTAAGTATGTGGTTTTCTACCTGTGGATAGAGTGAGATTGTACCTGTTGCAGTGGTGTCCAGTCAGTGTCTCTACCTATGAGGAGGGTTCCGCTCTACCGTTTCCCTCTACAACTGCGAGACTGTAGCCAACAGCTGAATAGTCTTTAGTACCTGTGAGGATAGAGCGTCAGTTGTCTGTGCCTGCCTCCTGGGCCACTTGTTGTTTAGTACTAATCCCGTGCTTCCGAGCAACGGATGCAGGAGTTATTCTGTGCAGCCCTCTAGGCCCACTTGTAATACCTGTAAGCCCCTGCCGTACAGGGCTATCACATCATGCTAACACTACAATTATGTAGACACGTTTCCCTTACTGTGTGTGCATGGGGACACTTATTTCGAATTTAAGAATATTTGCAGAGGGAATACGAAATGAGGCCATCAAGTCTCTTTGAAACACGTCTTGAGCTACACAGTTCTTTCCTTTTACCAATCGCCCCCAAACCAAGCAATTTGTCTTTCACTCGCTGCTGTTCTTTGGTTCTGCAAAATAAGTATAGGATTTAGCAATGTGATGATGATGTCTTTTTAAAAAAAAAGAACAACAGTAATGTTATCACTGGTATTCTGAAGTGTTTACACAAAGCATTACATGCAACAAACACCATTAACCCTCCATAATTAACATTTTCGGTAAAGTCGCAAATTGATGCGATTCACGGATGAGGGTTTGAGGGCCCCTTCTTTTATAGGTATGGGGCTGGCCACTTTTTTTAGGTGCCCGGGCCAATTTCTTGTCACAGTCCGATCCTGGTGTCACAATCTCCAGAAAATAATCAAAAAGAAAAATCAAAAGAAAGAAACAAAATTTTAAAGAAAAAGGATATAAAAATCCTTAACAAATGAATAAAAAATACTAAAACAAACATAAAACATCCAGACAGAAAACAAGGTACAGCAAAGGGAAAGCACAAAGGGGAAAGGTCAGGATAGGAAATAGTACCAATTGAGCGAATTTGCTAGACAAAGTCTTCACTTTTCCACCTGAATTCATTTCCAAAGCAATGAGGAAATGTAAGTATTTCTGCAGTATATATTTGTGATTTGCGATCTGTGTTTCTAAGAACCAATCAGCTCTCGAATTTTATACCATGCATGTGCCCTTAAGTCTATCCGTTTGCAGTTTTTTTTGTACCTGTGGATCACAATTCAGAAAGAAAACAGTCTGTTTTTGTTCTTTTTATGTTAAGGATTTTTGCATATGTTAAGTGCCAATTGGGCTGTTGATTAGATCAGGTATGGCAAATAGTTTTTCTACGAATATTATATGTTTTTCCTTATATGAATATTCTTACGAATCATGATTTGAGAATCGAATGTCGAATGTGAGTCGGTTTGGATAGCGAAGTTAAACAAAATAGTTTTTTTACTTTTCAAATAGAGAGTACAATTATCAATGTTTTTCTGGGGCGTGGCTTGGAGCCGATGGCGTGCAGTTGCTGATCTGCCGTGCTCCGGCCAAGACGCCGTTTCCTGATCCTTTTTCTCAGGTACACGAGAAGCTGCAGCCAGTTGAAAAGCACGCGACGGTGGGAGAAGCGGTCCCCGTCAAGATTTACCCGAGGGTTTGGATTATCGGACCCCCTGGAAGGAAGAGGAGGCTCTGAAACATACTCCCTCCCCTGCCGCGCTTCTTGGATCCAAGATGGCGCCCTGCGCGGCTTAGCGGAGCCCCTGAGCAGAGGACCTCCACCAGCGCGCTTTGGGATTTAGCGCCGAGGGGTGAGGTGAAGAGGCATCGCTTGTCGGAGCGGACCCCCGTGCGACACCAGATCGGAACCGGCACCAGACTCCCGGGCTCCCGACTTACTCCTCCTTCGCCGTGTGAGGGCCGCCCCAGCTGGTCCTACGCACGCACCGCGTACAACACACGGGAGCTCCCGCATCGCTGGAGCCCCGCTCCATTGCTGCACGACCTGTATCCCGCGGACGGGGTGCATGAGGGGACATACGGCGACAACACCAGCCATCCGATCGCCACGCAGCCACCTCCCGGAGGCAGAGACAACAGAGGAGCTGCTGCCGAGGCACTTCGATCCTCAGGCTCACCCAGTGGACATGATCCAGGTCGAAGCAGTCAGAGAACCCATGGAAGGCTCCGAAGGCTGAAGCCTAAAGCTTAAGGTGCGTGAGACCACACAATACCCGCGAGCGGGGCCCCTGTCTCCGCCGCCCCCTGTGGCCGCCTGCATTTGGTTTCTTGGCTGGACTGTCTGGGGCACATAATTAGTCCCTCACGTTAGGGGGTGACGATTCCCATCCCCTGGCCGCGATTCACCCCTGAAGCCCCGTGTGTCCAGACATCAACAGACCCGAGTCTGGGGGGTGGGGTATGGGTGCCGCAGTGGCAGCGGTAGCTTCAGTCTGAATTTGGTGGGCCTAGAAGACCACACACCACTAGTGCAGCACCCGGGATTATTCCCAACCAGTGGCTACGAACTCTCTGTGCATAGTCAACTTGGGTTCCTCATTTCAAGCCTTATAAACGAGGGGCCCCAACTTTCACCCTAACGGCACCCCAGCAACTGAGCCCCAGGTCAGCAGCAACTGTTATCCCAAGATGGCCGCCAAAAACAAAGCTAGAGCTACCACCATGGACTCCTTTGTCTCAGCCAAGGCAAAGACCCCCACCCAAACCAGAACTAGCTCCTTCGAAATCACCCGGCCAAACGAAGGGGAAGCCAATGATAACCACTCTCAAATATTGGACGCTATTGCCTCATTGAGAACCCATATAGACTCCAAAATCGACGAGTTTAAAATTTACATACAACTCATTCACCAAGATGCCCGAAACTTAGCGGAGAGGGTGACGATCATTGAGAATTCCACAGAGGAAACGTCCGGGGCCACCTCAACCCTGCAGACCGAATTCTCAGATCTAAAGAGGAAGGTCGCCTTCCTAGAAGAAAGGGCGGAGGAGGCCGAAGGCCGGGCCAGACGGGGCAACATCAGGATCCTGGGTATCCCGGAGGGAACCGAGGGCTCGAGCACCACATCTTATGTCGAAACCCTCCTGCTACAGGAGATTGGGGCCGGAAAGCTGACTCAAGGCTTTGCGGTCGAAAGGGCCCATAGATCCCTCCAGAAACGCCCTCCCCCGGCTCGCATCCACGATCAATAATAGCTAAGATACTGAACTTTCAGGATAGAGAAACTATTCTAAGACACTCCAGGGAAATAGGTCCTATTGAAAGGGGGGACGCTAAAATCACTATATACCCCGACTACACTCAGAAAGAGCAGAGGGAGAGGAATTCATTCGTCCCGATCAAAGCAAGGCTTTGTCAACTGAACCTCAAATACAGGTTGCTTTACCCCTCGCGCCTAAGAGTCATCCATGATGGGCGAACAATATTTCTCGATAACCTGGAGGCGGCCAACATGTGGCTCGAAGACAATAACCTCGCTGACGGCAAGGATGCCCCTTGGAAAGTAGACTAAACCCCTGAGCCCTTTCACACCGCCTACATGCGGCCATAAAGAGCACACGAATCGCTAACAACCGGACTCCAGAAGGTAATCCAATCAACAGTATGACGTAAGGAAACGGCCCTCGTTCGGCCCTGCCGCCTCACACCAACCCTACCACCAGCGAAAAACCCAATCGGGCCAGTTCATCGCCCGACCCAGTTCGCGCCCGATTCCCGGATGGGTTCAGACGGCTCGAGAGCGCCTGAGCACCGCAACAGTGTTGTAGTCACTGGGCGCACCAGTTTGAGTTATGTCACTAGTTCTATTAGTTTCACAGTCTTCGTTTCACTAATGATGAAAAAATACAAGATGGTGGCAGGGGCCTCCCGCCTGCAGCGCGCTATCCGTGGATCGATGTCGCATCAGGCCAAAGGGTTGAAACCCCATGCTGAAACCGAAACACTGACCCGATGGCATCACAATTCATCGTGATGACATGGAACGTGAAGGGAATGGGCTCGTACCTCAGAAGGAATCGCATACAGTCCTACCTCAGGAGGAAGAAAGTTTTGATCGCAATATTACAGGAGACCCATCTCACGGAGGACGCTATATCAAAACTAGCAGACCGATGGGAAGGGACTATGAGAGGGTCCCCATACTCCAAATACGCGAGAGGTGTGCTAATATGGGTAAACCCAAATGTGCCCTTCCAGTTACAAGGGTGGGAATCCGACAAGGAAGGAAGATACGTAACAATGTGGGGCACCATAGAACAGACCCTGATTTGCCTCACTAACACATACTTTCCACAGCATGGAATTCCGTCATACCTAAGCGCGTTGAGCGCTAAGTTGGCACACCATCGAGGTCGAACCTTCACATGGGGAGGAGACTTCAACTGCGTCATGGACACAAGTATGGACAGATCACTCCCTCCTCCCCAACCAAGCAATCCCGCAACTCGCTCCCTGACGGAAACACTCGACCAACTTAACCTGGTGGACATCTGGAGGGCACAGCACCCAGCTGCCAGAATCTACTCACACTACTCAGCCCCACAAAGCGTCCACACAAGAATCGATTATTTGTTTGTTGATAAGGAACAGATACCATTGGCAACAGCCACAGAGTACTTGGGGAGATCTATCTCTGACCATTCCCCGCTGGTCATGAAATGGCAACTAAGGGGACCCAAACCCCCGATCCCCATGTGGAGGATGCCCACCGCAGCATTAGAAGACCCAGAGTTCAGAGAGGACCTCGCTGAGAGATTAGAGGAATACGTCAAAATCAACAAGGGATCAGTGTCCACCTGGAGCACATTGTGGGAAGCCATGAAGGTGGTTACCAGGGGAGAAATCATATCAAGAGCTGGTGGCACCCTCAGACAACTAAAGTCGACTATTGAGGCTCAAGAATCAGAGATCACACGCCTGGAGTCCACTCCTGACATCTCCCCAGAGATCGAGAAGAAGCTGAAAACAGCCCATGAAAAATGTGTCAGGAATCATGGGATAGATTGGAGAAATTTGACTTTGCAACATACACCACCAGATCTCACAAAGAGTCGGACAAACCGGGTAGATTGCGAGCTTGGCTCTGTAAGCGAGAACACCCCAAGCACCTACCAACGGAGATAAGGGATGAAGAAGGAGTATCCCACAAGACGCAAATGGGGATCAATGAAGCATTCGCCAAATTCTACTCTAAATTGTATGCCCATGAAGCCCAGTTATCCACCGCAGAATTAATAGAAACACTGGAGGAGATAGGCCTCCCCCAAATTTCCAGTGAGCAGAGAGACGAGCTGGAGTTGGAGATCACTCCTGAAGATGTGAGATTGGCCATCAGGTCGCTCGCTAACGGCAAGGCCCCCGGCAGTGACGGCCTTCCGCCTGAGTTCTATAAAACATATGAATCCATTCTCACCCCCATCCTGCACGAAGTTTATCAGGAAGCCTACACAAATGGTATCCTGCCCAACACTATGAAAGAGACTATAATCATCCCCATGCTTAAGCCTCACAAGTCACCCACTGATTGCGATTCTTATCGACCTTTGGCCATGCTAAATTATGACAGTAAGATTCTCACCTCTATACTGGCCAACAGACTTGCTAGAGTGGTAGGATCCATAATCCATGAAGACCAAAATTGATTCGTCCCAGGACGCAACACCACAGCTAACCTGAGGAGGCTTCAACACATCATGGCCGAAACCCACGACCGTGAGGAAGACCTGGCGATACTGTCACTTGACGCCATCAAGGCCTTCGACGCCATCTACTGGGAGTTGCTTGTGGAGGTTTTGAGGAGCTTTGGTTTTGGAAAGGGCTTCATTAGATGGATCCAGGTACTTTATAACTCTCCAACGGCCAGGGTTAAGACAGGCAGAATTGTCTCAGAATCCTGGGAAATACAAAGGGGCACGAGACAGGGGTGCCCACTCTCGTCCATGTTGTATATACTGGGTCTGGAGCCGATAGCCATATATTTCCGTCAATGCTGGCATTAAGGTGGGTAATGTCTACAATATAATATCATTATATGCGGACGACGTACTTCTATACTTGAGGAACCCTGAGGTCAACGCACCAACAGTACTGGGGGTACTCGACAATTATGCGAAATACTCAGGAATACAATTCCGCAGACACCAATCCTCTGCATTGCCCCTAGCCAGACTACGGGGCATTGCAGAAAACGACCTTCCGCCCACTGGGATAAAGTGGCAACTCGACAAGTTCCGGTACTTAGGAATCAATTTGGGCCACACTCCGCAGCTCACGCATGAGCATAACACTGAAGTTGCAATTACCAGCCTTCGGCGATCTATAAAATTCTGGTCCAAACTACCACTGTCAATGGTGGGTAGAGCGGCGATTGCTAAAATGATAATTCTTTCCCGATTCCTGTACTTCTTTGTGAACATTTGCCACTACGTTCGCCCGCCCTTCTTCAGGACACTAGAGGCCATTATTAAGGACTTCTTGTGGGGTCCCCGTAGGCACAAACTGACATTGGCCACCCTATCTCTCCCACATAAAGAAGAAGGAATATAACTCCCAGATCTCCAGCTCTACTATCTGGCTGCCCAGCTCAGTCACATCACAAAATGGCTGTCAGACGAACCATCGGCCGAATTGGGACTACTGAGACAGTCTCCCATCAACCTAATCCCCAAGGAAACTCTATGGCACCCTCTTCGGCAACCCTCGGAAACCCCGCTGGTTGTTAAGCTCAGCAGGCAGGTATGGGCCAGGACCTGCTACATAAGGCAGGTGAAACATCTGTACTCTCCAGATAACCCCATAATGGTGGATGTGTGCAAAACGGAGGCGGAACTCCTCACTGCAAGGAGGTGGGAGGAAGCTGGCATATACACATGGGGTGACCTGTTCACAGAGGGGGAATTTAGGGACTTCGAGTCGCTACAAGACAATGAAGGACTATCCAAGGGCCAGTTTCTCTGGTACCATAGGCTCAAACAGATCGCCAAGAAGCAGTGGAACAGCTGGCCAGAAGAACCCACCCCAGACCCGCTGCTACAGGAAATGCACGACCTTTCGGACGGATGGAGACCGATTTCCAGGCTTTACAACAAGCTTATCGACAAACCTAATCCCAAAGGACAGGCACTGAAGGCGAGATGGGAAGTAGATCTTGAATCCCCACTTACTGACAGGGAATGGGAAAGAGCATTAATATACCCCAAGAAAGTGTCGCGGAACTCCAGATTTTGACAAATACAGATGAATGTCCTTTACCGGACATATATGACTCCCCACAGGGTTGCTTCATTCAACAAGAAGGTCTCCCCGACATGCCCATGGTGCGGGAACGACAAGGCGGACATGATCCACATGTTCTGGACCTGCACTAAAGTGATGTCACTCTGGTCCAAAGCTAAACAATCCTGCATAGAAGCCGGAATGGAAAGGTACGACTGGACACCCGGAGAATGCCTACTAGGAACATACCCTAGACCAAGCAAATTCAAACATGTTGTGAAACTGATGGACATCTCATGCATATTGGTTAAAAGAACTATAGCGATGGCCTGGAAGACTCCAGCAGGCCCCAGGCATGAACGATGGTTGAACGAAATGGCGAGATGGACGATTGCTGAAACCAGGGCCTGGCAAGACGGAACCATAACCAGTGGGGACGTCGCAAACGGCACTCTGGACTCCTGGAAGGCCCTTCTGAGCGATATGCGCTTCAACGCAGACTACAAGCCTCCCTGAAGAACTATAGCGTCCTGCAGAAACTGATTCCTAACACCAACACAGAGAAGATGTTAACCGAAACTGCCCCCCCTCACTTCCTGAGATACTAGAACTTTATTTTAATTTGTCATCTCATACCCTATACGCAATACCACATGAAGACTGTCGTTGTTTTTGTTGTTTCCTTTGTTTTCTTATTTCAGTTGCAAGTTTGTATTGTTTCGTTCTTACCTCAAAACCAATAAAATAATTTTTAAAAAAAATGTTTTTCTAGTGTTTACATTCTCCCTTCAGATAAAAGAAAGTTATTGGAAGATAAAGATGCAGTTTTTATTTCATTGGGTGCATACGTTGTTCTTGATCTACATTGTTGCTCAATGTATTCTTCCTTGTCTCAGTATCGTCTGAACAATTCGTAACATTAACATTAACTATTTGGCGCATGATAGTTAATCCAATAATCTCTGATATTGTTGTAACAACATTGTAATGCCAATCCTTTCTGCAGGATGTGCATGAAAATTAAATGCACATGTGATGTCATCAGTGACCTCATTAATGACATTTGTGATGTCATCTTTGATATCATGGGTGGTAGTCCTTGCAGTGCACAATGGTGGCACGAGTTATGGTTGCTTATCTTACCACAACTGGCAAATTTCTGGGGGTTTTCAGTTTTACTAGTAACCATAATAGGGATAGGTTGTTATTAGTGCAAAGTAACTGTAATGTTCCTTTAAGAAAGCTTTAGCAGTAAATGCGATAGGTTTTTATTAGGGCATCTTAAGCATAACGATCCTTTAACATTGTTTTTTCACTGAATTATATAGGTTTTTAGTAGTGCAACTTAACCATAACGTCCCTTTAACAAAGTCTTTTCACTGAATTACAAAGGTGTTTGATATGATATCATATGATGGGTTATTTATAATGCGCTTAATACCCAGAGGTTTCTAAGCGCGGACCCGGAGATCGAACCTGTGGTGCTCCATGTCATCTTGCTTCCAAGGCAAGCACATTGCCGCTGAGCTATCCTCCCGAGACAATGACTACTTTACCAGAATACTCTTACTTTGTATAGATGTACCATACAGCATACCAAATGTATCACACCATACCGATGGGCACAGTAACCGCGGACTGTGCGTCTGCTAGCGAATATCAGGTAGTATTCAAACTACTGAAGAAGGCAGAAGTTCTCTTACATGGTGGTACCATTCATCAAAGACAAGGAACATATACAAATAGCACCATGTATGTGTATTGGAAGGAAAAATGAAGTAGGGCTACAAACTCTGCACTTGTGAAACAAACAGAGCAAAGGCTTAGGGTATGCACCATAATGAAAGAAACCAACAAGCGAAAAAATGTGTGCGTCCAAAAATATTACTGCACTGCTGCTTTACATAGGAATGAAGGAGGAAGTGACAGAGTAAAGACTTCAAAGTATTCAGAGCACAATGTCTGTACAGCGCGGTAAGTACACTAAAGTTTCTCCTATAATTGCACAGTTTATGCAGTGTACAATAGTAGAAAACCATGATGTTTTTTCGTACAAAGCAATGGCAAGCACCCTAGAATGACTCGAAGAGAATTTCTGTCATGACGAAATGACTAACGATAGTAATCCCATTGGTACGCAGAACTTTCTGAAAAATCAGAAAGTTCATATGTATTGCTTCATATACACCTAAGATATTTTTTTATCTTTAACAGGACATACTGGAAATAAAAGGAATGCACCAAAAGCGGCACCTCTTCCACAACAGGATACAGCCACAGAAAATGAAGGGACCTCTATAAATAACAAAGTAGACAGCCTGGAGGCCAAAATGGAACCATTGCTAAACAATTTTGCAGTCCTCAAATATTTTATACTTTTTTTATTTATAAGTTGTTTTAATCAAGTAAACTTGATTTTTCAACAAATACAATTACAAAATCTTTTAAAATTCACTTCGACAGTTAAGACATTTTTGAAAAGGGAGATAAAAAAAGAATAAACAATATTTAACAATTCAGTTTAAAGCAGAGCATTTTTTCTTTTTAAAAAGAAGTACAGAATAATAAATGCAAAGAGCCACCTATCCTTATTCATAAAAGTAAAATACAACTACAGAAACACTTGATCATAATTTGCTTTGATTCGATTTCTTGTCTATCAATTTCAAGCTATACAAAAAATTCAGAATAGCATATCTTAATGATTGCCTGTTAGAATGAAACAACAATTCCCACAATCCGTCACTAGTGGTTATGACATAATCCATTAATAGGGGTTTGAAATGCATGATTATTTGCATGAGTAGCAACGGGCAGTCTGAACACAGATGTTTCAGAATTTCTACAGGGGATTTACAAAATCGACAGGAAAGTTCGTCCTCGGCTATTAATTTGCGTTTATATAGAAGTTCATGGGTTGGCCAAAGGTTCAATCGATAGCGCAGGAAATCATCACGCAATCGTGAACTGGGGAACATTATCAAATAGCTTTCAGTTGTGCCATAACGTTTCATCTTAAAGGGAGTGTTTATGAATGTCTGATATTGCGTACACGCAATTCGCGTTTGTATCCAATCATACTCCCATAATCGTTTTTTGGCTCTATTCGGGTTCTCTAGTAATAATGGTGTTGATATCCCTGTTTCACCAATGATTTCCTGCGCTTTAAGTCTCCAGTTTAGAGGAAACACATCCATTGAATATAGAAGATATTTCGCAATAATATTGATCAAACCCGACTTCTCAACCGCCATGACACATTTTCTATAAAGCGAGCAAATTTTCCATTTACAAATAGCATACAGTGACACTAAACCCAAGTCATGTCTCACAATACACATGGGCTGAGACGGTGGTAAGTTCAAAACTCGTTTCCAGTAGCATCCTTCAATGACAGTCCAGTATATGCGCAATCACAATGCAGGTATCCTTAGGCCTCCAGTACTGGCCACATGTCTGCATCTTGTGATGCAACCTTTAATTAGTTGTATGAGGGCACCTTCGTCCGCTCCACAGCTATGCGCATGCATATGTGATCCTCTGTGTCCTGGTAACAGTGCAGTGCCCCTATCCAGCATGGTAGGAAAAAATGGTGACGTCCTTTCAGTCCTTTGAGGCGTCCACCCACGTCCTATGGACAGCTGTACACATGAAAATTGCACTTGTTGTAGCCGACAAACAACCAGCTTGTGCTAAAGTAGTCGCTGGACATTGTCATGATCTCTGCTTCCAAAAGGTCAGGGTTTTCCCAACTCCCTTGGAAGCAGATCCATAACCCAGGTTCCGAGTGCCAACCAGTCCCAATTGGGACCTTTTGGACCCAGTCCTGGCGCCAGTGGCACCAGGCTCATAAATATGCCCAGTCCCAGCGCTGGAAGCGCCGGGCTCATAATGCTTGGGTGGACTTACCTGCAGCAGACCATGCTGCTTACTTGCCTGCCAGTTGAGCCTCTGATCCTCTTCTGTTTGGAACTACTTTTCCTGTTGGGTGGGGCAGGAGCCACTCCCTAGGTTCAGAACACTGGAACTCTTCTGGAAAGCAGGAACTCTTTTCTTACCTAGGCGTGGCTGTGGAAGGAGACACCTAAGCACTACAGGAGGCTATTTAAACCACACCCGATGGATGAATCTTGCTTTGTGTTATTCTGCATCCTCTGCAGCAGAACGCTCATCGTGTCTTCTGCATCTGATCCTGGGCCTAAGGAAAAAGGCTTACCATCCTGAATCCAGTCTTATGCAACACCTATAAAGACAAGAAAGAACAGGTTAGCATTACGGTCTTCAGTGACAGCTCTTCACTTACCTGGTCCATCGGCTGTCACCAACGCCTCGCGCTGCATTCCGACATCTGAAAGACAAAGGCTTACCTACTCTTTGTGCGCTCCGGAGGTCTTCACACTGCATTCCGGCATCTGAAAGACAAAAGCTTACCAACTCTTTGCACGCTCCGGAGGCCTTCGGCGCTGCTTCCCGCATCTGAAAGACAAAACAAGGTGCGTTTAAAGACATTGGGGAACTTTAATACTCACGTGCCATTACTCCTTTCCACATATAACCCAGTGGGTATTCCGGCACCCTGCAGCCGCTCCGAACTTGTACCTGCAAAATAAAAAGACAGTTAGAGCGCATTGTGAAGCAGGCAACAAGCGCTTACTTACGTGCTTCCAGGCGCTTCTATTCATCACACGGGCTCCATCTTCAACTCACTTCAGCCCGTCATCCACCATCGCCGGAACCCTGCAAAACAAGAGACATCCTTACTAAAGACTTTAAAGACATTAGAATTACTCGAAACTTACCGTTCGTGCAGTAAACGACGGACAGCAGTCCTCTGAAGTCAAGAGACCTGCTCCCCTTATCCAGTGAAGAAACTGGTTACAGCACCCTGCCTCGAGGCAGATGGAGAGCACGGCGTTCACTTACCTAAGACATTTTACCCTTCGAGTCAGACATACAGTGCCCAGAGGTCCAGCCCAAAGAGCCAGCCGTGTGTTACACATCACCTTTGAAGATACGGTATACGCCCAGTCAAGACCGGAGCCTCTACGGGAATCAGGTGAGCGTTACAGACATGTGTTGAACTTTTAATGAGTCCGAGGAGGCCAACCCTGTTCGCAGGACACGTATGCACATGGCCACAAAGTATTCCACCCAATAAAGGTCCTGTGAACAGCCGTCCCAGTGGAGAACATTTGCAACGTCACTATGTGACCACATCTACGCTGGGCGTGTACCCTTATTTGCCAGTCACGATTGGGGCCCCCAGAGATGAAAAAAGTACTGTTTGCTACAATATAAGCAGTGTTATTCTGAAGGTACACCCTTACAAATGTCCCCCACTGTGCATTGTGCATGTAACTATTTCTTTTAACGATGTAGGCCCGTGTTGCGTTTCCAATTGCTCCGCAGCAGCCCTACAAAAAGGCACACTACAGAAGTGCTCTGCAGTATGTTTGTGGCTGTGCAGAGCAGGAGAGGGGGCCACATTACTTCGTGCTGGAATTCCTTTCTCTTCAATTCTACTGTGCTATGTTACCTTTGCAACTAATGGAAACCATGACTGCTGCTACTCCCTCTAAGTCAGCAGCACCCAGACCCTCAACACCACCTCCTCCTTCCGAAAGACCTTGACAACGTAACAGGCGTGGCGATGTACATGTAGATGAAGAGGAGAACGAGGATGAAGTAGAGCAAATCCACAACGCCTGCAGACAACGTGAGTGCTGGGTGTGGAAACTGTTTACCAGCGTAGGAGACGTGCTGAAAGGTTGTGCTACCCATGTAAGATTCACTCACTCAGTCGCGGAAAACCTGCCTTGTACAGTTACAGCAGCACCTCAATGCGACGATATCTGAAAGCAAACCAGAAGGCAGCAGTGTGGACAGTAGTGCCCTTCGAAAAAAAGGCAGTAGGTTACTTTCTTCTACAGCATCCTCCACATCTGCTCCTGTCACCACCAGGGACACTCCTGTGGGTCAATGGATCCTTAAATCAGCCTTACAGGTCATATACACTGCAGCAGACCATTACCTTTCAAAGGTCATTGTATTGTGCACGAAGTGCGACGTGCCACTCTGCAAGGGGAAACAACTTTGAAGTGCTTTCGAGGGGTTGGTCAGTGAGCATGAGAATGAGTATCCCTTACCTAAGTGAGGGCCACCCAACATATTCCTCTCTCTGCATGTGCCCTATCTTATCCCTGTGGTTGGTGCCCCTACCCTCCCTTCCCTTACTTTCCTTCTGTGTCATGTGTTACAAGACCAAAAAATACACAAAACTCCCAACAACAAAACCATTTAAAAGAAAGGCTCTTTTCAGCGACACCTTTCAGAGTTCAGAACTAGAATTGGCAATGAAAGGATGCAGGCTGAGAAACAGCCGTTACGCTCTGCAGATTTGGCGATGAATAATGGGAGTAGTAGCTCTGTGAAAAACAGTGCAGTTGTTTCCCGGGGGAAAGTGCTGGCTCTGAAAAGAGGCTTTTTGTGGTGTTTCATTGACTTTCGAATGGTCGAAATAAGCAGCACGTACTAGAAAAATGCTTGCTGTACTTGCAAAAAGAGCAACCAAGCATTTTTCATATTTCACACACAAAGCTAATAGCAAGCATCAGTAAGATGACCTTCATCTGTGGGAAAAATGGTTGTTCTACTAAACGTAATGTTTGCATTGCGGAAGTAGGACTTGCCAACATCTCGCATTAAGGCACAAATAGCCTTCTCAACATTGCACCTTGCTTTCTCCATTTGCACACCAAACCACGAAGAACACAGCCAGAACTATGTCTGTGCAATGCGAGAAAAAAGTTACTCAGGAGTTCTGAAACATAACCTCATCGCAAAGTGCAGACAAAATCCAGTAACATGTCCTAAACTCTTCCCTCCACAATGAAGAATAAGAACTGATGGATGATTAAGAATCAACAATGTGGCAGAAAGAGGAACCAAAACCACCAACTTCAATGCACATGCTCCATACCAGTGCGCATCCACATGACAGAATCCAAAATGTGCAGCCACTCCACAGTGTTTTGCATGCACTTTCAACAAATGTACCTAAGACTCCCCCAAAATGCATACACTCTGCCTCCTGACCCACACAACCATAACCATAGGCTTCTGGATTCCTCTGTACAAACAGACCTTCTGCCACAGTCTTATCAGTGTTGCCAACTCCTCAGTATGGAAGGTAGCTAGCACTATTCAAATAATGGCATCCCCTAATTTGCATAATTGGCCATGTGCATGATGGTTAATTGTCGAGGGCAGGGTTGTTATAGCCGCTCATTTAAATGTTCACCCAGCTAGCTTGCTAATTATCTGTGTTCCGTGGTATGATAACCTACAGATGACAGTACATAACATAATGCATAAGTACAGTACGGCATGCATGTCGATATATCACAGCCAGAAGTAAATACCTATCAGAAATAACTATATTTTGCTTCTTTAGCATGTGGAGGAAAATGGTAAAAATGTATAAAATACGTCTGCCGGGCCCGTGTCCGCTTTCAACCCAGAAACTATTTAAGCAATAATTAGATGTACAGGTTTGAACGCTATTGGAACCTCAAAGCGCCGATATTTGCCAGTTCCAGTACTGACACAATGCACTGCTCTGCCAAAGCACCTCACTTAGCTGCTTCTGATCTGCAGAACCCCCTGCTAGCTGAGCATCACATTTGAACCAGACCATAAAATTGACTCAGGGACCAATGAAAAAGTGTCCCACAGTTGCAAATGGCTCTTCCATCTTTTTTGTAGCAGACTTTTTCAATATTACACAAGCGCCAGTTTTTGATGAAATGTGATGCAACTAGTGCAGTTTACACAGTATTTACTAAGAAACAATGGCCAACTACTAGGTACATGGCTACCAAAAATTATAGCTACTTTTTTCTATTGGTTTGCAAACCAATTGGAAAACATGTATATTTCCAAAGCAACGGAAGAAAGTATCTACATTTCTCAGTAATCGCGTTTGCAGTGCAAAGTCGCTAGGGGGCCATGATTTTGCGTAAATGCAGCGAGAATGTTTCCAAGTTGGCAACACTGCCCACCACACCCAGAAACCTGACTGACCAATCTGTGAGCCTCCACAGTCCGATTTCCATGCCTGGCATCCTCAAAAACCCTGGATGTGGCATGTGCGATCATGCAAATATAGCGCTGTCCGCTGACATATTGTGCTGTGTACGAGTGTGGGGAACACATTTCAGCCAGGGTAGGAGATTTCGTCTGTAGGGGGGGGCTCTGAAAAGAGTCTTTTTTAATTTATTTTTTTTATAACTACTTGCAAGCAAACACCTTCTTTTTTTGTTTCTTTTCTGATTTTCCTTAGCTTCTCCTCCTTACATTCACATTCTTACAGGAACCTCTTCAAATATTCCTGTAGATTATAAAACAAAATTCCATTGCCAATGGTGGTCAAAGAAAAGCCATTTGCATAGAAAAAGTACACATTTCAAGGATTAAGGATGTCATTGTCACAGTAGAACATCCCAGCTGTGCACACAAATTCAAACATGCTTCTGTTAATTAGACACCTTCCGACCTCTGGCTGCGGACCAATTACATTCAGATAATTCCATACTCTTCTTGGTGGTAGACATGAAAAAAGGACCGTAGCAGTGGGAAAAATCCACTTCAGTGCTTTCAGCAAGCATGCACAAGGCATGTAACCCTAATGCAGGGCTCCATAATGCACCACAACAACATGAACAGCAGCCACAATGGCCACATGTCTGCAAAGTTCAGCCACAGCGCTGAAACTGCACACACGGACACCCCACCACAAAGCCTCCACTCCTTCCAAATAGAAATGTTCAGCAATGCCTCTTTCCAGGGCATACTTGTGCAAATCTTGCACAAAGGCATCACCCACCAGCAACACTGTGCGTCTTGCCATCCCTGCCATCCTCACTACACAGAGCAATGAAGAAAAGTATTACCGCCCCTTCCAGTGAGGCACACCCTCAAAACCTAATTGGATACTCCCCACAGTCCCATTTTCATTCCCAGCATGCTGGCAAGTACAGGCTGTGGCACATGTGCTTCCCCAACTACTGTGAGGACCGCGCCCTAGTAAAGCGGTGATAGTGCTTCTTCCCTTTCCACTACTCTTTTGCCAGCACTGCCTCATAGGGTACTGTTAAATAGTCACACACACATCCATCAATCACATGCAACACCTCTGCATCTAACAATATCATTTGTACGCAACACGCCATATGTACGGTAAACCACTCACAGTACAAGTCTAGTGTGATTGTCAAGCACTGGCAGTAGAAGGTTCTGTAAAACTATGCAAAATGTATGCATCCAGATTAATCCACATCAGCACCCACCACCAGAAAGGACAGGTGTGAATATATTGTATGCAATACTTTTGCACATCTGGTATGAGTGCCTCTGAGCTACTCAAGAAGCATACGGTCATTTTTCCATCACCTATCATCAAATACCACTTGCAATGGTGTGGGCTTTGAAATGTTTAATTTTCCCATGTCAGCCCATTGTGGGATGTTTTAACCTACTAGGCTATGCCCTGCGACATCCCTGTGTGCTGATGGTGCAAGAATGATCAAAATGGGCGCAAATCCAGATGCGCCCCAAAAACCTATGAAAATTGCGCTTTGAAACCAAAAGGATGGCTGCCAAATCTACTGTGCCTGTTGTCAGTGGTGGAAAGGAGACCTCACTGCTGAAACATGTCACTGGGCTACCCACCGAGTAAAAATGGAAACTTCATGAAAGGCAGTGCTTTCTTGAAAGAAACCCAGAAATTGCTCTTAAATCCCTTTTTCTTGGTTCCTGAAAATACAAAATAATGGTCCAAAACACCACAAAACATCCAATATCTTTACTTGGTGTTACCCGCCACTTCATTTAAGAAATCAGTATGAACACACAATATCAGGAAAAGCGGAATCCATCATCAAAATATCCCCAGTAAAAAGTGTGCTTGCCTGTGAAAATCTGGCAAAATATGGGCGCAGCACCAGCAGCCGCCTGTATGACAGCTGTCATTAGTTGCATCAGAAGCTTAAATTTGTGCAATTGAAATCAAATGTCTGGAAATGAAGTGACCTGTTATCAAAAGTAATATATGTTGCAACTATTTAATCTCCATGCTTTAGAGACTGGAATTAGAGTTCTAGTTGCCTGATTAAAAATTGCACGTTTTATTTTAAACCAAGTAAAATGTAATAAATTGACAGTGAATTTAAGCTGAACTCAAAGTCACCAAACCAGTTCCCCCCAGCTTCCCCCAACAAAAGGCATCTCTCCTGCTTCTCACCAAGGCCAGGAACTTACACCTTTGTGTTGATTAAATCAGGGGAGGGGATCTTGGGCTGCTGCTGGAGGAGCACAATGGACCTTCCTGGCTGAAGGGATATGCAGACTGTAAAGTGTCAAAGTGGCCTCTGCCAGGAGGTAGAGAGCGGAGATTGCTCTGGAGCTGCAAGATGGATATGGAGGCAGGGACAAACACTTTTGTTGAGTCACAAAGCACAGAAAGCATATTTTTTTAAAAGACTGATAAAGGACTGTGCAAATTTGTAAAAATTATAGAATTAACAGTATTGGTAATGTGATTTTTTTGTGCACATTTTAAAAGGAGCCAGAACTCTGTGCAATGTTCTGAGAAGGTGCAGTGAAAATCCGAGTTTTGTAGCAATTGTATTTATGTCAGAAGCATGAAACTTCATACGATTATGCCCACATACAATGCAAGCATATATACAAAATTTTGGACAAATTAAATATTGTGTCCCGGACAAAAAGTGCGGAAATTTGTCAATCACAGCAACGAGGATTGGAAGAATATTTGCTCCACAAAATATGGGATCTATGTATGTTATTGGTATAAAGATTGTACACATGTAAAGATGTATTATATCAAAAATAGATTTTATGTGCAGAAGGCAAAGGGGAGGATGTTTTGCCTCATAAAACCGCATCATAATGAGGACACTCTGTTTCCTCTTCCAATCAAGGGAGAGAGCAGACTTTAGCCAATAGACTACCTGACGGGTGCACCTAGGATAATTCAGCTTACCCACCTCTTTACCACATGCATAAATAGAGACAGCTGAGGACTCAAGAAAGCACACACATTCACCCACCAACTGATTGCTGGGGGAGCACTTTGCAAGAGAACTATCCATATACCAGACTCCAGACTACAGAAACTTTGAAAGCAGTAAGGCTCAGAGCATAGCTGAACCACTTTCTAACTTCCAGAACCCATCCCTCAACTTAAAGGGGAAACCAAAGAAGCAGCCAGGCTGTGCTGTAACTGCTTGCCTGCCAAAGAATTATCTTCATAACCAGAAGGGTAGATTAAACCCTGTCTGGTGCCGTTCTGTGCTGTACAGACCAGAGAGCCATTGCAGATCCAGTCCAGTCCTGCCGTGCGGTGTCCAGAGCGCTTTGCTGATCGCTGAATCAGACCAGTCCGGTGTGCCCAGCAGTCTGTCCCAGAAATCCCTGACCAGAACCAGATCCCTGGCGGTTCCATTCTAACATTGGTAGTGAGTATCCATAGTATACAATTGTCACTAGCCTATGTGCTTTCCATAGTCATCCCTATCCAAATCAAATCTATCTTATATCCAGAACTGTATTACTAGAAATCCTTTTTGTCTTGCCTGAACTCTCTCCCTTATCCTACAGTCCTTCTGTAATAATACTGTTAAAATCATCTTTGTGCTGATATATTGCATCTGAAGAAGGCAAGCGTCTCGGCTGGCAGTTGCCTTGATCAAGTGGCTGAGCATCCGTGGAGTTTGTTTCTTCATAGTCCATCACTAGTATAAAGAAACCTTGTTTGTGTTTTAAAAGCGCATCCTTGTTTTACAATTTTGCCTCTGTCTGAAAAAAAACGACCTCCACAAAAACGTCCATAAGTTCTTCATATGTTATGCTAGAAATGAAATTTAAGTGTCGACTTGTAGCTAACATCCTAAGCTTTCTAAAGAACCCAAAAATGCATCTCAATAATCTTATAGTTTTTCCGCAATCGCGCTTACTGCGCGCAGAAAAGTTTGGCGTGAATATTTCATTTGCCCAAAATCTATAACGTGTAAAATAGCTTTTCATTGCGCCCAACCTCAAATTCAAGTTTTTCCATTGCTCATTACTCTCAAATCATTGCTAGTGTTTGTCTACAACCAGATAAAGCGGCTCCCATTAGAATTTCAACAATTTCAGGGATTTAGATCATTTTTAGTGTTTTACCTATTCATTCCAAGCCAACTTTAAACCCATGTTGACAGTTGCCAATCAGTTCTGTTTCTCTCTTCTGTTTGCTGGGGGGAAATTGGGATTAATATATTTGCTTAATTCTGCATTCCTGAAACCTGTTTTCTCTCCTGCTAAATCTCTACATTGCATATTGGGGGATTGAAGGGTGTGCAGGGGGAAATAGTTAGCACATTGCTATTGATTTGAACAAACCCACAAAAGTCTCACTTCTGTGCTGCATTGTTTTCCCATCATTACTCCTTGTGATTAAAGAGATTGTTTAGTGTAACATCACCCCATTGGTGATTATTGTATACCCATTAAAAATAGTGTGATATATATTGTAAAATACATAAATAAATATTTTAACTTTGCAAACCAGCCTGATTCCTGGTTCAGTGTGATGCGGGGGATTCAAAGAGAGGGGCGTGATATAAGTGGTTCATCGTTCAGAAATAAAAGAACTTATAGACACAAATAAATAAATAAGGATTTCAGTTGTACATTCCACGCTAGGCATTGACTTAGGTGAAGTGCCAGATTGAAATCACTTACACCATGCAATATCCAAACAGTTATTCTCTTATTTTCTTCTGACAATTGTACAAATTTTCTCCGTACTAACGCATCTCCTATAACATTCGTAAAATAGTTGCAGCAAAGGAGCATCTAATGCATCCTACCAATCCAAACCAAGTACATACATTGCATGCATTGGAACAGGGTGCCTGCCACTTACCTTGCACACTGCACAGAATGTAACATTACATAAGAAGAAAACATTATTTGTGCATCCACAATACTATCAATCGTAAATGTGGATTAATAAAACCAACAAGGGAAATAATTGCTACACACATGTACAAAGCACATATGCACAGAAAAGGTAATGAAATTTCACACACGAAAACATTTTCCGTTCCAAGCTGAACACCTTTCCAAAACTTTTTCTCACCCTTCTACAACTACAAGTAATCCATTTGCAAAGTAAATACTCCCACAGCAATGCACACACTTGCTAAACCGCACGTCGTACAACACACTCACAAGTGAACCACTTGTCCCCTCACCAACAGTACTGGTACTGTCAAGTTGCCATTCATAAACAAAGCGATCCAATTACACACACACACTAAGTCTCCCTACCAACACATCCCTTTAAGTACTGTATTCTCCAAATGCACTGTGTATGCCATTAAGAAACATATTTTCTTACAATATTCTTTCACGGTTGCCATAAGCACCTCTGTTCTAAGAAGCAGTGGCGTGTCACGATGAAAATGCAACCCAGAGTAAACATCAATGCGTAACGGTCGGCACACCTCTATCAAGTCATTGCAGCAGTTGCTCGACCACCATATAAAAGGCAACGAGCAAGGACAAATGAATATGCTACAAACTCATAACTCCTGTCCAGTGCGCAAATACACAGGAGTACCAGGACATTCGTTAAACTGCATTCTGAACCTGCTTGCAAAAGTACCTTCCACCATATGAAAATGATAGCAACACACCATTGTAGTGTAAATAAACTCCTTTACAAACTCTACTAAGGAAAAAGTACTCAAACACAAAACTGCCTGGTCCATTCAAATTTTCCAATACAAGTGGTGTACATTACTATTCAAAAGTAGCAATCAATGATGTATTACACATGCCAGCAATTGTTGAAAACAGTTATGTAAACGGCTCTGACCACTTGTGTTTACAAATGGTACTCCTGCACATAAGTACTGCAAACAATCCTACAAACAGTGATAGAATCTCAGGAATAAAACAGGAATTGGACTACTGTGCCAGAATGGTAAGGCCATGTTAAACAGATAAGAGGATGCACAGAATGTTGTCATGTAGTTAGTACAAATATAGGGAAGCAAAAACATACCCATAAATGAAATCTTTCAAACTTCCAACATGTGGCAACATACATGCACTCTCTACAATCATGTCATTCAAGAACAAGTCCTGAGCGAACACTTTATCTATGTATCTATACTTAAATTAGATTCCATGGCACTTTAGTAAGTGGCACAAAATGCAAACCATAGCATATTGTGTAGACCTTGCAATTCCAGCATTCATTCCTCCTTACATATACAATCACATTGGCAATATGTTATATGAATGCTTTCAACATATAATGCAATTGGAAACAAAAACAACTGGACGCTTACAACCTTGACACACTGACAGATACCACTTGCCAACAAACTCTTCTCACCAATGGCCATCATCTAACACACACGCAACACAACCAGTTCAGGTCACTATAGAACAGACATTGGAAAGCAAGTACAATCGTTAAAGGAGTTGTAAAGTAATGTGTTTCCTTTCATGAACGAGAGGGCCAAAAATGTCCTTGCCGAAAGGCACTACAGTCCCTAAGATGGCCATACCACCCACGTATGCGCAGCCATTGCGCTCACAAAGTCAGCCGACCTACCGTTCAGTCATAAGACACTACACATAGAGAAAGCAGTTTGGGCCCATAAATGTACATTTACATATTGTGGCAGCTGTACATTCATTGCATCATGTGTAACAAAGTAGCTTCTCTCCATGTACGTAAAAGTAAGCTCTACATAACTGCAACTATGTGTGGGTGGCTGTGTACATTTTGCATATTTTAAATGTGTGATGCACAGCAACTCCTTTAATGTCGCAATAGCTTACTGCACTTCCTAAACTAAAGTTGTCTTCAGGGGCTAACCACAGCAAACGCAAGTGGTGGCATATTGTTCTCTAATGTGGAACAAGTGCTGTAACCTACACCATATAGAAGTGTACGCTTGACAGCTCACTTCTGCTCCTCTACCAAGTCTAAAATGTCCTTCACAACCCTTCTGTAAAGATGACCACCCTCAGAGAGATGCACAGTTGTAACAGTGGGCGATGCAGCAACATATGGTTATAACAACTTAACCAAAGGAGCGAAGGTGAAAAAGAATGACTCCATAAACATACTTGTGCATCCAAATACCGGTATAACGTTGTTGGCATGCATGGCTGCGTTATGTTTCGGTGGGTGTGGCCAAGGCCTACCCTCTTGCAGGCCTGGCCTACACCCTACGGCCTTTGGCCATGCACCCAAGAGCGTAGGCCTTGGTGACTCCCACCGCAGCGTAATGCAGCTATGCATGCCAGCATATAGCCAAATACCACAACCCAGAAGCGTAACACAGGCAACGGCAGTCCTACCCAACCTACACAACATAATGCAGCCATACATGCAAACAGGTAACCAGGTAGCAGAACCCACAAACATAACACAGCCTCCGGCACCCCTACCCACTTCCATTCACATAGCATTGTACTACTTACAACCAAACCACAAAATCTTCACAACATTGCCCCTGCCCCCAACATTCAATTGACTACAAAGAACCACTACAGCATAATACAGTTCAGTACTGAGTAATCTGCGCAATGGCCACAACCCAACAACATAAACCATCCTCTGGAACCCTATACACTTCTATATACACAGCATTTCAACACTTCACCCAGTGGACGCACTGCAGGACTGTTGACTCCACCATCTCCAGCCATGCACCCAAAACTGGAGGTTGTGCTCATAATCACCACACCCATGCAACCAACAATGTGTACAATGCTGACAAAACACACACCCAAGGCAACAATGTGAAGCCTACTGGCAGCCAATGGACATTCTTTAATAAAACTAAGGTAAAGGCAAAGACCAGGGGTAGAGTAGGGTGTTGCTCATGACATCTAGGCATCTGGCAACCCTAGTCTCTTGTGAAATGCTCCTCTGGTCTGTCATCCCATTGGACTTTCGGTCCCTGGTGAGTCACTCCCTTCTGGTTCTTGGTTGCTCTCTTCTATCACCCTTCTGGTCCTTGGTTCCTTGGTGAGTCACCAGCAAAAACAAGCGAAAGCCAAATGGTTTCTTCTTTTGTGTGCTGCTGCTGCCTAAAATCAACGTTAAAAGCCCCAAATAACCATGATTGCATGATGTGTCCATGAAATGAAATTTGGCGCTGATTGGAGAAAGATGTGGTAACAATATGTAGCCTGTGGCCCCACGGTGCCCGGCTAGTAGGGACTATGTGCTTGTCTCCCAAGGGAACACCTATGAATAAAGACGCAGACACCAGAATTATAAAGTATTTTGATAAAGTGTAATATATTTATTTATGTGTCCTGTGCTTGTTTTGGACTCACAAACAAAAGAAGCACATTACAACCTAATGAGAGACCCATAAGCACTCTTAACGGGCACATTAACCATAAATACTGCTTGAAACATGTAGTGTAACACTGTTTATGTCGAACAAATTAACAAAAAGATATTTTGAACTACGGATTTGCTTTGCTTCTATGGTGAACTACTTTTAAAATAAATCCACACAATTTCCAATGACATTCATAGCATCATGTACATCAGCAATTTCCACAGAAAATATGGATCTAACATAGGTCATTCAGGTATACATCTTTACAATCCTATAGATGATCACAATCCACGAAAGTTCTCATTTGAATATACAGACCATTCCAGGAAGATGAAAAATCCTCTGTCTTAATCGTGCCGAATGGGTTTTGGATATCAGATCCTTCTTCAGGGGAATAAGAACTTTGCTTCCTAAAATTGCAAGTACAATACTGAATTAGAAGTACTCTAAATCATCCCTAGTCAATTCCAAGAAATTGAATCAATGTAAAATCATTGATGTGTGTCTGTACCAAATTCTTCACTCCCCAATTAGCCACAAAAGCCTACTATCTGAAACCAAACAATGCAAACTCAATGTCAATCCTTTTAGGTATGTCATTTTGAATTCAAAAAGAAATCAAAAGCTCAAACAGAGGATGTATCATCTATCTGAAATTGTCCTTGTATGTCAATGTATGTGTAGTTATATGTATATATGTATTAAATGTTTTAGAGGGTCATTTTTAAGTATGGGGAAGTGTAGAGTTGGGGTAAGAATTAGGGGTATGTTAAGTTGCTTGAAGGGTTAATCAGGGGTAGGATGTTATATATATATGACCATTAATAAAGAAAGGGGTAGTGGTATTCAGCAGGTGCAGTGCCCCTCCCTACCCAGCGGGCTGGGTGCGTGGTGGTGGTATCCATGGGAAATGTCCCTGCTCCGGGGAAGGGAAGAGTACACCCTTACATGAACCAGGGCCGGGAATCAGGGGCTACAAATGACCATGTTAAATTCATTATATCTCCCACCCTAACTGACAAAGCATCTTCAACACACAACTCCTCCACTGAAACAGCACAGGTTCCACAATGGAATGTATTCCACCAGAAGGTGCACTAAAAATCACTAAATACCACACTAACACAACAGATACGCCAACTTAATTCTCCACGCTCTTTAAGAACTGCTCTGGCAGAGACCACAGATCACCACATAATTACCTTAGTAGCCTGGAGAGCACATTAAACAATAATCCAGACAGCTCACAAAATACCTAAACATTACAACCCATAGAGAGCCCTATCTTTTCAGATCTGCATGCATCAACATTGTTACAAAGCAACCTTGCCCTGCTTCACCTGCTACTAAATTAGTCCCATTCACTAGCTCTTGAAGATCCTGACTTTCCTAGAAACCTTAAAAAGATCAGAGGACAGGCTATAAAAAAATTCAAAAAACATCGCTTAACTGGACATAGAAAAGAGTTTCACTAATTTTCCACTGGGGTAGAGTTCTGGACAGCCTAAGCAACAGGGGAGGAAATTAATATTGGTTCTGCTACAATCCCCCACTATACTCGAATCCCTGGAGCAAGGAATGGCTGGTGAGGCTATATCTTTTCCTGTTAAATCAATTGATATCGGACAGAGGCAGGGCCAGTGCAACGGTATTGCAATTCTGGGTTAATGGTAATTACGGTACACCATTTTGTCTGTAAAATAATTATTTCTGCCCCATTGGAGGGGTATGTTTTTTCAAATAGTGTGAACTTAATCGCTTACAAGGATTCCAATGTTTGCAGTTAAGTCACAGTGAGAAATCGTTTGTCCAATATTTTGGTTAAACAGAGAAGCAGGGATTTTAACACACTCTGCAATTTATGCACTTGACAACGGTTCATAGTCAAAAAATCGAAAAACAAAGTCGAAAGTTAAAATATCGAGAAAAAGTTGAATTTCTTTTTTATAACGTTTTTTATTCAAAATGGGGGGTTCCTCCTAACCCCCTTTTTTTATTTTTTTTTTGTTTTTACCTTTTTTTTGCATACGAGAGCCAAAAAATAAATATAAATAAAAAAATAAATTATTCGACTTTTTTTCCGACGTTTTTTTTTTTATTTTTTTGTCTTTCAACAATTTTTTTTCGATATTTTGACTGCACACCCTTGACAACTCAGCTTCCATGCTTTACTTGGTGCAAATTTAAAGGTTTTGGATTTCACATCTTACAATAATACTGTCTAATAGGGTTTACTTGCAAAATAAACACTTTGCAGCAACATGACAACAAATACATCCTTATAGAAAAATGTCAGGTCAAAAGAATATCATTATATCTTTATTTTTTTACATCCTAGAAGGAAAATTATAAGTCCAGGACGCAAAATAATGCAAGCCTGAAACATACCCCATTTAAAACCACTGTATTTTCACCACTTTAAGATATACCCTAAAATAAGTTGTGTGATAAATTCAGTTTTGTATAGAGTCTTTGTTACAGAATTCCAGCTCGCTGTTTTTGATTTTGTTAAGAACATTTGACCAAAGATACAAAGCCAACTTTTTTGTCATGTCAACCAAGACATCATGGTTATCAATTCATCTTTAAAAGGGGTCTATATTCTGGTACTCACTTTAACACATTCTCATCTTGTTAGGCCCTCCCCATGGGGCTGATTCGTGCACGCTCAATAACCACACAGGAGCCATCGTGCACTCCAACCTTCCCTTTATTCCTCCATTACATTACTGCCGTTTTCCTTCCCATGCTCCTCCCCTTCCTCCAGCCACCCGCTCCTTCCCATTAGTCCTGGGCTTCCCTCTTAAAGGGGCTCTGTCCTTTTCCCACTTACAACACCTCCCCCTTGCTTAACATGAGACTTCCCGGGTCACATTTGTTCGATGAGACGTTGGGGTCTTTTTGTGGCCCGGTGGGGCCTGCTTGGTTGCTCGTGGGTCTCTTCCATGCTCTCTTGTTGCAGTGTTTCATAGGTCTTTGCTCTCTCCTCTTCCCTTCTCTCAATCTCTTCTCCCTTCATTGGTTCCTGCTCTTCAAAGTATAGCTCGTGGAGGAAGGAGTCCTTTGGCGTCATTTTGCCGTGGTTCTCTGTCATAGTTGTCACCCGCTCTTCGGGCACGTAGTCCTTCTTGTGGGTTACTTTGAATGACCTGTAGTGGACGCTGATGAGTGCGTGCTGTAGTGCTGTCCGGTGACTGAGACGGCTGTGTCCTCTGGCGGGACTCGGTATCATGCGGATGGTGTCCGGCACTCTGCGGTCTCCTTGGTTCGGGTCACGTCGTGACTGTCCTTTGGGCTGTTCTGCCTGTGCTGTCCTCCATTGGGCGGCATGGTCTTGGGGTTTGTCTAGGGGGTATTCTTCCACCTTCTCTGGTACGGTTGCTTTGTACTTCCCCCCCCGTACGATATTTCCAAGGGCACTGGGCGGTTGCGAAGCTCATAGTCCTCTCGCAGGACGGGTGGGGTTCGTGTGCCAAGTGCTGGTCCGTAAGGGTCGAGGGGTTGTGCATTCCTGAGACTTCTGGGTGGGCTGGTGTCCACAATCGTGATGTCTTTTCTGATGTCTAACCGTGCTCTAGGTGTACTCGGGACTCTTGCCTGGGGTGTGGGTTGGCATGTCGAGCTTGTGGGTGGTCTTGTCCTGCACATTCTCTGAAGGTGACCTTCCTGCCCACAGCGCCAGCATGTTCGTCCAAAGGCTGGGTATGGTTGTCTGTGGGTGTGTTTCCACCCTCGCCCGTGGCATTGTTCTGTGTCCGGGCTTTCTGGTCAGTGTCTTCTCGGTTTCCTCCTTCTCCAGGGTCGAGTAGGCTCAGAGTATTGCGGTCGCTCTTCCGTGAGGGCTGCGATGGCGTTGCATTCCATTTTCCTTTCAATGGTGTCTGCCTGTGCCTCAACTCTCTCGTATGTTTTTGCCATATTCAGTATTTTCCCTAGGGGAAGGGGCTTTATGAGAAGGTGTTTCCTGAACGTTGACGAGGTGCACCCTTCTATGATCCTTAGTCTTATAGCTTCTTCATCATTGAAGTTGGCGAAGTCGCAGTCTCCTATCTTCTGCTGGAGACGTATGACGAACTCCCCAATCGATTCGTGTGGACGCTGCTTTTTCTGGTTGAATGCAAGCCGTTCGTAGTCTTTGTTGGATCCTGTTATGAGTTTGTCGTTTAGTGCATCGAGGAGACGTTGGTACGTGGTTTTGTCTGTAGGTGGGATTGTCTTGATGATGTCCTTTACCTCTTTTTCTACCAAGTTCCTAAATATGCTGAGTTTGTTGGGCGGGTCTTTGTTCCCAATTGCACCTAAAAAGTCCTCAAATTCTT
The DNA here is from genome assembly GCF_040938575.1 of Ambystoma mexicanum. Taxonomy (NCBI): domain Eukaryota; kingdom Metazoa; phylum Chordata; class Amphibia; order Caudata; family Ambystomatidae; genus Ambystoma; species Ambystoma mexicanum. The sequence continues at coordinate 330,277,181 of NC_090941.1, read as the reverse complement.
CGACCCATTCCTCCCATCTTGTTCCTTGGCCCTGGTGCAGGATCAAGGCGAATGGGTTGGGCCTTCTCATGATGGTGGCATATGAAGTGGGGCCCAAGTCTGCTAGGGCTTGCGCACTTGCGTCAGCATCTGCGTGCGCTGGGTCAGTCATCGTGGCCGGTGTTTAGTTTGGGTATGGAGTCACGGTGCGCTTGCGTGTGATCTTTGGCGGCAGATCGTTGTGTTTTGATCCTCTGGTTTGTATGGGTGGTGTTGCTTTTACTTTTGCCGGTCCTGTCTGGTACGGGTCTTCTCTGCGGCTGGTACCCATGAATTTGGCCGGCTTTTCATGTCTGTCTACTCGTTCTTTCCTGTGCATGTCCTTGTTGTGGTGGTGGCGCGGCTTGTCGTGGGTTCCACTGCGTTCTCGTGTCCCTCCTGTTGCTTCCCCCGTCTCGTATTGCGTTGGTCGGGGTGGCTGGGTGTAGGCAGGGTGGGTGCACTCTTGTGCTGGCTCTGGTAGTGGTGCTGCACAGTTGTGTTGGTTTCGTCCTTCTGTGGGCCTGTCAATTTTCTGCACCGGTGGCCTGCGTGGTGGGGCACACTAATGTGTCCCTTTGCTGTCGTAGCGCTGCATGGGGGTTCCAATAACATAGATCCACTGGGTGGGTGGCTCTGGGTGTTTTGGCGTGGTGTGGGTGTCCCCGTTAGTGCTCTCTGTTTACAGTTGTCTGGTTGTTTTGCTCCTGGGTGGTACTCCCCTCTCTGTAGCAGTCTTTCTATTGTTCTCCTTACCCCTCATTTGGGGCACCGTTGTGGAAACGTGCGTTGGTTGGGGTGACCGAGGGTGCTTTGTTGACGGCCTACGGGCCGTGTATCTGGGTCATGGGCTTCCCGCCCAAACTTGCTAGTGTTGTGGCTGTGCGCATTAGGTAGGGGCAGCCACGGGTGCTGTGCTGACGACCTCTGGCCGGTTTATTTCATTGGTGGGCTTCCCGCCCAAATTTCCCCGTCTTCACTATGGTTGGGGCAGCTGGGGCGCTGTGCAGCGGGCTTGCGGGCCGTTGCGGGCCGTTCGCTCTAAAGTGGGTAGGGCGGTGTGTTCCGTTTCTCTGATCAGAAGCACCGTACCTCACGTGTGCGTGTGGCGCTGTGGGGCCACTTATTGCATGTACCGGGTGCACGTGTCCCTTGTGGCCAATATTTTCTTGCTCGTCGGTCAGGGTATGGCCACTTGCGGGTTATTTTCTTTTTTTTTTCGTAGTGTCACTTACAGGGAGACGCGGGGTTAATTGCTGCTGGGCCCCGCGCTTGTCGGTCCTGCAGATGTGGGGTGGGAAGCGCAGGTAATCGCAATCCGCTTTTAGTGTCCCTTCCCGGCCCCTGGCAGAGCTCCTTACTTGCGGCGGATGTGTCCGTGGTAGTCTGTCCTTTTCTCCCTCTCGCGGGCGGGCGGGATGTTCCAGCCGGGCCTGCTGTGCAGTGTCGGAGTTCGGCGGCGGCGTTCTCCACTGCTCCGGTCGATGTTCTTCCCTGTAGTGAGGCGCACGGGCCTCCCTTGCGGCTTCGGGCACACGGGCCCTCTCCTTTCCCTCTGCAGGGCACACGGGCCCATCTCCTTGCTGGTGTGCGTGTTCGTTCGCACAGTTGGGCTCACGGGTCCTCCTGGACTGCTGGGCGCTCAGGTCCACCGCTGCCGGGCTCACAGGCCCTCCTGGACTGCTGGGCTCTTAGGTCCACCGCTGCTGGGCTCACGGGCCCTCCTGGACTGCTGGGCTCTTAGGTCCACTGCTGCTGGGCTCACGGGCCCTCCTGGACTGCTGGGCACTCAGGTCCTTCTTCTGGCTTCTGTCGTTGCAGGGCACCAGGGCCCACCATTCCACCTTGCTGCAGGGCGTGCGAGCCCTCCGTTCTTGCAGGGTACACGGGCCCACCAACACTGCAGGGCACACGGACCCCTCTTTCATTGCGGGCACACTGGGCCCCGGGATGCTGCTGGGCACACAGGCCCTCCTCCTCCTCTGCTGCTGGGCGTACTCAGCCCGCCTAATCCACGCTGCTGGGCCGTCCTCTTCCTTCAGACGCGGCGCTCCCCGTTCCAGGGTACTTGCATCAAGGCACTGCTGGCGTTCGTATCGCCTCGTCGCCAGTTGTTAGGCCCCCCGCATGGGGCTGATTTGTGCACACTCAATAACCACACAGGAGCCATCGTGCACTCCAACCTTCCCTTTATTCCTCCATTACATTACTGCCGTTTTCCTTCCCATGCTCCTCCCCTTCCTCCTGCCTCCCTCTCCTTCCCATTAGTCCTGGGCTTCCCTCTTAAAGGGGCTCTGTCCTTTTCCCACTTACAACACATCTCTAAGTGGACACAGACATTCTAGGTAACAGGTGCTGTTTAGGGACTTTTCATTGAGAAATGTCCCCATCATGACGCATAAGAAAGGCTTTGCTGATAACAAAAGAAAAGTGTTAGCAAGGTCGTTAAGGTGTTGGCTGCATAGCCTCTAACTATGCTGTGCGTTCTCCTTCAAGCTGATTCTAAATTTGGCCAGGCCACTATCAGGCCTGGTATCGACTATCTCTCATGCAAAACCCTTCCTACTGATTCCCGACCACTAGTACTATCACATCTATGTGCAAGGGACGTGTTCCTGCCAGATGTCCCTTATACCACCATTCGAAGTGCTACAGCAGGCTATTGTGATCCTTCCCCCGGCATCATGAGGTATGAGCACATCTTCCCCCTCACTCTGGGAGCTACAATGGATGTCAATGCAAGCACGGGTCATCTCCAAAGTTTTCTGCATTACACTCAAGGCAGTATCAACTCACGCACCGCCTACCCTAGCTGGAAAGCAAGTGATTGACAGGGGACAGTGCTATTCCAAAAGCCTCACCATCGTGAGACTGGACACCACAAAATGCTGTCAAGAGAAGATGAGGAAACAGGCCTTCACATGTTATGCACCTGCACCTGTTGTACGGCATCCCACCGGCATATGGGCAGCTCCAGCGGTGCTAGAGTTCAGGAGAGAAATGGAGACCCTACTGATGAGACTATTCCTCTCCTCTTGCCTCAACCTGTAGGGTGCCATCTAGCTTGCTTGTTATTGTCACACGCGAAATCCACCTCGACAGTGCTTAGTTTAAGTCCCTCATACCATGTACATCACTCCACTGCTTACAAGCAAGCTGTGTGATTTAGGAACACGTATAAATACAGGCCCAAGGCTGAAACATGTTTGCCGAGGCTTGTGGTCTTGTGCAGAAGGGATGAGACCTAGCAGTTCGGGCTGGACTGCCCTTTTTGGGGTGGGATCAAGCCTGATTTGCATATGATCGTCCCTCTTTTGTAATGGCTCGGCAGGCGAAGAACAATGGTCTGGAGGGTAGCCCAGAGCAATGCCAGAGGTTAAGATTCATTCTAAACCTTCCGGGCATCACCTCTTTGTTTTTGCTATTTCAAATACAGAAAGGGAGACATTTTCCAGAGAGACAGAATGCTGCTGTGTGAGATAGCACAACTTTAGAGAGGGTTTTATTTGCACAAGTAAAGTAACGTTTTGAAAAACAGATAGACATTTTGCAGCTGTGTCGAAAAGGGAATACAGAGTAAAAGGGGAAAAGCGGAAAGGACACCAGACCCTCCAAGAACTAGCATCTTAAATTGCAGGGCGATCTGTTGAAAGGGGTAAAGCTCCATTTAGAAGTGAGCAAGTGGAAAACCTGAGAGGAAAATTAAACATGGACTGTGCCATTATGCCGCCATACTGGAAACTGTTGGGGTGTGACATTCAAATAGTACACAGATACAGCAGTATTAAAGAAACATAGGCACTGACTGCTGTACTACATCATATATATTTTGACGGGCACAGGTGGATTCCTTGAGGCTGCAAAGGAAACACACTGTTCAGAGACCAATGCACCTCCTTCGAAAAAAAAGAGCAAACGGCTCCATATCTATGCCCATGAAACAAAACAAAAAATGTCTAAAGGCCAAATGTGTCAGGAGAGTTTCCGCAAGATCAGTCCGACTAAGGGTAAAGGAGAACCTTTATAACAGATGGCACATCCACAGGTCAACATGTTAGAAGATTAGAAAAGAGGACAGCTTGGAAGAGGCCAGAATAATCACTGAAGATCACAAGACTCTGGGTTATAAAACTAGCACTAGTCTAAGTGGAATATATTGCACCGTATTATGAACAACCTCAAAGAATGAATGGAGGAAATAGAATCGACATCTCAGGTGCAGACGAGACCATCAAAGTCAATAGCACACAATTAATAGATAATAATAATACATAATTTAGCATTTATATAGTGCTACGAACCATCAGGTATCTGAGCGCTCCTTATTATTACCCACGGTGTGTGATGCTCATTTATTGACCTCGGAAGGATGAAAGGCTGAGTTTGGCCCTACCGGGATTCGAACCTGGTCAACAGGCTCTGCACAAATGTCAAAGCAAGCACTCTACTGGCTATGCTATTGGACCAGCTGAAGAACAGAAGAATACAGTTGCACCCCAGAAAACAAAACTGACAGGCATTGAGGGCCTGCTCAAAAAGGAATAATGTATGCATCCTAGAAATAGCTGAAAATGCTGAGGGTGGGTCTATGAAATATTCCTGGAAAGGGTAAATTTCATGTATTCTTGAATAAAACAAAAGTCACCAAAATAACAGTTGGCAAAGCACATAGAATTCTAGGGTTCACCCAAGACAAATACAGATGCACGTGACATGCATCATAGTTCAAATCAACAGGCTTGCATCCACTGGTGAAATGGGGATGTTGATTACGATGATGTCGTTCTAGGTGGGTTTTGGCCCAAAAACAGGAAGGGTGATGGGGCTTAGAGTAATTTCAAAAAGAACCGAGCACTAAGGACATAAGTGCTGGACTAATGGTGGAATATAGGCCATACAGACAGTTCTTTGGGAATCTAACCATGGCCCCAAAATACTGACAGACAAGAAGGATTTAACAGAAAGAAGCGTCCAATCGTGGTCAAGAGTTCCACTCAAACAAAATCGCCCATGCTGTGCTATGGGCAGTGGTTCAGTCAAGTCCTAAAAGGCAAAGCAGCCATATTTTCATTGTTAAGATCAGGGGTGATAAGTATTTCTTTCATTCTCATGATAATGGGACTACGATAGCAAAGTTGAAGAGACCAGAAATAAAAAAAAGTCCACTGCTTAATTTATGTGGGTGTTTGCCATGGTTCAGCTTTGGCCCTTATTTCAGACTCAGTTTGATTATGTTGTGGTGTTTTGTCAGCTTTATTATTTTTTCTGTCTTTCAGGAAGCAGTAGCCACATAACAAGTAACAAAAGCGTAAACTGGCCACAAATCTCTGCATCCTGGGCTGGCTCATTGTAATTCTGGAACCTGAGGACTGTAGGGACATTGTGAGCAATGATATTACATTCAGAGGAGGCAGTAAAATAGTGGCAGGAGGATCCATGTGGAAAATACAGACACCAAATGGCTGATGCACATTACAAATGGAAATGCATATTCTTGCAGTAAGCACCTGTTCTACTTCAGGGTAAACAGGTAATCTGTCCGGTTTGCACTGTGCACATACTAAGCTGAATTAACCAACTAACACCCTTTCCCATTAATTGGTAACCTATCTTTAACAAAGCAGTGCAAAGCAGGCTCAGTTGACATGTAGAAATTGAAGTGCTTTTCTGCAATGGAATTAAAATGTGCGAAGGCATTTCACTGGCTATGTGATCTCATTCAACATTGCACAAACTGCAAAGAAAATATGCACTGTTGAGAAAGCAGCATTGTGAGCAGGAAATGATTGTTGCAAATGTATTTGCAAAACTATTCTTCAAGGGGAAAATACTGAGGCCAAATCAGGTGATGGTGCACGTCAGGAAAAGAGGCAGGTTTTAGTGAGATTGACAGGGATAGCACTTAAATTCAGGAGACAGAAGGGGTGTAGGCAGATGAACAGCAGGTAGATGAGAAGGAGACTGGAAGAGGGACAAAGTCTTTCCTGGCAGGCAGCAGGCTGAGGAGACTCGCTTTAGACGGGGGAGCAGACATCCTGTCAGAGAGGTTGTGTCCTTCTATCTGGATAGCCTGTCTGGCAGAGGTCACAATACTTCTGCATGCTGGCAGGACAACAAAGAGGGGTTTCCCATGATAACAGTGCACAAATCTCACCCATACCTAAGGTGAATATATCTATGAATTGAGGTGCACGCACGAATGGATGTGTTTTTCGACAGCCTGTAAGGGTTCTTTTCATGTTGAAAATTCAATCTGAATCAAATGGTTTTCTAAGAAGTGACATATTTTTGTTATGCATGGGTCCTGCCAAATATCATGACCCATGGTCGTAGGGGGTTGAATACATTTAATTTTGTCATTGAGTTGTGCTAATTTTGAGATTATTTTTCTTGCTGTTCATTCTTGCTGATCCACATTTGCACAGATAATTGTATCACTGTTGAATGTTGATTTTCATGATTGGAAAGTTTATTTGCCATGATAAACCTACACTATGTGTTTTGATACATTCTTTAGGTGTTTGGGTTATGTCATTTGAATTATTGGGGGTTCTGGAGTTAGACAGAGTGTGAGTGTGGCATTTCAGCTGTGCATGTTTACAGCGGAACATATCTGCTAAAGGCAGTAGTCCAGCCTCATAGATAGGTCGCTGTGGTGACAGATAGCACTGTCAAGATTCTAAGTGTAATAAGCCTTACAACCTGTCCTTAGAGTTGACCCGGGATAAAATACAGGTTTTAGAGTATTCTCAGGGGAGCCTTATTACTCTATATGTGTTACGCTCACCTGGCTCCCACAGGGGCGTCAATCCGAACTGGACAGCTGCGGTCTTCACCAATGTTATGTGTAGTGCCGAGATGACAGACTGGACTGGCCCACCCAGCTTGGTTTGCTTGGCCCGTAGGAGTATTCTTCTGTAAATGGAGAAAGGGAATTAACCACCTGTGGAGTTCAGAGTTAACCCCCACCTCCCCCTGCTGTTCTCCCCACTGATCGCCTCTAATGTCTCTTCTTAAAGTCTCACCTGATGATTTGGAAGGATGAGCTCTCCATCCTGCATCGAGCGCAGGGAGCGCATAGATAACCAGTTGCTTCACTGGTAAGAAGGAATTGGTGAGTTTCAGAACATTGTAGTTCGTAAGAGTTCAAATGTCTGCCTTTCACTTTTGTCGGATTCCTTGCAGTTTGCAGCTTGACCCCAGCGAAGAGTTCCTTGTGGTAGGTGACGAAGTTCAGGTAAGGATTTGTCTTATCCAACACAGTTCAATAAAATAAGGCCAGAATGTAACCTGTTGCCTTCTCCCTTATTCAGGTGCGGAGAGAAAATATGAAGTTCGGGGAATAATGCCTCCGGCGGTAAAATTAGGTAAGTCTATTGTGGTGAGAAGGATTCCCCTTGCTTGTCTCTTTGTCTCACCTTGTTGTCCTTTTGTTCCCCTTAGGGGCCGGGGTACGGCAAGGATGCTATGGAGACTGCGCCGGCCCGTGAAGAGGAATAGTACCCCCGGCGGTAAATCAGGTAAGTCTATGGGGGTAGTTACTATTGCCTCTGTTTATTCCCTTGGCTCACCTTTGCTATTCTTGTGTTCCCCTTAGGTGCCGGAGTGCGGCAGGAACGTGCAGAAGGATGCAGTGGATCGTGAGAATGCTGCGAATGCCGGTAAGTTCAGCGCGGCGCTGCAGCAGGCGAGGCGGCACGTGTGAAATACTTCTTTCTTCCAGCTCGAAGGCGTGGTGGATCCGGAATCCAGGTAAGGATCGAAGGTATTGCTCTTGTTCTAACCTTTTCTCCTTCTGTTTCCCCCTTTTTCTAGGAGCTGCAGACTCGAGGCGGGCGTGGCAGAAGACTGGATGCAGGCTTACAGATACAGTGAGCGTTACGCTGCTGGATGCAGAATAACGCGAAACGTGTGCTGCTCTTCGGGCGTGGTTTAAATAGCCTCCAAAGTAGTCCCAGTTAAGTATTCCTCCCCAGCCCCACCGAGTAAAAAATAGTCCCAAGGTAAAATAGTCCCTTCCAAGCCTCATTTGGCTTGGAGCTCTTGCAGCATGGTCTGCATCAGGTAAGTTTGCAGCATGGTCTGCATCAGGTAAGTTCTACTCTATGAGCATGGCGCCTATGGTGCCAAGACAGACTCTCCATATGAGCCTTGCGCCATGGGTGCCAGGACCGCACCCAAACAGCCCCAAGCAGGGGTTTTTGGGCTTGCTCAAAATAACTTGGTGCCTGCTTCCGGGGTTGCTGGACCTGGTCTGGGTCCCCGGGGGTAGGCATCATGACAGCACTCCCCCCCCAAGGTCCCTCCTTAAGTCATTCTTCCCTGTGGTTTTGGTTTGTCTGGGAAATTTCGGTGGAATCTTTTCACCAATCGAGGTGCATTCACGTGGTCACTAGGTTCCCAAGACCTTTCCTGTGGTCCGTAACCTTTCCAGTCGATTAAATTAAAAAGTTTTGACTTCACCATCTTGGAGTCCAGGATGTTCTTAACCTCAAATTCGGGGTCCCCGTCTATAAGGATGGGGTCTGGTGGCTTGGTTAATCTTGTCCCTGTTTGCACTGGCTTCAAAAGTGACACATTAAAGACAGGGTGAATTCGCATATTAGCAGGTAAGTCCAACTTGACGGCCACCGGGTTGATAATGGCCTTAATAGAGTAAGGTCCTAAATATCTAGGGTTAAAGGTCCGCATTCCCTTGAGAGGTATGTGTTTTGTGGCCAACCATACTTGATCCCCTATCTGGTACTGTGGAGTATCACTTCTATGCCAATCTGCATCTTTCTTATATTTCTCCTTCGCTTGTTTTAAATGTGCAGTTGCCTCCTTAAAGGCTTGTGTGATCGTAGCGTGTAGATGGTCCACTGCGGGCATTTCTAAGTGTTGGGGTGAATCAAGGTCTGATGTTCGAGGATGGTGCCCATATAGGGTATAAAAGGAGCTGTTTCCAGTTCCAGAATGTACTGAATTATTGTATGCATATTCGGCGATCCAAAGAATGTCCTTCCAATTACTCTCAGTCTGATGTAACATACAACGCAGGTATTGTTCAAGAGTCTGGTTGGTCCTGTCCGTTTGACCATCGGTCTGGGGGTGGTGACTGGTCGATAATCTCACGTCGATTTGCGCCAATTGACAACATTTCTTCCAAAAATGTGAAATGAATTGACTGCCCCGGTCAGAGACCAACACGGACGGAAATCCATGTATGCGAACAATGTTTTCGAGGAATTCTTTGGCCAGGATTGAGGCTGAAGGTAATCCTTTTAAAGGAATAAAGTGGACCATCTTGGAAAAAAGATCCACAATAACTAGAATGGTGTTAAATCCATTACAAGGACGTAGATCAGTAATAAAGTCTAGCGATAAGGTGTGCCATGGTGTAGGCAGAATGTCTAAAGGTTGTAAGAGTCCAGCTGGTTTTTTCTTTTGACTTTTGTTTTGGGTGCAAATGCCACAAAACATCACAAAATATTTAATATCCTTTCGCCAGGTGGGCCACCAGAATTGTCTTTTAATTTTAGCTTCAGTTTTTGCAATACCTGGGTGCCCCTCCATTAGGGTATCATGATAACGGGAAAAGACTAGATCTTGTAGTTCCTTGTGTGGCAGAAATAGCTGCCCTTGGTAATAAGGCAGATCATTGGTGACAGAGTAGTCTGGGCCTTTCTTTACCCAGTCCTGCAGGGCTGTAGGATCAAAGAGTTGCTGGATCTTTACCTGAATGTCCTCTAGTGTCTGTAGAGTAGTCATGCCAAGAATCCTTTGTTCGGAAATTATAGGTACTGGTTTTGGGTTCACTTCTGCCTCTCCCATCCCTATTCGGGATAAGGCGTCTGCTTTACCATTCTTACAACCTGGTCGATAGGTTATCACGAAATAGAACTCAGCAAAAACAATGCCCATCGGAGTTGACGTGACTATTGGGCCTTGGCTGTTTTTAAATACTGCAAGTTCCGGTGATCACAGTAATGGTATGCCTGGCACCGAGAAGATAGTGCTGCCAAGCCTTGAAGGCGGATTTAATGGCTAATGACTCCTTGTCGGTAACCGCATAGTTTAACTCGGGTGCTGAGAACTTTCTGGACGAAAATGCTACTGGGTGAAGCTGGCCAGTTTCAGGGTCCTTTTGAGACAGGACAGCTCCCATGGCTAGACTGGATGCATCAGTTTCCACTATGTATGGAAGTTCAGGGTGCGGGTGCTTTAATACAGGTGCAGACGTGAATTTCGCTTTCAGCTCTTGGAAGGCATTTTCAGCTTCTTCAGTCCACATAAAGCATTTATTTTTTCGCAAGAGTGCTGTGATGGGATGTACGACATGTGAAAAATCTGGGATGAATCTGCGGTAGAAATTGGCAAAGCCGAGCATACTTTGTACTCCTTTAACTGAACTTGGTGATGGCCACTTAAGGATTGCGTCCACCTTTCGTGAGTCCGTTCAGACTCCCTTTGGGGTCAGGATAAACCCAAGGAATTCCACTTCTGTGGCATGAAAAATGCATTTTTCCAGTTTTGCATAGAGTTTGTGCTGGGGCAATTTCTGAAGGAAGGACTGCTCGGACGTGCTTCACATGGTCAGATTTTGAAGAGGAGTATACTAGAATATCATTGATATATACGACAATGCAAACGTCAATCAGTTCAAGAAGGACATCGTTCATGATGTATTGGAAGGCTCATGGTGCATTGCACAACCCGAAAGGCATCACCTGGTATTCGAATAACCCATACTTAGTGCGGAAAGCAGTCTTCCATTCGTCGCCCTCTTTTACACGTACCAGATGACATGCCCCCCGGAGATCTAAATTAGTGTATATGCAAGAGTCCTTCGCTTGGTCCAGTAGTTCAGGGATCAGAGGCAATGGGTATCGGTTCTTAACAGTTATCTGGTTCAATGTGCGGTAGTCTATGCACGTTCTGAGATCACCTTCCTTTTTGGGCACGAAGAACAAAGCTGAAGATGCAGGGGATTTGGATGGGCGAATAGAGCCATTGGCAAGGTACTGGTCTAAGTATTGTCGTAGGTGAAGGTTCTCAGGTTCTGTAAGGGCATAGATCCTGCTACAAAGGGGTTGTGCACCGGGTATGAGATCGATTTGACAATCGTACGATCTGTGAGGAGGTAAGGTGTTTGCCTGTTCTTTTTGGAAGATATCCTGGAATTCTTGGTATTCTGAAGGTAGTTGCATGACTGCTGTGGTTACTGAGGCCAGGCCTGCGTTCAGATTTTTCTTTGGGTAACAGGTTCGTGCACAATCCGGGAAGGTTATTCTCTTCTCTCGCCAATCAGTACAAGGATTATGTGTTTCCAACCAAGGTATCCCCAGTATTATTTGGAACTGTGGGGCTTTGATTAGATCAAACACAATAGTCTCTCGATGCCCATCCTGACCCAATAGTGTTTCCTATGGCCCCGCTATCAATGTATGCCCTTACTGCGTGCATACGCGATGATTGCCCTGGATCTACGAGGACCATTGGTATGATGTAATGCGAGGTCTGAGTATCCTTCTTCAAGCTCGGCAAGCGGACCTCTACGCTTATCAGGCGTGGTCGTTTCCCGAGTCTGACTCCATATGGTTTTTATCAGCAGCTCCTACCACCGTCTTGGGTGGTTTCACAGGGCAATCCCGTAGAAAATGCCCAGAAGTTCCACAATATAGACACAATTGCATTTGCTGTCTCCTTTCTCTTTCCTTCTGGGTTAAGGGTCCTTTAACCCCTCCGATTGCCATGGGTTCTGAAGCATCTGCCCCTTTGGGGTTAGCGTGGGTTTTAACCAACACCCGATTCTCAAACTTGGCTCGATCAGCCTTTCTGTTCTGAAGTCTGTAATCTAACTGGACCACTAAGCCTATATATTCAGCTCAGTCTTCAGGTGGGTTCACGACTTGAGCCAAGACATCCTTGAGTTCTCCTCGAAGCCCTCAATGAAATAACGTGATTCGTTTTACCTCAGGCCATCCAGTTTCCACTATCAACCTATTAAAGGTCGCGATGTAGGATAGAAGGTCCTGGTTACCCTGTCGTAGGGACAAAAGTTCGTTATCCAGGGCCTGTCCTTGGGAGTGCCGGGCAAACAGTCTTTCCATGCTCGTTTGAAAGCCCTGAAAATCTCGAAGAATTGGGTGATCCTGAGTAACTAGTGGAATTGACCAATCAGCTGCACTGCCACTGAGATATGACAATACAAAGGCTACCTTGGCTTGATCGTTTGGGAAGGCTCCAGGTCTGCATAAAAAGTGCAAGCGGCATAGGTTCATGAACACAGCAAACCTTTTAGGGTCTCCGGCAAAGCGTTCGGGCGGAGCTAATGGAATAGTTCCTGGTAGGTTTATTTGCACAGGTACTCGATGAAACAGGAGCTGGATTCCCCCCGAGTCCTGGTAAGGGCGTTTGTCCAGCCTGGCTTTGCAGTAATTGCCTAGAAAGATAATTAGTTCGCTCCTTTGACAAAATCAGCTCTCTCCTAAGAGCATTGGTCTCTTGACGGGTGGAATGCACTTCTGCCCTCAGTTCCCCTAGTAGTTGGGCCAATTGGTCAGTTTCTGAAGTTTCCATAACGCCCGGGTGGGAATTTGTGGGTAGGCTTCGCGTTCTGTTACGCTCACCAGGCTCCCACAGGGGCGTCGATCCGAACTGGACAGCTGCGGTCTCCACCAATGTGACGTGTAGTGCCGAGATGACAGACTGGACTGGCCCACCCAGCTTGGTTTGCTTGGCCCGTAGGAGTATTCTTCTGTAAATGGAGAAAGGGAATTAACCACCCGTGGAGTTGATAGTTAACCCCCACCTCCCCCTCCTGTTCTCCCCACTGATCGCCTCTAATGTCTCTTCTTAAAGTCTCACCTGATGGTTTGGAAGGATGAGCTCGCCATCCTGCATCGAGCGCAGGGGCGGGTAGATAACCAGTTGCTTTACTGGTTAGAAGGAATTGGTGAGTTTCAGAACATTGTAGTTCGTAAGAGTTCAAATGTCTGCCTTTCACTCTTGTCCGATTCCTTGCAGTTTGCAGCTTGACCCCAGCGAAGAGTTCCTCGTGGTAGCTGACGAAGTTCAGGTAAGGATTTGTCTTATCCAACACAGTTCAATAAAATAAGGCCAGAATGTAACCTGTTGCCTTCTCCCTTATTCAGGTGCGGAGAGAAAATATGAAGTTCGGGGAATAATGCCTCCGGCAGTAAAATTAGGTCAGTCTATTGTGGTGAGAAGGATTCCCCTTGCTTGTCCCTTTGTCTCACCTTGTTGTCCTTTTGTTCCCCTTAGGGGCCGGGGTACGGCAAGGATGCTATGGAGACTGCGCCGGCCCGTGAAGAGGAATAGTACCCCCGGCGGTAAATCAGGTAAGTCTATGGGGGTAGTTACTATTGCCTCTGTTTATTCCCTTGGCTCACCTTTGCTGTTCTTGTGTTCCCCTTAGGTGCCGGAGTGCGGCGGGAACGTGCAGAGGGATGCAGTGGACCGTGAGAATGCTGCGAATGCCGGTAAGTTCAGCGCGGCGCTGCAGCAGGCGAGGCGGCGCGCGTGAAATACCTCTTTCTTCCAGCTCGAAGGCGCGGTCGATCCGGAATCCAAGTAAGGATCAAAGGTATTGCTCTTGTTCTAACCTTTTCTCCTTCTGTTTCCCCCTTTTTCTAGGAGCTGCAGACTTGAGGCGGGCGTGGCAGAAGACTGGATGCAGGCTTGCTGGACCTGGTCTGGGGCCCCGGGGGTAGGCATCATGACAGCATGGGGCATCACCATAATAATGCCATACCACTTTACCACCATAAGAGAATACCACAAGATTAGGTATAGCCCCCTGACAAAATCTTTAACATATTTTGGTGCATTGGCCTGTGGGAAGGATCTTTAAAGCAGTTACTGGGCATGGCAAGTGTATTAGGCACAGCCAATTGGTGCACTTAAAAAGGGAACTAATTCTGTGAGGTGATAGTATGGCATTGCGCACAGTATCATTATGTCACAAATTGAAGCAGGTTTTTCTGAACTGGTGAATTACCTGGAGGCAAAGTTATTTTCCCAGGGAGTGTGGTCATCAGAAAATGCAGTTTTATGGAGAAACCGCATATATGAAGAGGTACAAAAAGAGTCAGTGCAGGACATCATTGAAGAAGGGAGTATTGTACAGGTCTGTGTGTTAAGACTTTTCAGGGCTTCAGACAAGTATGTAGAAAAAGATTGCATAATACGATTATGTGCGATGTTTCTCCTAAATCGGTCTTTAAGACTGCAGGGGAATGATTCCGAAATAATTAATACATTACAAACCAGCTTGGATGATGCAAGTGAGCAAATAAAGTGTCTAAAATCGGAGTAGAGTAATCTAACACAGAGCTGCAGTGTAAATCTGGTGAAATGGATAATTATCTCAGGAAAAAAAAATTAGGAGAGTGAACAGGAACTGATGCACCGAAAAGGGGTCATAGATGCAATAAGACAAGACAAGGATGATACCATTTTGGAGATGCAAACGCTTCAAAAGAATAACATGGAGAAAGAAAAGTTATTTCATGCTATAGAACAAGAAATGGTTAAAATGCTAGAGGAGAATGACAAGAAGGACAGAGAGTTTAATCAGGGCCAAATGCAAATACATTAAATGCAAGCCATGATGAATATGATTAGTGATGAGAACTCTAACCTTTGCCAGTAGGCAGACCGACTTCATAAACGGTGCAAAGATTTGGAACAGTAAATATTTCGTTTTAAATCTCAAGAAAAAAACAACACAGCACTATATTTAATGGAGCTGAGATCAGCCCCAGCCCTGCCAGAGGCAGCAATGTACTAATGCCTATACCTGCCCTTGAGATACCTAGGGAACAGTATGGACAGTACTTTCATCTGACACTTGATTCTGCAACTGCTAGTGTCATTCGGGGTCTCAATGAACAGGAAAACCTGTCACCCACCCCTTCCCCCCATTATGGTAGTGTGGGCCCCACTCCCACCCCTTGCCCAAGTGACAGTTGTGTGTGCCCCCCTCGAACCCCTTGCCTTTCGTGATGGCTGTGTGTGCCCCCTCCCACGCCTTGCCCCCCGGGATGGTTATGTGTGCCCCTCCACCCCTTGCCCCCGGGATGGTAGTGTGTGCCCCCTCCCACCCCTTGACCCCGTGATGGTTGTGTGTGCCTCCCTCTCACTCCTTGCCCCTGTGATGGTAGTGTGTGCCCCCCTCTGGCCCAATGCCCCCCGTGATGGTTGTGTGTGCCCCCTCCCACACCTTTGTTACGAATTTCAATCAGGCAACACACACTTTGGTCTCAGCCTAGGATGTAGCGAACAACTGAGATGCCTTTCTCCTTATTTTATGCAAATTCAATTTGAGAAGGTACACAACTCATATCACACCCCCGTTTTCAAATACCCTGGTCGCAAGGGACCATGAGCCCAGTCGGTTGGTGAAATGCAACATTTATTTATTTATTTTAAAATTCAAAAGAAATCATACCATTTTTAATATGGGGCAGCAATCACCAATGGGGTGATAATTACAATGAAAATGAAATCATTGCACTTGGTTAACCTTCTCTTAGAACATATACCCTGCACAATTGAATAGGAGCACTTTTTGATTTTAGGAAAGATATCACCCAAGTTAAGGTTTCCCCCTGCAATGTTCCCTCAGCCCACAAATATTCGAATTCTGAGTGGACAGAAAGAAGCAGCGGGTAGTCAGGAACAAGGGAGAGAAAACAGAATCAAAATCCAACCTTCCCTCACAAAATAAGGCCTAAAATAACATTAGAATTTTAACAAATTATTAATTAGTGCACGTTTAAATTATAATATACATGTTTTATCACAATAGCATGGTTGTTATATCACTGGAAATCACAATGCAATGGATCAGCAAAAGGCATACAATTCGAAAACGAGTGGAAAGTTTAGAGCATGCTGCAGCCAAATGACACGTGGGAAAACTTGCAATTTTCTCAATTCCTGTTTTTAATTTTAATTACCCAAATGATTTTCAATATAAACAGGTGAAATACTCTGATGTGGAGTGTGGTTTTTGGGCTGGGGGAAAGATATATATCACAGGGACAATATAGAGGTGAAAATAGGTCTCTAGCTGGTGAATTGAGAGAGATTTGGAAGGTAGAGTGAGATTCCTTTTTAGGGAAATAGAGCAGTTAAAAGTGAGAAAATCAGTTTTGAAGGAAAGGAAAATGTTACTTACAATAAATTATCCAGGCTATATTGTTAAAGAGGAACACAGTAAGCTCCAAGGTTGATTCGCGAGGTCAACCTTGTCACCCCAGTGCTCAACCCCAACAATAAAATATATGGAAATTAGTTTGATTACTCCAAAAATAACTAGGGGCTTATGATTTACACCAGACAAAATTGAAAAGAGAGATGGCGCACTTAAAATTAAAGACAGGATATGCGGTTAATTCTAACAGTTTCAACAAGCTACCAGGGCAGAAATATGACAACTTAGGGAGTTGGATAAGGACAAAGGCAAGACAAGATAGGCCATGGGCCTCATTACGAGGTTGGAGGCAGCCATGGCGCTATTAGCGCCATGGCTGCCTCCAAAACCCTTCCGACTCCGGCCTGGTGGATGGAGTAATTACCGGTCCATTCCGGTGGTCGGAGGGACCGGTAATTCCCCATTCACCAGAGCCATTCCCCATTTCCATTTGCGCCCCCATAGGGCTCAATGGGAAGGGGGAAGGCGGCAATAACGGTACCGCAAATTGCAGTAGCGTTATTGACCCCGGTGTCCCTTTGCGGGTCCCGTCCTTGACGCCTGCAAAAACAAGGCGTTAAGGAAGGACCTGCAAAGGAAACTCATAGTAGGGCGGTAAGGGATTACCGGCACCGGTGCCCTTACCGGTGCAGGTAACCCCTTACCGCCCACCTCGTAATGAGGCCCCATGTGTTTCTAGTGGGTGGGGATTATACTCACAATCCACTTTTTAGTTTTGGGATTTTTGGACAGTCAACAGGGTCTGGTCACCACACGGTGGCACGCCTGGCAAAAGTCAGCTGGCCAAGGTCTGGTCACCGGGTAGCGAACAGCTGGACAATTTGGGTCACTGGATGGCACAGGTAGCGCTGGATGCAGTTAGTGGGCAAGCAGTTAGTGGGCAGCAAGCCGGCTGGTCTCAGGATGCTTCCCACAAGAATACTGCAGCTTTTTCCCTTTAGTTATTTGGGATTTTAGTGGGATTGCAGAATTGAGGCCTTGCTGGGATAGGATCAGCAATGCCTAGGCCTTGTAGTTGGAATCAGCAAGATGAATAGAGCAGGTCAGGAACGCAGCGCAGGAACTTCAGGAAGAGTGTCTGTATGGAGCTCTGTCATGGACTCTTATTTATAATGCATAGTGACATCATAGAAGTATATGGCTGGGCAGGCTTAGCTAAACACACCTCTAAACCAGTGGATTAGTCAGGGGTGCTAGTCCCCACCTCGCTCTCAGTTGGTTGGATTTTAAGGGCAGGATGCCAGATTTATGATGTGAGTTTTACAATGTTCAAAACCTCCCACAGTTACTTTAGCTAAAATCCAATTTTGCCAAAAATTGTACATTTATACAGTTGAAGTCTCTTAACAATTTACATAAACAGGTTACATATTTTATGCAGACCATTCCAGTGCACTCTTCCAGTTTGTGAGACATTGTTTCGCCCTTCTACCAGTTTTTCACGCTTTTCAGTGAGAATTAAATTACTTAAAATTTTATGACTTTATACATAGGTGTGGATTATCATTAGACATGTAAGCATTAAAATTTGCAATGGCATCAAGGATACTTTCCTTATAATATCCAATTCTCTGCCATTTCTATTCCCAGGAGGTCAGTAAATGCTACAATGTCTTAAGTTATGAACCACAAAATCACATTTAAACTGTCACATTTTCACATTTTTGCCAGTCCTGCTGCAGAGATAAAAGTCTTTAACATTTTTATTAATAAATATTCTTTGGAAACAAATGTCAGTATTGTTCTCCATGTATGGGCATGCCTTTCCAAGGCTAACCCCTCACCCCAGGTTGTCACAGAGATTTCCTTTGAAGCTTCTGGTGGAAGTCACAAATAGGTGTGATATTTCACTTCGCACTTTGGTGTCCTAGAATTCTATTGTATGAGGCTGGGGCACAGACAACGGTCTTTCCAACCTAGCAATTATCACATGTGTGTTTAAGGAGTTTACTGTGGGGGTCCTTATGTTGCTAGCATCCTCCCAGCAGACCCGTTTGACTGGTTCTCCCCCGCATGTAGCCACTGCAGAAACCTATTTTTTGGCTGACTTCCCCCCAGGCAGCCATTGAAATTTGATTCAATTATATTTATTTTTGCTCTGAATTGGAAGAAAACCTGCTGAACAGAATCATCTCATACATGTATAACGCTCTTTTCTGATGGAGCACAATGTGAATATGGCTGGGCGTGACAGGGTATTTTTGATAAAAGCAGTTTGGTGAAAACAGGGAAAAATAGCATCAGAACGGAATAATTTTAGAGGTGACATATTCCCTTTGTCAATGGGAATTTTGGGCTTTCAGCAAAGCAGCGCTGCTTTTTCATTCCATTTCTTTTGTATATGTAAGAACACACTGGCAAGCTTCCTCAGTGTTCCCCCTTGTTCCATCCTGCCCAATATGTGCTTGGCAAGATGGTGCAGCCATCTTTTTATCGCTGCAAAATGCAGTTTCGAGGCCATGGTGCTCACTGGAACCAGCGCAACCATTTTGCTGTTTCTGCTGAAGCGCAGCTTGGTTATGGAGAAATTCTGTTTAGTGGGTCAATGTAGCCCACAGCTTGCCCCCCATGATGGTAGTGAGTGCCCCCTCCCAACCCTTACCCCCTGTGATGGTAGTGTGTGCCCCCCCACCCCTTGCCCCCCAGGATGGTAGTGTGTGCCCCCCTCCCACACCTTGCCCCCTGTAATGGTAGTATGTGCCCCCTCCCACACCTTGCCCCCATGATGGTAGTGTGTGACCCCTCCCACACCTTGCCCCCCGTGATGGTTGTGTGTGTCCCCTCCCACCCCTTGCACTCTGTGATGGTTGTGTATGTCCCCTCCCACCCTTTGCCCTCCATGATGGTTGTGTGTGCCCCCCTCTCACCCTTTGACCCCCATGTTGGTAGTGTGTGCCCCCCTCCCACCCCTTGCCCCCTGTGATGGTAGTGTGTGCCCCCTCACACACCTTGCCCCCATGATGGTTGTGTGTGCCCCCACCTCCCCCTGCCCACGTTATGGTAGTGTGTGTCCCACTCCCACCCCTTGCACCCGTGATGGTTCTGTGTGCCCCCTCACAGCCCCTGTCCCCTTTGATGGTTGTGTGTCCCCCCTTCCTCCCCGTGATGGTAGTGTGTCCCCCCCTCCTCTTGCCCCCGTGATGGTTGTGTGTGATCACCTCCTCCCCGTGATGGTGGTTGTGCCCCCCTCCTCCCTTTGCCCCTGTGATGGGTGAGTGTGCCTCCTCCTCCCCTTGCTCACATGATGGTTGTGTGTGCCCCCCTCCTCCCCTTGTCCCCTGTGATGGTTGTGTGTGCCCCCCCTAGTAATGTAGACACCTGTCTGTCTCATTCTCTTACCCTCCCCTCCTCCCCGCCTCTTTCATTGCTTGTGCCCCCCTTTTGCATCCCTGTGTTGGTCATGTTTTCCCCACACCCCCCTCTCTTGCCTCCCCTGATGTTTGGTGTATATGCACCCCTATCCCCCGTGATGGTGTTTGTGTGCCCCCCACCTCCCAGTCACCGTACCCTAGCACTTTGCTTTTCAGACTTGTCACCTGACCTATTTGATAGCTGCCTGTTTGTCTCGACCCCCTCTTTGTTCTTCTCCTATTCCCCCCCAGCACTACTCTGAAATGCCGTCTGGCCTAGTATTTTAGTCACTTGTTTTGTTCTTCTCCTTCTCCCTCACTTCTTACCTAACCAGAGGGGCACGCCACCACAGAGGACGCCACCCCAAAGTCCTATGTGCCAATCAAATGACTCAGGCAATAGAGAGACTTATATTAGTCTTAGATATTTGGGTGATAACCCTAGGGTAAGATTCTGACCCGATATGTCAGGCATGAATAACAATCAATATCAAAATCACCACCTCCAGTCGACCACAGTCAAAGAATGGTCACACCGCGCTCTTCACCTCCCATGGCCCAGGAGTTCAGAAACAACCCAAATACAAAGCAATCTTATGAGTGGCACCATAATAGGCCCAATCAGGGTGAAGTTAACCAATCTTGGCCCAGGCCGCAAAGAGACGAATCCAGGGACATGGACCGATTTCAATGCCTAGAGGCCCAAGTTAAAATGTTGTCTGAGCAAATAGGAAAACTCTGTGAAGTTAAAAAAACAGCAAAGTGAAGGTGCAGAATGTCATAGGAGTGAACTTGTGCATTCTGACAAGTAGCCCCTGCAATGTTACAAAAAAACAGAAGCTCATGAATCAGTTTTGTGTAACGCCCTGAATCGTTTGTTGGTCCAAAAATAAAAATACCAGCAAATGAAAGTGAAACAAGGGATACACACACACACACACAAAAAGGAAGTGTGGTTAAATTTAAAGTTGAACCAGACTATCGAAGTGTGTGCAGATGAAGAAGAAAAAGGAGAAAATGAACAAGAAAAACCTAAAGAACAGATAGACCGATTTAAAAAGAAAATGTTATGTGAAGATGAAACACCTGATGAAGAGGTAGGATTAGCTGTTAAAATATCCTCCCTTGATAGTCAGAATACTGTTAAAATCTAGACAGGAAAAACGGTAGCTCAAAAAGGAGGGTGCAGGCCAGTCACTTGAGTATTTTGAGCCACAAATATTTCACAAGACCGAAAGGATAGGCATTGTGCAAAACTCAGATAGGTGTCATGCACCAGAAAATTACAGGCTGCCATATGATCCTTGTGAAAAGGCTCAGTCACAAGGCTGTGGTGAGAAAACTGATAGCCCAAGAACCAAGGGACAGTCAGTTGCCACGGTCCAAGTGGGTTCTGAGCCCATAAAAATAGGCCAAAGAATTCAAAATGAAGTGGACAAAAAGGAGGGAAAAATATCATTTCACATGCCCATGTGTTTAGCGAGAAGTGAAAAGGGGCTAAGAAAAGTGAGTCTTGAAATCAGCAAGAATTCACAATTTTTTTGTGTGTGCTAGAGGAGGTTGAAGACAAGTATTATGCTCCTATCAATGTGGAGGAAAAATGCAATGCATTTGCAATGATTGACACGGGTGCACCGGCCACGATCATGTCCAAAGAGTTTGTAAAATGTATCAATGAAGGGAGATCCCCACAAAATTACATAAAGGTGATAAAAATGAAGGCCCTGTGCACAATTTCAATGGTGAGGAAATACCCATCGAAGGTGTCACTGAGGTTGAGATAAAGATAGGGAAAAACAGGATGAGACAGGAAGTATTAATCACATCTCTCAGTGAAATACCTTTCCTAATGGGTATGAATTGTCTGAAGAGGTTGTTGCCCCTTATTGATGGGGTAAATATGGTTTTATAGTCCCTAGCCAAAAAACCATTGAGGCCTAAGAAGGTGATGTCACAAAACAACAGTGTAAAAGAATGCCATACTGTGGCTAAGTCAGATGAGGAAGTGGCAGTGTATCTTCAGAATGGCTGTATGCCAAGTGTCACTGTCATTCTAATGTATCAGGGTGAAATGCGAGGTAAAAAAGAAAAGCAGTCTCTGGAGATTTATTTAGACCCTAACAAAACAATGGCAAACACAAATAGTAGAAAACACATTGCGCTTTTATTTAAACATAGAGAATGCATGCCAAATGTTACTCCAGAGGTAAACACAGAAAAACACATTACAACACTTTCTGAAGTACGCATGGAAGAGGGACTGCCATGGATTCCTATCTGTGTAAATGGGCATTCTGAAGTGTCAGAAGCCACCTTAGAACTTGAGCCGGAAAGAAGTGTTGTTAATGAGAAACTACTTCAGCAAATATTAACAGGGAGGAGATCCCGAGATTCAGAATAAAGAACCAACACATTTTTGCATTGGATAATCTGGGGTCTGGAAATAGGGTCATGGGAAGATGCATGCTAAGAATCACAATTGGTCCTAAGACTATCCATCACAACGTATGGATAGTGAGTAGGGCAAAAAGCACATTTAATCTGGGAAATTACATCAAGCACAGAATGTGTATGGTGTTAGACTTCCTTAATCACAAAGTGTGGTGCAGGTTAGGGGGACCTGTACCTGAGTTTGAAGACAAGAGATAAGCTAATCATTTTGCACCGATGGCCCCAAATGCTTTTGAATTACAGGTGAGAAAGGATATTACTGTCCCCACATTCACCAGACAAGTTACAATGGCACAGAAAGCGACAACAGATGAAAGATTCTGATGCATTTGTATGCCTAAAGGAATCCATGAAGCAGAAAGGGCTAGAATGTTAATATACACCACTGATAGAGATTGGGGATGGACCCATTAAAATCCTGGTGGATAATAAAGGATGCTAGGATATTCATTTAGAGGTGAATTCAGCATAAGGAATGGCAATACAAAAATCTCACTACAATGCAGATTTCAGTAATGCAGTGATTAGGAATATTCGTGAAAGATATGTGAATGCACAGGGTGAGTTGCCAGAGTCTTTGGATTCACAACCTAAGGGAATATTTAAAATTCAGTCTGTGTATCCTTATGAATCAAGTGAGACAGTGTGCTGTCACCAAGATAATTGCATCCTATTGGATTTAAAAGAAAAGAAAACAGGAAAGCAGCATCTTGAGATGGAGGTCAATATTCCAAAATATTTAAATGTGTCAAATCTACAGAAAGATACAGCTACAGGTTAGAGGAGAGTACAGAGGTTTATCCATTAGAGGATTTGCCAGAATTTTCAAAAATGGTAGAAGAGCAAGTTCAGGCTGCAGATGCATGCACAAAAGAAGAAGAAAAGGATCAGCTGAGAAAAATATTTATGGCGTTTAAAGAGGTTTTTGCCAAAGACGCATATGATTGCGGCCTAACCAATTTCCAATTGCCATATTACCAGGGGGACATGGTAGGGAACCAGTATTTGTGTGACAATATCGATTGCCTGTGTTTGGAATCATTAGCTGAGATAATTAAGAATTTAGAATCCAGAGGAATCATTAGGCCAATTCATAGCACATCAAATACTCCCACTTTGGGTGTGTTAAAACCAAATGGCCAATGGTGTTTGTGTGCGGACCTACGAGAGCGAAACAAGAGAGTACCTGTTTCCAGATGGCCACTCCCATTTATTGATCAGGGTCTCGCACAGGTCCACAGTCAGAGGCCCCAAGAAAGCCGCCGGACAAAAAAAACAGGGTGAAGATAAGGAGCCTGAGATGCCATAAAGATGATGCCTTTGGAGGAGATCCCATGGAGGGCCGGTTTAGAGGAGTTCTGTTGATGATAGCGTTATGTGCATTTGTAGTGCAAAGGTTGATGGACAGGACATTGCGGAGGCATGGTCCAGTATATTCTGGTTACGAGGAACTAAAAACAAATAACCTTTATTTTTGTTTTTATTTTATTTTATGGTTTTTGCATTTAACTGTATGTTGTCTGGAAAGGTTAATGGTGTAATTGTGTCTGGGAATTTTTATTATTTTCACACAAAATAACTATATATATTAATAAATAATTAGATCACCAATAAAATATATATATATATATATTCAAAGATAGTGATCAGATAAAAAAATCATTACCCATAGGAGTCTCAACTTGGGAAAGAAAAGAGAAGACACATTGCATGACATCTATCAATCTATCACATGCTAAGGTATGCAAATAAATAATGAATTGAAAATTGTAGTATGTTGAGAATTAACTTTGGAAAATAACTGTATCCGGAATAAAACAACAACCCTGTATGTGTTAACAAGTGGCTTCAAAAACAACATGCCCACTCATTAGTGGTCCCTGTTCCAAGTGTACTACGCAGGTCAGTAGACCTGGCCTATATATGGCACTTTTTAATTGATTAGCACAACCCAGCAAGCATGGTGCTTATATATTTTTTTACTCATGATTTTATTTATCATTTTTTCTAGAAATGTATATTGAGGGTTAGATGACTCATTGGCCATCTAAGAGTACCATCTGTCATGACGAAGGCCTTGGGAAAAACTTCTTGAAGCTGGGGTTCATCCCATGAGAGAAAGGCCGAAATGCGTTGACACGTCATTTTATAAGCATATTAGCTTGAGAAAGATCCCTGTATGGAAAGAAGTGACAAAAGAATTGGTTTTGGAAGAAGAATTACAAAAGAACAATGTTTGTAATGGAAAGCTATGAGAAGTGAACCATCTCATGTTAAACCCTTGAAGAAAAATGTATTGTGACCGTATAGTGTTATGTGTTTGTATATATAAAAAAAGCTAAAAGAAATATAGTATTGTTGAAAATAAAATGAAATAATCAACAATTATATCTGCTATAAGCAAAAAGCATTGTGTCTGGGTATTTTTAATATGATGGTTTAGATTAACATCCATCAGATGTCATTATGGTCTGAATAATTGTTCATGTGTTTTCAGACAGCCTGAAAGGATTCTTTTCATGTCGAAAATAAAATGTGAAGCAAATGGTTCTCTAAGAAGTCACATGTTTTTGTTAAGCGTGGCTCCTGCCAAATCTCACGACCTAAGGTCGGTGGGGGTTGAATACATTTCATTTTGGTTTTTTTTTTAGTTCATTTTGAAATTATTTTTCTCGTTGTTTATTCTTGCTGATCCACATTCGCACAGATAATTCTATTGCTGTTCAATGTTGCTTTTCATAATCAGTAAGTTTATTTGCCATGATAAATATACACTATAAAAGTCACTGTGTGTTTTGATACATTTTTACGGTGTTTGGGTTATGTCATTTGATTTATTGGCGGTTCTGTAGTTAGACAGAGTGTGAGTGATGCATTTCAGCTATGCATGTTTACAGCTGAACAGATCTGCTAAAGGCAGTAGCCCAGTCTCATAGATAAGTCACTGGGATAACAGATAGCACTGTCAAGATTCTAAGTGTAATAAGCCTTGTAACCTGTCCTTAGAGTTGAACCGGGATAAAATACAGGTTTTAGTGTATTCTCAGGGGAGCATTATTACTCTATATGGGGCATTACCATAATAAAGCCATACCATTTTACCAACATAAGAGAATACCACGAGATTAGGTATAGCCCCCTGACAAAATCTCTAACAGGACCTACATTGAAAAACAAAGGGGGTTCAGGGAGTCTCTCTACGGGCACGAACACAGCCCATTGACCTGTTCTTGGGTGGATGGCCCCCGGGAGAGTCTCAACCAAGTCTTTAGCTCACTGTCCCTTTCAACAAGGAGAAATAGCCCTGCATATCAGTCTTGGCAGTCCAGCACTGAAATGCTAGCCAATTCTCCTCTGAACAAGAGAACCAACAGCAACCCCATACACATGTTTCAGCCTTGTTGGGCATCATCAGTGAGGTGGAGCTGTGCCTCTCTGAGAACAGTGAGCAAGGGGTCCACGTCTATATTCCCCTGGTAATTTAGGGTGAGTTGGCAGTCCAGCACCGAAATGCTAGGTAATTCTCCTCTGAACAAGAGTACCAACAGCAACCCCATACAGTGTTTCAGCCTTGTTGGACATCATCAGTGAGGTGGAACTGTGTCTCTCTGAGAACAGTGAGCAAGGGGTCCACGTCTGGATTCCCCTGGTAACTTAGGGTGAGACTTGGCAGTGCTAGTTATCAATTTTCATGAATAACAATGAGTTGGAAGGTGACAATGCTGGGTGCCCATTCTGGCCATTCTCACACACTGTTTCAATCACTCTGCATGACATTGGTGTAGCTCTGCTACTGCAATAATTGGAAGCACTCCCACAGCAGGGTGGGTTAAAAAGAGAACAGCAAAAATCACAAACACCAGGGCAATGCCGGGGGAAATTTGCCATATGAATACAGTGCGTTGGCTTTGTTTTCTGTGTCACAAACATAATAGAAACATTTGGGCTATGGCACTTATTTTTTTTTTAACACTTTATTTTATTAGTGGTCGCAAAGATACATAACACAGCTACAACTTCATAGTGCAGGCATGAATGAGTAAAAGAAACAAACAAAAGAAAAAGAAAAAAAAGAAAAAAAATTACAAAGGGAAGAACAAAGGCATTAGGGGAGAAAATCGGTCCACATATCATACATCTTCTCGAGGTGGCATAATCATATCATCTCATCATCATCAGAAAGCATGTCACATAAGTACACTCTGAAGGGTCCCCATATATCTTTAGGCCTACTGGCCGTTGGGTGGGTGAGGACAAACTGCTCCTCCGCTTCGTTAACATATGTCAATTCCCAAAGGAACTGTTGCACAGTTGGCGGTGCAATACTCTTCCAGTGTTGTAAAATAAATTTTTTGGCTACCGCGCACAAGACATTAAACAGCCTCCTGCGCTTTTCAGAGCACTTGCCTATGTCCCCAAACAAATATTTCTGTGGGGTTAATGTTGGGGGGATTTGTGTAAATTGTTCAAGGATATCCGCCACCTCCTTCCAGAACCCAACCACCACCGGACAACTCCAGTACATATGGAACGAGCCAGCCTGACCCTCCCCGCATTTGGGACATACACCGGGATTGTCTGGTACAAACTTGGCTATTCTGGCCGGGGTGTAGTGTAATCTGTTTATGATTTTAAATTGGATTAGTCGCAATCCAGCATTTAAGGAAACCCTTTTGGTGAGGGAGCAGTATCTTTCCCAGGTCTTGTCGTCTATGGGGGTCTGAAGGTCGCTTTCCCATTTGTCTTTCACCAGGTTAGTCGTGGGGGAGTGTGCCTGCATTACCGCATACAGACTGGAAATCCCCAAACGGTCTCCAGAGGTTATCATCTGCACACAAGGGTGTGTAGGGGGTTCATTGGGAAAGGACGCCCAGTGCCTCTGGAAGGCAGATCTCATGCGATAGTATTGTACTACCCTAAGTGGACCCCTACCAAACGCCCCAGTGATCGCCTGAAGGGTCGCAAACTTCCCATCAATAAACATGTCGCCCAGTCTCATTTCGTCATTGGGATCCCAGGCCTCACGTAAGCCAGTGTCATGCGTTGGCAGTATGTTAGGGTAATTCCAAAGGGAAACCTCTGAGTTATAGGGGGCCAACACTCCCAGTCTCTTAAATATAGCTCTCCATGCACCAACCGTGCAGCTCACCGGGTTGAAGTCACATGTGTCCCTATAGTGTGCGTCAAAGGCTACGGACTGTAAGTTAGTGGGGGAGGTGGTGAGCAGCTCTATCGCCACATGGGGGGGGCCCTCGTTTTTGGTATACCAGTATTTCGAGAATTGGGCTTGGGAAGTATAATAATATAGTTCAAAGTCAGGTGCTGCTATGCCGCCCGTGGAGTAAGGTTCAATCATTTTCTCCCACCCTATTCTCGGAGTCTTCCCATTCCAGAGAAAGGTCGTAGCCATTGACCTAAGTTTATTAAAGAAGGGTCGTCCCGGCCATATCGGGATATTCATGAATAGGTACAACAATTTGGGCAACACTACCATTTTAGGAACGCTATCCTAAAGCGGTCAATACCCGAGCCCCGGGTTCCGTGTACAATAGCTCCACATATCTAATGAAGTTGGGACCAATACCAAATGCCTCCAAAACTGCTAGCAAATATCCCCACGACACAGAATCGAAGGCTTTCTCCGCGTCCGACGATATGGCAACCGCATTCCTACCCGGGTCTATTTGGGCCATGATACCAAAGAGTCTACGAAGGTTTAGGGCCGTGGATCTAGCGGGGATAAACTCACTCTGGTCAGGGTGAACAAGCATGGGGACCGTAGGCAGAAGCCTATTGGCCAGCACCTTGGCAAATATCTTGGCATCCGTGTTGATAAGGGAGAGTGGCCTATAGGACGACATGTCCTGGGGCGGGCGGCGCGGTTTAGGGAAAACAGTTATTAAGGCCTCTCTCATGGAAGGAGGCAATATTTTACACTGGAGAGATTCTTCCCAGACCTGTAACAACAATGGAGCAAGCTCCTCATGGAACTCTTTATAAAACTCTGCGCCCAAGCCATAAATCCCTGGGGTTTTGTTGGATGCCAATTCCTTGATCGCCTCAGCAAGTTCCTCAGCAGTGAGAGGCTGTTCCAATGCCAAGTGGGACTCTTCAGAGAGTTTTGGCATCGTCAGTGTCTCTAGGTATGCCCTGATCTCAGTAACCGACTTAGTGTCTCTGTTGCTATACAGCCGATTGTAAAATTTGGCAAATTCAGCATTAATCTCCTGCTCATTAAGCAAAATCTCCCCACCTGCTGTTTGTATGCTAGTAATTCGATTGGGGTGTCTGTCTTGCTTCAATAAATTGGACAGTGTCTTACCCGCCTTATTTCCCTCGCCATATCTACGGGCTCGTACCGGGGCCGCCATATACTGAAGCTCCTAGTAGCCAGGCTGCTAAATTTCTGGAGATGTATCTGAATCTCAGCTAGGGTGGCCCTATCCTGTGTACGAGTTTAGGTGTCCTCCAGGTTCCTAAGTTCATTTTCAGTTTGCGTCAGCTCAGTTCTGACCCCTTTCAGAAGACCAACGGATTTGGATAGCAGAGTCCCCCTAGCCCAAACCTTAAAGGATTCCCACACCGTGGAACATCTATCCATGGAGCCCACGTTGTTCTCAATGAACGCCAAGATTTCGATGTGTAGCCCTTCCACCAGTCCAGCATCGCTTAGCAACCCCCCGGGCATTCTCCATCTTCTGGACGACCTAGGGCAGTTCTGAAATGTAACCTCTAGTGTAATCGGGGAATGGTCAGACAACGTACAGGGTAGTATCTCACATGCCTTCATTGCAGTAATCAGATCAGGGGATATGAACCAATAATCAATTCTGGACTCAAAATCGTGAAGAGAGGAATAGAATGTGTAACCCCTCCCATTCGGGTGAAGCACTCGCCAAGCATCTTCGAGGGAGAGCTGGGTTAGGATGTGTTTCAGAGTAAGAACAGTTCTACTCGGTGCTCTAACGATAGTGCTGGATCTATCCAGTCTGGGGTCTATAGCAATGTTGAAATCACCACCCCACACCACAGTAGATACGTCCATGGTAGAAATTAATTGATATACATCCATATAAAAGGCAGGGTCATCGATGTTAGGTCCATATGTGTTCATCAGTAGCATCTGTTGTCCTGCAATCAAGCCCCACACCAGAACATACCTACCAAGGGGATCTGATCTATGGCCTTCAGGCCGGAATCCCAGATTTGAGCGTAATGACCCGCCTGGACTGAGAAGAATAGGTTGTATAAAACCTGGATTTGCCCCAACTAGGCAATATAGACTCATTACTAGTATCCACAGTATGTGTCTCCTGCAGCATAACAATCTGAGCACCATGCCTTACAATGTAGTTTCCCACCTTCTTAGTTTTCAACCGATTGTCCAGTCCCCTTACATTCCACGACAGTAGTTTAACCCTCAATGCGTGTTCCAAGTCTTACATGAAAATGTCCGAATATCATGCCCAACCTCGTGTATATAGCTTGCACAAAGCATAGATCGTGTCAGCACCTCAAAGACCACTTTTTTAACCAATAACAAACAACTCATTCCCCCGGTAACTTCCTCAGGGCCGAGTGCCATGAGGTGGGGGCCCTGTCCCATTTCAAACCATGGGATATCATAACAGCAACAGCCCATTCCAGATTCCTTATCCCACCCGCCGCCCTCACCGTCTCCCCCAACTTGACAATGCATGACCCTCAACTTGTGGAGCATTCCAACGGTAGCCATGTTGCCTCACATGACCACTATCCCCAGTTCCTTATCATCACCAGTTTACAGATAATGCCCGTCTAAGGTGTTCGTTTTCGAGGGACCCTGAGGTAGGCGCAGAACTGCCAGACCCAAGTTTGCAAAGAACGTATGTCTTAGTCTGCCGGGCGGGGTCTGTTGTTCGATGCCGGCCGGTCCCCTCTGGGGGGGAGGGGTATGGAGGACTCAATGTAAGATAAGGCTTCAGATGGATTTTCAAAGAAGTGTGCCCTCCCTGCATGCTGTATCCTCATTTTGGCCAGAAACATCAGCGCGTACGTGATCTGTCGCGCTCTAAGGAATTTCTTAACTGGTTCATAAGAGCGTCTACTTGCCTGGACAGTGGCGGAGAAATCCGGATATATGTGTATCCGGTTACCCTCATATTGTAATGTGCCAGCCTCCCTGGCCAAACAAAGGATTGTGTCTCTGTCTCTATAGTTCAGGAGGCATGCAATTATTGTACGTGGCGGGGATCCTGGCTTGGGTACCGGTACTAGAGTGTGGTGCGCCCTCTCCACCAGGAAGTGTTCCGAGAGCGATTCCGGCCCGAACAAGGATTTAAACAGTTCCTCCACATGTTTCTCCATTTGGCCCTTGCCAAAGGACTCCGCCACTCCGACCACGCGAACATTGTTTCTCCTCGACCTGGATTCGAGGTCCTCACACTTGTTCTGCAGCTTGCTCATCGTATCCTTACGCTTATCCTGTTTTCAGTTTCTGTGACACGTGCACTCTCCTTGTCTATTCTGGCTCTCATGGAGCCGATGGTGGCAACTATTTCGTCCAGCTTGATGTTTACTGGCAGAAATCCATTTTGGACAAGTGTGGCCAGTTTATCTTCTCTATCTGTCCCCTCCTGTTCACCCGGCACACTCGGATCTGGATGTGTGTTCACCGTCACAGCGTGGTTAGCCGCGTCGGTAAACGTGTCCATGGGACCCCTCTTTTTGCCTCCGGGAGTCTTGGATGCCCTGTTTTGCTTGGCTCCCCCATGATGTCGCTGAATCAAGATTGTAAAGCGGGTGTATCGTGGAGGCTCAGGATGCCGAAACCGCAACACGCGGGCAAGGACTCGGGGAATCCGAAGCCCAGAAAAGTGGATCACCTAAGTAGTGTAGTAGTACGCGAATGGAATGTGTCCTCCTATGTGTGCAGCACCAAGTGGGTCCCAGAGCACCCCCAGGCGCCTCGTTTAGTACAACATCATTGCGAGGCCAATCCGGGCCCACAAGGCGTCTCACGGAAGGCCGGGTGGCCGTAGTGCAGTGGCGGCGAAGCACCAGCACAATTAATGTAGGGCTCAGCCGAGCGCTCCCCACTCAGGCTGAAGAACTGTTTGAGGACACCAGGAGGCTGTGGGAATTAGGAGGTCCAAGGTCCCAGTGCAGTAGGCCCCGAGTTCCGTTGTTTAGCGTATCAGTGGCGTCTCCCAAATTTGCACAGTGAAGCCCACAGCTCCTCAGGCACCCAGTCTGGTCTACAATGTGCCTGGTGTGTCCGACTCTACGGGGAAGAGCAGCCGTGTGTAAACCGCTCACCAACCACACACTGTCGCAGAGTATATTCTCTCGGGGCACTGCCTGCGTTCCTCTCGATCGCACTACTGGTTCCGCAAGTGCGCTAGGGTCTGCAGAAGTTTCCCGGTAATCAGGGCCACATATCACAAAATGGGAGGGCGAAATGTCAGCCGGGTGCATCCAGCGAAAGAATGTCTTATATAATGAGATACGGCCGTTAGCTGGCAGGATCAGTATACCGCCTCCCTCTGTCCCCGCTCCAGTCGACTGCTTACTTGCTTCTCTAGTCGCGCCGTCTGCAGGTCCACACACAGGCAGAAGCTCCGCAGCTCAGCTATCGGGGAGAGGATCTCCAGCAGGTCCGCGCTGAGGGCTCAGGGCGAGTCGGACCAACCAACGATGAAGCCAGGCACCTCCAGTCCCGTAAGAGGCGCGGGTCGCGTATTAGGGCTGGGCGCGAACCACCACCAGTTTAGGCTCCGCCCCCTCGTAGCCCAAGCCAGATCTCAGCCGTCCGATTCCCCCACGGCTCCAAACTTTCACGAGTTGTGGTCGGGTTCCCCGGCAGTCACACCAGCAGGTTTTAAGTTCCAGAGACGGCGTATAAAAGGATCTCTAAGCGCAGGATCTCGTGGTGATGCAGGAGCACCGGGTCTAGGCGGCCATTTTCTCCGTGCGCAACAGCGCCCCCGGCTGTGGCACTTATTTTTTTTACAAAGCACTGGCATTGGCACATGGTGAGCCAGCTCTGCCTAGTCCCCTAAGCCCAGGACCTGGGATCAGCGGCTAGACCTTCTGCCCAGGAAGGCTTCCACAGGAGCCACTCCTGTCATAGCATATGGGGTCATATGGGGTCATCCGGTAGGCCATAAGGAAGGAGGTCAAAGCATCGCCAAAGTATTGATCCACATGCAGCGTGATTCAGAATTCCTTAAAAAGTGCTCTCATGAAGCACTGTAAATCCCCTTTGGCACTGGGCCAGCAGGGCTTTATGCATCAGTGTTCTATCCCATAGAATGCAAAGAATCGTGGAATGTCTTCACCCTGGAAGGACGGCCTATTGTCTGATCTGTTGGAGTTCAGGACTCCATGGACAGCAAACATCTCCTCCATGATCGAAATAACTGCATCTGTAAACACCACGAAATGCACTATTGAAAACTGGGAGAAATCATTGAGCACAGCTATGAAATGTGAAGACTGCAACACGGTCCCAAATTCCATGCTCAGAGCCTTCCATGGGTTTGTGGCTCTGTTAGGAGACATAGTCGGGGTTCTTTGGTGATGGGTCTAGCCACCTGGCATCATCCACTTTGGCCTCATTTCCTTGGCTGGCTCTGCCCTCTGGAAAATCCTCCCTCCCCTCTCAGACTTGAGCCGGATCTGAAGTTCCAGAAACTTCTTAAGACTTTCCTTTTCTCCTCTTCCTTCCCTCACCCGCTCCCGTGCTTACTCTCCATCTGCCACTGCGAGAGGAGCCTGGTCCCTTCAGAGTCATACAAGGGCCAGACCACCCCTACCACTCCCTCTCGCATCCCTTCTCAGCACTATCCCTCGGGCCCCCTTTCCCAGACTAGCCCAGCTGGTCCTCCCTGTCTACCACACACTTCTTCCCCTTCCCCCTATCTCCCCTGGCACTTGCCACTTTGGCCTACCCAGAACTTGCCTGGCACCCCACCCTTGGGCACACCCCATTCCTGCACTTTTCCCTCCCCCTTCCCCTTGCACTTACCACCTTTTCATGCACTTGCACGGTAGGATTGTCACAAGGCCAATATAACCATTTTTGTTTTTTTACTTCTTGATTCCCATGCCCCCCCCCATCTTGTCTTGTGGCGCCTGGAAACACCTGTGTATAGGCACCATAGAAATTTCCAATAAATTAATACATTCTGGGAATCATAACGCCACTTGAATATGAGCCTTCATCTTGCTGGCCAATTGGTGCCCCAAATGTGCCAGGTCTATCACCCGTCTCTGTAACTCAAGGGGGATGACGAAGTGGGGTCTGTGCAGCAACACTCCTTCGAGGCCAACATGGAGTTCCCTCTCACCTTCCACAGGACCTGAGGGAATGACTGAGAGTCTTGTGTCCTCATCAGAAAAGCCTTCCACTGGCCCCCATGTAGCTGAGCAAGGAGATTCTGCAGCCCTTCGTCCCAGCGCTTGGTATCGCCAACATCCATCGAGCACATGGACCTTGGTAAAACCAATCTTGTGAAAATCCCACCAAAACCCTCCACATCCTGGTCTACTTCACAGTGTCAACAGGAATCTGCAAAGGGTGAGGCGACAGGTAGTCTGCAAAATTGTCCGCTCCTGCCCAGAACAGGACAGTTACTCCATCCTCCTGTAGTTGTAGCAGCCACTGCTAAAGTTGGATGGGGGACTTTGACACTGACCCTTGCATGGTAAGGGCCAATGGCTTATGTCCCATAAACACTGTTACTGGGTTACCAACGATGTACACGTGGAAGTGCCGGCAGCTCATACAACTACAAGGGCTGCCCGCTCAATTTAGGAATACCTCCATTCCGTAGAGGATAATGTCTCACTTGTGAAAGCGACATAACATTTATTGGCTTGAGGATCGGCCTGTATGAGCACTGTCCCCAGCCCAACTTGCGTGGCATCCACCACCATCTCTGTCTCTCTGGAAGGGTCACAATATGCCATGGATGTTTCCGTAATGAGGGCAGATTTGGTATATCTGAATGCCTTCTGTTTCTCCTGGTCCCACCTCAATTTGTGGTCCTTCTTGCTCAGATTCCTGAGGGGTTCTGTCAACATCTCCAGGAAGCTGTACATCTCTGACAGGGATATAGGGGCTGCTGTCTCTTTTATGTCCTTGACTTTGTGAGGATGTGGAGACAAGCCTTGTTCATGAACAACAAAGCCACAGAAATCTACTCATGCCTAGAGAAAGCAGCACTTTCTTTGGTTGAGTGTCAGTCAGCCCATGCTGCTTCAGACATTGAAATACCACTGTCAGCCTCCTCATGTGTTCCTTTTCTGAGGCAGCGAAGATGAGGACGTCATCACTTGCGTTCAAATCCCTGGCGAGATCTACCAACACAACCCTGTTCTTGTGTTGAAACACCTCCTCAGCAGAGGACACCCCGCAACTGAGCCGCTTGTAGTGAAACAAGCCAAAGTGGGGGGAGAACGTCATTATGAGACACAAGTCCACATGCAGAAGTGGCACTTGGTGATAACCTGCATTCAGATCAATGTTTGAGGATGCCTTGCCCCCTTGCAGCTCGAACAGTATATTATCAAGGTTGAGCATGGGAAGTCCTTCCTGATGAACGGCCCTGTTGGAGCACCTAATGTCAACACAGGTCTATACCTCATCAGGGCACTTAGGCTTGTTGGCCACTACAATCAGGGACACCCACTGCAAGGGGCCCACCACCCCCTCTATGATACCTAAGTGTTCCAACTTGCAGAGTTTGTTTTCAAACTTTTGCACAAGTGGAAGGGAATCCTGTGGTGATGCAGCAGGATAGGCTGAACAGACAGATCCACATGCAGGCGAACCTTGTGTCCTTTCACGCAGACAAACGATCGACATCCCTCAGGTACATGTGGTATGCAAAATGAACAATTCCCATTCCTCTGCCATGTAGCAATTGAGGCGAGTGTCTTTTGCCGTGGGCATCACTTAAAAGGTCACCGGCACCAACACCCAATCATGAACCACCTGACTGTGGAACTCACCATCCAGCTGCAATGGTTTTGATCCCCCATAGGTTAAAATGTGGATGCGAAACTTGGCCAACTTCAGGGAAGGGATCAACTGGCGGAATTGAGAGGAAGGGATGACATTCAACGATTCTTCAGTGTCAATGAGGATCGACATCATCATGGAGAGAATGGAGACAGAACAGCGAGGCAGTCATTTCTTACCTTGGGCATCGTGGCAAACAGTAGAGATGAAGAAAATGTCATCTGCACTCTACATTCTAGATAAAACGGAGCCACGTCTTCATCCATGGCAGCCATCCATCTTTGGCAGGAGCATAGTGGCAGCAGGAAGCTGGGCTGCAGGCACAGTCTGGTGAAGTGGTTGGGTTTACCACACTGGCCACAGGTGTGACCACTCACTGGATATGCTTGACCATGTTGGAGCGCACCCCCACATGCATCAGAGGATTTGCATAGCTTCTCCTAGAACTTGGATGCCATATGCCTTGCCCTCTGGTTGGACCTGTTATGTGGTCTTGACGGGCCTTTGGAGGTAATGGCATGGGGCTCCTCAGCGCGGCTTGGCTTGATGCCTCCTCCATGTGGGACACTTGCGTAGCCACCAATGTGTGAGCTTTACCCAGCTTGAGAATCCATTGCAAAGGAATGTTAGTTTCTTTCAAGATCTGGCATCATAGTTGCGACGATGCACAATTTTATATGATCTGCACCCGTATCTCATCAGTCTCGTCTCATAGCCAGCATTAAACAGCAAGTCAACAAAGATGAACATGGTAGCCATCAAGGGACTCTACTGGCTTATGATGCAGCTGGTGTATGCAAAACCTCTCATAAACTCTATTGTCCGTAGGTTGGAAGCATGCTTGTATGGCTTCCTTGGCTGCATTGTGCAA
Organism: Ambystoma mexicanum; assembly: GCF_040938575.1. NCBI lineage: Eukaryota > Metazoa > Chordata > Amphibia > Caudata > Ambystomatidae > Ambystoma > Ambystoma mexicanum. The sequence goes on along the minus strand of NC_090941.1, from coordinate 330,241,263 downwards.
TCGTCTTTGGCCTGTAATGGTTTGAGCAGCTGGTGAAGCATGCCACCTGTGTAGAACAGCAGCATCGACTTCTTGGCCTTGTTATTGGTTTCCCTCACCGTGTCAAAGAACATCTCCACGCGCCCCACCCATAGGTTGCACAGGGTCCCAGCATTATGAGGGCACCAGCAATGTCAAACTCCACCACTGGATTCCCAGCAAAGCCAAATGAGTTATTTTGCGTGATCGATCTTGTATATTGCCCTATGACTGTGAACCACTATATGGTGGATTACTAGATGAGGACAAGAACCCATTTTCTTCCTTACCCATATCCATGCCGTAGACCATTAGTGGCTGTGCAAACACCAAGTCCTAAGGGTGTGCCCACAGCGCACCCCTGAAAAGGATGCAAACAGACACCTCCACACAGACTCTGATAGGGCACAATTATCCTACAGCCGTGCAGATATTGAACCCATAGGATGTAGCTGCATGAGCACCTTTTCAAGGGACACAAGCTAAGCTGCCCATTGGCAGAATAAACCTACACCAGGGATGACAGTGGAACTACTGGAGATGCCTGGGGATGTGGAGAGCTCCACCTGTCCAGCACTGGGAGCTGCAGTAAATCCTGGCGCCCCCAGCAAAAACCAGCCCACAGACAACCAGCAGAGGGCTCCACCGATCAATCATGGTGAGACTTGGTGACGACCAATGGGGCAGTGGGCTGTCCTGGTGCCATGTGAAGAAACACAGGCAAAGACTCCACCCACTAACCACAGGGAACCACAGTGTGCTGCCTGCCACAGGCTTTGCCTGCCGTCATGGGAGCAGTTGTGGTCTGGAGCAGGCAAGGATGCAGCAGCGATAGACTCCATCTGCCGATTGCGGGAAGCCAAGGGAGTAGCTATGGGCTCCACCTGCCAACTGGGGGGAGCTAAAAGTGGTGCTGGATGGTCAGGCACACAGAGAAACACTTGGAAGCACCGGCGGGTGTGGAACACAATAGGGGGTGCTACAGGCCCACTGCCTACCTCATCGCCAGATGCTGTGAGGCCTCCAGCTAGCCTGAAGCATCACAATGACAAACACAGAGACAGTAGCACTGGATAGTTGGGACTAAACCCTGTGCTGGGGCATGTCCCAACTTAATTAACACAGTGACGTAGGGTGTACCTTGTCAGCAGGGACTTCATACATCACAAACATAGGGTAGGCAAGATTACAAAGCTATGCTTGTCGGGGGGTTGGAGGGATCCCTAAATATGATATGATATTTTATTTGTGTGACAGGGTAGAGTAAGACACAGAGACACATCATACACTCTCGGGCTCCACTCATGCCCTGACTCGTGCCTTGCGTGACGTCCCGTTTATTCTCATCAGCACAACACTCCTCCTTTTTCATAACATTAAACAAAACCACACTTCAAAACATTATAACATCAACAACATGTTATGGTTCTCAACCTCAGGTCACCTCCCTAGCTCTAGTCATCAACCACATAGTCTTGTAAATATGATGGGCATTTTCTGGACTCCCTTAGTGGAAATCTTCACTGTTCACCACCTTCCTGGGTCCTTTCATACTGATTCTCTCCCCCTCCCTTGGACATCAGGAACCCCTTACACATCCATTGAGGAAAATCCATCACTCTCATCTTCATTCTCCATTCCTACGCAGCTGGGGGCATCCGCCCCTTCGACATTGGAGCCAACCCCACTGTCCTCACCTGATGAAGTTGCAAACTTCTGAAAGAAACAGGAATTTCTCGTGACTGTGTCATGTCCATTTAACGCCGTGACCATCGACCCCTTCACATCCACAACCTGAAATGGATTAGGTTCATATGTCAGGGATAGATTTCTTGCTGGATGTCTGATCCTCACTAGCACTGCGTCCCCAGATGTTAGAGGGTAATCATGCAGCTTTCTGCTTGCCGTCACTTTTTCATTAGCCCTTGTTCTCTCTTCCCAGAGAGCTGGATCGTCTATCTCACCCAGAATCCAGCGTTCGAGGTTCAGGGGCATCTTTTAAACAATGTCTCTGCTGGGGCACTCCCATGGAGCAGTGAGGCATGGTCCGGTACTCAAGTAAGAACTGGTATTAGGACTTCATACTTGGTGCCTTCTGCACTGGAGCAGCTGCCTGACACCAGACGCAGGCTTTAACAAATGTGCCTACTCGCTCGTCCAACTCAGGAAACCACACCTTCATCCTTAGGTGAGCCTTCGTCTTGGTCATCCCCTGAAGGCCGTGGTGTGCCATTGCAATCACCCTTGGAATTAGCTTGTAAGCTACCACCATCCATGATCCCCTCAACAATAAAACGTCATTAGTGAATATCCGTTCATTCTCTTTTTTTTTTTGATAACATATTTTATTGGTGTTTTAAAAACAAGTAAACAAACAAACAATCAATACATGCGCATTGCTGGTATAGGTCACTGTCTGTCTCCGATTGGTGTACACATAATGTTTCAAGAAAAGAACAAAGAACAAATGGGTCAATTTTGTCCGAACACGGGGCAGCGCCTAGCTGCACTATCCTGCGGGCACCATGGGCGTCAGGGGGGGGGCGCCTTTCGATGTGTCTCAATGGCCAATTTGCCTGTGTTAGCCCTCATTGGGCTTCTTCCCATTTCTGCCACACTTTCGGGGCTTTAGCCGGGCATCCTCTGGCTGCGTATACTCTGTATTCCGTTGCGATACAAATATCCACATCGGTCCTCCATTGGTCGTAGCTCGGTATTTGTTCCGAGCCCCATTTCTGAGCAATGTTCCTTTTCAAAAGTGCAGTAGTGGTGAACAAAAGCAATTTTTCATATCTAGATAAGTCAATTTCATCATCTATCCCCAACAGTAATAGCTTAGGGTTTCTGGGAATTGTTTTCCCCATGACTCTGGAGAGTTCCACACAACAATCCTCCCAAAGTGGTTGGATGTGTGTGCAATCCCACAGGATGTGGAAGAAGGTGCCTTCTTCTGTTTTGCATCGCAGGAAGCTCGGGTCATTGATCCTTCCCCATTTATATAGGGCTACCCTAGGATAGTATACTCTGTGTAGTATCTTTAACTGGATCAGTCTAAGCCTCGATGATATTGCTATCTCCCTAGGGAACATCAATGCTATGACCCATTCCTCCGGTAGTATGGCCCCCACATCCGACTCCCATTTGGTCCGCAGTGACAGCAGATCTGGTGTGCCAAAGGAACTTATGGCACTGTACAGAACCAATGTCACTTTATGAGTGATTTGTTCCGGGAATAAGTTTCTTTCAATGGGGGTGAAGTCTGGTAGAGAGATCACTTCGGGGAGAATGTTCTGTAATGCGTGTTGTAGTTGGGCATAGTGATAGTGTTCAGTTTGGGGAAGTCCAAATCGGAGCGCCAACTCCGCAAAAGGAACCATGGTGTTATCTTTCACAAGGTCTCCCAGTGTGAGTGATCCATGCCGAGACCAGTTCGGCCATCTGGGGAGCGTGTATACACTGGGAAGGTTCCTGTTATTCCACAGAGGTTGCGCCTGCGATAGTTTGTCGCCCCATCCCACAAATTTGTGTGCATCTATCCAGATTTGTGTTATCTGGCTCGCATGTTGGGGGTGGCCGCGCGGTCTCTTTTCTTGTAGAGATATAGCATAATGGGTTTCCCGGGAGTGTCGGGTTCTAGAGATCTGTTATGTGGTGCGCCGGTGTCGCCGTGTAGTTGGTCATTCACTTTCATCAATTGACTGGCCCAATTATACGTTTGCATTCGGGGTAGTCCTATTCCACCCTCCCATATGGATCTTTGGAGCGTGGCGAGAGCTATACGTGGGTGGCCGTCATTCCATAGTAGTCTACGAAGTGTCTGATCTATTTTCTTGAATATGTTTGGAGGAATGTATAAGGGGGCGTTCTGTAATATGTACAGGAGTCGAGGCAAGGTCATCATTTTAAAGAGCGCAGCTCTACCCAGTAATGTCAGAGGAAGGGATGACCAGTGACGGGTGTCCTCTGCAAATCTTGTCATGACTGGGTACAAATTTCTGGGAACATAATCAGTCAGATTATTTGTTATTAATATACCTAAGTATTTGAATTGTTCCCTTTCTACCTGGTAGGGACATTGGGGCGGGATTGATTCTTCCTCTTGTCTAAGCGGGAACAGGGTAGATTTGGCCCAGTTTACTCTCAGGCCACTAAAGGAGCCGTATTTCTGGAGTAGATCAGTCACTATGGGGCAGGATCTGACCGGGTCCTGTAAGTATACCAACAGGTCGTCTGCATATAGGGACACTTTGTCCTCCCAGGCTTCAGACCATCAGAATCCCTTCCATGTTTCGTTAGTTCTTAACAGTATTGCGAGCGGTTCAATTGCTATTGCAAATATCATGGCTGACAGTGGGCATCCTTGCCTGGTCCCTGTGCCAATTTCAAAGGGGTCTGATACTTGGCCATTCACTTTCGTGACAGCTAATGGAGAATTATACAATAATTTAAACCAACTCATGAACTGGGGCCCAAATCCCATTCTATGCATTATTTCCCAGATCGCATCCCATCTAATAGAATCAAAGGCCTTCTCGAAGTCTACTGCCAGCAGGGCTAGAGGGCCTCGGATAGTGGTCGCATTTTCCATTGCAGTGAATAATCGGTGTATATTCATCCGCGTGGATCTTTGCGGCATAAAACCACACTGATCCGGGTGGATAAAGGAGGGTATGACTTGCTGGAGTCTATTGGCTAATGTTTTCGCTAGGATTTTGGTTTCAGTATTGATGAGGGAAATCGGTCTATACGAGCTGCAGCAATCTGGGGGTTTATCCGCCTTAGGTATGACCACTATAGTGGCCTGTCTCAGGTCCTGTGGGAGGGACCCTTTGCTGCGGGAGGTTTCATACATTTTCAGTAAGTGTGGTGTGATTAAGCTTGTGCCCATTTTCTTCCACACCTCAACGGGAAAGCCATTGGGTCCCGGGGTTTTTCCGGGTTGGAGGTTCGCTATGGCTGCAGACAGTTCATCCTCTGTTATATCGGTTTCTAGCAGGGCTCTTTGTTCGGGCGTCAAGGAGGGAAGGGTGATTCCAGAGATGGCCGTGGTGTCAATGGGGGAGGTTGGTGCTCCATAAAGCTCCTTATAATAGGCTGCGAACCCTTCCGCCATGTCGCGGTCCGCTGTTGTTAGTGTATTCCCCTGTGATCTAATTGCTCTAACATGTCGGAGCCCCTCGTCTCGCTTCTCCAGCCATGCCAACACTTTGCCTGCCTTATCCCCGGTTTCGTATACTCTGGCACGCATCGCTGCATGTGCCTGTCTGGCATTGTCCAAGGCTACGTTTTGGAACTGTTTTTGTGCTAATTGTAACTCGCGATGAGATTCTGGGAGGTCCTGGGATAGATGAGCTACCTCTGCCTCTTGCACGCGCACTTCGGCCGCCCGGATCGCTGCTACCTGTTTTCTCTTGTGGGCCGCGATCTGGGATATGAGTTCCCCCCTCAGTACTGGCTTGTATGCCTCCCACAGTGTTACAGGGCTATCCCCGGAGGTTCTGTTCAATTCAAAGTATGATTCTGTCGCATTTTTAATATGCTCCACCAAGTCGGGGAAGCCTAGATAATAATTATTTAACCTCCATGCGGGTGGGGGGACCGGCCTGTGGGTATTAAGCCCTAGTATGAGCGGTGAATGGTCCGATATGCCTCTGGGTAGGAGGTGTGCATCGGTTGCTAGATGTAATTCGGAAGTCGGGAGAAAAAAGTAATCAAGTCTGGATAGTGAGGCGTGTGCTCCGGAGAGAAACGAGTATTCTCTTGTGCCGAGGTGTAAGTGTCTCCACACATCTTTCAGGCCTATTGCGTCGACGAATGTGGCTAATTTAGTATGCGCAGCTGGGTTTCTCGAACGGATGTGCGTACGGTCGAGTTCCAGGTTCATGACTTCGTTAAAATCTCCCCCCACCACTACCAAGTTCGAGGAATCCGCCGCTAACATAGGCGTTATATCGTTAATTAGTGCGGTGAGTAAGGTTGGTGGTGCGTATACAGCTAGCATGGATATGGACCGCTCCCAGAGAGTCGCGGTTATGTAAACGAATCTACCTCCTGTGTCCTGTGTGACAGATAGGAGATTCAATGGTAGTCGCTTGTGTACCAGGATCAGTACTCCCCTGGCTCCCATGGAGAAACCCGAGTGCAACGCAATGCTGTAATTGGTTCGCTTAAAGAGGTTACAGTTCGTACCCGCCAGGTGCGTTTCGGTTAGGAAAACCACATCGGGCGCATGACATTGGTTCAGATATTGTAGTACAAGGCGCCTCTTGATACTGGTGCCCAGCCCGTTCACGTTCCAGGTCATTATCTTAATGGACCTGGTCTTGCTTACAATGGCGTGTTCTGTCATGGTGGTCGGGAGTTGGGCATACCGGGTAATGCTGTGTGTGTCCCTGGGTTGTGACCCCTGTCCGCCCCACGGGAGCCAGACTCCAGCCCATTGCGCGCATTGATCCTAAAACAGTAAACTAGACAAACAAACTCTGTCATGAAAACAAACTCCCTTGCCCCCTCCCTATACTCCACCCCAACTAGAAGTATCTGTCGCCCGAACATTAGGCCGAGCTTGACTGGGGTCTGCTCGGACTGAAAAATTAATCAGTACATTTGGTATAACTAGTTTGTGTGTCTCTCGCTGTTACTTGGCACTAGTTCTTTCACCTTTGTCAGGGGGGCCCACTTGAGCCGCCATTTCTTTATTCTGCGGGGGAGGTCTGACGGTGCGTTGCCAACGGGCATCTCAACTTGAAGTCCCTTGCAGATGTTGGCGGTTATGTTGGTGTCAACCTGTGCCTGCCCGCCTCAGTCGGCTCCTCTTGGCGGTAGTTCATCCTGGTCTTGCAGTAGCTGTGCATTCGGGGGTCTGTCTGGGCGCGGTCTATTTCGTTCACGTTCCCTTCTACTTGTAGGGCCCCAATCTCCCTCCAGGTTGTTTTCTGCCAGTTCCATGCATCTTTTGGATCATTAAAGTGCACTGTTGTGCCATTGTGGTAGATTTTCAACTGTGCCGGGAACAGGAGGCCATATTTGACGTTCTGGATCTGTAGCTTTTTCTTGAGCTGGTCAAAGGATTGGCGTGCTCTTTGTACTTCCCTGGTGAAGTCCGGGAAGAAGGCGATTTTGGCGCCGTTATAGGTCATGGAACCTTTGGATCTAGCCATCTGCAGTACCGTGTCTCGGTCCCTGTAATTTAGGATTTTGGCGATCACTGTGCGGGGTGGGGCCCCAGGCGTTGGTCTGCCTGTTGGGACTCGATGTGCACGTTCAATAGAGAAGAGTTTTGAGAATTTCTTTGGGGCATATAGATCCATGAGCAGTTGTTCCAGGAATAGTTCCATGGAGGGGCCTTCACTTTTCTCAGGTAGTCCCAGGATTCGTATATTATTTCGCCTAGAGCGTCCCTCCCCCTCCTCCACTCGTTCTTCTAGAGTTTTAACACATTGCATTACTCTGGTCATCTGTTGACTCATGTTACGGAGGCCATCTTCCGTGTTGGATATGCGGGTTTCCGCCTCTCCCGTGCGAGACGTGAGTTTCTGCAAATCATGGCGTAGGAGGGACACTTCTGTGCTGATGCCATCCATTTTAATCTCCATAGCCGTTCTGGAATTGGCTATGGCATTCATAATGTCTTTGAGAGAGGGTTCGGGTTCCTCATCTTCAGTAGCTGCCTGTGTCGGCTCCAAGGCCAGTGTGGGCACTGCGTATTGCTCCATTTTGCTTTGTGTCGTGCCTCTTCTGCCCTTATCTTTACCCATACCCTCTTCCACTTTCAGGGGTTTCCTGATCCTAAAAGTGTTGTACGTGAGCCAGGACACGGATTTAATACTTGGGCTGTTGGTCGAGGAAAGGGGCTATTTGGATTCAGGGTGTTCGGTTGTTGAGAGGGGGTGGGCGGGTGGGGCGGCTCTCCCTCTCCGTCCCCCACCTCCCGTTCCCTTCCGCGGGACCGTCCACCTACACTCCGGGTTTCCCGCGCCTCTCTGTGTGCAGGAGCAACGTGCTTATGTCCAACAGAGTAATGCTAGTCCCTTTCAGCTTGATTCTGTGTATCTGGATGGTTTCCCAAGACTTGCCGTGTGGGATTACCTCTGTGTTTTGCCGCACTCCCAGCGAGGGTCTTAAAGCTGCAGCGGTGATTTCCGTGCACCGCAATGATCGGGGGGATTTACTGGGAGCGGGCGGGCGGGAAGGCCAGGAGCGGGAAGGGACCGGTCGCAACCACCGCCTCCCGCCCACCTTTCTCCTCACCGTTTTGCGTGTCTGGCTTCGCCGTCCCTCCCGCCGTTGCCAGATTCCTGTTGCTCTGGAGTGGCAGGCGCTCAACGCGGAGTGGAGCGGAGCGCCTGCGGCTGGACGGCACGCCTGGGGACGGGGACGGCGCCGGCGGTCTTGTGTATGGAGTCGTCAGGGGCAGTGCGCCGGGGCCGCTCGCACAGTGCCAGTGTCCTCACGTCTCGAGGCGGGGTCGCGGCCTTCCCGTTAGGTGTGTGTACCTCCCGTGGGCCGCTGTTCTTTGTTCTGGATGTGAATGGCGAGTTATTCCAAGTCGCCGTCGGCCATCTTGGATCGTGTTCGGCGGCAGCCACACTCTCTCACCTTCCGCCGCAGCTATCTCCGCTTTCGGTCTCCGTTTTTGTTTTGGAGTAGCTGCGATGCGTTCTGCTGTCTTTCCGCCAACTTATCGTAGTTTTGCAGGGGTGCTGCGAGTCAGATTCCCCCAGGATTTAACAGGATGTTTGGCGGCACCAGGAGCTCAGCGGGCACACGTCTACATCGGCTGCTCGCTGGCCACGCCCCCCTCTATCCGTTCATTCTCAATGTACCACCATTGCGCCAATGCCGCTCAGGCACTGTGGTTGCTCTTGTCCAAACTCGACAACACATGTTTCCATTCACCCCTGGAAATAGCATTTTGCGTTATTTGAAAATACTCATCGTCTTTAGTCATACCCTGAAGTTCTTCAACTGACATTGAGTTTGGAATATGGGCCTCAGTGATCAGCTGAAGGAATTATTCTGTTCAACAGTCTTCATCTATTGATGAGGAGCTGCGAGTGACAGATTGCCTAGACAGGTAGTCTTCCGCATTGTCCCTTCCTGGGCAAAATATCAGGCTAACATCATATTCCTGAAGGGCCAGAATCCACTTATCTATTCTGGCCGGAGGTTTTGAAGATGACCCTGCCAAAATAGGAATGAGAGGTTTATGGTCAGTAAACACTGTCACTGGTTTTAAATATATACACAAGTAGAAGTGCTTGCATCCCCACAACATGGCCAGAGCCTCAGGTTAAATTTGCAAATAGCGTTGCTCAGTCACTGACAATGCTCAGCTTGCATAGGCCACAAGCTTCACATCTCCTCTCTTGTTGGACTGTGCCAACACTGCCTCGAGACCAAACGGGGTAAAATCAACAATCATCTCCAACATTTTTCCCAGCTCAAAGAACGCCATCTTACTCTCTGCCGTGCGTGCACATTTGATGTCATCAAATGCTGCCTGTTCCAGAGGGTGTCCATTGCCACCCACTATCTTTTTTCGTCAGATTGCGAAGTGGCTCAGGAATAGTAGCAACATCCTCAATTAATCTTCCACTATACATTACCATGCCCAGAAAACTGTGCACCTCAGACACATTTTAGGACAGCTTGACATTCTTGATGTCTTACACTTTAGCGGGTTCTGACAAAATCCCATCTTCCTGAAACACAAACCTGAAGAATTCCAGTCATCATTGGAGAAACTCACACTTTCCTTTGCTCTGAGTTAGGCACAGACACTGAATTCTCTCCAGCACCTTTTCTAATCGATCCAAATATTCCACTTCAGAGCGGGCAAACACCAGAATGTCATCACTTATGTTGATGGCCCCTTGTATGCCAGCAAGCGCACCCCTCACCGAGTTCTGAAACACCTTTGCAGCTGAGGAAATTCAAAAGCTCAACTGCTTGTAACAGTATAGACCCTTGTGTGTGGTGAACCTTGTAATATAATATGGAGCAGGGTGTAGGACCAACTGATGATACCAGGCCCTTGGATCAAGTTTCGAAGAAAATACTGCACCCTGTAGGTCAGCTACCACATCATCAACTGTTGGTGTGAAGTAACTTTCCCTTTTTATCGCGTTGTTGGGAAGGCGCATGTCAACACAGATCATGTGAGAGTTTGGCTGTTTTGGCTTGTGAGCAAACACTATCGGGGATACCCACGGGGTGGGACCATCAACAGGTTCAATGATGTCCAACTGCACCAGCTTTTCAAGTTCTTCCTTGACTTGCTCTATCAAATGGAAATGGTGACAGAAAAAGTGGCCTTGATGGTTTCCCCTTCATGTTCTATAGGAGCAATGAGCATGCCCTCTAGGGGTAAAGAAGTTTACCCCCCCAAATGTGAACATTTGCTCAGTGACGGTGGTTCATGTACAGCACTATAGTGAGCATAGGTCATCACATTCACTGATGTACCTGTGTCAATGCGGACTGGGGTATCTGTATTATGAATGCATACCACAAACTTAGGCTTACTTTTCTTCTTCCTTACGATGACCAGCGCACTGGAAATTAAAAATATGTCTTCCTCCTCCTCTTCCTTGACGGATCGCTCATCTTCTTTCTTGGCAGGTTCTACCTGGGTGACCTTCTGGTTTTATTTCTGAACAGTCGGTTTTGGCTTTGCCTTCCCTCTCGATGGCATGGCGGGCACTGCGACACGGCACACTCTAGCGAAGTGGTTCACAATGCCACATCCCCCACATGTGTGACCCTTCACCGGATAATCACTGGAATGCAGCAAGTCATATCCACACTGTGGACAGATTGATATCTGTTCAGTACAGCTATCCTTCTTGGGCCACGCACCCCTTTTGATAGGCTTATTCGTCTGTTGCCTGCTCACTAAACACACCTCTTCCAGCTTTATCACGTTCATTGTGGCATCCATCTTGGATGCTCTGACATCACCCAACTTATGTGACCGGCCAAACTCCAGTATTCTTGCAAGAGTGATTCCAGTTTCCTTCAAAATCTATCTCCTCATCTTCACAGAGAAACAGCCCTGGATCAACTGTTGCCAGACTTCCTCCTTTTTGTTTTCCAGGGCACATGAAACATCCAATTGTTGGGGCCTTCCGTGGAAGGCATCCAGTGTTTTCTCTTTCTTCTGTTTGGCAGACCTCATTACACACCTCTCCTAGTCCACATTGAGAATTGGTATGAAGTAATCCCTCAGCTGGACCAGCGGAGTAAGGCAGCATAGATTTCTTGGCATTGTCATTCAACTCCCCCGTCACATCAGAATACATATCCAGCCTCTCTATCCACCGATTACAATGCAGACGCAGGCTCAAGAGGGACCCTGAAGTGTCAAATCCAAGCAACAAGGCAGGGGAGCCATCCTGTCTGAGCAATCTGTCAGCCACCAGTGCTTCATCCACCTCATCAGCCATGGCAGGCAACTATGCTCCTCAAGACCTTATGCAGCACAGCTTCACGACCCACCAGTTGTTTGGAGAGTGTGATAACCCACACCAGACACCCAATTTGGATAGTCTCCAGGAGGTGGATACAATGTTCAGACCAGGGGGGTGTGCCCCTCTAGATAACCAACAGTGACCAGTTCCAGGTGGGGAAATTTGCATGGACACACTAAAACAGGGCACACCAACCACCATAAAAATAAAATCCACGAAGTGCACAAGCCCACCGGAGGAGCTGCAACCTCTACAGGCACTCCAGGCATGAGAAGGCTTTTCAAAGCCACCAGATTGGGCGTTCTATGGGTCACTGCCACCTCCTGAACCCGATTACTCAGGCCACGAGTGCCGCCGCATCCTCCCTCTCCCGGGGCCGGCGTGGGCTCAGCTGGCAGGCCGGGTAACTGCAGCATCAACAACGGAGCCACCAAGTGCAGGGCTCAGGTGATGTGAGCACAGTTACAGTTCCCATGACCACCTTGTCGCATTGTTGGAGACTGGGTGGTCCCTAAATAATCTGTGTGACACAGTTAAGTAAGGCACAGAGACACGTTTTACACTCTCGGGCTCCGCTCATGCACTGACTAGTGCCTTGCGTGACACCCCGTTTATCCACTTCAGCACGTCTCTTAAAGAAACCACACAACAATGCTGTCCTACTATCTAGTGGGCATATCTGTTTCATTCAATTGTAAATTCAATTTCTTACCCAGCTAATTATGTCTCATTGTTCATAATGTACAGTCCGTATGCTTATTAAGCTCTAAATCAAACACAACAGTGATGCATGAATGGCGATTAAAATAAATGCATGCATTTGTATACTCATTACTGCCAGGGTGTTGTGCCACAGCGAAGGTACCTGCATTTCATTCTTTTTGGTTTTGACGCTTTGGTGGCATAAGCCACCTAATCACTAAACCATTGGTGCTGTAAATGTAAAAGAAAAGGAGAAAGGGGAGTTTGGGAGCAGTGTATGGCGTTGGCATGGCAACTTGCCCGATGCTTGGCTATGAAATGCCAAAGCACCAGCCGGGCCTTGACCCTCTTTCTCACGTCTGCCAGCCTGCTGCTGTTGCCGGGGAGCTGTGCGTGCTACCAAAGTACAAGCAAAATGACTGCACTTAAGTAAATGCACGCTAGATTTTCATTTGTATGCACCAATACATTTTGTCAGATGAACTCCTGTCGGACTATGTTTAAAGTCTGCGCGGAGTGCTCGCTGCTGGGTCTGCTTTGCCTAGACCTCGCTTTCGGACACACGGTGGAGGAGCAGTGGCAGTTCTGTGCCTGTCTCCAACAAGTTTGCTGGTAAGAGTGCAGTTGATGGGCCAGGCGCAATCGGGCACCTGCCTTTGCCAGGAGGACGGCAGGGCCACCCGCATTTCCTCCATGGTGTGGGGCGTGTGAGGTTTAAGCGATGGGTAACTGGGAGACGATCGTGTGGCTGATGGAAGATTGGGAGGCTCTTGAGCCTTCTGGCATGGTGGCGGAATGCTGTTGGCGGGGGCCGGCATGCCCACTTTAGGCATGCCCACTTTAAACCCGGTGCTTCTGCCATCGGGTTTGGAAGTCTTTTGTTCTGGGGTTTGGGCGGGGGGTGTTCCGGCTGTCGGTGTAGCATGTAAAGACGGCATGATTGAAAATGGTTCAAGCATGTATGCCTTCTGTGAATGAGGGTTACTGGACCAATAGCTCACTGTGTTAGATGCATGCGGTTCAAAACTGTGTTTATACTACACGTAGTATGTTCGAATACAGCAAGTGCTAAATCATTTTTTGGGCTGCGGTAATGCTTTGAACTGGTAGAAGGAGCGCAATGAGAGTGGGCTGTGCTTTACAGGAGTATACTTGGCCCCAGCCCACCAATGCATGTTAAATTTGGCACTGTGCATGTTTAATGTGGTGCCGTTTTGCTATGCTGGTTGGGCTGCAGGGGCCAGGGCCAATTGTTCGCCCCTCGATGTCCACGTGGATTCCCGCATGCCAAGGCTGGTTCATTTCCTTTGTTTGCCTTTCCTTTACTTGCATTGTCGATTGGGCATTGCGTTGGCGAGATGGCCAACAATAGCAGTGGAGGGATTGCCTATTGCCTACCACTATGTTATAACTGCTTACTAAATGCAATGGCCCACTTTCAGAGGTTTTCTTTATCTGATGAACATTTGGGAAGAGTGTTTACATTAAACGAATTAAATTGCCAATGATGCATGAAACAATAAGTTAAAAGAAACCCTGGCGCAGAGCATCGCTACGTTTAGTGCTGTTGCACAACAATTTTAAGGAAGGTAGCTCAAACAAATGCGCAAAACCTCTGTGGAGGGGTTCTGCCTTTGGCTGCCGTGGGGCTTTGAGTGAACTTACTAGTGCTGATGGCGGCTGGTCCACACCACATGAGCGTATAAGTATTTTTTAGTATTTTATTTATTTATATTGCGCACCTAACCGGGAGGTAGCAAGGCGCAGAGGCAACAAGAGGTTTGCAAAGCTTGGTTACATACAAGGTACGCGGTCCGGCTGTGGTTACAGTGCTGGACGCGTAAAAATGGAAACAATGCATGCCGAGGAGGCATAACTTACAAAGAAAAACAATATAGGCAATATTATATACAAGGAGCAGGTTGTCACATGACCGATGTCTACGTCAAAGCAGGTGACAACCTAAATGTACATATTTACAAACATAGTAGCCTGGAGCATCCGGGCAGCAAGAGAGCAGGTGGTCGTTTATATGTCGTGAGTCTTGAGCCAATGGATGGTTTTGGATCTAAATTGGCGGTAGGGAAGGTCCTCTCTGCAGGTGGAAGGGAGGGAGTTCCATAATTGTGCTGCTTTTACCGGAAAGCTATTTCCTCCTGACATAGTACGTTTAAACCTAGGCACCAGAAGGAGATAACTAACGGCCGCCCCCGAGTGACAGACCTATTGGCGTGATATCAGTGAGCAACAGTACTTTAGACACACTGGGCCTCATTCCGAGTATGGCGGTAAGGGATAGCGGCCACCGCTAACGAGAGCGGTGGCGGTAATCCCTTACCGCCATACTCCGAGTTCCCTTAGCGCCATGGTGCTTTTAACACCTGCTTTTAGCAGGCGTTAAATACCATGGCGCTAAGGGACCTTGATGTTAATTACGCCACCGTAATTTACGGTGGCGTAATTGACGCCTTCCCCACTCCCATTATGCCCTATGGGGCAAGAATGGGAATGGGGAAGGGTAAATGGGGATTGGGGAATTACCGCCCCGCCAACCTTGGAATGGGGCGGTAATTCCGCCAACCACCAAGGCGCTGCCGGTCCGGGTACGGCGTCAACCAAGGCGTTAATAGCGCCATTGGTTAGCGCCGTACTCGGAATGAGGCCCACTGTCAGCGAGACTTATAGCTTCGATTTAAAAATGAAGGACTGAACAGTTTCATATCCACAAAAGCGACATCAGGGCAACACACAACTAATACCTCAAAACCCATTTGATCACCCTCATCGCCATGGGCGTAGGACATGGGGGGACACATCACCCCCACAATTGTAAGTGGGGGGATATAATGGCATTTATCCCCCCCAGAATATGTGTTTGTTTTGTCATGCACATTGCAGTGCTCTGTGTCTCTGCACAGCACTGTCTGCAGCTGCATCATGCAGCATAAAAAAATACATCTGCAGGCTGCAGCAGTCAGCGTGCAAAAGTAAAAGTTCTTCTGCAGACTGCAGGCTAAAAGTACATTCTGCTCGCAACTCGCTCATCAGCTCATGCATGCCGCGCACCTGCGCATTTGGAACGTGCCCGGGCCGCCATGGAACAAACTGCACGTGCCCCTGCGCAGTGAGCTGCTGCGCAGCCTCAGCTTGCGCTTTCCAGAACGATGTAGAGCAGCCAGGTAGCGACACATACTCTCATGCTGACTGTTGATGGCGTTTGATTATCGAGGAGGGAGACTACTCGACAGCTACCTAAGGTAAGTGAAGTGTCCTGTGTGTGTGCGATGTCGTGTCGGGCCCTGCTGGGCAAATATAACAGTCATTTCCTAACTCTTCTGTCAGGCCCTTTGTGGTTTGCTAATATTTCATGTATCGAGGCTAAACTCTCCGATGGAGAAAGCATTCCCATTGAAGATGAGACAAATCCATAGAGAGTGACAATAATCGGCTTTGAGCATTCTGGCACCTGACTCTCTGCCCGGGCTGGCCCCTTTGCATAAGAGCAAACCTAGAAATGAAATCAGGGAGAGGAGCCAGAGAAGGCGTATCGTTCAGTGGCACCTTACAATAGGTCATAAAACCAAATGCTTTAGCGTGCAGAAGGCCTAGTGAACGCATTAGCGTGGTATGTAGAAAATCCTCAGGTGTGCCACATCACCACAGGTGAGGCACCACGACAAGAGGAAGCAGCTAAGTCTTCCTCAGAACTGTAACGCTGGGATCCAACCACGGATGGCTGCCAGTGGCCAGGATGTCTGACTGGGGCGCAAGATGAAAACAGCTTTGTCTCAGCCGCCGCAAGGTTGAATGATGAGTAAATCGAGGACAAATTGGGAGAATCATGTTTCCAGCTGTGAATGCTCATTGTGATCCCATTTGAGGTCGTAATAGGCATAATATATGGCCGGCTGCAGCCATCTTCCCCATTCAGTACTCTGCTATGGGGACGGGGTATGCATAGGCGGTGATGATTGATGTGTTAAAAGATTAAGTACTAGGGCCTAAAGTGTCTCTAGCATGCTAGTGATAACACCGCCCACATCTGGCACCAGACCATGTCTGCACCATCGTCTATCTCCAGCACTCGCTACTTCTGCGCACACAGTGTCGGCATATTGAGGGCTGCATCTGATAATCCCCATGGATGGATGGGAGGGCTGCAGCTGATAATCCCCATGGATGGATGGAAGGTAAATGGGATGTGCCAGTGGGTGGACCTGTTACTGTGCTTTACACTTCAAAGACATAACTATCATGGGATGGAGGTTCTGGTCCCCCCCAAAAGAATATTTTGAAACAAAGGGGAATTTTATTCGGTTTCCACACTCTTCTTGGTCCATATGTCCATATATGAAGGAGACTTATAGACTCGGGGGTGTAGCATATGTGCCTTATATCACATATGGTAACCTTATGTGTAGCATCCCTTATATGGGCAGTGCTTAGTGTCCTGAGTGCAGGAGTAATCTAAGCGCTACAGTACTTTGGGTTTGGAACTGCAGCTGTATATCTGCCCTGTAGCTAAGGGCTGTGCAGTGTCCAGCCTTGCAGAGATCACTGTCTGCTTATGGACATGACAGTGGCCTTGTTATTGCGGTGATCAACCAGTGGAAGAGGACTTGGGCAACTTGTTTTGGGAGGACAGTCATAGTGTTTCACACCATATCTGCGTGTCCCCGAAAAGCTTCTGCAAAATAACCAAATGTGACAATGTCCCATTTATCAGGCTTACAATCTGTGTTCTCATCAAGGCTCATCTCTAGAAAAGGGTGATTGCAGGTTCCGATACAGCTGCAGAGAAAGCCTTGCGTGAGGGTGGCACGATGTCAGCAGAAGCAGCTCTTACTGCTGACAGGAAGCGAGATCATTCAGACGCAAAGAATGGAGAAGACCCCACACCATAAGAGGCGGCAGCCACTAGGGGTCACCGAGCGTGCCCAAAGCATCGCGCGGGTCATACTTGGGACAGAAATTGCATCCCTGTAGAAGTCCTAATTTGAGGGGTTCAGGGCCCGGCATCAGCCTTTGTCATGCCTCACCGGTCAGTGCAAGAGCTCTTTTCACAAGTACAGCAAGCTGCTGTGCTTGAAGAGACGTTGTAGTTCGGCTCGATGAAACACTGGGCGGCAGGAGCCTGCAACTCAGGTGGTTATTCTGCCCGTCCAGTGCTGAGCAATGGGATTCATCTGCATTAACTGGATACCAGTGGTTGAGGACAGTCATTCTATTGACTTGGCCTCTTTGAGGGAGAATGAATGAAGGAATGCATGGTTGAAAAAATTAATGAATGAACAAACGAATGAACAAATGAACAAATGGATGAAACAACTGCTCGGCACCCCCTTACTGCTCTTTCTGACCAGAGGGGTGGCAGGTCAGTTTGTGGGTAGTTTTGAGCTTATTGTTGAAGGTTAGGGATCCTTCAGTGGGGATGCATGTGAGGAGGTACTCGCTAGCGTCTCGAAAACCCAATACAACTCCCCCACCACCCCACCTATCGATGTGCAGCCTATTCTAAGATTATGGAGCAGATTTTGATGTGTTAAGGAAAGGAAGTGCATAGAACGGTGCCATATGTTTTCTTCAAGTGTTGAGTTGTTTTGAGGCTGTTCTGTGTCTGCATTGGTGGACCAGGCAGATTTCCAGAGACGGATGACCTAGTTTCCCTCCAGCTTCCAGTCTGGCTGTGGCATTTTGAATGACCAAGTGATGGGAGATTTAAAATGTCATCATCAATGGGTGGAGTGGGGCTAATGCAGTGAAGTCCGGGGTTTGTGGCCCTCCCATTGCATCTATTATTCATGTGTTTTCCATGCTTTGGAAGAGGTGTAGGTATCCTTGACAGGCACTGACGATTGATCCTTACTAGGCGCTGAGGGTACGATTCAGGAATATGTTCACTGGAGAAAATCTGAAGATGTGCTAGGCATCACAGGTATGCTCCTGCTACCTTCTAACTTATTCACAAAACCTAAAATTGAAGCAAATCTGGAGATGCCTGGAACTTCTTTGACATGCTCACACCCAAGTGAAACTTTGCTCAAAGGCATCTCAGAGATGCCCCTGGTAGCTGGGGATTTGCTCCAGTTATAGGCTTTGTGAATCAGGTAGGAAGTAGCAGGATGAATTCGAAGATGCTCAGGGCATTTCCCAATATGCTAGAGTACAAAGTTTTGTG
Organism: Ambystoma mexicanum; assembly: GCF_040938575.1. NCBI lineage: Eukaryota > Metazoa > Chordata > Amphibia > Caudata > Ambystomatidae > Ambystoma > Ambystoma mexicanum. The sequence continues at coordinate 330,222,894 of NC_090941.1, read as the reverse complement.
AGACAGGCCCTGAGTGGCATGGGTGTATTGAACGCAGCTTAGAGTCTTTTGGCTTTGTAGCTTGGCATAATAACCCTCCTAGTCTGGTGGCCTGTTGGTGCAATAAGAGTTTTTAAAAAACAGGACTTCTATTCTGTAGCCATCAAGTTCGATGAAGATTGTGGCCTCCCAGGCTTCAATAAAGCACAGTCAAAGTAGCAACATCACACATCTGGTCCCTCTCCTCCCATAACAGGACTTAACAAGATTTCCTCTTTCTTTGAAACCCCCATCCTTCCATTCCAAGACACACACACACACACACACAGACGTCTCCTCCCCACACAAAAAAGTATCAACTTGCAGTTGGCAGAAAATGCTACAACTCCTTTATTTGGCAGGAGTCCACTTACAGGTGATCTGCCTCTTAAAGAGCTGGCGTTCTAGCTGTGGTAATCTGGAAATAATTGGTATTTCCTCTCTCTTAGCATGAGCTCATAGTCAGAGGAAAAATCCAGAAATGCAACATAGAAAGGCTTGTTCTTTACTGCTCCATTCTTGTTAATCAGGTGCCATAACACAAACGTGTGGTCGAATGTAGAGAGCCCCGGTCTGAATCCTCCCTGCATTCAGTTCAGGATGGCATATGCCCCAATCCACCAGTATGAGATAACAGATTTTTTCATCAATATTATACCAAGCTGATTGGTGAATAAGAGGTAACCACATCAATGGTGCCTTTCATATAAAATTATATAATGATTGAGTTGGACCATGATACAGGGGACACCCCTGTTCCCACAAACAATGGACAAACCGACCGACACAAGTGGAACCACCAATCTTGAGAGCGCTTAAATACTAAAGCTGTTATCATATTTTTCTCTTGTTTTATACAGTGATGATATATGTAATTTAACACGTACTGATATTTTAATTTTCATTTTGTGAGAAGTCGAATTCTTTGACTAAAACACAATAAATACATTTTAAAAAGCAAAGTCCCCAAAGGGCCTCCTGTCCCCCCCAGATTGTATGTGTCTCCTACGCCCCTGCTCATCGCAGCGTTCTTCCACCCTAACATGGCGATGCTGCCATTTCTGGCAAATTCCCACCTCTACTTCCTTGTCAATGTAACAAAAACTCTGCCGCTGCATGCCATTCTGTATGCTGTGTCAGTCTTCTTCGTATACACACATGAAAGGAGAATCTGATGGAGACTCCCAGATTCAACTAATAACCATAACCTACATATCTCCTTCTTCAATGCCACTGTACATAGTTTCCCAATAACAAGGGTAGGAAGGGGCGGGCACTTCCGCTCCTTCGCCCAAGTGGTAATAATAATAGGGGGTCAGACAAGGCATTTAATATCTGAGCAGGCCCCAGCTCCTAGACTCCTCTCAGAGATGTTGCACCTTCAGAGGGGGCTGGGACGGTAGGATGTGTAGTATCCTGTGAACAAAGCTCTAAAAGGCCTCAGCCATCTTTATTTCCCAAATGCACGCAATGTTCTTATTTTGCATTCATCCAGTTGATTTGTAAGCAGTATGTGTGTCCTTCACACAAGTCCTGTTAAAAAGAAGCAGTAGCAAATGCAAGAGTTCTGCCTTGTCTATCTTCTACGTGATGCTGCTACACAGGCTGTCGGTGTGGCTGGCACCGATGTTGGTGCTAATAATGGCTCCGTGTTCGGCTTCTCACAGGTGATCTCTGAGTTGTACATGAGGATTGTAATGAAAACCTTAGAGGTGAGTTCCTGTTTCCTTGCTGTTGTGGCAATATTAATGTTTTAACAAATGGAAGCAGAGTTGTGTTTATAACATTTGTTTTAAAAAAAAAAGTATGCTTGTTAGTTATAAAAAAACATTGCGCTATGCTGGGGAGTTGTGGTGCTAATAGTTCTTCCGTTTCTAGACAGACCTGTCGATTTCTGCTCACACGTTCCCCTATGCCCATGTTGGTCTTTGCGCCCGCCCGCGCGCGCACGCGCGCACGCGCGCGTGTATGTGTGTGTGTGTGTGTACGTGCTCCTGTGTGTTTGTTATTTCAATGGCTTCCTCCCTTGCTCTATTATCCTTCTCATTCTATTTCACACCTGCACCCCTTATCACATCCTCCTTTAAAACTTTACATACAACTCCTTGCACCGGTTCCATGTGTTAAAAAAATATCGCCATACAAATATATCGCCCTATTTTTGCGGCTTTATTAAGGCATTGGACCTGTGGGGGAACACCCCCGGCACACCTGCATTATTTTTAAAGGAGAGGGGCACACACCCGCAACCTCCGCTCCCAAAAAACACCAACAATTATCCCCCCCAAAATATCCCCTATGGCCGTTCCAGACGACCACATACATGGCGATATTTTTGGTGGGGATAATATGTAGTGATACCCTTGCACCTTGGTGCCTTGCCTATAAATGCAAAATGCAAATAACATAAGTAAACGCCAAAACTATTGGCATTGCCAATGCTTGTTTTTCATGGAGTCTGCTGGCAATTTACAAATGGACGTGTTTACCTTTGACCGAACCGAATAATACATTCCAACAAATAAACACCGTTTGCCAGATTACCTGCATTTTGCGTGATTTCTCTTGCTTCAGGTGTGCTCATTTTACTCCTGTATTTTTTTACTGCTCTTCTTACTTTTGCCTCTGTTACTTTTAACAATAATGGTAAACACATTGGTAAATGTAATACGTTGCCCTCCACCAATTGTTTTATTTTTTAACAACTGTTTCTTTCCTTTTTTATGACGGTCATGCGTACTGTAAAATGTACTGCTTGTTTGATTTCACCTGTCAATCAAAATAAACAGAAATAAAAACAAAAGGTATTCATCAGCGTTGTTAGTTGTTGCGGCAACATGAGCCATTTGATGACGGAATCGTGCATTCCAAAACTGGCCATACTATAAAAATTGGATTACAAAATACGTTTCTTGTGCACTCATGAGCTTTCTTTGGAGAATACCACAAAGTCTAACAAAACGAAGCGATATTTGTGAAAATAAATTTAGGCGTTGAATTAAAAAAAACGCCACAAGGTGGCACTATAAGACTGCTGCTGAGGCAGGATAAGGGATAACATTTTCAAATATTTTTGTACTGAAAGGTCTGCTTCCAGCTATCACTCTGCATCACGTTTTAAACAAGTGCAATGATCTTGAACAATCTCGATACTTAATAAACGTGGTTCATTTAAAAAGAAAATCAAGTGAAATTCTACAGGTTATGAAAATACCATCTAAAATCAGTAGACTATAACCAGTTCAGACATAGAACAGAATTCAACTGCGCTTTTCTCCATACCAGTTGAGTATATCGCCAAAGACGATATGCCAGTAACTGGACCCAGTAGGAAAATGTATAAATGAGCCACTGACATTTTCAGCAGGGTTAGTTTTATTTGTATTGTTTGAAACCTCAGACGGTTTCAGAAAACAATCATTGGCTATGCCAATAGTTTGGGCGTTTGTAGTTGTATGTTGCATTTTACATTTAGCAGGGAGGGAAGGAATGAGGAATGACAGCACAGAGAGGACGAAATGACAGCGTGGTAGGGAATTAAGGGAAGAGCTGAGGGGGCTGGTGGTGAGTGAAGCACTGTGGGTGGAGCAATAAGAAATAAATGGCAACATAGGTAAGAATACAAAAATCCAATAGATGAAAGGTACGCCAGCAACAATACACATTGTACATAATTTGAAGGAATGAGTGACAGCGCAAATGGGGGAGTGAGGGACAGCGCAAGGGGGGAGGTGGGACAGCACAAGTGGGAAAGGAGCAATAGCACAAGGGGAAAGGAGCGAAAGCACAAGGGGGAAGGATTGACAGCACAAGGGGGAGGACTGACAGCGCAAGAGGGGAGGAGGGACAGTGCAAGGGGGCTGAGAAACAGAGCAAGGGAGGAGGAGAGACATCACAAGGGGGAGGAGAGACAGCGCAAGTCAGGTGAGGGGCAGGATAAGGGGGACAGCACAATGGGGAAAGGAGCAACAGTGCAACTGGAGAGTGGCATCTGTTGGTTGCTTGTATAGTTGCAGCCTATGGTCGTAGTTGTCCTATATTGTAAATGTGATCTTAATGTTATTTCTTACAAGGACACCTGCATGTTGTCAGTGGTACTGCATCTATCCAATGAACTACAACCTGCAGATGACCTTGCAATTTATTTTATTGGCGAGGTGTAATACCACTGACAAAATACAGATGTCCTCATAAAAATAACATTGAGATTGGGGAAGTACAGTACGTGAAGGCATCATAAGGTAAGACACAGGACAACAGATCCAGTGTTCAAAACAATCTGATTTATTAAAGAAAATGTCAGCATGGTGTAGAAGTCCTAACTTGCCTCATGCTAAGGTGGGACTTCCCTACCTGAACAAAACTAAGGTACATTTGAGTCCAACTTAAGAATCTGTCTTTGTCCAAAACCTATTCTTGCCCTCACAACTAAAACTAAATAACGTGTAGAGGAAGTCAATAATCAAAGAAATAGTGTGCAATGTAATGTTCTGAGCTGCTTCTTAACCTCTTCTTCAGCCCCCCCTACCCCAAGTTCAAAACAGTTCTCCAAAATCTTAAGATTGCCTCTCTCCAGTTCAATGCAATATTGTTCCACACAATCCTCAGTGTTCCCTTTCCCAAGTTTCACGCAACAGAGTTCAAAAGAAACGGGTTTTGAGGCTTCGTCCTCAAGTCAATATTAGTAATGCCTCAGGTCTCAGGGTCCCTTCCCCACGATGTTAACTCAACCACTTTTTCCTTGGCTCATTTCACAATGTTCTTAGTTTTCACAATTTATGACTCACTGGTCTAGGCTCTGTTGTCAGATCACACGGTCCACCCATCACAGGTCGCGCAACCAGGATTTCTGGACTCAGTAGTTCACAAAGGTTCTTCTGGGTTGGCCCCTGTGTACAGAGTCAGATTCACATAGTCTCTTTTTACAGGACATTTGGAATTAGGTGTAGCTGCATTGCATGTATTCATATCATTCACCTATTTCAAGGCCCCACCTTTTTGTGGTACTCTTTCACACTTGCACTCCTTTCCTCAGGTTGCTTTCAGATGGGTACTTTCTCTTTTCTGTTAATCACTATTTGCTTGGCCCATACAGTTTTATCCAATTCAGGAGGCAATGTACTTAATTTCAAGTTTTTACTCAGTTCCGTACTTCACTGTGCATAGTTCAGCTTGATTTCAAGTTTTCTTATAGTTCAGTATTCAATATGCATAATTTAAATCGCTTTCCAAGTTTCTCATAGTTCGGTATTCAATATGCATAAGTGCAGCCGGCTAGGAGTAGCGCAGCCTTTGAGTGGCTTTCCCTATCAGGCACTGGTCCCAGCATTCCTCTTCTGTGGCTCCAGCTTCTTCTTCACTTCCCAGATGGCAGGCCAGCCTCTGCGAGCCCTGCTCACACCGGGCACTGTCAGTCACACACCGGCAACTCCACTGCCTTTGGGCAGACATGGACGGTGTCCTCTCGCCTCGCTCTCAGCTCCCACCATGGCTGCCTCTACGTGGCCAGGGTCCCCTGCAGGTCTTCCCCACACAGGCCTCCCTTTTTTTCTACATTCTCCTTTCTGTCTTACCATTTATTCACCTTCAACCACTTGACAGGTTGCAGTCTCAGTTGGGCTTGCCTGACCATAATTAGAGGGAAATGCCTGACCCTCACAGTACTCTACAGACATCTTCTTCATCCCAGTACTAGAGTGGTGAAATAGGTGTTTGGTGTTCACTACTCTTAGTCACCTCTTCCTCGTCCCAGAACTGTCAGGGTTGAAATGTGGGAAAATTAGGGGTGCTGACTTACAGTAGTCTACAAAAGCTGAGTGAGGCTTAGGCTGGTCTTTAATAAGAAAAGAGGGATACCATGTCTCACCTATTTTATCCTTGACCCCTTTTTCCAGATCATTGGGACAATGCTTGCAATACCCTATTACTACCTAGGGGATAGAGGGTTCTTTCTGAAAGAAAGAAGCAGAACACTGCATCTCGCCTGAGGACATTTCACTCCCAATTCCCCAGGACCCTCCACCCAGGTGATCCTCCCCTGAATCTCCACCCCTAGGGTCAGGATCCAATAGCGATGGCCATCGCCGCCCCCTCAAACCCCCCCCAAGGTCACTATATATGATATATATCTGGTTTCTCACAAATACCATAGACAATATACAGATGTCCTCATAAGAAATCAGAGATTTCTTATGAGGACATACCTCATAAAAAGCAATGGCTTATATAATAACAGTATCCAGAAAGGGAAACCTACATGTAACCAAACAGGGCCAGGAAGGTAGCCCAAATATAGCCAAACTACCGCTAGCTTCGAACAGAAAATTCACTACGTGCCCCAGCTTTGAAAGTAACACAGACATGTGACATGGTACAGTAGCACTGATTGGGATAAAATTAGTTCAACATACCACTATTGGATTAGATCAGCATAATGGAACAAGAAATAACATTTACTGTGTCAGCTGATTATGCCACAGCAATTCCAGTTGTCATGCCAACCCCAAAGTCATCTTACTGGCACCCCTTTACTCTCTCTCTTCTCTGTAGCAATGGTGTTGGTGACATTGTGGTGGCTGTGCCACCAAAATGCAACAAAACCAAAAATTGAGAGCATTGGCAGATAGTGCATATTCTGGTATTGGTAATGCTCATCCACTCCTGCATACAAACTATGCCCCACTGGATGCAAACGCATGTTTGTTGACACCTATATAGAGCTGACGCAGGAGCTAGAATAGAGAAAGCTTTCCAACTCGCCATTCCCAAGGGACCAAATGCAACCCAATTGTTCCGAAATTCTAAAAATGAACATCTTGGGAAGAAGGAGTATGCATAGAGATTATCATCTGCTGACAGAACTGTGCATACTAAAAGACACACAAGAACTTGGAGCTTCATCACCCAAGTGTTTCAACATTGGAAAACATGCAATAGAATAAAAACAAGAGGCTGAGGTAAGCCCCCTCTCACACTGTTTGCACACAACAGCAATAATATGCTGCGCGGTGGAAGCTACCAAAATGTATTCAATTTTGAAAGATTATCAGGATGAAATTAATTTAAATTAAGAAAATTCTGCAAATATTTCAGAGACGATAGAGATTACAAAGAAGATCGGGTGTTTACGTTCCAAAGTAAATTCAATTACAATATGTAAAGTTCGTCAAGAACAACAACACCTACTACTTCCCTGGGCAGTTCATAAATAGAATCTGAAGGAGAAATGATGAACCTAACATTAGCAACCAATACGAACTCAACACATACCAACACAGGGTGAACAAGCCAAAGAAAGTGTTTTTTGGAAGAAATCAAACATTACAAACGTGGAAATCAACAGCAAAATTACAAACAAGTCAGATTCCAAATACCAGTAGTACAAGCTACATCAACACAGGGAAGGTCATCAGAGGAAGAAGAGGAGGGAGAAACAGCAACAGGCAGAGATCAAAATCAAATAAAAGGAGCAACAAGATCAGGCTCTCAGAAGCAAATACAGAAAAGCCAACACAGAATTTAATAATTGACTTATCAGATAGGGAACTAACAGATGCAGAAAAATCTGTTCTCAATAGAGGTTTTTCGTTTGCCCCTACTAATAAAGCAAACATGATAGATGTTCAAATTGATCTATTCAAAGGTATCAGGACACTGAAATTAAAGAAATGTTTTCATCATAAAACTGTAATGTACAGGGGGTGTGGGCTGGAGCGACAGCGATATGGCAGCTCCTCCAATGGCCTCTGCATGGGACCGCAGCAACATCTAAATATCCCAAGTTCCTACTATGGTCAGCCCTCGTGAACGATGGATCTAGGTGGCGGAATGTGGGAAGCACCGACAGCTACAACCTGAGCGCATGACGAGGCCGAGATCCCAGAAAACACGGCAGGGGGGGGCGCCGACAGTGTCCGTCAAGCGGCTTCAAAATGGTGGGCGCGCCGATTCGGTCCTGTTCCTGCAGCCGTCCAACAACCCTCGCTGGCTCTGGGACTGCCCCTGATGCCTGGATCCCTTCTGGGCTCGACTGCGAAGCCTGACGATACCAGCTCCTCTGGCAGTGCCTTAGCCGCGGTCGCGGCACAGTCTGAGGCTGACTGGGAGCCTGGCCCGGACCCGGCCCATGAGGATTGAGTCCCCCGGGGTAGCACCCCCACTCCAGCGCCTCCAGCCTGCATCCAGCGGGTCCCCCCTCGACCCACCTGCCATCTCTGCCGGGGCGCATCTGCCCCTCCTTGACCTGGCTCGCGAGCTGCAGAGAGCGCCGGCGGCATCCTCCCGCCCCTCCGGTGCCGGGCCCCGGAACACTCCTCCTTTCACCCGCACTGCAGCATGCCCTACCAGTGGGACGTTTGAATCCTCCCCCTGGATGCGGGAGCGGTGGACCCGCAAGCACATGGCGCCCTCCTGGAGGGGGGCTCCCATCTGTCACCGGCGGTGACCCTTGTGACCAGGAAGGGGCCCCAGTGAGTGGCGGCCTCTGATGCAGCTGGTCCACCTCCCGTGAGCTAGGAACAGCCGGGACCACCCGTCAGCCTCCACTGAGAGCTGAGCTCTCACACCATTTCAGCAGGAGCAGTCACTGCCTCCAAGGAGCCCTTGCTCAGCCCACGCAGGTGCCACTTGGGGACCTCTCCCCCTCTATTCAGCTAAACACACGGACACTCCATCCACCTCTGCCCCGGAGCCCCCCAGACTCCTCCAAGAGCCACCCAACCACACCCAGATGCCCTCTGGGGGTCCTCGCCACGATGGAATAGGGACTGGACCATCAGGGCCCACAAGACCTGCCCCCCTCCCTTCAGAGCCTTATCTACTCTTCCCTGGAATCCAGGACCTCCAGATCTTCCACTGCAGCCCTGGCTGGCATCGACTCCTCCCTCAGCTACCTGGGGCGCCCCTGCCCACCCCCTACCTTCAACAGCACAGGGGGCCTGACCCCTCCACCTTCACTCCGGGAACTTGCAGCAACTGGTGAGTAGAGGACCAATGGCCATCTTATATTTGGGATCCCCGCTCCCCCCTCTACTCATGTGTTAACCACTACCCCACTGTGGCGAAGGACCTGACAAGCTTATCCTGTCTGCTCACTTCCTGGGGCAACCCGGCCCACTCTACCCCCCGCTGCCACCATACCTAGATAGTGTGGTTCCTTAGCTGGCAGCTCGGGACTTCCTACCGGTCAACTAGCACCCTACCCGCCAGTTAACATTTCTAACCTCGTGCAAAGCTCGCTGGGAGTCACCCCCCACACTGGAGCCATGGCCAAATCTCTGAAACCTCCTAAATCCGCAGACATTTCCACCATGCTGCTGGCAACGGAAAAAGGGAAGAAAGCAGACCCTCCTAAACTCACACCTCAAAAAGCGCCAGATGATATAGGGACCCTCCCAACCAAGGAAGACCTCCAAGCCTTCATGTCCGATATCAAAGTGGAGTTTAGATACTCCATGTCGGAACTTACTGCAAAACTAGATCAAACAGAGCAAAGGGTCAGTAACATCGAACACAGGATGGGGGAATCTGAAGAACTAGCCCTAGAACATTATAACTTGCTAGCAGAAGTGCAACGCACAATCCAGACCCTTATGGACAGAACCGAGATCCTTGAATTCAAGCAGGAAGATCTGGAAAACCGCTCCTGCCGCAATAACCTGCGCATCCGAGTTGTGCCTTCCTCAATCCCCGACAAGGAGCTACCCAAGTACGTGGGCAATTTCTTCCAGTCGCTGCTGCCAAACTTGGATGAGACTCAACTCCTACTCGATCGCACCCACAGATTGCACCCACGTCGAAGAACCGATTCAGACTCCCCCCGGATGTAATCACAAGAGTCCATTTTTACACCACCAAATAGGCCATCTTTGCGAAAGGTTGCACACGCGATGAACTATCTTTCCAGGGCTCCCCTCTCCAGATATTCCAGGACCTCTCCCCTCTAACCCTGCAGAATCGCAGAATGCTGCGTCCACTCACGCTCTTCCTCCGAGACCAGCAGTTCCGCTACCGGTGGCTGTTTCTGACGACTCTACACTTCTTGCACAAGGGCACCCAGCGAACCATCAGCCACCTCAATGACGCAGCGTCAATCCTGCGCCCCAGTTCCCCAGGGGGCATGGGGTCCTCCTCCCCCGGCAGAAAGATTCCCGATCTGGGCACAGCTTCCCGCAAGCCGGGGCGCGCCCCCTGGACCAGGGTGCAGAGAAGCCGCAAACCCAAATGAAGATCAACGAAATGCCTAAAGAACACATAGCATTGGAACCAACCCAGCTTACTTAAGCCTGCTGCGGGCCCCACGCGGTCCATACTCTCCTCCAAGGTGGATGTCACAGTTTTACCCTTGGAGTTAAATTCAACCATGTTGGCTGATGACAGCCTGGTGGCGAGGGGATGCACGAATATATTAAAATCGGTCCCCCTGGCCATAGTTCTGGCCCCCTGTTGGAGGCCTATGTTAGAAGTTTACACCTCCCGTTGGAGGCTACTTGAAAATCCTCAGCCTCAGGAGAACCCAAAGCAGCTTGCCTCTCACGACTATGGCTGACGTGACTCCCCCCAAACCCCACCCTCACGCGGCAAGAGAGCTTGGAGGGCCTGCCCCCACAACTGAAACTGAAGTTTACCACCCTAAATGTCAGAGACCTAAATTCCCCTCCGAAAAGGAAATCTGTCCTGCAAATGCTACAGAATGAGGGATCCTCAGTAGCTTTCCTGCAAGAGACTCACCTGATCCTGGCGCACTACTCCCGCCTGCGCAGCAGACCTTTTCCTCTACAATTCCTGGCTTCCAACGGCACCAAGAAGGGAGGCACCGCCATTCCTTTTGCAAAGGAGCTGAGTCCGCAGGTTCTAGACACGCTACGATGCCAGGAGGGTTGCTTCATCTCAATCAAATGCATCATCTTTGGCCAACTCTACACCCTTATCTCAGCTTACGCTCCAAATGAGCATCAGGACCCGCTGTGTCAAAAATAGCGTGTGCGTGTATTCCTGGCGTGAGCAGGAAGTATTACACGCGATCGGGCCTGGGGGAGCGGGTATGTGTATTTCAGGGGTGCGCGAGAAGTTTTACATGCGATTGGCCTGGGTATGTGTATTTCAGGGGTGCGCGGGAGGGTTCTCTCGAGACTTAGAGGAGTCCCTCCTCCCATTCAGTGAAGAGCAAGTCGTCATTGGGGGAGACTTTAACGGAGCCCCAGACCCTCTCAAAGACAGATCGCACCTCCCGTCCCCCAGGGACCTAAAATTGGTGAAAGACCTGCTCCACCTTTTTCGAATGCTGAATGTCATTGACACCTGGAGAGTGTTATTTCCGGAAGAGAAAGACTTCACCTTCTATTCATATTTGCACCGCACCTTCTCCAGAATGGACTTGCTGCTGGCCTCCCCCCAGGTCCTGGCCTTCACGGACCACGTCTCCATTGGCCCCGGGATCCTCTCAGACCATGCCCCAGTCTCACTAATCTTGCGAGCTCACAACCCGGACCCCCCCCCTCGCCGCTGATGGAACTTATATGACCCTATTCTGGGTGACATGGCAGTGAGGGACACCATTGCCAAACAATAAAAAAATAATTCATGGAAAACCGTGACGAGGATACCTCCCCAGCTAACACCTGGGACCCCATGAAGGCAGTGCTCAGAGGGGAACTGATCGCCCAAGGCTCAGCCTTCCATAAAGGAAAACAGATTGGAGGCGCATTACGCCACGGCGAAACTACTAACCAGAACAAAACAATGGTAATATGTCAATAATAACAAAGCTAATAAGCTGCTGGTAAACAAGCTAGCTTAAGTGAAGAAAAGAAATACCATCCTGGGCCTCCGCGACCCACAGGTGGTGATCCAATTTGCGGAACCCGAGAAGCTATGCCTGGCAGTAGCCCACCAATCGGAGATAATGACGGCAGTCCCGAGGAATTCAAACTAACAGCAGTCCTACATCCGAGAGGCAGCTCTCCCACTCCTTACGCCTGTGGCGAGGGAAGGACTTGAAGTGCCCATCACAAGCGATGAAGTCGAGGAAGCCATAAAAAGCCTGAAATCCAGAGCCCCAGGCCCAGATGGGTTCTCCACCCGATTCTACAAACTATTCCTCCCTCAACTGGTGCCCTTTTAACTCGAATCTTCAACCCATTTGCCGCCACTGGGGATGTGTTCTCAACTCTGCACGAGTCCATCACAGTCCTCATCCTCAAACCCCGACAAGACCCCATGGACAATAGTTCATACAGACCCATCTCACTATTAAACCTGGACGCCAACATATACTCCAAGATTCTGGCCAACCACCTTGCGCCTATCCTCCCTAGCATTATAGACCCGGACCAGACTGGGTTCATAACCCACAGGTCGACAAAAGACAACATCCGTAGGACACTAGACCTAATAGAGATCGCTAATCAGGAAGCGCAGCAAATCACTCTGCAACCAAAGCCTTTGACAGAGTGGATTGGACTTATTTACGCCTCACCCTCGAGGCCTTCAGCTTTGGCCCGACCTTCCAGAGAATGGTCCTAGCTAATTATGAAGCCCCCAAAACTCAGTTGAGAGTCAACGACCTCTTGTCGGACCCGATTCCTCTCACATGTGGAACGAGACAAGGATGCCCTTTGTCCCCCCTACTCTTCACTTTGGCCATGGAACCCCTGGCCCAACGCGTTCGCCAAAACCCTTGGATCAGAGGCCCTCAGATAGGCCCCACCCAACATAAGATTGCTCTCTATGCAGACGATGTGTTACTAACCATCACTGACATTAAGGCTTCCATGAAGGCGGCCTTGGCCGAAATCCAAAGTTTCGGGATGGTAGCAGGTTTCGCCATGAATTTTGGAAAATTGGTGGCCTTAGGGGTGGGACTGGGCCCAGGCGAAAGGGAAGCCCTAGAGAAGCAAAGCCCATTCCAATGGAGCGTCAAAACTATCCCATACTTGGGGGTCCAGATCCAAGCCCATCCAGCAAAAGTGTGTTAGACAAACTTTCACCCCCTCTTCGAAGAAATGGAAAAGGACCTCAACCGCTGGCAGTCGCAGGAGATCTCCCTCTTAGGCCGCATCATGGCATGCAAAATGAACCTTCTCCCACGGTCCTTTAAGCCTGCTCTTCTCTTCCCACCTCAATCCCGCTCCCCCCTCTGCAGCGGCTTCAACGGAAAATGATTGACTTTATCTGGAAGGGCAAGAAAGCATGTATCCCCCGAAGAACCATGATGGGCAGTGCGAAATTGGGAGGACTGGGGGTTCCAGACCTCTGCAAATATCAAATTGCAGCACAGCTGGCCCACTTTCAAGCATGGGGAATCGCTTTGGGGCACCCGAAATGGGTGGAGATCGAACAATCCCGCCTTTCTCTCCCCCTCCGCTTTCTTCCATTTATTCCCTCCGTACTGCGCCGAGCTTGGCCAGGTGTGCTGACCTCCACTAAACAATCAATGAGGGCCTGGGATTAGGGCCGTAGGCACAAAGGGATCACAGGAGACCTGAGCACATTCTCCCCAATCTTCCTTAACCCAGCTTTCTCCCCGGGCTCCTGCCCAATGAACTTTAGAAATTGGGTGGCGGGTAGTCTCGAATCACTGGGGCAGCTCTTCGAAGGGGGCGCCCCTCGAACCTTCGAACAATGCAAAATAACCTTCCAACTTGCGGAAACAGACAGGATCACCTACGCCCAATTGAGGCACTGGTGCTCCCACCCCCAGACCCGAGCTGCATCAACTCAAACCCCCACCCCACTAGAGCTCACAGTAAATGACCTGCCAGCTCGGGGGAAGATCACGGCCCTCTATAAACTACTGCAGGAGGACCCTTTCCGCATTAAGCCCTCCTATATGACCCAATGGGAGGCGGACCTGGGTCACTGTATAGAGGATCATACCTGGATGGACATCTGGTCGAGAATGATCACGGCCTCCCCCTGCATCACTAATCGGGAATGCGCCCACAAACTGTTGCTGTGCTGGTACTTCCCCCCCCTGCCCCACCTCCACCACTTCCAGCAGGCTTTGGACCCACACTGCTGGCGCCTCTGCGGCCTCCTAGGATCCTATCTTCACATGTGGTGGACATGCCCTAAGGTAAGGGAGTTCTGGTCCGAATGCCTTGCTGCAATAAAGGATATTAGCCAAGTGACAATATCGCTGGCACCCGAGCATGTCCTCCTGGGGATCCCGATCCCAGACTCCTACCCAACGACAGGACGGAAGGCAGCGCTGATAACCCAACTCCTGCTGGCAGCCAAAATTACGGTGGCACGCACCTGGAAGTCTGTGGAAGGCCCCCTGATGACCCTCTGATGGGTTAAAATTTGGGACATCCTAATAGCTGAAAAGGTCATGGTAGCCAAGGCGGGCCACCTCCATCATTTTATGAACATTTGGGCACCGCTGTTAGACTATGATCAGAACTACCTGGCCCTGACCTATAAGCCACGCTTGATCGCGAGAGCCCTCCACTTAACCAGCGAACACCCAGTGCCTGGTCCGATCCAATGAGACTGGGAGATAAGACTCATCTAGGAATAATGAGGGAGGGACAGGGGTAATGTCAATTTATATGCATCTCGAGGGGTTGCACACAAACGTTAATGTATATGTTCTCCGATGTGCTGTGTTATAAATAAACAAATACTTTTTTTTAAAAAAAGACTGTCATGTACAACCCAACATAGGTACCTACACACGAAAGCAGACTGACTATGTCAGATACAGAAAATACTCACTTACTACTTTCTTTGGAAGGAGAATCACTTAGAAGTTGACAACAAATATGTGAAGAATTGGGTATTCACTCTGGAAATCTACCAATGAAAGAATTGAAACCAACATCTAAATTCAGTGCCCAATCATCCACTGATGATGTCATTGAAATCTTTCATAAGGCAGTACTACAAGAAATACATCTATATATGGACGAAAATAGAGCACAACCAAATTTGGACGAGGCAACATTTAAAAAATGAAGAAATTAGAGCACTTGAATGCCTCTCAGAGGCAGTCTTTATAGTAATCAAGGAGACAGATAAAGGGGGGAATGTTGTCATCATGAACAGAGAAGATTATATTTTAATGGGTACCCTGCATTTAACAACACCTGGATGTTACAGAAAGATTACTTCAGACCCAAATAAAAGAGTAGTTAAAGAAATTCTAGGGTTAAAATCTAAATGGCATATGAAAGGGCTTCTAACATGATGAAAAATGGTTCTTAAACAACATGTTACCCGCAATGCCAACTAACAGGCCGATTCATGGAATTGATGTGCGCTGAAAAAAACGGCGCACGCGTGCGAAAACGTGCGATTCGCAGTGTTACTTGAAAAATCGCAGTGCAAGTGCGAATATCGCAGGGAAACCAGCGCACATCTATTCATGGAAGTCCGTGCGCGAGTAAAATGTGGGATGTGCGCTGAAAAAGTGCGCAGCGCATGCCGGCGCACAGGTCATCTAACGGCGTGCGCTAAGGCCACAGCGAAATCGCACATAGCACGGCGCACATAGCAAAAGTAGGCGGAACACGGGGCGTTACACGCAGAATGGGGAACAACTCGTGAAAATGTGGGCATCACGAGGGAAGTACAGGAGGCAAGTGCGCGGAACGCCCACACGCTCGCCTACAACACGTATTCATGGCGCAAGGGCAAAGACGCGCACAGGGCCATACACGTCCGCCACACGAAAGCAGGCGGTAGCGACCCTGCGCATGAAAAAAATGTGCGCCAAAATGTGCGCTAACAAAAAGCACGTATATACAGCTATGATGAATGTCCCATACTGTGGCCCTCTAGGACAAATGACGTGCAAAGGGGTACGCGACAAACACAGACACCCGCTGTGTCAAAAATAGCGTGTGCGTGTATTCCTGGCGTGAGCAGGAAGTATTACACGCGATCGGGCCTAGGGGAGCGGGTATGTGTATTTCAGGGGTGCGCGAGAAGTTTTACATGCGATTGGCCTGGGTATGTGTATTTCAGGGGTGCGCGGGTGTTTTCACACGCGATCGGGCCTGGGGGAGCGGGTACATGTATTTCAGGGGTGCGCGAGAAGTTGTACACGCGATTGGCCTGGGTACGTGTATTTCAGGGGTGCGTGGGTGTTTTCACACGCGATCGGGCCTGGGGGAGCGGGGTACGTGTATTTCAGGGGTGCGCAGGTCCTTTCACACGGGATTGGGCCTGGGGGAGCGGGGTACGTGTATTTCAGGGGCTCGCGGGTGGTTTCACGCGCGATTGGCCTGCGTACGTGTATTTCAGGGGAGCGCAGGTGTTTTCACACGCGATCAGGCCTGGGGGAGCAGGGTAGCACTCACCGTCTGCCTTGCGTGTAGAAGAACGCGTAGCCAACATCCACCCTCTGTGAAGTAATAGCGTGTGAAGCCCAACGCCTGCAAAACACACGCGCCGCACCCCACGAAAAGCACGTACAGAGCAATGGAAATCCACGTGGGATCTTCAAGGCCTGCCAGGGCAACGCCCGTGCGCGATATGTCACAGAGGGGCTTACGCGCTAAGGGCCTTTGGTCCAATGAAATCGCGTATGCGTGCTGACGCGCTTACGCGCTAAGGTCCTTTCCTCGAATTACACGCTGACGTGCAGAATTTTCACGTGCCAAATCACTCCGTATCAAGCTGGCCACGCATAAGCACACGGAAGACCACGCTCCTGCCCAAAAGGCCGAATTACTGCCCCCAGACCCCTGAGCAGCCTCCCACGAGCCATCTGCTGCTGCCTGCCTGCCTGCCTGCTGCCACCGTGCCCTGCCATTTGGTGCCTGCACATCAGCCATCTGCAGGGGTCCAGTTGCTGTGTCCACCCCTGCTGGAACAGTAGACTGGGATACCATCGCTCCACAGCCCAGCCCCAGGACCCAGTTGCCCACCCACGCCTGCCTCGGGGGTCGCCATGTCGGGGCAAATACCATCCGAGACCACTGGCGACCCCCAGCCAGAGGGGCAGGAGGCCACCAGCTTCACTGCCACCGAAGTTGGTGTCCTGGTGAAGCAAGTCCTGGGGCATTATGATGCCCTATTCGGATCATCACGCGCCAACAAGGATGGACGGGACAGGATCTGGGACGACTTTGTGGTTGGCATCAACGCGGAGGGGGTGGCAACCCGCACCATCAAGCAAGTGAAGAAGCGCTGGGAGGACTTGAAGTCCAGGACCCTCATGAAGGCCCGGCGCCTCGTGGAGGGGGGCCGGGACACCATGAGTACGATCCAGCTGAGGGTCCTGGAACGCGTATGCCCAGCGCTCCACGCCCAGATCCTTGAGGGGAGACCCGTCCGGAGTTGAGCGGTAAGTGGCCAAGCATTTCTGTGTGAGACAGGGCATGTTGCAGTGTGCTGGTTGTCTGATACTTGCCTGTATGTGTGACATAGGCCATGCACGTATGTGTGTGTGCAGGGACATCATGGTCATGCATGTGAGGCCAGTAATGTGTGAACCACATGGTTGGTGCATGTGTTCAAATGCAACATGGGGAGATCTGTGCGGAATGGACACATGAAAGCATGCCAGTCTCTTTTCCTGGACATGGGTGGGTGTGATGGATGGGTGCTGATGCCATGTACATGTATGGTGTCCATGTCTGTGTGTCTGACCTGCGTGTCTGTGACTTGTAAATGGCATGGATGCATGACACATGTCTGTGACAATGTTCAGATCCACTGATGCAGCCTAGTCATCCTTGTATCCACTGTGACTGGGGTGTACGAGTCCAGATGGATGAAACTACGGTGAAGTGTGTGCATGTGATAGGCATGACCCATGATGCAAGTGAGTTTCAATCAAACATTGTATGTTTCAAGAGTCCCTTGGACATGTATGCTAATGTCCATAGCATGTGCCATGCCTGTTACTGCATGTGTTTTGCCTGCACTGACCCATGTGTTGTGGAGGGACATGATGGAAGTGATGTTTGACAGTGCCACTCATCTGCTATTGCTTCCTGTCTAGGGGTCCATTGTACAGTACCCTGATGCTTGTGTTCTATGTCTCCCTCTACACAGCGGCAAGTGAAGAAGAGGGTGGAGACGGCGCTGTGGAGCCAAGCGGCGGGGATGCACCCACGGCTGCAGCGGAAGGGGTGGGTGAGCCCCCACAGGGGCTTGCAATGGCGGAAGACGGTGTGGAGCCATCCAGGTTGGTGGTTCCCACAGAGGAGGAGGAGGCCGCTACTGAGCCGCGCATGGGGCCTGGTGGGGGCATCCCTGCTGGTGGAAGTGGTGCAGTCCAGGGCCAGGGGCAGGAGGCAGCACAGGTCGCCGCGGAGGGGCCTGTGCATGTCACTGTCCCTGACACTGTGACTGCACCACCATGCACCAGCAGGGATGCCCATCCCAGGCCCGTCCGCAGGTAGGGGGGATGTCCATGTCATCTGACACTCCTCTACCTGCGGACGAGGGGACCCCCAGCCGTATGGAGAAGGTCCTGATTGGTGTCTCGTTGCGCACGGGTGTCATTCGTGATGAGGTGCGTGCTTTCCGGGGGGAGCACGCACGTCATCACGAAGAGCACTGTGCCGACGTGGCCCAGTTGGGAACGACCATGGTCGGGGGTTTCCTACATGTGTCGGCCACTCTGGCGACCCTCTCCTCCTCTGTGGAGGCTATGCACCAGTCGTACTCCATGCCGTCTTCCGGCCCAGATGCCACCAGGGCCCCCTGTGGACCTGCCCCGACCAACGCAGCCAGCTCGGTGGGGATCCCATCCCTGCCACAGTCGGGAGTCGGAGGTCCAGTAGGGGTGGACACACCAGCAACTGGACCCCAGCAGATGGAGGATGTGACGGCATCATCGGGCAGGGCATGTGTACGACGGCATCTGTGGATTCCATCAGCCTGGATGCCGTCGTGCTGGCAGAGGCAGTGGCGTCAGAGGCAGCGGCAGGCTCGACGTGCGAGGCATCATGGCTCGGGGCCATCAAGATCGGAGGGGCAGGAATCGGCCGGAGGGCAGGAGAACCCTGGACTTGAAGTGTCTTCCGTGTGGGAGCGATTGGCCCAGCGGATAGGTGCGGAGCGGCAGCGGGCAGAAGAGGCACAGCTCATGATGGTCAGGGCGGAGAACTCCATGCGGAGGGCCCTGAGGCGTGCCGAGTGCCTCGAGGAGATTCGCAGGGACCTGGGGGTCCGGATGTCATCATCCCTGCGAACCCTCGGGGACATGAAAGAGGAACGCCTCCGGGACATCGAGCAGGAGTTCGATGATGCCCTGGCCGGGAACATCCAGAAGTGAGCCGTCAGACTAGCCAGCTGCCCTTGTAAATAGTTAGTTAGTATTAGGTTTCCTTTTGTTTTTTTCTTATTTTGGACCACTTGTTGTATGGGCCAAAGTTTTGTGTATAGTTTTTACATTAGGTAGTATTTTTTTGTAGGTTTCATTTATTGAGTTGGGCTCATGGGCCCTGGATTATTCTGATGTACATAGTTCGCCATTGCATTCTTCTATTTTTTTATTTTTTTATGTGTTCACCATGGATCAATGGTTTTTACTTTGGTTTTTCCCTTGATTTTTCATTTTTTGGACTATGACTTTGGACAACATTTCATTTGGTTTTTCTTTGGATAATGATTTCTTGTTTTGCATTTATTATCGGACATGGACCTTTTATTTTCTTATTCCCATTGTTGTGTGTTTCTGTTGTTTTACAATCATGTTTTATTTAATATATTCATTTTGATACTTCTATTAGTGGTATTGTGTCATTGGTTTCATGCATGTCATGGAATGGGTTTTGACATTCACTTGCACCCATTGTGTGTGTGGGTGGGACATGTGTTCATTTGGATACTTGCCATTGGGGTTGTATCATGTGATTGGCATTTCTATGTGGGTGTATGCAATACGTGGGTGGGTCTTTGGCCTGTGGAGGCTGGGCATGAGGGCCAGGGATCTAGATTGTGATGACGTGTTGACTGGGTGACATGCGTCGGGGCCTGCTGGATGGTGCCCCACATTGCTGGGGGGTGGGGGTGCTGGGGGACATGAGTGGAACATGAGTGGGGGCCTGCTGGCAGGTGCCCCACACTGTTGGGGGGCGGGGGTGCTGGGGGACATGAGTGGGGGCCTGCTGGCAGGTGCCCCACACTGCTGGGGGGCAGGGGTGATGGGGGACATGAGTGGAACATGAGTGGGGGCCTGCTGGCAGGTGCCCCACACTGTTGGGGGGCGGGGGTGCTGGGGGACATCAGTGGGGGCCTGCTGGCAGGTGCCCCACACTGCTGGGGGTCGGTGGTGCTGGGGGACATGAGTGGGGGCCTGCTGGCAGGTGCCCCACACTGCTGGGGGGCTGGGGTGCTGGGGGACATGAGTGGGGGCCTGCTGGCAGGTGCCCCACACTGCTGGGGGTGCTGGGGGACATGGGTTGGACATATTGCAACGTGACATGTGGCTTGGCTGGGGGGCATGGCCATGGTGGATGGGCTGCCTGTGGAACATGACCAGGGGTGCAGGGTAGTCCCCTGTGGTGTGGGCTGCCTGCAGGGGCCGTGGAGGGGGTGGGGGGACACCTGGGAGGACACACACTGTCAATTCGCGTGTAAAACTTCCTGCGCACACCTGATATACACGTACCCAGCCCAATCGCGTGTGGAAACACCCGCGCACCCCTGAAATACACGTACCGAGCCCAATCGCATGTGAAAACACCTGCGCACCCCTGAAATACACGTACCCAGCCCATTTGCGTGTGAGACTTCCTGCGCACCCCTGAAATACACGTACCCAGCACAATCGCGTGTGAAAACACCCGCGCACCCCTGAAATACACGTACCCAGCCCATTCGCGTGTGAGACTTCCCGCGCACCCCAGAAATACACGTACCCAGCCAAATCGCGTGTGGAAACACCTGCGCACCCCTGAAATACACGTACCCAGCCCATTTGCGTGTGAGACTTCCCGCGCACCCCTGAAATACACGTACCCAGCCCAATCGCATGTGAAAACACCCGCGCACCCCTGAAATACACGTACCCAGCCCATTCGCGTGTGAGAGTTCCCACGCACCCCTGAAATACATGTACCCAGCCCAATCGCATGTGAAAACACCCGTGCACCCCTGAAATACACGTACCCAGCCCATTCGCATGTGAGACTTCCCGCGCACCCCTGAAATACACATACCCAGCCCAATCGTGTGTGAAAACACCTGCGCACCCCTGAAATACACGTACCCAGCCCATTCGCGTGTGAGACTTCCCGCGCACCCCTGAAATACACGTACCCAGGCCAATCGCGTGGGAAACTTCCCGCGAACCCCAGTTATACACGTACCCCGCTCGCACAGGCCCTTTCGCGTGTGGAAGTTACCGCGAAACCCGTAATACACGTTCCCCGCTTGGCGTTTGCTGTTTGGCAGTCCGTTAAACTGGCTTTGGGTTGGCGCAGACCTTTGCGCTGGATTGGGGATTTTGATGCCTTTTCCTTGCGCGAGGGCGTTCTTGGGGGCGTAACTGGCGCTGCTGCAGGGTCGCTGCACCACTCTGTGCCACGGCTGGTTTTGGAGGCTAAAATCCATGAATACACTGTGCGTTGAAATGGATTTTATCGCACGCGGCTGGCGCAGTCTATCGCACGGGAACACTGTGCGCCAGCCGCCTGCGCCACTTTTGTGCGAATTACTCTGTATATGTTTTCTCCCCAAAATTCACAAACCTTTTGTTAACTTACCCAAAGTACGTGCAATTGTGAGTGGGATTGGTTGGGCCACTCAGGGTTTGTCT
Organism: Ambystoma mexicanum; assembly: GCF_040938575.1. NCBI lineage: Eukaryota > Metazoa > Chordata > Amphibia > Caudata > Ambystomatidae > Ambystoma > Ambystoma mexicanum. Next base: position 330,201,155 of record NC_090941.1, on the reverse strand, counting down.
ACACATATTGACACTGTGATCAGACATCAGGTAGAATTGTTGCCCTCATTCATAAGAGATTCCACATTTTTTACAAATGTTGGCGAATATTGAATGGAAGTCTGACTATATACTAGCAACACTTGATGTTAAAACACGGTATACTTCTAAAGACCATAAATTAGCAATACAGACTATTGGTTACCCATATATGGATTTTTCAGCATCCTATAGACAATCCATAGAGATGATCAAGGAATGTATTATATCTACTCTAAGCAACAACAATTCTCTTTTCAATAAAGAATATTTTCTCCAGACCAAAGGGGTTGTAATGGGTGTGAAATATGCCCCCGCTTTGGCCAATCTATTTATGGGACCATTCAAACAAACCCATGCGTTGACTAATGCTGAATTTACTAATAATATCATCATGTGGAAACTCTACATTGATGATATTATTTTGATTTGGAATGGCTCTTCAGAGACATTTTGAAACCATGTTAGTTATCTCAATCTAAACATCTTTGATCTTGAATTAGTAGGACACAGTGATCAGAAGACTATTGATTTTTTTTATCTGAATATATTCATCCATAATGCCAAAATAGAAAGCAAAACCTATAGAAACGCTACTGAGGTTAACTCTACCTTATATGCCGCCAGTTGCCACCAGAAATCTATCAAAGATAATATTCCAGTTGGAGAATTTTATCGTCACAAAGAAACTGCAGTATAGATGCAGACATAATCAAGAATGTGAACTACTAACTCACAGATTTTGTGAGAGAGGCTATACTAAAAAATGTGTATCTAAAGCATGTAATAAGATTGAAGGTATGGCGAGACAAACTATGGTTAAATCCAGTTGTGAAAAACAACACTGAATATCAGGATAAGGTGAATTTCACCACTAATTACTCCAATGATAGTAACTTATTGTTTAAATTGGTTAAGAAACATTGGCACATCTTACAGGTGGATGGGGACTTAACAGACTACATATATGAGAATCCTGAATTTCTCTATACTCAAGCACCAACTATCAGGAATATGATAAGTTGATTATTTCTCAGATCCAAAGAAGACTCTGCAAGGAGTGGATGTGATTGGATGAGACCACGTATTGAGGGTTTTTTCAAATGTGGTAACTGCAGTATGTGCAGATATGCACATGCAGACACCAAAATATTTCATAAAGCCTATCTAGACTTGTGGTATATGCCATTATCTCTGTATGTCATAACATTTATGTTAGAAGCATCATACAAGAGTTACATATTCATATACGTGAGCATATATCTAGCCTTAACAGCCAAGATATGAAACTATCATTGGCCAATCATTGGCATGAATCACATCAATGAGACAACACGACTGATAAGACAACAAGACTGATATAAGATTTATTGGTTTACGAAAAGTTCAATGTAACATATGAGGGGGTAATGAAAAACGTCTCCTGAGACAATATGAATCGAAAATGATTTGTAAGTTACGATGCCTAACTACTGGCCTTAATCGGGAACACAAAATTAATGTATTTTTGAGAGATGTATATCAACATATTCACAGTATGAAATTTGGATAAGTGGATGTAAGTCATTTCTACTAAAAGAGCACTATTTGATGCATTAGTACTGTCAACATTGTGAGAGAGTAGCTCTACAGCACAATGAACCAGAACAGAGGTTCCACATACCAACATGGATGAGTTAGGAGAATATTACATCACATTTTTAGCGGAATGGCGTCAGTAACCCGCGACCCATAATTCGATCGAGTAGTACATTAGGGCTGAGCTTGCAGGTTATTTGTAATTTAGCAAACATTAACTATTTCAATGAGGCAGCATTCCTTAACAAACAATAATTTGGGATCAACACATGCGTGCATATGATAAGCGCAATGGCCTTTGCCTATAACATAGCACACATTAAGACAGCATTTCTTAATGAACAATCATTGGGGTCAACACCTACGTGCATATGATGAGCGTGATGGCCTTTGTTTACATTGTGGGCCATGGCACTCACGTGGTGCACAACATTACGTGATGACGTCATCACGGACAAAAAAAACTATCAAAATGGCGGCCGCTGGGAAAACCACATGACGACGGTCAAGGGTGATTTCTGACCAGAGACCCATTTTTTCAAATTCATTTCCATTTAGGATAGTGTTCCATTTAGGGTAAGGACATTATATGTGATTATAAGATGAATAATTGAAAAGAGATCATTAAGGGGCAGATTAAGTAACACTAGACCATTTTTCTTTGTGTCAATCAGACTACAAATTGACTATATAAACACAAGGGTCTTAAGTGCAATACCTAAAAGTAACCAGTGAAATACCAATGGACGTAAGGGGGAGAACATGTTTTTTAATCGCAATTCACAATGACTAAATACTGACAAAAGTGTCACGTATTTTTCTAATTTGGAATTTATCACACCCCAATAAGGTGACAAGAATAATATCACTTAACATCAGTGGATAATATACAAATATAGGGTGAGTGATATGACCTTTAACGAATGGAATGCAATCAACAGTAATAACATGGCGGGGTAATATTCACATGAGCAATTACAGTTCAAAAATTACAAGTGCACATGGGTGTGGCTGCACAACTACTCTCCTAGCGGAAAACAATTTATGTTAAATTGATGTCTAAACAACAAATGCAACTACAAACAGTGGACTAATACTATCACATTAAGAGAGAGTATATCATGTTTGTTAATATTGATAAGTATGGTTTGATAACATTAGATGCCAGGATGAAATAATGTATATAAATACATGAAACTGGCTGCTTGACTAATATTTACAATTGTATTTTTCTCTCTCTCTTCTATTTTTCAGTTTGATGTTCCATTCTTAATATTATTGTTTTCTTATTTTTTTCTTTTCTTTTTCCAATCGTAATAACAACAAAAAAATGTTTTCGTTGTGGAATTTTATATTTGACACTAATAATTATGAAACATTATGTGTACATGATGTAAATGTACTAATAGCTAGCCTTGAGGGCGACCAGAGTTCGAAACACGTGTTGGCCGGCTAAGATCAAGCACAAATAAACTCTTTATATTTTTATGAGACTTTGAATTCGAGAAATTCTTAATACTGATCATGAAAATGTATTTTTGTAGCAAATCAATTGGTACTATAACTTGAGGGACAGGGGGCGAGTCCCTCTTTACTCAGGTTTTGCAGCTATCCATACCATATTAATTACAATATATAAATAAGAAAATAAATATCTGTTTCCCAAGTGCATCATTTACCGAGTTAGCCCCTGACTCAAAATTCAATCAAAACAAGAGGCTCAGGTGAGCCCCCTCTCACACTGTTTTCACACAAACAGCAATAGTATGCTGCAATTTTGAAGCTGGTGGCCGCACCTTCTCTTCTTCACATTTTCCCCCATTACCCTTATCTTCAGACCACCTGGAATATCAATGATCACTGAGTCTTCCCTTAGGCCAGAATTATCTGGCTTTTCAACCAAAACTCTTCTCGTTGCATCCACCTGCTCAACTTCTTGGTGGTGTATGTTTGCACAGTATATCTGCTCTGGGTAAATAAATAATGAATTGACATGAGCACAATGCTGAGCAGAATCGAGCTGGTGACTTACAAGTTATTTACATTACTCCTTATTAATTAATCTTTTATAACGCACTAAGTACCGGAGACCGGTCTCTAGGAGCAGGACAGGGATTCAAACTTGCGTTGCTCTGCATTGACTTGCTTCCAAGATAAACAAGTTGCCCCTAAACTATCCTCCCAGTCCTAGTCCTACTCTTAGTCCTACTCTTCCTTGTTACAGAGGTCCAAAAATCCCCACCCATCTCTACTGAAAGCATAACACTGCCAGCTACCACAATTTATCAGTTCAATGTCCCCTTACACATCATTGACTTTTTCACTCTACTTTAAGGCTGGGTCGCAAGAACTGTGATGAAGAAAAGTAGGACTAGGAGTAATGAAAACTACTGGTAAGTAACCCGTTTATTACCTCCGTGTCCCTCTTCCTCGTCCCACTACATACTTCCAAGATCCCAAATATAGCAGTGAAAAACTGTCAATGAATAAAAAAACAGACCAACTAGTGCACTATTCCAAAACCCCCACCACCAATTTATTTCCAGCCACAAAAACAAGTCACCCATGAACATGTGTGCCAGCACACAACAACCCACCCACCCTCCGAAGGACTTTGCCCCCTGCTTATGCATGTTGAGGCGACAGTGTCTGGTGTTCGCTTCAGCCCAATGTCGCAGTCCTTTACATGTCCTGAATGGACACGCCTTGCACTTCCACCCAGGATGCAACCATCCCTCTAGTCAAGCGACCCTAAATAGTGGCACGCAAGGTATCCTGCACCACTGCATAGGCTTAAGCAATTGGTCGCTATTCCATCGGCTAATAGTAGGGGCCAATGATTTCGTGCCAGGATTTGGGCCCCCAAATGCAACAAACAAACTGTCTGGCTGCTTAATAGAAACAGTCCAGTCCAAATAACTCAAGAGAGATCTTTTGACATTCAACTTGTACCACTGTTCCTCATCTGGAGAGGTTGGATTAGGGAAAAAGGACAGCACAACAATATCCTGTGCCAGGTGAAATTTAGAGAGAACATTGAGAAGAAACCCTAGATCACATCAGAAGATAAACAATTCTGACTCGACACGGATGAACGGGCTGGCAACAGCTTCACCCTGATCACCCTCAACCTGCGGGAAAATGTAATAGTTATCAGAAACACAGACTTAGAAATGTTATATCCACCGACTTTCCTGGTTCAAAAGGCAAGTCCTGTAAATCACACAACACCAAAGGAAGTTCCCATGGTGTCACCCCTGCATACACCAAGGCCCTGGCAAGCAAGAACCATTTCAGCAGCTGAGCCACAGGGGGCTCACAGCCAGTACTCAGAGCCCAAGGCTATTGAAAAGCCTGAATAGCCACCCACTGAGCCTGAAAAGAGGAAGCAGCCAGGCCAATATCCCAACCTTCTTATACAAATTGCAGAATCATTGGCACAGAACAATACACAGCATGCACAGACTTCTTGGAACACACAGAGCAAAGTTTCTCTACTGTTGTTCACAGACCTTTGGTGTAGAAGGCATCCTGCAGTTTTGTACAGCCAGCACTAGTTGTGGAAACAGACATTTTCCCAGCATTCTTGTCAAAATTGCAGAATCATCGGCACAGAACAATCCACAGCCTGCACAGAACTATTGGCACACACAGAGCAAAGATTCTCTAATGTTGATCACAGACTTTCAGTGTAGATTCCTCCAGAATTATTGTACAGCCAGCACCAGTTATGGCATCAGACTGTACCTATACAACCCCTGCCTCCCAAATTCCAAACCCTCTAACACAGGATGTGAAAGATATGAGCCCCAAGAACCCTCCTGAGAGGGTATGGGGAAAAGGGCAGGAAGCAACCTGGAGCCCCCATCAGATTGAGCAGGAGAGAATGCAAGGAGCATCTCGTCCATACTGGCACCCAGGGTCGGACTGGGAAAATAAATGGACCCTCACACCTAAGAAAAAGTGTCCCTCACCTAAAAGAAAGGTGGCCCTCAAACCCTCATCCGTGAATCATGTCAATTCACAGCTTTACAGAAAATGCAACTTATGGAGTGTTAATGGTGTTTGTTGCATGTAATGTTTTGTGTAAACACTTGAGAAAACGAGTGATAACATTCCTTTTCCATGGCCCCGGCATTTGATAATGATTTATTTAAATAGCGCGTTTGCCAAAGCACTGTACATAGCACATATTTACATACAATCATTCCCAACCGAAGTAGTTGGTACTCATTTATCAAACTCTGATTAATGAAAGGCTAAGTTGACCTTGCCAGGATTTGAACCTGCTACCTGCAGATCATGCATAAGTCGCAGCAGCGCCTGCGAGGGCTCAACCTGCTGATCTATATTACTGAAATAAGCTAGGAGGAGCAAGCAGTTCCTTCCTTCTTCCCTCCTATCATCCATCACTCCCTTATCCCTTCCTCACTCTTGATTTTCTTCTTTCTTTTTTCTTTTGTTCCTTCCTTTCTTCTTGCTTCCCTTTCCATTCTCTCCCCTTTCTTTCATGGGCATCGTTCCTCTCCTCCTTTCCTTCCTCTCTCACATTGTATCCTTCCTGTCTCTCTACCATCGTTCCCCCAACCTTCTACTTCCTTGTTTTTATCACTTCTACCATTCCTCCTTATTTCTATCCTTCCTCGATCTCTATGATATGATATGATTGGTTATTTATAACACGCTTAATACCAGGAGGTTTCTAAGCGCGGACCCAGGGATCGAACCTGTGTTTCTCCGTGTCGTCTTGCTTCTAAGGCAAGCACGTTGCCACTGAGCTATCCTCCCGAGAAAATTCTCTGTAATTCCTACCCCATTGTTACATTGGAAAATAGCAGTTAAAGATATATTATTGTGCATGGGTCAACAGGCTAGGGTCGTACTTGTGTCGAGTGCAATGATGGGTTCTCCCAAATTCTTGAATCACAGCTGATACCAAAGGGCAGTTGCATCACCAAGCCCTTAGTCGAGACAGCATGAGAGTGTGATAAATCCATGTTCAGACAGAAGCATTTAATCTAAGCAATCATGAATCCCACATCTGGGTCTGTCTAAGTATATATTTCTCACGCGATTAGGGGCCAGGATTTACAATGCTTATATATGTTGTCTAATCCTGTAGGTAAGGTAGCAGGAAAGGGTGATGTCCGCAAACATGCAGTTTCAGCTATGACTTAACAATGCCACAATTCACCACAACCATGGGGCCACCACACACCTCATGCCACTCAGACAATCTCCAATCTAAAGCAATGCCACAATACGGTTACCATCTCCCCAATTCCACCCAATTCTACAGTGTGAGAACCATCCCTCGTTAAATCAGGGTAATGCACCTAAACCACAGAGGTGCGATTGCTGGCTGGAAAATTAGTAAAACCTGTCCTCAGCGCACCACGTGATGCTCATACCAGTATGACACAGCGTGCTGCAGAACTGGCACTAGCGATAACCTGGCTTTAGATTGCTGTATTTAGACTTTATTGAAGTGACAAGCTCTCACTTTCCACAGCTTCCTGTTTTCTGTTCAAAACCCTGAGCAAACATTTATTTATTTGTATTTGTAGAGCGCACTACAGCCCACAGGCATTGAGGCGCTTTGCATGAAAATGTAAGGATGCTTAATTGTTATTACAGTGATAAAGTATTGGTTACAGGCATGTTACAGAGAACAAATCATAACATGGAATTTAGGATTAACAATTCAGACAAATAGCCTGGTTTTGATGGCTTTGCGGAATGCCAAATGGGAGTCAATCATCCTAAACTGCGCAGGAAGCGCATTCCAAAATGAGGCGTCCATGGAGGGGAAGCTAGTGCCACCTGCCTGCACTTTCCTACTTTTCGGAGTGGAGATCAGGTTGGTGTAGACCACCCTAGTAGGCCTTCGAGAGGAGAGTTTCTGAATTCAGGTGGCCAGGTAGGGGGGTGCTAGATCATGGAGGCATTTATGCGCGAGTGAGAGAGTTTTGAAGATGATCCTTTCTTTAACTGGCAGCCAGGGCACCTGCCTCCTTGTTGTGGAGATATGATCCTTCCTGGAAATACCAGTAGCAGCCTGAGGGCCTTGTTCTGGACCACCTGTAGTTTGGCAATGTTTTTGCTGGAGGTCCCTACCAGGAGTGCATTGCAATAGTCCCCTACATGCCCCGCACCAGAAAACACGTATTCAAAGGAAACTTAGTGCAATAAACCTTAAGTTCCTCGTGATCCCTCCCAGGCACACACAGAAAACAGGCCTTGATGAAACTTCAAAAGGGTCCTCAATGCAGCCACTGAATCGAAACCAAACACAGGATCTGAGAGGGCCCTTACTGAGTGGCCTGTAACAAAACTCCAAATGCAGAAGGAAGCACAGAGAAAACATTGTTTCATATCATTTTGTGTATTGGGGCTCAGCTGTGCAAGTGCACAGGCACAATAAAAGGTAGGATCTGTACATTCAACCATACACCCAATATATATGAAAGCAGGCTGTTTGGAATAAGGGCCAGCGTTTAGATGCCAGAGACCGTGACTAACGTTGGAATAAACAAAACTGAGCTTTTAAGAGAGAATAATGATCGTACACCTCAGGTATCAGCAAATGCAACCGTCTGCCAGCACAAATGTTCTTTTTAATTCACCCACCCTTGACCTGGAAAGGTAAGGAGGAAGCAGTGTGCAAGGCATTCTGGGAAATCATTTTTTTAAAATTAAATTAATTTTGCTAATTGCCTTAATCCCCATATTCTGGACATAAAGTACATTCTGAAATACAACAACAGATAGGGGTGTAACGGTATAACGGTATACCATTATAGATACCGTGAACAGCTTAATTGTACTATAATAACCGTCATGGTGTTTATACCGGTATACCGTTTTAGTGCCTGCCGCTATTGAGCTTTTCAATCTGATTTGGAAAGGCTGCAGTAAGCAAGTGCTGCAGAGTCTGGATCTTGCACTGTGGGATGTGGCGCCTGCCAAGGGAGCCTTGTTTGGCAGACAAGAGCATAGGGAAAGTGAGGCCACATTAGTAAATGCAGCTTCAATGCTGTGACCGATCTTTCTCTGTGATCAGTAGAGTGGGGTTATAGATCAGCCGATTTGTAGTTTTTGCACCAATTTGAAAGATGGGGAACTACACATCCCAGAATTCAAGGGGGGGGTGAACTGGATGCCCATCTGATGCATGTCCACAAAATACGTTAGCTCTGTAGACTCTATGAACACTGTACCTATCAGTGCTTTGTGCAAATATATAAACTGCCCCTCCCGCCCCCACTGTCCTCCCTGTAGATTTGCACATTGGCACTAGAGTTGTTGCTTCGCTTGTTCCTTCACCTGCCTTCTGCATATTGCACTGGACTCAAGCAGACAGGAAAGATTCTACATTCAATTTGAAGTATCCAGGGCAATGGGGGTGAGATATTTCTCAGGTCTATCCTCGATTTGTGACACCATCCATGAAAGCATTCCTCTGTCTCAACTCACATAACAAGGGTCCTAATGCGCTCAGACCTGGGGAAAATGGTAATGATGGAGCTGTGTTGAGGTGGTGGTCTAGGCCATATTTGTGCCAATATGTATTTTAACTTTGTCATTTACAAAACATTTTTGTGCCACTATCTTCAAGAAGGTAAATTAACATGTATTGAATGAAATCAACAGCGCCCACTGAACGCTGTCCTGTTAGGATTAAATGGTCAGTGGTGACTCCAACATCAAACCTTTATAATACACCAGGCAGATGGTAAACAAGCTACAGTTATTTTATCAATATGCAACTTTTCGGTGAGTGTGTGTTGGCTATGACATTTTGACAAAAGAAACAATGACATGGGCTTTCAACCTCACATGAGTGACTTTTCCCCCTTTAATGGGATATAGCGTTATCAAAACAAACTTTTATGACTAATCGCAGTGAGGGGTCATGATGCCCATGCCATGTGGTTCCAAAATAATGCAGATCGAGGCCGATTTTCAAAGCGATGACCTGTGACTGAGCAGTAGGCTCATTACTCAAAATGTGATTTTAACACTTCCAGTAGTCACTCTTTCATTCAAGGCGATCAACGAGTGAGCGCCATGAAAGACCAAATCTGCAGCTACCTTAGATTCCTGGAGGATCAGCTAAAATCGTGCAGAGACAAGTTATCAAAATGCTGACAATGTATGGCCTTTAAGAAAATATTTGTTAAGATTAGTTAACTCCACCTGCTATACCGTGATAACCATGATATACTGTCATTTGGCAAGACGGTTATCATACTGCCATAAAACCAATACCGTGACACCTCTACTTACAGAACGCGACAGCCGTATGCTGCAAAGTTTGGAAGCAAGGTCAAACACTAGGCTCCAAATCCAATAGTTTGGACTGAGAGCGAAAGGACCACATTATGACAAATTATAGCACACTTGTGCTTGCCACACTTTATACCTAATGGAGAAATACAATTGACTGTCTGTGTCCTATAATTGTACACTGGAACTTAGGAAATTAGCTCTTACAAGAAGCACTGTGCATTGGGCACTCCGAGTCAACGGGCATGCACAAAATACACATACATGCAGCAATATTTACTACAGTTTAATGGAAATTTCAATTTCTGTAAGCTAAAATTATGAAGCTTTGTCCTGGCCTGTAGCAGTTTGTCCATGTCGATTTTCTGGCATTTTTTAGAAGATGAGCGCTTTCGCTGATGACTTAAAAAGACATGTAGCATGGATGCAGTTCGTTTTCAGTCTTGGAGAGCTTTCAGAGAGGCTTGATCATGACCTGATAAGTGTGACATACATACATACATACATACAATCTTACTGCATGAAGGAGCCAGCAGGTACGATAACATAAACCCAGGGCAGCCCATGTCAAAACATAGAGCTTCCTGCACATATTTATTGTGAGGCTAGAGCCACCTAAATGCTGAATCATCACCCCTCCCAGGCCCACACAATTTAAACCTTTACAATTAACCGTCTTCATTGTGCTTTTTTAACAGTGACTCACTGAGTAGCATCAAATGCCTTTACCACTGGGCAGCACTAAGTGTTTTCACCACAGAACACCATCCCATTCACATGCCTGTAACACAAAGCAGCACTGACAGGAGCGTAGCATCTTTGACAGCAGCGTAAACATCTCTTTCGCTAAGTAGCATCACAGAGCAGCATGTTTAATACATTAGGCTGCACACTTGGTAAATCTGTCCTGACTTTGCTGCAGCAGATAACCACTTCAGTCCCTCCTGATTTGCTTAAGCTTTAGTCAGACCTCCTCCATTTGTGGAGCCCTCCCACCGAGTAATACCCCAAAGAATGAGGACTCGGTCTCGGCCCGGTCTATCTTAAAATGGATAGACAAGTGCAGACTGTCTCGGACTTCCGACCAGAAACCCAGTGCCCACTAGCGAGCATCAGTGGGGCTGCTTCCAACAAACCAACTGAGCTGCACTATAAACGCCTTATGCGCAGCCAAGCAACATGGACAGCCAGGTCCCTAACACCACCTGGGCCCACCTTATGAGAAATCGGATTCAATTGAATACTTGGGGCCATGCTTGATAGAATATGGAGGGTGGAGACAAGAAGATAAACGTAAAAGGGGAATGGGAATTTGGAGCCGGTCCACGCTTCAATTATTAGAATGAAAGACTGCACAATGATACTATTTCCAAAAAGTTCACATCAACCAGGATACCTAGGCCCTGCATGCGCCAACAGGACAGGACCTTTCACCTTTCCCTGCACCCGGTCGGCCCAGGGAAGCTCTTCCATGTGGGCCGCATCCACACTAATTTAAGAGTGTGGTTCTGGCATTCATTCAAATTGGCCATCCTGCACGCTCACACTTATGTACACACAAACGGGTCGTTTTAGGATTCAGTGTTCCCCTCTCCCATGGTGCACTTTTGTAAGGACTAGGACTACTATAAAGGCTGGCCCTCCACCGCTGTCTAGCCCACACTGAGCCAGGTGTTGCAAGCAATGACCCACACAGACCATGACATGGCTCTCTTCTGCACCAGCTCTGGATACAGCGCCAGGAACAATATTGAGTTTAAGTGATCTCATGCTCCCACCACCATATGCCATGGATGGGAGGGAAGCTGCTGCCTGCAACAGGTGTTTGAGAAAACCGGATCTTCATTCAAAAGACACTCATTTAGTCTGATTGGAAATGTGATCTTTTCTTTTTCATATTTGTTTATATCTGTGCTCAAACATCCCCTTGTAGTTTGAGTTGCATGTGTTGTTAGTCATGCTCACACGATGACTGCACAGCCGTGACACACACTGACTGAGTGGCAGTGCTCTGGCCCTTTCTCGACTAACAGAGATAGTAATAATTCATTACAAACACTTCACTTCACTGTGATCGTTGAGAGTGACTGCCTCTTCTCCGACTCCCGCTGCCTCATTCAATTTTATGTTTTTATTTCTTACTGTGTGTAACCCACATGCACAAATTCTGTCTCCAGAGACTCACCATTGCTGTTTACGGCTGAGCCACTCAGCTGAAATAGGCCCGTTGTCGGGTGTGCTTTGCTTGAGGCCTGCTCTCTCCTCTGTCATCAACACTTCCTTTCGAATATCTGCACATTGTGCTGTGTGTGACACCCAGCAACACACCAATACACATGACAGCCCACGTGTCTTGAACATGATTGGCTGCCACTGCCAGCCTGCTACATATCAACAGGCCCCGTGACCCTGCCCTGAGAGTGCAAGGCTCAAGAGTCATCCCCGGGTCAGACCCGCCGAGCCCCCCACCCAAGGCAGGCAAAAGCAAACTTGATGTAGAGCACACACCCCACGACAGGAATTGCTGTGTTCCCTAAGAGAACATGAAGCTGCCTGCCTGGCGCCAAGCCAGTGGATTGCTGGGGTACTGGTAGCCCCACGACTCATGCTATTGGTGCATCATCAAAGCAATGTTCGCCCCTGCTGGCACCACCAGAATCACCGCCAACCTAGAGTCCTGAATCTTGACCAGCACCTTGGCAAGCAGAGGTAGAGGGGAAAGGTGTAGAGTAGCTGCATCGGCCAGGACACCATCATGGCATCCACATCCAAACCCTTGGACAAGGTAACCTTGAGCAGAACTGAGGCAGCTGAGCATCCTGAGGAAAAGCAAAAAGATCCTGCACTGGCAGACTAAACACCCTGCACATCAGACGAAACACCTTACAGCGCAACACCCAACTGGGTGAAGGAAACCTCCTGCTCAAATTGTCAGCCTGGATGTTATCCACTCCTGATGTGAATCACCCGTGGATATGGCAGGCTGAATACCACCCAGCAGCCCAACTCAAATGCCAACAACTCCAGCTGTCGGGACCATGTCCCTCCTTCGCAGTTCATATAGGCAATTGCTGACATGTGGTCCATCCTCACTAGAGCCGACGGCCCCTGGATGTAGTGAGAGAACACTTAAAAAAGCCTAGAAAATCACAGCCAGCTCCCTGCAATTGGAGGAATGTACGGCCATCCAATGCTTCTGGGCACTCTGGTCCCCACCATCGCCCCATCAGCCAAGTCCACTAACATCCGTGGGAATTATGTTCAGCAAGGGTTGAAGCAGTGGAAATCCTTTCAGAAGATTGCCTCTTTCCACATCAATGAAGCAGGGCCATCAGCTCTGTAAAGATGGCAAATCTGGTCTCATAAGCTTAAGGGTCTTTCTTCCAGCAGCCGTGCAAGTGAGACACCAACAGGCTCAGTCTCACCCACAGAACCACAAACACACATGCTGTCATATGTCCCTGCACCCTGAACACTTTTCTGGCAATAGCTTAATCCATGGATTAGCGCCCCCCCTCTCAAGAGACGCTGGAGGTGGACTGCCCAATCCAATGGCAGCAACACCCACCCCTGCGTCATCCAAAACTGGGCCTCAATATACTGAAGGTCCTTGGATAAGTGTAAGTGAGACTTCTCCAGGTTTAGCAGAAACCCCAGCTCCTGCAGCACCCGCATGTGATGTCCAAGTGCTTCAACAAGAAGTCCCTGGAGGAAGCTTTTATCATGCAATCGTCCAGGGATGCAAAAACCTTCTCTCACCTGATGTTATGGTATGCCACCACAGGACCCATCACCTTCATAAATACCCTGGGAGCAGTCCTGAGGCTGGATGGAAGAGCTCTGAACTAGAAATGCCGCCACAGAACAGAAACTTGGATATTTCATTTGCAAACTCCGAACAGGCATATGAAAGTAAGCAGCCTGAACGGGCATCAGAAAGCCGAAAGCTTTGTACAAGGGAATGATCCTCTGCAGACTCTCAATCTTGAAGTGCAGAGTCTTCACAAACATATTCAATCTCTTGAGTTCCATCACCAGACTAAGCTTGCCATTCGGTTCGGGACATCAAATCTGATGGAGTAAGAGCCCTGAGCCTTCTCCCTCCAGGGAACTTCTCAAATTTACTTTACTCTACATTAATTATTTATATCGTGCACCACTGACCCAGAAGCTTAAGGGCGCAAACAAACAAACATCAAACATATATAAGCAAAGCCCACGGTCTGGGCCCAAGGGGAGCAACGTGGGAACTATGAAAGGAGTTCTTACTTTAAAGCTAAAATGAGAGCAAATTATATAAACACCAGTGTTTTCAATTTATCTCATTTTTAGTATAACAAAAAACGAGACAATCATTTTCATGGTAACAGAGATCAACATTTCAAGATATATTATACATAAAGTATCAAACAATTCAGTTGTATCATAAGTAGCAATCATAACACTTGCCTGAATAAGCTATGCAGATCCCCCATTTTATTATAGTTATCCATCACACATAACATGACCGGACAAGGCATCACAATCAGACACCAACAAACAACAAACAATATAATTTCTCAATCAACCCGTCTCCTACTAAATCGAAAATATCCATTCCCTTAGAAAACATCTGCACTAGCCATACAACTCCTCAAATAAACCCCAAGTTTCAGTGCAATATTCTTCACGCTTCTGTTTTTTTAGCATTACTTTCTCATATCTAGATTGCATTTGTGACTCTAATAGCCATCCTTCCACCTCTGGCTTTTTCCGTGATTTCCACACCTTTAAAATCTGTTGTGCCGTACAACAAGTGCTCTGCTGATCCATTCAGTATGCTCCCGAGCTACTATAGCTCTCCCATTGTTGGCCAGCAGGATTGTCGAATACGGCTTTCTTGGTAGGGTGTCTCTTAGTACCAAGTCCATCCATTCTATCAAGTACCTCATTGCAATAGTCAACTACTCTCGGACACAACCAAACATGTGTAATAATTCACCCCCATCACAACCGCATCCCCAGCACTTATCATCATCCGGACCAACCCAATTTAAACTTCCTTGCTGGAGTCCAGTACAGACGGCACAGAATTCTTTGCCGCACGTACCGCAAACTCAAATTCATTTTCAACTGTGTACTGATTCTCATCAAGGAGTCCCATTCCATTGTTGATATCTCCCTGCCCAACTCCCTCTCCCAAACATGACGCATCCTCTCCCAAGCATCCTCGTTATGCTTGTCCACCGGCATTACTTTTAGGTACGTTGACACTTTGCATGGGGATGACCGAAAAACATTGCAAGTTACTGGCCTTTACTTCATGGGGCCTTCCAACATCCCCTGTCTTTCAGTGAGGAGAGATTGTAAATCTATATACCGTTTCCGCTCAACTCCCCCTAATCCAAAGACTCTCCGAAATTGCTCAAAGGGGACCATTCGACCATTCTCCCATACATCACACACCCTCAAAACACCCTTTTGGATCCAGCTTCGCCAGCATGAAGTCCTATTATCTATCTGTAAACCCAAATTATGCCACAATGATGCCTCACAATGGATCCACACATTGTCCGCTCTGGCGGTCCTAAAACTTCTCAGAGTCTCTCCTGTGATGCCCACAGTGGGTAGCTTAACAACTGATTTTGGCATTTTTCCTGTATAAATGTCCTGCAGGGCATATGGCTAGAATTTTTCCTTCTCTATAATCTTCCAAATAGGTATATTATTTCCCCCTCCCCAAAATACAGTACTGATTTCTTCAATATAAAACCCATACAGTAACTTTCCATGTATGGTACCCAAGTCCTCCCTCCCGCACAGCACGCTGCAGAACATATAAAGGAATTCTGCGTCTTTTCCCTTCACCCCAAAGAAACTTTTGAAAAAAATTATCAATACGCCTAAGGACTCTCTTCGTAAATCTCAACAGTATGGTTTGAATAACATAGAGGACCTTGGGCAGGAGTACCATTTTGATAGCATTAATCTTTGCCCATAATCCCAATACTAGTCACTCCGATTTTAAGATGTCTCTGCGGAGCACTTCAATACGTTTTTTTGCGTTGAATTCCACAATTTATTTTAGATCACAGACCAGATATACTCCCAAATATTTAATTTCACCTACATTCCATTGACAGTTCCAGGAATTTAAATCGCTCCTGGGCTGTAAAACCTCCAATGGGAAGACTACCGTTTTATCCCAGTTTATTTTATGGCCAGACAAATGTCCCACTTCCTTAAACCTATTTTTTAGTCGATCCCCTCCATCCTTTGGATTGGACAATATGATAACCATGTCATCCGCATGCCATATTGCTTTCACCTCACTGTCCCCAATCCTGAGTCCTCTAAGTCCTTCCTCCTGCCTAAAATAGGCTATTAAAGGTTCCAAAGCCAAGTTAAAAAGGTAAGGTGAAAGCGGACAACCCTGCCTAGTTCCCTTGTGCAATGCGAGGGAGGCAGAGAGCACTCCATTTACCCACACCTTTGCAAATGTTCAGGGATTTAATAATTCTTAAGAAGGTTTCACCAAATCCCATTTTCCGAAGCATGTAGTTTAGGAAAACCCAGTTAACCCTATCAAAGGCTTTTTCTGCATCCACTAAGATTATAATACATTCTTAATTTCATCCTTTGAGAGTCCCATTATATCTACTAGCGTCCTAATGTGGTCATAGCCATACCTCCCCTGAATAAACCCGACTTGGGATTGCCAAATTAAATTACCAATACATTTGTCTAAGCGATTAATTAATATCTTGGTAAATATTTTTAAGTCCACATTTAATAACGATATTGGCCAATAATTTTCACATCGCTTGTGGTCTCTTCCTGGTTTTGGGATTACTGTAATGCATGCCTCCTGCATTGATGGGCAAATGGCCCCCTCAAACATCAAGGAATTATATAGATGACATAAAACCGGGCTCAATTCAGAGCATAGTGCTCTATAGAATTCTACTGGCAGTCTGTCAAGTCCTGGAGACTTACCCGTGCTAAGCTGGCCTATTGTTCTTAGTATCCCCTCCTCCCCTATGGGGTGATCAATATCATTGGCTTGATCAGAAGACAAAGCCAGTAAATCAATCTTCCCAAAAAGCTCGCCCAAGTCTTCGGATGTCGCAAACAGTCCTCTGTATACAGAGATGCATATTATTTCCTAAAAAATTCACTTATCTCCCATTTTAACTGTAAATGTTCCCTCTCCTGTCACTTTCTTCTGCACATAAGGACTACCAGCTAAGCCTTTCAATTTTTTTGCCAACAACCTCCCACTCTAATCTCCCTGTTCCCAAAATGTCTGTTTCCTAAAAAAGATGCCCCTCTCACTGTGTATGTCCATTTTGTTTTTCAGTGAGTCTCGCACCCCATCCATCTCCGCTTTATATGCACTGCTTCTAGTCATTTTCAGGCCGATTCATGGAATAATTAGCGCGGCGCAAGTGGGCAAAAACGTGCGAATCGCAGTGGAATAGCGAAAATCGCAGTGCAAGTGCGAAAATCGCACGAAAAGCAGCGCACATCGATTCATGGAAGTCCGTGCGCGAGAAAACCAGCGGATGTGCGATAAAAAAGTGCGCGGCGCACGTTGGCGCAGAGGCCATCTAACAGCGTGCGCCAGGTCACAGCGAAAATCGCACAGGCCAGAGCGAAAATCGCACATAGCGCGGCGCACGCAACAAAAGTAGGCGGAACACGGGCGTAACACTCAGAATGGGGAACAACTTGCCAAAACGTGGGCGTCACGGGGGAAGTACAGGGCACAAGTGCACGGAACGCACACACGCTCGCCTACAACACGTATTCATGGAATAGAATAGGGCAAAAAAGCGCACGCTCAAACCAGCGCACAGGCACAAACACGACCCCATACAAGTTTATTTCCGTCCCATCTCAAAAAATAACCTTCCCTTGTATTGGCTCTTGTAGTTGTATTGGGCCCAGTAGTGCTGTTAATACCTCCCCCCTCGTTCATCTCGATAGAGATGAACGCTACAAACCAATATGTAACCAGACCAAACATTAGCATAAAAAACAATGTTATGCATACAGATAATCCACACTCATATGAATATCTGCATCTTTCATGTACTAATTCTCTCATTCTACTAATTCTATCCGTTGCAGGCTGCCCGTTAGATGCCATGGAAGCTCCTGTTTGAGATATAAAAGTGCATTAAGTACATGCATGTTAACATTTTGCTAGCACCATCAGTGCCGATATATATATATTTGACGGGAAATGGAGGCGGGTGGGGATGCGGGGAGGGGTATTCACAGACAAGGGTGTATACAGGCCATAATTTGGTCATTTCATTAAGTATATACAAATCAACAAGATGAAAAGAGAAAACACACATTTTTTTTTTAAAGTTTCCTTAACAGTTATTCTCCCATTCAAATCTAGTACCAATATACACACACAAGTTCATATTCAGTCATTCTGTTCAGTTGCATCGTTTGCTGTTGTCTGTGCCTCCTCATCTACCTCCTCTTGTACATTGCTATATGCCTTCCGTACATCGGTCAAGTGTACCCAGTACCTCAAGCCCTTCACCTTCACTGCCGTGGGCGTGCAAAATATTACCTCATATGGGCCATGGAATCGTGGTGCATTCCACCGACGCACAAAGCTTCTGACATAAATTGAGTCGCCTGGCATCAGCTGTAACTGTTGCTCTGGCTCCGTGACGGACTCTGTGACGTTACCCTCTTCTCTAGTGAAGGGTGGGGACAGTTGCTTTGATATCACGCGCGCTGCCCTTGTCAATTTCCTTAAATAGTCTGTGAACTCATCTCCCAATATCGCGGCGCTTCTGTGAGCATCTGAGTGTTCGCGCAGTGGAGAGTGTGCTGTGTTCATTCGTCTCCCAGTCACGATCTCGTGCGGGGACAAATGGTGGTCCTTGCTTGGCTGATTTCTCAATTCAAATAGCGCAAGGGGTAGACAGTAAATCCAATTCTTCTTTAATGAAAAGCACAGTTTTGATAACCTGCCCTTTAACAGTCCGTTCATCTTTTCCACTACGCCATTACTTTGAGGATGATAAATTGAACATAATTTATGTTTTATTCCCAATAATGTAGTGACTTCCTTGAAAAGCTCATTTACAAAATGGCTGCCGTTGTCTGAGCGAATCACGTCACAAATTCCCCAGCGCGGGAACACTTCCCTTACTAGGAACTTGGCGGCGCTTTTGGCATCAGGTCGTGCACAGGGTCCTGCTTCCACCCACCTTGAAAATGGGCACACAACCACGATCATGTACCGCGCGCCATTACACCTTTCCCCCATGTCTGCATAATCTATATGCAGCTCTCTGAATGGGCCAATGGGTTTAGGAATTGTTCCCCGGAGAGTACGTAATGTCATTCCTGAATTGTATATTTGGCATGTTGTACATTCCATTGCCAACCGAGACACATGCTCTTGGAGACAGGGCACGAACCATTCTTCCTGTATTTCTGCTGCGATGTGCTGTTTGGTGTTATGTGCAGGGAAGTGTAACTGTTGAAATGCAATTTCTAGTAACTGTATTGGCATTACCACTTTCCCTGAGTTATTTTGCCGCCACAGCAGGTCTGTTCCCGACTTGCTGCACCCCCGTTTTGTCCACATCAATTTTTCCTCTGCACTAGCTCCTTCCTGCAATTCTAGTATTTGTGATATGGGCATCATGTTGTATCCTTCTGGGGGCTCTTCGTTTCTTTTGTGCTTAAGTATGTACTCACCTGTGTCATATTTCTGAAAATAGGAAGCCTCCTTGGCGGCAGCGTCCGCTGCCGCGTTCCCCAAAGACACAACATCTGTGTTGGATGTATGTGCTTGGCACTTTACTATTGCTACTGCAGTAGGGTTTTGTAGGGCCTCAATTAGCTCTTTCAACAATTCTGCATGCTGTACTGGTGTTCCGTCTGCCCGTCTAAATCCCCTATGCCCCCATCTTGCTAGCCCTCCATGTACTGTCGTCGTCATGTAGGCTGAGTCTGTGTATATTGTCACTGCACAACCCTTTGCTGCATGCAGTGCTTCTATGAGCGCAATCAGCTCTGCTGCCTGTGCGGAGTAATGTGATGGGAGGCAGTATTGTACTAGTGTTTCATACTCACCATCTTCTAACCTCACTACTGCCATGCCAACACGTTTTTCTCCCGTGTCCACGTCAATTGATGCAGACCCATCCACAAAGTACACTTCCCCCTCGCTTAGAGCGTTCTCACACACCACTGTGTCCCCCCCTCTTTCTCCTGTGTAAGTTGCGCAATCGTGGTTCTGCATGTCTTCGAGCGTGCACGCTTCTGTAATGAATGTGGCGGGGTTCACTGTCTTGCATCTCACTATATGGATATTGGCACTGGACAATATAATCTCATAGGCGGTCGCCCGCTGTGTAGTCAGTGTGCTTTTTGATCTCTCAAGTATTGCAAATAATGAGTGTTCCACAAACAATGTCACAGGGCAACCCATTACTATTGTGGCACTTTTCTCAATCGCGAACGCGGCTGCAGCGAGTGATTGCTCGCACGCGAAATGGCCCTGCATCACGGCATCGAAAGTACCACTATAGTAAGCCAATGGCTTGTGTCCTAAGGATGTTTTTTGTGTCAGTACTGCGGTCATGAGTGTTTCCTTGCAGTGTGAGAATAGGTAAAATTTGCGTCCATAATCGGGGTTTGCTAGTACTGGAGCGCTTGAAATTAGCTCTTTCAATGATTGAAATGATTCGCTCATTTCTTCTGACCACTGTATTTTTTCATTCTCCTGTTGTGCTTCCTTGAGTGCTTGTAGGAGGGGCCTCGTGTATGCTGCATAATCTAATATCAATGCTCGGCAATAGTTGCACATCCCCAGGAATTTCTGCATATCTTTCACTGTTGTGGGTGCTCCTACTGATCTTATTGCTTCTACCCTGTCGGGAATTATTCTTTTTCCATCCTTTGATATGAGCTGTCCCAGGTATAAGACCTCAGTCAGGCAGTACTGTAGCTTCTCCTTGTCTACCTTGTATCCCTTGTTGGCCAGTAAAGTTAGGAGCGTTGTTGAATCTTTTCTACATGTTGCTTCATCTTGTGCATACACTAATAGATCGTCTACATACTGAATAATCGTACTCTCAACTGACAGGTTTTCCAAGTCTTCATGCAATATGCGGTTGAATATGCTCGGGCTCTCACAGTATCCCTGTGGTAGTCTGCAGTGTTCATATTTCTTACCCCCCAGTGTGAAGGCGGTAAGGTATCTACTCTCTTCAGCTAGGGGTATTGAGAAAAATGCGTTTTTCAAGTCTACTACTGTGAAATGTGATGCCGCTTTCGGGATGCTGCATAGTATCGATGCAGGGTTCGGGACTAGAGGGAACTCCTTCTGAATTACATCATTGAGGGGGCGTAAGTCCTGTATCATCCTCCAAGACCCTCCTTTTGCTTTTTTGATTGGATAAATGCATGTGTTACATGGGGAGTTTGAAGGCACTATTATCCCTTGTGCTAGTAGTGCATTTATTGTTTCTTTTATCCCTTCTTCAGCCTCACGGGACAATGGATACTGTTTAACTCGCGGTAAAATTGCTCCTTGCTTTAGTTTTATTACCACAGGTTGTACTCCGTGCAACAGCCCTACATCATGGGGGCCTGTTGTCCATAAATTGTTTGGTACGAACCTCATGTCGTCATCAAAAAATGTCGGCGGTGCTCCGACCACTGTCATTAATGGGACGGGGGTCTCCCTGGCTTGTATTAAAATGTCACAGGGCATCGCTATTTCAATCACTATCTCGCCATCCCCTTCTGTGTCAGAAAAGAGATCCTCATCTGTTACCTCTCGTAGGGCGATGTTGGCGTTTGTACACAGCACTGTGCGCCACTCACATCCTTCTCCGTCCATCCCAATCACAGCGATCCTTTTCGCTGATACTTGTACAGCGTGCAAGTCCAATGATACCACTGATCCTGGTGCTGCGTTGGGACATACTATGGGGCGGAAGAGGAATTCCGCTGGAATCCTCCAGTCCATGCTTCTTAGCTCTGTAATTATGAGGGCCAAAGTTTTTAGCCCTTCAATGAACATTTCCTCATTTTGTGGCAGCCCTCGTATTTCCTGTGTGGTTGTGTAGGCGTGCACTACCAGCATCGCACGCAAGGGGCATATCCCGGGTGTGGAACACACTATTCCTCTCTCGGTGAATGATATGGTCATGTTAAGTTTACTCAGGAGGTCCCTCCCTAATAAATTTACTGGTGAGTTTTCATAGTACAGTAAGGGTGCCTTTACAGTTTTACCCCCCACTGTTACATCCAATGCTTCTGTGTAAGGAACTTCAATTACAGCCCCAGAGAACCCCTGCGTCTCTAACTTCCTGTTAGATAACGGGAATCGGCCCTCTCTGACACATGATTTCTCCGCTCCCGAATCAACCATGAATATGAATTGCTTGTCTCCTATCTGCGCCCCTACCAATGGTTCCTCTGCTGCACTGGTGGATAGGACTGGACACGCAAGTTTTCTCTGTGGGCTGTCCTATGCGGGGTGTCTCATTGCCCCCCCTTCATTAAATACACTTCCGGAAACCACTGACATACCGTTGTAAGGTGCTGGCGCGGGGGCCCCGTTTACATGTACCGCGAAAGGGTTACCTGGCGTGTATTGCACGCTGTCATTGTTTTGTGGGTGGTTCTGTGCTCTGTACTGGGGTCCCTGTTGCTGGCCAGCATTACCCTGGCCTGGGTTTCTCAGTTGTTGTTGTCCCATTGGAAGGCCATATGGGCTTCCCGGGTGGGGATGGCCATACTGTTCTACCTCTTGGAACCCGTTGTTGGGTCTGCTTCTACACTCTCTAGAGTAATGCCCCCACCGCCCGCAGTTCCAGCAACTTCCTTGTGCACCTCTAGGACCCTGTCATCCATTTCCTCCCATTCCCCCGTACCCCGGTCCACCTCCTCTTCGGCCCCTGTACCCACCTCGTCCCCCTCGAGGGGTCCACTCTTGCCACTGCGGACCTCCGCCTTGCTCCTGCTCATTCCACTGCCGCTGTCCTGTTCCCGCCCAATTAGTTGCCACTCTTCCTTGTAGTGCTATCAGCCCCTCCTCCTCATCATCTCCCTCTCTGCTGTGTGGGAGCGCGGCTACTGCTGCTGCAACCTTCACCAACTTTGTCTGTACTAACTTCGCCTCGTCTGCCAATCTTTTCTGCGCCACCTCCTTCTCCCTCTCCTTAATTCGCTTACAATGGTGTACTATTATGCTCTGAATTTCTGGCCATCCCTTTGCTTCAATTCCTGCTATCTTGTCGAGCGCCTTCTGCACTTCCTTTGGGAGCCCTCTTTTTATAATGAAGTAAAATAAAGATGTCGATTGATACCAGGGCGTGCCCGTTTCTGCTCTCCACATCTCTTGGACCCGTAAAATGTAATCCATAGCCTCCTCCCCGTCATTCATTGTACACTGCATCACTGACTGTAAGTCTGGCGTATCTGGGAATGTTTCGCGTAAGGCATCCCACACCCTGGCACGCACTGTTTTAAAGGAGGCCCCATCATGGCGGTCACAGTCTAACGTTACTCCCGGGAAACCGGCTTTTACCCATACTCTTTCAGCCTGATCGCCCACTGCTGACACGAGCAGACTTTTCACATCTCCTATAGCTAGGGGTACCCCAGCAGTATGTTTCTCAAAGGCATATATCCACTTACTTGCCCCTCCTGATAACGGGGGCAATAGCTTTAATAAATTGGCTTTATCCATCTGCGCCCATGGGATATAGTTAGGCCTCCCTCCTCCCCTGTGTATCAACGGGAGCTGTAGCTTTCCTTTCGTCGTCCCATCCGGACCCGTTTTGGCTGCTGATGTTCCCAGTGATGCCATTTTCCCCACTCTGTTCCTTAATCGCCCTGTCCATTCATCATCCAGTGTTCTCATCGAACACGTACCATCCTCTCCTTCGCTTCCCCCTCCCATTGCCATGCTCAACCTGTCGCTTTCTTCTAATTCGTCCCTTATGTCACATAGTAATTCCTCTCTGTCCCCCATAGGCCTTTCTTCATTGTCGGTATCTTCCTCTCGCGTCCCTATTTCAATTATTCGTGTCGGTTCTTCTTCAATTCTGAACAGTATCTCACCTTTTTTCCACCCCTCTTCAGGTTTTCTATTCTCACTTGGCGCTCTAGACGCACGCCCTGATCTAGGTGCATTAAGTGCTGTTTGCCCACACATGTCCCTTATCCTTGAGAGCTCATCTTTTGCTATTGACAGTCTTGACTGTAAATCATCTGTGAGCTTCTGTATGTCCACCCTTTGTGTACTCGCCTGGCCTCGCTCTCTCGTACTTTCATATGGTGGGGGTGCCGTAGGCCGGTGGGGTGTGGTAGTTGTCGGGGGAGGCACATATGTGGGATCACTGTATCCTTCTGCGGGTACAGGCTTGTTTAATATCGGGTACAAACTTATTACCTCTACTGGTGGCGCTACACTTGGCAATTCTTTGACATCTTTCTGTATCAGTAGTGGATTGTCTGTGGTGGATGGGAGATCAGTATTTAATGCTGGTGTTTTGGGCGGTGGTATCTCTTCAAATAACCTCCAAAGATCTACTATTTCTCTCCTATTTTGCAGCTGCTTTCCTTTGTATTTCAAACAAATGCATGTGGTCACCATATCCAGAACACTCTTATCAAATGACCCTCCCTCTGGCCATATCTGGGGTAACCCCTCTCCTTTCAGCTCAGTTACCCATTGGTCGTGATATTTCTTAATCCGTTCTGCGTACCCTGGGAGATTCTTACAAATATGTGATAATGGTGTTTCAGCCCCCATCTCTGTGCCCTCCTAGTGCTTGTTTGTCTCTGTGTGTGTGTCTGCAACTACAATGTAAATGTAATATCAATATTGTTTTTTTTTTTTATATTCTACTTCACATTCAATGTTAGGCTCGTTTAGGCTCCCCCCACTTGACTGCACAACACAAAACTAACTGTACACAGTTTCTACTGTGTTCTCTTTGGGGGGGCACATACAAGAGCAACCCATCATTTATTTTGACAATTTCAATCCAGAAATCAAAAGGTACCCACTCACTTCACTGTATCAACGTTGTCTTCAAAAAAAAAGGTTTTATCCGGTCACACTTACCATGACCATTTAACTATTATATATTTATAGTCGCTTTACACATTCGCAACATCAAATTGTCTTCTGACGCATACGAGGTGCACTCACCTCTTGGTACCACTCAATTCACCATTCAAGCTGCCCTCCCTTTCCTCCGTAGCCGGCTGTCCCTGTCCGTCTTATTTGAATCTATGGATGCGCATGTATATATATATATATGTTAGCCTGTTCTCCCCCCTTCCAGTAGGACTCTTTTTCTCTTATTATTTTTTTTTTCCCTAAGTTTGTGTTAATCTCACTTTTATTCTCCCCCTACCCCTAAAGAAAAGAAAAGAAGGAAGTAATAGCGATCACTAATATATTCTCAGTGCCCCCTTTTGCTGAACACTTTTATTTCATATTCCACTTCTTCATATATTCCCAGTACTAGTCAAGATAGCACTATGCGGCGCCGCCTTCCACCCCCTTTCGGAGCTAGGTTCCCGTCACTTTTATCTCTTATTCACCTCGTAATCCTAATGGCCATATGCAAAGAAAAAGCAAAGAAAGTTTAAGATGATCTTTAGTAGATCTGCGTACCCCCTCTTCGTTACCTGTCCTACACTTCTCTCCCCGCTCCCCTTACAATCGCTCGCACTCAGTACTCACGTGCCCGTCTTGAACCGATAGTCTCTGAAACTGGGTCCGTCCAGGCAGTGTCGCCGTCAGCTCAACAGTCAGCCCCGGCTCCGGCGAGCGGTACTCAAAGGGGATTTTTCAACCGGGATCCCGTACCCTCTCTCTATTGAGTGCGCACTTCTTAGTGTACCGGTCGCCGTTGGCGGGCAGCCTCCCGGAGCTGGCTCACCGTGCGTATCCCTTTTCGACCGGAGATTCTCGTGCCAAAAGGGGACGGTAATGTTGGATCGGGAAATAATAATAAAAATCACGTCGGGGTCACCACTGAAGGCAAGCGTCCCCAACCAGCGCGATCCTCCCCGCAATGAGAGACAATGAAGGACTCTCCCAGGATGGGAATAAGGCCAAGACAGAGTGCGGGTGAGAGTAAATGGGAGTTTATCAATCAGAATAGGGCATGCAAAGAACTCTGCAACCTCTGAGAGCGCTCTGTCTGACAATAGCAAAGACAGGCGTATATATTTACAAAAAACGTCATAAGAACCTACACACTATAGGGGGCACAAGTTTAATGGGATTGGGTGGCGACGACTAACTATAGGTGCTGCTGCGGCGTGGTTGGTCTTGGCTGGAAGACGTCACTGGTCAGCCTCGTGGGTTGGGCTGGGCCTGGCAGGTTGGCTTGAGTTCATCCGGGCGGTGTTGGTGTGCCAATGCGGCCTGTGGCAGAGATGAATGCCTTTCCTGACTTATTTGCCCTCGGCCATGCACACCGCAGTCATTCAGTCATTACAGTGTTATTTTCTTTAGTAAATCTTTCAATAGGTTATTTTACAGGTTAATGCAACACAGAAGGAATGTACCTTGTGAGGGGTCTGGAGGTAATACGTCAGGACATGGTTACCAGTGTCCTGTTGACCGAGGCCATAGGTCGAGGGGCTAAGCTTCAGAGCCTGGGACGGGCGGTACAAGTCTTTCTGCCTTGTTAGAAGTTGTTATGGATGTTCCTCTGTGTGTTGTCAGCGTGTTGGGTGTCCTGATTGCACAGGGCCATAAGTCTGAGATGGTCCGGTAGGTTGTGGGGTTTACAAGGGGGCGCGTGTGTTCAGGCAGAGGTTTACTGCTGAGCTGTAAATAATGCAGGTGGCGGGCCGCGGCCTTGGGTGCTACAAAGGGGATTACAATTCTTTGAAGCGGCTCCAGTCTGGTTGGGGGAGGTAAAGCAGTGCGGCGCGGTCTTTGTTCTCATGCCTTGGCAGTCTTCGCAGGGTGGGAGGGGGAATGGCCTTGCCCGTTTTTCACAAAGGTATCTCCCTCGTGTGCTGCCGATTTTATGTAAAGACATCACAAACATTTGAACACTCTATGATACTTATTCAAATCAATACAAAACATGCATTTAAACTTTGCTGGATGCGTTTTGATTATATCCAGTCTGAGCACCTTATTCGTACATTATGTTTTAACAACTACAGTACTTAGTTATATGCATATATATTTGCAGTAAGTGAGGTAGAATTAGAATTGGTGGAGTACACAGAAAATAACCCGCCACTGTTCGTGACGGTGGTGGCACATGTGGGGCCTAGACATGCACACATGACAAACGCCTTCTCGTGCATCCTTCACATAAGCCCTCTGTATGGTTACATTCATCTTCTCGTGTCCTCTAGCAGCATTAGTTCAGTTATGGCGCAAGCCCATAGAGTGTAAGTTTCCCAGTGATACACGTAACAAATAGATCCCTGGTGTGTTCCTTTGTTTTTAGCACCCAACTGCAATGGTGTGGGCTCGCCATCGCTTATATCATGGAAGCATGCTTTCTTATGTTTATACATTTTACAGGCTTTTGTAATATAAAGGGTTTTGTGGAAGAAAGCATACTTTGCGAGTGGTCTTGACATTAATATATAAAGACTGTCTGCCATCTGATGACCGTTTTACTGTTCTTTTCATTTCCCAGGCCTACTGGCCGGGTCATGCTGGGAGCGATGATACACTGCGGGAGGTGAACTGATACAATGTTAGTGTATTACGCTAGCTCATGTCCGTCTTGTTCGTGGGAACGTGCTCGCAGCGGATCTGCCAGGGTGCTGCGGCGACAGGGATGACTGAGACTCTCCAAGGGTGGGGGCCGCGCTACAGTGCGCCAAGCTCACACCATCTTTACCAAATAAAATGGTTTCTGGGCCTAGCTAAATTTTAATACATGTGGGCAGTCAATATGTGTTGAGCAATCAATACGTGTGGGCAATGTCTCCAGCGGGTGAACCCTCCATCACCTGGGCCCGGGTGGTGTGAGGGGACGCCCAATGAGCCATTGCCCTCACCTGGGGAGAAAACGCAGGCGAGGGGGGTCTCTTGGACCAATCCTCCCCTACAACCGCCACAAGAAAGCAGGCGGTAGCGTCTCTGCGGCTGTAAGAAATGTGCGCCAAAAGGTGCGCCAACAAATAGCACCTATATACTGCCATGATGAATGTCCTATACTGTGGCCCTCCAGGACAAATGACGTGCAAAGGGGTACCCACAAACACGGACCCGCTGACAAAAAATATGTGTGTGTGTATACCGGGGTGTGCGGGAAGTGTCACACGCGATTTGGCCGGGTACGTGGATTTCAGGGGTGCGCGGGAAGTTCCACACGTGATTTCAGCAAGGTATGTGTATTTCAGGGGTGCGCGGGAAGTTCCACACACGATTTCAGCAGGGTACGTGTATTTCAGGGGTGCGCGGGAAGTTCCACACGCGAATTCTGCAGGGTACGTGCATTTCAGGGGTGCGCGGGAAGTTCCACACGCGAATGGGCCAGTGCGAGCAGGGTACGTGTATTACATGGGGGCGCGGGAAGTTCCACACGCGATTCCATCAGGGTACGTGTATTTCAGGGGTGCGTGTGAAGTTCCACACGCGATAGTCCCAGTGCGAGCAGGGTACGTGTATTTCAGGGGTGCGCGGGAAGTTCCACACGCAAATTCTGCAGGGTACGTGCATTTAAGGGGTGCGCGTGAAGTTCCACACGCGAATGGGCCAGTGCGAGCAGGGTACGTGTATTACATGGGTGCGTGGGAAGTTCCACACGCAATTCCATCAGGGTACGTGTATTTCAGGGGTGCGCGGGAAGTTCCACACGCGATTGGCCCAGTGCGAGCAGGGTACGTGTATTTCAGGGGTGCGCAGGAAGTTCCACACGTGAATTCTGCAGGGTACGTGCATTTCAGGGGTGCGCGGGAAGTTCCACACGCGAATGGGCCAGTGCGAGCAGGGTACGTGTATTACATGGGTGCGCGGGAAGTTCCACACGCGATTGGCCCAGTGCAAGCAGGGTACGTGTATTTCAGGGGTGCGCGGGAAGTTCCACACGCGAATTCTGCAGGGTACGTGCATTTCAGGGGTGCGCGGGAAGTTCCACACGCGAATGGGCCAGTGCGAGCAGGGTACGTGTATTACATGGGTGCGCGGGAAGTTCCACACGCGATTCAATCAGGGTACGTGTATTTCAGGGGTGCGCGGGAAGTTACACACGCGATAGTCCCAGTGCGAGCAGGGTACGTGTATTTCAGGGGTGCGCGGGAAGTTCCACACGCGATTGGCCCAGTGCGAGCAGGGTACGTGTATTTCAGGGGTGCGCGGGAAGTTCCACACGCGAATTCTGCAGGGTACGTGCATTTCAGGGGTGCGCGGGAAGTTCCACACGCGAATGGGCCAGTGCGAGCAGGGTACGTGTATTACATGGGTGCGCGGGAAGTTCCACACGCGATTCCATCAGGGTACGTGTATTTCAGGGGTGCGCGGGAAGTTCCACACGCGATTGGCCCAGTGCGAGCAGGGTACGTGTATTTCAGGGGTGCGCGGTAAGTTGCACACGCAATACCAGCAGGGAATGTGTATTTCAGGGGTTCTGGGGAGTACTACACGTGAATTGGCCTTGTGGGTCCTCCCAGGTGTACGCTCCACAACCTCCACGGCCCCTGCAGGCAGCCCACACCACAGGGGACTACCCTGCACCCCTGCTCATGTCCCGCAGGCAGCCCATCCACCATGGGCATGCCCCCAGCCAACCCACATGTCACCTTGCACTACTGATCAACAATGCATGTCTCCCACCACCCCCACCCCCCAGCAGTGCAGGGGCAGCCTCCACCAGGCCCCCACTCATGTCTCCCACCACCCCCACCCACCTGCCACCATGGGCAGCCTCCACCAGGCCCCCACTCATGTCTCCCACCACCCCCACCCCCCTGCCACCATGGGCAGCCTCCACCAGGCCCCCACTCATGTCTCCCACCACCCCCATCCCCCTGCCACCATGGGCAGCCTCCACCAGGCCCCCACTCATGTCTCCCACCACCCCCACCCCCCAGCAGTGCAGGGGCAGCCTCCACCAGGCACCCACTCATGTCTCCCACCACCCCCACCCCCCAGCAGTGCAGGGGCAGCCTCCACCAGGCCCC
Source organism: Ambystoma mexicanum (assembly GCF_040938575.1). Taxonomy (NCBI): domain Eukaryota; kingdom Metazoa; phylum Chordata; class Amphibia; order Caudata; family Ambystomatidae; genus Ambystoma; species Ambystoma mexicanum. Next base: position 330,171,110 of record NC_090941.1, on the reverse strand, counting down.
CACTCATGTCTCCCACCACCCCCACCCCCCTGCCACCATGGGCAGCCTCCACCAGGCCCCCACTCATGTGTCCCACCACCCCCACCCCCCAGCCACCAGGGGCAGCCTCCAGCAGGCCCCCACTCATGTCTACCACCACCCCCACCCCCAGCCACCAGGGGCAGCCTCCACCAGGCCCCCACCCATGTCTCCCACCACCCCCACCCCCCAGCAGTGCAGGGGCAGCCTCCACCAGGCCCCCACTCATGTCCCCCTGCACCCCCACCCCCCAGCATCCAGGGTCACCCTCCACCAGGCCCCCACTCATGTCTCCCACCACCCCCCTGCCACCATGGGCAGCCTCCACCAGGCCCCCACTCATGTCTACCACCACCCCCACCCCCCAGCAGTGCAGGGGCAGCCTCCACCTGGCACCCACTCATGTCTCCCACCACCCCCACCCCCCTGCCACCATGGGTACCCTCCACCAGGCCCCCACTCATGTCTCCCACCACCCCCACCCCCCGTCTGTGCAGGTTCACCCTCCACCAGGCCCCCACTCATGTCTCCCACCACCCCCACCCCCCTGCCACCATGGGCAGCCTCCACCAGGCCCCCACTCATGTCTCCCACCACCCCCACCCCCCGGCTGTGCAGGGGCAGCCTCCACCAGGCCCCCACTCATGTCCCCCTGCACCCCCACCCCCCAGCATCCAGGGTCACCCTCCACCAGGCCCCCACTCATGTCTCCCACCACCCCCACCCCCCGGCAGTGCAGGGGCAGCCTCCACCAGGCCCCCACTCATGTCCCCCTGCATCCCCACCCCCCAGCATCCAGGGTCACCCTCCACCAGGCCCCCACTCATGTCTCCCACCACCCCCACCCCCCGGCAGTGCAGGGTCACCCTCCACCAGGCCCCCACACATGTCTCCCACCACCCCCACCCCCCAGCAGTGCAGGGGCAGCCTCCACCAGGTGCTCACAATCCCCAATCATGTGCGTAATGGACAGCCTCCACATCCAAAAAGCCCTACCAAGTAACCCATTCACCCACATGGAAATGGAAATCACATGTTACACCCCCAATGTTCATGAAGCTAATGAACCCATGTCCGTCACACACAATGGTTGCAATATAATGGGAAAACACACAACATGACATGCATGAAACCAATGAGATGATACCACACAGTGAAGTATGCTAACAAAATTGGATTAAAAAAAATTAAGAATGCTAAAGAAAGAAAACTAACTACAATGTGAATGAGAAAAAAAAACATTCATGTCCGTATAAAAAACTACCAAGGGTCCATGAGCCCAACTGAACAAAGGAAACCTACTAAAAAACCTACCTAAAAATCAACTATATACAAAAAGTGGAGCAGTGTCCGTCGACTCCAAATCATAATTAGAAAGAAAGGAAAGCTAAAACTAAAGAACTATATACAAAGGCGGCGGGCAAGTCCAGCGGCTCACTCCGTGTTGTCCCGGGCCAGGGCATCATCGAACTCCTGTTCGATGTCCCGGAGGCGGTCCAGTTCCATGGCCCCGAGGGTCCGCATGGACGACGCTGTGTCCTCCTCCAACCCCCTGCGGATTGCCTCGAGGCACTCGGCCCGCCTCAGGGCCCTCCGCATGGAGTTCTCCGCCCTGACCATTGTGAGCCGCGCCTCTTCCGCCCGCCGCTGCTCCGCACCTATGGCGTGGCCCAACCGCTGCCACACGGAAGACACTCTCTGTCCTGGGTCCCCCTGCCCTCCGGCCGATGGCCGTCCCTCCGATGTTGAAAGCCCCGAGCCTTCATGTCTCCCACCATGTTGCTGCTGCTGCTGCTCTGCCTCTGCCCGTGCACTGCCTCCTGCTGCCTGCACATCCTCCGCCGGCTGGGGTGCACTTGTTGATGTGGCCACCCCTGCTGGACCTCCGACTCCCGACTGTGGCAGGGATGCCTCCTCCACCAGCCTGGCCGCACCGTCAGAGGCAGCTCCACAGGGCACCCAGGTGACTGATGGGTGGGAAGATGGCACAGAGGACGACTGGCGCGTAGGGGGTCCAGTTGAGGAGGGGGTCGGAGCAAGCCCCATCAGACGGAGGAATCCGGCCTGGGTGACCTGTCCCAGCAGGCTGACGTGGTCAACGAGCCATTCGAGATGACGTGCAGTCTCTCCATGAAAAGGCTGCAGGTCAAATCGCATGGCCCGTTGACGCAACACCACACCAGCCAGGACAGGCTCAACCCGGACCTGGATGGCCAAGTCCACAGGCAGAGGAAGGCCAGTTGACGTCAGCTCATCCCCTGCCTGAAAACGGGTCTGGACGTAGGCATCCCTGCTGGTGCAAGATGATGCAGGGACAGGTTCGGGGACAGGATTGCACACAGGCACCTCCGCGGCCGCCTGTGCTGCCTCCTGTCCCTGGTCCTGCACTGCACCACTAGCACCAGTGGGATCCCCACCTCCAGACCCCGTCTCTGGTGCTTGCGCGGCCCCCTCCTCCACCAAACCCCCCACCAACCTGGATGACTCCGTGCCATCTTCCCCTGTTGGGCCCTGTGGGGTCCCAGCTGCCCCTTCTGCTGCCGAGGAGTCCAACTGCAACCTCCGCCTCTTGGACCTCCCCCCGGCAGCTGTGGCCTGGGACGCGGCACCGGACTCCTCACTCCCTGACGAGATGACAACACGGGAGGGGAGCCGGGCCTTGCGTCTCCGGCTGGCGGTCGGATCCCCGCCGCTGTGCTCCACAGCACCTTCTCTGCCCTCTCCATCAGTTGACGCTGCAGACAGGGAGAAACAAAACACAGGCATCAGGGCACTGTACAATGGACACATACACGCATGACAGTTGCACATGAGTGGCATTGGCAAACCTCAGACATGTCATCACAATCCCCAACACACATGTCATTGCAACTGGCACACATGAGCCATACCACAGCCATTTTGCAACTGCCACCACCATCCCTACACATACAACAGCATCGGCAGCCAAAGGGGAGCCAGACATCACATGCAACACAGGAAGTGCACCACACATGTACACACACCACCACACTTGCATGCATGTCTACACCTCTGCCAAGTGTCGCACTGTTCAGACGGGCATCCATGTCATATCTGCCAATCAGGCTTCCACATACCGCTGTCACATGCATCCATGTTGCATCACTGTTGCACCCTTGACAAATACACACACATGCACATGTACACAGTGCTCATACATGCAGCCGAAAACAACATACATGCCTGGCATCACGGACATGTCTACTTACATACACATTCATCCAAACATGTGTGCACGCACAACTGCGTTTGACATGCAAGCCCACACACACAAGCACCATCCATGTCTCACACATTACAGCCCTCGCATGTGTCAGCCCCACGGCCCTCTACACCCCCACCCATACTCGACCCCATACAAACAGATGTGCAACCGGCACAATGGCGAATGATCACCACACGCACTGCTCACAACCAGGATGCATGTACACTTACCGCTCGACTCCAGACGGGTCTGCTTCTCTAGGACCTGGACGTGGAGCGCTGGGGATATGCGTTCCAGGACCCCCATCTGTTCTTCCGACAAGTGGCCCCGGCGCCCCTTGGCATCCGCTGCCTTCAAGAGGCGCCGGGCCTTGTTCAGGGTCCTGGACCTGAAGTCCTCCCAGCGCTTCCTGACATGTTGTAAGTCCCGGACTGCCACCCCCTCCGCGTTGATGGCCGTCACGATGTCAGTCCAGATCCGAGTCCGTCCTTCCTTGTCGGCGCGGGAACTTCCAAAGAGGGCATCATACTGCCCCAGGACTTGCTCCACCAGGACACCAACTTCGTTGGCACTGAAGCTGGTGCCCCTCTGCCTCTCTGGCCGGGGGTTGTCAGTGGTCACAGATGGGGTATGCCCCGACATGACAACCCCAGAGGCAGGAGTGTGTGGGCAACTGGGTCCTGGGGCTGGGCTGTGGAGCGATGGAATTCCAGTCGGGAGTCTTCGGTTCCAGCAGGGGTGGTCACAGCAACAGCACCCCTGGCTGATGTGCAGGCAGCAAATGGCAGTGCACGTGGCCAGCAGGCAGTCAGGCAGCAGCAGATGGCAGGTGGGAGCGTGCTCGGGGCTCTGGGGGGCAGTAGTTCGGCCTTCTGGGCAGGAGCGTGGTATTCCGTGTGCTTACGCGTGGCCAGCTTGGTAAGGAGTGATTTGGCACGTGAAAATCCTGCACGTCAGCGTGAAAACCGAGGAAAGGCCCTTAGCGCGTAACACGTCAGCACGCATACGCGAATCCATTGGACCAAAGGCCCTCAGCGCGTAAGCGCGTCTGTGACGTGACCCGCACGGGTGTTTCCCACACAGCACGTGATGACAGAGCAATATTCTTCTGCAAAGGAGAAAGGGAATTAACCACCGTGGAATTGAGTGTCAACCCACCTTCCCCACTCCCGTTGTCTTCCCACAGATCACTCTTGATGTCCCCTCCTAGTCTCACCTGATGGTTTGGAAGGATGAGCTCTCCATCCTGCGTCGAACGCAAGTGCGCGTTGATGACCAGTTACTGCACTGGCGTAGAGGAATTGGTGAGTTCCAGTATTGGCTCTAAAGTCCAATTGTTCATAAGAGTTCAAATGTCTGATCTTCACTCTGTCCGATTCCTTGCAGGTTGCCGATTAACCACTCGAAGATTTCCAAATGGCAATTGGTAAGATTCAGGTAAGTCTATTGTGGTTTTCCCCTTAGGGGCCGGGGTACGGCGATGAAGCAGAATTGACTGCGCCGACCCGAGATGAGGTGAGACCCCCCGTGGTAAATCAGATAAGTTTTTGGGGGGGTAAGTTGTATTGTCTTTGCTTTCTCCCCTTAGGGGCCGGGGTACGGCGATGAAGCAGAGTTGACTGCGCCGACCCGAGATGAGGTGAGTACCCCCCGTGGTAAACCAGGTAAGTCTTTGGGGGTAGCTTGTATACTCTTAGAGAGTCCCCTTGCTCACCTTGCTGTCTTTGTCTCCTTAGGTGTCGGAGGGCGGCCGCGAGATGGAGGGAGCGTGATGGAATGCTGAAGAACCGCCAAGCAGGTGAGTTCAGCGTGGCGCCGTAGGAATGCGAAGCGATGCTTCAAAGACTTCTGTCTTTCAGCTCCGTGGCGAGATGAATCAGGATTCAGGTAAGGATTAAAGTTAAAACTCCTGTTCTAACCTTTAGCTTTCTTTTCTTCTTGTTTCAGGTGTCCCAGGACTGAATGTAACGCTCACCTGATTCCCGCAGAGGCGCCGGTCTTGACTGGGTGAATGCCGTATCTTCAAAGGTGATGTGTAACACACGGTTGGCTCTTTGGGCTGGACCTCTGTGCACTCGAAGCATCAGTTTCAACGATGTAGGGGAGTTCTGGGCGAGGATGTTTTAAGATCGGTGCAGAGATAAATCTAGTCTTCAAATTATGGAAAGCTTGTTCCGCCTCGGTAGACCATTCAAAACGTTTGTTTTTCTTTAACAAGGCGGTGATGGGCTGGACTATTCGAGAGAATTCGGGGATAAACCTGCGGTAAAAGTTAGCGAATCCTAACATGCTTTGAACACCTTTTACGGAGGATGGCGATGGCCATTTGAGAATTGCATCGACCTTCTTTGAATCCATACGCACTCCGCTAGGTGATAATATGAATCCCAAGAATTCAACTTCAGTCACGTTGAAAACACTTTTTTCCAACTTAGCGAAAAGTTTGTGTTGACGCAATCTCTCGAGGACCATTTTCACGTGTTTCCGATGTTCAGTTTCCGATGAAGAATAAACGAGGATGTCTTCAATGTAAACAAGAACACACACATCTATGAGCTCTCTGAGGACATCGTTCATAAAATATTGAAAGGCGGCCGGGGCATTGCAAAGTCCGAAGGGCATGACCTGATATTCAAATAGCCCATACTTTGGTGCGGAAGGCCGTCTTCCATTCATCGCCCTCTTTTACTCGTACCAAGTGGTAGGCTCCTCTAAGATCCAGCTTTGTATATATGCATGCTTTTCTGACTTGGTCCAGGAGTTCAGGGATCAAAGGTAACGGATATCTATTCTTAACGGTGATCTGGTTCAGGGCGCGATAATCTATGCAAGTTCTAAGGTCCCCTTCTTTTTTTGGAACGAAGAACAAAGCTGAGGAAGCAGGGGACTTGGAAGGACGAATAAACCCATTCGCTAGGTATTGATCCAGGTATTGTCGGAGGTGAAGATTCTCAGGCTCGGTGAAGGCATAAATTCTACTACAAGGAGGAGTAGATCCAGGTATCAGGTCTATCTGGCAGTCATAAGACCTATGTGGAGGTAGAGAGTTAGCCTGATCCTTCCGGAAAACATCTTGGAATTCTAGGTATTTAGGAGGTAACTGGGGAGCCTCCGAGGAAATTGCTGCCAGTGCAACACCAGGTCGAGGGTGACAAGTAGAGACACATTCTGGAAACTGAACCGTTCTTGCTCGCCAATCGATCTGAGGATTGTGCTTCTCTAACCAAGGAATTCCTAGAATAATCTGGAACTGAGGGGCCTTGATCACATCGAACACGATCTTCTCATGGTGTCCATCTTGACTTACTAGCGTCACTTCTTGGGTGGTATGGGTTACTGGTCCGGGGGCTATCTCCGTACCATCCACCGTAGTAATGACGTCCTTTACAGCCTTTGGACAAAGAGTCAGATTCATCCTCAAAACCATTTTATGATCCACATAATTGCCGATGGCACTGCTGTCGACGTAAGCTTCAATCGCATGTAATCGATCCGGATGTTCAGGGCTAATGAGGACCATAGGTATCACGAAATGCGAGGTCACGGAACTGGTTTTAACGCTCGGCAAGAGGACCTCTATTCTTGTCGGGCGAGGTCGTTTCCCTGCTCAGAGTTTGTGACCCTGGTAACTGCAGCTCCTACAGCCTTCTTGGCTGGTTTCACCGGACAGTCTCGAAGAAAGTGCCCTGAGTTTCCGCAATAGAGGCATAATTGCAGCTGTTTTCTCCTTTCCCGCTCCTTTTGTGTTAGTGGTCCTTTCAGGCCCCCTATTTGCATGGGTTCCCCGGAGTCTACTCCTTTGGTAGGAGTTGGTGGTTTGGAAAATACTCGAGCATCAAACTTGGAACGATCGGCCTTCCTGTTCTGCAGTCTGTGGTCAATTTGAACGACTAAGTCAATATAGTCCGAACAGTCTTGCGGGGGATTCACTACTTGGGCTAACACATCTTTGAGCTCTCCACGTAGACCTCTATAAAACAGCGTAATCCTTTTGTTCTCAGGCCATCGAGTTTCCACTATCAGTCTGTTCAAAGACGCAATATAAGCCAAAAGGTCTTGATTACCTTGTCGCAATGAAAGGAGCTCATTGTCCAAGGCCTGCCCCTGTGAATGTCTTGCAAACAGTTTTTCCATACTGAGCTGAAAAGCTTGAAAATCATGGAGAACCGGATCATCTTGATTAACTAGAGGGATCGACCAGTCTGCCGCATTGCCACTAAGGTACGAAAGCACGAAAGCTACCTTAGCTTGATCAGTTGGAAAGGCTGCTGGCCGGCATAAGAAGTGCAACCGGCACTGATTAATAAATACTGCAAACCTCTTTGGGTCACCAGAAAATCGTTCGGGCGGAGCCAGAGGTACATTCCCAGGTAGGTTGATCTGCACTGGGTTCGTAGAGGATGTTGAAGGAAGATTTGCCCCTGATGCGGGTAACGGAGTTTGTCCGGCTTGTGACTGTAGCAATTGTCTAGCGAGATCGTCTGTTCGCTCCTTGGAAATAATCAGTTCCCTTCTTAGAGCATTCGTTTCCTGACGGGCTGCATGCACTTCTGCTCTTAGTTCCCCAAGTAACTGGGCTAGCTGGTCGGTATCCGAGGTTTCCATAGCGCCTGGGTGGGAGTTTTGCGGTAGGCTTTGTGTTCTGTAACGCTCACCTGATTCCCGCAGAGGCGCCGGTCTTGACTGGGTGAATGCCGTATCTTCAAAGGTGATGTGTAACACACGGTTGGCTCTTTGGGCTGGACCCCTGTGCACTGTATGTCTGACTCGAAGAGTAAGATGTCTGCAGATAGAAAATATGGGATTAATGAACTGGGGTTATTGGGTGCCTCTCTCCTCTTCCCTATCTCTTCTCCTGTAGAACCCCAAAGGTTAACGCCATCACCTTAGGTAAGTGAACGCCAAGCTCTCCATCTGCCTCGGGGCAGGGTGCCGTAACCAGTTTCTTCACTGGATAAGGGTGCAGGCCTCTTGACCTCAGAGGACTGCTGTCCGTCGTTAACTGCACGAACGGTAAGTTCTGGGCACTTCAAATGTCTTAAAAGTCTTTTGTAATGATATCTCTTGTTTTGCAGGGTTCTGGCGATGGCGGATGGTGGGCTGATGAGAGTTGAGGATAGAACCCGTGTGAGGAATAGAAGCGCCTGGAAGCACGTTAGTAAGCGCTTGTAGCCTGCTTCACGATGCGCACTAACTGTCCCTTTTATCTTGCAGGTTCAAGTTCGGAGCTTTAGAGAAGCTGAAGGGTGCTGGAATACCCACTGGATTCGGTGTGGGAAGGAGTAATGGCACGTGAGTAATAAAGTTGCCCAATGTCTTTAAACGCACCTTCTTTTGTCTTTCAGATGCGGGATGCAGCGCCAAAGGCCTCCGGAGCGTGCGAAGAGCTGGTAAGCTTTTGTCTTTCAGATGCCGGAATGCAGTGCGAAGACCTCCGGAGCATGCGAAGAGTAGGTAAGCCTTTGTCTTTCAGATGCCGGAATGCAGCGCGAGGCGTTGGTGACAGCCGATGGACCAGGTAAGAGATGCGCTGCCACTGAAGACCGTAGTGCTAACCTGTTCTTTCTTTGTCTTTACAGGTGCTGCTTAAGACTGGATTCCAGGATGGTAAGCCTTTGTTCCCTTAGGCCCAGGATCAGAAGCAGAAGACACGATGAGCGTTCTGCTGCAGAGAATGCAGAATAACGCAAAGCAAGATTCATCCATCGGGTGTGGTTTAAATAGCCTCCTGTAGTGCTTAGGTGTCTCCTTCCACAGCCACGCCTAGGCAAGAAAAGAGTTCCTGCTTTCCAGAAGAGTTCCAGTGTTCTGAACCTAGGGAGTGGCTCCTGCCCCACCCAACAGGAAAAGTAGTCCCAAACAGAAGAGGATCAGGGGTTCAACTGGCAGGTAAGTAAGCAGCATGGTCTGCTGCAGGTAAGTCCACCCAAGCATTATGAGCCCGGCGCTTCCAGCGCTGGGACTGGGCATCTTTATGAGCCTGGTGCCACTGGCGCCAGGACAGGGTCCAAAAGGTCCCAATTGGGACTGGCTGGCACTCGGAACCGGGGTTATGGGTCTGCTTCCAAGAGAGTCGGGCAAGTCCTGATCTTTTGGAAGCAGAGATCATGACAGCACCCCCCTCAAGGCCCCTCCCAAACCGGGCTTCTCCGGGGGTTTGGGCTTGTTAGGAAATGTTCGATGAAATCTTTTGATTAGACGAGGCGCGTGGACATATTCTGCAGGTTCCCAGGATCTTTCTTGGGGACCGTAGCCTTTCCAGTCAATCAGGTAAAATAGTTTAGATTTGGAGATCTTGGAATCCAGGATGCTTTTGACTTCAAACTCGAGTTCTCCATCAACTAGAATAGGTTTTGGAGATGTAGTTAGTCGGGTTTGAGGTTGCACAGGTTTTAATAGAGAGACGTGGAAGACCGGATGTATCTTCATGTGAGGGGGCAAGTCCAACTTGACCGCTACTGGATTTACTTTGGTAGTGATGGAATAGGGACCAAGGTATCTTGGGTTGAATGTGCGTGGTCCTTTTAGAGGTAGATATTTGGTGGATAACCAGACTTGATCTCCTACTTGATATTGGGGGGCTTCCTTCCGATGTTGGTCTGCTCCTTTCTTGTATTGTTCTTTAGCCCTTTGAAGGTGAGAAACGGCTTCCTTAAAGGCTTGGGTGATTGTAGAATGCAGGTGGTCTACTGCTGGTGTTCCAAGATCTTGGAGTGGATCCAACTCCGAGGTTCGAGGGTGACTACCGTATAAAAGAAAAAACGGGGTTTTCCCAGTTCCAGAGTGGACAGAGTTATTGTAGGCATATTCGGCTATCCAAAGGATATCTTTCCAAGTTTTTTCAGTTTGTTGTAGCATGCAGCGCAAATACTGTTCCAGAGTTTGATTGGTCCTCTCGGTTTGTCCGTCGGTTTGAGGGTGGTGGCTGGTGGAAAGTCTCACATCAATTTGAGCCGACCGACAGCAACTTCGCCAAAAATGAGAAATAAATTGACTACCTCGATCCGAAATTAGAACTGAAGGAAAACCGTGCAGTCGGACGATGTTTTCGAGAAATTCTCGGGCCAGAGTTGCTGCTGTTGGTAAGCCTTTGAGTGGAATGAAATGCGCCATCTTGGAGAATAGGTCCACGATTACTAGGATCGTATTGTATCCGGAGCATGGAGGTAGATCGGTGATGAAGTCCATAGAAAGTGTATGCCAAGGGCGAGGTGGGATGTCAATAGGGCGTAAGAGGCCGGCTGGTTTTTCCTTTTGACTCTTGTTTTGGGCGCATACTCCACAGGACATTATAAAGTCTCTGATATCTTTTTTCCAAGACGGCCACCAGAAGTAGCGCTTGATCTTTTCCGAGGTCTTGGTCATACCGGGATGTCCTTCCATTAAAGAATCGTGATAACAAGAGATTACCTTTTTCTGTAAATCTGTGCTGGGCAGGTATAACCGTTCTTGGAAATATAATAGGTTGTCCTTCACCGTAAAGTCCTTTCCCTGCAGATGCCAATTCTGTATGTCTGCTGGAGTTACCAGTAGCCTGGCTTTATCCTTAACTTCCTCTATGGATTGTGTGGCGATTACACCTAGAATTCCTTGTTCGGGAATGATAGGTACAGGTTTAGGATTGATCAAATGTTCTTCCACTCCCATCCGAGAAAGGGCATCAGCTTTACCGTTTTTTGTACCAGGTCGATAGGTAATTATGAAGTCAAACTCGGCAAAGAATAGTGCCCAACGGAGTTGCCTAGAGGATTGAGCTTTTGCGGTTTTCAAATATTGCAGGTTTCGGTGATCTGTAATCACAGTAACGGTGTGTCGGGCCCCCAGAAGATAATGCCGCCAAGCCTTAAAGGCGGACTTGATAGCTAGAAGTTCCTTATCAGTAATAGTGTCATTGATTTCAGGAGGCGAGAATTTGCGGGACCAAAATGCCACGGGATGCAACTGATTGGTTACTGGGTCCTTTTGTGATAGAACTGCCCCCATGGCAAGGCTCGAAGGATCAGTTTCAACGATGTAGGGGAGTTCTGGGCGAGGATGTTTTAAGATCGGTGCAGAGATAAATCTAGTCTTCAAATTCTGGAAAGCTTGTTCCGCCTCGGTAGACCATTCAAAACGTTTGTTTTTCTTTAACAAGGCGGTGATGGGCTGGACTATTCGAGAGAATTCGGGGATAAACCTGCGGTAAAAGTTAGCGAAGCCTAACATGCTTTGAACACCTTTTACGGAGGATGGCGATGGCCATTTGAGAATTGCATCGACCTTCTTTGAATCGATACGCACTCCGCTAGGTGATAATATGAATCCCAAGAATTCAACTTCAGTCACGTTGAAAACACTTTTTTCCAACTTAGCGAAAAGTTTGTGTTGACGCATTCTCTCGAGGACCATTTTCACGTGTTTCCGATGTTCAGTTTCCGATGAAGAATAAACGAGGATGTCTTCAATGTAAACAACAACACACACATCTATGAGCTCTCTGAGGACATCGTTCATAAAATATTGAAAGGCGGCCGGGGCATTGCAAAGTCCGAAGGGCATGACCTGATATTCAAATAGCCCATACTTTGGTGCGGAAGACCGTCTTCCATTCATCGCCCTCTTTTACTCGTACCAAGTGGTAGGCTCCTCTAAGATCCAGCTTTGTATATATGCATGCTTTTCTGACTTGGTCCAGGAGTTCAGGGATCAAAGGTAACGGATATCTATTCTTAACGGTGATCTGGTTCAGGGCGCGATAATCTATGCAAGTTCTAAGGTCCCCTTCTTTTTTTGGAACGAAGAACAAAGCTGAGGAAGCAGGGGACTTGGAAGGACGAATAAACCCATTCGCTAGGTATTGATCCAGGTATTGTCGGAGGTGAAGATTCTCAGGCTCGGTGAAGGCATAAATTCTACTACAAGGAGGAGTAGATCCAGGTATCAGGTCTATCTGGCAGTCATAAGACCTATGTGGAGGTAGAGAGTTAGCCTGATCCTTCCGGAAAACATCTTGGAATTCTAGGTATTTAGGAGGTAACTGGGGAGCCTCCGAGGAAATTGCTGCCAGTGCAACACCAGGTCGAGGGTGACAAGTAGAGACACATTCTGGAAACTGAACCGTTCTTGCTCGCCAATCGATCTGAGGATTGTGCTTCTCTAACCAAGGAATTCCTAGAATAATCTGGAACTGAGGGGCCTTGATCACATCGAACACGATCTTCTCATGGTGTCCATCTTGACTTACTAGCGTCACTTCTTGGGTGGTATGCGTTACTGGTCCGGGGGCTATCTCCGTACCATCCACCGTAGTAATGACGTCCTTTACAGCCTTTGGACAAAGAGTCAGATTCATCCTCAAAACCATTTTATGATCCACATAATTGCCGATGGCACTGCTGTCGACGTAAGCTTCAATCGCATGTAATCGATCCGGATGTTCAGGGCTAATGAGGACCATAGGTATCACGAAATGCGAGGTCACGGAACTGGTTTTAACGCTCGGCAAGAGGACCTCTATTCTTGTCGGGCGAGGTCGTTTCCCTGCTCAGAGTTTGTGACCCTGGTAACTGCAGCTCCTACAGCCTTCTTGGCTGGTTTCACCGGACAGTCTCGAAGAAAGTGCCCTGAGTTTCCGCAATAGAGGCATAATTGCAGCTGTTTTCTCCTTTCCCGCTCCTTTTGTGTTAGTGGTCCTTTCAGGCCCCCTATTTGCATGGGTTCCCCGGAGTCTACTCCTTTGGTAGGAGTTGGTGGTTTGGAAAATACTCGAGCATCAAACTTGGAACGATCGGCCTTCCTGTTCTGCAGTCTGTGGTCAATTTGAACGACTAAGTCAATATAGTCCGAACAGTCTTGCGGGGGATTCACTACTTGGGCTAACACATCTTTGAGCTCTCCACGTAGACCTCTATAAAACAGCGTAATCCTTTTGTTCTCAGGCCATCGAGTTTCCACTATCAGTCTGTTCAAAGACGCAATATAAGCCAAAAGGTCTTGATTACCTTGTCGCAATGAAAGGAGCTCATTGTCCAAGGCCTGCCCCTGTGAATGTCTTGCAAACAGTTTTTCCATACTGAGCTGAAAAGCTTGAAAATCATGGAGAACCGGATCATCTTGATTAACTAGAGGGATCGACCAGTCTGCCGCATTGCCACTAAGGTACGAAAGCACGAAAGCTACCTTAGCTTGATCAGTTGGAAAGGCTGCTGGCCGGCATAAGAAGTGCAACCGGCACTGATTAATAAATACTGCAAACCTCTTTGGGTCACCAGAAAATCGTTCGGGCGGAGCCAGAGGTACATTCCCAGGTAGGTTGATCTGCACTGGGTTCGTAGAGGATGTTGAAGGAAGATTTGCCCCTGATGCGGGTAACGGAGTTTGTCCGGCTTGTGACTGTAGCAATTGTCTAGCGAGATCGTCTGTTCGCTCCTTGGAAATAATCAGTTCCCTTCTTAGAGCATTCGTTTCCTGACGGGCTGCATGCACTTCTGCTCTTAGTTCCCCAAGTAACTGGGCTAGCTGGTCGGTATCCGAGGTTTCCATAGCGCCTGGGTGGGAGTTTTGCGGTAGGCTTTGTGTTCTGTAACGCTCACCTGATTCCCGCAGAGGCGCCGGTCTTGACTGGGTGAATGCCGTATCTTCAAAGGTGATGTGTAACACACGGTTGGCTCTTTGGGCTGGACCCCTGTGCACTGTATGTCTGACTCGAAGAGTAAGATGTCTGCAGATAGAAAATATGGGATTAATGAACTGGGGTTATTGGGTGCCTCTCTCCTCTTCCCTATCTCTTCTCCTGTAGAACCCCAAAGGTTAACGCCATCACCTTAGGTAAGTGAACGCCAAGCTCTCCATCTGCCTCGGGGCAGGGTGCCGTAACCAGTTTCTTCACTGGATAAGGGTGCAGGCCTCTTGACCTCAGAGGACTGCTGTCCGTCGTTAACTGCACGAACGGTAAGTTCTGGGCACTTCAAATGTCTTAAAAGTCTTTTGTAATGATATCTCTTGTTTTGCAGGGTTCTGGCGATGGCGGATGGTGGGCTGATGAGAGTTGAGGATAGAACCCGTGTGAGGAATAGAAGCGCCTGGAAGCACGTTAGTAAGCGCTTGTAGCCTGCTTCACGATGCGCACTAACTGTCCCTTTTATCTTGCAGGTTCAAGTTCGGAGCTTTAGAGAAGCTGAAGGGTGCTGGAATACCCACTGGATTCGGTGTGGGAAGGAGTAATGGCACGTGAGTAATAAAGTTGCCCAATGTCTTTAAACGCACCTTCTTTTGTCTTTCAGATGCGGGATGCAGCGCCAAAGGCCTCCGGAGCGTGCGAAGAGCTGGTAAGCTTTTGTCTTTCAGATGCCGGAATGCAGTGCGAAGACCTCCGGAGCATGCGAAGAGTAGGTAAGCCTTTGTCTTTCAGATGCCGGAATGCAGCGCGAGGCGTTGGTGACAGCCGATGGACCAGGTAAGAGATGCGCTGCCACTGAAGACCGTAGTGCTAACCTGTTCTTTCTTTGTCTTTACAGGTGCTGCTTAAGACTGGATTCCAGGATGGTAAGCCTTTGTTCCCTTAGGCCCAGGATCAGAAGCAGAAGACACGATGAGCGTTCTGCTGCAGAGAATGCAGAATAACGCAAAGCAAGATTCATCCATCGGGTGTGGTTTAAATAGCCTCCTGTAGTGCTTAGGTGTCTCCTTCCACAGCCACGCCTAGGCAAGAAAAGAGTTCCTGCTTTCCAGAAGAGTTCCAGTGTTCTGAACCTAGGGAGTGGCTCCTGCCCCACCCAACAGGAAAAGTAGTCCCAAACAGAAGAGGATCAGGGGTTCAACTGGCAGGTAAGTAAGCAGCATGGTCTGCTGCAGGTAAGTCCACCCAAGCATTATGAGCCCGGCGCTTCCAGCGCTGGGACTGGGCATCTTTATGAGCCTGGTGCCACTGGCGCCAGGACAGGGTCCAAAAGGTCCCAATTGGGACTGGCTGGCACTCGGAACCGGGGTTATGGGTCTGCTTCCAAGAGAGTCGGGCAAGTCCTGATCTTTTGGAAGCAGAGATCATGACAGCACCCCCCTCAAGGCCCCTCCCAAACCGGGCTTCTCCGGGGGTTTGGGCTTGTTAGGAAATGTTCGATGAAATCTTTTGATTAGACGAGGCGCGTGGACATATTCTGCAGGTTCCCAGGATCTTTCTTGGGGACCGTAGCCTTTCCAGTCAATCAGGTAAAATAGTTTAGATTTGGAGATCTTGGAATCCAGGATGCTTTTGACTTCAAACTCGAGTTCTCCATCAACTAGAATAGGTTTTGGAGATGTAGTTAGTCGGGTTTGAGGTTGCACGGGTTTTAATAGAGAGACGTGGAAGACCGGATGTATCTTCATGTGAGGGGGCAAGTCCAACTTGACCGCTACTGGATTTACTATGGTAGTGATGGAATAGGGACCAAGGTATCTTGGGTTGAATGTGCGTGGTCCTTTTAGAGGTAGATATTTGGTGGATAACCAGACTTGATCTCCTACTTGATATTGGGGGGCTTCCTTCCGATGTTGGTCTGCTCCTTTCTTGTATTGTTCTTTAGCCCTTTGAAGGTGAGAAACGGCTTCCTTAAAGGCTTGGGTGATTGTAGAATGCAGGTGGTCTACTGCTGGTGTTCCAAGATCTTGGAGTGGATCCAACTCCGAGGTTCGAGGGTGACTACCGTATAAAAGAAAAAACGGGGTTTTCCCAGTTCCAGAGTGGACAGAGTTATTGTAGGCATATTCGGCTATCCAAAGGATATCTTTCCAAGTTTTTTCAGTTTGTTGTAGCATGCAGCGCAAATACTGTTCCAGAGTTTGATTGGTCCTCTCGGTTTGTCCGTCGGTTTGAGGGTGGTGGCTGGTGGAAAGTCTCACATCAATTTGAGCCGACCGACAGCAACTTCGCCAAAAATGAGAAATAAATTGACTACCTCGATCCGAAATTAGAACTGAAGGAAAACCGTGCAGTCGGACGATGTTTTCGAGAAATTCTCGGGCCAGAGTTGCTGCTGTTGGTAAGCCTTTGAGTGGAATGAAATGCGCCATCTTGGAGAATAGGTCCACGATTACTAGGATCGTATTGTATCCGGAGCATGGAGGTAGATCGGTGATGAAGTCCATAGAAAGCGTATGCCAAGGGCGAGGTGGGATGTCAATAGGGCGTAAGAGGCCGGCTGGTTTTTCCTTTTGACTCTTGTTTTGGGCGCATACTCCACAGGACATTATAAAGTCTCTGATATCTTTTTTCCAAGACGGCCACCAGAAGTAGCGCTTGATCTTTTCCGAGGTCTTGGTCATACCGGGATGTCCTTCCATTAAAGAATCGTGATAACAAGAGATTACCTTTTTCTGTAAATCTGTGCTGGGCAGGTATAACCGTTCTTGGAAATATAATAGGTTGTCCTTCACCGTAAAGTCCTTTCCCTGCAGATGCCAATTCTGTATGTCTGCTGGAGTTACCAGTAGCCTGGCTTTATCCTTAACTTCCTCTATGGATTGTGTGGCGATTACACCTAGAATTCCTTGTTCGGGAATGATAGGTACAGGTTTAGGATTGATCAAATGTTCTTCCACTCCCATCCGAGAAAGGGCATCAGCTTTACCGTTTTTTGTACCAGGTCGATAGGTAATTATGAAGTCAAACTCGGCAAAGAATAGTGCCCAACGGAGTTGCCTAGAGGATTGAGCTTTTGCGGTTTTCAAATATTGCAGGTTTCGGTGATCTGTAATCACAGTAACGGTGTGTCGGGCCCCCAGAAGATAATGCCGCCAAGCCTTAAAGGCGGACTTGATAGCTAGAAGTTCCTTATCAGTAATAGTGTCATTGATTTCAGGAGGCGAGAATTTGCGGGACCAAAATGCCACGGGATGCAACTGATTGGTTACTGGGTCCTTTTGTGATAGAACTGCCCCCATGGCAAGGCTCGAAGGATCAGTTTCAACGATGTAGGGGAGTTCTGGGCGAGGATGTTTTAAGATCGGTGCAGAGATAAATCTAGTCTTCAAATTCTGGAAAGCTTGTTCCGCCTCGGTAGACCATTCAAAACGTTTGTTTTTCTTTAACAAGGCGGTGATGGGCTGGACTATTCGAGAGAATTCGGGGATAAACCTGCGGTAAAAGTTAGCGAAGCCTAACATGCTTTGAACACCTTTTACGGAGGATGGCGATGGCCATTTGAGAATTGCATCGACCTTCTTTGAATCGATACGCACTCCGCTAGGTGATAATATGAATCCCAAGAATTCAACTTCAGTCACGTTGAAAACACTTTTTTCCAACTTAGCGAAAAGTTTGTGTTGACGCATTCTCTCGAGGACCATTTTCACGTGTTTCCGATGTTCAGTTTCCGATGAAGAATAAACGAGGATGTCTTCAATGTAAACAACAACACACACATCTATGAGCTCTCTGAGGACATCGTTCATAAAATATTGAAAGGCGGCCGGGGCATTGCAAAGTCCGAAGGGCATGACCTGATATTCAAATAGCCCATACTTTGGTGCGGAAGACCGTCTTCCATTCATCGCCCTCTTTTACTCGTACCAAGTGGTAGGCTCCTCTAAGATCCAGCTTTGTATATATGCATGCTTTTCTGACTTGGTCCAGGAGTTCAGGGATCAAAGGTAACGGATATCTATTCTTAACGGTGATCTGGTTCAGGGCGCGATAATCTATGCAAGTTCTAAGGTCCCCTTCTTTTTTTGGAACGAAGAACAAAGCTGAGGAAGCAGGGGACTTGGAAGGACGAATAAACCCATTCGCTAGGTATTGATCCAGGTATTGTCGGAGGTGAAGATTCTCAGGCTCGGTGAAGGCATTAATTCTACTACAAGGAGGAGTAGATCTAGGTATCAGGTCTATCTGGCAGTCATAAGACCTATGAGGAGGTAGAGAGTTAGCCTGATCCTTCCGGAAAACATCTTGGAATTCTAGGTATTTAGGAGGTAACTGGGGAGCCTCCGAGGAAATTGCTGCCAGTGCAACACCAGGTCGAGGGTGACAAGTAGAGACACATTCTGGAAACTGAACCGTTCTTGCTCGCCAATTGATCTGAGGATTGTGCTTCTCTAACCAAGGAATTCCTAGAATAATCTGGAACTGAGGGGCCTTGATCACATCGAACACGATCTTCTCATGGTGTCCATCTTGACTTACTAGCGTCACTTCTTGGGTGGTATGCGTTACTGGTCCGGGGGCTATCTCCGTACCATCCACCGTAGTAATGACGTCCTTTACAGCCTTTGGACAAAGAGTCAGATTCATCCTCAAAACCATTTTATGATCCACATAATTGCCGATGGCACCGCTGTCGACGTAAGCTTCAATCGCATGTAATCGATCCGGATGTTCAGGGCTAATGAGGACCATAGGTATCACGAAATGCGAGGTCACGGAACTGGTTTTAACGCTCGGCAAGAGGACCTCTATTCTTGTCGGGCGAGGTCGTTTCCCTGCTCAGAGTTTGTGACCCTGGTAACTGCAGCTCCTACAGCCTTCTTGGCTGGTTTCACCGGACAGTCTCGAAGAAAGTGCCCTGAGTTTCCGCAATAGAGGCATAATTGCAGCTGTTTTCTCCTTTCCCGCTCCTTTTGTGTTAGTGGTCCTTTAAGGCCCCCTATTTGCATGGGTTCCCCGGAGTCTACTCCTTTGGTAGGAGTTGGTGGTTTGGAAAATACTCGAGCATCAAACTTGGAACGATCGGCCTTCCTGTTCTGCAGTCTGTGGTCAATTTGAACGACTAAGTCAATATAGTCCGAACAGTCTTGCGGGGGATTCACTACTTGGGCTAACACATCTTTGAGCTCTCCACGTAGACCTCTATAAAACAGCGTAATCCTTTTGTTCTCAGGCCATCGAGTTTCCACTATCAGTCTGTTGAAAGACGCAATATAAGCCAAAAGGTCTTGATTACCTTGTCGCAATGAAAGGAGCTCATTGTCCAAGGCCTGCCCCTGTGAATGTCTTGCAAACAGTTTTTCCATACTGAGCTGAAAAGCTTGAAAATCATGGAGAACCGGATCATCTTGATTAACTAGAGGGATCGACCAGTCTGCCGCATTGCCACTAAGGTACGAAAGCACGAAAGCTACCTTAGCTTGATCAGTTGGAAAGGCTGCTGGCCGGCATAAGAAGTGCAACCGGCACTGATTAATAAATACTGCAAACCTCTTTGGGTCACCAGAAAATCGTTCGGGCGGAGCCAGAGGTACATTCCCAGGTAGGTTGATCTGCACTGGGTTCGTAGAGGATGTTGAAGGAAGATTTGCCCCTGATGCGGGTAACGGAGTTTGTCCGGCTTGTGACTGTAGCAATTGTCTAGCGAGATCGTCTGTTCGCTCCTTGGAAATAATCAGTTCCCTTCTTAGAGCATTCGTTTCCTGACGGGCTGCATGCACTTCTGCTCTTAGTTCCCCAAGTAACTGGGCTAGCTGGTCGGTATCCGAGGTTTCCATAGCGCCTGGGTGGGAGTTTTGCGGTAGGCTTTGTGTTCTGTAACGCTCACCTGATTCCCGCAGAGGCGCAGGTCTTGACTGGGTGAATGCCGTATCTTCAAAGGTGATGTGTAACACACGGTTGGCTCTTTGGGCTGGACCTCTGTGCACTGTATGTCTGACTCGAAGAGTAAGATGTCTGCAGATAGAAAATATGGGATTAATGAACTGGGGTTATTGGGTGCCTCTCTCCTCTTCCCTATCTCTTCTCCTGTAGAACCCCAAAGGTTAACGCCATCACCTTAGGTAAGTGAACTCCAAGCTCTCCATCTGCCTCGGGGCAGGGTGCCGTAACCAGTTTCTTCACTGGATAAGGGTGCAGGCCTCTTGACCTCAGAGGACTGCTGTCCGTCGTTAACTGCACGAACGGTAAGTTCTGGGCACTTCAAATGTCTTAAAAGTCTTTTGTAATGATATCTCTTGTTTTGCAGGGTTCTGGCGATGGCGGATGGTGGGCTGATGGGAGTTGAGGATAGAACCCGTGTGAGGAATAGAAGCGCCTGGAAGCACGTAAGTAAGCGCTTGTAGCCTGCTTCACGATGCGCACTAACTGTCCCTTTTATCTTGCAGGTTCAAGTTCGGAGCTTTAGAGAAGCTGAAGGGTGCTGGAATACCCACTGGATTCGGCGTGGGAAGGAGTAATGGCACGTGAGTAATAAAGTTGCCCAATGTCTTTAAACGCACCTTCTTTTGTCTTTCAGATGCGGGATGCAGCGCCAAAGGCCTCCGGAGCGTGCGAAGAGCTGGTAAGCTTTTGTCTTTCAGATGCCGGAATGCAGTGCGAAGACCTCCGGAGCATGCGAAGAGTAGGTAAGCCTTTGTCTTTCAGATGCTGGAATGCAGCGCGAGGCGTTGGTGACAGCCGATGGACCAGGTAAGAGATGCGCTGCCACTGAAGACCGTAGTGCTAACCTGTTCTTTCTTTGTCTTTACAGGTGCTGCTGAAGACTGGATTCCAGGATGGTAAGCCTTTGTTCCTTTAGGCCCAGGATCAGAAGCAGAAGACACGATGAGCGTTCTGCTGCAGAGAATGCAGAATAACACAAAGCAAGATTCATCCATCGGGTGTAGTTTAAATAGCCTCCTGTAGTGCTTAGGTGTCTCCTTCCACAGCCACGCCTAGGTAAGAAAAGAGTTCCTGCTTTCCAGAAGAGTTCCAGTGTTCTGAACCTAGGGAGTGGCTCCTGCCCCACCCAACAGGAAAAGTAGTCCCAAACAGAAGAGGAACAGGGGTTCAACTGGCAGGTAAGTAAGCAGCATGGTCTACTGCAGGTAAGTCCACCTAAGCATTATGAGCCCGGCGCTTCCAGCGCTTGGACTGGGCATCTTTATGAGCCTGGTGCCACTGGCGCCAGGACAGGGTCCAAAAGGTCCCAATTGGGACTGGCTGGCACTCGGAACCGGGGTTATGGGTCTGCTTCCAAGGGAGTCGGGCAAGTCCTGATCTTTTGGAAGCAGAGATCATGACAGCACCCCCCCTCAAGGCCCCTCCCAAACCGGGCTTCTCCGGGGGTTTGGGCTTGTTAGGAAATGTTCGATGAAATCTTTTGATTAGACGAGGCGCGTGGACATATTCTGCAGGTTCCCAGGATCTTTCTTGGGGACCGTAGCCTTTCCAGTCAATCAGGTAAAATAGTTTAGATTTGGAGATCTTGGAATCCAGGATGCTTTTGACTTCAAACTCGAGTTCTCCATCAACTAGAATAGGTTTTGGAGATGTAGTTAGTCGGGTTTGAGGTTGCACGGGTTTTAATAGAGAGACGTGGAAGACCGGATGTATCTTCATGTGAGGGGGCAAGTCCAACTTGACCGCTACTGGATTTACTATGGTAGTGATGGAATAGGGACCAAGGTATCTTGGGTTGAATGTGCGTGGTCCTTTTAGAGGTAGATATTTGGTGGATAACCAGACTTGATCTCCTACTTGATATTGGGGGGCTTCCTTCCGATGTTGGTCTGCTCCTTTCTTGTATTGTTCTTTAGCCCTTTGAAGGTGAGAAACGGCTTCCTTAAAGGCTTGGGTGATTGTAGAATGCAGGTGGTCTACTGCTGGTGTTCCAAGATCTTGGAGTGGATCCAACTCCGAGGTTCGAGGGTGACTACCGTATAAAAGAAAAAACGGGGTTTTCCCAGTTCCCGAGTGGACAGAGTTATTGTAGGCATATTCGGCTATCCAAAGGATATCTTTCCAAGTTTTTTCAGTTTGTTGTAGCATGCAGCGCAAATACTGTTCCAGAGTTTGATTGGTCCTCTCGGTTTGTCCATCGGTTTGAGGGTGGTGGCTGGTGGAAAGTCTCACATCAATTTGAGCCGACCGACAGCAACTTCGCCAAAAATGAGAAATAAATTGACTACCTCGATCTGAAATTAGAACTGAAGGAAAACCGTGCAGTCGGACGATGTTTTTGAGAAATTCTCGGGCCAGAGTTGCTGCTGTTGGTAAGCCTTTGAGTGGAATGAAATGCGCCATCTTGGAGAATAGGTCCACGATTACTAGGATCGTATTGTATCCGGAGCATGGAGGTAGATCGGTGATGAAGTCCATAGAAAGCGTATGCCAAGGGCGAGGCGGGATGTCAATAGGGCGTAAGAGGCCGGCTGGTTTTTCCTTTTGACTCTTGTTTTGGGCGCATACTCCACAGGACATTATAAAGTCTCTGATATCTTTTTTCCAAGACGGCCACCAGAAGTAGCGCTTGATCTTTTCCGAGGTCTTGGTCATACCGGGATGTCCTTCCATTAAAGAATCGTGATAACAAGAGATTACCTTTTTCTGTAAATCTGTGCAGGGCAGGTATAACCGTTCTTGGAAATATAATAGGTTGTCCTTCACCGTAAAGTCCTTTCCCTGCAGATGCCAATTCTGTATGTCTGCTGGAGTTACCAGTAGCCTGGCTTTATCCTTAACTTCCTCTATGGATTGTGTGGCGATTACACCTAGAATTCTTTGTTCGGGAATGATAGGTACAGGTTTAGGATTGATCAAATGTTCTTCCACTCCCATCCGAGAAAGGGCATCAGCTTTACCGTTTTTTGTACCAGGTCGATAGGTAATTATGAAGTCAAACTCGGCAAAGAATAGTGCCCAACGGAGTTGCCTAGAGGATTGAGCTTTTGCGGTTTTCAAATATTGCAGGTTTCGGTGATCTGTAATCACAGTAACGGTGTGTCGGGCCCCCAGAAGATAATGCCGCCAAGCCTTAAAGGCGGACTTGATAGCTAGAAGTTCCTTATCAGTAATAGTGTCATTGATTTCAGGAGGCGAGAATTTGCGGGACCAAAATGCCACGGAATGCAACTGATTGGTTACTGGGTCCTTTTGTGATAGAACTGCCCCCATGGCAAGGCTCGAAGCATCAGTTTCAACGATGTAGGGGAGTTCTGGGCGAGGATGTTTTAAGATCGGTGCAGAGATAAATCTAGTCTTCAAATTCTGGAAAGCTTGTTCCGCCTCGGTAGACCATTCAAAACGTTTGTTTTTCTTTAACAAGGCGGTGATGGGCTGGACTATTCGAGAGAATTCGGGGGTAAACCTGCGGTAAAAGTTAGCGAAGCCTAACATGCTTTGAACACCTTTTACGGAGGATGGCGATGGCCATTTGAGAATTGCATCGACCTTCTTTGAATCGATACGCACTCCGCTAGGTGATAATATGAATCCCAAGAATTCAACTTCAGTCACGTTGAAAACACTTTTTTCCAACTTAGCGAAAAGTTTGTGTTGACGCAATCTCTCGAGGACCATTTTCACGTGTTTCCGATGTTCAGTTTCCGATGAAGAATAAACGAGGATGTCTTCAATGTAAACAACAACACACACATCTATGAGCTCTCTGAGGACATCGTTCATAAAATATTGAAAGGCGGCCGGGGCATTGCAAAGTCCGAAGGGCATGACCTGATATTCAAATAGCCCATACTTTGGTGCGGAAGGCCGTCTTCCATTCATCGCCCTCTTTTACTCGTACCAAGTGGTAGGCTCCTCTAAGATCCAGCTTTGTATATATGCATGCTTTTCTGACTTGGTCCAGGAGTTCAGGGATCAAAGGTAACGGATATCTATTCTTAACGGTGATCTGGTTCAGGGCGCGATAATCTATGCAAGTTCTAAGGTCCCCTTCTTTTTTTGGAACGAAGAACAAAGCTGAGGAAGCAGGGGACTTGGAAGGACGAATAAACCCATTCGCTAGGTATTGATCCAGGTATTGTCGGAGGTGAAGATTCTCAGGCTCGGTGAAGGCATAAATTCTACTACAAGGAGGAGTAGATCCAGGTATCAGGTCTATCTGGCAGTCATAAGACCTATGAGGAGGTAGAGAGTTAGCCTGATCCTTCCGGAAAACATCTTGGAATTCTAGGTATTTAGGAGGTAACTGGGGAGCCTCCGAGGAAATTGCTGCCAGTGCAACACCAGGTCGAGGGTGACAAGTAGAGACACATTCTGGAAACTGAACCGTTCTTGCTCGCCAATCGATCTGAGGATTGTGCTTCTCTAACCAAGGAATTCCTAGAATAATCTGGAACTGAGGGGCCTTGATCCCATCGAACACGATCTTCTCATGGTGTCCATCTTGACTTACTAGCGTCACTTCTTGGGTGGTATGCGTTACTGGTCCGGGGGCTATCTCCGTACCATCCACCGTAGTAATGACGTCCTTTACAGCCTTTGGACAAAGAGTCAGATTCATCCTCAAAACCATTTTATGATCCACATAATTGCCGATGGCACCGCTGTCGACGTAAGCTTCAATCGCATGTAATCGATCCGGATGTTCAGGGCTAATGAGGACCATAGGTATCACGAAATGCAATGTCACGGAACTGGTTTTAACGCTCGGCAAGAGGACCTCTATTCTTGTCGGGCGAGGTCGTTTCCCTGCTCAGAGTTTGTGACCCTGGTAACTGCAGCTCCTACAGCCTTCTTGGCTGGTTTCACCGGACAGTCTCGAAGAAAGTGCCCTGAGTTTCCGCAATAGAGGCATAATTGCAGCTGTTTTCTCCTTTCCCGCTCCTTTTGTGTTAGTGGTCCTTTCAGGCCCCCTATATGCATGGGTTCCCCGGAGTCTACTCCTTTGGTAGGAGTTGGTGGTTTGGAAAATACTCGAGCATCAAACTTGGAACGATCGGCCTTCCTGTTCTGCAGTCTGTGGTCAATTTGAACGACTAAGTCAATATAGTCCGAACAGTCTTGCGGGGGATTCACTACTTGGGCTAACACATCTTTGAGCTCTCCACGTAGACCTCTATAAAACAGCGTAATCCTTTTGTTCTCAGGCCATCGAGTTTCCACTATCAGTCTGTTGAAAGACGCAATATAAGCCAAAAGGTCTTGATTACCTTGTCGCAATGAAAGGAGCTCATTGTCCAAGGCCTGCCCCTGTGAATGTCTTGCAAACAGTTTTTCCATACTGAGCTGAAAAGGCTGAAAATCATGGAGAACCGGATCATCTTGATTAACTAGAGGGATCGACCAGTCTGCCGCATTGCCACTAAGGTACGAAAGCACGAAAGCTACCTTAGCTTGATCAGTTGGAAAGGCTGCTAGCCGGCATAAGAAGTGCAACCGGCACTGATTAATAAATACTGCAAACCTCTTTGGGTCACCAGAAAATCGTTCGGGCGGAGCCAGAGGTACATTCCCAGGTAGGTTGATCTGCACTGGGTTCGTAGAGGATGTTGAAGGAAGATTTGCCCCTGATGCGGGTAACGGAGTTTGTCCGGCTTGTGACTGTAGCAATTGTCTAGCGAGATTGTCTGTTCGCTCCTTGGAAATAATCAGTTCCCTTCTTAGAGCATTCGTTTCCTGACGGGCTGCATGCACTTCTGCTCTTAGTTCCCCAAGTAACTGGGCTAGCTGGTCGGTATCCGAGGTTTCCATAGCGCCTGGGTGGGAGTTTTGCGGTAGGCTTTGTGTTCTGTAACGCTCACCTGATTCCCGCAGAGGCGCCGGTCTTGACTGCGTGAATGCTGTATCTTCAAAGGTGATGTGTAACACACGGTTGGCTCTTTGGGCTGGACCTCTGTGCACTGTATGTCTGACTCGAAGAGTAAGATGTCTGCAGATAGAAAATATGGGATTAATGAACTGGGGTTATTGGGTGCCTCTCTCCTCTTCCCTATCTCTTCTCCTGTAGAACCCCAAATGTTAACGCCCTCACCTTAGGTAAGTGAACGCCAAACTCTCCATCTGCCTCGGGGCAGGGTGCCGTAACCAGTTTCTTCACTGGATAAGGGTGCAGGCCTCTTGACCTCAGAGGACTGCTGTCCGTCGTTAACTGCACGAACGGTAAGTTCTGGGCACTTCAAATGTCTTAAAAGTCTTTTGTAATGATATCTCTTGTTTTGCAGGGTTCTGGCGATGGCGGATGGCGGGCTGATGAGAGTTGAGGATAGAACCCGTGTGAGGAATAGAAGCGCCTGGAAGAACGTAAGTAAGCGCTTGTAGCCTGCTTCACGATGCGCACTAACTGTCCCTTTTATCTTGCAGGTACAAGTTCGGAGCTTTAGAGAAGCTGAAGGGTGCTGGAATACCCACTGGATTCGGCGTGGGAAGGAGTAATAGCACGTGAGTAATAAAGTTGCCCAATGTCTTTAAACGCACCTTCTTTTGTCTTTCGGATGCGGGATGCAGCGCCGAAGGCCTCCGGAGCGTGCGAAGAGCTGGTAAGCTTTTGTCTTTCAGATGCCGGAATGCAGTGCGAAGACCTCCGGAGCATGCGAAGAGTAGGTAAGCCTTTGTCTTTCAGATGCCGGAATGCAGCGCGAGGCGTTGGTGACAGCCGATGGACCAGGTAAGAGATGCGCTGCCACTGAAGACCGTAGTGCTAACCTGTTCTTTCTTTGTCTTTACAAGTGCTGCTTAAGACTGGATTCCAGGATGGTAAGCCTTTGTTCCCTTAGGCCCAGGATCAGAAGCAGAAGACACGATGAGCGTTCTGCTCCAGAGAATGCAGAATAACGCAAAGCAAGATTCATCCATCGGGTGTGGTTTAAATAGCCTCCTGTAGTGCTTAGGTGTCTCCTTCCACAGCCACGCCTAGGCAAGAAAAGAGTTCCTGCTTTCCAGAAGAGTTCCAGTGTTCTGAACCTAGGGAGTGGCTCCTGCCCCACCCAACAGGAAAAGTAGTCCCAAACAGAAGAGGATCAGGGGTTCAACTGGCAGGTAAGTAAGCAGCATGGTCTGCTGCAGGTAAGTCCACCCAAGCATTATGAGCCCGGTGCTTCCAGCGCTGGGACTGGGCATCTTTATGAGCCTGGTGCCACTGGCGCCAGGACAGGGTCCAAAAGGTCCCAATTGGGACTGGCTGGCACTCGGAACCGGGGTTATGGGTCTGCTTCCAAGAGAGTCGGGCAAGTCCTGATCTTTTGGAAGCAGAGATCATGACAGCACCCCCCTCAAGGCCCCTCCCAAACCGGGCTTCTCCGGGGGTTTGGGCTTGTTAGGAAATGTTCGATGAAATCTTTTGATTAGACGAGGCGCGTGGACATATTCTGCAGGTTCCCAGGATCTTTCTTGGGGACCGTAGCCTTTCCAGTCAATCAGGTAAAATAGTTTAGATTTGGAGATCTTGGAATCCAGGATGCTTTTGACTTCAAACTCGAGTTCTCCATCAACTAGAATAGGTTTTGGAGATGTAGTTAGTCGGGTTTGAGGTTGCACGGGTTTTAATAGAGAGACGTGGAAGACCGGATGTATCTTCATGTGAGGGGGCAAGTCCAACTTGACCGCTACTGGATTTACTATGGTAGTGATGGAATAGGGACCAAGGTATCTTGGGTTGAATGTGCGTGGTCCTTTTAGAGGTAGATATTTGGTGGATAACCAGACTTGATCTCCTACTTGATATTGGGGGGCTTCCTTCCGATGTTGGTCTGCTCCTTTCTTGTATTGTTCTTTAGCCCTTTGAAGGTGAGAAACGGCTTCCTTAAAGGCTTGGGTGATTGTAGAATGCAGGTGGTCTACTGCTGGTGTTCCAAGATCTTGGAGTGGATCCAACTCCGAGGTTCGAGGGTGACTACCGTATAAAAGAAAAAACGGGGTCTTCCCAGTTCCCGAGTGGACAGAGTTATTATAGGCGGTTCATAGACAAAAAGTCGAAAACTTAATGTCGAAAAGCAAAAATGTCGAAAAAAAAATGTCGAATGCAAAAAAGTCGAAAACACATACATATAATAGGAAAAGTCATAATTTCGAAAAAAAAATGTCGAAAAAAAAATCGAAAACCCAAAACACTTTTTTTTTTTTTTTTTACACAAATACTAACATTTTTTATGGGGGGGGTCCCCCCCCAACCCCCCCATCCCAAACCCCTACCCCAACCCCCCCCCTCCTCCCCATCCCCCCCACCCCCCATAGATATACCTTTAATTATTTTTAAAAAATCTTTAATATAATATTAAATAATTAATTAATTATTTAAGAAACCCATCCCAAACCCCTACATCCAACCCCCCCTCCTCCCCATCCCCCCCACCCACCATGGATATACCTTTAACCATTTAAAAAATTATGTTTTATAAACTATAATTAATTAATTATTTATTTAAACATTAATTCGAAAAAAAATCGAAAAAAATTCGACATTTTTGTAATTCGACATTTTTATTTTCGATTAAATATTTTCGACATTTTGTCTTTCGACATTATTGTATTCGACATTATGACTGGATACCATTATAGGCATATTCGGCTATCCAAAGGATATCTTTCCAAGTTTTTTCACTTTGTTGTAGCATGCAGCGCAAATACTGTTCCAGAGTTTGATTGGTCCTCTCGGTTTGTCCGTCGGTTTGAGGGTGGTGGCTGGTCGAAAGTCTCACATCAATTTGAGCCGACCGACAGCAACTTCGCCAAAAATGAGAAATAAATTGACTACCTCGATCCGAAATTAGAACTGAAGGAAAACCGTGCAGTCGGACGATGTTTTCGAGAAATTCTCGGGCCAGAGTTGCTGCTGTTGGTAAGCCCTTGAGTGGAATGAAATGCGCCATCTTGGAGAATAGGTCCACGATTACTAGGATCGTATTGTATCCGGAGCATGGAGGTAGATCGGTGATGAAGTCCATAGAAAGCGTATGCCAAGGGCGAGGCGGGATGTCAATAGGGCGTAAGAGGCCGGCTGGTTTTTCCTTTTGACTCTTGTTTTGGGCGCATACTCCACAGGACATTATAAAGTCTCTGATATCTTTTTTCCAAGACGGCCACCAGAAGTAGCGCTTGATCTTTTCCGAGGTCTTGGTCATACCGGGATGTCCTTCCATTAAAGAATCGTGATAACAAGAGATTACCTTTTTCTGTAAATCTGTGCTGGGCAGGTATAACCGTTCTTGGAAATATAATAGGTTGTCCTTCACCGTAAAGTCCTTTCCCTGCAGATGCCAATTTTGTATGTCTGCTGGAGTTACCAGTAGCCTGGCTTTATCCTTAACTTCCTCTATGGATTGTGTGGCGATTACACCTAGAATTCTTTGTTCTGGAATGATAGGTACAGGTTTAGGATTGATCAAATGTTCTTCCACTCCCATCCGAGAAAGGGCATCAGCTTTACCGTTTTTTGTACCAGGTCGATAGGTAATTATGAAGTCAAACTCGGCAAAGAATAGTGCCCAACGGAGTAGCGTAGAGGATTGAGCTTTTGCGGTTTTCAAATATTGCAGGTTTCGGTGATCTGTAATCACAGTAACGGTGTGTCGTGCCCCCAGAAGATAATGCTGCCAAGCCTTAAAGGCGGACTTGATAGCTAGAAGTTCCTTATCAGTAATAGTGTAATTGATTTCAGGAGGCGAGAATTTGCGGGACCAAAATGCCACGGGATGCAACTGATTGGTTACTGGGTACTTTTGTGATAGAACTGCCCCCATGGCAAGGCTCGAAACATCAGTTTCAACGATGTAGGGGAGTTCTGGGCGAGGATGTTTTAAGATCGGTGCAGAGATAAATCTAGTCTTCAAATTCTGGAAAGCTTGTTCCGCCTCGGTAGACCATTCAAAACGTTTGTTTTTCTTTAACAAGGCGGTGATGGGCTGGACTATTCGAGAGAATTCGGGGATAAACCTGCGGTAAAAGTTAGCGAAGCCTAACATGCTTTGAACACCTTTTACGGAGGATGGCGATGGCCATTTGAGAATAGCATCGACCTTCTTTGAATCCATACGCACTCCGCTAGGTGATAATATGAATCCCAAGAATTCAACTTCAGTCACGTTGAAAACACTTTTTTCCAACTTAGCGAAAAGTTTGTGTTGACGCAATCTCTCGAGGACCATTTTCACGTGTTTCCGATGTTCAGTTTCCGATGAAGAATAAACGAGGATGTCGTCAATGTAAACAACAACACACACATCTATGAGCTCTCTGAGGACATCGTTCATAAAATATTGAAAGGCGGCCGGGGCATTGCAAAGTCCGAAGGGCATGACCTGATATTCAAATAGCCCATACTTGGTGCGGAAGGCCGTCTTCCATTCATCGCCCTCTTTTACTCGTACCAAGTGGTAGGCTTCTCTAAGATCCAGCTTTGTATATATGCATGCTTTTCTGACTTGGTCTAGAAGTTCAGGGATCAAAGGTAACGGATATCTATTCTTAACGGTGATCTGGTTCAGGGCGCGATAATCTATACAAGTTCTAAGGTCCCCTTCTTTTTTTGGAACGAAGAACAAAGCTGAGGAAGCAGGGGACTTGGAAGGACGAATAAACCCATTCGCTAGGCATTGATCCAGGTATTGTCGGAGGTGAAGATTCTCAGGCTCGGTGAGGGCATAAATTCTACTACAAGGAGGAGTAGATCCAGGTATCAGGTCTATCTGGCAGTCATAAGACCTATGAGGAGGTAGAGAGTTAGCCTGATCCTTCCGGAAAACATCTTGGAATTCTAGGTATTCAGGAGGTAACTGGGGAGCCTCCGAGGAAATTGCTGCCAGTGCAACACCAGGTCGAGGGTGACAAGTAGAGACACATTCTGGAAACTGAACCGTTCTTGCTCGCCAATCGATCTGAGGATTGTGCTTCTCTAACCAAGGAATTCCTACAATAATCTGGAACTGAGGGGCCTTGATCACATCGAACACGATCTTCTCATGGTGTCCATCTTGACTTACTAGCGTCACTTCTTGGGTGGTATGCGTTACTGGTCCGGAGGCTATCTCAGTACCATCCACCGTAGTAATGACGTCCTTTACAGCCTTTGGACAAAGAGTCAGATTCATCCTCAAAACCATTTCATGATCCACATAATTGCCGATGGCACCGCTATCGACGTAAGCTTCAATCGCATGTAATCGATCCGGATGTTCAGGGCTAATGAGGACCATAGGTATCACGAAATGCGAGGTCACGGAACTGGTTTTAACGCTCGGCAAGAGTGCCTCTATTCTTGTCGGGCGAGGTTGTTTCCCTGCTCAGAGTTTGTGACCCTGGTAACTGCAGCTCCTACTGCCTTCTTGGCTGGTTTCACCGGACAGTCTCGAAGAAAGTGCACCAAGTTTCCGCAATAGAGGCATAATTGCAGCTGTTTTCTCCTTTCCCGCTCTTTTTGTGTTAGTGGTCCTTTCAGGCCCCCTATTTGCATGGGTTCCCCAGAGTCTACTCCTTTGGTAGGAGTTGGTGGTTTGGAAAATACTCGAGCATCAAACTTGGAACGATCGGCCTTCCTGTTCTGCAGTCTGTGGTCAATTTGAACGACTAAGTCAATATAGTCCGAACAGTCTTGCGGGGGATTCACTACTTGGGCTAACACATCTTTGAGCTCTCCACGTAGACCTATATAAAACAGCGTAATCCTTTTGTCCTCAGGCCATCGAGTTTCCACTATCAGTCTGTTGAAAGATGCAATATAAGCCAAAAGGTCTTGATTACCCTGTCGCAATGAAAGGAGCTCATTGTCCAAGGCCTGCCCCTGTGAATGTCTTGCAAACAGTTTTTCCATACTGAGCTGAAAAGCTTGAAAATCATGGAGAACCGGATCATCTTGATTAACTAGAGGGATCGACCAGTCTGCCGCATTGCCACTAAGGTACGAAAGCACGAAAGCTACCTTAGCTTGATCAGTTAGAAAGGCTGCTGGCCGGCATAAGAAGTGCAACCGGCACTGGTTAATAAATACTGCAAACCTCTTTGGGTCACCAGAAAATCGTTCGGGCGGAGCCAGAGGTACATTCCCAGGTAGGTTGATCTGCACTGGGTTCGTAGAGGATGTTGAAGGAAGATTTGCCCCTGATGCGGGTAACGGAGTTTGTCCGGCTTGTGACTGTAGCAATTGTCTAGCGAGATCGTCTGTTCGCTCCTTGGAAATAATCAGTTCCCTTCTTAGAGCATTTGTTTCCTGACAGGCTGCATGCACTTCTGCTCTTAGTTCCCCAAGTAACTGGGCTAGCTGGTCGGTATCCGAGGTTTCCATAGCGCCTGGGTGGGAGTTTTGCGGTTGGCTTTGCGTTCTGTAACGCTCACATGATTCCCGCAGAGGCGCCGGTCTTGACTGGGTGAATGCCGTATCTTCAAAGGTGATGTGTAACACACGGTTGGCTCTTTGGGCTGGACCTCTGTGCACTGTATGTCTGACTCGAAGAGTAAGATGTATGCAGATAGAAAATATGGGATTAATGAACTGGGTTTATTGGGTGCCTCTCTCCTCTTCCCTTTCTCTTCTCCTGTAGAACCCCAAAAGTTAACGCCCTCACCTTAGGTAAGTGAACGCCGAGCTCTCCATCTGCCTCGGGGCAGGGTGCCGTAACCAGTTTCTTCACTGGATAAGGGTGCAGGCCTCTTGACCTCAGAGGACTGCTGTCCGTCGTTAACTGCACGAACGGTAAATTCTGGGCACTTCAAATGTCTTAAAAGTCTTTTGTAATGATATCTCTTGTTTTGCAGGGTTCCGGCGATGGCAGATGGCGGGCTGATGAGAGTTGAGGATCGAACCCGCGTGAGGAATAGAAGCGCCTGGAAGCACGTAAGTAAGCGCTTGTAGCCTGCTTCACAATGCGCACTAACTGTCCCTTTTATCTTGCAGGTACAAATTCGGAGCTTTAGAGAAGCTGAAGGGTGCTGGAATACCCACTGGATTCGGCGTGGGAAGGAGTAATGGCACGTGAGTAATAAAGTTGCCCAATGTCTTTAAACGCACCTTCTTTTGTCTTTCAGATGCGGGATGCAGCGCCGAAGGCCTCCGGAGCGTGCGAAGAGCTGGTAAGCTTTTGTCTTTCAGATGCCGGAATGCAGTGCGAAGACCTCCGGAGCATGCGAAGAGTAGGTAAGCCTTTGTCTTTCAGATGCCGGAATGCAGCGCGAGGCGTTGGTGACAGCCGATGGACCAGGTAAGAGATGCGCTGCCACTGAAGACCGTAGTGCTAACCTGTTCTTTCTTTGTCTTTACAGGTGCTGCTTAAGACTGGATTCCAGGATGGTAAGCCTTTGTTCCCTTAGGCCCAGGATCAGAAGCAGAAGACACGATGAGCGTTCTGCTGCAGAGAATGCAGAATAACGCAAAGCAAGATTCATCCATCGGGTGTGGTTTAAATAGCCTCCTGTAGTGCTTAGGTGTCTCCTTCCACAGCCACGCCTAGGCAAGAAAAGAGTTCCTGCTTTCCAGAAGAGTTCCAGTGTTCTGAACCTAGGGAGTGGCTCCTGCCCCACCCAACAGGAAAAGTAGTCCCAAACAGAAGAGGATCAGGGGTTCAACTGGCAGGTAAGTAAGCAGCATGGTCTGCTGCAGGTAAGTCCACCCAAGCATTATGAGCCCGGCGCTTCCAGCACTGGGACTGGGCATCTTTATGAGCCTGGTGCCACTGGCACCAGGACAGGGTCCAAAAGGTCCCAATTGGGACTGGCTGGCACTCGGAACCGGGGTTATGGGTCTGCTTCCAAGGGAGTCGGGCAAGTCCTGATCTTTTGGAAGCAGAGATCATGACACCTCTTTGTGTTTCAATTGAAGGTGTTAGTGTACCCTTCAAGTCTAACCTTGCTTGCATCATGGTATTGGTGTGTAATGCTCGTATCAGGTTTACTAAATAAGAAGGACAACCCGCTGACACCATTTTCTCAAGAAGCAATCTTCTTGAAGCAGAATTGAAGGCCGTTCTCAAATCTACATATGCGAGATATATTGGTTGTTTCATTTGAGCATGGTGGGTAATAATGGCTTTAATTGTCAGTAAGTTTATTGATGTGCCCATTCCAGCAACAAACCCTGTCTGAAAGGGATCACATTGAGATTTCTTCAATGTCCATTGATTGAAGTCTCTCAATATGAATCTTGCAAATACAGATTTGTTTTCAGAAAAACACTTCAAATTCAAGTCACCAACCAATGTTGTATTACTGACTTCTTGTGTTGCCATTATTGTGTCTAATATTTGTTCCAGATCTTTAAAAAAACGTATTGTCGGCTATTGCCAAGGGATTCCTATACATGTTGACAAGAGGCAGTACACCTCCCAAGTATTTAATTTTAACCAATTGAAGATGTTCATTCAGAGTTAACCAAGGTGAGATTTCAAAACCCTCAGTGCTAGACACAGCTATCAGTAGGCCAGAGGAGGGACATCCCACAGTATTAGATTTAGCTAGGACAAGAGTTAATTAAAAACTGTTAAATTTGAGTCTCTTTTAATTCTCATGTTATGGGTCAAAGAGAGAGGAGGAACCCTCTCATTGTAGTCTGTCCATAATTTGCATTTTTTCTATTAATATTATTGGGCACACTCATATCTTTGTACAATAGAAATTCCTCAAGTGTCGATTGGATCATCATTTTAATTTGCGGGAATAGTTCATTTGAAATGTTTTGACTTTCTTTAGAGCCGGTATCCTGAACATGTGGCACAGCTACCTCAGATGGAACTTTTTTCACACGAACGCACTCTAAGTTGCTTAACAAATTCGATATTTTTAGTATCCCCTAGTATAAAAGCTGTGTGTGGTTCAATGATGGGCGTCTTAGATCCTTTCTCAGCTCCTGCATTAGCTAAGGCAGAGATTAAGGGGGTAATTCATAGAATTCAGCGCACAAGTGGCGCACGCGGCTGGCGCACAGTGTGCGCGTGCGAATCCCTGCACCAGCCGCGTGCGCAAGAATCCATTTACGCGCACAGCGTATTCATGGATTCCAGCCACCAAAACCAGCCGTGGCGCACAGTGGTGCAGCGACCCTGCAGCAGCGCCAGTTACGCCCCCAAGAACGCCTCTCGCGCAGGGAAAAGCCATCAATATACCCAATCCAGCGCAAAGGGCTGCGCTAACCCTGTACCAGCACAGCAAGCGGGCTACGTGTATCACTGGGGTGCGCGGGAAGTACCTCACGCGATTGGCCCTGTGCGAGCAGGGTACGCGTATTTCAGGGGTGCGCGGGAATTTCCACACGCGATTGGGCCCTTGCGAGCAGGGTACGTGTATCTCAGGGGTGCGCGGGAAGTTCCACACGCGATTCCATCAGGGTACGTGTATTTCGGGGTGCGCGTGAAGTTCCACACGCGATTCCATCAGGGTACGTGTATTTCGGGGTGCGCGTGAAGTTCCACACGCGATATCAGCAGGGTACGTGTATTTCAGGGGTGCGCGGGAAGTACCACACGCGATTCCTTCAGGGTACGTGTATTTCAGGGTGCAGGTGGAGTTACACACGCGATTTCATCATGGTACGTGTATTTCAGGAGTGCGCGGGAATTTCCACACGCAATTGGGCCCGTGCGAGCAGGGTACGCGTATCTCAGGGGTGCGCGGGAAGTTCCACACGCGATTCCATCAGGGTACGTGTATTTCGGGATGCGCGTGACGTTCCACACGCGATATCAGCAGGGTACATGTATTTCAGGATGCAGGGGAAGTTACACACGCAATTCCAGCAGGGTACGTGTATTTCAGGGGTGCGCGGGAATTTCCACACGCGATTGGGCCCGTGCGAGCAGGGTACGCGTATCTCAGGGGTGCGTGGGAAGTTCCACACGCGATTCCATCAGGGTACGTGTATTGCGGGGTGCGTGTGAAGTTCCACACGCGATTCCATCAGGGTACGTGTATTTCGGGGTGCGCGTGAAGTTCCACACGCGATATCAGCAGGGTACGTGTATTTCAGGGTGCAGGGGAAGTCACACACGCGATTTCTGCAGGGTACGTCTATTTCAGGGGTGCGCGTGAAGTTCCACACGCGATATCAGCAGGGTACGTGTATTTCGGGGTGCGGGGGAAGTTACACACGCGAAATCAGCAGGGTACGTGTATTCCAGGGGTGCGCGGGAAGTTCCACACGCGATTCCATCAGGGTACGTGTATTTCAGGGGTGCTCGGGGAGCACCACACGTGAATTGCACGTGTGGGCCCTCCCAGGTGTTCCCTCTACACCCTCCACGGCACCTGCAGGTGGCTCACACCACAGGGGCCTACCCTGCACATGTCCTGCAGGCACCCCATCCACCATGGCCATGCCCCCCCAGCCAACCCACATGTCAACTTGCACTACTGCCCACCAACGCATGTCCCCCTGCACCCCCAGCCACCAGGGGCACCAACCACCAGGCCCCCACCCATGTCTCCCACCACCCCCACCCCCCCAGTCACCAGGGGCAGCCTCCACTAGGCCCCCACCCATGTCTCCCAGCACCCACACCCCCCAGCAGTGCAGGGGCACCCACCACCAGGCCCCCACCCATGTCTCCCACCACCCCCACCCCCCCAGTCACCAGGGGCAGCCTCCACCAGGCCCCCACCCATGTCTCCCAGCACCCACACCCCCCAGCAGTGCAGGGGCACCCACCACCAGGCCCCCACCCATGTCTCCCACAACCCCCACCCCCCAGTCACCAGGGGCAGCCTCCACCAGGCCCCCACCCATGTCTCCCACCACCCCCACCCCCCAGCAGTGCAGGGGCCCCCACCACCAGGCCACCACGCATGTCTCCCACCACCCCCACCCCCCAGCCACCAGGGGCACCAACCACCAGGCCCCCACCCATGTCTACCACCACCCCCACCCCCCCAGTCACCAGGGGCAGCCTCCACCAGGCCCCCACCCATGTCTCCCAGCACCCACACCCCCCAGCAGTGCAGGGGCACCCACCACCAGGCCGCCACCCATGTCTCCCACCACCCGCACCCCCCCAGTCACCAGGGGCAGCCTCCATCAGGCCCCCACCCATGTCTCCCACCCCCACCCCCCAGCCAGGGGCACCCACCACCAGGCCCCCACCCATGTCTCCCACCACCCCCACCCCCCAGCAGTGCAGGGGCAGCCTCCACCAGGCCCCCACCCATGTCGCCCACCACCCCCACCCCCCACTCCCCAGGGCCAGCCTCCACCAGGCCCCCACCCATGTCTCCCACCACCCCCACCCCCCCAGTCACCAGGGGCAGCCTCCACCAGGCCCCCACCCATGTCTCCTACCACCCCCAGCCACCAGGGGCAGCCTCCACCAGGCCCCCACCCATGTCTCCCAGCACCCCCACCCCCCAGCACTGTGGGGCACCTGCCAGCAGGCCCCACCCATGTCCAACTCATGTTCCCCACCACCCCCACCCCCCAGCACTGTGGGGCACCTGCCAGCAGGCCCCCACCCATGTCTCCCACCACCCCCACCCCCCAGCCACCAGGGGCAGCCTCCACCAGGCCCCACCCATGTCTCCCACCACCCCCACCCCCCAGCAGTGCAGGGGCAGCCTCCACCAGGCCCCCACCCATGTCTCCCACCACCCCCACCCCCCAGCCACCATGGCCAGCCCCCACCAGGCCCCCACTCATGTCCCCTATCACCCCCACCCCCCAGCCACCATGGGCAGCCTCCACCAGGTCCTCACAATCCCCAATCATGTGTGTTATGGTCAGCCTCCACAGCCAAAAAGCCCTACCAAGTAACCCATTCACCCACATGGAAATGGAAATTACATGTTACACCCCCAATGTTCATAAAGCAAATGAACCCATGTCCGTCAAACACAATGGTTGCAATTGAATGGGAAAACACCCAACATGACATGCATGAAACCAATGAGATGATACCACACACTGAAGTATGAAAACAAAATTGTATTTAAAAAAAAGAATGCAAAAGAAATGAAACAAACTACAATGGCAATGAAAAAAAGATAAGCTGCATGTCCGTTTAAAAAAATAAAAACACCAAATCCTAATCCAAAAAAATGTTGTCCAAAGTCAAATGAAAAATAAAATCAATCCAATGAAGAACTATGTACAAATCTTCCAAGGGTCCATGAGCCCAACTGAACAAAGGAAACCTACAAAAAACCCTAACTAAAATGCAACTATATACAAAAAGTGGAGCAGTGTCCGTCGACTCCAAATCATAAGAACAAACAAAGGAACCCTAAAACTAAAGAACTATATACAAAGGCGGCGGGCAAGTCCAGCGGCTCACTCCGTGGTGTTCCGAGCCAGGGCATCATCGAACTCCTGTTCGATGTCCCAGAGGCGGTCCTGTTCCATGGCCCAGAGGGTCTGCAGGGACGACGCCGTGTCCTCCTCCAACCCCCAGCGGATTGCCTCGAGGCACTCGGCCCGCCTCAGGGCCCTCCGCATGGAGTTCTCTGCCCTGACCATTGTGAGCCACGCCTCTTCCGCCCGCCGCCGCTCCGCATCTATGGCGTGGCCCAACCGCTGCCACACGGAAGACACTCTCTGTCCTGGGTCCTCCTGCCCTCCGGCCGATGCCTGCCCCTCCGATGTCGAAGGCCCAGAGCCTTCATGGCTCCCACCATGTTGCTGCTGCTGCTCTGCCTCTGCCCGTGCACTGCCTCCTGCTGCCTGCACATCCTCCGCCAGCTGGGGTGCAGTCGTAGATGTGGCCACCCCTGCTGGACGTCCGACTCCCGACTGTGGCAGGGATGCCTCCTCCACCAGCCTGGCCGCACCGTCAGAGGCAGCTCCACAGGGCACCCAGGTGACTGATGGGTGGGAAGATGGCACAGAGGACGACTGGCGCGTAGGGGGTCCAGTTGAGGAGGGGGTCGGAGCAAGCCCCATCAGATGGAGGAATCCGGCCTGGGTGACCTGTCTCAGCAGGCTGACGTGGTCAACGAGCCATTCGAGATGACGTGCAGTCTCTCCATGAAAAGACTGCAGGTCACCTCGCATGGCCTGTTGACGCAATGCCACACCAGCCAGGACAGGCTCAACCCGGACCTGGATAGCCACGTCCGCAGGCAGAGGAAGGCCAGTTGACGTCAGCTCATCCCCTGCCTGAAAACGGGTCTGGACGTAGGCATCCCTGCTGGTGCAAGATGATGCAGGGACAGGATCGGGGACAGGATTGCACACAGGCACCGCCGCGGCGGCCTGTGCTGCCTCCTGTCCCTGGTCCTGCACTGCACCACTAGCACCAGTGGGATCCCCACCTCCAGACCCCGCCGCCTCTGATGCTTGCACGGCCTCCTCCTCCACCAAACCCCTCACCAACCTGGATGACTCCGTGCCATCTTCCCCTGTTGGGCCCTGTGGGGTCCCAGCTGCCCCTTCTGCTGCCAAGGACTCCAACTCCAACCTCCGCCTCTTGGACCTCCCCCCGGCAGCTGCGGCCTGGGACGTGGCACCGGACTCCTCACTCCCCGACGAGATGACAACACGGGAGGGGAGCCGGGCCTTGCGTATCCGGCTGGCGGTGGGATCCCCGCCGCTGTGCTCCACAGCACCTTCTCCGCCCTCTTCATCAGTTGACGCTGCAGACAGGGAGAAACAAAACACAGGCATCAGGGCACTGTACAATGGACACATACACACATGACAGTTGCACATGAGTGGCATTGGCAAACCTCAGACATGTCATCACAATCCCCAACACACATGTCATTACAACTCGCACACATGAGCCATACCACAGCCACATCGCAACTGCCACCACCATCCATACACATACAACAGCATGAGCAGCCAAAGGTGAGCCAGACATCACATGCAACACAGGAAGTGCACCACACATGTACACACACCACCACACTTGCATGCATGTGTACACCTCTGCCAAGTGTCGCACTGTTCAGACGGGCATCCATGTCACATCTGCCAATCAGGCTTCCACATACCGCTGTCACATGCATCCATGTTGCATCACTGTTGCACCCTTGTCAAATACACACACATGCACATGTACACAGTGCTGATACATGCAGCCGAAAACAACATACATGCGTGACATCACGGACATGTCTACTTACATACACATTCATCCAAACATGTGTGCCCACACAACTGCATTTGGCATGCAAGCCTACACACACAAGCACCATCCATGTCTCACACATTACAGCCCTCGCATGTGTTAGCCCCACGGCCCTGTACACCCCTACCCATACTCGACCCCATACAAACAGATGTGCAACCTGCACACTACCGAATAATCACCACACGCACTGCTCACAATCAGGATGCATGTACACTCACCGCTCGACTCCAGACGGGTCTGCTTCTCTAGGATCTGGACGTGGAGCGCTAGGGATATGCATTCCAGGACCCTCATCTGTTCTTCTGACAAGTGGCGCTGGCGCCCCTTGGCATCCGCTGCCTTCAAGAGGCGCCGGGCCTTGTTCAGGGTCCTGGACCTGAAGTCCTCCCAGCGCTTCCTGACATGTTGTAAGTCGCGGACTGCCACCCCCTCCGCGTTGATGGCAGTCACGATGTCAGTCCAGATCCGAGTCCGTCCTTCCTTGTCGGCGCGGGAACTTCCGAAGAGGGCATCATACTGCCCCAGGACTTGCTCCACCAGGACACCAACTTCGGTGGCACTGAAGCTGGTGCCCCTCTGCCTCTCTGGCCGGGGGTTGTCAGTGGTCACAGATGGTGTTTGCCCCGACATGACAACCCCAGAGGGAGGAGTAGGTGGGCAACTGGGTCCTGGGGCTGGGCTGTGGAGCGATGGAATCCCAGTCGGGAGTCTTCGGTTCCAGCAGGGGTGGTCACAGCAACAGCACCCCTGGCTGATGTGCAGGCAGCAAATGGCAGTGCACGTGGGCAGCAGGCAGTCAGGCAGCAGCAGATGGCAGGTGGGAGCGTGCTCGGGGCTCTGGGGGGCAGTAGTTCAGCCTTCTGGGCAGGAGCGTGGTCTTCCGTGTGCATATACGTGGCCAGCTTGATACGGAGTGATTTGGCACGTGAAAAATCTGCACGTCAGCGTGTAATTCGAGGAAAGGCCCTTAGCGCGTAAGCGCGGCTGCACGCTTACGCATTTTCATTGGACAGAAGGCCCCTCAAGCGCAAGCGCCCTGTGACGTGACGCGTACAGACGTGCATGCGCATTTCAGCGCGCGTGAAAAACTGCATGTCCGCGTGTAATACGAGGAAAGGGCCCATGCGCGTAAGCGCGTGTGGAAACTGCACGTCCGTGTATAATACGTGGAAAAGGCCCATGCGCGTAAGCGCGTGTGGAAACTGCACGTCCGCGTGTAATACGTGGAAAGGGCCATGTGCGTAAGCGCGCGTGTAAACTGCACGTCCGCGTGTGATACAGGAAAGGGCCTATGCGCGTAAGTGACGTGACGCGCGCGTGCATTTCCCTCAGCACGGGTTAAAGGTGAGCGGGCCCAGCAGTTCGCTGTGCGTGCCTTTCGTGGAGACCGACATGTGTTGCTGCTTCCTGTTGTTTCGCGCGCCATCACAACTTCACAGCTATCAAGGACGTATCTCTTCTTTTGGCGGGGGTATTTGCTACGTGTGTTTTTCTGCATCGCGCTCGTCAGACGGTGAGTCACACACGCTATTTTTCCCACTGTGGGTGCCCCTGTGTATCGCACCCATTTTCGATGTCATAGTAGCCTGCGTGTCCCACGCGTACGCGTTATTCGTGTTACTGGGTGCCACCGCGTACTGCGGGAGGTTGAATCCACGCACGTAGGCTGCAGGGTTGCGTTCACGGTTTTACTGCAGTTTTGGGGTGCCTGAGCGTTGCGTGACCCGTCACCACATCACCGGGGTCACATACAGCCTTGCAGGTGCAGGGGGGCTGTTAACATCTTGCTTCCCACCCCCTTCACCCCAATTGCCCAGGACAATTGTGGTGTATACCTCCCATTGGCACCACTCCATCTGTGCCAGCACTACTACATCTGTGCCATGGTTGGGAGGCCACCAAAGGTGAGGGGCGCCTCAGCTGGGCGTACTCCTCGTGGCGGGCGTGGTCGGGGACGTGGCCGTGGTGACCAGGGAGTAGGGGGACTCCAGGGTGTCCAGGGCAGCCACAGAGGGGGAAGAGCCAGGGGTGCGCCACTTGAGCACAATGTTGTGCCATGTGTCGGTGCAGCCATGCCACCACCCCCTGTGGTTCCGGGGGATGCAGCTCCTGCATCTGGCACTGGCACCCATATGACCCGGCAGTCCGTTCCATCGACTGCCACGGGCCCAAGGGTGGTGGTAGCCGCAGGTGCAGCTGTGGACACCGCCACCCAGGCTCAGGGTCTGCCAGCGCAGGCTGCGTTGGCACTTGAAGAGCCCTTGGTAGATCTCCAACAGGCCAGGGGGGAAACCATAGGGGCAGGCTGGGCTGCTCAGACCAAGACACGTGTCCCTGGGGCAGTCATGTCATCTGCTGCCCCGAACAGCCGGGTGTTGGCAAGTGCAGGGGCAGATGCACCCACCAGCACCCCGGTTGTGAGTCTGCCAACCAGGACCGTTGCGGCCAACCACCCTGCCACAGCTGATGTTGCTGCGCAGGGTCCATTAGTGGGCACCCAGCTGCCACTGACACAAGTCAGGCCTCTGGTCATCCCTCCACCTGCCACTCCCTTGGCTCAATCCACCGAACCCACTGGCCATGCTGGTCAGGGCGGCATTAGCCAGCCAGGGTCTGCGCCACAGTCCAAGAGGAGGAAGGTTGCACCTGCAGCACAGGCTGGGACCCCACACACAGCCACAACCTCCTGCACGTCGAGGAAGAAGCCTTTCTGTAAGCAGGAACTGGACTTCCTCGTGGACTACGTGCGGGGCCACAGCCGTGACATGCTAGTGGGTGCCAATAGTCAGACCACGGCTGCCCAACGTGACACCCACTGGAAGCATGTTGCGGAACATGTCAGTTCATTCGGCCATGAGGTGCGCACGGCGCAGGAGTGCAAAAAGCGTTGGAATGACATCAAGCGCAGCACTAAGGCCAAGTGTGCCTCAAATTACAAATTGACTCTGGTGACTGGCGGTGGGCCTGCACCAGAGGAGGAAGAACTCACTCCGCATGAGGCTCTCGTTGCGGAGTTCATACCACCTGAATTGGTCGAAGGAGTGGGAGAGAAGCTGGACTTTGATGCCCAGTCCAGTGAGTGTTGATGCGTGTTTGTTGAGGACGTGTGTGTTTCACTTGTGGGATGTGTTGTGCATGATTGCTGCTACATGTGACGTGTACATGGTTCTGATGTGTAAGTAATGCAATGCTACCGTCATGCATGTCTCCTCTGCCTGCATGTGGGACTCCATGTAGGCATGCTCCCTTGCCCCTCCTCCGCCACTCTGCACCCCAGTTCCACCTTTGCACTGGTCTGCTCCAATCTTGCCAATGTGTAGTTTCTTGTTCATGTGTCCTGTGTAGATGCTAACTTCCAGCGTAGAATCTGCCAGACATATGCCATGTGGTACAGCCTTAGTACTCGATGCAGGGAATCTCACTTGTACTCTGCATGGGTCAGATGTCCCGCAGGGACATGAGTGCCCATTCATGCTCCATGTGCATTGCACGCATGCCCCTATGTGTCCTTGACTGGATGATCACTGTAATATAAGTCCTTGGTTACATACATTGCCTGCCATCTCATCAGCCTTCCCATGTCAACTGTGGCTCAGTCCTGCGTTGCACACATGTTTAGGCTCTGACAATCTGTGTGGCTCACAGGCCTCAGCCTGTTCAATGGCCAATGACTCTGTCCAACTCTTGTTGTGTCTTCTTCACACGTGGGCGGCCTCCGGAGTTTCCATCATGTGTCCTGCCCACTGTCCCAGCATCGTTTGCAGTGTTGTAATTTGAATCACATGAAGCTGTTGATGCCAGTCAACACTGCCTGTCAATACACAGGTGTATGGTCAGCCTTTTGATACCATGCTAGGCATCCCTGCTTTGGTACTGGGGTGGAGGGGTGCTTGGCTTCTACACATGGTACACATTGAATGCACAATGCACGTGATGTCTGATTTTGACATTGCACTGCATACACATTTCCTGGCACACACCATGTAGTGCTTGTACATGTAGGTAGTGAGTGGCGTACACATTTTCTGCACTGCATAGACCCACTTCCATGGAAACTGCCACCTTTCAACAGGTCTGATCACAGAAGCTATTCAAAGTAGACCCAGCATGCATGCCAGGTCATATGTTGTGTGTCACATCTCTGCCTGATGCCTTTTCTGTCAGTGTGTGTGTTTCGTGTGCGTCTGACATGTGTATTGACCTTTTCCTCTCTATTTTTCAGGTGATGACGCAATGGAGGCAGAGGATGGTGTTGTCATGCCAGACACAGGGTTGGTAACGCCACATCAACCCGGCACTAGTGGGGGTCGTGGGGTGGTAGGCCACGAAAACCCCCAAGTG
Organism: Ambystoma mexicanum; assembly: GCF_040938575.1. Classification (NCBI taxonomy): domain Eukaryota; kingdom Metazoa; phylum Chordata; class Amphibia; order Caudata; family Ambystomatidae; genus Ambystoma; species Ambystoma mexicanum. Next base: position 330,126,889 of record NC_090941.1, on the reverse strand, counting down.
CTGCAGTCCATCTTGTCTCTGGCTGCCTATGAGTCCAGCCTTGATGACGACTCTGACGTCCATGTTGAGTTGGATGACCATCAAGTCCATGTGTCAGGGGTGAGTGATTCTGATGTGGACACTCCTCTGTCTGCGACCCCTGCACTGAGGGATCAGACAGTCTTGGTTCCTCCGCCCGTGGTGGATCGGGACGCAGGGTCACCCTCCACACCAGTCACTGATGTGCCTGGGACATCACGTCGACGGGGCATGTAGTCGTGCAGCCGCAGGTGGTGCCAACACAGCGAGGACCCCCGGTCCTTGGGTCCCGCAGGGGTCAAGCCCGGCAACGCGGTCGCTGCGCGCAACCGCTGTATACTGAGTGGGAGCAAGACATGACTGCCAATTCCGAACGGCAGGGGGCAGCAATGGAGAACATCGCTGAGAGCATGGAGCGTGTGGCCCGATCTGTGCTCCCCACTACTAGGCAGGTGCTTCTCCAGCAGCAGGCGGCACGGTCCACGGCCCGCTCGCTCAGGCTGGGCATGGCGGCCTCAGACAGGGCACGCCAGGCTGAAATGTCGTCTCTGCGTCAAGCAATTGCTGCTCACGCAGAGGCTCACATGGATGCGAGGAGTATGCTTCCCTCAGATCCACTCTGGGTGTCCTTATGATGTCCCAGAGGCAGCGGGCAGAGGAGAGGTTTGCACAGCTTGAGTGTACCATCTCGGCTGAGCTACAGGCTTGCCGGGAGGTGCAGCGGTTGTCCAGCCAGGCCTTGCAGGAGGAACTCCGTGTTACACGTGCTACCTTGCAAGAGGAAGCACGTGTATCACGGGAGGTTCTGCATGCAGACCTACGTCACATCGCCACACAGAACCAGGCTCACCCGTCCGGCAGACTTGCTGCCGACGAGGGGCAAGCTGCGGCTAGGCGTGGCCAGGCTACTGTGCCACGTCCTCCTTTCCAGGATGAGCCAGACTCGGACTACCATCTATCTCCCACATAGGTCGTGCTGTGCAGGCGTTGAGCCCATGGAGGATTTTTTTTTGACTCAGCATCATCGCATGTGGATGTTGAGCAGCACCCTGTACCTCCCCCCTCCTGGGTGCCTCCCCTCCCCCCCGGGTCGTATGTGGCCATTTTTGATTTTTCTTTTAGTTTAGTTAGTTAAGTTTCTGTTTGATAGTTAGTTTAAATAGGCAATGTAGGTTTTCCATAGTTAGTGTAATTAGTTAATAGTTGATTTAGTTTAAAATTGCTAGTCTATTGTGCTTTCATGTGACAGTGCGGTGCTTTGTGGCTTTTGAAGGCATCCACTGTCTGTTCCAGCTGGGCCCTTCATGGTTGTCTTGTGTATGTGTTTGCTGCTTGGGTTCCTTGACTCACATATGCCACTCCTGCCTCCCTTATCCATGGGCTCACAAGGATGGTTCGGTGTTACAGCATTTTACAAAAGGGCATTGGACTGTCATATCTGTGGCCTGTCTGGTGCTGTGTGACTTGTGTTGACACCCCTAGTGGGGATGATTTAGGTGTCATTGTCCACTGTTCAGCTTTTGCTAGATGGGGTGTGTCATGATTAATGTGGACATTGATTGCTATGCATTGTGTAGTATGTTTCATTTCTTTCCTGTACATGTGCTTGTTGCAATTCATGCTGTAGATAGTGTTCCACACTTTGTAGGTGAAAGACGGACCAATGGTGTGATTTGTGATGTGACTCTCTGACATGGTCAAGTAATGAGATGCCTGATGAGACACACACAGATGACTTTGAAGCATTAATCATGTGTTTCATGCCCTTTCTGCAGGGGGATGAGCCTCCAGAGCACCTTTGCCAGCAGACATGTCCCATTGGACGACGGAATTCTGGACCCGTTTGTTGGTGCCCACATGCACATGTGTGGAGAAGCAGAGGCACAGTGATTGCAGACCCACATCCTAGAACTGCTGACATGTTCCAAGGAACTCCAGGCAAGGTGAGCATCACAGGGGGGCCACGACACAGCAAAGCTTGCACCAGGCGAGTTGCACATGCAGGCTTAGTCACAGCACTGAGGGTGAGCTTAGACGAATATTGGTGTTGAAGCACACAATGCAGCTCAGATGTGTTTGTGGACTGATGGCTGCTGATAGTAGGGTTGTCTGGGACACATGCAGGGGCAGTGGCACATACCCTCCGGTACACCAAGGTCCATTGAGGCACTTGTATCAACCATGTAGCCTTCCGAGACATGGAAAGGAGCAGCTCACAGGGACATGCAGCAAGGGACATACTCGGGTGCAGTGCATGTCTTTTCCACGTACTTCATGATAAATGCACTGCCAACTTTGTTTCGGTCATGGTGGTACGCAACTTGCTCTGTAGTCATGGCTTGCTATATGGGTCTGTCTGCTTACCCAGGGAACATTGCATGTTGTGTGAATTGTGACACATTGGTGTTCCATTGCCACGCACCCAGCAGCGGCTGCCTTACTGCATTGACTGTGTATGACCCGTCACAGGGGTGATGTTATATATGGGTACGAAGCATCAACCACAGATTGTCTGTTTGTAGAGTAGTCTGTTGCTATGGGGCATGTTTGGTGTTGTGTTTTTGTGCAATTGGCACGTACAGGTTGTTGACTGTGTCTCTCTTTGCAGCATTGCAGTGCTCCTGTAACCGGACCTGAGAGTGCAGGAGGCCAGCACTCAAAACCAGAGCTAAGTGTCTTGTTGTTTTTCTTACAAACTGCTCTGCATAGGCTTGCTGGGGAATGTACTGATGCATGGATGTATGTGTGGTTCAATATGGTATGTTTTTTTCTCCCTAATCACCCGTGATCCTATGCAATTTTGAAACCTGTACCCTCTACCCGGTGTTCCTGCTTCCCGTGCCTATCCAAGCAACGTTCCCTGACCCTCTTTCCCCACTGGGGTTGCGGATGCCTGTGTAAGCCCCGAACTTGCAGGCGCCAAAACCCTAGAGGGGGTGGTTGGTTCATACCACTCCTGAGCCTGGACTACAGAAGGCCATGACAATGATGTCCAAGTCTGTTTGGATTGTGTATGTGTTCATGCAGGTTGTACATTTTCGTGCATTCCCTAGTTTCATGTGTCATTCCTCCTCCCCTCTCCTGCCGCTCATTCCAGTCATCCAGTGTGTCAACACCTGTCCCGACTGCATATCCCTGAACCTCCTTCCCCACCAGGGTCTCAGGGGCCTGTGTGAGTTTGACCTTGCAGGCACCCGGGACATGGTGGGGGTGGTTGTTTCATGACACTCCCGCGCCTGTACAGGGGACCTCTGACAGTACACATCCATTCATGGTGCATCATCCTATGTCATGTACCACACATGTCTCACATCCTGTCGTGACATTGTTTTGCTGTGCTACCTTGGTTGTTGCATCATTGTGGTAGTACTTGGCCTTTGTGAGGTACTGCTACGTCAAGTCATCTACTGGAGGGTGTTTGGGTTTGTTTTTATGCCTTGGATTTTGTGATTTCGGAAATGAGTGTGGATTCTGAGGGTTCAGGCATCTTTTTACACACAAGGTGGGAGATGGTGACGAAGGGTAAATGTGATCCTGTGGCCAGGTGGAATTGAGGTTTGGAGGCTCCATGACCAGGTGCAGTTGTTCAGTGGGTCATGGTCATTTGTGAGGGGGGGGTTGTTGTTGATAGTTGCCTTGCCCTGCAGTGTGATGGGAACTCTGACATAGTAATGGTGGTATCCCATGTACATGTTGTGTTCTGCTGATCAATGCCTGTTCATGTGTTGTGTTTTCCTTTCAGGTGCGAGGGGATAGTTGTGGTTTGACATGCTGGGGTGTACACATGGTGGATGTTCACATGTGATGTGTAGGGAACACTGATGGTCACTTGAGTGCACATGCATATGTGGAGTGCATGTCCTTGCAGAACCACACACTTGCACTCTGATGCACTACATGTACTCCCACCCTTGCATATCCACGTGTACACTGTTTGCCTTCTGGTGCCCACTGTGTCCCGGCAGCACATGTTCTGTGACCGATCATGGATCCAGTACATGCCTAATTTGATGTTTGACGTGGTCTGTCACTTAGATGTGATGCTCAGGGTGTGCATCACACACAATGGCTGTTCACTGTGCTGTGCGCTGAGCAGTGTGATGCAGGAGTAGGACACTGCACACATGAGCTGCAGTGTTGATTTTGCAATGCATAATGTGCATGTAGACAGGCATTCATTGTGATGTTACGTCTACGACTGTTGTAATGCATTTGGAAATGACTTATTTTGGGTGTGAGGTTGTTGGTCTGTCATTTCATCTGATTCCGGGTCAGGCAGCAGTGTCCGATGCCACTGTGCATTTACGACATGGCAATGTCTACCTTATCGTTACCGCATTGGTGTATGGGTATTGCGTGCCATGTCATGTTGATGTTTGGGAGGGTTTGAGTGACATGACAGTGATGGCCAGGGCCTGGTTTTCAGGTGTGTGTGATGCACACCTTGCATGTCCGTGTCATCCGCTTCTCAGAGCAACTAGCTGGGGGTAGATTTCTCTCCGCAGCAGGGCCCTCCCCCTGGAACAGACTTCCGGCCTGACTTGAACTTGAGGGGAATCATCTCCAGTTCTGGAAGCACCTCAAAGACCTTCCTCTTTGCTTCTGCTTACTGTCTGCCTCTCCCTTGCAGAATTCTCCACTGGAACTGCACAGGAGCTGCAACTGGGCCACTCTCACCGACCTCGGTCCCTGGCCCAGCCACTCTCCACTTGCACTGCCTCCCTGGCAACCCCTGCACTGCAGTACTGTCTCTCTATCCCTACAGCCCTCCCTTCCCAGCACTTGTCTGCACTTACCTTTGTAGTTGCCACCAGGGGACCTATGTATTATTTTTTTGGGCTACTTCCCCTGTACTGGACTCCCCCCCACCCTTCCCCTTGCACTTTTCCCATTCCCCCTACCCCTGCACTTGCACGATCCCAATGACACCTGGCCTAGTAGTACCGTTCTCTGTGTTCCCTTGTTCCCCCCTCCCTGCCTCATTGCGCCTTGGAATACTTCTGTATGGCCCATATCATGTCATATGTCATATGTGTGCCTTTTGGTCACACAGGATAGCTTGTGTTTAAGTAGCTAGGGATGCAGACGATGTGGCACTTCCATGGCAACTATCTCAGGGTGGTAAGGTTGTGACAGTTGACTGTCTCTTTGTCATCATCGATTGTCACCTGGTATGTGCCAGGCCTGAGTGCACTCCGCAGGGGTGGGAGTTTAGGTGAAAGATGTGGCCACAAGCTGGGTCCGGGCTTCCTCGCCACGTGCCCTGTCCCCTCCCATGGGCAGCGCCTGTGGTTGGGGATGTGGGGGCACCACCATGTCCACCGGGACGCCCTATCGTGTTGCAACATTGTGCAGGACACATGTTGCCAAAATGATCCTGCACACTACTGGTGGTGCATAGAGTAGTTGCCCACCAGAGCGGTCAAGGTAGCGGAAACGTGACTTGAGCACTCCGAATGTGCGCTCCACTATGCCCCTGGTTGCAATATGGGCGGCGTTGTATCTTACCTGGGGTGGTGTGGTGGGGTTCCGGATTGGCGTCATCATGTGGTTGCTCAGAGGGTAGGCACTGTCCCCTGGGGAGAAGATAATAGTTGAGATTATTAGGGTTTGGATATTTGTCTGTGTGTGACTTGCACGCATGTGCAAGGGCATTTGTACTGACCTAGGAGCCATGTGTCGCCATGCTGCCCAGCTTCCAGGGCCCGGCTCAGGGCGGACATTCTGTATATGAAACTGTCATGGGTGGAGCCAGGGTAGTTTGCATAGACAGAGGTGATGATTCCCTTTGCATCACATACCACCTGTACATTAATGGAATGCCAGTGCTTGCGGTTTCGGTAGATGTGCTCAATGGCCCTAGGTGGACGTAGGGCCACATGGGTGCAATCTATGGCACCGAGCACTTTGGGGAAGTGTGCCACCCTGAAAAAATCCAGGACAACGGCCTGCCTTTCTGCGGGTGTTCTGGGCATGTATATGTGCCTGCGGACTGAGCCGCGCTGTCATGATTGCCAGTACCTGGTGTAGGCAGCGTGACTGCGTGGCCTGTGAGACCCCCCCACTATGGCAGTGGTCCGCTGAAATGACCCAGTGGCCAAAAAATGCAGGACATTGAGCAACTTCTCCAAGGGGCTCAATGCTTGGGAGCAAAGGGTGGGGGATGTGAGGTCATCTTCCCACTCCCTGACCAGGTCTAGGATGATATGGGGTGGAAACCTATACCTGCCATAGACCTGGTCGTCAGGCATCCCAAAAAGGCTTGTCCGTGGTGCGAAAATGCATGCCCTGGCTATTCTCCTCCTCCTGCGGTGTCCCACGATCAGTGCAGCGACAAATGGGGCATTCATCGTAGCTGTATATACGCGTTTGTTGTTTGTGCGCATTTTTATACTGTGCGCGGGGACGCTTCCACCTACCTTCGTGTGGCAGACGCATTGACGCCTGTGCACGTCTTTTGCCGTGCGCGTGTTTCCCGTATTCTGATACGGTCCGAGTGTCATCGCGTGTGATCGGAGGGAAGTGTGCGTACACGCAACTGGCCTGGGTATAAGTGTGTTTCGGGGTGCGCGGGAAGTTCCACACGCGATTAGCCTGGGTACGTGTGTTCCGGGGTGCCGGGAACTTTCACACACGATTGGTGGAAATCCACGTGTGTTCTGTCATCACGTGCAATGAGGGAAACACCTGCGCGCGTCACGTCACAGACGCGCTCACGCGCTAAGGGCCTTTGGTCCAATGAAATCGCATATGCTTGCTGCTGTGCATACGCGCATGGCCCTTTCCTCGTATTACACGCGGACGTGCAGTTTTTCACGCGCGCTGAAATGCGCATGCACGTCTGTACGCGTCACATCACAGGGGCGCTTGCGCTTGAGGGGCCTTCTGTCCAATGAAAATGCGTATGTGTGCAGACGCGCTTATGTGCTAAGGGCCTTTCCTCGAATTACACGCTGACGTGCAGATTTTTCACGTGCCAAATCACTCCGTATCAAGCTGGCCATGCGTATGCACACGGAAGACCACGCTCCTGCCCAGAAGGCCGAACTACTGCCCCCCAGAGCCCCGAGCACGCTCCCACCTGCTGCTGCCTGACTGCCTGCTGCCCACGTGCACTGCCATTTGCTGCCTGCACATCAGCCAGGGGTGCTGTTGCTGTGACCACCCCTGCTGGAACCGAAGACTCCCGACTGGGATTCCATCGCTCCACAGCCCAGCCCCAGGACCCAGTTGCCCACCCACTCCTGCCTCTGGGGTTGTCATGTCGGGGCAAACACCATCTGTGACCACTGACAACCCCCGGCCAGAGAGGCAGAGGGGCACCAGCTTCAGTGCCACCGAAGTTGGTGTCCTGGTGGAGCAAGTCCTGGGGCAGTATGATGCCCTCTTCGGAAGTTCCCGCGCCGACAATGAAGGACGGACTCGGATCTGGACTGACATCGTGACTGCCATCAACGCGAAGGGGGTGGCAGTCCGCGACTTACAACATGTCAGGAAGCGCTGGGAGGACTTCAGGTCCAGGACCCTGACCAAGGCCCGGCGCCTCTTGAAGGCAGCGGATGCCAAGGGGCGCTGGGGCCACTTGTCGGAAGAACAGATGAGGGTCCTGGAACGCATATCCCCAGCGCTCCACGTCCAGGTCCTAGAGAAGCAGACCCGTCTGGAATCGAGCGGTGAGTGTACATGCATCCTGATTGTGAGCAGTGCGTGTGGTGATTATTCGGTAGTGTGCAGGTTGCACATCTGTTTGTATGGGGTCGAGTATGGGTGGGGGTGTACAGGGCCGTGGGGCTGACACATGCGAGGGCTGTAATGTGTGAGACATGGATGGTGCTTGTGTGTGTAGGCTTGCATGCCAAATGCAGTTGTGTGGGCACACATGTTTGGATGAATGTGTATGTAAGTAGACATGTCCGTGATGTCACGCATGTATGTTGTTTTCGGCTGCATGTATCAGCACTGTGTACATGTGCATGTGTGTGTATTTGACAAGGGTGCAACAGTGATGCAACATGGATGCATGTGACAGCGGTATGTGGAAGCCTGATTGGCAGATGTGACATGGATGCCCGTCTGAACAATGCGACACTTGGCAGAGGTGTACACATGCATGCAAGTGTGGTGGTGTGTGTACATGTGTGGTGCACTTCCTGTGTTGCATGTGATGTTTGGCTCACCTTTGGCTGCTCATGCTGTTGTATGTGTATGGATGGTGGTGGCAGTTGCGATATGGCTGTGGTATGGCTCATGTGTGCGAGTTGTAATGACATGTGTGTTGGGGATTGTGATGACATGTCTGAGGTTTGCCAATGCCACTCATGTGCAACTGTCATGTGTGTATGTGTCCATTGTACAGTGCCCTGATGCCTGTGTTTTGTTTCTCCCTGTCTGCAGCGTCAACTGATGAAGAGGGCGGAGAGGGTGCTGTGGAGCACAGCGGCGGGGATCCCACCGCCAGCCGGAGACGCAAGGCCCGGCTCCCCTCCCGTGTTGTCATCTCGTCGGGGAGTGAGGAGTCTGGTGCCGCGTCCCAGGCCGCAGCTGCCGGGGGGAGGTCCAAGAGGCGGAGGTTGGAGTTGGACTCCTCGACAGCAGATGGGGCAGCTGGGACCCCACAGGGCCCAACAGGGGAAGATGGCACAGAGTCATCCAGGTTGGTGGGGGGTTTGGTGGAGGAGGAGGCTGTGCAAGCACCAGAGACGGGGTCTGGAGGTGGGGATCCCACTGGTGCTAGTGGTGCAGTGCAGGACCAGGGACAGGAGGCAGCACAGACCACCGCGGAGGTGCCTGTGTGCAATCCTGTCCCCGATCCTGTCCCTGCATCATCTTGCACCAGCAGGGATGCCTACGTCCAAACCCGTTTTCAGGCAGGGGATGAGCTGACGTCAACTGGCCTTCCTCTGCCTGCGGACGTGGCTATCCAGGTCCAGGTTGAGCCTGTCCTGGCTGGTGTGGCGTTGCGTCAACAGGCCATGCAAGGTGACCTGCAGTCTTTTCATGGAGAGACTGCACGTCATCTCGAATGGCTCGTTGACCACGTCAGCCTGCTGGGACAGGTCACCCAGGCCGGATTCCTCCGTCTGATGGGGCTTGCTCCGACCCCCCTCCTCAACTGGACCCCCTACGCGCGAGTCGTCCTCTGTGGCATCTTCCCACCCATCAGTCACCTGGGTGCCCTGTGGAGCTGCCTCTGACGGTGCGGCCAGGCTGGTGGAGGAGGCATCCCTGCCACAGTCGGGAGTCGGACGTCCGCAGGGGTGGCCACATCTACGACTGCACCCCAGCCGGCGGAGGATGTGCAGGCAGCAGGAGGCAGTGCACGGGCAGAGGCAGAGGAGCAGCAGCAACATGGTGGGAGCCATGAAGACTCGGGGCCTTCGACATCGGAGGGGCAGGCATCGGCCGAAGGGCAGTAGGACCCAGGACAGAGAGTGTCTTCCGTGTGGCAGCGGTTGGGCCACGCCATAGATGCGGAGCGGCGGCGGGCGGAAGAGGCGCGGCTCACAATGGTCAGGGCGGAGAACTCCATGCGGAGGGCCCTGAGGCGGGCCGAGTGCCTCGAGGCAATCCGCAGGGGGTTGGAGGAGGACACGGCGTCGTCCCTGCGGACCCTCGGGGCCATGGAACAGGACCGCCTCCGGGACATCGAACAGGAGTTCGATGATGCCCTGGCCCGGAACACCACGGAGTGAGCCGCTGGACTTGCCCGCCACCTTTGTATATAGTTCTTTAGTTTTATGTTTCCTTTGTTTGTTCTTATGATTTGGAGTCCACGGACACTGCTCCACTTTTTGTATATAGTTGCATTTTAGTTAGGGTTTTTTGTAGGTTTCCTTTGTTCAGTTGGGCTCATGGACCCTTGGAAGTTTTGTACATAGTTCTTCATTGGATTGATTTTATTTTTCATTTGACTTTGGACAACATTTTTTTGGATTAGGATTTGGTGTTTTTATTTTTTTAATCAGACATGCAGCTTATCTTTTTTTCATTGCCATTGTAGTTTGTTTCATTTCTTTTGCATTCTTTTTTTTTTAATACAATTTTGTTTTCATACTTCACTGTGTGGTATCATCTCATTGGTTTCATGCATGTCATGTTGGGTGTTTTCCCATTCAATTGCAACCATTGTGTGTGACGGACATGGGTTCATTTGCTTTATGAACATTGGGGGTGTAACATGTAATTTCCATTTCCATGTGGGTGAATGGGTTACTTGGTAGGGCTTTTTGGCTGTGGAGGCTGACCATAACGCACATGATTGGGGATTGTGAGGACCTGGTGGAGGCTGCCCATGGTGGCTGGGGGGAGGGGGTGATAGCGGACATGAGTGGGGGCATGGTGGGGGCTGGCCATGGTGGCTGGGGGGTGGGGGTGGTGGTAGACATGGGTGGGGGCCTGGTGGAGGCTGCCCCTGCACTGCTGGGGGGTGGGGGTGGTGGGAGACATGGGTGGGGCCTGGTGGAGGCTGCCCCTGGTGGCTGGGGTGTGGGGGTGGTGGGAGACATGGGTGGGGGCCTGCTGGCAGGTGCCCCACAGTGCTGGGGGGTGGGGGTGCTGGGAGACATGGGTGGGGGCCTGGTGGAGGCTGCCCCTGGGGGGTGGGGGTGGTGGGAGACATGGGTGGGGGCCTGGTGGTGGGTGCCCCTGCACTGCTGGGGGGTGGGGGTGGTGGGAGACATGGGTGGGGGCCTGGTGGAGGCTGCCCCTGGTAGGCTGGGGGGTGGGGGTGGTGGGAGACATGGGTGGGGGCCTGGTGGAGGCTGCCCCTGGTGACTGGGGGGGTGGGGGTGGTGGGAGACATGGGTGGGGGCCTGGTGGTTGGTGCCCCTGGTGGCTGGGGGGTGGGGGTGCTGGGAGACATGGGTGGGGGCCTGGTGGTGGGTGCCCCTGCACTGCTGGGGGGTGGGGGTGGTGGGAGACATGGGTGGGGGTGGTGGGAGACATGGGTGGGGGCCTGGTGGAGGGTGCCCCACAGTGCTGGGGGGTGGGGGTGGTGGGGAACATGAGTTGGACATGGGTGGGGGCCTGCTGGCAGGTGCCCCACAGTGCTGGGGGGTGGGGGTGGTGGGGAACATGAGTTGGACATGGGCCTGCTGGCAGGTGCCCCACAGTGCTGGGGGGTGGGGGTGGTGGGGAACATGAGTTGGACATGGGTGGGGGCCTGCTGGCAGGTGCCCCACAGTGCTGGGGGAGGGGGGTGCAGGGGTACATGGGTTGCACATGGGTGGGGGCCTGCTGGCAGGTGCCCCACAGTGCTGGGGGGTGGGGGTGCTGGGAGACATGGGTGGGGGCTTGGTGGAGGCTGCCCCTGCACTGCTAGGGGGTGGGGTGGTGGGAGACATGGGTGGGGGCCTGGTGGAGGCTGCCCCTGGTGACTGGGGGGGTTGGGGTGGTGGTAGACATGGGTGGGGGCCTGGTGGTTGGTGCCCCTGGTGGCTGGGGGGTGGGGTGGTGGGAGACATAGGTGGGGGCCTGGTGGTGGGTTCCCACTGCACTTCTGGGTGGTGGGGGTGGTGGGAGACATGGGTGGGGGCCTGGTGGAGGCTGCCCCTGGTGACTGGGGGCGTGGGGGTGGTGGGAAACATGAGTTGGACATGGGTGGGGGCCTGCTGACAGGTGGCCCACAGTGCTGGGGGGCGGGGGTAGTGGGAAACATGGGTGGGGGCCTGGTGGAGGCTGCCCCTGGTAGGCTGGGGGGTGGGGTGGTGGGAGACATGGGTGGGGGCCTGGTGGTGGGTGCCCCTGCACTGCTGTGGGGCGGGGGTGGTGGGAGACATGGGTGGGGGCCTGGTGGAGGCTGCCCCTGGTGACTGGGGGGTGGGGGTGGTGGTAGACATGGGTGGGGGCCTGGTGGTTGGTGCCCCTGGTGGCTGGGGGGTGGGGGTGGTGGGAGACATGGGTGGGGGCCTGGTGGTGGTTGCCCCTGGCGACTGGGGGGGTGGTGGGGAACATGAGTTGGACATGGGTGGGGGCCTGCTGGCAGGTGCACCACAGTGCTGGGGGGCGGGGGTGGTGGGAGACATGGGTGGGGGCCTGGTGGAGGCTGCCCCTGGTAGGCTGGGGGGTGCGGGTGGTGGGAGACATGGGTGGGGGCCTGGTGGTGGGTGCCCCTGCACTGCTGGGGGGCGGGGGTGGTGGGAGACATGGGTGGGGGCCTGGTGGAGGCTGTCCCTGGTGACTGGGGGGGTGGGGTGGTGGGAGACATGGGTGGGGGCCTGGTGGGGGCTGGCCCTGGGGAGTGGGGGGTGGGGTGGTGGGAGACATGGGTGGGGGCCTGGTGGTGGGTGCCCCTGGTAGGCTGGGGGTTGGGGGTGGTGGGAGACATGGGTGGGGGCCTGGTGGAGGCTGCCCCTGGTGACTGGGGGCTGGGGGTGGTGGGAGGCATGGGTGGGGGCCTGGTGGTTGGTGCCCCTGGTGGCTGGGGGTGCTGGGAGACATGGGTGGGGGCCTGGTGGTGGGTGCCCCTGCACTACTGGGGGGTGTGGGTGGTGGGAGACATGGGTGGGGGCCTGGTGGAGGCTGCCCCTGGTAGGCTGGGGGGTGGGGGTGGTGGGAGACATGGGTGGGGGCCTGGTGGAGGCTGCCCCTGGTGACTGGGGGGGTGGGGGTGGTGGGAGACATGGGTGGGGGCCTGGTGGTTGGTGCCCCTGGTGGCTGGGGGTGCAGGGGGACATGCGTTGGTGGGCAGTAGTGCAAGTTGACATGTGGGTTGGCTGGGGGGCATGGCCATGGTGGATGGGGTGCCTGCAGGACATGTGCAGCGTAGTCCCCTGTGGTGTGAGCCACCTGCAGGTGCCGTGGAGGGTGTAGAGGGAACACCTGGGAGGGCCCACACGTGCAATTCACGTGTGGTGCTCCCCGCGCACCCCTGAAATACACATACCCTGATGGAATCGCGTGTGGAACTTCCCGTGCACCCCTGGAATACACGTACCCTGCTGATTTCGCGTGTGTAACTTCCCCCGCACCCTGAAATACACGTACCCTGCTGATATCGCGTGTGGAACTTCACGCGCACCCCGAAATACACGTACCCTGATGGAATCGCGTGTGGAACTTCACGCGCACCCCGAAATACACGTACCCTGATGGAATCGCGTGTGGAACTTCCCGCGCACCCCTGAGATACGCGTACCCTGCTCGCACAGGCACTATTGCTGTATGTTGCCACTTTTGTAATGCGCACGGACGCTACCGCCTGCCTTCGTGTGGGGGACGTGTTTGGGCTTGTGCATGTCTTTCGCTGTGCGTGGCTTTGCCCTATTCGATTCCATGAATATGTGTGGTTCGGGTGCGTGTGGGCGTTCCGTCTGCTTCCCTGCAGTACATACCCAGTTACGCTCTTGTTTTCGCGAGTTGTTCCCCATTCCGCGCGTTACGCCCCGTGTTCCGCCCACTTTCTAGTGTATGCGCAGAGGTTGTGCGCTTTCACTGTGCGCGTCGCGCACGTCTTTCAGGATGTTGCAGTGACATGTGCGCCATGCACGGGTTTGGCGCACATCCCGAGGAAGACACGCGCAGGGACTTCCATGAATCGCCTGTTTTTTTCTGCTTGCGCATAGATTTTCGGCGCACGTTTGTTCCATGAATCGGCCCCTAAGTCATTTAAGGGGGTGTAGTCATTAGATAATTGATTTTTTTTGTTGCTTCCACTGTTTTATGTTGTGTTTTTGCTTTTAATTTATATTTGCTCATTATCTCTTGATATTTGTTATCACTCTGTTTCCTCACCGGCACAATTTTTATTAAGGAAAATCTGGTGCTAGAGCTGCAGGTAGTTTAGATGATTTTTGGTTAGTGGTTTTGGGTATTTGTTTACCTAATTTATTCATTTTTGTATTGGGTTTAGCTTGAAACTAATTAAACACGGATGCTGCTTTCATAGGTTGTATAGACAGGGATTTTCCCTTGTGTTCAACCACAATCACTGGAGTGATATGCTTGTCCACTGTGGTGGTATTTCGGCACAAAAGGTTCACATCTACGCTTTTTGAAGATGTTATTTTCTGGGAGTCGATAACAGATAAACTTGTCAGTGATGAGTTCTGAGTAGATATTGCTAAGTTGTCTATTTGTTCCTCGTTTATCAGGTAATTTGTGAACTTTTCATTTTTTTCAATTCTAAAGCATTTTCACGTGTTCCATATTTCGTGTCAAAATCTTCTATACAACTAACAAGCTTGTTAATTTGTTTTTCTTGGTTAAGCAACTAAAATTTAAAGTTTCAAAAAGTTTATGGGGAGAGACCATTGTTATATTCATTGCATTTAAAGTGATCACTAACAGAGGTGACTGATCTGCAGATTCTGTGTGATGTTTGGGTTCAGGCATGGCCTGTGGTCTACGGGGAGTGGGTACAATATAAGATAGTGAGTGATCGATCACTGTGTGAATAGATTGATCAAAGAGACTGTTTTATTGATCTAATTGTGTCCCTGGTTCCTGCGGGCCGTCAATAAACGGAGAAAAGCACTTCGGTACACCAATACGTGTGTTATTTAAATTCCCTATTCCTTGTCCATTCCCATATTCATCACAAACCTGGTTGGGGCCGTGTCTGGTGTCGTTCAAACATGGCAATGATTTTTCATTCTCCCGTTGACCAGCCACTTCTACAATGACTGTTCCAATGTATGGTATAGCTGGAGGGACGCAATCCTCAGTTAAATCAATTAATTGAGTTTCAACCTGCGCTCATATGTCGCCGCTTTTATACCAGTTAGTAGTTGGGTGTCTGTTAAGGAAGTGTTGTGATTATTAGAATGCAACCCAGTTACTTTAGCTGGCAACAGACCGTTATTTGTTAAAACTGCTGTCTCGATGTGTTTCAGCACCATTTCACTCAACTCTTGGTGTCGGGTGTGACAAAACTCCCGTATATCTCCATCAGGTTTCTTTGGTCAACTGAAAAAGATGAAACTCCCGCCAATTTTTTTCTACTTACTATGGTCGAGGAGGTTTCATGGGATTTGATTTAAGAGTCACAGATGTTCGCGATATAGCTGGATATTCAGGCATGCTTGTTTTAAGTGTGTACAACCCTCTCAGCATATTAGGTGAGTGAAATTGCAAATCTAAATAAGCAAGGTTTCTTTTCTCACTTCGCTCGCCCTACTCGCCCTAACAACCACAACAGCTCTTGTCGAACAGCTCTTTGCCAGGAATGCGGGCGCGCGGATGCACGTGCGCTCTGCTGATATAGGAGTTGTGGGAAAGGGGGGTGGCTTTTTGAAACAGATGCAAGTCATCACTGTTTTCGCATAACAAGGGGAAAACAAGAAGAAGTATGAGTATTCAGTCACTGTGCTTTTCCAGGTGCGAGTCTCTGAAGAAGTCTTGCCTTTCTCACCAGAATGCAGCACAGTTCAAATACGCCGTCTTCACAATAAAGTCCATGGAAACCCAGCACGATTCAAGAGCACACAACAGCTCTTGTCGGACAGCTCTGTGCCCGGAATGCCGGAATGCACACGCACGCGCGAATGCACATGCACTCTGCTTATATAGGAGTTGTGGGAAGGGGGAGTGATTTTCTGAAACGGATGCAAGTCGTCACTGTTTTCGCCAGAATGCAGCACAGTTCAAAAGCGTTGTCTTCACAATAAAGACCACGGCAACCCTGCACTTTTCAAGAGCACTCCAGCCACAACAGCTCTTGTCGGTCAGCTCTTTACCTGGAATGCGCATCCTTGTCGCCTAAAATTCCTGAAAATTCCAAAAAATGCATCCTATGCAGCCCAAAAAGGCCTAAAAACGCATCTTAGGGCTCCAAAAATCTAGAAAATGTTGTTGGCCCGAAAAATGTGTGAGAGACCTATGAATGTCCCAAAAACATATGCAGCCCAGCCTGAAAAAGGCTTTAAACTGCATCCTAGTTCCCTGAAATTCACAACATTATTTTCGCCCCCAAAAATGCATCCTACACCCCTAAAGTCCAAATGTTGGTAGCCTGAAAAGTGTGTCAGAAACATTGGCAGCCTGAACAAGGCCTTAAACTGCATCGTAGACCCCTGGAATTCCTCAAAACGCATCCTACGCAGCCCAAAAAGGCAGAAAAACGCATCTTAGGCCTCCAAAAATCTAGAAAACTTTGGAGGCCTGAAAAAGGGGTTTACATGCATTCTAGACTCCCTAAAGTCCAGAAAATATTGATAGCCCCAAAAATGTGCCAGAGAGGTCCGAATGTCCCCAAAACATTGACAGCCTGAACAAGACCTTAAACTGCATCCCAGAACCCTAAAATTCCTGAAAACATTTTCAGCCCAAAATACGCTTTCTATGGAACCCAAAAAGGCCTAAAAATGCATCTTAGGCCTCCAAAAATCTAGAAAGCATTGGAGGCCCGAAAAGGTGGTTTACATGCATCCTAGAACCCCTACGGTCCAGAAAATGTTGGTGGCCCTAAAAATGTGTCAGAGAGCTCTGAATATCCCAATAACAGTGGCAGCCTGAAAAAAGCCTCAAACCGCATCCTAGACCTCTGGAATTCCCAAAAACATTTTCACAGTGAAATATACAGCCCTGAAGTTCCAGAAAATGATGGCAGCCCAAAAAAGGCCTTAAAACGCATCTTAGGCCTCCAAAAATCTAGAAAACATTGGAGGCCGGAAAAAAGGGTTTATATGCATCCTAGACCTGTCATGATGCCTGCCCCCGGGAAACCAGACCAGGCCCAGCAGCCCCGGAAGCAGGCATCATGCCACTTGGAGCATGCCCAAAAGCCCCAGTTAGGGGCTGTTTGGGTGCAGTCCTGGCTCCTATGGCGCCAGGCTCATAAGGATAAAGTCAGTCCTGCCGCCATGGGCGCCAGGCTCATCAGTGATAACTTACCTGAAGCAGACCATGCTGCATACTCACCTGATGCAGACCATGCTGCATGAAGACCCAAGCCAAATGAGGCTTAGGAGGGACTATTTTACTGAAGGGACTATTTTGTTACTTGGGTGAGGCTGTGGAAGAATACTTACTGGGACTTCTTCCAAGGCTATTTAAGCCACGCCCGGACAGCCACACGTGCTTCGCGTTATTCTGCTTGCTGCAGCGTAACGCTCACTGTGTCTTCAGCAGCTCCAGTCTTCAGCCACGCCCGCTTCAGTGTCATGATCTCTGCTTCCAAAAGATCAGGACTTGCCCGACTCCCTTGGAAGCAGACCCATAACCCCGGTTCCGAGTGCCAGCCAGTCCCAATTGGGACCTTTTGGACCCTGTCCTGGCGCCAGTGGCACCAGGCTCATAAAGATGCCCAGTCCCAGCGCTGGAAGCGCCGGGCTCATAATGCTTGGGTGGACTTACCTGCAGCAGACCATGCTGCTTACTTACCTGCCAGTTGAACCCCTGATCCTCTTCTGTTTGGGACTACTTTTCCTGTTGGGTGGGGCAGGAGCCACTCCCTAGGTTCAGAACACTGGAACTCTTCTGGAAAGTAGGAACTCTTTTCTTACCTAGGCGTGGCTGTGGAAGGAGACACCTAAGCACTACAGGAGGCTATTTAAACTACACCCGATGGATGAATCTTGCTTTGTGTTATTCTGCATTCTCTGCAGCAGAACGCTCATCGTGTCTTCTGCTTCTGATCCTGGGCCTAAGGGAACAAAGGCTTACCATCCTGGAATCCAGTCTTCAGCAGCACCTGTAAAGACAAAGAAAGAACAGGTTAGCACTACGGTCTTCAGTGGCAGCGCATCTCTTACCTGGTCCATCGGCTGTCACCAATGCCTCGCGCTGCATTCTGGCATCTGAAAGACAAAGGCTTACCTACTCTTCGCATGCTCCGGAGGTCTTCGCACTGCATTCCGGCATCTGAAAGACAAAAGCTTACCAGCTCTTCGCACGCTCCGGAGGCCTTCGGCGCTGCATCCCGCATCTGAAAGACAAAAGAAGGTGCGTTTAAAGACATTGGGCAACTTTATTACTCACGTGCCATTACTCCTTCCCACGCCGAATCCAGTGGGTATTCCAGCACCCTTCAGCTTCTCTAAAGCTCTGAACTTGTACCTGCAAGATAAAAGGGACAGTTAGTGCGCATCGTGAAGCAGGCTACAAGCGCTTACTTACGTGCTTCCAGGCGCTTCTATTCCTCACGCGGGTTCTATCCTCAACTCTCATCAGCCCGCCATCCGCCATCGCCGGAACCCTGCAAAACAAGAGATATCATTACAAAAGACTTTCAAGACATTTGAAGTGCCCAGAACTTACCGTTCGTGCAGTTAACGACGGACAGCAGTCCTCTGAGGTCAAGAGGCCTGCACCCTTATCCAGTGAAGAAACTGGTTACGGCACCCTGCCCCGAGGCAGATGGAGGGCTCGGCGTTCACTTACCTAAGGTGAGGGAGTTAACCTTTGGGGTTCTACAGGAGAAGAGATAGGGAAGAGGAGAGAGGCACCCAATAACTCCAGTTCATTAATCCCATATTTTCTATCTGCAGACATCTTACTCTTCGAGTCAGACATACAGTGCACAGAGGTCCAGCCCAAAGAGCCAACCGTGTGTTACACATCACCTTTGAAGATACAGCATTCACCCAGTCAAGACCAGCGCCTCTGCGGGAATCAGGTGAGCGTTACATTCAGTCCTGGGACACCTGAAACAAGAAGAAAAGAAAGCTAAAGGTTAGAACAGGAGTTTTAACTTTAATCCTTACCTGAATCCTGATTCATCTCGCCACGGAGCTGAAAGACAGAAGTCTTTGAAGCATCGCTTCGCATTCCTACGGCGCAGCGCTGAACTCACCTGCTTGGCGGTTCTTCAGCATTCCATCACGCTCCCTCCATCTCGCGGCCGCCCTCCGACACCTAAGGAGACAAAGACAGCAAGGTGAGCAAGGGGACTCTCTAAGAGTATACAAGCTACCCCCAAAGACTTACCTGGTTTACCATGGGGGGTACTCACCTCATCTCGGGTCGGCGCAGTCAACTCTGCTTCCTCGCCGTACCCCGGCCCCTAAGGGGAGAAAGCAAAGACAATACAACTTACCCCCCCAAAAACTTATCTGATTTACCACGGGGGGTCTCACCTCATCTCGGGTCGGCGCAGTCAATTCTGCTTCATCGCCGTACCCCGGCCCCTAAGGGGAAAACCACAATAGACTTACCTGAATCTTACCAATTGCCATTTGGAAATCTTCGAGTGGTTAATCGGCAACCTGCAAGGAATCGGACAGAGTGAAGATCAGACATTTGAACTCTTATGAACAATTGGACTTTAGAGCCAATACTGGAACTCACCAATTCCTCTACGCCAGTGCAGTAACTGGTCATCAACGCGCCCTTGCGTTCGACGCAGGATGGAGAGCTCATCCTTCCAAACCATCAGGTGAGACTAGGAGGGGACATCAAGAGTGATCTGTGGGAAGACAACGGGAGTGGGGAAGGTGAGTTGACACTCAATTCCACGGGTGGTTAATTCCCTTTCTCCTTTGCAGAAGAATATTCCTGCGAGCCAGACAAACTAGGCTGAGCGGGCCAGTCCAGTCAGTCATCTCGGCGCTACGCGTCACGTTGGTGGAAACAACAGCGGCCCAGTTCCGATCGACGCCCCCGTGGGAACCAGGTGAGCGTAACAGAACGCGAAGCCTACCCACAAATACCCACCTGGGCGTCACGGAGACCTCGGAAACTGATCAGTTGGCCCAATTATTAGGGGAATCAAGGGCCGAAGTGCATTCCGCCCACCAAGAAACTAATGCCCTCAGGAGGGAACTGATAGTGTCAAAAGAACGAACTGATGAGTTGGCCAGACAACTATTACAAAGCCAGACTGGACAAACACCTCTACCAGGACTTGGGGCAAGTCCAGCTCCTGTACCATCGAGTAAACCGGTGCAGATAAATTTACCTGGAGCCGTTCCTTTGGCTCCGCCTGAACGCTTTGCCGGAGACCCAAAAGGGTTTGCAATATTCATGAATCAATGCCGCTTGCACTTTTTATGTAGACCTGGAGCTTTCCCAAACGATCAGGCCAAGGTAGCCTTTGTACTGTCATATCTCAGCAGCAGTGCGGCGGATTGGTCCATTCCACTAGTTAACCAGGATGACCCGATTCTTCGAGATTTCCAGGGTTTTCGAACAAGGATGGAAAGACTATTTGCCCGACACTCCCGAGGACAGGCTTTGGACAACAAACTTTTATCCCTACGGCAAGGTAACCAGGATCTTTTATCTTACATTGCAACTTTCAATAGATTAGTAGTGGAAACCGAATGGCCTGAAGCCAAGCGAATCACATTATTCCATCGAGGACTTCGAGGAGAATTCAAAGATGTTTTGGCCCAAATCATGAACCCGCCTCAAGACTGTGCTGAATATATAGATCTAGTGGTCCAGTTAGATCACAGACTTCAAACCAGGAAGGCTGACCGAACCAAGTTTGAGAATAGGGTGTTGGTTAAAACCCACGTAAGCTCCAAGGGAGTAGATGCCTCAGAACCTATGCAAATCGGGGGGTTAAAGGACCCTTAACCCAGAAGGAAAGAGATAGAAGACGGCAACTGCAATTATGTTTATATTGCGGAACTACGGGTCATTTTCTTCGGAACTGCCTTTTAAAACCACCCAAGAAAATTATAGGAGCAGCAGACGAAAACCATGTGAAACATGACTCGGGAAATGACCACGCCCGTCAAGCGTAGAGGTCCGCTTGCCGAGCTTAAAGAAGGACACTCTGACCTCGCATTTCACCATACCCATGGTCCTTGTAGATCCAGAGCAGCCATCACGCATGCACGCGGTAAAGGCGTACGTAGACAGTGGAGCCATAGGAAATTACTTGGACTGGGAATTGGCTACCAGGATGAATCTGTCTCTCACCCGCAAGACCACGGCCGATGTTGTCACCACTGTAGATGGAACGGAAATTGCCTCTGGACCCGTAACTCATTCCACTGCAGAGATGACATTGCTGAGTCAAGATGGGCACCGAGAGGCTATGGTGTTTGACTTAATCAAGGCCCCACAGTTTCAGCTGATACTGGGGATACCCTGGTTGGAAAAACATAATCCCTGTATTGATTGGCGAGAGAAGAGACTAACCTTCCCAGAATGTGCTCACACCTGCTACCCAAGGAAAACTAAAAACTCAGTCCTGGCCCCAGTAATTCCAGTAGCCATACAATTACCTGTTGAATACCAAGACTTTCAGGATGTCTTCCAAAAGGAACAGGCAAACACTTTACCACCTCACAGATCGTATGATTGTCAAATAGATCTTGTACCTGGAGCACAACCACCTTGCAGCAGAAACTATGCCCTTACGGAACCCGAAAATCTCCATTTGCGCCAGTACCTTGACCAGTACCTTGCTAATGGCTTCATTCGCCCGTTCAGGTCCCCTGCATCTTCAGCTTTGTTCTTCGTACCTAAAAAGGAAGGCGACCTTAGAACATGTATAGACTACCACGCACTGAATCAGACAACCATCAAGAATCGATACCCACTGCCTTTGATCCCAGAACTACTAGACCAGGTGAAGGACGCTTGTATATACACGAAACTGGACCTGCGGGGGGCATATCATCTGGTATGTGTCAAAGAGGGTGACGAATGGAAGACTGCTTTTCACACCAAGTACGGACTATTTGAGTACCAGGTGATGCCCTTCGGACTATGCAATGCACCAGCAGCCTTCCAGTTCTTCATGAACGATGTCCTCCGAGAGCTTATCGATGTTTGTGTGGTCATTTACATCGACAACATCTTAGTATACTCCTTATCGGAATCTGAGCATGTAAAACACGTCCGAGCAGTCCTAGAGAAGTTACGCCTGCATAAATTATATGATAAACTAGAAAAGTGCATCTTCCACACTACGGAAGTGGAATTCCTTGGATATATTCTGACCCCGAGAGGAATCCGGATGGATACACGTAAAGTGGATGCCATTCTTAATTGGCCTTAGCCAAGTTCAATCAAAGGAGATCAAAGCATGCTTGGCTTTGCCAATTTCTACCGCAGGTTTATCCCGGACTTCTCGCACATTGTACATCCCATTACAACCCTATTGCGAAAAAACAAATGCTTTGTGTGGACAAAGGAAGCCGAGAACGCCTTCCAAGAGTTAAAAGCTAAATTCACATCTTCTCCCAAATTAAGACACCCGCGCCCCGAGCTTCCCTACATAGTGGAAACAGATGCATCCAGCTCAGCCATGGGAGCAGTCCTCTCCCAAAAGGATCCCTAAACGAACCAGCTTCACCCAGTGGCGTTTTGGTCCAGAACATTTTCGGCCCCCGAATTAAACTATGCCATAACCGACAAGGACCTGCTGGCCATCAAGTCCGCCTTCAAGGCTTGGCGGCACTATCTACTGGGTGCCAGACATACCATCACGGTCATCACCGATCACCACAACTTACATTACCTAAAGACAGCCAAAGCCCAATCTTCGCGCCAACTCCGTTGGGCATTGTTTTTCGGCGAGTTTGATTTTGTAATAACTTATCGACCAGGTTGTAAAAATGGTAAAGCAGATCCCTTGTCCCGGATTGGAATGGGAGAAGCAGAAATAACTTTAGAACCTGTACCCATAATTCCGGAACAGAGAATCCTTGGCCTGACATCCATACAAACACTGGAGGACATTCAAAACAAGATCCACCAGCTCTTTGATTCCGTTGCCCTACAGGACTGGGCAAAGAAAGGTCCAGAGTACTTGGTCACTGATGATTTACCTTATTACCAAGGCCGGCTATTTTTATCGCAAAATGAACTACAGGAACTGGTCATTTCCCATTACCATGACACCTTAATAGAAGGGCATCCGGGTATTGCAAAAACCGAAGCTAAAATTAGGAAGCAATTTTGGTGGCCCACCTGGCGAAAGGATGTCAGGTCATTTGTCATGTCTTGTGGCATTTGCGCACAAAATAAAGGGCAAAAGAAAAAACCTGCTGGATTATTGCAACCATTAGACATACCACCTACCCCTTGGCATACCTAGTCATTAGACTTTATCACGGATTTACCCCCGTACCAAGGTTACAATACCATTCTAGTTATTGTAGATCTTTTTTCTAAAATGGCCCACTTCATTCCTTTAAAAGGGATACCTTCAGCTTCAATCCTGGCCAAGGAATTCCTTGAAAATGTTGTCCGCCTGCATGGCTTTCCTTCAGTGTTAATTTCAGATCGGGGCAGTCAATTCATTTCACATTTTTGGAGAAAATGCTGCCAACTGGCACAAATTGATGTTAGGCTTTCGACCAGTCACCACCCTCAGACCGACGGTCAAACGGAGAGGACCAACCAGACTCTTGAACAGTACCTACGTTGTATGCTACATCAGTCTGAGGGGAATTGGAAAGACATTCTGTGGATCGCAGAGTATGCGTATAATAATTCCGTACACTCAGGAACTGGACAAAGTCCTTTTTTTACCGTTTATGGGCACCATCCTCGAACCTCGGATTTGGACTCACCCCAGCATTTAGAGATGCCCGCAGTGGACCATCTCCACGCTGTCATTACACAAGCCTTTAAGGAAGCAACCATCCATTTACAGAAGGCTAAGGAAAAATACAAAAGAAATGCGGATCAGCACAGAAGTGAAGCTCCTCAATACCAAATAGGGGACAAAGTATGGTTAGCCGCTAAGCATTTACCACTCAAGGGAGGTCGGACCTTTAACCCCAGGTATTTGGGACCTTTTTCTATTAAGGCGATTATTAACCTAGTGGCCGTCAAGTTGGACCTACCGGGACATATGCAAATCCATCCCGTCTTCCACGTGTCTCTTTTAAAACCAGTGCAACCAGGAACTAGGCTAACCACTCCACCTGAACCTATCCTCATAGACGGAGAATCCGAATTCGAAGTCAAGAATATTTTGGACTCAAAAAGAGTGAGATCAAAACTCTTTTACCTAATTGACTGGAAAGGTTATGGTCCGCAGGAAAGGTCTTGGGAACCTAGTGACCACGTGCATGCACCTCGTTTAGTGAAGAGGTTCCACCAGGAATTTCCAGACAAACCACGGCCAAGGGGGAGCACGACTTTAGGAGGGGCCTTGAGGGGGAGTGCTGTCATGATGCCTGCCCCCGGGAAACCAGACCAGGCCCAGCAGCCTCGGAGGCAGGCATCATGCCACTTGGAGCATGCCCAAAAGCCCCAGTTAGGGGCTGTTTGGGTGCAGTCCTGGCGCCTATGGCGCCAGGCTCATAAGGATAAAGTCAGTCCTGGCGCCATGGGCCGCCAGGCTCATCAGTGATAACTTACCTGAAGCAGACCATGCTGCATACTCACCTGATGCAGACCATGCTGCATGAAGACCCAAGCCAAATGAGGCTTAGGAGGGACTATTTTACTGAAGGGACTATTTTGGTACTTGGGTGGGGCTGTGGAAGAATACTTACCTGGGACTTCTTCCAAGGCTATTTAAGCCACGCCCGGACAGCCACACGTGCTTCGCGTTATTCTGCTTGCTGCAGCGTAACGCTCACCGTGTCTTCAGCAGCTCCAGTCTTCAGCCACGCCCGCTTCAGTCCTGGGACACCTGAAACAAGAAGAAAAGAAAGATAAAGGTTAGAACAGGAGTTTTAACTTTAATCCTTACCTGAATCCTGATCCATCTCGCCACGGAGCTGAAAGACAGAAGTCTTTGAAGCATCGCTTCGCATTCCTACGGCGCCGCGCTGAACTCATCTGCTTGGCGGTACTTCAGCATTCCAATTCGCTCTCTCCATCTCGCGGTCACCCTCCGACACCTAAGGAGACAAAGACAGCAAGGTGAGCAAGGGGACTCTCTAAGACTATACAAGCTACCCCCAAAGACTTACCTGATTTACCATGGAGGGTACTCACCTCATCTCGGGTCGGCGCAGTCAACTCTGCTTCATCGCCGTACCCCGGCCCCTAAGGGGAAAACCACAATAGACTTACCTGAATCTTACCAATTGCCATTTTGGAAATCTTCGAGTGGTTAATCGGCAACCTGCAAGGAATCGGACAGAGTGAAGATCAGACATTTGGACTCTTATGAACAATTGGACTTTAGAGTCAATACTGGAACTCACCAATTCCTCTACGCCAGTGAAGTAACTGGTCATCAGCGCGCCCCTGCGTTCGACGCAGGATGGAGAGCTCATCCTTCCAAACCATCAGGTGAGACTAGGAGGGGACATCAAGAGTGATCTGTGGGAAGACAACAGGAGTGGGGAAGGTGTGTTGACACTCAATTCCATGGGTGGTTAATTCCCTTTCTCCTTTGCAGAAGAATATTCCTGCGAGCCAGACAACTAGGCTGAGCGGGCCAGTCCAGTCAGTCATCTCGGCGCTACGCGTCACGCTGGGGGAAACAACAGCAGCCCAGTTCCGATCGACGCCCCCGTGGGAACCAGGTGAGCGTAACAAGACTCCCTAAAATCCAGAAAATGTTGGTAGCCTGAAAAATGTCTCAGAGATCTCTGAATATCTCAGAAAACATTGGAAGCGTGAAAAAGGCTTTAAACAGCATCCTAGACCCCTGGAATTCCCAAAAACATTTTTACCCTGAAATATGCGTTCTACACCCATGAAGTTCCAGAAAAAGTTTGCAGCCCAAAAAAGGCCTTAAAACGCATCCTCGGCCTCAGAAAAAAATATACAAAATGTTTGAGGCTCCAAAAAGGGCTTTACACGCATCCTAGACCCCCTAAAGTCCAGAAAATGTTGGTGGCCATTACTAATATGCATCTTGAAGAGCACTGAAAAAGCAAACCCTCTCAAGTCACACCTAAAAAGTGAGGTGGGAAGGTGGGAAGAAAGAACAATGAAACAAGGGTTGGTTTTAGTTAAGGACTTAAAATAGTTTTCTGTTTGTTTTGCACCAGACCATATTGTAGGATGCCTTGTTCGAAAAGTTCCAAAAGGGAGCCTGTTCCAGAGCAAAGGGCCTTGTATAGCTCGTAGGATTTAATTAATCATGTTTTAGTCAGGGCAGTTGGCAACGTCTTGTATCTTGACTGTGGGTGATCTGAGAGTCCTTGTGGGTTGGTAGCGCAAGAGGGATTTAGTGAAGGAGGCGTGCCTTTTCTTCCAGGAAATTTAAAGGGGTTGATATAGTGTTTTCAGCAGTATCCTCCATCTGTTTACCACTGTAAGGATGTCAGGGCTAGTTAGATGTGGTCTTGGCTCCTTAGGCCAAACATGAGTCTTGCCTCCCTGTTGTGGACCAGCTTTAGTTGTTTAAGCAGATACATAGAAGGCCACAGTAAAGTCCATAAAAGTAGACAATTTTGCACAGTACTTGAGCCAGTTCCACTCTGAGTCATTCCTCAAAGGTGGTGAGTTTTCTTTAAGGAGGTGGTGTTGCAGGTGAGGGCTCTTAGCCCGAGGAATGATTTAGTGGGCCAGAGATGATGCAAGTAAAATATAACTCATAGAGCTTGCACCACAGCCAAATACTCATCACAGCCCTAATTTCCCTGAGGTACCAACAAAGCCTCAGCACAGCCTCAGGTACCAATTAGAACCTCTGCAAAGCCTGGGATATCAAACATTGTCTCTGCACAGCCAGATGTATCACCAGGGCCTCAGCACAGCAAGCAGCACCACACAGAGCCTCAAAACAGTCATTGGTGCACCAGAACCTGCAGTAGCAAACTGGGCTAGAGGTACCAAACAGACTCTGATCAGTGCCTAAGGTAGAAGATCATGAAGCACCACTAGAGGCTGAGCATGGCCCGTGGTACCAACAGATCTTCAGCATAAATTAGGGTCCCTATGGAATCTCAGAACAGCCTTCGGTACTAAAAGTGCATAGGCCTTCCCTAAAGTGCCAGATCTTCACTACACGAGACACCTACAGAGCCTCCTTGTAGCTTGAAGTTGTCCTTAAGATTCATCATAGTTTGAGGTGGCAAGTGCCACACATGATCATTGCTGGAGTCTATCAGCTCATTCACACCTTACACACAGTTGGTTCCTCTACACCCCCACAGGGTTCACAGGTATGAGAAGGGAGCTTATGGGCCACAAGATAATTTGGAGTGCACATTTAGATAGTGTCATTAAAAAGCTTGATGTGTTTAGCCTGCATTTATTGGGAGCATAACAAGTAGGGCTAGGGAGTGCATGTCCCTCCAAAGAAACCTTGCCAGAGCACATGTAGTAGCACTCAGCAATAGTATGCATGAAAAAATAAGTCACTGGAGACTTGAATCAAGAATGGAACACAAGAAAATGAGGCTAGCATGGGATGATAATGCCCTGTGTAAGTATATACACTGGAGCATACCAAGGATACAGTGTAGCCACAGAACAACAGTAAGAACATGTATCCAAGTGCTAAGTCTGGAAAGAAAAGGGAATATCACTGTATTAAAAAAAGTAGGATTTTGCTTGTTATAGAATAGGCTCATTTCAAGGGAGAATTCTTAGAGCAGAACATGATTGTGGTCTGCGCACCACGTCCACAAATCCTGCCGCACAAAATGATACAGCACATCGTCTGATGCACAGTACATCATGCTTTGGGGGAAAGCGTCTGGTGACTGAAAAGAAGTGGAAAGCAGAGCCAGTGCAGTGGTGCTGCAGAAGTTGGGTATGGGGGCGGGCTCCCCCATAAAATGGTCAAGAGGTAGGGGGAAGTGAAAGAGAGACCTTGCGTGGGAAGCATTGAGTGGCCGTTCTTCTGCAACATCGCTCTTTCACAAGCGATGTTCGGACATAGATCAGCAAAATAGCATTAGCAGCTCATGGGATGTATTCATGAAATGCTGCTAAGAGATGTTAACGTTCCTATGGACCATTATTGGCAAAGGTCAGTGTGGATGGGCTTTAACTCATAATGGATAACTTTATGCCTGATGGTACCAAAAGAGTATCAGCACAACATGGGGGTACCGAAATAGCAACACCATTGCCTAAGGTAGTAGACCTCGCACTGCCTGAGACAGCCATAGACCTTCGGCACAGGCTGACGGAGTAGATGCAGGGTTGTCCAGCTCCAGGCCTCAAGGGCCGGAAACATGTTGGATTTTCAGGATACCTTATTAATATTCATGAGATAAATTTGCCTAAAACAATTCAAAATGTATCCACATTTTTTCTCATGAAATGAGGGATATCCTGAAAATATTTATCAGGGGAGGAAGCCCGGTAAAGCACTGACTTAAACAGGTTAGCAGTGTTTACTTTGTCTATATCCGGGTGGATAGTAGTCAGTGTATATAGAGAGGCAAAGCTAGTATGCAGATGCTAGAGATTTAAAAACCTTTAGGAGTCAGGAGGGGGAAGGACCAGTCGCAGTTAAAAAGATAGAAATCAATTTTAATAGTCAGTTATAAAGATTAAAACACATAATTAAATTTGTGGTCCACAGTTCAGTACTTAACATCCAATATAAAACAGGGGGTACGTAACATGCTAGAATAGCAAGTTAAAACAAATTCACAGAAAAAAACATACACAATTGGTACTAGTAAAACAAATAATAGTGTACACTATTATTTGTTTTACTAGTACTAATTGTGTATGTTTTTTCCCTCCTGACTCCTACAGGTTTTTAAATCGCTAGCATCTGCATACTAGCTTTGGCTCTCTATATACACTGGATATCCTGAAAGCCCATCAGGATTCCGGCCCTCAAGGCCTGGAGTTTTACAATGCTGCAGTGGACCTTATCATAGATTGAAGTCACATCAATTCTTGACACAGTTTTAGGTGCCTGGGCCTAAAATGTCAATAATCAGATCAGTGCTTGACTTGTTTGCCCATTCAACCTGTATATGTAGTGTTCCTCTTCACCCAGAGGAGGAGTTGGGGCAGAGGAGGAGCAATTATGGTCTGCAGGGTAATATGCAGCGCTCACTCTTGTGTTGTTGTTTCAAAGCAAGGCGTGTTATCGGTCTTTTAATCAAGGGCATACAAAGTAGAGTTAAAGAGGGCACACACCTTTTTAGAAACCTTGCCAAAGCACATTCATTAGTATTCTGCACAATGTTGGAGTCACGCAAAGAGATACTATTGGATTGGAAGAGTTTCAAAGATTACCCATTAAGTAAGAGGATACTTTAGGCAAGAATGGCATGCAAGAAAACAGGACAGCATGGAATTCTATTACCATGTGCCATTATATTCAAGGGGCAAACCAAGGATCATGTGTATCTAGAGTGCAGCAATCAGAACATGTGAACTGCTAAGTCTGGAAGGAAGGCGGTATGTCAATATCTTAAACATTGGTAAACCAAAAGATCGTACTACCCGGCAATAAGAAGGCACCAGGCCTATCTAATACCTATCACCATCAATAATATGATGGCTGTAAAAGAAGCAAGAAAAAACTCTTCTACCTGTAATGTGAGGGTATGATATGCCTTTCCTACCACAAAGCCACACAAGCACAGCACAACCTTCTAGCCATCAATGTAAGATCACCTCCAGATTAAAGTCACTCAGCATTGCAATTTAAATATGAAAACTAGCTGAAAAACATGCTTTTTGCTCCCTATGACATTGGCATTGTCTTATAGGGCAGTGCTATTTTATATATCGTGTTATTATTAGGGTAATTATTGAGTGCAGACCTAGCTTCCGGAAGGAATGTAGCATTTTACAATGATATGGGGAAGTACATGGTGATGGAATCAGAGAAACAAGGGTGTGGGGATCTAACTGGAGGCGGAGGGCGGGCAGTTTGATAGCAAGGGATCTACAAGTAATCAGGTTGGGGAAACAGTTGAAGGCAGAGTACCTAGTCTTGTGGAAGGTGTGTTGCTCTAGGTACCTGACTGGCAGTCAGACCCGGTGGTACCTGTGACCTTGCGACTGCAGCAGCAGTCGGGGGAGGACATCAGTGATCAACCCCAACCCCACTAGATCATTGCCTAACAAAATATTAGCAGGTACATTGTCCTGAGCCAGAACAGGAAGCTTTGTGGTCTTGTCTCCAATCGTGATGGTGACTAGGGCCACAGGAGATCATTTGGGAGGCCTACTAGCTAACCTGGTAATTCTCTGAGGAGCACCTACATAGTCCTCTTGCATGCTCAGGGTCCTGTCCACCACAGTCATGCTTGCCCCGGTGTCTCTCAAACCAGTAGAAGGCTGGCCATTCAGGATGACACTTCTCAAAAATCGGCGGGTGTTCTGTGGGATTGTATGCAAAACAAAGTGGATTCTGGGAGTCTCTCTACCAGCATGAACACAGCCCATTGACCAGTTCTTGGGTGGATGGCCCCTCGGATAGTCTCAACCAAGTCTTAAGCTCACTGTCCTTTTCACAGAGAAGAAATATCCCTGCATATCAGTCTTTGTCCTGCCCAGGGGCAGTCCAGCACCAAAATGCTAGGCAATTCTACTCTGAACAAGAGTACCAACAGCAACCCCATACATGTGTTTCAGCTTTGTTGGGCATCATCAGTGAGGTGGAGCTGTGCCTCTTTGAGAACAGTGAGCAAAGGGTCCAAGTCTGGATTCCCATGGTAACTTAGGGTGAGACCCAAAGCTACTTAATATGCACAACAAAGGGGTTCTGGCAGTCTCTCTACCAGCACAAACACAGCCCATTGACCTGTTCTTGGGTGGATGGCCCCTGGGAGAGTCTCAACCAAGTCTTTAGCTCACTGTCCCTTTCACAGATAAGAGATATCCCTGCATATCAGTCTTTGTCCTGCCCAGGAGCAGTCCAGCACCAAAATGCTAGGCAATTCTCCTCAGAACAAGAGTAGCAACAGCAACACCATACACGTGTTTCAGCCTTGTTGCGCATCATCAGCGAGGTGGGGCTGTGCCTCTCTGAGAACAGTGAGCAAGGGGTCCACGTCTGGATTCCCCAGGTAACTCAGGGTGAGACCCAAAGTTACTTAATATGCAAAACAAAGGGGGTTCTGGGAGTCTCTCTACCAGTCCGAACACAGCCCATTGACCTGTTCTTTGGTGGGTGGCCCATGGGAGAGTCTCAATCAAGTATTTACCTTAATCTGTGGGATTGTAGCCAGTACTTCTGCATACTGGTCCCAGGTCCCAAGGGACACTAGGGAAATCTCTGCAGGAGCACTGAATGTGAATCCTGCAGATGAGGAGAGGACAGTGGCCTCCACTTCAGGCATGATGTAAGGGTAGGTCAGTATGACAGCCTGGACACCAAGTGCCTTACCTTTACACTTGGGGTCACCCCTCTTGTGGTCCAAAGCCCCACAGTCCCAAAAAGTGCCAGGAATGCGAGGTACGGTACTGGAGCCAGCTTTACAGCATGAGGACCACTACTCCTACTCCCTCCCACATAGGATGTATCCCCACTAGATTTGTGGGTTTTAGGAGAGGAAGGTTTTGGTTTAGTCGACTATGACTGCTTTTGGGACTCTTCAAACTTCTGAGAGGCCCCCTTTTCTTTGTCCTTGTCCTTCCCACTGGGTTCCTTAGGGGACATCCGGTAGGAGACCCACTTGTCAGCCAGCCTGGCCAGCTTAAAGGGGTCTAAAATGTTCTTGTCAACAACATACTGATGCAGCTCTGTTGAACAGGCTTCTGAAAAATGCTCAAAAAACAAAAAGGTGGACAAATTCAAACGTTTTCACCTTGTAACCATCAATCCACCCCATCATGTTCATGTGTGCAGCTCTTACCCAGTCAATCCAAGACACATTCTCTCTTTTCTTATATTCCCTGAACCTTTTAAGGAATTGGGTAGGTGTCTTGCCAAACTTGGCAATCAAATCAGACTTCATGCATTCATACTGACCCCTTTCTTCCACACTCAGGTTCAGAATACAGCTATAACCAGTCTGAGGCAATCTGCTTAACAAACACTTAGCCCACTCTCTTTTCACCATCATGGATTCCACAAGCCATTTTAAACGTTTCAATTCATTTGAGGATATCAGAACCCTCCACATACACACCAACCACATCTTTCATAAACTTGGTGGCAGGGGACCTGACTACTCAACTGATTTGGCTGAAGTCTCCACTCTAGCTTTCTCCAACTGGATTCTTTGACATTCAGGGTCCCTATCTTTGAGTATCACTTGCTGTGCCAACTCCTCTTTCATAAGTTCAGCTTCAGTTTCCAACTTTTTATATTCAAAGGCCAATTTCATCCTCAATAATTCAAGTTCCAAGGAATTCCCTGAAGAAACATTGCTTGGTTTGAGAATAGAGGCAGCAGGAGTGGCAGCACTCCCAGAAACAGATTCAGTAACAACCATAGGGGCAGGGTCCTCAATGGTTGAATCCCCCCTTCAGCAATCAGTCTGCTAGTCCACCACAGCAGCTATCAGCTTAGCCCTATACTTACCTTCAACGTCCAGCTCCCTGGCTTCACAAGCACTCTGGAGAGTCTCTAAGCTCATCCTAGTCAATTTACCATTTGGAATGGATTCCATTGCTTATAATGTAGTTATCTAGTACACAACTAAACCTCAAATTCACAAAGTGTGGATATTTTGTAAGTGGCAAGGTTACACACCGATTCTTAAAACCATTAGCATCCCACCGCTGCCACCAGTATAAAGACTGGAGTTTTTTTTTCTGTACTCCTGCCCACTATATGGCAGAGCAGAAGCACAGAGCACCCCAGCCAAGATTCTCTATAAGGTAGCTATGGATGAGCAATCAAGGCTTAAGCTCTCAGGAGATGATGCAGGCTGGTTCTTACGTACAGTGTAGTCCCCAAGCCCCCACAAAGAAATGTCCACACACTATGTTAGTGATAACACAGTTCTTTATATAAATAAGGTTCAAGTTATATACAGACACAATAACACATTTTGTGCTCAGGCAATACTATAATGATAAATGTAATTTCTATGTGGTACCACAATTACTCTTTGACTCCATTAAAATGCACCAACTGCTGACAGTTTAAAATGGCATACAAATCAATAGCAAAAGGTATCAACCATAGAGTTGGGAGGAAAACAGGTTGGTTAAACAATTCGGCAGAATACTTGTCTCATTACCTAGATACAGTTCTGTGCGAGGATCCCCCCACCTGGGCAACCTGTAAAGAAAGTAAATTAATAAGCCCAGTCCATATTTGTTTAAATTAGTCTTGGTTCCTTCTATAAAAGGTTCTACTACCCCAATGTATCTGGTTTAGCAGAGTTCTTTGATGGGTCATCGACAGATCCTTCTTGAGTGAACTCCCTTTCAGGCAGGAGCCACGGATCATTGATAGTCCTCAAGCAGGTGAACCTTGGCGTTGAGAGTCCTCGATGAAAAGAGTTTGATCCCGCAAAGATGAGTCAATGAAGAACGTAGGCCCAGCAAGTGTGTTGGGTCGTCAGCATTGGCGTTGACGATCAGGACTCGGCCACGGCTGGCTTTTGGATCTTCGTCAGCGTCTTTGTGGACTTCTGGTGGCGGGAAACCCACCGGCGGATTCTCCCTGGTTCATCGGCGACCTTGACTTTCTCCGGCAGGACAAAGCAGTTGACGTGGGTGAGCAAGGGAGTCCTTGACTTCAAAGTGTCGTACGCCATGGAGCGTTACGGCTCTGGTCGACGAGGTTACAGCGGTCCTCCGAACCTCGGGCGACGGCGATGGTCAACGATGGCCTCAACGGTCTGCCACTTTACTTGAGATTCCTCAGCGGCCCCTGTTTCCAGTAGGCAGCCTTTCGATGAGTGACTTCTAAGGAGCCTTGGTGAAGGTTAGCTGGTGCACAATGTTCCCTTGTAGCTTGGGAAGAGGTCTCCTAGCCAGGTCCTCTCTTGGATCAGTCCTTGAAGACCCGACAGCTTTCAGATTGCGTATAAGGAAAGCAGCAGCAATTCTTCTTCTTCCGGCTCGGCTTCGGGGTTAAGCAGTTTCAGTTTCAACTTCAGCTTCTGAATGATTTCCATTAGTGAGAGGTCCCCAGATATACTGTTCGGTCTCTTTCACTCTGCTGGGTCACACTCAGGCAACCAATCATTCAGAAGGGCTTTCAGGCAGGCAGGCAGCCATTCAGGCTCACAGTGCATTTAGGCCATTCTCTCCCTGCCAGACAGTCACAACAAGGAATGTGTATTGGGACAAGTACCCAGCCATTCAGCACTCCACACTGCATTCATACCAGTTTCGGGCAGGGTTGTCTCATTCATTGTGTCACACACACACATACCAGACACCCATAACATAAAGTGCATATTGGTCACACACTCCATTCACCCAGGTCCCACCCCAACGGCGTACCCACAACAGTCATTGGGAAGGCTCCAGCCAGTCTGGCCTGGAGGACTTCCCCCACAATAACATATATGGAACTTCCACCCAACAGCCAGTCAGGGGAATGGACAGAGTCATGGCTTCCCAGGTCTTTGGGAAAACAAGGTAACAGGCAATGGAAAGCAAGAGGCCACAGGGGCCATCTTGTATTCCATCAGTAATCAACTGATTCCAATGGCAGGGCCTGGGTATCTCAAAATGGAGGATACTGGGAGCACCTGTAAAATTCAGCATGTAGCTGCCACCAGCCCAACCCTGCTCTGTGGGTAACACACAGGTGCCCAAAAACATACACTAGGGGTCCAGGTTGTACCCCCACCCATGGGTGCCGTAAGGGTATCCCAAGGGTCTGCTCACCATAACCAAAAAGAGGAAGAGCTACACTGCCAGAAATCCCACATGGACTACTGTGCAGAAAATAACACAGAACACACATGAAAAAGGAGTACAGGACAAGGACATAAAGGCCCTGTCCCTCCAATGCATTTCCAGCATCAGACTGACGAAGTGCATAACTGTGCCACCTATGAACATCACGACGATGATAACCCAAAGGTTCAATACCGTGCTCTTGATGACAGTAAAGTATTCATTGTTGACGGATCAGCGACTATTGACCAAGAGATGGACAAAAGGCACACAGGAGCAGCAGTGGTCCGTCTTCGGGATGGGGAATATTAAGTATTGGTACAGAAGAGATTACCCATTCATTAATCGGCCCAAGCTGCAGAGCACATTGCCTTTATGGAAGCACTGGAGGCGTCCCAGGGGTGCCACGCTGCCATCTGCTCTGATTCAGCCTATGTCAGTACCGCCGTACACTCAGGGCCATCCCAATGGAAGAGAAGGGATTTTAAAAGAGCAGACAGAGCCGCAGTACAACATGCTGCCCTGCTAGACAGACTAAAGTATGCCCCATCACGGCCCACTCTAGAAGCAGTGGTCAAATGCGCCGTGCATACAAACAATACAGACTTCATTTATCTTGGGACCAATGCAGCAGGCCAGGCAGCCAAGGTATCAGCCTATCACCCAGTACCAGATACTACAGAATACCCAGAGATAGCTAGTATGCAGTTACAATTACAAGTTCCATACACATCACTACCCGTTACTCAAATAATAGAGCTACCGGGTCAGGCACCGCAGGCCGAAAAGCTTCTATGGCAGAAAGGAGAGTGTGAAAAATCTCTCACAGATCTCAAATGGAGACAGGGAACCACACCTAAGGTGGTAATGCCCAAGGAACTGGTGATGGTAGCGTTGGAGCAGCTGTACCACCCCTCCCATGTGTCGAAACAGCACATCACTGTGGACATAAAGGAGGATTGGTATGTGCCGAACCGACAGGAGTTACCAAATGTGTTTCTTTCTAATTGTGTAATACCACAGGGGCAAACATTATAGATGCTGCAAGGCACTTTACCCCATCCCAGCGGAGCGTTTAGAGAGCTACACATCGACTTCGCTGACATGGGAGAACCGTGCAACACCTTTTATTATCCAATAGCCATTGTTTGCCCCTTTTCCCGTTGGGTTGTGGCTGAACCTTGTGCACATCCAGACGCTAGGTCAGCAGCTAATTTCTAGCATGAGAAGTGGTTCCCCGCAGGGGAGTGAGCAAAGGACTTAAGTCTGATATTGGCACCAACTTCTTCAATGAGCTATTTAAAGAAATAATAGCTTCGTTGGTGATTAAACATAAATTGTGTTCCATTTATGTTTATGTTTCCAACTCCCGAACCAATATGCTGCCACTCTCGCCTCCTAGCATCAATGTCCGAAACACTTACCTACAACTGATAGCCCCACACTCATTACGGCACATCACAAGTGTCTGGAATGGCAACTTGCAATTTAGAACCACCACTCCATGCACAGACTGGCCCTCAGTCCCACCACCTCACGCAACTAACCCCAGATACCCACATGTCCCCATGGACACCCACATACCATGCACAACACACTCTGCCAGACATACATCCATTCCACAAACCTCATCCCTGAACTGTGCCCTCCTCAACACTCGATCCATCACAGCACACCCTCATGAAATCCTTGACCTTATCACAACCAATAATCTCGATATCCTCACCCTCACCGAGACCTGACTATCCCCTGCATCGGGTCAAACCTTGCCCATTGCCATCCCGTCAGGATATGCCATCATCCGTAGCAACAGACAAGAGAGAAAAGGTGAAGGAGTAGCCTTCATCTACAAAGAATCCCTACCACTATATGCCACGTCCACTACACCTATCCCCAACTGTGAATCCATATCAGCTAAACTTAGATGATCACATAATAACACTATCGTTATACTTCTCATATACCGCCGCCCCCAGACCCATCGCTTCCTTCGAGGACGACCTTCAACAACTCATCACCACACACCTCAAACCCACCAACCAACCCCTACTTTTAGGAGACCTCAACCTGAGTTACAATTATACAAATGATGCGGACGCCTCTGTGATTGCCTCCTCGCTAGCTGCCTTCGGATTCACCCAAGTTATCATAAGACCCAATCACTCCCATGGCCGCACCCTCGACTGGCTGCTAGACCACCACAGTAACATCATAGCCTCGTCCAATCATCCCTGCCCATGGTCAGACCACCACACTATTACCTTCACCATCCCAGCCATTAGCAAACCCACCAAACCTAGCTCTGTGAATAGCATCACCATGGCCCGTAGTTCTCGTAACCTGACAAGCCACAACATCATTCCCCTCCTCAACTCACCACTCTAAGGCACACATGACCCTTCGGCCCTAGTGGACCATTAAAAATCTTTAATCCGCAATGCTGTCAATGAGCTGGCAGCCCTCAAAGCCATGAGACCCAAAACACTACAACTCCTGGTTCACTCCGGAACTGCGCGCCGCAAGAGCAGCAAAGCGATCAGCAGAAGCCACTTGGCTCAAAACTCTCTCTCCTACTAACAATGTCAATCTGGAAAAATGAATACCCTTCATTTGAATGATAGACGTAACTTGATGGCCGTGGGCCAACCGTCTTATGCATTGAATTATAGAAATATAGACTGTTATGCTTGACCAACAAGCGGCCATTTTAAACGTAGCAGAATCGCCATTTTGCTTGTTAACCATTGCTCATTGCTTTCTGTCTAAAAACTGCTTTGCAGCTTGCAATTCTTGCGGATTCTGCTTACTCTGCTCAACTGTTAACATTGTTGTCTGAATATGAAAGGACAAGGTCTGGGGACTGAAGAGTTTGCTGAACTCCTCATGAGTAGCCCAGAAAGGAATGCCCACGCTTCCTCTCTGTAGCCTTGGAAGGACCCTGCAGGGCATTTAATCACTTCACAGCTGCCAGCCAGTCTCGTACGATGGTAGAATATGTTTGAATAATACAGTTGAAGGCTTGAATTATGCTTCTCTTACGGCCCCCCTTCGCAAAACCCCTTAGAACGTGTCGGCTCCCAGGACACGAATAGTACCTCATAGATAGTAAAGCTTGGAATGTGGCTCTTCCCCCGTGTACAGATTGCTTCCAAGAACAGAACCACTGTGTTCTAAAACATCCCTCCGCACTTTCTAAATTGCACATTGTTACTAGAATAGACATCGAAAGCATTATGATCGTCATACTTGTCGGATATGTCCATCGTCATCCCGAGTTCAAAGAAACTTAATACAGAGGGGTGTTGAACATGACTTTGCTGATTGTATGATATGCATTTTGTATATATGTAACTGATGTACGTAATTCGCTCTCTTGCGTCCCTCGAGGTCTAGGAAACTCGCGGGGCGTGAGATCAGAATTGGCCAATTGATACTATCGTTTACTTGCAATAAACCCTAGCATTGGGAATTTGAAACCTCGTGTCTGGCGCATGTTTTCGTGTATGGTCATTGCCTTGTTTCCATAGCACGATGGACCCCTAGGGGCCCCTTTCAAGATGGCACCCGAACAGGGACCCTCCCCCACTTGCCCCATTGTATACCTTGTAACTGAGTAAAGGCGGCAGAACGGCGAGGATGGGACGGTCGAGCCGGGATCAAGAAGTGTACGGGGCGCCCTGTAGAAGAGAGGAGAGATTCCTTCCGCAGATCTGCACACATCTGATCCCTGATCGATGTACCGGGCCAGAGGGCAAAGGAGGCGAGGGTCCCGAGATGAGGCAGAAGCCAGAGAAGCGCAGACACGACGTGGGGAGAGGGTGCGTTAGAACAGGTGACTTGTTTTATCAGGTGAGCCATTCCCCGATTCAAAGAGAACCCTGATTTTTGGTAGAGTGTTGATTTTGCAAACTCAAACGTCCAGGTAAAGTTGGCTAACCAAAGGGGAATGTTAAAGTAACATGCCAGGAGTACTGTCCACTTTAGCGGGGCTTTTCAGCTGCGGTAGACAGTCCTTGGAATATGGCCAAAGTGCACCACCTGGGGGAACGCCGGCTAATGATATGTATGCGAAATATGGTGTGGGTGCGATAATATTTTGTGAAATTTGGCATAGGCAAACTAGAAAGCAACCCGACCATCAGTGGCCAATTAATGGTAGTTTTGAGATGGGGAGGATAGATAACCTAGAGAGGGTGCTGATTAGAAAGAAAGCGCGACCTGCAGCTTTTGGGACAGTCAAAGATTGGAGGAGGGAAGCGATGCTCCGATTAAGGAGTAGAGAGAAGCATGCGCGCAGGCATAAAACGAAGCTTGAGATAGCAGAAGTGAAGGACGAGGAGGAGTGGACTGAGAGTCTAAGACGGGAAGGGAGACGGGACCAGATGAACATAGACAGAATATACCCACAGCGGGAACTACACATAGCAGATGAATTAATGGAACATTGGTTAACTAACACGGATCGAGGCCCAAAACCAGAATCGAAACTAAACACGCCAGCAGTGACTGCGCGGGCCCAACCAATAGCTCTCATACCCCCTCCCGCAGCCCGAGCACTTCCCCTCACGCAAGCGTTAACCCAAGCCCCGCCCACAGCACGAGCACTCCCACACAGACCGCGGACACACAATTTCCCAGCACCCAGCAAGGCCCTTCACAGTTGCCACCTGTGTCACTTGTCCCATCCGCACCTCCCGCTCTAGAGACCGATTCAGCACCATCCGCCCCTCCCGAAGTCGAGATTGAGACTGGGGAGACGAGAGGCGGGGCTGAAGGAACAGGATTTGGACGGCTAACTCGAAGCGCGATCAGCAAAGAGAGAAAGATTGAATTACGGCAAGAGGCAGAAATGTACATAGAAGGAAATGATGAGACGGCAGCATTGGCCTCATTGTATGGGTACCGAAGAGGAGACGAGAGACAGGTAGTGTTGGAATGCATGGGGAAATTTTTGGTGGGAGACTGGAAAAAGTTGCTTGACAAATTACCACCACAACGATTGTTAGGTTTGAACCAACTAGCATGTTGTAGAATAAAAGATGAAGAAGTGAAGGAACATGTGGATAGACTTTTTGATCTTAAAAATGAGTTGGATAATGAATATGCCGAAATGTTTGCTGCACCTGGGTACAGGGGTTGGGATATTAGAAGAGAGGGGAGAGGGACGGTAGAATCATACATACAGCAGAGACATTCAATGTCATCTGTACAGAGGGGCGACAAGCTGAAAGTGTGTATACGAGAAGCGATAAAGTGGGTGTCGAATCCTAGTATCCCAACAATGGTCATACATGATATATTTGACGACTATTCCATGCCAATGAAAAGAAAGGCACTGCAATCGATGGCTGAACATTTGATAGAGAAGGATATAAAAAATAATAAGGCCAGCCCACCTGAGATACTAGCGGTATACAAGAGAGCATTCGAGCGAAGTACAGGAGAAACGGGCCGATCACTGGACTTAGGAATACTATTGAACCTAAGAGAAGGGGGAGGGATCGTGAGTGGGGCATTTCCAATGAGAGAGGTCCCGCCCACGTTTGTACCAAAAGTAGAGATCCCTGCGACGGGTACAGTAGGAGCGCAGGTAACACCAGCCCATTTCACCGCCCAGTATGTGCATGTCCCCTTTTCCAGGCAAGAGGTGAATACTATAAAACAGACAATTCCCAATATAAGAAAGAATCCAGCAGGTTTCTACAAGGAAGTAGAGTCAACCCTGAGATCAGCAGTGCTTACTATGAGCGATATAGATTTGATTTTCCCAGTCATTTTGCCAGCAGATATATGGAAACAGATGAGGACGGAAGATGACGTGGGGGCTTTTGGCGCCACATGGACAGAGTTACTACCGGAGGATAAAAATAGAAAAGTAGGGGAAAATCCGGGAACCCGCATGGCAGATCTACCAGAACGGATAATGCGGAGATTGAGGGAAATAATTCCAGAAAAAAGGATTCAGTGGGACAAATTAACTACATGTGTACAGGGCAAGGATGAGCCAGTAACAGATTATTTCAATAGATTTGAAGGAGTATTCACAGACTGCAGTGGGCAGGATGTGAGCACAGAGTCGGGGAAAAGGCTATTTGTTGATAAATATGTGAGGGGACTAATATCGTCAATTCAAGATATGTTAATGACGTCGGAAAGTTCCTGGGCAGCAAAACCGGTGAGTGAGATATTACACATAGCCCAATACTACGAGAATAGGGTAAATGTGGCGGCAGAAAGAGAGGTGAAGGATAGAGTACATTTAAAAACAAGGGTGTTGCTGCAGCAGGTCATTGGATACAATAGAGGTAGAGGTAATGCACAAGGCCGGGGAAATTTGAATAATATGCTGGGGTGTCATTGGGATTAAATCAATGTGCGTACTGTAAGGAGGAAGGACAATGGCGAGCACAATGCCCGCACCTACAGAATAGAGGTGGGTTTGGTCAGAGAAGGCCTCATAGAGGACATCAGGGGTCGAATGGCCCAAGCAGAAGTAACATGCAGCAGCAGCAGGGATATACCAATGGAGGTACTCAAACCCGATCATATGGCCAAAACCAAGCACAACAGAACCAGACATTGAACCAAAGTGTTTTGAATCAAAATCAGGGCGGGTAGGGCCAACAGAGAAATGATCAGAGTGGAGGACATGGAGGGGGAAATGAGAATATTTTTGATACACAACCAAACACGTATTATAGCAGTAGCGGTGACTACACATCGGACGATGTGTTATTTTCGCGATAGGACAGCCCACGACAGGGGTCGGAACCAGTGTCTCTTCCCATGAATCAGAGAGGACCCTATATAGAAAAGAAAGTCGGGAATAAGGAGCACTGTTTCCTTGTAGATACAGGGGCACAGAAGTGTTCGATAGACCACCACTTGGTTCCGGAGATACCACTGTCGGGGCAGAAGAATGTTTCTGTAGGGTTCGCAGGTACACCAGTAATTAACCCCATGTCCGAAGTTGTCCCAATTACAATAGGACCATTTACGGAACAGTGTCCATTTCTTTTGACAGAGAATTGTGGAGAGAACTTGCTAGGATTAAATTTGTTGAGAAAATTGGGGGCAGTCATACATTGTACGGCAGACGGGGTGTTCCTCACGATGTGGCCTCACGATGCACCAGTGACGGAATTTATGTCAAAAGAGTTGCCAGAAGAGCTAAGTAGAGTACCAACCTGTCTTTGGGCAATGCATGATAATGATGTAGGATGCTTGAAAATAGAGCCAGCGAAAATAACTTTGAAAGAAGGTGTAACACTACCACAAATTCACCAGTATAAGATTTCTGTTGAAGGTGAGAAGGGATTGAAAAGCATTGTTACTGACCCGGTGAGATTGGGGGTGGTTGAGGAAATTGCAGGAAGCACGTGCAACAGCCCGATTCTTCCAGTTTACAAGAAAGGAGGCAATGAAGTACCCTATCGTTTCATAATTGATCTGCGCGCATTAAACAAAGTGGTAGACCCACAATTCCCTTTGGTCCCAGATGTCACAACAATACTGACAATGATACCGGCCACTGCAGAATACTTTAGTGTAGTTGATTTGAAGAACGCATTCGTTAGCATTCCAGTGGATAAAAGCAGTAGATATCTGTTCGCGTTCACTCTAGGAGGTCGATCATTCACATTCACACGCATTCCACAAGGACATACAGAAAGCCCGAGCATTTACAGCAGAGCGCTAAAAGAGCAGCTAGACATGCTAGAATTACCCAAAGGTTGCGTACTCTTGCAGTACATAGATGACTTGTTATTAGCTGCTGACACGAAAGAGATCTGCAAAGAAAGTACTGTATTACTCTTGACACATTTAGCGACCCATGGTCATAAGGCACGTTTGAAGAAATTCCAGTATAATCAAAAGGAGGTGTCTTATTTAGGATACCTACTTTGGAAAGAAGGGAGAAGATTAACACCAGAACGCATAAAAAGTATTTCCAGTATGCCTATTCAAAAAACTCAAAAAGGAGTGAGAGCTGTAATAGGCATGGCCTCTTATTGTCGGCAGTGGATCAGTAATTTTGCGTTGATTGTGAAGCCGATGATAAAGTTGACTAAGAAGGATGCAGAGATGCCTTTAAAGTGGGATGGGGAATGTCAGAAAGCGTTTGAGCAATTGAAAGCTGCATTGTGTGCTGCGCCAGTTTTAGGCACTCCTAACTATAAAAAGATCTTCAGACTATTTGTGAGTGAGAGTGAAGGATGTGCATTGGCGGTTTTGACGCAGGAACAAGGTGGAAGAAATAGACCGTGCGGCTATTTTTCTTGCACGCTGGACCCTGTAGCGCGCACTACCACAATGTTTGCGATCCGTCGCAGCGACTGCTGCGTCAGTGAAACAAACGGAAGGAATGGTATTGGGGCACACTTTAATTCTGATTGTGCCACGTGCTATAGACGTTCTATTAAATAGGACGCAGACGCAACACCTCACCTCAGCTAGACTGACAAGATATGAGCTCATCTTGTTTGCACCCCACATCCAAATTATGAGGTGTAGCGCATTGAATCCTGCAGAATTAATGCCACTGCCCATAGCAGAAATTGGTGACAACGAATCACCACCCCATGATTGTTTAATGATCACTGAAGAAGAAACAAAGGGAAGGATTGATTTGAGCGATATCCCGCAAAAAGAGCCAGATGGGGAGTTATTTTGCGATGGCTCTTGTTTTAAATTACCTGATGGCACATCAACGGCTGCATATGCAATTACTACCCTAAAGAGAGTTGTAGAGAGCAGAAGGATCCCCTACAATTCGGGACAAGCCGCAGAAATAATAGCACTGACCCGAGCCTGTTAACTCTCTGAGAATCTGAACGTAAATATTTATACTGACAGCCAGTACACCTTTGGCGTGGTTCACAATTTTGGCCGACTTTGGGCTGAGAGGGGTTTCTTGACATCACATGGAGCCAGGATTCAGCATGGCCCTTTGATTGTGCGATTGTTGTCTGCGCTCATGTTTCCAAAACACCTAGCTATAGTAAAGTGCGAGGCGCATAAGTAAGTAACATGCAGAGTGGGAGAAGGAAACGCGTTTGCAGACAGGATTGCGAAGCAAACAGCCACAGATTTGAGGAATAAAATGATGACAGTACAGACTGAGGAAGTACCTTGTATGATAGAGAATGGAGTTGCCACAGTCAAAGAAATGCAGGCTGAGGCCACGACCGAAGAGATTCAGGGGTGGGCCAAGGGCTCTGCTGAGTTAGATTTGGAAGGATGTTGGGTGGACAAGGAAACAAAGAACTGGATGTTGCGAAATTGTTACGTAACTGCAATGGTTATAATGGCGCATAGCACTACCCACATTTGTGCAAAGAAAATGGTACAGCATTTATCCACAGTATGGAAGAATGAGCACATAAAAAAGAATGCAGAAAGGCTAGTGCAGAATTGTATCAAGTGCCTGCAACACAATGTAGGAAAGGGAACCGTGACTCCAGCAGGTAGTTTCGGCCCACCCTCTATGCCGTTTGAGGTGGTCCATTTTGATTTCATAGAAATGGAAAGGTGCCAGAACTACAAGTACGTGTTAGTGGTAATCTGTGCATTCAGCAAGTGGGTGGAGGCATATCCTT
Organism: Ambystoma mexicanum; assembly: GCF_040938575.1. Classification (NCBI taxonomy): domain Eukaryota; kingdom Metazoa; phylum Chordata; class Amphibia; order Caudata; family Ambystomatidae; genus Ambystoma; species Ambystoma mexicanum. The sequence continues at coordinate 330,082,784 of NC_090941.1, read as the reverse complement.
TAAAAGACTGTACTGCCATGTCCACAGCAAAAGTAATGCTGAAGGAGTATTTCTCCCGGTTTGGGTTGCCTCATGTCCTGTGGTCAGACAACGGCCCCCACTTTGTGGGCGCAATAGTGCTACAGATCTGTGCAGGTCTGCAAATAGAGAAGCGATTCCACAGTTCCAGGCATCCCAGTTCTGCCGGGCTTGTGGAGAGACACAACGGAATCCTGAAGTCAAAGATAGCGAAAATTTGCGCTGGGAGCAAGTTGAGTTGGGTGGATGCATTACTCCTAGCGCTGTTGTGTATGCGCACGTCTGTGCAGGCTAAGACTGGGCCCTCCCCTTATGAGATTATAATGGGGAGACCAGCACATGTATGGTGCGCACCGCAGCCTAGAAAATGTGAGGTCGAGCATCCTATGTTAAGCACTCACTGTGGACTTTTAATACAAAAGTTGTGTTTGATTCATCAGCAGGTGCAGGAGGCATTGCCGATGCGATATACAGGACCAGGACACTCACTGGAGCCTGGGAGCTGGGTGCTAATCAAGAACTTTGAACGGAAGACAGCACTAGCACCCAGGTGGCGTGGCCCCTATCAAGTACTTTTGGCAAAACAGACAGCCATCCGAGTGGACGGACGTAAGGCATGGATCCATGCTACCCATGCCAAAAGGTTCCCAGCATCACTGAAAACTTTGCCTGATCCAGACGACGAGAAAAAGTCTCGGAAACGAAAGAAACTATTGCCAGTCCAGTGCCACAGCATCAGCCTGAGTGAGAAGTGAAAGTTGAAACAGAGCGCAAACGAGAAGTGAAACTCGAAACAGAGTTTGAGGAGGCTGCCAGTAAGGGGGAAGGGCAAAAAGTGCCCCAACGTTGCTCAGCGGAAACAACATCATTGCCAAGCGACACAAACCCTGCATTGCAAACACGAGCAGAAACAACGCGTGTACCCCTTTGGCGCCCACCAGTTCTCGCTAATGCACCAAAGCCAGAGAAAGAAACTACATCATTGCCACGACGCCCATTGCTGCCCATCATTGTGCCACAGGCTGACACTGAGCCTGACACTGGAAATGCAAGGTCACGGATCATAGAATAGCAGGAGTGAATCGATATAATCTGCGGCCTCAACAGGCAAAGTGATCCACAGATCTTTGGTGCTTTGCTTTTTGGCCATTGGTTCTACTCACGGATGGAGTAGGAACCAGGGGCGTAGAGGAGAGAAGTGTGAGAATTGTGCAAGTCGGACAATTCAAAACTCACGGCTCCTCGGTGCGCTTATAGAGTACCTGTGTCCTAAGTCAGAGCGGGACAAGCTGGATGCACATGGTACTCTATCAATAAAGAACTGTTCAGAAATCGTCTGAGCAGTGGGAGAAAGAACCACTAATCTTGCTTGGGAGTGGATAAATGATCCAGGCTGTGAAAAGGCTGGGAGAATTGAACTGTGACATTTTTCGTTGAACTTTTCTGGCATCAAGAACGAGAGACATTCACGACGAACTTCGCCAGCAAGAAGAAGGACGATGAAGAACAAGTCAAGACCGGTTTCAGCCTCCTCCTGCACCCCTGCTCAAAAGATAATAGATTTAGAGACTGTAAATTTAGGGAAAAAGCATGATGAGAAGAATAAGGTACTAATTTGGACATTGGTCCTATGTTTCTTAAGTATGATACTACCAACAATAACAGCTATTACATTATGGTTCCGGAGTACGTACACTCATTAGAAACACTTTTGCCAAAAACAGCTACTGAAAGCCCAGTTCATGTAATCACTGGTACTTTGTCCCCAATGGAAGAAAGACAGAGAAGGTTACGACAACAATACATTGTTGCTCATCATGAACATGACCCATGCGGTGTTAAAGAAAAAAGATTGCTGGGTTTGCGCCCATTTACCACAGGACGGTGGGAAAGGGATAGGATGGTATGCACAACCATTGCCATTGATTTATTCCTGTGACGTAACGTTAAGTGCAATGTTCTTTGGGAAATGGAACAAGAGTAATACGGGTCAGCTAGATGAGACCAATATGAATGAATTTGAGGAAGTAATCATGAGACCTGTGGGTTGTTCCATATTCCAAAAAGCTCGCGTATTTGCACTAGAACCCGTGAGAAAGAATACACGAAAAATAACAAGACTAGATAGATTACATAGGCAGAATAGACCAACCCCGCCAGCAGAAAGAGCATCAGTAATGACATTTCGGATGAGGGATGAATGGAACAAAGATGCTGTGCCCCCTGCCTATGCAGTGGATCACAGCCCCAAAATTGCTCCCCTATGTCTACAGAAAAAGGGTTCCTATAAAGTAGGAACGTTTAGTAACTGCCTGAACACAGTGGTTTTAAAACATGAAATAGAACCCGTGTACGTGGGAGACCCTGTTTATTTGGAGAAAAAGCATATGCATGGTTACCTAGGAACTGGGGAGGTACATGCTACCTAGGTCTACTGCTTCCAGGAGTGTTCCTCTTGGAGACAGCAGAATTAGCCAGACGAACAAAAGGTAGAACTCAAAGGAGTAGTGAGGATGGAATGATAGCAATGGATATAGCCAAATCATTTATACCGTTCTTGTCCCAAATAGAAAACTCTTACAATATAAGAAAACTGTCTGGAATATTACAAAAAACAATAGATTCCACAACGGATATTTTATTGAATATGACTTTAGAAGAAAAAGGAATAAGACTGATGGCACTTCAAAACAGGATGGCTCTTGATATAATATTAGTTGATCGTGGGGGAGTTTGCAAGCTCATAAAAACTGCATGCTGTGTGTATATCGATGATTACTCCCCTATGATATTTAAAGCGATCCGGAAATTACATGTCATAAATTCCACACTCTCTACTGAAGCAGGGGGTTGGGGGATAGAATCCTGGTTATGGGGATTATTGCGGTCTTGGGGATGGAAGTTAATTTCAATACTAATGATGGTACTTGGGATATTCATAACATGCTGTTGTTGCATACAATGCTTACCAATAATATGCATTGAAATAACTGATGGATGTACTAAGGGATGTATGCACATGGTGTTGAGAGGAAAACAAACGCATGGCCGAAATAACAGAGACACTGAGGAAACAAAAATAGTAAAACAATTCATGGCGATGGACATTAATGATGGAGATGATTCAGATGCAGATACCCCAGACTCCTCCTCAGAAGAGGAGGATACAATGAATAAGTAAGATGTTTGGCATATGGCCAAAAGGAGGGTTTGTCAATCTGGAAAAATGAATACCCTTCATTTGAATGATAGACGTAACTTGATGGCCGTGGGCCAACCGTTTTATGCACCGAATTATAGAAATATAGACTGTTATGCTTGACCAACAAGCGGCCATTTTAAACATAGCAGAATCGCCATTTTGCTTGTTAACCAGTGCTCATTGCTTTCTGTCTAAAAACTGATTTGCAGCTTGCAATTCTTGCGGATTCTGCTTACTCTGCTCAACTGTTAACATTGTTGTCTGAATATGAAAGGACAAGGTCGGGGGACTGAAGAGTTTGCTGAACTCCTCATAAGTAGCCCAGAAAGGAATGCCCACACTCCCTCTCTGTAGCCTTGGGAGGAAGCTGCAGGGCATTTAATCACTTCACAGCTGCCAGCCAGTCTCGTACGATGGTAGAATATGTTAGAATAATACAGTTGAAGGCTTGAATTATGCTTCTCTTACGGCCCCCCTTCGCAAAACCCCTTAGAACGTGTCGGCTCCCAGGACACGAATAGTACCTCATAGATAGCAAAGCTTGGAATGTGGCTCTTCCCCCATGTACAGATTGCTTCCAAGAACAGAACCACCGTGTTCTAAAAGATCCCTCCGCACTTTCTAAATTGCACATTGTTACTAGAATAGACATCGAAAGCATTATGATCGTCATACTCGTCGGATATGTCCATCGTCATCCCGAGTTCAAAGGAACTTAATGCAGAGGGGTGTTGAACATGACTTTGCTGATTGTATGATATGCATTTTGTATATATGTAACTGATGTACGTAATTCGCTCTCTTGCGTCCCTCGAGGTCTAGGAAACTCACGTTGTGGGGCGTGAGATCAGAATTGGCCAATTGATACTATCTTTTGCTTGCAATAAACCCTAGCATTGGGAATTTGGAACCTCGTGTCTGGCGCATCTTTTCGTGTATGGTCATTGCCTTGTTTCCATAGCACTAGGGGCCCCTAGGGGCCCCTTTCAACAAGAGCCTGCTAAAACTACAGTCACAGAAGTACAAAGATTTGATCCTCACTACCAAAGCCTCTATATACAATGAAAGAGTTTCCAACGCAGCCTTAAGATCACAGGAACTCTTCACCATTCTTTGCGAACTCGAGGCCCCCATATCCTGATGCCGTCATTAAAGACAATGCATGATTCAAGACACCCTCACAGGAAGAATCAAACCACTCCAAACCAAAATTCACGCCAAAAAAGCCACATTGACCACCACCCACCCCACACCAGACCTTTGAGAGATATCATCCCACATTTTAAATTCCAACCTACTACCGTCGCCGACCTCTCCAACATTATTTCGGGTCTTAAACCCTCAAGGTGCAAAGGCGAGATACTCTCAGCCTCCCTAGTCAAAGACGGGGCTGAGCACCTGCTCCCACTTATAGCTGCCATCATCAACTCCTCCTTCACATCCTGCTCCGTCCCCCTCTCACTCAAAGAATCCTGGATATCACTGCTCCTGAAATAACTGTCCCTTTCGCAACCATCCACACTAACTACTGCCCCATAAGGACTGTGCCCCTTCTCCTCAAAATCATGGATAGAGTAGCCTATCTACAAATCTAATCATACCTCAAACTCCACCAAATTCTGGGTGCCCGCCAGCCAGGCTTCCGCCCCAAAACATGGGACTTAAACAGCACTCTTGGACCTAAATAACCAGCTCGACACCTGCACGGGCAAAGGTTCCCCATCCCTGCTCCTTCTCCTCGACCTCTCAGCAGCTTTCGACCTTGTGGACCACAACCTCCTCTGTCAAATCCTAACCTCAGCTGCCCACTTTTCCACTGATGCCACCAAATGGATCTTCTCATTCTTAGCTAACAGATCCTCCAGAGTATTTGCAGGCGAGGCCACTGCCACTCCAACACCCAACTCGTGTGGGGTGTCCCAAGGATCATGCGTCTCACCCACCTTGTACAATGTCTACACCAAGCTCCTATTTGACCGTCTTGATGCTTTTGGTATCACGTACAGCAACCACGCTGACGATACCCAAATCCTTATCCCCTTGATTGGTGATCACATGATAGACACACTCAAAATCAACCATATCTACGAAACCATCCAACCCTCGATGGCCGAAAAAAGTCTCTGTCTCAATGACGAGACAATTGAATTCTTGCTTATTGGAATCCTGGCACGTCTGAATAGTCTTCTCCAAGACTACACCTCCTTTGTTATTAACGGCCACAAGGTCTATGTCGCACCCCATGTCAAGACCCTCTGGGTCTACCTAGACTTGTCCCTCTCCATGTCCCGCCATGTGAACCACATTGCCTCCACATCAAGCTATGCAATCAAACTCATCAACGCTAGCAAACCATTCCTCGCTACCACCAACCGCCTGGAAGTGGCACAAGCCCTTATTTGCTTGAAACTGGACTACTGTAACTCCTTGCTTGACAGCACCCCTGAAGAAAAACCTTCACAAACTCCATAGCACCCAGAACAAAGCACTCAGAGCGACCCTGAACATCAGCAAACGGGATCACATATCGGCTGCCAGGAGATCTGCCCACTGGCTCCAGTCAAAGACAGAATTAATTGAAAAATATTGTCCCTCACCACACGCTGCCTCTCGAATGATGCGCCTGGCTACATGGTGGACTTCCTAAAAAGACACACCTTGCTAAGACCTACCAGAGCAGCCTACAGCCACTGCCTCCTCACCCCCAGATTCAAATGGGCTAAAGCAGGAGGCACCAGCTTCCCTGTCCAGGCACCCTCTCTATGGAACAAGCTGCCCTCACACCTGAGATCGCAGTCCGCCTACATCTTCAGAAAGCACCTCAAAATGCTTCTGTTTAACTGACTGTCCTCCCCCTCTCCCTGCCCCCCTTGAGTTCTGTTCCTTGCGATGCAACTAGCGCCTAGATGCCCACAGGCTTTGCGCACTGATACAAATGTAAAAAATAAAATAAATTTACCATCCTCAAGTCAACAGCGTTGTTGAACAGATCAATGGCATCTTAAAGGCTAAGCTGTCCAAGTTATGTGTCACCTTGAAAAATAATTGGGTCCATTGTCACTGGCCCTCTGTAGTATGCGGACACAGCTCTGAAAGGACCATCTTCCCCTTTCCCTTCAAGAAATCTGGATGGGCGGTGCATGCACACACCACTTTTGCCCATGCAAAGTGCCTCTGATGCTCACAGGGCTGCATCCATTATGGGTGAGGAATTTTAAATGTACTGGTCTAGTCTCATAAAGTCAATAAAGATTATCTCTCAACAGATAGCACTGAAGAAAACAGAAGAAGAAAAGAGCGCTGCACTAGAATCTGTGACATCGCCACCCCTTCAGTTGAACTCGGGAGACATAGTGTATGTCAGGAACTTTGTCAGCAGGTGGACTGAACCAAGATACAACAGCCCATTTACCATTGTCTATGCCACTCCATTTGCAGTCAAACCTAAGGAGCAGCGGTATTGGTTACACCTCTCAGATGTCTAGCAGTTCCCCCATACAGCACTGCCTTCATCTAAAGCTGCACCACCAAATTAATTGACGTCAATACTGTTTTTGGTCATTGTCTGTACAGTACATGTCTACTGAACTAAACTTAACTACTGTGGCCCCACTGAGTATTGTTCTTTTCTGTTGTGTTAACTGTACTACCTAAATACAGCACAGTTACCTCATCTCGCCTAGCATTGATCGCAGCAGCAGCAGATGTTGATTTCTCCTGTTACAATGTTTACGAGATGCTATCAAGCACTTACTACTACATTTGCAAATATGATGTATACCTCAGGAAATGAATAATTGACATACTTTTCGTTCACTAGAGTTATCATGTGTTTTTTTTTATTTTTTATTTTGATTGTTTTTTTCAACAAACACAACATAACATAACCATCACACCCGACAGTTTCGGTTACAAGCTTCTTAGCTTACATTTGCATATTCTTTATTACGGTCTTCCCTTCTCCCCCCACTTTAACTCAAGCTTCTACCTCAGTTTTGCGGAGTTCCCTTCTCTTGGGGTTAATCCCCTTCGCTGTTCTCGGATGTGTCATATTCACTGGAATTGGAATGGGAGGATCCCGACAGAGTGGCTATGATTCGTCTCCATGCATTCAGAGGTCCCACTTCTCCATCCTCTCCACTGCTGGCTGCCTCATACCATGCTACTGTCTCAGCATCTGCCCATTTCAGGAGATCGTTCCACCATACCTATAATCTGGGTCTGTGGGCCACTTCCCAGCTCATGGCTATTCTCCTTTTGGCCAGTATGTAGGCCAGGTCCTTGAGTTTGCACACATGTTTCAGGTTTCGTGGCCTGGTAAATCCCCCCATCATACATGCCCACACAGATTCCACCTCAAGCTTGATTCCCTTTTCAGATAGTCGTAACCTAATTTCCTCCCAGAATTTTCCCACCTCTGGGCACGCCCAGAACATATGGATCATCCCGGGGTCCACCTCCCCGCACTTGGGGCATTTTTGTACTGCTGTGCTTCCAAATCTGGCAATCTTTCGGGGCGTCATATATGCCCTATGGGTGACATATAACTGAATCTGCTGCAGCCTAGCGTTTCTAGATACCTTTTTATGAGATCTCTGAGCTCTTTCCCACTGCCCATCTTGCATAGGTTCTCCCTCTTCTTCCTCCCAGTCCCGTCTCAATTGGAGCGGCTCCTTACTCACTCTATACATCACTAGCTTGTAAATCCAGGATATTCCATGCCCTCCCTCCGAGATATCAAACATCGTTTCTATGGCTGTGTCTAGTTGTTCTGCCAGTGCTATTTCGGACCACGTTTCCTTCACCCATTTAACTATTCTGGTATATGTGATATATGGCCCCGTATTTACCCCAGTTTCGTCCACTATCATTTGGAAGTCCAGTGCCTTCCCCTCTTGCCATATATCTCCCAAGGTTGCTAGGCCTACCGGCTCCCAGTGTCTACAGATCCCTTTCCTTAACTGCTCATCTGCCCCGCAGAGCGCCACGTGTGGCACCTACAGGGAGCATGGGGTCGAGTTTCCCATAGCTCAACACGCTTTGTGCCATGTCTTCCAGCCCAGTTCCAACAGTCTCGATCGCCCATGCAACTCTGGTTTGGGTAGCCATATCAGTTCCTTTAGGAAGTAGGGGTCACATTCGCCCCTCAGCAGTCTAGATTCTGCAGTCTCATCTTCCGACAGCTACCTAGTGACATATTGTAACTGCCCCACTACGTGTTATATTTCAAAGTTCGGCAGGTTTATACCCCCTCTGTCGTACGTATTCTGTAATTTCCATAGGGCCACTCTGTTTCTAGAGTTATGCCACAGGAAACCTCTGCATAAAATTTGGAGCTTAGTGAAAAAGCATTTGGGTAACATGTATGGGATATTTGCAAAGAAATGCAGGAGCCTAGGGAGGACCACCATCTTCAGCAAGGCCGCCCTTCCCATCATAGCCAGGGGAGCCTTGCCCAGAACCCCATGCTGTTCTTGATACCTTCTATTGCCCGTTCCATGTTATATTTGTGCTCATCTGCTATCGTCTGGTATATGTTTATCCTCAGGTATCTGAATGTTTTGATCTGCCAGGCTATCTGCAGGTCGGGCAAGTTCCCCTGTGGGACTCCTCTATATCTCCCCAAGGGGAACATGCACGATTTTTTGGGGTTCACCGCTATGCCCGAGAGAGTCGCATAGCGCCCCATCACCTCCAAAATATATTGCAAATTTTCCTGTGGGTACCGCAGGTATAGCAGCAGATCATCAGCATACAATGACATACTTGCCAACCCTACAGATTTAGGCAGTAGGCTACTGCTTTTGAAGCAGCCCTACCGCCTACAGATTTCAGTGACAGATCCTACTGCTTTTTACAGTGGCAAGTCATTTATGTGATTCTAAAGCAGGCTACAGGACAGAGCATGCAACACATTAATTAGTCTGTCTATACAGTGGACTGGTAGGTGATTACTTGATTGCACTCAGACCAATCCACTGACCCGACAGCTGCGTGACTCTGTCCTGTACTCTTGCAGTACAACACTTAGGTGAACCAGCAGTGAAAACAAGTGGCAGAGTGTAGCACCATCACAAAGCATCTGCTGACAATTTGGTGTTAGCATTCAGAATTATACATTTTTAACATTTCAACATCTTTCCATGTTTTGCTGTTTGTATGTTTTGTATTTTCCTGTGACGTCATTGTTATGGGAATTATTATTTTTCAAACTTGAAAAATCCTACATCTTTTTGGTCACAGAATGTTGGCAAGTATGCAATGATATCAGGTGCGGTCCCCCCTTTGTGTAAACCCCTATCTCTTCATACTGCTGTCTCAGATAGATCGCTAGTGGTTCTAGCACAAGGATGTACAGCATTGGGGACCATGGGCAGCCCTGTCTAGTGCCTCTGCTAAATTGCCATCTATCTGAGATTATCGCTCCCGTTTTGACCCTGGCTGTTGGGGAGCTATACACCATTTTCACCCACCGCAGGTACCCTGATCCAATCTCATATTCTTTCAAGGCCACCATCATCCAAGGCCACCTTACGGAGTCGAAGCGAGACTATTGCTATTTCACTTGGGTCACCCTCTGTCTGTTCTATGATATGGTGGAGCCTCCTGTGATTATCGGATATGCTTCTACCTGGGACATATCCGGTTTGATCAGGGTGCATGAGTTTATTTATAACACGCTTGAGTCTATTCGCCAACACAGCCGTGAGAATTTTACTGTCCTGATTTAACAAGGACAGTGGTCTATACGACCCACAGTCTCTGCTTGGCTTGTCAGGTTCGAGGAGTGGGATAATGATCGCCTCCCTCAGAGATTCCGGCAGTCTCCCTTTCTCGAAGGCCTCGTTTAGCATTGCCAATAGCGGGGGGAGCACTTCTTGTCTATACGTTTTGTAGAATTCGTTGGGGAGCCCGTCTATCCCAGGGGCTTTGCTCGTGGGCAGATATATTACCACGGTCTCCAATTCCTCTATTGTGATTGGGGCATCCAGGTTCTCCCTGTCTTCCTCACTCAATTTAGGTAATCCTATGTCTGCTAGCATCTCCTGGGTCTCCCGCGCTGCCGTCTCCCCTGCATCTTCATAGAGGTGTTTATAGAATCTATAGAATCCCTCGTTCACACTCTCCTGGGGGTTCCAGACTTGGCCTGCTTCTCCCGTTATCTCTCTAATCGCTGGTCTTGGTGTCTCGTTCTTGTATAGCCATGCGAGTAGCCTCCCTTGTTTGTCTCCCCCTGCGTGTTGTCTTTCAATGTATTTTTTGTAATTCAGGTTACATAGTCTCTCCCAGAGCCCCCCCGCATGCCTGTTGTAACTGACTCGCCTGTTCGGCATCCTCCTGTGAGGTTCCCCCTCTTTTCATAATCACTTCTAGTTTCTGTTCTGTCTCCTGTAACTCTCGCACTATACCCCATTGGAGCCTTCTAGATTTAGAAATGGCCGCCCCTCACACTACCACCTTAAAGGTCTCCCATAGGGTACCTTCTGACTCTGCGCTTCCATTATTGTTCTCGAAATACCCAGTTATCTCCTCCCTTCAATCCTCCCGGAATGCTGTGTCCTTCAATGCCTCGGCTCTGAGCCTCCACGTTGGGATCTTGGCTCTGGGGGACTGATGGTGCCACGTCAGGGCCAGGGGGGAGTGGTCCGATAATATTCTTGCCTTATATTCTAAGCCCGTCATTTCCCCCACAAGTTCCGGGGTGGAGAATATGTAATCCAGTCTCATGTACAGGTTGTGAGGGGCGGTGTAGTGTGAGTATCTTTCAGGTGTTGCTGCCTCCATATGTCTCCAGCCGGAAGTCTCTCAACAGGGTTTGTAACGTCTTAGCTGCGGGGGTGGGTTTATCTAGTTTCGAGTCTGATCTGTCCATTTTGGGGTTCAGCGTGTAATTGAAGTCCCCTCCCCATATTACTGCACCGGCTGATCTTACTGTATAATGTCTGTAAATAGGCCAAAGTGTCTTGGTTAGGGGCGTATATATTTATGATGCACCGTCCTCTGTTCTCTAGCAACCCCCGAATCACTACCATCCTCCCGTCCGACTCCACCGTGGCCTGCAGCACTTGAAAGGGCACATGTGGCGCCATCCAGATAATTACCCCTCTGGCGTATGCCGAATATGTTGCTCCTATGGTGGTCCCCCTCCACTTTTTCTTTACTACCTCTTGTTTCTCTTTGGTGAGGTGGGTTTCTTGCGGTAAAGCTATAACCACTTTTTGCCTTCTCAGGTACAACATTACTGTTTCTCTTCAGGTAGCTGTTGAGTCCTCTGACATTCCAGGTTACTATTCTAAGGTCTCCCGTTATCATCCCTGTCCCATCCCCTTCCATACCTCACCCGTTTCGCGCTTGGGTGTAAGCTCCCCAAAAAACACTACAAACTCCCCAACTTTCCCCCCTCCTCCAACCCAACCCAACCCATCCCCAACTGTATCTCCCCCCCCCTAACCCCCAACTGATGCCCAGCTCCATCCCCGGATCTCAGGCTTTCCCGCATCTTGCTCCTTTCTTGGCTACTGTCGATACTAGGTGCCCAGTGGGGGGTTATCGCCCTACTGGCGATTCAACTACTCTAACTATTGGGGGTAGGTCATGCTCCAACTGCGATACTCCCAGTGTGCAATAGCTTCTTGCACATTAAACATACTTAGTTGAAAGTTTAAGCCACTATGTTCCAGTCCATACAAGTCCTTACGTTGAAATTTTAAATCGCTAGTTCTACACATTATTGGCGGACCCATATCGCTACATTGCATTCCTCGCTGCCGTCCCCCTTAAGGCTAGAGTTACTGATATAACGTTGGTTCACTTATCCTGTCCATCTCGCTCCGGCCCCTTTTCGTCGTCCGGGCAGCCCTGGGTATTCAGCCAGTTCGTCGCCTCCTCTGGGTGTTACGCTCACCTGGTATCCACGGGGGCGCCACACAATACTGGATGGAGGTTTAAGGGCTATCCCAGATCCCTCTCTGCTTGGTTATGTGCCAGATGTTGGGTAGGTTTTTGTGCGTTGAACTCCGCCTCCTGGGACTCTGTGCAGGGGCACATGGTTGGTGCGGGCGTTCCGTGGACCTAGTTGCTTCACTGGTCCGTGTGCCCTTATGTCGGGTCCAGACCGGCTGTGACTCCGACTCTGCTTGCTGTCTTCCAGGTGAGTTATAATGTCTTTTCCCTCTTTATTCTGTCTCTTTCTTTCCCTCTCTTTTCTCTGTCTTCTCTGCGTCTTGCTCCACTACGCTGTTCCCTAACAATGTCTCTTTTTGTTTTCACAGGGATGGTTGCGATCTTGCAGTTGCCGTCCCGATGGTGAAGACCACTGTGAGTTATTGATGCATGGAGCGCTGCGCTGTTTATTGGTGTTAATTGCTAACCTGTGTTCTCTTCTCTTCTTTGTGCAGGTTGCAGTGAAATCCGAAATGGGCGAGGTAAGGGAAGCGCAGGGTGATGCCAGGACTCGCTGCTTGCCCAGGTAAGAATTGTTATTAATGCTGTCCTTGTTTCTTTACCTTTGCAGGTTGCGGCGAACTCCGGAGATGGGCAAGGTAAGCGAAGCGCAGGATGGATTCAAGGCCGGTTACCTCACAGGTAAGTGTTCTTGCTTGCTAATGCTGTTCTTGTTCTTCCACGTTATTAATGGAATCCGGGATCTAGGGCTTCAGGATCGGGCAGACGAGCAGGAGCTGGACACGGTGAGCATTACGCTGCAGGAGTGCAGAATAACCCGAAGCGTGTTCTGCTGTTTGGGTGTAGTTTAAATAGCCCAGGTAAAGTAGTTCCAGGCCAAGTAGTTCCAGGCCCAGCCACACCCAAAATACTAGACCGCATGGCTTGGTTCTAAAGAACTGAGGTGTGTAATAGGCCTCCATGTTGGATTAAGGTCCAAAACTGGTATTGCTTTATTCCTGATAATGAGCCTGGCGCCAAAGGCGCCAGGCCTGACTCCATGTATGTTTCTGACGGAGTTTTAAGGCCCTTGGGGCCAGTGTGAAGGGCTTTAGCTCCACTGCTGCCAGGGGGCTGTTATACCTCAGGGGGTCAGGGGCATGGATCGTGACACTGGGTCCTCGAAAAAAGTGTGCTTTGCCCTTGTGTAAGATCTTTAGCTTTGCGGGATATAACAACATGTATTTAAATCCCGCCGCCCTTAGTCTCCTTTTCACTGCCGCATAGCTGAAGCGTTGTCTCTGCACCAACATGGTGTAGTAAGGATACAGTGACGGCCGCTGTCGGTCAGGTAATTGTTCCGCTCTTCTGAAAAAATTCCAGGATCTTTTCCCCATCTCTATAATTTAAATCTTTGCAATGATCGCTCGTGGGGGGGGGGCTACTGGTTGTGGTCTCCTTTGTTAGGGCTCTGTGGGCACGTTCTACCGCAACCCTTGCGAGAGCTTGCCAGCCCCAATTTCTTGGATCAGCATATTTTCGACATAGGCAGTGGGGTCTGGTCCTTCTTCTCCTTCTGGTAGTCCCACCACGCGGATGTTGTTGCGTCTTGCACGCCCTTCTGCCTCTTCCGCTCGGTCCTACAGATTGCGTACTTGTTGTTTCAGTATGTTGACCTCCTCAGCGTTGGTAGTGCTGACTTCTGTGTTTTTCTTCACCGAGCTCTCGAGAGTGCTAGTGCGCTCCGCCAGCTTCTGGACGTCTTGTCGTAGAAGCTTTACATCCACGCCCAGCGCATCGATCTTGTATTCCAGTGCCACTTTGAGATCCGCTATCGTAGTGGTCCACGAGGATTTCATATCTGTAATGGCCTTCAGGATCAACTGATCCTCTCGCGGCGGAGCGGACGTGTCCTGCGGGTCCATTTTTGCTTGTGCTGTCGTGGCAGGGGATTGTGATGTTTTCATGAAGATATCTCCATATGTCTCCAGCCGGAAGTCTCTCAACAGGGTTTGTAACGTTTTAGCTGCGGGGGTGGGTTTATCTAGTTTCGAGTCTGATCTGTCCATTTTGGGGTTCAGCGTGTAATTGAAGTCCCCTCCCCATATTACTGCGCCGGCTGATCTTACTGTATAATGTCTGTAAATAGGCCAATGTGTCTTGGTTAGGGGCGTATGTATTTATGATGCACAGTCCTCTGTTCTCTAGCAACCCCCGAATCACTACCATCCTCCCGTCCGACTCCACCGTGGCCTGCAGCACTTGAAAGGGCACATGTGGCGCCATCCAGATAATTACCCCTCTGGCGTATGCCGAATATGTTGCTCCTATGGTGGTCCCCCTCCACTTTTTCTTTACTACCTCTTGTTTCTCTTTGGTGAGGTGGGTTTCTTGCGGTAAAGCTATAACCACTTTTTGCCTTCTCAGGTACAACATTACTGTTTCTCTTCAGGTAGCTGTTGAGTCCTCTGACATTCCAGGTTACTATTCTAAGGTCTCCCGTTATCATCCCTGTCCCATCCCCTTCCATACCTCACCCGTTTCGCGCTTGGGTGTAAGCTCCCCAAAAAACACTACAAACTCCCCAACTTTCCCCCCTCCCCCAACCCAACCCATCCCCAACTGCCCCCCCCCCAATCCCCAACTGATGCCCAGCTCCATCCCCGGATCTCAGGCTTTCCCGCATCTTGCTCCTTTCTTGGCTACTGTCGATACTAGGTGCCCAGGGGGGGGTTATCGCCCTACTGGCGATTCAACTACTCTAACTATTGGGGGTAGGTCGTGCTCCAACTGCGATACTCCCAGTGTGCATTAGCTTGTTGCACATTAAACATACTTAGTTGAAAGTTTAAGCCACTATGTTCCAGTCCATACAAGTCCTTACGTTGAAATTTTAAAATCGCTAGTTCTACACATTATTGGCGGACCCATATCGCTACATTACATTCCTCGCTGCCGTCCCCCTTAAGGCTAGAGTTACTGATAAAACGTTGGTTCACTTATCCTGTCCATCTCGCTCCGGCCCCTTTTCGTCGTCCGGGCAGCCCTGGGTATTCAGCCAGTTCGTCGCCTCCTCTGGGTGTTACGCTCACCTGGTATCCACGGGGGCGCCACACAATACTGGATGGAGGTTTAAGGGCTATCCCAGATCCCTCTCAGCTTGGTTATGTGCCAGATGTTGGGTAGGTTTTTGTGCGTTGAACTCTCCGTCCTGGGACTCTGTGCAGGGGCACATGGTTGGTGCGGGCGTTCCGTGGACCTAGTTGCTTCAATGGTCCGTGTGCCCTTATGTCGGGTCCAGACCGGCTGTGACTCCGACTCTGCTTGCTGTCTTCCAGGTGAGTTATAATGTCTTTTCCCTCTTCTGTCTCTTTCTTTCCCTCTGTTTTCTCGGTCTTCTCTGCGTCTTGCTCCACTACGCTGTTCCCTAACAATGTCTCTTTTTGTTTTCACAGGGATGGTTGCGATCTTGCAGTTGCCGTCCCGATGGTGAAGACCACTGTGAGTTATTGATGCATGGAGCGCTGCGCTGTTTATTGGTGTTAATTGCTAACCTGTGTTCTCTTCTCTTCTTTGTGCAGGTTGCGGTGAAATCCGAAATGGGCGAGGTAAGGGAAGCGCAGGGTGATGCCAGGACTCGCTGCTTGCCCAGGTAAGAATTGTTATTAATGCTGTCCTTGTTTCTTTACCTTTGCAGGTTGCGGCGAACTCCGGAGATGGGCAAGGTAAGCGAAGCGCAGGATGGATTCAAGGCCGGTTACCTCACAGGTAAGTGTTCTTGCTTGCTAATGCTGTTCTTGTTCTTCCACGTTATTAATGGAATCCGGGATCTAGGGCTTCAGGATCGGGCAGACGAGCAGGAGCTGGACACGGTGAGCATTTCGCTGCAGGAGTGCAGAATAACCCGAAGCGTGTTCTGCTGTTTGGGTGTAGTTTAAATAGCCCAGGTAAAGTAGTTCCAGGCCAAGTAGTTCCAGGCCCAGCCACACCCAAAATACTAGACCGCATGGCTTGGTTCTAAAGAACTGAGGTGTGCAATAGGCCTCCATGTTGGATTAAGGTCCAAAACTGGTATTGCTTTATTCCTGATAATGAGCCTGGCGCCAAAGGCGCCAGGACTGACTCCATGTATGTTTCTGACGGAGTTTTAAGGCCCTTGGGGCCAGTGTGAAGGGCTTTAGCTCCACTGCTGCCAGGGGGCTGTTATACCTCAGGGGGTCAGGGGCATGGATCGTGACACTGGGTCCTCGAAAAAAGTGTGCTTTGCCCTTGTGTAAGATCTTTAGCTTTGCGGGATATAACAACATGTATTTAAATCCCGCCGCCCTTAGTCGCCTTTTCACTGCCGCATAGCTGAAGCGTTGTCTCTGCACCAACATGGTGTAGTAAGGATACAGTGACAGTCGCTGTCGGTCAGGTAATTGTTCCGCTCTTCTGAAAAAATTCCAGGATCTTTTCCCCATCTCTATAATTTAAATCTTTGCAATGATCACTCGTGGGGGGGGGGCTACTGGTTGTGGTCTCCTTTGTTAGGGCTCTGTGGGCACGTTCTACCGCAACCCTTGCGAGAGCTTGCCAGCCCCAATTTCTTGGATCAGCATATTTTCGACATAGGCAGTGGGGTCTGGTCCTTCTTCTCCTTCTGGTAGTCCCACCACGCGGATGTTGTTGCGTCTCGCACGCCCTTCTGCCTCTTCCGCTCGGTCCTCCAGATTGCGTACTTGTTGTTTCAGTATGTTGACCTCCTCAGCGTTGGTAGTGCTGACTTCTGTGTTTTTCTTCACCGAGCTCTCGAGAGTGCTAGTGCGCTCCGCCAGCTTCTGGACGTCTTGTCATAGAAGCTTTACATCCACGCCCAGCGCATCGATCTTGTATTCCAGTGCCGCTTTGAGATCCGCTATCGTAGTTGTCCACGAGGATTTCATATCTGTAATGGCCTTCAGGATCAACTGATCCTCTCGCGGCGGAGTGGACGTGTCCTGCGGGTCCGTTTTTGCTTGTGCTGTCGTGGCAGGGGATTGTGATGGTTTCATGAAGATATCCATCGTTGGTTGCTTACCCTTGCTCTTGCCACTCTTTTGCACCATGATCTCTGCTGTCTGCCTGTTGGCTTGTCCCTCTGGATTCTATGCCCTTATTGCACTGCTATTCTTCTGGTGGACTGTAGACCCCTTATTGCTGATGTTCAAGGCTTCCGGTGGGTCCGTTCCTGATTGCTTATCCTCTTCCCCTCCCAGGGGGAGAGGAGTTCCTTCGTATTTGTGGCGGTCTGCTGCCTTATTCCCACTGGCATGCTGACCCGTACTGCCTTTTGGCGGGTCCCGTGGAGCTTCTCTACTGCTTTTCAGTTGATTTCGTACAGTTCATAGCAGAGCTCTCCGGGTGTCTTACCAGTGCGCTTTCAGATTGGGGCTGTCCGTTTGTTGTCTTGAGACGGGCCCGAATGGGGGTCCTTCACTGATATCGGATCAGTGTCTGCAGGTTATGGCAATGTCCATCGGGCGTCACACCCGGGTGTTCCAGTGATCACTCAGGGCGTCCCAGCTGTGTTGATTGTGCAGAGATGGTCTCCCGTGGAGGCTCCTTGGAGGCACTCACGCCTGCTCATCAGTCTGGCATCCCCTTCTCTAGTGTACTTCCTCTAAAGTGGCTCCTCAGGGTGAAATCGTGCCTGCTATTATTGATGTCGCATTATTGATGTCCCAGCTCTGGGTCAGGCCTGCTTTGTTTGTGTGTGCCAGGGCCCACCTACTGCTGTCCTCTCCTGTTCCTGGGCATCAGCTGCTTCATTGGCATTAACGGCTGCCGGGCATTGATAGCCGTGTTACATCCGTTATGGATTCTCATTAGTCCTCATTCCTGTGGGTCTCTGGGGCCAGCCTGCGACACTCGGCACACGGTCGTAGTAGGCGCGGGTGTGCAGGGGTTCGTGGTCGCGTGTTTCATCCACGTATTGGTATCTTCCCTCCCAGGGGCCCACAGCCGCACTACAAGCCTGGGTCCCGTCGTATCCTGTGCTGGCTCACCGACACGCCGTATGCAAGGTCAGCACCACTGACATATCGTGGCTTCTTCGGTCCGCGTGCCACTGTAATTTTCAAGCTGCTGCACCTCTCATTGGTTACGGAGTGTCCCTTAGGGTCACCGTTCTTGCAGCCAGTGCTTCACTCCTCTCGGGGAGGCTCCCAACACGCACGCGCCCACCGTAGCACCGCAGAGGCAAGCCACGTTGTGCCGTGTGCTGGACTCTTGGGCATGCTGCACTCCAAGACTGCAGCTTGCATGTCTTGCAGTTCTTTTGATCCGCCCGCCGCACTAGCAACTGTATCACTGCACACCCTACTATACAAAGTGTCTCTTATGGTGACATTTCAGATTGCTCCCATTCCTGCAGGCACTGCAGCGTTGAGGCTTTTCTGCCTAATCCTCTCTGGGGTACGTCTCGATCTTCGCCTCCCTTTGTCTATGGAGGGCCACCATCTTGGGGATTCGTTCCAAGATCCTTTTTCATTCCGAGGCGATTTCTCCCTCAGATTCCCTCTGTTTCCAGCCGCGAGGAGCTCAATGCGTGCTCCAAGTCTTCTGGTCAATATAAAGCTAAATATGTCTTATCGTGGATTCAGCACATCGAGCTGGCAGGATCGTTATAGGATGTCCAGGAGCTCAGAGGAACAACAGCCTATTCCATGGCTGTCTAGCCACGCTCCCACTAGAGTTTGTGTATCGATTGATCAACATGTTGCTATATATATGTTGGAGTAATAGTAGGTCTCTGAATGTATACATTCAGCAAGGTCATATGGTTGAGGCATTTAAAGGAGGTGTGTAATATAGGGGGGTGTACAAAAAAGGAAAATTATCTCTTTGGGTATGGTACAGCCGCACTGAAGGGCTCTCAGACAATCTGATAAACACAGGTAATTGACACGCTTACATGGAAATGGAAACCGAGGTAAAAGGGAGGTGATGAAGGGAATATGGCCAGCATAAAGGGGTTGTATTCGATACAATGTCTGATGTGATCCAGTTCAGTAATGTATGGTATAGCCATATGCGCTCAGTGGGTGTGCAGAGGGTGAATGGGGCTGCTATGTTTGCTCTCTGGTCCTCCATGCATCGGGAGCACCCAAAATGTTAGTACCCCAAGAAATGCCATCTCTCGATGCCCAGTGTTTAGTTCATCTAGCACTGTGCAGGGTCTGCAGCTTGTTTCAGAGGCACAAAGTATGAGTAGTGTTGATGGACAAGGACAAAAAGAGGTGTGCGGACAACAACGAATACCTGCAATCTAAGTCGCGCCCACTTTTAAACATGGATGGTGTGTTGCTCGACTCAAACAGGTGGCGAAAACTAGTAGTGAACTGCATGGCAGGGGGGCTGAATGGGTTCACAGTAGAAGTTATATGGAATGTCAACAAGAACGGTCACCAAATGGGCCACATACATTTCGAAATCGACATGTATTGAAACAAAAGAAATGCTGGTGAAGGTGCAGGTGGCAAAAGAATAGGAGTTTGGTTTTTAAGTTCATGGGACTATTTCAGTGGGATCTACCAGCAAATGCAACAAGCCACTGTATAATCCTGATCTAAGCAAGGGCACAGCCAAGAACAACAGCCCTCGTGGACATTTATTGGGTGTATGGTCAGCAAGCATACATGCATCTCTCACCATCATGGAGATGGACATGTTCTCTGGCAACGTTATATTCAGCTATTCTCATGGTCCCAGAAGCCCACTGAACCATAGCACCAACACATGTCACAGCCCAGTCGAAACAACCTTCATCCCAGCCCCCGCAAGTAAGAAGAGAGAAGCACTTACTAAGAAGATAGAAGAAGATATCAAACTATCGATTTGAAGATTCCTACAAACTGTTGCGAGATTCCAGACAAGTATTGCCTGTATACTAAGACGGAGGTGTTTTTCGCATCCCTCATGAGATGGGAAACGATCCAGTTGGCAAATGACACGGAGCAAGGTTTGAATGAATGCGATCAAGAGCAAAATGAGTGCAATCTGGTTGATGACACTTCAGAGCCGATATGTGCAAGACCTGGTGACGGCCATGGAAGAGGGCTTTTTCAAGGAGATAGGATTGTCCTGTTTCACATACACCCACGCCCCCAAAAACAGGTCTGTCACACATCATAGGTGCCTCCACAAGCTAAAGACAAGCATGGAAAGTGAAGCAGGAGTTGAAACTGAAGATTGGTACGATACAATGTTCTCGTGGGCACCAACATGGCTTGGAGCAGTGGTGAAGATATTGGTCCCTATCGTGCTACTGCTGCTGGTGATGTTCTATACGTGTCAAATGATAGTCCTGTGCTGTGTAAAAAACTCCCAAACAGTGCTATGATGATGGTCTTGTTAGGGGCAAGTATGGCATGCCCAAATAGATGACCCAAATAAACCTTGCATGATGAGGATTGAAAGGCCCATAGACTCCCCCCCCCCCCCCCCCCCCCCCAGGGACTCTATCTTCACCCCTAAAAGATCCAGAAAACTATGTAGAACATTGGTTGACTTAGGTGATGGGCTGTATTTACCTCACGTGTACCCCAGAGAAATATGCCCAAGCAGGGGAAAGCTTATGTCATGTGTACAGGCTATGGGTATCCAACGATGAAGAGTACAGAGCCCGGGAGGCAGCAGGATTAGTTAATGTAGGATTAACTAAAGGGGGGAATGTTGGGATGCTTGTCCAGCTCCCATGCCCCCCCCCAGCAATTAAGGTTGAGGAAGACATATTAACTGCACGCAGCAAGAGACGTGTGAATGCAAGGGGGTGAAACATGTCAATTAAAGGGGTAGCATATGGGACAGCTGTGTAGTAAGTTGCAGAATCGTAAGTTGACCCAGGTATAGTGTGTGTGTCACTAGCATATAATCGTGAAGAGACAAAGCATAATGTAATAGCTAGGCCCAGTCCCTCTCTGCCGTAGGAAATACCGAAGCACTGCCATATTATGAGGCCTAGTGGGCCACGAACCACGGTGTAAGTAGTAGTACAACATGGCAATGAGTCCCAAAGCACTTTCCCATCCTATTCTCCAGCAAGGGAGCTGAACAAGGATGCCTTCAGGCCTGGTAGATAAAATAGAATTGTATTGTGTTGCAGGCATGTGAAACTAGAAAGGAATGTAGGGCCGCACCCATCCCAAAGGGCAAACCCATGAGAGCCAGGGCAGAGGTCTTGAGCTGCCAAAACAACCCAACCCAGATTTAAGGCACTAGCCACCCCCCCCCAGAATGATGGCCTTCCTATTTGAACTGCCAGATACCCATTAGCAGAACATCTTAATTCTTCACAATTTAGTCGATCCGTGGTGTCCTGGTGAGGCCCAGGTAGAGCTCCAGGGAGAGGCAGCTGGAAGAGATGCACCAAGCTTTTTTCATCAGAGGACTATTTTTATCTTGTCTGGTGGTCTGCCCTACACCCTCCCTTTAATCCCTCCCGCCCCCAACCTCCACGCCTTCCTTTTTTGGATGCAGCCAGAGTACCACCACTTCCACCACTGCCCCCAACCTCTCCTGATCAGTCTTTGCCTAAAAATGAATACCTTCTCCAAAGTCCTATGAACATGTAGCAGCTTTCTTCCACCTTCATCTCCCCTCTTCCCCGGTGTTTAGCCTGGAGTTCCTCCTCAAGTGAACCACACAACCTACCAGCCAACCTGCACAATGCTCTGGTAAACACATTGTTCATCCTGACTCCCCATGTCAGAAAGGAGACCCCAATACAAATGTTTGATAACTGGTGTGATCAGGCAATTGTGAAATAGGAAGAACACAGCTCTTGGAAGACACTGGGCCAAGTCACAATCCAGACAGGACAAGTTGGCCTGATTCCACTACCAGAGAACTACCCTGCTGGCACAAAAAGGCAAGAAGAGAGCTCCCCTCCACACTTGCATAATTCAGCATTTAACAAATCAGCTGAAGTCTTCGAAATATACAAGGAAATGTGTGCCATTGATATGTTCCATTGCTCCTACTGTCTCCCAGACCTTAGTGTATAATCTCTCCACCTTCACCAATACACTTGAGCTTATTTGGTGAACCATTGCTTCCCCAGGCACTAAATGGGCCCACCTCTGGCAACAGGCCTTTACCCACAGGCATAAAAGCATGAAGAAGATTAAGGCATCCCCTTAACACAACTTCCCATGCCCACCATAAAAGAACATGGTCACCCAGGCACCGGCATTGATTGCCCTGTGCAATAGCTCATTCAATTCTGTTGTTCTCCCCTCAAGGAATAATGGAAACTCCGGTCTTGCTCCTTCTAAAATATATATAGTTAAAAATAATGGATGACCTGGCTACCTTGGCCAACTATCTCCCCATTGGCGAGATTCTGGAGAAAACCACCAACTCCTGTTCTTCAGGACAGTGGGTTGCTACATGCCAACCAATCAATATTCAAGCCTTCAAGGGGTACAGAGTCTACCTGCTTTAGGAGGGGGGAAAACTCCTTCCGCTCAAGAACAGTCCATCTATCCTTATCCTCTTCAATCTCTGCAGCTTTTAACACCATCCACCAGGATACCCTGCTTAACTGCTGGGAACTGCAGATTGGCATTAAGGACACAGCCCTCAGATGGCTTACTTCTTTTCTTGGGCTAGTGATCCAGGTCAGAAATGACTCTCCCTCACAACCTGCCAACTCCAAAAGGTCTGGTGCCCAAGGATCAGTGTTGCGCCCTTACATCTTCAGTATCACTTACCCCGCTAGCTGAAATTCTCTCCTTTCAGTGACACACACACAGACTCCTTCAGGCTGCTGGCGACTCCTTTTCAGCTCCCAATTTGATTGCATCCAGTCTCCCTCCAATACAGACCTGTATGTTCTACAAGTGCCTTTGCCAAATGCCTACGAGCCAGATTGTCTACATGGGCGCTGCCTTTTTTCCCTTGCTACCTTTTTTTTGGCTCTCTTTTACATACCTCAATAGGCCTGCTCTCCCCTAACTTGGTTTCATCTGCTAGGAACCGCGGAGGTCATCTTTGACAGTGCATTCTCCTTTACTCCTCAAATTCTTAAGCTGGCTACGGAAAATAATTTCTAGCTTCACCTCCAACACACTTTTCCTTTCATCACTTTCCCTCAGAGGGTTGAGGTGACTGGTCCTCCCAAGAAGGGACTACTGCAAGAGTCACTATTTGGCCCTTTCTAAGTCCTAACTCCAGCTGCCGCATATCATCCAGAATAACGAAGCAGGGCTCATACATGGTCTGAGTGAGCACATGACACATGCAATAGAATCTGTCTCCTTGCATACTCGTTAAAGCCAGGCTAGCGTTCTAAACACAGAGCAGCATCCACAGGGCCTATTGAGGCCATCATCCAAAACTACCTCTAGGTGCAACATGCTTAAATAAAAGATGACAAGAACTGAAACGAGGAAAAGTAGAGGGTGAAGGAACCAATTACAATAAAAAAAGCACAACTGAAAGAAATAAGTTAAGATGGCATTCTTAATAAAAAGCAATAGGAAGGGATTCCAAGATGGCCGCCGACGAGAGAGGACGTGAAGCAGCCCTGCGCTCCGTCCCGGGCTAAGAAGCAATGCACTGAGCTCACCTGCAAGGCGACACAATATGGTCCCTCTAAGGCAGCGGGGGCCAGTCCACTAGAGCAGAGGAGCCCCCCATGGGAGTTGGTGGAAGAGAACACCGGGATCGGCAAACGGTGTGGGGCACCCACTGCGACTCCAGCAGCGTGCGGCGCCCTGGTGACAGAGTTGGTGAACTTGCAGGGTTTATGGAAGATGATTGCGGGGCCAGCCGGGCACCTACCAGGCCGCACCGTTGAAGAAGGTCTGAAGCAGGCGTCCCTCCCCCTCACCCCCTCCCGCCCGGAGCGCTGCTACCAACAAAGAAGGTGCATAGAAGAGCGCAGGCTCTGGGGAACGTGGAAGTAGGAGCGAGGGATGCCTGGGAGACCTGGTGGTTCACCGGGGGCAGCAATAATGGCACCTGGGAGGTGAGTGAAGCAACATCCCATGCCACGGGGAGGAGCAGTGGTCCCAGTGAGGCCTAAGGAGAAGACGGAGGGGGGTCCAGGGTCCAACCCACCATGAACAGACAAACGTGTGAGGCAAAAAACGAACCAGGCCCACGAGCAGTGAGAAGCAGATCACCAAGTACTGAAGCTGGAGAAGCCCCAAGGCTGGCCACATCCAATACCATATAGTAAGTGGAGGCAAGGAAGAGCCCATAGGAGCAGCACAGAATCGTGGAAGCAGCAAAATACCAGGAGGGATAGCTGAGGGCACCTGGGGCTGCTGCTCTCCCACCCCTTTCACAGAACAGGAACGCAAGGAGGTGCTTTGAAGGGAGGAGACAATGTGGTGCCATGGGGGTGCCGGTGAGAGCAGGGGCAGAATCATAAAGAAACTGTGGCAACAGATCCAGGAGGTGCACCAGGGTATCTGACCCTGTTCAAGTGGAAGACTGGGAGTGAGCCTGAACGGGAGAAGGCACGTGATCGCTACTGAGACGGAAGGCGGCGTCAAGCCTGGTGGAGCAACAAAAAGAGAGGGGGGGTGGGGGGGTAGTGACTCCCAGATGCCAGGACAAAAGGGGAATGGTATCCCAGCCAGTCAAAAGCCACACCATATGCTCCAAGAAGGACAACTGAAGCGTTGTTGGAAGCAACAGGTAGAGGGGCAACAGCCACTCATGAAAGGCAAAGGCTGGGGAGCGAGGAAAAATAAGCAAGAAAAAGATAACATGGCCCTCAGCAAAGACGACTTAAAAGAATGCCTCTGGGATCTGCAGGGAAGGATGATGGCGACCTTCCAAGATCAGTTTGCATCACCGAAAGAAGAGCTACGTAGCTCTCTGAAGGAAGTTAGGGGAGAAGTGAGGAGCTTGAGAGACTGGGTGGACACCACAGTGTCCACAGACTAACAGAGGTGTCAGAGAAGATGAGGCAAAACAGCGAGCTGCTGGAGCAGTTAGGCAGAGTAACCCAGAATTTGGAGCTACAAGTGGAAGATTTGGAGAATCGCTCACTCCTACCTAACATCTGGGTAAAGGACTCAGTGAGATGGTACAAGATGCAGAGCTGAGAGGAACAATTCAACAGTGCTTTGAGGACCTTTTGCTAGATACGTCACAGACGGCTGTGGAGATTGACCAGATAAACAGAGCGAGACCAAGAGATGTACTGGTGGCCCTGTCATCCTACGGCCAGAAGGAGGGTATATTGCGAGCAGTGAAGGGACAGGAGAGTGTCACCATAAATGGCTCACAGGTACAGCTGTTTCAGGACCTGGTGCAGTCGACACTTTAGAAGTGCAAGGGCAATGGGTCCAGTGACCAGGGACGCTCAAACCCAAGCACGTTTCATATAAGTGGACCTTCCCCTTTGGCCTGCACTTTACGCTAGATGGGACAGCATTGTATAACGAAGAGTGCAGAAGGGCAGACTCTCTTGCATCCGGAAGGAGGGCGATACAGAGCGGTGGCCAGGACGTCCCCCCACCCCCACACAAGGAAGTAGATAGAGGGAATAGTTCAAGGTGCCAGGGGGAAATCTGGGCAGGAAGAGGGGTGCAACTGAGGGGGCCGCAGACACAAGCTATGGAGGGGGCAAGCTGAGGAAACCCTGCCAGATCTGCTGGTCTATAGGTAAGGATGACAAGGGGGGATAAGAAGGGAAAGACAGGAATGGTGACTGGATTATAGAGGAGAATATGTCAAAAAGATAGGAGTCGAGGGTGGGGGCGAGTGGAGGATGGAGTGGGCAACCAAGATCACACAGAGAGGTAGACCTGGCATGGGAGGGGAAGTCTGGGTGAGGTCTTGGAATATGGCGGGAGGTATAAATAACCTCCAAAGGGGTTGTGCCCCAGGTGTTTACTCGGATTAGGGCCACAGGTCGGTCCCCAAAGGTATCGTAGAATCTCTGATACGGATCTGGAAAGGGTTGGTGGGTGGGGGCTTGGGGGTGGGCCAGGGAAATGTGGAGAAATACAGTTGGGGGTGGGAAGTGGGCGTTGCGGAAAAGATATATGGCAGGAAAGTTGTAGCACGATAACAGTGTGGAAAGAGAACAGCATTCCCCCGGGATGAGTTCAGGGTGTTGGCACATAATGTGAGGGGGCTGAACACCCCGGTCAAGCACAAAAAGGTAGAAGTGCAAATGAGAAGGGAGAAGGTGGACATCATAAGGTTCCAAGAAACACACATCAAGAAGGCGGATAAAACTAGGATCTGGCTGAGACAGTTCTTGCGGATTTACCAAGCCAATTCCCAGGGGAAGACGGCAGGGGTGTTGATTGGATTTAAGGATTTGTTCAAAGCACAAGTTACACAAACACAGGCCAATCCAGAAGGCAGGTATCTATTTGTGCGGGTGCAGATGAGACACAGAAAGGTCACACTGGTGACGGTATATGCACCCAATGTTGGGCAAGATGGGTTCCTGCGGGATGCAGCAACCAGACTCGAGTGCTTTGCGCTGGGGGAAGTGATTCTCACTGGGGATTTTAATTTGGCATGGAACCCACACATGGCATGGCCCCCTCGCTCCCTAATGGACAGCTTCGATAATTTAACCCTGCAGGATGTTTGGCGGACGCTGAAGGGCGAGGAGAGGTGGTACACGTGCTTTTCACATATTTAAAAGTCCTTGTCCAGGATAGACTACATATCAGTGGCGGCCAAGCTGATTCGGGATGTGATGGAGGCGATACTGGGGTCAATTGCATCGTCAAATCACACCCTGTTGGTAATAGATT
Organism: Ambystoma mexicanum; assembly: GCF_040938575.1. Classification (NCBI taxonomy): domain Eukaryota; kingdom Metazoa; phylum Chordata; class Amphibia; order Caudata; family Ambystomatidae; genus Ambystoma; species Ambystoma mexicanum. The sequence goes on along the minus strand of NC_090941.1, from coordinate 330,055,925 downwards.
AGGGCCCATGGGGAGCAGAGAGGATTGTGGGCTTGGACGTTCACAGGGAAGCTGCTAAATGACAAACTGATTGCGGAGACCATAGGGGACAAGATAGATGAACAAGTTACTCTCTTACCTGGTAACGTTCTTTCGATGGGATGGTCCGACGACATATTCCACATCTATGACAGTAATCACCACAGCTGTGCTGCTTCGGAAAATCTTTCGGCATCTGCGTCCTGCGTCGATGATGTCGATACGCCGTCCTCGAGGGCCTCCGTCGAACCGACGTCACCGGATGTTATAAGTAGGACGCACGACGCCCGTAGCTTCAGTTGTAGTTTTTTCCCAGAACATGTGGCACCAATCTTCTGCCAGTAGGACCACAGAAAGCCTTGCGGAAACGTAAGCTGCAATCGCATAAGAAATTCTGTAGCGGGGAAGGCAGGGAGGGAGCGATATGGAATACGTCGTTGGACCATCCCATCGAAAGAACGTTACCAGGTAAGAGAGTAACTTGTTCTTCCAGGGGATTGGGTCCTGCGACGTATTCCATATCTATGACAGACTCCCAAAGCAGTACCAACGTAAGGGGTGGGAAAAGAATTTAGAATATACAAATTTAGAATGCCCAATCAAATTGCAGAGTAAAGGACCGCCTTGCCAAAGGCCAGATCTTGCCCATGGACAGAATCTAGGGAGTAGTGATGTACAAAAGTATGGACCGAAGCCCAAGTGGCTGCATCACAGATGTTGCGAATAGGAACACCCCTATGCATGGCAGTAGAGGCAGCCATACCCCTAGTCGAATGGGCCCGTAAGCCTACAGGAAGGTCCTTAGCCGCCAGGCGGTAACATTCAGAAATTGCCAAGATAATCCATCTAGACAAAGTCTGCTTAGTCACAGCTTGTCCCAAAAGCCTTCCAGCGTAACCAATAAAGAGCCGATTGCCCACTCTGACCCGGGACAGCCGTGAAATGTAGAAACTTAAAGCTCTTCTAGGATCTAACCTATGGAGCCTCTCCTCGCCCTTACCAGGATGCGGAGGATAAAATACCGGAAGAACAACCTTCTGGCTTAAATGAAATTCCGACACCACCTTCGGAAGAAAGGAAGGAAGGACGAACTCGAAGGACAACCCTGTCCTTATGAAACACAGTGAAGGGTGGCTTAACTGAAAGTGCCTGTAACTCACTCACTCAGCGAGCCGAAGTGACCACAACTAAAAATACAGTTTTAAGGGTTAATAGTCTCAAAGGACAAGAATGTAAAGGCTCAAATGGAGCACCCATTAGAAACTTGAGAACAAGGTTCAAATCCCAACCGGGCACCTGGAAAGGTGACGGAGGGAACACATTAGTGAGCCCTTTCAGAAACTGAAAAATTAAAGGAATTTTTAAATAAGAACACACTTCAGACGAGCGCTTAAATATGGACAGCGCCGCCACGTAACCTTTAATGGTACCCACTTGCAAGCCCCTGTGGGCTAAAGAAAGCAAAAAAGACACAACTACAGTAATGTCACATGAAAAAGGATTCACATTCTGAACCCTGCACCAGTCGCAGAACTTTCTCCAACAGCAACGGTACAGGGACTTAGTTGCCGGCCGTCTGGCCGAAAGCAACACCTCCATCACATCTTCAGGGAGGTCCAAATCCTTATACCTCAACCTTTCAGAAGCCAAGCGTGAAGGTTGAGGGATCTGACCTCTGGATGGAGAACCTGACCCCCCTCCCGTGAGAGCAGAGCGTCTCGGTAGGGAAGACGACGTGGAGAGCAGATAGACAAGTCGAGAAGGTACGGGTACCGTGTCCTCCTGGCCCATGCCGGAGCAATGAGGATCATCTAGGAACCGAACCTCTGTAACCTCTGCAGCACTTGCGGGATGATGGGGACTGGAGGAAACGCGTACAGCAGTGGGAATGACCACTCCACTACGAACGTGCCTCCCAAGGCTCCTCTTGGAGGAAATTCCCCCGAGCAGAACCTTTTGCACTTCCGGTTGACACAGGAGGCGAAGAGATCCACTTGAGGGGTCCCCCAAAGGGCGAAGATCTCCAGGAGAATCTCCTGAGCCAACTCCCACTCGTGAGAGGTCGCGCTCTGCCTGCTCAGAGTGTCCGCCGTCTCGTTTTCGTCTCCAGTCAGATGAACTGCCGAGATCGAAATTCTCTGCTGGATGGCCCAGAACCGGAGCTGCATCGCCTCCCTGCACAGAGGAAGTGACCCTGCCCCTCCCCCCCTTTTTGTTGAGGTAGTGCATGGCCACTGTCAGAATCAGGACATTCTTTCCTCACACAGTCGGCATAAAAGCCTTCAGGGCAAGCCCGACGGCCCTCAGCTCCAACAGATTGATATGGAGTCTGGACTCGGACAGAGACAAACGACCGCTGACTGTCAGCTCGTTGGCATGAGCTCCCCATCCCGTGAGGGACGCGCCCATCACAATCGTCACCTCTGGCCAGGGCAGCCAAAACAGAGCCCCCCCTCATCAGATTGCCTTCGACGGCCAGAGGACTGTGACCACTGGAGCTTGAGAGCCCATTGCAACGATCTCATCCTCAACCTGGCCTCTGGCACCAGAAGAATGCAGGATGCCATGAGGCCGAGCAACCTCAAGAACTCGAACGCTGGGAGACTCTGGGCATGTTGAAACTTGTGCACCATCTGCTGAATGTGGCGAGGCCTCACATGGGGAGGAAAACACTGCCCTAGGGACGTGTCGAGCACTGCTCCGATGTACTGGAGCCGCTGAGTTGGCGTCAAGTGAGACTTCTTTAAGTTGGGGGAGAAGCCCAGCTTGTGAAGGGAGTGGCAGGTGACTGACAGATGATCCAGGACTTGCTCGGGAGAGCGCGCTCTGATCAACCAATCGTCCAGGTAGGGGTAGACGTGAATCCCCCCTTTCCTGAGATACACTGCCACCACCACCATGAGCTTGGTGAAAACCCTCAGGGCGGAGGTCAATCCGAACGGCAGGACCCAAAACTGAAAGTGCGAGTCGCCAACCGCAAACCTCAGGTACTTCTTGTGCTTGAGATGGATTGGCACATGAAAATAAGGGTCCTTGAGGTCTAGAGACACCAACCAGTCCTGAAGTTGAAGGGTTTGGAGGACTTGAAAAAGAGTAACCATCTTGAACTTGTCCTTCCTGAGGAGCTTGTTCAAACCGCGGAAGTCCATGATGGGTCTCAATCCTCAGTCTTTCTTCGAAATCAAAAAATAAGGGGAATACCATCCCTTGTTCCTCTCCACTACAGGCACCAGTTCTATAGCGCCCTTCTCCAGCAGGGATTGAATTTCCTGTGCAAGGAGCGGTTCCTGACTCTTCAAAGAGAGGTTCCCTGGTGGATTGTTGTGAGGCCTCTGCCGGAAAGGAAGACAGTAGCCGTGGGCTATGATCTCCAGAACCCACACAGTAGCAAATACCTTCTTCGCCCAGCCGTCAAAACGTTTGTCGTCCCTATCAGGAGGGATGGTAAGGTACGACGCCGGCTTTGCGGGGGCCGTAGCCGCCTGCACCAAACCTTCCGGAGTTGGGTGCGTGGTCAAGTAGCAGGGGTCGCCACTGGCTGGGCGATATTTCTTCAGTAAGGACTTGCTCACTGCCGGGAGACTCTCTGGAGAAGTCCAAGCCGCAGCCACCCTTCTCTGCAAGGCCATATGGAATGGCAGCACCGGGTCAGTTGGTGGACCATGGTCCAGGATATCAGTCAGGTCATCCTGCTGAAAATCCCCAGGGGGGGCAGACCACCCCAGGTAATCCGTGACCCTCGACATCAGGCGCCGATAAGAGGAGTCGCATGCGGCCAGGCTCAGGCCTACCAAATTCCACCTCCGGAGAGGTGTCGAGCCCACTGGCGTCATGCAATGACTGGAGCAGGTCCTCAAGCTGGCTATGACCAGAAACAATGTCATCAGAGACCTCTGCAGGAACCACACCCTCCTCAGACCCCCTCATCCACCTCAGAAATATAATCCAGAGGCTGGAACGAGGGAACCGAAAAAGGAACAAAGACATGTTTTGCCTTAGCCAGAGCCTTCCTAGGGGGTTCCCCCGTACCACGAGGCATCCCCGACAAAGCCGCCTCAAAAGGCGTCGATGGAATCGGCGTCGACTGCGGCAACGACAGCGTCGACACAGGCCTCGAGGGCGAAGCCCCAAGCGTGTCTCTCGAGAGCCTGGGCGCCAATGGCATTGACGACTTCCTCGGAGGCGGGGCCCCGAGAGAGTCTGTCGACAACCTTGGCGCCGCCGGCGTCGATGTCTTCCTCAGAGACTTCACAGATTCACGCTGTCTCGATGGCGTTGAGGACCGGGACCTGGAACGGGCAGGTCTAGAGCAACCATCCTTATCCGACCGGGACCTCGAAGGCGCAAGGTGGTCGCGACGACTGCTCGAGCCCGAAGGCGGATGAGCAGTGTCTCTAGCACGGCCACGACCGGAGTCCTCAGACGGCGCGGACAGACCGGAGTCCTGCGATTGAAAAATCGCCAAGATTTCCTTTCAGAAGGAATCCCATTCCTCAGGAGTCAAATGCTTGTTTGGACAAGCTGTGATGCTGGAAATGAATCGGAGGGACAGGGCCTCCTTATCCTTGTCCTTTACTGCCTTTTTATCATGTGTTCCGTCATATGTTCCACGCAGGAGTTCATGTGGGACTCCTGGCGGTGCAGCTCTCTCTATTTTGGTTTGGTGAACAGACCCGTGTGATACCCTTACGGCACCCACGGGTGGGGGTACAACCCTGTGCCCCTAGTGTATGTTTTTGGGCACCTGTGGGTGGCCCGCAGAGCAGGGTATGGGCTGGTGGCAGCTCCATGCTGACTTTGACAGGTGCGCTGAGTATCCTCCATTTTGGGGATCCCCAGGCCCTGCCATTGGAATCAGTTGATTCCTGATGGAAAACAAGATGGCCCCTGTGGCCTCTTGCTTTCTATTACCTATTACCTTGTTTTCCCAAAGTCCTGGGAAACCCTGACTCTGTCCCTTCCCCATGACTGGCTGTTGGGTGGAAGTTCCATTTATGGTGTTGTTGTGAAGTTCAGTCCAGACTGACTGGAGCCTTCCCAGTGACTGTATGTTGTGGGTACCTCCTGTGGGTGGAACCTGGGTGAATGGAGTGTGTGATCAATATGCACTTCTTGATGTGGCTGTCTGGTTTCTTGTATGAGAGACAAAGACTGAGACAGCCCTGCCTGAAAATGGCCTGAATGCAGTGTGTAGTGTTGAATGGCTGAGTACTTATCCCAATCCACATTCCTTGTTGCGAGTGTCTGAGAGGGAGGAGGATGACCTGAATGCACTGTGTGCCTGATTGGCTGACTGACTGCATGAATGCCCTTCTGTATGATTGGCTGCTGAGAGTGACCCAGCAGTGTGGATGAGAGACAAGATAGTATATCTGGGGACCTCTCACCACTGAAAATTGTTCAGAAGCTGTGTCTACACTTGAAGGGTAACTGGAACTGCTGATCCTCGACGCCCAGCTGGAAGACGAAGACTTGATGTTGCATTTGCTTCGACCTGATCTGAAAGCTGCCGAACTCGTCTAGGACTGATCCGAGAGAGGACCTGGTAAGGCGCCCTCTTCCCGTGCTCCGAGGGACCATCGAGCACCGCTAACCTTCGCCGAAGCTCCCGCTGTCGAAGTCTATTACCGTCGACTAAGGTTCGCAGGTTTGTGTAACCGCTGGAGGCACGTCGAAGTTGTGTTGCCCAGCCATGGGGACCACTTGACGCCGTGCCGCCGATGACCGGAGCTGCCCGCTCCTTTGCTTAAGAACATTTTGAATCCAAGGACTCCCTTGTCCGCAACGTCGACCGCTTTGTCCCGCCGGAGAAAGTCGAGGACGACCATCGCGCCTAGGAGAATCCGCTGGTGGGTTTCCCGCCACCTAAAGGCCCCAAATACAGCGACAACTCAACGCCCTCGTTGGGCCACAGCTCTTCTGAAACTCTTTGCGGTCCTGAACAATCTATCGCCGAGGTGCCCCGCACACCTCATCCTCGCACCGCCTGGATCGACATCGGGGTCTCTGCACCCTTGAACTTCTCATCGCCGCCCTCGACGACAAGTTCACCATTTTCGACGCCTCTCGACGACCCGTGGCTCCTGCTTTAAAGGGAGTCCCTCAAGAAGGATCCTTCGACGTGTCTTCGAAGAACTCTACTCCACCAGGTACATTGGGGGGGTAAAACCTTAATAGGAGGAAATAAGGCTATTGAACAATATATGGACTGGGCTTGTGCTATATATCTTTATTTTACAGGTTGCCCAGGTGGGGGGGATCTCCACACAGAACCGTGTCATCGGTAGGGGCCGGTATTCTGCCTATTGTTTCAACCATCTTACGTTCCTTCCTATCTCTATTGCTGGTTTCCTCGTTATTGATCTGTGTGACATTTAAACCGTACAGTTGATGCACTTTAATGAGATTTGATAACATTGATGGTACCACTTTAGAATTGTATATATTTATCATTGTTGATTTCCGAGTACAAAGTGCATTATTGTGATCGTGTACATACCTTTGAATATTAATTATATAAAGACTGTGTTTTCAGTAATACAGTGTGTGGACATTCCTTTGTGGAGGGTTCGGGGACTACACTGTACTTAAGAACCAGCCTGCATCACCTCCTGAGAAGCTAGGCCTGGACTGCTCGACTATGTTACCAATAATAGAGAATCTTGGCTGGGGTCCTCTGTGCCTCTCCTCTACCATATAGAGAGCGCAAGTACAGACACCCCCAACCAGTATCTTCACACAAGCAACCTGCCGACCGGTGACGGCGCTTCCTGGAGTGCCTCGAAGAGGCAGAGGAATGGTGGGACCGACTCCCAGACCGAGAACCCCCGGACTCCCGAAGACAATGCGGAGAGTCGCCCCTCGAATCGTCCGTCGAAAGACCAGTGGAACGCGACTTCTGGGGCTTGGCCACCTTACCGACCGACAGCTTCTTCTTACGCTCCCGCAAGGCCTTCGATGTGAGCGATTGGCAGTCGACACAGTTGTCCGTATCATGGTCCTCCCCGAGGCACCAGAGGCAAGCGTTGTGCGTATCCGTCAGCAACATCTTGGACCCGCACACCTGACACTTCTTAAACCCGGTCCGCGGGGTGGAAGAAGCCAAAGACATCATACCGATAGCAATGAAGAAACAGGTTCGAAGAACCGAAAGAATAGGATTCAGTAGAATCGAGGCGCGCCGAGATCTCTGAAGTGAACACGTTCGCGGAAAAAAACAGAACTGATGCTACGGGTGTCGTGCACCCTGCTTATAACATCTGGTGACGTTGGTTCGACGGAGGCCCTCGAGGACGGCGTATCGACGTCATCGACGCAGGAAGATTTTCCAAAGCAGCACAGCTGTGGTGATTACTGTCATAGATATGGAATACGTCGGAGGACCCAATCCCCTCGAAGGGTAATTTGCGATTAATGACACTCACGATGCCACGCAGGAAAGGGTTTGGGATGCATTTAAAGTAGTGAAGCAGGGAGAACTAATAGCGCTCATGGCACAGAGGGAAAAGCAGTGGGGAGCTTTGGAAAAAGAATTAGGGGAAGATATGCATGCCATAGCCAAATAGCAAACAAGGGCCTTACAGAAGACGCTGAAACACACCAGAGGCCAACTGGATCGGTGTGCACATCTGCCAAGCAAACTGGTCTCTGCTGAGGGCCAAACAGCAAAGTTATGCGAGAGCCAACAAGGCGGACAGGCTACTGGTGCGGCAGCTAAAAACAACAGCTGCGGCCCAGACCATTCTACAAGTAGTGCAGCCGGGTGGGGCAAGAGTAACAGAGTCAGCGCTATAACAGACTTTTGCAAACTACAATGAATCTTTATACACCTCAGGGAGCGGCTGAGGAATAACGCAATTTGCTATCACTGCCAAAGGCATCGCCCATGGAAAGGGAAATGTTAGAAGGAGACATAAGAGAGGATGTGGAGGCAGTAATTGAGTCGCTACCTTTGACTAAGGCACCCAGACCCAATGGTTACCCGGCAGTGTTTTATAAGAAATTTAGTAGGAAGCTAGTCCCCAGGCTCACGCACCTATTTAATGCGATAGCAGTTGAGGGGAGAGTGACCCAGACCACGACGGAAGCCAAGATGGTCATGTTTAAGAAACCGAATAAAAATCAGACACAATGTGGGTCCTATAGGCCAATTGCATTGATGAACATCAATGCACAACTGTACATGGGCATCCTGGCAGCTATCCCTGTTACTCCTGAAACTGGTTGACCCGTCCAAACAGGGTTTATTACAGGGCAGCAGACTTGCGATAATACAAGAATTACCCACTTGGTAGAGAAGGCCACCAAACACCAGGTACCATTGGTGCCAATACCATTAGATGCTAAAAAGGTGTTTGAGCATGTAGAGTGGTCATTCTAATTTACCGTCAACATGTATGGGACTGTGGGCCAAATATGTGCAGATGGTGAGAGCGAACTATAGAAACCCGGTCAGGCTTAATCTGGCGGTGAAGGGCATACCGCTTGGCGGAAAGGAGCATAAGGATGTCGCTTTTGCCGATGACATGTTGATGGCTCTGACAGAGCCGGAGACTTCGATACCAGCTCTAGTGGTGGAAATAGGTGTCATTGAACAAGTTGCCAGGCTCAAAATCAATATGCAGAAGTCAGAACTTCTGAACCTGGCGCTCTCCCGGAACAGGGTTCAGCTCTACCACAATATTCCACCTTTATGGTGGCTGACGGGAGTATAAGGTACTTGGGGGTGAACATCACAGGAACCATAACATAGGTATATGATAGGAACTAGTCTGAGGTACTGCGACAGGTTAAGACTGACCTGGAAAAGTGGACCCAGTTACGGATATCACGGCTCGGCCGTATTGCAACCGTGAAAATTGTCACATTGTCGAGAGTGCTGTATTACTTTCAGGCTCTTCTTGTCCCAGGATCCTTCTTTGTGGCACTGAATAGATTAGTCTCCAAATTAATCTGGAAGAATAAGCATCCGCGAATACTCTACAGACCTTGATGGCTCCTAGGGATAAGAGGGATGGGCCTTCCGTACTTTATAAAGTATTACGAGGCAGCACAACTGAGGGTAGTGCAGGAGTGGTTCTCTGGGAAAGCTCCATGTTTTGAGTGCGGATGGATAGGGCGTGGCAGGGAAACCCTTGGGAGATCTTATGGCTTGGTAGGCAAGATCAACCCCCAGAACACTCCTAAGCCAGGTAGTGTCAATGGTATGGGACTGACTGTGGAGCAGGGAGCCCCGTCGTCGTGCCCGTCCCCCTTTACTCTGCTTTTTGGGAACCCGCAGTTCACGCCTAGGATGGCGTATGGATCATTTGAGCAATGGCGCACAGTGGGTTGTTGGAAGTTGGGGAATATGATGCAGGGGAAGACAATATGCACAATTTGAAAACTGCAAACACATCGGGCTCACGGAGGCGGACAGAAAGGAGTGTTACCAAATGAGAGACTGGATAATGAGCCCAGGGGTCAACCAAGCAGCGGGGAGGGAGCTGACCAAGTTTGAAAAATTCATTGTCATTCACTCGGGGACTAAGCATATGTTATCTATGCTATATAAAGTACTAATGGAGGTGGAGACGATGGCACACTGGGAGTACATGCAACAGGAGGCCACATTAGAGGTGGACATCCCTATGGACCACTGGGAAAATGTATGGAGGAACATTCCTAAAATGACGCGATCAATACAATTGAGAGAAACTTGATAAAAGGTTATGATGTGGTGGCACTATACTCTAGGAAAGTTACATAAAATGTGTGGCTAGTTGGCAGGAATGTTGGAGAGGGTGCTCGGAAAGAGGGGATTGGAAGCACATATGATGGGAATGCTCAGTTTTGGGCAGACATTACCTCCCAGATACAATTATCACATTTGGTGCTGTCCCAAACCCCCGGAAGTGGATGTGTGGGCTATTTGATCCATGAATTAGTCCACCGGACAAAACCCAGAAGAAGACTTTCATGATGATGCCGATAGCATGGCAGTTGTTAGCGAAACGCTGGAAACAGAGGCAGCATTTGGATTGGCTACAGAAACTGTGGGGGCTGCTCGCAATTGAGTGGGTCACATATTGCATTTAGGGTGATTGGGGAAATTCCAGCGTGACTGGGAGAGGGCAATGGCATACCTGCAGGGGGACTATATGAAGCAATGGTGCCTGCACAATCTGCAGATATTGGAATTTGTGTGATAATTCAAGTAACGCTGGGGAAGAGAGAGGAGCTGGGAAGAATACCGCTGCCATGGGGTGTGGGGGGAAGGGAGTGAAGGAATGTTACTGCTCTTTATACTTGCAAAAAGCCAATAAAAATATTTACACAAAAAAAGCAATAGGAATGTATATGGGCTACTGTTCATACAGAGCCAGAGGATTAATAAATCAAACTTTCATCTGGAACCGCTCAAAGAAACTTCCCATACCAATCTCTCTTAAAATCATGCATTATCTGATCTATCAGATGTTGAGAGCAGCCGAAAACAAGAGATGGTTCTGGGCTGCTTTCTTAAAATACCACACTGAGCAAGAACATGCAGTTCCGCTATTGTCAGCATGCTCAAGAGTTCCCAATGCAGTGTAAATTATTTGAATAACAAGAGGTGCAATGTAAATATGTTTGGGGATGCTTGTGGTCTCGCGCAGCAGGGATGTGGCCAAATAGTTCACACTGGACTCCCCTTTTTGGGGTGGGACCCAGCCTGATTTGCATATGGTCTTTCCCCTTCTGTAATGGTTTGGCAGGCAAAGAACGATGGTCTGTGGAGTTGCCCAGAGCAATGCCAGAGGTTAAGATTAATTCTAAACCTTCCAGCCATCACCCCTTTTGTTTTGCTGTAGGGATGAACCCACTTCATTTTTCAGCAATTAAATATGGCGCTTACCTTTCCTATTTTTAATAGGATAATGTCTGTTTGTTTATGTCACCCAACGAAACAGCTTGCTGAATATGTAGGCTTTGTGAATATCTGCATGTGTATAGCCAATATGCTTTTTATGCCACCTCAGCTCGGGTGACCAATACTAGCGATAAAGCAGGGTCAAATACATGCCCATGACAGCTTTACACTGTAACACGCCTGTAGGTACCAAAAAGCAGAGGGAAGATGTGCAGAGTCCAAATTTGATGATGCAAGAATAAAGTAATGAGCTACTAAAATATGTTAAGAAACAGGGAAAAACAAGTGAGAGTAGTTTTATTACTTTAAAAAAGTAAGTAATGGTTTTACAATAAGACACAGTCCCAACACAAACAAGGCTACATTTTGGTCTTGGGCACAGAAACAGCCCGTCTCCTTCACGGCAACAACATTGTTCACAGCGGCATAGAATGTCAACGGAGAGGGGTGGTGGCAAAGTGGGGGGTGAGGGTTCAGAGAACACAAACACTAACAAAATGATTTATTTTTCACACTATACAGTTGGCTCCATCAGTGTGAGAGCTTACAACCCAAGTAAAATGTCTAACAGCCTTCAACAGAACACAAATGGCCAATGGCTGTATTTGTATTTATTTGTGGGGGCAACAAGACAACCTGCTAACATGTACGATTCTGTTAAGTTACCTGAACACAAAGAAAACACTGTCACGTTTGCTGCAATTTAATATTTTAGCTAATGAAGCATCTGAGTGCACTCTAGAATTCAATTTGAACAGTACTTGATTTGTAAATATCATATGTACAAACCCTGTTAAAATGAATAAAATACTTCTGAAAAATAAGCACACAAAACAATTGTGGAAGGCTTGAGAAAACGGTCAGCTGCACCCAGCAGCACCACCGTCAAGTATCTCTGCTGCAGGTGACTTTTCCAGTGCTTTCCTATCAGAAGAGCTTCCCATTTATCCTACTAGATCTCAATCCTTTGACGTCAGCTTGTCACGTTTTCAGAAGTCTAGAAAGAGGAAAACACAATTTATTACACTAAAACCAATTTAAAGGCGCGTGGATCTAAAGATACTCAGTTACATCACATACACCTATTGCCTTTATTATTAGACGAAACAGATATTTTTTAGACAATATTTAAAATCATAATCATATCTGAACATTGTGTCTAAGGGCTGCATTGCTTCAATAATTATTTCTAGGATGAAAATATGCAATGCTACACAAAAGGTCTAATAGTTAAAGAATCAACAAACAAGGAATTGCCCAGGCCTTTGAATAACTCAGTGAGCAATGTGTCCTTATCCGACAATCTTAGTGAATGCACCTATAGAAATGAAAGTGTCTGAATTGCCAATTTTAGCAGTAGGGATTTACAGCAAGCTAACACGGTTCTATTTGTCTATTAATGTTTAATGTATACAAAATGCTAGAAATCAGGATGAGAGGTCCAACGACAGCTATCTGGTTTGGGAAACCATTTTATTGGATCTCCAACACATTTTATTGCACAGATAATCAATTTAAATATTTAAATAACTTTCGATAAGCACAAAAGTAGTACGGACAGGTGTCATTTATAACATAGGAAATACAAGTGTGCATCAACCTCTTTGGTGTTGAGATACAATTTCCAAAATGATGCACAAGTACCGAATACAGCTGGGTGAGGACAAAATGTACACAAGGTGCTGCCCAGGACTATGTTAGGTCCGGGGGTACTGAACAAGACGGTGTACACAACACTATCTACAAACATATATACAAAGGGGTTTGACTAGTTGTATCACAGAATATCGACACTGAAGTGTTTCGGCCATGTAGGGCTGGTTGAGAGCCAGAGGTGGTGGAGGCCTTCATCAGGATAAACGCTGAGCGTGGTCCTGTCCATGTGAGAGATCTGTGGGGAAAGGGGATAGCCGTCAGGATCTCTACGGGGCAAGTTTGTGATTTAAACATTATTGAATAATGGCTGATTGGTGCCTGAATACACGAGGCAGTGTACTGGAAGAACAGTTTACCGTTTGCTGTGGTTGCAGCGGAAAAACTGTGCTTGAGATTCCTTGTTACTTAGCAGGATTCTAAAGTGCCCATTGCACTGGTTTGCGTGGACCGACTTAAATGATTTCTGGTCCTTCAGGCTGGAAAAATTTGCCTGGTAGATCTAGGCACTGTTGGAAGGAAGGTTAAACAACCGTCAATCCAAAAAGCCCTAGATGGTATTGGTGTCACATGGTCTAAAGTGTAACCATAATGACTGAGCGCGAGTCTCAGTGAATTATAGTGAACACCAAATACCGGTGGATGGGGTGCCGAACCGTGAACATTTAATTTATCAAGAAACAGCATGGGAGGTCTGGATGTTACTGTGGCCCACAAGTGAGGGACATCGTAAAACCCGTGTGCCCCAGTATAGATGATGGAGCTAGTGGTGCTGGCAGTGGTCCCTGGATACTGAATGAGTGATGGCCAGCCAGTAGTGGACGTGATGGCAGGATATCAATGAGGAAATATACAATTAGGAGATGGGGTGGGCACTGCTTAAATTTCTATTTATTACTTATTTTGCAGTCAATTGTGGGGGCTCACCCTTGAGCCTAGGCACTAGGTTCTAAACAATATCCATACAGTAGGGCTGGACAACTTTCAACCCTGGGTGAGCTCGCTCTCACTCCCCTCGACGGGTTTCAATTCACTCTCATCAGTAATTTATATTTCTTTCATTAAGTAATCCACCATTCTTGGTATGATATTACAAATATTTCAATTGTTTATTTATTCCTGGCCAATCAGTGTTTCAAAGATATTGCTAATGCATTTCGGACCTCCGTCCATCTTCAGGGCTATCAACACTATTATTTACCAATCAGTGACATTCCCATCATCATGACCCATTACCAATGATTCACCAAAAAGTGAAATTAATAAAGTAAATACATGCACATATCAGGTTAAAGTTGTGTTCCATCATGGCGTTCAAATCAATATGACAAATCAAAAAATACAAAAACATCCATTATAGATCATTGTTAAACCTCATTTCACAATATGATTTCATAATATACCAAACGCTTTCTACCTGTTTGCCTTTTTGTCCCCAGAGTGTACGTTCACCTCTGTTGTCAGTATCCTTATCTAGTGCGTGTTCTCTGAAACAGATATTTATATGTATGTATAGTTATTTCCTCGTCTGTGGTCTCCACCCTCCTGTATTTCCACTTAGCCTCCTCTTCCGTTGTGCTTACCTCTACTCTCCTGCTCTCCGTACGCGCCAGTTATCCGAAAAGAGCTGCCGCCACTCGTAATAGCGTTTATAGACGCTACTCATTCTCACGCATGCGCGCAACTGCGCGCAATGTCGTATTACGTTTCACTAATCTCCTCCGCACATGCGCGGATGTGTCTTCTCCACAATTCGGAAGTGTATTGCATATATCTGCTCATGTGACTGTCTGTCTATTTTAATAGACTTGACTCTGAGACTCAAGGTCTATTTGGTTACGCAACAACTGGTACTCACTATGAAATCACATCTATTTAATGTGCGTACATTCGCATTAACAACTTGGATCATGGGGACCCCCGCTTACGCTGTGGTCCCGTTGGTAGTGTCTCTGTATTGTGTAGTGTGTAAATGTAAATGGTATGCTTATCAAAATATTAATTATATATCAAACAACTGCCATTACAACTTTAATAACTTTAACCGGAGAATCCCTTACCGGTGGGTCAATTTTCAATACATACTCCCAAAGGGGGGTGTTAGTAAGTGAAAGAGCCCACTGTTAGGCAGTGATTAGCTGCCTTACGTCCCACAGGGAAATAAACCCCTGCGGGACATACCGTGAACTTCAACATTCGACACTCCATGTCTATAGGTCATAATATTCCCTTCATTAACAGATCTTTCTCATGCGACTCACATCTTTCATCATAGAAAACAGAAAGTTCAGCTCCTCATTGATGCCCCCTGGTCTCAGGGAGTCAAGCCGGTCAATCCAGAATGATTCTCGTTGATTCAATCTTCTTCCCAAATCCTCATGTGCATTGTTTTGTCTAATGACCTCCAAGATTTGAATCCTCATCTGGCTGATGTTGTGCTTCATTGTGTTCCAGTGTCTGGCTACTGCCGAGTTCGGATTGTTATTCCGAATGCACAATCTGTGCTCGTTCCATCGCAACTTGCCAGGTCTTTTAGATTGTCCAACAAAGTAAATGCCACACGGACATTTAATACTGTATGCTATGTTCGAAGTGTCACATGTTGCATATCCCTTCAGTTTTATTTTTTCGCCTGTGCGAGGATGATCAACTGTATCCCCTTTAGTTATAAAGTTACAGTTACTGCAATGCAGGCAGGGATAAGTTCCTTTTCTCAATGTGTCTAATGCTCTCTTTTCAGGTCTTGTTTTGACCAATCTATCTCTCAAGTTTGCACTCCTCTTGTACGCAAAAGTAGGTAATTCCCTGAACAAGTGTTCAACTCGCATGTCATTGGTCAGTGTATTCCAGTTCTTCTTGATTACACTCTTTATCTTGTTGCTTTGTACTGAGTAACATGACACATATACAATATTTGGTTCCTTCTCTCTCCTTGTGCCACTGGCTGTGGGTTCCATTACTCGCTCTTTGGCTGATTCTATCTCTGCAGGTTTGTACCCTCTTGCTTCAAACCTCCTCCCCATGTTCTCAATTTCTACCGCGCACGTTCTTGGGTCATTGACGATCCTTTTTACTCTCATCATTTGACTGTAGGGCAAATTTCTGATTAAACTTGGTTGGTGGAAACTTAGTCGATGAAGTAGATTATTGCGATCTGTTTCTTTTCTGTAGATGTTGGTCAGAAATTTGTTGTGAATACGTATTTCTACATCTAGGAAGTGGATACGTGTTTTTGAAGTTTCTTTTGTAAATTGTATGCGTTGATCTATGTTGTTGAGATAGGTAAAAAAGTAATTGAGAGATTCCTCTGGGCCATTCCATATTCCAAAAATATCATCTATAAATCAAACCCACATCGTTATGTAGTTTCTCCATACTGCATGATCAAGTACATGTTCCTTTTCGAATTTGTGCATAAAAGTATTTGCATATGTGGGAGCCATTGAGGCCCCCATCGCTGTCCCAGATGTTTGGATAAAGAATTTGTTTCTATATTGAAAATATGAATTTTCAGATATAAACTGTAATAATACCAAAATAAATTCCTTGATAGCTTTCAAGTCACCTTCTTGGAGGAGTAACCATTCTATTGCTTCTAGACCCAGGTTGTGTGGAATAGAAGTGTAAAGACTCCTTACGTTGATCGTGAACATGGTTGAGGTTTCTGTGAATACATTTTTCTCCAGTGTTTCCAAAAAAATGATTAGTGTCTTTAATGTAGGTATCTGTTTTTTGTATCAAGGGTTGCAAAAACTGATCAATATATTGGCCCAATGGCTGTATCACACTGTCTACTCCAGAGACTATTGGTCTACCTGGTGGTTTTATAAAACTTTTATGTATTTTGGGCAGCGTGTAGAAGTTCGGTATTCTTGGGTGTTTATTTGTGAGAAAAGATCGTGTTTTGGTACTTCTCCATCCTAGTTCCTCTGCTTTCCCCAGGAGTTCTTCCAAATTCTTCATTATCTCAATGGTTGGGTCACTATCTAGCTCAGAATATACATCCGTGTTTCTGAGCCGATTCATACATTCGTCATGGTAATCTTGGCTGTTCATTATTACAAGTGCTCCGCCTTTGTCCGCTGGGCGTATGGTTATCTTGTCATCTCCATATAAATCTTTCAATAACTTAAACTCATTCGGTTTCAAATTTCCATAACCCTTTCGTTTAGATGACACTTTCCTAAGATCCTTGAGTACTTGTCGATGTAAAATGTCAATAGATGGAACATTAATGGGTGGTACTTACTTTTCTTTCTGAACTCTTGTAGTTCCTCTGGGTCCTGTTCTTTAAGTTGTGACGTATCGAGTTCATCAAAAAACACTTTTAGTTTTAATTTTCTCACCAATTTGAATAAGTCAATCTTAGTCTCGAATGAAGTTGTACTGTGTGTGGGTACATAACAGCCCCTTCTGAAGTAACATTTCTTCACTTTTGGTTAGTATTCTGGATGATATGTTCACAACTAACTTTTCTTCTGTCTCGCTCCCCGGGTCTCTACTCTTTGACTTTCTTTTTCTTTTCCCTCGTCTCGTTCTCTTCTTTCTGTCTCTCGTCCTAAAAAAGTCGGTGCAGCCCTAGAATCTCTTGCAGATATGGTAGGTTCTGCTTGTTGTTCTGTTGTCCTCCTCCCTTCAGCTGTACCTTGTTTTACTCTGGAGTCTTCAGAATCCATGCTGGAGGTATTATCTGTACTCCCCTGGTGTTGTTTCTTCTGGAATGGAGTTTGATATTTGTCCATCCAGGTATAAACCTCTCCGTTCAAATAGTCATAGGTGTCCCGTCGAAATTTCCTCACTTTTTTGGATTCAATATCACTTTTGTATGATTCAAGTTTATGGTTGATGTCGACCAATGTTGCTCCTAATTCTTCTTTGCAATCGCTTTACACAATTCTTTTTCTATTTCTCCTATTTCTTCGTTTAAGGTCTTAACGTTTTTGGTATGCTCTTGAATAGTTAGAAGAATCAAGTCTAGCAAGCACTTATTCAGAATCGCCTCCCATTTGTGCACAAATTCTTTATCTTCCTTACATAACCTCGGTCTCAAATTAATTCTTAGTCCCCTGGGGATTCTCTGGTTTTTGTAATATCGTCCCAAAGTTGTTGCATGAAGCTTTCTGTTTATTTCCTTACGGATCAAATATTCCAGTTGTTTTATTCTCCTTGTGGGGTTAGGATCATCAGTTTTTGTTTTCCATGTTGGGTCACTGATTTGTGTCAGGATTGCCTCGGCTTCTGCCGATGTGAAACCTAAGGTTTCTGCTCTTACATTTGTAAGTTGTTCGATATCCTCAAAGGACATATTCTTGCTTGCCTCCACCCAATTAGTGTGCCACTGGGAGCAAATATACAATTAGGAGATGGGGTGGACTCTTTCACACTTTCACTTACTAACACCCCCCTTTGGGAGTATGTATTGAAAATTGACCCACCGGTAAGGGATTCTCCGGTTAAAGTTATTAAAGTTGTAATGGCAGTTGTTTGATATATAATTAATATTTTGATAAGCATACCATTTACATTTACACACTACACAATATAGAGACACTACCATCGGGACCACAGCGTAAGCGGGGGTCCCAATGATCCAAGTTGTTAATGCGAATGTACGCACATTAAATAGATGTGATTTCATAGTTTGTACCGGTTGTTGCGTAACCAAATAGACCTTGAGTCTCAGAGTCAAGTCTATTAAAATAGACAGACAGTCACATGAGCAGATATATGCAATACACTTCCGAATTGTGGAGAAGACACATCCGCGCATGCGCAGAGGAGATTAGTGAAACGTAATACGACATTGCGCGCAGTTGTGCGCATGCGTGAGAATGAGTAGCGTCTATAAACGCTATTACGAGTGGCGGCAGCTCTTTTCGGATAGCTGACGCATACGGAGAGCAGGAGAGTAGAGGTAAGCACAACGGAGGAGGAGGCTAAGTGGAAATACAGGAGGGTGGAGACCACAGACGAGGAAATAACTATACATACATATAAATATCTGTTTCAGAGAACACGCGCTAGATAAGGATACTGACAACAGAGGTGAACGTACATTCTGGGGACAAAAAGCCAAACCGGTAGAAAGCGTTTGGTATATTATGAAATTATATTGTGAAATGAGGCTTAACAATGATCTATAATGGATGTTTTTGTATTTTTTGATTTGTCATATTGATTTGAACGCCATGATGGAACACAACTTTAACCTGGTATGTGCATGTATTTACTTTATTAATTTCACTTTTTGGTGAATCATTGGGAATGGGTCATGATGATGGGAATGTCACTGATTGGTAAATAATAGTGTTGATAGCCCTGAAGATGGACGGAGGTCCGAAATGCATTGGCAATAACTTTGAAATACTGATTGGCCAGGAATAAATAAACAATTGAAATATTCGTAATATCATACCAAGAATGGTGGATTACTTAATGAAAGAAATATAAATTACTGATGAGAGTGAATTGAAACCCGTCGAGGGGAGTGAGAGCGAGCTCACCCAGGGTTGGAAGTTGTCCAGCCCTACTGTAAGGATATCAATGAGGCCCACAAGAACAGACTTGTCCTGCAGCCATAAGGCAAACCCGACATGTGGATTTGGTGCGGTGCTGTATTGTCCTGCAGAGACGTGCATGTGTGTGGTCAGCGATAGCGGAGCATTAGTGGTCTGCGTTGCGGTAGCTATGGGAGTGCCTCTGGTGGTGCTGACCCACTGCCAGCACCAGTAGGGGAATGCCCCCCATTACCCCATCGCGGAGAAGGCAGTAAAAGTGTACTTACCGGAGCGCTGTTAATGTAGCCGTACTCCTTGCGGCAATGGTTGCTGTCGGGGTAATGACAATGCAACTATTAAAAGAACGCCTAAGGGGCCAGACCCAATGGGGCTGGGGGTGTGTGTCAGACTGAACGCGTCACTAGGCCAGTGTGTCGTAGGAGTCTCCTGGTAGATCTAGGCGCTGTTGGAAGGAAGGTTAAACAACCGTCAATCCAAAAAGCCCTAGATGGTATTGGTGTCACGTGGTCTAAAGTGTAACTATAATGATTGAGCGCGAGTCTCCGTGAATTATAGTGAACGCCAAATACCGGCGGATGGGGTGCCGAACCGTGAAAATTTAATTTATCAACAAACAGCATGGGAGGTCTGGAGGTTACTGTGGCCCACAAGTGAGGGACATCGTAAAACCTGTGTGCCCCAGTATAGATGATGGAGCTACTGGTGCTGGCAGTGGTCCCTGGATACTGGAATGAGTGATGGCTAGCCAGTAGAGGACGTGATGGCAGGATATCAATGAGGCCAACAAGAACAGACTTGTGCTGCAGCCATAAGGCAACCCGACACGTGGATTTGGTGCAGTGCTTTATTGTCCTGCAGAGACGTGCATGTGTGTGGCCAACAGCGCCTAGATCTACAAGGCCAACTTTTCCAGCCTGAAGGACCACAAATCATTTAAGTCGGTCCAAGCAAACCAGTGCAATGGGCATTTTAGAATCCTGCTAAGTAACAAGGAATCTCAAGCACAGTTTTTCTGCTGCAACCACAGTAAACGGTAAGCTGTTCTTCCAGTACACGGCCTATTGTATTCAGGCACCAATCAGCCATTATTCAATAATGTTTAAATCACAAACTACCCCGTAGAGATCCTGACAGCTATCCCCTTTCCCCACAGATCTCTCACACGGACAGGACCACGCTCATCGTTTATCCTGATGAAGGCCTCCACCACCTCTGGCTCTCAACCAGCCCTACATGGCCCGAAACACTTCAGTGTCAATATTCCGTGACACAACTAGTCAAACCCCTTTGTATATATGTTTGTAGATAGTGTTGTGTACACTGTCTTGTTCAGTATCTCCGGACCTACCATAGTCCTGGGCAGCACCTTGTGTACATTTTTTCCTCACCCAGCTGTATTCGGTACTTGTGCATCATTTTGGAAATTGTACCTTGATAACAATGAGGTTGATACACACTTGTATTTCCTATGTTATAAATGACACCTGTCCGGGCTACTTTCGTGCTTATCGAAAGTTATGTAAATATTTAAATTGATTATCTGGCAAAAAAATTGGTTGGTGACCCAATAAAATGGTTTCCCAAACCAGATCGCTGTTGTTGGTCCTCTCATCCTGATTTCTAGCATTTTGTATACAGGTACCCTCCTGGGCATATCAGGACTCCGCCAGGCGCCCTTTAATGTTTAATATAGGTTGAACTGTAGACAGCAATGTCGTCTAAGTAAGCCACACAAAAAGCCTCCAGCCAACTGAGTCCATGGTGGATTAATCTTTGGAAGGTGGCAGGTGCATTTTTCAACCCAAAAAGCATGGCTCTAAACTGGTAGAGTCCCTCAGGTGTTGAGAATGCAGTCTTTTCCTTGGCATGGTCCATCAGAGCTATTTGCCAATAGTCTGAGGTAAGGTAAAAGGTGCTCACAAATTTCGCAGCACATATGGTGTCCATGAGTTCATCAGCGCTGGGCAATGGGTGCACGTCAGTTTTGGTGACGGCATTGACCCCTCTGTAGTCCACACAGAACCGCCAATCATTGGTACTTGCCTGGGAACTTGCCTTGGGGACAAGGACCACCGGACTGGACCAGGGACTGGTTGAGGGTTCAATAACACCCAGATTCAACATCTTGGCGACCTCAGCCTGGATGTGGTTCTTCACGGTATTTGACATCAGATAGCATCTGCTTTTGACAGATACACTGTCACCAGTGTCAATTTCGTTCCTGCACCATGGGGTGAGGCCTGGTGTCAGTGAGAACAGAGGGGCATACTGCCGGAGCAAAGCCCTGCAGGCCCTCTGCTGCTCTGGTGTCAGATCTGGAAAGAGATGCACTCCCTCCACTGAGCCATCCTGAGGGTTGCTATGGAGCAAATCAGGAAGGGGCTCACTCCTCCTCTTCTTGCTCTGAAGCCAGCAAGAGACATGAGACTTCTGCTCGCCTGTGGAAAGGCTTGAGCCCGTTGACGTGGAATACCTGAGGGGCTACCCCAGGGACTCCCATGTCAACCAGATAATTGACTTCGCCCATCTTGGAGATGTTCCAGAAGGGTCCAGTCCACTTAACTGCCAAAGCTCAAGGCTTAGTAGGCTCCATCCGAGGGATATCCTGTCCTGGTGTCCAATCCACTTGCGATGCTTTAAGGTCATGCCAGTGCTTGATTAATTCCTGGCTGGCCTTGAGGTTCGCTGTCGCCTGGGCCATCATCTGTGTCATCCTCTGTCTGAGGCCTAACACATAGTCCCCCACTTGCTTGGAAGGACCTGGAGGGGTGGCTTCCAAACCTTCTCTGATCAAGGCAAGGAGCCCCCTCACGGGATGTCCAAAGGGCAACTCCAAGGGGCTGAAAACGATCACCATCTTGAGGTTCTTCTCTAAGTGAACAGCAGGCATGGCAGGAGGATATCCCATTTCCTCAATAGGGGCTCTTCCAAAGCACCCAGTATGCCCTTGAGATTTTTATTAAATCTCTCAACCAGACCATGGGTCTGGGGATGGTAGTAGGTGGAGAACTTGTAGTTCACTCTTTCCACATTGCTTTCATGTAACTCAATATGAAGTTGGATCCTCTGTCAGAGACAACCTCTTTACGGAACCCAACTCTGGTAAATGATGGCCATAAGAGCCCTGGCAACCACCTTGGCAGTAACAATCCTAAGGGGTACAGCCTCAGGGTACCTGGGGGCATGATCAACCAAGACCAGGATGAACCGATGTCCACCTGAAGTGGGAGGGTCAAGGGGACCGACAATGTTGATGCCCGCCCTCTCAAATGGTGTGCCAGCCACTGGCAACAGCTGCAGTGGGGCAATGGCACTGCCTCCAGTCTTGCCAGACAACTGACAAGTGGGGAAGGTCCTGCAGTGGGACTCCACTTCTACTCCCATCCGGGGCCAGTAGAAATGGGCAGAGCGCCTCTGCTTTGACATCTTGGTCCCAAGATGACCAGCTAAGGGCACCTCATGCACAAACTGCAGTAGGGCCTGTAAATCTGGAGTACCACCAACATCTTGAAGGCGCCAGATTCAGGCTTAGTAGGCTCACTACAAAGGAGCTTACCCTCCCAATATATCCTGAAAGACCTAGGCACTTCACCCTGTGCCTGGACCTGTTTTCTCAGACCCTCAAGAGTGGCATTCTCTCTGACCCTTACAGAAGTCTCCCCTAGAGGGCCCCCCCTTCAGCCAGCAGGCATTGAAGGTCAGGTTGATCCTCTGAGTTGAGCACCTCTCCCGCAGGAGGGCCTTCTGACTCTTCTCCCTCAGGAGTTGAGACTCAGGTAGGACCCAGCCCGTCGGAGCATGAATCCCAGTGGGTGCTGCTGAAGCAGCAGGAATAGAAGGAGCCCCCTTTGCAGAGGGGGCCTTCTTGCTCTTCCTTCTTGCCTGGAGTCTCCCCTTTGGCTTGGGTGCATGACTCTCAGTCAGACCCGGTGTTACCTGTGACCTAGTGACTGCAGCAGCAGTCAGGGGGAGATCATCATACAGCAACCCCAAATCTACAAGATCATGGCCTAACAAAATATTAGCAGGTACATTGTCCTGAACCAGGACAGGAAGCTTTGCTGTCTTGTCTCCAATCAGGATTGTGACTAGGGATACAGAAAATAATTTGGAGGCCCACCAGCTAACCTGGTAGTTCTCAGAGGAGCACCTACATAGTCCTATTGCATGAGCAGGGTCCTATCCACCACTGTCATGCTTGCCCCAGTGTCTCTCAAACCACTAAAAGGCTGGCCATTCAGGAGGACACTTCTCAAAAATCTGCGGGTGTTCTGTGGGATAGTAGCGAGTACTTCTGCATACTGGTCCCAGGTCCCAAGGGACACTAGGGAAATCTCTGCAGGAGCACCAAAGGTGATTCCTGCAGAGGAGGGGAGGACAGTGGCATCGACCTCAGACATGAAGTAAGGGTAGGTAAGACTGACAGCCTGGACTCCAAGTGCCTTACCTTTACACTTGGGGGTCACCCTTCTTGTGGCCCAGAGACCCACAGTCCCAACAATGCCAGGAATGCAGGGTACGGTACTGGAGTCACTGGACTGGAGTCACTGGGAGCCTGCTTTGTAGCAAGACGACCACCACTGTTACTGTTACCACTGTTACTCCCACCCACATAGGACGTATTCCCACTAGAGGAAGGTTTCAGTTTAAGTCGACTGACTGCTTTTGGCACTCCTCGTACTCTTTGCCTTCGTCCATCCCACTGGGTTCCTTAGGGGACACCCGGTGGGAGACCCACTTGTCAGCCAGCCTGGCCAGCTTAAAAGGATCCAAAATGTTCAGGTCAGCAACATACTGACGCAGCTCTGGTGAACAGGCTTCAGAAAAATGCTCAAAAAACAAGAGGTAGGACAATTCAACTAAGGTTTTCACCTTGTATCCATGAATCCACCCCATCATGTTCATATGGGCAGCACTCACCCAATCAATCCAAGACACATTCTCTCTTTTCTTATATTCGCTGAACCTTTTAAGGTATTGGGTAGTTGTCTTGCCAAACATGGCAATCAAAGCAGACTTCATGCACTCATAATGACCCCTTTCTTCCACACTCAGTTTCAAAATACAGTCATAACCAGTCTGAGGCATTCTGCTTAACAAACACTTAGCCCAATCTCTTTTGTCAACATCATGGATTCCACAAGCCATTTCAAATGCTTCAATCCATTGAAGGATATCCGAACCCTCCACATACACACCAACCAAATCTTTCATAAACTTGGGGACAGGGGACCCGACACTCAACTGGTCTGGCTGAAGTCTCCACTCTAGCCTTCTCTAGCTGGATTCTCTGACATTCAGTGTCCTTGTCTTTGAGTTCAAGATCACAATTTTTAGTATCACTTGTTGTGCCAACTCCTCTTTCTTAAGTTCAGCTTCATTTTCCAACTTTTTATATTCAAAGTGCAATTTCACCCTCAATAATTCCAGTTCCAAGGGATTCCCTGAAGAAACATTGCTGGGTTTCAGAATAGAGGCAGGAGGAGTGGTGGCATTCTGACAAACAGATTCAGTAACAACCCCAGGGGCAGGGCCCACAATCGTTGCATCCCCCACCCCTCCATCAAGAGCTTCACAATCAGTCTGGTAGTCCACAAGGGCAGCTATCAACTCAGCCCTAGACGTAGCTTCAAAGTCTAACACCCTGGCTTCACAAGCACTTTGGAGAGCATCTAAGCTCATCCTAGTGAATCTACCATTTGAAATAGATGCAATGGCTTGTAATGTAGTTATCTAGTTTGCAACTAAACATCAAATTCACAAAGTTTGGATATTTTTAAGTGGCAAGGTTACACACTGATTCTTTAACCATAAGCATCCCACCTCTGCCACCAGTGTAAAGAATGGAGGGGGTATCTGTACGCTTGCTCTCTATATGGCAGAGTAGAAGTACAGGGCACCCCAGCCAAGATTCTCGATTTGGTAACGTTGGGCGAGCAATCAAGACTTAAGCTCTCAGGAGTTGATGCAGGCTGGTTCTTAAGTACAGTGTAGTCCCCAAGCCACCACAAAGGAATGTCCACAAACTATGTTAGTGATAACACAGTTCTTTATATAAATAAGGTTCACGTTATATACATATACTTTGTGCTCAGGCAGTATTATAATGATGATAAATGTACACTTTCTATGTGGTACCACAATTACTCTTTGACTCCATTGAAATGCACCAACTGCTGACAGTTTCAAATGGCATACAAATCAATAGCAAAAGGTATCAACCATACACTTGGGAGGAAAACAAGTTGGTTAAACAATTGGCAGAATACTGGGCCCCTACCAGTAGGCACAGTTCTGTGTGAGGATCCCCCCAACCTGGGCAACCAGTAAATAAGATATTAAACAAGCCCAGTTCATATATTGTCTATTAGAGTCTTATTTCCTTCTACAAATGTTCAACTACCCCAATGTACCTGGTTTAGCAGAGTTCGACATTGGGTCGTCGATGGATCCTTCTCGAGTGAACTCCCTTTAAGGCAGGAGCCACGGATCGTCGAGATCCATCGAAGAAAAAGGTTGAACAATGGCGTGGAGGCAGCATCTTCGGTCCTGGCTGTGCCCGTCGACAATCGGTTGTGGACATCCTGCATAGAGGAGGCATGCGGTGCACCTCGACAACGGTAATTTGTTGCCACAAAGAATCAATGAAGAACGTAGGCCCATCAAGGGCGTCCGGTCGTCAGCGTTTGCGAATGGGACTCCACCATGGCCGGCTTTTGGATCTTCGTCTGCGTCTTTGTGGACTTCGGGTGGCGCGAAACCCACCTGCGGATTTTCCTCGGTTTGTCCGCAACCTTGACTTTCTCTGGCAGGACAGAGCGGTTGACGGTGATCAGAAAGGGAGTCCTCGATTCAAATGTCTTAGTCAATGGAACATTGAGGCTCCGGTCGACGATGATGGATGTTGACGGAGATGGACTTCAATGTCCGGGAAGTTTACTTCAGATTCCTCGGCGGTCCCCGTCTACGGTCGGCAGCCTTTCGATGACTGACATCCAGGGAACCTTGGTGAAGGTTAGCTGGTGCACAATGGTCCCTTGTAGCTCGGGAAGAGGTCTCCTAGCCAGGTCCTCTCTTGTATCAGTCCCCGAAGGCACGACAGCTTTCAGATTGCATTGAAGGAAAGCAGCAGCAATTCTTCTTCTTCCGGCTCGGCTTTAAGAGTAAGCATCAAGTTGCGACTTCAGCTTCTGAACAATTTCCATCAGTGAGAGGTCCCCAGATATACTGTTCGGTCTCTCATTCACTCTGCTGGGTCACACTCAGGCAACCAATCATTCAGAAGGGCTTTCATGCAGGCAGGCAGCCAATCAGGCTCACAGTGCATTCAGGCCATTCTTCTCCATCCAGACACTCACAACAAGGAATATGGATTGGGACAAGCACCCAGCCATTCAGCACTCCACATTGCATTCATACCAGTTTCGGGTAGGGCTGTCTCATTCATTGTGTTACAAACCAGAAATTAGAAACCCATAACATTAAATGTATTTTGGTCACACACTCCATTCACCCAGGTCCCACCCCAAGGGTGTACCCACAACATACAGTCATTGGGAAGGCTCCAGCCAGTCTAGCCTGGACTTCCCCACAATACCATATATGGAACTTTCACACAACAACTAGTGGGGGGACGGGACAGAGTCAGGGCTTCCCAGGACTTGGGGAAACATGCCAACAGGCAACAGAAAGCAAGAAAACACAGGGGCCATCTTGTCTCCTATCAGGAATCAACCGATTCCAATGGCAGTGCCTTGTTATCCCAAAATGGCGGATACTCAAGAGCACCTGTCAAATTCAGCATCGAGCTGCCACCAGCCCATACCCTGCTCTGTGGGCCACACACAGGTGCCCAAAAACATACACTGGGGGTACAGGGTTGTACTCCCACCCTTGGGTGCCATAAGGGTATCCCAAGGGTCTGTTCACAAACCAAAAAGAGGAAGAGCTGCACTCCTGTGCAGAAAATAACACAGAAGACACATGATTTCCAGCATCACAATGACAAGGAGAGCAAAGCTCGAGTTGTCAATCATACAGCACTCCAACCCCCTCTGAATAGATCCCCTTAGTTACTACCCATTTAAAATTCGACATATTGACATCCACACTGCACCTTCAGCAGTATTGTGACCACAGCCTTGTTTTATATCTCCAAATTGCAAACATGCTCCAGTTTACCTCCTGTACTGTGACCCCCAGCATCAAAATTACCATCAGATTGTTACACCACACTCAATTTAGCAACCTATTTCACCAACCAAGATTCATTATGCACTCCTAGATACTAACCTTTGACTTATTTTGCCTTTGTATCATTTGTTTTTGCCATTGGCAAATAACTGTTTTGTCAAAATACTCACTTTTTTAGGTCCCCAGATTTGTTTAGATTTGTTCTTCCCACCCCTGTTGGGCCTTTGCCTCACTAGGGCTGCACAGAATTTAAAATGCTGAGGAAGTGGGGAAGCCCATCATCAGTGCCATTCATGGATTTGTTTCATCTCTAGTTTTAACAAGCACAACCACACAGGCACACACAACCAAGAAGGAATGTTAATGTTAAAGGACATTTGTACCGCACACTATCACCACCACTGTGAGCGTCTGTGTACTTGTTACGCTCACCTGGTATCCACGGAGAAGCCTGGTTGGATGATTTGCACTCTCGAACCCTCTCCCGGTCCCCTGGTAAGGCCTCTTGTTAAAGATGGGTCTGCAATATAGGAGAGCTGGATTCAATACCAGATTGTCTATGTTTTCCCACCTCCCTTGGCCTCAACTCCTTCCTTCCCCTTGGGCCTTCTCCCCACCTTAATATTGTAAAAGGTGGATTCTCTGTCCTGCTCCTCGTGGCAGGGGCACGTAGATGTGGGGGGCGAGCAGCGACCAAGTTACTACACTGGTGCAAGCCCCCCTGTAGGAATCCAGGCCTGCTGCGACTCCGTAGGTTTGCTGCTTTACAGTCTTTATATGCAGTTCTTATGTTCCTCTTAGTTCGAATAATAATGTCTTGCTTCTTTCCTTTTAGGTATGGAAAGGTATTTTGGTGTTGTCATGCAGTTTGAACATGAGCATGGGCCGGTAGGCGAAAGCACGGTGTGCGCAATGCTGTCCGGTGAGTAATGCGCAATGCTGTTTCGCCTTTTATATTGCTAACCTATGTCTTTTCTCTCCTTGCAGGTTGCGATGTTCCTCGCCGAACGCCGTAATGTTCCAGCAATGATACTGACCAGGAGACGATTACCCAGGTAAGAATTGTGTGGCTTTCTTCATTCAGGAGGAAACGTGAGTAAACGCTTACTAATGCTGTCTTTCTTTCTCCTCTTTCCAGGTTATGATATTCCAGGATGCATGCGGTGCCGGATGATGGAGTTCGTACCATCAGGTGAGTGGAACTGAAGTCAGCAATGGATTGAAGACAGGATACTGTTTCAGGTAAGTTTCAAAGTGTTCTTTCTCTTTATGCAGGTCCTTGGTTTCAGGTAAGCTGTCCTCAAAGAACTGGACACGATGAGCGTTACGCTGCCCGCAGCAGAATAACGCAAAGCATGTTCTGCTGTTTGGCTGCGGTTTAAATAGTCTCAGGTAAAGTAGTTCAGGTAAAATAGTCCCAGGCCTGCCACACCCAACGTAGTCCAGGTAAAGTAGTCCCAGGCCTGCCACACCCAAAAGACTAGACTGCATAGCTCAGTTCCTTGTAACTGAGCTATGCGTGTGCCTCCATGTTGGCTGAACTCCCCCAAGTTAAATAGTCCCAAGTAAATAGTCCCATTCTAATGTTGGTCTTCATGATGGTTATGAGCATGGCGCAGGCGCCAGGACGCACTCCAAGAGAGTCTTGGATGAGGTTTTAAGGCCTTTGACCTGGCCCTAACTGGAAGGCTGACTTGCCAGTGAGGGCCAGGGGCAAGGGCCATGACAGTACTGTGAAAGAACAAGGGATGGTAACCATATCCAGCACCCAAACGCTAGACAATTCTCCTATGAAGAAAAGGACCCACAACAATGGTGGGCATGTGTTTCTACCTTATTCTGCCATGCTCCTGGTTGCCCACTGAAGGGGGTTTATAGGGTAGGTGCATTTACAACTAGAAAGAGAAAACCCAATACTAGATCACATCTGATTCCATTCATGCACCCTGTTTAATAACAGTGTGCATTTAGTTTAAGGCATCTAGATAGCAGCGCCGCTTTAAAGTTGCATAATAAAGAATAATAACACATTATGAAATAATCTGCTGCGAGTACGGCTGGACTTGGAAATAGAAGGCCTTTACATTTCCCTTCATGCTCTGCATCCAGGCAAAGGTCACGCTGCCCACAGACACTTCTGCTGCTATGGTAAACGGGGCTTAATCAAAGAATGGTGGCATTCCAGGTTGGTGGCAACGGGGAAAAGATGTAAAGAGGGACTGGACCAAACAAAGGGACGGCAACTCGAAGCAATGGAGGCGCAAAACATGGGGCTGGCGCTGCCATAAAACACATCCCCATTTACAAAACAACAGCTGTCTGTGCAGCCACAGAGCCACTCAGGCGACCAATAAAAACATGCGTGCAGTCAGTGCATACAACAAAACCCGTCTCCAAACGTGTCCATCTGACAATTCCTAATGTGAAAAATAAACACACTGGAAATCATATGCAGTCATCCAACCAGCCCTAATATATTTTTTAAAACTCTTTTTATTGGTTTTACAAAATGTTAAACATTTCCCCAACCAGTCCCCCCTCTCTCTTCCCACGCCTGAGAGGAAAATCAGAGACGTTCCCTGGCCCATTCCTTTCATGGACAGGTCGCTGTGGTTCACTGCAGCTCCAAGAGTTTTAGGCGCTGGGGGCACCATACAATCCTAAAATCGTCTTTGATAAAGGATAGGGTTTCTCCCCAGTCTTTTGCGAAGTTGTGCATGTTGTCGTTCATGGCGTACGTCGCCCATTCCAGGGCTATGATTTCCCATATTTTCTGCAGCCAATCCTGCACCATGGGTATGTTTGTGCTTTAACACCTCTGTGCTATTATTGTCATTGCTGCCAATCTTAGAACCACTCTCGCTTTTTCCTGGGATTTGGGTTCTCCTATTTCCTTTCCCCCTTTGACTCCTAGTAAGATCTGTTCCGGTGGTCTGCTTCCCCCTGGCCCATTAGAGGTAAAGTCGAAAGTGAGTTATAAAGGTGTTTGGAACGGCCGAGCTAAACACCCCCTTGCCTCCACCCAAGAAGCAGCCATGCCTCTAGTGGAACAACCCTAGACCCCTGAAGGCATGGGGGCACCTTCTGCCGCATAGGTCAGGGAGATTGTGCCACGCAACCATCGACTGACCCTGGGGACGGTTGCCTTTTTCCTTAGAGATAAACTCCCAAAAGAAACGGAACAAGGCCACCCGAGTTTCTGTAAGGCTGACTCCTCTCCAGCTGCATCAAGATCACCTGGTGGACATCGAAGGTCCCCAACTTCCCCAGGAGAAAAAGGATTGGGAAAAAGGCAGACTTGTGAATAGTGGAACTTAGACACCACCTTGGAAATGAAAGAGGAGTTACGACGGAGGAACAGCACATCCTGTGTACAGAGTAAATACAGGGCTTCACAGTATAGTGCACAAATCTCCCCCTAGCCGATGTGGTAGCCACCAGAAAAATCGTCTTAAATGTGAGGAACATCAGGTGGACCTCCCCCAGGGGTTCAAAGGGAGGGTATTGAAGCGCCCTAGGTACCAAAGGTAGATCCCAGGGAGGGAGACCCGATCCCTGTGGGGGTCTGTACATGGAAAAACTCTTCAGGAGTCTAACCACTAGACCAGGGACCTCTGAGTGGGAACTGCCAGGGAAACAGAAGGATCGGGTAGCCGCTCCACTGTGCCTGGAGGGTAGATACAGAAAACCCCAAGTTAAACCCTTCCTGCAAGAACTGAGGGATGCTAGCCTCGGACCAGATCGAGGGCCCCCCCAACTCGGCAACAAATCACAAGTCGCGCCACACTCTGGGCCAACCTAGATTACCACGTTTGCGCAATACGCACAAACGTGTTGCTGAAGGGGTATGCCACATACTGCACTAGGAGAAATATATAAATATGTGTTTTAATGCAATAAACAGCAAACTTTGAGAAAAACTGACTAAAAAGCCAGAGTGTTTGCTAGTGTTGTGTAGGGTAACAGCTATCCAATACATGCAAGTCACCAATGGTGCACATGAACATTTATGCTTTGCTATTAAAAATGCCATGCCACAATGAAAACATGTCCAACTGGCTGCACAATATAGACCAGTGTAGACACATCATAACATTGCTGTAAAGCATGCCAGGCCACATTAAGACATAGCTAGACTGTTGCACCAAAATGACAGTCGAAGCAATAAGACTCATCAAGAAGAGAGCACACATTCAAGCCCGCGTCTCTGCGGCCTCTAACAACACAGCCTAACTCTTAAAAATCTGCAAGGAACTGGTCAATCCTGTTGCGGTTTCTACCTCTCCTGTTCCCTCAACAGGCCCTCTGTACGGCTTTGGCCTCTCGCTTCTCCGCTAAAACTCAGGACAGCCTGTCTACTATCTCCTCTTCCTCCCCCTCTTCCTCTCTCTGCCCCCTTTGGCCATCTCTCCCTCTCCTCCTCCTTTCTCCTCTTTCTCTCTAAAACCTGACAAGGTTTCTAGACACGTCCCATCTATGGAAGTGTTGTCGAAACAGGTGCTCGCCTGCTCCGCCAGAACCACCAAGGACCACATTGACACCCTTGATCCAGCTTTGGCCGATTTCTGTAATCATTCTTTTGCCACTGGAACTTTCCCCTCTCCCAAACTCTTGGAAAAGCTGGCCAACTGCCAGCTTACTCTCCACACTGAATCTGTTGGTTGTCTTCATGACCATCAGTCTGGCTTAAGGGCTGCCAGAGGCATGGAAACTGCTCTCCTGAACACCTGTGAAGATCTGATCTCAAACCTGGATTCCAGCATTCCTTCTGTCCTCATCATCCTGGAACTTTCCTCTGCTTTCGACACGGTCAACCACGCCATCCTGATCAATTGACTCCGTGAGAACCTGGGCATCATGGATCAGGCGCTGGAGTGGCTGACCTCCTTCCTCTTGGACCGCCCCTCAAAGGTCCAACTTTGTCCCTTTCCCTCCGCCACCTCTCTCTACATGTGGTGTTCTCCAGGGCTTTATCCTCTCACCCTGGTTTTTCAACCTCTACTTGGCCCCCTTGACCCACCTGATCTCTACCTTCTCCTCTAACGTACAGTGTTATGCGGATGACACTCCGCTTTCCTTCAGGCTCCCCTAAGCCTACTCTCCTCTCTCGCTCACTCCTGGTGTCATCTTCAACTCCACTCTCTCTTTCTCTCCTCACATCTCGGACATCGCCAAGAAGTCCCACCACCAGCTGCACCTCCTCAAAGGGACTCTTCCATTTCTCACTTTCCCCCAGAAGCTCACTGTGTCCAGAGCTCTGTTTCTCTCTAGGCTGGACTACTGCAACAGCCACTTTCTCAATCTGCCTTCCTCTACTCTCTGCAACTAATCCAGAACAGGACTGCAAGACTTATCCTTGGCCTCAAGCCCAGGGACTTTATCTCTCCAGCCATGAAATCTCTCCACTGGCTCTCGGTGGCTGCAAGGATCAAGTTCAAGACCCTTTTCATTGTCCACAAGGCTTTCTGGGGCTAGGATCCGCACTACATCCAACGCTATCTTCCAAAATACCTTCCTTCTCGAGGCCTAAGGGTTAGATGCTTCTCCAGGCAGAGAGTGAGGGGGTTGGGGGGGGTAGATCCTTCACCCCTGCAGGTGCCTCCCTCTGAAATGGCCTCCCTGAACCTCCCAAACTTGAGCTGGACCACCTGAAGTTCTGGAAGCAGCTCAAAATGTTCCTCTTCTCCTCTGCTTTCTCGCGCTCCCTCCTCTGCCGACCTACCTGACCTACCTGTCAGCTGTACCAACTGGTTGCTTGGCTACCCTCTGTCTCACTAAATCCAGGCTCTTTCTTGATCAGTCACCCGTGTACTGCTTCCAGGCCTACCCCGCAGTTAGGGGCTGTAATTGTAACCCTACAGCCCTTGTTCTCCTTGCACTACACAGAGCCGCACTGCCCTGGCGGCACTTATTCAGAGCATTACTGCCCTGTTTTCCCCTCCCCTCTCTCTTACACTTCGCCCCTCCCTTTCCCCATGCACTTCTCGTTCTCGCACGATCTGAATTACACAAGGCTTATTAAGATCATTTGTCTTGTCCTCCCCTCAGTTTTCCTTCCCTTGTCTTGTCGTGCCTAAAAACACTTGTGTACAAGTGCGTTATATATGACTTATCATATCATAACATATCATTTTATCACAGATGCCCAGAAAAATATACAGTGCCGCAGTAAGAAACGGTTAGACTGGCAGAGCCCAAATGGCAGTCTAGCCAGGTAATTACACTTAGGACTGCTTTATCAGAAATGCCCAGTTAAAAAGTCATACCAAACTGAGGAATGACTAGACTGGCAGCACCAAAATGCCTCTCTAGCCACCAATACCACATATCATGCCTGCTTAGCATGGACATGGACGACCATTATGATTTATTGCACAACCCCAACCCCCACCCCCACTCACACACATCCCTTCTCCCTCCCATCCCCTACCCCAACCTCCAAAATCAGCTCTTTGGCCCATAATTACCTCCTCTTCCTTGTCCCAGTGCTTACGTATGAAGCTCCTTGCCTCACTGGTAAGTACTGGGATGAGGAAGAGTTGGACTAGGAGTAATGAAGATTACAGGTAGCTAAATCAGGCATTACCTTCATGTACCTCTACCTTATCCCAGGTCTTGTGTATGAGGCATAATGCCCCGTACACAAGTACTGCCTCATAAACAGGTACTTGGATGAGGAAGAATAGGGCTAGGTGTAAAGAAGATTACCAATAATTAATCAAGGCATTAAACACAAGTAGTGGTGCAACACGATTGAGCTGATTGGGCTTCAGCACTCCCCCCCACTGAAATTGTGGGCTATGTTGACTTGACCTGGCTGACCTACAGAGCAGAGCCCGGACAGAAAAGGACACAGATGTTAAACGGCACCTGGGTTTTGCCGTTAACAAGGGCCCGGCCCAGCAATTACTAATGTACAGCATTTCACGGTTAGTACCTGCATTCAAATGCCACATTTTTAAAGCAATTGACATTGTGATGTGGGTTTAGTACTTGCATGCCAGGGGAGTGATTGGAAGGGAAGAGCGGAAACAGGAGACCAGTCATTCTCACAGCAGCCCATAAGTGGGTGCTTTCAAACCTAAAGGAGAGAGTTAACTGCTTGTAACATTGAAGCTGCACTAGAATAGTCTCATTAAAGAAGTCAGATGCCCCCACACAAATAAGTTTGCTCCTCTCCACCACACGTGAAGTTAGCACCTCTCCCAACATTTGAAGGGTTAGCCCCCCTGAAATGTAGGTTTTGTTTCACCCCCGAGCACAAGCACACCCACCATACACACACACACGCACACCCAGCCATGCATATATTTAAGAGTGCACTCTTTCACCATACAAGCACACCCAGGCAGCCATCCATACATTTAAGTGTGCATCCTTTCACCGTACACGCACACCCAGCCACCCATACATGTGTGCACCCTTTCACCATA
The DNA here is from genome assembly GCF_040938575.1 of Ambystoma mexicanum. Taxonomy (NCBI): domain Eukaryota; kingdom Metazoa; phylum Chordata; class Amphibia; order Caudata; family Ambystomatidae; genus Ambystoma; species Ambystoma mexicanum. The sequence continues at coordinate 330,021,219 of NC_090941.1, read as the reverse complement.
CCCTCACACAGACAGTCACCTATACATTTAAGTGTGGACACTTTCACCATACAGACACACCCAGGCAGCCACCCATACATTTAAGTGTGCATCCTTTACCGTACACGCACACGTGCATACCCAACCACCCATACATTTGTGTGCACTCTTTCACCATAAATTCACAAATGCACACGCACACGTCATGGGTTGAGGGGAGCCATAATACTTCAAAAATACAGTCAGCCTCATTAGGACCCTGGCGGTGACGGTATGAACGGTGCCGGTAAGGCACCGGCACCATTCATACCACCCCGCCGCATTATGTGTTCTGCTTGCGGGTTCCCGACAGCCCGACCGCGAGCATAACTCGTAATTGCGCCAGCACCGTTGTCAACATTCATCTCGTAATGGCCCGGTTATTGCCCAATGGCGGGAGGCGGTGCTGGTAGAGAGCATGGCGGTAGCCGTGCCTGCCATACAGGCACGGCTACCGCCATGCTCGTGATGGGGCCCATTGTTTCTTTTTGAATTCACTCTGACTTCATAAAGAAATTATTTCAGTTAAGGACTGAACCATAACGGAAATAATTTCTTTATGAAGGCAGAGTGACTTCAAAAATAAACCATTTATTTTTGAAGTCATAGGGCTTCCCCCGCCCATGACATGGAGGCCTCCAGCCTAGGGTCTTCATGTCATGGGGTGGGGGTAGCCACCAGACTTTTTGTATTCACTCTGCCTTCATAAAGAAATTATTTCTGTTACAGAAATCATGCAGAGTGAATTCAAATGAAAAGGTAAAAAAAAAAAAAAAAAAGAAATTGCAAAAAGAAGTTTTTTTTTTTTACCTCCAAGTGGGGCCCCCTTCCAGAACATGTGGTTGCGGGCCCCCCGCCGCACCGCTGGGGTTGCAGGGGCCCCTGTTACGTCAGTGCTCTGGACCTAAAACAGGAAAGATGGCGCTAGCCTGGTACCAGGTATCAAAATCCCCCCAATGCTTGTTGTAGGATTTTAGCGTGGAGGGTCGTCGTCATGCTGGATGGAAAGGAACAATACCCCGGAGACCCACCCTGCGTAGCCTTTCACTCAATTTCAGTCCCTCCCCCATTATATTTCCTTGAGGCTAAGGTGGAGCTACCAGGATGATTTCTGAGAAGGACACGCGGGGGTCAGTGCAAGTGGAGAAAAATCGCATGAAGGAGGCCCACCAGCCAAGGAAGTGACATTGCTTCTGCCCCCCACCCTGCTCCCTGGGGTAGGAACCAGGAACAAAACCTGCCCACTTTGGTGCTGTGCAGAGAGGCAAAGAGATCCAGCGTCGGGGGGCCCCAGGTTGCGGTAGACCAGCCAGAAAGTTTCCCCACTTGGCTGAAGGGAAAATCCTGCTACGGTTGTCCTGCCCCCTGATTTGTAGAGCAGAAAGACTCATGAGGTTTGATTTGGCACATCTCTCCCACTCTCCGTCATGTCTCTGGCAAGGCTGCACAGGGATTTGGACCGAAGACCCCGCCTCCCCAGGTCTGTTCATATAAGAGACCGTGGTTGTGGTGTTCGTATGCAGAACAGATTTCCAATCGAGATGGGGGGGAAAGGCTCAGAGGGCTCTGCCAGCTGCCCGCCAATTCCCTCCAAATGGAACAGTGTGAGACTTCTCAAGCAGCCCATAATGGGTTATGTGTGCACCGCTGCATCACCACCCCCCCACCCTGACTTGCATCTCTAGTAACAATGATCAGAGTGAAAGGCGGTAGGGAGAACCCCTTTAGATGGTTTTGGGAGGGGTATAACCACCAGCCCAGGTGCTGGCCGAGAGACGGTGGGATTAGTACCCAGGCATCAAAGTCCAACAAGTTTTCCAACTAGAATCTGTGGAGGTGCTGAAGTATAGGCTGCAGATGAAGATAAGTCCAGGGCACCAGGAATACCCAAGAGGCCATATGTCCCAGGACCTGCAGAAAATCCACTGCTGGGGTTTGTGTGGTGGACAGCAATTGGCAGAGCACCAACTGAAGCTTGAAAGCTCTGTCTTCTGGAAGAGGCCCTCTCGTCTCCAACGTCCAGAAGCAGGCTCATATAAACTAAGTCCTGAGATGGCTGAAGTCTGGACTTGGCTATGAAGAGGGTGAAGCCCAGGTTCCTGAGAAGCGTGCTGGTCGTGTTCATATGTTTCACCAGTAGCTCCTGGGATGGTGCCGCGAGGAGCCAATCATCCACATATGGGAACACCTGGATCTTCTGAAGATGAGTCCCAGGACTTCGGTGAAAATCCTCGGAGCAGACTTCAGCCCAAAGGGAAGGACCCTGAACTGAAAATGCTCTCCCTCCACCAGAAACCACAGGAACTGCTGGTGTGGGCCCCAGAATGGAAGATGGAAATATGTGTCCTTGAGATCCAGGTCTTGATAAAGTCCTTCTCCTGAACCAGAGGAATTATACTCTGAAGCATTCCATTTTGAAAGGTCTCCTTTCAGTTCAGGTGTTTCAAATAGATGATGCAGTAATTCTTCAAACGCTTGGGAACTAGGAAGACGGTGGAGTAAACTCCCTTCGCTTCACTGAGCACGCTCTTGATGACCTTCTTGGACCATAGTTCCTGGATTGCTAGGCACATCATTGTCCATTTGTCTCGTCCTCTGGGGAGTGGCATGGCCACGGGATCAGACAGCTGTGGAGGTGAGTAGAATTTTTACTTGCAACCCCAGCAAATCAGGGAATTTACACAGACAGCCCCAGAAGACGGCTCCATTGGGTTGTGATCATTTGCAGCTGACCCCCAACTGGTCTGGCATCAGGACTTCTGTTTAGCAGGTATGGGCATCCACTTTCGGCCTATAGAAGGGAGGGGAGTGGGCTGTTGCTATGTCCCGAGGAGCGGGCTCACGAATACCACTTAGATGGAAAGGAGGGTCTCGGTTTGTAGTCTGCCCTCTTACGCAGATTGTGCACGTTTGTCTGCCTTAAAAACACAATGGGCTTGTCCTCAAGCGACACTCCGAATAACACCTGGCCTTCAAAGGGCATCTTTATAGCAATAGTCTTCAAATGCAAATCCAACTTTCAATCCTTAATGTGCAGGTGCCTACGCCCTGCAATGGCCAACCTCATGGCTATCGCTGAAGTCTTGATAATGTCATTTGCCAGATCAGACATAAATTCCACCTGTGAGCCCACTGCTTGCAATATAGGAAGCAGATCTGTGCTGTCCTCTATGGCTTTAGTCGCAGCTCGTAAACTTCCCAAAACAGTCTCTGCCATGTATGAGGAATAAGTGGCAGCCCAGAGGGCCAAATTAGATCCTCCATAAATGTTCTTCAAGGCACCATCCGCATTTTTGTCTGTGGGATTCCTGATTGCTTCTTTCAGTGCCATAGAAGACCTTTCCACCCTACTGGGGAGTGTGATGAATTGCCCTAACCATCCCCAGGGAATTGTGGGTGAACTCTGCTGCTGGACCATAAGCCTGCCTCTATGCCCAAGACTGTTAACTAGGGCCTCACTGTGTTGCGGGTTCCCTGAAGGTGTATGCCAGCCCAGGAAAAGGACTGAAATTGGCCCTGGAGTGGGTCTCAGAGCACCTGGAAGACAGAACAACCAATGCTCCTTTTGTCAATGACGACCTGCTATGAGCCATGACTCAAGAGTGCTTGACGCCGAGCAATCTAGCAGGACCCTTCGACGCTGCCCTTTGGTACTGTGACAAATCATGAGATTCTGTCAGTTCTCCACAGGAGGAAGCCTTGCTCTGTGAGGCTAAGGAGGCGAGCCCGCTACGCAATACCCTCCATATCGGTAGAGGCAAGCAGGAACTCACTAGAAGAGACTACCCCTCTCGGGACAAGGAGTCCCGTTTATGTGAGGAACTCCATAGACAAAGTAACACTACTCCTTCTTTAACATCCTATGAAGGAAGACATGAGGAGGAATTGAAAATGTCAACCAAACACATCATTGATGTCTATGAAAGAAAACTAAAAGGAAACTTGGGACGAAGATCACTGGAAACATTCAGAGTATGAATCTAAAAGAAAAGAAATACTTTGACAAGGTACTGAGAAAACCCCATGAGAACGTCATAAAACAGAGAGAGGGCCCTGGAACGAGAGAGAGCTGGGTGTTTCAAGTCATCTGCCCGAGATCTGCAGAAGGAGTCCTGGACGTGCAGCGTCCGATGCGAGAAAGAGACCAATGTTTTGGGAAAGGAAAGAAACGCTGAATGCCGTGGTGAAGGGAACACGTAGCAAAAGGTGTCCTACATCTGAGCAGAGGAAAAGTGATGGTGTGATCGCAGATGAGTCGCAGTGGACCTGGCGGCCCACGGAAGACGCTGATGCCCCACCGGCAGAAGTGTCGCTGAGTGACGTGAACGAAAGAGGCACAGTCTGACTTTCCTGAAGAGGCGTGAAGCCATTCTGACACAGAAAGCAGAAGATTCCAATCTAACAAGACCCATTGAGGTTATCTCTGCTGAATACAGGTGACTGGGAAACAGGAGACCCATGAGGGGGTGAGAATCATTACTGGAACACTCATACTTGTCCCAGTCAAGATACTGAGTGGGTAATAAACTACTGGAAGGACTTGTGTGAGAAAGAAAAAATTGCTGACATATCATGGAAAAAGAAAGTGATGATAAATAATAGAATAAAAGGAGAAGAGAATAAAAAGGAAAAGATGAGAAAGTAAGCGAAGGAAACCATTGAGACCTGGAAGAATCCAGTATCTGAACTCTGTGACTTGAGACTAGTTTACAAGAACTAGCTACGAATACTAGATTGAACTGAACCTGGGGAAAACTCAGCTTATAGGAGAGGGGAGTCATTCTCCTGTACTTTAGTTGTTCTAACAGTGGAAGGGTTAGCATAGGTTCGTTTTGGACAGTGGACTGAATCTGATGGGACTCTAACCGACGACTGACGAGCACCTTAGGTAGGTAACACTCACAGTTTAGGGAGAGTTAGGAGTTAACACCTTTCATTTAATAAATCACTATAGCAAAATGGAAAATCAGAGTGTGTTCTTCTGAATCACCACTTTGTCCATTGTTCTTTGAACCGCTGTCCTACTCTATTTGCTACTGCACCGTGCCAGCAAAAGTGCAGCCGTTGACCTGGCTTGAACCACGAAGTACTGCTGCTTTGCTGAGCCGGCGTCTCAAGCACCAGCTTCTTCATCACTGCTCCTGTAAATTGGTCGTTCTGACCCTGGTGTTCCCTGAACAGCAACCTCCGAGCCTCTGGATAGAATCCACTCGCCAGCGCATCCTGGTACCAGTTCACTGCTGCCTAACTTCGACTGCAGACTGAACGTGGGGGACCTACCGATCCGCACAGTGCAAATACACTATTGTAGACCGCAGCCACCTTTCGTCCCGCCCAGACTTCACGCAACCTTGCTGGTGGGCCATTGCAACTGCTGCATCCTTGCCCTGAGCCAACGCTGCTATCAGCACAGAGAATCCTGGTTAAAAACTGTTGAACCACCAAGTCATTTGCAAAGGTACTCTTGACCGATATCTGCCCCCCCCCCACTCCACCGGTCCATCTTTGGGCCCTAGAGACTGGATAGGTCCTTTTAATCCCCTTTTGAAACTCAAAGAAATATCCTGTGTTCTTTTGATTGCCTTGCTCCCCTGGTCTCATTACCCAGAGAGCTGCATCTATTCTATCTGTGCATATTCCGCGCTTCTTCTACAGAGGTGGGTTTTTACAGTGTTTTCTAGTTAGTTAGTATTATACATAGCGTGTCTGATTAAAGTGTACATTTTCATAGAACCTTGATTGGACATCCTTTTATTTTTGGCTGTCATATTTTTATACTTCACTGTATGGGTTGCTACTGAACAACCCCTCTTGAGAGTATAGCCTTCCCTTGGCCCACATTACCACAAAAGGCGAAGGAGGTATATCTCTTCACTGTGCCGGTTTTACCTTTATGATTGTGTTGGCTCTTGGTTTGTTTCTACAAAGGGCTGTGTGCGCGTTCTAGCCTTTACTCATCCTTGTAAGTCAATTTGTCACAGGGAGGATTTCATCAACCTGGATAGCCTGCTGAATTGCTTCGTCTTTGCCACTCAGAGGGTAAAGCTTAGCCAGAAACCAGGGAATAGCAGTCCTGTCTGACTCTCTCCATTCATGCAGAATTTCCTCACTATTTCCATAAGTGGTGGATGGGGGAGGGTCAAGGGGGTTGGGGGGGTGTTCAGGGTATGTTTGAACTGCGGCATGGGTGCTCTTGTAGCCCCTGCAACAGGAGGCGGGGGTTCAGAATCAGGAAACCCCATATAGTGGGCGAATTAAAACATTAGTCACAGCCTCCGTGTCCAGCTATTTCTCCTTAAGGTTATCCCTGGAGGAGCAGGAACCTTCCGAGGAGGAGCATCTGTGACTAGCCTTTCCCATTAGCCCTACTTCCTCGATGGCTTTACGGAAGACCTCCATCGAGCGGTCCTCAGAAATCCTTTTGCATTTATGACCTTTACACAATCTGCCAGGAAAGATAGAGGAAGATCTTGGCTTCCCAAGATGGCAGCACTTCTCTGCATGTTTACAGACAACAGTTAGCAGGGTGAAGACATGATCCTGTCCCTCCTCTCCCCAACTACCAAAAGCATGCCTCCATACAGGTTCCGGCCAGCGCAGTGCGCCTTGCCAGGGCAGCTGATGCCACTACCAGGCCTGTGTGAGGCATGCAGCATTCTTTGCATAGCAACACCCGCGGACATTTCAGGAGAGCCACTGCCGTGTGGCTCCTGCTTAACTGTGCCCGGGTAGTAGACACCAGGTTTTAGCAGGGCCGGCAACAACTGCTTAGTAGCGCAGCAGCCAGAGTCTCTCTTCCGCGAGACCCGCGAGACTGGCGCCCAACTTGCTCTGCGAGGGTGCCAGAAGAATCAGCAGTCGGTTGTTGGTTCAACCGGAAGGCCTCAGTTGAGCACGACCTCCGGGAGCATGAACCCCAGGAAGGGAGGGCCCACCTGCCATGCAGGGCTTCCAGGAATGGTGCCGTCCACAGCAGACCAGCCAGGAGAGGATTGAACATGAAGCATCCCTGCTGAAGGTAGGAAAGAAAAAGACTAGTAAGTGTCAGGTTGGGCTGTGTTATGCTCTTGTGGAGGAGGCAGAGCGTATTAGAGGAGAGTAAAAATAAAAGGAATTTCCTCCGGGAGGTGGATGTCAACTCACAACTATGTACTGGGACAAGGAAGAGGGACGTGGAGGTAATGACCTTATGTGTCAAAAGCCGATGTAAGGCATAGAACTCTAAATAGTCATTGTGAGGGCCAATGTCTACATAAACTTACTAATTCAGCAGATATTTATGTACCCTGTTGACATTATGAGAAGAGTTCCATCGTTGTAAAAATATTTAACAAAAGCATGCCTCAATAGGGGTACTTATTGGGCAAAGGGTGAATTAAGAAGCAAACCACATACCACAGACCCACCACTCACCACAGGGCCCATCACCATAAATTGTTGCACCTCATGTTCGATCTCAGTCCATGTGTTCCTGAACCAGTTGGATACACTGGTAATACTATATGACATTTATTTATCAATGTATAAGGCGCTCCCGGTACCAGAGTCCTTAAGGGCGCAGACATAAAACAAATACAAGACAAACATAATTCCTGGAGGAATGGGTGCGTGAAGGCAAACAGCTAGCTAGCCGAGTTTAAAAAAAAAGAAAGGTCTTTAGTTTCTTCTTGAAATCTTCTGTCGAGACAATGCTTCTAATAGCGGGAGCCAATTAATTCCATGCTACTGGGGCAGCTATGCTGAAGGCTCCATTACATGCTTTGTTAATGTTGCAACGTAACGTTTTCAACAAATTTGTATTGTCCGATCTCAAAAGACGAGTGCTAGGTTTCTTCAGGATGGCTTGCATTAAATAGGATGGCATCTTACCCCTCATACATTTGTGTGTTATGAGCAGCAGCCTAAAGCACACCCTTCACTGTACCGGGAGCCAGTGCAGACTCTGTCTCGCCTCCGACATATGATCTCTGCTGTGAAGTCCATTAATGACCCTCACTGCCCCATTCTGTACAACTTGAAGGCACTGAAAATCTGTCACAGTGATACCTGCCAGGAGGCTGCCACAATAATCCAATTTGGAGCCGATAATAGCTCTGGCCAGAGTCTGTGTTTTTCTCTGAGATCAGAGGCCGAATATGGCGCAAGAGCTTGATCGAGTAAGAGGAGGAAGAAACCAAGCTGCTCACCTGAGCATTCATATTGAGGTTTTTGTCTAGTATAATGTCTAGCAACTTTACCTTGCTCTTTACCTCAATGACGCACTAATCTATGCAAAAATTGACAAACCATTTGCCACCATCCACTGTTGAATCTTCTGGTATATTTGATTGATCAATAATTTATCCTCGCAATGTGATCCCGAAATAGGAATAACACATTGCGTATCGTCGGCCTAATTGGCCAAAACAAACAAGTTACTTACCAACTGTAACGTTCTTTCGACTGGATGTTCCTCCCACGTATTCCTCATCTTGTGATAAATCGTTATCTCCAGCTTCGCTGCTTCGGAAAAAAAAATTCTCGGCAGAGGGCGCTGTGCTCGATGTCGCGGCGTCGATTGTCCCTCGACGTACTCCGTACTCTGTCGACGTCGCCGATGGTATAAGTAGCTCGAGCCGCGCCCGTTGTTTCAGTTCTGTTTTTTCGATGAAATATATATAGGAGGAACACCCAGGCGTGTCCCATGACCGATACATTCTTTGTGAGAGGAAAGTGTAAGAACACGTAAACTGTACTGTGGGGTTGGATGAGGGTCGATGAGGAATACGTGGGAGGAACATCCAGTCGAAAGAACGTTACAGTTGGTAAGTAACTTGTTCTTCGAATGGATTGTGTCCTCCCACGTATTTCTCATCTTGTGATAGGGTCCCATAGCGGTATCAATTTTTGGAGGTGGGAGTACCATTTCAGTTTTCGTGGACAGAATGCAGAACTGCCTTTGCAAATAAACCCTCGTTAGAGGAGGCAGTCTCCAAACAATAATATTTAACAAAGGTATGTATTGTTTTCCAGGTTGCAGCTGCACAAATGTCTGCTGCCGGGACTCCCCTCTTTAGAGCCGCAGAAGTAGCCATTCCCCTTGTAGAATGGGAACGAAGCCCATCTGGTGGTTCTTTTCCCGCTAATCTGTAGCATTCAACTATGGCTAATATGATCCAGCGGGAAATGGTCTGTTTTGTCACAGATAAGCCTAATTTTTGACCAGTGTAACCCACAAACAGTTGGTCATCTTGTCTCAATTTAGCCATCCTAGAGATGTAAAAACTAAGAGCCCTCTTGGGATCTAATCTATGTAATCTCTCCTCTTCTTTGCCCAGGTGAGGAGGAGGATAAAACATTGGAAGTACTATTTTTTGTGACAAATGGAAGTCCGAGACTACTTTTGGCAAAAATGAAAGTTTAACTTTAAGGACTACCTTATCTTTATAAAAAAATAGTATATGGTTGTTTGCATGAGAGAGCCTGAAGTTCGCTAACCCTGCGGGCTGATGATAGGGCCACAAGGAGGACAGTTTTTAGAGTTAAAAGGCTCAAAAGGTATGCAAGTCAAGAATTTTCTTACTAAATTTAAGTCCCAGGCTGGTACATGAAAAGGGACTGGAGGGTATACATTAGTGAGCCCCTTTAAGAATTGAATTATTAACAGTATTTTGAAATATGAAACCTCTTCCGAGGATCGCTTGAAAATGGACAGCGCAGCAAGGTATCCTTTTATTGTTCCTATCTGGAGCCCCAGATTAGCTAGATGTAGCAGAAAGGAAAGCACCATTGGGGTGCCACACTGAAAAGGGTCCACATCCTTGTCTTTGCACCAGTTACTAAACCTATTCCAGCGACATCGGTACAAAGACTTTGTTGCTGGTCTTCTGGCCGAAAGCAAGATTTCCATTACGTCATCCGGAAGATCCCAATCCTTGTATCTCAACCTTTCAGAAACCATGCGTGAAGGTTGAGTCTCTTGACCTCTGGATAGAGAACCCGACCTTCCTCTTACGAGAAGATCCTCTCTTTGCGGAAGACGTATTGGAGGGCAGATGGACATGTCTAGAAGGTCCGGGTACCACGTCCTCCTGGCCCAATCCGGGGCAATTAGGATCATGGTTTTCCTGAACTTTCTCAACCTCCTGATTACTCGAGGAATCACAGGGACTGGGGGAAACACGTACAGCAGTGGAAACTTCCACTCCACTACGAATGCCTCTCTCAGAACTCCTCTTTGAGTAGTACTGATCGCACTTCCGGTTGATCGCGGTGGCAAACAGTTCCACCTGAGGGGTTCCCCAAAGGGCGAAGATCTCCAGAAGGACTTCCTGAGCCAGCTCCCACTTGTGAGAGACCGTGCTCTGCCTGCTCAGAGCGTCTGCCGCGTGTTCTTCTCTCCGGCTAGGTGAATTGCCGACAGAGAGATTCCTTCTCGCATTGCCCAGAACCAGAGCTGCATTGCCTCTCTGCACAGTGGCAGTGACCCTACACCTCCTCTCTTCTTGAGATAGTACATGGCCACTGTGTTGTCCGTCATTATCAGAACATTCTTTCCCTGTACAGAGGGCAGGAAGGCCTTCAGAGCTAGTCTGAATGCCCTCAGCTCTAGTAGGTTGATGTGTAGTTTGGACTCCGATGGAGACCAACTAACGCTGATTGTCAGATCGTTGGTGTGTGCTCCCCACCCCGTCAGTGAGGCGTCCGTCACTACTGTTATCTCCGGCCGTGGTTGCCAAAAAGACTCTCCCTTGAGAATGTTGTCATTGCAAGCCCACCATAGAAGATCCTGAGCAACTGCGCTCGGGACTTGCAGAAGATCCGACATATTCCCTTAGAACTGGGACCACTGAGTTTCGAGTGCCCATTGAAGGGATCTCATTCTCAACCTGGCCTCTGGTACTAGAAAAATGCAGGATGCCATGAGGCCGAGCAACCTGAGAAAAAAATCGAAGGCCGGTAGACGTTGGGCATTCTGGAATTTTGTTACCATCTGATGGATGTGGAGAGCTCTCACTTCGGGAGGCGAGGCTTTTCCCGATGAAGTGTCCAAGACTGCTCCGATAAACTGAGTTTCTGGGATGGTATCATGTGGGACTTCTTGAAATTGAGGGAGAAGCCCAGTTTGTGGAGGAAGTGGCAGGTGATCGAAAGATGTTCCTGAGCTTGTTCTGGAGAACTTGCTCTGATCAACCAGTCGTCCAGGTAGGGATATGTGTGAATAACTCCTTTCCTGAGACTTGCTGCCACAACCGCCAACAGTTTGGTGAAAACCCTCAGGGCGGAGGTCAACCCGAATGGCAGAACTCGAAACTGATAATGAGAATTGCCAATCGCGAACCTCAGGTACTTTCTGTGTTTTGGATGGATTGGCACATGAAAGTAAGCATCCTGAAGGTCCAATGATACCAACCAATCTTGGAGTTGGAGAGCCTGAAGGATCTGAGAAAGAGTCACCATCTTGAACTTGTCCTTCCTGAGGAACTTGTTCAAGTTTCTCAAGTCCAAGATGGGTCTCAGTCCTCCGTCCTTTTTTGGGATGAGAAAATATGGGGAGTTCCAACCCCTGTTCCTCTCCGCTACAGGTACCAGTTCTATGGCACCTTTCTCTAGCAGGGTTAAAACTTCCTGCAACAGGAGCAGATCTGGAATTTTGCCGGAATTGGCTCCCGGTGGATGATTCTGAGGCCTTTTTAGAAAGGGGAGACAGTAACCTTGGGCTAATGTTTCCAGTGCCCAAGTGTGGGGTGTTTTTACCCATGCATCCAAGCCCTACAATAAAACTGTGCAGTACCGCCATGGAAAACATCATGATGGCCAGAAATCCCCAGAGAGTGCACAGGGAAAACATGAAGAATAGGCTGCCACCCATTTTTGCCTATGTTGTGAGCACAGGAGGGCACTGCCTAAAACCACCAGTGGGCTACACACACAGTAGCCTGAAACCATTGGGAATGGCAATGCTGATTGCCAAAAAAAGCAACTCAGAACTGTGGGGAATTCATTTTCTTAATCCCAAAAATGGTTGCATTACCAGTACTCACCACTATCAGAAAGCCGGCGTTTTAAAACCACCAGATTTTTGTGTAAAACTGAACAAATGAAACAAAACCAGACCAAGGAAAGACTTGCTAAGAGGTGGATACAATGTAAAACTATATTCTGAAATGACTTGAAGGAAGTAATTATTTAATGTATATGTAAAAATTGTCAGTTTGATTGGAATGTAGAAAACTGGGAACAAAAAGTGACATTTAGCTGAAACCTGGCTTAATGAATCTGGATTCTGCCTGACAACTACCCCCGACAGGAGTTGAAACCTGCTCAGCCACTCCCCTTGCCAAAAGGAGTTGTCGCCTCTCTGATTAGATTAGGGGTGGAGCAGCTGGGGACTACAGGGAGTTGAACAAAGGCCTGTCCTGGACTCAGGCAAATGTTATATTGGGGGCAGTAAAGTGGCTTCCTCTTAGGGGAAACTGGGAGGGGCAGTGCCTCTGCTAGCAGCTGAGCTTGGGGGAAGTGGATAAACCAGTTATTCCACCCTGTGATGTGGGAAGCCGCACCCCTTTTTGACCAGGGCATAATTTTAAAAAGATAGATAACTCATAGTGCGGACTTGTCAGAATTATATAAGTAATATCATTATTTTTGTGATTTTTCTGTGAACATTTTGAGAGGCGTTAGGACCCTGTGGTGTATTCTGGGGGGTTGCTAGCGGAAAATAGGGTCTCACTCCAAATGTTTGCATGTTAAAAATCTGACACTTCATCAATTAATGTCCATACTCCTTGCGCACATGTGTGTAATTTTGGGTAAATGTCCGATATTGCAAAACCAGTTAAAAAGCGCAAAATGTTGTCATTTTTGTATGCAAGCCCCCAGGAAGATCAGAGGCGGACAAGCATGGACCATAAGGAATATATAATGTGCACATGTAATTTCAACAAACTGTATATCTGGGAAAGATGTATTTGAATCAAATATAGATTTGTGGGCAAACTGACCAGGGGAGGATCCTCTGACCCATAAACAGACCTCATCATGATGACAATCCATTTCCTTCCCCCAATCATGGGAGAGGGGAGAATTGGGCCAATGACAATTAGAGAGGGGCAGGCTTAGCTAGGCCCAGGCACACACCCATTTTCAAAACACATAAAAAGAGACTGCTGGGACAGGTAGAGGCATTCAATTCCATTTGCTGCGGAGCATGCTGACCGACGACTTCACATCCAGAGATCCAGACTTCAAATCCATCAATCTCCAAAGACCAGAACTTAACTTCAGAACTTAAAGCAAGGGCCTAAACCCACAAACTGAGAACTCTTCTCAGCAGGCCTCAGCAACCTTAAAATCATTTGCGAACTATTCCACAGCCGGGCGAGCTGTTTGAATTCTTTTGTCAAGAACAATTGCCAGAGACCAGACCAGAGATCCAGAGTGACCCAGACCGATGTGAGCAGAACCAGAGAGCTGACCCAGATCACTGTGAAGTGCCGAGACCAGAACCGGAGTCCAGTCCAAAACCTGACCAGATCCGTGGCAAGGACTATTTCAAATTTATATTGCGAGTACCTAGCAGAACTGTGCAGAACCAATCTCTTAGGTTAAAATAGTTTGGATTAGATTATTTTAACTAAGTAGAACTGCCTCCTAGAAATCGTGTCATCTGTCATTGTTAAAGCTGCACAACTGTCACCTGTCAATTCTGCAGCTGCAAGCTGTCACCTGTCATTTTGAGTTTACTTTAAATCCGAAAAACTACCTTTATTTAATCGTTCGTATCTCTGGAACCGTTTGGGTTAGGAACGAAATTTCCAACGAACCTAGAACTGACTTCCTACTCCTTATACTTTTTCCGTAATAGGGATTCACGCACTCGCGAATTTCGCCGCGATTTGCGATTTGGCCTGATATCTTTACCTGTAAAAAGATAGCAGCTTTTTGCTTTCCTGTGCTAAAAATTCGTTTGTCTCTTAATAACCATCCCTGAATCATTGCTAAAGTGAGCCTGAGCTCATCCGAAGTATCTCTCACTCACCCTGAACCTCCTAAAGGGAATTAAAAGCATTTTCAGCATATTTCTCACTTCATTGCCACCACATTCAAAGCACTTGGGCCTGTGTTTTAAAACTCATACCAGTTTTCTCTAAGCTTGCTGGGGTGGGAATTGAATTTCGTATTGTATTTGATTGCATTCCTGAGAACTGTGTGTGTTACTTCCATCTCCTTCCATTTCTTACATTGCATAGGGGAGGGGGGTGAATTGCCAGAGAAAAAGTGATTATCTTATCTTTTGCTAAAATCATATCAAGTATTTCTGTACTGCATTTTATTCCTCATTGCTTTTCCCTTGAAATCATAAAAGTATTTTTGCTACTTTATCCATCCTATACTAACTCCTCATTGATTATAAAGAAGTGTGCTAGTGTCAGATTACCCATTGTTGATTAACATTATATTTATAAGGGCGATATCGATTAATTTATTATAAAAGCGTGGTATCTATATTTTGTTTTATTTCTCAAATAAACCTTTTAAACTTGCAAAACAGAACTACTTCTTGGCTCAATGGGGTCAGGGGGATTCTAAGAGAGGGGTGTTATATAGGGGTAGTCATCCAGAACTCATGAACTGGACATAAAGATATATCAATAAGGGTTTCCATTCAGTATCCCAGACTAGGCATTGACTTACCTGTAGTGTTGAATTGAATCCTCTTACACAAGCATCTGAGGTAATGCCCCGCCATTCCTTCAGATGTTGAGAGATCCTGCCTCCCACTGGTGTTTTGTTTAACAAGGTATCAGAGGGATTTGGAGGCGGCTGCAGGAGTGGCTGAGGTTACAGATGCCGCTCCCGAGGCTGATTTTGCACCTCTTCCCCGTGTTCCACGAGGGAAGTTCCTTTTGCCCCTTTGAGAGGCCTGTCCACTTCCTCTACCAAAAGAGGAGTAGTATCGAAAAGAACGACCCCTCCAGGAAGATGAGCCGGAATAGGGTTTTAGAGGCTGGCGCAAAGAGGCGCTAAGTGATTTAGCTGCCGCTTTCGAGGTCTGAAGTTTTTCAAGGCTTTCATCAGCCTTCCTGCCAAAGAGCCTCGAGCCATCAAAGGGCATGTTGAGGAGTCTAGCTTGCACATCCGGTGCAAATCCCGACTTTCTCAACCACGCAAATCTGCGTAGCACAACGCTTGCAGCCATGGATCTGCTGATACTATCAGCAGTATCCAGTCCAGACTGGAGGCATTCCCCCATTGCCTCCTTCCCGTCTTTGACTATATTCAGGAAGCCTTCCCTTTCCTCGCCTTCTGGAATATGATCAGCCGCCGCCGAAATACAGTCCCACAGGGTATGGGTAAACCTGGCTAGGGTACAGGTGACATTTGCCGACTTAAGTGCCATACTGCCTGACGTGAAAACTTTACGTGCCCAGGCGTCAATTTTTTTATCCTCTCTATCTGGAGGGATAGTTGGATAAGCAGTTTGTTTTGAAGTGGGTGCTGCTTGAATGACTAAACTCTCTGGAGTCGGATGTTTATTCAAATATTCAGGATCCGATCCAGCTGGTCTGTATTTCCTTGGAAAAGTGCTGTCTGCAGCAGCAATGGTTTCTGGTTTTTCCCAGTTTTTCTCCACAGTCCTTTGAAGGGCCCTGTGAAAAGGGAGAACAGGATCCTTCTCGGGTCCCTTGACGATAATATCCGTCATGTCATCTTGTTAAAAAATGGGTGAAGTACTACCCCAACCCATGTATTCAACTACCCTGGTCATAAGACCCCTGTACCCAGCATCTGCATGATCTGCAGGATCAGGTTTGGCGAACTCCAATTCTGGGGATGTGTCAACTCCACTGGCAGAATGTAGAGTATCACTCAGGTCTCTCATTCTAGATTCCTGGTCAAAAAGTTCTTCAGGAACGTGTCTAGTACCATAAGTAACTCCCAAAGGAGTAACTTCGTCGTCTTCTTCTGAAGCAGACTCTTCATAGATTGCAGACATAGATTTGAAAAAATCTGATCTGGGCAAAGGAGTGAATCTCCTTTCTTCCTCTTCCATCTGCTTCGAAGGAAATGGCAAATCCCTCGAAGTTTTCGAGGGTGTCTTCGAAGTTTTCGAAGATGACTGATAATGGCGTCGATGACGCATGTGGTTTTGTTGTTGAAATTATCGACGTCGAGGGGGTCGATTAAGTCGTCGACGATTTGTGTTTCTTGGCCGGCACTGGAGAGGTGCTCGACTCTCTAAGTTTCTTCGACAGTGTTACGTCGAATCGAGGTTTTTTGTATTCCTCGACGCTACTGGTCTTAGCCATAGTAGCCTTGGACTTCCCTTTGTCGTCCAATGGAGCGACCTTAGGGGTATGGCTTTTTCGAGGTTCTTTCGAGGGGGTCGAGGCCGCATTCTCGAAAACCTCCATCATCTTTTTGCGGAATTCTTCCCACTTACTGGGAGAATCCGATTTAGTCGGACAACGAATTTCTTCGGTCGACTCTGAAGAAGAAGATGATGAGGGAGATCTATGTCTCTTCATTTTTTTCGATGACGAATGTCTCGATCTACTTCTAGATTGAGATCTCTTCGAGTGCCTATGGCGATCCGATCCCTTAGAATCGGTCGCTTTCTTATTTTCTTTTGACAAAACCTTTTTTGAGGCCTCCCTCCCCACCGACAGTTTACCTCTCCTCTCACGAAGAGCTTTTTCGGTCATCGATTGGCAGGAGCCGCAGTCGTCGGTTCGGTGACTGGAACCGAGACACCAGAGACAAATCCGGTGGGGATCGGTAATCGACATCTTAGACCCACAATCTGCACACTTTTTAAACCCAGTTCTGGGTGTCGAAGGTGTCGAAGATGATAACATTTTCTTCACACAAAATAGAGCGCCGTTCTCGATAGAGAAGCGATCGGAAAAACAGAACTGAAGCAACAGGCGCGGCTTGAGCTACTTATACCATCGGTGACGTCGACAGAGTACGGAGTACGTTGAGGGACAATCGACACTGTGACCTCGAGCACAGCGCCCTCTGCCGAGAAATTATTTTTCCGAAGCAGCGAAGCTGGAGATAACGATTTATCACAAGATGAGGAATACGTGGGAGGACACAATCCATTCGAAAATCCCTTCTTGCTCTAGCATGAAAAAGAACGGAATCATGAAGATATTGTAGAAGCATGGGGAAACGCAGGCTCCTTGTGGAACCCTAAACAGCAAAGGAACTGGATTTTCCTATGCCAGGTCACTCGCCACTCTAACCTGTCTACCACTCAAAAAAGATGTAATCCATTGGACGGCTTGAGGTGAGAAATTGGCAATTTCCCTCAACCCGGTGGACAGAATGGAATGATCCACCAGGTCGAAAGCCGCAGAGAGGTCTAGGATCATCAGTAAGGCAGTTGGACCTTCATCCAGGTCTTGATGTAGATGGGATTTTAAGGCTAAAAGGGCAGTCTGCATCCCATGATGTTGGCGGAATCCAGATTGAAATTTATGTAGAATCTGATTGTTTAGGAAGAACAAAATTTGGTTTTACGCTACTCTATCTAGAATTTTCAAGAGAAACATGGTATTTGTTATCGCTCTATAATTAGAAGGCGTCAGGGGGCAAAGGTTGAATTTTTTTAGTAAAGGTGTGATCCAAGCATTTTTTATGTCGTCTGGCACACTATGCTGTCCGAAGAAGGCATTCACAAATTTCGTGAGCGTGGGAATTAAAATGGGCGAACACTCCTTAATCATGATTGAAGAGCGAGGGTACCCTTGCAGCTCATAGTTTTTAATTGAGCAATAATGTTGCCAAGTTCAGCTTCTGATACGGGCAAAAAGTTAAATGTCTTCAACACCCTGTCCTTGTTTGGTAGCGTAAGGACATTAACTTCTAAATCATTTTTACTAAGAGATAATTTTTTCTCTTCAATGGAATCTTTAATTTTCTCTAGTTTGCTGAACATGGCCTCCTGGATATTTGAGCACCAGAGATTATTTTTCACTATCAGGTCGTGGGCAGGACAATTTGATTCTGATTTAAAACATGAACATGCAAAGATGCTGAACACCAAAATAGACCCCACATTAGATTGACTCGCCCTTGACACAGTTTTCATGAGAAAGACTGTTTCTAAACAATCGCCTTGAACCAGTATGCATTTGGCCCAACTCTTCCTTAAGAAAGAGGGAATCAGAATCAACCACTAACAACATTAACCGTAGATTGACAGAAGGTCGCCCTGGCAGAAAGAGTGGATGCCTATACCAACATTGTGGACGCTTCTCCTGTAGCTCTATCGCCCATAGAGTCTGTGAGTTCCACAGGTGAGGTGATACGATTATTATCAGGTAACATTGCTGGTGTCCAGAAATATATGGTGGATTAGGGGTGGATAGAAGGTATGCGAATTCATTCCATCATTGCTCTCCAAGAAACATGGGCACCGGTTGCCCCTAATCTGCTGGGCTATGCCACTTTTTCTGCCCCAACATCCCAGGCCAGGGGCAGGAGGCCCAATGGAGGTCTAATCTTGTGGGTGAGCACAAATTCCTTCTGTAACCCACACACACTCCACAGGGTCAAATTACTTTTTGGAACTTCATCTAAGGTGTGGATGGGACTAATATCTTGCTCATCAATTTGTATAATCGACAGAAATGTTGTGTGCGCCACTCTGTATTTTTACTCCTGGAAAAAGGAGTTGGGGATTGGAGGGAGAAACAAAAGTTTTTTTGTGTGAAGATTATTATAAGAGATTTCAACCTCCAGTTCGAACCCCTTGAGATTATGAATGGGCTGGGAGATGAAGATGAGCTTTGGGGCATAGAAGCCCTTGCTGCTGGCCGATCCAAACGGAAATACTAAAATGGAGAAGCGGCAGCCAGTGTGATAATGTACTTGGGTCTCAGGACATGTGATGGAAGATTCATGAGTGACCGCCCGGCTAAGAATACATTTGGAGCTCACAATAAATCCAGCTTGATTGATTATATCCTATTGAATATAGAATCTGGAAATTGGTGTGTGACTTTAGGGGGGTAACCAGACCATATCGTGACCATGATCAGATTGTGGCAATGGAGATGGGATCCCTTTTAGGTATGGGCTTGGATACTAATGGCAAGAACAAGATTCTAATTGAGATTAGGCGTGGAGCTAGGCGCACTAAAATGGAAAGCACTTGGTTTAGGGACAAAGCTACCCGACATTTATTTAGGTATTTTATCATTATTAGGAGGTATTCTTCATGGGTAAGTAACCAAGAGGATGGCAAAGAATTGCTAGCCCTGCATGAGGCTTTAATTATGGTGTTGGGAGGCTGTTTTAGCAAGCCTTGGTCTGCCATTGAAGTAGCAGCAACACGCAACACCCCTTGGTACGATGGGGAATGTCGACAAGCCAAGACTATGCTAATCAAACACACTAAGGGAGTCCAGGATGGGGACTCACCGGCCTTAGCAGAGATTAGACGTAAATATTATACATTGTTAAAAACCAAGAAATTAGAACACTGGGCGTCTATGGGATGCCCTCCTCATGGCTTCTTAATCAAACAATTCACATTTTTTGGGGAGTTCAAAGGGGTGGGAAAAACTAGAGCACAGAATTTGGTCCAAGACAGTACCCCAGAAGCAATGTGGATTGCCCATTTCGAAAATGTGTACAAAGAATCTAGAACTGTATTTAGCAAGAGTAGTGAGGACCAATTGAGGAGTGCACCCCATGGAGACGAAAGCCATCTATTCTTTACTCTGAAAGAAGTCAGGGATGCGCTCAAGTCACAAAAAGCTGGGGAAACCCCAGGACCAGATATGGTCCCAATTGATATGTTTAATTACGAGGTGGATATTTGGGGCCTATATTTCTTGAAACTTTTTAATATGGTTTTAGCAGAATGTATGGTGCCATCGTCCTGGATCCAGGCCGTCCTTGTCCCCATATTCAAGAAAGGCATCTCCTGCCAACTCTAGACCCATCTCCCTGCTTGATGCGAGGGGCAAGGTGTTTGCCATGGCAGTTCTGGCACACTTGGAGGCCTGGATCACAGAGGTGGGGGTCCGAAGTCACTTACAGGCTGGGTTTCGGCAAATCGTTAGCACTATGGACCAATGTCTCCGGCTTCAATTAATCACAGAGAAATACGTCATGTTGAGGAACATGAATGTATATGCTACCTTTGCTGACTTGAGAGTGGCTTTTGATAGTGTCCTGCAAGCTAAATTATGGACGGTACTAAACGATCTCGGGATACTACCATCCATCTCGAGAGCTGTCCAGCTGTTGTATGCAGATAATGGTGCTGTAATAAGACACTCCCTTGATGGGTGAACAACTCGCAGTGTAAATGTCAAAATTGCCATAAGGCAGGGTTGCGTCCTCGCCCCCAGCCTATTTTTGTTCATTTATAAATGGGAAAATTGACAAAATTGTTAGCTGGGTCAAGAGATGCCCCATCCTGTTTTGCTTTGATTAACTCCTATGGGCCTTTTGTAAGCAGTTAAACATATTTGAAGAATTCTGTGTGGGCAATGGTCTGGCACAAAACACCCAGAAAATAAATGTAATGGTTCTTAGTAGACACATCGCAAAGAAAACCCCTAAACTTGTGATCGACCTGAAAGATGGGCCTATTGACAAAGACATCTGTTATGATTATCTAGGGATGAGAGTGGAAGCCAATTGTACCAGTGTGACTAAAATGAGCCTGCTGCACTTAAATTAACTGGATACTGTGGCGCCATTTCTAGCTTTGCACAGGAACACTGGGCAGGGCCGGTGAGTGTCACTATGAAAGTTTTTACTGGTCAAAAAAGGCAGGCTGCACAGTATGGAGCGGAGCTGTGGGGCATGAGTAACACAAGAAAACTGCAGGTTGCTGAGCAGATATATTTTATCCATCCTGGGATTACCAGTGAATGCATCCAATATTCCAGTTTTCATGGATACGAATACATCGGATATATTTGCTGCGCAAAACCAGTACATCTTTAGGGCGTATTTGGGCAAATCCCAACCTTGGTAAATTTACAGAGTTATTAGGGATTTACTATCCCAGGCCGGTGGCTCGAACCTCGCTTGATTTGTGGTCATAAAGAATGAATAACCATGATGGGGTGAGATAACTTATGGCAGAACCCAGAATCAATTCCTACTAATTTCAAAGGGAAATTGAAAATTGCAGACACTAGAAGATGGCAAAGGGAAATCTTTGTCAAACTAGCCCATTCAAATAGCCTCTACGGCTATTTGCTTCTAAAGAGAAACTATAGTTTCGAACAGTATTTGGATGCGATGCAGCCTAAACTCATGAGAGCACTTCATATGAAACTACATGAAGGCACCCTTCTGCTTGCAAGCCTGTGTAATAAATGGAATTCAGGCAGTTCTACAGAATGTCTGCATTGCCCGAATACTGTGGAAAGTGTAATCCACTTTATTTTTTTTGGCCACAAGTATTCGGACATCAGAAGAAAGTATTTGAAACCTCTTTTTATTAAATACTGTAAAGAGGAGTTAATGATGCCCTTTTTCTGTGTTCGGCGGGTGAGAACCAATTAGCCACCCACAGCATGGGGCAATATGTGTTGCAGCTCGGAGGAGGCTGAGGTTTGTAGCATCTTAAATTCTTTTAGTCGTCCCCATCGATAGATCATGGGGACAACTAAATGACAATTGTGTTGTATTATTTGTTTTTAAGGTTTCTAATCTTGACTAAAGTTCATATTTTATTCATTTTCTAGCTTGTACTAAATTCTAATTATGACTTATTCATTAAGTGTCTTTTAGTAAATTAACAGGGGATTCAGAGCACATATTTCCCAAACTGTAACTATGATGATTTTTACTCATTTGTATTTTGCCAATTGTATTTACATCTTATTTTTATCTATCAGCTCTTACTTATTGACTCTAGTAATTTGTTATGTTTTGTAATCTTGTTGCATCAGTCTTTTATGGTCTTAGTAGGCCGAAATAATAATATGACGACGATTAACCATTTGCCAAGTGTCACTGCTCAGCCACACTATCCCCCAAAGTAGCGTGCATGTCCCGAGTAGGTGAATAAAGGGAGCATATTTGCACAGCTACTTAGGGCAAGTATTTTGTTTAGAGGTGTCAATCTAGTTCTAACAGATTTATTTCAACCAAGCGCTGTGGGAAACGAATGTGAGTAAATGTTTCCTGCCATTCTACGTCACTGAATTCTCGGCCCAGGTCATAGTCCCACTTATCCTGACATTTTAGATGTGAAAAGGATCGCTCAGATTCCACTCCACTGTGTATAATGAAGATATCTTTTTGGGGGCTGAAACCAAACCAGTGCAAATAGAGCGACTCCCTTGCAGTCTTGGTAAGCCCCCTAAAGAATAGCATAAAAAGTCTGAAAGTTATGAATGTCCTGCTTATGCACACGTGTAAGCAGTTTATACATTTTAATTGGTATTGCGCCAGCAAAAACCGTCAGGGCATGAACACCATTATAGATTAAGCGACCCTGCACATCATAGAAATGGGCAGACATACACACAATTCAACAGAGGGCCTAATAATCTCACCAATACCCAGAACGGTATTGTGCTCAGTCTGTTAGGAAGATCATGGTACACACGTATCCTTAAGAAGGTGGGTGTCGGTATGTCAATTTTAGATGCACATAGTATTAGTGTAAGAATAGCAGCACGTCATCGGCATATAATGCCACCTTGTATTCCTGATCATCAAATTCAATCCCCCTACTTTCAATTTGAACCAGCAAATTGGTGGCTGCAGTTTAGCAATGGCAAGGGCGCTGTTCTTGCAAGGCCACATCTCAAGGCCTTGCACAGCAGTTGGAGGTAGGTTACCTGGGCATCTGTGTAACCGAGTTTTCTCCCTTCTGAGAGTTAAAGGATTATAATTATGCATTTCTCCTTCCCAACTGGTCAAGAACAGAAGCTGAATCATGCCACAGCATTTTACACCTTCAAGGTCTTTGTCCGTCCAAGGTGTCAGCGAGTAATCTCATATCAATACAACATGCATTGAGGACCACACGATTTGCTTTGAGAAAAATTTAGCAATGTTCTATGATACTTTTTACTTTCCCCTCTAGACTCTAGAAGCAAACTGGTAATCAGGAATTGCCATGATAAAGGTCGTCCATCCATTGGTCCACCTCTGAAGGGTTCCATGTGTTAATATCCCCGCAAAAATATCGCAATATAAACATATCACAATATTTTTGCAGCGATATTGGAGGCATGGACCCTGCGGAGGACACCCCTGCAACCCCCGCATTATTTTTAAATGTGCGGGGGGACACCCCCGCAAACCCCGCTCCCACAAATTATCCCCCCCAAAAATATCACCTATGGCATTCCCGCCGACCATATATACAGTGATATTTTTGGTGGGGATAATATTACCCGATACCCTCTGAAGACAATTGTTTCCTGAAGATTTTACACAGAACAATAAAGTGCGACATGAGGGGTGTAGGGGTGTAGCATGAATATTTCTGAATACAATCATCTCGGGCCATTAAAGGCTTTCTAGAATTGATCGTTTAGATATGCTGTAGAAAGGTACTTTTCTCAGAGAAAGTGTTTGGGTGAAAATGTAAGAGCAATGCAAAAATGATTTCCCCCAAGTGCATCCAGTAGTTTAACAAAAGCTTGACTTTTGCCATTAAACCCAAAACAGCAATGAATATTCTCACTCACCTTTAATGCCTCCGTAGCCTTCCTCAGTTCTTTAATAACTGAAGACAGGGCCTCTGGATTGATTCCTTGTTCACACAGTCGCACACAAATAGTAAGAGTCTCCATATCCAATCCTGTGTTTAATAATCGTGATATCTCATGCAGCACTAAGAAAAAAGAAAAAGATTAAGTGTGTGACTAAAATAGTAACTGGAAAACCGTGTGGAATTGTACTTATTGGAACACAAAGTATATTGTTCATGATAATTACTTCGCTGCAACTACAGAAGTCTGTGACAAAATTATCACTGTGCCGCAATAAAGTAGCAATATAGAATTCATTGCCAATGTGGGGATATACCTTCAGAGGCAAGCAATGGAGGAAAGCGACAATTGGCCCTAAAGGTTACTGCAGAGTCTGGACATTGAGAAGATGTGCTATGTGACTGGATGCAGCTGGGATAAGACTAAGTGTAGTTTGCTCTCCGAGGCGGGAGACCAGGTCTTCGTAGGATTAGTAGACCGTCCAAGGACCAGTGAGCTCAAAGTGATAAGTGAATTCGTCAGCTCAAAAACAGTCAAAATCCAATTGGGGTGGGGTAGAGGAACATGTGGTTGGTTGCTGTGCGAGGTTTACGTGACATGCTGCTAGTTTGCGATTTATATCGAATATAAATAAGCAGGGGAGGATTACCATAGTAGAAATACGCATCAATCCCATGTTCCTCTTCAGGCTCTTCACATTCAGATTCCCAAATCTGATCTTGCGATACTCCAAAAAGTGATTAGCTTTGTGTGGTGGACACAGATCCAGGATTCACAGAAGGGTACTTCTCAAATCAAGGGTTAAGAGGGGGAGGTGGAGAAACGGAGATGCCAAGATATTGAACTATATTATAAGGCCTCACAGCAGAGGGTGCTAGGCGTGCAGCTACAAAGGGAGCCTGAGATGCCATTGCTGTTTATTGAGAAGGACATCCTTGGGTCATATCTGGAGGAGGCCATGGCTAGTTTCCCCCCACAAAGCATAACCCATGCTAAAAAACCAGATCCCAACCCTTTATATTATAGGAAGGAAACATGTGACAAAACTCCCCACAGTTAGTTTCCTTCACCTTTTGCCTAAACCTTTGAAATCCGGAGTTCACTGAAAGGAATCAACAACATTGGCTTTCAAGCTAGGGATTGGTTTCAGAGATACAGACTATATGGGATGTGTAAGGAACTCATGGTGGCAACAGTAAAGAGACACAAGTGAGCACAGTTCAAAGTGTCTATTAACATGTATAAATGGGTTAGAAAAATCCCAAATCTAAACCTAAATCTAAGATGGGTCAAACTACAACCATCAAATAATAAGGCAGTACTAGTGGCAGTTTAGCAAATAAAAAGGGCCTACACTAAAATAACCTATTGCAAATCCTTACCGCTAAATTACAAAAAATAGTGTGGGATAATGTTCAACCAAAAAGTAAGAAGTGTTCACAAAATGATAGCTCAATATGGTACAACTGGCGTCTCCCTTTCCTCACGTATTTAGAACAGGACAAGGCGGGACTCCTGAGCACAACACATACCTGGGCTTCGCCAGCACACTGTTACAGTTCTTTTCAGCTATATCAGGACCTTCTGTGGCCAAGTCTCTTTCAACAAAGTCTCTTGCCACCAAGGGCCTGATGTGTCAACAATAACAAAAGTTCCTTTCCGTAATCTTACTTTGGGTGATTACTTCACCCCTGCCTAACCTCAACCAGGCTCCGATCCTTCTTTAATGTTAGCCTTCCTCAGTCGGGTTCAGTGCGGCTGGATACACTGTTCACTTTGCTTTATCACAATGCAGGATTCACTTCCCTTAGCTTTCCTCTTGACTACGTGTCAAATACTTTCGCTTGTAGAAGGGGTTTTACTCGACCCTTGTATGACCACTTTGCCCTTTTACATCGGGCTCTCCTAGAGCCTCCTGGCATTTGTACTTTCAACAAAAGGTGACCAGCTAGAGTCTTTCGAATGAGCGCCCATATGGCGCCGGACCACTCTGCAGCTAGTCTTTACTTGGGCTTTAAAAGTTCAGTAAAAACAAGTTCTTTGTTCATAAATTCTTTCAATTCATATCATGTTGCCATTTGCAACCTGCGCTCAACACAGT
Source organism: Ambystoma mexicanum (assembly GCF_040938575.1). Lineage (NCBI taxonomy): Eukaryota > Metazoa > Chordata > Amphibia > Caudata > Ambystomatidae > Ambystoma > Ambystoma mexicanum. The sequence goes on along the minus strand of NC_090941.1, from coordinate 329,995,407 downwards.
CCGGTTAAGTATCGTGTTCTCCCTCCGACTCACCGGCTGTGCTGAACTCCTTGGCGTTTGTCTCTGGAGTCAAGGACGGTACCACGGTAGCAAGCGCATCTCCCTGCCTTGGTTATCAGCGCGGGAGGGCCCTGTGCACCAGTGACATCTGTTACACCACACGCCAGCTGTAGTTCCCAGTCTTACGATTCTTTTCACAGATGTCATGCCTGCAAGGGGTCTCCCCGGTCACGTCCCGTCACCCAATCACATGACCACCCCCGTCCATTTACCTTTCTCCCGGGGCTCACGCAGGCAACCCAGTTTGGCTCGCGCGCTGACAAGGCAATCACCACATGCCTGTCAGTCGCGCTTACGACCGTTTCTCCATTGGCAGTTGCCATGGAGATTAGGCAGCCGCTCGAGCGGTAGCACACGCACCGTTGTGGCCCGGTCACGTGACTTGATTACGCGATCACGTGACCCTGATTTACGGTCACGTGACTCCGTTCAGTGTCACGTGACCAGGAAGTAATGATATTTAAACGGTGCAGTGCCTATACACCACGCTTCACAGCTGTATTCCTCGGAGACTCTGTCTGGCTGATTTACCTGTGCTACTCACCCGGCTTCCTCGAATCCTGCTCTTGTTTTTTGGACTCCTTGTGGATCACGTTTGGCTACGGCGACATTGGCTCTTCTATTCATCACGGCTCCTGACCTCGGACTGAATCACGGACTTCCTCTGCTCCTTGTTTTCCCATTGATACGGACAGCTCTCTCTGGCTACAGACCCAATTTTGTTCAACGGATACCTCTTGGCTTTCCCGGATTGCCTCTCTGCACTAACTGGTCACACTCCCCCTGGTGGCTATCATCGGACTAATTGAGGCCCTTCCTCAAATACTACTCACTCCAGGTGGAGACGGATACTTTTGGGTCCAGAAGGGGTTCCTTGTCTGCGTGAGTCCCGGAACCATTCCCCTCTTAGGTCCAACATCCATTACATCAAAGACCCCGGTAAGGCTTAAACTCTTCTCTGTTAAATATACATGTAGTACCTGCCTGCTTGAATTATAACCATTGCCTTTCTTCACAGCTGCCTTGGGGTTCCTAGTACTTCGGTTCCGGCGTTGGATTCTTTCTCCACCTGTGGCCTCAAAGGTTGCACAGGGAGTGATAAGTGATTCTCCCTGTGCGGCACTTGGGGACGGAGGTCTCCTATATCTTCACGACTCTCAACACTTAACAACAGAGGCTTGTGGATCTGGGTCGAAAAGGGCAAGAGCACTTCCCTCCTTGTCATCCTTTCAGACGTTGTCGCCTTTCTCCTCCGCCATTTGAACTGCCGTCCTGGAATAACTGTTTCCTTGTGTGGTTTGCCTTGCTCAATTTTATTTTCAAATTTGTTTATTGGCACTTATCATCGCATCGTCGTGCTTGTCATATTGAGCTTGCCATCTATTACAAAAACCATCAGTGTTTTATAATAAACAAAAAACATTCTCAAAGTCAACATATTAACTGTCATGATTCCTGTCGGGCGGCGCTTCTTGGATATGTGGAGACGCCATTGACAGGTGCCGTTACGTTCGACGGTCGTCTGGAAGCACCGCTCTAGTGTTTTCCAAGATGGCTGCCGACGTAATTTAGTGTCGGGCTCGAGCAGCGTTTCTTCGCGTTGCACCTTCTCTGCTTCTCCCGGCTCGAAGGTAACGCTGTTTATCGCCACTCTGCCTTGATTTCCCTCCTTTGGACATTGTTTTTTCTCCCGCTCCTGCTGCCTGCATTTGCTTGCTTTCCGGTTCTTCTGACCGGTCTCTCTGTGTTCCCTCCTCTCTGCCTGGCTCCTTTCGTCTCTCCCTCATTGGCGCCTTGGTTCTCCCTTCCTTTGGGACTGTGTGCTCCACTTCATTCCTCTGGAATTCCCTGCATACTCTCCTGGTCTTATTTCCCTCCATCCTCGCCCTCTCTGGCGGTGATCTGTTTACCTAGGATATTCCCCTATTGTCAATCGGCCACTCTCAGCTCTCCAAGTCTGAAACTCCGGTCATTCTCAGCTTCCCAAGATATTACTTCGGACATCTTCCTGTTCAGGACTCTCATTGCAGGGTTTTTTCTGCCATTGTGGCTTTTTCCCTGCTCAGGAGCCGGCTCCCGGGAGTTCCCGCTGTTTGGTACCCCCAATCACCCGACAGCGTGGCATCCCTGGGAGCTCGCCCCTACTTACGTCAAAGGAAGGAAGGCAAGAAAGATGGCCAGGATCAAGCCCGAAGACGTCCAGGAAGAAGGTCGGCGGCACAAGACTACCCTACGGATACCTCAGGTGAGGAGGAAGGGAGGGAAGCCTTAAAAGACTCTGGCAATCCTGATATTAACATTAACTGTCTCCTTATCTGGTGTACATCAATCAGGCTTCAAATTCTTGGCAGGGCATGATGTTGGGATGGGGAAAGTTCCTAAATCCAGTGGGTCCGGTGGGTTTTAGGGGTCTCCCTTAAGGGACCTTTGTGTTTTTGCAGTATTGTGTAGCTCTGGCCATGTTTGTTCATGGAGGTTTATCATCTGAGGGGTAGAGTACAGTTCTAGATATCTCCTTCCATGCCTGTAAGGTGGCGCTCGATTCGTCGGTTGATCTGGCAACACTGTCCTCCCATGCCTCTGTCTCTGCGTTAATCCATCTTTCTATTTCGTTGTGCCATGCCTTGTGGTTGGGCCCCGCAGGTTTTTTCCAGGACATGGCGATGTGTCTTTTGGTCACTATGCATATTAGGTCCATTAGCTTCACCCAGTGTTTGAGTTTGGCCGGTCTGGGGTATGTCCCCAGGAGGCATTCCTCAGGGGAACCATCTGTAATTTGAAGTGCCCGCTGCTTCATATGTCTGCTTGGCTTTTGCCCATAGAGACTGTATTATGTTGCATTCCCAGAACATATGTATGAGATCTGCCCTGTCCTGTGTGCACCATGGGCAATGAGAGCTTGCTTGCTTGTTGAATGTCATTAGTCTGTACGGGGTCAGGTAGGTCCGATGCAGGATATTTAGTTCTATGAAGCGGAATCTGTGGTTTCTGGACACAGCTTTGGGGAATGTGAGTGCCCTTTTCCATTCCCCTTCCGACATTTCTCGGCCTATGTCGGTCTCCCACTTGCTTTTCATTACCCCTCCCTTTGGGTTGGGGTTGTCGCTGAGGTGGCTGTATATCTGGGAGAGCAATTTCTGTCCCTCACCCAGGTTGTATAGTAGAGTTGTGAGGGGATCTGGCTCGGGTTCTTCTGGCCAGGTGTCCCACTTATGCCGTGCTATTTCACGTATCTTGCGATACCATAGATATTGGTCAGCGGGTATCCCTTCTTTGCTTTGCAGTGTGCTGAACTCCCTGAATGTACCCTCTTCATACAGGTCTCCCCATGTGTAAACCCCCTTCTTCTCCCAAACCCTGAGGTGTAGCAAATCCGAGTCTGTTTTATATAAGTCCCAGTTCATTGGTATTTCTGGAGCGTACAAGTGTGTTGGGTGTTGTAGTGTCTTCACCCTTTGCCATATTTGTCTTCCTAGGGTGGCCAGGAAGGGTACATTTTTCAATAGGTGGTGTGGCGCTCAGATGAGTTCCTTCCATCGCATCGGGGGGATCATAACCTGTAGCAGGGGAGTCTCGGACGTGGTCTCGTCAGCTAGCCATTTGGACACAAAGCTGAGTTGGGCGGCTAACTAATATTTTTCAAAGTTCGGTAGTTGGATTCCACCCTAGGCATATTTTAGGACTAGTGTGGAGTGTGCCATTTTATGTCTGCTCTGTCCCAGACAAATTCACAAATTATCGATTCTAATAGTCGGAAGAAAGAGTTCTTAATATAATATTGGACATTTTGGAATCTGTATAGGAGTCTAGGTAGGATAATCATTTTGGTTATTGAGGCTCTCCCCATCGCTGATAGTGGAAGTTTCGCCCAGAAGGACATGGATCTGCGCAGTGCGGGTATTACTGCTCTTGTGTTGTATTCATGCATCAGTTGTGGGGTGTGTGCGACTTGGATGCCCAGGTAGCAGAACATGGCGGTCTGCCATTGTATCCCCAGTGCTGGGAGATCCGTCACGTCTTTGTTCTTAAGGCCTGCTAGCGGGAATAAACAGGACTTCGCCCTGCTGAATTGGATACCAGAAACTCTGGAGAAATTGTCTAGAACATCCAGCATGGTCGGGACATTAAGGTGCGGGTCCTTGACAGAGGAGGACATCGTCCGCATAAAGCGAGATGATGTGGTCTACCCCTCCCAGCCCTATCCCGGCATCAAAAAATTGTTTCCTGAAATAGATGGCGATGGGTTCTAAGCCTAGTATGTAAAGCATGGGAGATAATGGGCATCCCTGCCGAGTGCCTCTGCATATCTCCCAGGTTTCTGACACGTGTCTCCCGGTTTTTACCCTTGCGCTCGGTTTGGTGTATAGTATGTAAATCCACCTAATAAATCTTGGGCCAAACCCGAATTCCTTAAGGACCGCAAGCAGCCACTCCTAATATATAGAATCGAGCGCCTTAATGGCGTCGAGCGATAGTAGGGCATCGGGTTCGGTGCATGTGTCTGTGTTATGATGTGCTGTAATCTGCGTAAGTTCATGGTCGTGTTTCGGCCTGGGACAAACCCGCATTGGTCTACATGTACAATGTCGCCAATCATCCTGTATAGTCTCTGTGCTAGGATTGTGGTCAGTAGTTTGGCATCGTAATTAAGCATAGCTAGCGGGTGATATGAATCACAGTGCTCAGCCGGTTTGTTTGGTTTAAGGACTGGGACCACCAGGGTTTCCCTCATGCTATTAGGCAGAATTTCTCGTTCTTACGTTTCTTGGAAGACTTCATGTAAGAGTGGTATCAGGGAGGGACCATAAGTTTTGTAAAATTCCGAGGGTAGCCCATCGCTCCCTGTGGCCTTGCATGTAGCTTGTGCCTTAATTGCATCAGCGATGTCTTCTGTGGTGATGTCTGCCTCTAGGGCTTCAGTTCGTTCTGGGGAGAGCCTGGGCAGCCCTCTCTCTTCCAAGGTGTCCGTTATCTGGTCTATGGGGACTTCAATCTTGTGCGAGTATAAGTGTGCGTAATAATTCTTAAAGGTGTTATTTATGTCTTGTTGAGTCTGATATGTGTTGCCTTGAGCGTCTTGTATTGTGGTGATGGTGTGTCTGGGGTGTTCCTTTTTACAGAGCCAGGCCAGCATCCTGCCGTGTCTGTCTGCCTCTATGTGTGTCTTGTTCGTTTTAGTGGCGTAGTCAAACTTGGCGAGTCTACTCCAGGCATTTGAACATACATCTCGAAGTGCTCTAAGCCGATCTTCGTGTGGGTGTGCGTCTGTAGGGTCGGTGCTGAGCCTCTCAATCTCCCCCCCCCCCGCCGAGTCAGTTCTTCGCACAGCAGTTTTCTAATACCTCCTGCTTTTGCTATAATCACCCCCCCTGGTTACTATCGTAAGGGCCTCCCATACTGTACTCAAATGGTCTAAGCTGCCCTTATTTAATTCTATGTAATCCTCAATCGAGGTCTGCAATTCATCTCTGAATGCATGATCCTTTAGGGCCTTTACCGGCATGCGCCACATAGGGATGGGGGTCTGGGGCCAGTGTGGTTCCATTCTATCACTAAGGGGGAGTGGTCTGAGATCGTTCTACCCAGATATTGTGCTTCTTATATCTGGGGTAGATGTGCCCTGCTCACAAAAACATAATCGAGCCTCGTATGGAGGCTGTGTGGGGATGAGTAATAGGAGTAGTTTCGGGTCTGGGGGGTGGAGCTCTCTCCATATGTCGGCCAGGTCCAACCTGTCTACTATGGCGTTTAGCGTGGTTGCAGCGGCCATTATGGTTGTTGGTGGTGGTAATGATCTGTCCAGCGCTGGGTCGCTTACACAATTGAAGTCCCCACCCCAGATGAAAAGGCCATGCCTATGTTGTGAGATTCTTGGATGCATCGAGGCCACATAAGCTGGGATGTTATTGTTTGGCAGATAGGAGTTCTTGTTGTTCAATGTGTCCCCACAGTATCACATACCTGCCCTCTGGATCGCTTTCAAATTTAGATAGTCGGAAAGGAAGTTGAGGGTGGATCCAGGTGTATACCCCTCTGGCGTGCTTGGAGTAAGCAGTTCCGAACCCCTGTCCGCCCCAGTGTTCCTGGAGTTTGGCCATAGATTCCTTAGTGCAGTGCGTTTCTTGTATAAGCGCTATTCCCACCCTTTTCCTATGTAAGTAGGAGTTAATTCTGTTCCGTTGCAGGTAGGTGCCGAGGCCCCTCACGTTCCATGTCATTTTTATCCTTCCCGCCATTCCACTTTAGGTTGGGTGTTTCTGGTTTGGCTATCTCCCCGGGAGATTATGCCCGTTGTATCCTCATCTTTCACCCTCATCCCTGCTTCCATCTTAATGCATACTGGAGACTTACCAACTTTTTAAACTTTCATTCGAGTGAATGAAGAAACCAAAACGTTTAACCTCAAACTGCCCCAGCAGTTGCTTCCAACTTGCAGCGCTCGGGGGCTCCCAAGCCTTCTGGGCCACTCCAGGCCCTTCGGTACGGGTGGTGCATAGGCATTCAACCTGCGCTTTCCTCGTGGGGGTGGGTCAGTGATGTAGCTGCTCGTGGTTCTTTGTGCTCCTGCCCGGTGTTGCTATATTCTTGTTATGGTCCCTTGTATTGTAAGATTGTTCGTTGTTCCTTTTGTGTGGGACCTTCCGTTGGTGTTCGCAATCATGCTACACATTTATCTTTCATCTGCTTTTTTGTGTTTCTTCTTCTTCACTTGCCAAGTTGTTGTGCTCAAGCCACATTTTTTGCTGCATCAGGGGTCTCTAAGAAAATGGCTTTACCTTTGCACAGTACTTTGAGGCGAGATGGATAGAGCAGCATGTACTTGAGGTTGAGGTCTCGTAATCTGGCTTTCACTGGTATGAAAGAGTTCCTGGCTCGCTGGACCGTGGGGGTGTAATCGGGGTGCATAACTATTTTGGAGTCCTGTCTTCTGATCTCCCCACCTTCTCTGGAATACCGTAATATTGTCTCTCTGTCGTGGAAATTCAGGATTTTCGCTATTAGCGGGCCTGGGTATGAGCCTGGCGGGGGTGGGGGGGTGCTTCTGGAGGGATCTATGAGCACGTTCCACTGAAAACCCCTGCGAGAGTTTCCCCGCCCCACCTCCTGTAGTATCATTGTCTCCACAAATTCTGTTGGGTCCGGGCCCTCCATGTCTTCAGGGACACCCAAAATCCTAATGTTATTGCGCCATACGCGCCCTTCGGCATCCTCAGACCTAGCCTCTAATCTCGCTACTTTCAGTTCTAGGTCCAGCACCTTTGTTTTCAGGTCTGAGGTGTTTGCAACATTGTCCTTTAGGGTGGCCTCGTTCGCATTGACTCTTTCGGTTAAATTACGGGCATCTTGGCGCATAAATTGCATGTCCGCCCTTACCTCTTCTATCTTGGTTTCGATGGAAGTGCGCAGTGCTGCGATGGCTTGGAGGACCTGCGTGTCCCTGGGGTCTGTTTCTAGTTGTGGTGATTCTGCTGTAGCTGCAGTTTCTTGTTGCGGCTGCTGCTTGGGCCGGTCTGTCATGTAGGAGTCCATCGTTGCTGTTTTTATTTTGGATTTGGGTGGGGACATCTCTACCCCTAGGTCCAATATACTGTCCTTCCTGTGCAATAGATGGTTTTACAGTTCAATTTAGTCGGTGTCACGTGCTAAGCAAATTGTGCTCTGTAAGATCTTGCGCCTGATACCTCTTCTTGTTTCAGGCTGGATGCGTGCCTGGCTGTTATGGGCGCTTTGTTTTATCTTGTTGTGGCTTTAGTGGCAGGCGCAGCGTTATACGGGTCAAAGTGATCTTCAATAGTAAGTGTGTGAGCTGCGGGGCACTCAGCGTTTTATTTCAGCAGGTTGTGTTGTGGTTCGGTCTCCCGCTAGATATGTCTGTTCCTCCCCATCCTGCATTCACCAAGAGGCCTCTGCTGCTTCTTCGCCCGGCCGCACTTGGTTGAAACTGCGTGTGTGGGTCTCAGATGCCGGTGCAGGGCTGTGTCAGTCTCCCCACAGCGCAGGTCGGACGTCTTTCCTGTCGTGCAAGCCTTTGATAATAGCTCCCGCGGGTGTCTCCACCTCTCGCGCGTTCTGATTGTTCAGCCCCTCCTGCCCCCGGTCCGACGGCGCCAGTGCGCAGTAGGGAGGGCCCGGTTCAGGGACCTCCTGTGTGTCCGGGGGGCCCGGTCTGAGACTCCAGTTTTGGGAGTTCTGTTCCCCGCAGGTCCCGACGAGCAGGACCGCTCAGCTTTGTCTTTGGTCTGGCGTGGGCGGGTGTGCTCCGCTCATTGCTTTGCCCGGTACGAGCCTCCCGCCTCCTCAGAGTCGGGCCCCGCCAGGTCCAGGAGTCTTCCTCACCACACGTACCAGCAGCGACCCGGCTCCAGTTTCTCACGAACACCGGGGCCGGGTCCGCTCGCCGAGTGTTCAGGGCACAGGCAAGCGTGAGCGACTCCCTCTGGCGCGAGCAGGTCCCACTATTCAAAAGCGCCAGCTCCTGTCGGTGCCGGGGGATACGATGGGCGCCGCCATCTTGGGTATCCGGGGGGCGCCTCTTCTTTCCTCTCGTTTGGGGCTTTGCCAGCTCCGATTTTTCTCGAGGTGGCGTCAAGTTAAGGGGAAGAGATTCCCCTTCCTGCAGATGCTATTTTTGTTATTTTTTATGCTGCTTATGCAGCGCGATTGCGCCCGTTATAGGATCTCGGGCAGGAGCTCCGTGAGTGCGCGTCTTCACAGCATGCACGCTGGCCACGCCCCCCTTGCCTTGCTCAAGGGGACTAGTCGGTGAGACACCTTCAGGTTTCTCAGGTGCCTCCAGTTAATACGGACTATATGGGGTGCCTCCAGTAAAATCAATGCCTACTACAACTAAGGAATAAGGCAGGTGCTAGTAGATCTCCAACAGGCATGTAAACATTCTTGCAGGGGGCATCCTCTATGAAAGGTCTCGTTTCAGCTATTAATAAAGAGCTGGCCTCCCTGATGTTGATAACATAAGCTGTGTCCTGGCCTTGGAACGGATGGGGTTTAAGAAGAATTGGCGGGTTGGAGACTTGAATGCAATTAGAGTAAAAGTATTGGTTATGAATTATGAAGGACTGGGGAATCATCCACCACCGTCTAAGTGCACTATGCACAATACAAGCTCCTATTAGATGGTACCAAAACCAAACTAGAACATATAGAAATGTACTGTGACCAAACAGGGAATGCTAGAGAGGTCATGGAGAAGAGGGGACATATCATTACAGGGGGGGGGGGCATGCCCAGCTGCCTGGACAACTTTGGTAGGAAACAAGATCGCTATACAGGGGATGGGCTGGCTCCCACATAACCATTAATATCTCTTGTTCTGTTGGCTATTATAGGAGAGGATTAAAATAAAGAACTGCCCTTTGACATACATCTTAAATCGCAATTACGATTGTCTGAGAAATGGTGCATCGCTAAACTGTGTGTGGGGTGGGTGCTGGACCCCTCCAACAAAGGTTATGTGGCTGACAACAGGGCAATGCTGTTATATTATATGGCATTGGGCTTCTTTTTCAGGAGCAACAAAGGGCAGTTAGCCCTTGATGTGCTTCACAACACTCAGGGACCTGGGATGGTTTGATGTTTCAATATACAACAATTGGGATATGGAATGCAGTGGGACTTTGCGCACAGGGGAACAGAAGAGAATGGTTCATAAACAATGAAAGGCTTTTTCTCCCTTTGACTTTGCTACTAATCTGGTTACCCAGACCCCACATAACTGCGTTGGTGCACTTTAACACTATATTAGCACTGCAGAAAGACCATTCTAGAGGATACATAAACCTCTGGACAAAGATGAGGACAAGCATGAAAGCACAGTGCCCATGGCCTGACCTAGCATGGAAGATGGCCGACTCCCCAGAATTGGACGCGTGGATGAGAATGTTTTTGACGAAAACGTCCAATGACCTGCGAAAAGGGATTCATAGGTCTTGGAGGAGCTGCCAAGAGAAGCTGCTGGACTTCACAGGTCCAATCGCAAAGATCATGGATCTGGCTGAACGAGCCAGCGACAAAGGCAAGGCCATAGATCCAGATACCTTGGCAAACTGAGCTCAGCAAGTGGTTTCTTGGGAAACGCAAATTGTGCTATTTCCTCATAGAGGCCTACTCCTGAAGATCGACTCAAAATTAAGCGACCTTGCGTCCTATGGAGCAGGGGAAGCAGCACAGGAGCTGCTCTTCGGAGAAGCATTTGGCAAAGAAACTGGCTGTTTCATTGGCACCTATGCATCGCTGGAGAAAGCCCAAGGCTCCATAAAGAAGATTTTCTGAGGCAGAGTTTTTGCCAGGACCGGTCGCTATAGAGGTCGCCCGACAGGACAATATTCCTCTTCTCAGAGACTTCAAAGGTGCCAGAGCCCAGTATTGGGAATCCTGGCAGCAAGACTCCTTAGCTCGAGGAAGGGACTACAGGGGGCACCAAGGAAGAAGTTCCACTAGAACTCAAGGAGTCACCACAGGCGAGTCCAAACCCTGTGGTGTGCCCCCGGAGTAGGGGGAGAACATGTCAATTCTTGCCAAGCTTGCGCGAGCTGTGCAGCGATGCGTGGGTCCTGCAGACAGTTCAAGGGTTTCACTTAGATTTCCTACAAGAGCCCATGCAAACAAGCGCCCTCTCCCATTCACATGTCAGAGGGGAAAGAGCTGCTAGAAAGCGAATAAGCGGAGCAATGCGACAAACAGGCCATAGAACCGTTCAGGGGCCATCATCCAAACTTTATAAGCAATATATTCCCGATGCACAGGAAAGAGAAGGCACGGCCACTAAACCTACAGGAGCTGAACGGATGGCTCACTTACAGGCACTTCAAGATGGAAAGTATCCATCTTGTGAGGGACATTCTCAGGAAAGACAACTGGCTGGCCAGGATAGATGTGAAGGACACGTACCAAACGATCCAGAGAGCCCAACAATACCGGCCCTACCTGTGTTTCCAATGGGCAGGTCAGATCTGGCAATTCAAGACTCTACCTTTCGGTCCATCATCGGCGCAATGGGCATTTAAGAAGGTCATGAGACCGGTGGCCGTTGCCATCAGAGATAAGGGCATCAGAATCCTAGTCTCGATAATATCTTGCTATTCGCAAACAACCGAGAAACACTAGTATCCCAAACCAAGTGTGTAAGGAAACCTTCAGCATCTCTCGGGTTTCTCATCAACCAGGAGACATTGGATATGAGAATGGATTTTCTGGGGTTTATAGTAGACATGAGGAGAGCGACACTGGTGCTTCCAGTGAGGAAAGCAAAGGATATGAAGAGATCAGAGAATGCCTCAGGAAGGCCATTCTCTCTATGGACTCTAGCGAGGATAGTGGGCCGATTAGCGTCCTAGATTCAGGCAATATTCCTGGGCCTCCTCCATTACAGGGCCCAGCATAGGCTAAAAATCAAGCATTTGTAGCAGGGTCACGGTATCAGACGATTCCCTTAGATCAGGAATCATTGACAGAACTGCACTGGTTGCTCCAGATCACAATGGCGTGGCACAGTTACGCTATTTTCGGGACCTGGTCATAGAATCAGACGCCAGCCAGGCATGCTGGGGTGCAAGGTGCGGTACCGTAGAGACAGGGACCAAATGGGCGGCAGAGGAGCTATCGCTACACATTAATTCGCTAGAATTATTAGCTGGGTCCTTTGTAATCAAAGCAGTTACGAAGGACACGGTAGACTGCTGCATTCTGCTGAAGATGGACAATATCTCAGCTGTGCAGACCAGGCACGAGATCCAGACTACTGGCGGAACTGGTGAAGGATTTTTGGCACCAATGCCTCCAGGCCAGGATCTCGGTCATGGCGAAGAACCTACCGGGGGCTCTCAACGTAGTAGCAGACTGGAATTCCCGATATCTGACAGACTCCAGCAAGTGGAAACTCGACAGGGGAGTTTTCCAGCAGCGGAACCAGCTGTGGGGTCCGTTGCACATACACCTCCGACTCCCAACTGAATGCGCAAACAAGTATTTTTTTCAGCTGGAGGCTACATCTGACAGCGCTAGGGACAGACTTGTTTCTGCAAAGCTGGAACGGGAGCCTTATATTACGCCTTTCCCCTCTTCTTTACTCTGAGCAGAGTTCTAGCGAAGATTCACAGAGTGGAAGTGGTGGAGTTGGCATCCGGTGGAAACCTCAAGCTTGACTTCTAGTTCTGATGGAACTTTCTGCAGATTTTCCACAGATTCTTTTGCAGGGGAAAAGACCTGCTCACGGACCAGACTGGGGTGTGTCACCTCAGAGTAAGGGCATCCTGCAGGGTGTCGAGAGTAGATGGGCCATACCTGGCATTTCGTGCCAAGCTGTACAGCTTATCAAAGATGTGTGGGTGCCCTCTACACGCAGGAGCTATGACGCGGCATGGAGCAAGTGGGAGGACTGGTGTAGGGGACATGGTCTTCAACCCATTTCTGCCACTATTGTTACTGCCCTCAATTTCCTAGCCTCTCTCCTGAAAGGAGGGAAAGCTTTCAGGACACTAGGCATCTACAGGTCTGTGAAATCCACAGTGTAATAGATGGCGCACCGGTAGGCGATCATCCAGCCTTAATCAGGCTCATGAGAGGAACAAAGTTTAGGACTCCCCTCTTCCCAAATATGCACATCTGTGGGATGTGGAAGTCATTCTACAATTCCTGGTGCATTAGCTGGTGAATAATTACCTGCCAGTCACACAACTCTCAGAGAAGCGGTCTATGCTGCATTGCCTGATTGCCTGCGGTCTGGGTGGTGTCACCTTTACCACAGCTAAGAGAACGAAAACAGACTCTCCTTCGGTTTTGTTCCCGTACTTCCCGACGCAACCTCAGTTGTGTGTCACATCTTGTATTAAGGAGGGAAAGGGGGGGGGGGAGAGAAACCAGGATGCACCAGCCAACCAGTAACAGAGGAGCATTAAAGAGGAAAGGAGGGGAAATGGGGAGGAGGAAGTACTGAGGACTAATACAGAATGTATATATTTTATTTTTACATTTGTAAAGCGCCCAAACCCTGAGGTAACAGGGTGCTGTTGTGAGACCAGTTACATGATACAATCTTAGCAAACTAAATCGTACATTTCACATTAAAGGATAGAACAGCATGAATAGCAGATTAAGGACAGAAAACAGTGTTCAGAGGCCAGAAGGCCAGAGTGGGTGTTTATCAGTTAGGTGAAAAGCAATGTTTTTAGAGCTTTGCGAATGTCCAGTAGGCGCTCTCAGCTCTTAGTTCAGTAGGGAGAGTGTTCCAGTGGTTGACTGCTATAGTTGGGAAGCTCGCCCCTCTTCCTTTCGCTCTTTTGGTTTGAGGTAGGGTGAGGCGGTGGGCATTGGTGGACCTTACTGGTCTATTGGATTTGGATCCCTCCATTATCTGAGCTATGTATTGCAGTGTTGAGTTGCTCAAACATGTGTGAGCCATCGATTTTGGAAATGAGCCTTTCTTTAATGGGGAGCCAATGCACTTTTCTTCTGGCGGGTGATATGTGGTCTCTCCTTGGGATGTTTCGGGCACTTCATCTAATGTCTATATTGTCGAGTTCTGTCCTAATCTAGTAAAGATATCCTCAGGTTATGAGGCCTTTCTGGAGTGAGAAATCCTGTGTGGGGGGGGGGGGGTTTCAATGAATTCACATGTATTTATTTCATAAAATACAGGAGACAAGTGCTTCTGTATCTGGCGGAAAAACCACAAAAAAAAAACATTTGATTGCTTGCTATAGCTAGCAATCATTGGCAAAGAAAAGGGTGGACAATTTGGGAAAAGTTTCATAAGGACTTGCCATCTATGGCGTATTGTGGGAAGATATGAAAAGAAAGGCAGGACAAATGTGTTTTTTTTTTTTAATGGCTTGCCACCTGTGACGAATCCTATGATGTCGTCCCTTCTCCCAGAGTGGGAGACTCTTTCCACGAGGCCAGGTCCGTGAGGCCGCTACCCGATAGTCCCCCTGGGGGTGGTACTCAGCGGGAGGATCTCATGGGGAGAGATTCCCCCTCCGGGATACAGGGAGGACCTCATGGGCCCAAGCGGTATTACCAATACCCACCCACCTCCTCCCTTACCTTCCTATACTTCTACCAACATCCCTATGTACTTATGGCAAACCTTTAATACATATAGTACTGGGACGAGGAAGAACAGGGTTGACTATACTCGATATCTAAGTCGAGCTATTGTGACTAAGACGAGGTGCAGAGACCTGAACAAATGCTCTGAGAACTGGATTGAACATTCTAGTCATCAGACCACAAGCAGTTTAAAGATAGAAGGAGGACTAACAGAACGGTTAGTACCTTCCCAGAGGCATCACAGGCGAAGTTCCAACACTGCAGACATCTAGGCTGGGAGATAAACAGCTGACCGGGACATGGACTGTGGTAACCAGACATCCCTACCTGCTCTGCCGAGGATCGGCAGACCAAGACAGGCAGGAGAAGGAAGTCCACACGCAGGACAACGCTGTTTGACGCTGGTGCGCCGCAAAGCTCTGAGGAAGTGTGGTAAAGCCACCACAGGCAGCGCAAACATAAAAGGAGGCGGAGAAAAGCCATTGGGAGACTCAGAGAACCTAGAGACCGACACCATGCACCAGGAGCCAGACAAAAAGATATGGGGGCTGGCTGGGTCCGTGAAGGGGTCTGGGACCGAAGCATGAGAAATTATATTGAACAGATCCGAGACCTAATAACAGCAACCAATTTGGAAGGGTCTAGACTCAAGGAAGTACCTGGCAGGCGAGTATACCAGGACTGCACATTGAGCCACTGAAAGGGCTCCAAGTTGAATCCTGAGAAAAGCCAAGGGAAGGGAGACATTCCCCCCACCTTTGTTGAACTTCCAAGAAAAGCCAGAGAAAGGTCAGGGGAAGGGAGACATTGCCCCCGGTATACAGAACTGTGCCAGTCCCGACAAGGGAGTCATTCTTCTGGACCTAGAGAACAGAAAAACATTTTAGCTCCCTTTTGAGCGTAAGGGATAGAAGAAGGATTTTGATGCTGGACAGTGGACTCTTAATTTTTGGACACTGACATTTTCCTTAGTGTTTAGATGAGGCAGGGAAACCCCTCAGAGTTAGGGAAAGATAGGTATTCCTCTTGATTTCTTTGAAAATAAAAGTATTTGCCCAAAGCCTGTCAGCCTCCTCCTTCCACACCTTTCATGTTTTTCAAAGGGATTAAAGGCAACAGTTTGATTTCTCTCTCATAGAAGAGGGAAAGGGAAGGATGGTGGATGCAGATCCAGTCAGTGGTGAAAAATCACAGGATTATAGTTTGACTGCGAGCACATGTAACTCTAAAGAAAGGAGGAATTAGTAGATGAGGAAGAGAACTTTACACATATATATGCCTAGTGAAAATCTGTTAAAGGGGAATTTACATGTTAGATTATAGGGATATGTACCATGCCCTTCTGCTATTTTCATCATTGCCAGCTGCCCTGGAGGATCTGAAAGGGGGGTGGGGTTCGAAGGGAGGTTGGGAGTTGGTGGGAAGAGAGAAAATGCAAGGCTGCTGTCGAGTTGATGAATCCGGAACCAGAAGTATCCTGAGTTCTGTGTACAGTTCTGTTTCTGTGTCCTGATTTCAGAGGGAAGCTTTGGATGCCTATGGTGCTACAACGCGTAGGCCAGGACTGCAGGGGTGAAAATGTCAAGATGCAAGTGACCAGTCAGGTGTAAAATGTAAGTCTTCCCTTTCATACGCTAAATGCACAAAGCCAATCATATCTTAGTCGTCGAGGGTCAATTATCACTTGCCAAAGGCTATTGCCGAGTGCATTTGGAAGCCGGCAGTAGCGTATCACGCAAGATGGAAGTATGGACGTAGTGTTCTGTTTGAATAACCCTGCCAACAGACCTCAATTACCATGTGCAAGTGACTCACTAGGTAGCAATGTAGTTTGTTTAAAGACGTTAGAGTGGGAGGGTTAGTGAAAGACATTTGCAATATCCATCCAGAGGGGGCATGACTGTTACTCAATGGTCTGGGTGGATAAAGCATATGGCATCCCTTTGAGGGGCTGCCTTGGCCTGAATGTTTCTTGAATAGATTGGTCAGGTTTCAGTGGTTGGTAGTGGTCTCTCACCAGATCGGGTTGATTTAAAAGCCAGTTGGCTTCTGGACGGCATGATAATGTAAAGGAGGAAAAATGTCAAAAGTTATGTTATAGGACTATACTTTAACAGACATGTTTACATTCTACAGGTTGTGTGATTTTACTGTAATGGCCTGCTCAATTCTGCTTTTGGGGTTTTGCTGTGAAGTCCTACCCAGAGCAAAGCCTACTCGTATTCAAGGAAGCCAGCTATAATTTAAAAGAGGCGATTTAACTGAAGGTTTCAGTGGGAAGAGGAATCTGTTAGTCTGGGTGAGGAGAGTCTTCAGCTGACACACTCGACTCTCAAGGTGTAGTATCTCCAACAATGCCCACTTGTGACACTTCCCTTAAATTGATGCCATGAAGAAATCAGCAACAAACACACAAACAAAAACCAGCAGTCACCGCGATCAAGTGGCATCCCCCATTCTGTCAGCAGGTGCAGTAATTTCCAAGTGAGATCCCACAGGCTTGTAAATGCTAGTGGCTGAGAGACCCTGCACATATGTTCTACTCACCAGTCTCCGGCTGAAAGCCTGACTGAGGAGCATCATGCAACTACACAACTCTGCTGGGGCGTTGCGCGCAGCTGCTACAGACAGACTGAAATTAACTGCCCAAGACCCAACCCCCAGAGTCGACAAGGACAAAGATGGCTTGGGCAACAGTTAAGCTTTTCTTGGTATTTCTGGTAAAATAATCTGTGCTAATAAGGTAGGCCAGTGCTCTTGGGTCCATTTAAGAATTACAAGTGCCAGTGGAAGGCATACATCAGTCTAATATACATATTTCATTAATTACATGTTTCACGATTAGCAATCCAATTCATAGGCCCACCAATGTTGTCATTATTTTCAGTCACAAGAAGTCAATGTTATCCGAAGAGGTAATTATAAAAGCATGTTTGTGTTGCGTTGATTGGAATAATCATAGGACAACCGAGATGAAAGCCATCTTATAAGAAAGCCAACAAAGCCCTCCGTCTCTCAAAGTGAAATAGAACATAAAATGATTGACAAACAGTTTCTAAGCACTGTGCAACGATGTCCTATGAAGTGGTCTAGTATTGGTCATGCCTGTAAGCACAAGTTAAGTTAGAGGTGCAAGTAGAGCGTACTGTGGGGTAGGGTCTATTTAGATGTGGGCATGGAGGATCATTAGATGGCATCAAGAACACCCCTCCTCATGGGAGGAGCTCAAGTTATGTTTATTAATTCTATCACAGAATATTTAGATTAGAACTTCCGTTGGAAAGGCAGAATTACAAGAACAAGAACGAAGAGAATAAATTCAAGACTGAATTGGTATCCCCCTCCGACCTATTTTGCCCACAGCCCTTTTTCCTCGTTTGGTAAAGGGACGTTTAACCATATTTTTGCTGCATTTTAGGGGCTGCATGGTGAAGGAGTAAGGAAAAATAGTTTCGAGGATGACGGTTCAGGCATTTGCCCACCATATAAATGTGTCAAAATCCCCCCTGCCGGGAAATGTCATGGATTCACTGAATTAGCTACTCACGTAATGGGCAATTGAAGAGTTTGGATTGTTCCTATCTACTTATGAACAGTGTAGTAGAACGTGTTGGAGTTTTTACTGAAATCAGGTTGTTGATCTTAAAAAACATTGATGTCATGCTGTCTACCCAATATGTACAATTAATATTCTTAAAAAAGTAAGCCCAAGTGGTTCTAACCCCTATGGCTTCGAAGCCCACATTTAGGATTCGGAATTAAAAACATTGGGAGTTAAATTTAGGATATTTACAAATACATGTAGGCCAGAAATTGGGTGACAACATCCCTCAAGAATGTGCCATTTACCTTCATGGTCAAGTTCAGGGCACCCTTTGTAGTGGGGTGGATCATTATTCACCATGTTTATCACTTGCATCATGTGCCTGCATCAGAGCACTGCCAGAGGGGGCGCATGTTGGAGGTTTATAAAAGAGGGGTTGCAAATAGAAGAAAAAGTGGGGTGGTGGGGGCTTCCTTTCAGTGATGGGGAGACAAAGGGTAGTAGAAATTCATAAACGGACAAATATATATATTGGCTGGCCTCAAACTTTGTACTAGCCACACATAATTGGCCCCGGCGAGTACGAAATGGGGTTGTGTGTTCATTTGGAGAATGCCTTGAAACACCATGTGCTGTGCAGGCGCATTATAAATCCCCAATAAATAAATAAAATAAGGTGTGAAGGACTTGCCATGACCGATTAGCAGTTTACAACATTTTTACCCTTCTAAAGAGTACATAGGTCCAAGAGCTTTCATTTGCACAAACTGCTCGAATTTCATACTTCATTATAGTCAGAAACGCGGGTCTGGTCACGATCGAAATCCCTTCTCATTAACGGAATACATAAGCATGCAGAAAACTGCATTATGCAGTGTAACCATGGTGTATCTGAGAACGCGGTTAACTGTAGCTTTCATTATTTCATAAACATTTAAAATGTCTGACTGAAAAATCCTTATAAAAATTAAGCCAAATCATAGGCAGTTTAAAGTTATGGATAATGTCACATGAGGTCCCAAGGCTGAAAATTATAACACGGATTGAATCATGCAACAAACACTTTCCATCCTGCACAGATCTGAATGACAGGTGGGTCACGTTGCAAAGAAAGGAATTTACTGTGCTTTACATAATTTGTATTTAGAGGTTAACGTTGGGAGTTCAATGTATGTTAACGCAACACACTTTAGTTACGTGTACTTTGCACAGTAATTTATGCTAAAAGACCGCGAGTACCCGTTTCAACTGCCATTCTGACTTCAGTTTACCTCCACATGTTGTCTGATGGTAAATTTTGCCGTGCCAAATAAAAGACCCTCAAGCGCTAGGCATTCCTACAGTGTATGCATTTTTTAGTCTATATCGAGATGAGCTGCCGCGTGTTAACACCTGATTACTTAACTGCCAACCATAAAGAAATACTATTGTTTTGAAATACACAGAGGGAGAAAGAATGAAAACAATATTTAAGTGTTTGCTTATCCACCCACCCATTGACCGCCAATGTCCATCCTTATGGGAACTCACATTGACTATTTGCCCTGCGCATAAAAACAGATCATTCACGGATCTTTGCAATAGTTCGAAAGAAAAGGAACACACTTTCTGATGGTAGGCCTTTCCAATGTTATTTCTAAGCAGTTTGTTTTCTGAGAGTTAATCGTTTAGTTACATATGTAAATTGTCTACAAGTGTAATGAAGGTGTCTTAACCCAGTCTGCCTTCAGCCACTTCATCCATAAACAGTAGGTGTCCTCGCATCTACTCCCTGCACTAAATTCTTGATGGATGCTCATTTGCCAGGCACTATTGTTATAGGTCAATTTATTCAATTTTCCAGTCGTTACCATTTGATGGCAAGGAAGTTCACCATGTCGGTGCCTAGCAAATGTCTTACCCAGGCCTAAACAAAAGCCAGAATTGTTGACTTTGCCAAAGCTTGCCATTCCTGATCAGTGGGTTCCTGCAGTTTGCCCCAACATCTCAGGAAGGCACTCTCTCATCACGTATGCTTAGAGTGGAAGTACACAATCCCACCCACTCAGACTGAGATCACCAAGGTGTATGCTCATTCTAGCTCCGGTTTATCTTTTAGAAACATGGGCGGAATGGCCTTTCTGCTATTCTGCCACCGGCCGAATCAAAATGGACTTTGGATGGCCCTGGGGCCGATTTTATAAGATACTCTGGTGCTGGTTTTATGAGCCACATTAATATCCATGTAGCTGGGCTGGATTGTTGTAACAGAAGTTGTACTTGTTACGTTGCCTCACACAGCCTGCCGCCAGCTCGCCGCACAGCGGCAAACGGATGTATTTATGATTAGAATGCACACCGTGTCAGTCGGAAAACATCAAAGAAAAGTTAACACTTACTAAGTGTTAACTTTGCTTTGATTAAATTATATGTTAAGTATTGATACCAATCATATTAGACCCAGGGATCGAACCTGTGTTGCTGGGGATCAAACCTGTGTTGCTCCGTGTAATCTTGCTTCCAAGGCGAGCACGTTGCCGCTGATCTATCCTCCCGAGACTGCACCAATAGCATGAGTCGTAGGGCTGCCAGTACCCCAGCCATCCACTGGCTTGGCGCCAGGCAAGCAGCTTCATGTTCTCTTAGAGAACACCAACAATTCCGGTCATGGGGTGTGTGCTCTACATCAAGTCTGCTTTTGCCTGCCTTGGGTGGGTGGGGAGGGGTTTGGGGTGGGTCGGGCGGGTCTGACCCGGGGATGAATCTTGAGCCTCGCACACTCAGGGCAGGGTCAGGGGGCCTGCTGATATGTAGCAGGCTGGCAGTGGCAGCCAATCATGCTCAAGACATGTGGGCCGTCATGCGTATTGGTGTGTTGCTGGGTGCCACACACAGCACAATGTGCAGATATTCGAAAGGAAGTGTTGATGACAGAGGAGGGAGCAGGCCTCAAGAAAGCACACCAGACAACGATGAGGGACCTATTTGAGCTGCCTGGCCCAGCAGTAAACTGCAATGGAGAGCCTCTGGAGACAGAATTTGTGCACGGGGTTACACACAGTAAGTAATAAAAACATAAAATTGAATGGGCCAGCGGGAGTCGGAGAAGAGGCAGTCACTCCCAAAAAGGAAAAGTGAATCGCTTGTAATTAATTGTATATATCGGTTAGTCGAGAAAAGGGCCAGAGCACTGCCACTCAGTCAGTGTGTGTCACGGCCATGCAATCACTGTGTCAGCATGACTAACAACACATGCAACTCAAACTGCAAGGTGATGTTTGAGCACAGACAAAAACAAATATGAAAAAAAATTATAATAAATAAAATAAATCACATTTCCAATCAGACTAAATAAGTGTCTTTTGAGTGAAGACCGGGTTTCCTCAAACACCTTTTGCAGGCAGCAGCATCCCGCCCATCCATGGCATGTGGTGGTGGGAGCATGAGATTACTTAAACTCGATGCTGTTCCTGGCGCTGTATCCGGAGCTTGTGCGAAAGGGAGCCGTGTCATGGTCTGTGTGGGTCAATGCTTGCAACACCTGGCTCAGTGTGGGCTAGACAGCGGTGGAGGGCCAGCCTTTGTATTAGTCCTAGTCCTTACAAAAGTGCACCGTGGGAGAGGGGAACACTGAATCCTAAAACGACCCATATGTGTGTACTTTAATGTGCGCGTGCAGGATTGCCAATTTCAATGAATGCAGAACCACTCTTAAAGTAGTGTGGACTCGGCCCACATGGAAGAGCTTCCCTGGACAGACTGGGTGCAGGGAAAGGTGAAAGGTCTTGTACTGTTGGCGCATACAGGGCCTAGATATCCTGGTTGATGTGAAGTTTTTGGAAATAGTATCATTGACCTGCTCCAAAATCCCATTTGACTTTATCTTCCCCTCTCCACCCTCCATATTCTATCAAGCATGGCCCCAAGTATTCAATTGAATCCGATTTCTCATAATGTGGGCCCAGGTGGTGTTAGGGACCTGGCTGTCCATGTTGCTCGTCTGTAAATAAGGAGTCTATGGTGCAGGTCAGTTGGAAGCAGCCCCACTGATGCTTACTAATGGGCACAGGGTTTCTGGTCGCAAGTCTGAGACAGTCTGCACTTGTCTATCCATTTTTAGATAGCCCGGGCTTGCGAGCCCGAGCCCTAATTCTTTGGGGTACTACTTGGTGGGAGGGCTCCACCAATGGACGAGGTCCGACTACAGTTTAGGTGAATCAGACGGGACTGGTTCTGAAGTGGCTATCTGCTGCATCTAAATCAGGCAGAGTTAACAAATGTGTAGCCTAATGTATAAAACATTAATGCTGCTTTGTGATGCTACTCAGCGAAACAGATGTTTACGCTGCTGTCAAAGTTGCTACGCTCCTGTCAGTGCTGCTTTGTGTTAAAGGCATGTGAATGTGATGGTGTTCTGTGGTGAAAACACTTACTGCTGCCCAGTGGTAAAGGAATTTGATGCTACTCAGTGCGTCAGTGTTAAAAAAGCACGGTGAAGACGGTTAATTGTAAAGGTTTAAATTGGGTGAGCCTAGGAGGGAGTGGTGATTATTCAGTATTAGGTGGCTCCAGTGTCACAATAAATATGTGCAGGAAGCTCTATGTTTCAACCTGGGCTGACCTTGGTGTATGTTATCGTACCTGCTGGCTCCTTCATGCAGTGAGATTGTATGTATCTATGTATGTCACACTTATCAGGTCATGATCAAGCCTCTCTGAAAGCTCTCCCAGACTGAAAACGAACTGCATCCACGCTACATGTCTTTTTAACTCATCAGCGAAAACTCTCATCTTCTAAAAATGCCAGAAAATCGACATGGACAAACTGCTACAGGTCAGGACAAAGCTTTATAATTTTTGTTTACAGAAATTGAAGTTTCCATTAAACTGTAGTAAATATTGCTGCATGTATGTGTATTTTGTGCATGCCCGTTGACTAGGCTTGTCCAATGCACAGTGCTTCTTGTAAGAGCTAATTTACTAAACTCCAGTGTACAATTATATGACACAGTCAATTGTACTTCTGCATTAGGTATAAAGTGTGGCAAGCACAAGTGTGCACTATAATTTGTCATAATGTGGTCCTTTCGCTCAGTCCAAACGGTTGACTTTGGAGCCTAGTGTTTGACCTTGCTTCCAAACTTTGTAGCATACGGCTGTCGCGTTCTGTAAATCCTATGATTGTATTTCAGAATGTACTTTATATCCAAAATATGGGGATTAAGGCAATCAGCAAAACTAATTTAAATTGTTTTTAAAACATTTCCCAGAATGCTTTGCACACTTCTTCCTCCTTACCTTTGCAGGTCAAGTGACATAAAAAGAACATTTGTGCTGGCAGACGGTTGCATTTGCTGATACCCGAAGTGTATGATCATTTTCTCTTAAAAGCTCACCTTTGTTTATTCCAACGTTAGTCACGGTCTCTGGCATCTAAACGCAGGCCGTTATTTCAAACAGCCTGCTTCTATATATATTGGATGTATGGTTGAATGTACAGATCCTACCTTTTATTGTGCCTGTGCACTTGCACAGCTGGGGCCCAATACACAAAATGATATGAAACAATGTTTTCTCTGTGCTTCCCTGTGCATTGGGAGTTTTGTTACAGGCCCCTCAGTAAGGGACCTCTCAGATGCGGTGTATGGTTCAGATTCAGTGGCTGCATTAACCCCTTAAGTGCCACCGACGAGCCGGCTCCTCCCCTTTCCAACGATACCCATTGTGGCCAGAGCGAAATGTCTGAGAATTGTCCTAATTTCCAGCCAATTTCAGAGACATTTCGCTGTGTCCACTCACCGAAACACGTTGCCAACAACAGATGTCATATCTTCTCGCGTTCCCACAGGTGTCCCGACGAAAAAGGTACCTCACATGTGTGGGTGCGCACATGTGAGGTACCATGGTGGCTAGTGGCCCCCCACCCTCACCCCTACCCCCTTTTCCCATCATTTTTTTTTTTTTACATTCCCTGGGGGCAGATGGTCAGCCATCTGCCCCCAGGGTTCATGTGCATGTGCCCATGTGCCATGCTTTGGGGCTGGGGGGGGGAGAGGGATGCTTACTTGAAGCAGCTCTCCTGCCCCCCCAACTCAAAAACAAATCAATGGTGGTCCAGTGGGTTGCTGGTCACCTCCTCTTTCCAGGGACACCACTTTTTGTCATATCCCTGGTGGTCTAGTGGGCCCCAAACCCCGTCCCACCTCCCCCATCCCTCGATTTTTTTTATTTTTGTTTTGTTTTCAACCCTGGGGGCAGTGATCATCTGCCCCCAGGGGTCTCTGGCGCTGTGGCCCCATGCTTTGGGGCCACGGGGGGAAGGGTGCCGCTTACCTAGTAAGCAGCCCCCCTCTCCCCGCATCACAAACGGATCTGTATTGATCCGGTGGCATTGCTGCCCGCGGATCGCGCGCCCTTACCCAGAACCCCAGAAAAAGTGAACATTGTGTTTTTTCCCCACCAAATATCACACTTTGTCAGGAATTGTGGCTAATAAAAACTGGGGCAATTTGCGCAAGGCAGACCTCTGTGGATTCCCACGGGTGTCCTCTTTTGGAAAATGCATGGGGCTCCCTGTTTTCCTTGCTGGCTTCGACACCCTAGGCCCAAATCTGTACGTTGCCCACATTAACAAAATGGGCAGTGGCGAAAGCCTTGGGGTTCCCAGTGGGTTACCCTTTTCCTTTTGCGCCCCCGGTAGGTGCACCCACACATGTGAGGTACCGTTTTCATCGGGACACCTGTGGGGATGCTGGATGGTAGGCCATGTGTTGTTGTTTCGATGGGTGAGCTGAGCGAAATCTGCAGAAAATGCGTTTTTTTCACACATTTCGGACTTTGCGGTGGTGTCTGGGTAATAAATTCTGGGGCGATTTGGGCATATCATACCTCTACGGCTTCCCACGGGTGTCTTCTTTCTCAGAAATGCATGGGGTTTCCTGTTTTCCCTGGTGGCTTGGACACCCGAGGCCCATATCTGTATGTTGTTCCGGTCGGCAGAGCGTCTCAAATTCTAGTCTGAAAACAGACTTTGGGTTACTTGTGTTTTAGGATTTCCCCTTGGTGGCCAGGCAGGTGGACCCACACATGTGAGGTACCGTTTTCATCGGTACACCTGTGGGAACGCGGGACGGTAGGCCATGTGTTGTTGGTGGCGTGTTTCGATGGGTGAGCCGAGCGAAATGTGCGGAAAATGTGTTTTTTTCCCCACATTTCGGACTTTGCGGGGGTGTCTGGCTAATAAATTCTGGGGCGATTTGGGCATATCATACCTCTGCGGATTCCCACGGGTGTCCTCTTTTTCAGAAATGCATGGGGTTCCCCGTTTTCCCTGGTGGCTTGGACACCCGAGGCCCATATCTGTATGTTGTGCCGGTCGGCAGAGCGTCTCAAATTCCGGTCTGAAAACAGACTTGCGGTTACTTGTGTTTTAGGCTTTCCCCTTGTCAGCCAGGTAGGTGCACCCACACATTAGGGGTGTCACGGTATTCGTTTTATGACGGTACAATAACCTTCTTGCCAAATGACGGTATATCATGGTTATCGCGATATAGCAGGTGGAATTAACTGATCTTAACAAATATTTTCTAAAAGGTCATAAATTGACGGATGTATCATCACAAACAAAACCAGGCATCCAAGGCCAGAATTGGGCTTTTCAACATACTTTCCACTGAAATGCCTTGCTTCCACCAAACACAAACACATGTGTGGAGAGGAGGGGGTGGGGTGCAGGCCTGCTGCAACTGGCAAAGCAAACTGAATAGCTTTTCTTAAGTGGTCATTTAGGCTTTTTGCTTACCCACTGGCTACTGGTGAAGATGAACATGTTGCCATCTTGATAACCTGCATGCCACAGATCAATGGAGGCTGATGTAGTATACGCTTGTGCACATACACCCACACACACGCACTTTCTCTTTACGTTACAGCCTTTTGTTTACTTGCAGGCCAAAAGGTGTTCAGTAATCACTGACTTTTACCCTTTGGTATGGCAGCAGGGAATACCCACAGAGATGAGTGAATTTCGCAGTGTGACTTATATGTAAATTCAATGATAGAACCAGCGAAATCCCCCATTGCCATATGTTTAGAGAATATTATCCATTATAAATATATAAACCCCAAAGCCGCCACCCCAAAGTAAACCCTATTCCTTCTTGGCACTGTATCTATTCTTCCTATTGCTAACATATTGATTTTGTGTAAGGCACGTGTGGTTTATGGAATGGCATTAAAAACTGCTCCAACTGAAACTACTTGATAGACGGCACATCCAACAGTGCAAAACCAAGACTGCACAGCAATTGCTTACTGCAGCCTTTCCAAATCAGATTGAAAAGCACACTTAACGGTATGAACGGTATAACGGTATAAACAATGTGACGGTTATTATTGTTCAATTAAGTGGTTCACGGTATCTTTAACGGTGTACCGTTACATCCCTACCACACATGTGAGGTACCGTTTTCATCGGGACACCTGTGGGAATGCAGGACGGTAGGCCATGTGTTGCGTTTGTGTGGTTTTCATAACATTTTGACCCATTTGCTGGTGGTCTTTGTCACACAACCCTTTCATTTTCCAAATGTGACCTACATTTAGTCGCCGCTTTAGGCACCATACACTTTTGTAACCTGCACAAGTCACCTACCCTTGAAATGGTCTGCCTGTGCTCTTTCAGAAAATGTATGCTTGCCGTTCTTCACCACATTGGTTTTCCCGATTTACACATGCTAAATGCGTCTGTTCAGGTTGTGAGCGTAAAACTCCTGTGTACCATGGCTCAGTGTTTGGCTTGTGGTATTGCTTGTTTTGTAAAACACTACAGAAAATGTGTGCTCTCCTAACTGCAAGAGTCGGGGGAACGTAGCGTAGCATTGCTTTTCTCAAAATTCATAGAAGCCATTGCCGTACCAAGCCAACCATGTCCAACACATACCTTTTTTCGGTCATTTTCCTGCTTTTCCCCCAATCTATGGCAGTTTCCCCTTCCTAGTTGTTGCCTGACCTATGCAAATCACCCCTTCCTAAACTTGGAATTTTGTCTACTTTTCAGAAATACTTGCCTTTCTGTCCTCCAATTCGGTTTTCCTACCCTTTTCTTCCATTCCGTCCATGCATGTCCAATTGGCAAAAATGGCAAAAATCGCCTACCTCTCACAAAACGGTTGAAACCACATCAAAATATTTTTTTTTTCGTTTCCACTCAACCTGTTCTTGAAAGCCAGGATATTGGGGAATTCAGCACAGCAAACCATTCGTTCCTAGCTCTTACAAGGAAAAAACCACAGGCTTCTTTGTACATCATTTTATTGGCATTTTTTGAAAAAAAAAACAAATATTCGCCCTTTTTGCTTATTTTCTCTCACCCCCCTACAGCAACCTAGGATTCCTGGGTGGCGTTACGACCGCCTACATGTGGGGAAAAAAAGGAGCCAAATTTGGCCGAGATACCTCATGTAACAAAAAGGTTACAAGCCATTGAATGGCCACATACCGAAATCACCAAAAAAGGCCCTGGCACTGGGGAGAAATACCCATGGCACTTAAGGGGTTAAGGACCCTTTTTGAAGTTGCATAAAGGCCTGTTTTCTTGGGCCCTTTGCGTGCCTGGAAGGGAGCACGAGGTACATAAGTTTTATTGCACCATGTTTCCTTTGAATAAGTGTTTTATGGTGTAGGGCATGTTTGCTCAGGCTTTTGAACAGAAAACAGGAAGTTATGGAAAGTGAGAGCTTCTCACTTCACTAAAGTCTAAATACACCGATCTAAAGCCAGGTTATCACTAGTGCCAGTTCTGCAGCACGCTGTGTCATACTGGTATGAGCATCACGTGGTGCGCCGAGGACCGGTTTTCCTAATTCGCACCTCGGTAGTTTAGGTGCATTACCCTGATTTAACGAGGGATGGTTCTCACACTGTAGAATTGGGGAGATGGTAACCGTGTTGTGGCATTGCTTTAGATTGGGGATTGTCTGAGCGGCATGAGGTGTGTGGTGGCCCCATGGTTGTGGTGAATTGTGGCATTGTTAAGTCGTAGCTGAAACTGCATGCTTGCGGACATCACCCTTTCCTGGCACCTTACCTACAGGACTAGACAACACATAAGCATTGTAATTCCTGGCCCCAAATCCTGTGAGATATATACCTAGACAGACCCAGATGTGGGGCTCATGCATGCTTAGATTAAATGCTTCTGTCTATTATCACACTCTCATGCTGTATCGACTAGTAGCTTGGTGATGCAACTGCCCTTAGGTATCAGCTGCGATTCAAGAATGCTGTAGAACCCATCATTGCACTCTCCTAGCATGTTGACCCATGCACAATAATTAACTGCTTTTTTCCAATATAACAATGGGGTAAGATGGTAGGGAGACAGGAAGGAAACAATGTGAGGAAGGAAAGGGGGAGAGGAAAGATGCCCATGAAAGAAAGGGGAGAGAATGGAAGGGGAAGCAAGAACAAAAGGAAGGAATGAAAGAAAAAAGAAAGCAGAAATCAAGAGGAAGGAAGGGATAAGGGAGTGATGGATCATGAGAGGGAAGAAGGAAGGAACTGCTTGCTCCTCCTAACTTACTCCGGTATTATAGACTAGCAGGTTGAGCGCTCGCAGGCGCTGCTGCGATCTATGCATGGTCTGCAGGCAGCAGGTTCAAATCCTGGCAAGGCCAACTCAGCCTTTCATTATTCAGAGGTTAATAAAAGAGTACCAACTACTTCGGTTGGGAATGATTGTATGTATATATGTGATATGTACAGTGCTTTGGAAAATGTGCTATATCAATAAATCATTATCAAATGCCGGGGCCATGGAAAAGGAATGTTATCACTCGTTTTCTCAAGTGTTTACACAAAACATTACATGCAACAAACACCATTAACCCTCCATAAGAAGCATTTTCTGTAAAGTTGTGAATTGACATGATTCACAGATGAGGGTTTGAGTGCCACTTTTCTTTAGGTGAGGGATATTATTTTTTTTAAGGTGTCCGGGCCCATTTCTTGTCCCAGTCCGACCCTGTTCAGAAAGCACCAATTCTCCCTGTCGAAGCTGTCAACGTGTTGTTCAAATCCACTACCAAGCAACACACAAATGCAGAGCCTTCAACAAATCTAGACTGGGTCCACCTTTTCCTTCCCAAAGCGAAGTGCCTGTCTCTAACCCTCTATGGTTTCCATGCATGCCCATTCCAGTCAAGTGTACCCTTAATCTATTCTTCCAATTACACCATTTACTACGTCCCCTAGTTATACTGCATATAGGTACTTTGCAGCTAGGTTTGGGCCAATGTTCATTTGCAGGTGCACCGCCTCCCACTGGAGCGTAAGTACCACCTCAGAACAATCGTCTAGCAGGGCATCAGGGCCCCTGGCAGTGATGCAAAGGCAATGTGTCAGTGGAACAGTAGCATGGCTCATGAATGTAGGTTTGGCTTTTTATTTCTTTTTTTTTTTTTAAACGTGTTTATTTTAAACAGGCAGGTTATGGCAATACAAAGCTTAATCACTTGCGACATGTAGCATACAGTAATACCATTTGACGCTCCTCCCACCCCACCCTTCGGTCTCAAGTTCCTTCTTCACTTCCCTGTAGGTGGTCTCCATCCTCAATAGATCTCCTGGCCAGTTGGGGCTTGAAAGTCAGGGCTGGGAACCTTTGGTCAAACTCCAATACCGGACCCCAGATGTTGCGAAAGCGATGCCAGATGCCTGCTCCGGCAGCCGTCACCTTTTCGGCGATCAGGATGTCCCAGACTTTCATCCACCAGAAAGGCATGAGAGGGCCTTCCATCGTTTTCCAGGTGCGGGCTATCACGTTCCTGCCCGCAAGTAGGCATTGTGATAATAGTTTGGCCTTGGGGCCAGACCTAGGGTAGATCCCCGGCATCGGTGCTCCAAGGAGGATAGGTTCGGGGGCCAAGGGCAGTCGCACCTGAGTGATGTCCGCTATCGTCACCAGGCATAGTTTCCAAAAGGCTTGGGCCTTGGGGCAGGACCACCACATGTGGAAGAAGGAGCCTATTTGGCCGCACTGCCTCCAGCATTGAGGGTTGATCGTGGAGTTCATGTGATGGAGTCTTAGAGGAGGGTAGTACCACCGGAGGAGGATCTTGTAGGCGCACTCTCTATTCGTGATGCATGATGAGGAGGTGTGAGCCCGGGACCAGATGTCAACCCACTTTTGGTCTTCAATCGGATGGCCCAGGTCTGCCTCCCATAGGTCCATATACCGGGTCTTGGAGGTTAGGAAGTCCGTTTGGAGGCGCTTGTATAGAGTGGAGATTCTTCCTCGGGGCGGAAGCTCCTTAAGGGTCAATTCGATGGCTGTGGGGGGACGAGAAGCCGCCTGGCGAGTCTGTGGATGGATGCACCAGTGGCGTCGCTGGGTATATGTGAACCTATCTCGTTCCTGGATCCTAAAGAGTTCTTTGCATCGCTCAAAGGTGCAGGGTTGGCCTCTTTCAAAAAGTTGACCCAGGGTCTCTAGGCCTCCTGCAATCCAGGCCTTAAAATTCCGGGGAGACAGACCAGGAGAGAAGGTTGGGTTCATGAACACTGGGCAGAGGGGGCTGAGCCCCGTCGGGATCCTCTTCTGTTTCAACGCCTTGTCCCACATCGAAATGGTGGGTTTGGTGAATGCCAGGAGATTCCGCCACTGTTGCCGTCCCGGAGGGGGGGACATGTGGGAGAAAGCCTAGCGGGAGGGGCAACTGCGCTTGTTCGAGGTCCACCCATCTAGGGCGGTTGGTGAGGACTTGCCAAGATTGGATACAAGACAGGTGAGCCGCCATTTGGTATTTCTGCAAGTCAGGGACCTCGAGCCCACCCAATTTCGCGTTGCCCAGCATCATGGATTTAGGGACCCGGGGCTTTTTCCCCCTCCAAATAAACTGCAGCATTTTCTTCTGTAAGCGTTGAAGGGCTGGCGCCGGCACCGGGAGTGTGGAGCATGCATACAGAAATCTCGGTAGTAAGTTCATTTTACAGGCTGTAATACGGCCCATCAGCGATATCTCCTGTGTCGCCAGTGTCTCAAATCTGCCTCCAAGTTTGTAAACAATGGGGGAAAATTAGCCCGATAAGTCCCGCTTGGACTGGCCGGGATCTGAACTCCTAAGTAGATAATTCCTTTGGTCGACCATTGTATTGGGCACAGCGGAACCAGGGCTTCTCGGGTCAAGCCCACTCCCATGGCGACTGATTTCCGGTAGTTGACTGTGAAGCCTGTGACCCTGCCATAGCTCGTTATCTCAGCAAGGGCTTGAGGGAGGGAGGAGCCGGGTTTTGTGATAGTCAGGAGGACATCATCTGCATAGAGGGCCAGCTTGTGGTGCGCCATTGAAAGCCTTCGACTGCACGATTCAACCTGATCCGCTGGGCAAACAGTTCTATAATTAAAGCGAAGAGAAATGGCGACAGCGGGCATCCTTGTCGGGTTCCCGCAAGTTGGGTTGATGGGGGAGGAGAGGGTGCCGTTAACTCTGAGAAGGGTTTTGGGGGCTTTGTAATTTGCCAGCGTCATGGTTCAGAACTCCGGGCCAAATCCAAAAGCCTCAAGGGTGAGCCTCATGAAAGTCCAATCCACTTTGTCAAACGCCTTGGTCGCGTCCAGGGCCAAGAGCACCAACTCCCAGGAATCTCAGGAGGCGAGTTCCACCAGATCCAAAGCTCTTCGAATGTTGTCGGCCGTGGAGCTGTGTCTGAGGAAGCCACTCTGATCCGCACTGATTATCTCCGGCAAGAATCGAGACAGACGAGATGCCAGGATTTTAGAGTAAATATTAGCATCTATGTTGAGCAGGCAATGGGTCTATATGATGCAGGGTTCTTCGGATCGCCCCCAGGTTTAGGTATTAAGACCGTAATTGACTCCTGCATGGACGGGGTTACTGTGCCCGTGGTCCTGAACGAGTTCAACAACTGTACCAAAGGTGCTAATAGTTGGGGTTTGAAAATCTTGTAGAACCTGGTTGTATAGCCATCATGGCCAGGGGCTCGGGATTTAAGAGCTTTTATTGCCTCGTCCACTTCTTCGTCAGTAATCGGCGCCTCCAGAGAGTCACGGGCTGTTCTTTTTAGCCGGGGAAGCGCTGCACCCTGTAAGTATTCCTTCTGTTCCTCCATGTCCCGGCCATCACCCGAGTCAGGTGGGCCGCAGTGAGCTGCAGTTTGTCCTGGTCAGCGTAATGGACCTTGCCTTATTGGTCCCGCAGGCCCACAATTGTATTGTTCCTCTTCGCCTTGGCAAGTTTGGCCACTAGTAGTTTATTTGCTTTGTTGTTTTTAGCATAATAAAACTGTTTTGCTTTTGCCATTTGGTGGGCAGTGTGCTCAGCATAGTGGGCCTCGATCTTTTTCTGTGCTATCCGGATGGCCCGCTGAGTTTTAGGGGTCCAGCCCTTCTCCTTATGGGTCCTTTCTGCATTTTTAAGATCTTCCTCAAGGCCCTGGCGAGTTTGACGCTTGTGTCTATGATAGGCCGCTCCTTGCGCAATCAGTTCACCCCGCACTACTGCCTTCATGATGTCCCAAGTGTTGGCGGTAGAGGTGTCCTCACTGGGGTTCTCCTTAAAGAAGTTGGCGATCGTGGTTATGATTGCGTTCCTGAGTGGCATCTCATATAGAGTCCATCTGCGCTGTTGGGGGTTAGCTGGTTCCTGCACTCGGATTTCCAGGGTCACCGGAGCATGATCAGACAAGATTCTGGAGCCAATTGTTAGTAAACGTGAAGATTTGTGGGGACACTAGGAGAAGATCTATCCTGGAGAAGGTTCGGTGGACATAAGAATAAAAGGAAAAGTCTCTTTCGGATGGGTGGAGTACTCTCCATGAATCCACCACCCCCAAGGTTCTAAATAGTTGTAGGAGAGCCAGGGCTATGGTGAGGTCTCCAGCACTGGGTGGGTGTGACTTGTCTTACGAGGGGTCCGGGACCCCATTGAAGTCCCCTCCAATCACTATCTGGCCTTCCAAAAACGGGGAGAGGGTTGTACTCAGGGATTCATAGAACAGCGCCTGGCCTGAGTTGGGTGCGTATACAGAGATTATAGAATAGAGTTGTCCTAGTAGTAGGCATTTCACCGCCATGTACCGCCCCTCCGGGCAGCTTATAGAGTCTAGCATCTGAGGGTTCAGGCCCCTCCCGAATAGGATAGCTGTGCCACCCCTCTTGGAGTTCCCAGACGCGAAAAGTTGCTTCGGAAAGCCTCGGAAGTGCAGGCGGCTGTGGTCTGCCGGCAGCAGATGGGTTTCTTGTAGCATAGCCACAGCTGCACCGTCGTTCTGAAGCTTCTGTAGGATAGACTTGCGTTTGGCGGGTGAATTTAGTCCCTTGACATTCAGGGAGACGAACCTCAGAGTTCGATGTTCCGGGGCCAGGTCCGGGGAGGTTGACGAGTTCTGGGAGAGAGGGGGAGATGTAGAGGAATCAGCCATGTCGCACAGTGTGTAGCCATTCCCCAACCTGCCTGTGATGCTTTTTCTCGGGCCGCCAACGGGAGGACCGAGTTTTAACTGAGGGTGGCTGACCTTTTGCGGGTCTAATGCCTCCCTTGGCCAACAGGGCCATCGAACAGTGTGTAGCCAACATGGCTAACCTTATGAGTAATCTTAGTGGTTTGTTCCAAGGACTCATAGATGGATTGTGCCTTGGAACCGGGCATGGGCCGTGGAATAATGCCCGCTGCTTAAAGAATAAAGCTTATCTGTGTTCCTGAGGGTGCAGATCGGATCATGGTGCCGGGCTGCGAGCCGGGATCGAGGTGGAAGCTCCATCATGGGGTCGCATCTGGCTATTTCCTCCTCCGGAATCTGGGAACCCTCGACCAAGAGTCTTGTGTGGGATTAGGGGAGGCCACCAGGTTTGAATCAGCCGCTGCTTCAGAGGGCGGGAAAGACGAGGGTTTGGAAGCATCTGGGCGCAGGATGTCAGTAGCATCTTCCAGGTGGCCAATTTTCCTGAGCAAGCCCTTGTAGGAAAATTGCAAAGCTGTGGTAAA
This sequence comes from Ambystoma mexicanum, assembly GCF_040938575.1. Classification (NCBI taxonomy): domain Eukaryota; kingdom Metazoa; phylum Chordata; class Amphibia; order Caudata; family Ambystomatidae; genus Ambystoma; species Ambystoma mexicanum. The sequence goes on along the minus strand of NC_090941.1, from coordinate 329,961,753 downwards.
GAGCCATCTGTAGCGAAATTTTGAGCCTGAAGAAGGGCGGTTAAAGGGCGAAGGGCTCGCCTCTTTTGAAGAGTAAGCGGAGAAAGGTCCTGGAAGATCTGGAGAGAAGTTCCTTGGAATGTAATTTCGTCTTTGGAGTGGTTAATTGCCGAGATGGCTTCCTTCGTAGTAAAGAAGTGCACCCTAGTAATGACGTCGGGGGGGGCCATCCGATTCCACTCCACGTCGGGGGTTCAGCCTGTGGGTGCGATCTAGGAGAAGCAGCGAATATTCGAGGTCAGGGAGAAGAGATTGGAAAAAGAGGCCCACATATTCAGCTAACCCCTTGTCTGGGATCGAGGTGGGAACCCCCCGAATGCGGAGGTTGTTGCGCCGGGCCCTATTTTCGAGGTCTTCTTGCTTGTATTCCAGGATGTCGCACTTGTCCTGCACTAGTCCGATTGAGCGTTGGACCGCCGTTAGCGCGGAGGCATGGTCTTGGATATGTGGCTTTTTATTTCTAATAGAACATAGGCAGGGATAGCACTTTGCTTTTTGTAAAGCCATGAGGCACCTAACCTAGCACCGCTCGAATGCACTGCACTCCATAGGGAGGGTGCAGCACATATTTTTTATACAACACATTGCTTTGAGCTCAAACACGACCAACACCACACAGCATGACACTATATTCTTCACCCCATATTTGCAGTACAAAATCGGCAGAAAAGACCTTAAGCATGACACCACAAATCTGCATGTATCACACTTCATGAGGAACACATGGGACCTTGAGTGTCACACCTGCCTGCAGTCCCTTGCATGGCACCAGACTAAAAAGCTGCACAATTAGACAAGTACCTTCATTATTTGGCACAGCAAATACCCACAGCTCACCACTATTCCCTTTTTGCATAACACTACAGCCTGCTTTGTTTTTATTTATTTTTTTACACATGATGGGCATGTGCATTTATTTTAGGTTTAGAACACAGTGTGATGCATATGACACACTATTATAAGGTATTTTGTTTGTAGGGGTGCTAGATGTCATGAGCAGAACTTTTTTTCTGCTGCTATTGTAGTGCATTAGGCCACAGTTGTCAGAAGGAAGCACAGGATTGAATGTTGTCTCGCCCAGCAGACAGAGGCCATGGACAAGCAAGGAGGAGTGTGAGGTAATTAAGAGCTCTTTAGTGCAAGGGAAGTGTTTCTCATGGGATGAATGCCAACAAGTACGGTCTCATCAGATTGGGAAGGAATATATGTTTGTGAAGGCTACATCGAGCGTTCCCAGGCAGCCATAGTAAGAAATATACTGAATAATATGGGGACATTAGCTGAAATTATGGTCCAGGAGCAGTGATCAGCATTGGGCCAGTCACATTTTTTTTCTAGGACATTCATCGCACGAAGAGTGCTAGAAGGCAGTGTACCAGGTGTTAGGGGAGTTTTCCTAAAGTCCTACTGGCAGTTAGAATTTAGTAATCTATCCCAGTAGTTTGTAGATCCCAAACTCTTAGTACCAGTCTGTACTAGCTCAGGACCTTGGTAGTGTGGCAGAGAAGTCAGGCTTATCTTAAGAGGAAGAGGTGAGCTGTAGGTAAATACACTGAATCGTAGCTAGACAGGCACAACAAAAAAAACACTTACACATATATTTGAATAAAAGATATATAATTTATTATATTTACACCAGCATCACTTCAAATACTTCAGACATTTACGATTGAACACTTAGGAATACTAGATAATACATTTCAAAGGGCACTTCCACTTTTAGGTTTGTTCGCGGATACATTTGTAGCAACGTTAGAAAGGGGAAAGACAATGTTATTGTATTATCGGTTATTGTGCACTCATGCGGTTCTCAACAGTTCATACGGTAATGCATTTACTCTGCAAACACATGTAGAAAAGTCACTTAAAAGGAGGAAAATAAGTGGTTAGTGCAACATGAGCTTAGTTCAAAGTTCTAGAGGCGGTTTTGTTGCCTGGCAAGTCTTAAATTCAGAAACGCAACCCTATCTAGAGGCAGTTTGGAGAGGGCTTGAAGTCTTGACACTCAGCGAATTATGAAGAGTTCCTGCGGATTTCTTCCAGTGTCTAAAAATATTGAAGCAGCAAGTTAGCAACTAACAAAGGAGACCTAAAAACGGACTCGAGAAGGGGACACTAGCAGCGGCTTTCGTCAGAGGGGGTTGCACCGGACACCTCTATGTGCACTCAATGCTCGGAGCGACTTCTTTGAATCAGGTAAGCAATACCCCCCCTCCCCCACAGTACCTTTGGTTTGAGGAAAGTGTGTGTTGGCTGCTCCGCAATGTAGCAGCTCTGGCCCGCGACCTCCGCATTCCTTGGTCTGATGATGAAAGCCAGGACAATGGACGGTGTCTATCAGCAGCAGTCTCGAGGGAGGACCTGTAGCCCGACTTTCAGCAACTTCTTGGTTCACTCTGCGGTTTCGGGGCCGTTTCAACAGCACCACCAAAGGCCACGGATCACCCGGTCAATTTACCTCACTTCCTGCAGTCCCACACTCTGGTGAGGGGTTCTGGGCGAGTTGGATCGGATCTCTGGAGTGTCCTTACGGTTTCAGCAAAGATTTTGATGGAGTCGGCCTTTCCACAATGATTCACTCGAAATGGGCAGCAGGTCTCCTGGTATTGGGGTTCCGCAGCTCTCGAAGCCCGTAGGACCTCAGGAGATGGCTCTTTTCAAAGTTTGTCTTGGGACTGGTTGTTCCCACCAGCCAAAGGGAAGGAGTCGTTCTCTTCGGTGGTCCTCAGTCGCATAGAAAACAAGGTCAGGACAGCAGTGGTTGCTTCACAGTCTTGCAAAGGGTCTGCAGGTGTCTCTGGTCGCCTTCTTCTTCGGTTACTTCTGTTTCCTGTAGTCGACTTGCTTTACACTACAGAAGCCTCACCTTTCATACAGTTAGAGCGCACACTCCTCTGCAATCTCCCTCAGCATTTTACAGAAAGGGGTGTTTGGCTGTCCAATCAGGACAGCCAGACCCTCCCTGTGGGAGCTAGACCTATTCAGGAACTCTGGCAGACAAAGAACAGGGGGGTGGATAGCTCCTCCCCTACTTCCTGCCTGCCCGGAAATAGACAGGGATACCTACTGGTTCCCGCCAAAGGCAAACACACACACACACACACACACACACACGCCCCCCCCCTCCCAGAATGGTAGAATAAGGGCCAACAAAAAACAACCTCGATAGTAATGGGGGAAAAAAGAAGGGAGGGTCCCCAAGGTGGTACTTGGGTGCCCCTATTGTGTACTTACGCTGACTATGGACATAGCCTGCGTTAAAAGAAAATAAAAAAATACACATTACTTGGTAAAGCACGTCCACTGCCACCAGCCATAACTATGTGATTGTCTAGGCAACTAAAAAGTCATAGGAGCAGAGAGAAGGGGGATACTAGGTATCCCTTTGGCACTCCACTGAAGGTGGTGTGTGCCAATCTCTCAAATTGGGAGAGACACTAAGTATCACTCTATCCTTCCTTAAGAACTGTAACTACTTAAGGATATTGAAAAATAATCTTAAAAGAAAGGACCCCAGCAACACTGCCCATTGGGAGCCGTGTGCTGCAGTAGAAAAACACAGATGCCTTTAAGAGCTTTGGAACAGAAACTCTGTAATACAGGTGAATACAAAGAATAGAGTTCCAAAAGACAAAGCCTGCAAGAAAAAGGCTCCACTCATTCAGGATTGAAAGAAAAAGTCCAGAAGTCCAGCAAAAAGTGCTGGGGGTCTCACTAGGAGAGGGGATGAAGCACAATAATGATAATCTCCCCAACACCAGGGATGGCAACATGTAACAAGATAGGAAGCGAGGTATAATAACGAGTGCAAATGTCCTCTTTTTTAGGGGGCTGAGTGGAGGACAAATAACATGTGTATACAAAAATCCACGAAAACAGCTTCCCACCCTCACATGTATTAGGTTTCGATAGCTTACAAAAGATCGCCAAACATGAGTTTGTAAATCGATTCAACAAAGGTATAAAGAATTCACATATTTTAATAAGTGTATACAAAAAGTTCAGTAGTTAAAAATAACATTAAAAAAGCAACATGAACAATGGCTTCGTGGACAAGGTTAAAGGAAACCATAATAACTCAAAAAACAATTCTACTGATCACAACCAAATTTGTGAGGTTAGTAGGGTAGTGAGGGAAACATCTATTATACGTAATGTGATGTGATGTCATCAGAAATTAGCATATCAAGGTGACATATGCAAATGTCATTCATCCGACTTTGCATAACCATACAAATTGCACAGGACGAATGACATTTGCCATTCTTAAAAAATCAACCCAATAACAAACCAAGGGAGGATAATTTCTTCTAAAAGTGTTTTGAAAAGGTTAAACGGTGTGCATGTTTTAAACTCCAAAAACCAATAATGTTTTCTCTGGAACATGCAGTTCCAAAATGTTCACCTTTAGTCGCGTTTGTTTTCCTCAGGTTATGTGGTGCAGGGGTTAAGTTCCCTGCCTGCGAACATGGCGATTGCGGTGTAAGAAAAAAAAAAAAAAGCAGTGACTCTTTCACATTTTACACACGACTTCGGGTTTGCGGGTGGCAGAATCGCTGTGATCAAAGGTTTTGACAGATAGCCTTGTAAACGAAACTGGTGAGAAAAGCCCCTTCCTCATTAGCTCAGAGAATGCATGCTCACTTCCCCTTCATCTCTGAGGTGCGCTAGATGTATAGGATGCTAGGAGCAGACTGTTTCATGGTCCTTTATATGATGCAGGGGCAAAGTACCCTACTTGCCAACCAGGCGACTTCGCTTGGAGTCCCCATAACTTTCATGAATTGAGAAGGCCAAGAAATGTTTCTCGTTTTACACAAGGCTTTGGGGGGGGGGGGGGGGACTGCATTCACCCTCTGAAAAAAGTGGGTACCCTCAACTTGAGCCCTGGTCATCTCTTCATGACGAGATGGAAACCACCAGTATTTATTGAACAATGCATAGAGATATTTAGGTGGCTGGTGACAATGGATGTGTGAATTTAACGCAAAATGTTTTACGAAACGAAAATGTCAAACCCCCTGTCCTATGATTATAACCCGTCCCCAACCCGTTTGAATCCCTGATCCCATCCCTCATCATATTTTTAATACACAATACATTGTTTTTTCATTATTTTCTATTTGTTAAAAAAATTATTTGTCAACATGTATTCGTTATCACTGGATACCCTAGCCAATCACCTTGTTTGAATGATACTTTTATTATCATATGCTAATTTTCTTAATGTGGCTATAAAATGTTGGGCCCTCAAGGGGCGGGTCGAAATTGGCTTTGTTTAGGCATCTTCCTAACCGCAGTGTACCAATACGTTTGTATTTTTTACTGCCTGTGATGCACCCCTTCGTCGTTTTTTGTGAATTGCTTTTTTCCTTCGTTTTTCGGACCCAAGCTGGGAGTGGCTAGCTCTACACTATAGAACCCAGAACATAAATACACCCAGTCCGCCCATCTTATCCTTTTAAATCCCCACACCCTGGCTACCTCAGTTCATCCCGTTTCACCCAATTTTGAAGAAATATGAAGCGGTCAGCAGATGAATTTTGACAATTGAGTAGACTAGTCAACTCAAACTGAGATTACACACCTTCCAACAGGCGACTAAATTGCGTGAGATTATTTTGGGCATGGAGGATAACATATGCAGGTTCAAGGTTTACCACCTTTTGTAATGACAATATTAGGAACACTTGCCCGTCAAACCCCAGACTTACCTGTAAATATCCAGAGTACTAATGCAATGCCTATACCAGCTCCTGGAAGTTCGGTGTCCACAGGCAAGCTAGCTAAAAACTACTGTCTTGATAGCCGATAACCAGTCTTCAGACGGAAGTGACGCGAACGTCATGACATAGCAAGGCCTTTTTTTCCAGTTTACATCTTTCGGTTTCTGAGAACTACAGGGCAGCTAAAAGTATATAAGGACAAACTCTGCAAACAGTCAGCATTCTCGCAACAGTAATTATTCATGTTGTTGAGACCCCGTTCCTTGATATTTCTTTTTCAGTACATAGCTGTCTTGGTTTTCTTCTCTTCTTAGTTCTGTATCCATTACCACGCAGAACGCCTAAGACCTCCAGAAGGCTCCCATCCTGCCAGGAGCACCACGTTACAGTGGTAAGAGTATTCCATCTTGTGTTTCTAATGTTGTCTACCTACTAAGGGACTACTAGAATTTTATTCTCTTGTCATCCTAATCCAGCTCCTGTAAAATTTCCTCTGTACTATTTCTGAGGGGTTGTATCCTTAAGCACTCCTGGCCTGGGGGATTTACCATGTCGTGTTGTACTTAGAGCTGAATAGGATTATCCTTTCAAATTAGGAGGGAATAGCGGCCAGTGATTACCGAGAGATTTCCGTTCTGTCAATCCTGCTCTTGCCCGACAGGCAGGTGTCAGGACCAAATCCTGCAAACTGTTCCCTGCTAGCCATCCACTCATACTCAGTGACCCAGTTACCTCGAATCCCTCGTCCTATAATTTGAAGCATATGGGGCGGATTAAAGGGTCAAATAACCAGGCGCAATGTCCCCAGCAAACACCTGATCACCATGCGAACACTGGGCAAATGCTTCCCAGAACCCCTAGCAAGGTGCTCAAGCAAACAAGGGATTGCACAAGAAACCGCCCTGCCCTCCACCTGTCCCTGATCCTCGTTACACAATGCATCTAGGGAAGAGGTAGAGTGAGGACCTTAACTCACATATGCCGGGCCTCAAACGCGTGCCCTCTATTTTGTAGTTAGAATTGACCCTTGGCGAGTGAAATGGTATTCTGTGTGTATGCGGACAGCTACTTGAGGTCCCCCACATATATACAATATTTCGATTTCCAGTAGTGTTTAAGGCTATAAATTGTATTATGCTGTGTAATGTTTGCATAGTTTTATGATCCAAGCAATTACCTACTACATCTGCTTTCTTGTGATGTTTGCATCTGGATTCTGCGACTACAAATGAACTCAACCACATACTCTAAGAGACACGAATGAGGGTTTTTCAGAACCAAGACTGGTGTTGGGTTCTGAATGCCAACCTAGTGGAGCAGTAATGGTTCTCAGACTTTGCTGTAAGCAAACTCATTGGGGAGCACATGCTGAACAGTAAGGCGTCAAAGGAAGAGATCAGGGTTTTGGTGGCAGGTACAGTTATTAACAAAGTTGACCAGCATTTGAATATCTATACAGATGTATAAAAATATAAAAGTTAAAAAACACACGCATTAAAAAGGTCAACACTACTACTGACTAAGCAAAATAGAATCTACATGTATACATACAAAGTTAGGCAACCTAAACAACGGGCTACTACACACTTTAGTATGCAAAGTGTGGCAATGCAAAACACAACCAATACAGGCCTCACCAATTCATAAATCACTCTAGACCTGCAAGCCGAGCTCCTTAGTTTATATACTCGGCCATAGAGGAATGCACTTGCCACATGGTTACAAAAAACAAATGTACCCGTGCTTTCTGTAAAATGGTGCAGGCAACCAAAATCACAAGTCAGATTTGGCACAATGCTGCCACCCAGAGACAAACAACACACAGTGAAACTTGTCATTTACTGCAAACAGTGGGTTTACAGTAAATGGCAAATAGGTTTCAAACACCCCCATACTCACCAGCAAAGTTGAGTACCATGCAAATAGCACTCAACCTTCATAAAACTCCTTGAATATACGAGCAGATTTTGCAAGCTATGCAATACCATTCAAGCCAAATTGAGACTGTGAAATATAGAATTATTATGCTGTCAATACCTACAATTATATGGTTAGGGTTCAAAATGTTCACTTGCCAATGGCTGCTGATAATAGACACTTGGCAAGTTTAAAAAGAAATGTGTGTGTCTGTATGTACGATTGAGGTGGCAAGTGACACTTTATGGCTGGCTAGTAGTATGCAAATTGAAATTTGTACTTCTGTTAAGGTGATAACTAAAAACATACAGAAGCCTTCCATGCCCTTTCATTTAAGCCACCAGAGCTACAATGGGATCAGTTCAAAGGCAAGTACCTGGAAACGGGGCAAAGGCAGTCATGATACGGCCGAGGTCAATAAGTAAGTCATAAGATATTGGAAAAAACAAATTTCAAATAAAGGGTTTCCCACAAAAGGACACTGCAACTGCCAATTCGGAGGTCCCCAGGAAGGAACCCTAGACCACAACTCCACCACACACAATCAGGTAAGGGCAGTTGCAGGAATAAGACTTTATGGCCATTGAATCTGTTTGGGAACAGTGTGTGGTATTTAAGCTCAGAACACCAAACTCAAGCTTGAAGTAACACCTACCCAAGTTAGTAGGAGCTATTGCAGTGGTCATTTTGAGTATCTTGTTTGAGTCCCACTAGCAGTTTTTCTTGTTGCTTGCAAGACAAGCTGTTCAGGTGACCAGCTAGCTGTACATGACTGATAATGGTGAATCTTTGAGCCCCACAACGTTTGAGGACCCCCAGAACACTTCAAGTATGGGGAATAGTTTTGGGGGACCCTGGATAGACTGGCAGGCTCCAGGTCACAGGACAGTGGAATACAAGCTCCAAGCAGGCCCTTCTTCATGGTGGAGAGCAGCAGCAGATGACCAGTTTGAGTTCCATGACGGATGGGTCTTCAGAGGGTCAAGCCTCCAAGGCAGGAGTTTGCAACTTGCAGCTCGCCAGATGGTTTGGACAATGACTTGCATGATTCCTCCCCATTGACTATGCCGACTAGTTTAAGTCCAAAACATATGGAGATCTATAGGCTGCAGACCACTCTGCTAAAGGGAGTCTGGCCACCTGCCTGGATGCACAAAATGATTGTATCCATAGTGGGGACTGATGCGAATTTAACATGGAGGTAAAATTGATAAGTCCTGTGCTAAGGGTCATGCCTTTGGACTCAAGACCTCTGGAAGGGAGGGAGAGAATTAACCATGTATTTAAGGCAGAGATCCCAACAAAATCTATTTTTGTACTACGGGATGACAAAACTTGTAGAAACATGACCAAACCAATTAAGATCTGTCCCTGAGGTGCCACGATGCAAAGAGATGATACTGTGGAACTGAAGTCCCCCAACAGGCCTAAATGTGGACAACTGGATCAATGAACTGCCGCCTGTCTTGACTTTAGGACAAGCCATCTATTAATACAAGGCAGACAGAACATTTTTATATGTGACCACTTTCTAGCCATGTACAGCTAAGCTTCAACAAAATCACAAGCAAAGGGCCTTCTGGGTACACATCGACCTTCGCTCCCCCTTGAGAACCTCCTCTTAGAACACTATCCAACACGAACCTGCACCTTCTCATTTTCTGTACCCTATGTGAACTTGTTCAAGCTGTACTTGCACCATTGGGGTGAATTGTGCCTCTGGGGTTACTCGTTCTGATTTTTCCATTGTTGCTAATGTTCCTTCTTTTCCATATTTTAGATGCCCATTGATGCTTTCCTTCTACATTTCTCATTTTGGGTTATGTACAGCTTTGCAAGCCTTCTCAATTAAAAACAAAATCTCTTTATGAAAAGCCTACATGCACGACTGAGCAGCAACAGTGTCCCTGTTGAGGATATTCAGGCCCTGTGAAGTTTGTAATGCTTCCAAGGTCCAGAGAGGGCAGGACTTAAGACAGAACAAGACACCGTTCGACGGGTGTGGGGAAGGTGCCCAGAGAGCCTCTACTCGTTGCAGAAGATCCAGTTTCCAGGGTTGATGGCTCTGGCAATGCTGGTCCACAGACGTTACTGCATGCGGTTTTCGGTCTTTGGTTCAGTAGGAGAGCTCCTGAATAGCTTAGAATAGTCTCTTTTTATCCTTAATTCAGACTTGAGGCAACGGCCACCACCACCGGTAAGGATTGTCACAATTCGAAAAGGTAGAGGCTGTCATTAGATTAACTGCCAGTCACAAAGGGGGAGTTCTACCTGCACATGGAGCCAGAAGGACTGCCCTGTGCACCTCACACATAGTGAGTCCATCAGTTGAAAGCAGATAAAAGACCTCACTCACCACAAAAAACAGCCAAAGTCCAAATCCATAACAGTTTTGCTGGAGCCCTCATTAAAATGAATTACACCGGGGTTTCCTGAATCATCATGACGAGAAGGGATACATTAAACTATATAGGAACACAATATGTGTGTACATATGTATAAAATTCAGTAAAGAAAAACATTATTTACACACTCTTGACTAGACTGAAAACTCATGTCTCAAACCTTTTTATTATATGCAAAAGACTACTATACAGTGTAAAGAAAACTAAATCTGGAACATGCAATCAGGCCTTTTTTTTTAATAGAACAATACAGTGCAGTGCACCTGACAAGTAATTCATACTGTGCCCACATACCTTCTAAAGAAATACATAGGTTTTGTTCAAGACTAGATGGGGTTATATAAAAACCAGATGTACTATATTTATCTTCAAGGACATGTTTTTAAAACAAATCAAAAGGCATCTTTATGGGGCAGCTTTTGCCCCAAGCCTCACCAAACAGTTTGCTGAAAAGTTTGAGACCACAAATTTGGAAGCAGAATAATCAATTTTTACTGTCAATTATCTTGTATCGTCGCTATACTGATGACATTTTGATCGTATGACATTTTGATTGGATGGCAAAATGATTTTGAACAGCTAAAATCCTTCCTGGTGTAGATGAATTCTCTTAATGAGAATATGAAATGTACAGCTACATTCGGCCATAGAGAAATGTCCTTTCTCAATCTTCTGATTAAAGCAGTTGGAGGTAATCTTTAGGTGACCGTTCCGAAAACTCTGATAAGAACACTATCCTCCACTATGAGAGTCAACATCCAGTCGACCTATGGAAAAATATACCATTCCATTGGGGTGTACCGAACTTTGGCTTCGAGCAAGTATTCGGCCGAATTTCAGCTGAAAATCAGCTTTTCGGACCAATACTTACTCAAAGCTGAATGTTGGTACACCCCTACTTTACGTTAAAAATGAAGTTTGGGATATCCATGCAAACATCACTTGTGAGTTTGGTAAGACCACGTTGCAAGACAATTACTCCAAATATAAATTTTAGAAAAGCTGGCATCCACACCAAGAAGCAGAGCATGGTCCAAACGGTCCCTGGGGTGCCCCGGATCACGGGAAATATATAGTCAAATCATACCAATAGTTGTCCTAATCGGTGATGTGGTCTCCCTCCGACAGACTGCCTCCCAGGGAATTAGTGGGGTAATAGCAGCACCAACAACTTCTCACTTAACAGAAAAACAGCCTGGAGCAAAGGTTGCCCGTTGCCAGGGGCTTGGGCTTCTCTTCCTTTGGCACCGACCCCATTGTGAAACTGGAGCCCGCAGACTGTAATGCAAGATTAGGCTAGCCATGGAAGTACAGTAGTACTGCACAAACAGTGTCCTACTACCTCCTCCCCAAACCCTCTGCTTCTGTGGGATCGGCCTGCCTCAGCACCACCTCTGCTATTAGAGCATAATCTCAACCAGGCTTCACTCAGCCGGAACAGACCAGGCAGCAGCAGGCCGAGCTGAGGAACAGCAAACAGAAAGACCTTGAGGGTGAAAGTGGTATTTAAAAAGGATGCCCTTTTTTCCCGGCACCACATAGCTCTTGGTTTCACCGAAGCAAATTATTTTGAAAACGTTAAGGCTAAATGCAAAAAGCAAAACCATAATATGTTTTGCTGTCAAGTCCACTAGCAAATACCACAATTATAGCATCAAATGTCGCTCATGCTCACTGTATACTAGTGTCCATTGCCCGATAATGCACTGTACACCACTTCCAAATTGTTAAACAAATGCCTGCGTAGCTAGTCATACAGGAAGCTTTGAGTAAATTGTGAGCTGCACAGGTGCGCTGTTCTTAGTACACTATGTGCCTCCTACCTTTCAGTAGCTGCTCAGTGTCAGAAGGCACTGCTCAGGTGTTACTCTTCATTTATTACCGCACAGCTAGTCAGAGGAAACCACCCTATTTAACAGACAACTCGTGTTTACCAATGTCAGGTGTCAATAGTTCCATACAGCCAGGAACTGTACAGCTGCCCCCTTAATGGGCCCCGGCGGCATGCTTGGGGCGCCACGAAACCCACAGCCTGGAAACAATTATAAGCTGCTCAGCCTGCAGGGACTGCGCGCTGAGAGCACCATTTTGCTTTAGGCGTTTCACTAATGAACACAGCATTGAAGCTCATGTTAATTTTGTTTGCATGTAGCACACTGCTGATGAGAAACACAGTGGCCTCTGTGTCCTCCCCAAGCCATGTTTAAATGTGTTATGTTATTAACATTCATAGCACACACGTACACCCAAAGGCACAGTGGCATGAGGATAACACATTAAAGACAAAAGCAGGCCCGAAGCTATAAAAAGCAGTTTTGACGAGACTGCAGAATAGAAGGTGATTTTAGTAAGTCGCAGACTGGCAATAAGAGCATTCCACAGCTTGCTAGCTGCCACTGAAAAGGCCCAGCTTCCCACTATGCTCACACAAAACTTGGGGACCACAACCAAGCAATTGTTGCTTGAACGGAGAGCCCTGCTTGGGACGTATGGCAGAAACCTATCCTGAAGGAAATGTGCACCTACCTTATAATAAGCTTAACTCATTGAACAAGGCATAAAGATTGTTAAACAATCCTTTTATCCACGGGAAGCCAGTGAAGGAGTCTAAGGACTGGACTAGTGTCGGATTCTAATACAGCTGAAGGCGATGGATCAGGCCACTAGGCTGAGCTAGGTACAGGGCTTTATAGTAGTCTAGGCGACTGGTGACGAGAAGAAACCACAGCTGAATCAAGATGCGTAGGCAGAAACAGCAAAACTCTACGAAGCACCTTCAATAAAAAAATGGCCCGTTTGTAAACTGCACTAACCGGAGAAGCCACAAAAATGACAAACCCACACAGTTTTCACAATCGTCACTGGAATAGGAAAATCACCAAGTGCAGTGGGCCAAAAAGAAGAAGGCCAAGAACCAGAAACAGAGGAAGAAGCACCCACCACCAGAACCGTGGTTTTATCTCTGTTGAGTTTAAGCCAGTTCTTGCTCATAGAGCCCTTCACAGCCCTTAAGACACTCACACAAATGCAACACTTTAGTCTGGTGGAGATCTAAATGAACCAGAATCTGCATGTTGTCCACATACGAGTAGCACCTGAAGGCATGAGAGCTGATGAGCCCAACCAGGGGCTGAACATAGATGTTAAATAACAAGGCGGATCCCTGAGGAACACCACAAGACAAAGTGAAAGCGGGTGAAAGGGAGGTAAAGATAGTAATTGGCCCCTGCCAGTAGAAAAAAAAAAAGAAGAGGTAAACCAGGCCAGGATGGCTCAGAGAGGCCAGTTGAAGGCAGGTGGGACAGGAGAATGGAGTGGTGAAACGTGTCAAAAGCGGCTGACAGATCAAGCAATATTAGGGCACCCACACCACCTCCGTCAACCAGCCTGGCCAGATCGTCCACAACTGATACCAAAACACTCAGTGCCTCTTCCCAGCCGGAAACCGGACTGAAAGGGGTCAAGCAAGGAAGCAGACTCAAAGGAAGAAAAAAAAAGGGGATACCAAAGCCTCCAGAAGTTTCATTAAAAAAGGGAGCAAAGAAATAGAATGAAAGTTAGCCAGATCAGAAACATCCAGTGATGGGTTTTTTAAAAGGGGCACCACAATCGGTTGCTTAAACTCATCAGCAATATATCAGCAATACATCTCGATTGGAAAGATAAATTTACAGCTTGTGTGACCCAAGAGATAATTTCCGGCAGAACGTCCTTCAGGATACTAAGCGGAACGAGGTCAGAAGGATCTGCAGATTTGAGCTGACACATGGCTGTGAGAATGGCCTCGTTAGAGACAACAGGAAAGGTTGACCAACTAGAAACAGCCTGCTGACCAGGCTGATCTAAAACAGGATGAATAGTAGCCTGGTCCAATATGATACAATGATGAATTACCTTGCTCTTAGTATGAAAGAAATTAGCCAAGGCATCACAACGCAGCTGAGAAGAGGCTGCTAATGGCATGAACCGTGCTGTAGAAGAAAAAGATGTAACTACTGCAAATAGCTCTTTAGAGAGGTTGAGGGCAGTTTCAACCTTATGCATAAAGAAATTCTGCTTAGCCAGCTGAATAGCTATGTGATATTTCTTAGAAAGTGCGTGAAAAGTCGCTTTTTCATTGGGGTCATAGGACAAGCGCCACCCGCGTTCTGCTGGTCTTAGCTCCAGTTGGGCCATCCTAAGTTTCTCAGAGAACCATGGCTGGGAAGGGTGCTTGCATACCAGAGTATGTTTAAGTGCCGTCAGCTGATTAGCAGCAACCAAAAGCCCCCCCGCCCCCCCCGAGATAAGGTGGTAAAATCCACAGGAGAATCCATAGGGCAATCGGCCTTAACGAGTGTCGCCATCCGAATGGAATCCAGAGCTCGCCAATTTCTCCTTAAAGCAACTCGTGGGCGAAATGTGTCCCAAGGAGGTGCCTCAAACACTAGAAAAGGAACTAGATGATGGTCCGACCAAAGAACCTGTTAACTGGTAGAAACAAACTAGAATCGGTTGGAAATATCAGGTGTAGGATAGTAGATTGCAAAACACACAGAATAAGAACGAAGTCAAGGAGTGCTTCAAAATAATTACGCAAACTCGAAACATGAGGCAGATGTGAGCCAATATTGAAATCGCCTAATAGTATAAGGTTACAATATTTAACCAAAAGCTAGGCTGCTAATTTCAAAAAAGCATGCAGAACTCTAGTATAAGGTCCAGGAGGACGATAGACAATGTATATGGAATAGGAGGCAGAGACCGCCAACCATAGCAAAACAGCCCCCATAGCCAAGCCATGGGGCAGTAGAATAATAGAAAAATTCAAGGATTCTTTCAAAATGATGGCAATACCCGCAAGGCCACCAAACCCCCACCCCCCGGGTTGCAAGAAACTATCTTGGTGGATGATTCTGCAATCCTCTGAACGCATATGTGGAAACTGCGGGACTGAAGTCTCACGGAGCCAAGTTCTGTAGGGCATACTATATCAGGACCTACTTCTTTCAGGAATTCGTAAACATGATCAGCATGAGAAACCATGGAACGAGCATTGAACATATAGGCACTTATAATTGGGCTTGCACTCACAACAGGAGAGATTTCAACAAGATCAAGTGCATTAAAGTTAGGAGGAAATCACGTGCTTACCGGTGCCAGCCTTAATAGTGCAGAGCAAGAGTATTTGGTTAAAGCAACGCCCTGCCCGTTGAGCCAGTCAGCAGCTCGGCCAGGCCCAGACTTAACTTCGGTGAAACCGCTGTCCCGTCTAAACCCCGGCTTCCCAAATACACACATTCGATTACCGTAGCCAATCCCCTTGTACTGCCACTAGGCCGAGAAGAAGGACTACCTCCCTACAGTGTGTGAAGGTCAGAAATAAAGAGGACTGCTGAATCCGACCGCAAGCCTTGGAGTCCTTGCGAGGCCAGGCACCCTCCATTACCGGTGTACAAGGAAAAGATCTTTAAGTGAACAAGTAGAATTAAAATAACAAAAACGCTAGACTTAGCGGGCATACAAATGTGCAGTTGGCCATTAGTCCAGATGAGACCAGACAGTCAAAAGGAAGCCGGGAGAGATGACACCTGTTAAAACGAGTGCAGTGAAGAGCAAACATGTCGACTTCAAGGTGTAATGGAGGGAGAGAAGTAAAACGGTGGGGGCAGAGATAGACTACAAGGAAGGAAAAGAGTCGTCAGAGAACATGCAGGCAGAGAGAGAGAGAAAGACAACAGAGGGAAAAAAGAGGGTCTTAGAGAATGGGTCAAGAGACTAGAGTGGAAGAAAAATAGAGGGTGTGAGGAAGTGAGAGAACAGGAAAAAGGGAAGTGACAGAATGTGAGGGAGAGGTGAAAAAAAAGGAACGAGGGGGGTGACAAAACTGAAGAAGAGAAGACAGTGAGACTGAACAGAAGGGGAGAAAAGGTATAGATACTTATTTATTTGTAGTGTAATTGGTTAATTAAAACCTTAAACACTTATACAAATATAATGTCATTTAAACAGATACATATTAAAAAATAAAAAAGCATTTGAACATATAGGCATAAATTGATAATAGTCTATGTCAGTTGTTCAATTATGTGATCAAGTGCAAATGTTCAATTTCATTTAACATAATCCACATATAAATATATATTCTATAATCAATTAGCAAATCCTAGGATACCTAAAGTGCTAAGATACTAAAATAGAGGCATAAATTACATATTATGAAACTTTATAAGAGCATAGGGGAATTACAATACTATCAGATTTCCCGTATAGATTATATTAGGTTGTGCAATTGGTCGATTTAGGTCTTCGAGCCTCCAATCTCCTTAGGTGGACCAAAGTGAGGTTACTCAAGAAGTTTTAACATTCTCCCAGTTCTTAACAATCTTTTTCCAAATATAAAACGCTGCACCTACATATATCAAAGAAGACGTCATATAAATACTCGACCAAAACTGATCAGTTTCTATCATCTTTAGATCACTAGTCAAGTCTTTGTATCCCCTATAGTATAGCTCGGTTAGTTTGTTACAATTCGTAAGTAGGTGTCTAATAGTATAAACACCTAGCACAAAGATTCCTAAGAGGACAAAACAGCCAGAACGGAGGCAGAGTGGAATACAGGATAAGAGGAAGAGATAAAAGTGGGAAAGAAGAGAGAAATTTAGTCAAAGAAAGGAGAGGGAATATGCTAAAAAGGAGGGATGAAAGTGTACAGAAGATTAAATTGGAGTAGAGGGAATGAAAGAAAAAGACAGAAAAGGAAAAAGGAATAGGCAAAATGGGAGGGCAACTACAAGAGGAGACAGAAGGGGATAAGAAAGAATGAGGAAATAAAAAGGAGGAGATATAACTGGAGGGTGAGGAAGAGAAGATACAGATCCAGGGTGATTGAAGCTCCAAAGACGGACTGGGTGGAAGCAGGTTAAATAAGAGGCAGAATGGAAGAGTGAAAGGAGAGAAAAATCAGAATGGCGCAGCAAGCAGAGACATTGTTTGAAGGGATAAAAGGAAGAGAAGGTGTGCGAGGGACAGTGAGAAAAAAAGAGAAAGGGCGTGAAAAAGGGAGACGGTACAGGTGAGGAAAGAGAAATCGAGCATGGGCAAGAGAATTAAGATGGGAAAGGATCTATTAAAAAACCTTTTTCCTTTCATCATTCTGTTTATTTACAGCTTTTGCTCTCCTGATGAACCATAATATGATCTATGGGGAAACACGTTTTGAGAGGGATGACAGTATACAATGGATGAAATGAATACAGACCTATATTTTGACTCTAGGAAATACAATCCATTTGTAAAACCAACTTTGATTTGTTTGAATAACAGAAAACTGTATGGAATAAAATACAACTAATCTGTACAACATAAGGAATAAACCTAATCCAAATACCTCAATCAAGTCTGAAAGTGAATCTTTTCTGAAGGACTGTGAGCGCACAATTGGCACTAACCTGATAATAGTACTGTAACTTGTTCAAAGCCCGCCATTACTTGAGCGTTGTCCAACATGAAGACATAATGTTCAGTTACACGGTGCAATCGACGTTTGAGACAAAGTTGGCAATGGATGTTGTATGACTAAACTAAATTAACAGTAGGATCCAGGGGCTTGGCTACAGAGCCATGTAGGAGGACGTGCCTACTGTAGAGCTCCCACAAATCCTGGAAGAAGCCACGTATTAAAATGCATAATATGGCCAGAAATACGAGTGCCCACAGATGAAGGATTGGGGCAGGTCTCGAGCACTACGAAGGAATGATTTGCATGGGGACTCGGACAGATCAAGCTTGCAAAGATTGCAGAGGCGACGAAGACGGTAGCCAAAATGGCAGCTAAGTGAAAACAAAGGGCCGAGGCTATACTAAACACTCGGCGTCGGGAGGCAGCCTGCAGGCTAGAAGAAGGCTGATGCAGACCCCGGAGAGAGTACAGTGGGGGGGGGGGGCTGCAGTGCAGACTGACCGTGACATTGAAGCAGTAGGAACGGGACATCTCGAGGGAGGAAAGCTGAGTTTCGGGACTGCCAGCTGGGAAGTGCAGAGGCTTGGAAACGGAGAGTGTGTGTGTGTGTGTGTTCCAAGAGGACAACGAACGGGATATTGCTGGGGTCTACACAGCGAAGGGCTGTGGAGAAGGAACAAGTGATACAGGCCAGAGCACCTGGCGAGGAACCTGCTAATTTGTCACACTGGCGAGAGGAATGTAGCGAAGCCAGGGGATAATTAGTAGACCTGTGAAACAATCGGCGAAGAGGAGACGCGCCCTGTGGAAATGGACTCAAACGATTCAAAACGAAGGATCAGAGGAAACGGGACGCCCGCAGGAAACAGTGGACACGAGCATAAATGCCAAACGTTGCCAGAAATGGATTGTGGGGGACGGAGTAGACCCAGCTAAATAACTCAGACTGCACAGAATCGGTCCTTGAGCACAGCTCTGGAGAGACCACTTTGCTGAAGGGCACAGAAGGCCCGCACGGACCGGATGGAACCGAGCAGCCTCAGCTCGCAGCTGCATCACAGGACTGGAAGGCCTGCGCACAGTTGTGGCTGCGGATACTGGAGGACCGGGGGAGGGACGGCCCACCGCATTGCAATGGACAGCGCAGCTGAGTGGATTATACCGCAGTGGGCCCCTGCTGTGCAGCCAGTGAGACCTGGAAGACACGTGGGGCGGAGCCCCAGTGGAGGGGTGCGAGCAGCAAAGAATGGAAGTTTGAGTGCACCTGAGGTCCTCTCTGCAGTCACTGCAGGCTGGGACTAGTGAGAACCCACAGATCAGTGCCCAGCGGGCCAGGAGGCCAGTGGAGGCTGTACGGCGTATACAGAGCGCACACAACATGTTAGACATCCCCCGGCTGGCAGCTGCTACATAACTACAAGGGTAAGGAGCCCACATGCAGGGACCGGCCCCATGCAACAGCAGGGAGAACAAATAGCACGCTTGGGTCAGCAACGCTTGGAAGAGCAACAGCCATAACAGAGAGACACACAGAGAAGAAAGGAGGGAGAAGCAGTGGCAGTAAGGGGTAAGGAGCGGAGGTGGAGTGGGGGCCGGTGGGTACACATCGGTCACACACGTAGAGGGTGCCAGCCACACCTGGTAACTTAAGCCTTGGGTCCCCCCCATCCCCTGGCTCACATGGAGAGGAGGCCCGCCTGAACTGAACTTTGGGGGCAGACGGCATCGCCTTGGGGGCATCCGGACCTCACATGTGAGCCCCCACTCGGTGGATGAAGGAGTAATGATCACCACATCCCGAGGGGCCAGGAATATTTAAACAAAAAAGCAGAGTGCACCCTGCAACAAGACAACAAGGTCAAGACTGGCACTCGACGGGACAGGCCTATGAGCGGAATAGTGCTCTGCTGGGAAATTAATCCTTGTGGATGTGGACTTGTAGAAAAGGAAACTCCCTAAGAGGGCCCTCATAGAGAGTAACGAAGGAGTTGCACCCAAGGGGGAGCAAGCAGGACCCTGCGTAAACCAGGCAGAGACGGGCGGCAGTGCCAGCCGCATGATAAGAATAATCAACAAGCCATGGTGAGCCTTGCAGGAAGCAGCCCGATGCACAGCTCGTAGCGTAACACGGTGGACGAGACAGGACCCAGCAAGCCAGGGCAATAAGGGAGTTCCGGAAGAAGAGGGGCCCAAACAATCTACTCCGGCCCACGGCCCAAACGTTGCCCCAACCTGGAGACGAACTTGACGCAAGCCCTATGGTACAGGCATATGTGTGCCGAGCAGATGCAGGACCACCCCCGACCCAGGGACTAAATAGCAGCGATATGGAGGGTCACTGAGTGGCTTGCAGTAGCAGAAAACACACAGAAGGCTATGACAGTGGGCCCCCACCAGAGGCGCTACTGCCTGCCGAGGCAAGGAGGGATAGTCACTGAATTGCAACCCAACAGAGGATAGAAAAAGAAGAGGCCCCCTAAGGTGCACGAGTAACCGGAGACAAGCCCCACCCTCCGCGGGCGCATCTGGCAGTGCCCAACCGGACCCAAGCACCGGGCGCGCTAGTGTAAGCTGTAGTACCGGAAAGCCTGACCCTAGCCACCTTAAACGGAGACACACAGCTACACCGTGATGGCATCCAAGTTGCCCAAGACAAAAGGGAAGCAATCCACAATGGAGGAATTTGCAAAGATACCGCAGCCAACGGAAGGGGCTAGAAGTAAGGAGAGGAACGTGCAAATGGACACAACACCAGCATGCAATGATCAGCAGATCCTGGAGGCGATTGCAGACCTGAAAGTAGCATGGGAAACTAAACTAGAGGCAGCCATGGCCGAACTCAAGGCAACACTGGAACTTAAAATCGGCGCAGTGCAAGTGGATATAAACCTGCTCAGACAAGACGTATGAACAATAGCGGAACGCACAGGAGAACTGGAGAAAGAAGTAAACTCAAACACAGCTGCCTGCACATCACATGCCTCGGAGATCCACACACTGCGACAACAAGTAAACAACCTAGAAAACAGAGCAGATGAAGCCGAAGCGTGTGCTCAGAGAAATAACATAAGCATTGTGGGGCTTCCGGAAGGAGAGGAAGGACCTAACCCTATGGACTACATTGAGACCATGTTGCTGCAAGAAATCGGAGGAGGGGCACTCACCCCAGGGTTCGCGGTGGAGAGGGCACACAGAGCCCTGACAAAGAAACCACCACCAGGAGATGCCTCCCCCCTCCACCCCTCTTACCCCCCCTGAGACCAATAATTGCCAAAATACTGAATTACCGAGACAGGGAGAAAATCCTGGAACACTTCCGGAAAGGGGGCACAATAGAAAGGGCGTCTATTACGGTGTACCCGGACTATACACTCTTGGCGCAGAGACGGCGACTGAATTATGGGACGGTGAAGAGGAAACTGCGCGAGGCGGGCTACAAATACTTGCTGATGTACCCGGCGAAACTGAATGCGTTTCACAAGAACAGGGCCCTGTTTTCCAAGACCCCAGAAGATGCGACAGAGTGGTTGGATGCTCAGAACTGTCCGTCGGGAACGGGGGGGTGCTAGGGAGCCCGACCAAGATGGCCGCGGACTTGTGAAACTCCTCAGCACCCTGCAAATCCGGTCTAATCTCTGCGACATCTAGGGAGAGATGATTACGTGAACTGATCCCCCGCTGTGTGTCTTGTGGGGAGCACATTTGGCCGTAGTGCGTGCCGGTGTTGGAGCGAGCAGCGGAGGGGAGCTGTGACTGGCCTGGCGAGCGGACTCCGGTGGTGCCCGGCTCCTGTGTCGGGCCCCGGGGGGGAGCTGCAGCGCTCCGGCGGAGGAAGGTGGAGACTCGGAGCCCGTGGGCACTCGGAGGATAGGGCGATCCTCTGTGTTGTGTCGGACGAGCGGTGAGGAGCTGGTGTGTGGCCGGGTGCTTGGAGCTGTGGACCGGGCTCTGCATCGGGGGGCGGCCCCTCTGCTAGACCTGAGGCGCCTGCCTGGCGGGCCGCTGGAGCGCCGGTAGTGGAGAAGAGAGGGAGAGCTGGCGCCTGGAGGAGGGAGCGGGTCTGCGCTGGGGCGGCGCGGCCCGTTGCTGGAGGACCTGCACGGGAGGAGACTGGAGGCTCTGCCGGTGCTGGAGCTGGGCCACGCACAACGCAGTGCTGCGCGGACTTCGGCGGTGCTCTGGGCCTGAAGACAGCGCTGGGCCCGATGTTTGTGTAATTGCTCCCGCGTGGCGGGCAGGTCCCACAGGCGAACTGTTGTGGGTACATAGCGGCCGCACACCTGAAATTCTTGGGCAGTTGCTCCTCGCACACTCCGGAGGATTACTTGACATTTCTCAGCTGATCTATTGCCATTGAGTGTGTTACGTGGAAGGTTGGGCACATTCCACTTCGCTGGGCCCCCACCCTAGGCATGCACCGATCCTCGGCCTGGGATGAACTGGGAGGCAGTGCGGTGTACTCATCGGTACTGCACCCTTTCTTGCTGGGGCGTATAACACTGTGCACACCAGCAATTTCTATGGAGCACGACCAATATTAAACTTGCCAAGTGAATGTTTTGGGAGGGGTGGGGCGAGTCTGTTGGCCCCCTTGGTCGCCCGCATCCCGACTCTGGTCCCGGGGGTCGGGGGTGACCCGTCGGGGTGCACTGGATCTCTTCTGGCCCGAGGCCCGTCGTCGGGGCCCCTGTGTGTTTCTGGGCACTCTGGGGCGCTGATGGTTGGGTGCCGCCCCGCCTGGCCGGTGTGAATGGTCTGTGCCTAACTGAGGAGTTCTGCGGCGCTGTTGGCGGTGGCTGAGCGGGGCGCCTCCGGCAGCTCTACGGGACTGTGCGGCGGTGCTGGTGTTGTGGGGCCTGCACCCGCGCCCTACTGGGGGAAGGAGTGGGGCGGTTCTGAACGCAAATTGTGCCTGGACTCTGCCGCTCTGCTCATCATGTCTAAATCTAGTAAAGGTGGGAAACAGCAGTCAAAGCTCAGTTTCGAGCAGTCTGGTCAGGTTAAAGGCGGCGGGTCGGTGGAGGATTCAGTTGCTCCCTGTGCTTCGGGGATGGATTCGGACCCAGCGGCTGCCTTTCAAGGCATGCTCCTGCAGCTGCAGTCCGGAATTCAATCGCTGGATGGGAAGCTTGACACATTGACGTGTAAGGTCGACCATATGCAAGTTCGCTTGGATAAACATGGGGATCAGCTGGATGAGGCGGAGGGGCGGATCTCTGGGGTCGAGGACACGACGGCATCCATTTCGAGTGAAACGCCTGGAGTCAGGAAAGCTCTTAAAGAGCTTAGGGAGAAACTTGATGATCTTGAATCCAGGTCGAGGAGGAACAATGTTCGGATTGTGGGCCTGTCCGAGTCGGGAGACCAGGGCAACATGGAGAAACTGGTGGAGGAAATAATGCAGGAGACTCTGGGGTCGGACGGCTTCTCCCAATAATGTGTGGTGGAAAGGGCGCACAGAGTGCCGAGCGGGAAGAAACCGGTTCTAGGGGTGCCACCACACCCTGTGATAGCCCGCCTGCTGAACTATCTAGACTGGGACACCATACTTCGGAAGGCCAGAGAGAAGGGGACGGTCTCATAGAAGGGCAACACCATAAAATTCTTTCCGGACTTTTCTGACAGGGTGCAGGCAAGCAGGAAAACATTCCTGGATGTTAAGAGGAGGCTCAGGGACAGAAATATTAAATATGCAATGTTGTTCCCTGCTAGGCTGCGGGTTGAACACAACGGCAAGAGGCTGTTTTTTGAAACACCTGATGAGGCGGCTTCATTCCTGGATATGTTGCCGTGAGCCACTAGATCAAGAGGGAACAATGAATGATTAGCCATCAGGTTACGCTTCAGCCATGATACAGATTCATCTCCATTTGTGTTTCAGTTTGTGCACGGATTGGGAGACAACACATTTATAGTGGTGCTGTGGAGGGTCGGGCTTGTAGCTACCCCTAGAGCGGAAGCAGAAGCTATGTTGCTTAGGGGGGTGTTGGGGTTTTGTAGTTGGGGTTCTTTGGATGGATGGTTGGTGTTTCTTGTTGGGTGAGGGGGATGAAGGGAGGTTGTGGGTGGGATGATCGCCGACAGGTTAGGGGGTTGTCGGCAGGGGTGGGGGGAGGGTTTGTTGGGGGATGGGGTGTTACTGGGGTCGGGGGAAGGAGGTGCAGCAGGGCGGTGGATGCGGGAATACTTACTGTGAGAGATAATCGGGAGGTCCAGGGCGCACAATGTTTTTGATGGCAGCTCTTAATCTCATGTCATGGAATGTCAGGAGTCTTAACGGCCCGCCTAAGTGTCGGAAGGTCTTGTAGTATCTAAAGCGACATCAGATAGGAGTGGTGTTTCTCCAGGAAACCCATCTGACGGCTGAGAGTGAGTCTAGATTCGGTAGGGGCTGGGGGTGCCAACGATATTTTTCCTCCTACTCTTCCTACTCCAGGGGGGTGGCCATTATGATACACAGTTCGGTGGGATTTCGACTGACCAGGGTCCGGAAGGATCAAGAGGGCCGGGCGCTGATAGTGCAGGGGATCATCCAGGGGAAACCATATACTCTCATTTGTTATTATGGGCCCAATACGGACACCCTGGACTCGTTGCAGTGGGTGGAGAGGCAGTTGGGGGATATTTCAGAGGGGGAAATCCTGTGGGCCAGCGACTTTAACTCGGTCCTGGATGTAACCCAGGATTGCACAGGCAGTGGCCGACATTCGGGCAGTAAGTGCTCAGGGAAAATACGAGGTATGCTGGAGGTGTGGGGGCTGGGGGACCCATGGCGGGTGAGGCACTCGGGGACCCGCGGCTATGCATTTTTCTGCTCCACATGGTTCCGCAGCATGGCTGGACTTTATTTTAGTATCTCAGGCACTTTTGGGACAAGTCCGAGGGGCTGAACTTTTAGCTCGCACCCAGTCTGATCATGCTCCGGTTTTGGTGTCCATTCATATACATGGGCTGACGGGGACGCGGCCACCCTGGCGGTTTCGAAGCCAGGAGCTCACAGATGTTGTTTTAAGGGAGGAATTGTCGGCTGCTATTGACACATACTTTGTCGACAATGAGGGGTCAGTAGACTCGGCTGCCACCCTGTGGGAAGGATTTAAGTGCATGATGCGAGGGCTGTGTATAGCTAAGGAATCTGGGATTCTAAGGCGGATACGGAGGGAATTGGCGGATAAAAAGGAGGAGGTGCGCCTACTCCAGGAGGCAGCCCCCGCTCCTACGAGGCACCAGCAGGGGGAAATAATGGCTCAGAGGGAGGTTAAGTACCTGTGGGACAGAGTAGCTCCTAGACGGTATGGAGAAGGGCAGGCCGCCGGTCTGTCGCTCGCCAGGACTATCCAGGCACTCGAGAGGGCGAATAGAGTGGTAGCAATCACTGATGAAGAGGGGAGGGATTGTTTTGAGGACGAGAAAATAGCCCTTGCATTTCATAAATTCTATGGCGGTTTGTACTCCTCTCATTCACGGGCCACTCAGGCTGAGATGAACAAGTTACTTCTTACCTTGTAACGTTCTTTCGACGGGATGTTCCTCCGACGTATTCCTCATCTTAGATATATCCTTCCAGCTCTGCTGGCCTCGGAAAATGTTTTCTCTAGAGGGCGCTGTGCGTAGAGGGCGCTGTGAGTCGATGTCCTTCGACAGCCGCCGTATCGACGCTCGACGTCATCCTGCCTATAAAGGCCGCGCGCAGCGTCCGTTGCTCAGTTCCGTTTTGTAGCCCACAGTATTACTGTCTGGACTAGACTAATCACCCTGAAGGAGCGTAAGCTGCAACAACAAGGGAAGTAGAACTGCGGGGATGGATGGGAGGGTCGATGAGGAATACGTCGGAGGAACATCCCGTCGAAAGAACGTTACAAGGTAAGAAGTAACTTGTTCTTCGAAGGGATTGTGTCCTCCGACGTATTCCTCATCTTAGATAGGCTCCCATAGCAGTATTCTATATTCGGAGGAGGGAGTACTGACTTCACGCTGTCTTCTATTGATGAATAGAATGCAGTACAGCCCTTCCAAACCTAGTCTCTTGACTAGAGGAGGAATCCAGATTGTAAAAACGTGTAAAGGTATGGACAGACGACCATGTAGCGGCCGCACATATGTCTTTAACCGGCACGTCTCTTTTGAGGGCCGATGAAGCTGCAATACCTCTGGTCGAATGAGCCCTAAGGTTTTGAGGGGGCTCTTTCCCTGCCAGTTTATAACATTCCAGAATGGCTAGAATGATCCATCTGGAAATGGTCTGCTTAGTTATTGGTAACCCCAGCTTGTGACCTGCGTAACCTACAAACAGCTGGTCTGCCTGTCTTATCCTGGCTAGTCTACTAATCTAAAAACTTAAAACCCTCCTAGGGTCTAGTCTGTGTAACCTCTCTTCCTCTTTCCCCGGGTGAGGAGGAGGATAGAAAGATGGTAGGGTAATCTTCTGAGAGATATGGAATTCAGAAACTACCTTTGGGAGGAAATTAGGCTTCACTTGCAGGACAACTTTGTCTTTGTGAAAGATTGTATGAGGGGGTTTACAAGAAAGAGCTTGTAATTCGCTCACCCTTCTAGCAGATGTAAGTGCTATTAATAAAACAGTTTTAAGGGTAAGGAATCTTAACGAACAAGAATGGACAGGTTCGAAAGGTGTACCCATCAGGAAAGTTAGTACTAAGTTTAAATCCCATAGGGGAACTTGGAATGGTCTTGGGGGATAAACATTGGTTAACCCCTTTAGAAACTGTATTACCAAGGGTAATTTGAAATAGGATGGTTCTTCCGCAGTACGCTTAAAGATAGATAGCGCTGCGAGATAGCCCTTAATGGTGCCAACTTGAAGGCCTGAATTTGCCAAATATAGTAGGAAGGACAAAACCATTGGTGTACCACATGAAAATGGG
Organism: Ambystoma mexicanum; assembly: GCF_040938575.1. Taxonomy (NCBI): domain Eukaryota; kingdom Metazoa; phylum Chordata; class Amphibia; order Caudata; family Ambystomatidae; genus Ambystoma; species Ambystoma mexicanum. The sequence goes on along the minus strand of NC_090941.1, from coordinate 329,935,337 downwards.
TCGATATTCTGTTCTCTACACCAGCTGCAAAATCTGTTCCAACGGCAGCGGTATAAAGACTTTGTTGCTGGCCTCCTTGCCGAAAGCAACACCTCCATAACATCATCAGGGAGGTCCCAATCCTTGTACCTCAGCCGTTCAGAAGCCAAGCGTGAAGGTTGAGGGTTTTGATGTCTGGATGGAGAACCTGACCTCCCTTCTGTGAGAGTAGGTTCTCTCTGAGAGGAAGTCGAATTGGAGGGCAGATGGACAAGTCTAGAAGGTCCGGGTACCACGCTCTCCTGGCTCAATCCGGGGCAATTAGGATAATGGTTCGCCGGAATCTTCTCAACCTCCTGATCATTTGAGGAATGACAGGGACCGGTGGGAACGCGTACAGAAGCGGAAACTCCCAGTCCACTATGAACGCCTCTCCCAGAGCTCCTCTTGGAGGAAATTCCCTTGAGCAGAACAGGTCGCATTTCCTGTTTAGGCTGGTGGCGAACAGATCTACCTGAGGGGTTCCCCAAAGGGCGAAGATCTCTTGAAGGACTTCCTGAGCTAGCTCCCACTCGTGGGCGACTGTGTTCTGCCTGCTCAGAGCGTCCGCTGTCAAGTTCTTCTCTCCGGCTAGGTGAACTGCCGATAGAGAGATTCCTTCTTGGATTGCCCAAAACCAGAGCTGCATCGCCTCTCTGCACAGGGGTAGTGATCCTACGCCTCCTCTTTTGTTGAGGTAATGCATGGCCACCGTGTTGTCCGTCATTATCAGGACGTTCTTCCCTTGTACAGCTGGCAGGAAAGCCTTCAACGCAAGTCTGATGGCTCTCAGCTCTAACAGGTTAATGTGTAGTCTGGACTCCGATGGAGACCAACGACCGCTGATGGTCAAGTCGTTGGCGTGGGCTCCCCACCCCGTGAGTGAGGCATCCGTGACTACTGTTATCTCCGGCCAGGGTTGCCAAAACTGTTCTCCTTTCAGAATGTTCTCCTGACAGGCCCACCACTGAAGGTCTCGAGCCACCCTGCCGGGAACCTGAAGAAGATCTGTCATTCTCCCTGAGAATTGTGACCACTGAGTCCTCAGTGCCCACTGGAGGGATCTCGTTCTCAGGCGAGCCTCTGGCACAAGGAAAATGAAGGATGCCATGAGGCCTAGCAACCTCAAAAAGTCGAAGGCTGGGAGACGTTGGGCATGTTGGAACTTTGTAACCATCTGTAGAATATCTTGAGCCCTCACCTCTGGTGGCGAGGCTTTTCCCAGGGAAGTATCCAGGATCGCTCCTATGAACTGGAGTCTCTGCGATGGTATCATTTGAGACTTCTTTAAATTGAGGGAGAAGCCCAGTTTGTGAAGGGAGTAGCACACGTGATTTAGCTGGATCTGAGCTTGCTCCGGAGAAACAGCCCTGATCAGCCAATCGTCCAGGTAGGGGTAGACGTGAATCCCTTCCCTCCTTAGACTTGCAGCCACTACCGACATTAACTTGGTGAAGACCCTTGGGGCGGAGGTCAGCCCAATGGCAGTACTCGAAATTGATAGTGAGAGTTGCCAATTGCGAACCTCAGGTATTTCCTGTGTTTGAGATGGATAGGCACATGGAAATAAGCGTCCTGAAGGTCCAGAGATACCAACCAGTCCTGAAACTGAAGGGCCTGGAGGATCTGAGAAAGAGTGACCATCTTGAATTTGTCTTTCCTGAGGAATTTGTTCAATTCTCGCAAGTCCAAGATGGGTCTCAGTCCTCCGTCTTTCTTCGGAATGAGAAAGTAAGGGGAGTACCAGCCCTTGTTCCTCTCCGCTACAGGTACCGGTTCTATGGCACCTTTCTCTAGCAGGTCCAAAATTTCCTGCAAGAGGAGCGGATCTGGAGCTTTCTGAGAGCTGATCCCCGGTGGATGACTCTGAGGTATACGTAGGAAAGGCAGGCAGTAACCTTGGGCGACTGTTTCCAATGCCCAAACATCTGACGTGATAGCCTGCCATACCGTCAGATGTTGAGTCAACCTGCCTCCTACAGGTGTCCTGTGAGGGGAGTCCTCAGAGTGGTTTTGGGGCGGCTGATGCAGATGCCGATGGTAAAGAGGCACCTGCTGTTGCTGCGGCTTTAGAATATCTACCCCGTCCACCTCGGGTAGTTCTTCTTTGACCCCTTTGAGCCGGTCGTCCTCTACCTCTTCCGAATGCGGAGTAGAAGCGAAAGGACTTGCCCCTCGCAGAGGTTGCTGTGGGACGAAAGGGAGTCTGACGGATTGCAGCTCCTAGGGATTTTGCTGCAGCTTTTGAAGTTTGCAGTTTCTCTAAACTGTCATCCGCCTTTTTCCCGAACAAAGAAGAGCCATCGAATGGCATGTTCAAGAGCCTGGCTTGCACATCTGGGGCAAAACCCGACTTTCTCAACCAAGCGAATCTCCTGGTTGATGTACTTGCCGCCATTGCTCTGCTGATACTGTCAGCCGAATCAATGCCCGTCTGGAGGGATTCGCACATAGCGTCTTTACCGTCCTGTATAATATTCAGGAACGCATCCCTTTCTTCTCCCTCTGGGATGCAGTCAGCCTCTGTAGAAGCACACTCCCAAAGTGTATGGCTGAACCTAGCAAGGGTGCACGTAGCATTAACAGACTTTAACGCCATGCTACATGCTGAAAAGACTTTCTTTGCCATAGCATCATATTTATTATCGTCCCTGTCCTGTGGGACTGTAGGATAAGCCGTCTTGACATCGGTAGAGGATGCTGCTTGTACCACCAGACTTTCTGGGGATGGATGTTTAGACAAAAACTGTGGGTCTGTGGAAGATACCCTGTACTTTGCAGACAGTTTTTTATTTACTGCTGGTATTACATCTGGGGTTTCCCAGTTTGTCATGATCTTTCTCTGAAGAGCTTTATGAAAAGGCACCACTGGATCCTCTTGTGGGCCTTTGTCAAGAATATCTGTGAGGTCATCTTGCTGGAAAGATTGTGAAGGTGCAGACCACCCCATGAACTCTGTAATCCTGGCCATTAAGGCTCTGTAGGGGGTTTCAGCATGCTCCCCCGGGTCTGGCTTAGCAAGATCCACCTCAGGGGAAGTGTCTAATCCACTTGCCTCATGTAAAGAATCATGAAGATCCTTTAATCTGCGCTCTTCAGAGGAAAATTCCTCTCTAACTGGGGTTACAGGTCCCTGTAACTCAAATGTGTCTTGTTCAGACAAATCACCCTCTTCTAAAATTGAGGATATAGTTCTCAATTGTTCTGAACTCATAAAGGGAGTAAATCCCATTTCCAAGGCAGAGGGTGCCGAACTTGTCATTATTGGCCTCGAAAACGTCGATGCCGACGTCGAAGGCTTCGAGCATGGCGTCGAAAACAGAGGTGGAGGCCTCGAGGACCTCGACAGAATTGGAATTCTACTCGACAATATCGACGCCATCGACGTCGAGGGCCTGGGGATAGTCACTGGATGGGTGGTCACCGTGACTTTTCTTGGCGTCGACGCCGGTGTCGAGGCCGGCGTCGAGTCGACAGACCCGTGTGTCGAAGGTCCCTTCGACAACGGCGTCGAAGACATCGACCTTGACGGAACCTTCGTCGACGGAACCTTCGAGGAAGGTTTGGAGGTCATAGTCCTGCTCGAGGGTTCGAGACGCGCTCGAGAGGTTTCTTTCGCCGGGTACTGCGACTCGCGGCGTTTTTGACCTTCGGGTCTTTCGACCAGAGCATCGCTCTCGGCAGTCTTCGAGGGGGTCGAGGCCGCTTTCTCGAAGACGCTCATCATATTTTTTCGGAATTCCTCCCATTCAGCCCGGGAACTATGTTTCGTGGGGCAAGGGATTCTTTTTGGCGAAACAGAGGAAGAGGAAGACGGAGAAGGGGATCTTCGAAGTCTCCTCTTCGCGTGCTTCGATCTCGAGGAGTGATGAGACCCACTCCGAGACCTGGAGCGCGAATGGTGACGAGGAGACGAATGTCTCGACTTCGTCGACGAAGAAGAAGCTTTAAAAGTCTTACCTTTCTCCAGCTTCCCCCTACGCTCCTTCAGGGCCTTAGCTGTCATGGACATACAGTCCTCGCATTCCGAACAATGGTGTTCAGCTCCCAAGCACCACAGACAATTTCTGTGAGGATCGGTCAACGACATCTTTTTCCCACAATCTCGACATTTTTTGAAGCCGGATCGAGGAGTTGTCGGTTCTGACGAGGAAGCCATCGAGTACGGATCGAATAACTCGAGGTAAATAGGATTAATCTGACTAAGAACTGAGCAACGGTATTCCGAGGCACCGAGTAAGCGCGGAAAAACGGAACTGAGCAACGGACGCTGCGCGCGGCCTTTATAGGCAGGATGACGTCGAGCGTCGATACGGCGGCTGTCGAAGGACATCGACTCGAGGGACGTCGACGCGCAGCGCCCTCTAGAGAAAAAATTTTTCGAGGCCAGCAGAGCTGGAAGGATATATCTAAGATGAGGAATACGTCAGAGGACACAATCCCTTCGAAAGAAGTTTACTTGGACGACGTGGGCTTATATTGGTGCTCTGATGAGCAAAGGGAATGGTTGAATAGGCCACTCACTTTGGAGGAGGTAACTGGGGCCATTAAATCGCTGAAAGGGGGGAAATCTCCAGGCCCGGACGGCTTTACTGCCGAATTTTATAAATGCTTTGCCGATAAGCTAGCGCCGCACCTATTGAGGGTCTACCAGCGGGCGGTGTCTGAGGGGCGTCTCCCTGAGTCCCTACGGGAGGCGGTGGTGGTTGTGTTGTTGAAACCTGGGAAACCAGCCCACGATTGTTCCTCATATCGCCCGATTTCGTTGCTCAATCTTGATAATCAGATATTAGCCACGGTACTGGCTGATAGGTTGGCGCCGTTGATGTCTGTGATGGTAAGGGCCGATCAAGCAGGATTTATCCCGGGATGGTCCTGTCGTTCGGGTTGCGAAGAATGTTTGGTCTGATGGCGGCGCTACCCTCGGAAGAGCCGGTGATAGCGGCCCTTTTGGATGCTAATAAAGCATTCGATTCTGTAGAGTGGCCATATCTCTTTTCGGTTCTGAGGTGGTTAGGGTTGGGGAACATGTTTATTTCTTGTATATCCTTGCTATACAAGGATTCAGTTGCTAGGCTTAGGGTGAATGGGCTTACTACTGAACCTATCTCACTGGCGCGTGGTACACGCCAGGGGTGCCCGATGTCCCCATTGTTGTTCGCCCTGGCGATCGAGCCTTGGGAGGAGCGGGTGAGAGACCAACATATACACCGAGGTGTTCAACTGTATACTCACCGGGTGGTAATTTCATTGTACGCGGATGATATGGTTATGTTAATTCGTCAACCAGAGACCAACTTGGACCCGATTAGGAGGGATGTTTTGCTGTTCGGGGAGGTATCTGGGCTTACAGTTAACACTTGTAAATCGGTTATTTTCCCGTTGACGGCGCCGGTGACCCAGTTTTCTGATAATTGGGGGTTTCAGTGGGAGCTGGTTAGTACCCGATATCTAGGGATTGTAATAGCAAGCGAGAAAGGGGTGGTTTACCATAGGAATTATCTGGAGGCGCTGGAGTCGGCTAAAATGGCACTGCTCAGGTGGGGTCGCTTCCGCTTAACCTATATGGTAGGATTTCGGTGATTAAGATGGTCATCCTCCCTAGGTTTCTCTATGTATTCCTGAATGCTCCGATTCCAGTGCCTAGGAAATCCTTCCGGGATGGTCGGGCGGCGGTACTAAATTTTATGTGGGCGGGTAAACACGCCAGGGTATCCTGGAGACAGTTGGTGGCGCCGGTCCGGGAAGGTGGACGTTTCGGAATGGAGGCAGAGCAACATGTGGAAGTGGAGAGGGCGCTTGCGTCCCCCGCCTTACCGTGGGCCGTTATCCTTTTGGCACCAAGCCGGCCGGGCACACCCCGGGACATGGTCGCTCTGACGTGCAGGTCCTGGTCTCGCCTGGAGCGGAAAACAAAGGGGGAGGCAATATACTCTCCGGAGCTACCGGTCATATTTATCCCGGGTGTCCCCCTGACCAGTGAGAGGAGGTATGTTACTTTGATGAAGAGGCTGAGAGTACACAAATTTGGGGATCTGTTTCCGGGCGGCCGGTTTATAACTCTTGATCAGCTGAAAGAGAGGGGTTGCTCTCTGCATTGGACGTCTTTCTATATTTTAGGCTGCGGGTGGTATTGAAGCAACTATTTCCGTCGTTCCCTGCACAACCTTGCATAAATGATATGTTGGATAAGCTGATACGAGGGGAGGTGGGACGCCGGGTGTTATCTGAATTGCATGCAGCGGCCGTTCAGGGTGAGCTGAGGGCTGTGACCACATCACGGGAGCGGTGTGAGCGGGAGCTAGGCAGAGAGATACCAGGGGCCGTATGGAGCTATTGCTGTGAAATGACTAGAAAGGGGGCGGTCTGCACTAGGTTTAAACTGATTCACTAAGTTTTTACATCAGTACTTTTACTCTCCTGTTCAACTGAAAAAATATTTTCCCCAGCGGTCTGATGCCTGTGTCAGGTGTGGGTCGTCCAATGTGGGGGTTTTACATGTGGCATGGGAATGCGAAAGGCTGCACGGTACTGGACTCATGTCTTTGGTGTGCTCGGGGGCATAGTGGGAAGACAGGTGGACCTTGATCCTGTGATGGCCCTACTGGGGTATACCAAGTTGCTACCTGCTGGGACCAGGAAGCTGATGGGCCTTCTCCTGATACTGGCGAAGCGTAGAGTGGCTATGGAGTGGGGCGGGGAGAACAGTCCTAAGGTGGTCCAGTGGGGAAAAAGACGTTTTGTACTATTATGATATGGACTCTAGGTGGGGGGCGATGCAACCTCAGTGGGGAAGGGACCGCAAGATGTGGGACATTTATATTTCATATCTTCTTCGACAATCGACTGCGGTAACTGCCGGACTCTCCTCGCCATAGACCGCTGGCATAGCGCTCTTCATGGGGGTGGTGGTCCTGACTGCGCCGGGGGAGAGCGGGAGAACCTGAGTGAGAGGGGAGGCACACCAAGTCGGTTGTACTGCTGAGATGCGGGTGGTCGGGTTGTTCTCCATGCACTTGGGGACCTGCAATTTAAACTGTATTGCTGCCATGTTCTTTAATCTGCTGCTTGTCAACCTCCTTCCATTGCTGTACCTTCCGGCAGTCACGGGAGGGTTGGATGGGTGGGCGAGAGCGTTGGATTGTTATTTGAAATGTTAATAAAGAAAGTGTTAAAAAAATAAAAACTGTCCGTTGGGAACAGACAATCAGAAGGAGAGCAGAACGGACAAGTGACTGAGGTGTTGTATAAACTTTGACATTGGGACTTGAATATAAGATAGGGCAATGTAAGCTGAGAAATGAGCTTTGTTTTGAGCGGGAAGATACGGGTGGGCATAGCGTAATAGTGCATAATTGCGGGAGATACAGTGGACTCACTCTTATACCCCTATAGATATTTTAGTTGGGTTACTGGTAGTTTGGTAACCCCTTGCTGAGTTCCTAGTACCGGCTTTGCCGAGAAAGGACTAAATGCGGGATAGTCTGAGATCCAGGGATGGAGCTGGGAAGCAGTTGGGAATGGGAAGGGTGGGGGGCGGTTGGGGAGTTGGGGGGTTTGCAGTGGTATTAGTTAGGAAGCGAGCTTACGTCCATGTGCCGCTGCACAAGATGCAGGAGATAAAGGAGGACAGTGGGGGGACTGGGTATGGATGAAAGATGGGAGACCTTAAAATAGTTAGCTGGAATGTCAGGGGGCTCAACAGTTACTTGAAGAGGAATAAGATCATGATGTACCCGAGGAGGCAGAAAATAGATATCGCTCTACTACAGGAAACCCATCTAACGAAACAAAAACAAGAGGTGATAAGGAAGAAATGGAAAGGGACCACCGTGGGGCAACGTATTCGGCATATGCCAGAGGGGTAATTACCTGGGTAGCACCACATGGTCCCTTTCAGTTATTGCAGTCCACAGAAGAGTCTGATGGGAGGATGGTGGCGGTACAGGGATTGATAGAAAACAGAAGTCTGTATTATTAACACATATGCCCCGAACCAAGATACTGTGGCCTATTTCAAGACCTTATATAGTAAAATAAGCCTGAACCTGGGGGGTGCGGTTATATGGGGAGGCAACTTCAACTGTACGCTGGATCCCAGGGTGGGCAGGTCAGACGGTAAATTAGACAAACCCACCCCTGCAGCTAAAACCTTGAGGACCCTGTTGGGAGACTTTAAGTTGGAAGATATATGGAGGATACACCACCCATATGACAGACACTATTCGCATTACTCGGCCCCACATAATTTGTATACACGGCTAGATTATATATGTTTGCCTCTCCTGAGAGGACAGGAGAGATAGTGCAGACTGAATATAAAGCGAGGGTCCTCTCAGACCACTCACCACTGGTCTTAACATGGCAGGATCAGGCCCCTAGACCTAGGATCCCAAAGTGGCGGCTCAGAGCCGAAGCATTGAAAGACACAGTGTTCAGAGGGGACCTGAGGGAGGAAATTGTAGAATACTTCAAAAAGAACACTAGAGGCGTAGATTCGGCCGGCACCCTATGGGAGGCATTTAAGGTGGCGGTGAGGGGATCAGCGATAGCAAATATAAAGGGCTGCAAGGAGGCATACTGCAAGAGTTGCAGAAGGCAGAGGAGAACCATAAGGCAGTCATGTGCAGAAGTCAGGACTCCCTGGAGGATGCCGAAACTATAAGCCAATTATGGCAAGAATGTGAAGGGCACTGAGATAGACCATGCAATTTAAATTACAAGAAATACAGAGGCGCAGCACGCTGGCAGGGACAAGTCAGGGAGGTTGTTAGCATGGTTGTATAAAAGCGAGATACCCAAACCAACGATCAGAGCAATACAGGGGGAGGGAGGACAGACGCTTCATACCCAAGAGGGCATGAACAGAAAGTTCAAGTTCTATAAACAATTGTATGGAGACACAGACGGGGGCGAATGGGGTGAGATAGTGAAAACACTAGAGGATATTGGCCTACCCAAATTGAGTGCTGAAGAGAGAGGGAACCTAGACGCCCCAATCAAATTGGAGGAACTAGAAGCAGTGATTGAGGAATTACCCACCATCAAGGTCCCGGGAGCGGACGGACTCCATAGCGAGTTCTATAAAACATATAAGACGGAAGTGCTTCCCTCGCTACTGGCAATGTTAAATGAAGCTTTCGAAACAGGGATATTGCCAGAATCCCTGAGAGAGGCGATCATCATTCCGATTCTTAAACCTAATAAGCCGAGCATGGACTGCAGGTCATATAGACCGCTATCCATGCTGAACAAGGACAGCAAGATACTCACGGCTGTGTTGGCGGTAGATTGCGACAGGTCATAAGCAAATTTATACATCCTGATCAGACCGGATATGTTCCGCACAGAAGCATATCCGACAACCTTGGGAGGCTCCACCGGGTCCTAGAGCAAAACAGAAGGAGATGCGCAGGAAGTCGCAATTGTCTCATTAGATGCAGTGAAGGCCTTCGATTCTGTTAAATGGCCTTGGTTGATAGCAGCCTTAAAGGAATATGGAATAGGGCCCGGGTATCTGAAGTGGGTGAAACTATTATATAGCTCACCACTAGCCAGAGTCAAGACGGGAGCGATTATTTCAGAGAGGCGGCAACTCAGCAGGGGCAAAAGACAGTGATGCCTTTGGTCTCCGATGCTGTACATTCTCGCACTGGAACCCCTAGCGATATACCTGAGGCAACAGTACGAGGAGGTAGGGATTTTCACGAAAGGAGGGCCACACTTAATATCATTGTATGCCTATTATATGTTGTTATACTTGAGGTACCCGGAGGAAAACTTGCAATACATTTTAGAAGTACTGGAGCGATATGCGTTGCTCTCTGGCATCGCAGTTAATCCTAAAAGGTTGTGTATATTCCCCCTGGGGAGATATAAGGGGATTCCGCGAGAACACTTACCTATACTACAAATACCCTTGGAAACCAAAACTTTTAGATACCTAGGGATTGATATCTATCACGCGGTGGAGGATGAACACAAACATAACACAGAGAAGGCAGTGGCAAACATGGAGAATAGCATGAGATTCTGGGCTAAGCTCCCTTTGGCCATGGTAGTGAGGGTGGCGTCGTTGAAGATGGTTTTATTGCTGAGGCTGATACACATTTTGGGAAATATACCATACAAAATACCCAAGCAATTCTTTGTTAAACTTCAGAGCATATGCAGAGGCTTCATTTGGCATAATATCAGGAATAGAATAGCCCTGTGGAAACTACAGAACACTTACGATAAAGTGGGCATAAAACTTCCCAACTTTGAGATCTATCACTTGGCCAGCCAACTACAATATGTGGCTAGGTGGCTAAGAGAAGACTCAACAACAGAGTCCAGACTGCTGAGGTCTGAATGTACTCCATTTTTCTTGAAAGAATGGATATGGCTGCCTAAATCAGAGCTAAAAGGGCATCTGGGAATGCTGGAACTGGGATGGAAGATGTGGCGGAAGGCTTGTCAGGCCATGGAGAACCCGACTCCGTGTTCTCCGCAAGTGCCGCTAGTGGCATTGCCCAGAGGGGATGAGCAACTGAGGCAGACTATTCGTAATCATTGGGAACTGGTGGGTATCGCAACAATGGGAGATATATGGCAAGATAGGAAGATAATGCACTGGTAGAGGAAACAGGTCTACACCTAGGGCAGTATATCACATACACCATATTGGTGCAGCAGGCGAGAGAAACATGGTCTGAAATAGAAGACCAACCTGATACGGCCATAGAAACAATGTATGATAACACAGAGGGGGGGCATGAGGTTTCCCGAATCTAGAACTGTTGATGTCCAGAGTGGGGAAGGAAGTGACCCAGCTAATACGGGATTGGGAAGAGGAAGTAGGGGAACTCATGAATGATGTGCTCTGGGAGAGGGCTCAAAAAGGTACCATAAAAAAAGTGTCCAGGAACGCGAGGCTGCAACAAACCCAGCTATACGTAACCAACAGAGCGTACATGACCCCGCCAGAGGATTGCTCGATTCAAGAGCGCAGAAATACAAACATGTCCCAAATGTGGGGAAGTGAATGCAGGATTGATGCATATGTTCTGGGCATGCCCGGAAATTAGAAGTTTCTGGGAAGAAGTAGCCCACCGATTGACAGGGAAAGGGATCATGCTAGACGTGTAATCTGTGTGGGCATGTATGGAGGGGGTTTCCCTAGACCACGCAAACTAAAACACGTGAGCAAACTTAAGGACCTGGTTTATATACTTGCCAAGCGCAGAATTGCCATGGGTTGGAAGGCATGAAACAGACCAAAAGTAGAGGTTTGGTGGAATGATCTCAAGAAATGGGCTGGAGGAAGAAGCAGATACGCTGATGGCCTGGAGGCACTTAGTGGCCACACCGTCTGGGTCCACCCAGGTATGCCCAAGTGAACATGATACCTCCGGGAATACAGAGAAGGAAGTACCCCTAGTAGATATAATGGCAGTAGGCGAAGTGGAGTAGGCTCAAGTTAGGGGGGAGGGTAACGGGTAAGCAGCGGTTATGTTTCAATATGGTACAGGATGCTTAAAGATGTACAACATGCACTGCTAGATGTGTTTTTCTTCTTGTTGATTAGATGTTGTAAAAGTTAATAAAAATTGTTTTAAAAAAACAGTAGGATCCCATTGTGGTGTGACATATGCTGAGTTTAACAGCCGGTGTTGGACAGTCGAAAGTAAATAAACAATGTGCTTCGTTTTTGAAACAGCTGCATCTCAGTTTCTATTGACACAGTCACCTGTTGAATGTAAATCGGCTTAACAGTCTAGTGGCTGCACAAACACTAAGTGCCTCTAAACAAAATGCAGACGACACCATTGCGTAGAGAGGATTTGTTCCAATGAAACAGGGATGCTATAGTTGCATTTAGGATGCGCACCTGAACGAGTTGATGATGGCTAATGTGAAAGTAAGCGCTTCTAGCGTTGCTGAACTCAGTGCCTTCATATAAGATATTAGAAGAATATACAGTTGTCGACAATGCTCATTCACATTTTTAGATGCTTTCATCCAATTGAATAAGTTATGTTTTGGCCCACTGATAGCTGCAGCTTTTCTAATTAAGAGAATTTGGTTCCAAAACAAATAACTTTGAAGTTAATTTCCGAATAAATCGATATACTATACACCAGGTAATATAGTGAATACAAGTATTGCTCATTTATCTTGTAGTTGACAGTCTCCAGTTTCTCTAGGCATTGAGAAACTGGAGACTGATAACACCATGGAACCTCACTTAGGAGTTACCATGTACTCATTCAAGTTTAGGCATTTTTTTTACGTTTTACATGTATGTAGCGTGTACTGTAGAGGGCCTTATTACACAGTCCCCCCCCATCCCCCGTTTCTCTTTTCTTCCCTCCCTCCGTCCTAGACCTTTTTATGTCTTAATGAAGACCAGGATTTGTGCATTCTGTTGAAACTAGTACCCCATAAAGTTAAAGAATGTTTGGCTGCCGTATTTCCACAATACCGAGCAGCACTTGGGTATCTGTAGGAAGATGTGTAATGTAAGGTTCACTAGTTGGCAGATTCTATATTAAAGTTGGAGGTGAAGGTTATTCTTTGTACCTATGCAGTACTTTCCTTAAGGGAACTTGAAGGCACAGGCTCATATGTCCAGTAGCAACTAAGACATTTATTTATTTATGATTTATAGAGCGCAAACTATGGCCCGAAGGCATCAAGGCGCTGGGAGGGAGCAGTTTAACAAAAAGAGAACCTACAGCCTAATGAGCAGTAAAGGAACCAAAAAGATGAGCCTTTAAGAGTTCCTGAAGGGAGGGTATGCAGTCTGGACTCTCAAATGGAATGGCAGGGCATTCCATACGGGGTGGCCGGGAGGGAGCCAGTACTGCGAAGGATCAACCACCCAAGCGCTTGCAACGAAATTTAGGAATTTTCTGTAGGATTTGAGTTTCCGACCAGAGATTTCTAGCGGGATGATACCTCACCAATTTATTTCTCAAGTAATGAGGCCCCACATTATGGAGAGCGCGATGCACAATATCTTGAACTCAATCCTCGCTCCCACCGGCAACCAATGGAGCTGGAGAAGTAAAGCAGTAGAGGAGGTCAGGCGCAGAGCTCGGAGAGCAAGTCGGGCCGCTGCATTTTGAAGAACTTAGTCTATGGATTTGATACTTCGGTTGCCCCAAGCTGATACCATTACAGTAATCTACAGAGCCCATTATTGAAGAGGTTACAAGTGTGGTGCGATTTTCGAGAGGAAGCAAAGGGAAGATTTTACGCAGGGCTTTCAATTTTCCAAACCCCGCCCCACAAATGGCAGAAATGTGGGCTTCACGCGACCTATCAGGTACAGGTTTTACACCCAAGCTTTTTAACATAAGCACAAGGTACTGGGTAGGGGCCTAGGGATTCTGGACAGTATTGTGCATTCCAGAGAGCACTTCAGTCTTACTGCCATTTAACTGGAGCCAGTTAGCTGCCATCCAAGAACCCACTCTCTCCAGGCAATTGCGCAACTGACTGAGAGGCGTGCTCACAGAAATAGTCCAGAGTCTCACATAGAAGCCAGTTGTATATTAGGGAGGTTTTCAAACATGTGTGTCCATATGTACTTTAATAAGTATAATGTTGATGTATTTCATGTCTAATTTTTATGTAATGTAGGAATTGAATATTATGATTGTCTGATTAGACGTGATATGTTATTTTGTCGTTTTTAATGGGACGTCTGATTAAACGCGATATGTTAAAATGTCTGTTTTTGTGGGACACCATTTTGTCATGAACACAATGGATTATGTATTTTCAGAAGGTATGGGGAACTGTATGAATAGCTTGTCACATGTACTGTATTGTTATTCTATACTATTATTGCATACCTAACCGATGTCTCTTTGCTGCAGATTCCAAGGACATCAGAGCATGGGATGGGGCAGACCTAGCACAATGCTTCTACTTAAGGTATGATGTAGGTCTTAGGGCATTGAGTGCAAGACATTTCCCACGTCTTCAAATGCTAACAAAATCACCACTGGGCCGGACCAGGGAAATCCTCCAAGCCAGCAACACCTCATCACACATCCTGGTGAATCATAGTGACTTATTTGCCTTCACCCCTTTCCTCTTATGCTCATACTGGCTTTCAACAAAATAAAGCAAGGGTGTGGGAGCCCCTCTATCAAGAACATAGATGGTTCAAATCTGTTCTATGGACTTTCATCCATTCAGGAGGGTCTGCAGCCACGTTTTAGCTTACTGGACCCTTCACAGAGGAGAAAAATACATTTGCGTATCATTCTGGTCACACTCACAAGGACAGTCCCACACCGAAATGCTAAGCAATTCTCGTCTGAACAAGAGTACCATCAGCAACCCCAAATGTCTGTTTTGGCCTTGTTGGGTGTCCCAAGTGTGTTGAAGCTGAGCCTCTTTAAGACACAGTGAGCAAGGGGCCTGCATCTGGATTACCCTGTGTTATTTAAGGTGAAACCCCAAGTTTTACAAATTAAGCAAGGGTGTGGGACCCCTCTGAGAACGAACATGTTTGAAATAACCTGTTCTATGTAATTTCTTCCACTCAGGCGTGTCTACAACCATGTTTTAGCTCACTGCACCCTTCACAGAGGAGAAACTCATTTACATATCAGTCTGGTCCCACCCAAAAGGGCAGTCCAGCACCGAAATTCTAGGCATTTCCACTGTTGTATGTGGAACTTGAGCAGACCACCTTAAAGAAGATACAACCTTAAGGGTCAGAAGGAAGGGATTTGCACAGGGAATGAAGGAAGGCAGAGGAGGAGCTACTAAAGCCCGGGACAATAACCTGTAGAGGGACAATAAAGGTTAATATATATTTGGCTCCATCTCTCCTTTGGGCCCTCCGCCCACACTGATCCTCAAGCATCGCTCGGTCCATCCTCGCACACCACAACATCTGGCGACAAAGGGAAACGAGCCCCCACGTGGGACGACACTGTTTTAGGAGCATCCATCCGCTTACAAGGAGACAAGAAAAGGGTGTTCTGCCCTACGCTGATCTCAGCGTCCAGAAAAGGAAAGGATTTTCCGCCCTCTGCCGATCCCAACGTCCAAGGCACAAAGAAAAAGGAGCAACGGGAAGACCCATTCAGCCAGTTTCATCCCCTCCTTGCAACAGAAGAGAACACACTCTACCGATCGTGGCATACATTAAGGAACTTTGAGGTCCGCGAACAACGACAATCCGCTGTCCACAAGAAGGCATCCGCCATCCAGAAACAGTAATCATTGCAGGCACTTTGCTATCCCAGCGCCTCAATGGCAACCCACCACAACACATTACTGGCAATTCTCCTAACCGACAAGCCGCCACAGTACTGACAACCTGCAGACCATGGGTGCCACAACAAAAGATTTGTTTTCTGCCGAACCAGCACCACATAAGTTTAACCGGATAAGGCGCTGCCCGCGAGTAACCACCCACCACTTGCATATGCAGGAGCTCCCTGCGAGGGGTCAGAAACAAGAGATGGAGACGCAGGTATAGTTTTCTCAAAGGTTGTCATTTGTATTAAATACAAAAGCGGCGATACAAACGCCTATCTTTCCCTAACAAGGATGTCCCTGCCCAACAAACTAAGGCTAATGAAAAATGACCAAGGGTCCTAAAGGTATCTGACGCTCACACTAACGTACACAACAAAATTATACTAGGTTTGTTTGGCTGTCTTAAATCCCACAAAATACCATATCAATTAGAACTCAATAGTTGTGACCAGCAATCCTTGTGACCAGGGGTGGGTTCCTTGCCTCTGGATCAATTAAGGAATATTTAGACCAAAGTTCAGTTTCAAGAAAGTTCGATGAAATAAAGTTCTGTTCAATGTTACAGCTTACAAACTCTTTTTCATCCAATATCCTTTCACTTGACAAAGTGATCATCTCTCTTCCAAAGGCGTGCTCACAATATAAAGCAACTGTTAATGTTGCCACAACCTCCTGCTTGGAAAACAAAAGTCTTCCCCCTCCAAACAAATTCACAAAATCAAAATGCAAGTGTTCTTTTTGCAAAAGGCCAAACACTTGTTAGTGCATCATACTTCTTCAAAAGAAACACTTTAGTCAGGATGGTTCAACAAACACAGAATGCAACAGTTTATCGAGACCAGGTTACGAGTATACTTCTTTTCCACCACAACCTTTTACCTCAACCACATTACTTCTTCATATACTCGCCTGCCAGGACCAACTAAAATGTGTCCCTCTCCTGGTGTACTCGCCTGCCAGGATAAAACTGCCACTATTACAATGTGTACTCTGTGGTAGCGCGTGTTCCAAACTCTCCACACTAGAACCATATGTGAGGTGATTTGAATCAACAACTGCTCCTCTTGACAGTCTTTTGGCTTTTAACAGAATGCGTTACATTTCTTCCCAAATTGATATTCCGCAAAAGTATAATGGTTTCTTGCTTTAGGCAATGCAGGTTACAGTTCTCTCCCGCTTGGTCTCTCATACAAGGAGGGCTTTGCTTCTGCAGACTTGGTTTTCAGGCTGTGCAACCACTCGGCTGCTGGCAATGCTGGTTACAACTGTCTCCCACTTGACATCTCTTTCTGGGAGAGTTGTATGCAATTTGTCTTTGTATCATTCTTCTCTGGCTTTGGTAATTCTGATTAAAATTGTCCCCCGTTTGGAATCCCTCATTAGGAGAGTTGCGCCCTGTTTGCCGTAATTCAATGGTTCAGTATTCAAAATACTTATTCTCACCTAGCCCCGGGGTCAGCAGCTTCAAGCCAACTCACCTGTATGCCTTTGCGTCTCTTTCTGATTGCTGGTGTTGCTGCAGGTCTCTTCGGGACCTATTCTGCTTTGGACAGCTCCTGTTGATATGCTGCAGTGTGCACCTAACCTTTAATGGAATCCTCACAGCTTCGCACAATCCAGTACAAATTCAATGCCGGAGCATTTAACTGCATGTCAGGAGCTTCTTTCCGCACACAGATTGGCTTGCTTCAGCTTTGCTTCCCAGTGTGCGTCCTCTGCATGGCCCTGTTTTCCCCGACTTCTGCCACATCTCCAACACAGTGTCCTGCTGCCGCCACAATGCCGACATCAGCTTCAGAGTCTCCCGGCTGCTGCTGCTCTTGCACCGGAAAGGCCTTTACATTTTTAAAAGGTCCTGCTCAGGTGCTTTCCAATTAAACAACTAGACCGCTCATAACACTTCGTGGACTTTGAGCCCCTCTTCCTCGTCTCAGTAGCATGGGCAGTATGGGACTTGAAGCCCAAAATGTTCTTGTTTATTAGTTAACCCAATCTGATTGGGTAACAAGAGTGTTAATACTTAGGGAAGATTATTAAAAGGAGTTGATTGTTCTCCTTTGGGTTTAGGACCTCGATATACAGCAGAATCAGAACATCTAGAAATTATAATATTAACTTCCAATTCCCCTAGTGTACCATTTTCATGCTTATTAGAAAGGTCTTCAGGTTTAGTACTCTGGTTATCTCTGGGTAATTCTGGGAGAGGGAACTGTACAATGTCAGCATGCCATTAGATATTGAGGCATCAGAGAAATCCCAACCTCAGAAGAGAATGAATACCGCGTCTCTCCTAATGCAGTCACCACTTTCCCTTGACATCTGTCAGCTTTAGGCTGGGGTTTAGAGATGGCTTTGCAGGATTCATCACATCCCCTATTGACACACCGCTGATTCTGGCAACAAATACTCTGCTGATACCAGCATAAATAAATAGCTGCCCACCACCAACTGTTTGCCAACCGAGGCAGAAAGGCTCGGCCAATCCATATTGCACTGCATTAACGGCTCTCCTCTGCCGGGGCAAAAACAAGAAACTCACCGGCCTCCCGGCTAAAGTGCATCCGCCAAGCCCAACTGCAGCACAGAAAATAAAGCCCACCCTACCTGGCCATCCGCAGCTCGAGGCTGTAGTGCATAGCTCTCTGCTTCCCGCTCACCGCACCGCCAAGGCAGCACACCGCACTCCTACGCCTGCCCCACAAACGGAAATACTGAGCTGTCCTCATCGCTCAAAGAAGTGCGCTGCTGCGAGGACCCAGTCACTCACACCCGCGACTCCTACCTCCACTACAGGTAGCCACATTAGTACACTCCACCAGCCGACCTGGCGAGGAGACAGAGGGCGCCCTAGGAGCCCCCCTCGGTCATGCACCAAATACCAGGGCCAAACAAGGACTGAGCGGTGTCTCCACCATGAACAGGATCATCAACACGCTTCCCAGTGCAAAAGCAGCCCAGACAACACCCTCTACCTCTGGTCACCACTGCATCCACACTCCAGGCATACTGACCAGAGTCAGTCACTCCCTTCACCCGTGACGCTCTGTCACACTCAATTGGCCACAGGTTGCCGCTTCCATGGTCTGGACACCATTCACCTGCAGCAAAGAGAGCAACAGAGAGGCCTGTGTGGGAGATACCGGGGGACCGGTATCGTGAGGAGGCAGCCGTGGGTCCCGAGAGGAAGCCGGGACGCCAGCAGATGTCCTAGAAGACCTGTGAAGCCCAAGGCGTGTCGGGCTGTTAGGCTGCTGCAGGTGTGGGAGCCTCCATTGTCCAGATAAAGCAGCTAGTGCTGCGAGCAGGGGAAAACGGAGAAAGGATGCTGTCCGCATCCAGGGAGGAAAGCAGAGCTGCCCGCTTGCCTGTGAAGCAGAATGATGATAATGATGTGTTATTTATATAGCGCCTTAATCCAAAGCGCTTTACAGAGCATATACTTACATAGAAATGAAGGTGCGTAGATACCGGAGGAGGAATGGCAAGGACTGGTGAGTGGAAGGAAATGTCACGGGGCACTCCTAGGGTCTACGCACGAATATCAAAGTGCTGTATGGTATATATTGAAATCCGAACTGAATGAACACTTGAAATAAAGCAAAGATACACATGTTGAATATCAAATTGAAGGAAACTTTATGGGCAAAGCCAATATCTGATGAAAGGAAAAACAGAAAGTGACCACTTGAAAACAAGTTATGAAAAAGAGAGCAAGTATGAAAGAGTGCAACATGAAGGTGGAGCATGAATAGGACCACAACAAAGAAAACTTTATGAATGGACACAATGCAGCAAGACTAATGACTGGCAAGACATGTGTGACACGTTATGTCAAAGCCAAGAGGCTAACCAGAAGAGTGGGAAGCTGCACATAGTTTCTCCTTGTCGGCCTCTTGGCTCTAAATGAATGTGAATCTGTGCACAGGGGCAAGTGCAGAAGAACCTGTGTAGGCTGGAGTGGCTAGGGCTCCTGGTTGCGCGACCTGTGATGGGTAGACTGTGTGGTCTGACAACTAAACCTAGACCAGCAGTGAGCCCTAAACTGTGGAAGTCAAAAACATGTGAAAAAAAATCAAGGAGCAGCATTGTGAGTGAACCGGTAAAATGAGCCAGAAGGAGGGACAAGTGGACCTAGATTTGTGTTGAACTTTTGAAAGATTGAAGCCAGCACAAGTTGCTACGCTGAAATCTTGGGGAAGGCAACCCTGAAATTTGATGTACTGCAAATACTGTCTTGAGGATGGAGCCTCAAGACACCTTTTTGTTTGAACCGTGCTGCATTGAACTTGGGGAAGGGAACACGAGGAATGTGTGGAACTATATTGCCTTGAACTTGGAAAAGGTAATCTTGAGACTTTTGTGGAACTTTCTTGAACTTGGGGAAGGGGAGGTAAAAATGAGGCTAAGAGCTGGAAGAAGCTTTAAAATTGGAAGCTGCTCTGCATTTAATTTATTGTGTAATGTATATAATCCTGATGACTGTCGAATAAAGGTTTTTGAAATTAAATGCATTTAATAAAACCCTCAAAAAACCATACTACGAAAGTTAGTTGAGCAGGATGGCAAGAACTGGGGTGATATATTACCCTGGGCCTTGTCTGCAGTCCGGAAAACCCCTCCGGCCTCGACCAGATTTTCCCCTTTTTCAAACTCCTTTATGGATGAGAAGTGCGGGATGTCCTGGATATGTTGAGAGAAACATGGGACGAGAGAGAGGAGGCCCAGATTACACTTTCTGAAAATAGGTTGAAAGAACACATGACAGCTGTTAGATCTTTAGTCAAGACTCATGGTTAAAGCACAGGAACAACAAAAGACCTCCTATGATAGAAAAGTTGCACTGAACTCCTTCTCCATAGGTCAAAAGGTGCTGGTACTATTGCCTACTTCTGAAAATATGCCGGTATCCATACAAGGTACTGGAACAAACGGGTCCCTGTAATTATAAAATCTCAGAACCCGACCGCCGTCTTAAAACCCAAGTCTACCACGTGAACCTTTTGAAGGAATGGAAGAAAAATTCTTCAGAGTCCCAGGCTACAATATATCCTGTCTTCTACCCGAACACACAGAAAGCAAAGCCTTAATTTCACGTGACCTCAGAAACAATAGAAAACAAGATTTATATGATCTCATCAGGAAATTCACTGATGTGTTTCGAGGTGCCTGAACGAGTGAAGGGTATTTATCACATCTGCACTCCCGTAGGTAAAGTGGTGCACTTGAAACCTTATCAGTGACCTCAAGCTAGAAGAGAGCATCATTTAGGAAGTCAAAAACATGCTAGAGGCTAACATCATCAAACATTCCAATAGCCCTTGGTCTTGCCCCATCATGTTGGTGGCAAAATCCAATAGAAGTTGGAGGTTTTGTATAGATTCTTGAAAGGTGAATGCCATCTCTGCCTTTGAGGCTTACCGCAGGCATGTATAGACGACCCGATAGATCGGCTGGGTAATGTGGTCTACCTTTCCACGATAGATCTCACAAAAGGGTATTGGTAAGTTCCTTTGCACGAGCCTGATAAAGAGAAAACTCCCTTTGCCGCTCCCATAGGGTTGTATCTCTTTAAAGTCCTCACTTTTGGGCTGCATTGTGTTCCAGCAACATTCCAAAGACTGACAGATAAATTCTTACAACCGTACTCGGAATTTTGCAGAGCCTATATGGATGACATTGCGATACATAGCAGAACATGGGAAGATCATTTGTACCACCTTTATACACAGAGATCATGAAAAACAGGACTGACCGCCAATCACAAAAAGTGCAAACTGGCTGAATATGCAATAAAGGATTTGGGGTTCTTTGTGGGTCACAGCACTGTCCAACCACAACAAGAGAAGGTTAGGGCTGTTCTCGATAAACCCACTCCAAAAACGAAAAGATCTAAGGGCCTTTTTGGGACTAATCCAGTACTACCGCAGATTTATTCCACATTTCTCTAGCAAAATATATAGACTGATAGACAAATTGAAAAATGCCGAGCCCCAAAAGATCTGGTGGGAAGAGAAAGATGAAATTGGTTATACAACCTTAAAGCAAGCCCTATGCCAAAGCCCCATTTTAAAATGTAAAGATTTCTCCAAAGAATTAATCCTGCAGACCGATGCTTCGTAAATGGGATTAGGAGCTGTCCTGTCACAAAGAACACCCAATTCTATACATTAGCAGAAAGCTCTTCCCCAGAGAGAAAACTACTCAGTCATTGAGTTAGAGGCATTGGCAATCAAGTGGTTCGTGACTCACCTAAAGTATTATCTTTTGGGTCGTAGGTTTTGCCTAATAACCAACCACTCTCCTCTAATTTGGATCAGTCTGAGGAAGGAATCCAACCCTCGGGTAATGCAGCGGTTCCTGGACCTTCAACCATATTGCTTCACAGTTGAACACCAGAAAGGCTGAGAGCAAGGTAGCGTGGACTTCCTCTCCCAGTTTCCCTGTGAAGCACCCCGGTCCAACCTGCATTGGGGAAGGGTAGGTTAGAAACCTGATAGTATCCTCACTCCTACTCCCCCTGGATCTTCTTCTCAGGTGGTCAGGGAAAGGTCATTGCTCTTGGATCCTGACCCAATGAGCAATGAGAGGGGGTCACCTGGGTGGAGGGTCCTTGGGGTTTGGGGTGCCCGCAGGCACGACATGGTATCTCCCTTTCCTTGTTCAAAAACAACCGAACCCTCCCCGTCCTTTATAGGCTACTGTAAAACATCTCCCTTTATTTCTCCACATTTGACCTCAGACAGTACTGGGCTGAGGAAGAGGCGACTAGCAGTGCTGAACACTAAAAACCTAATTTCACCACTCTAGTAATGGGACGAAGAAGATGCCGGTAGAGAGCTTTAAAAAGGTCAGGCATGTCTCTTTCCCTATAGTCAGGCAAGCCCAATTGAGAATCCACACCTGCAACCTGTCAAGTGTTTATACACCTGCAAGGTATATGAAAAGAGAGCCAAAGAGCAGCAAAGAAAGCAACAGGGAGGCCTGTGTGGAAGAGACCAGTAGGGGACCTGTATTGTGAGGAGGCAGCCGTGGTGGGACCTGAGAGGAAGCCAGGATTCCGGCCGATGTCTTAGAAGACCTGTAGGGCCCAAGGCGAGTCGGGCTGCTAGGCTGCCATAGGTGTAGGAGCCTCCATCGTCCAAAGAAAGCAGCTGGAGCTGTGAGCAAAGGAAAACAAAGAAAATACGCTGGCTGCGTCTGTGGAGGTGAGCAGAGCTTCCGGCATTTGCCATGAGACACCCGGAGTGCTAGCGGGGCTCGCAGAGCTCAGCCTGCTTGCATGTGAAGCAGAATAGAAGCCGTGTAGCCGGCAGAGGAGGAACACGGAGGACCGGTGATTGGAAAGAAATGTCACTCAAAGCTGGGGGCACTCCTAAGGGCTACGCATGAATACAGAAGTGCTGTATGGTATACATTGAATTCCGAACTGAATGAAAACTGGAAGCAAAGCAAAGTTACACATGCTGAATATCGAATTGAAGGAAACTTTATGGGCAAAGCTAATAGCTGATTAAAGGAAAACTGACCATTTGAAAGCAACCTATGAAATGAATGGACACAGTGATGCAAGACTAAAGACTGGCAAGAAGTGTGTGACACGTTTTGTCAAAGCCATGGGGGTAAGCAGAAGAGTGTACAGTTGCACATAGAGCCAAGGGGCTAACAAGGAGAAACTAAGTGAATGTGAATCTGTGCACAGAACCTGTGTGGGCTGGAGAGCCTAGGGTTCCTGGTTGCGCGACCCGTGATGGGTGGACCGTGTGGTTCGACAACTATGCCTAGAGCAGTGAGCCATAAACTGTGAAGTCAAAGACATTGTGAAATAAATCAAGAAGGAGCATTGTGAGTGAACTGGTAAGATAAGCCAGAAGGAGGGTCAAGTGGACCTAGATTTGTGTTGAACATTTGAAAGATTGAAGCCAGAACAAGTTGCTTCGCTGAAATCTTGGGCAAGGGAACCAGAGATTTGATGAACTGCATATACTGTCTTGAGGACTGAGCATAATGTGTCACAGGACAGGGATAATTATTAAAGAAAACAAAAATACACTCCAGACATAGTGCAAATAAACATATAAAGACAAAATGATGAGCATAGATGGTTACAAAATAGTAGGGTCCAATTACATCTACTGGGAACCACAAGTCATTCTATTTGGTGAGGAAAAACAGCTTAATGAACAGTATGAAAAAACGCTCTATACGGTGTAAAAGTCGCCATAGTTGTGTTACTGCCAATGTAGCAGTTGGAAGATGCTGTTAGTAGGGCAGCCTTCATCAGGACGGGTATGAATTGATAGATGCTCAATTAATAGGAATTCCTGTGTGTGTCTGCAAAATGATCAAAAACAGTTCTGTGAGTGCCAAAGAGGAGTCTATATTTGAGTTTATTGAACAACGTGATGTATACGAAGCTTTTACTGCTATTGATCATTCTAAATAAAACCCAGTAGAGGTTTACTGTGCACGTTTGACTGGGGACTTCTGCCACAAGGTCTGTTATGTTATCCGTATTTCTTAAGCGCAAGTTCGCCAAAGGCATCATTGCGCTGGCAACAGTAGCATGTCATGAGGGGCTAGAAGAGAAGTGCCTTCAGAAGACGGCGAAAAGCAAGATGGTCTATAGTAATTCGCAGGGCAAGTGGGAGAGCATTCCAAGCCTTTGCGGCGACCACTGAGAATCGCCCGTCCGCAGACACGGGAGAGTCTAACACGAGGAACTGCCACGACAAAGGCTGACCGGGAACGGAGGCAGCGAGAAAGCACACACCGTGAGAATTTTTGTTGAAGATATTCTACCCCTATTGCCGAGAACACGCAATGAACAAGACATAAGGACTTAAAAAGAATCTGCTGTTCAACAAGCAGGCAATGAAGTTGTCGGAGCAAGGAGGTGATATGTGCCCCGTAAGGGGATTGCAGAATGGCCCTGGCAGCTGCGTTTTACAGGGGTTGGAGGCGTTTTTATAAGAAACCGTGGCTGGGCCAAATACAAAGAGCAATAGTCAACAGCACTCAGCACAAGGGCTGCCACTACAGGAGCCTGGCATTTTTCAGGGATGTAGGGAAGCACCTTCCGAAGGATACGTATTTTGAAATGACCGCCTTTGCATACAGCCGCAACCTGCTCATGCATCGAAAGAGAGGATTTCATTTGTACCTCTAAATTTTGGACAGAGGGGGGCGGCAAGGGAAAAAGGGATCAGAGAGGTAGGCCAGAAGACGCTTGTCCAGAACAACAGAGGGGTGCTTGTGCCTACAACCAAGACCTCAGTTTTATTACTGTTCAACTTAAGCCAATTGGCGGTCATCCACGCCCCCAGGTCCTCCAGACACTTCCTAAAATGAGCGACAGTGTCAGGGCGGTTAAGATCCAGAAACAACAGGATCCGAGTGTCGTCTGCGTAGGAATAATAGCGGAAACCATGAGAGTAGATGAGCGACAGAAGAGGCTGGAAATAAGGTTTAGAGCGAAAGGGGGGCAAGGAGACAGATTGAGAGTGATCGCAAAGAAATGTAGTGAACCATCTCAGAACCTGTCCAGACAGCCCGGCCGAGGATAGACGGTAGATCAGGATGGGGTGGTCCACCGTATCAAACGCAGCAGACAGATCGAGCAGCAGTACTACTCCAACACACCCCCCACCCTGGTCCACCAGACGAGACTAGGTCATCCATCAGAGTTTAGGACCGATTCCGTCCCTCTCCTGGGGCGGGAAACAGAATGGAAATGGTCAAAGAACCCTGAGGTCTCGAGGACAGTGGAGAGCAGTGGGGATACAAGAGCCTCCAATAACTTCATGAGGAATGGGAGAAGTGAGATGGGACGGAAATTAGCAAGTGTAGCAGGATCAAGAGGGGGTTTCTTGAGAAGAGGTATCACCAATGCATGTTTAAGAGTCGTGGGGATAATGCCTTCACAAAAAGGAGTTAACAGCAGTGATGAGTAAAGAGATCAAGTCAGCAGAGATTTCTTTGAGAAGGGTCAGAGGGATAGGATCAGCCGGGGAGGCAGATTTAAGGCACCCAATAGCTGCCAACACATCACGCTCTGAGAATACTGGGAAGTCCGACCAGATATCACTGGGGGGGAGAGGGATCCATAGGAGTATAGACTGTAGCCGATAGGCCGGCTTCCTCTTCAATGTTCTTCCGGATGGCCTCAATCTTTGTGTGAAAAAAAGAAGAAAGTGAGTCACACATCCTGAGACGGTGGCGCCTGAGGGCCAGTTTTGGCTGGGGCAGAAAGGGACTGCACCAGCTCAAACAGGACTCTGGGCTGATTTATAGCGGATTCCACCTTGTGGGAGAAAAAAAGCTTTTTTAGCTTCAAGAACAGCTTTGTGATAGGCTGATAGGGTGATGCGGAAGATACGCCTAACCTCAAGAGGGTAATCAATGCACCATTTCCTCTTAGCTTGTCTACATCCGAGTTTAGCTGCTTTAAGCTCCTCTGAGAACCAAGGTTCAGAGGGGGAATTTATTTTTTTCCAGTTTTCTTTTTTTTCAACTTGTCTTTTTATTGGCATTTATAAATAACAGCTTTTTTATACTTTGTGACATGCTGTTAAAGTGTAACAACAAAAAGTAACAGAACCTCAACTGAGGTGAATGTAAACATTGCAGGGGTGGGGAGAGAGTTCCGGGGTGGCCCGGAGGGGATTGCAACCGTCTCATGTCTGTGTTACAGGGCATTAGTTCAATTAACGCGGTTGGTTGGGCCGCCGTGTACATGGGCTGGGGTGAAATTAGTCTGATAGTCCATTTTCGTCAGCCATCGGAGCGACGGTGGTTGTCTGCCAATACCTGGGAATCTCTGCACAAAGTCAAAAAAGGGATCCCAGATGTTGTGAATCTTGTTTTTGTTGCCCTGGCGGATGGCGGTGATTTTCTCAGCTGCCGCGATATCCTAGCACTTTACCCACCACACCAAGATTGATGGGCCCTCGGGAGTTTCCATAGTTTGGCAATTGATATTTTAGCAAGTGCGTGCAGAGGTCCGCAAGGTTGCCAGTCAATGGGGATTGTCCTTCTCCTGTGTCTCCTAGAAGGATGATGCCAGGGTCCCACGGGATTGATAGGCCTGTGATCTGTTCCAGAACTTCCCTCCAGAATCTTTCGGGCATGACCAGAGGAGGTGAATCAGTGTTCCTATATCTGCGCAACCTCTCCAGCACTGTGGTGGTATGGCAGGGTTGCATTTGTGAAGAATTTCTGGTGTCATTTACCACCTGTAGCAGACCTTAATGGCTCCCTCTTTATTCGTCACGCATTTGGAGGCCTTGTGGGTTCTCATCCAGATGCGGTCCCAGCTGGACCCATCTAGTTCTCTGCCCAGATCTCTGTCCCACCGTTTCATGCAGGTTTCCGTGGCTTCGGAGTCTGATCTGTCCAGTAGCCGATAAAGGGTCGAAATCTTCTCCTTGGGCGGGATTGCTGTTAGCGTTTGTTCCAGAGCTGGGAGTTCCCTGTGCCCACACGTCCTCATCGTGCTGTGGGATAGCCAGTGTCGGAGTTGGGCGTAGTGGAACCTCTCACCCTCTGGCACCTGGAATGTCCTTTTGCAGTCCTCGAAAGGGAGTAGGGTGTCCCCCTCTAAAAGTCTGCTATGTGTTTCAGGCCCCCGCTTTCCATTTGGGAAAGGCGTTTTTCCCCTGGCCTGGGATGAAGTCCGGGTTCTCCCAGATCGGAGACAGCGGGCCTACCGTGCTTCTGCATTTCCACCTCCTGGCTGCCTGCTTCCAGCAGTTTACCGTATTCCTCGTGGATGATAAGGGTTCGGCGTTTATGGGATGCTTAGGCCGTGAGATGTGTCGGAGGGCTTCTAATGGGTATTGGCTCCAGACCGCCTCCAACTTCAACCAGCAGGGTCTGTCGGTGCCTTGTTGCCACATGAATGCCGCTGTAAGCTGTGCGGCTAGGCAGTACCTCTCAACTTCAGGGACTCCCAAGCCTCCCGACCCGGGGCTTCTGAGTAAGACCTTCCTGGTCACCCAGGGCTTCTTGCTCCCCCAAACGAATTTTAGCATTTTTGCTTGAAGTTTCTGTTTGGCTTTTTTGGGGATTGCTACTGGGAGGGCCTGGCAGTGGTAGAGTAGTCTGGGGATCAAGTTCATTTTGAGTGTCGTGATCCTTCCCAGCCAGGATATCTCTTGATCTTGCCAGCAAGACATGTCCGACAGCAGGTCTTTCAGCAGGAGCGGGAAGTTCAGCTTGTAGGTACGTTCTGCTAGCTTGGGTAGGCGGATGCCTAGGTAGTTTAGGTGGGATTTGGCCCATGAGATCGGGAGACTGGCTGATAATGCGTCCAGCGATGCTCTCGGAATGTCGATGCCCAGTGCTACTGACTTTTTGAGGTTGATCGAAAACCCAGATGGGATAGTGTCAGCAACACATCATCGGCGTATAGGGCCGCTTTGTAAGTCTCGTTCTTGAACTGGAGATCCTGGACTGCAGGGTTTTGCCAGATCCTGGCAGGGAATGGCTCCATTGATAGGGCAAGGAGAAGAGGTGACAGCGGGCAGCCCTGGCTGGTGCCTCTGGTGATCTTGACCCTAGAGCACATTGCTCTATTGATCCTCAGGTTTGTGGTGGGGTGCTGGTAATTTGCTAGTGTCCATTTCCAGAAATTTGGGCCAATCCCATAGTGTTGCAGTGTTTCCCCTATATAGCCACAGTCCAGCATATCGAACGCCTTATGTGCGTCGAGTGATACCACCGCTAGTTCCCCTCCAGTTCGTTTGGCAGTTTCAATGATGTTTAAGGTGCGCCTGATGTTGTCCATGGTGTTGCGGCCGGGGATGAAGCCAGTTTGGTCCAGGTGGGTGAGGTCTGGGATTAGTCTGGCGAGCCTGCGTGCTAGCAGCTACGAGAAGATTCTGGAGTCCACATTCAGCAAGGCGATGGGACGGTATGACGAACAGAGTTCTGGGTTTGCGCCAGCCTTCGGGATCAGGATTGTGATTGATTCCTCGATTGAGGGGGTGGTGGAGCCCGTTATCAGGAAGGAGTTGAAGAGTGAGGCTAAGTGGGGTGCCAGGATGTGGTTATATTTCTTGTAAAATGGTGCAGGCAGTACGTCGGGTCCTGGGGCTGTGTTTTTCATTGCGCAGATTACTTCTGATACCTCCTCTGGGGCTATGGGGTCTTCCAGGGCGTCGATCTGCAGTTGGTGGGGTAGTCTTGGGACCTTTCGCAGGTAGGTGGCATGTGCTGCCACCTCTGTGGACTTCGCTGACATCACGTCTCGGTGGCGTTCGGTCATGATGGTTAACTTTTCTGGTTCCGAGCAACATGGAGTCCCGTCTCGATCCCATAGGACCGTGATGTTGTTTCTGGAGTGTACTTTCTTGAGCTTGTGTACGAGCAGACGGTTGGCTTTGTTGCTGTTCAGGTAATAGTACTGCTTCGTGTATGTTAGAGCTCGGGCTGTTCGGTCTGCCAGGTGCATTTCCAGGATTACTTTAGCTTTGCGTAGCTCATTCCATGAACTTGTTGATTGACGCGTTTTGTGGTTTGCTTCTTTCTGTGCTACTTCCTTCTCCAGTTCTTCTAGTTTGAGCTGGTGTTTGTGTGCTGCTGCGCAGTTCATGGCTACCCCTCTAATCACTGGTTTCATGGCGTCCCACACTGTTGCCTCCAAGGGTCCTTTGCCCGAGTTCTCCGTGAAATAGTTGGTTAGGGTTTCCGCTAGCTCTTGGCTGTCTGCTGTGTCCACCAGGAGATAGTCCTGCAGCTTCCAGGTTCTTTGCGTTGGTGTTGGAGCTGCGCGATCACTGGAGCACGGTCCGAGATTACCCTCAGCCCTATGTGGATGTCTGTGATGCAGGGGAATAGTTCACTTGATACAAGTAGGTGGTCTATTCTGGAGAGGCCTTTGTGGACATGCGAGAAGAAGGTGTAGTCTCGGGCTTTATCATTTGCCAGCCTCCAGGCGTCCACCGTACCCGTTTCTCTTAGAAATTCCGCAAACCCCAGTGCCTTCGAGAAGTCTGTTCCTGTGAGTGGTAGGGTTTTGTCCATGGTTGGGTCTGGAGTGTGGTTGAAATCGCCTCCGATTAGCAGTTTACCTTCTGCAAAGGTTGCTATCACTGGGAGTCTTGTGCATGAATCGCTCCTGGGCTTCATTTGGGCAATATATCGCTATGATGGTTATTGGGAGTTCAACCAGGAGGAC
This sequence comes from Ambystoma mexicanum, assembly GCF_040938575.1. Classification (NCBI taxonomy): domain Eukaryota; kingdom Metazoa; phylum Chordata; class Amphibia; order Caudata; family Ambystomatidae; genus Ambystoma; species Ambystoma mexicanum. The sequence continues at coordinate 329,905,873 of NC_090941.1, read as the reverse complement.
TCTGATTAGCAAGAACCTGCCCTCGGGGTCCCGTTTGACCGTGACCTTTGATAGAGTTGCCGCTTGGCTGAGCAGGATCGCCGCTCCTCCTCTCTTTCGCCCCGAGGAAGCGAAGTATCTTTTAGGGAATCTTTGGTATTTGACACATTGCTCATGCGTGGCCAAGAGGTGGGTTTCTTGTAGGCAAGCTATGTCTTCTTCCAGCTGAGCAAGGCAGTGTTCCACAGATTTGCGTTTCCTGGGGGTGTTTAGGCCCTGGACATTCTAGGTGATCATAGACAGATTTTTTATGGTTGAGCCCATTTTGGGGTGATCTGGATGCGGATGATGGATGCTGTTATGCTCCCTGTTTCGCCGGCCCATGTGTGCGGTCGTTGCTTGAGTTGGGTCCTGTATTGGTGATGTATGCCCCTATCAGTTTCCACCCCGCTTTCCACCCTATTAGAGTCAAACTTGGTTGTTTGGGCCAGCCTTCGACCAACGGGGACTCCGTCTGGGCCAACTCAACCTGCTGAGGATGAGGCACTTGGGCCTCAGCTGTTTGGCGGTGAAAGCTGTTTGTAAGATTAGAGTGTTGCTTTTGTTTCAAGCATGCACTGTGTGGCCAGCGGTCGTGGCTGGCGGCTGGAGCTTAGTTGTGCTTATTGCGCCCAGGGATTCGGGATGTTGGTGTCGCCCCGCTTTAGCCAACTTTACCTGGACGTTTGCCTCCGAGTGGGGGGCCCCTGATTCTCAGACAACGCCTCTCCACTCGCAACCATGAGTGGTTAGGGTCCTGTGGTTCTTCCTTTTCAGAAGGGGCGTCTGTTGTTGTTGGTTCCATCTTCTGCGTTTGGGTTCAGCAGTTTCTCCGCTTCCTGCACTTTTCGTACGTGGCAGGTTCTCCCGTTCCAGGTGAAGATTAGGGCTGTGGGGAAGCCCCAGTGATATGGAGTGCCTTTCTCCCTTAGCCATTCTGTGACTGGTTTTAGTGCTTTTCTTTTCAGGAGTGTGATTGAGGCGGGGTCTTGGTATAGGGAGATAGAGGCACCTCGGAACAATATTCGCAGAAAGTTCCTCGCTTCCAACATAATTTCTTCCTTCACTTTGAAATAGTGTAGTCTGGCTAGGACATCTGGCGGGGCCGAGGAGTTGGGCCCAACTCTCGTTCGGTGGTCCCTGTCAAGCACCAGTGGGGAGTCGTCCGGTAGAGTCAGGATAAAGCGGAAGAGGTTGCTTATCTAGTGTTCTCGGTCTGCCTCCGTTATAGATGTGGGGATTCCTCTCAGGCGTATATTATTGCGGCGGGAGCGGTTTTCTGAGTCCTCCTGTTTAAGTTCCAGGGCTTCACACCTGGCTTCTAACACGGTCAGCCTGTCCGCGCCCTTCTCTATCTTATAGCTGTGTTTGCATATGGATGTTTCGATCTCGGTTGTCCTTGTCTCCAGTTCCCCAACTCTCGACTCCAGAGCCGTGATGGTGTTCTTCACCCCTTCAGTGCCCCTCTGAAATTCCTTAGTTAGTGCCGTCAGAAGGTCTTGGAGGTTCGATTTTGTGACCCTGTGGGTTGGGGTTTCCCGAGGTGGTTCCATTTGTGTGCTCCCAGTGCCCGTTACCCATAGCTCCAGGCGGTCCCTTCTTCTGGATCTGTCTGGTGCAGGGGTGGATAGCAGGGTGGCGATGTCCGCTTGCTTGGTAGACTTTTTAGCCATGGCGAGTTGTGGGGTCTCACGTGGATCAGAGAGCAGTGTGCTGGTGTTTCCTGAGAAAGGGTTTAGCCGGACACTCTACGTGGGGTGCTGGGTCATGGGGGCCCACAGAGCCCCAATGTTGATCCGGGGCCCCGGAGGGTCACTTGCGTGGTTGGAGAGTCTCTGGCCCCTACCCCGGAGTTGCAAAGAACACTGGCAGCACCCTGCTGGGTCGACTCTGCAGTGAGATTGTTGGAGGTGGGGGGCATAAGGGGGAATGTGTTCCTGGGCCATCGACCCCCCTGCCTTTGTTGCCCCTGTCAGATGCGCAGCCCTTTGGGTGGGGGACCTCGGGCTCTTGTAATTAGCGGGTGGAGATGGGGAGAGCCGTCCCAATCTTGCTTCCCTGTTTTGGTCCCCAGGGGGGGGGGGGGGGGTGAGACGCACGCCCTGCGCAGCTGCACTGCTGTGGGCCGACTTGGGGCTGTTGGCTGGCTCCGTGTGGGTCCAGGGCCCGTCGGGCCTCCTTTGATGTCCCGTTGGGAGAGGGGTGATGTCTGCCTCCCCAAGTTGATGGTGGTTGTGGGGCACTCCTGGTAGGCTGTTGTTCTGTTGGGGTTTAGGGATGGCGCGGCAGGTGCACCCTACCTTAGTCCGGGTGAAGCACCTGTGATGTGGGGCCTCTGGAGGTCCACCTCCGTTCCTCGTCACAACCGTGTTTTGGGCTGGGAAGGGGCTGCGGCGGCAGTGTGGCAGGCACCGGCCCCAAGCTTCAGCTGTTATTGAGGAGACTGAGTGGAGGATGCCTCAGGCCGCTGGCCCCATCACAGGCCTCCTTGCAGGGCTGATGGTGTTCGGGGGGTGGGAGGGCACCGCTCGCAGGGATGCGCCAGGGTTCCGCCGCCACAGGGAGCACGACCCTGGCAGACTCAGAGGCTTGGGCAGATTCAGTTGGCTGTGGGGTGCTGGTTCCTGCTTCAGCGAGTGGGGGAGGGAAGGTTCAGGTTGGGGGGTGCTTTAGCTCTGGTGCGTTGAGAAGCTGCAAGGACCCCCTGGCGTCCAGGTGGAACTGCGATGTTAGCTCCTGTCTTGCACTTTGCGAGGATGGGAGGGCCCTTCTCTGTTGCAGATTGTTCCTAAGTAGCTGCTGCTGGGTGGGGGGGTTGGGGGGCACTGCCGGGCCCCCTCCGGGGTGTTTAGTCTTTAGGAGTGGGTGCAGGTATAATAAGGTGGGGGGGCCGCTCGGCTTGCGTGCCCCCTGCTGCTGGGGATGGTGGGAATCTTTGGCGTGCTTCTCTGGGCGAGGCGGGGTTAGGGCTGTGGGTCTCTACGATGGGTTCAGCTCTGGGGCTTCTCCTGGGGAACGGGTCGCCGCTGCCGAAAGTCTGCCTCGGCTCGTTGAAGGAGTCGCCGAGATCCCTAGCGCTCGGATAGGATCCCTAGGGCTCGGATAGACGGAGCCCGTGCTGGGACCGTTGAAAGTTGCTGGATTACCGGCGTGCGGTCGGGGGCTGCAGTCAATGTTTTCCGGCCCCCAGTAGCTGGTGAGAACTTCTGACTCCTGGGTGCCTGCCTCCTCGGGTCGCAGTAGTTTCCAGCCCTATTCGATTGTTGGGTTAACGCCGGTTGCCATTTTGATGGTGGGACTCGTCCGTTTCCCGCGTCGTGGAGAGCCTCTTTAAACAATGGGTTTTGCACCACTATGGACCGCGAAACATGGACAGATTGTGCCTGCATACTTCACCGATCGATTGCTCTGCTCAGTTGCTCACGAATCTCGCCATCACTGGGGCATTGGTGGTGGTTGCGTGGCCGCAGCCGGGAGCTCTCACAGAGCCAGTCCGTCCACCATGGCTCCCTTGTTTTCCAGTTTTTAAAGGAGCAAGCAGGTCATCTGCTGCAGTGAATGAGGCTTCTATTGATGCCAGAGAGCAGGAAAAGGCTGACTTGCAGTGAGATGTCAATGAGGTTACTCGTTGCTGGTTTGTAACCTTATTCCAACTGTGTCTGGGGATGGCAGGTTTAAGGGGAGGGTTACTGTGAATGGCCTGATGGATCACAAAAGAAACAAGGATGTGGTCCGACCATATCTTAGGAAGCATAGGAGAGATAAACTCCTGAGGTGCACAAATAAAATCAAGTGTATTTCCTAGCTGGTGAGTAGGCTCACTAACAGGCTGTGGAAGGCCAAGGTCATCCATAAGAGATAAAAAATATGTCTGCCACTACTTGTTTGTAGGAAACCTGGACGAGCTGGTCTTGATATTCACAACATACACCGCCAAATTCTTGGTGATCTACCAGAAATAAAAAAAGAGTGGGGAGAGACCCAATCAATTGGTCTAACCCTCAAGTGTAATGGTAGAGCATTTGTGCAGTCAAGAGAATCCTGGGGACCTTTAAGCCAAAACATTAATTAGTTAATGATGGTGTGACTTGGCCATGCGTGCCGCGGTATAAATGCAGGGAGTGTACCATGATGACATGGTGTACAGCGCTAGAATGGGCGTTGAGATCTATCTGGTGTGTGGTGTGTGCATAAAACAATCCAACAAACTCTGGATCGGCATAGGTGTCGATCGGTCGTGTGTGCAGCCGAGAACTAATAAGTCAACTATGGGCGCTGTCAGAAGTCTCTTGTAGAGGGAGCCGGGTACATGCGTTTGAAAGGAAAAGGCAGAGTGCCGCCTGAGCCGAAACTAAAAATAGTAATATCGCTGGTCTGCATGCATAAACCTGTGTCACCATGTTGTTGGAGACCCTTGGTGATCAAGAAACTCTTCTTACCTGAGCTTGAGAATCATGGTCTGGATGTATTCCTGAGCCTGAGAATCATGGTCTGGATGTATTCCTGGACTGAGCGGTTGTGTCTGTGCTTACTGGGGCGGCACACTGGGCCTTGTGCATATCCCTGTTAGTACGGTTCCCTAAGGAACGGCGTGCGGCCGAGACAGACTATATCAACGCCGAACCCCACCCCTCCAAGACTCACATTTTCACCTGGTGTCGATATATTGACAATGTTCTCCTTATTAGGACAGGGTCTACAAATGAACTTATGCTTTTATTAGTTATGACTTATTAGTTCTCGGCTGCAAACACGACCGAACGACACCTATGCCGATCCAGCATTTGGTTGATTGTTTTATGCGCACACCACACGCCAGATAAATTTCAGCACCCATTCTAGCGCCACAAACCATGTCATCATGGTACACTCTCCGCATTTATACCATGGCACGCATGACCAAGTCACACCATCATTAACTAATTAATGTTTTGGCTTAATGGTCCCCATGATTCTCTTGACTGCACAAATGCTCTCACTTGAGGGTTAGACCAATTGACTGGATCTCTCCCCACTCTTTTTTCTGGTAGATCACCAAGAATTTGGCAGTGTATGTTGTGAATATCAAGATCCACTCAACCCGGTTTCCTACAAACAAGAAGTAGCAGATCTTGTGACAGCCATGCCCAGTCACATGCGCACGGTAAGCCCATATTGGTTTTTATTTATAATTATCAATAGCAGTAAAAGCCTAACATACATCACTTTGTTCAATAAACTCGAATACAGACTCCTCTCTATGGCACTCACAGAACTGTTTTTGATCATTTTGCAGACACACACAGGAATTACCATTAATTGAGCATCTATCAATTCATATCCTCGTGTTAGACTCTCCTGTGTCTGTGGACCGGTGATTCTCAGTGGCCGCCGCCAAGGCTTGGAACGCTCTCCCACGTGCCCTGCGAATAACTATAGACTATCTTGCTTTTCGCCGTCTTCTGAAGGCACATCTCTTCTAGCCCCTCATGCCAGCGCAATGCCGCCTTTGGCGAACTTGCGCTTAAGAAATAAGGATAACATAACAGACCTTGTGGCAGAAGTCCCCAGTCAAATGTGCACAGTAAACCTCTACTGGATTTTATTTAGAATGATCAATAGCAGTAAAAGCTTTGCATACATCATGTTGTTCAATAAACTCGAATATAGACTCCTCTTTGGCACTCACAGAACTGTTTTTGATCATTTTGCAGACACATACAGGAATTCCCATTAATTGAGCATCTATCAATTCATACCCGTCCTGATGAAGGCCGCCCTACTAACAGCATCTTCCAACTGCTACATGTGGCCGCAACACAACTGTGTCGACTTTTACACAGTATAGTGTTCATACTGTTCATTAAGCTGTTTTTCCTCACCAATTAGAATGACTTGTGGTTCCCAATAGATGTAATGGTACCCTACTATTTCTGTAACAATGTATGCTTATCATTTTGTCTTTATATGTTTATTTGCACTAGGTCCAGAATGCATTTTTGTTTTCTTTATACATTTTCCCTGTCCTGTGACACATTAGGCTCAGTCCTCAAGACAATATTTGCAGTTCATCAAATCTCAGGGTTCGCTTGCCCAAGATTTCAGCGAAGCAACTTGTACTGGCTTCAATCTTTCAAAGGTTCAACACAAATCTAGGTCCACTTGACCCGCCTTCTGCCTCGTCTTACCAGCTCACTCACAATGTTCCTTCTTGATTTATTTCACATGTCTTTGAATTCACAGTTTAGGGCTCACTGCTCTAGGGGCAATTGTCGGGCCATACAGTCCACCAATCAAGAGTCGCGCAACCGAGAACCGTACGCTCTCCAGCTCACACAGGTTCTTCTGTACTTGCCCCTGTGCACAGATTCACATTCACTTAGTTTCTCCTCATCAGCCTCCTGGCTCTATGCGCAACTTTACAGTCTTCTGCTGAGCCTCTTGGCTTTTACATAACGTGTCACACACTTCTTGCCAGTCTTTAGTCTTGCAGCACTGTGTCCATTCATAAAGTTTACTTGGTGGTCTTGTTCATGCTCCACCTTCATGTTGCACTCTTTCATACAGGTTGTTTTCAAATGGTCACTTTTCTTTTCATCAGCTATTAGCTATGCCCATAAAGTGTCCTTCAATTCGATATTCAGCACGTGTAACTTTGCTTTGCTTCGAGTTTTCATTCAGTTCCGAATTCAATATATACCATACAGCACTTCAGTATTCATGCATAGCCTGTAGGACCGCCGCCGGTATTTTTGTTTTCTTTATTACTTTTTCCTGACCTGTGACACTTTAGGTTTATACCATTGCTAATATAGGTCTTCCACTATGACGACATATGGAATTGTGATGTCCATTTTCCAACTAATCTATTAGTAAAATGTATTCAAAATATTTTTTCTCGAGTCTTAATGCAGTCGGACATGCTCTTATAATTTTGTGCTTATTATCTACCCTCCCACCTGGACTGATCAGGGAATTGCCAGGAGCACTTTATCTTATACCTGAGCACTGAGCCTCAAGACTCCTTTTTGTTTGAACTGTGTTGCATTTAACTTGTACCCCGAGAATTGTGTGGAACTATATTGCCTTGAACTTGGAAAATCTTGAGACTTTTGTGGAACTTTCTTGAACTTGGGCAATGGGAGCTGAAAAGGAAGCTAAGCGCTGGAAGAAGCTCTGAAACGTGTTGTTCACCATTTCTTTCATAATTGACATCCCTACACATTGTTTAGCTTTAGTTGTGAGGGCAAAGATAGGTTTTGGACACAGACAGAAGTTGAACTCTTTGACTGAGACTTGCCTTAGTTTCGTTGAGGTAGGGATAACCGACCTTAGCAGAGGGAAAGTTAGTTCTTCCATCATCCTAACATTTGATTTAATAAACCATTTTATTATTGAACTTTTAGTATGTTGTCTGTGTCTAGCTTCATGAAGTCTTCACACAACTCAGGGAAACAGAATGACTTGAAGGATAACCAAGAGGAGGCAGAAGAGACTGGATGACACTGAAAATGAAGAGCAATTGAGTGATCATCAAACAAATACAGGAAAGGGGTTAAGTTATGCAGCACGATTGAGCGCATCAGTCGGTCAGAAATGACAGCAAAGAATTAAAGTTGTGACTGAGACGGATCAAGAAAAGAAACTGAAAACTCACAGACAACTAAAAGTGGAGGAAACAGATCACTCACGGAAGGACGGCAAGATGCCTAAACCTGAGGGAAAGAGGTATGTCAGTAAGAACTCCCCACTACCGCCACGGGGCAAGGGGAGGGCAACTGAGCAGTCAAGCCACATCTAAGTAAGAATGACAAAGGAAAAGAAATTGTCAAAATATATGCAAAATTAGGACAAAATAGGCAGGTGAGTACAAGTGGACGGTGAAAGGAAATAACGATATTGATGTTACAGACCAATGGAGCAATCCATCGGAATATACTGGAACCAAGAAAGACCATGGGCAAAAGAAGTCAAATAAATGGAGAGATGAAGCTCCACATACCCCGGAATCAAAGGTGGAACACCTGTTGCCCATCACGGAGAAACATGACAAGCCGCTTTTTCATGTGGAAATAAAAAACAGAAGAGAAAGGAACTGGCTGCTGTTACAAACGAGCATATCAAACAAATCACACAGGAACTAGTGGAAGAGAAACAGAGGAGTTCCATGGAGGAACATAAAACAAGAGAATGTGGTGGCACATGAAGGAAAGAACACAGAACTGTGCAGTTTTAAAGGAAGCGGAGGGTCCTATGGCCAGACAGGAAATGTCACAGTTACAGAAAAACTCCAGTTAGCTGAAATGCATATAATGGCCAAGAAAGAAGAAGACATGCATACCACTCTGATAGCAAAAGAGAGTTATGTTCCAAACATGAACAGTAAGTCTATGGGTACAATGAAGTCCACGCATCAGCTAGAGCAGAAGGTGGTGCACCTCATGCAACATGAGGGAAACAGAATAGCAGAGAAATGCACTAAAAGTAAGGCTCTGGAACTGATGGAATAGCTGACCGGTGGCAATGCATGAACACAAACGCAAATAACAAGTAATGCCAAAGATGTGAAAAGAAGAGCGCTGGAAGAGGGATTACGACTCACAAAGAACAGGGAAGACTACAAATTTCACAAAGATGGGATGGAACAGATGGAAACAAGGATACAAGAAGTAGATGTGAACATGAAGACGGTGGAAGGGTCACGTGAATATGGGCCCATACAAGTTAACAGTAAAAAAGGATGGCGTGAAGGCTTTAAGGAAAGAGCGATATTGAGCAAAATGAAGTATCCCATGGAAAATATAGAAAGGCTATGGGAACAGAGGAATCCTTGAAGGCTAATAAAGGTATAAAGGAGCAAGAACAGAGGAGGATCGCAACAAGCACAAACGACATGAAGTGCTTCTGAACCCGATGGCCGAGCAGGTCCAAGAGATATCCAGTGCAAAGGAGATGTGTTGATGATTGGACTTTTTGAGCAAGAGGACGAGGAACAACCTACACAATGGAAACTGAAAAAAACATGGAAGCATTGGCACCAACTGGGAAAAAGCACAGGACAAAGTGACTAACACTCCAAGGGTGAACGAGGAACATGTACATTTCACTGAGAAGGTAAATAAAGAAAAGTGGCAGACACTATCACTTCGCGTTAGTGTTCAGTCCAGTTTGAGACATAGCGAGTGGTCACAGGAACCATGGCTGACTGAATATTGGGCTATAGAAAGTGTTCAGGAATGGGATCAGAGGTTGAAAGAAGAGGAAGCGAATTAGCTGCTAGACCTTGCATACGAAATACACAAGTGCTTGCAGAAACGAAGGGCAGTGACAGAGGTTTCAGTGTAGGGTGCAAGATGGAAAAGAACCAACAAGTGGAAGACCAAGGAAAATACTGCAAAGACCACCAGAAATTACAGAGCAGATGAAGTTAGCAGAAGTGTGAGGAATAATCAGGAAGCACCAGAAACAAGCAGAAGAAACATGATCCCCACAAAAGGTAAGCCGAGAGAGAGATAAATGTGGAACTTGAGCAGGAGATGAGGAAGGAACAGGAGGGACTACTTAAGCCTGGGACGAAAACCTGTAGAGGGACAATAAATCTCTCTCTCTCATATATATATATACATACACACAGGGTTGCCAGTTGGGAGGTGGCTGCACAAACTTACCAAGAAAATGTTCAGCTGGTGATAGGATATGGCATCTATAACGCGCCTATACACAAGTGAGGGGAATACCGACAGCGATCCTACTAGGACAGGTGATATTGAGATTGCGCAAGTGCATGGGAGGGGTGAAGGAGAGGAGGCAGTGCAGTATATAGGATAAAGTAAGTAAATATAGACAATATAGACCATAAATAAATCAATATGCGGCCAGCTGGTGGCCAGTGCAAGGGTAAGTGCCGAGATCAGGTGTCAAGTGCTGGTAGGGGCTGTAGTGATTTAGAGACGGTCCCCGAGTGCAAGGGTTGCCAGGGGGGCAGTGCAAGTGTGCAACTGGCGGGGAGGGGACCTGGGTACAAGATCAGAGGGTAGCCAGGTAGCCAGTGCAATTTCACATGCCATTGCATGGCATAGCTGAGCACATGGCCCTGGGCAGCCAATTTACACATACCTGCGGCCAGAATTAAATGTGGACAGTGTGGTGCCTGTACCTTGCAGGGCACACATGCAGCGGAGTGACGTAACTCTGTCGCATGTGCGTAATAAACCGGACAGTCCTGGGATCGACAGTACCGTGGAGCCTGGACAATGGACACTGTGTTGTGTGTGTTCTGTGTGCTGGGGGGCACACAGGGCCGGATGGGCACACCGGTAACCATCTACATTGGCGACGAGGTTGCATGGTTGATCCAACCCGCAAGGCTGAGGCGGTGAGATTTCTTGAGGGTGTTTCTCACGATTTCCAGGCCGCAGAGTCAGTGAGTTCAAAGCGGACCGCTGCCATTTTGCCTACACATGGTGGAGAAGGTTGCGGCTCCCGTTGGAGTGCTTGTGAGCCTCCCATGTTAATTTTTGGACTCCCCTCACGCAGGGGGTAACTGTCAGGAACTGGAGATTGTGGAAGCGCTGGAGTCTATGATCAGCGGGTGCTCCAGTCCTCACCCTAGATGGCCGCCGTACCTTTAACAGGCTGGCTCCTCCCACAAGCCGGTGCGTTGTATCTGTTTGTCAACGCTCGGTTCGTGTGTTGGAGTTTCTTCTGTGGATCCTTCCGTGCCTACAGCGAACTTACTGACCGCCTTGAATCCTACCCTAGTCTCCCTCCTCCTCGCTGCCCGTGCCTCTTTTTGTCTGTTTATTCTGTTTTGCTCTCCGCCTTATCTTCTTTTTCCTTCTACTCACGGTGTCTCGGCGCCGCCTGGTTCTGTGCCTTTGCCCTTAGTTTGTCTTTCTTAGCTCCCGTTCCATTCGCTACTCTGCCTTTCCTCTAATTTTTCATTTTGAATTGTAGGCGCCGGTATTTCATACTTCTATCAGCGCTGCCTTTGCCTTTCACTGGTTGGGTCCCTGTTGCTCAGACAACTCCCTGGGAACCTTTAGCTCTTGCTTTATTGGACTACATCCGTATACATTTCTATTCCTTTCAGTCAGCCTTTCACAACCTGCTCAGGATATTCTTTTCGTCCTAATCGTGTTTATATCCATCTTCTGTCACTTATCACGTGGTGTTGCCTTTTCTCCTTATATCCTTTACTCTTCTCAGCATTCAATTTGGAGAACTTCTGGTGTTCTCTTCCATTTATACTCCCTACAGTCTGGACAATTGTGGAATCAGACATCTATTCAACCAGCATTCCTTTTTGGTGTGGAGTAAACAACGCCTTCCTTGTCGATTGAGAGGAACCGACAGTCCCCCATCTCAGCCCATTCGGAAACAGGGTTTTTTCTGCATTTGTGCTTTTTCCCTGGAAATTAGGACTGGCCCTCTGGGGATCCCCGAGGTCAGAGTCACATCTCTGCCAAGGTGGCCTCCGGAGGGGCCAGACCCTACCTACACGATAAGAAGGTCCGGACTCCAAAAGACAAGACTCCCTCAAGGAGAAGGGATCAGAAGAAGCCAGAGGCCAACTCTAAAGAATCCTTCCCAGAAGAATCAGGTGAGGAGTTGGGAGAGGACGCCTCGGTTCTTGACAGTAACATTCTGTTGCTGGAAACTGGGTTTAAAGTGTTTCTGGACATTTTCTCTTTATTATTGAGGTGAGGAGAGAGGTGAGGCCCATGAAGTTTTTTTTCTGTCCTTTTGTCCCATCCAGCTCAATTTTTTGAGACTTTGGTCTGTGCGCTGGGGAGGATTTTCCCGGCGGGTTGGACACCAGGAGAGGAGTCAACTATTACAGCAAGCCCGAGGGTGGAGTGTTGGCCATTTTAGCACGCTCAATTTTTGGGTGCAGTCTGCCTGGAGGAGTGCCAACATGAGTTGCGGCCACAGACTCAACTTCAGGTGCTTGTGCGCTCACCACCATGGGTGACAAGGAGGATGGTGCAGGAGCTCAGGCAGCGGCAGGGCACGCGACCACAGTGGGTGCGAGCGCCAAGACAGCAAAGGGCGCTTACACTGATGCCTGAATTTGATGTTTCTGGGGCCCAGTCGAGCCTTGGACCAAGGTGGAGACTCTGGATAGACCGTCTGGACATGTATTTCCAGGCCACGGGTGAGACTGATGACAGTAAAGTGGCCACACCTCTGTACTCGGCAGGCCCGGCAGTGTACAAAATGTTTCAATCCCTGCAATCAGTGGATGCATCACACGCAGAAGCCAAGAAAGCTTTGCGCGAACATTTCATGCCACTAGCCAACGCGGACTATGAGTGTTTTATCATGTGTAGCACCAAACAAAAAGATGATGAGTCTCTGCACACGTTCTATGGCCGTCTACGGCGGATGTCAATTTTGTGTGCCTGGAAGAACGCACAGACCAGGATCAGAAACCAGCTAATTCAGGGCTGTTCGTCTGGCACACTGAGAAGACAGGTGCTGCGGGAACCTGGCCTCTCGTTGCTCCGCATACCGGAGCTGGGCCGGTCCCATGAGGTGTCGGAAGTAAGGGCATAGAAAATGGACGTGGCCATTCGGCCGGGGCTAGATGGAGGGGGTGTGTGCTGTGGGCCGAGGTCAAGGAGGGAGAGGTGCCCGACGACCGAGTGGTGGCCAGTGGGACAGAGGGGGCAGTCCTCTGGAGTCGTGCCTCAAGTACAGTTATGATCTCCCGCACCAGGCAGAATGCCCCGTGCAAGGGAAGGCGTGTGGACATTGTGGGACACTTGATCACTATGCCCATATGTGCAGGGCACCAGTGCCAGTGGTGTTGCAGAGGGGGTCAGTACGGACAGGTTTCTTTCAACAGTAGCGCCCGCCCAACGTCTCTCGGGTGGACCAAGGGGAAGACGGTCTGACTCAGGAAGTCGAGGAAGAAAATATATGTTCTTCATCTCCAGCGTCAGTGCGCTGCCCGCCACCACCAGAATGCAACCGCAGTGTTTGGTACAGGTCAATGAGTCAACGATACCTGTGCTGGTGGACATGAGGGCATCAGTGAATGTGATGGCAAGAGTGCATTATGATGCCAGGTTGGTGCCGCCCACGCTGCAGAAGCCAAGAGCGTGGATCTTCACGTTTGCCGGTGAGCAGCCCATTCCCTTGGCCGTAGCGTTTGTGGCGAAACTCAAGCATGAAGGACCATCCATCAAAGCTTGTTTCTAGGTGACGAGTGTAAGAAGCAGCAACACTCTCCCCAGCTGTGCAGAGGCTGAGGCGTTGGACATTGTAAGCTTTGCATATGTGGTGTATGTGGAGGACGTGCAGGGACTTCTCAGAAAGTACAGTCATCTGTTTGAGGGGATAGGCTGCATGGCTGGCGAACCTGTGAGGCTTGATATGAACGAGTCCATACAGCCGATAGCACTCAAGCACCGCAGAGTCCCATTCCATCTGCAGGACATGGTGGATAAGGAATTGGATAATCTAGTGTTGCTGGACATTACAGAAAAGGTGGATGGACCTACCCCATGAGTGTTGCCTATAGTCATTGTGCGTAAGCCGAAATAGACTGATTCTGTGAGGATCTGTGTAGATATGAGGCCCCCGAACATGGACATAAAGCGAGAGAGACGCCCACGACATCATCGCGGAACTGCAAGAGGTTTGTTTTTTTTTTAAACTCGACCTGCGTGCTGGCTATCATCAAGTGGTGTTACACCCAGACTTGAGATATATCACCACTTTTACCACACACTGGGGCCTGTTCCGTTACAAATGCCTAAGCTTTGGTGCGTCATCAGCAGCAGAAGTGTTCTGGAACATCATCCGAGGGGATCGAGACGTGGCAGTGGGGCCCGCTAGAACAAGCTGTGTTTGAGGATGTGAAAGGGGCACTAATGGCAGAAGACACCATTGCATTTTTTGATCCCTCATCATCGGAGGTGGTGGTGGACGCCAGTCTGGTCTTTATCCGTACGCCGACTGATTGCCTATGGGAGCAGGCCATTGTCTGAGACAGAGCAGCGCTATTCGCAGATTGAGCGGAAGACCCTGGCGGTCTTGTGGGGGTGTCGGCACTATCGACTCTATGTGCTCGGCCAGCCGATGGTGACTGACCATAAGCCTCTGCTGCCGATCATGGCCGGTTCGTCATCAAAGCCCCAGCCCGCATTGAAAGATGGATGTTAGCGCTCCTGGAGTATGCAGTCTTGCTGGTGTTTCGGCCGGGCAACGGCAATGTGGCAGGTTACTTGTCAAGGCACCCGAGATGTGGTGTGGAAGACATCAGTGATGAGGTGTAACGCTCACCTGGTTCCCCCGGAGGCGCCGGTCTTGATCTGGCGAGGATACTGTCTTCAGTGTTAGGCGCAGGGTTCGTTTTGTTCCCGGACTGGGCCCCCTTCCCACCGACAGTTTAAGTTGAAGAGTGAGATGTCTTATATAGGTAAATGCCGGGCTCTCCATCCTGCGTCTTGTGCAGGGGCGCTGGATCCAGTTGCTTCACTGGATGCGAGCTCTGCCTCTTGATAGCAGAGGATTTGCTGAGAGCGAAGACGCCGTTAATGCACGAGCGTGCCTTGAAGGTATTAAAGTTCCTTTTGCATTGTTCTCTTCTCCTTCAAAAGTCTTAAGTCCGTAAAGTCTATGTCTTTCCTTTTTCAGATGCTGGGACGATGAAGATTATCCTTCTAATGGCACGTAAGTAGAAAGACTGCACTAGCGCTGGAGAATGCTCTGTAATGTCCCTTTTGTCTTTGCAGGTGCTGAGGTGCAGCGCGAACAGATTGAAAGCGACGGGTAAGCAGTCTTGTAACTAAGCGTTACTAACCGATGTATCTTGCCTTGCAGGTGCCGGAATGCAGCGCGAGCTGAGTTGGAACAGGCGTAACACAGGTAAGCAGAACTTGTAGTTGAATATTACTGACCGATGTTCTCTCTCTTTGCAGATGTCGGATGCCGGAAGAGAAAGGCAGAAAAAAGGCGCCTTGGATGCTGCCGTTGGATTAGGTAAGTAGATTTGCTGCCTTTACTTTAGCCTAACCTGTGCCTTTGTTTTGCAGGAGCTGCAGAAGACTGAAGAAGACTGAAGATTGGATTCCAGCAGGTTATTTCGTGTTCACCGGATCTGGAGCTGGAGGTTTCCTGGAGCTGACACGGTGAGCGTCCTGCTGCAGATGCAGAATAACGCGAAGCACGTGAAACCAATCGGGTGTGGTTTAAATAGCCTTAGGTAGTGCTTAGGCGTCTCCTTCCACGGCCCCACCCAGGTAAGAAAAGAGTTCCAGATTTCTAGAAGAGTTCCTGTGTTCTGCTTCCAGGGAGTGGCTCCTGCTCCACCCAGACAGAAAAAGTAGTTCCAGGCAGAGAAGGATCAGGAGACCAGTTAGCTGGTAAGTAAGCAGCATGGTCTGCTACAGGTAGGTCCACCAAGCACTCTTATCTAATATGAGCCCGGCGCTTCCTGTGCCGGGACCAGTCACCATCATAAGCCTGGCGCAACCGGCGCCAGGACAAGGTCCAGAGGGTCCCTATAGGGACTGGCTGGTTCCTGGGATCAGAGTCATGGGCCTGCTTCCAAGGTCGTGGGGCAAGTCCTGACCCCTTGGAAGCAGGGATCATGACAGGAGGAGGCCGAAGATCATGTGCAGCTTCTCGTTGAATCGGCAACCCCCAACTCAGTGCTGCTACAGGAGCTCAAAAAGGCGGCGATGGAGGAGTGCTTGTTACGCTCACCTGGTATCCACGGGGACGCCACCCAGCCAGTTGGTCCTTGGTGCCCTTCCCAATGATTCCCTGGTGTGGTCTCTGTGTCGATGGGATTCCGCCTGGAAATGAAGACTATATTAGGACTGGGCGACCAAGGTAAGTTTTCCCCCCACCTCCCTTGTGTTTCCAGCCCCTCCAGGTTCTCTTCACACCTGGTTGTTGGAATCGGTGGGCTCTCCGTCCTGCTCTCTGGGCAGGGGCGCGTTGTCTTTTGTGGGCGCGGGCGGTCCAATTACTTCACCGACTGCTGTCCTTGTAGTGTCTTTCAGATGGGTCTTATTGCGATTGATGGCGTCCTAATTCTTGCATGCCTTTTCTCTGTTCTAAATTCTTTTTTTAAAAAAATTTAATTTTTAATTTTTTTTATTAGCATTTCTCTTATTTTTTTAATTTCTTTTATTGAATGATTTAGTTTGTTACAAACTTTTTCATTGGCCAATTTCAAGTCCAATTGATTAAAACACGGAACGGAATCTGGTTCCGGCTTATGAAAAAAACATTCCATGCTTTAGAGGTAGAGAAGTCATTCCAGAATAATAGCACTGTGAATATAGCAGACTTGTGATGGCCGTGCAGAATATTAGTCCATCTATCGTCTTGAGTTAACACTGTTGATGGTTACTGGATCCGGCTCCGATATTTATTTCGCGTATCAGTCAGTGCTTCACATTCTGTTATTAAATGGTAGAAGGACTCCAGCTTTTTACAGAGACGTCATGTGTTAGGAGTTTCCCCTAGTTGATTTCTGGATCCCAAGACTTCTCTGGTTGGTAATAAATTTAGTCTGAAGCATAGGTAGAGGTTACGTAAGTTCGGCCAAGGGAATGTCCTGAGGTATGTTGGGAGTTGGTAGTTTTCGAATATCCTGGACACAGTTGATTGAGAGTGTATTGAGCCTTTAGTTCCTGTGTTTGTATCCAATCTTGGAACTGTATTTTCTTTTTGATTGACAAAAGGTTGTTTTTTTAGAGTTTCCGTCGTAGTATGTAGGGACTTCACCCAATCATCACATTTGTGCTTCCATTTATTTAGTAGATTTGTGTCCAGCCTTTTGTTTCGTTCTTTTTTTTTTTTAATCTTTATTTTTGGTGTTTTCAACATGTTAAAACATAATCAAAAAATATACATCATAAAGAAACTTGGAAGTAACTTGTGCTCGGCCTTCCGCCGCCACCCCCACTCCCATCTCGACCACCATGCTGCATCCACATTTGGTTTTGGTGTTCATTATCAATATCCTGTCGATGTTGACAGGGCATAGTGCCTGGGTTATTGTTGCTGAAGCCCTGGGGATGCTTCCTGTGAGGAGTCATTTTCTCCGGTGGACATCAGATAGGTGATGTATGGGCCCCAGATGTCAGAGGGTCGTGCATGTAAAGGCAATAGTCTAGGAAAGTTTGATTCTGTGTCTTGACAGTAGGATATGTCCTTCATCCACTGTTGTGTGATCGGTGTGGGGCCTTCCCCCCATGACATTGCAATCCTCCTGCGCGCCAACAACAGCAGCAGCCCTCCGAGTTTCCGTGTATAGTGGCGAAAGTGTTTGGTAAGTCCTAGGAGTGTGGTCTTGGGGTTGGGTTCTATGGGTACACCTATGATTGCGGCTGTTTTTTCTAGTATTGATCCCCAGAATCGCTGAATTGTTGGACAATGCCAGGCGAGGTGTACGAAGTCTGCTGCCCGGGCACCGCAGCGGCTGCATGTCGGAGGAACAGAGGGATGGTATTTGTGGATTTTGGCGGGGGTATGATATGTTTGATGGGTGAACTTTAGGTGTATTAGTTTATATCTTGTGTTTAATGATACTTTTTGGGTCTGTGCTAGGATATATTCCCACCCTTCATCAGGAAATGACAACTGGAGGGATCTCTCCCATCTAATTTTGGGTATTATCGGGTTCGGGGCAGTTTCAGTTAGCAATGTGTTGTATAACATCGAGACTAGTTTACCCTCTCCTTGTGATTGAATGACGCCATGCAGTAGCTGCCAGGTGGCGGGTTGTTGTGGGAATGAGGGCAGTATAGCCTGAAGGGTTTGTCGGAGGCGGAAGTAGATAAATGTGTCAAGTGCAGTGGTGGCCCCACAGTTTCTGGCCTGCTGGGGAGTGGGAAAGGTCTCTTCGATGAAGAGGTCGCCCAGGGTTTTTAGTTTTAGTTTGTCAACCCAGTTTAGGTATACCTTCTCGGTGGATGGGGGATTCCGGGGATGAATTTTATCGGTGGGATGGGAGAGAATCTGGTTTGGACATCGCAGTTGTGTGCAATTTTTTTTACATATTGCTATGGTGGAGAGGACTGTGTTTAATGTGTTGTGTGGCGTATGTGTTTGGTCAAAAATAACTGCTCTGAGTAGAAAGGGAGAGGCGAGAGCTAGTTCGAGCTGGACGTGGGGTCGTATGAAGTGGGTGGCGTACCAGTGACCTAGGAATTGTGCCTGGGCCACCCAGTAATAGCGTTCGAGATCGGGTAGTGCCATACCTCCTTTTTTAACTGGTTGAATAAGTGATTTGTATGCTATTCTGGCTGGTTTACCCGTTCATAGGAGTTCTAGGACCAAGCTCCGTAGGCGTAGGAGATGGGCCTGAGGTACGAGAAGGGGAATATTTACAAAAAGGTAGAGAAGTTTGGGGAGAATCACCATCTTCACCAGTGACACCCTCCCCCAGAGAGTGAGTGGAAGTGCTTTCCATCAAGCGATTTTCTCTTGGAGAGATTGGAGTACTTTAGCATAGTTGTCTTGGAAGAGGGTTGGGTAGTCTCTGGCCAGATGGATGCCAAGATACCGGACGTTTGTGTATTCCCATTTGAAGCCATATTCATCTGGGAATTCTTGGGTTGCGGGGGTAAGCGGGAATATAATTGATTTACTATGGTTGATTTTTAAGCCGGAGTAGTTGCCGAATTTGATTAGGTCACGGATTACAGGGTTCAGGTTGGTTACCGGGTCTCTGATAAAGAGGGCGATATCATCGGCGTATAGGGAAACTATTAACTTATGGGGGCCAAAGGAGAGGCCCCCCCCCTGTATGTGCTTAGCCCAGAGGCCAAAGGAGAGGCCCTTCTGTATGTGCTTAGCCCAGAGGTCGGAAGCAAGAGGCTCCATTACTAGTGCAAATAGTACCGCGGATAGTGGACACCCTTGCCTGGTTCCCTCTGAATGTCAATTGCCGTCGATCTAGTGTTCCCAAGGGTGATGTGTGACCTGGGTCGGTTATACAGGAGGGCAGTTGGCTGGATAAATCACTTGCCAAGCCCCATACGATGAAGGATCTCAAAGAGGAAGGGCCATTCAACAGAGTCAAAAGCCTTCTCGGCGTCAAGGAGGATTGCTGCGGCATGCTGCGAGGGATAGAGTGCCTCCATGACTCCGAACATGCGCCTGATGCCGAATGTAGTGTTCGGCCCGGTATGAACCCGGCTTGGTCTGCTATCACCATTGCAGGCATCAGGGGGGGGGGGGATCAGCCTGGAGGCCAGAATTTTCGCTAATATTTTGTCAAGATGGATCAATGAGATCAGCCTATAGGAGCCGCATTCTTCGGGGGGCTTGTTGGCTTTGTGGAGCAGGATTACATTCGCTTTGCGTAGAGTCGGGGGCAATGAGCCCGTCTCTGTTGCCTCTTCAAAGACTTGTAGCAGCAATAGTGCAAGAATCTATGCAAATGCTTTGTAAAATTCACCTGTTAGCCCGTCGGGGCCCGGTGCTTTGGTGCTAGGTAGGTCTTTGATGGCTTGGAGGATTTCCTCGAGTGTGATTGGTAGATTTAGGGGTTCTCTCAATGTTGCATACACCCAGTACAGTTCTTTATCTGCCAGATATTGTTTTAATCCTTCCTGGGAGGCGGTGAAGTTGGATTTGTACAGGTTTTGGTAGAAATTGCGGAAATGTTCGGCTATTTCCTTATCCGTGTGAACCATGTTGCCTTGGGGTTTCGGATTTGTTCTATCTGTGTTGGTTTGCGGTCAGCAGCTATTAATCTTGCAAGGAGAGCACCTGGTTTCTGTCCTTCTCCATATTGTCGGATGCAGTGGCCGTATGATAGAAATTTTAGTTCACGGTCGGCGGTCGCTCTGTAGTTATCAAGCTCTTTCTTGAGTGCGTTTTATGAGTTTGAGGATGCCCTGTTCTTTGGTGAGACAAATCCCTCGGACGTAGCACTTCAGGGTTTCCCATAGGGTTCCAGCTGATGACACTGAGTCTTGGTTGAGTTCAAGGAATGATGTAATTTCTGAACGGAGTTCGTCCGCGAATACTTGGGCCTGAAGGGAACCATTTTTTTGAACCTCCAGTGTCTTCTCCCCTCTGATGGATCTGGTGGAGTACATTCAACTGTGACAGCTGAGTGATCAGATAGTGTTCTAGGTAGGATTTGACTGTTCGTCCATTGTACGTGGCTATGTTCAGACACCAGGATGTAATCAAGCCAGGAACTTGTTTTGTGGACTCAAGAATGGAAGGAGTAGTCGCGGGTCTCGCCATGTTGGCGTCTCCAAATGTCGACTAGGTCGTAGACTTTGCAGATTTCGATCACTTGGAGGGCTGCCCTCGGGATGGTCGCGGATGATGGGTGGGACCAATCCCAGTGAGGATCTAATGTAGTGTTCATGTCTCCAGCCCAAATGATTGTTGCGGATCTCACTGCGCCCAGGTGTGTCATTACCCAATCGAAATTGTTGTGTCCATCAGTGTTTGGCCTGTAGGAATTTATGATTACGAAATTCTGTATTTTCCAGGGTCGCATGTACTAAGAGTGTCCTTCCTTCTTTGTCGTTTTTGACCGGGATTATTTTGCATTTTAGGGACTTGTGTATAAGGATTGCTACTCCTCTGGCGTATGAGGAATATGACACAAAATACCTATGGCAGCCCCAATCACGGGCCCAGCGGTTTTCTGTGCCGGGAAGCAGGTGGGTTTCTTGAATCAACGCAATGTCTACTCTATGTCTTCGGAGGTACTGCGTCATCTTCCTGGACTTCATTGGGTTGTTGCCCCCTTTAATGTTCCATGTGGCTAACTTGAATGTACCTGTTGGTAGCCTGTTTGCTGGTTCTGGGAACTTGAACGGGATCGATTGTAGCTAACCAGGATGCAACTGTAATGTGTCCAGGTTGTGGCCGTTTATGCGGAGGCCGTTTTTGATGCAACAACTCGGTGATCTCGGGTGTATACGAGGGGGGCGCGGACCCCACGCAAGCACACTTCCATAACTGTAAACTGAATTCCTCCCAATCACGGGCAACCCCCCAACATGCCCATCAAGTTTCCCCTTCCCCAAAAACATAACTGAACTGCGCTTGGGGCGCTAGGGAGATCCAAGGGTGGCGCACCGTAAGGTTTGTTGTGATTGTAAGAGGTCCAGGGGCTCTTCAGGGAGCAGCGAGAGATGGCCTGGACGTGGACACAAGAGGGTGTCATGGCGGGTCTCTAACGTCCCGGTCTCCTCTTTGGAGTCTTGGGTTGTTACTGACTTGTTTGCATCCTATTTTGTCAAGGAATGTGTTCGCCTCATCCGGCGTGCTAAAGAATTGTGATTTGCCGTCATGTTGAATACAAAGTTTGGCTGGCTATAGCATTGAATACAGTAGTTTGTTATCTTGCAGCCGACGCTTCACTTCAGTGAATGTTCTACGCTGTGCTTGAACCGCAGGGGAGAAGTCGGGGAAGAATTGAATGTCGTCTCCATCATATTGTAACTTCCCTTTTTCCCTGGCTAGGTGGAGGATCGTGTCCCGGTCTCTGAAGTTAAGCATTTTAGCGATTATTGGACGCGGAGCAGTCCCAGGGATCGGTTTGCTGGTTGGGACACTGTGGGCCCTTTCCACCACAAATATGTTGGAGAATGCGGGGATACCAAATATGTCTTTGCACAGGATCTCCACAAAGTCTTCAATTTTTCTTGTGTTTTGTGGTTCTCTCACCCAGAGGATGCAGATATTAATTTGGCGGGAGTGCCCTTCGAGGTCCTCTTTCTTTGCTAGGGCAGCTTTCATTTGAGTTTCTAGTGTTGTCACTTTGGTGGTTATGGAGGCCATGTTGTCTTCAGCGTCTGAAATTCGTTGTTCCGCGATGTCTAGCCTGTCCCCATGCTCATCTAGGCGGTGTTGTAGTTTATCAACTTTTGTGGATAGGGAGTCCAGCTTGCAGTCAATTTTTCCTATGCCTGCCTTTAATTCCAGAAGGATCTCTCTGATATCTGTGGCTTGGGAGGGGTCCCCGTCTTGGGGTGGGAGCTCTCCGGAGCTCTGTGGTCTGCCATTTGTTTTTGGAGTTTTAATTATGGATCCTGCCTCGAAAGTCAATTTTCTTTGAGACTTATCTGATTTCCCCATGTTGGTGGCTTTGATGTTGATTTGACTAGGGTTTTCCTTTGGTTAATGCCGGTTTGGTGAGGTGTCGGGCGGTTCCGTCAGGGTGCTGTTGCGGATAGAGCTAGCCCTGCGAAGGACGACCGCAGCAGACAGGGGAAGTCAACCAGCCAATTCCACGTCCCCGCCTCCGGGTTGCTAATTTACTTGGCGTTTTGGCCCTTTCCCTTTTGGGGGGGGGGGGGATTCGAGACTCCCCGGTTAGCGGGATCGCTGGTACTCAGTTGGAGCGTATGCTGCCTGACCCCCGTGTAAGTTTTGGCAGGATGCAGTAGGTTTGTTGTGACTGCTGGGGGCAGACGAGGAACTGTTTTCCACTTTGGACTTTGCTGGCGGTTTAAGGGTCACAGCGGGCTAGAACCAGGGCCGATGGTCCGGTGGCCGGGGTGTCCGACCCAGTCTGTCCCCCTGCCCCCCCCACTTGGTGGCCTACGCGCAGACCTCACGAGGTATGTGGGTACAGCGCTAGTGAGCCAGTCTCTGCTACCCTGTGTGGCTTTAATTGCTGTTTCTACCTCTGGAAGGGGGTGGGGCCCATGCCAAGGGTGCGGTGAATCCACGCAGGGAGACTGATTGTGTGGTTAGGTTTGGCGTGCTGTTTTAGCTGTCCAGAGGCAGGGATATCCGACCCAGTCCACCTCCGCTCTTGCCCTCCCCTGGTGGCTTATGCGCTGATCCGCTGAGCGATGTGGGTCTAGTAGTGGCGAGCACGACTCTGCAGTATGTGGCTTCAATCACTGTTTGTAGCCCCCGGGTGGTGCCACCCGCCAAAGGGCTAGTCGATTCCTTGGTGGGGGACTGATTGCTATGTTACGGTTGATGAGGGAGAAAGGAGGGGTGGCGGCTCATCCGATTAAATTTATTTTTCCTCCGCCGCCTCGTCTGTTCCTCTGATCGCGAGGTATGCCGGGGAGCCGCAGGCAGGGTAAGCGGTCTCCGGTCCCCACCTCCGCAGTCCTCCCGCAGGGGAGTGCCAGACGCTGGGTCTGTGTGCCCTCCTGGGGCATCCGCTCGGCAGTTGTGAAAACCGCCCCGCCAGGTGGGGGCTTCCAGCCGGCACAAAAGCCACGGGCGGGATGCTGGTGGTGCCCACGGCATACGGCGGCGCCAGTGCCCCACCTCCCGCTCCGGCCACTCTTCGGACGTCGTTGCGGGTGACCGCTTCGGCGTTCTCCGCACCTCGCAGGCCCCAAGCCTATCCGGGGGTTGTGGAACGTCTCGCTGCCGTTGCTGTCTCTCGGTCCGCTGTGTACCGCCCAGGACTGCCAGTTAGGTCACTGGGGGGAGGGGTGTATGGCCCCTGCCACCACGCTTTTTCACAGGATTTATTCGGTGCGCTCGTAGAGCTCACTTCAGAGCCGCCATCTTGGCTGCGCTCTAGCGCCATCTATTAAATGTCTCTTTGATTATCTCCCTGGAGCGCGGAGTGTCCACTTGGAGAACTGGATATGCTGGTTCTCACCGGGAGATGGCGCGCTATCGCGCTATGATGAGGTAAGGAGGCGCTTTCCCAGCGCAGATGGAGTTCCGGTGCTACGCCGGCCGAAAAGCAACCAACCAGATAAGTCTTTAAGCGCTTTGTGGTTGCAATGTCTCCACTACTTCCTTTAATGATGTCTTCCTTCTTTTCTCAGGTCCTTCGATCCGGGCGGTGAACTCCACCAACAGAGCTGCTCAGGAGCTGCGAGCAGTGAAGGATGATGAATGCAGGTAAGATTCTGCTGCTAACGATGTTCTTGGTTTTTCTCCAGGTCCGGAATTCACCAGGCTCGTGAGAAAGCTGAACACGGTGAGTGTCACGTTGCTAGAAGCAAAGTAACGCGAAGCGTGTTGTCTTGTTTGGGTGTGGTTTAAATAGCCACTGTAAAGTAGTCCTGGTAAAGTAGTCCCTAGGCCACCACACCCAAAGCACTAGACCGCATAGCTTGGTTCTAGTAATCAAGCTATGTGGATGCCTCCATGTTGGCTGAAAGCCTAAATAAAGTAGTTCCTCAAGCAGATGTCTTTCCTTACTGATGAGCCTGGCGCCAAAGGCGCCAGGACTGTCCCCAAGAGGGCCTGAGAAGTGGATGCCAGGCCTTATTAGTGATCCGAGCCCTGATTCCACCTGGCCAATGGGCTTGCCAGTGGGGATCAGGGCTGAGGGTCGTGACAGCACTCCCCCCCCCCCCCAGGCCCCTCCCAAGGTGTGTCTCCTGCCTGGTCCAGGTTTAGTTGGGAAGTTCTGATGAAACTTCTTGATTAGACGTGGTGCATGGATGTTCTCACTGAGTTCCGAGGATCTATCTTCAGGCCCAAACCCCTTCCAATTGACGAGATAGTACAACTTGACAACTTGGCTCTAGAGTACTTAGAGTCCAGGATTCCCTTGACTTTGAATTCTGGTTCTCCATCTATTAGTATAGGTTGAGGTGGCGTCTCGATTCGTGTACCGGGTTGCATTGCTTTTAAGAGGGACACATGGAATACCGGATGGATTCGTAGATTAGGTGGTAAATCCAATTTGACGGCTGCTGGGTTGATAATTGCATTGATGGTATAGGGTCCCAAATATCGAGGATGGAAGGTCCCAGGCCCTTTGATGGGTAAGTATTTGGTGGCTAACCAAACCTGGTCTCCTACTTGATAGTCTGGGGCCTTTTTCCGATGCTGGTCGGCGAAATGCTTTTGTTTTTCTTTAGCACGAAGAAGATGTTCCTTCGCCTTTCTGAATGCCTGAGTGATGGTTGTATGAAGAGTCTTTACTGCAGGCATCTCCAAGCTGGCAGGAAGGTCAAGTTCTGATGTACGTGAATGTCTGCCATACAAGGTGTAAAAAGGTATTTGGCCCGTGCTAGAATGTACAGAGTTGTTATATGCGTACTCGGCTATCCACAGTAAGTCCTTTCAATCTCTCAATTCATGGTGCAGCATGCACCGTAAATACTGCTCGAGTGTCTGGTTGGTCCTTTCGGTTTGGCCGTCTGTCTGGGGGTGGTGACTGGTGGATAGCCGGACATCAATCTGTGCCATTGCGCAACATTTTCTCTAAAAATTGGATACAAATTGGCTGCCTCAATCAGAGACCAGAACTGATGGAAAGCCATGCAGCTGGACAATGTTTTCCAGAAATACTTCTGCTAAGGTGGATGCGTCCGGGAGACCCTTGAGAGGAATAAAATGTGGCATCTTTGAGAACAAATCCACGATTACAAGAATGGAGTTAAAGCCTTGACTCAGTGGCAGATCAGTGATAAAGTTGAGGGAAAGAGTGTGCCATGGAGAGGGAGGGATGGCCAGTGGTTGTAGGAGACCCAATGGTTTCTGTGATTTATTTTGTGCACAGACGCCGCAGGATTGAACATACTGGACAATGTCCTTACGCCAGGTAGGCCACCAAGAGTTCTTTTTTACCTTGGCTAAAGTTTTAGCGATTCCAGGGTGTCCTTCGATCAGAGAGTCATGATAACCTGAAATGATATGCTGTTGTAACTCCTTCTCGGGTACATATAGCCGGTGCCTAAATTAAGGTAACTGATCCTTGATGCAATATTGTTCTCCTTGAGTTTGCCATGCGAGGAAAGCATCGGGGTTCATTGACTGTCGTATTTTGTTTTGTAATTCGGCTTGTGATAACGCTGTTGTGATACCCAAGAGTTTGTCTTCAGGTATGATGGGTACCAGGTCTGGAATTGTATACAACGTTTCATCGATGCTCATTTGAGATAAGGCGTCAGCTTTCCCATTCTTGACCCCTGGTCGAAAGGTGATCACGTAGTCATATTCGGCGAAGAAGAGGGCCCACCGTAACTGCCGTGAAGACTGGGCTTTGGCTGTTTTGAGATATTGCAGGTTGCAGTGGTCTGTGATCACTGTAATGGTGTGTCTAGCTCCCATATAATGTCGCCACGCCTTGAAAGCGGACTTGATGGCTAGGAGTTCTTTGTCCGTGATAGCGTAATTAATTTCCGGGGGTGAGAATTTTTTTGACCAGAAGGTCATAGGATGTAGCTGGCCAGTTTCTGGGTCCCTTTGTGAAAGGACCACTCCCATTGCCATACTGGAAGCATCAATTTCTACGACATAAGGGAGGTCTGGACGTGGGTGCCGCAGGATTGGAGCGGAGGTGAACCTTTGTTTCAGTTCCCGAAAGCCTCTTTCTGCTTCCTCAGTTCAAGCGAACTTTTTATTGCATTTTCGTAGCAGTACTGTTATTGGGTGCACCACCTGAGAGAAGTCTGGGATAAACCGGCGGTGAAAGTTTGCAGAGCCTAGCATGCTCTGTATCCCCTTCAGAGATGTTGGTGATGGCCATTTTAGAATAGGGTCAACCTTATGTACGTCCATTCTGATGCCTTTCGGCAAAAGGATGAAACCAAGGAATTCTACTTCGGTGACATGAAAAAAACATTTCTCCAGCTTTGCATACAAACGATGTTGGCGGAGCTTGGTGAGGACTGAACGAACATGCCTGATATGATCTTGTTTTGAGGCGGAGTAGAGCAAGATGTCATCAATGTACACTAAGATGCAAACGTCAATCAGTTCTCTCAAGACATCAATCATGAAATATTGAAACGCTGCGGGAGCGTTACATAAGCCAAAAGGCATGACCTTATATTCAAACAAGCCATACTTGGTACAGAAAGCGGTTTTCCACTCATCTCTGCTTTCTGACCTGGACTAGGTGGTATGCTAAATTAAGGTCTAATTTGGTATAGATCTGGACATCTTTGACTTGGTCTAGCATTTCCGGGATAAGAGGCAAGGGGTAGCGGTTCTTCACGGTTATCTGGTTTATTGCACAATATTTATTTATTTATTCGCATTTGTTTAGCGCACAGGCAGCCCAATAGGCATCGTGGCGCTTGTTACAGAAATGAAAATGACTTGTTTTACATACATTGAAGTCATTACTTAGTTGCAAGAGAAGAAACAGAAGATATGAAGAAGACTAGTTGTACATACATTGAAATACTTTCTTAGTTGCAGTCAAGAGAAGAGAAGTAGCTACAGGAGAGGAGGAGGAGAGAGGAGAGGAGGAGGAGAGAGAAAACAACAAGAGGAGAGGGAGTTAGTTAAACAAGGTGGTTTTCAGCTTTTTTCGGAAGGCAGAGAGAGAGGTTTCTGCTCTAAGTGTGCTAGGTAGTGTGTTCTATAGCTTAGGGGCAATGTAGAGGAAACTTATTCCACCTGCTCTAGCTCGATTGATGCGTGGGACCTTAAGTTGGTTGGAGTGGCATTGCCTAGTTGGTCTGGTGGAGAGAGACTTGGTTAGCGTATCAGACAGGTATGATGGTACGGACAGGTTGATACATTTGTGTGCGGTGGTAAGTATTTTGAATGTAATGCGCTCTTTGACAGGAAGCCAGTGTGCTGCCTTTCTGGCTTGCGCAATGTGGTCCCTTTTAGGTATATTGAGGGCTGCTCTAAGAGCATTATTCTATGTGGTTTGGAGTTTGCGATTGCAGTTGGAGGTGCCAGCCAGTAGCGCATTACAGTAATCTAGTTTGGCTCCAATGGCGGCTCTGGCAATAGAAAGGCAATTATCTTTGGTTAGGAAAGGTTTGATGGCATTAATGAGCTTAGTGCTCACGGCGGAGGCTGAAACAATGGAGTTGACTTGTTTGTCCATGGAAAGAGAGGCGTCGATGTGGACTCCTAGTGTTTTTATAGAAGGTAGGACTGGGATGACACAATTGTCTATGCAGAAATTGGTGTAAAGTGGGTCGAGGTTAGTGAGAGTGGATTTTTGCCCCAGGATGAGAATTTCAGTCTTGTCTCCGTTGAGACATAGGCCATTATAAACCATCCATGCTTGGATGGTGGCGTATATGTTCTGGAGGGTGGCTGCATCCTGATGGTAAAGTCCTGTGAGCGGGAGGAGTACTTGGGTATCGTCCGCGTAGTTGGTGTATGCAATCCCAAGAGCGTCCAGTTTGTCAAAGAATGGCTTGGTAAACAGATTATAAAGGGTAGGAGCCGTACATGAGCCCTGTGGGACTCCATACCTGATGGTGGTAGGCTCTGCATTAGCTGTATTAGAGAACACTTTCATTACTCTTCCTTCGAGGAAGGAGGTCATCCAGTTTGTGGCTTGTTTGGAGAAATGTGCCGCCTGAGTGAGATGGTTCGTAAGGGTGGCATGATCGACTAAATCAAATGCCGCCGAGAGGTCTAGGAGGAGCAGAAGGGCCGGCTTGCCTTTGTCTAGAATTAGGGTGATTTGGTTCTTCAGATCTAGTAGAGCGGTTTCAGTGCCATGACCTTTGAGGAATCCAGACTGCCTTTTACCTATGATAGAGTTATTTTCCAGGTAGGACTGTATCTGCATGTGTGCTGCTTTATCTAGGATTTTCAAAAGAAATGGGACCGTGGTGATGGGCCGGTAGTTGTTAGGTTGGGTAGGATCCAGGGTTGGTTTCTTTAAGAGCAGACGCACCCATGCCTCTTTAAGGCTGTCAGGGACTAAGCCCGTCTTGAATGAGGCGTTGATGAAAGCTGTGATGATCGGTGTGAGGGGTGCCGCACACTGATGTTGGGGGGGCATATATCGCCTTTGCATTGAGATGGTTTGAGCTGTTTGAGGATGTGGAGGGTATCTGATTCGGGGATTGGAGAGAAATTGAATTGGGGGGTGTTCTTACCTTTAGCGGTATTGGCGGAGTGGGTCTGTTGGGGGTGCAGAGCCATAAAGTGTTCTGCTATTTTGTTTTGAAGAAGGTCTATTTTATTTAACATCGCTGTTTGGATGCTATTACACCAGGCTTCGTCCTTAACAATCTCATCTGAGCAGATTGGGGGGACGGTGAGCTCTTTAAAGATGATGAAAGGCTCTTTTGAGTGGGAGTTAGCTTCCAGGATACGTTTATTGTAGGTTTCTGACTTGGCCTTAAATATGGCACTTTTGTATTTTTTAGAAATGCAAAGAAAGTCTACTTTGGTGGCATCACAGGGATTGGCCTGCCATGTTTTGAGGGCTTGGCGCTTACATTGGCGTAGCTTTAATAGGTCCTCAGTGAACCATGAGTTGGAATGAAACGATTTTTTTTCTTTTTTGTTTTCAAGAGGAGCTGCGGAGTTGATGGCATGGGTGAGAGTGCCTTTAAAGATATCTGCTAGAATGTTGGGGTCAGAGGAGAAAGGAGGTGCTAGGCATGGGTTGTTGAGAAGGGGACGTATATTGTCTGCTGTAAGTTTTTTGGCACTTCTAGCTAACTTGGCTGGTGCGGAAATAAGTGGTTTGGAGTATACGGATATGGGGATGCAGAATTGAAGGCAGTTGTGATCAGACCATGGGAGGGATGTGTTGGAGTTGAGGGTGGAGCCACAGTTGTGATCTGCCACCCAATCTAAGATACGGCCTTTATTATGGGTAGGGACAGTAACCATCTGTGTGAATCCTAGATCTGTGAGGTTTCTGGCGAGAGTGGTAGCTGCTTTCTCAAGTTTATCATTGTAACCAAGGTTTAGGTCTCCTAGGAGCAGAGTTCTGGAAGTTTGTTTGATGTTTTTACCAAGGAGATGGTTGACTATGCCTGTGAAGTTATTGACAGGGCCTGGGGGTCTATATATGACATGAATGTTAACTGTATCTTTAGGGGAGAGGGTGAGTTTGGCTGAGAGGATGTCAGTAGTGTCTTCCCCGGTAGTGGGAGTCTTGTCTTAGTGCTAGGGAGTCTTTGAAAATTAGTGCAACCCCACCTCCCGTTTTAGCTATTCTGTCCTGTCTTAAGATAGAGTAACCTGGTGGTACAGCTAGGCTGATAGTAGGGCCAGAAGCGGAATGCAACAAAGTTTCTGTTATGGCTAACAAATCTAGGTCTTGGCTGGTAATAGTATCATTGACTTCTAAAGCGTGGGCGTTGAGTGAGCAAACATTTAGAAGCGCACACTTAAGGTGTTGGAACGTTTTAGATTGTAGTGGCTTGGGGTTGGTGGTTAGAGTGAGTTTATTGGTAGTATGAGTAGGCTTGTTAGACCTGTGAGGTATGGGAGAAGCGGGCGGAGCCTTGTTAAGGCGCTTGAGAGTGGTGGTGTATGGCGGGCGGCAGGTTTTTGCGTGCGTGCGTGAACCTAGGCGTGAGTTTCTGAGTGTTACCTGCATGGGTGTGGAGGGGAGTGCTAATGGCAGTGTGCGTGTTCTGAGTCTGTGCTGCCTAAGTATGGTCTCGGGCATTTTGGGGGGAGTAGTGTGTGTGGTGGAGTGCCTGAGTTCCATGATGTGGCTGTTGGCTTGCCCTTTGGGCACGAAGTAGGCAATACTACTAGTGAGTAAGATGTAGACTAAACCTGAGAGGAAGTTTAGTGTGTGAGCAGTGTACATATTGAGATAGGGCGGTGAGAGCTGGGATGCTATATGGGTTCGACAATACAATAGCACAGTGGTCTCTAGGCGACCATAGGGCACAACACAATAGCACAGAGGTCTCTAAGCGACCATAGGGCACAACACAATAGCACAGTGGTCTCTAAGCGACCATAGAGCACAACACAATAGCAGAGTGGTCTCTAGGCGACCATTGTGCACAACACAATAGCACAGAGGTCTCTAAGCGACCATAGGGCACAACACAATAGCACAGTGGTCTCTAGGCGACCAGAGGGCACAACACAATAGCACAGTGGTCTCTAAGCGACCATAGGGCACAGCACAATAGCACAGTGGTCTCTAAGCGACCAAAGGGCACAACACAATAGCACAGTGGTCTCTAAGCGACCATAGGGCACAACACCGTTGCATAGTAGTTTCAGGTGACCTAGATTTAAGTATTGCAGTGGTGCCAGAGAATAGCAGTTCAGAAATGCATACCCTGGGGGACACATAGATTTGAATATTTGCAATGAGGCCAGAGGACCAGCTATATATACTGAATGCGGCAATTAGAGGCACACATGGAAGCTAGACAGGAGGTGTGTGTCTAACAATATTGTGGCTTGTGGGAGGCATTGAACAGGGAATGTGCATAATAGTAGGAGGTGCAACGATCCTGCGTGGTATTGGCTGAGGCTAACAAACGGACTATGCATATGGTGATTAAGAGTCTTACTGTAGCGAGGCAAGGAGACCGCCTCTGCGAAGTAGGTCGGCGTGTGCAGACTGAATCATCCAGTGAGTTCCACCATGATATCTGTGGTGTATGCAACGGGCATAGATTCTAGGCGAACGGCGAGGAAGGCTGCGCAGGCTGAAGACAGGACTCAGCCTTTGATTTCAGGGCCGGCTAGACGCCTACCGGTGCTGGATAGGCTGCCTTGAGGAGGACTCCAGCCAATAATGGGGCAGCTGAGTGAGGGAGTGTAGGAGGAGTAGCTGCAGAAAAACGGTCGGCCATCTTGGAACTAGCAAACACCTCGTGGTTTGCAATGGAGATGGCAGGGTGCATCCATCCACAACGGGGATGATGCTTCAGATAAGGGCTTCGGGATGCAAGCGGTAGTGAATTGCGTTGTAGGGCGCATATTCAGCGCGATTGCTCCGTAGCGCGCAAAGATCATCAGAAGGTGTGTAATAAGCCCGCAGGACTACCTTACAAGGCGGCGAGTATCTCCGCTCAACGAGACACGGAGGGCACTGCTCCTGCAGTGCTGATGGAGCTCCTGCTCCTCAGAAGGGTCCGCGGTAATCAATACAGATCCTCAAGTCTGCTTCCTTTTTTGGTACGAAGAACAAAGGACTGGCTGCTGGGGACTTAGATGGGGCAGATAAATCCATTTGCAAGGTACTGGTCCAAATAGGATTTCAGGTGAAGGTTTTCTGATTCGGTGAGAGCGTAGATCCTGCCACAAGGGATTTGTGCCCCAGGAATAAAGACAATTTGACAATCATAAGGCCTATGCAGCGGCAATGTGTTAGCCTGGTCTTTCTGGAATACGTCCTGAAAGTCACGATATTCATCTGGCAAGGTATTAGTTACTCCCAGAGTAGAGGCTCTCGTATTGGAAGTCTTGGAGACACAGGAGTCGGGTTCCGGGTCAGGAGAGTAGCAAGTTAGGGAGCAGTTGCTGGAGAAGGTTAATTTTCATGCCCGCCAGTCTATCAAAGGGTTGTGAGCAACCAACCATGGCATCCCTAGTTTCAGCCGGAACTGAGGTGCCTTTATAAGATCGAATGAAATACACTCCCGATGTCCATCCTGACACAGCAAGGTTACTACTGCTGTGCACTGGGTTACTGGTCCGGAGGCGACTTCTGTCCCATCCATGGTAGTCACCTTGTCCCTGGCACAGCAAGGTTACTACTGCTGTGCACTGGGTTACTGGTCCGGAGGCGATTTCTGTCCCATCCATGGTAGTCACCTTGTCCCTGGCACAGCAAGGTTACTACTGCTGTGCACTGGGTTACTGGTCCGGAGGCGAGTTCTGTCCCATCCACGGTAGTCACCTTGTCCCTGGTAGACTTAGAACACAGAGGGAACCCCATCTCTGCTGTCAACTCTTGATCTATATAGTTCCCAACTGCTCTGCTGTCGATGTACGCTTCTACGGCATGCATCTTTGACGATTGTTGGTGATTTATTAAGATCACAGGTATCGCAAAGTGTGAGGTCAGTGGCTCTTTCTCATCACTCAACAAACTGACCTCTACGGTTGCCGAGCTTGGTAGTTTTCCGATTCCTTAACTTCATCCTTTTCTGTGGCCCCGACTGTCCTCCTTGGGGGTTTTACTGGGCAGTCTTTCAGAAAATGTCCTGGTTTTCCACAATACAAACAAAGTTGCTGTTGTCTTCTTTTATCCCGCTCTTGTTTTGTTAATGGAGGTCGTATCCCTTCGATCTGCATGGGTTCTACGGCGTTGTCTGGCCCCCCGTGGCGCATTGTCTTTAGGCTGAACATAAGCTACTCAAGAGTCTGCTTTGGACCGGTCTGCTTTACGGTCTTGCAACCGATGGTCTAGCTGCACGACCAGATTGATGAATTCGGTACAGTCTCTGGGGGGGGGATCAACTACCTTGGCCAAGACGTCCTTTAAGTCTCCTAGTAATCCTCGGTGGAATAACATGGTCCTTTTGTTTTCTGGCCACCTGTCACGTCTCGGCTAAATTGGAAGCTGCCTTGGCGATTGTCTGAGCGCTATCCGGCACGTAAACATCTTGGAACCACAGCTCCCACAACTCTTGCTGTTAAAACCACGTGACGTACACGCATGACGTTGCTGTGTTTTCATTGGTTGGGAACTTCATTTAACTCCCATCTATCCGGAGATCGAGTGCTCCTAAACTGCTGTTAGTTACGAGCTCTGTTCCCGGATTCCTGTTTGACTTCTTGACTACCCGGCGCTTGAATCACGTTATTGTCCTTGCCTTGTCCGTCTCCCGACGCCTGCCTCCCTCGATTGTTCCCCTTGGATTATATGAACCCGGCTTACCCATTATTGACCTCCCACTTCTAAATCCTTAAGTTTTGATGACCCGATAACCCGAACATTTCCGAAAAGGGAAATAGCGTGAGATTAACGCTCGCTTCCCTGATCATTTCATTTCTTTCCTGGTCCACTCCTGTTGCTTTGTACATTTTTTTTGGACGCTCTGCTGTTTACACTGTGGATTGCTTTGAACCTTTTTTGGGACGCTCTGCTGTTTACATTTTGGATTGCTTTGAACCTTTTTTGGGATGCTCTGCTGTTTACAATTTGGATTGCTTTGAACCTTAATTTGGGACGCTCTGCTGTTTACACTTCGGATTGCTTTGAACCTAATTGGGACGCTCTGCTGCCTTCACCGTGGTGTTCCTAGGATACTGGCACACCTTCCCTTCACTCTTCATCCTCCTTGTTTTCGGCACTTCGATACTAGTAGGTTACTGGTATATCGTTCCTACGGAGCAGGTAAGAGTGGGTAATTGTGGGCGGTGTCGGATGTTTATTCTGCGGCACTACTTGGCTGCATTTCCTGAACAACGGTTTTATTCTTTGTTCCTCTAGCTCTGACGATTCTGCTCCGGCCTTTTCACTCAAGCCCCCGGCCTGCCAGGTGTATTGATCCCTGTAGGCTGAGCTCTTGGGAGGGAAGTCTTTGGCACATCACCAAAAAGACCCCAGATTCCTTGAAAGAAAGGAACTTCCCTAGAAGAGTGGGGAAGGATTATCTGCAACGACCAGAAATCAACCTCTGGGTTGTGACACCACCTGGCTTCAGCAACCAGTCTATTGAAAGTCGCAATGTATGTTAACAAGTCTTGGTTCCCCTGCCGGAGGGATAAAAGTTTGTTATCCACTGCTTGTTCCTGGGTAAGGCGAGCAAACAGTTTTTCCATTTCTCTCTGGAACCCCTCATAGTCCTGTAACAATGGATCATTATGGGTCACCAGCGGCACCGACCAATCCGCTGCACTTCCACTCAAGTATGATAGGATGAAAGCTACCCGAGCTTGGTCATTTGGAAATGCCCCAGGGCGACAAAAGGAAGTGAAGGCAACACCGATTTATGAATGCTGCATACTTCCGTGGGTCGCCCGAAAACCTTTCTGGTGGTGCCAGGGGAACTGTTCCAGGCAGCGTGATCTGTACTGGTGTGGGGGTATAAGATGGTGAGATAGGATTTTGCATCGGTGAAGGATGATGATTGCAGGTAAGATTCTGCTGGTAACGATGTTCTTGGTTTTTCTGCAGGTCCGTAATTCACCAGGCTTGTGAGAAAGCTGTACACGGTGAGCGTCACGTTGCTAGAAGCAAAGTAACGCGAAGCGTGTTGTCTTGTTTGGGTGTAGTTTAAAAGCCACTGTAAAGTAGTCCAGGTAAAGTAGTCCCTAGGCCACCACACCCAAAACACTAGACAGCATAGCTTGGTTCTAGGAATCAAGCTATGTGGATGCCTCCATGTTGGCTGAAAGCCTAAATAAAGTAGTTCCTCAAGCAGATGTCTTTCCTTACTGATGAGCCTGGCGCCAAAGGCCTGAGAAGTGGATGCCAGGCCTTATTAGTGATCCGAGCCCAGATTCCACCTGGCCAATGGGCTTGTCAGTGGGGATCAGGGCTGAGGGTCGTGACAGTACTTCCTAATACTGAAGGCAGCCCTTCAGCAGAGGTCGTGGAAGTTGGTGGTGGACACTGTGCCACAAAGAACCCAAGAGGCACAGGTGGAACAGTTGTGGTGGGTGAAGGATGAGCTGACGTTTGTCGAGTCAGGGCTTTTACTCCGGAGAGACCGCATTGTGATACCAACGTGTAAAATCCTGCAAGTTATTAAACTGACGCACCAGGGCCATCAAGGGACGGCGAAGACGAAAGAGAGGTTACGCCAGAAAGTGTGGTTCCCTGACCTCGAGAAACGGGTGGAGTTTGGGTCAGCCTGTGTGTGGTGTGAGGCAGCTGCCCCATTACAGAGAGAACCCCTCATTGAAGCCATGCCCCGAGGAACAAGACCCTGTGATGGTTCCACCGGCAGAGACACTCAATTCTTAGTGGTGGTGGACGAGTGGTCACGATACCATGAGGTCGAGTTCATTGAGTCAGTGTCGTTTGATAAGGTGGCAACCGCCCTGGAGAAGATCTTTGCCAAGCATGGGTTGCCTCAGACCCTGTGCTCCAATAATGGATCACTGTTCCCAGGGGACAGTTTTGCTCAGTTGATGGAGCAGTATGGCATACACCACACTAGTCTGTCCCCGTACCAACGACGAGGCCGAGCGGTTCATGAGGACCCTTAACAAAGTGTTCCGGATTGCTCATCAACAGGGCCAATGCCTGCAATGGGTGCTGTACTAGTTTCTGAGGGAGTACAGGGTCACCCTCTTGCATCGACTGGAGTGGCACTAGCGGAAGCAATGTTTTGATGATGTCTGAGGGGGTTAATACCAGAAGTGCGAGAGCGAGAACCAGCAGTGATCGACAACGCTCATGTGGAGCGAGAAAGGAGGTTGAGGACATAAGGGGAGAACATCAGAACAGAAATCTGACCCCATTAGCTGATCCCTGGCGATGAAATGTTGGTGAGGAAACGACATCCACAAGGCAAGCGCTCACCGACATATGAGCCTAGTCCCATGGACGTGATAGCTGTGTGTGTATGTATGGTGACTACGTCGGATGGAACTGCCACTGTCACCCGAAATGCAAGCTTCTTTAAGAAGGTGGGGGATGCCAGGCCCGAGGCAACCCTGCGACGAGACTGACGAGGGCAGTGGCCTGGTCCAACCGCCGAGTACCCTGGGTTGAGGGGACGCAGGTGAGGAGAGCACGATCCAGGAGGCACCCCCAGAGGGCAACAACGGTGAAGCCTGCCCAACTCAGTGCCCGGCTGAGCATAAACTTGTGGG
The DNA here is from genome assembly GCF_040938575.1 of Ambystoma mexicanum. NCBI lineage: Eukaryota > Metazoa > Chordata > Amphibia > Caudata > Ambystomatidae > Ambystoma > Ambystoma mexicanum. Next base: position 329,869,525 of record NC_090941.1, on the reverse strand, counting down.
CCTGGGAGGGAAGTAAATAAAGGGGTTTGATAAGTTTACAGTGAAGTGTTGAAACTATATGTGTGTGCCTTCTATTTTATGTGTTGGCTATGAAAAAGGAAGAGTGTGTTGACTGTACCTTTTAAGGGCACACACAGAGCGGAGTGGCGTAACTCTGCCACGTGTGTGTAATAAACGGGGTGGTCCTGGGATCGCCAGTGGGACCCGGACAGTGAACACTGTGTTGGGTATGTTCTGTGTGCTGAGGGAGCACACCGGCAACCATCTACAGAAGGGTAGCTGCTTTACATAAAATCAAAGTGCATTTAGGGAACATAACAATGACCACGAGTTTGTCAAGTGTGACTGATAGTAATTAACGCGTGTACATATTTCAAGCATGCAATGCACACTGGCCTTGGTGGAGGTCAATTTGTCACAACACTCACAGCTACATGTTTGCATACCACAAGACGTACATAAACCTTTGGACAGCGTCAGTGCTCATGCCCAAACTGTCCTGGCTTAGTCAAAGAGGATGTTAAGTTCCCAAAATCCATGCGACGTATGCACAGACAGAAGCTTGAGAGAGTAATGGTTTGCAAAGTGCGCGCAGGAGCAATTGCAGTCCGCTCCTTATTAGTGCAAGATTGAAGGGGTCCAGCTGTGGGGAAGTTTTCGGAGACTCCACCCTGGTCCGCTTGAAGCCCTGGTTATCTTGCCCACTAGACATCTAGCACTTACACTAATAGCATGCCGACTAAGCCGCCCTTACCCACTCTCATTCATATGCCAGGGCGCGAGGAGACCATACACATTCCAATTCAGTGTGGTCAGGCGGCGCTTGTCTAAGCTTCCTACAGAATGAGAGCTATGCAATGCCAGATGTTCCGGTGGGCCACCAGCGCCACACTCACCGTCCATTGTCTCCCTTAGAGCTGTCAAGCTGCTGGGACCAGCGTTCGCCATCGCAGGAACGTTCTCTGTGGCTCTGTGACTCCGGACGCTCAGAAAACCCACGGTACAGCTAGGCAACTGTCAAGTGCTAACAGCCCTGTGCTCAAGCAGTAGGTTCGCCGGCGGCCATCTTGGAATGTCTTCGGGTTTCCTTGAATTGAAATAAAAGAACGCTGGCAAAGGACGCACAGCATCCCTTATTGTTAAAATGAGTGCGTTTTTTTATATATTTATTTTGGTCGCATTTGATGTATGGAACACCCGTCTCCACATCACGGCCTGGATGATGTACTATGCAAAACCTCACCAGATCGCTGACATCACGCAGTGTTTGTTTACATTAAGGTTACGTTGTTATGAATCAGAGGTCCTTGACAACACTATCTTTAACTTGAACTCGAGCTTCGCCCATCAATATTTAATTATATGCGTTCTCTAATGTACACAAATAAATATGTCCTCAGCTGTCTGTTTGTAATGTACTTAATTGTTTTGGTTTTTTCAACAGTTTGTATGCTATTGCTACTTGCACGAGCAAGCAGTCAGAGCAAACTACGCATGGTGCTAACACATCCACGACCTGACGTCTACCGCGTACCCAGCACGCATTGGCGCAGAACAATCCTCGAGTGCACGCGCATTGCTTGGACTTCTATTTGTTATTATTGATAAAGTTGTATTGATTTGAACGCTGCAGCGTAGTTCCCCAGGAAGAAGGTTGGTTTTGAGGACACAGCGAAGAAACTATTGGTTAGCATAATCGCTATTGGAAAGTTGATTGGCCAACTACCTTAGACGCCTGCCTTTGATTGGTAATGGGGTGGAGCGGAAGAAAAGGTGGAAAAATTAAACTACTGAAGGCAAAACGCATTTGGGAAAGCTGTCGTTGGTTGTGCATCGCGGAGGATCCTACAGCCAGAGAAATCAAGGTGCCGGTTAGACTGTAGTTGGTATTCCGAGCGTTTGGGTGCAGTCTGCAATGTCGTACCTTGGGGGCAAGTCCACTTGCTAGGTCCCTTGGGCTGGCGTCAGAGTGAGGCTCGCGCAGTTGCGTGCGGTCTGCTGTGCCCGCAAGTTTCACTCGGGCGTTGTTAGAGCAGGACTGAACTGTCTTGTGTCCAACCCGCCGTCTGCTTGTTGGTATACAGTCATCGTAAATTTACATGAAACCAACCGGGGGGAAGAGTGCGGTTCCTTAATTGCCTAGCAAATTCACGGTTGACTTCCAAGTATCACAAAAAACTATTTAAAAAAAACGTATCTTGCTAAAATTGACCAACACGGTGATGCTTTATGTTGCAACGGATTACATTGTTCATTAAAAGTATTGTCCAAGAGCTTCAAGGTGGTATAGGATATGCGCAAGTACTTCCTATCTCGTTCTAGTTCATCCTTTTGGATTTCTGGTTGAGTTTTGCCTTTTCATTAAAAAGTCTGCACATTTAAATTAGAAAAATACAAATGAAGACCTATATACACTTAAAAAAAAGGCGGTACAGATTGCACCTATTCAGGCGGATCAAATCTGAGATGTTGCTGGGATTGGTTGGTTCTCTTTAATGAGGCATAGCAAGGGATATTGTTAAGCTCTTTGCAAACGAATTAATGATTTATTTCACAAGAACATTATTGTAAATACTTTTTTATTCTGTTATCAGCATTGTTATTTTCCAGTATGTTCAAAACGGTTTCAACGTCATTGCATGGGAACTAACTGCACTGTGACCATCGTGTGCACTTGGCGTACTCTGCCCGTTCTGGTTCACCTCCAGTGAAGTGTACTGCATGTACAGAACCAGCAATGTCTGAGCGGTTCCCGGAACAGTAGTGTTGCTAACAGTCCCTATGTAGGATACATAACCTTTTCCCCAAGGAGTGTTACTTGTAGACCTTCATGGTTGGCATCCTTCTCATCAGAGTTATTGCATGTTACCAAATTGGGCAGTATTCTAGCAGTGGACCGATCAGCAAGGCTTAACCTAAGAGGTGTAGTTCTCCATGCCAATGTTTTGTGCAGACTACTAATGTCTGCAGAAGAGGGCTGTCCTCAGGTGATGTTGGACTATCCGTTCTCTTATCTAACCAGACAGTGGCTACGATAGTTACTGAGGTAATGAGCTCATGGGACCCTTCTGGCCACACTATCCATGGCACAAGAATCCGATCTGGTGAACATTGTTTCAAAAGCCTGCTGATGGTAATGACTGCCCCAAACCATCTCTTCTCCTGCCTCCCCTCTCACCATTTGGTAGGCCTCAACCCAAATGTCTCTGGAATCTAATGCATCCGAGAAGAATGGGCACAGGGATGATCTTTGGGCCCAGGTCAAACCTAACCACAAAAGAACAGTGAATGGGTCACAATAAAGTAGTGTCTTTCTCCCACTAATCTCTGTGCCCTGGGTAAAGCGGCATGGATGCCAAGGGCTCATGTAGTGTGTAGATGAATCCGAGACGTACTGCAGCCGTCATGCAACTGCCTCCCCGTTTCCCACTCTGCCCAGAGTGGGGCATTGGGACAGTTCTTCCCAGTGCTCTTCTCTCGCAAGGGTGCTAGATGCTGTCTGTGTATAATGGACATGTATCCAACTACCTGAGTGGTACAGACAAAGGTGTCTGGGGCAGGTGCATTCTTCTCCAGGGATGGGCGTCTGCCTGTCAAAGGTGCTTGATGATGGATGGGGCCAGAACAGGGGTTGGTGTCTGTGTGCTTCCCTACACAGGGCTCCAACTGCTGGAACTGTCGAGAGGAGATCTCTGGGAATGCAGTGTATTATAGCATAAACATGAAGGCAATAGTAAAAACTATTGCCCATGGAGAACTGTGGTGCAGGTTTACTGCATTGCATGGCAACAGATCTTGCACTCGAGCAGCAAACAGCAGTGATACTAGAATGTCACCTGATGATGCCAGTGTGTAAAGACGAGGTACACTAGGGTAAGTTTAAAAGCTTTAGCTTTGACACAGGCCTGCTCAGGGGACTCGACCAAAGCAACCTTCGCCAACCGTCTCCGCCCTGCCTCGCGCCTGCAGTCACTGGAATGTAAACACAGACGCGAGGCAGACGCGAGACGGATAATGACACTCCGTACGATTTCCATGAAACTTTAACATCACTACATATCTCTCCTCCTCCCCCATAACAATCAATCAAAACAGGTTTGTACTTTGACATTTTACAAAATTAAAAAGAACCTCAAAACACAACTATATACATAACTAAAGTTACAGTAGAATAATTATTCAATGCACGTAGTCTCCCAGCCAAATTGGTTCTTTAGTTACCCTTCCTTTTGTGGTAACATTCTCATTACACATACTGGTCTCTCCATCCACACCATCACAATCAAGATCTTGACTGTTCGCTTCATCATCCATTGATCATTTGCACCAACTCCTTGTGCCTTATTTGCTTTCGCAAGTCTCCCTTTTGACCATACTTCCTTCTAGAACAACAACACCATTCCTAACAGCAGATATCCTCTTTGGTCCAAGGAATTTGCTCTGTGCATTTTTCCACAAATCGGGGATTCTTTATGAACACTTCCTCACCCACACTCCATTCACGTACTTTTACCCTCTTCCTCGTATCAAAGTGCTCTTTATTCTTCTCTTGCCCTTCTTCAATCAACCTCATGATCTCTTTCCTATCTACATCAACAGCCTTTGCCATTCCAAGCCACCCCGGGCACAGTTTGGTGCCAGGCTCCCTCCCTTTAAGAGATACAGAGCAACTCACGTTACAGAATGTGGAGTTGTTACATAGCTCCACGTTACATGTTTCAACACTTCTCTCTCATGGTTGCCCCATGTTTAACGTCATCTGGGTCCCTTCTTTCAAGTACCTGTTCACTCTCTCTACTAAGCCGTTCGCTCTGGGATGATCTAGTACTGTTCTTGTGTGCCTTATACCATAACTCGCCAAAAATGTTTCTTTCTCACGGACACAAACTGCACTCCATTGTCTGTTACCAACTCAGATGGAACTCCTTCTCTCATAAAAACTCCCTTCAAAAATTGAATCAAGTCATTTGCCGTCACTTCTCTCACTGATTCCCACTCTATCCATTTAGAATGGTAGTCCACCAACACCAGCAGGTACTTAAAATTTCTCCGAATCCTGCAATGGGGCCCATAATGTCTACTGCTAATTTCACCCATGGTTGACCTGGAATGATGTTGGGAATCATTGGGGTTTCTCGTACCACCTTACACTTATCATTGGACTGGCAGGTCATACCATTTTTCACTTTCATTTCTGCCATGTTGTCTATTCCCAGCCACCAATAACTCTGCCTCAACTTCCTTTTCATAGCTCCTTCTCCTGGATGACCCTGGTGTGCCAACTCTATCAACATGGCTCTAGTTCCTTCCGGCCGTACACAGAACTGTCCTCTCCCCAGCTTACCATTTGTCAGATATAACTCTTCTTTTACTTCCCACCATACCTGGAAGTTTTTATCTAAGTCTTTTTCTGACCACCCTTCCACAGTCCATAGTTTCAACAATCTCATGTTCTCATCTTTTTTCTCTTCTTGTAACCACGCTTCCTGTATTACTGCACACTCTACTTCTGCTACTACTCCTTCATCCAAAACATCTCCAACCTCCTCCTCCCTTTCTACAGGTAGTCTAGACAAATAATCTGCTACTACATTCTTCTTTCCAGGCAGGTAGCTCACCTCAAAGTTGTACATCTGCAATCCTAATCCCCACCTGTTGATTCTTGGGGGGTCCCATTGCCCACCTAGAAGTCTCAAACAGCTGAACCATGGGCTTGAGGTCAGATCTAACTACACATTTTCTCCCCCACAGGAAATACTTATTGGATAGCCCAAAACATTGCCAGTGTTTCTTTCTCAATGACAGAATAGTTAGCCTCCGCACCTTTTAGGGGACGTGAGGCGAATGCGATTACTCTTTCAACGTTATCCTTGTCGTACTGTACTAGAGTTGCACCCAACCCAATGCCGCTGGCATCCACCAGTAGAACACACTTGTCGTAAGTCATACATTTCCCAATTGAGGGTGCATTCACTATTGCTTCCTTGACTCCATTTATTGCTTCCTCACATTCTGCCCTCCATGCAAACTTCACCCCCTTTCCCAGTAGTACTCTCAAAAATGTCAATGGACTAGCAAAATCTGACAAATTTGTGATGGTATTCTGCAAGCCCTGGGAATGATCTTACTTGTTCTTTAATTTCCGGTTGGGGTGCATTCCTAATCACCTCCACAAACTTTCCTTAGGCTTCACACCATTTTTGTATACCACATGCCCCAAAAATTCCACACTCTCTACACTTATTCTGCATTTGCTCCTTCTCACAGTCAACCCTGCTTCATCCAACCTTCTTAAAACTTTTGAAAGAATTACATCGTGCTCCTTTTCTGAGCTAGCATGGACCAAAATATCATCCTGGAATATTGATACATTTTGCACCCCCTCCAACACAGTCTCAATTACTCGTTGAAATACAGCGGCCACCGACGCCTGCCCAAATGGCATTCTGCAGTACTTAAATGTTCCCAGCGGGGTTACAAATGCCGTCAATTGTTGGCTCTCCAAGTAATGGCACCTGGTGGAATGCTTGGCATAAATCTATCACAAAAAATACACTGGCACACTCGAGTGTTGTCAACTTCTCTCCAATGTTGGAGGGGGTGCCTTTCAACAATGGTGTTTCTGTTCAGGTCTCTTAGGTCCACACATAATCTGATTTCACCATTGGACTTTGCTGCCACTACCACCGGTGAAAGCCATTCAGAGCTTTCTATTCTCTCAATGATGCCTCCTTGCAACAGTTTTTGTATTTCCTGTTTCACCTTTTCATACAAATGATGTGGGATGGGCCTGACTGTATGCACCTTTGGCGCAGCCCCCTTTCTGAGGACAATCTCGTGCTGGAATTCTTTCAGCATTCCCAAATCTTCCGAAAATTCTCTGGAATATTCCTGTTCCCATTTATCTTTCACCTCAGCAACAGATATGGGACTTTCAGCGTTAGCCTGTATCCTTAGTCCCAGTTTCCTTTGTTCTGCCCACCCTAATAGGGAGGATCCTTCTTGTGTAACGTACACAAAGGCATCACAACCACGTCCTTTGTTTTTTATGGATGCTTGGAACTTTCCTAGTACTTCGATTTTCACATTCCCATAGGCATATGGTTCAATCATGTGTTCATCTAGTTGTTCCACCTTTCCTTGTACACATCTTTCAAATGTCTTCCTAGATGTGAGACTCCACGGTGAACAACTATCAACCTTCATGGTCACAGCCCTGCCTTCGATTAAGAAAACATCAGTCGGTCCTTTCCCTCTGGGATACAGCTCGGCAACTTCTAGAACATGTTTGCCTTGGAATGGAAACGTATGACTTTCTTCTTGTTCGGGAAATCCTACTTCTACACTGTTAACTTGCCCAGCCTCCTTGCAAACTCTCACAAAATGTCCCCTCTTCTTGCACTTCAATTTATATTCCTTGCTGTGCAAAACATACTCCAGGCAACATGACGATTGCTGCCACACTTGAAGAACTTTACTTCCTGAAGGTATTGGGCCTCCTTGAGTTTAAATTCTTGACTGCTGCCACTTCACATCCTGACTTATCTGCCTTCATGTTCAACATATGTTCTATTATGTTACTTTGCATTTATATAGCACCTTATGTACCATTGGTATGGTCTCAAGGCGCTGGTAGGTTGAACGCCTTCGGGAACCGAAGTTCAAGTCAGTAGAGAGGGTCAAAGGTGCCTGTGAGCACCGGATATGTGTGCAGCTGGTGCGGCCTTCGTGTAATAGCTGCTTCATAGCGGTAGGTGTGGTGGTTGAGAGATCACGAGCATGTGTTTGTTCTAGCAAGTTTTATCCAGACCGGTTCTGGCTGCGTTAGGCCTGAGGAGAACGCCTGGCTGGAGTGTGTGAAACCAGCAGTGTTTAGTTAGAGTGATGTGGAGTATGAGGCAGATGTTGGTATGAGAACAGTTATACCGAATGGTGTCATAGTATCTCTGTGTTCTAGTTGAATGGTGGTGTAAAGAAGAGAGTAAGCATGGTGATGTGATATGTTGGTTTACACGCTCTTTCAAACGTTACATGCACTCCAACCATTCCATGCATGTCGCTCACTTCTATGCGCTCCAAACAGTTCCATGCACTCCAATCTGTTGCGCGCACTCCGAACTGTTGCACGCATTCCTTGCTGGTTAGCTCAATACTTCGTGCCATCTCCACAGCAGCTTCCAGCGGGAGATCCCTGGATAGTAACCTTTCTTGAATTTTGGGACTTGGGATTGTGGGCTCCGGTAGCTACAGCTTAGCTTAGCCTGGCAATGAACCATGAGAAGGGCTATGGAAGTGATTACAGTGGCGGCGGTAACAGTGAAAAGTTGTGGTCTGGGAACAGATGAGAGGTGAGCATTTAAGGCCTAGGGGCTGTGGACATGGACCTGACCTGTCGCTTGGCAGGATTAGTAGGGGACGCACATGGTGGTGGACAAAACTCGAACATCCCTAGACTGAGGTAAAATTACAGGAGGAGGGCCAGTGATGGGACACGGCTGCTCAATCATGCTCTTTTATGTTATGCAATCTCTTTATACTATTCTCTGAATCCTATCCTTCACAGTTCCACTCTGCCATGAAGGCTTTGCAATTCTGGCTTGCCAAACTGTCTGAATGAATACATTTGGTGCATTGGAACCCTACGTGTGTACGTACACTCCTGTGCCAGGTCAAGGCATACATGGCAACAATAAAGATTTTGCGGAATAACTTTACGAAAAGTCTTGATTCTATTAAAGACACAGAGGTGAGCATTACGCTTCTTTCTTTAATTTTAAAATAACTATAGAAGCTCAGCAGCAAGATTTTAGCACTGTAATTTGGTAACATTAATAATAAATCCCACAATTAAACAAGTTCTGAAAACATTTGTCCAAAACGGTCCTTAAGAAACTGTTTCCCAAGTCTTTGAAACAGCCCATAAACTAGTCATCAAACATGTGACTCTTAACGGCCTTAAAGGTACGAACCGCTCCTCCAAATAGTAGTAATCCTAGGACCACTTCCTCTTTCTGTGCTGCAAACTGTGATGACCATGCAACCAGGCACTTGTGCGGAACTGCTCGGCACCTGCTGCAATCCCGCTCCGTTCAAGCAGGCTTCCTTGATGTCCCTGTTGGAAAATGAGAAATATCAGAGCATTACTGGGTGTGCATAAGAGCCCTATATTAGATGTGCGGGAAGGAAAGAAATTAGCAGAGACAATCCATAGTTGCACATTCTTTGCAATAAACCATAATAACATTCTGAAGTACTAGATTGCACAAATGCACGCTCCCCTCTTTTACCTAGCTGTTTAATTTCTTCAATTGGGCGGGTAATGCTTGCCTCTGTGTCTTTAATAGAATCAAGACTTTTCTTAAAGTTATTCTGGAAAATTCTATGTCAAGACCAGAGGCTCCCATTATGCTAGTTTAAAGCTTACTTACCACTACGGTAGCGGGCTGCTCCACCGGTTTCAGGTAAAATGGACTCTCCTGCCCAGTCGGCCATTCTCATGATGTCTTTGAGACGAACCCCTACTTGGAAGGTTTTGGACGCCATAGCCCCTCTCACCGATGTGTGCCAATCTGTGTGGCATCAATCCCAGCCTGGTGAGGGTCCAGTGTACCCAGCGAGCTCGGGTGGGGGTGGAGACCGCTTTGTGCGGTTTGCGGAGTGCTATCAGAGGCTGACCTCTTTTGTTTGTTCTGAGTGCCGAAGTTACCCCCTTGTAAGCCTTAAGGCATTTCACTAGGCATAGCTTTGGTTGATCGTTAAAGGACGGGTATGAAATCACTCTTGAGTGGCACTTAGTCCTTCTGGACATGTGAAAAACTACTCCGTCCGGGGAAAAGGTCCTGTATGCCAGGTCGAGAGCTCTGACGTCCAACACCCTTCTGCACGATACTAGGCATAGTAGGGTGGTCAGCTTGCCTGAGAGAGCTGTACGAGATAATTTCTTGTTATGTGGTCAGGAAAGAAAAAGGTTTGGTACGGTATTTACATCCCACAACTTGTTGTAGCGGGAAGGCGGTGGTACTGTTAGACGGACGCCCCTAAGCATCCTGCATACCAGATGATGCTCTCCTGCTGGATACTTGTGGCTGGCTGGAATCGCTGAACGGTGGGCGTTCACTGTTCTGTAAGCCTGACCGCGTTCTATGAGGCTAGCAACAACGTTTTAAATCTCTTCTACAGATGCTGAAACTGGATGGAGGCCCTGCTCCAAGCACCAGTGAGCCCATGTGCCCCAAGAGTTTGCATACCTCTTGGAGGTCGCGGGAGCCCAGCTCTCCTCAATGAGACTGACCGCATTGCGTGACATGCCGGGGACTTATCCCGCCCTGAGATCGTCCAGGCTGCTAGGCTCCAAGACCTGCAAAGTAGGAGGGGATGGCGTTCCCCTCTCGGACCCGACAGAAAATCCTGAGATTGGGGTAGTAGGATTGGAAAATCCAAAGAAATTTCCAGAAGAACTGGATACCAAGTCTGAGAGGTCCAAACTGGGGCTACGAGGACCAGCTCTGTTTGTTCCTGACGGACCTTTGCCCCGTTCCTCGCAATCATAGCGAAGGGGGAAAGGTGTAAAAGACCATCTGCCCCCTCCCCCTCTACCCCAGGTCCACCTCAGATGAAAAGAGTCTGTCGCTGCGGCTGCTGGGTCCGGCCTCCAGCTGAAAAATATTGGCAGCTGGGCTTTGAGGTGAGAAGCAAATGGGTCCCTGGAAAGCTGGCCCCATATTTGCTGCAGACAAAGCAAGATCTCTCTGGCGAGTCTCCAGTCGCTATGGTCTGAGTGGCGAGTGCCAATCTGCTACTTTGTTCCTCAGTCCGGGGAGATATTCCGCTGTAATGGATATCTGGTGTTTCAAACGGAAGTGCCAGAAGTCCTTGGCTAGTTCTGCCAGAAGTTTCGATCTGGTGCCACCCAGATGATTGATGTATCTCACTGCAGAGATGTTGTCCATCTTGAGTAATCTACAGCAACACGCTTTGCCTCTGTTGAATGACCGTACTGCGAAGGAGCCCGCAAGGAGCTCCAGGCAGTTGATGTGCATCTCTAGCTCCTGGCGAGACCACCCTTTACCCCTGTGGCTACCGGACCACATCTCGCACCCCATCCTGAACATCTTGTGTCTGATTCTATCACCATGTCGGGAGTCGAACCGAAGATCGCTCTGCCGTTCCAGACCTCCATATGTGTGAGCCACCAGTTGAGCTCCGTCCTTACGTCGGGTGAGAGGGCTAGATGCTGGGAGTAAGAGACATTGCGTCAGAGGTGCTGCCCTTTTAGCCTCTGCAGTTTGCGGTAGTGCTGCGGCCCTGGAAGATGGCTTTTATGAATGATGATAGCAGGCTGATCACTCTCGCTAGCTCCCGCAGGAAGATGGTGTTCTTCTGCAGGAACCTGCGAATCTCGTGTCCCATGAATTCAATGTTATTCAAGGGCGTCAGAACAGACTTTTCCCAGTTGATGAGGAATCCCAGGTCCTGGAACAGATCTATGGCAGTTTTTTTTTTTTTTTTTTTTTTTTTGGCCAGGTCCTCGGTCTGAGCCATGAGGATGATGTCAAGATATACGATGAGCCTTACTCCCCTCTCCCTGAGATGGGCTACTACGGGTCGCAAGAGTTGTTTGAAGGCCCAAGGCGCTGAGGAGAGCCCGAAGGGCAGGCTCGTGCATTCCCAGTCTTGACCCCTCCATGTGAATCTCGGGTACATCACATGTCGCTGATGAACGGGCACTGCTAGGTAGGCGTACTTTAGGTCCAGGCAAATCAGCCAGTCGTATGGCCTTAGGATATCCCTGAGCATATGTATTCCCTCCATTTTGAAATGGTGATAAAGAATAAAGTCGTGCAAGTCTCTGAGGTTTATTATCGTATGAACCTTTTGCTTCCTGCGCACCAGCCAGATCAGGCTGAAGAATCCGCTGAGGTCTGTGCATGGACGTATGGCGTCCTTGAGGTGAAGGCTGCGAACCTTGTCTAAGGCTAGCGCGTCTGCATGTGACGATATCTGCGCTGGGCGACGCGCTTGAAGGGCTGAGCAAAAAAGTCTGTGAAACCCCCTTACGGTGTCTCTGACCCAGGCATCTCCTTACAAGGAGTGCCACACTTGCGTGAATAGTGTTATCCTGCCTCCTATTGGCACATGCAGTGCTGGTGCTTTATGGCTGACACTCACCTGGAGTGTGCTGTGCTAGATGCCTTGCACCTCATCTCCAGCTGCGACCCTGCCTCTTCCTCTGTAGGGGAAGAAGGTGTCCGCTCTGTCCTGCCAATACGAGTGTTGGTCTCGTGATTGATGGGACCTTCTGTCCAGGGAATAACTGCCAATTAAGTGTCCAGATTATGTGTTTAAAGAAAAGCTATATGTTTTTAGTGTACAAAATATTGCGTTGGAGGTCTTTTTGTGTGGCCAAATGAATGTGTATAAATGAACTGTTTAGAAATGTGTTCCTTGTAAAGAGAGAATTATACAAGACTTGTTAGTACCAAAATAATAAAACATATTTTTATGAAAAACAAAATATTTTGCATGGTTGATGTTACAAACCAAGGAAGAAAGATGGGAGCGTGTCAACATACAGCCTTGACGATTTCTTGTTCATCTAAATACTTTTTTGGTGACAGTTGGACTGAGACACTTGGTAGTTTTGACAGGTCCGGTCATACCCTTCTTTACAAGGTCTTCTATTTCTGCCCTCACTGCGACAGTGTACTGACCTTCGGCTTAAACAGTGTGGCTTTTTTTTTCTTAAGGAAGATTTCATGCACATACTCCTTGTTGGTGTACTGGAATATTAAAGAAAAACACAATGTGAGATGGAAGCCCTTGCTTCAAAGGAAGTTCCCTTTTTATTGCTTTTTATCCAGGAGGATTTGCTTTACCGTGTGGTTAACATAAATGACACTCTGTTATGGGAATGTGCAGAGGATCACGTAGACCAATCCAAAAGATTTTTGTAAGCATGTAGGGCCATAAAAAAATGGGCAGGAATCCATAGCCATGTGAAGGCTAGACTTGCAGCATGTGGTTTCCTAGCTCCATGTTGCCTGATGTATTTATAGCCTATGTGTGATCACATCTTTGTTGCAGCAGCTGACGATTCAAATTGTAGTGCACAATTTACTCAACCCCTAAAATAATCAATGCGGATAGGCACACATCAACATCCTGGTCCGACTTCCCATTGGATGGTCGCAGGAATCTGAGGTGTGGCTCCTTTTCTCCAAACCCGAGTGAACTGCTGGTGCGGTCTCCAAATAAGGGGATCGTGCACACAATGGGCAACTATAACATTGATACGTTGATGGCTGTAAAACCAACGTTTTGCTATTGTACTGCTCGCCTTAGGACAGCAGTCCTGACACACTGCATTCCTGCATGTGATCTGCTTTCTCGGCTCTCTGGCACTGTCTAACTTCTGCCACTAGTGATCCAATTGGGGAACACTGTGGGTTTCACTCATGCCACACACTTGGACTTTCAGGCACCATGGTTGTAACATGGGATCAGGCAGTCCCACCCCCTCCCTGGGACAGACAAGCGCACACACCCTACCCCCATTCTATTTCTCACCCCCCCCTCCCTTCTCCTCCTCTTCCCCCATCATCACTAGCCCTCTAAAGCAGCAGCTTTCCCGGGCAAGTGCATGACCTTTTATTTGGCATTTGCTGACCTACGCCAGGCAGGAAGAAGGCCAAACACAATAGCCAAAGAGCAAGTAAAAATATTGTGACGTGCTCATTTTGGAGCATTAGCCATATGCTGTAAACAGGAATGCACACAATGGAAATAACGCAAAAATTGTAGAAATATGTTTGCTGCCACCATCTTATCTTTAGGCACATATAAAAGTAACCAAAAATCCCAAGGTGTGAAAGATTAGGATGATGCAGAAGTTTCCCCACTGAACTGTTAGATCAAAGGTGTTATTTGGTTGCGTGTAAATTTGATTATGAAATTGTTGTTTTTATGACTTTATTTTTTTTTAATGATGGTATCTTAACCCACTGATATTGATGTGTATAAGGAGATATGTATTTATATTTTTATATGGTTATGAATGGTTTCTATATGCAAGGCATACATTTGTTTTCAAAAAAGATTAGCAGAGTTTGCTAGTTAACATTTTCTTGATAAGCGAGTGTAAGGGCGAATTCTCTGTAAAGGCTAATTTCCCAAACCTAGTGAGTCCCCCAGCAGCTTTGCTGGATTTTTGGGGTTTATTTTTATTTCTCCTGCTAAGAGTGCGACTCTTTTTCTCCCACTCTTAGACATGATTTGAGGTGTTCCTTTGACTTTGTATGTGTTCTATGGGCTATGGGGTCCTTTACCCCATAGGGCTTCATGTGTTTTTGGTATGTGGGTTACACAGCACCCTCCGTGCAGTAACCCAGGGGTGTCGTAGCGACCCCCAAACATAGACTCCATACCGTGGGACTGACTACTGTCTCCCAGGACATGTAAAGTCACCATTGGCTTTACTAGTCTCAAATTGTGAACAGAACCAGTACAAACCATCATATTGTGGACGTACCGGTCGGGGTAATTCCATTGCCCCGGGGTCTGTTGTTCGAGGGGGCACTGTGCAGTCCCCCCCGACCGAGTTTTGGCTGGTGTCAGTGGCTACTACTTTTTATATTCGACCGCAAATATATTCCTATGGGATTTTCCCATTGTTCGAGGCTACCACTTTTTAAAATGGCCTCGAACATACCGGCGGTTTATTAAATTAATATAAATTCACTGGTTGGTATTTTTTTGCCGAAACATGGTTCCAAAATGGCGTTTGTGTTCGCTTCTGTGACTCCAACCCAAGTTGAGCCCTTTGTTCCACTTTTTGACGGGCTTCTTCACAGAAGCCTCCAAAAGTGGTGCCACTCTGTCTGGGTACCACAGGTAGTGTCGGAGGGGGTTTAGGCACCCTGGACTGAGTTGCCTCGGCAACTCAAGTCGCACTCTTGTGTGATTGGCCCACCACTTAGCATGTTTGAGTGACGGCTAGGCTGAATGAATGGGGGTTTTCTGCATAAAAGCAGGGCTTTGGGGACTGGAACTGCAGAAGTCGCCACAGGACCTAAAGAATCCGAGGAGGGAGAAGCCGAGCTGACCTGCAACGACGACACCACTGGTGGAGCCCTGCTGAACCGTCTCGCCACTTTTCCCGACGACAGAGGAGATCGCCAGTCCGGAGAGTCTTCTTCCTTTCACTGGTGGTGACAACCAGTTTGCCCGTCTTTTCGCCTTCCTGGACCAGTTCGTGGCTGCCTTGCACATGCCAAGCACCCCGGCAACCGGAATACCACGGTTTACCACTACCGCGAAGAAAATGGTGGTACCTTGTAACCGGGAAACTCTGCGGCTGGTTTATTCCCTGGCAGCGCAACGACCTTCAGCTTTCCTCCACGTCGAGACCTCTTCGTCTGGACGAACACCGACTTGCACCCGCTGCCAGGAACAACTGCCCCCGCTGGAGCGTTCTTCCCACTTTCAGCTACTGTGTCCCGCCTGGCTTCCCTTGCGACAGATCGTTCGGGGTGACAGTAAATCCTCGACTTTCTAACCTGGGTTAGCCTGGGACCTGTTAACTAACTTTTCCTGACTTGATCTCAATCTTTTTGTGAACTATTTACAAAGACTCTTTGGCCATATCCCAGGAGGATAGCTCAGCGGCAGCGTGCGCGTCTTGGAAGCAAGACGACACGAAGCAACAACAGGTTCGATCCCCGGGTCCGCGCTTAGAAACCTCTGGGTGTTTAAGCGCGTTATAAATACGTAACTAAGACAAAAAAAACCCACAATTGCGCAACTAAGAAAAACAAACAATTCCTGTAACAGCGCCTCGATGCCTGCGGGCTGTGTGAGCGCTTTATAAATGTAAAATAAATAACCCCACTGTGTGATCCTGGACATGTTTCACTTGCTCTCTCTAAGAGTGGGCCTGGCATTTGAACTTCCTTGCTCTCCAGTAGACTTTGCCTAACCTGCCTCACGGTGGTTCTTTGAAAAGTATTGACATTTGTGTGCTTTCATAACTCTGCCTTTTTCCCTCCCTTTTTAATAACTTATTTGAGTGCCATCTTATGTGAAGCGCTCACCTCTGTCTGAAAATAAGTGGTGTTTCTTATTAAGACTTGCCTAATAAGTAATTAGGAACATATATATATATAGTGACTGTGTATTGAATTTATTTACCTCTTTGTGCTAGTGTAATTTACAAGTGTGTCTTTAAATATTTATATACTTTGTCACCAAAGCTCTGGTCAGTGTTTGCTTGTGCTACTGTATCTCTGTACCTATTGTGTGTACTCTATATACTGCCTAACTCATCTTGAGAGAAGTCTGACTGCTCAGCCACAGCTACCAGGTAAATCTGGGTGGTACAGACTGCTACCAATTGGGTTTACTGCCAACCACCTGTAGTCATAAATCTTTTGCAGTGGTCCCTAAGGGAACTGCACAGGTTTCTGCCTAACAGCGAACAAACCTATTTGATTAGCAAAGTTGTACTAATATTTTTGTCACCAGAAGTTATTTGTACCCAAGACATAAAATGAGAAACAAAACTGCAGTTTTGTGTTACACTGAAGTTAGAAATTAGTGTGGAGTCAGGCCTTGCAAATTATTTATTCCGCTAGACGTGCAGGTTGAGTAACTTTGTTTACCTACTTGACCTAATAGAAATTCACTCGAGCCATGGCAACAGATAACACATTTAAATATGCTTTCTATAAAATGGTGCATGCCACCACACGCCCACTTGATGTTTGGCACACTGCTGCCACCCAGAGGCCAGCCATGCACAGTGAAACTTTTTGACATTTACTGCAAAGTAAATGTTAAAGGTTTCAAACGGGCCCTTCAAATGGGTCTTCATAAAATCTACTCGACTATGCAAGCGGGTGAAAATACTGCAAGCCCTGCATGAGTGTCTGTCTGTAAAAGATTAGCTGCATGAATTGACGCATAGATATGATGATAACGCTCTGAAAACCATTTGGCTACCTCTCCTGCAGGTACTAATATATAATGCAGTCATATAGCAAAGCAAGCTCTGGGGGCGAATTACAGTGTATGGTGGTGCAGTAGGTCTGTAGACCTACAAACTGGATGAAACTATTGATCGCTTTTTTTTGTAAACCTCTAGTTGGCTTTGTGTATTAAATATGTAAGAGGAAAGAGTACGAGACTAAGCACAGTGGATAGCACAGCAGGCAAAGAACAGGGCAAACTAGGGGGACGATTTTAGTTTGCAGCCATCTCGTTTCCAGAGCAGCTGGTACAAAGCAACAGGATAGAATAGAATTTCAAGGAGTATAGGATCAGCTCATGAGTTGAGCACTAGTTGTTACCACCAGCAAGTTACAGAACTAGGTTTTCCATCAAAAGCATTTCGTCGTGTGATCATATACATTTTCAAAAGTCTTCAAGTCAATATGATGCATCTTCCCCAACATAATAAAATATAGTTGACAGTGAGATTTAGATGCACTAACCTAAACTTTACTGTAGAGCATGGAGATTATGCAGTGTTTTACAGCATCAATACTGTAACTATGCATAATGTAAAAACATTTTAGGAATGGAATTGCATGACAGTCTTTTTAAAACAAATAAAGTTAAGACATTCTTTCTCTGCCGGGAGCAGCATGGTGGTAATATCCCCGCTCTTCTGGGCTTTTAGATGTTTAGACATAGTGTTGGATGGCTTCCGGTGGGACCAAGACCCTTGTGCGAGTAAGATGGCCATCACTGTGTATAGTGGTTCCAGCAGGGAGCTGTTGGGAGTGAGGGTGCGCTTACTGATGATCCCTTTTACATTTTACACTGTCTGGTATACCCGAGTGCTGCCACAGCAAGCTAGTGGGTCTACGGGGAACCATATCACCTGTGTATTACTTGGAGGGAGGCCCGATTCCAAGGACTGATTATCCCTTCATTGAGTGGAAGGGGGGAAAGGTTCTGTTCCTGGTTGGCCAGTTATGGTGGCTGGAGGCCTGATCAGTGATCCGCTGTCCCGGGATCCCGAGAAGACAAGCTGTTTGGGTGAGAGCCAGCTTCCAGGCTCTAAAAACGTTCCAGGCACTTATTGTGTCTCTCTCCTGCTAGGGAGCCTAGGGTTCCCCCGGCCCCCAAGGTGGTGGAGGGGTGCCTCCCGCCTCAGAGGGAGTGGCTGTTGGCGGCTCAACGTTGTGTCATGGCTGTGGGCTCCTTTCACGTTGTGGTTTGTCCCTCCCAGGGAGAGCTGTGGGCTTCAGGTACCAGTATCCGGCGCCGGGACTCGGGTGCCTCAGGGAAACATTGCGGCCATTCTAGTGGGCAGAAGACATAAGGGGGGGGGGGAATCTGGTGTCTGGCCACTTCACCTTTTAAATAATCCATGCTTCATACAGAGGCCCTCAGCAGAGCTGCCCCATCGGTGGCACTGCTGGCCACGCCCCCACTTCCCCTATGCTTTTTATGCACCCCACGTCATAAGGACTTGTGGTCCATAAACTGTCTGGTACTTTGGCCAGGTCCTCCTCCCAATATGGCAACAGCACTTCCAGTGCCATCGTCATTCTCTGTGGTACCTCTCTGTAGTGAATCTGTAACCAATATGTTACTCATTTCGAACACCATCTCCAATTCCAGTCTCTCTTCTCTGGAAAGCTCATATGTCACAGCCTCTACCCTTCTGCAACTGCAATTATGGCTCTCTGTGCCCTCCCTGTGTCATCTACTGCATGCACAGCAATCCAGTCCTCTCTCGCCAACACTGCCTCTATCTCGATGGACACTTATCGCTCCTTATGGCTTGTCCAATGGTGTCTCTTGCCTAAACTAGTATTAGTTTGGTACTCGCCATACCTTTCCAGCGATGCCTGGCATCCATGCAATGGCGATTGTCCCATACTGAAACATTTCTGGGTCCACTGTCGGCCCCTTCTGTACTGTACATCCAGAGTATGCCTGGACAATATATTTACATTCAACATATGTATGCCTGGTGTTGAGCATATTATGTCCTTGTCTGTGAATGAAATGGTCATGTTTAGTCTGCTCATGATGTCTCATCGTAATATATTTGCAGGTGTCTGTTGAAAGTAAAGTAAAGGTAGTGGTAAATCGTGATCTCCTATAGATAATGATTAGGAGATGTTATCAGTAAAAGGAACACTTCTTGAGCCCCAAAGAATCCTTGACTGTTCATGGCATCTCCTGACAACTTAAATGTTCCTTCCCTAATACATGACCTAGTCGCCCCAGTGTCAACAAGAAAGGAAAACATTTTGTCACCTATCACCGCCCCTATGCAAGGTTCCTCCACAGGGTTGGGTGTGATCGACGGGCTAGGACACATCATATTTGTCTGTGGACTGTCCTGGTGGGTTGGGAGGGATGGGTATATAGACCATCTGTTTCCCGTGAAGGGGTTGTTCCGCACCATGGTAACCCCTCCCAGTTGTCAAACTGGTACTCTCGCCACTGTGTCCGTTGGTTCTTGTATGCCGTCATCCTGTGTTTGTGTCAGCTGTTGTGCGTTCCCTCTGATCTGTGGTGCTTTTAAATACTGGGGTATTGGTGCTGCTATTTGTGGTGCTTGCGTCTGTGCCTGTGGATGTTTGTAGTTGTGCCATCTGCTGATGTGTGCCATGCATCTGCCCATGTGGCTGTTGATCCTGCATATAATGATCTCCTTGCCCCCATTGCTATGGTTGCTGACTTTGTTCTCCCCAATTCTGTTGTGCCCCTCTAAAGCAGCATGCTCTTGAAATGTGTCCAAGTTTCCTGCAGGTCCAGCACTGTGGTGGCTCCCTCCCTTGTCCTGGGAAACCCCCCTGGGTTCTGCGGCATCTGCTATCCATATCCTCGAAACCCTCCTGAAAATCCTACATGTGTGGTCGGAAACCATGCCCTCTCGGTAAGCCTCCCCTTCCTCGGAATCCCTACTGTTGCTACCCTGCCCCCATATACCCTTCTCCTATGGGCGGTGCAAAATGTTGTGGTTGTTGATACTGGTGTTGTCTGTTGGGTGGGGCTGGTTATGACCGCCCCTTCCATCACATACTTTGATAACTTCCACTGCACTGGTTTGGCCTCATCTGCCTTCCTTTCTTCCGCCTTTTGTTTAACCTTCTCCTGCCTCAATCTACAATGATGCACTATTGTGAGCTGCATTTCTGGCCAACCCTTCGCTTCCTTTCCCACCAATTTCTTCTCTTCTGTACTTGCTCTGGTAATCCCTGCACCAAAATGTGATGGATCCCTGCACCAAAATGTGATGGATCCCTGCACCAAAATGTGATGGATCCCTGCACCAAAATGTGATGGATCCCTGCACCAAAATGTGATGGATCCCTGCACCAAAATGTGATGGATCCCTGCACCAAAATGTGATGGATCCCTGCACCAAAATGTGATAGAATATTGCTTTTGTTTTGTCCGAAGGCTCTCGAGTTTCGAGGCGTCAAAGCTCCTGAATCTCCTGAACGGGGTCTTCATACTGTCAGGTTGACATATCCTTATATACTCTGGGTCAGGTGTTGCATACATTGACATTACATACATTGACATATTTTCACATACATTGGGTCAGGTGTGACACATATATAGTATGGAAGGGTTTGGGTGAGTTATGATGGGTTTTTATTTTGAAACAGACAATTTGGCCTTAACCTTATTTGCAGACTATGGAAAATGCCCCAAGCCAAGATGGAAGTTCTCAGCCTAAGTTCTGATTGGCTGGTGATTGTTTATAGCGAGGACAGTGAACATTCTAAACTGCCTTTCATCGTCGTAGCCCAGCTGAGAGGACGTGTGTTAAGCTGCTCCTGCTTAACTTGATCAGGGGCTTCAAGTTTCAAGCGGTCGAGCAGCGTCTTTGAGAAAATAACAGGAATTCAGTTTGGAGCTGTTTGGGACACAGGACAGGAGTGCGAAAATTCAATTTTCCTGAGAGAAGAACTTATTCAAGACTTTCAAGGGATCAGTGCCTTTAAATTATTTCAAAGTGGAAGATTACTTTAGTTCTGAACTCGCTTTCTACTAATTTTTTGTAAAAAGGTTAAATTGTGTTTAAAGGTTCAAGAGCACGAACACGATCTTCTTATGAACGCATAAACTGAATCGCGAGCATATGTTTTCATAAGCTATGTGTCTTTTCAAAGCTGCGCGTGTTCGAGTCGTTAATAAGCTTCAGCGCGTGTGTTAGTGCGAGCGTGTACTTTGAGCTACGTGGAACTAACGGCACGTGCGCATTGCTACGTGGATTCTACTGCGCGTGTGTGAGAACATTGCTACGTGAACTAACCGCGGGTGCACGAGTATATTGCTATGTGGATTCTTCTGCGCGTGTGCGAGAACATTGCTACGTGAACTAACCCCGTGTGCGCAAGTGTTTTGCTACGTGGATTCTACTGCGCGTGTGCGAGAACATTGTTACGTGAAACTAAAGCGCGTTTGTGTGTTTTTTCTACGTGGGACTTTAGCGCGTGTGCGTGTTTTCCGCGTCTTGGATTAATAGCGCGTGTGCGTGTTTTTTCGCGACTTGGATTTTAGCGCTTGTGCAGTAATTTCGCCACATGAATTTTCAAGCTCTTCATTTTTTAAAGACTATCTTTACATAAAAAAGAAAAGACGAAACTACAAAATTGGTTTTTATTGGAACTTCCTTTACTTCATAGAAAACTTTAAGACTTTGTTTAAGTAAATGGAAGAATAGGAAGTTACAGGAAAAGACTTCTAATTCATTCAAGGACCAAACAAAGATGGCAGAATGATCATGGAGTTTCATGGAAACTAGTAAGGAAGTCTATTCTACTAAATCACTTCTCTGGGCATTTTGAAGAGAAGTACCAGGTATGGTTTTTACAACCTTTTAGTAAAGGATATAGTATTTTAAGGTCATTGACTCAATGAGAAATTGAGGTGTTTTTATATGCTTATGTTTCAACTACAGGAGATGAACCAGCTAGTCGATAGCTTCCAGCTTGGAGTTTGTTAATTTGTCCCTTTCCCCTTGAAGTGTGGCAAACTGAGCAGTAATTTGTCCAGGGCTCGGAGTGCTACATTTTAGGTGGATTATCGGGGGTTCAGCAGCTTCCTCAGACGTAAGACCAGAATCTCAGCCTGACACATCTTCCCTCATTTTGCGTGACGTAATCGCCCCAATGTCTGATGTGTCTGGGTATTGTGTTCGCAATGCTTACCATACTGCTGCCCTGCAGTTCACGAATGGTGCCCCATCGTGCTCTGTTCTATTTAGTCACACCTGGGAACCCTGCCCTTTACCAGACATCATCAGCTGCATCCCCTAGTATTGATACCAATAGTCCTTTTACTTCCCCCACTGCACTGTGACCAGCTGTCGGCTTCTCCATCTCGTAAATGCATTTACTAGCTTCTGCGTTTAGTGATGGTAGCCTACATTTCACATTCTCCTTGTCTGCGTATTTTCAAGGCACATACTGAGGTCTTGCCTCTCCCCCACACCCCTCTCTCTAATACCGGCATCTGTGAATATGCCACTCTCTTTCGGTGTTCTCCCATACAATATAATTTGCCGGGGCCCTCTCTTGTCCTCCGTGTCGGTACAAATGTCTGCTGGTTCCAACGTGGGTAACCTTAGTTTATCGCTATAAGCTCTAGACAGTCGCTCTCTCGAGCAAGCTCTTGCTGTCTCCCCCTCCTACGTCCTGGGAGATCCCTTAGTCTAGTCTATTTACGTATGTGTTGTGCCTAGTGCACATATCTGTCTGCTGTGCTTGCCTCTTTGAATCGGCCCCTCCCTCTCCCTGGGTCCTATCTCCCCATGATGTCCACTTGTCTGTCCCAGTGTACTGTGACCTGTCCTGCTCCCCCTCCTCGTCCCCACTGTTTGTCACCATTGGCGGATCCTGTGTCCTTGTTACTGCAAACATCATCGGCAAAACGTAGTCTTCTCGATGTCGAGTCTACGTTAGATTTGGTGCTAAAATCGATGTGTCGTAAGTTATACCTGCTGCCCCCTTGACTTGCTCCATTCCCTTCTGTCGCACACCTGCCTCGTGAATTTGTGCGATCTGACTTTGGTCACCTGTCCTCGTGCTTTTTCCCTATCCGACTTTGCCTGCATCCTTATTGCTTGTGCGTCTTCCTCCCTGCATGCTCGCTCCCTTACCAATCTATCCAACTGCAACTTTCGTTGTTCCCGCTCTAATAATTTGTGTTTCTCTTGCTCAGCTAGCTCTTCTCCTCTCTGCCTTCTCAAGTTCTCTCCCTCTCCGCTTTCTTCCTTTCCTTCAGATCCTGTTCTGCCCTTTCTTTCTGCTTTCCAAATGTTCCCTCTCCTCTTCCCTTCTTTGCTCCGTGTCGTCCCGTTCCAATTTCTCCTCTCTCCTCTCTCTATCTTCGCACTCCAATCTCACTTCTCTGTCCTTCTCCCTTCTATCCTCATCCATCAGCTCTGCCCAGTCTGTCATGTCACTGTCCCTCTTCAGGTTCTGTATTGCCTCAGTAGCCCCTTCTGCCTCCCCATCTGTCTTCCCCTGGATATTTTAAAGTACCTGCACTGCTATCCGTTTGTTCGTGCTTACACCCTCAAACTCCACCTTTGCGTGCTGCAGCCCCTCATCATTCGCCCCTGCACCAGTCGCTGGCTGTTCTGCTCCCCTTTGTTTATCCTCCTTTAGTTTATGGTGGTGGCTTATATATCGGATTTGAGTACCCCTCTGCTGCCCTTAGTTCCCTCATAGGATACATTCCCTGCTCATAGTCTGTATCATCAGATATTACACTCGGAGGGGTAGGGGGAAGTGCGGAGTGATGGGTCTCTGGGTCCTTCACATCCTGCTGGCTTAGCATCCACTGACGCCTCGCGGCATTTACCCCCCCCACCCCGCCCTTGGATCTGCACCACAACTCTAATATGGCGGCCATGCGTTTGGTCCATTTCTTTGCCTTGTAAGCACCCTGTATGTGTGTCAATGGCGATTGCTACACGTCTTTGGAGAAAATTCCACAAGGTGGCCATGGCTTTGTTAATTTAGCTTCTGTACCTTTGGATCATTCTATACTGTATTTACAGTTTCTTTTTTAAGGTTGAAGCGTCTTTCACAAATGCTGGAGGGGAGTAATCCCCCCACTGTTACCTTGATACATTGTGATAACTTTAACCTGACCTAAAATCGAGGGTTTCGATAATCTGCTGGTTAGGGATGGAAGATCACAAGGCAACAATGATGCGTTCCAATTTCTACGAACCTCTCTGGCTCTGCACCTTGTCAGGCATGCTCTGTGCACAGCCCCTCCTTCACCATTGCTGCCTCCTAAGGCACACAACCACAATCTTGTGCATGTGCCTTCCGCGCACCGCCACTGGTTCACCTTGTCTGACAATTCCAAGTTATCAACACTAATTATAAAATAATAATACTAGCTCCTCTCCTTCCCAAGTTCTGTGTGTCCTATGTGCAAAAACCCTAAAGGTGACGTCACTAAGCTACAAATGCAACATAGGTAATCTGATTTTCACACGCACAAAATAACGGCCTGCTACTTCCAAGCCCACACAAAACCCCCACAGCTGTCCTCCTGCTCTCCAGGCAGAGTATACCAATATTCTCTTGTGATCCAATTGCATCTGTTGCGTCGCATAATGTGTGAAATGCCTCTCTCAAGGAGACTTAAACCCAGTCCATTCACCTTAGGCAATCAAGGCTAGCTCCAGCTAACCCTCACAGGAATACCAACAACCATGACCCAAGCTAAAACGTCCAACCTACAGGAATACCTTAGTTACACAACTTCTTTCATCAAAGTCTTTTAGGCTATTAGTCTATACTGCTCACCAGACCTTTTCACCTCAAAGACCGAATATGCCCTAAACAGAGAAGGACTACTACCTCCGCTCCAGTCCCTACTCACTAGAACAGTGCTAGACACTACTATGACACTAGTAAACAATACTCCAACAACACTTAATAGTACACAACAATACTTCACAATACTCCATACCCTCCCTCACACCCACAATTGCTGTTAGTCTGGACCAATACTTATGTTCTGTGCTTTGCAGACGCTGCTCGGCTGGCTGATATCAGGTGGGATGATTTCCAAACGGCTCCCGACGACCTTTAAACAGGCATGCAAATTCCTGTCTTTCTCGAAATATGCAATGATCCCACAGCCTCTCCGGTTCGGCGGTGAAGGAGTCGGCTCGGTACCGGGCTGGCGCTGCCAACCATCCTCTCGCTATCAACTTATTGGGGACAAACTCCCAGTTAGGTCGAAGGCTACTACGAGTTTGCAGACTCGAACTCTTCGAAGGCCCAACACCTCCTGCACACCCACCCCCCTCCCTCCCCATTCCCCCCCGAAGGAACGCAGGTCCGGCCTGACGGCAAGTTCAAACAGGTTATAACAGCCAAAACCAACAGGGATCAGTTAAGAGGATAACAGAAATCCAAGACCATTCTCGTGTTCTCTGGTTTGCAGGCCAGTTTTGTATCTAACTGACGTCAGTGATGCTGCAATCTGGGTCCCTCTCCAGAAAACGTATCGTACTACTGGATTGGGTATTTAGTGATAGTTCACCTATAGTGGACCCTATACAGTTGGCTCTCACATTTCAGGTGGTTGGCCTAGTCATTCCCAAAAGTTGTTACTTTTACAATGTTGCGGTGTGAGGGTCTTACTATTGGCTCTCGCCCGTTGATACCTATCCCTAGAATACTGAACTGTGGTTGGCTAGAGCTGACGTCCCCAGGCCTCGGATCAAAATGATTCTCAGCCCTCTATGTACCTTCTCAAGGTAATCAGAACGACTATCTGTCTGCATTGTAACTTGTGTGTACCACCATAGTCTGAGAGTGCCCGTTCACATTGTGCAACATTTGACTCTTGATGTAACATCTTTGTTGCAAGCCACTGTCTGGCGGCGTGAGATTGCTCCTCTTTCCCAGCTTCTGGTTTCGGTTCATCATTGGCATCGGCTGACACGTGTTCGGACACCGTGATTTTGTGCTCTGCATCTCCAAATTACTCTGAATTATGAGCATTTATTTCTGTTCATTGCCGCAGCGTTACTGTCGTTCAGGGAATGTCAGTTCACTCGTATCTTGTGTCCTTGTCAGCGGGCCTGTCTCACACACTTGCACTGTGGTTCAGCCTGAATACACCTCAGCTCTTGCTGAAAGTCTGGGTCTGCCGTAATTTTCCTAAGCCATGCCATGGATTCTACATGTTCATACTATTCTATCTCTCCATGTGTTAATCACTGGACTGTCCGGTCCCATTAGGTGCTCCTGCAGTTCCATAGGGTTAATTGCATATAAGCGTCTGCAAGCTTCATTCAAGATCTCTTGCTCCTTGCGGTTTCTGCGTGGCTGCGTTTGGCTAATGATTAAATAATAAAGCAATGACAGTGTGTAAATGTATCGGTCCTCTAGCTTATAGAACTGTTAGGCATGTGTTCTTTGTGTAGACTGGTGTGAGGTTATGTCCTGATGTGCGATTTGCACGTTTGCTTTCTGTCTAACGTGGCTATGTCGTGGTGTGTCTAACGATGAGGCTTTGTTTCTTGGCACTTTAATCAATACTGTCAATGGAGGTCTCCTTTGTTGCAGCCTGAGGGGGGTCCTCCACTCTGGGTAAGGTTTCTACCGCTCCTGGTCTGTAGGGCTGGCTGGCTGAGTGGGTACCTCTTGACATACTTACCAATGATTGGAGCACTCGGAATTGGTCCAAAATAATATGGGTGTTCCCGATCATTGCGCTGCCCGTAACTGCGCCAACGGAAATATCCGTGCTAATTACGGTGCAGTGATCAAATGGATCACTTTACCCACCCCACTTACCTTCACAGTGACACTTCTGTGTGCGCCGCCAACTCCCTGCTGTCCCTGCGGCGTCGTTTCCTACCTCTTGCGTGGGTCGGAGCTGGCGCAGCAGGGTTCTTTTATTATTTTTTTTCTTTAAACTTACTTGTCCCCCCGCTTACCACAATGGTAAGCGGTGGGACACCCCCGCTGCCTCGACTCACGTTACTGCCCCCAAGGAGAGCGAGGGATATCCCTGCAACCCCTTCTCTGCTTGGGTGCAGGAATGGGAGTCAGCATTTTGTGCCCCCACAAGTCGCAGTGACTGGGGGTGCACGAATAGGGGCGACATTATTTCCCTCCTGTTATTCCTTCGCGCCTTATGATAGGGGGAGGAACAG
Source organism: Ambystoma mexicanum (assembly GCF_040938575.1). Classification (NCBI taxonomy): domain Eukaryota; kingdom Metazoa; phylum Chordata; class Amphibia; order Caudata; family Ambystomatidae; genus Ambystoma; species Ambystoma mexicanum. The sequence continues at coordinate 329,842,356 of NC_090941.1, read as the reverse complement.
GGGACGAATTTGGCCATCCCTCTTCACTTTATTAAATTTGTATGCACTGCTTTTTGTACAAGTGAGCTTTGTTTGATGCCACCATGCATTTTATTTATTAGCATTTAATTTGTGTCACCTATATCTCTTATTAAATAGTGTCCTAGTGGAAAAATGGTAATCCTCTGATACTGACCATCTAGCACCTGGATAATGGGCAGATAAGGTAAATGCATGCCACAATTTTCATAATTAATTTGCCCTATATTCAAATACGATTAAGTTACTGTTAATAATTTTACATGAACCCACCAATTAATTAATTAATCCAAATAGTTAACCACTTCATAGAGGAGTGTGGTGGTGTTATCAAATGCTCAAAGTTTTGACCAATGTTTGCCACCAGGTCTTCTATAAAATCCCTGTTTTGCAGCGAAAGGAGGCTCCAAATCCTTCGGGGAAGTATTATATGTATTCCTAACCACTTTTACACCAATGTAACAGCCCTCGGGAGCTTTAAAATGTACTATTTGCCATTACGTGCCAAAGTGATCTTTAGGAGGTAACCTCCAAAGCACTAGTGAAGTGATCTTTAAAGCCTACCATGTAATTACCAGCATACTCGATGTTTATTTAATCATATTTCTCCATTAAGTACATTTAAAAATATGTATCATATTTAATGCAATTAGCATCAGCCTCCTTCATTCTGAGGATCTTTCTTGCCATCTTATGTGTCCTAGGTCTGTATATAAAGCTAAAGAGGGCAGCCTAGGTATATTTTAGACATCTTCTACTGAAATTCACTTTATGATTAGCAGAAAATCCCAGATGTGCTTTTAAAAATCTTAACTGGCCCGACACCTTCACTGAACACCCCAATTCAGCGCATAAGGCACTATCAGGTGTATCTACAGGGAGACCTGATATTTGGCACAGGAATTTATTTTGTAACCCCTCCAGGGCATGACAGTTTGAACCACCCTAGATTTTGGTGCCATAAAAATCATGGAACAGACCTTTGCCTTGTATACCTCTAGGCACTTGTCCAATCAGAATGCCCCAAATTTAACATTTTCAAATCCCTTTAATCCTTAATGATGACTTTTCAGCTGTCTTCTTAAAATGACTGACCCAAGCACCGCTCTTTGAGACGTGTAGGCTCAAATAAAAATGAGACTGCCCCCTCATCTCTACATTAATTTAAAACCTAGCTACAAGGTTTCACCCTTTTCTGAACACCATCATTTTTGTTTTTATAATGTTTATTTTCAAACTATAGTTCCCAAATTAGTCATTTGTGTTTAGCAGGCCCTGTTAGAGACCTGCCAGGGCTAAGTCCAAAGTAGCTGTGTGTCTTTGGCATAAAGAAGAATGCTATAAAGTGCACCCATCAGAGAGGTTGGATTAACTTTCCCAAGAGAAGTACTAGAATCAACTCCCAAACGAAATTGTGGCCAACTGACATCCCTGCTTTCACCTTTTTTCACGGGAAAAAAATGTATAATTCTCTTATCTTGTGTATCGGACAGATGCTGAGATGCCTGCGTATCACAGTTGGATAAGATTTAATAAACCATTAGGGACCCCAATAAAATATCATTTATGCCACAATGTTTCTATCAATCAAATCAAATGCTTTCTACAAAAAGCCAAAAATAATCTCCCTCCCTTAACCTTATATTTCTCATGATGGTGCTCGGAGTGAAGCAGTGGCCCACTGTACTAAACCCTCCCCTGAAACCTGTTTGGAAGGCTTCAAGATATTGTTACTTTGAGTCCACTCCTCCAGTCGGAGCAACACATTTGGAGAAGATCCTACTAGCAATGTACTGTAAAGAAATTGGTCTATAAGCGTGGGGGGCTGGTGGTCCAAGTAGATTGCTTAATGCCTGTCTCAACTATTGCATTAAACATAAAACAATGTGGTGTCCTTTTGAAAAAGCTACCGTTGTTTCTCATTTCTTTTTTATATGCCGTTTTAAAACTATAAATGTGACCAGCCGTATACACACACACACACACCACTCATTTAAATCATGGTTCAATTTTTCATTTTGAGATTCTACATTCTGCACCGAGCCATGGGGCATCCCTTTCTATAACCTGGACCTTCTGAACGCTGTTTGCCAATAGCTCTATCCCGGATAGTTTCAACCAAAGACTCAAACAAAGTGACACTTTCCTTTGTAGTCTCTGAACTGATTAACAGTTTAAAGAGATCATTGTAATTTCTTGTGAATTAGTCATTCTTTCCAATGCCCCCTGGTTGAGCTTAGGCACCACCAACCAGCCCCTCTCTCTGTCAAATCTTATTTGTGGTGCCTATCCTGTCCATTGACTATTTAACTCGAGGATAGTGTTCACACTTTGTTCAATCGGTAATTAGAAATTTCATAACATTCCTGAAGAAAAAACAATCCACAATCCAGTAATTTGTGAATGTGGAACTGTATTGCTGATCTAAGGTTCCCAGAAAATCCCCCGGCAGAATCCCAAAGTGCACCTGAAAATCTGTGCTCCATTTGTGACCAATTTAACTGTCCAAGCATTTGCACAACATTTCCGAATAATATTTTGCTTGAGAACCTAAAATCCCTGGTGGTAATTATTTAGTACTGTGGGAGCCCCTCTACTGAGAACGAACATGGATTATATACCCCAACCACGTTTTAGCTCACTGCACCCTTCACAGAGCAGAAATTACCATTTGCATATCAGTCTTAGTCCCACCCACATGGGTAGTCTAGCACCGAAATGCTAGGCAATTTGCCTCAGAACAAGAGTACCATCAGCAACCCCAGACACATGTTTCAGCCTTGTTGGGCCTCCTCAGTGAGGTAAAGCTGAGCCTCTCTAAGGCCTCATACAGTTTGTTACAGCTGTCTGAACCCGTTGATTTGAGTTTATAACATCGTTGTAGGTGAGGTCATAAGGGTAGGCATCATATCAAATGCACAGTGACATTTTGCATTTTATTTATTCTTCCTTATGCATAGAATTTCATTGATCTGTATAACTAGCACATATTAATGAAACCAAAAAGCCTCTCCATAAGGGAAATTCCCTACCACCTTTGGAGTCTTGGGACTCAAGGGGGAAGAGCTTCTTCTTCCAAAGTCACAAGATGTGGGAGGAGCTGAGGATTATATAATACATAATACACAGAATTGAGTGCTTAGTGTTATTTAAGAATATTGGGATTTGAATATTTATGGATCCAACTGAAATGATGTGGCTGGGGGAGCATAGCGCAAGCCATTTGGATGACTGTCCTAGGCAAGCTTGAGACGGAAGCCCTTTCAGAGAGGTGATCAGCCCATATTGAAACTGGGTTTCAGTCAGACGGCCAGCTCAAAAGGGACCTTTCTGAGGCAGCAGCTCGAAATTGAGGTTCTAAGATTTTTTTTTTTTAAATTCAAAATGTTTATTTTTTATTTGCTTATGTAGCGCACCAAAGGTATCGGGGCGCTTTAATTTGGAATACAACAAGGTTACAACAGTGATGTGAGATATATACAAAGGATGAGGAAATATACACTATGTACAGGGTTCATAACATAGCTTGGGACAAACTTGCAGTAAGGCTTAAGGCGGCCAGCTGGTGGGGCATACCTAAGCTATGGGCATGGTGGATAGGGCAACTAGGTCGTAGAATCACGATAGTACATAGTGGTGGTTAATTATTTTGAGAAAACAGGCAGGTTTTTACTTTTTTCCGGAATGAAAGGAACACTGAGTCTGTCCTTAGTGCAGGTGGTAACATGGTCCAGGACTTGGCCGCGAGCACCGGCCTACTGGATCCTCCAGCTTTGCTAAGTTTGAATTTAGGTATGTTGAGACAGTGGGCATTGTTGGCTCTGGTCTGGTGGACTCTTTCCTAGAGAATGTGTCTGTCAGATACTTGAGGGGGGCGGAGGGGTACTGAGTTGTTTAGGTACTTGGGAGCCAGTTAGTGTGTGTTTTTTCTTTTTTTTTTGTTTTTTTTTTAAAATATTTTTTTAATAAAACATTTTTTTATTTTATAAACACTCCAAACATTACAAACAATTAGGACTTGCGTGATTAAGTTTCACAACATTACATTACTGAATACACTCTTCGGTCCTCCCACCCATTTAACTCGAGCCCCTATATCTGTATATCGACCTGTTCGTCTTCAGGCGTGTCTACTGCCATCATCTCTTCCGTGTCATCATCACTATGGTCGGCCTGGGAGGGACCCACCATTGAGGCCACCAATTGTCTCCATGCTATTAGGGGTCCCTCCTCCTCCTACTCCTCCTCCCCCCGCCCCCCCACCCCCCGACCCCCTGCTAACTGCTTCATACCAAACAGCCGTTTCTGCCTCTGCCCACTTCATGAGGTCTGCCCACCACATCTCAATTCTAGGCCGATAGGCTGCTTTCCAGCACATTGCAATCCTCTGTTTGGCCAGGATGTAGGCCAGGTTCTTCATCTTACTGACATGCCTCTGGTTACGTGGTCTGGGGAAGCCCCCAAGCATGCATGCCCAAGCTGACTCCACATTCAGCATGATCCCTTTTCCTGCTAAGCGTATCTTCAGCTCCGTCCAAAACCTTCCCACCTCCGGGCAAGCCCAGAACATATGTAGCATCCTAGCCGCCGCCTCCCCGCACCTAGGCCATTTCTGTATCACCGGACCACCAAACCTGGCTATTTTACTGGGGGTCAAATATGCTCTGAGTGACATATAATTGTATCTGCTGGAGTCTCGCGTTTCGGGACACCTTCTTATACCTTTGGGCTCTATCCCATTGCCCATCCAACATAGGTTCTCCCACCTCCTCTTCCCAATCTCGCCTCAGTTGGAGCAGCTCCTTCCCTACCTTAGTCCCCAGTAGCTCATATATGCAGGATATTTCATGCCCACCCTCTGAGATATCATACATCGTCTCGATGGTAGCATCAGGTAGTTCCGCAAGCACTGCCGCAGGCCATCTTTCTCGCACTCGTTTAATGATTCTGGAATAGGTAATGTGTTGGCCCCTATGCACCCCAGTGTCCTCTATTAGTCTCTGAAAGTCCAATGCCTCCCCCTCCTGCCATATATCTCCCAGGGTAGCCAGGCCCATCGGTTCCCAATATCTACGGACCCCTTTTATCATTTGGGAGTCCTCTCCGCATAGCGCTACTAGCGGCACCTGTGTAGAGAACGGGGCTAGGTATCACGCCGTCTGCCATGCTCTGTACCACATTTCCCAGCCAAGCACCAGCAATCTCGCCATTCCTAGTATCTTTGTTTTAGGTAACCACACTGTCTCTCTGAGGAAGTAGGGAGCAGGATCTTTGCATAACAGCCTGGCCTCAGCCGTTACTTCATCAGACAACCACCTAGCCACATATTGCAGCTGTCCTGCCAGGTAATATAACTCAAAATTCGGCAGGTTTATACCTCCCCTGTCACACTGGCTTTGTAGTTTCCATAGGGCCACCCTATTCCTGGAGTTATGCCATATGAAACCCCTGCACAGGCTGTGGAATTTGGCAAAGAAGCGCTTGGGGATTACATACGGGATGTTTACAAAAAAGTGTAACAATCTGGGCAGGACTACCATCTTAATCGGAGCCGCTCTCCCCATCATAGCCAGGGGTAGTCTAGACCAAAATGCCATGCTATTTTTAATGCCTTCAACCGCCTTTTCCGTGTTGTGTTTGTGTTCTTCTCCTGCCGTGTGGTATATGTCAATGCCTATGTATCGAAATGTCATGGTTCGCCAGGGTATTATAAAAACCGGTAGGTTCCTCGGTAAGGCGCTTCTATACCTCCCAGGGGGAACACACTGGACTTCTTGGGGTTCACCGCTATGCCCGAGAGGGTAGCGTATCGTTCCATCACCTCCAGGACCTATTGTAGGTTCTCCTCTGGGAAGCGCAGATATAATTGTATGTCATCGGCATACAATGATATAAGATGTGTACGTCCCACAGTGTGGATCCCTATCTCCCCATATTGTTGTCTGAGACAGACTGCCAGTGGCTCTAACGCTAGGATATATAGCATGGGCGACCAGGGGCAACCCTGTCTAGTGCCGCTGCTAAATTGCCATTTATCTGAAATTGTGGTGCCCGTTTTAACCCTTGCAATTGGGGAACTATAACATTTTGACCCACCTCAGATACCCCAGCCCCATTCCGTATCCTTTCAGTCGCTTGCAACCAAGGCCACCTCACTGAATCGAAGGCCTTGACCGCATCTAGCAAGACGATTGCCAATTCGCCGGGGTCCTTCACTGTTTGGTCAATAATGTGGTGAAGTCTCCTGTGATTATCAGTTATGTTCCTGCAAGGGACATAACCCGATTGGTCAGGGTGTATCAGTCTGCCGATGACTCGCTTAAGCCTGTTTACTAGCACTGCTGTGAGGATTTTGCTGTCCTGATTAAGCATCGATAGGGGCCTGTATGACCCACAGTCTGTGGTTGGCTTACCTGGTTTTAAGAGCGGGATGATCACCGCCTCCCGTAGGGACTCCGGCAGCCTACCACGCTCATACGCTTCATTGAGCATGGCCAGCAGCGGCGGGAGCATCTCTTGTTTATATGTTTTATAAAATTCGCTGGGGAGCCCGTCTGACCCCAGAGCTTTGCATGTGGGCAGGTGCTGAATCACTGTCTCTAGTTCATCTGAGGTGATTGGAGCATCCAGGTCTGCCCGTTCCAGATCGTCTAAAGAAGGCAAACCTACGTCTTCTAATGTTTCCTGGATCTCTTGATCCATATCTTCCCCTATGTCCTCATACAGACGTTTATAGTATCTAAGGAACCCTCTTGGGTATCCCAGATCTGGCCCCCATTCCCCCTGACTTCCCTGATCACTGGTTGTAATTTCGTTTTTATATAACCAGGCCAGAAATCTACCCGGCTTGTCTCCTCCCGCATATTGCCTTTCCACATATTTCTTATAGCTCAATTTACATAATCTATCCCAGTGCCCACTGCAGGCTTGTTGCAGCAACCTCATCCTTACCCCATCCTCCCGAGAGGTGCGCCCCTTACGCATTATGCCTTCCAACTCCCTCTCCGTTTCCTGAAACTCCCGTGCTATGTGCCCTTGGAGCCGTCTGAATTTTGATATGGCTACACCCCGCACTACTACGTTAAATGCCTCCCATACGGTTCACTCAGATTGAACGCTTCCGGTGTTAATGTCGAAGTACTCGTTGATCGCCTCCCTCATGTCCTCCCGGAATCCCGAGTCCAGCAGGGCCTCAGCTCTGAGCTTCCACGTTGGGATTTGCGCTCTAGGGGGTTGGTGTCGCCACTCCAGGACCAAGGGGGAGTGGTCCGAAAGCACCCTGGCCTTATATTCCGCGCCCACTATTTTTCCTACTAACTCAGCAGCAGCAGACTCATAATCCAGCCTCGTGTGCAAGTCATGTGGCGCCGGTAGTGTGAGTACTGCCTGTCCGCTGGGTGCAGCTGCCTCCAGACATCTTCGAGTTCAAAATCTCTCAGGAAGGCCTGTAACGTCTTTGCGGCCGGGGTGGGTTTGTCTGGCTTACTGTCTGATCTATCCATTTTGGGGGTTCAATGTACAGTTTCCCCACCCAGCAGGAGGCTAATTTTACCATATAGAGTCCTAAAGTAAGCCGCTGTATCTTGGTTGGGGGCATATAAGTTTATGATGCTCACTTCCGGGTTTTCCAACATCCCCCATACGGTTACCAGTCATTTGGTCGAAAACCAAATGGTCGAATGACCATTTGATCGAAGTAAAGTGGTCAGAAAAAAAAGGTCATTTTTATTTTTTTAAAACATTTTATTGGGGGGGGGTTCTCCCAACCCCCCTTTTTCTTTATTAAAAATATTTTTTAAGCAACCAAAACTTAAAAAATATATATATAAATAAATAAAAAATTTCGACCATTTTGATTCGATCAAATGGTCATTCAACCATTTATTTTCGACCATTTGACCGGACACCCCGTACTACAATCATTCTGCCTTCCGGGTCCACCGTAGATTGAATCAGCTGAAACGGTATATGCCAGGGGGCACAACTGATTTTGACAGAGGGCCGAAAGTACCCTACATGATGGCTATAGTGGGCCGAAAAGTAAATGTGGGTGGGGCGGTAGGCGTGGCTTGACGGGAGGCTTTTTCAACCCCTAATTTTTATTAAACACTATGCCCCATTGTAACGCTTACCTTAGACTCCTCGGGGACACCACGTGATATTCTGAAACTTCTCAGGGTGCGCAGTTATCTGTTGTTCACTACCCCAACTGGACTCTCTTTCTATACCACAGAAAACAAATTACAACACGAGAACAATTGGAATGCGTCCTAATGTAGGGAAAATATTATAGGTAAAAAATCCCAACAACTGTATTGTTCAATTACCTCAGTTGGTGATTTGGTTAGCTCTCCATCCTGCTTCTGCGCAGGGGTGCGTGTTCTGAAGAAGGGCTAAATTAGGAGTGGCCTAAACAAGGGGAGAAGGACAGCCCTATATGTAATGTAGGGTGTAGAGAAAATGCCTAATGGTGAGGTGGAAAAAACATTCAACCTATTCCAACAACACAACTGTGGCTGGGGAGGTAAGGTTATTCTCCGGTTCTCCTGGAAATACCTCATAAGTGTTATTCCTGACCATTCCCAGCCGGAAATAATATTGCTGACAAACTCCTTGCAAGAAACACCCTAATGTGTCTAAAACTGAACGTGCGCAACATTTAACCTTTAGGCACCTTCATGTGTAGAATTAGTGTACCTAACTGTGACAGAAAAAGCGGAACACCTCTGTTCCTAGAAACAAAATCTCCACACTAAACCCCCTTGCTCCGTAATACTAATGCAATTACTGGGCGGTTAAAACATACACTTGCCCTTGGAGAACGAATGCAAGCAGAGCACTCACCATTTAAGAACGAATAATCAGTGGAGACAGCTAATGAGGTAAATGATACTTGCTGTGGAAAGGAGACAGAACAGGAATGAGTGTCTTGAAAACTCCTCACAAACGAAACGCCAAAAGGAATGCGTCTCCCGCCAACTCCACACAGAGCTCACAGAATAGTAGTTGCAGAATGGTACGGGAAAAACAATGACCATGGCACTATAGAGGGGGTATCTATGAATTACAAGGGAACTGAGGAATTCCTGTCAGAGGGATGAACCGCGGTAAGTGTCTGCTGAACACAGCTTAAGACGCGAAGCGCCGTTGAACAAAGGGGAGGGGCTTAAGTACGCCAGAGTGACAGAAAACTAGACCGCTTGCCCAATCTAGGGGTTGTAACATCAGGCGGCCATGTTGGTTGATGAGGAAGAGCCCTAAGAGCATAGCCCACCCCTACCTATCCTTAGACCAGGAATTGTAAGCGGCCACCCAGGACATTTTGGAAATTCTTTTGAGGGGGAACCCAGTAGTCATGACACCCATAGCCCCCACCTCTCATGCAAACACTATGCCCCAAGACACCCACCCCTCAAGCAAACACTATGCCCCATAGCCCCCACTCCCCGACCAAACACTATGCCCCACTGACACCCACCCCTCATGCAAACACTGTGTCTCAAGACACCCACCCCTCAAGCAAACACTATGCCCCATGCCACCAAGCATGCACCATGCATACATACTCATACAGACCCCAACCCCCCCACCCCTGCATACAAACTAACAAGCATACACCATGCACCCCGAACCCCCCACCCCCAACTCGGCACACAAACCCACACCATGCACCCATACAGACCCAAACCCCCCACCCTCAACTCGGCACACAAACCCACAAGCATACACCATGCACCCATACAGACCCGAACCCCCCCCAACTCAGCACACAAACCCACAAGCATACACCATGCACCCATACAGACCCGAACCCCCCACCCCAACACACAAACCCACAAGCATACACCATGCACCCATACAGACCCGAACCCCTCCCACCCCCAACTCGGCACACAAACCCACAAGCATACACCATGCACCCATACAGACCCGAACCACCCCCCCCCAACTCGGCACACAAACCCACAAGCATACACCATGCACCCATACAGACCCGAACCCCCCACCCCAACTCAGCACACAAACCCACAAGCATACACCATGCACCCATACAGACTCGAACCCACCCCCAACTCACCAAACAAACTCACAAGCATGCACGCATACAGACCCGGACCCCCCCACCCCCAGATCTGAACATACACTGAATGTGCACACAACAACAAACAACATTCAGGCAGACCCGACCCAACCTCTCTCCTCCCCCCCCCCCCCCCCCAGCATCTCAACATACACTGAACTTGCACACAAACACATTCAGGCAGACCCGACCCCCACGCCCCCTCCGCAAAAACACAGTCAGGACGGACCTGAGAGAGACAGACAGACAGACAGTCTCTCTGTCTCTGTCTCTGTCTCTGTCTCTGTCTCTGTCGGAACGCTGGCGAGGTCTCTGTTACTACGGCTGGCGTGGCAAGCAAGGCTGAAATGCCTTCCGGCATCAAGCCTTACTGGCCACGCCAGCCGTAGTGCTGGCACGCCATTGGTGCAGCACACACGCACTGCGTGGTTCGTGTGCACTGAACCAATGAGGGCCAGTGTTTTGTCCGGCCCGTAAAACAACAAAGACTTTCCTAATGGAGGGCGGCCGATGCTGCTTGCGGGCCGCCCTCCATTAGGAAAGTCTTTGTGCTTCGCGGGCCGGACAAGACGGCATGGCGGGTCGTATGTTGTGCACCCATGGTATATGCGGTGCCACCCGTATGATATCTCCCCTTGCGTAAACTGAGTATGTGGCTCCTGTAATGCTCCCCCCTCCATTTTCTCTTGACCACCTCCAGTTAGTTTCTCCTTAGTTAGGTGGGTTTTCTGTAATAATGCTATATCAATCCTCATCCTTCTTAGGTACATAATTACTTTATTGCACTTTAGATAGCTATGGAGGCCCCTCACGTTCCACGTCGCCACTCTGAGGCTACCGAGCGCCATTTATTTGGTATCCCGCTTCCCCACGCAGTTTCCCCTCCCGCCTGTTATCACACAAAGTTTGGCTCGCTCCCCTCCCACTCCCAACAAACTTCCCCTCCCCCTTTTCCCAACTCCAAACCACTGCACAGAACCCCTTCTCTCCCGCCAGCCCAACCCCAACCCCAACAAGTGCCCAGCTCCATCCCTGGATCTCAGGCCCCCCCCCCCCCGCGTTTGGTCCTGCCTTGGGATGCCGAGGTCAGGAAACCCGGCGGGGTGTCACCAGACTACCGGTGACCTAACTAAACTTCGCGTTGTGGGGGGTATGAGGGTTTGCTCTGTAAGGCTCCCGCGCTATTATCAAGGTTACTCGGTGCTAAAGGATCATTCGTGCATGCATAGCCCTAGCAGCACCCTCCCACAGGCTATGTCTTATGCTATATTCAAGTCCCATTGTCTTAGGCTGTGACACCCTAGGTGCCGCAGACACGTTACTGATCTTCTCTTTCGGCTGTCTGGATTCTTGGGGGCAGCTCTGCGTGTCCAGCCACCCCATAGCGTCCTCCGGGGTTTCAAAAAACAAGGTTCTGTTCTTGTGGAACACCTTCAGCTTAGCCAGGTAAATCAACATATACTTGTGGCCTGCTTCCCGCAATCTTCTTTTCACAGTCCGAAAGTTCATATGTCTGGGCTGCACCTGCAAGGTGTAATCCGGGTATGCAGTTATGTTTGCCGGCCCCCTTTGTATTGTTCCGCCCTTCCGAAAGTGTTCAAATTTCTTTTCCCGGTAGTTCAGGATCTTGGGTTCAGGATCTTGGCTATCACCAGCCTAGGGGGGGGGGGGGGTTCCCGGCGGTGGCCTCCTGATCAGGGCCCTGAGCGCTGTTTCCACAGAAAACCCCTGGGTCAACACTCCTCCGGTTATCTCCTGCAGCAGCATAGATTCAATATACTCCATGGGGTTGGATCCCTCAGCTCCTTCCGGCAATCCAACGATAAGGATATTATTCCTTCGGGCACGTCCCTCCTCTGCCCTACTTCCCACGCGCTGCACTAGGGTGTAAAGTTCCGATTTATGGGCTGCACAGGCTGCTGTATTCGGGGTCACCTCTTTTTCTAGGTCCCCCGTGCGTTCCGCCAGTGTCCTGATATCTTGCCGAAGAAGGTTCACCTCTTCCTGCACTGCCCCAACTTTGAGCTCTAGTGCCACCTTTAATTCGTTAATGGCCAGTCCCAATTTGGACTCTCAGGCCACTTTCAGATCAGCAATTGCGGCAAGGATCTCCTGGTTCGAACCCATGTTGTCTGTGCCCCCAGCGGGGGTCTTGTCTTTGCTCCTGGCTCCTTCTGCACCCGGTGATGTTCTGGCGTAGTCGTCGAGCGTGGGCCACTTGTGGCCCCCAGCCCTAATAAAGCTAGGCTGCACTTCGTGTCAGGGCCCAGACAGGCCTTCAGGGGTGTCTGCAGGCTGCTTGTTCTGCTCCTGGAGTGGGCTCTGTCCTCCCACGTAATTAAGTGGGTTTAGTCAAACCTCTCGACCACCCGGGCCCCAGTTGGCCCGGGTCCTCGGGCGCACCCTCAGTGTTTGTAGGGCTCCCCAGGCGTATTTCCTGGCCCCATGCGCGTCAACCCTGTGCCCTGATAAGTTACTGTCGCTTCCCACCTGCCAGTGGTGTCTGTGGCGCTTCCCGCCACGAACGGTCCACGAACAGGCTGTGTTGAGTGCCCACTAGTTTCCAGTACAGGCCCTGGAATGGGCTGTATCGTTCAACGCTGTTATTTGGGCTAATTGGTCTGCTCAGAGCTGGAGCCCTTTCTCAGTGGCTCTGCCTACGTGCAAGCCTTCTAGGGTGTTGTGTAGGGGCCCCGACACTGTGTAATGGGCATCCGCGTCAACTCCCGCTGGAGGTCGGGACGTGGCCTCGTCGGGTGCGCAGTGTCACTGGCCCTAGTGCGGCCTATTCATGTCAGTGGGCCATGGCCTCTTAGCATCCTCACCTACGCTGGTGCAATCCACTGGATGCAGCCCTGTTGCCGTGGGTGCGGCAGTATTTCAGGCCTGTTTACTCGGGTTCAGCCCTCAGGTGTGGGCGCGCGTTCATCCACGCTTACTGGGTGCCCAACGGGAGACCGATCGCATGCTGTTCCCCAGGCGTGCTTCTAACTGTTCAGGTCCCCACCTGCTGGATGAGGTCCGCAATGCTGGGGGTCTGTGTGCTCCTCCAGCGCTGGTCCCAAGTGCTACGAGCCCCACCGGAGATGGCTCTGGCACTTTCTTGACACGGATGCATCTGTTGCTGCTGAGGCGGTGCAGGGCAGACCTCGCAACCCTCAATGCGCTAGTTAGAGCCTCTCCAGAGGCTGGTGCCTCCTGCCGTGTCTGCACTCCTCCAGGTCCAGGCGTCACGAGGGCCCCCCGTTCTACTGGCAACATCAAAGCCCGATGACCGGGCACTGGACACGGAGCTGCAACTTCTCCATTGTCCAATGCTCAGGCGCCACCACGGGCCGATCCTCCCTAGCCCCGCGCAGCGTCCCGCTGCCAGTGCCACTCACGACCTCACGCCGCACTCTCACGTTCCATTGACCTCGGTCCCGACCTCCCGAACCGACAGGACCCCCTCCCATCCGCAAGGGTCCTCATTTGTTGGCGCATACGCTGGACTCTTCTTGCCCCGCCAGGACACGACGGGCTCGGTCTCCGTTGCGCCTCGCCTGCCAGCTCTCCCAGCGACGCAGCGCTAAGTTTATGGCCCTTTGTTCGCTGTCCGCCATCTTGTGCAGCTCTGAGACTCAGACTCCCCAAATCTTCCGGCAGCCATTCCACGCCCGTCACACTGCAGATCGGGCCATCATAGCGCTCTATACGTTCCCCTGATATTCATGCTTCTATAGGCGTGCTGCAGGCATACATGACGAGGGTTAAGCACATCCATTTCCAAGGATCAATGTCGGATCCGCGGGAGCCGTCCAAGAACACGTCCACTCGCGCGTCCATGTAGCCACGCCCCCTCGGAGCCAGTTAGTGTTGCGTCCGATTTGTGAAATATGATTGGAGCAAGGAATATTTAAGGCAGTTCTGAGTGCATTGTTTTGCAATACTTGTAGCTTGTGGAGGTTCCTCTGGCTGGTGCCAAGGTAGAAAGTATTGCAATAGTCCGGTTTGGACAATATAAGGGCTCTTGCAAGGGTGATACAACTACTTGTGGACAAGAATGGTCTACAAGCATTTTTCAGTTTTGATGTCTAGGCCGTTGAGGATGAGGTGGCGTTAATTTGTCTTTGTAGAGTTAGGGCAGAATCTAGATAAAAGGTTTTGGCTTTCTTGTCAACTGAGGTTACCATCAATATTGAAGGAGGAATATTGAGGGCCTAGCTTATTAAGTCTTAACTTGGATCCAATGAGTAGACTCTCCGTTTTATCGTCGTCGAGACATAAGCACTGTAGATGTCATTTAGGAGTGTAGAGTCTGAATGATAGACGCCTGATAGAATGATGAGTATTTGCATATCAGCTGCATAGTTCGTATATGATATGCCAAGGTCCTCCTAGATGATCAAACGGGAGCTTGGTGAATGTTGTAGAGGAGACACATGAACCTTGAGGGACTCCACATGTGATTGGGGAGGGATCAGCTGAAGCGGTGGGGGAGAAAACCCTCGTAGATCTGTCAGAAAGGAAGGATGACCCAGGCTGCTGCTTTGGTGGAGAAACCGGCAGCTGCAGTGAGGTGGTTAGTTAAGATGCTGTGGTCGACTAAATCGAACGCTGCCGACAAGTCGAGTAGGAGTAGTAAAGCAGGCTTTTCATTGTCCCTTGTCTCCTCCATTTGGATTTTTAGATCCAAGAGGGCTGTTTCTGTCCCATGTCTTGGTCTGAAACCAGATTGTCTGAGGCCTAGGAGGTTATTGGTTTAGATGAATTTGAATCTGGATATATGCTGTTTTGTCTAGGATTTTTAGGAGAAAAGGCACTGTGGTGATTGGTCTGAAGTTGGTGGGAATATTGGGATCGAGTGTCGGTTTTTTGATGAGGGGCATGACCCAAGGGTCTTTGAGAATTTTGGGGACGGTGCAGGAGGCAAATGAGGAGTTTAAAAAGGATGTGATAAAAGGGGCAAATTCTTTGGCTGCCTCTTTTATGATTGAGGCTGGACAGATATATCCTTGGCACCTGGACGGCTTGAGACTTCTAATGTTGGACTATCCCTCTGACATAGTGACAGGTGTAAATTCAAAGTTTTTGTTTTGATTAGGGGGCGTGTGGAGCTGGGAACTCAGATTAGGCTGTGTATTGTCTGAGTTGCTAGTTTTGGCAATGGCCGCCAAGCTAGATCTTTTGCTTCAATTTTTGATTCAAGTAAAGTAAGGCCTTCTGGATGTTTGCACACCAAAGGGCATCCTTATTGCAAGAGTTTGGAGGGGAGATTCCAATTCATTGAGGATAGTGAAGAGCTCCTTGGTACTAGATTTGGCATTGTGGATTCTGTTGTAGTTTTCACTTTTGTTTCTTGGATAGCAGTTTTGTATGCGGTGGAGGCAGTTATGAATTTATCCTTATTCTGAGTTGATGGTTATTTTTTTCCAGGACGCTTCTGCCTCTTTTAGATTGACGTAATATTTTCAGCTCGGGTGAATTATTTATTAAGGTGTGCCAGAGGTTTGGCTTTCCTTAGTTAAGTGGAGCTAGTTGGTCTAGGGCCTCAAGTAGATTCTGATTGTATAGGTCTACCATATTTGAAGGGTCTGAGTCAGAGGCCAGCTGGTGATGGGTTGAATTAAGGGGAGTATATTTTCTAATGCGATTAGGCGGTTATTTCTGGTGAAAGCTGGTGTTGCTTGGAGATCCTTAGGTGAAGGTTGTTCATGGATTTCAAAGGAAATAACATATTTCTAAAAAATAAAGATGTGTTCCCGAAATGAGAAACCACATTTAATATGGAAGTAGAAACACCAATATAACTCTAAATTGTCCCAATAGACCGTCTATGTTAAATCCTGGGAATAAGGGGTTGGGAGTTAAGGGGAATGCCAATATAACACAGATACAGGTGCAGTGTTAAATCTGCTCTCCCGTGTGCATAGAGTACAAAGTGAGCTGTGGTTTCCTTTAAAACCCTATGCATTTTTGTATTGAGAGGCGCAACGTAAAACTGACTGTAATTTTTGCACTTAATGCATATTGTTTTTGTAGAATTATGCCAAGTTAAAACAGAATCCTTGGCTCGTGCATGTGTAGATTCATCCAGACAATAGTTTTTTTTCATATCACCCTATTATCTAATGTGGCACCAGGCATATTTGCTGCCGTTGTGAGTCTCAAGTTCTATGTTGGCGCAACAGAAATGAGCACAGAGAATTCATTCTATTCACAGAAAATTATGCAAAGTGTTAAACCCCTTATCTTGAACTGCACATGGAGACCTGTGTGTAATGTGCAAGGAAAAGGGTGCCTTAAGGTAGGTAGTAGCTTTTACTGGAGAACATTGCATCTCGGGCCCAAACATGCAAAGCTGAAACAAATGAATGGAATAGGTCGAAAAATACACACATGTACAGTGAAGTTGCACACTTAAATAGGTTCAAAGTTAAATACACATGTTCAGAGACGCTGCGCATACATAATTCTGAGAAGACTGCACACACGTGTTCAGAGAAGTGTGCACAACCCTTGAGAATATTATCCTTATTCAAACCTTTAGAAGTGTGCTGTAATTTTCTTGTCTACATTTAAATGACCTGCACATGGGCAATACATTCACAACCCCATGCTTATAGAGGGTAGCTAAGTTGAACAAATGTTTCTTTTTTTAAAAACCTTATTAATTTATTAATGTCTCAAACTTTTCAATAGTACAACAATGTAGAGAAAAAGCAAAGCGTATTCATCAGGACACTACATTTGCCACAATAGGAACAGCAGGGAAGTCAATTGACTATCACAGTGTGGCCTAGTTCACTCGCAGCCCGGTGGCGTGCCGTGAATCTTTTTTTTTTAGCAGACCACATAGCCAGTTGCATACATTGCAGACCCAGTCTCTGCCGGACCCAACTCGAAGCGTTGTGTCAACAGGTAGGTCACGATGGGGCCCCAAATGTTATTGGGTCTGTTCCGCTGACCACATATAGACCCATATTCTTTGTGTCACTAAGCCAGACCAAGTCCTCAAGCCAAGACCGCATAGCTGGGGGATTTGTGCTGGTCCATCGCATGAGAATACATCTCCGTGCAGCTATCATACATGTTGTTAGTAGAGATTAGTGCTCCCGGGTGCCATCAAAACATGCAACACAACAATTCACAGGGTACTCCTCGGCCCAGCATACATGAGACTGTTTACATCACACCCTCCCAAAATTCCCTTAGCCTAGGGTACAACCACAGCATGTGAAAAAAATCAACAGTTTCAGCATTGCATCTTGGGCGTCTGTCTGTGCGATTAAACCAACGAAGACGAGCTGGAGCAAGTTATGCCCTATGTAGGGTCTTAAGTTGAAACAGCTGTAGCCTTGTGTTGAACGCCGCTATGCATTTGCTTGCAGAGCAGCGCCCACTGTTTTTCTGTGAATGCAGCCCCAACATTTTCTTCCTAACGTGGCCTACACTTCAGGAACCTGTGGGGGGGACTCTCGTTGAATAAGCCCATACAGCGTGGAGACCACCTTCCTTGCGGAGCGAGACCTAATTAGATATTGCAATAACGGAAGCTTGGGGGGCATGTCGGGGGGGGGGGGGCTGGGGTTGACGGGAAGCTGGGGACCACTCTCTAAAACTGTCCCACATCCTAAAATACTGCAGCCTATGGCAGAACCCTTCACTCATTCTAGCAGTGAACTGTTCAGAGACAAACACCCCATCAGACTATAAATCAGCCATGTGTATCCCCGTGCCCCTCCACTCCTGAACCAAAGCGTCATCACATGTCGGTGGTAGACACTCATTATTCTAGAACTGAAGGCCCGGTCAAAGGGGATATCAAAACACAACTGCCTCAAAATCCTATTCCATGCATACACTGTGCACGCCACTGGGTTACGTTTCCAGCAAACGGAGACTCTCCTTGACACCAGGACACCTTGTAGTGTGAAAGGTCGCACAGATCACTTCTCTATACATACGTGGGGTAGGAGAGGGCCCCTGGCATCTAATGTGCCACAACGTGCATCTGCGCCGCCAGGAAGTATAACTCCATGTGCGGTGCACCGACACCACCACATTCGCAGGAGAGAACCAGTGTCCCAACTGATCCGATGATACCATGCCAGCTGGATTAATAGGGCCTTTAGCTCAGCAAAGAAACTCGCCCCCGCCACACAGGGACGTTTTGGAAGATCTAGAGCAGCTTGGGAACCACTACCATTTTGGTGACCGCAATCCGGCCCAATAGCGACCGACGGAGCCTGCACTAACCTTCTACTCTCATCCTTAAAGTATGGATGTGCCTTAGGTTGTTATCCTCCAAATGAGATTGAGCATTCCAGCTTACCCACACCACCAAATACGTCACCCAAGTCTGTTCTCATCTATACCCTCCAATATCAAGGGGCTTAACAGTAGAATCATTCAGTGGGAACAGAATCGACTTCTACCAGTTTACTTGAATCCCTGAATAGCAACCAAATTTCACCACCTCCTGTGACAACGGCTGCAGGTTAACTGCCGGGTCCTTAAACAAAATCACGTCATCCCCCTACAGGGTCACCAATTCTCTAGCACCACCCATTGCCAGACCCCCTTGTAAGGTGGAACCTCTGCAGTCGGGCCGCCAGCGGCTCAATCGCAATAACAAAAAGTAGTGGCGACAATGGGCATCACTGTCTGGTACCGCGGCCCATGTCAAAGGGCCTGGACCGCTTACCACCCAGCCCAATACTAGCGTTTGCCCCCGCATACAACAGCTGCACCTCCTTCAAATAATATTCCAGGGTGCCCACTTGACTCAAACCCTCAACTCCACTCCACAGAGTCGAATGCTTTCTCCTTGTCTAGCAGTGCTGCCACTACTTGTACCTTAGGGTCAATCTGGGCCAGCATAGCAAAAAGCCTGCGCACGTTTAAGGAAGTAGACCTCCCTGGAATTAAACCAGACTGATCTGTATGGATAAGAGTCAACACAAATGGGAGCAGCTGGTCCGCCAACACTTTGGCAAAGAGCTTGGCGTCAAGATTTAGTAATGAAATTGGATGATATGAGGCACAATCCTGGGGATCTTTCTCAGGTTTTAGGATCAAAGTCGCGACCGCCTCCCGCGTTCTCGGGGTGGGTGGAGGGGGGGGTGTTGTCCCACCTCCATTGCCTCCTCCCACACAGCAGGTATTTAGTTACCTCTGGACCCAGTTCTATATAAAATTCTGCTGTTCTACCATCTGTGCCTGGCACCTTAGTCGTGGGCAATGCTTGTATCGCTGCTAAAATGTCTTGATGCGTAAGTGGATTAGCCAGCACCTCAACCGCCTCCTGCGCTAATGTAGGGAGGGATGCTTCCTCCACAAACCCCACTAGGTGTTCTACAGCCAAGGTTCCCCTGTACGCATACAATTGTTCGTAATCTGTATGAAAGGCTTCCAAGATGGCGTTGGATTGTACCACCACAAAGTCACCCGTGGTGCATATGGCTGCGATATCCTTGGCGCCCACTTTACGGTGAAGCATTGCTGCAGAAGTTGACCAGACCTGCTTGCCTTCCCCGTACCGCCGGGCCACCACTGGCCGTGCCAGGTATTTGACCTGCCGAGCAGCCATATTATTGAATCGGTCTAATGCTTCGCGCAACCCTGTAATGCATGAGCGAAAATGATCTAATAAACATGGCGCCGGTGTGCGGCCGTTTTGGACATTCACTTCCAATGGAAGTCTACGTTTCTGTGGGCTCGATTGGCAGGTATGAATTCTGCCACTTTTGCGATGTGTAATTTGGAAGCAGATGAGCTCATTATGGGGGATAGTTGGTGCATTTTTCAATCAAGGACGTGCAAAAAAGGGAGTCTGAGCTCTGCAGGTGCAGTGGTGAGGGGTGCTGGGAGCGAGCGAGCGTGCAAGAGGCAAGCTGGGTTTTTCCACGATTAACTGGAAATTCCCACTATGACCCCCTGCTCCCCCATTTCAGCCGTCCTACGGCCGGGGACGGTTAGCTACCTAAGGTGGGCGGGGATCCGTTCCTCATAAGACAGGGGGCATGCAGGTAGTAGATTCAGATTTGGAACCACGGGTGAAGAAGTCTTGCTGAGAGGGAGGACACTCCGCTCAAGACCCCGTTAGTACGTGTGTTCTCTCTGCCTAGGGACTGGGTGGTGTCGCGGTGGCCGGGATTAGGTTTTCTTCTTCGACTACGCTAATGGTGACCTACCCCGTCCATTTCTATGTATCTTTTGTGTATGTTTATGCATAACCAACCTTATTAATTTATTCTGGTGTGTGTGTGCGTTTTTTATATTTTAAGCAGGGCTCCAGATAAGGCGAGTACTAGGCCTTTTTACGCATGAAAATCTTGTAAAGACAACCAGCTTTATTGGGTACATTTACACAGGGGTTAGAGCAGAGGGCAGTGCAAACTTGACAGAAACCAGAAGGCTTCTTGTGATTTTTTTTATCTACATGGATGTAATTGCAAGCCACCTCTGAAAGAGAATGTATTTCTCTGAAGCTTTAAAAAAAAATAAACTGCCCACTGATAAAAGGAATTGTTTCTTTCCATTCAGCTTCAGAAGCACTGCATATTTTCCTAGAATTTTAGGATTGAATAATAAATAAGATGGAAAACTAAGTTGCAATTGAGAATTATTATGATTATTAATTTTTTTAAACAAGTTATGCTTTTTTTCCAGTGAAACCAAACCAGTATTGCACAATTGTATTTTTCAGAGTTCCGGTGCTGTGTGCACAATCATGCAGAGGCAGATCATTTTTACACTTCTAATTTAATTTACAGTCTAATTATAAAAACAGTTTGTAAAATGATGACTATGCACAGTCTTGTTTACATCCATTATACCTTGCAGTCAATGGGGTACATTACTATAACTGGTCAGTGGCAGCAGAGTCTTTGCTCAAGGGTGAGTAATTGTCATTACACTGATCACAGGTGTTCTAGCCTCTCAAATCTTCAAGACTACAAATAAAACATCCAAAACGCAAGCGCTGTTCAAATGCAAACAAATTAAAGTTACATTGGTGATTGAAATAGAAACTCAGCAAAACCTGTCCCTGTGATAATCCAGATAGGTATTTAACTTTATGTAGCGCTTCATAAATGGTTCACCATACATCTAGGTACTATGATCATACCTCAATCGATACTCCGTTAACCCACCTCTGAAAGACTCGTTGCTGCAATCTCTGCGTGATCTCTTGGTTGCGGGTTCGAATCACGGCAAGTCCAACTCAGCCTTTCATCCTTTTGAGGTCGATAAAGGAATACCGACTTTGGTTTGGTGGTAATTGTGATAAATATGTTCTATGTACAGCGCTTTGCCAAAAGAGCTATATAAATAACCATTTGACCACTAGATTAGATATAGAATTTAGCAAGAAGTCCTTGCCTCTTTGCACTGTTGTATCATAACATCGGCATACCATTAGGTAGTAATAGCTCCAGGAAATTAGGACTTTCATTAAACATCAAAAGACAATTCTGCTATCGAATCTCAAACGCACAATACAAATTAATGTATGCTTTACTATATAATTGGCTAGGTTTTTGTGATTTCAACATTTAAATATATACAGGAGAGATCAAATGGCCAGAAATAATGAAAGGTGTATTCTGTCACAATTCTGAAAGCTGCTGCATAGTATGATTTCCATACAGTTCATTCACATGTCAGCTGGATGTCGCATACGGCATACATTTTACTCTCTTGCAAAGGAGAAAAGTAATTTTTACTCTCTTAAAATCACATTTACTCTCAAAGTTTAAAAATAGAAAGTAACATACTCCCACCACAAAATCATATCTGGAGCACTGATTTTAAGTGTATAAAAGGCCTGTAAAGAGCCAATTATATTCTATTTATTGGTCTAAGGGTGAGTTATTGCCTCCCTGAGTCTCAGAACTTTTGGTCTGTGTAGTCTGTGTAGTCACCCTCAATCTGCGAGTCATCTATCATAATAGTTTCTGCAGAAGAGACCTTTCCCGCATCAGCGGTGCTATTTATATCTGTAGTTTCTACTCTTAGCTTGTCATTACTTTCGTTGTTTATTGCTGTTAATGTCTTACTAGAGTTCTTACAGAGTAGATCATTACATTTTGTGGGAACCTGCAATACTGATGTATTTGTGTCAGCAAATCAGTGTGTTTTCTTAATTCACCCAAAATTAATCTATTAAAGATTCCCATCAGTGTACATAGATCAGAGTTTTTGGAATTATCAGTTGCAATCCCGTCAGCAATAACATCATTCCCCTTGTCTATACAATCCGGGTTGTTTTCCTGTTGAAATATGTCTACATTCGCCGTTTTGAAAATAGTAGGGGTATCGTCAAGTGATTGATTGGCCAGGTCAGATTCCATCTGAGTTACAGATATTTCAGCCCAGAGCGATTTCAGAATATCTTTCTGAGGGTGAATTACTAAGTCTTCGGCATAAAGGGATTGCGAGGTTTCATTGGATTGCAAATCATTATTTTCAAGATCATTGTTTAACTTTAGCTGATTTGAGCACTCCTGCACGCACAACAGCAACTCATCCTACTCCCCACATTGGGAAGACAGAGGGAGTGCTGCTGCGTGCGCTAGGCTAGCCCGCCTCTTTGAGACTGACGTGAAAAAATCGGCTTGGGGGTCCTTCAACATATTACCCGGTTTCATTTTCTTAAATTTCATATCGGTATGGCAGAGATGTCTAAGCAAGTCTAACTTGCTAGCTAAGATATGGAAAGGATATCGCAGTTCAATTCAACAGATGTAAAGTTAACCGAGTTAGAAAGTTGTCAAAGGACACACTATCACGGGCAAAATTCTTACCTAGTAGTGCCGCAGTAATGCAGTATGTCTGTCTACCGGTGTTCTACAAAGACATCTAGCTCAGTAAAATAAACAAAAAACAGTAAACAGTGCTTGTGGTGCTTTTGTGGTGCGTGCGCTGCACCATGGGTAGATGTAGGGAATGGACAGAGGAGCCAGGGGGCGGAGCCAATGATGCTCACTTCAGGCAACACTCGTGTTGCATTTAAAGACGTCCTCCTGCTCGCAGTCTTGATCGCGGGCTTACAGCGGCGTGCGAGGGGATACAGACAGCCTCAGTCAGCCTTTCAGCCCAGTAAACGGTGCTTGCGGTGCTTTCGTGGTGCTTTTTGTTATAAAGCTGGAGACCATCTTTGTTTGATGTTGACTTAGTTCTTGAACTACTTTTAGAATACACGGTTTGTTTTCCTCGCCCAGAATTGTACATCAGGAATATTAGACTGATTGTGCTGCCCTAGCAGAATCAATAAATATATATTTTTCAGCCACACCTCCTGACTTCACACTAACACCTTTCACGGTCATGTTTTCGTTTGGCTTTTCATACCCGTGCCTTCTAGGTTCTTTCCTCCTGCACCCACTCCACCCACTCCCCTAATCCCCAAGGTTTCTGTGCCTCCCCTAACTGTTAAGAAATTCTAGCCCTATGCTTTTGCTCCAGGGCTTGGTCATCGCGCAGCTTGCTTTCAAAAGCATCCATTTTCCTCGTCTCAATCCCATGTCCGTGGTTTCGTGTAGGCTTTGGAGTTTTGTGGTAATTCGATATCTCGTTATTCTTTCCCTGTGGTAAATTGCCTTTCATGCTGGTTTGCTGGTGGCAGGCGTGCATGGGAGTCTCATGGTCTGCATCATGTTTGGCGCCTGTATCTGCTTGTTGTGTTTTTTCCGCTGCCGTGTTATATTCTGGATTGTGCCGTCCTGCAAGAAATAAGAACTCTGCCAGAAGAGAGACTGGAAGCCGAAGGTTCCTGGCTAATCTAAGCAATGAACCCCTTCGATAGCGAGATCTGGAAATTGGAGGATCGAGTTCCTAACCGTGGCAACCTCTCAGAAGGGTCAGGTGACTCCTGTGAATCAGCAGGGTCCAGCCCTATCCCATCTAAGCTAGACGACCCAGGGAAGTGTGTGGGTGGAAAGAAAAGCGAGGGAAAGTGGAAATCCAGTCCGATGCGGAGAGCTGAAGCCAGTGGGAGTGTTGACCATAGTCCACACTACTGCCTTCCGAAAGTTGAGAGATTCACCTATCTGGAACAAAAAGGAAGAAAATTCCCAGTGGGACCAGCAAAAATTATTAAGCCAAATATAACCATTATGGAAGACCTTTTTGTGGATGGTTATTTGCTTGCGGGGAAATCTATGCAAAAGAAAAGGATGCAAAGCCAAACTTTACACTTTAAAACGAACCTGCTGCAGCCTGCACACTGCATCTGAAAAATGACACATGTGGAAAAGTGCAATGTTATCAGCCAATCTACAACAAGAGTATATATTCAACATTATGTGACGAGTCACAAAATGGTATCTTTTCAGTCACATAGAAGAATACATCAATGTTTTGTTAAATGGATAACTGTACAATCTGAGATGAAATGTACATCATGAGGGAAAACCGATTGGGACCATGCACTGTGTATATTCTTTTACAGGACTGAGAATCGGCTTTTTTATAAATACAGAAGAATTAAATGTGTAAATGTTGATGGGAGTTTGTTATGAAGTTGTTGGGTATAAGGTTACACTTGCAATGAGCAAAAAAAGGTTGCATTTCTGAATTAAACCGCAGCGTTTGGGTCTGCAAGGTAACATTTTAAACAACCCTCCGCCCCCAACAAGCTACAGGATATGAGGATGCTTTCTCAGGAGAAAAGTGTGAAAACTGGCTTTGAAGTTCCACTAGAAAGGTTTGACTCTGCCCGGGCCTTTTGTTCTGGGGACAGGCGTTCCCAAGCAGAACAAATGTTACTTATTAGCAACCCCATTTGTCATTGAGCCTACCTCAAGGCCTTAAAAATATACAGAATTTATTCTGAGCAACTGTCTCTTCTCAATCTGACCTTCCCATCAGCAAGCTCTTCCATGGCGAAGGAAAGTCTGTTGAAGACTTGTAGTCTGACTAAAGTGATAGAAACCGTGGCTGTTATTACTCTAGGGAGTGGGGCTAGATTACAAATGTCCCAGCCAGTTCTGTACTTCTTAGCAGTCATAAATGGCCCACATCTCATATGCACTGGAACTTACATTATATGATATCAAATGTTCAGTTACTGGGCAGAGAAACTGGTAATGCCTTGTAATATTTTGCAAAATCTCAATACATTTTCACCCCATTTTACCTCCAATGAGGAGCAGGGATGCCTGCTTCTAAGGTTGACTCTCAAACTCTAAATAGGGGGTGGGGGCGGAAAGTACCTCTACATCATGTCCCAACCCACATTTATTTTATGAATTGTATCCTATGTATGCAGTTTCCAAATATACAAACCTTGAAGTTAGTTTATTAAAAATCAATATACTTTTTTATCATTTAAAAATACACAAATCTATGAAACGGCTTACACGTGTGTGTGTGTGTGAGGGAGGTTAGTAACCATAAAGTACACTGTGCATTTAGAGTAATTTGTTTTTTACATTTTAAAAGTTAGAGCAAAACGCTACAGCTATGCATGGCAATCAATATATCAAAATGGGAACGACCAAAAAATAGGGAATATCTTCAGCCTAGACTATAAATCTCTAACTTGGACAATACCTTGTTCTAACTTGGAAAGCAATATTAGTTTTCATTCATCATTTTGTAATATTTTGGAAATGAGAAAAAATGCCTATATGAATTTTACATATAGAATCCCTTCAGTGCTTGTAACCTTTTGAACGAAATCTCGGAGTTCATTTTTTAAAAAAAATGTTCAGGGTTCCAAGCTATATCATTGGAATATAAAATTATATTTTTTCACATTTTTATTTAGGTGAATAGATATTTTCGTGCAGAAACGGTATGTGTCGCTGCTTCTCACATCCTAGCAATGTGTGCTGGAAATTACATTTTTGTATAAAAGTATGTGTGTAAAAAGCCAAAATCTATAAATCCATATGTTGTACAGAAATGAGAATCGCACAAGGGGATTCACCCGAGTGAGAGCACTGCTTAGTAACCTGATCATATGTTGGTATCCAGGGGAGGGATGTGAACCAAAAGAACCCCCCCACCCCCCGAAATAATGTGCAAAGTGGCACCATGTTATGCCCAACTGGAAATAAAGACCCATGATGCAGAGGTCCACCAGGAAATCTCAAGAGTACCCTGTAGGCCAGTCCACCACTGGTGGTGTCTGCATTTTGCGCCGTAAACCAGATCTGAGAACTCTACCGCAATAGCCCTATTGCATATCCTCTTACCCTTGTTCAGAAAAAATGTCAAAATGCTTGGGGTCCAGTTAAACCCAGTTTTGGCCATGAATTTAGGTGAATAACAGCAAGTACCGCTATTTAGTATCTAAGCTACTTGGAGAACTTAGACCCTGATGTCGGAGTCAAATTGCACCACCTTTATCCACACTATTATTGGAACGACACTTGATTACTGCCAACTGCTATTCTAGGAGCTCACCTGCCCTCTTCCCTTGCTTATGTCTTTCAGAATGTTGTGGGAAGAATGAAGATTACCCCTGCTAGCTACACAGGGAGTATTAATTCTATTAAAGACTAAGGAGGCGAGCATTATGCTTCATCTTCATTTATTTCTACTCTTCAGCAGTTCAACAAAACATATATAAAACCATGAAAAGTGTAGAACAGAACTTTTCTCTTTTCAAAACTACAATATCCATGAGTCTTTTTAGTCCATGCCCTTTCCACCAGTCACAACCCACTTCCTGTGCTTGGGCTCCTCCTCTGCTTTTACTCGCTCTGACAGTCACTCATGTTCTTTAACTGATCCTCGCCAACGGTGCGGAGGGTCTTCTGAACTTTAAACTCAACTGCCGGTGCTCTCCCGGACTCTTGATACCTTCAGCTACGACACTGCCTTCAGCTGTTCTTCTCTTCCCCTATGAAAACATAATAAGAGATCTTAGGGTGGTGTGTATGTAATGTCCTCACTCATATAATGCATCAACATTTATATACATTACAGTACTTGGGTGGGAATTTAATGCTCGCCTTCTTAGTCTTTAATAGGATTAATACTCCCTGCACAGCTAGCAGGGGTAATCTTCATTCTATGACCAGACTGGAGGCGAGCATTATGATTGTTCAAAGCTTCCCCAGCACCGCACCAGCCAAACCCTCTGCTGGATTAAAGTAAAACTCTTTAAAAGTATGATCGCTTGACCAGTCTACTGCTAGCATTATTTCACTCAAAGGCACTCCCGCTCTTGCGGCTGACGATGCCATTGCTCCTCTCACTGAATGAGCTCCATACGTGTCCACATTCACACCTGCTGTCTGCATGACCTCTTTGACCCATCTAGCTATGGTAGCTGATGCCACTGCATGGTAAGGCTTCCTGCGCGCTATTAATAACTGAGTAGTATTTACTGCTCTATTCTCTGCTGTTCTATTCTCGTATTCTTTAATACATCGTGCAACGCACCATTTCGAATTGTTCGGAAAATACGGATAATGCACTGTGGAGGTGCCTGTCTTGGTCCTCCTGGCTGTGGAGAATGTGACTCCCTCCGGACCGAAGGACCATCTGTTAATTTCTAGCGCTCTAACGTCTGACACTCGTTTTCATGAAATCAGATATAACATAGCTAGTTTACCTGATAGCTGTTTAAGAGAAAGGTATTTATATGATGGCCAATCTGATAATAATCGCAATACCGTCGTCACGTCCCATGTTGTACTATATTTGGGCCCTGGAGGCACTCTGAATCTCGCTCCTCTAATTAATGAGCCTCACTACCGCGGGATGCTCCCCTGCCACCACCCCTTCTATTGGCATATGCCCTGCTGATATGACTGATCTGTATACTCCCATTGTCCGGAAAGCTTTCCCGTTCTGCAATAAGTGCGCCAGGAAATTCAGTATCTCTACTACAGGTGCTGAAACGGGATGAACACTTCTGTTCATGCACCAGCTTGTCCACTTTGCACAAGCAGCGTCGTAGCTCCTCCTAGTGGATGGAGCCCAGGACTCCGCGATAAGCTGAGCAGCCTGCGCTGAAATTCCTGGCAGCGCCCAGCGTCTCCTGATATCCTGCACGCGACTAGCGGGAGTGTCCCTCTCACAGGATGACACGACTGGGTCCGTGAGCAGTCGCTCTCCTTCGGGGAGGACTCTGGGGACGTCCGCTACTAGTTCCATTAGTGTTGGAAACCACACTTGTGACTTCCACAAAGGTGCTACTAATACCAGTTCCGCTTTCTCCCTCCGACACTTCGCTAGCGTTCTGCTCAACATCGCGAATGGAGGGAAAGCGTAATGCGGGCCTCCTGCCCATTCCTGCAGGAAAGCATCCGTTCCTTGCGCTCGCGGGTCCAGCCTCCAGCTGAAATAGAGGCTCGTCTGTGTGTTGAGCCGAGAGGCGAAGAGGTCCATATGTAACGGTCCCCATCTCCTGTCCAGCTTCTGAAACACTGCTGGATCCAGCTTCCAATCGCTGGAGTCTGTCGGGTAACGAGAGTTCCAGTCTGCTACTACATTCAGCGAGCCTGGTAGGTACTCTGCAGTCACTGACGTTTCTGTCCGTAGGCAAATGTGCCAGAAGTCCTTTGCTAGCTCTGCTAGCATCTTGGACCTTGTACCGCCTAGGTGGTTTATGTACCTTACTGCTGATATGTTGTCCATCTTCAGCAGTACACAAGATTTCACCCTTCCTCTTGTGAAGGCTTTGATCGCGAATGATCCTGCCAGGAGCTCTAGACAGTTTATGTGGAGACGGAGCTCCTCTTCGCTTCACTTGCCTCCGGTGTGTAGGGTCCCACATCTGGCTCCCCAGCCCTTCCGGCTGGCATCCGATTCTATTATCAGATCTGGCTTGTCTCCGAATATGGCTCGCCCATGCCAAGCTTCCATATTCTTTAACCACCACTCTAGTTCTGTAATGGAGTCCTGATCTAGAGGCACCTGTTGGTGATACTTCAGACCCTGTTGTAGATGTTTTATCTTCAACCTCTGTAAAGCCCGGTAGTGCAGGGGCCCTGGGAATATGGCCTGAATAGATGCTGCTAACAGCCCAACTATCCTCACTAATGTCCTGAGGGCTATTCATTGTTTCTCTAAACATAACCTGATCTCCCTCTTTATATCTTTGAGCTTTCGAGCTGGCAGCTCCAGGGTCGCTTTCTTTGTGTCCAGTACAAACCCTAGAAAGTCTAATCTCTGTGCTGGAATGGTATCTGACATCTGTGTTCACCAGAAATCCTAGTGAGACTAGAAGTTCGTGTACTCATCTTGTTTGGTATACTAACACCTCTCGATCTTCTGCCAGGAGTAAGAGGTTGTCCAGATAGATGATCAGTCTGACGCCCTTCTCTCTGATTGCCGCCGCTACTGGCTTCATCAGCTTCGTGAATGCCCAGGGTGCTGAAGCAAGCCCGAATGGCATTGTCTTGAATTGCCAGAATTGTCCTCGCCAGCGGAAAGCTAGGTATGGTCTGTACTCTGAGGACCTGGACTGTGAGGTAGGCGTCCTTCAGATCTAAACGCGTTAGCCAGTCTCCTTCTCTTAGAGAGTCCCTGAGCTGATGTATGCCCTCCATGTTGAAGTGGCGGTATACTATCCATCCGTTCAGCTCTTTGAGATTTATGACTGGACGCACCTTTTCCTTCCTGTGCACTAGGAACATATTGCTCACAAATTTGGGGGCCATCTCGCATCTCTCTATCGCCTGTTTGCGGGCAAGCTGCGCTATCTTGCTGTCTAAGCATGCTTGTTCCGCTTGCGCTAGCCTCTGACTCTGTGGTCTGCTCCGCTGAACTGGGCTCTCTATGAAATCTAGCTGCAGGCCTCTGACGGTCTGCAATATCCAGGAATCGCTTGAAAGCTTGCGCCAATTCTCTAACATGCGCGTCCTCCCACCTACAGGAGGATACTGAATCGCTCTCACCTGGCGTAAATCCTTGACCTCGTCCTGATCCCCTGGATCTGCGGCCTCTCGGGAATCTCCCTCTGGATGGAAAGAATGTATCCTGGCTCTTGTTCTCCCAGTATTGCGCTCTGGGGTTCTGAGGTCTTTTGCCTCCTTGACTGCGACCGGCTGCACGACCTCTGGAGCGGCCGGTCCCTCCAAAAACTCTACTTGGGAATATTTTCCAAATCGATGCCTCAGCCTTTTCGAGGGAAGCGTATGTCCCGACAAACCGGCCCATCTCCTTCCCAAAGGTCTCACCGAACAGGAGGACCCTGGGCTCCTTCTCCCGCTTCATATGAGGAGAGGTCGCAAAGTTTCGAATCTATCTTGAGCAGAAGGCCCTTCCTCCTCTCCGAAGCGATGGCGCAATTGGCGTTCCGAAGAAGACATACTGCTCTCTGGGCCCATCCCGCGAGAGCTTTGGGGTCCACTTCTTCTCCTGTGTCCCTAGCTCTCTCTGCGAGGTCCATGATTTTCGCAAGAGGGCCTGCCAAATCTAAAACCTTTTCCTGGCAACTTTTCCAGGACCTATCGATACCCTTACGGGGGTCTTTATTGGTTTTGACACAAAGGTGAGCATCTTCGCATCGAGCTCTGGGGCTTCCGCTACTTTCCCCGGGAGATCTGGACGCGGGCATTCTGCTCGCAGTCGTTGTCTCACCTCCTTGTCCAAAGGCTTGCGTAGTCTTGCTGTCATATACTGTGCCACTCGGGGGGGGGGGTGGGGGGGGGGGTGTGTATGGCTGCCATTCGGTGGACTTCGGGTTCCGGATGCTCTCCGGGTCAAACATATCCTCCTGAGGTTCCAGAAGGTGCTTCTCCTTCTGTGCTCTCTTGCCTCCACTGGGTTTTGCCCAGTCTTCTTCCTCGACCTCTTCGTCTTCCTGAAAAGTCTGATCGTCAGCCTGCTCATCTTCCGAGCCTGGGTCATCTCCTGTATTTTCATCCCTTGGAGAGGGGGTCATGAGGTCCGGCACCGCCTGCCGTTGCAGATAAGCTTCCTTCAGCTTAGCAAACACGTTGGGCACCTCTGGGGCCCTGTTCGCTGCCTTTTCCGAAGCGCCCTGGGGGTCGTTCCTCTTGAGGGCTGTTTTACTCCCCTTGAGTTCCCCTTTTAAGGGGTCTGTGGGCGTGCGCTTCCAGTCCTTGGTGCTGCTACTAGGCTGCGAAAACATAACCTCCAGTGTCTCCAGCCTCATGTAGGGGCCTGACGCCCTCTGCCACTGCATCAACCAGAGAGCTCCCCAGCACTTGCTTAAAGCTGGCAGCGAGGTCTTGCGACTGCTCCTCCTCGCTCCACTCGAACTCTGACATTTTCTGAAGTGCTGTGTGCCTAATATACCTGAGACAGGTCTCTTAGCAAGCCCACTGCTCCTGCTTGATAAATCGGAGTCAGTAAAAGTCATTTTTACTTCTTAACTCTGTTCTTCTTTTTTTTTTTCTTTCTTTCTTTTTTTTTTCAGTGGCTGCACCTATGACTTTAGCTCTGAGGCTCTAGTTAGCCTTTGCCTCTAAGGCGCCAATCTTCTGTTGAGTAACCATATAAGGATATGTAGTGTCTTAGCTCAGCAGCTCTCTCCACGTGGACCTGCAGTCTCCTAATATGCTCTCCTGGAGCAACGGCTCTCGCGATCGTAAGATCGCTGGTATCAGGGCCTTGATCAAGCCGATGTAAGCCATTCGCTCTTCCGAGCACTCTGCTGCTGGTGTGTAAGGAAAACTCTCACATCACACAAATGCGGTGTCCTGATGCGCGCGTAACGCGCCTAACTCCTCCCACCCGCGGGTGGGGGCTAACGCTTCAGAGCGTCGAGGCTACACACGGCTCGCGGTAGCTCCGCCCACCCACGGGCGGGGGCTGCTGCTCGCGAGCTCTCCGGCCGCGCTCTGGGCCTCGCGGGTGCTGGCTCCGCCTTCCCAAGGGTGGGGGCTGGCTCGGGGATGCCAGCGCGGCCGGCTCTGCAAGTCTTCGCGAGGCTGACTAAACCCCTGCAGTGCCGGTTTTACGACACAGGGCCGTCAGTCTCGCGAACAAAATCTCTGCCTCACGAAAACTTTGCGGAATCTACTCCGACGCGTAGCTACGATAAAACACTCTCGCCAGAGCACACGTCCGTGTTACTAGACTACGCGCCTATAATACTCTGGATAAATTATTACTTAAATTATTATTTCTTTTTTTTTATACGCTACATAAACGAATCTGCTCTTTCACACACCTACTGTGCTAGGCATAATCTTAATCTTCCACTCAAACCCAGTCATTCCAATCTTGACATGCGGAGAGGGAAGAAATGGTACTTATCTGCTTGAAGAGCATTAAAAGAAGAGGAGGAGCCCAAGCACAGGAAGTGGGTTGTGACTGGTGGAAAGGGCATGGACTACAGAGACTCATGGATATTGTAGTTTTGAAAAGAGAAAAGGTCTGTTCTACACTTTTCATGGTTTTATATATGTTTTGTTGAACTGCTGAAGAGTAGAAATAAATGAAGATGAAGCATAATGCTCCCCTCCAGTCTTGTCATAGAATTGCAATGAATACCCTTAGACCAGAGCAGATCTGCCTCTGATGCTAAGAGGGCTTCACTTGTTCCCTGCAAAGGCCTTGGTTGTCTTTGAGTTCTTAACACTGATGCACAGAATTCTTTAAGACTCTGCTCCCTTTTTATTTGAGAAACCCCTGCAAATGACACGACCCGCATGAGCTTGATCTTGATGCACCACTGTCGTTTTGGATATAAATGACGGTAGTGCCTTGTGTAGAACATTTGGTATTCCGACATTGGAGTGCTGTGCCCTGGGAGATTCAGCATATGCTTTGCCGGACTGTGCACCCATATGAATGTTGCTCTTGAAATACATGCTTACCTACACACTTGATATAGCCCCCGTACCATGAGGTGTGGCCTTTCTGGAGTGTTCACTCATGACCCGCCCTTAAGTTGTGATTTTCCTGCTCGGGCTTACGCACTGTGGACTGTACTACTGCACTTGTAATGTAACTAGCGTCTAAATGCTTCCGAGTTTTGCGCACTGCTGCTTTAAATGTAATCAATATTTCAGTCATAAGAGCCTTATTCAGCGTTGGTCTTCATTCAGCTTTCAAAACTAAACTACATAATTTCTACAATTGATCATTAAAATTTAAAAAACAGCATACATTCAGCATATTAAAGAACAGATTTTTAGAAACAAAAGCCAAGACGTTACATTTCGAATGCCAGTATTTGCTATTGTGCCTCTCATGGTGCTTTTTGGGCAGCTAGCTCATTGCAATATACCATAAAACTAAAACCTCTCCTTCCTTGAGATGGACACTATTGTACAGAATCCTTACGCTCTTTCACTATTTACTTGCACCTGTCCTCTTATGCTGTATCAACGCAGCTTGTGCAAGCCTCATCATCTTAACTCTTGTGCTGTCCTGGTGCTCTTGCATCCTTTCTGGATACCAGCAGCATTTTAGTGTACAGACACTCTTGTTCCTTTCTGTGATCCCACCACTATTGGTGTCTGGTCTCCTATGTGCTCTTGTTACATGCATTGACGCAGTGTATCTTGTGTGTTGTCATGGAACCTTGACATACACACACTTTTGTGCATGGGTGCCCTGGCTGTTAACTCCACAAAACTATGTGCGAACTGGCACCCTGTCCAATGCTTCCCCAGGATTGGCGCATGTAACTGTTTCTGTGCGCATGATTGCACCCATCTTCCGACTAGGTGGTGTGAAATGGTGTCTGCTTTGTGGGTGCCCAGATCGTAAGGTAGTTAATGTGCATGAAGTAGAGCGTGCCTTTTGTGCCTGCTTGGGGAACCCTTCTCTGTTGGGGTAAGTGGCTGCAGGGCCTCTCCTATACCCGCTCCCGCCCACCATCCGCTTCCCTTTTATTTACTTATGTTAGTCCCCTTCACTGCTGCACCCGCCCGCCATCTCCTTTTAATTTCTTTTAGTACTTTTTTGGTTGTTTTCCGGACCCCAACTCACCATCTCCCACTCCTCCTTTGTCTATTTAGTATTCCATTTCTTGGCGCCCCCTGTGCCTCCTTCCCTCCTGCCTGTGCTTGGTGACCTACTCCAGGAAGCAGCCCTTTTAAATGAGGGCCCCAGGGCAGTGTCTGCCCAGGTTGGCATCTGGCTAAGGACCAGAGGCAAAGGGCAGTTCCTTACTGAGCAGCTCCATTCTTTGTTTGCCCATGTTCACCTGGGATGCCTCACACAGACCACCTACAGCAACTGATAAGGTAAGTGTATTGTGGGTGGGGTGTACAGCCATTACTGTACTTCATTAAAACCCCACCATTCTTCAGGCCTTGCAAATTCCTAAAAATCCCACTGGACCTGCAAGGTGAGTTCCTGTGTTTACGTACTTGACCTAAGAGAAATGCACTCGCCCAATGGTGCCTGGAGACCAAATGTTTACCAGGGTATTCTGCAAAATGGTGCCTGCCACCATAAGCACACTTCATATTTTGCACAATGCTGCCATTGAAAAGGCCAGCCATGCACACTAAAATGTTTATTTGCCATTTACTGCAAACATAGTTTGTTTGCAGTAAATGTCAAATAAGTTTCAAACATCCCCATACTTGCCAGCAGGGTCTAGTACCATGCAAATTGTACTCGTCCTTCATAAAATCTCCTCGCCAATGCGAGTGGGCTAGTAGATTTTGCAAGCCTTGCTCTCATTACCGATTATAATATAGCCTAATTGTGTAAAGTAGCATTGTTTTGCCTTTAGCCTAATTGTGTATGGTAACCCTATAGTTGGCCATTGTGATGAACTGTGCTGCGCACAATAATTAGCCGCTGTGCATCACATTTAGATAGAATTGTGAAGATTAGCCCTGGACAGCACTTCAAATACTAGTATGCAGCTACCCCCATGATCAATTCGGTCTAGCTGTGCACATCATCCCACATACCCTACTCACTGCACAGCGCAACATTCATTAGAAAGCAGCTACCCATCCCCCAACGACATATTCAGCATAGCTGTACACATACTACCTGTCTCGCACACTCTGCACACCACCTCCAGCATTAGAATGCAGCTATCCCCCGGCCTAGCTGCACACATACCTAATAAATAAATAAATAAATAAATATATATATCACACTTACACACACACACACACTTACACACACACACACACACTTTACACTTACCTGGACTGTGATCTCCGAGTGCGTTCAACATACAGCGCTTTGAGACCATAACAATGGTTAAAGGTGCTAGCATAACATTTGAGGAATATGATCTTCTAGAAAGTTCCAATTGTTTAATGTATAAATCTCCCAAAATGATAAACTGGGTGTACAAGTCGCACCTATTAGACCGCCCTCTTCATTAATATGCCCAATGAGCACATAAGGGATGGTTTAGTGTGATGACCTTCAACGAATGGAGACTGCACTCTTAGGAGCAATAAAACACTCCATATAATCACCAGAACTTTATAACATACACACCTTGCTTCTCCCAAGGTGAAATGTTGAAACACGACACGCCCTAATGCTTAACTCATAACGTACACAAAATTGTCTGGGTTCACAGGTCCAGAACTAGACTGCACACATTGTACATAAATGAAATATATTCCAAAGAACATTTTATTCTCAGAAAATGATGGTAAATGTGTACCCCGAACATAGTAAAGAAACATTCGTAAAAAAAAAAAATGATCTTCCAAAGTTCTTCACAAGACCGCCTATTGAACTCCAAATCACAAAGATCATATGTTCAACTCGGCGTGTTTCAGAACAAGGTCCCATTTTCAGGGGTTTCTCCTTGTTCAGTTCCTACAACAGAAGATGCACAATTGTACTTATTATCAAACATGTTATGCCTAAAAATAAATAAAACCTTTTTAAAAAAAGAAAATGCTTTCATACCCAAATTTGAAAATGTACTCCTAGGCAGATGTGATTTACCATATAGAGGTACTAACCTCAAACACACATCTTCCTTGGAGAAAGTTGCTATCCTATATGAAAGTTACTTGTGCAGTAATGTCATGTATCCCCCATGCATTCAGTAATCAAAACGAAGTTGATTAGGACTGCAAAATATTCCAATCCTCCCATTGAACTACTCTCATTAAGGGAAAACCGTCAGAAATTGACATGCCAGTTCTGGTCATTCGGAGCGCGCTAAAAACGCCACCTTGGTCTGGTATTGGCAACCTCGCTATTGTCACTCCAAAGTACCCCGACTCACTGAATAGCTTAAATGCTGTCCTACTCACTTCTCTCACCTGGTTTCCCCTCACGGGTGCGCTCTGGCGCAGAGTGATCTGCTCTAAAGTATTAGTGGAGCGTCTTACCACACCACGCTATGTATGGATTTAGAATTTGAATTAAGCTATCGTAGCCCACATGTGCGCCATATTGGACGTTTCAAAATTCCCTCAATTTCCATTGAAAGCTATCAGGATCAAAACTTTATTTTTTTTTAAATTGTTGCATTTGTGGTTTACAAGAAACCTTACACAACAATATAAACCAGGAAGATGGAAAAACAAAAATCATACATGATGAATAATAAAAACATTAAAAGAAAACTAAAACTAACAAGAATAGAACAATGCACAAACATCATACATTACTAGTTCCATTCTTTATATCCAATTCACTTGATACAAAATATTCAGTGCCAACTCATTGTGTGATCTCAGCCGCTTTGAGATGCGTACTGCGACACGTTGAAAGCCTTGCAAGCTGGTCTCGGTGCACTCTCATTAGCATGACTGTGTACATGTTATAAGACAACCCTACACTGCCATTTGTGGATTAAGAGGCTTTCAATTGTAATGGTGTGATAGATAGCCCACGGGTTTAGGCACCTGCTGCAGACCTGTGTAGGAGCACCAGCTCAGTTTCTACCCGTAAATGCAGTGATGGCTCCATCACACGAACCCCGACTTGCAGTTTAGGTGCAGTTGAACTGCCAAATCTGAACTGGTGGGGAGGAGGAGGTGGGAGGGTACTAACGGGGATATAGGGTGGAACCCCCAGTTATCATAAGATTCAACATGCACATTTAAACAAAAAAGCTAAGCCCAAAAGTTTACATTGAGCCAGACATCAAATGTCCAGCTTCCTTGCAACTTTGGTTCCATGACAACAAATGGATCACTGCACTTCAAGAGAACATGTCTATTTACATTGTGAATCCCACTGCTGCCGTTCAGTGGCTTTCACTTTCAGAATGCTCGACGCTGACTGCATCGCAGTAATGCCTTTCGAAATGGGCTCCACAAAGTAATATATTTTGATGAAGGAGACTTTGGTAAAATAACATAGAACCCTGGGACGGGTACAGGTGAAACGAGTATAGGCAAGGCCAACAGTTTTGGCTTTTATGTAGACATGGGAAAGAAACTTTCTAGGCACTGCCATAATGATACAATTTGTCTGAATGTTAGCAATGCCACACCTAGCTAGAATTTTGAACATTAGCCTGCGCCAGATGGGCTCTAGATGCAACATGGATGTTAACAATTGCCACACTTGGATACATTTTGTCAAATATTAACAAGTACCACATTTAGATAGAACTACGATCATTAGCCTGTGCCAGACCCAGATAGAATTGTGATTGTTAGCAAATGCTGCACTTAAAGTTGAGAACATTAGCCTGCATCACATCTAGACAGGATGGTATAATGTCGGCAAGTACCACACTTAGATAGAAGAACAAATATCAGTAACTTCAACCTAGAAATTGCTCCTGATGCATTGGTTTATAAACCCCCGCAAACACTCCCATCCCATATCATTTCGCTTACTTTCTACTCTACACCATCACACAATTAGAATGCAGCTATCCCATGACAATCCGGCCTAGCTGCTCACATAAGCGTCCTGCAGGCTTAACACAGCCAGAACCCAGTTTGGTTGTCCACCCACCAGGTTGCACACATTCAGCTGATGTCTTCACCCAATGCAAGGATGCAGCTACCATCTGGCAATTAGATCAGCTGCACACAACTGGTGCACCCACACACCCTATGACACTTTCTCTCTCTACTGACCTGGACTGCGGTCCCCGAGGGCATTCAACCTACCAGCGCTTTCAGATCATACCAATGATATATAGAGCGCTATATAGATGCCAAATAACGTAAACAAATGCTAGGCGATCATCTGGGCAAGTAGCTACTTACCCATTCATCCAAACGATCAAACTTCAAACAGGTGCTCTGCACGCCGTCTTTCAAACTCTGTTCTGACGCAATACTTGTAAAAACTGATAACTCAGTTAAACCAAGTATAATAATTAAAAAAAAAATAAGTTGGCAACAGCTAGCAAATGGTGGTGGCGCCTCAGTATTTTATGACGGTGCCTGGGGAAAAGACTATCTAATGCCCTTTAGAAAAGACAAGTCTAGTGGCTTTGCCAATGCTTGTTATTGATGGAAATTCAGTGCAACAAACCAATGCACACACATCTGATCTAACAATATAATAAAATCTTAGATGTATGTTTGTGTGAAGCTTCGCCTGTTTTCACTGCTAGAGGGAGCTGTTGTCTTAGGATATATAGTGGTTCTGTTGTGTTAATGAACCTGCACTTTGGCCCGTGTACACGGGCTGTTGCACTAGGAGTGATTCTAAATCGAGTCTTCGCTGAGACTTTTTTTAATTACATCAGGCGCTAGTTTATAGTTGCTAAATGGTAATGGCTAATATGCCATTACCTTACATAGGACTGCTTAAAAGCACAGAGCTCGCTCAGAGACCGTTGGGAAGTGTTACGCTCACCTGATTCCCACGGGGGCGTCGATCTGTACTGACCCGCTGTTGCTTCCACCAGAGTAACACGTAGAGCCGAGATGACAGACTGGACAGACCCACTTAGCTTCGTTTGTTGGACTCGTACGAATTTCTTTCTGCAATGGAGAAAGGAAATTAACCTCCCGTAATCTGAGCGTTAACCTGTGTTGGGAAAGATTTCGTAATTGTAGGTAATTTTCCTTCCATGTGGCAACCCCTAAACTTTTTGCTGTTGTTTTTCACCTTGTTCTCGACTTTGCCAGAGAAGTGCAGCCTTCTGCCGCACTCCTCTGGGCTTTCGCTCCATTCTTACGGGGAAACTGACATGCCCTTAAAACAGTCAGTACCGGGAAACGCTGTTTTCCGTAGTTTCTTTTATCATGTTGCGGCTTTTGTGCAACATGACACAAGAGGGCACTGTAAGCTAAGTTACTGCTCTCTTGGGTCTCTAGCCTTCTACAGGCCCTAGATACTCTTTTAGGATTGTAACTGATCGGTGCAAGTGATTCACGGACGGGAATGGTGGCAGCGATCGTTTCTTGTGTTTTGAGCTCCTTTTGGCGTTTTAAGCGTGTTTCTCGCGCTTAGCCCAAAATGGCGGCCTGGCCCCCAAAATGGCCAGACCATGAGGCTCCTTTGTCCTGTCCGCTGACCGTCTTGCTCCCTTCACCTTCCCCAGGTCGAGCCGACCAGGGGCCTTCCTTATTTGGGCATGTACTTTCCCGCGAAACACGGATGCTTTCGCGGGCTTCTACATGCCTTGTGTGTGCCTCCAGGATGTGGGCTGGGATGTCTGGTCCCAATACACATCCTGGGTGGCAGAGAGTCTAGGGTGGTGTGAATGCCTGGGACCACCGTGGTCCGTGATAGGTCCACGTATGGTGTGAGTCTTGATGAGCGGATCTCCCATTGGGTCCCCTCCGTTTTGGCGCGAAGGGAACCGTGGATAAGAGGGGGCTGGAAACACCACTACCATGTCGATCTCCTGAGTTCTCACGAACAAAGGAATACAGGAGCCAAGTATCCTGCAACCAAGAGGCTGAACCGAGGAATCGCAGGTGACCCGCTGAAGGACTGCTCCTCTGCACTGCTGTCGCCTTGTGAAACCCTTTCCACCTTTGATCGAACCAGAAGGCCTGTACTGGTACTTCGACCCTTGGAATAGCAGGGACAGCTATTCTCGGCATCTTCACCATCTCCTGCTCGTAAGCCTTCGGAAGCGTCTCTGGGCCATCCAGCAGACTGACCAGCCTACACAGGAGTCTTGCTCTGTAACCGCCGCCAGGTTGTGTATTATTTCGAGTCCTTGTCACTCTCACACGATTCGTACACTTGGCGTTCCCAGGTCTGAAGTGAGTAGTGTACATTTGGCTCAGATACACACGGCCGCTCCGTTGCCGTGCTGTGGTAACAAACTGTGCGGGTTCATTTCGTTTGGGACGTCTTTTACTCAACTCTGCTGCTGCAGACTCAACACGACGACGAGACGTCCCCTGCTCTCCTGAACCTGCCAGCGACTGAAACTGACGCGGAGAAGCCTGGGTCTGCTTGCATCGGGCACCGGTGAGTAGCATAGCTAGGAACTGGTCGCCCTCCTGCAGGAGCCCATAGCTTTTCCCCGCTGTGTCAAAACAGCACGCCTTTCCGTACTCGCGCTCTGCTTCTGCCCACAGTGGAGGCTGCGCTTGAGTCGCGGAACTCTGTTCTTCTTCATTTGTGCACTAAACTGAACTGCCTGATTTCCCTCGAAGAGACTCCCCTTTTTGCCCTTTGGCACCAGCGTGTGCAGGTACTTTTGAGCAGAAGGCTCCACTCTTCGTAGGGCTTGGACTTCCTTTTAGTTAGGTGCCTCTGAAGGCGGACTGGGTCTAAGCATTATTTCGCACTGCCTGTTTTCCTTCCCTTTTAGGTGGACTACACATTTCATGCATCTAACGCTTAAGACTTGTTTGTATTTGTATATATATTGTATTGGTATGGTATGTGTTGGTTTACTAGAGTTGTATTGTGATTTCTCGCTACGGTCATTGTTTTAAAGGCCTTGGAATAAATGTGTATATATTTTTAAAATAACACCTGCTTGGAGTAGTTTGTAAGTGTCCTTGCTTTGTGTGCTCATTGCGGGCTTTCAGTCACCCTCACCCCTCTTGAGACCTAGTCTTGACCGCCGCGATCGCTACCCTGATTGGTCTGGCTTGTCCAGAGGTTACCCTGTTCCAAGTAATTAGGTTGGCCTTCTGAACTTCTGCGCCGCCAGGACAGAGTTCAGAAATCCGTCTTAACAAATTGGTGTACAGCGGTGGGATACGACTGAAGGTATAAAGTGTTGCGCACGAACTAAGGCATTTCAAGTTATTCCTACCAGGACACGTAGTGAATTGTTGTAGTATAGCTTTAAAAAGGCCATAGTCCTATCTAACAGTATGGAAACAAATACCTTGTTAACTT
Organism: Ambystoma mexicanum; assembly: GCF_040938575.1. Taxonomy (NCBI): domain Eukaryota; kingdom Metazoa; phylum Chordata; class Amphibia; order Caudata; family Ambystomatidae; genus Ambystoma; species Ambystoma mexicanum. Next base: position 329,801,162 of record NC_090941.1, on the reverse strand, counting down.
TAAATGCTTCCAAATCAGAAACATTGAAAAAGATGTGTGCGGAGAGAGGTGTTTCCTCTCAAGGCACGAAATTGGATATGATCCAAAGAATCGTGGCGTGGCAAGAAGCGCAGCTTGACGCTATAACTTCTGAGGACAGTGCGGAAGGAGGTGGGGCTGCTCTCACTGGTAGAACCGACGGTTCCGCCGCTGCACTGATCCACCGTGACCACGAGGACAGGGAGGATGAGATGTCTAATGTTTCCTCTGCCAGTGCTGATGGTGAGGCTATGCTTGAATTCAAGAAGCAAGAGCTGCGGTTTAGGCAGAAGGAGCTTGAATTCAGCATAGCCAAACTAAAAATCGAACAGGCAGAAAAACAGAGACAGGGATCACCAGTTGGAACTGGCCAAGCTTCAGGTTGCAAATGGGTCCAAGGGTCCTGGACATGGGTCCGGGACCTCCTCTCATCCACGGTTTCCGAAAGATCTGCTCAGTATGTATGAGGAAAGGAATGACATTATGGACTGGCTGAATGCGTTTGAGTATGCATGCAAAGTTCAACAATTTGACAATGCTGATAAGATTACCTGGTTACTCAGCAGACCGCCCCATTCTGGCTGTAGTGCCATTATGGAAATGTCGAAGGCTGAGCGAGCTGATTTCGCAATAGTAAAGCAAACTCTCATTTTAAAGTTTGGGAAGACTCCGGCCCAATATTTGAAACGATTCAGAGAGTAGAAGAAAAAGGAAGGTGGTACTTGGGTATCTTATGTCACTGAATCCTTGAAAAACTTAACTGGCTGGGTCGAAGGTTATAAGGTTTCTACCTTCGAAGGCATGATAAATGGAGGGTGGAGAATCTGATAAATCTGATAAATCTTATTCTCAAAAGGGCCACAAAAAGAAAAATAAGGGTAAGACACAAGAGAACTCAAGACACAAGAGAACTCACAGGGTAGTGGAGGTCAGCCTCCGAAACCAAACTCTGGTTACAATAAGCCTCCCTATGTAAACGGACCCAATGGATCTTGTTTTGCTTGTGGAGCAACTGACCACGTGAAGGGGGATCCCCGGTGTAAGGTTAGACCTTTGGGGGTCCACTCCGCTGGCCTTCTCCTCCTACGAGGAAGAAGAGATTACAGGAGCATCCTTCTCCTCACTCATTTCCCAGCGGGATAGAAGCTGAGGTAGTTTTAGTTTCCCTGGGTTCCTGGGTGCCTAAAGTCGCAGAGGCTTCCAGATAATACCAAGCACTACTTTAAAGACAGTGTGCTGATCAATGGAGTAGATACTCCAGCTCTTAGGGATAGTGGGTGCAGTTGAACTGTAGTGGATTCTACCTTGGTAGACTCAGAGGAAGTTGCCAGAGCTACTCTGATGCCCACTAAGTTGGCTGACGGCCCACTCCGTATGTTCCCAGTAATACCTGTAAATCTTACTTTAAATGGTACAGCAGTTAGGATTCCAGTGAGCATTCAGAGAAATGTCCCAGGAAAGGTCTTGTTAGGTAATGATCTCGGAGCTTTAGGGCTCGTAGGAGACACTGCCGAAAGACCCTACACACGGTCTCAAGCACGGGCAGCATTGGCCAAGACCAATACGCCGCCCCAGCCGTAGGGGAAACCCAAGGCGAAAGGAGTAAACCAGTCAAGACGAGGGAAAGAGAATATTCCCCGAGCTCGACTACCACTGCGGTGGAGGAAGTTGGTCAATCGCCCGGGCCTGACGAGGAGGTGGCGATGCCTGAAGTATTTGACCCCAACAACCATCCTGAACTAAAAGACTTGTTAGTAGAAGGTGGTCCTGATAGGGACGAATTCAGTAAAGGCCAACGTGAGTGCCCATCTCTGGAAGGCCTAAGGAGACAGGCCTGCTCCCAGCTTGAGGGTGAACCTCCTGGGACTCATAGGATTTATTGGGAAGGTGGACTCCTGTATAGTGAGCCCACAGAGTCTACAGACTCTGTGGGCTCTGTCTACAGGAGGTTGGTGGTTCCCCTTGCTGTTAGGCCCTTCCTCCTGCAGTTGGCGCATGAAGTGCCCCTTGCTGGTCACCTTGGTATTAAGAGGACCAAGCAAAGATTATCCATGCACTTCTACTGGCCCAAGATGGGGGTGCAAGTAGAAAGTAACTGCAGGAGTTGTGCCTCCTGCCAGTTATCTGGTAAGGTTGGCTCGACAATCCAAGCTCCATTGGTACCACTCCCAGTTGTGGGGGTACCATTCGAAAGGGTAGGGATCGACATCGTTGGTCCCCTTGACCCGCAAACATCCTCAGGCAATAGGTTTATCCTGGTGCTGGTCGACCATGCAACCAGATATCCTGAGGCCATCCCATTGAAAACTGTAACTGACCAGTCAGTTGCAAAAGCGTTACTTGGCATATTTACTAGGGTTGGCTTCCCTAAAGAAGTTGTCGGATCGTGGCAGCAACTTTATGTCGAAGTATATGCAGGCTATGTGGAAAGAATGTGGGGTCACCTACAAGTTCTCTTCTGCATACCACCCCCAGACCAATGGTCTGGAGGAACGTTTCAACAGAACGTTAAAGAGCATGATTGGGGCTCTGGAAGAACCTCGGAGAAGAAAATGGGGATCTTCTTTTACCATGCTTACTGTTTGCCCACCGAGAGGTACCACAGGAGTTTGTTGGCTTCAGCCCCTTCGAACTTCTGTTCGGTCATCCTGTACGGGGACCCTTGGCCATAGTGAAAGAGGGATGGGAGATGCCCACTCCCCCTGTTACTACCAACGTAGTAGACTATGTGCTAGGGCTCAGGAAACGGATGGTACTTCTGATGGGCTTGGCTAGTGATAAATTGAAGGCAGGACAAGCGCTGGTGAAACATTTGTACGACCAGAAAGCTTCCCTCATCATCTTTACACCTGGTCAGCAAGTCCTGATCATGAATCCCATAAGGCCTCGAGCTTTACAGGACAAATGGTCAGGCCCTTACACAGTGGTGGAGCCCCTGGGTGAGGTTAACTATTTAGTGGACCTTGGAAGGCCTGGACAGGCTCCAAGTGTTTCACGTAAATAGGCTGAAGGCTTTCGTCCCAAGAGTCGAAATCGCAGCACTGCTACTGGCTTCAGATGTTGAGGAAGAGGAGTCTGAACCTCTCCCCGACCTGTTCCAAAGCGGTCCTTCAGATAGCTCCTTTGTGGGTGTCCGAGTGGCCCCTCACCTGACTTCTGATCAGCAGGCTGAGGTGAAAAGTTTGCTTAGGTAGGTTCCCCCCCTGTTTTCACAGTCGCCTGTTTTGACACCTTGGTGCAAACATAACATAGACACAGGAGACAGTGTACCTACCAAAAGTAGGGGATACAGGATGTCAGACAAAGTACGGTCTTATATTAAGACCGAGGTCAACAAGATGTTAGACCTTGGGGTGATTGAACCCTCTAGTAGTCCTTGGTCCAGCCCTGTGCTTTTGGTTCCAAAGGCAGGCACTTCTGAATTGAGGTTCTGCGTGGATTACAGTGTTCTGAATGCTGTCACCAAGACATATGCACACCCCTTGCCTCGAACAGATGAGCTGGTGGATACTTTGGGTGCCTCCAAGTACCTCAGCACGTTTGACCTCACTGCTGGCTATTGGCAAATAGCTTTAGCAGAACATGCCAAGGAGAAGACAGCGTTTTCTACTCCAGGCGGCCTTTACCAATTCAAGGTAATGCCGTTCGGGTTGAAAAATGCACCTGCCACTTTCCAGAGGCTTGTGAATCATGTTTTGAATGGGTTGGACGAATTCTGTCTTGCATATCTGGACGATATAGCAGTTTTCAGTGCCACCTGGGAAGACCATGTGAAACACCTCGGGATTGTGCTCCAGGCTCTTCAGAAAGCACACTTGACCATAAAGGCTAGTAAATGCCAGATTGGACAAGGCTCAGTGGTTTACCTTGGACATGAAGTAGGTGGAGGGAGGATACAGCCTCTTCCCAGTAAAGTACAAGCAGTACAAGACTGGCCTACTCCCACTACACCAACCCAAGTGAGAGCCTTCTTAGGACTCACGGGGTATTACCGAAACTTTGTGGCAGACTATGGCACCATAGCTGCCCCTCTGACTGCCCTCACCACTCCGAAGTAACCCAAGAAGGTAACTTGGACCGACGAGTGTGAGAAGGCCTTCAATGGCTTAAAAGACTCCTTGTGCCAGGCCCCTGTCCTCAGGGCCCCTGATTATCAAAGACCTTTTATCGTGCAGACGGACGCCTCCGACGCTGGGATAGGAGTTGTACTATCACAAGTAGATGAGAAGGGTAAGGAACACCCTATTGGTTTTATTAGTCGCCAGCTTAAGGACAGAGAGCTCAGATGGTCCACGGTAGAGAAAGAATGTTTCTCTGTTGTGTGGGCCCTAAGGAAGCTGAGGCCCTACCTCTATGGGGCCCACTTCACTGTGCAAACTGACCATAAGCACTTAAAGTGGCTAATGAACATGAAGGGGGAGAATCCAAAGTTGCTTAGGTGGTCCATAAGTCTACAAGGCTTCGACTTCACTATTGAGCATAGGCCAGGTGTCCAACATAGCAATGCTGATGGGTTGTCCAGAATGTTTAACCGACCTGAACAAGAGACTCATCCAGGGGTGGATTAGTTCTCCCTGTCCATAGTCTGGGAGGGGCGAGTGTTAGGAAAGATTTCATAATTGTAGGTAATTTTCCTTCCTTGTGGCAACCCCTAAACGTTTTGCTGTTGTTTTTCACCTTGTTCTCGACTTTGCCAGAGAAGTGCAGCCTTCTGCCGCACTCCTCTGGGCTTTCGCTCCATTCTTAAGGGGAAACTGACATGCCCTTAAGACAGTTAGTACCGGGAAACGCTGTTTTCCGTAATTTCTTTTATCATGTTGCGGCTTTCGTGCAACATGACACAAGAGGGCACTGTAAGCTAAATTACTGCTCTCTTGGGTCTCTAGCCTTCTACAGACCCTAGATACCCTTTTAGGATTGTAACTGATCGGTGCAAGTGATTCACGGACGGGAATGGTGGCAGCTATTGTTTCTTGTGTTTTGAGCTCCTTTTGGCGTTTTAAGCGCGTTTCTCGCGCTTAGCCCAAAATGGTGGCCTGGCTCCCAAAATGGCCAGACCATGAGGCTCCTTTGTACTGTCCGCTGACCGTCTTGCTCCCTTCACCTTCCCCAGTTTGAGCCGACCCGGGGCCTTCCTTATTTGGGCATGTACTTTCCCGCGAAACACAGATGCTTTCGCAGGCTTCTACATGCCTTGTGTGTGCCTCCAGGATGTGGGCTGGGATGTCTGGTCCCAATACACATCCTGGGTGCCAGAGAGTCTAGGGTGGTGTGAATGCCTGGGACCACCGTGGTCCATGATGGGTCCACGTATGGTGTGAGTGTTGATGAGCGGATCTCCCATTGGGTCCCTTCCGTTTTGGCGCGAAGGGAACCGTGGATAAGAGGGGGCTGGAAACACCACTACCATGTCGATCTCCTGAGTTCTCACGAACAAAGGAATACAGGAGCCAAGTATCCTGCAACCAAGAGGCTGAACCGAGGAATCGCTGGTGACCCGCTGAAGGACTGCTCCTCTGCACTGCTGTCGCCTTGTGAAACCCTTTTCACCTTTGATCGAACCAGAAGGCCTGTACTGGTACTTCAACCCTTGGAATAGCGGGGACAGCTATTCTCGGCATCTTCACCATCTCCTGCTCGTAAGCCTTGGGAAGTGTCTTGGGCCATCCAGCAGACTGACCAGCCTACACAGGAGTCTTGCTCTGTAACTGCTGCCAGGCTGTGTAGTATTTTGAGTCCTTGTCTCTCTCACAAGATTCGTACACTTGACGGTCCCAGGTCTGAAGTGAGTAGTGTACATTTGGCTCAGATACACACGGCCGCTCCGTTGCCCTGCTGTGGTAACAAACTGTGCGGGTTCATTTCGTTTGGGACGTCTTTTACTCAACTCTGCTGCTGCAGACTCAACACGACGACGAGACGTCCCCTGCTCTCCTGAACCTGCCAGCGACTGAAACTGACGCAGAGAAGCCTGGGTCTGCTTGCATCGGGGACCGGTGAGTAGCATAGCTAGGAACTGGTCGCCCTCCTGCAGGAGCCCATAGCTTTTCCCCGCTGTGTCAAAACAGCACGCCTTTCCGTACTCGCGCTCTGCTTCTGCCCACAGTGGAGGCTGCGCGTGAGTCGCGGAACTCTGTTCTTCTTTTGTGCACTAAACTGAACTGCCTGATTGCCCTCGAAGAGACTCCCCTTTTTGCCCGTTGGCACCAGCGTGTGCAGGTACTTTTGAGCAGAAGGCTCCACTCTTCGTAGGGCTTGGACTTCCTTTTAGTTAGGTGCCTCTGAAGGCGGACTGGGTCTAAGCATTATTTTGCACTGCCTGTTTTCCTTCCCTTTTAGGTGGACTACACATTTCGTGCATCTAACGCTTAAGACTTGTTTGTATTTGTATATATATTGTATTGGTATGGTATGTTTTGGTTTACTAGAGTTGTATTTTGATTTCTCGCTACGGTCATTGTTTTAAAGGCCTCGGAATAAATGTGTATATATTTTTAATATAACACCTGTTTGGAGTAGTTTGTAAGTGTCCTTGCTTTGTGTGCTCATTGCGGGCTTTCAGTCACCCTCACCCCTCTTGAGACCTAGTCTTGACCGCCGCGATCGCTACCCTGATTGGTCTGGCTTGTCCAGAGGTTATCCTGTTCCAAGTAATTAGGTTGGCCTTCTGAACTTCTGCGCCGCCAGGACAGAGTTCAGAAATCCGTCTTAACAACCCGCCTTCCCACTCCCCTTGTCTGCCCACAGAACACTCCTGAAGTTCCCTCTTAATCTCACCTGAAGATTTGGAAAGATGTGCTCTCCATCCTGCGTCGAGCGCAGGGGCACATAGACGACCAGTTACTTCACTGGCGTGGAGGAATTGGTGAGTTCCAGTATTGACTCTAAGTCCAATTGTTCGTAAGAGTTCAAAAGTCTGATCTTCACTCTGCCAAATTCCTTGCAGGTTGCGGATTGTAACTACCAGAAGAGGTCCAAGTGGCAATTGGTAAGATCCTGGTAAGTCTATTGTGGTTCTCCCCTTTGGGGCCAGGGTGCAGTAATGATGCAGAATTGACTATGCCGACCCGAGATGAGGTGAGTACCCCCTGTGGTAAATCGGGTAAGTCTTTGGGGGTGGTTTGTATTGCCCTTGCTCACCTATCTGTTCTTGTCTCCCCCAGGTGTTGAAGAATGGCCTGGAGATGCTGGATTCGCGATGGAGTAAAGGAATGCAGCCCCGGTTGGTGAGTTCAGCGCAGCTCTGCGAGGTGCGTGGGAATGCACCTGAGAAGGCTTCACTCTTCCAGATCGACAATGTGCTGGATCAAGGATCCGGGTAAGAGTTTTGTTCTGACCTCTTCTCCTTCTCCTTTTCTTGTTCCAGGTGTTCCAGGGCTGAAGCGGGCCTGGCTGAAGACTGGAGCTGCTGAAGACACGGTGAGCGTTATGCTGCAGCAAGCACAATAACGCGAAGCACGTGTGGCTGTCCGGGTGTGGCTTAAATAGCCTTGGAAGAAGTCCCAGGTAAGTATTCTTCCACAGCCCCACCCGAGAGGAAAGGAGTCCCTGAGGTAAAGTAGTCCCTTTAAGCCTCATTTGGCTTGTGGCTTTGTGCAGCATGGGCTGCATCAGGTAGGTATGCAGCATGGGCTGCAACAGGTAAGATTTCTGTAATGAGCATGGCGCCAGGACTGACTTTATTTTTGAGCCTCTCGCCATAGGTGCCAGGACTGTAGCCAAAGAGCCCCTAACTGGGGTTTTTGGGCATGTTTCAAGTGGCATGATGCCTGCTTCCGGGGTTGCTGGGCCTGGTCTGGCTTTCCGGGGGCAGGCATTGTGACAGGAAGGGTGTTTTTAGATGGGGAGGAGCAGGTAATTGGTTAGAGTAGTCATAAGGAATAGCATGGCCCATACCCACCGCATCTGTGTGTCTCCTCTCCTAGCTTCTCTTCCCATGCCAGTTTTGTTGGCTTATAAGCAATGCTTATAGAGCCTTTCTATGGCCAAAACTTGAAAAGGTTTGTAGAATCAAAAGTCCTTGATCTCGTTTTGTACTACATTTGTGATTCCAGAGCTCTTAGGTTGCAAGTAGTAATGCGTAAGAATGCCACCCTGTCCTGATTTCCCCCTGCGGATCCTAGGATTTGTAGTTTTCCTTTTCCTCCTAAGCAGGACTTGGATGAGTTTCTCACACATGGTCACGGGATAGAGGGCTTTGATTGTGCCTCCCATACCATGTCAGCAGAGTTGTTTAGACTGTAATGTTATCACTGAGCTCAAACCTACCGTTGGCAAGCATTTCGATTTGCCTCCCTCTCTAAACCAATGGCTATGGTGCTATTAGTGATTGGCCCCTACTCGCTCTTCCCCTCCAGGCAAACTGAAAATACAAGTTCAAGTTGCTATAAATATTTCAGGAAAGTTTGTTTTTTTTTGTAAATATTTTATTAGTTTCATAACAAACAGTGCAACTTAACCTGGTGCATAAACTACTCGAACCCAAAAACCCTGCTTTTTCTTCACCTCCCCCTCTTTAGAGTCTCTATAAAGGCCCACACAGTCCACAACTGTCTCTTCTTCTCCATAATCCAGGGAGCTATCCATGTACAATTCTTCGGGTCCCAGGCCTGTCAGAGATGCAATCAGATGCCGCCACGCCATCAATGTTTCTGCCTCCTGTTCACCCCCTCTACATGCTGCCTCCCTCCAGACCACCGTTTCAGCCTCTGCCCACTGCAGGAGGCCCTTCCACCAGGTATCTACATTGGGTCTCGCCTGAGCTTTCCATCCCATGGCTATTCTTTGTTTCGCTAAAATATAAGCCAGGTCTTTGAGCTTGCACACATGCTTGAGTTTGTGCGGTCTAGGGAAGCCCCACAGCATACATGCCCACAAGGAGTCTACCACTAGATCAATCCCTTTTGGAGGCCAGTCGGTCTGCTATTTCCCTCCAATATCTCGCAATTTCAGGACAAGCCCAAAACATATGTACCATCCCGGCATATTCTACCCCACATTTCGGGCAGCGCTGTGTAGCCGCATTTGTGAACTTGGCAATTCTCTTGGTCATATATGCTCTGAGTAATTTACAATCAAATCTGTTGTAATCTGGCGTTCCTCGACACTTTTTTGTGGTACCCTTGCACTCTTTCCCATAGTCCATCACTTATTGTCTCCCCACTTTCTTCTTCCCAGTCTCGCCTCGTCTGAACCACCTCCTTTCCCACTTTAGACATCAGTATTTTGTAAATTCTGGCGACCTCATGACCCCCGTCTGACACTGCTTGTAACATTTCTATTGCCTCGTCTGGCTGCTGGGCCACTTCTACTTCTGACCACGTCTTTTTTTTTAGTGTTGCCATCAACCTGACATACGTGATATACTACCCGCTATGTAGGCCTGTGTCCTCCCTTAAGCTATCAAACTCTATTCTGCCATCTCCTTGTCACACATTCACACATCCCCTATTGTTGTCACCCCGATCGGTTCCCAGTGTTCCCTTATGGCGCGTCTCAGTTGATCGTCTATCCCCTTCAATGTCACCAAAGGGACCTCCATGGAGCATGGTGTCTGGCTTCCCAGCATTCCACAGGACTTGTGCCAGATCTTCCGTCCCAGGGTCGGTAATGCCGCTCTCCTACATTTCGGGGGCTCAGTTACCCACATCCATTAATTCAAGTAGTATGGTGTACATTCAGACCTCAATAGTCTGGACTCTGATGTGGTGTCTTCAGAAAGCCATCTAGCAATTGCAATTGGCTCGCTAGGTAGTACACCTCAAACCTGGGTAGTTAAATCCCTGCCTGATCGTGTAGATTTTGTAATTTCCATAGGGTTACCCGATTCCTAGTGTTATGCCAGATGAACCCTCTACACAAGTTGTGGAGTCTGTTAAAGAAGCGTTTTGGTATCAAATACGGGGCATTTGCAAAATTGTGTAGCGGCCTGGGCAATACTATCATTTTAAGCAATGCCGTCCTCCCCATCATGGTGAGGGGCAACCTTGTCCAGAATGTCATACTGCGTTGAATCCCCTCTACTGGTTTCTCTGTATTATTCTTGTGTTCATCTTCAACCTTGTGATATACATTTATCCCCAAGTAGCTAAAGGTGTCTACCGCCTGTTAGGCAGAAACCTGTGCAGTTCCCTTTGGGAACACTGCAAAAGATTTAGGACTACAGGTGTTGGCAGTAAACCCACTTGGTAGCAGTCTGTACCACCCAGATTTACCTGGTAGCTGTGGCTGAGCAGTCAGACTTCCCTCAAGAAGAGTTGGGCAGTATGCAAAGTATACACAATAGGCACTCAGATACAATAATACAAGCAAACGCTGACCAGAGCTTTGGTATCAAAGTATATAATTATTTATTTAAAAACACACTGTTTGAAACACTCCAACACTCTTATTGTAAAACACTCTAAACGCAGTTACTATTATAATATATACAACCCTTATTCCTTATCAGATAAGTGTTAGTTAACACCACTTATTTCCAGACAGAGGTGAGCGCTTAACTATAGATGGCACTCCAATAAGTTCATGAAGAAGGGAGGGAAAAAGACAGAATATGGACAGATACACCACTCTAAGATTTAGGAACACTATTAGCAAGGCAGAACAGCAGAAGTCACTTGTGAGCCAAAGTCCATAGGCTGGGCCCACCCTTAGAGAGAGCAGAGCACAAATGTGCCCAAGATCACACAGTTACACTAGGCTTAGAAAGTCTTGCAGAGAGTTCGAAAAGAGTTTAGAGAGGCTCAAAATTTTAGCCAGGGTGTCCCAGGCTAACCCAGGTTCGAAAGCCGGGAGCTAAATCTACCCCGTACAGTCGGTGGGAAGGGAACCCAGGCGGAACACGGTACCTTAAGTGGGAAGGATCCTCCAGTGGGAGCAGTTGTTCCTGGCAGCGGGTGCAAGTCTCGGCGTCGTCCAGGGGAAGAGAAGATCTCGACTTGGAGGAAAGCTGAAGGTTGTTGCACTGCCAGGGAAGAAACCAGCCGCAGAGTTTTCCGGTTAAAGGTATTACCCTTTATTTCGCGGTCGTGGTAAAACGTGGTATTCCGGTTGCTGGGTTGCTTGGCACAGGCAAGGCGGCCACGAGATGCGTCAGGAAGGCGAAAAGACGGTGAAACTGGTTATCCCCACCAGTCAAAGGAAGAAGACTCTCCGGCGGGAGATCTCCTCTGTCGTTGGGAAAAGTGGTGAGACGGTCCAGCAGGGCTCCACCGGTGGTGTCGTCGTGGCAGGCCGGCTCAGCTTCTCCCTCGTCGGATTCTTGGGTCCTGTGGCGACTTCTGAAGTTCCAGTCCCCAAAGCCCTGCTTTTATGCAGAAAACCCCCATTCACTCAGCCTAGCTGTCACTCAAACATGCTAGGCCGGCTCACCACTTGGGCCAATCAGGACGGAGTACGACTTGAGTTGCCTAGGCGACTCAGTCCAGGGTGCCTTAAACCCCCCGCCACCCCTCCTAAGTACCCCAGACAGAGTGGCACTTGGAGGGCTTCTGTGGAGAGGCCCGCCAAAAAAAAAGTGGAACAAAGGGCTCGACTTGGGTTGGAGTCACAGAAGAAAACACAAACGCCATTTTAGAACCGAGTTTTGGCAAAAAATACGAACCATAGAATTAATAATAATTAAATAAAACGGCGGTATGTTCGAGGCTATCGTAATTAAATAAAGATAGTAGCCTCGAACAATGGGAAATTCACATAGAGAAATATTTGCGGTTGAATATAAAAAGTAGTATCCACTGCCACCAGCCAAAACTCGATCAGGGGGACGGAGACGTGCCCCCTCGACTAACAGACCCCGGGGCAATCGAATTGCCCCAGCCAGTACGTCCACAATGATGGTTTGTACTGGTTCTGTTCGGATTTCAAGACTAGTAAAGTCAATGGTGACTTTACATGTCCTGGGAGACAGTACCAGGGTATGGAGTCTATACTGCGGGGTCACTATGACACCCCTGTGTTACTGCACTGAGGGTGCTGTGCAATACACATCACAAAAACACATGAAGCCCTATGGAGTAAAAGACCCCATAGCCCATTAAACACATCTAGAGTCAGCGGAACACACTCAAATCCTGTCCAAGAGTGAGGGTAAAAGAGTCTCACTCTTGGCAGGAGAAAATAATAAAACCCAAAAATCCAGCAAAGCTGCTGGGGGACTCACTAGGTTAGGAAATTCAGCCTAAACAGAGAATTCTCCCTTACAGCGCCCATTCAATCTGTAACACTGGTAACGTATCTTGAGGCATTCCTATATATCTCCCTAGTGGGAAATATGTACTTCGTGGGTTTACTGTTATACCCGATAGTGCATATCGATCTAGCACCTCTAGTATATATTGTAAGTTTTCTTCAGGGTAACTTGGATACAATAGCATGTCATCCGCATACAGTGATATCAAGTGCTGTCCTCCTTTCGTTGTAATGCCCACCTTTCCATATTGGTATCTGAGAGATGCTGCCAGTGGCTCCAGCACTAAAATAAACAGCATCGGGGACCAGGGGCAGCCCTGTCTAGTTCTTCTGCCTAGTGTCCACCTTTCCAAGACCACCAACCCTGTCTGGACTCTGGCAATCAGCGCGCTATACAATAATTTCACCCACTGCAGATACACCGGTCCCATTTCAAACTTTTTTAGGACCGCTATTAACCTGGACCATTTAACAGAGTCAAAAGTATTGACTGCGTCTAGTGAGACTATCGCCAATTCTTGGGAGCTTCCAGCGGTCTGGTCTATGACATGGTGCAATCTCCTGAGGTTATCAGAAATGCTCCGCTGAGGCACATATCCTATCTGGTCATGGTGTATCAGGGCACTTATCATTGGTTTCAATCTGTTTGCCATCACTGCGGTAAGGATCTTACTGTCCTGATTTAGTATTGACAACGGTCTGTAAGATTCGCAGTCGGTGTCCATTTTGCCCAGCTTGAGGAGCGGGATGATGAGCGCTTCTGAGTCTCTGGCAGCCTACCCTGTTCAAATGCCTCATTTAGCATGGCCAACCGTGGTGAAAGCAGGTCTGCCATATATGTCTTATAAAATTCACTAGGGAGGCAGTCGGCCCCTGGTGTCTTATTAGTAGGTAGGTTAGAGATTACATATTCCAGTTCCTCCAATTTTTGTGGCGCCTCAAGCCTTTCTCTATCGGTTACCTCGAGCCTGGGTAGCATAATGTCTTCCAGCGCATCGTTTATATCAATTTCTTCTTCCTCTGTTTTATCGGTGTACAATTTACGATAGTATATCTGAAAGCACTCATTTACCTCTTCTTGTGTGTCGTCGAGCATGCCATCCTCGCGGTGCATTTCTCGGATCACCAGTTTCAGGGTCTCGCTCTTACACAACCAGGCTAATAATCACAGATAAAGGTCGTACCTCCCCAACCACCTCCTCACCTGAACCTTCAGACGAACTCTCCTTTGAATCTGCGGTGGCCTTCTTCCGAGATTTCTTGTGGTCTGGTATCAGTCTTTCCTTAGCTGTCGTCTTCTTGTCGTGCAAGTAGGGTCTAGCTTCCTCAGAGGCCACCTTGGCAGGGAATGTGTCCTGCCTAAGGAGAACCCTGAGGAGCTAAACCACAATGAACAGGGAAAAAGCCTCTGGGCAATAAAAAACCTTGATAGGTTTCAAATCGTACTGTGTGGTCTTATTCTGTAGTAGAAGGAAGAAGGTTGGTGAAGCACAGAATCCAATCCTCAGAAAGGCTAGTAATAGTTCCAGAAGGTAGCAAATGTTGTTGGGTAGAGATGATCCTTAGAATGGTTGACATGACAAGTACAGAGCACCAGGGCAGATGTGGGCCGTGTACAGAACTAGTACTTGACTGCACAGGGAAGGATGAAACGTCCACAGGCAGACACAAAGTATCTGTACAGAAGGACAAACGGAACGGGATGGCAGAGACCCACCAGAGGAAATGGGTAATGCTGTGTAGATGTGAAAGTATGAACAAACGGAACAGATGGCATGCGGTAAGCAGCAAATAAAAGGAACCCACGTACCTGAGAGAATTAGATGCCGCCTCGAGTGTAATAAGGTGAGTTTTGAGAGGAGGGTTGCGGAAGAGGCAAGGAAGGGCTCTGTGCCACATCCGCTGCACGAACAAGAACCGAAAGCCCGATAGCCTAGGAGACAGAACAAACAAGGCCGCGTAGCGTGAAGGGAACACAGCAAGAGGACAGAAAGGTAAGTGAAGAGAGCAGACAGAATAGGCAGAAAACCTGGAAGTACACAAACTCCCGGCGCAGTACCGGGAAGAGAAGTCGGGAGGCAAAGAAGGACAACGAGAAGTAAAGAAAGTAGAAAACAAGCCGGCGGAAACCGAGAAGACAAATAGAATAAGTAGAATTCAAGGTGGAGAGAAACTCGGTGGTGTAAAGCAGCGTTGAGAGTTCAGGAAACAAACAGATACAACGTGCCGAGCAAGGTCAGGATTTATAGGGTTTGCCGCCATATTGGATGAGGACTAGACCGTTGTCTGTTCCTTGGAAGGGATTAGAATCGCCAGGCATTCCATATCTTCCCGGGGCGAATCCTGACGGGGTTTATCGCCTCAGTCCTTTCTGGGGAGTCTAGCCTCTCCTGCATTTTATCCTCCATCTCCCTTTCTGTGGTTTGCAGGTCTGCCGTTATGCCCCCCAATAGCCCAGTCAACTTTGATATCGCTGCCATCTTATTACTACCTTAAATGCTTCCCAAAGTGTGCCCGCTGATGCAACACTCCCATCATTTAGTTCAAAGTACTCCTTTCCTAATGTCTTCCCTGAACATGGTATCCTTAAGTGCCTCTTCTCGAAGCTTCCATGTCGGTATCCTAGGACTAGGTGGCGAGATCTGCCATGTCACTAACCATGGCGTGTGGTCTGATAGTACTGCTGCTTTGTACTCTGACCCTTAATCTCCTCCACCATGGAACTAGACACCAGTATGTAGTCTAGCCTGGTGTATAAGTCATGTGGGGCTGCATAATGTGAGTACCCCCTACATTTGGGGTGAAGATTCCTCCATATCTCAGTGAGCTGGAAATCTTGTAGGAGTGTGGTCAGGTCCTTTGCGGCCGGGTTAGGCTTGGTTCTTTTGTCGTCTGATCTATCCATCTTAGGGTCTAGTGTGCAGTTAAGGTCCCCTCCAATTATGACCGCTCCTTCCATGTATGGACTGACAATGGCATACAGATTCCTGAAATAAGGTGCAGTATCGTTGTTCGGGGCATAGATATTAATCAGATTAACTACTTTATTGCCCACTATCCCCTTTACCAGCACCATTCTCCCATCTTCTCTTGCTTCCTGTTGTAGCAGTTTGAACGAGACGTGGGGCGCAATCCATATAAGGACCCCCCCCCTAGCAAATACTGAGTATGTGGCCCCTATTGTGGTCCCTTTCATCTTCATCAACTCTAGCTTCTCTTTAGTTCAGTGGGTTTCCTGTAGCATCGCTATATCTATCTTTTGTCGGTGTAAATACATCATAACTTTGTTGCTCTTAATATAAGTGTTTAACCCACAAACATTCCAGGTTGCAATTCTAAGATCCCCCATTTCAGCTATATCCTACTCCACCCACCCTCCTCCCCAACCTCTTCCTGTACAAATTTAGTTGTGTTTGTAGACGTCCCGTGTTGTGCTCTTGTGTCATCTTAATCGTTCCCTCCCTCCCCCACTTCCCTCCTCCAAACCAAACTCTCCCTACAACTACCTCTCCCAACTGTTGCCCAGCTCCATCCTTGGATCTCAGGCTCCCTGCATCTCAATCTCCACCCTGTGTCACTGGAGTAGAGGTTGCTGCGGGTGAATACTATACTGGGGGTGAAGTCATGCTCCATGGTATTGCTGAGTTTCAGTGCTCCTTGTCCTTTGTAACAGATTGCCCTTTATCTGCCCAGCTTCTCCTGTTTTATCATTCCTCTCATACCAAATCTAGCAGAGTCCCATGTGCTCCCTCCCTCATGTCCCATATTGGGGTGATGCTCTGATTTACCCCACTGGGCCCTGCTCTTTGATGAGAAAAAACAGCTGGTCACTTATCCTTCAGTCTGCTCCTGATCCTCGTCTGGACAGTTCATCTTGTCCATCCACCGCGCTGCATCTTCCGGGGTCTCAAAGAAAAGTGCTTTGCCTCCGTGTAGAACTTTTAAGTCTTGCCAGGTAAAGCAGTTTATTTCAGGTTGGAGTTTTGCAGTCTCCTCTTGATCACCACAAAGTTCAGACGTTGCTTTTGCACCAGGAATGTATAATCCGAGAATGCTGTGATGGTCGTTGAAGCCCTTGGGATAGTTCTGCTTTTTCAAAAGTACTCCAGTATTTTCTCTCGGTCTCTGTAGCTCAGGATCTTGGCTATGCTCGGTCGGGACGGGGCTCCTTGCGGCGGCTTCCTCGTCGTCTGGGCCCTGTGTGCCCCTTCCACAGCAAATCCCTGGGATAGCGTTCCTGCCCCAATCTCTTGCATTATTATGTACTCTGGGGTTGGGGCTTTCTTCCCCTGCCGGAGGCCCCACAATTCGGATGTTATTCCTTCTCACCCTTCCTTCTGCTTCCTCAGCTCGGTTTTCCAGGTTTTCCACTTTCTGTTGTAAGATATATATCTCTTTGCTTTACTCGTGTCCGTAGTGGCCTTCATCTCATTCTCCAATGTGCCAGTTTGTTCAGCTATGGTTCTAACGTCCTGCCGCAGGAGGTTGACATCGATACTGACTGTGTCCATCTTGGCTTCCAGGGAAGTTTTCAGTTCTTCGAGTTTGGATTCCCATGCGGTTTTCAGAGCAGCTAATGCTTCTAGGATCAGCTGATCACCTCTTGGAGGCTCGCTTTTGCCTGGCGTGCTTTGTCACCACCAGCTTGTACCTTCCCCAACTTGATTGGGATTGGCGAAAATATCTAGCGAGGATTGCTTCGTTTTTGTTTTGGTCACCTTGGACGTCATTGTGTTTGTGATCTGTGCCGGTGACCTTACCTCCGTGACCCGTGGGTTTGGGTTTTCTTCAGTGGATAGCTGCTTGGGCGTCCCAGCAGAATGAGGCCCGGTTCGGCTTGTGGTCACTCTGGTTGTCTCGGTATGTGCTTGGTTCTCCTTTATGTTTGGGAGACTTCTGGCCTCACATCTATATATGTATCTCGTGTTGCTATCGGAGTCCGGGCCTCCGCGGTACCCTTTTGTGGCCTCTATACGCTCTCGAGCTCCATAACCTTATTTTACTTCCAGTGCATACAACACAGGGTTCGTGTTAAAGAAAAGGGCATTTGTGCCTTTTGTACAAAGCTATGGTTTCTCACCACGTGCATGCAGCGCTAGGATAGTTCCTTCGTTTGCCACAGGTTACACTCCACAGCAGCCCCCTTTCAATGTTCCAAGCACCCCAGGGGGTGGGGGGGGGGGGGCGGGTGCCTCGTCTTCTGATTATTGTGGGCTAGGTCCCTTCCAGATGGGACCCAACCGGAACCGCAGCTGGGGTTCCCCTTTATATTCATATGTTGGGTAGCACCCCTGCTCCAATGAGGATGGGGGGGCCTGCTTTCCATCGTTGTTCAGCAGGTATGTCAGGAGGTAGCAACGGCACAAGTTTCAGGGTGTCCGGCCGGGGGCAGTCCTTCAGGTCTGGCGTTGGCTTCAGGATATCGTATTCCTTGTCTTCTAGTATTGGCGCCACTGCCTGTGTGCAAGACTGTGCTGCCCTCTCGTTGACGCATCCCTTTCCTGGGCTCGTGTGTCTTCCACTTCTCCTCTTACTCCGTGCCTTCCAGGACACTGCAGTGGAGCTGTTTCCTTATGCTCGGTTGTTCAGGCTCATCACGCATGTCCTGGCCCCTGGGAATGTGCACCACTCGTAATGCTTGGTGAAAATATATTTGGTGCGCCTGGGGCGACTCGTCTCTTGTGATGAGCGCACTAAAGTGGAGGCAGCAGCTCTGTGTTTGGGGATCCTATTCGGGTCACTGTTCCTCTCGTTCCAGTCCTGAGCCCCTCCGTATTGTGCTGCAATGCAATGTGGCCGTGCCTTTCAATTCAACCATGCTGAAGGTAGGATATGCTTGTGGGTCCCGGCAGCAAAGGCACTTCAAGGAGTAGGGCCGTGTGCCGAGGTCTTCTCACTCACTTCATGGTCTGTAGCTCGTTTTGCTGCTCCTTTCATTTGCCTTGGTGTGTCTCTTCTGCAGTTCCCCTGCTCCAAGCTTTGCGGAAAGAAGCTCAGGGGCTATCTAGTGAGCTGGCCCCTCCCGTTCGTCTGCCACAGAGGATTGGGTAACAATGTTCTGCCGGTTTTGCGCTCTACTGTAGTCGGGCTCTGCGCCCGTCCTCTGGGCCTCGATCTGCAGGTTCAATGTATCTTTTTATCAATGTTTTCCCCAGCAAATTCGGAAGCGGGCTGTCGTCCTCCCACTGTCTGTTGCAGGTAGCGCAATACGCTATGTGTGCCGCCGTCAGCCTCCTCCAGCTCTTGTGCTCTGGGGGTCCAGCAGCCCCCCGTCCTGCCCGCATACGTTTTTGGGGGGGGCACTTGGACACTGGGCAGACACAACCCCGGACCTTCTCGGGTGTTGTCACCACCGCCCGGTGTATCGCAGGGCCGCTGTGGGAATCTGATATTCCAGCCCCTTTTTGTTCTCACTGGTCGGCCATTTTGAGTCTCTGCATTCACAGCCACCGCGACTTCAGTTCCTTCCCGAACTGTAGGACCCCGTCATTCCTTGAGCTGCAAACTTGTTACATCAACGCCTCTCTTATTCATCTGCCGGCATGTATATTTTCTTCAGTGGTGGGCACCTCCATGTGCACTTTTTACTCGGATCAAGGTCGGATCGAACTGAGCTCTCCCAGAGTCACGTCTTCTCACATGGACCTGTAGCCACGCCCCTCAAATATTTCAGGATTGTTAATGGGGAAATGCAAGGATGAGGTGGCCCCCCTCAAAAAGCCAGCAGAAAAAGGTATGCGTAGGCAGGGTGCAAAATGTGCACTAGCCAATGGCTACTGATATTTGACTCTTGGCGAGTAAGACATGGTATGCTGTGTTTATGCATCGAAATGAGGTGGCAAGTGACTATTTGAATTTTTGCCCCCTGTCCGTAGGCTTGGACAAACTGGTAGGGGAGCATGCAACATGCAGAATACATAGTTTTGCATTAAACTATGAAATAAACAAAGACGCAGTAGTATTTACCTTTTTGAAAGCTGCCACTGTGCAAATGTCCCAGTTAGTGCAGTAACATTACAAGTGAATAATTCTCTTCGAAGAAGAATATCATGACTTTTCTTACCCATCTACAGAAAGCTTGGACCAATAATTACCAAAGATGTTCATGTAATGTATTTCCTTCATGAATAAGAACTTTTTGATATTTCACTGGCTGCACCCTATTGTTGAGAAACAAAGTGACAGCTACTTAATAAAATGTCTGCAGTATCGAATATATTCATTAAATCTAATTGTGGTGTGCAATGGGCACTGCCGGTTTAATGCTGCTCACACAGTGGAACATTTTTTTTCTACCCTGCGGACATGGCTGGCTCAGCACATTTTAGGTGGGCAATATGCCTTGGATAATAGTCAAATGAAATTGCATTACTTTGCTGCTCCCATCCTGCCCCTTGTCAGGAGTGAGTAGTTTGAGAAAGTCTGATAAAGTAAACAGTTATATCAATGCTTGTTTTTAACCAGATAAATGAAGGGGCTGAAGGCACCCTTGGTTAAGCCATTTTTGTTTCACCAGTAGCGCATATGACCGATGCAATTAAGTCATTAACTCTCAGCATACGGCTTTGAAATGACCCCTACAGGTCAAAGTTTGCATAATTCCTATCAAGCTGTAACGTCCAAGGAGGATGTATTGTTGAGAGGGGCATGTACTGGGCAAAAATGGCCAAACGAAGGAGTATGGCAATAGGCAGTCAACAATGGGTGGGTAAATAACTAAACTCCTACTAGCTGTAAAATACCTCCTCACATGCCATCTTCTGCCTAGCTCTACTTCAATGCAAACATTTCGGTTTATAAGTAGTGCTGAAGCATCACCTAATTGCCACTAAAAAGGAGTAAAACTGTAAAATGTAATCCCTGCACACATTCTAAAATCGAGTTGCTAAACTCTGATGGACCACCTTTTAGCTTTCCAGGAGTTGAAGCAAATAAGTTCCTGATTAGGCAGTAACAAAATAATTGTCAGTCCAAGTCAACAGATTTAACTCCATTAATGGAAAGGAGAATTAAAAGAAAAGCGCCCATTAAAATGGCCCAAACGCTCCCATTAAAATGGCCAAAACGGTGTACTACCAGAAAACTATTATGCAAGCTTGTTCTCATATAAAATCTTTGTTTAATACACTGCTACTCCAGTAACCCCCTTACCTTTGTCCTCTCATTTGCATTTTGTAAAAGATTCTGAGGGAAAATATTTCATCAAGATTGATGAGATTCAATCTGTAATTGGGTTAAAGGTACATTGCTAGTCAGACCTCCCTTGCTTGCATCCAGATTCTAATTCCTTCCCGAAATTGGATATACACGCTTTCCAAAATTGGTAGTTCACAAAAAAATATACTTTTCTCCAAAATGGGGTCTGGCATGTATTGACATGCTCATGAATATTCCCTGTTGTCAGGCTGGGAATCCTTGGTAAAAGAAAGAAAAAAATTTCTTTAAACTGAAAACTGCTTGTTTCCTCTAATAACCAATCATTGTCCATTGGGTTGCACTGCCCCAGCCAAAGTCACTCTTCCTCCTAAGCTTGACTCCTGCTGGCCATCTTCAGATTTTTACTGAGTGTTTCAGTGTCAGGAGTCTTGTTTTTCTCCTCAAGAAGTTTTGAGATAGCTTGGATAGTTTTCTTTGACCTTTTTCATCATCAACCGTTGCAGGTTGACTGCCGACCTACGGGGACCCGTTGTTGGCGAAGATCGAGTTCCATTGTTGGCTCTTCTTGTGGGTGGAGGGGGGCGGCAGCCCACATCTTTTTGTCGCCTAAACTAGTTGGTGTTTGTTTTTGTATGAGGACTTTTGTTTAAAAAAGCCTGGACATTGACCGGTACGTATACGTATTGTTCTCCAGTATGGATTCACATGCTCATGAATATTCCCCGTCGTCAGGCCGGGAATCCTCGGTATAGAAAAAAAAATCAGTATCAGTTTTGTTTCTGATCTGTCTTTCTTAGTAGTAACCAAGAGAGCGGAGTGGACAGAGTGTTTCCTGTGTGGGGCAGTCTGTCATCCATTGCTATACTGGAGAGGAGGAGCCAGCCATTAAAATCCCCCAGCAAAACGAAGCGGAGCGGACAGTTTCCTGTGTTCCCTGGTGGTCCGTGGAGGTCCGGAGAGGTTCGGATACTCTCACCAGCGGAAGGTGACACGATCGCAGGATAGAACGGTTAAGAGCAGCTGCGCGTGCACCTTCCCCCTATTTTCCTGCCCGCTGCGCCGCGTTTACCGCGAGTGAGCTCTGACGAAAAAAAGACAAGAAGTGCGCCTTGCGTGAGGAGCGTTTGGAGAGATCCGGAAGTCTCAAAGATGAGGACCGGAGACACTGCTCCACCCAACACGCGAGCACACGCAAAGCGAGGGAAAGTAATGTTAAATGCCCCGATGAAGGGCTTACATACCACTATCACAGCGACGCATAGAAAGTCATCAACGGAGGTGAGAGAGGAAAGAGCAGCGGGAGCAGAGATCCAACATGCAACGAGCACAATCTCACCGTACCACCTCGCTGCATGTTCTGAGCCCCACGCTGAATCATTGAGATCAAGAAATGTGAGGAAAGACGGCTCAATTTTAACCCAAGAGGTAGAAGTCGCTAGCTCAGCTAGTGATGAGTTGAGCATTGTAAGTGACTGCGAGGGGACAAGTGAATCAGAGCACACTGATGGCGCTGATGAATCTATGGAGGGGGATACTGGTGGCTCAGGGGAGTGGGCTTACGTGAGCGAGGGACGTGAGAGTGATACAAAAGAAGGGATTCCCCCCCCTCACCCCCACCCTTCGCTCCTATGCAAACTGAGGAAACCACAGACACAATAAGGACTGAAATAGAAGAGTTGCAAATACAATCGGAGGAGGAGAGAAAAATGGGGGTTGAGTCGAGACTGAATATCTGCACTGCTATGGTACACTGCGGCTCTGCCGCGACAAAATCTAGTGCTGGAAATTCATTCTTCAGACCCACGAGCGGAGAAGGTCTATGAACGTTACCTCAAACCCTATCCACATGGATGCCCAGATAGGACTTAGAGACCACTCTTATAAAGTCAAGGAGAGTGTGGATTTACCTAAGGACGATTGACGCTACAATAAGCGGAGGAAAGAACTGAATAAAACGACTTGTGCATCAGAAGAGGACACAGCAGCAGAGACGTTTGATCTAACAAAAGCGTCATCTCCAGGGAGTGAGAGGATAAAGTGTGTCCCCAGCAGGTCGCGCGGCTGTCCCCTCCGAGACTTTATCCAAACCAATACACACAGGCTCTTCTCTAAAGATACTGGCATGGACAAGAGTGGCCACAATGCACAAGTAGGATCGCAAAACATTAAATCTACAAACTCAAAAGGGAAAAGAACATGTATTAATAAACAACAAAAGAACATCGGACTCTGATTCCTCCTTCCTAGAGTCAAGCGAGAAAACCAGTATCGCTGTGACCGAAGGAGACTCCAATGAGGAGCGCACTCGCGCTGCGAGATGGAAAGAAAGACTTACAAAGGAAAGAACTGTTGAGGCACCACGTAGAAGAGACTCAGTAGGGCTCGCGGACCAAGTCCTGAGAGACCTAGTGGAAATTAATTCCAATCTATCGAAACGACGAATGAATTCAGTAACACATTCATGTGGAAGGACATCCCCACAAGTAGATTGGCAAGGAACTAAGGAAAAGAGCCTACACGACGTGATGACGCTAGAAGCGAACACTCCTTCCTTCGAGTCTAGAAACTAAGAGATTGTAGTTTCACAAAAAAGGAGCCGAAGAAAATTAAGCTCTGACTTAGACTCTATCTTGTGTTACTTTTAAATCTTTTGTGTCCTCCTTCGAGTTCTGACGCCCACACCGAAGAGATTAAGTGAGGAAGCACTGAGTCAGGCATCATCTGTGTCTGAGGACGAAGCAAAGTCTCTCCATCCAAGAAAGGTGAGACAACGGTCGAGCAACCCCCAGCTCTGATGGCTCCTCAAAATTCTTACAAAGTCACGACACTCGTTGAGATGACAATTGGAAGGTTGAGCCCTATTTTAATGTCTGCAACGACGATAGCGGTGGCCCCGTTGTTGAAACTTTATGAAAATCTAAACGAGAGCCTTTGCGACCAAACAACATTGGTCGCCCTGCTGAACTCAAATTGTAAAACTCGATTTGATGGACATGACAGCACAGGTTGTGGAAACTAGAAGAGGTAATGACATATCTTTAACAGCGCTAAGAGAGTCCTTAAAAGCAACAATCGAAGATAAGACTCTTGGCAGAAGTGACGAAACAAGCTTTGACGCACTTACAAAAAGATTGTGAATATAGAGCGGATGCAAGTGAAAATCGACTTCCATCAAAAATCCAACTGAACTCAAACACATGCCACGACCCCAAAAGACAGCGACATTGTATCACTAACAAATGAGAAAACGTCAAAACTAAAATCTGTGCCTATAAGAGCAAAGAAGAATAAGAACTGCTGCTCTGAAGCAGACTTGGAAATGTAAATTCTGACGAGGGACAGCCCAGAGAAAACAAATAAGATAAAGGACTCCTCTGACGAAGTGAGTGAAAGAAACAGCAAAGAGAAAAACAATTTTAAAAAAAAGGAACCCACTAAAGAGATCAAAGATAGTGGTAAGGTCACAAAGGAAAATACCCTCAAAACCCCAACAAAAAAAAATGGGGGCCGAAGAAACGGACCTAATTGAGATTGTACAAATTGAAAATGACGAGGGAGGAAGTGAGTGAAGTTTTAGATGATCCAAGGCTGAGTATGAAAGAAAAAGATGCGAGACAGACGACTTTAAACAGCAAAGTCAATGTCATAACTGAAAAGAAGAACGAAGATGAATGGTTTGACATTTTCGAGCCTAGAAAATCAAAAGGGAGCGCGGGTCAAAGTGTGAAAGGCAGGTCTGTCGACATAAATCAGAGTAAACATAAAAAGAAATCTAAAAATCAGCAAGTGCAGAAGAACAAAAATCCACGAAGTTCTGCAAACTTCTTCCGAAACATTAAAGCGCTAACCATCACAGTAAATAATACTGAGCCCACGGGCGTGACTAATAAAAAATGCAGCACAGACTCCAGCGAGGCCGCAAGAACAACGGCCACAGAAGATCCAGCTAAGAGCAAGACCAGACAGATGGAGACAAGCTAAGAAGAAGGAAAAACAAAAACATCATTGGTGATTGAGGAGGATGTTGAGGATGACGAACATTTACTGAATATGTCAACCTGTAGCTCACGGACTGAAGGAGATGTTGAGGAAGACAACGCCACTGAGACAGCTGATGAACGCGAAGTGAAAACCCAGCAAGACATGATGAGAGGAGTGCCAACTTCGCAGAGTCAACGTTAAAGAATAAAGAGCCCAAAGAGGGAAATGATAAAAGCTTTTGCACGTTGGAGGAGAAACGTGCAAGGATTATACAACAACAAAAAAAAATACTGTGTGTAGTCCAAGTGGGTTATCAACCAAACCAATAAGCAATGACATGAAGTGCCAAACGATGAGGGGGGCCCAATTGATTACAGCACTTTCTCCGAAAAATCAAAGAAAAAGAGCTAAACCTATCGATCAAAGCTGCAAATCTAAGAAAGATGAGAATTCCACCCGATATAGGGTACTGGTGAAATAATTGAGCTCAAAAAGAGTGTCCCCGCTTTAAACAGATACAGGATATTGCAGATATTCCAAAAGATCCCGGTGCTAAGAACTTTAAAGAGCCCACAAATTGATAGGGTTGAAATTAAAGCAGACTCAAACCAGATATTTATACTGCTTCACATTGCTGGGAAAAAAGTTGTGGAACTGATAATGCTGAGCGAGAGACAATTGTTGAACGCAGGTTACCAAGTGTATGAGGCAGATAATGCACTGGGAGGAAAGGACTGTGATAATCCAAAAGATAAAGGTGCTCAGTTGAGAACCGAAAAGGAAATACAATTGAAAAGCTATCGGGAGAAAAGTCTAATAAATGAAGCCCAAGAACTAGACAAACATGGATGGGACGAAGAAGGTGGGGGTATACAACACTCGTTTGAGGAGAGAAAGCAGAATAAAATCAGAATAATGGTGGTCAGTCAAAAGGCCGAATACATAATACCGAATGTCAAAAATCTCGAAACCAAAATCTCGGAAAAAAAAATCGAATTATTTATTAATTTATTTATGTTTTTGGGGTCAGGTAAGTAAAAAAAATGGTTAAAATAAAAAAAACAAAAAAAGGGGGTTTTGGGGGGGGAACCCCCCCATTTCGAAAAAAAACGTCATAAAAAAATATTCTATTTTTTTTTTCGGCCTTTTGTTTTCGAGATTTTGGTTTTCGAGATTTTGGTATTCGGTATTATCACTATGAACCAGAATAATAGTAGAGAACACCCAGGATTTAAAGAGGATGAAGTGTAAAAACGCACTGAATACTGAAGATGAGTCCCAATCTTGGGGATGGATAGCAACATTTTTAAATGGGTCATCAATGAGCTAATGCCAAATGGGAAAGCTGGTGATAACCTCCTGGAACACGAGGAGGTTCAACCATTTATTGAGTTCAACACCAGAGTTCTTGAGAAAAGCCGATATTGTCTGCATGCAAGAAACATGGTTAACATGTACACCGTGTGTAGAAGGCTATGAAGTAGCTTTCAATCCAGCGATTAGCAAAGGAAAAGGTCGCCCAATGTCGGGACAATTAACCCTGATTAAAAGAAAAAGCGGTCTGAGAATTAAAGAAGCTTGGAATCTATCGTCCCATCTACAAACGATTTGCATTGAACCAGTGTGTCCGTCAACAACTAACAATCAGACCATCTACATTTTAAATGTGTATTGGAATACAACCGCGAAACTACATCTAAAATTTGAGGATGATATCTTCGATGCAATCAACAGCATACTAGAAGGAGATCCAAACACACTAATAATACTGTGTGGAGACCTTAATATGAAACTGATTGAGATCGCTCAACTTAAGGCATTAGTGAATCACAGAGAAAAAACAAACTGCGATCGCTGGCTTGATGAAATGTCTCTAAGAAACCTAGTAATGCTGAATGGAGCGATAAAGGGTGATACTCCAGCCAAACCAACCTGGATACGAGGAAGTCAAAAGTCAATATTTGATTACATTTTAGTTTCTGACAATCTATTCCAGGAAATCGACTCTTTCCACGTGGTTATGACTAACCACAACATGGTGGCAGCCGAATGGAATAAGAGCGTAGGCAATGGAGACAAGATCCATCTGTGGTTCCTGGCCGTAATAGACTGCGTCTGAAACAACGCGACATTGTGTCAATCACTGAATCAGTAAAAAAATCTCAAGAACAGAACCTCCCGAGGTCAATAGAATACCAACAACTCCTTGAGATCTATAAAGTCAAAAAGAGAACGTCTTTGACGAGATCGGAGTACAGAAAACACCAGTATGACCCGGAAGTAGCACGAAGAAAAAGAGAATCAAGGAAATTAATACAGAAAATTAGGGCCCTACACGCAGTGGACATGGAAATACCGATAAAAAAGGTGAAAAACCAGTATAACAACTGGTATAAACAGCGTAGAGCAATATTTGAACAAAGAGACGCAGAGTCAATGCTGAAGGCGCTAAATCGAAAGAACACCAGAGGCTTTTGGGACATTATTAACGACACACATAACTCTGATAAGGCACTGCTATCAAGCATGGTGCACAAAAAAGAGTGGGTAAAGCACTACACAATGTTATTCAAAAGGAGAAAAACGTCTGAGCCATCAAATGAAGACACTAGACAGCTGTGGGAAATCGACATGGAAAGAGAAGACATCCGAGCGACCACCAAGAGATGTAACGACTCCCGTGCAGCGGGACCTGATGGCCTGTCAAATGCAGACCTAAAAGAAAATATCGAAGAATGGTCAAATTTCTGTCATACACTTTTCAAAGCAATAAAAAAGGAAGGGAAAATCCCTGAGACATGGAAATCGGGGATTATCGTTCCGATTTACAAGAAGGGCATCCGCACAGAGCCCTCGAACTACTGCCCAATAGCCCTACTCGATGTAGTGGGTAAAGTGTTTGCATCGATGCTGCTAGCTCAACTGACCACGTGGATCCACCAAAATAAAGTATATGATGAACGCCAGTCGGGCTTTGTCAAAGATGTAAGCTGTAGTGTAAACTTGTTGATATTGAACCTGCTAAAA
This sequence comes from Ambystoma mexicanum, assembly GCF_040938575.1. Classification (NCBI taxonomy): domain Eukaryota; kingdom Metazoa; phylum Chordata; class Amphibia; order Caudata; family Ambystomatidae; genus Ambystoma; species Ambystoma mexicanum. The sequence continues at coordinate 329,773,790 of NC_090941.1, read as the reverse complement.
ATCGATGCCATCAGACCAGGACGTAAAATATACCTGGCCTTTATCGACATGGCGAATGCCTTCGATGGTGTAGACAGAGAAACCTTATGGGAAAAACTCAAAGAAAGAGGATGCAACACAAGCCTCACCCATGCTATTAAAGATCTATACTCCGACACCTATATACAGGTGAGACTAGATCGTGAAGGAAATCTAACCAATCCCATACCAACGGAGAGGGGTGTGAAACAAGGGTTCCCGTTGGGAGCTACCTTGTTTAACTTTTATATATCGGAAGTTGGAACAGCACTGTCATCTGTTGTTTCATTTCTGGCGCTCATAAATGGAGTCCCAATAAATCATATCATGTATGCGGATGACATGGTAATTATAGACCAGACACCCATAGGGCTCCAAAGAAAACTTACAGCACTAAGAACTTTTGATGAAGACTTGGGTCTTGAGGTCAATGTGGCCAAATCAGAGATTTTAGAAGTGGAAAACCAAAGAGGAAGAACTGCAAGTAAAAAAAAAAAAAAACTTTGTCAATAGGAACAAATAAATTAAACAAGGTGCCGCACACAAGATATTTAGGAACCATGATTAACTCCAGCATAAATGACACCCCAATGATAAAAAAAACTAAATAGCTGCAAATTATTAACAGCACAGGGTACCATTTTACAGCAAAAATATGGCAAATTTTCTTATGAAGCGGTAAGAAGATTTTACCAAAGTAAAGTAAGCCCAATTCTCACCTATGGTGCCGAGAATATGTTTGGGTGTGATTACAAAATATGGGCCCGTTGCGAAAGCATCTTTTGGAAAAGGATTCTCCAGATCCCACTAAGCACACCTACAGCATGTGTACTGTTTGAGATGGGAATCTCTACTCTTAACGCGAGAATCACCTGGAACAAACTGGCTCTGTTCAGGAAAACACACGAAGTAGCAAACTTACCCTCCGTTAAATTCTTGATAGAAGACAAAGGACAAGGAAAATCAGCATTGTGTGAGTGGAAGCGCCAGTTCAAAGAAATTCTAGCACAATTGGGTTCAGACGAAGATACTTTATGGCAGAATCCAGATCTAGTAAAACGAAAACTATTAGACTGGGACTGGATAGAAATCAACGAAAAAAGATCTTCGCAAATGTGTATGCTAAACACTCCACCTGAAGCCAAAAGACGCAACACCATGCGAAATATCTAACGCTATCACCATGTAAACGATTACGAAGACTATACTTAAAATTTCGCCTACACATTTATGAAACCAAAGAGATCCTAATCCATCGAAGGAAGATTGCGGCTGGAAACTCTAAATGTAGTTTCTGCGCGGAGGAAGACGAAAACTTAAAACATCTGGTCCTGCGTTGCCCCGAACTTAAAGTTCAATGAGAAAATTGCTTAAGGAAGGAGAGGAGTCTAGTCCTGTCGTATGGTCTGGAAGAATGGTGGATACATCTTCACATTGGCCAAAGTAAATCCCTGCTGATTGCAACAATGCGATTCCTTGATCAAATGCAAATTCGGTTGGAGGAGACTTCTCCATATTGCGAGGATAAGACAATTGCAAACGATTGACTTGGTGAATAGTGAAGACACTGAACAAGAAAGCCATTTATTATATACGCATAGATCTGAAAACAGAAGGTGTAAAGAGTACAGAAATAAACAAGAATTAGAGGAATCTCCCGAATGGAGATATACCAAGGTCCATTTGCGCTAAGATAAGAGAAAGTTTGCCATTTAGTTGTACTTCCTATTTTTGTTTTTGGACTCAATTTTATGTATTCTAAAAGTGTTTTTAATAAGTTAAAGTGTCTAAAAAGTTTTCAAAAAGTTTGTAAAAACTGAACGAAAATAAAGAAAAAAAGTAGTAACCAATCACTGCTCTCTGGGTCATACTGCCCCCAGCCAATGACTGCCCTCTCCCTAGGCCCCGCCTCTGGCAGCCATCCTCAGATTTTTACCGCACGTTCAAGTGTTGGGAGTCCTCGTGCTGTAGCTCTCGAGCTTTTACTGCGTTTTTGCGCTTTTTCAGGAGATTTTTCTCATTTTTCGGTTAAATAGAGCCTCAAGCGCCACCGTTTCTACATCCGATCAACGGGGATCCATTTCAGAGTTTTCTACGCCCCTCAAGGGTGAAGATTTCGCCGAGATACGCTTTTGGAGGATTCCAGAAGTTCCGAGGCCTACCCCGGACATGGCCTAGGAGAAAGGAAGCTCGACGCCCGGGAAGCTGTTCAGGACCTACCCTGGATGCCAGCTTCAGAATGTTTTGTGGGAACCTGTCGTAGCGGACCATGAAGGATCGCCACCTCCGTCTCGCCAACTGGCCCGTCAGGCGAGAAGAAGAAAAAGAAGTCCGAGCAGTCTTTTGTCCTGTGAGGGCGCCCCGGCGACGGGGGCCCAACAAAAGAACAAGCACCGCGAGTCCACGGGGCCCGGGAGCACCGAACGGTCGGGCTTCTTGGCTGCCAGGCAGGGCGCATCCTTCCCGGCGCCATCAACCATGAGCCAGCGCTCTGGCTCGGGTAAGAGGAAGTCCGAGAACCTGGCGAAGCTTCTGGAGAGGCCCCGGTCGATCTCGAAGATTCCGGCAGAGGGGGGGGGGGCAAGGCTCGGACCTCCCCCCCCATCCCCCCCAAGGTGAAGGCCCCAGGCGTACAGAAGGTGACGATGGCCTTAATTCACCCTGCTAAGACCTAGATTGAGGATGTCGCAGCGGCCCTGGCTCAGCCTGTGGAGGCTACGCCAGTGGAGGTGACCTCAGGACCCAGAGTCTCCCTGCCACCGCGGAGGGAGTAGTCTCAGGCCCATTGAGAAGACCCCCACGAAGTCCTCATTGGAAAAAGTGGGGAAGGGGCAGGTGGCCATCGTGGATAAGGATAAGGATACGACCTCTGGAGAAGAGCTCATCGAAGTTGTGGAAGAGGCCCAGCCCATCGGGAGGGATCCCGACGACGAGAGCGACGGTGTCGCCGACGAGGTTCCTCAAGAGCCCTTGTGCCTGTCGTTTCCGGCGCCGCAGGACACTTCGGCGGCCTTTTTGTCAGCGATTCAGTCCTTATGCTCGGAGATAAGGACACGGTTGCCCCTCCCCCCGATGGAGGTACCTGAGCCAGACCCGACGGGTGAACCGGAGCCGAGACCTTCGGAAAGTCCACCGCATAAGCGGAGGACGACGCATCCTACGCCACCTCTCCCACCTCTGCGGCCCGCTCTCCCTCCCTCTCCCCCCCGGTCTACTACCCACGGGGATGATGCAGGCACGGACACGGCTACGACAGGTACAGATGACGACAGAGGCGACGACGGGACGTGTTCCCCGTCGCCCCCTGCTCGGGCGTCCCCGCCTGACCAGATTGGATCCTTTCATGCCATGATTTCCAGGGCATCCGAGCTCTTCCAGCTCTGCCCAGAAGAGAAGAAGGAAGGGTTCCTTTACCAACGGTGCGAGGCTAAAAGGAAGACGGTCCTCGCCGTACCACTTCTTGATGACATCTGGGATGAGGGGCTCGTCCTCAAGAACCCTGCCACGGCGCCGGCAAAGAGGGACCGGTACGAGAAGAAGTACCGTGTCCCCGACGCTGCCCCCTTGTGCCTTCGGACGCAACCTACCCCGGATTCGGTCGTCTCGGCGGCGGCAAAGAAGAAAGCTGTGGGGGCATCGGCCTCGGCATCAACTTCCCTGCCGGACGGCGAGGGCAGGAAGCTGGACACGATGGGACGACGGGTCATCTCATCCGCAGCGACGACTATCAAGGCGGCCAACGCCCTGGCTATCGTAGCCCGCTACGACAGGGAGTTGTGGTTCAAAATCGCCCCTCTGTTGGACTTCCTTCCGGACGCCAAAAGGGCTGAGGTCCTTGAAATCCTACAGGAAGGTGAGATTGCTTCGGACCACGCCATCACGGTGGCAACGGACTTCACCGACACCAGTTTCCGTCAGTTGGGCAAGGGCGTTTGCCTGAGACGACGAGGATGGCTCAAGGCGACAGATTTCCGCCAGGACGTACAAACCAAGGTTTTGGACATGCCCTTCAACGGGAACAACCTGTTTGGGAAGGCGGTTGATGAGTCCCTTCAGGCCATCAAGACAGACACAGAGACTGCCCGGGCACTGGGAGTGCTCCAACGACGACGGCCGTCCTTTCAGAGCTCCGGAGGCAGACAAGGTGCCTCCAAGGGATCCGGCAGTGGCTCCTCCACGTACCGCCAAGCGCCAAGATCTTCGTCCCAGGAAGCCTACAGGGGACGCGGCAAGTCAGGTGGTGCCCGTCGTCGTCGACAGGGAGGTCAAGGAGGCAAGGCGGCCTCCAAACAAGATTGAACCGACCGTGGGGTCGGGCCCCCGCCGAAGAACCCCAGTGGGAGGCCGGCTGGCGAGGTTCGTCAGAGTGTGGGAGTCCATCTCCACCGACCGTTGGGTGCTGGATGCCCTGGCCCAAGGGCACGCCCTCGAGTTTCAGAAGGAGTGCCCTCGTGTTCCACCCGTGGCCAGGAAGGAAAATCACATCCCTCAACTACTGTTGGAAGTAAGGGCGATGCTCAAGAAGGGTGCCATCGAGCTCGCCCCAAAGAGGCTTCGGGGCTTCGGAGTTTACTCAAGGTACTTCCTCGTAAAAAAGAAGACAGGAGGATGGCGCCCCACCTGGACCTGCGACGACTGAACAAGTACATCAAGGCACAGAAGTTCCGGATGGTCACCCTCCAGCACGTGCTGGGACAGCTGGAGAAGGGCGATTTCCTGTCGTCGTTGGACTTGGGAGGATGCATACTTCCACATCCCCATTCTAAAAAGACACCGAAAGTTCCTCAGGTTCGTGGTCCAAGGGCGGCACTACCAGTTCAAGGCCCTCCCGTTCGGATTGAAGTCGGCACCCAGGGTGTTCACCAAGTGCCACGCACCGGTGGCGGCGCGGCTGCACCTACAGGGGATCCACGTCTACCCCTACCTGGACGACTGGCTCATCCGGGCAAGGACAAGGGAGCTCGCCGTGGAGCACACTGCGAAGACCATCCAGCTGCTCACGGACCTGGGATTCTCCATCAACTTTCCAAAATCCCACCTGGTTCCGTCGCACTGTTTCTGGGAGCCAAGCTCGACACAGTGCCGCGGCTGGCTTCGCCATCGGAGGAAAGGACCAGGACCATTCTGGGCAAGGTGCAGCGTCTGCTGGCCACGGACATGGCCAGGGTAAGATCTATCAAGTCCCTCCTCGGGATGATGTCCTCCTGCATCTATCTGGTGCGCCTTTGCAGGCTTCGGATGTGCCCCTTACAAGAGTTCCTCGACCCCCGCTGGGTCCAGTCGAAGGGCAGCTTCGAGGACAGGATCCCTCTCCGAGACGTTCCGTAAGGCGATCCAGTCAGGGTGGTGGGGTACCCGCTCTCATCTGTCGGCGGGCACAGACTTTCAGACCCCAGCTCACCAGGTGACGGTGGTGACGTATGCCTCCCTGGAAGGTTGGGGAGCGCACTCCGGAGATCTTCACGCGAGAGGCCTTTGGCTCCCGGAGGAGAAGTCACTCCACATCAACATCTTGGAGCCCCGCGCAGTGTTCTGGGCCCTCAGGTCTTTTCTTCCGTCCCTCAAGGGCAAGGTGGTGAGTATCTTCACCGACAACACCACCACGATGTTCTACATCAGGAAGCAGGGCGGAACCAGATCCGCCTGCCCTATACAAGGAAGCCCAGGATCTGTGGCATTGGGCCGTCACCCAAGGGATGTTTCTGGTGCCTCTTCATCGGGCAGGAATAAAAAACACGATCGCCGACTCGCTCAGCAGAGAGCTGCGCTCGTGCCACGAGTGGGAACTACGCCAGGATCAAGTGGATCGACTCTTCCGACGATGGGGCGAACCCCAAATCAATCTCTTTGCGACGGCGATGAATTCCAAGTGCCGGAGGTTCGCCAGCAGGTTCCCCGAGCCGAGGAGCCTGGGCGATGCTTTCTCATTCCCCTGGGACGGCCTATTTCTTTGTGTTCCCTCCGCTGCCATTGCTGCTCCGGCTCATCAACCAGCTCAAGAGGTCCCGGTGCAGGATGATCCTCGTCGCACCGGCGTGGCCGAGACCGATCTGGTTCCCGGACCTTCTGGACTTGTCAACGTCCACACCAGTCAAGCTGCCGACGGACGCAGACCTTCCCTCCAGAGGAGGGGGCACCATTCTTCACCACAACCCGGAGTCGCTGAACTTGCAGGCCTGGCTCCTGCAGCACTAGTTTGGAGGGTACGACATCCCGGCCGACTGCAGAGAGGTTCTTGCAAAGGCCAGGGCGTCCTCAACTCTCGTGCTACGGACATAAATGGAAGAGGTTCTCTGTCTGGTGCCGTGCACAGAAGATTAACCCTCTGCGGATTACGGCCCCTCAAGTATTGCTGTACCTACTGTCATTGGCCAAGGCTGGACTAGCTCACGCTTCCATCAAGATGCATCTGGCCGCCATCTCACGATACACCAGAACTACAGGACGGGCGTCCTTGTGGTCTCATCGACTGGTGAAGGAATTTATGAAGGGATTGTTCAGATCATTCCCGCCGGTGAAGGCCCCTGCCCCGGCGTGGGAGCTCAACGTGGTGCTGACAGGCTCATGGGGGGGGGGGCCCATTTGAGCCTATGCATTCGGCACCGTTGAAGTTTCTGTCGTGGAAGACAGCGTTTCTCGTAGCCATCACCTCCGCACGACGAGTGGGAGAGATCCAGGCCCTATTTTGCAAGCCGCCATACTTGACGTTTCACGACACGAGGGTGGTGCTGAGGACGCACCCCTCCTTCATGCCCAAGGTGCCGTCGGACTTCCACCTCAATGAACCCTTGGTGTTGTCAGTTTTCTTCCCGTCTCCTTCGTCGCCGGCTGAAAGGACTTTGCACTTGCTGGACGTAGCTAGAGCGCTGAAGTTCTACGTGGACCGCGCGAAGAGTTTTCGGAAGACATCACAGCTGTTTGTGAACTTTGGGACTGTGAATCAAGGGAACGCTCTCTCAAAGACTTCCCTTTCCAGAGGGCTCTCCGGCTGCATCTTGCACTGTCACCGGTTGGCAAACCGACCGCTGCCTGGCCGTCCGAGAGCCCATTCGACCAGAACGATCGCTGCTACCACGGCGTTCTTGTCTGGTGTGCCCCTTCTGGACATCTGCAGGGCTGTGACGTGGAGGTCGACGCACACCTTCAAAAGATTCTACTGTGCCGATCCGGACTCCAGGGAGGAGTCCAGGGTCGGCCAAGCAGTGCTGCGCAACTTGTTTGCTTAAGGTGAGCCTGGTGAGGAGGTAAGAGATGCTTAATGTTGAGTTGTTGTATTGCTTAATGTTGAGCCTTTTGCCACCTCCCGTGGTTGTGCATGTGTGTACTGCTATGTATTCTCTTATTCATGAGCATGTGAATCCATGCCAGACCCCATGCTGGAGAAGGAACAAGTTACTTACCTGTAACTGTTGTTCTCCAGCATGGGTCTAGCCTGGATTCCCATGCGAACCCTCCCGCCTACCCCTCTGCGGCTCTTCACTTGGTCATAGTCATATTGCCACTTTACGTGCTACCAAATCTGAGGATGGCTGCCAGAGGCGGGGCTTAGGTAGAGGGCAGTCATTGGCTGGAGGCAGTATGACCCAGAGACCAGTGATTGATTACTACTAAGAAAGACAGATCAGAAACGAAACTGATACTGAATCTTTTTTTTTTTTCTTCTATACCGAGGATTCCCGGCCTGACGACGGGGAATATTCATGAACATGTGAATCCATGCCAGACCCATGCTGGAGAACAACAGTTACAGGTAAGTAACTTGTTCCTTTTATATTTGACAAGATATCAGTTTATTTTTACCTGTATATAACTATTGCAGCCTGTTATGATTTGGTGGTGATATACAATAGTCACATTGGTGATATTTTCATAATTTGTGTATAAAATAAAAAATTAAGCTGACCTCATTGGGCAGTAATTTATTGACTGGAATACTGATATTCTATATTGCCTGCGCCTCAGAGTATCTTCCTTTTTTTCACTTTGAAGTTTTATGTGGCACGCACAAATGGATTTTTCAGAAGACATTTTAATTGTTTGTCAATTTTGGACCTGTGGGACACGGGATGGCCGTTGTCTAAGGCTTCCATTTCCAGGTGGCTCTCGGGCTGTCCTGTACTGTCATCGTCTAGCCAGCAGACCTCTTCCGGGCTGCCCGAGAGCTCATTCCACCAGAGCCATCGCAGCGAGGGCTGCTTTTCTCTCTGGTGTTACCCTGCTCAGCATCTGCAGGGCTGCTATGTGGAGGTCCACCCACACCTTCATGAGATTCTACTGCGTTGAAAGGTATTCCAGGGAAGAGTCCTGGGTTGGCCAAGCAATGCTATACAACCTGATTGCTTGAGGTGGGTCTGTTCCAGGGGAAAGTGTATTGCTTCTGTTGAGCCTTGCCACCTCCAGTGGTTGTTTATGTACTGCTGTGTAATTGAATTCATGAGCATGCTGGAGAAGGAAAAGTTACTTACCTGTAACTCCTGTTCTCCAGAATGGATCTGGCATGGATTCCCATGTGAAGCCCACCCTCCTTTCCTCTCTGTGGCTCTTCTTTGTTCATATTGACACTTTACTTGTGCTACCAAATCTGAAGATGGTCACCAGGGGTGGAGCTTAGGAGGACGAGTGTCATTGGCTGGGAGCAGTATGACCCAAAGGACAATGATTGGTTGTAGAGGAGCCGTGGTGTCTAGGAGCCATTTACTGACCTTTGCAAACAAGTTTTTGACACCAGTGATGTTATTTTGACAGTTCAGTCGTACTTGATGCACCCTAGTTGATTTTTGCTTGAAACATTGCCGAAGACTCTGATTTCTACTTTCAGAACATAATTTCCTGCTGCTGGAGTAAAGTATTCTGCCACAGCTCATTAAAGCAGCCACTGTGAGGGAGTTTTTAATAGAAAATATAAGCACTACTATCTTTTGGTGGGACCCCACATAAGTTCTTTTTTTAAAACCCTGCCTTTGAGTGGTTGAATGAATGGCTTCAATAGAGGGACTGTAAGTGATTTCAAGTCTCGCCCAGCATGTAGTGCGCAAATGAAACACTTATTTATTTTTATCTATAAGTTCAGTATTCTGAATGATATACCACTCATATCACACCCTTCTCCTGAGACCCCCCCCAGTCGCACTGAACCAGGAATCGGTTAGTTTTGCAAAGGTAAATATTTATGTATTCAGAATTTAATCACAATGTTTTAATAGGTAACAACAATCACCAATGGGGTGACCGAACACTGAATAATATCTTTAAGAGCCTAGGAATCCAGTAATGAGCACAGAAACAAATGCAGCAAAGAAATTTTGAATTGGTTTTGAACAGATAGCACTATGATTAAGGGTCCTACCTGCAACATCCCTCAACCCACCAACAGGCAATTTAATAGATGTGAGGAGAGATCGGGTACTCAGAAATAACACAGATCAAACAGAATATCACTCCCACCTTTAAACACGAGCAAAACGGAATTTACTTCAACTGTCAGGATGGCTTTGAGATTGGCTGAGCAAAAAACACCAAATGTGGTCTAAAATGCTTAAATTATTATACATTTCTATGGGAGCTGCTTTGAACAGATGCAGGCAAACAAAAGCAATGATTTAATCAAAAGAAAACATTTGAAATCAAGTCAAAGTGGGATATAAGGTTACACGGGTGAATTAGCTTTCAATTTTCTCAATGTCAATTTGCGGCAAACTGTTTCTTATGCGATTGTTGATATAACGGGTCAATCGCGTTTTGGGTTCTAGAGATGGCTAAGGATGTTAGGTACAAGTGGGTGTTGAAATTTCATTTCTATCTTAAAATTTGAGGGAGTTCTGGAGTTTTTAGTAAGGGTGGTTTTTCGAAAATACACGAGATTTGGATAAGACTTCAGTTTAGAATCGGAAAATATGGCTTGTGATTTTACTCAAGACTAGAGCGTTTGGCTGGGCGACCAAGTCGGGGTACAGTAAGTTCTGAGACTGATTCATGACTTCAGTAACAGATCCCCATCACTTTCCCGGCTGCACCAGTCCAAAGACTCAAAGTGGGATTATGGATCCGAGTTACACAATAAAGATGACTATGAAAAAGCCCTTTTTTGCAACTAGACAGAATAAGATGGCACTATAGATTTTGACACTGTTTATTTTATGAAAGTAGGGATAGTTCAGAGATTGTAGAACAAGATAAGAAAGGTATACAATAGTTATCTAGTGTCCTATTAATACTCGCAATCCACAGGGATTTAAGATTTTTGGACAGTCACGGTTCTGGTCAATGGATTGGGTCTATCAAGGAAGGAGAGGACATCAGGCGCGGGACTGGATCAGCTAGGCCAGTCACCGGATTTGCACTGGATCTGCCCTTCTTGTTTCTGGGTATTTCAATCAGCGGGATGGCGAGTTCATCAGGCAATCCTTATGGTAGCAAACCAGATAATTTCAGGATGCTAGTTCCTTGATGATTTCCCACACCACAGCGCTTCTCTGGGTTGTGAGAATAGGTTTGAGGATAGAGGCCTTGCTGAAAATGGTTCAGCTACTGCTTGGCAAGATTCTTGGCATCTGGATCTGGAAGGATGTTAAAGGCTGGATGTAGAATGTTGGAACAAAGTGCTTCGCTGGAATCGGGAGAGTCAGTCAGTCCCCCTATGTGTTGTCAGTTGTCTTTATCCTTTCAAATGACATCACAAAATGGGTGTATGGGCCGGCTTAACTTAGTCTGCCCCTGTGAACTGGTATTGGATCAGGACCTCATCTCCGCCTTGCATCTGAGTGATTGGGTCAAGGACGGATGATGTCACATTTATGGTTTGCTTTTACAGTCCTTCGAAACCTCCCCTAGCCACTAATATTAAAATCGAATTTTGTCTTAAATACATATTTATACATTGGTACCGTCTACAAAAATCACACAAAATGATTCCATATTTAATGTGGTAGCGTTCCTCAAAATCCTGCAGCTGTGGGATCTTGTTTCACCTTTCTGTAGACTTTTGTCCATTTCGCCATGAACACATTTTCCAAACTCTCTGCAAATTTCCACACATGTTTGTGTTTACCATAGTGGTTTGTGCAAAATGTAACAATTCTAGCATTAATACAGTTCACATAAAACCACATATATTGCCATTCCTGTCCAGAATATGTTAGTGCCACCGCCTCTTCAAACGTAAAATCAAAAATTAGACTAACAAATCTGTCTTTTTTTTTTTTTTACTTTTACATTTTTCACTACTTAAATGGTCCGCCCTTTGTCTTTCTCTGGAGATCAAGGCGTAGCCCCTTCCTTTGGGAATTCCTTCAAGGAGCAGTTTACAACCCCTTCACGCGTCTGTTTCCTGGGCTGGAGGATCTGCCATTGTTCATTCTCTGGCTGTAGACAAAAGTCTGGCCTAACGCACAATTATAATCTACCAGTGAATTTCTGCTGAGAGGATTTCCCTCCCCTTGTGAGAAACCTGTTTTTCCACTCCTTGCAGGCCCAGCCAGGCTAATTTATTCTTAATTTCTTAAAATCCAGCAGAAACCAAACTTGTTGCATCAAATGACATGAATAAATTACTTTCTTAGCTTTAAACCTATGGGATCAAAAACACAATGAGATCTGTATTACTTTCAGCAACAATCCTTTTATGTTTGTTAATCCGGCAGCCTTGTATTTTAGATACTTTGAAGTTTCATCAGGAGAGCTCATCTGACAGGGCTGTCATTCACAGGCAGCCCAGAGTGCTGCACCCAGATTTTGACAGGGGCTTTCATCCACAGGCTTTTTACATTCACCATGCTTCATGACTTCTGAATTTTAGTGCCAAGCAAGATTTTGAATGTTGAAAAGGGTTGAGTACAGGCATTTTGGAGTTTTTAGCACAAAATAAATGTAATATACAGGCACATTTTTGAGCTTCATTTGCAAAGCGCTGCTTCTCCCTCTGCACTCTGTTTGCCTGTCATGGAGCCCACTGGCACATTTTCTGCAGGGTGTGCTCCATTTCCCCCACACATGCACCATGGGTGGCAGGTTGCGCATCCATCTCTTTGTGTGTAGAGGAACGCGGTTTTGAAGGATTTTGGCGCGCACAAGAGTTTTGCCGCCATTATTGCTGTTTCTTGCACCATAACTAGCAGAGTGATGCCGCATAGTATAGCGGAGTGGGTCAATACATCCCACAGGACACAAGGAAGCAGGAGAGAAGATTCATGTGGCCTTGGTAAGCCTTCCCCACTCCTGTTTCCTTACAGTGCCTTTGCAGCTTGCAATGTCCCTGTGATTCTTCAAAGCGCCTTGCGGTTATTCTGTTTGTTCAGTGCACAATAGAACTATTAGTAGTTATTATTTTTTTGTTCAAGTAGGGGAGTTGCTTGACAAATGAGATTTAAAAACGTATTGTTTTTTTCTAGGGAATCTGCATTGAGCTTGAAGGACGTGCGTCTGAACATTTTCAAGGATGAGTGATACTAAAGAACCTAGTGACCGGACGACGCCAGAGTCTGCTGACTGGACTGCAGTTCTCAATCCTTTTGAAAGTCCAAGCGATTGCTACAGTCTGCATGAACCAATTGTATCCAGCCCTACCATCTTTAAAGCCTGCAAATCAGCTGCGGTAAGACATTTAGACTGCTTTGAAGGCGAGCTGTGGCATTGCATGTTTTCACTTGATAGCATGTGCTCCTTTAGGGTGTTCTTTAGGCAAGAACACTGCTGGTACTGTGCTGCCATTCTTGCTCTTAAGATTTTTTGAGTGTCCTCTGGTGACTGCTTTGGACCACAAACCTGTATTCGCCCAATGTTAAATGTGTCGGAGAAGCCCAAGTTCACTTTTAGGAGGTCCTATGGGAGGATCATGGTATACAGCTATTCACGCATACACACAGAATAAAGGTAAGTCCACACACTGTATTTACTGAAATATTCTGCTATTCAGAAATATTCACAGAAAGTCCAGTACTTTAAAATGGGGGGGGGAAGTCGTATTAAAAGTAACAGTAAAGTATGTAAAAAGAGGACCACAATGTAGGGGAAATTTGCATGTTATTTATGGAGACTTTACAAGTGTTTAACAGTTCACAAGTGATGTCATTTAAAAACTGTTCAATATAAAAAAATCGAGGCTATTGCCTAAAAAATAGTAAACCCTTATCCAAACATATGATGATAAATTTACAAGATAAATTTAAAGGGGGTGCACCCTTTATTTTTATATATTTAAGCCGTGCATGCACCTGGTCACAAATTACAGAAAACATTTTACAATTATTTTTCTTATGGGGCATCATCAACCTTATGTGCTCCGAAACCCCAAGGTAAAGGCTTCCATTTTATTTACATTTATTTGTTTTTTTCTTTGTTGCATCATAATTCATATAACCAACACCAATACACAGCATTCACATTTCCGTAATCATAATTTGTAGCCCAATATCCATTCCCCCACACAGTGTGCCCCTCCTTCCTTGATGACCCTGTCTGACTCCCACCCGAGTAAATAGAACAGTTCTGTCATATGCTACCCCATTACTTGGGTATCCAGGACAGTGTTCTCTGTGGCATTAGCCAGTCCATCGTCCATACTATCTAGCTCTCCTTGTGCCACTGCTATGTTCCCTAAACTGGCCCCAAATTTCCTAAGGCCTCCTCCTTTTCGGCAACATCGGGGCATACTGTGTCTCACTTGTCTCATAATCATTTATACGATACCACCATTCCTGAAAACTGGGGCATGTTGTTTTAGCCATGTCCTAGCAATTGGATAACCTGCCACAATACAGGCCATACCGAGCAGTAGTTTATCCTCTCGGCTCCCAACCTCAAAGATAGCCAGTAGCCATGCCCCAGGATTTTCTGTAACTGATGTGAAACCCTCACACCCATAACTGATATGATTTGTGCCCAGAATATGCATACGTAAATATACTCTCATACCACATCTATAAAAACCACCGGTCCTGAGAGCATCTATTACGTTGCACTTCTCTGTCGGGATAACACTTCTCGAACAGTAGTTGAGTGCAATGTATTTGCAGGTGTTTCAAGTGAATCAGTCCAAATCTATTATTCATAGATAACCATTGTGTCGGCATGCATGCTATTCTCCACTGTGATCAGACAGGACCATTCCCAATGACCCATTCCATTTTAACCTAGACTTAGTCACCCTTTCTACTCTCAAAGTTTTTTTCATTTTGTATAGAAGATACAATTTGTGTATACCTAGGTGGTTCTACCACATATTGTGCTAGCTGGGATATCGCGGGTTCACCTGCATAGCATCACCGTCTGGCCCGCAGCACCTCCCTAAATCTATAAAACAATAGCATGGTGATAGCGTTGCACTCTCCTTGCCCCTTCAACTGCTTCCATGTAATGAATCTCCCTTCATGTATCCTATCTCTCGGGTGTAAATCCATAGTCGCTCAAAATTAATTTTTAAGAGATTTTGTATGTCACCCCCAAACCATGTACCCGCTATATAGAATAGCTGGCCGCATATAAATATTTCTCCCCTGTCAGGGCCGCAACTCTGACCCATGCTCTGCAAGTGTTATCCACTCGTTGCACCCGTTTTTCAACTAGTCTTCTCTTCCCCATTAGAATCGTTTTCAGATCTGGGTATGTGGTTCCCCTCTCTAATACTACATGATCCAATTCAGGGGATTGGAACGACCACCTCACACTGTATTGTATCTGGGCTGCCAAGTAATATATAAACTTATCTGGGTAGTCCAGTACGCCTTTTTCATAAGATTGTGTGAGAACATAAATGATCCTAGCTTGTTTGCCTGCCCACACCAGTCTGACCAACATCCGTTTTAGTCGTGTCCAAAAGTTGGCTTGGGGTATCGGGACATTATTAAAAAAATGTATATAGGATTTTGAGAACTATAAGCATCTTGGCTGAAGAGATCCTTGCAGCCTGAGATAAAGGATGAGAATCCAGGCTTCAGCCTACTCTCCAAATGCTCAAGTAATATTCAGTATATAGAGACGCAATTGATGATGGTACTGTTATACCAAGATATTTGATGCCCTAAGGACACCACCTAAAAGCCTCGCCGATATCTACTTGCCGTGTTCCGGGTGTTAAAGGAGCACGTCAAACTTGATTGGTGAGCTATCTGGCCTCAAAATCAAAGTACTGTACCACTTGAACCATGGGTTACAGGGTCTGCTTGGGTTTCTTGACATATAATATGTCCTTCACATAGGGAGATGTAACTGAGACATGCAAGTATATCTTCACTCCCATATGGGCTTAGTAGCACGCTAGAGGTACCATGGCCAGGGCGAAAAAAATGGGGGACCGGGTATAACCCTCCGTTGTTCCCCCTGGTCTGTGATATGGTATCAGAAACCACCTCGTTTGTTAATATCTTTGCCCTAGGTGAGGAATAAAGCAGTCATACCCATCGTAGAAACACCAACCCCAGACCAGACCTGTGCAAGACCTCAAATATGAATGGCCATTCCACTGAGTCAAAAGCCTTCTCGGCGTCAAGGGAGGCCACTATAACTGGTAATTCGTCATCTATATTATGCATCACAGTGAACAGCCGTCAAAAGTTGTTCTGTGCTGATCCATCAGGGATAAATCCTGCTTGTTTTCCGGAAGGACCAATGCTGCCATGTAGGGTAACCGTATGTCCGCTAAGAGCCGCGCCGGTTTTTTATTATCCGTATTTGGACAGAGTCCTGTAGGAGGCACAGTTTGCAGGAGCTTTGTTAGGTTTTAAAAGGATTGCCACCAGGGTGGTTCTAGTGGACTCGGGCAGCACGCACATCCCAAGTGCAGCTTCATAGATAACAATCAAATGAGGTATAAGTATCTCAGCAAATCCTTTATATGATGCAGCCGTTATGCAATCCATCCCAGGTGCCTTACTATTAGGCAAGAAGTTATCACCTGTCTCAGTTCCTCTTCCGTCAGAGGGTCATTCAGGGCAATCTCCTGCTCTGTGTCTAACCATCCGCGGGCCACCATATCCAGGAATTCCCCCACCTCTCGTTTTCCGGCTTGCGTTTGAGAGGTGTAATAATTCAGAAATATGGCATTAACACTGGTTATCCATGACCATCTTTCCCGTCCCATCGTCCACCTCCACAATACTCACGTTCTTTTTCTTGTCTAATCGCCCACACCAATGTCCTGCTAGGCCTGTCCCCTTCTCCATACGCTGCAGCTGCCGCAAGGCCACCCATATCCCCTTGGGGTACTTGGCAGAACCTGCATCTGTGTGCAGGTGGAAACAAAATGTAGATCAGAGGTCACATAGGTGTTAATTACTTGCTTTAGACGGGCAGAGGAATTTACTTAAACGGATATGTTCCATTTTATTCTAAAAATAGACATGATTCAGTTTGACATACCTTAGGTGGAAGGGAGTTCCCACGATCGAGGACCCATAAGCGAGAAACTACTTTGCCCCAAAGTATGGTCCCAGAAAAAGGATCAACAATTATATGAATATATGTATACACCAGTCTGTGCCCCATTTCATATCTTACCCCTTTCCTCCTGGTATAGGAGCAGCACCATTTTCCTTGGTATTATCGGGTAATGTAGCTATGTCATTCGTATGAGGATCTATCGTGAACACCGCGTAGAAACAATTCCCCCCCCCCCCCCGTACAATCCCTGCAACCACCCACGCCAGAAGTTCATACCGGCTAGCTTCCCCTCCAATAAGCTCAACACTCAAACAGGTTAACACATGCAGATACTGCATAAATGAGGAACAATTGTCGACTGCTACAGCTCCTTGTGACAGGTAGTATCGCATACGTTTTCTCTTGCATGTAAGGCACAGCAGGTCCCGGCCCTTACGTAGAATTTGTATGTGCATACCATTGTGCACATCGCAGCAGTGTAAAATTGAATAAGTAGTCTGCCCCATAGCCGCCTTGTCAGCATGGAGATCTTGGCTGTGAACATCTTGTATCAGGGCAATTCCATTTCCAACCTCTCAGCTGCTCTAGGGTCCGTGAAGAATATAGTCTTCTTATCATAATTAGCATTTTTCGCTGGATACAGCATGGCATATTACCTTTTTTTGCGCAGGCCAGTTTTGACCTCTTGGAAGGTCTTCCTCTGCTCTTGCACACGTGGACTAAAATCTGGGAAGATGTAATTGTTGCCAACCCAAATTTCAAGTCCCCCTTCTCACTGCACGTCTGTCCTATAGCAGAATATTCTTGCTATTCTAGATCGTATGGAGGCCCGTGGGGGGAGGGGGAGACTTTGAGCCAGGGAGCTATGTAACCTCTACGTCATGAGACGAGACAGGCACCCCTTCCAGTATGTCTAGTGGCAGTTTTCCCACAAATTTCTCCATGTTTTTAGCCATTCTCTCTGGTTCTCCAGTATTTGCTGATTTTGTCTGGATCTCCCTTCCATGTCATCGGTTTTGGCCACTACTTTCTTTACCATTTGTTGGTGTGCTATCTCTTTCTGCATCGTTGAAATTGTCTTCCCCATCACTAATCTTCTGTTCGGCTTTGGACATTCTACCGCACAGCTTTTTTATCTGTATGGCGAAATATCGATTTTGATGGTGAGGGCATATATTTTTGTACCCAGCGTGTCTGTGCTGTCCTTCATGATTTAGGAGGGTGGAGCATCCAGTGTAGTGGTACCCGAGGGAGTGTCAACCATTGCTGGGGATTTTGCCAACGTATCGATTTTAGCCTGTTCTTAGGATTCACCATGCTTGCTGGCTGCGCCAGGCAGGATAGTTCTTGCACTCAGTTGATTCTCTGGTGTATCCACTATGCTGTTGACTGGGCTCGCCACTCACCCGACCATAAACACGTCCGCTGGCCTGCAGCTGCCCGTGACGTGTGCCCTCAGCTGTGGGACTGGGTGCCAAATGTCTGCACCTCCTCTTCAGCACGCCAGGCACTGGTCATCTGTCAACCTTCATATTGTGTGGCACAGTATCCTCCAGAGCCCACCGTTTCAGTATGTCACTACCACCCTTGGGTTCCTCTGAGGGGAGCGGGGGTCGGGGGGGGGGGATTACTCCCTTAAACTCCGGCTCCCACCGTGGCTGACCCTTTACCCAGTTTGTTGCCCGAATCCCAGTGTCTCCTTCAGGGCCCCCAGTTTTCAGTATGTGCCCTGTATTGGGAAATTTTGCTGCTCTCCAGTGTTTTCAGCCACCAGGGCCAGGACGGCCACACGTGTCTCGGCTTGTTGGGGTGGGGGGTAGGTTATTCGGCAGGGGGGAAAGTTGGAGGTTGCCTTGTGTAGCACCCTATTTCACTGCTGCCGGGGCCACCAGCACTATCCGCCGGCTGCTCACTGCCTCCACTGCTGCCGAGAGGTATCCCAGCTGGGCGAGGAGCGCTTCACTCTCTGACCCGTCCACTGCGCTCCGCTTATCTGCATGCCCACAGATATGGATTGCCTTATCCCTCCACCTGCTCCAGTTCACCAGACGGCCTCGCCGCCTTCTTAACTGTCCGATGGTCCGGTAGTTTTTTTTTTTTTTTAGCATTGCACATATACATGGTACACACAGGAAAAAGAAAATCTTGTAGATTCAAGAGTATCTTCGTATAATATTACAGTGATAACGTAAGAGAGTACCCAAATTCCCTCCATTGGTCCTCAACATTCCCGGGCATGTTCTAAAGTTCAGATTTTAGTGTGTTAGCCTGAAGCTCAATCTGTTCCTCTTGAATGTCAACCTTTTGATGCATCCCTTCCTCTGCCAGAAAACATCACCTAGTAATGCATGGCCGAATTTTCCTCTGGGAAATATTTATCGAACTGACCCCTCAATGATTTCAAGTGACTTTGATTGGCACCAAGACACGCAAGAGGTTCTATTCAGTTTACTCAATTGCCTCTTATTAGGGAGTTTTTTTTTCTAAAATTCCCCTACCAAAAGGAATTTATAAAACTGTACCCTTGGCAATACAGATCTCCACTTACAGATCTCCACCTACTAGTACAGGCCTGTACCACACGAGGTTTGTAGAAATGGCTGAGCAGTCGGGCTTAGTCTTAGGAAGGAGAGAGTGCTGCAGGAAGGCACAAAGAAAGTATAGCATACATATGGTCCAAACAAACACTTGCACACACTGTGCTTTATACACAAATGGTTTATTTTATATACACACAGGCAAAGAGAATTCTTCAGAAAGGTAAGTACGTTCACAATTTTCAAAGGCAATAGAAAATCAATGCAATACTTCTGGTAAGTAAAACTGCAGTGTAAAAGACTTATAGAATGGTTGTATGCAATGCAAGGTCCGTAAAAACCATTTTGCAGTAGACTTTGTAGAATAAAAGGAATGAACGATGCCAACAAAAGCAGGTAAGCACTTTTTAAGACTTGTAATACTTTCAGAGGCCTTAAGGTACTGCTGAAGAAAAGGCTAAGTTCTAGAGGATTCTTCAGTTACAAGTAGTAGCAAGCTTTTGTTGGTAAAACGTTCACGGACTTCGCAGAAGGCTCCCTGAAGGAACACACGCGTTGGGCCTGGGCAAACGTGTACGGGTGAACACTCAAACATTGCAATCAGCACTCAGCAGTAAAGAAGCGACAAAGACTTGAGGTAATTATTACCAAGATTCCCACAGTACCTGAGGAGCTGTTGAAGATGATGAAGCTGGACGCCTTTACGATGCTGCAGCTGTAGACCCGGTCGCCTGTTCCTTGGTGGCAGTGACGAAAGGAGGGACCCTGGAAGGGGTTTTGCAGCAGCAGTTGACCCCTCAGCAAAGGATTCTTCATGCTCCAATGCAGGTCTTTGGTTTTGGCACCTTGTCACAGGAGCAAGCTATGTGTAGAGATTGCTCAAGAAATGTGTATTGTACAAGTCCACCTTGGACCCAGAATGTTTACTAGTTTAATGAAATACTAGCATATTGTGTAACACTTGTGTTTTGGTATGATTTTTATTGGAAGTTGGAAAAAAATTTAAATGTTTTTTAGTTCTATGTGGAGTTATGCTCTGGTTAATGCTGTTTTATGTGTTGAATTTTGTGAATGTCTTCCCCTTAATAACAAACATCTCCAAAACCACAAGCTTGTTTTGTTATATATTAAAGAGTTCCCCTCTTTTTATTGAGGGTTCGCTTGTTGGTTTTGTAATTACCCTCAACCTCTTAGTGTGGCGCTTAGCCTTGTCACAGACACCAATGAAGAGCAGTTACTGTCTGGTCGATACTCCTTGCTTGCTTGGTCCTGCACTCTGATGAGGGGACTTTGAGGATTGGAATACTGTTGCTCGAGTTCCGCAAGGAGTCGACCACAGTTTCAGGAGAATTTGTTTGTGGCAAGATGATGTACAGCAAATTGGTCGCAGGCCCCATGGTATTGGCGGTTTGCAGCCCAGGAAGGTCACAGGTCGTGATGGGATGGCTTAAAATTCAGGTTATCCCAAGGCTGATTGTTCCCACCAGCCCAAGGTATGGAGTCCTCTTTGGAGCTCCTCTGTTGCATTCAAGAAAGGGTCAGCATAGCAGTGGTTACTCAGCTGGCATCTCCGGTCGCTGGAAGTAGCTACAGACATAGTCTACTTTTCTTTCTCTTCATTTTTAGTTCCAGTGCTCTACTCTCCCTCAGCCTCAGGATCCTCGCCTGTTTATCCAGGAACCCAGCCAATCAACAGTCATGCCACCTTTGAACTTTAGGGGGTGGGGGTGTGGTTGTACTTTTCAGGACAGCCAGCCTCCCAGTTGGAACTAGTTTGAGCCAGACATGCCAGAAGAGACAGACCAACAGAGTGTCGGGAACTTCCCCTGCTCCCTATCGTCACAGACACTCTGGTGCCTTGGCAATCTTTTCAAAGGATTCCTGCTGAAGACAAAAGTCAAACCAGGACCTCCCCCACCGAGCACAGCAGAAAAAAGAACAGTAAAAGACAGCAACCAAGAAATGGCTCAAAAAGAAAACTCCCCACTTAGGCTCAATATTGACCCTTCTGTGCATTACCAGGGCTGTGATCACAGCCTGCGAGTAAAAATTGCACACAAGTCGGTAGGACACGTCCACTGCATCAGCCATTCGGGTATGCCTGTCACTGTAACAAATGTTAGAGGAGCAGATGGAAAGGGGATACAGTGTAAACCCTCAGTACTCCAAATAAGGTGGTGTTTGCTGATCTCTCAATATATATAATGTGGAAAGGATAAAAAGTACCCCCGTACCCTGGGGAACCATGTGTTCCTGCAAAGGAAAATCAAACGAAAAGGGAAGTCCTAAGGGGCTCCCTAGCAACACTGCACAGAAAGTGCAGTGTGCTGAAGAAGTAAATAAAAAATGCTCAAAACGTTTGAGGAAAGCATGACTCTTAAGAGTAAAGTGCAAAAAGACACAAAAGGGACTCAAAAGAATGGTTGAGTTGGGGGGGTGCCCAGTCACTCAACAACATAGACAAAAAACCCACAAGTACTAGCAAAACGTGCTGGGGGACTCCTAGTTGAAGGAGATTTGGCATAAAAATAAAAAATCTACCCAACGCCTCTGTTCAACACAGGAATGGAATGGCATGGTACCCTGTTTCTAGTTGATTGCTCATCTATGATCTCTTATGAGCAGCGGGACTGGAGATGGGCATTCCTAGAAGGCGAATCCGTCGGTGGAGGAACATCAATCGGAAAGAACATTACCAAAAGTAATTTCTCTTCGTGATCTTTCCAGGCCGTGCAACTTCCTCTTGAATGCAAAAGCTTTATTATTCATGGTAAAACGAGTGCTATTGTGTCTCTGCGAACACATTGAGGCAATTATTTTTATCAGACATCTGCAAGGTATGGCAAGGGCGCAAGCAAGCGGGGTTCCACAGCTGGTTTGATTTGAAGGTGTCCGAACCTAGAGCAAATTGCAGCCCTTCATTCCTTAGTTAATTTCCCTGGATATGCATATCGCTTTTGTGTAAAAGAGCAAACCATGCTGCTCAGCCCCAATTTCTGCACCCAAGATAGCAGAGGCATGATCTTGTGGGCTGCGTTTGATGGCTTTAACAATTTTCACAGCAGACCTCTGCACAGACACACGTTCTGTGTCCATGTTCTAGCAGCAAGTTATTCACATTGCATTATGCATTTTGTCCAGGCAATATGTGGAGCTGCTGCCAACACTTTGATCTTCAATCCTGTCCTATCTCCACACATTGAAGGCGAACCATCTGTAGAGATTCCTACACATGCGTCTTCAAGCTGTGGTCACTCGGGCAATTGTTTAAAATTTCAAATATATTTGGGGCCTTTGACTGTGGCTTACTCTGTTTTAAAAATAAAAAGTCGTTTAGTATTGTTATGACATAACAGTACTTGGAATAGGTTATTAAATGTGCTTCTTTTGGATGTCTGTTGTCTCATGTAACTGCACACAGACGCACAGGAGATGTCTGTCAGTAGACATTCTTATGCACGTATCTATGGCTGCTGGGTGTACCGCTTTCTCAGCATCCATGAAAGGAGTTTTGTTTTTGTTGAGGAGGCAGGCAATATCAGAAGACTATTTCAGTGAACTTTCAGGAGTAGAAGTGGTATTTTAAGTTGTTTTCTGCTATATGATTATTTGCAACTTAAGAGCAACAAATGCTTTACTTGGTTTCAGGCTATCATCAAAGTTGCACCACTCAACACGCGTTGAGGCCTAATTTCACCAACATTGCAAGTGAACATTTGCACATTCTTTTGCCCAAAAACTCATACACACACTGTTCTTGAGACTGGCCTGCAGCAGTGGCTGCCTGCCCCCACAGGCACCCTTTCACCCATATTTAGGGCAGGGATGTCGTGGACCACTTTGTTTTAAAGAGTGGGGGGGAGGGGGAGGGGGTAGCAGTGGCCTGCACCATGGACTGCTTACATCCAAGTGTGTGTGTGTGTGTGTGTGTGTGTGTGTGTTTTTGTGCGTGCGACTCTAGCTATGGGAGTCATTTGTGTGCCTCTTCATACCGTCACTGTTTCAGATGGGAGAGCCCCTTCCCATGAGGTCAGAAAGGTGAGGCTGCTACCCGATAGTCCCCCTGGCGGTGGTACTAAGCAGAAGGTTCTCAAGGGGATGGAGGACCCCATCGAGAGTAGTGACTGTCTCGGGAGAACTCCGTATCCCTTTGACCATCCCACCTTCTCTCAAAACTCATCCAATTCCACGCTTCACAATGTCCCCATATGTTTTTGCAATATAGCTTGGACAAGAACTACTGGGGCGAGTAAGATGATGCGAGTAATGAAGATCACTGTCAAGAACAAAGTTATGATTTCTAGTCTTTGAAATAATCCTATTGGTCAGCTGCCATCCAAAGGCACCGAGGGAAGAGAATTATGGCGTCTTTGTTGTCGGCTCAGCATGATCCAGGAAAGTGCCCAGGTACGCGTAGCTAGCAAAGCAGAGAGGCAGACGGTGTCTGAGGGGGAAACTTACTTGCAGAAGGTCCGCAACACGGAAGGCAGACCGGAGAAGAGGAATCTTACCTGCTGGTGACTGAGGCCACTGGAGTGAAAGGAAATCGCTGCTGAACTTCAGACAGAGGAGAGGCACAGAAGACAGGGGAATGCCCAGCTGAAACAGAGAAGTCGTTCCTGGGAGACCCGCGAACAGCCGGATAGTGATGACAAGGCCCTACAGGTACAAGGATGGCTGGTCCCAGGTTTGGGCAGACCCAGAGAGAATTAAACGCCCAAATCGGGGAACAGAAGGAATACTCACCGCGACCTAGTGAAGAGGACCTGAACCCATAACACAGAGGCATACCCTGACCAGTAGCAAAGGGGAATACAAACTTTGCAGATACCTTGTGAGTAAACCAAGGCTGTGGAATGAAGTCCACCCCTTCAGTCTTGTGGAACTTTTGCTTGCTTTTATACACCTTTTTGGAACTTTTGTTTTGCACTGCAGATCGTCAGACTTCCCTTGTCACCTTATGTTGAGTTTAGCTTGTGAGGGGTAGGTTAGGATTTGAACACAGGACAGCAAACTTTACTTTGGACATTCTGACAGTTTCATTCGCTAGTTTTATTGAGGCAGGGAAACCCCTCTTCGAGGTAAGGCTAGTTAGGATTTCATCCAACCACCACTTGTTTTGTTACTAATAAGTCTCTGCCAATTAACATGTCACCCATGTGTCTGTCTCTTAATCCTACAACCTTGCAGTAGAGGGATCCTTTTTATCCTTTCTACACTTAATATTGTGAGATCCGCACAGCCCACCTTATGTGAAGTGCTCAGAGGTACACTGTATCCCTGTTTTCACTGCTCCTGTAACATTTCTGCTACAGAGACCAGCATGCCTCAATGGCGGGTGGCAGTGAATGTGTTCTACCGAATTGTTGCTTTTACCTGTAGGCTGTACTCTGAGCCCTATTAATGCACACCATTGGCCCAAAATGGTGGAGATAGATATATATACATATATATCTATCTCCACCATTTTGGGCCAATGGTGTGCATGTATACTTTTCAGAATGGCAGTAAGCAATTCACAGGTAAGTAAGAACCGTTTCAGAGACGAGTTACAGCACTAATACATGGCAAGAAAGTACTTTGCAACACTACTTGTTCTATTTTCTAAACGGGGGCCTTGTACTTTAGAAGTCCTTCCCTGTTCTAGGGCATGAGTGTTCTCAGATGCAGAAGGGGGCACTGGTGTTCCAGTGGCCAACAGTAGGCAGTCAGGATAGGCACAGATGCAGTAAAGTCAGATTGCGGGTATTTCTCGTCCAACAAGTACAGACTTGAGTTAGGATACTTGCCAACATGACCCATTCCAATCTGTAGCTGCTTAACCAGTCCTGTTTTTTTTCTTTGCATTCTGGGGTTTGTAGTTCCACTTTTCTCCATTATAAAACTCAGACTACAAGTCCCGGAATGCAAAGAAGAAAAAAACAGGAGTGGATACAGGACCAGAGTCTCTGGGTGCTTGTTCTTCAGACGAAGTGGAAGGCTCCAAGCAAAGGATTCTTCATTGCATCTCGCGGCTCTGATTTTGGCACCCTTTTCAAGACAACAGATGAACGGTTGTCGTCCGAACGATAACGCCTTGATATCTCGGTCCAGCACTCTGAAATAGCACCTGAATTCAGGGTACCGTAGATGGAGCATCCAGGCTTATTTTAGGAGGGAGAGAGTGCTGTAGAATCAGTGCAAATGAAATTGTAATACACATGGTCCAAAGAAACATCTACACTACTATGAAATACAAGTAGGCCCAGATACATCTTGGGGGGGTGGGGGGGGAGTGAGTACGATCGCATTATATATAACCACAATTATAGAAAAGACTCAACACTATGCTTGAAGGTGCACAGACAAAGCATATAACCTTATTTGGAACACCTACCCGGAGTTCTAAGGAAGTCAAAACCAATAGTTACTTTTAGATCTGAATCTCAGCAAATTGCCTCCTCCGCCTTCCCTTCAGCTCCTATTGCCCCCTGAGGGGGCCCCTTGATGTCCAAGACACTTCTAGTTCCCTAGGGTTTAAAAGTCAGGGCTGAGAACTCTGTCGAAGTCCAGGAATGGGGCCCAGACGTTTTGAAAGCAGTGTAGTAGGCCTGCCTTGGCCGGCCGTTACCTTCTCCGCCACCAGGATGGCCCACATCTTCCCCCACCACAGAATCATGAACGGGCGATCACTATTCTCGCTGCCAGAAGACATTGGGTCAGCAATTTGGCCCTTTTCCCAGATTTCGAGTAGCTCCCCGGGACCGGGGACTCCAGGAGAATAGGCTCACGTTCCAGTGGGATAGTGACCCGAGTGATACTTTCGATGGTGGCTAAGCATTGTTTCCAGAATAGTTGCACTTTGGGGCATGCCCACCACATATGGAAGAACAACTCTGGTTAACCGGAGAGTCTCTAGCAGGCGGGGTCTAACGTCCGGTTCATATGATGTAGCCGAAGGGTGGGGTGGGGGGCTAGTACCAGCGTAATAGGAGTTTGTATGCGCATTTCCTGTTGGTGACGCAAGAGGATGACGAGTGTGTCCGGGTCCAAATGTCCACCCAGGATTGGTCCTCTATGGGGTGTCCTAGATCAGTCTCCCACTGCGCCATCTATAGAGTTTTGGAGGTAAGAAAGTCCCTTAGGAAGCGTCTGTACAAAGTGGAAATCTTACCCTGGGCCGGCAGATCTTTTAGGGTCAATTCAGGGGGGGGGGGGGTGCGGGTTGCTGCCTGAAGGGTTAGTGGATGTGAGCACCAGTGGCGGAGTTGGGCGTAGGAAAACCTGTCCGTTTCCTCCAGCCGGAAAGTTTCTTATATTGTCCAAAAGTGCAGGGGAGGCCTCCCATAAAAAGTTGGACCAGGGTCTCGAGGCCCCCAGCGATCTAGCTCTTGAAATTTCGGGGGCAGGCTCCGTGTGAGAAAGCCAGGTTATCAGGTTATGGAAGACTCGGGAGAATGGCCCAAGACCCCTCTGAATCCCCTTGCGCTTTAGGGCCACGTCCCAGACATAAAGCGTATGTTTTCTGGATGCCAGTAAAGTGTTCCAGTGTCGCCGTAGCAGGGGCGGAATGTATGGAAGAAATTGCAGGGGGTGGGGCAGGCGGGATTGCTCTAGTTCGACCCATCTAGGACGGCCCGAGGACATGAGCCAGGCATGGGTGGGCTCTAGCTGTGCCACCACCTGCTAGCTCTGTAGGTCAGGGACTCCTAGGCCTCCCAGCCGGGGGCTACCTAACATCGTTTTTAGGGGGATCCTAGCTCTTCTACCCCTCCAGACGAATCGGAGCATAGACCTCCTGAAGTCCCCGGAGTGCTGGTGGCGGAATCTTGACGGGAAGGGAGGTGCAGGCATACAGAAACCTGGGCAGAAGGTCCATCTTGCATGCTGTGATACTCCCCATTAGCAAGATTTCCAGTGGTGCCCATCGCTTCAGGTCCGATTCCAGCTCTTTGAACAGCGTGGGGAAGTTTACACAATAAACTTCCCTTGGGTGTGCGGGGAGCTGGATTCCTAGGTAGGAAATCGCCTTCTCCTCCCATTTGACTGAGCATACCGGGGCCAGGGACTCGCGTTCACCCGAGGTTAGGCCGATTCCCATGTCCACTGATTTATCAAAGTTGATGGAGAACCCCGTGACCCTCCCATAATCTATTTCTGTGAGGGTGTGCATTAACGAGGAATCGGCTTTCGAGATAGTGAGCAGAACGTCATCCTGATAGAGGGCTATTTTGTGTTGGGAAGTGCCAACCCGGAATCCTTCAATGTTATCTTTCAGTCTGATTATTTTTGGGCCAAGGGGTCCATGACGAGCGCGGAGAGAAGCAGGGTTAGTGGACATCCCTGCCTAGTTCCACAGGTCGGAGGTATTGGAGCAGAGCGCAAGCCATTAATTCTAAGGAGAGCTTTCGGGGACAGGTAGTTGGCTAGGGCAATGGATCTAGAAGAGGCTGGGTCCTTGGGGGGGGGGGGGCGGGGGGGGGGTGTGTCTCCCTGGTTTGGGTAGGAGAATGGTGATTGACTCTTGCATGGAGGAGGTCACAGTACCTGACTCTATAAAAGAGTTAGAGATCCAACAGAGGGGCGGTTAGTTGGCGCTGAAAAGTCTTGTAAAATCTGGTGGAGAATCCATCGGGGCCAGAAGCTCGGGATTTTATGGCGTCTTCAACCTCCTCCCTCATGATTAAGGCATCCAGGTTACCTCAGACCGAGGTTTTCAGCAGGGGGAACCCTTGTCTCCTGCAAGTATTCCCTTTGGTCTTGTGGGAGTGCAGACATTACCTGGGCCAGGTGGGCTGCCGCTAGCTGCTGTTTTTCTTGCTCGGTGTAATGAATTACGCCCCTTGGTCTTGCAGACCTAGGATTGTGTTGCTCCTCCTTGCCTTAGCTAATTTAGCCACCAACCGTTTATTTGCTTTATTATTCTTAGCATAGTAAAACTGTCTGGCTTTAGGCATGAGGTGTGCTGTGTGTTCGGCGTAGTGGGCTTCTAGATTCTGTCGGGCTGTGCGGACGGCCCGTTAGGTCTTTGGCGTCCAGCCTTTTAGTTTGTGTATTCTTTCGGCTTCCTGTAGGTCTGCTTCAAGGGCCAGGCGGGTCTGTCGTTTACTTCTATGATATGCCGCACCATGAGCTATTAGTTCCCCGCGGACCACAGCTTTCATGGCGTCCTAGGTGTTTGCTGGCGAGGTGTCTGCGCTTGGGCTTTACCTAAAGTTCTGAATCGTTGTAGCGACTGAGTCTCTCAGCAGCATTTCGTTGAGCATGGGGTTGTATAGGGCCCATCTTCGGGGTGAGTTGGGGGGTGGAAGACACGCTCAGAGCTCCAGGATTATCGATGCGTGATCGGATAGGGTCCTAGTTCCGATGGACTCCTCATTGATGTACGTTAGTAGTTGAGGAGATGTCAGGAAGAGGTTGATCCTTGAAAAGGTCCTATGTACAAAGGAATAAAAGGAGAAATCCTTTTTAGTGGGGTGAAGCACGCGCTACGAGTCTACCACCTCTAAGGTTCTAAAGCGGCATAAAAGAGCCAGTGCTGTATTAAAGTCTTTGGGGAGGGGGGATGCAACCTGTCCATAGTGGGGCCTGGGACTCCGTTAAAGTTACCCCTCTAATCACCGTTTGACCTTCGACAAAGGAGGAGAGAATAGGACCTAGTGAGTCGTAGAAAGCGGATTGTCCATCGTTGGGAGCATACACAGACGTGAAAGTATACAGCTGACCTAGCAGAAGGCATTTAACTGCCACATATCGTCCTTCGGGGCATAGTTTTGTACCCAAAATCTGAGGGTCCAGTCCTTTTGCAAAGAAGACTGCTGTGCCCTCCCACCCCTCCCCCCGGTAACGCCTGATGCGACGTATTGCAGTGGGAAGGATCTGGATCGTAACCGCCCAATGTCTGCTGGCAATAGATGAGTTTTCTGTAGAAGCGCCACTGCAGCGTTTTCATCTTGCAGTGTCTGTAGCATAGATTTGCATTTGGGGGGGGGGGGGGGGGGGGGGGAGGGGGGTGAAGAGTTCAGACCATTGATATTGAGGGAAACAAATCTCAGGGTCTGGCAGTCCGGGGTGGGTTTCTCAGCTGATGCGGAATCGGGATGGCGGGGTCGGAGCGGAAGTGGATCAGCCACCCCCTTGGCAGGGGGTGGGGTCCGCAGCGGTATTGCACCCTGTCCTTGGGGATTTAAACTGGCCTCCAACGGGAGACCGGAACTTTAACCGGTGGGGGGGTGTAAGTTAGGGACTGGCACCCCCCCCTTGCCAACCGGGCCAAAACAGAGCCCTCAGCCAACATGGCCAAGGCAAGTAACCAAAATCGTGTTCTATTCCAAGAACTAATAGATGGTATGTATCTTGGAAAAAGGCATGAGCCGTGGGGGGCCCACAGACACTATTAGCAACTGTTCGCTTTGGGAATGGCAAAACCCCATCAGAGAGGCGGGTTGAACGGGAGGAAGGGGGGGTAAATGCTGGGCCCCACCCAGTAAGCTCGGAGCTGGCCCGGAGGCACCTTAGCTCTTTCCCGCTCCACAGCGACCAGGAGTCCACCGTTCTCCCCCCCCAGTTCATATGCAATCACCATGGGTCATCTTTTCCTTCTGGCCCTCTATACTCTAGACCCGGTTGTTCGGCTGGGTTTTGGCGAGGAGGTGGGGGAGCTGCCTCTCGTGCCCGCAGAGACCGGCTCAGCAGCATCCCCAGGCGAGCCAGAGTGCAGGATCCTTTTGGCGTCTTCGAGATGGCTGATTTTCCGAAGGGAGTCTTTGTAGGAGAATTGGAGTGCAGTCAGGAACAGCCATCTGTATCGGATCTGGTGATCCTGTAGGAAGAGTCAATGGGCGGAGGGATCTTCTCTTTTGTAGTGTGAGGACGGATAGATCCTGGTAAATCTGAAGGGGAGAACCCTGGAAGGACAGTTCGTCTTTAGAGCGACTTATTGCTGAGATGGCCTCCTTTGTGGTGTAAAAGTGTACTCTTGTTATAACATCGGTGGGGGGGGGGAAATTATGATTCTACCCCTCGTCGTGGGCGCAGCCTATGAGTGCGGTCTAATAACAATTGGGGTTTGTCCAGTTGCGGGAGGAGAGATTGGAAGAAGTCCCCCACATATTCGGCTAGGTCTTTGTCTGTGACTGAGGATGGAATTCACTGAATTTGGAGATTGTTGCACTGAGCCCTGTTCTCAAGGTCGTCTTGTTTAAATTCGAGGATCTCGCATTTTTCCTGCAGGGACTGGATCGCCAGCTGAATCTCCCCCAGGGTGGCAGCATGGTCCTGAAATCGGTCCTCCACCTCCCATAGTCGCTGTTCTGCCTCTGTGACCCTCTGGTCGGACCGTTCTAGTTTTGTGGTGAGTTCAGTCATGCATGATCTAAATTCCGATTTGATGTCTGCCATAAAAGCTTGAATGTCTTCCTTAGTAGCCAGGGACCCTCTGTCATCCGGGGTCTTTTGAGGCGTGATTTTAGGGGGATCGAGCTTCTTACCCTTGTCGGCAGTGAGTAGCATCGTGGCAATGTCTGGGTTTTTGGTGGTTTTAGATTATGTGGCCATGGTGGAGCCAGAATAGTGGGAGGGAGAGTTCAGTGACCCTCAGGGTGAAGGAAGGTAGGGACACGTGGGCCAGGTCTTTTTTACAACTCCACTTCACTCAGGGCTGAGGAGCCCTGAGGTATGCTGATGCGGTCAGGTGGGATTTAGAGGCAGAATCACAAGGCGGGGGTGGGGGCTATGGGGGAGGACCCCCACCACCTGATATAGCTGCTGCTGTGGGCAGGACTCACTGGGCCACCCAGCATAGAGAGAGGGGGCTGATACGTGGGCCGGGGCACCCCAGGAAACAGAGGCAGCCTTGAGAGAGGAGTTGCTGTTAGTCTCACGAGGGAAGGGTTTCCATTAGATGGCTGCACCTGCTGCCTGCGTGGCAGCACGGATCTCCATCAAGCTAGTGGGGAGGAGGGAGAGCCCAGTGGTCTAGAGAAGCGGGGGCAGTGCTGGCCACAGCTTTCTTGTGCTTTGTTTTGCTAGGGCTGAGGGTCCAAAGTCCACAGGGGGAGTGGGTAATGATCCTAATCACCTGCTACAGCTGTTGTTGATGAGGAGCACCAGGCTGACTAAGCACAAGGGGCGGAGGCTGTGGAATGGGCCCGGGCGCCCCAGGAATGGATGTGGGCTCTTGGGGGGGGGGGGGGGGGGGGGGGGGGGGGGGACCAGCTGCATGACTCGGGCAGATGCTCCGGCTGCATGTCTCACTGCTGAGAGTCCGTGGATCCCAGTGGACCCCCCAACTGCTCCAGCCGCCTGGTGCGGCCCGGGATGGTGCTGCCGAAGCAGGTAAGGCTGTCCGTGATGCTGTGCTGTACTGTGAGTAGGTGGTGGCGGCCCTCTAACGAGGCCCGGGCCCTCCCATCCCCCCAATGGCCCCGGGCCTCTCTGTGGGCTGATCAGCAATGATGACCAAGAGCCAGGGGCGCACCGTCCAGTCGGCGGCACAGTCTGCTGCGGCGATACCTTAGAGCTGAGAGCCGCAGCGCCTCGCCTCAGCAAAAGCTGGCAGGGGAAGGGAGAATGGCCGCGGCAGTAGTAGGCTCCGGGGGAGAGCCACTTCAAAACACAGAGAGGTTGAGGGAAATCAAATGGAGTCTCAAGCAGACCCTCAAAAAAAGGGGCTTAACCCTTGTATAGTAGAAAATAGAGCCCTGGATGTCTACTTGTATAGTAGAAAATAGAGCTTGTGACTCTGAAATGCCGCTTTCTATCAGTACTGGGAAGGGTTAACTCATGTCCTCAGACTTCAACCAACATTCAACATTGAATAAGACATTACTATTAGGTCTAGAAAAATACATATTTTAATTAGTATTTTACAAAAGTACATATCACATTAGTCATGTAAACAGTTCAGTCTCTTACAGGCAGGTGTGATCATAGAGCTAATTAAATACTAGATCAAACTTCACTGCAGAAGTGTGTGCAAAAACAGATCCATAGTCGAGACCCAAAAAAATGTGGGGCTGGATAGTAAAGTGGCTTGTGTCGTGCAACATCACATAATCATACTTGATAAAATCATCACTCCTCCACTAATACTCATTCGTTCCAATCAATTGCTCATATATTCATTCACACACACAACAAAATCCAAAACCATGCTAAAAAAAAGCCCAACATGTTTCTTTCCTAATCTATTCGGGGAATTAATCCTTGGAAATTCATCAGGGGCGAGCATACAAATGAAACTTGCACAGAAAGGCAGTGGTTAAGTACTATAGTACTGGTCTGGTCTGGTCAAGGACCAGAGAAGTTGAATTTTGCGATAATTCCAATCTTATTTTCATGGAGTTGTGAAGAGAGGACTACAGGAGATATATTCCCCTTAAAAACGGTCCGGATTGTCAAAGAGTGGCGGTCTTGTCTCACCACATGCTCATGTCGATAAAAAGTTGTATCCTCATATGGTATGAAGGCAGAGCCTGTCTGCTGGTGTGTCGCAGACAACCTGAGGTGGTCCACTGTTTTGTAGAGATGCCCTTCCTGTGGCCAAAAAAAACAATCGATGGCTGTAAACAAACGGGTTGAGATTAAATATGAATTCTCTCCTTTGATCAGAATCGACACACTTCGTGTATGAGTGTCGTCTATCCGGCTGCTAACCCAAGTGGGATGAGGCAGAGTCCCAGCTGATGAAGTAGCTTGTCTTTTCCCTTTTGGGTTGCACCTGACATTCTCCCAGAGAAACCGTAAATTGGACCTAAGGGTAAAATGTCCTGTCTGTAGTAAATACGGGATCCCGGACACGCCGATCCGTCTGCTGCAGTGTCTGTCTTCCCGAATCGTAATCGCGTACAATCCTCCTTCGGCCCGGAGATGGTGTTAGGAGCAGGAGAGGCTTTGTGGTCCAGACGAGACACAGCGGCATGGCTACCCTATTAAGTCTTGCTGTCGGGTCTTCATATGCGGGAGTTTGCTGAAGTCGGTCATACCCGCCATCTTGGGTTGACACAGCGGCGGGTCTTCAGTGCTCAGTTAGCTCAGACTGGGTCTTCCCGGGGCTCCAGCCCCTCGCCACCACGCCAACGTCCGCTTCGGACCTGCCTAAGCTCGGGCGACCAAAATGCCTCAAGGAGGGGTACCATATCTCGGGAAAGCAGTATTATACTGCGAAGGCCATCAAACGAGTGTCCACGTCGTTGGCGCTCCAGGCCACGCCCCCAAGTAATAACTTTAACTGTTCACTCTGTTAGTTACCAACCAACTCCTTTACAAGTAAGTAACTTTTAAACACTTATTCTCTTTTCTAGGTAAAAGACCAAATCCTTTAAAAGTCTTGCCCTTATTCTTGGAGCATGAGTGTTCTCAGTGGCAGAAGGGGTGTGGGAGGGTGGGCGGAGCACTAGGGTCTAGTGTCCAACAGGCAGTGTCAGGATAGGTTCTTAAGTAGCAAAGGTCCATGGTATTCAAACCAGTGAATATTTTACTTTAGAGTATGTTGGGGGTCCAGGGGCTTCACAGAAGACGCCCTAGGAGGATTCCAGCAGGGGCCTGGGTGCACTGGATGAGAAGACTCCGAATCACAGACAATACCCCAAAACTACACAGGAATCACAAGACACTTAAGGTAAGTAAATACCCAAGCCAGCGCAGTACCTCAGCACAGAGGATTTTGCAGCAGGACGACATCGGTTTCTGCAGCCAAAAACCTGGTCGGTGGATTCCTTGTCGTGGTGACTGAAAACAGGACCTCAGAGAAGGGACTTTGTAGCAGGCATCAACGGGGAAGGCTCTAGGCAAAGTGCTCTCTGCGGCTGGATACGGCTCTGTGGCTTTGGCTTCTTTTTCAGAAGCACAGAAGAAGACAGAATATCACTGGTCAGATTCTCGGGGTTTGCAAGGTCGAGCACTCTGGTGAGGGAACTTTTCCGACTGGAATCTTGCCTCTGGAGATCCAGCAGGATGCCCACTAAGTCTCTGCAAGATTTGGAGAACCGTGCCACTGCACAATGGCTCGAGGTCCCAGGGTATTGGGGGTATTGCAGCCCTGCAAGGTCGCAGCATAGCATGGAATGGCTCAAAATGCAGGTCTTCTGAGTCTAGTGGGTCTCACGAGGCTTGGGGTCATCATTTTCGGAGTCTCCAGGTCGATTGGAAGGAAGGGCTACAGGAGGCTCCGGTTACACAGCAGGATTTCCGGTTGTGCTGGAACTCATTTCAGCCTTGAAGTCTTAATCTTCCTCTTTGGGTTTTGGTTCCAGTGGTCGACTACCTCTTCAGCTTCCAGGTTCAGACTTGTATGCAGGAATCCAGCCAAACAGCCTTGCAACATTCAAACTTGGGGGAGTGCAGGGGGGGGAGTTGGAAATCCTTTCAGGATAGCCAGCCTTCCAGTTTGAACAGAAATCTCACACTCAGGATGGAAGACGAAGGGCTGCAGAGTTTTGGACTAATCCCTTGCTTGCTGCCTTCACAGACAGTCTGGAGCCTGGGCGTGGAGTCCACAGGACTCTGGTCGAAGAAAGAAAAATGTCACACTAAGGAATTTCCCGCCCTGGATGTCAGGGAAAGGAACAAGAAAGAACAAGGAACACTAAAATGGTGAAAAAAGACGACCAGGGTCATTTTGGTAAAATGAGCACCCATTGGTGCCTTTACTGGGGCTGTGGAAACAGCCCTCGGTAAAGGTGCACTGAACTAATGAAAAGGTTCACTGTCACCAGCCATTAAAGGCAAGTTTTTCCTTGTAACATAAATGGCTAGTCTTGAACCAGGTCTTGGCAGCCTCGGCCCAATTGGAATCGTGGGGCTTTTCCATAACATTGTATGTGGGGTCTCAACATCTTTCTACCACCCTCCCTGCTATGACTATTTATGCCGTTAATTCCATTACTGAGCCTGTAAGAGCAGCATAACTTCAACCGATTTTAACGATCACCTGTCCAAGTGACGGTTCGACAGAGAGACTCGCTGTTAACTCACTCAATGGGAAATATGGATGATGGGGATGATGTGGACGGGAATTGGGTGGCGGCGTGCTTGAACGCATGCAATAACTAGCAACCAAATTTGAATACACCAGCCTTGTTTGTATCAATTAAATGCTTGTCATTGGACTCTAGAGGTTATGCTAATTTATTATCTTTATGAATTTCACCAATCCTTGAGGCCGACCTCTTTTGCATCCGGGAATGTTGGCTCCTCGAGCCCCCCAGTGTAGATGGAATCCAGTGTTTGTTCAACCTGGCAATCAAAGGCCCTAAGGGCAGACTGGCCATTCGAAATGACATTGTCATAACTGCAGTTCCAAATGCCACCGGAATGTCTTTATCCAAGAAGTCCATTTGACTTGGAATAGGTCCCTGTATGCTAACATGTCCTCCACTCTAGTGATTAACCTTTACTGGAATCCAAATGCAATAACAAATGAACTCTTTCTTGGGGCTATGTAGGATTTGATTTGAGTGGCAGGAGGCCAATAGTGGAAATTCCATCTTGCTATGTGGCAACCTAAATGCTCCTTGTCTAGACGCTACTGTTATGGTTAAGAAGCGGGGGAATGCATGGTTGAAGCTAATAAGTGCCTGGGATCTGAATGTGTTGAATGGTGTGACAACAGGTGACATGCCACCGAATCCTACTTGGCATCGTGGTAGCTCCACCAGCATCTTGGATTACTTTTTCGCGACTGGTGAAATGCTGCAACTTGTAAAATCAATGTCAATATTCAAATCGGACCTCAGTGATCATTATCCCTAGAGTTACAGGTGGTGAAACTGGGAGAGAAGGTCAAATTATATGATCACGAAATGGAGGCCAAACCGGGAACGTGGGGAGTCTCGCGAAGTTCCACGGTATCCTCTATCGCTTGTTTCCACTTGAAAAACTGGAGCAGGCCCTGTTAACCACCCCTTGTAAAGATGTCTTAGACAGGCCTACAAAGAAATGCCCCAGCCTGGAAATAAAGGCTTAATCTTAAAAAATCACACCTTTGACCCCATTGTGCAAGCAAGGAAAAGGTGTAAGTGATTTCAATCCGCACTTCACCTAAGTCAATGCCTAGCATGTAATGTGCAACTGAAACCCTT
Source organism: Ambystoma mexicanum (assembly GCF_040938575.1). Lineage (NCBI taxonomy): Eukaryota > Metazoa > Chordata > Amphibia > Caudata > Ambystomatidae > Ambystoma > Ambystoma mexicanum. The sequence goes on along the minus strand of NC_090941.1, from coordinate 329,737,804 downwards.
AATTATTTATTTGTGTCTGTTATTTCATTTCTGAACGATGTACCACTTATCTCACGCCCCTCTTTTAATCCCCCGCCCCCCGGTCACACTGAACCAGGAATCGGGCTGGTTTGCAAAGTTAAAAATATTTATTTTATAGATTTCACAATATATATATATATATATCACAATATTTTAATGGGTATACAATTGTTACGCACACCTGGTATCCACGGGGACGCCACCCAGCCCTGGTTGGATGATTTGCGCACTCAAACCCTCTCCCGGTCCCTTGGTAAGGCCTCTGGTTAAAGATGGATCTGCAATATAGGAGAGCTGGATCCAATACCAGATTGTCTTATTGTTTTCCCACCTTCCTTGGCCTCAACTCCTTCCTCCCCCTTGGGCCCTCTCCTCACCTTAATATTGTAGAAGGTAGATTCTCTGTCCTGCTCCTCGTGGCAGGGGCGCGTAGATGTGGGGGGCGAGCAGTGAACAAGTTACTTCACTGGTGCAAGCCCCCCCCCCTGTAGGAATCCAGGCCTGCTGCGACTCCATATAAAGACTGTAAAGCAGCAAACCTACGAAGTTCTTATGTTCCTCTTAGGTCGAATAATGTCTTGCTTCTTCCCTTTTAGGTCTGGAAAGGTATTTTGGAGTGGTCATGAAGTTTGAAGATGAGCATGGTCCGGTAGGCGAAAGCATGGTGTGCGCGATGCTGTCCGGTGAGTCATGCACGATGTGCGGCGCTGTTTCGCCTTTTATATTGCTAACCTGTGTCTTTTCTCTCCTTGCAGGTTGCGTTGTTCCTCGCCGCGCGCCGTAATGTTCCAGCAATGATACTGACCAGGAGATGACTACCCAGGTAAGAATTGTGTGGCTTTCTTCATTCGGAAGGAAACGTGAGTAAACGCTTACTAATGCTGTGTTTCTTTCTCCTCTTTCCAGGTTATGGCATTCCAGGATGCATGCAGTGCCGGATGATTGAGTTCGTACCTTCAGGTGAGTGGAACTGAAGTCGGCGATGGATTGTTACAGGTAAGTTTTGTAGTGTTCTTTCTCTCTCTGCAGGTCCTTCGTTTCAGGTAAGCTGGCATCAAAGAACTGGTGAGGGTTACGCTGCCCACAGCAGAATAACGCAAAGCACGTTCTGCTGTTTGGGTGTGGTTTAAATAGTCTCAGGTAAAGTAGTCCAGGTAAAATAGTCCCAGGCCTGCCACACCCAAAAGACTAGATCGCATAGCTCAGTTCCTTGTAACTGAGCTATGTCTGTGCCTCCATGTTGCCTGAACCCCCCTCCCCCCCCCCCCAAGTTAAATAGTCCCAAGTAAATAGTCCCATTCTAATGTTGGTCTTCATGATGGTTATGAGCCTGGCGCCAAAGGCGCCAGGACTGACTCCAAGAGTCTTGGATGAGGTTTTAAGGCCTTTGGCCTGGCCCTAACTGGAAGGCTGACTTGCCAGTGAGGGCCAGGGGCAAGGGTCATGACACCAATGACCACCAATGAGGTAATGTCACACTAACAATCTCTTTAATCACAAGGAGCAATGATGGGGAAAATAATGCAGCACAGAAATAATACTTTGGGTATGTTCAAATCAAATGGCAATGTAGTTACTATTTCCCCTGCACACTCTTCAATCCCCCCAATATGCAATATAAATAGATGGAAGGAGAGCGAACACTGATCCATCCACCATCTCGAGATTTGTGAAGCACTTTGAAGGAGATACATCCATACTCCTTGTTCCAGACTCCACACGGCAGGACTGGACTGGAGCTGCAATGGCTCTCTGGTCTGCACGGCCCGGCACCGACTGGGTTTAATCTGCCCTTCTGGTTATGAAAATGATTCCTTGGGCAGGCAAGCAGCTACAGCACAGTCTGGCTGCTCTTTTTGGTTTCCCCTTAAATTGAGGGATGGGTTCTGAAAGTTAGGCCCAGCTGAAAGTGGTTCAGCTATGCTGTGGAAATGGGACTTTCTGCTTGCAAAGTTTTTGGAGTCTGGAACAAGGAGTATGGATGTATCTCCTTCAAAGTTCTTCGCCAGTCTCGAGATGGTGGATGGATCAGTGTGTTTTCTAGGTCCCAAACTGTCTCTATTTATGTGTTTCATAAAGGGGTGGGTAAGCTGAATTATCCTAGGCGCACCCCCTAGGTAGTCCATTGGCTAAAGTCTGCTCTCTCCCTTGATTGGAGGGGAAAACAGAGTGTCACCATGACGATGCGGTTTATGAGACGGGGAATACCTCCCCTTTGCCTTTTGCACATAATCTATTTTTGATAAGCATATTTTCATGTGTACAATCTTTATGCCAATGACATACATAGATCACATATTTGTTGGAGCACATATTCTTCCAAATCCCATAGCTGTGAGGTCTTGGGTCTGGATTGGACAATTTTTCACACTTTTTATCCGGGACATATCGGTTTTGTCCACAATTTTATACATATGTGCGCATTGTATATGGGCATAATCGTATGAAGTTTTGTGCTTCTGACATGAATACAATTGCTACAAAACCAGAATTTTCACTGTGCTGTCTCAGAACATCGCACAGAGTTCTGGGTCCTTTTAAAATGTGCCCAAAAAAGTTCACATTAACCATACTGTAATTTTACAATTTTTACAAATTCGCACAGTCGTTTGTCAGTCTTTTTAGAAATATGCTTTCTGTGCGTTGACAATACACAAAAATGTCTATCCCCGCCTCCAAAGGTTTCTTGTGGCTCAAGAGCAATCACTGCCTTCTTCCTCTGGCAGAGGCCACTCTTGACTCTTCCAATCTGCATATTCTTTCAGGCAAGGAAGGTTCATAGTCTCCTCCAGGAGCAGCACCAGTGCCCCTCCCCTCTTAATCAACACCTGAATGTGAGTTCCTGGGCCAGAGAGCAGAAGGGCGGTGCCTTGCTCAGTGGGGAATGTGCTTTGTAGTTTTGTGAGTCAGGCTACTTTAAGTCAGTTTTGTTACATTTTTCTTTGAAAATAAAACTTTTTAAAACGGGCAACTCTAATTCCAGTCTCTAAATCATGGAGATTGTATAGTTACAACCTATATTACTATTGATACCAGGTCACTTAATTTCCAGCCATTTGATTTCAATTGCATAAGTTTAAGCTTCTGATGCAATAAATGAGAGCTGTCATACAGGTGGCCGTTGGTATTGCGCCAATTTTTGACAGATTTTCACAGGCAAGCACACTTTTGACTGTGGATATTCTGATGATAGATTCCACTTTTCCTGACATTATGGGTTTATATTGATTGCTCAAGTGAAGTGGCGGGTAACACCCAGCAAAGGTATTGGGTGTTTTGTGGTGTTTTGATCCGGTAATCTGTATTTTCAGGAACCAAGAAAAAGGGATTTAAGAGCAATTTCTGGGTTTCTTGCAATAAAGCACTGCCTTTCATGCAGTTTCCATTTTTCCTTGGTAGGCAGCCCAGTGACAGGTTTCAGCAGTGTGGTCTCCTTTCACCACTGACAACAAGCAAAGTAGATTGGCAGCCATCTTTTCCGGTTTCAACACTCAATTTTAATAGGTTTGGCGCGCATAGGGCTTTTCCGGCCATTTCGCTGATTCTGGTGCCACCAGCACACAGTTATGCCGCAGGGCAGAGCCTAGTGGGTTAAAACATCCCACAAAGGGAATTGAGACGGGCGCTTAAACTGTGCCCTGCACCAGAGCGTTCGCCAAGAAAAGCGCTCTGGTGTAAATATAGACAATGGCTTTGCTTTCATAATTGAGTATAAAGCAATGTTGGATACCCAAAAGAGACTGCAACTGGTGGATTCAAAAGATGTATCCTCCTTTTGTCGAGCAATCAACAACTTGGTGACCCAATCATCTGCCTAATTAACCACATAGGCGAACAAGGATGGATCGACCATTTCATGAAAGTATACACGGGTGTACCTGGGGAGGAAAGCTATTGCTCGAAACCTTCATGCGATTCTTGGCACTTAGCATTCTCAGCCAAATAAGCTCTCTTATACGTCAGAGTAACAACTCGTGAGCCGCAGGGCCGAACGGCCTGTCAAATGCAGTCCTCAAACTTAACCCCCACCTCTGGGGGCATATATTGCGTCTAGCCTTCAGGAATGTTACATCATCGGCCACTATACCAAAAACCTGGACTCAATCCATCATTGTACCAAATTTTAAAAAGGTACAATGCTGGCTAGCCTTAAGTATAGACCCATAGTGCTACTTGACATCCCAGCAAAAATCTATGCATCTGTAGTGTTGAAAGATCTAACAAACTGGGTGCAGGGTGCGGACATACTAGGTGCGTTTCAAACAGGGTTCAGGAAAGGCGCAGGAACAAATGCAAACTTGTTCATCTTAGGTCTCTTAAACAGCGAGGGCAAGACCCATCTATATGGCGCTTATTGACTTTGAAATGGCATTTGATTAGTATTGATCCAACACGTCTATGGACAAAGCTAAGACAATGGGGATGCCCAGATCTTGATAGCACTCCATGCAGACGCCTCCATCAGAGTGTGATTGAACTCTCAGGGAAAGCTATATTCTCCTATCTTTATAACGCGTGGCCTGAAACAGGGTTGCGTTCTGGCCCCTTTGCCATTTGCCTTTTTCAATCAGACCTTGCCGAGATCTTTGAAGGTACATGTAGCTTTTCGCCAAACTTCACCACAGCGCGTCTGGATTACTTGCTTTTTGCCAATGCCAGTGTGCTTTTTATTACACGCCAATCGGATTGCAGCGCAAGCTTGATAACCTGGCCAAATACGCTGAATTCAATCAATTGAGCACTAACGTAATAAAATCACAGATATTGATATTAAGGCCAGGAATGAAGCAAAAATATGCAAGCGTCCATTGGACTATTGGGTGTTTTGCCCCTGGCAAGGGTATCACATTCTTGATATTTGGGATGTAAAATATCTGAACTTCAAAAGAAACTGAGCTCCAAGTTCATCAGCGATCCAAGATCTTCAAGCTGGCAACTCAAGCTTGTGCTGGAAACCGGAAATTTGGCAATTTTTCCCTGATTCCGGTCCTTGAGTTCTACAGGGCAAAGGTTGTTGCATCAATAACTAATGGGAGAGAGAATTGGGGCTTGCCACTTCTGGTGGATTGAGAGGGCCTCTTTTGGAGGAAGGTCTTGCACCTACCAAACGGCAGTAATCCACTATGAGTTGGGGCAGACTTTCATAAAATTTCACCTTTAGCGGAAGCACCTATCATTAATGAAGATAATTTCTGCCAAGCAGGGTCAATCTGGTGGCTATCGAACCAACTGTCGCTTAAGAATTCTTGGGTTGCTTCGAAAGATAAGTTATGCTACTATCTAACCAAACTGAAAAGGAAGCTAAGGGAATGGGACTGGATAGACACAATCAGCAAGGTCAGAACTTTTCATCTGTATGCTGACCTGTTGACGCCAGACCAGCCAGAATTTCCTCAGAATATTTGCGCAGATCCCCTAGTGCACTATGGTAGTCAAAGGTGAGGAGACTACGGCTAAATTTGATAGACACAAATAAAGTTATGGGGGCAAGGAGCAAAGTTCAGGGAGAGCAAAGAGTATGCAGATTTTGTGCTAACTCTGAGGAGTTTGAGACGTTAAGCCTCATATTATTGCACTGTAAATCTCTAGAGGGGAAACAAATGTCATATTTTGGCCACTTAGGCCACCCATACATTCAGATTCATGCCGGTAGAGTATGGCAGTTGATTATGAAGTCTTATGGATGCAACAAATCGATGACTGCCACGATTCATTTTTAAAGAAGTTTTAGATGGATGTGAAAGGACTAATTGTTAGACATAATGGTTAGTTCACTAAAGTTTTAACTCTTTGCGAAACACTTGAATACTTACTGCAATGCATTCTTTTAGTTTAGTTTTTTGCTTTTTTTAAATTTAATTTTTTACAAATGAAATTAATTAGTTTTTTTACTTTAATTGTGTTTGTTGAAGGTTACTTGTTAACCGAATAACAATACATTTATAAAAAATGAGAATCGGGATACTCCGTATCTCTCCAGCACTCCACATAAGGTTGGGGATGCTGGTCTCACCTAATAAAATGTAAGAGATCCTGAGATCCTTTCTATAGTTGGTTAACTATAGTTCTCACAAGGTTAGCCAGAGGAAGTTGGGGCAACCCAGCAACAATAGGCACCTATTGCCAAAAAGGTGTCAAAGAGGATAACTTTTAAAAGACACTATGAAGAGTCTTAAAAATGAAACCCAATTTTCTGAGTGTGGAAAAAGGTTCCCACTCACAGCGGTATAAGGAAAAATAATCCACCAGTAAAATCAAAAAGATCTGGGTTTGACACAGGTCAGGAACATTTATCATTACTATGAAAATCTTACCTAACGCCAGTCCCCGGAGCACCCCTGTATGAGTGTTCCCTTCATTAAACTCGCCGATTGCAGCCGCTCCTCTGGGCGTTTTTTTCTCCTTTCCGGCTTCCTTTCGCTCTGCCTGTGCTACTTGGGAGCCCCAGCGAGCAGCAATCGCCGCCGTCTAACCTTATTGCAGCAATCGAGAAACTTCTGTGTCCCACAGCTTTGGCAGTGGACATACCGCAAAGGGGACTGCAGGTGTCTCGACCCTCTGGCGGCCTGTTCGGGCCTGGTGTCTTTCACCCTTCTGCCGCACACAACATCCTTCCCGCCAGCCCTTCTCCAGCCTGCTCCACGTCTGCCAGTCACGTCCTTTTCTCCAAGCGTGTTTCTCTCCGTTTCCCTGGCGGTTTCCCATTTCATGCACCTGGGGCCTGTTAACTGATTGCTGGTGCACGTCCTTTAGTTATTTTGTCTGACCATAATTAAGCCTATTAGCTTAACGGGCCTGGCTACTGCAATGGTACTCCTCCATTGTCCTCTTCCTTGTCTCAATATCAAAGTGGTGTGAATGAATGAATGAATGGATGGATGGATGTATGGATGTATGCATAACTTCCAGTTGCCTCCGCCTCGTCCCAGTCTTAAAGGGAATGGCCGTGGGACATTTTGTGTGTAAGAAAGAGGTAAAGGCTGGAATGGTGCATAACTCCCAGTTGTTCTTCCTTGTCTTTGATCTGATATTTCTCTGTATTAAGAGGAGGTTAATGTGTGTTTAACCTGGCCAAAAAGGGGTCCTTCTAGTTGATCTTTCCCTTGTTCCAGTATAATAATGGCATTTCAGAGGGTGCTTTTAAAAGGAAGGAAAGGGGAAGGGTTTAGGGTACCCTATAAAGGCTGCTTGGACTGATGGTTCATTGTGAAAAGGGAATGGGGAATACAGTGTCTCACCTAAGGACATCCTCTTGTCCACTCCCGAAGTCTCCTCCACCCCAGGGTGCGGATCCAAGAGCGATGGGCTTTCCTTGGCCACCTGAGCAGAGGATGTTGGGAGATTGGGGGGGTAGGGGGTGGACTTAATGGTAACATTTTATATTATTCCTGTAACTGCATAAGTTGCATAGTTTATTATCAATAGGGTCTGCTTACCTTGATTTACATACTGTCATTCCAAAAGTCTACTAATGTGGTTTTACTCCCCTTGAAATGCATGCTGCTATTCAAAATTTTATAATTATTGTATTTTTGACTTATCATAGTACTTATCTTTTTGAAGTATTCTCTTTGCCTTTGTGTGTGTATATATGTATATCTATCTGTGTGTGTATATGTATACATATATATATCCATTCTTTCTACAATACATCAGTGTAGAAGTGTCTCATTGGGCCATATGTATGCTACCTTTGCACCTTCCTACAGGCCACACTCCCTCCTAAGAAAAGCCTGGCTGCTCTGCCATTGCTACTTACCTTGAGCGGTACAGCCTTATACTAGAAGTTGGAGCTCTGTATTGCCAAGTAGAGAGTCTTTGGGTGGACTTTAGAACAAAAACTCCCTAATGCTGGACACAGGCGGCAAGGTCATGGAGGGTGGAGGTCACGTGGTGGGGTATGGGGAGTAAATCTGCCTACAAGGGGGGTGTGAAGTGAAGGGCCCGGTAGCAACAGCAGCAGCATAAAAGTGACATTCAGGTGTTGGCGTAGTTTCCAAATTGAAATCTTGTGCCTTAGTTGCAATTGCATTTTATGCTAAAAAAGCCTCTGATGGGACCTGCCGTCCCTATGGAAAGATGAATCCCCAATCTGTTGCACCCATTATTATAATTTTTATTTTACTCTGTGGATAAAGCAAGTTACTGTTTAATGTCACAGATGCCCTTAATAACACACACTGTCAGTCATGGTTCAAGAGTTTTTATTAAAATTCTTGAACGGCTGTAAAGGCCGCCCCTCACTCACTAATCGATGCATCCCTATTCCCCAAGTTAGTATCCAATGCTTTTATTTACCCCCTTACTAAGTCCTTTCTCTCTTAAAGATAGCCACCTTCTCCATCTAACCTTCCTCTGGGACTTCTAAGGTTAGTTCTACAGGACTTGTCGGATTGTGCTTTCCACTCACTCGAGAACCAATCTGTCATCTTTCACACACTGATGTTGTTCTTACTAGGTTTCCCGACCACTGTATTCTCATCTTGCTAGTCTCGTTCATCCAACTCGACCACCCCCCCCCCCACTTTGATCTCTCCTTTTGCATCGTCCTCCATTGTCCCTTTCCCATGTATGACTTCATTCTACCCTCCAATATTACGCCCTCCTTTCCAGCTACTCTGTTCCCCCACTTAACTACTAGTCTCCCCTGTCCACTCCAGAACTACTCTCCCCTCTGCGCTGCTACTCTTCCCCTTTCCACCCGCCTTCTGCTCCCTCCCCATTCACTCCTCGTCCATCTTTCACGCATCTTCTGCGCTTCAGTAACACTGAATCACCCTCTTACATGCACCACACAATACTACTTGCTCTCACTAACCAAAATGACCTTTTCTGTAAAACCTCTCCACACTCCTGTCCTCTATCCTTCCCACTTCGGGTGTCTCGGTCTGCCGGCTCCTTCACTTCTGATCTCAACTGAACAACCCAAAACGACTTTCTTCCTGTCTCCTTCTTCGCCCCTCCTCTTGTTTCCTTCTCCCATTTGTCTGCTTCTCTGGGCCAATCTCGCCCTGTCTCTCTCCACCCCCCCCCCCTCCCAGGTCAATGTTACGGGTATCAAAGTGTATAAAAAGGGAGATAATATTGTGCCTGGGTAATGGCTGCCTGCGTTGAAAAATGGCTGTCGCCTTGCACCTCTGGGGTAGAACTTGCTCTGGTTTCCACCCTGGCAGGCCTGCCACCCCAGGCTGAGATGGGTTCCCACATCCTTCTAACTAGGTCAGACTACTGAGCTGGTCGCATTAAATGTCGTTATTTTCAAATAATATGTAATATATAACATTTAAGACTACTTTCTGTATAAATGTGAAATGTTATGGATAGAAATCCATAGAGCAAAAGTTTGAATTGTTTGAACCTGCTGGAGGCGCAATGGATTTCTTCATCTTTTTAAAATGGTGCATCCTTGACATGTTACTGCAATGCAAATATTTTTTGTAACTTATTTAAGCTGTGACCTGTCTTAACTTTGTTTAGACTCCTCTGAAATTCCGATGGTCTATCGATCAAATTGCAACACATAATCCTGTAGACATTGATCCAGAAGATGTTCATCGTCAGACTTTATATTTAAGTCATGCCCAGTAAGTTCACCTCTATCCTTGTTTTATTGAATTAGACCATTTTATTATTGCAATCTATTTGTATGTTTTCCTAACTTGTTTGTAGAGGCTAAGGTTAATGGGCAGTTACTGGCCCTGTATGCCCCCTACGCCAAAGTGATGAGCTATTTTCTGCATCCTCTTCCTTGAAGGAGACGGAAAAATAAATATAAATTGCACCAGTACCCTTAGGTTGAGAAACCTGGGGAGGTATTTAGCTGTGGGTACCACTGAGATCTGTGTATATGAGTACATATGTAAAAGTGTGAGGGTCTAGAAGTAAGAGACGGACACAAAGGTGGCATGTTTATTGTCAAAGACTTGTATTAATAACCGAGAAGGTGGGATTGGAGGAAATTCGAACTAGCCCTGTCATTAAGAGTTGTTTCCCTACCTCAACAAAACTAGCTAACGAAACTGTCCGTGTCAAAAAGTGTGCAGCCCTGTGTCCAAATCCTAACCTATCCCCCACAAGCTCAACTCAACAAAAGGTGCAAAGGGAAAGGTCTGACTGCTTTGTAGTTCACAACAAAAGTTTGTAGAAAAGCAAACAAATGTTACAATTAATTCAAGGGTTTGTCTCCCTTTTCCCAGAGTCTTTCCAGCTTTATCCAACTTAGTATCTGTTTCTTTACTATATGAAAAATAATAGTCTTTATCTTTCCCTGATAGGCCGGCCTCCCAGATCCTGCAAAAAAAGAGAATAGCCTGGTCACCTTGGCCAAGCAGGTTTGAGGGTCCCGGACCCTAGTTTCAGTACCCTTCGCCTTGGTGCCCTCTCCTGCCAAGTCGGGTACGCCACGCTGTTGGCTTCACAGTTCTCTCTCCCAGTATTTGCTCCCACCCAGAGCCTTGTCTTTCTCTTCTGCCAAGGTATTCGTCTCCCTTGTACATGCAGTTTCTATATTATATGTAACATGCAGTATTCTTCCCCAGCCTGGGTCCCAGATCCTTTTCACCTGATGGTTCACAATGTTCTTGTTTAGTCTGTTCCTTCCTCAGCCTTGGTTTACTCTCCTGACAAGGTCTGTGCCGGTCACTGATGTTTGCCCAGTTCGTGTTCCCCTTTTTTGTCGTCTCTGTATGCTTAACTTATGTGGGTGTCAGACCCCCTTTACTGGCTGTTGTACCCCGTATCGTCCTTTAATCCACAGCTTTGGTTTACTCCCATGCCTAGGGCTCTTTATGCCAATTATGTTTGTAAAGTTTGTGTTCCCCTTAGCTACTGGTAGGGGTATGCCTTTGTTGAGTGGGTCCCAGACTCACTTTATTAGGTTACTCTGCCTCTCTGGTTATTGCGTTCCTGCTTTGCTTGGGTCCCCTCTCATTCTCTGGGTCTCCCCAGCCCTGTGACCAGCCATCTGTACGGTCTGAACCGTTGCCCTCTAGCTTGGCAGCTTTCCTGGCTTCTCGGGACTTCACTCGGTCTTTCGCGTCCCTTCCTTGCAGTTATATTTACACACCAGCAGCCTCGGTTACCGTTGAGTCTCCTGCTTCCCCTCCGGTCTGCCTCTTGAGTCGCGAGGCTTCTACGAATGCTTCTGAAGGCGTCCTGCCTTCCTGGACACTGTCTGCAGAGTCTGCATGCTGAGCCTGCGTGGGCCTCGCTGAGTCCTTGGTCCGTGCTGGACCGAAGTTGAAGATCCCATCGTTTTGTTCCCTCTCCTACATCAGGGGACCAATGGAAGCGTCTGGGAGACTTAAACGCGTGTTATCGTTCTGACAAGTGATCATCATCCCTCTTGGTCTCTTCCTCGTCCCAGTGGTTCGCATTGGGGAGGTGCTACTAGCACATTGAAGTAACCAGTAATGGGGGAAGAGGAGGGTTCTTTTGGGTGGGGGGCGCAGGGACACTGCATTCTCCGGGAGTGGTCACTGCTCTCAATGGGGTCCTCCGTCCCTTTCCATGAGATCCTGCCACGGAGTACCACTATCTGGTAGCTGCCTCACCTCCCGGTCCTGCTGGAAAAATGGCCTTCCCCCATCTAAAGCAGTGACGATACCTCAAGAGTCGTCACACAAGCTCCAAAATAAAAAAATAAACCTCACCGCTTGATCACAACAAGTGATACACAAACACCATATTGTTAAAATACTTCATGTGACAGGAAGTTTGACATAAAATTGACACAAAAGATGGACTGAGCAGGTAACTGTGAACATATCGGCCATTTTGGAACGGATAAAATAACAGTTTTAATACGTAACACTTTCAATTTCTTTAACACACCCCCACTAGAATGTTAAAATGTAGATCAAATTTATACAAAATTGTATAAAAAGGAACATACATAGTTCAACATAATCACAAGCTTTGTAAAGTGCCTTGTGCATGCATTTCGCTCAGTGTCTAGTGCAACTTGTGCAAAATACAGCAACATTAAAGTGCATAGTGCTCATTAATTTATAAAATGCTTAATGCATCTGTTTTATTTGTTGTCACATGTATGCTCCGTTTATCTCTTGTGGGTGCGTGCGTTGAATCTCCATGGACTCACCCTAATCATTATCAATGAAATTCCTATGTTAGTGGCCCAATCTCTTCTATTTATGGCTAACCAGTCTCTTTTTTGGAGTTATCAAAGGAAAATATCAGGAAGATATCTGGCAACTGTCCAAGCATAGTGTATACAATGGCTAAAGTCGCTATAACTCCCTGAGCAGTGGCATTGGACAGACCGTAATGCCTGTATATTCATATGTCTATTTAACAGAGAAGACTATCAACTTAGACATTACCGGTTCGATATAGATTAGCAAACTATTCTGAAAACATATATATATATATATATCTCGATCTGTCTGTATGGAAATAACACATTAGTAGTCCCAAATTTGTTGTGTTACTATCTCGCTATCAATAGAAGCTAATGTTCAAAACAGTATTGGTTCATATATGAAAGGCATACTATATCATACAAATCTATCTCTGATTTAGAAAATACAACTTTACACTGTCAAAAGAAATTGCTGTAACAATGCCATAGTTTCTTACTTTAAAAAAAAAAAAAAACCTGTCACATGTCTCTCCATTAAAACAAGATCACCTTAAGTGCATAAAAGAGAAAAAATGGAGACCCCAATAACTGTCCCCACACCAGGCTGCTGCCTCATCCTTATAGATACCGAATAAAAGAGAAACGGAGAGAAATGAAAAGAAAAATTTGAATCTATAGAGAGGCAGAGACCTAGGAAGAGAGGAAATGGGAACCGAGATAGTTACCAATCTCATTGTATATAGGCATGAACATTATCCATCTAAGTTAAAATTAGAAAATGAAAGATGGATTAATAGAAATTGCCCATGGCAAGTCATGTAAAGCAGGAAGTTAAAAAGTAAAAAAATTTGAAAAAAAGTGAACAAAAATTAAGGAACCCAGAGATGAAAAGACAAAAAAGCAGAATATGCATTCACAAAGTCTGAAATTACTGTCCCCAGAAGGTATGTAATTGTTATGTGCATGACTTGTTGAATAAAGAAGACATTGTTCTACACAAGAAAACTGGTTTCCTGGTAATTCTCTGTGGAACGGGGGAGTGCCTCTCACCTGGGCTGTAGAGAAACAGTCTTATGAAATATATGGGTACCAACAAAAAAATGAAATTCTTCCTTAAAGCCACCAATAATGTTCCTTTTTTAATGGTGTTTTTTCATTGAATTTCAAAGGTTTTTTATAACTTTAGGGATTTCATAATGTTTCTGCGCATATGACTGACTAAAACGACCTATTCTTACATATGTAATTTAACATTTGTGGAACTGTGATGAGGGATGGGCTATGCTGGGGTTAACAGGTACTGCTATGAAGAGGAGGTATACCAGGGTTAGGGTTATGAGGGCTTGTGATGAGGTGGGAAGGTGTGAGCATAGTCTGGCATTGTGAATAGGAGTAGATCCGGTGGTAATGAGGGACTGTGACGAAGATGATGGACGCACTGTAATGATGGACGCACTGTGGCAAGGATGAACGATGTAGGCGTAATGGACTGTAATAATGATGCTGGGGCAATAAGGGACTGAGGGGAGGATGAGTAGGAAGCCATGGCAATGAGGACAGATTATCATGCCCGGGGAAGGGTGGGGGGGGGGCTTGTGTGCTTATACTTGTGATATTGCACATTTTCTTTATTCAGATATTTGTGGTAGTTTCACTATGGGAGTTCTTTTGCTTTGCACTATGCCTTTACTTGCACATACATAGTGCCCTATTGTATGCACCTTTTTGTGTATTCATATAGGACATTAACCATCTTCTACTTATTTGTATCCTTTTGATTGTAATATACATTACTAGTGTTCTGCTTATTCAAATGCTTGAAGCATCGTAAGTGTTAAGCTTATGGTTCATTTTTTTTATAAATTAATATCGAGTTTGGCTGAGATTTTGAAGCTTAGACAACTTCATAGTAAGGTGTGCCTAAAATCTCCAATTGAATAGGTTTGTAAACTTTACATTTCCTTTTGAGTTCTCCTTTTAAGAGAAAGTGAAAAATTACTTTTATGAGTGCAAGTTAGAAAGTTTGACAAAAGTCCACCAATGGTAGGACTTGTGAAAACGTGCACTTGGGTCCAGGGCTCCAACTCTTAGTATAGGCCTGAACCAAACAAGTATGTTAGTAGCAATGTCTGAGCAGCCATGCCTAATCTAAGTAGGGAGAACAGGGCTGTAGGTGGTACAAAGAGCTTCGGGTATACACATAGGCCTAAAGAAACACTGACCCACTAAATATATATAGAAATATTGGTTTATTTTACATATACACTAAGCTAAAGTTAAGTACTATGTTGGAACAGTTTTTCTAAAGTCCAACTAAGGACTTTATAAAACCTTACATGAGGCTCCACTCTTGGTATAAGGCTGTACCACCTGAATATATTTGGTAGCGTAGATCGAGCAGCCATGCTTACCTTGGGAGCAAGAGAGATGTAGATGAGTTCAAAGAAATTGAAGCATAGATATGGTACAAAGAAACACTATATATTGTAAACCTAATGATTTATTATGAATACATGTAGGTAAAGACAAATCTTTGGAAAGGTAAGTAATGTTACAGATTATATAGGCACAATCGTAAAAACCAATTCAATACATATGTTATACAATATAAAGTATAATTTTGTTAAGAATATCAATAAGCAGTTCAATGTGGGTTGAGCATTAAAGGGGACAATGTTATTGTCTCAAAAGATGGGCCATAATATATATATACAAAATATTTTTAAAACTAGTTCCTATGTAAAATTTTGAGCATATGAGGCTCAAAGTCAAAAATGTCAAGCACTAGGAGGCATGCATTTTGTGAAATTAATGAGCCTCCTGTGCTTGTGATGTGCTCTGCTCTTAAAGCCAAAATGAAGTGAGAGCCCCCTAATGGGAGCTTTTGCTTATTACAGCCGGAGAGCAGAGAATGCTCTCGGGCTCTTTCCTGCCTTGCTGGTGAGTGCTTCTTTGGTTTACTGCTTTCCCGTGCTCCCCTCAGCTGGGGAAGCCCTTGAAACTTAAAGCGAAAATCCAGGCAATTATAAATGCAACAGAATTGTATTTATGATTGCAGTGTCTCGGGAGACTTCAACATAGCCACAGCAATCATAAAAACGTTATTTTAATTGCAGGCACTTTCGTTTCAAGTCTCCCAGTCTCTCCTGGCTCGAAACCAAAGTGCCTGCAATTGCATTTACAACAATGGGGAAGCCGGGAGACTTAAAGAGAAAGTCCAGGCAATTCTGAATACTTTGTCGGCCGCCGGCAGAGTATTCATAATTGCCTCGACTTTCGTTTATTTCAGTTTCACGTGCTCGGGGAAACTAGAAAAGAAAGTCTCAGCAATTATGAAAACTCTGGCGGCGGCTGGCAAAGTATTTATAATTGCTGTGCCTTTTCATTTTACGTTTTCTGTGCTTCCAAGGCTTGGGGAGCACAGAAAATGTAAAATGAAAGCCAAGGCAATTGTAAACACTGTGGCAGCCTCCTCTCCATGTTAAGCTCTGCTCTCTGGCAGCAGTAAGCAAAAGCTCCCAGTAGGGGGCTTTTGCTTGATTATTGCCGCCAGAGCAGAGCTTTACATGAACAGAGGAGTCTGCTTCATTACACACAATGGATGCCCCCATGTCAAAACCTTTCTCCTCATTTCCTCAAAATTTATATAGGAACTTTCTTTAAAAATATTTTTTATACATTTTTTTTCTTTTGGCCCATCTTTTGAGACCATCAAATTTTTGAGTGAACTTCCCCTTTAAGCAACTCTTGGTGGGTAAACCCACAGTAGGTAGACTTTTAGAATCGAATAAGTAATTCAAGGGCAGCTACTGGTCCTAACCAAGTATTATTCAGATCCAGAATCACTTGATTAGACCAATACTGTTACAAGTATTTTTTGCAACATATGTAACTTTCTTCTATTATGAATGGGTACAGTTTCACCACAAGTATTACTTTTAAGAACACAGTTCAGAGCTAGTAAGGGAACTAACTCCTATACTTTCTAGAGTGGCATTAGGCTAATCGGGGATAAATATGAACACAGTAAACCATTTTAGAAGTGCACTAAAGTAGTTAATGGAAAGCATAACCCAGTGTTATAGTTTAAGAAGAGCAACAGCTATTCAAGGTCAGTATAACCTATTGGCATATAAACGTTTACACTATTACTAATACAGGAATAGGCAGTTTAACCAAGTATACTTTTCAGAAGTGTAGGTTAAAATTCGGTTAAGTAAGATCTCTAGCAGGCAATCTGCAGTTTAAGGTAACGACTTATATGCTTTTTAGAGGGGCAGAATGCAACTCTTAAGACAAGTAAGAACTTAAAGACTGTTTTAGAAATGCTCTAAAGCAGATCAGGGGGAGCAAAACCCAATAGTACACTTTAAGAAGAGCACACAAGTATTAAAGGTAGGTAAACCATTGGTATGCTTTTACACACATTCCTTTTTAGAAAGGATTAAATAGTACCAACACATTACTTTTCAAAAGTGCAAAAACACAATTTAAAGTAAGTTATATACTTTTTAAAGGAGCTAAAAGCAACTTAAAGGCAAGTTTTAACATAAGGATGCTTTGTAACTTATTCCAGAGATAGTTACCCCACTAACATCTTTAGCAAGAACATACTTTTCAGACTTATCATATCAGAAGCCTTATCTTTTAGAGTCTTTCCCTATTCTCAAGCATTCGTTTTCTGAGGCAGAAAAGGGACTCCAGTGGTGTAAGAGCCAGCTGAAGGCAGGTCCTGATAGGGTTCAGATGCAGGAAAGTCTGGGTTCCAGAGAATATCTCTGCAAACATTAACTTGAGTTAGTTGAAAGTGTTCAGGGACTTCACAGAAGGCTCCCTATAGGCATTCCAGAGTTGAAAATGGGCGAATGGTATGGGCAAACTCCCAAACACACGAATCACCCACTCAGCCACACAGGATCGACCAGACTTGAGGTAAGTATTAACCAAGCCAACAAATTACCTCAGCTAAGAAGAAGAGCTGGGAGATGGTTGTCTTCCTGAAGCAGCAGCACAGGACCCGGTCCTTGGATTCTTGTTCTGGAGACTGAAGAAATGGACACTGAAGGGAAACTGGCAGTAGCAGTCGACATGAGAGGCTTCCAACAAAGGATTCTTCAAGGCTTCTAACAGCTCTGCCGATTTGGTGCCCTTTTACAGGTACCTTATGAAGAACGAATATCGCTGGTCGGATTCTCGTCACTCTCTCGTTCCTGCACTCTTCTGAGGGGACTTCAGGTATTCAAATCGTGTCTCTGGAGCGCCAGCAGTAGTCCACCAATGTTTTGTCAGGAATATGACTTGGGAAGACCATGCACCGCACACTGGCTCAAGGTCCCTGGGTATTGGCAGTTTGCAGCCTGCAAGGTCGCAGCTCGTCGAGGGATGGCTCAAAATTGATTGATTGATTGATGCAGATCTTCTTGATACTAGTTGGTCTCACCAGCCTCTTGGCAGGAGCCGCCGTTCATGGAACTGCCAGGTCGCTTGGAAGGAAGAGTTAATACAGGCTCTGGTTACAACACAAGCTCTCCCGTCGCTGGAATCATTACAGCCGTCTTTTTCTTTAATCTTCATCTTCCTCTTTGGATTTGGTTCCAGTGTTTGACTTGTCTGGAGCTTCCAGGATCGGACTATTTATCAGGAACTACAGCATAACATATGCAAACTACCTGCAGTTTACGGAACGGGGTGGCTGGCTGTTCAATCAGGACAGCCAGCCCCCCCAGAGGAAACTGTTTCCTTTGAGGCAAGCTAGAAGACAAAGGGCTGCAGAGTTTTGGACTCCTCCTTGTTTTCAGCCTTTGCAGACATTCTGGAGCATCAGTAGGAGAAACAAAGGCTTCCCGCCAAAGACAAAACGTCAGGGTACCTTTCATGCCTAGGATGGCAAAAGACCCAAGAAACGACAAGCAAATGAAAAATGGCAAAAAAGGAGCCCACCATTCCGAATGGCGACCCTGTGCATTGTTGAGCTCACCAAGTTCTGAGTGGATTCTGCCTCGCAAAGACGTTGCACTGCAAAAGAGTCAGCGGTCTCCTGGTATTCACGGGCTGCAGCTCTGGAAAGGCACAGCACCTCAGGAGATGGCTCAATTTGTAATTTGTCTCGGGGCTGGTTGGTCCCACCAGCCAATGGGAAGGAGTTGTCCTCTTCCGAACTCTGTCAATGAGAAAATGGAGTCAGGACAGCAGTGGTCGCTTCACGGGTACTGGAAATGTCTGCAGGTATATCTTCAGCTTGCGATCTTCTGTCCCAGTTGTCGACTTGCCTTTCACCTCAGGAACCTCACCTTTTATTCGGTTTTACCACACTCCTCTGCAAACTCTCAGCATTTTACAGAACGGACGGGTGGCTGTCTAATCAGAACAGCCAGCCCACCAGTGGGAACTGGTTTCATTCAGGCACTCTGGCAGGGGAGTCAAAAAAACCTCTCCCACTTCCTGCCTCTGCAGACACAGTGGAGCCTAGGTGCGGACACGCAAGGTTTCCCTCCAAAGGCAAACACGTGCGCACACACACGCACACATAGACGCACAGACGTGCGTCTGCGGTAAAATAATTGAACAATAGTTTGTAGAACACGTCCTCTGCCACCTGCCATAACTGTAGGGTTGTCCCTGTGACTAGAAAGTCACAGGAGCACAGAGAAGGGCGATACTAGGTATCTCCTTAGCACTCCACATAAGGTGGTGTGTGCTAATCTTGCAAAGTATAACGTTTTAGGCGGGATACTAAGTATCCCTCTCCTTAAGAACAGTAGTTAAAGGAATGGTTCAGTAAATTTTTTTTATTGCCCCTACGATTTTTAGAAAAATTTCCATTGGACCTTACCCGTGTTTTCATCCATTAAACGCATGCGAAAACAGGCATCAGGGAGCTGCCATTTTGTGATAATCCTATCACTTGCCGCATCGTCCTGGCTGACCTGCTTTTGCGGCACTAAATGATATCCCCCGCCCCTGAGCCTGACATTATCAAAACATTCATATTCCCCACCTCTCTCCGTGACGTTACTGTGCTGCGTAGGCAAACGCGCTCAGTCGTCTTCTATGCGACTTCACACAGAACCCGGAAACCAACACAGATCAACTCGCAACACAGCGTGCCACAATTCGGAATATGAAACTGTACTTTCAAATCAAACCGCAACACGGTACATTTGGTAAAGTACATTTATTTGACATTAAATGTTTATAGAATATTCAGCAATTTCCATATTAACTCGGAATGCCATTTATTTTCTTCCATCTCTATCCGCAAAAACTGTTCCGTTTTATCGTGAGTCACACGCTGTTCCTTAATGGTACACAGGGTGTTGGTTTTCGTTAAAAGAAGCACTTTGGTCGCACGGTGAACCACAAGGCTGTTCCATCAACTAGGCACTAGGCCAGCGTAAAGGTTGATATGTTGCTTCTAGCCGCTACTACCGCGGAAGGGCATATTGGGCCCTTGGCGATCGTCCCATAAGATCGTCAAAGTGGTGCCGTTGTTGACAAGAAGCTGCAGCTGGTGGTTGAAGAAGCCGTCTGCCGGGGTCTGAAACTGGTGGCAGTAGCAGTAGGGTCGGATATACCTGTTTTGAAAACATAAAAATTATAATTAGTCTCGCCAGCCGATCTTTATTAATATTATTCATTATTTCTTTCGGCCGATCTGAAACTATTTGCTTGCAAGGATAGTGCAATGGAGTATGTTCAGCTCTAAAATCAATGCGAAAAGTAACAAAATAAATCGAGGTTAGCACACAATGAGAAACAACTGTTTGTCTAAATGCGTGTGGAATGTGGACCTGCATGCCCGTGTGCCCGCTACAAGGACGATCCCACAAACGTTTTCCTAGCTCTTCATTCATTCATTTATTCATGCATCCATTCATTAATTCTTCATTCCGGTATAAAAGTGTCTAAAGAGTTACTTACATTATATTTGCAATTTCCATTGTGGTTCTGCGTAATGCAGTCCTTAAATCCAACTGTGCTCTTGACAACGATTTTTCGTATACTGAACTAACATGAAACTCGGTCTAGTTTCAGAATGTTCTGCCTTATTGTCTCTTGCGTTATTGCACCCCCCCTTCAACCCTCCCTTCAAATGAAGTTTTTTCGGCATGGTCCCTGTCTCTCAAGGTCAAAATACAATAGACCCTTATACTGCCAGTGCGAGTTGTGGGCCTCTTCAGGCCGCGAGCTGAAAATCAAAGCCGCTGACCTTCACTAGAAATAAGCATACATTCTTTCTTTGCATCCCGTAGTAAAGCCATCTGTGAGAACTCCATCTATGTACTGCTCCTCAACGTGCAAATGCGAACTGGCTTCTCTCCCATCTGCAACGGCTCGCTTGGCGCGTTCTAAGGCCCCCAATTTTGTCCTCGTCTGCGAGCTTTGCAGCCCCAAAGAACCATAACTATGTAGACATTTAATTTTTAGGGAAGGTCCGGGAAAGTATAAAGTACCCGAGGAGTTGAGTTGAAAGTGAGGTTTGTTTTATTATTTGCAATACGCAAGCCTCCCCTTGGTTAACAGTGCGCAGCATTTACATGAGATTGCGAAAATTAGTTACATCAACAAAAATATATATATATACACATATAGACAAGGTCAGCCATATGAGGTGAATAGAGAGAGAATTCAAAGATGACACCCAGGATGTTCGCCACCCAAGATGGTGAAGGTAGGGGTTAGGGTTAGCATACTTTGTATTTACACTGTACAATAACATTTATTTACAAAAAGACAATCGTATTACAATTATTTACACAGGGATTTGTACTTCACAACCAGCTCTCCTTTGGGTGGACATGGCACAGTTGCAATGTTTGGTGGCAATGGATCAGTGCTCTGCACAGAAACTTTCAAAATTCCATATCTGTGCTTCTCTAATACAGCAACAATAAGGCTTTTGACAAAGTCTAACTCCATTTCCTCATAGACTGGTTTGATCATCCATTGCTTGCTTCTTCTTGAAAAGGCCCTAGTGTAGCGAGGCATCCTTACATTACCCGTAGTCCTAGATTGTTCACGGCTGAGATTCTCGTTATGGGCCAAGACGGCAAGTAGAGTCCTATGTCTCATGCCCTTTATGTTGAAATGCAAGCGCTTTGGCCTGTACTTTAGGCACATATTGTGGAACATCTCCAAACCTCCTGTGTGACAGAATTTTGTCAGTCCACTCAAATTTCTTGATAGAGTTTTATCGAAAACAATCTTCTCAATGGCTTTGTGTGTCGGTGAAGATGGAATCAACCACTTCTTCTTCCGTGCCTCCACTGGGGACAAAGGGCCATATTCACATTGGTGGAAATATAGGTTTTCTGACCAGCAGTGCACGTTGGTACAGTGGCGCATCAGTGACCGCCATTTTTCAAGTAGTAGTTCCACTGACCCTTCACGTTTTGGAGCTCCACCAAAGATGGTTGCTGATAGACTGGGACCACTCTGAAATACTTTCCAAACCTTTTTTTTCCCCTTCAGCCGAGATTTTCTTATTGATTGATTTAGCAAGATGCCATACGTCAAATTGATGTTTAATATGTGGGAACTGCTCTCTTTGTCTTGGCAATTGAAACGTGTCTGTCCGTGGCTATGAGGTCGATGTGCATTCCTCTCGATTGTAGATATTCCACTGATTTTATTAATCCTAGTTTCTCCATGGCCACTGAGGATGTACATTGTGTTACCTGCAAGACCACCAAACTCACAATTTTCTTACTATCCATGTCCTGAAAGTGGTAGGTGCAGTACTTGGCAGAAAATCCAGGGCTGTCGCACTGTCCATCGCCGGCTAGCCTGAATCGTTTGCCTTCGAATGTACTTACTAGAGACAATTGTTAAATTTTCCAAGCATCACTAATGGCCGGAAACAGATAATCATGTTGGTCTTTGTAGTACTGCGTTTTTTTAAATGAAATGGAGTCCCACAAACTGAAAGAAAGACTCTAACTTTCTAAAACTGGACCCACTAAAAAGTGATGCAGCTGCACACAGTAGATTGCCTGCTGGCAGTTTCCCCAGCATCAGTTGTGCAGACCATGAGAACGTATGATTTAATCTACAGGCGGCATTTATTTTGACGTTACTGCCTTTTTTTTGACACGTGACATGAATCGATGGCTTCCCACATACTTTCCCTCTAACGGAATGCCCACATTTCAGCATACTTATAATATTCATCAAACAACTGTCGAATACTATGTATTTGCCCTCTTTCATTAGACTGTCATCCGGCGTCAAAGTTGTTTCGGCCTGTGACGTTGAGGACATATCACCACATTTAAAAGAAATGTCGCTGCTATCAAGTTCTGATGCGTTGGTGAATGCTGCTACTGGTTCATTCTGTCATTTCAACATCTGCTACTTCAACATTGATGGGAGAACACAACAATGTCGACAGCTTTTTTTGGTGGCAATTTTTTGGCGGGTGTAGATTGTGTGAATTGATCTGCGACTACTTCAGAGCTATCTTCAATACATCCAGTATCATGTTGTGGTGGTGCGGTCGCACTGTAGCAATGGTCTAATACAACTTTGCTGGATTCTCCGGACACATTCATTTCATGTTCTGGCCATTGGACATGAGCATCTCGAGTCTCAACACGCGGCGTCTGAATTAATAGTTCCTCCATAGTGTAAATGGTCTGGCAAGCAACATCTCTCATTCGCTTCACTGTCTGTGTATGTATAGTTCGGATACCCACGGGTAAATAGAGGATAGATTGGAAAAGGGATGTTCAGTTTAAACACATGATAAAGTATAGTACAATTGACTGGTAAAAAACATAATATAGTCCCAGCACAAAAACATTTCTAAAGTTATGAACTGTTTGTAACTAACCTTATTTTTGTTTCTTTTCTTTGCAACTTTTTTGACTCGACCTTCAATATCTGCACGCTGTTGCTCCAATTCGTATCCGCATGTCTCCCCTTCCTCTTGCGCTGCAACGGCTATATTTTCTGTATCCGCATAGACAGCACGGAATGAGGCTCCATCGACTCCCGAAACATAGTATTTTCATTACTGTGTATTAAAATATTATTAGCATAAAACACACGTGAGGACGAACACACAGGTACATCTCAATAGCCAAACACGATTTAAACATTGTGTGGAACAATCAAATGACAAGTATTCGAGCTCCGATGACCTAGTTCGATGGAGCTGTCAGAATCCATACCTCTGGCTCTGCATGGACTGCCCCGAATGATTGTATTGAAGAGGAGGTATCAGCAACTCCCTGAACACAGTACTTGTGTTTAGTATGGTTTTCAATATTTTAAACATAACACACACTTGGGGTCGACGGCATAGGTAGGTCTAAAGAGATAACCACAAATGTTGCATTGTCTAAAAGAATCAAGGAATATTTAAATATGATCAGATTTAATAGACTTATTTCTCCGATTTCTTTACATCTGCATCCTCTAAATGGGATCTTGTGATTGTAGTGGAAGCTCCATCGTCTCCCTGAAACACCGAACTTGCGTTAATAGGGAATAAAGTATAGAAAATGTGATCATGTTATATGATCACACTCGATGGAGCTGTCAGTATCCATACCTCGTGCTGCTGAAGAATATCTATGGATGTTGTAAATGTGGTGCGCACTTCCGAAAGCTGTTGTGCCGATTCGTATCCGCATGGTCCCGCTTCCCCTGGAATTACTTGAATGTCAGGCCCCGCATCAAGTGCGTGGGTTGACGCTTCAACAACTGCTTGAAACATAGTATTTGCATTATTAAGGATTACAATATTGAAAACATAACACTAGCTTGGGGTCGACCGCACAGGTACATATCAATGGCTAACCACGAATGAAACATGGTGTAAAACAACCAAACGACAAGTGTTTCAGTCCTGATGATCACGTCGTTGGAGCTGTCGGTATCCATACCTCGTGCTGCTGAAGAACATCTGGGGCTGTTGTCAATGTGTAGGACGCTTCAGCATCTTCCTGAAAGACAGTACTTGCATTAGTATGGATAACACTAATTATAACTGAAAACAAACCCCAGGGGACGACAACGAAGGTGTATATCAATTGGAAAGCACTAACCAAACAATTGGTAAAATAATCACATGATACATAAAAACTATTACTTGACATGGATAAAACAAGTCTGTAGCGGAATAGCCAAGTATGATTACCTGATAAGCGCTAGAAGTGGTTGATAACTGCGGGCACGTCACGGATGTAGAATGTTCTTGCTTCAGATTCAGTGGATAGTCAAGCAGTTGTAAAGGTAAATTATTGTTTGATAATGAAATGCAAATATTAAAAAATTGCCATGTAAACCGACAGAATACTTGATAATAATGCTATTGAAAATGCGCAGTATGGTACAGTTCCCTGTGCCCATAAATAGATTTCCTTTGGGGTTTATAAAATGAAATATAATTTATTGATAAATGTCATTATTCAAAAAGCTATACACTCATATCAATATCGAAAGTATTTCAAGGGAGTACTACAAGGGACACAACACCTTTCAATTAATCCATTTGGCTACCTACACACTACTGCAAGGCCTAAAGCTAAATCCGGACACTTGACTCACCAGTGGCGGAATGTGGACGAATAGAGTTGGAATATTGTTTGCGAGCAATTTACGTCTCATTCGCCGTTTATTCTTCTTTGTTACCCAAGATGTGGCGTACATGTTCGAGGAAAAGTGCCGGCTGCAGATGCGGTATCGATCACCCCTCTTGTCCTCTAAGACTTGTTGGACTCTACTTTCCAGCTCATCCAGTGGATATCCGCAATGTCTGACCCATTTTCTTATTCGATCAACAGTTTTCGGGAATACATGCATTGTAGTGCCTTCAGATTTAGCATGGGTCTTCGAAGGGCAACCGCTAATCGAATAGGCAGGCATTGTTGAAAATTCTGAAAAGTAAATATCAAGATTATTATAAAACATTGATGAATAAAAATGTCATAAAGTAAATGAACCATACCATGTTCAATGCAAGGTTTCTTTTGGTCGCCGGAACTATACCAGTTCATCATGTGCGGCTTAGTATTTGCATAAATTACAGACATTTTTTAAATGATGTGACTAAACTCTGAACATGTGACTCATCCCTTGGATGTTCTGTCTTGCACGAAAAGGAAACATGCTTACATTATAGACTGGACCCCCGAAGGATGCAATTCGATGACAATTGACACAGATGAAAATAAATGGATCTATTGATAGCATAACAATTGAAACTCAAGTCAATAGCATTAAGACCAATGACCATAGCACTATTGGGTACTATAATTGCAAATAGATAGAAATGTAAAAATGACCGAAATATGACTAGGATACATGGCCTTACCTTGACCAACAAACAGTTGGATTCAGCAGGCCGAGCAGTATGTTGCAGAACAGGTAGATGGCCACAGGTAGCACACTGACGAGTTTGCTCGAAGCGATCACAGATAGCACGACGACGAGCAGATTATCATAGATCTCAGTGATTCTCCGGTAGAAGGTTCAGGAGTTGACTTGCAAAGCACAAAGATGTTCTCATGAGACACATCAAGTGGTTTATAAAGTATTAGAAACAGGGTGTGTTTGTGAATGAATGACGTGTGTATGTCGTGGTATTATGTGGTTTGCAGGGGGGCGGCCTGCCTGGAGACACGGGGTCTGAGGAGGCCATGTGAGCGATGGCCCCTGGGCGTGGGATACCTTTTGAAGTGTACATGCTGTTTGGCACCTTGGCCGTTTGCGCCTGTGACAGCCCCTCATGCCAGCGCTCATCCCAGGGTACGAACCGCCTTTGATAGAGGGGGGTGGGATGGATGGGCTGGTGGGCATGCAGGCAAGTGTGTGGGAGCGAGGGGCCATCAGGCCCCTCTCCTTTACTTCAGTAGAATCTCGGACCAAGTGCCTCCAGTAGTGAGTTCGCCCCTTGCCCTTATGTTGTGATAACTTTGGTTGACATTCGTGTAGATGGGACCACTGAGCAGGACACGGCATCCATTTTTGTACCCCCTTTCCACTCCATCTTGGTGACCAGGCATCACTGCGCCGAGCACATGGCCCCCACCCTCGTTCCCACTCTGATTGGAAAACTCCAGAGGTATTTGCAACAGCTAATAAATGTAACGCATCACTCTTCTCTGAGATTACTGTCCTGCATGTGAATCAGCCTGAACTAAGCACATAGCTCGTTCATCTCCACAAACGTGTCCTTGCCCACGCACCCTCGCCAGGGGAGACTTGCTGCCATTCTGACCCTGTGTCCCTGCAAGGTATTCTCTTCATGTGCCAGACCACTGACCACGCCATGATGCCCACCTAGCAGATCCCCAACTATCATTAGACCCCTACTGCAGTATATCGTTGCCTATCAATAACAAATTCCATATACCGGAGATTCTTGTGAGCGCAGACCCACACTTCAAACAGTGTATTATAGTGGTCAAGACCCTTAACCTAAGGCCTGTATAATCCAATGTTGATTGATAGTATAGATGTGACTTTTATAGAGAAATAACAGACTGAAAGACTTTGAACAAGTGTTATTTAGTGCATGCATTATTGAGAATATATTATGTTAGCTTAGATAGTGACCACCCTGCTTCACAGCGACCTGACCTTCACCCATTCGGAGCACAGATGTTTGACGTCTATCCTTGAATGGAGACACACTTGATTCATTTAAAAAATCGAAACAACCGTTGTTAAAATATATGTGGCGTTTTATTTTGTATCTTATTTTGAGGGCACAAAAATACAAGACTTTACACATTGTACAGGTCAGGTTGCAGCACAGCGAGAGAAAATCCCCTGTACTGACCGCTGTCACTCGGGAACGTTTCTCTTATGGAACGAACGGCACAGGCGGGTATTACTCTTCGAACGCGGTGTCCAAGCCTCCCATGAAGCCACCATGCAAAGGAACGATAGGCCACCAGCCGGTACCACCTGTGAAAAAGAATGATACAAACTGTTTTTAAATGAACAAGATAAGTTTAATAAACGTTTGTTGTCAATGACAATTCTTGTAACTAATGGCATTCTACTCGGACAAATGATATCTAGACACTGCACACTATTGAACGACTTTCATGCGTTACAATGATATGTACATGTAATTTTGGATATAGTAGAAGACCATGAAATGGGAGTGGCATGACAAGCAGAGTATACTTACTCGTTACTCGGATTACGAGGACGAATAGTTGCGCGAAGTTCGTGCATAAGCACCATCATTATCCTCAACACGGACCGTGTGAGGCAGGCTGCACGGAAGTCTGACAGCTCGGTGATGCATTGCGGTCGTGGCTCGCCTTCCGAAATGTAGGCCAGGCATCCCGAGTTTTCACAGCAGCAGCAGTTCTCGTCCTCGGTTGGCATTAGCTCGCACCGATTGCATGTGCACCAGGTGGAAACACCGTCCATGCGACTAGGTCCAGGCTCTTCAGCTGTTGAATCGTCCTCCCATCTGCTGTCCGAAGCCCCATCGTTTTCGCGTGTTTCCCTTTCCAGTAGTTCCTCCTCGGTATACTCGGGCTCGTACATGTAGGGCATTATTGTAGCCATTGGGCCTCATTACGACCCAGGCGGTAAGGGTTTTACGGCGGCGTAAACAGCGCCGACCCTTACCGCCTGATTCCGAGGTCCCTTAGCGCCATGGAGGATTTAACACCTGCTTTAAGCAGGTGTTAAAATCCATGGCGCTAAGGGACCTTGTTGTTAATTACGCCACCGTAATTTACGGTGGCGTAATTAACGCCTTCCCCACTCCCATTATGCCCTATGGGGCAAAAATGGGAATGGGGAAGGGTAAATGGGGATTGGGGACTTACCGCCCCGCCAACCTCGGAATGGGGCGGTAAGTCCGCCAACCACCATGGCGTGGTGGCGGACTTACCAAACGTAGTTTACGCCATGGTGGTAAAGGTACGACCCAGGCGGTAACTTACCGCCTGGGTCGTAATGAGGCCCATTGTGTGATAAACAAACTAAAATAATTTATAGCGGTGGTACTGGTCTCTGTTCACACGGGCTACAAGCAACAAAGGTAGCTGACCAGAGCACAGAAACGAGTCACAGAATACTCAAAGTAACAGAGAGGAATGGAATCGAAAATCTGCTGCTGTGCATTGTGAAACGGTCTGTTTATACTTATTGAGGAAAGAGGCGTCCTGCCATTTCCATGGCGACACGTCATTAGCTGAAGCGCAGCGAATGTTGACACGAGACGTGCTTTGGCGTTGTGAAATGGGCGGTACGCGTCTGCTGATGACAGGCTCAGTGGCGGGGGATATGATTTAGTGCCGCAAAAGCAGGTCAGCCAGGGCGATGGGAAATGATAGGATTATCACAAAATGGCAGGTCCCTGATGCCTGTTTTCACGTGCGTTTAATGGACGAAAACTCGGGTAAGGTCCATGCGGAAATCTTTCTAAAATCAAGCGCTTTAGGCTTAAAAACACATGGCCGACCCGTAGGGGCAATAAAACATTTTTACCCAACCATTCCTTTAAGGATAGTGAAGTAATCTCAAAGGTTTCCCAGCAACACTGCACATAAAATGGGAGCTACAACAGGGGAAAAGTCTCCCCTCTTTCAGGCTAGAAAGAAAAAATGTCCCTAAGTCAAGCAAAATGTACAGGAGATCTCTCGCTAGGAGAGGGGGATGAAGCATAAAAATGATAAATCGCCATAATAAAAGGCACGCAAACCCTGGCTGTAAGGCTAATCCAGGGGCTAGAGAGCCCGCAAATAGCCTAGAGCAGAGAGGAGGGGTCCTAAAAGAGAAACTCTGATAATATGGAAAGTCAAGAGAACACTGAATTAAGAAATGTAAGATCCATGCTACCCAGGAGTGGAGAACCTTGACTGAGGAAGGTTGGGCCCCAGAATACGTCAGTCTTGGGGAGAGATGCGAAACAAGCCACTGGATGAAAGCTTCAATGAATAAGGATTTAGTGACTGTTTGTTTTTTTTCTGAAGGAAATATTTATATGAACTAACTTTTCTTTGTGAGAACTGTTTTACACAACCCTTACAAGGAACCATGTCCTCTGACAAATTTTTACGAGAAAGAGTCTGAACGAAGTTTGTCAGGTGGGAAGTGTTGATCGACCTGAGGGTGAAAACCTGCTTCTTTTATTTTGTTTGTTTTGGTGTAGTGGTAGGGCAAGTTAGTTGGACAGGTTAGGACGGAGGACTGTTTTTGGTTATTCTGGTATTGGGTGAGCACCTTAGTTTTTAGTTTTCTAGGGAGTTAATCCCCTCTTTGCAGTAGGGAAAGTGAGGCATTTTCTTTCATTTAAATAAACTTGAAGTTGCATGATGTCCTCTGGCTCGAGTCCTACCTCTGGCTTGCCATGAGTCAAAGCAGACCTCCAAATTTCAATAGTGAATATTTGAAGGTTCTGCAGTCCCACTTTATGGGACAGCTAAATGTTTTTATTTTCCTGTTGAATTACTTGGCTCTTATTAATTGTAGTCATAGGGTCTACTGAAGGCCTCCTGCCAGAGCAGAATCTTTTGATGTGCTGTCATATGGTACCCTAAATGGCTCCTATGGCAAGAGTGCTTTTAAACATCACATTTTGGCCTGAATCTATCACCCTACGATGGTGTTGTGGAGTAAGCGGGTGACGACTGTAATTTATTTTTGCTTCACTTGGATGCATGAGGACTGAATATATTGGCAGTTAAATGTATGTATGACTCCCAGCCATTTTGTGTCTTGCCATCCCTTTTGTTAGGATAGTTTTTCTAAAGTCCTCCCAGGGCGTTATAAAACTATACCTTCAGTAATACAGGAACCCCAGCTCTTAAACTGTACCACCCGAGATATTTGGTAGCAATGACTGAGCAGCCTGTGTGTGTGTGTGGCGAAATAATCACTTATACACAATAAAAATAACGTGTTTCTTTATTAAATAAATACACAGGCAAAGAGACTTCTTTAGAAAGGCAAGTACTATTATCATCCATAAACAAAATCATACAAACCAACACAATACTTAGGGTATGCAAACGAAAGTATAAACCTTTATTCCAAAGAGCAGTGTGCAATTTAAGGTGAGTAAAACCTAATGATATATTTAGAATGTCAACATTAGTAGACTTTTTAGAATGGGACCCTGTAATTCAAGGGAGCAGATCCTAATGGTAATAACCTATAGTGTTATTCTGTTTCAGGAATACTATAGTTATACCAACAATGTTACAAGTATACCTGGCCTCTTGCCTACATTAATCTGTTTTATTCTTTCAGAATCGATACACTTGCACACAAATTACTTTCTGCAACACAGTTTAAAGGTAGGTAAGTAAATAACTTGTTTTCAGAGGGGCAGTCTGCTACTCACTGATAAATAGGAACTTGTGCTACACATTTAGAATGGCAAGAAGCTATTCAAGGTGATTAAAACCCTATTCGTCATGAACTCTAACACAATGTCTATTACAGGAAAGTCCGTTATACCAATGATACTTTTCAGAGGAGTGGAACACAATTCTAAGGTTAGTGAGGAACTGTGTATACTTTCCAGAGGGGCAGAATGCAACTCTAGGATAAGTGAACTTTTTTTTTAAGGAACTTAGCAGTTCAGGGTAAGCAAATCCCAGGGGTACACTTTTAGAATGGCAGCAGCTATTCAAGGTGAGTAAATCCGGTAGACTTTTACACTTCTATTTCAGGAATAATAAATACCATTATAATTACTTTCGGAGTGCGGAGTGTTTGCCGAGTGTTTGGCAGCAAAGAAGAAGGAGAATCCCTGTTACTCATACTCTCTGCTAGAGTCTGCTCTGGAGTCTGTTCTTTGTTTCTACACCTGGAACCCATAAGAACCACCCACAGACGCGGAGCATAGCGGAGTGTTTGCCGAGTGTTCGCCGATGTGTGAACAAATGGACCCTGAAACATCAGGAGAATTACATCCAAGAACACGGAGCAAGGTACGTGCATTAGACGACCTGGGTGAGAAACAGCCCTTTAACTCATTATTAGTCACCACATTCAGTTCAGCTAATCCAAAGATAGCTGTTAAAAACATTGGAAAGCAATGTAAAAAATTGCCAGTAGATCCACATTCCAATAAACAATGTAAATTGACAAGTAAGACACTCACAAATGAGATGTTTTCGCCCATCCCATCGGGTGACTGTTCATCGCCGCTGCTGAGCGCTTGTACGGTGACTGGGGAGTCGCTGCTGGGCCCTGGGGAGACGTGTGGCTGCCATTGTGATTCTGCCCCCCCCCCCCGCGATGGATGGTGCGTGATTGATGTCCGGAGCTACCAGCGCGATGGATGGTGCGGGGGGGCCGAAGTGGGCGGGGTGCAGGAGTCGCCTGCACGCGCCGAGCCGATGGCGGGCGCGGATGGCAGCGGCCCCAATGCGGCGTGCCGCGGGCGGGGGGAGCCGAACTGTGGAACGGGCGAGGGTGCTGGAGCTCCGTGCTCCGCCGCGGCCCCGTGGTGGGAGGGAGCAGGTGACACGAGAGGAGCGAGCGCTGAGACTCGCGGAAGCAAGGAGCCGGGAGAGCTACTCCTGACTGTGGGTGGAGACTGCTGGGAGCCTGAGTGGACTGCGGATGCAGAACGCACAGAGAACAGAGTTAACCCTCTGTTGTCTGGAGACGTGGAAGGCCCAGCTGAAGGGTGTGCTTCCACGGGAGGATTAGGGCAGTTGAGCCCCTGCAACCAGCGCGCCATGGCCAAACAGCTGGCCCCTGAGGGAAACCAGGCAGTCACCTTTAGCCCCACACTTTCAAACGAATCGAACAAAAATAAAGTCCCCAAAACACAAGTTGAAGTTCAAAAAAAAAGCACCAGCATAAAAAGGATGAATACTGGTGCAGAGGATGATCAAGAGAAAGGTTTAGAATCGCACAATTTACAAAATCTAAAGAAACAGACAAAAAAAAGATGCTACTCTACATCCGAGATTGGTACGCTAAGATGGCATTTCAATAGAAAACCTGCCCCTCCAGAAATGAGCGAAGCCAGAAATAGTGGCAAAATTCAACCGAACAAAAATACACATGAAAGCTACATTTCAAAAACTGTGTCAAAGGAAAATGACACTCCACTTATAAGAAACGTGACCTCCGAAATAACAGATGATGACCTATTATCAAACACAGCAGAGATGATCATAGATACTCAGAAAGAAAATCCATCTGTAGGGAAACTTGATGCCATGAGCATTAATGCAAAAGAAAGTCTATACGAAATAAGTCGGAAAGAAAATATAGCAAAACAAGGCGGTGGAAATGTACAAACCGAGTCCTGGGCCTCCAAACGCCCTCGAATGCACTCACCAGAGAACAATACTCTGGAAAATTCAATTAATAATAATCTGAAAGATCCATTAAGTACAACAACTAAAGTACCCACGAACAGCGATAACATAATTAGTCACGTCTGAAACAGAAAATCACAGACAACGGCCTTTTGAAGAGAGAGAGATAAATAAACAACGTGCCTCAGAAATAAAAGCACTACAAGACCACATCAAAAATTTTTCACCAAACACAAAAAAAAGCACAAAAGAATTGACGTCCTCAGAGGAAAATTCGTCGACCTCATCGGAATACAGCTCAAATGAGAGAAATATGAAGAATGGAAAAATCTTACAAAGACGAAAAAATGGTATTAATTATGGAACGACAAATGAAAAAAAGTGGTTAAAAGAGGCACAGGAAGCAATCATAGCATCTGTATCGATAACTATGGCTCCTTTCCTAAAATTATATGAAACTTTAACTGAAAACCAACGAGATCAATCGACAATGATTGCCCTAATGAACAGCAAACTGATCTACGTGGAATCAGTCATCGATCATATTTAAGAAAAGCGAAGTCGCGAGAAAGAAATGGAGGGAGTGGTCCTAAAGACACTGATTGATTTATTGCAAGACGCAAAAACCGATAAACATTTTCTAGAAGGGATTCGAGAAATCATCACAACCTTAGCTCTCCACCTGATCAGGACTGATTCAAAAACAGGAGAGTATACACATGAAGAGCAAAGAGAAGTTCACCATGCTCCATCTGTGTCCGGACTGGAACTAACACAGTCCGAGGAACATGGAGATCATGAAGCCCAAGATTCTATGCCCTCAAAAATGAGATTAATCCCGAAACAAACACAGATCGAGAATGAAAGGAGCCAAAATATTACATCCGAGACTGCTGGGAAAACAATGGAAAATGCGGGAAAAGTGGAAACAAGTGCTTTTCGTATATTTTATTCTAATACAAGCAAGAAGACAGAAGTAGCAAATATAAATATCACACAAAAGAAAGGCCAAAAAAGCACATGCAAAACAAAAAATACGACCCTCAAAGAAAAGAAGAAGACTAGCGGGCCGAGGAGCTGCTTGCGAAACACAAAAGATACAACAGAAGAAGAGTTGCATAATACCATACTATGCAGCAAACTAATAGAGAACCACCCTCAGTTGACCTTAGAAAAAAGCCAAACAGTCTCTGTATCTTCAGAAAACGACAATTCACATGATGGAACTATCCAAGAACTCATAGATTGCTCTGTTTATGACGACGGATTTGGATATACAAACGAAATACAGGAAAGAGTAATAACGGATTACAATATTTATGAAGCTGAAGAAGTATGCATTGATCCTAGGGTGGTGAATAAAGAAGATTTTCTAACCCTAAGTGAAAAATTAAAAAAATGTACAGCAAAATACTCCAAACCAAAAGAAATGAATGAATGCTCTCCACAAAAAAATTTGTACAACTGTTGAATTCGAACAATACACAACAAAATGAAATAAGAAAAGAGAACTGGCTTTTGAGCGACAAACAAAGAAACGCTAGAACTACCGACATAAAGCATAAATGGATGAAACAAAAACCTAAACCACCGAAAAATAGGGTTGTAATACTCGAAAAAATAGTAAGAAATTCGGATGGTCTGATACTCAATAGATCAGCAGTAATGAAACTTTTACAATAGATTCCACAACTGAAAACAATAAAATCAGAAGAAATATTGACAGTAAGCTTCCCTGAAGAAACGCGTGTCGACCTGGTAGAAATTACGACGAACTCGGTGCTGCTCGCCACTATTATGCTAGAGGCACATGAGAACTTTCGAGTACTGGGCTTTAAAATCTCAGAACCAGTAGACTACCAAAACACCAATGATAAACCAGAAACCAGTGAAAAAAGTAAAACTGTGCTTTTTGAGAGGAAATTCTCGGAAGATGAAGAAGCACACCACATTAAATCGAAAATTGAAAATAGAAAGTCAAATCAGAGAGAGAACTACCAGTATGATCAGAGTGATCCAGGTGGAAGCAAAAACACAATATATTTAACCACGGAACCATCAAATGGAATACTAAAAAGAAATGGAAATGAAGATCAGATTCAAAAGCACGAAAAAGAGCATTTAAACAAAATAAAAATAACCATAAGAAGAACCCAAATAACAAGTGAATCAATAAATCCCCAACAAACAACAAAAGAGGACCCGAAATATTGGAATTGGCTAGCTGGCACCCTTGCTACTAAACCAAAATTATAGCCATCCAAAAAAGCTTACACTGATCGATGGAAAATAGGAAGCTGGAACACCAGAGGTCACAGCCACCTCTTTAATGATTTCAATCCATCCCTAAACGAGCTAGACATAATATGTATACAAGAATCATGGTTAAAAATTGCCCCATTTAAGGAAGGATTCACTGTGCTATGCAACCCCGCCAAAGGAAGTGCACTTGGAAGACCGTCTGCAGGTCTCCTAACATTAATCAAAAACGGGTCAGAAATAAAAGTAATCGAATCCAAGAATATTAACCCGTATATACAGGCAACAGTCATAAATTTCCAGCTCGAAGCCTCAAAAGTTAAGCAAATAATGCTAATATTGAATGTCTATTGGAACCCCCAAAACATCGAAAGTGAATGCTTCATAGATCAAATAACGGAATGCTTAGACGAAAAAATAGAAGCATACAAAGACCTAAATATAATCATCTGTGGTGACCTTAATGCAGATTGCTTTGAAGAAAATAAAGCAACCCAACATGATACAAACCAAAAAAATGACCAAAAATGCAAACGTGGAAAAAAATGGAATGAAGAAATGGATGTAAGGAGATTACATAGATTAAATGGGAACACGAATGGAGATATACCGCCAGCAAAGACCTGGTCAAATGGCATTGCAAGCAACACACTAGATTACATGTTTGTGTGTGAACGGTTATTAACGAAAATCCAAAGTTTCAAAATAACACCTTCAAACTATAGCGATCATGAACCAATCATCGCCGAATTTCTACACTGGGAAACCCGAATAAAGCAAAAATGGAACGTAAAAATAGAGTTAGAACATGGCCTAAATCGATTAAGGTTGAAAAAAAGTGACTTTGACGCTGTATTAGAAAATCTAGAAAAGTGGCAATCCAAAGAAAAAAAGTCTGTAGAATATGATACATCGCTACAGATATTTAGACAATACTCTGGAAAATACCTAAAACTAAGAACTAAAAAACTACATGTATATGACCCAGTAGTAGCGAGAGAAAAGAGATTATTAAGAAAAGATCTACGTGCATTAAAAAATGGAAAGAACAAAGACACGAAAGCAATGATACAAAAAAGAAAACAAAAATACAAAAAGTGGCAGAAAGCCCATAAAGCACAACTGCTACAACAAGATGCTGAAGCAATGCAGAAAGCAATATCCAATGCAAATAGCAGGACATTATGGGACTTACTAAATGATAAACAATCAACAGTAGCGCTCATGAATCCAATATCAGAAGCCGTATGGACTGAGCATTTTGCAAAATTGTTTAACGAACCAAAAACGCTGGTTATGGAAAATAATACCAAAGAAGAAAGACCATGCCCCTGGGAAATCCATTTCGATAAGGAAGAGATAAAGTCCCTAATCTTAAGAGCAAGCTCCTCGAGAGCTCCAGGACCTGATGGTCTATCAAATGCAGTGCTAAAAGAAGACCCAGAAAAATGGGCAACTTTCTGCGAAAGACTCTTTAAGAGGATTGTGAAACAGGGACAAATACCAAAATCATGGAAATCGGCCATTATTGTCCCGATCTTCAAAAAAGGCAATAGGATGGACCCGAAAAACTATCGGCCAATTGCCCTATTAGATTGTGTTGGGAAAATCTTTGCCACCCTCCTGTTAAAACAATTGAAAACGTGGATTAAGGATTCTAATATATATGATAAAAGACAATCAGGTTTTGTTGAGAACGTGGGATGCAACTTAAATCTGCTAATTCTAGGACTGATGAAAAGAAGAGCCTATACAAATAAACAAAAACTGTACACAGTCAGTATTGATTTAAGGCAAGCATTTGACAGTGTGAAAAGAAGCCGCCTCTGGGAAAAACTGGCCTCGAAAGGCTGCCCGACAGATCTCCTGAAAGCTATCAAAGAACTGTACGCTAAAACCTCAATGAGAGTCAAATTAGATCAAGACGGTAATCTATCTAAGGAGATAAAAACAACAAAAGGCCTTAAACAAGGATGCCCGTTAGCAGCTACTTTGTTTTGCTTTTACATTGAAGACCTACAACACTGCTTTGGAAATAGCAGGACTTTTCCACCGAAATTGAATTGCAGACCAATCAACCACCTGCTTTATGCAGACGACCTGATAATTTTAGATCATACACAAATTGGTCTGCAGAGAGCTTTAAATCAGGTCGAAAAATATATAGAAAACAATGACCTAGAAATAAACGCAGAAAAAACCGAAATACTAATATTCGGTGATAAAAGATGGAAAAAGACAAAAAACGAAGAATGGAAAGTAAATGAAACCTGGATAAAACCATGTGACGAAATGAGATATCTGGGAGCACAAATAAGTGGGATAAAAAACGAAGACCCCTGGAAAAGGATGTTAAAGGCAAAGACAAAACAGCTAACAGCTCAAGCGTCCATTATCAATAAAAGATATGGAAAATTCTCCCTTCGACCAGTGATCACGTTTTACAGATTGAAAGTAATTCCGACATTGATATACGGAGCAGAAACCTGTATGAATATCCCAGAGAAGTTTTGGACCACGCTCGAAGGTTTGTTCTGGAAAAAAATCTTACCGATACCAAAAGCTACTCCAATGACGGTAATTAGACACGAACTGGGACTAACATCGTTATATATACACATTTGTTACAATAAACTAATGTTGTATAGAAAGATAACGAATAATACAATGCCGCCCCAATTCGAATTATTTACAAAATTTAACAACTATGAAGAAAAAGTGGTAGAAGATTGGAAACGAGAAAATGAACAAACTCTGACAGAATTTACCCTCAAAGCCCAAACTTTAGCAGAAAACCCGATAGCTATAAAGAGAGCACTTTGGGCTGAGGACTGGTCGAAAACTGAAATGGAAAGAGCTCGGTCAAAAACGCACACACTCTTGAAATCTAACTGTGGGGCGATGACTATCATACCAGATTATGAGAAAGTTTCCGAACCCCAAACAAAGAGATCTGTTATTACGCTTCAGGTTAAATACCTTGCGAAACAAAACAACAAAGGCAAGATATACTAGAGAAAAAATATGTACAAAGTGCAGACTGTGCAACAAAGGTGAAGAATCACTACATCACTTAGTGCTATTTTGCACAGAACTGAGAGAACTGCGAAATTTATACTTAACCAGTAACATCACTGACTTATGCGGCCTAGATGCAGAAAAATGGTGGAGCAAAATCTATGCCTGCCAATCTTCAAAAATAAATTTCATAACAGTCACATTTCTGGAAAACACACTAAAAAGGCTAGACCTTATTGATGAAGGAAACGCATCACAAAAACTGAACTGAAATGGATAAAAGGACTCACCGTGCAGTGTTGTTGTAAATA
Organism: Ambystoma mexicanum; assembly: GCF_040938575.1. Lineage (NCBI taxonomy): Eukaryota > Metazoa > Chordata > Amphibia > Caudata > Ambystomatidae > Ambystoma > Ambystoma mexicanum. The sequence continues at coordinate 329,699,834 of NC_090941.1, read as the reverse complement.
TTTTATTGAACATTGTATTGTGAATTAATCCAATTTTTTTTTTATCTGCTTGATGTTGACTGGCTATGACAGATCTCTTTGTAAAATGAAATGTTTTATTGATGGTGAAAGGTTTGTAATAAACCAAATACACTTAATAAAAAAAAAAAAATTACTTTCTAGAAGAGTGGAACACAATTCAAAGGTAAGCAAATAGCTTCTTATACTTTCAAAGGGGCAACAAGCCACTCCAACGCAAGTAAGAATTTAGCGACACGTAATTTATTCTGTTAAAGGAATCAAATTTACACAATAGCACCTTTACAAGCAAGTACTTTGCAACACGTGTTACATTTTTGAGTCGGAGTCCTTGTACTTGAGTCCTTCCCTATTCTAAGGCAGAGTGATCTCGGAGGCAGAAAAGGGACCTTGGTGTGATCTAGGAGCCAACAGTAGGCAGGTCAGGATAGGGCTCAGATGCAGGAAAGTCCAGAGTTGCAGGGGAGATCTTGTCGGACAAGTAAGTACAGACTTAAAGGCATGGTCTAGTAAAAATGTTTATTGTCCCTACGGGTCGGCCATGTTTTTTTAAGCCTAAGTGGCTCGATTTTAGAAAACCTTCCTATGGACCTTACCCGAGTTTTCGTCCATTAAACGCACGCGAAAACAGGCACCAGGGAGCCGCCATTTTGTGATAATCCTATCACTTGCCGCATCGCCCTGGCTGACCTGCTTCTGCGGCACTAAATCAATTCCCCCGCCCCTGAGCTTGTCATCAGCAGACTCGTACCGCCCATTTCCCAACGCCAAAGCACGTCTTGTGTCAACATTCGCTGCGCTTCAGCTAATGACGTGTCGCCATGGAAATGGCAGGACGCCTCTTTCCTCAATAGGTATAAACAGACCGTTTCACAACACACAGCAGCAGATTTTCGATTCCATTCCTCCCTCTGTGTTACTTAGAGTATTTTGTGACTTGTTTCTGTGCTCTGGTCAGCTACCTTCGCCGCTTGTAGCCCGTGTGAACACCTGTACCATCTCAGTAAATTATTTTACTTTGTTTACCACACAATGGCTACAATAATGCCCTATATGTACGAGCCTGAGTATACCGAGGAGGAACTACTGGAAAGGGAAGCACGCGAAAACGATGGGGATTCGGACGGCAGTTGGCAGGACGAATCAACAGATGAAAAGCCTGGGCCTAGTCGCATGGACGGCATCTCCACCTGGTGCACATGCAATCGGTGCGAGCTAATGCCAACCGAGGAGGAGAACTGCTGCTGCCGAGAAAACTCGGGATGCCTGGCCTACATTTCGGAAGGCGAGCCACGACCGCAATGCATCACTGAGCTGCCAGACTTCAGGGCATCCTGCCTCACACGGGCCGTGTTGAGAATAATGATGGTGCTTATGCACGAACTTCTTGCAACTGTTTGTCCTCGTAATCCGAGTAAGTATACTCTGCTTGTCATGCCACTCCTATTTCATGGTCTTCTACTATATCCAAAATTATATGTTCATATCATAGTAACGCATGAAAGTCTCAATAGTTTGCATTGTCTAGATAGCATTTGTCCGTGCAGAATGCCATTAGTTACAAGAATTGTCATTGACAACAAACATTTATTAAACTTATCTTGGTCATTTAAAAACAGTTTGTTTCATTACTTTTCACAGGTGGTACAGGCTGGTGGCCTATCGTTCCTTTACATGGTGGCTCCACGGGAGTCTTGGACACCGCGTTCGAAGAGTGATGCCCGCCTGTGCTGTTCGTGCCATAAGAGAAACGTTCCCGAGTGACAGCGGTCAGTACAGGGGATTTTTTCCGCTGTGCTGCAACCTGACCTGTATAATCTATAAAGTCTTGTATTTTTGTGTCATGAGAATAAGATACAAAATAAAACACCACATATATTTTAACAACGGTTGTTTCGATTTTTTAAATGAATCAAGTGTGTCTCCATTCTAGGATGGACGTCAGACATCTGTGCTACGAATGGATGAAGGTCTGGTCGCTGTGAAGCAGGGTGGTCACTATCTAAGCTAATATCATATTCTCGATAATGCATGCACTAAATACCACTTGTTCAAAGTCTTTCAGTAGGTTATGTCTCTATAAAAGTCACACATATAGCTATACTAACAATTCATTTGGATTATACAGGCCTTGGGGTCTTGACCACTATAATACACCGGTTGAAGTGTGGGTCTGTGCTCACAAGAATCTCCGGTATGTGGCATTTGTTATTGATAAGCAACAATATACTATCAAAGGCGGTTCGCACCCGGGGATGAGCGCTGGCATGGGGGGCTGTCACGGGCGCGAACGGCCAAGGTGCCAAACTACATGTACACTTCAAAAGGTATCCCACGCCAAGGGGCCATCGGTCACATGGCCTCCTCAGACCCCGTGTCTCCAGCCAGGCCTCTCCTTGAAGCAGGCCGCCCCCCTAATACCACGACATACATACGTCATTCATTCACAAACGCACCCCTGTTTCTAATACTTTATAAACCACTTGATATGTCTCATGAGAACATCTTTGTGCTTTGCAAGTCAACTCCTGAACGTGCTACCTGGCAACCACTGAGATCTACGCTAATCTGCTCGTCGTTGTGCTATCCGTGAACCTCTGTGACCGCTTAGAGCAAACCCATCAGTGTGCTACCTGTGGCCACCCACCTATTCTCCTGCAACATACTGCTCTGCTTGCTGAATCCAACTGTTTGTTGGTCAAGGTAAGGCCATGTATCCTAGTCATATTTCGCAGATTTTTAAATTTCTATCTATTTGCGAGTAGAGTACACAATAGTGCTATGTTCATTGGTCTCATTGCTATTGACTTGAGTTTACATTGCTATGCTATCAATAGATCTATTTATTTTCATCTGTCTATTGTCATCGAATTGCAACCTTCGGGGGTCCAGTCTATAATGTAAGCATGTTTCCTTCTCGTGCAAGACAGAACATCCAAGGGACGAGTCACATGTTCAGATTTTAGTCACATCATTTATACATTTCTGCAACTTATGCAAATACTAAGCCGCACATAATGAACTGGTATAGTTCCTGTGACCAAAACAAACCTTGCATTGATCATTGTATGATTCATTTACTTTTGTATCAAATCTTTATTCTTGAAGATTGTATAATAATATCGATATTTACTCTTCAGATTTATCAACAATGCCTGCCTGTTCGATTAGCGGTTGCCCTTCGAAGACCCATGCGAACTCTGAAGGCTACAATGCATGTATTCCCGAAAACTGTTGATCGAATAAGAGAATGGGTCAGACATTGTGGATATCCACTGGATGAGCTGAAAAGTAGAGTCCAACAAGTCTTACAGGACAAGAGGGGTGATCGATACCGCATCTGCAGCCGACACTTTTCCTTGGACATGTACACAACATCTTGGCTAACAAAGAAGAATAAACGGCGAACGACACAGAAATTGCTAAAACGCTATTCCCACTCTATTCGTCCAGATTCCGCCACCGATGAGTCAAGTGTCCGGATTTAGCTTTAGGCCTTGCGGTAGTGTGTAGGTAGCCGAATGGATTAATTGATATTGTAGGTGTTCTATCCCTTGTAATAATTTCGATATTGATATGAGTCAAGTTTTCTGTCGCCTTACATGGCTATTTTTAATATTGGCATTTCATTATCAATCATTAATTTACCTTTACAACTTCTTGACTATCCCTTGGATCTGAAGCAAGAACATTCTACATCCTATCAACCACTTCTAGCGCGTATCAGGTAATCTTACTAGGCTAATCCGCTACAGACTTGTTTTATGCATGTCAAGTAATAGTTTTATTCTATCGTGTAATTATTTTACCGAATGTTTGGTTAGTGCTTTCCAATTGATAAACACCTTAGTTATCGTCCACTGGTGTTTGTTTTCAGTTATAATTGGTGTTATCCATACCAATGCAAGTACTGTCTTTCAGGGAGATGCTGAAGCGTCCACCACATCTACAACATTTCTAGATGTTCTTCACCAGCAGGAGGTATGGATACTGACAGCTCCATCGATCGTCATCATCAGAGCTGGAATTCTTGTCGTTTGATTGTTCTACACAATGTTTCATTCGTGGTTATCCGTGGATATGTACCTGTGCTGTCGACCCCAGGGGTGTGTTGTGTTTTCACTATTGTAATCCTCACTAATGCAAGTACTATGTTTCAGGCAGTTGATGGAGCGACAACCCCTGCACTTGATGCGGAGCCTGACATTCAAGTAATTCCAGGGGAAGTGGAAGCGGTACCATGCGTATATGAATCGGCGCAACAGCTTTCGGAAGTGCGCACTACATTTGCAACATCCATAGATATTCTTCAGCAGCACGAGGTATGGATACTGACAGCTCCATCATGCGTGATCATATAACGTGATTCCATTTGCTATACTTTCTTCCCTATTAACGCAAGTGCTGTGTTTCAGGGAGACGACGGAGCTTCCACCACAATCACAACATCTCATTTAGATGATGCAGATGTAAACGAATCGTTGAAATAAGTCGATGAAATGTGATCATATTTGGATTTTCCTTGATTCTTTTGGACAATGCATCATTTGTGGTTATCTCTTTATATGTACCTGTGCCGTCGACCCCAAGTGTGTGTTGTGTTTCCAATATTGAAAAGCATACTAATGCAAGTACTGTGTTTCAGGGAGATGCGGATGCCTCCTCTCCAATACAACCATTCATGGCAGTCCATGCAGAGCCAGAGGTATGGATACTGACGGCTTCATCAAAATAGATCATCACTGGTCGAATACTTGTCATTTGATTGTTGCACACAATGTTTAAATCGTGTTTGGCTATTGAGATGTACCTGTGTGTTCGTCCTCACATGTGGTTTATGCTAACAATATTTTGATACATAGTAATGAAAGTACTATGTTTTCAGGGAGACGATGGAGCCTCATTCCGTGCTGTCTATGCGGATACAGAAAATGTAGCCGTTGCAGCGCAAGAGGAAGGGGAGACATGCGGATACGAATCGGAGCTACAGCGTGCAGATGTTGGTCGAGTCAAAAAAGTTGCAAAGAAAAAATAACAAAAAAGGTTAGTTACAAACAGTTTATAACTTTAAAAAAATGTTTGTGCTGGGGACTATTATGTTTTTTTCCAGTCAATTGGACTACACTTTATCTTGTGTTTAAACTGAACATCCCTTTTCAATCTCTCCTCCAGTTACCCGTGGGTGTCAGAACTATACATACACTGACAGTGAAGCAAATGAGATGTTGCTTGCCAGACCATGTACACTATGGAGGAACTATTAATTGAGGCGTGTTCAGGCTCGAGATGCTCATGTCCAATGGCCAGAACATGAATTAACTGTGTTTGGAGAATACAGCAAAGTTGCATTGGACAATTGCTAAGGTGCGACCGCACCACCACAAAAAGATGCTATTGAATGTATTGAAGATAGCTCTGAAGTAGTTGTAGATCAATTCACACAATCTACACCCACCAAAAATTTGCCACCCAAAAACCTGTCGACATTGTTGTGTTCTCCCATCAATTTTGAAGTAATAGATGTCGAAATGACAGAGAATGAACCAGCCGCAGCATCCATAGACGCATCAGAACTTGATATCGGCGATGTTACTTTCCAATGTGTTGAAATCTCCGCAACGTTGCAGGCCGAAACAACGTTGACGCAGGATGACAGTCTAATGAAAGAGAGCAAATACATTGTATTCGACAGTTGTTTGATGGAATTTATAAGTATGCTGAAATGCGTGCATTCCGTTAGAGGGAAAGTATGTGGGAAGCCATTGATTGATGTGACTCGTCAAATAAAAGCCAGTAACGTCAAAATAAATGCTGCCTGTAGATTAAATCATAGGTTCTCATGGTCTGCACAAACGATGCTGGGGAAAATGCCAGCAGGCAATCTACTATGTGCAGCTGCATCTCTTTTTAGTGGCTCCAGTTTTAGAAAGTTAGAGGCTTTCTTTCAGTTTGTGGGACTCCATTTCATTTCTAAATCGCTGTACTACATATACCAATGTGATTATCTGTTTCCGGCCATTAGTGATGCTTGGAAAATTGAACAATTCTCTCTAGTAAGTACATTCGAAGGGAAACGTTTCAGGCTAGCTGGCGATGGACAGTGCGACAGCCCTGGATTTTCTGCCAAGTACTGCACCTACCACTTTCAGGACATGGATAGTAAGAAAATTGTGAGTTTGGTGGTTGTGCAGGTAACACAATGTACATCCTCAGTGGCCATGGAGAAACTAGGATTTATAAAATCAGTGGAATATCTACAATCGAGGGGAATGCACATCAACCTCATAGCCACGGACAGACACGTTTCAATTGCCAAGACAGTGAGAGAGCAGTTCCCACATATTAATCATCAATTTGACGTATGGCATCTTGCTAAATCAATCAGTAAGAAAATCTCGGCTGCAGGAAAAAAGTATTTTGCAGTGGTCCCATTCTATCACCAACCATCTTTGGTGGAGCTCAAAAACCTGTGAAGGGTCAGTGGAAATACTACTTGAAAAATGGCGGTCACTGATGCACCACTGTACCAACGTTCACCGCTGGACAGAAAATCAACATTTCCACCAATGTGAACATGGCCCTTTGTCCCCAGAGGAGGCACGGAAAAAGAAGTGGTTGATTCCATCTTCACCGACGCACTAAGCCATTGAGAAGATTGTTTTCGACAAAACTCTATCAAGAGGTTTGAGAGGACTGACAGAATTCTGTCACACAGGAGATTTGGAGGTGTTCCACAATATGTGCCTAAAGTACAGGCCAAAGCGCTTGCATTTTAGCTTTCGGGGCATAAAACATCGCACTCTACTAGCGGTCTTGGCCCATAACAGCAATGTCGGACGTGAACAATCTAGGACTAGGGGTAAAGTAAGGATGCCTCGCTACACTAAGGTGTTTTCAAACCATTCTATGATGAAATGCAGTTCGACTTTGTGAAAGGCCTTATTGTTGCTGTGTTAGAGAAGCACAGATATGGAATTGTGGACGTTTCTGTGCAGAGCAGTGATCCATTGCCACGGAACATTGCAACTGTGCCATGCCCACCCGAAGCACAGCTGGTTGTGAAGTACAAATTCCAGTTTAAATAATTGTAATACGATTGTCTTTTTGTAAATAAATGTTATTGTACAGTGTACATACAAAGTATGCTAACCCTAACCCCTACCTTCACCATCATGGGTGGCGAACAAGCTGGGTGTCATCTTTGAATTCTCTCTATTCACCTCACATATGTGTATGTATATATTTTTCTCATGTCTCATCTCATGTAAATGTAAATGCTGCGCACTGTTAACGGAGGGGAGGCTTGCGTACTGCAAATAATAAAACAAACAAACAATAAATCTCACTTTTAACTCAACTCCTGTGGTACTTTATACTTTCCCTGACCTTCCGCCAAAAATTAAATGTCTCCATTTGGGCTGCAAAGCTCGCAGACAACGGGGACAAAATTGGGAGCCTTAGAACGCGCCAAGCGGGCCGTGGCATTTGGGAGAGAAGCCAGTTTGCATTTGCACATTGAGGCGCACTACATAGAGGGATTCTAAACTTCAAGTTCTCACAGATGCCTTTACTACGTGATGTTGCAAAGAAAGAATGCGAAGGACAGCGGCTTTGATTTTCAGCTCGCGCCCAGAAGAGGCCCACAAGTCGCACTGGAAGTATAAGGGTCTATTGTTTTTTGACCTTGAGACAGGGCCATGCCGAAAGAACTACATTTGAAGGGGGTGCGCAATAACATAAGAGACGATAAGGCAGAAAATTCAGAAACTAGACCGAGTTTCATTTTAGTTCAGTATACGAAAAATCGTTGTCAAGAGCACGGTCCGTTTTACAGACTGCATTCCGAAGAGACACAATGGAAATTTCAAATATAATGTGAGTAAATCTTTAGACGCTTTTATACCGGATTGAAGATTTAATGAATGGATGCATGAATAAATGAATGAATGAAGAGCTAGGAAAAGCAAGGAAAACGTGTTCGTAGTGGGCACATGGGCATGCAGGTCCACTGGTCTCGCCGATCTCGGTCCTTGGCCCAGCCACTTTTCCCTGCACTGCCTACCTGCACTACGGGACTGTCTCTGTATCCTTCAGCCCCTTCTCCCAGCATTTAACTTGCACTTGCCACCAGCTGGCCCTATTATTTATCTTGTATTCGACTAACCATGTACAGCACTTTTACCCCCTCCCCCCTTCCCCATGCGCGATCAGAAAGACACCTGGCCTAGTAGGATCGTTGTCTGTCTGCCCTTGTTCCCCACCTGCCTCGTCGCGCCTTGAAACACTTGTGTATAGGCGCGTTACAAATGCCATATCATATATCATATCATTCCACACGCATGTAGACTGTCGTTTATCATTGTGTGTTGGCCTCGATTTATTTTGTTACTTTTCGCATTGATTTTAGAGCCGAACATACTCCATTGAACTATCCTTGCAAGCAAATAGTTTCTGATCGGCTGTAATAAATAAAATGAGTAATATTAATGAAGATCGGCTGGCGAGACTAATTATAATTTTTTTGTTTTCATAACAGGTATTTGGTCCCCTTCTGCTACTGTCATCGGTTTGAGACACCGGCAGACGGTTTCTTCGTGAGACACCTGCAGCTTCGTGTGAACAACTGGAGCACACTGACAATTTTATGGGACGATCGCCAAGGGCCCACATGCCCTTACGCTGTACTAGTGGCTAGAAGCAACATATCAACCTTTACAATGGACTGGTGCCTAGTTGATGGAACAGTCTTGCGGTTCACCGTGCTTCCAAAGTGCTTCTTTTAACGAAAAGCAACACACTGTGTACCATTGCGGATACAGTTAAAAGAAAATAAATGGCTTTCGGAGTTCATATGGCAATTGCTGAATATTCTCTAAACATTTAATGTATAATAATTGTACTTTACCAAATGTACCGTGTTGCTGTTTGATTTTAAATTACAGTTTCATATTCGGAATTGTGGCGCGCTGTGTTGTGAGATGGTCTGTGTTGGTTTTCGGGTTCTGTGTGAAGTCGCGTAGAAGACGACTGGGCGCGTTTGCCTACGCAGCACAGTAACGTCACGGAGAGAGGCGGGGAATATGAATGTTTGGATAATGTCAGGCTCAGGGGCATTGATTTAGTATCGCAAAAGCAGGTCAGCCAGGGTGATGCGGCAAGTGATAGGATTATCACAAAATGGCGGCTCCCTGGTGCCTGTTTTCGCATGCGTTTAATGGACGAAAATTCGGGTATGGTCCATAGGAAAGTTTTCTAAAATCGAGCCACTTAGGCTTAAAAAAACATGGCCGACCCGTAGGGACAATAACATTTTTTACTAGACCATGCCTTTAAGATGTAGTAGAAAGTGTTCAGGGACTTTTTAAAAGACTGTGTCAGCATTGGGCCTGGGTAAGCTCCCAAACGCACGAAAAATTTCCTCAGCCACACAGGATTGACACAAGAATTTAGTTAAGTATTACCAAAGCCTACACATTACCTCAGCAGTGAAGAAGAGCTTGTAGACTGACGCCTGACCTATGCAGTAGTACAGGACCCAGTCTTTGGATTCTTGGTCGGGTTGATGAAAGAACAGTCGCTGGATTGGAATTTGCAGTAGCACTCGACAGAAAAGGCTCCCAACTAAGTAATCTTTGGTGCTTCTCTTGGCTCTGGTAATTTGGTGCCCTTTTAAAGGTACCACATGAATGACTGTTGTCGCTGGTCGGATTCTCTTTACTCTCTCGGTCCAGCACTCTGGTGAGGCACTTAAGAAATTCAGATCATGTCTCTGGAGCTTCAGCAGGAGTCCACCCAAGTTTCATTAAGAATCTGACTTCGGACGATGTTGCACAGCACTGGGGCTCGAGGTCCCATGGTATTGGCGGTTTTGGAGCTCAGGAAGTTCACAGCACGTCGTGGGATGGCTCGTTTTGCAAGTCTTCTCAAGACTGAAGGGACTCGACAGTCTCTGGGTTGGAGTAGTCTTCGGAACTCTTAGGTCGCATGAAAGAAAGGGTCAGAACAGGCTTTGGTTAAACAGCAGGCATCGCTGGTTGCTGGAATCCGCTACAGCCACCGTCTCTTCTTCCTCTTCGGATTCCGCTCCAGTGGTTGACTTGTCTTCAACTTCTAGATTCTGACAGTTCTACGGGAACCCACACACAACTTCTGCAAACTCTCCCTGCAGTTCACAGAAAGGGGTCTGTGGCTGTTCAATCTGGAAAGTCGGCCCCCGACTGGTGGTCGCTCAGGCACATCAGAAGACCAAGGACTGCAGAGTTCTGGACTCCTCCCTCACTTCCTGCTTTCACAGACACTCTGGAGCCTCAGCGGTCTACACAAAGGGTTCTACAGGACCTCCCACACAGCAGCAGAAGACCTAAAAAAGGACAAGCAGACTACAAATGGCAAAAAAAGAAAATAGCCACCATTTGAGCATAATGGTGACCCTTCGTGCATTACTGCGGCTGGTTTTACAGCCTGCGTGTAGTAACACAAGTCATTAAAGTATGTCCACTGCCACCAGCCATAAGAGTTAGCTTGCCACTGTAACAGAAATGTTACTGGAGCCATGAGAAAGGCAATACTATGCATCTCCCCAGCACTTGACATAAGGTGTGGTGTGCTGGTGTCACTGTATGAAATGTAAAGGGGATGGAAATCCCGTTCTACCCTTGGGAACAGTAGTTCATAAAATGTAAATCCAGAGAGAATAAAAAGCGAAGCCAAGGGCCAGCACGGCACAAAGTGCTATGTGCTGCAATGAATAAATGTAGATGCCCATAAAGGATGTTATCGAAAATGCACTATAAAGAGTCAGCAAAATGACACCCATGAAAAGAGTAAAAGAAAGGGTGAGTGCAGAAAAAGGTTCCCACTCACTCGGGAACAAAGAAAAAGAATCCACAAATCCAGCGAAATGTTCTGGGGATCTCTCGGGTGATGGAGATTTAGCATAGAAATAAAAATCTAACCGAGCATCTTTTTCTGTGAGGATCACAAAGCAGGTCTAAAATGGGTGTTGTGCAAACATGGGCTTTTCTCCGCAGTGGTTTAAACTGGCCTGGGCTGGTTTCCTACTCCAGAGAGCCCCAGTTCACATCCAGTGTGGGTGGACCCGAAGTGCTTAGCAATTTTTAGGACAGCCTGATTTACAATTTTGTGTCTGCCATTTGTGTGATTGAAGGGCTAGCTTAGTCCAGCCGATGAGTGAATGTGTATATCTAGGGGAGACACTGCTTTCCTTAAATCAGTTGATTCTTATCTAGATTGCTGGAGGATTTGCTACGAAGATGGGCTGCTGCCATTCAACACACTTCCCGCAGCCATCCGCCCTTGGTAAATGCTGTTGACCCTCTATTACGCGTTTGTGCCCTTTGTCGGAACTCCCTGCCATCCATCTTGTTTCTTTCCTTCTTTCCTTTCTCTGTTTCCAGCTCCCTCCAACTCCCTTCTCCCATTGCCACCCTCTGTCCTCCCTCTCTGCTCTATTCTCCCACCTGCCCCCCAGCCTCCCATAGTCACGTGACCGGATGACCTGTCTTCAAAGGTGCACCCAGGGCAGCCTTGCCTGGGCAGCCAGCGAAGGGCTACAGCAAAGGGCAGCTCCATCCAGAAGCGGCTCTAGTTCCCTGTGTGGCCAAGCCAGACAAAACTACCACCAACAACATAGTAAGTAGCAGTATTAGTCTTCCATTGTTCTACTCTCCAGTTTTGTGAACCCATGCATACTCTCATGTCACATTTCAGATGACCGTAGACCACTGCATTTGTTGACTTTTGATTTTAGCCTTGTATTGCATCTAGCCGTATTTTCGAATGTTACTTTCTAGTGCATCTAATTTTTACCTGAACCTACCCTGTAGTGCATATAGCTCAGAGTGGTCTCTGTGCTCTCTCCTTTCTCTTCTTCTCTCATTAATGGGGGCACACGGTGGGAGGCCCTCCTGGCCTCCTTCCACTCCTCTAGGTAATCATTAATGTTTACTTGAATGGTACCGTCTTGGTCCAAGGCCCTCAAGCCAACCTTCTCCTGTTTGATACACTTCCTGCGCCTCTTCAATTTCTTTATTGACCTGCGGTCTACTCTCCTCCCTCCACGGCTTTCTTGCCTCCTACGGCTGTACTATCCTTGGCTACCTTGCCATCTCCTTCCTCTTCTGCCCCCCCCTCGAGCTTCCTCTGCAGGGCGTACCCCTGATTTGTACCCCTACCCGGAAGTCTTTCAAGGACGGCAACCTTGTCCATATTGCCACTCTAAACTCTTGCTCAGCTGTGAAACACTCATCTGACATCTGCCACCTCCTACAGGAACTTGACCTCGATGTCCTCTGTTTTACGGAGACATGGTTCACGGCCATCTCTGTCACGAGCTTTGACACTCTCCTCCCTGGTGGCTACAAGATCCCATCCACGCCCATATCCAACCGTTACAGAGAGGGTGTAGCACTGATCTTCCCCGAGTGGATTCCTGCCTCTGTCATTCCTACACAGGCCTAATCATCTTTCGAATGCATAGTTTGCAGGCTCTCTCCTCTGGCCATTCCCTTACTGTGGCTACCATCTATCGGGCCACCTGGTCAGATCTCCTTCCTCTGAGTGGGCAGACATCTCTTCTTCCCTCCTGGTCTCGACCACTCAACTCCTCCTTCTTGGAGACTTCAACATCCACCTGGATCCTTCCTGTCCTTCCTCTGGACTCTTTTGCAACCTCCGAGACTCTCACTCTGGCCCGACTCACTCTGCAGGGCACACTTTGGATGTTCTGATCTCTTCAAACCTTCCCCTTTCTATCGCTCTCAACACTCCTCTCTCCTGGAGTGATCACTTTCTCCTTTCTTCCCAGCTCACCCTCTCTACCCCTCAGGTCAAGCCAACACCAGCACTGCCACCTACCTTCTCGGTTATCCGACCCATGAAGCGTGTGTCAGATGAGGCTTTCGCCGCCACTTTCTCCCCCCCCCCCCCATCTCCCACCTTGGCTGACTCGCACCCTAACACAGCCCTTCCGTGCTCCACTCTGCTATATCTGATACTCTTGATGTTCTTGCCCCTGTCATGAGGATCTGCTTGAAGCCCAAAGCCCAGTGCAACTCTTGGTACAACTTGGCCGAGAGGAAATGGCGTGCTTGAGGTACATCCTGACAAACTGGCCTGCCACCTTCTCCAAAGCCAATACCGGCTCTGTCCGCACTAAGAGAGCCCACATCCAAGCCTGCATCTCTGCGGCATCTAACAACTTGGCCTAACTCTTTAAAATCTGCAAGGAGCTGGCCAATCCTTCTGGCTTGTCATTTCATCTCAAAAACTCAGGACATCCTGTCCGCTCTCTTCTCCCCCTCCTCCCTCTACCCCCTGCTCTTCCCCTGGCCCTTCTTCCGCCACATTTCCCTCCTTCTCTTCCTTTCCCCTGTTCTCTCCAGATGAGGTTTCTAAACAAGTCCTATCTATGAAAGTCCCAACAAAACAGGTTCTCCCCTGTTCCTCAAACTATCAAGGACCACATTGACACCCTTGCTCCTGCTCTGGCTGACTTCTGCAACCATTCCTTCGCCACTGGAGTATTCCCTTACCCCGCTGAAGCACTCCCTTGTGCACCCTCTTCTTAAGAAACCCTCTGCCGACCCCTCCTGCCTGGCTAACTATCTCCTAATCTCCTACACTCCTTTCCTTGGCAAACTCCTGGAAAAGCTGGCCATCTCCCAGCTTAATCTTCGCACTGAATCTGTTGGTTGTCTCCATGACCATCAGTCTGGCTTCAGAGCTGCCAGAAGCACGGAAACTGCTCTCCTGAACATCTGTGAAGACCTGCTCTCCAACCATGATTTCAACACCCCCTGTGTCCTCATCTTGATCTCTCTTTTGCCTTTGACACGGTCAACCATGCCATCCTGCTCAACAGTCTGTGATAACCTGGGTATCACTGATCAGGCCCTGGCTTGGCTAACTTCTTTCCTCTCCGATCGACACTATGTGGTCCAACTTGGGTCCTTCCTCTCCTCTATCTCGACCTGTGGTGTTCCCCAGGGCTTTAACCTCTCTCAGTGGCTGTTCAACCAATACCTGGCACTTCTTGCCCACTGCATTGCCGATCTCTGCCCCAACTTTCAGTGCTATGCGGATGACACTGGACTAATTTTCAGGCTCCATTCCGCCATCTCTTCTCTCATCTCAGACTGTCTGCTATCCAGGAGTGGTGTGCCGCCATTGATCTGTCTTAATGCCAGTAAAACCGAGATTCTCCTCATCGGCACACCTATTCCCTCCTTTCCTGTCACTCTCTGGCCGGTCTCTCTTGGCCCTCTGCCTTCTCCCACCTGTGAGGCTAAAAACTTCAGGGTCATCTTCGATTTCACACATTCCTTATCTCCTCACAGCTCTGACGTTTCGAAGTCACACTACCAGCTGCACCTCCTCTGAGGTATTCTTACTTTCCTCTCCTTCCCTCAGAAGCCACTGTCTCCAGAGCTCTGGTTCTCTCTAGGCTGGACTACTGTAACAGCCTCTTTCTAAATCTGCCTGCCTCTACTCTCCGCCCTCTGCATCTTATCCAAAACAGGACTGCAAGTCCTGTCCTTGACGTCCAGCACAGGGATCGTATCTCTCCAGGACTGAAATCTCTGAACTGGCTCCCTGTGGCGGCGAGGATTAAGTTCAAAACACTCTGCATTGTCCACAGGGCCTTCTGGGGCCTCAATACCTTCAACTCTCTCTTCCTAAATATCTTCCTTCTCTAGCTCTTCGTTCATCCGCCTCAAACTCCCTCAGGGTTAGTCGCTTCTCCAAGCAACAAGTTGGTGGTAGATCTTTCTTCTGCTGGGGCCTCCCTCTGGAACATCCTACCTGCCTCTCTGACACTTGAGGAGAACCATCTCCGCTTCAGAAGCACCTCAAGACCTTCCTCTTTGCTATTGCTCGCCCTCCACCTCTTCCCCTGCTGATCTCCTGGCTGAAACTGCACTGGTCACCTGGCTACCCTCTGGTCTTGTGCCCATGTTCCCTCCCCGCCAGTTGCACACCTGCAATGCCCCCTGGCAACTCTTGCACTTGGGGACTCCCTGTATCCCTACAGCTCCCTATCAGCACTTGCCACCAGCTGGCTGCACTTTTTATCTATTGTCGTTATTGTCTTATTTTACTGTTCTCCTATGTAATGCACTGCCCACTAACCCCCTGCACTCCCTTTTCCCCCCCTACCCTGCACTTGCGCAATCTCAATGGCACCTTGCCTAGTAAGATCGTTGTCTGTCTTACCCATGTTCTCCCTCTCCCTTGCCGCACCTTGAAACACTTGTGTATGGGCGCGTTATAAATGCCATATATATCATATCGGAGGTCACCTGTACCTACCATGGCAACCAATTTACAGTCCAGGGGGCTTTCTGGCACACCAGAGGCCCAGTCAACTACCCCACCCATTCCCCTGACTCACCCTCTACACAGGCACTTCCTTCCAGAAAAATACATCGCCTCCCCACTGGCCCACCCACCCTCACCACGCCATCCAACTCTGTCCAGAGGAGCACTCTGGCACGCAAACCCACTGGCCAACCCACTCCTACACACCCACCACTCTCCCACCTGACCCATCCTGCTTTCCAGAGAAATAACCCCCCACTCACTCCCAGCCACACACCCACGCTCAACACCCCCACACTACTTTCAAGAGACTCATTACCCACAACACCTGCACATCCCCACCCTACTCGCAGTGACTCCCCTGTTCTCCAGACCATCCTGTACCTCTGCCTTCCCGTCCTCCAGTATCGCTCGATTAGCCTTCACCAATACCCCGTCCCCAGCCGACCCACCAACTCTCTCGCACACACTACAGGCACCCAAGCACATCTCCAAACATAGAACCCGTGACTCCCACATCCTGCACGCCTCCCTCAACTTGCATCAGTCATCTGAACACACGCCTGCTAACCACAATTATTTTGTTAAATTGCACATTGGTTATAATTATGCAAATCTTGGGCACATAAAAAAAATCACAATACTAAATATCAATAGACCAAATGGATTACCACAAATAAATTACAACCTGTATTGACATAGGTTGATATTTATAATGGCTAATATGTATAATAAGTAGATACCAAGAATTCGCTGAAAGGGAAGAAAAACCAAGCAGATTGAGAACTGTGGCAAGCTAAAAGTAAAATGTATCCTCTGTCTCAAACTTCCAAAGGATTCCTCAGGGTGAGGAAATCTTTCCAGACGTGGGAAGCCACCGCCGATATTACAATAGATTCGGCCCCAAAGATGCTGCTCCAGAATAGTTTGGTTTTGATAAAATTCATGTTGGATATGTAGCTGGAGTTGCTCTATAGATAATATGGCCTTAGTCTGGGGCTTTTAGTGAGGTGGTGTTGGTAGGTCCTCTCTTCACAAAGAATATGTTGGTGTTCCACAAAATGTCTGCGCCACACTTGTTTGGTTTCAGTTGCAAAATTCTGTATTATGTTATTGAACAAGTTAAGCGTTCAAAAAATCCTACATCTCCAGAGGGAGAGCCCTTCTAGTGACGCGTGTTTCGGCTCTACCTGAGCCTTTTTCAAAACAGGGCATATCTCATGTTCACTAAAAATGTACAAGGCAATATAAACAAACAATTGGTGGTATGTGTGGACAGGGAATACGGAGGGGTGATGGGTACGATTGGAAGGAAGGGAGAGAAGACGCAAGAAAGCCAAAGTTATATGCATGTAAATTATCACCATGCCTGTGCCAAAATAAACATTTTCACTACCAGTACAATTGATTCACTGTTAATGATAAAATTTACATCATGTTTGTAACTTTTTAATTATGCAAAATGTCTTCCAATTAATCATTCTATCCTTTCCTGATGCAATAATTTCTCCAAGAATAAGTGCATTCCATTTTTCAATATAGAAGAAAGGTTCTGTTACCAT
Source organism: Ambystoma mexicanum (assembly GCF_040938575.1). NCBI lineage: Eukaryota > Metazoa > Chordata > Amphibia > Caudata > Ambystomatidae > Ambystoma > Ambystoma mexicanum. Next base: position 329,682,915 of record NC_090941.1, on the reverse strand, counting down.
GAATTTTCGTGTGCAAGTGTAACACCGAAGATAATGGTAGTCACTTTCTTGAATTTCTGGGTTTGAATCCCACCTGTAAAGTATGGCTTTTTATATCATCCAAAAATGTCTTGCCAATATTCCACATTCACTTCTAAAAAGTAGGTCTCCATTAATGTCCAGAAAATAATCCCCTTGTTTTTTTCGGAATCCAAATAAAAGAATCTATAAGTACCCCGGTGACCCGTTTGTTTCTGTGATTTTCGTTATCCAATTCTATTGTGAGCAAGCCGCTGATCTAATCTTCTCTTAAAATATAAAAACGCCTGTTTAACGTGTATTCAGTGAAAATAACATTTGGTTTATTGCAAAACGTGAGCAGCCAGTAAGCCTCTCATCTGATGCTGTCCGCGTGTGTTCACCGTATGAAATATAAAAACGAATTGGTTTCGGGTGTTGCTCGATTTTACTCTATATTCCCGTAGGTTGATATCTAATGTTCGGTGTCAATGTTGGACCAATGTGGTCACGTAGACGGGTTTACAAGAGCTTACCTGCAAAGTGCAGTGTTTCCTTCACTCGTGTCTGCTTTCTCAGTATGGAACGCCAAGCCGGGTGCCGCGTTAGTGTTGATAATCGCTGTCATGGTAATGAATTGAGTCCTACTTTCCTTTCTACATCGCGGCCACAACGGCCGCCATGTTTTGGGCTCATATGATGAATTGGTTGTGTATTTCAATGAAAAATGCCCAAATTGATGTAATGGCCCGACGTAGTAGTAGTGATTAAGTGTACCAATGAAATCTTTTTTTTAAATAGATTTTTATTAATTTTCCAACTCAAACAACAATACAAACCAAACAGCAGTGCCATGAACAATATTCCAATAAACATTTAAGCATTAGTGCGCACTACTCCCCAGATCCCTCCCCCCGCGAGCCATTTCCATGTCTTATTCCGCTTCTGTTACACATGAGCGAGCCTCATCATCATCTGGATCTCCCGAAACCCCTGTCCCGAATATGCAGGATATCCATGCCTTCCATGCCATCAGAGAGCCCAGTTCCTCCTCCCAAGACATACAACTCGCCTCCTGCCACACCGCTGTCTCAGCCTCCGCCCATTTCTGTAGGTCATTCCACCACGCCTCAACCCGTGGCTTGCTACATTTTTTCCAGCCCATGGCAATTCGTCGTTTGGCCAGCACATACGCTAAGTCTTTCAGTTTGCTTGCATGTTTCTGCTGCCGAGGTCTGGGAAACCCACCCAAAAGGCATACCCAGGCGGTGTCTATGGCAAGCGTGACCCCTCTCTCTCTCAGCTTGCGAGCCACCTCCTTCCAGAACCCCTCTATCACTGGGCACGCCCAAAACATATGCGTCATGTCCGCATTTTCTTCGTCGCATTTGGGGCACGCCTGTCTGCCTGCATTCCGAAATTTGGATATCCTCAGGGGGGTCATGTACGCTCTGTGCGTAACGTACAGTTGTATTTGCTGCAGTCTGGCATTTCGAGACACTTTCCTGTGGTACCCCAAAGCCCGTTCCCACGTACCATCTCCCATTGCGATCCCCACCTCGCTCTCCCATTCCAATCGTAGGCTTGTCAGTTCCTTCCCCACTTTCGACATCACCATCTCATACAGCCTAGAAATTTCATGTCCCCCTTCCGTTGTATCATATATCCCTGCCATCGTAACCTCCGAATCATCTGCCACGGAATTCTCAGGCCACAGTTCCCGAATTTTCCTCCCCAATCTATGGTATGTAACATATTGGCCTTCGTGCAATCCAGTCTCCTCGCTAAGTTCTACAAACCCCTTAATGGCACCCTCCTGCCACACATCGCCCAATGTCACCAACCCCACCGATTCCCAATAGGCCCTAATAATCCCCCTCAGCTGTCCATCCACCCCCGCCAGGGCCACCAGTGGGATTTGCGGGGAACACGGAAGTGGGTCACCCATCATTGTACATGCCCGTCTCCACACCTTCCACCCCAGCTTCACCATCGCCGGGTACCTTCTCGTGACAGCCTCGGGCAACCAAATGACCTCCTTTAGGAATAATGGGGCACAATCTTGCCCGAATAGTCTAAGTTCTGGGGTTTCCTCATCGGACAGCCATTTAGACACAAACTGTAGTTGGCTTGCTATGTAATACGCCTCAAAGTTTGGGAGTTTGACTCCCCCCTTTTCATGAAAGTTCTGTAACTTCCAGAGCGCTACTGTTGCGAGTACCATGCCACAGAAACTCTCTGCAAACCCCATTTATTTTAGTGAAAAAGCCCTTAGGGATCATGTATGGGATATTGCTAAAGTAATGTAGCAGCCTAGGCAGAACTACCATCTTAATCATCGCCCCACGCCCCATCATCGCCAGGGGCAACTTCTGCCAAAAGCTCATACATGCGCGTATCTTCTCAACAGCCATCTCCGTGTTACACTTGTGTTCTTCCTCCACCGTATGGTAGATATCTATTCCCAGGTAACGGAATGTATTGACTGACCAGGGCACCTGGAGCACCGGCAGCCGCTCCGTGGGAATACCCCTATAGCAGCCCAACGGGAAAATGTACGATTTCTGGGGGTTGACCGCTATGCCCGACAACCTCGCATATCTCCCCATCACGTCCAGGATACATTGTAAATTCTCCTCCGGATGACTCAAATACAATAACCAGTCATCCGCATACAGGGATATCAGATGGTTTTCTCCCCCCACCTCAATGCCCACGATATCATACTGCTGCCGCAAGTACAGTGCCAAAGGCTCCAGGGCCAGGATATACAACATCGGGGACCAAGGACACCCCTGTCTAGTGCCTCTACTAAGCTGCCATCTCTCGGATATAATCATGCCCGTCCGAACTCTAGCCAGCGGAGCGCTGTACAGCAGCTCCGCCCATCTAATATATCCTGGTCCCAGTCCGTATTCTCTCAGGGCCGCCAGCAGCCACTTCCAGTTAACCGAGTCGAAGGCTTTAACAGCGTCCAACAACACTATCGCCATTTCCCCATCGCTGTTAGATCCCATTTCAATCACCCGGTGGAGTCGTCTATGGTTTTGGGCAATGTTCCTCCCCGGGACATATCCCGTTTGGTCCGGGTGTATCAGTTTGCCTATCACCCTCCGCAGTCTGTTGGCCAGGACAGCCGTAAGTATTTTGCTGTCCTGATTCAGCATAGATATTGGTCTGTACGACCCACAACTATGCCCGAGCTTGTTAGGCTTAGGGAGCGGTACAATAATCGCTTCCCTGAGCGATTCCGGCAGCCTCCCCTTCTCGAACGCCTCATTGAGCATATCAAGCATCGGGGGGAGTACCTCCGCTCCAAAAGTTTTATAAAATTCACTTGGCAGGCCGTCCGTTCCTGGGGTCTTGCTAGTGGGTAGCTGCCGGACGACCGCCTCCAACTCCCCTAGTGTTATTGGGGCATCTAGTTCCTCTCTCTCCTCCGTGCTTATCTTGGGCAGCCCAATATCTTGCAGGGTCTCTAACATTTCCTCCCGGTCGCCGCCGCCCGGATCCCCATACAATGCTTTATAGTAATTTACGAATTCCTCATTGACACCCTCCTGGGTATCTATCTGCTCCCCATCTTCTCTAATTATTGTCCTAATCGGGGGACTCGGGGTTTCTCTTTTATATAACCATGCCAAAAGACGACCCGTTTTATCTCCTCCCGCATGTTGCCTCTCAATATACTTTTTGTAATTTAGATTACAGAGCCTCCCCCAATGTTCTGTACACTGCTGCTGCAGTTTAAGCACCAGCTCGTTATCTATATGCTCGCTCTTCAGCGCCTTTTCCAGCTCTCTCTCCGCCTTCTGTAAATCGACCAGGGCCCCATTCTGCAAACCTTTCGATTTAGCAATCGCCACCCCTCGTACCACAACCTTAAAGGCCTCCCACAGAGTCCCCGCCGAGTCAACGCTGCCAGTGTTGGTATCGAAATAGCTAACTATTTCCTCCCGCATGTCTTCCCTAAAAGCCTGGTCTTTAAGCGCCTCTGCGCGCAGGCGCCACGTCGGGATCCGCGCTCTGGGGCGGCCATATTGCCATCCCACCACCATAGGCGAGTGGTCCGAGAGGACCCTCGCTCTATATTCCGCACTAGACACATCCACCAAGACGTCCGACGTGGCAAAAATATAGTCTAGCCTAGTGTGCAACCGCTGCGGGGCCGAGTAATGCGAGTACTGTCTCTCATTGGGGTGCTTGGTCCTCCACACGTCCTCGAGCTCAAAGTCCCGCAACAGCGTCCGCAGCGCCCGGGCTGCCGGGGCGGGCCTAATCACCTTATCGTCGGATCTGTCCATCCCCGGGTTCAACACACAGTTAAAATCCCCTCCCCAGAACACCGCACTCCCCACACACCAGCTCAAGTTGGTACTCATGGTCCGGAAGTACTCTGCCGTGCCCTTGTTCGGGGCATACTTGTTCACTACACACATCACTCTGTTCTCGACTACCCCTCTCATCATGGCCAGACGCCCATCAGTATCCACAAGTTCCTGCTGCAGTTGAAACGGGACATGCGGCGCCACCCAGATCAGCACGCCTCTAGCATAAGCTGAGTACGCGGATCCTACCACCGTTCCACCCCACTTTTTCTTCACCAGCTCTAGTTTGTCTCGGGTCAAATGCGTCTCTTGCAGTAATGCGACGTCTATCTTTTGTCGCCTCAAGTACAACATAACTTTGTTCCGTTTAAGATAGCTATTGAGGCCCCTGACGTTCCATGTCAGCAATTTTAGCTCCCCCATGATGTACTGATATCTTGCACTCTCCCTCCCGACCATCCCCGCTCGTTCATGCTATCCAGAAGTCTCATCCAAAATCTTCCCTCCAGGCTCGCGATCCCATTAAAACCTCCCAACACTATGTACACCCCAACTACCCCCACACCCCCCATTCCCCCTGCCCATCCCCTCCCCCCCAACTCCCTCCCCAACTGTTGCCCAGCTCCATCCCGGGAACTCAGGCCCCCCCACATCTAGTTCCGGCTGTTACACCCAGAGCCCAGTAGGGTAAAGTCGCCCTAGCGGCCACTTAACTAAGAAATACTAAACGGGGGTGATTGGACCAGCCCCGAAAGGCTCCCTTGTATGACAACAATTACGACGCAAACAGTGCATTTAACATCCAGTTCCGGTTCCAAGCCCGGCCTCCCCAGGCCACAGCAATAGCTATAGTCAAATCCCACAGTCTCCGGCAACACCCTCTCTCGTCACAGAGCACTTATCTCTCATTGCCACCTTCATCCGCCTGGACCCCCGACTCCTGGGGGCTGCCCTGCATGTCCAGCCAACCCATGGCTTCCTCCGGTGATTCAAAAAACAGGGATCTATTATTGTGGATCACCTTTAATTTGGCCGGGTAGAGGAGCATATATTTCTTCCCTGCGTCTCTCAGTCTTCTCTTGACCGCCCCGAAGTTCATCCGACTCCTCTGCACCATCATGGTGTAGTCTGGGTAGGCCGTTATAGTGGCCTCCCCCCTTTTGATGGTTCCACCTTTACGAAAATGCTCTAAAATCCTTTCCCGGTCACGGTAGTTAAGGATTTTGGCTATCATTGGCCTGGGCGGACCGCCCGGTGGAGGCCTCCTAGCCAGTGCTCTATGTGCTCGCTCCACCGCAAAACCCTGCGACAGCGCACCCCCGGTGATCTCTTGGAGCAACATATTTTCAATAAAGTCCGTGGGGTTATGACCCTCCAATCCTTCCGGGATGCCCACAACACGGATATTGTTCCTTCGGACGCGCCCCTCCGCTTCTTCGGCCCTGTTCTCCAAGTTGCGTACTTTCTGTTCCAAAATATGCAGTTCGGCCTTGTGTGAGGCACAATCTGCCGTGTTGGCGCTGCCCTCCTTTTCCAGACTCTCTGTGCGCTCCGATAGGGCCTTCACATCCTGTCGGAGCAGGTTCACCTCCTCCCGAACTTCTCCGACTTTGAGGTCGAGCGCTGTTTTCAAGTCCGCCACCACCATTTCGAGCTTGGCCTCCCAAGCGCTTTTCAAGTCCGCTTTCAGTTCAGCGAGAGCAGCTAACACGTCCTGATTTGGGCTAGCCGCGGCCATGGGTGGCTTCTCCTTAGTCCGAACACTCTCTGGGCCCGTCGGTGTCTTGGTAAACTCGTCCAATGTGGGCTGTTTTGCTCTCTGTCTGACGGCCTTATTCGCCATTCCACAGCCACTGTATGCCGTGGGCCCGTACACGCGACCCCGTCGTGGGATCAGCCGCTATCCGAGTGTCCCCCAAAGGTCAGGGCCAGAGCACCTGGTCCGTTACACCGGTCAGCTCAGGCGGGTCCTAGTGCCGACCGCCGACCGTCGCCGACCGTTTCCCAGGCCCACGTTGGGTCATCGGTGCCCACAGAGACGCGCCGACGCTCTCCCAAAGGCTTATCTTTATCTCCACGGCCTACACCGCCCGCGTCGCCGCCGATCATCTCGAGGGTGTACCTTTCAACACGTTTGTGTCCCCTCCATTGTCCGGTGTGGCCGCCATTTTCTCTCCGTCCGGTCCGCGACTCCAGGAACTTCGATGGTATTTATCTACCGTTGCCGGACTTGTGGAGGTTTCAGCTCTTCAGTAGTTGTGCAGCTCACATTCATGGACGGTTACTCTCGTTTCTGGCCTGCGGGAGTTAGAACCAATGCACTATTGCACAGGATGAATGTAGGATCTCCGGGAGCTCTCCCAAGAGCGCGTCCTCTCACATGGCTTCCAAGCCACGCCCCCGTACCAATGAAATCTTAGTTCCTAAATGTTCGATCAATTAAATAAACATTACGTTGCTGTTTGCACCGTTTGTTTGCATGAAGTATGTGTATTTAAATGAATGTAAAATGACCAAACTTTTTAACCAAATAATAGAACATATAATTTGACATTGCACTTTTAGAATAACAATTTAAAGAATACTAGGTGTAAGCATAGTAAAATGTCAATTGATGGTCCATGTAAAGACGAACTGCGGCCCACATAATCATGTAATCCAACTATTCACTCATAAATTAACAATTCAAAGAAAAACTGATCATAAGCCTAATAATATGTCAATTGTTGGTAAGTATATGAATAAAATTTCAGCGCATAAGAATTTTCAGCGCATAAGAATTGAAACACATTAGTAGATGGGGGGAATGCACTGAGTCTGGTACAATCCTTTATATTTGAAAATAAAGAAATGTTGTAATGTTTTTCCTCAGTGATGACCCTGTCTACACAGTTACAAAAAATGCACCATTTCATTATCTTGGTTTAATCCAAATTCTATTTATCTAAATTTACATATTAAGTGAGCTTCTGCTTTTCTTAAGAGTCTCTAGATTTCCTCCTCGTCTTCCATCTTTGACCTTCTGAAGTCCAATAAATCTTATGTCTTGTTTAATGTCCATTTGATGCATCTGTTGCCAATGGTGGGCCAAAGGTAACGCTGCATCTTGGCTACCTATTGTGGAAATATGTTCCCGGATTCTGGTTCTGATTTCTCGAATGGTGCTTCCAATGTGTATGTGCCGGCATACACATTAATGCATAAACTGCCTATTTGGATCTGCAGTTAGTTCTCACGAATCGTAATTTTGGTTCTCCGTCTGTCTTGAAAAGCTGTTGTACTCTTGTGTGCGTAATTACACATAGTGCATGATCCACGTTTCCTGAATCCTGACACTTCTTTGTGCAACCAGGTGTCCTTGGCTTTAGTCTGTGTCTTGGGAAGTAATGATGGACTAAGGTTCATTTTGATGGTCTTAGCCTTTCTGAAAATTAGTCTTGGCTGATTTCAATGAATTCAGCTAAATGGGGGGGTCTAACTTCAAAAGGTGCGAGTTGCGTTTCAAAATTTGAATCAAATCGTGATTGTCCACACACAATGTTGGGATAAATCTGATTTTTATCAAAATTCTGAGTTGAACCCTTGTCTTTGGTTAGAAGTGTTTGCTCTCTGGTCATATTCAATGCCTTCTGACTGGCCGAAAGGATGCAACTTGACGAATATCCTTTCTCTGAATCTGCTGTAAAGTAGATCACTCTTTGGCCAATGTTTTTGGGTCTTTACAGTTCCTTCTGGCTCTAATAAGCTCTCCTGTTGGTACATTACATTTTACTGGTTTGTGATGGCAACTTGTTGCATGTAACGTTGAATTCACCTCTGTTTCCTTCCTGTAAGTTTGTGTGTACACTGCTCCGTCCTTGATGTATATTGTTAATTCAAAAAAGTTTATTCTTGAATTGCTGCTTTGGCCTGTAAGTTCCACACCCAGTTCATTGTGATTCATTCTGATTCTGAATTACTCTAATTCGTCAGCTGTGCCATTCCAAATTAAGAGAACATCTATTTGTCTGGCCCATAAGACCACTTGTTCTTTAAATGCTTGGTCCTTGTATACAAGTTGATCCTCGTACATGCCCATGAATAAGTTGGCGGGGGTGTATTTCCTACCCATAGCAATGCCTCTTTTCTGATGATAGTATTGGTTGTCGAAAACAAAAATATTAAATTCCAATGTTGCTGTCAGCATTTCTTTGATCATTTGTACAAAATGGTAGTGTGAGACGGAGTCATTCCTAAATACGTAATCAATGGTCTGTACTGCTGCATCGTGTTAATGTTTAGAGGGCTCGTACATCCCTGCTGGGTAAGAGGTATTTTGGCTTCCAGACAATTTCTTCAATTATCCTGATTGTGTAAGTTGTGTCCTTGATGTAAGCTTTTAGCTCCGGCGCCTAGGCTGTAAAACTTGATCAATGTACTCTGCTAGTTTCTTAGTGGCCCATCCTATGCCACTCACTATTGGACGTCCTTCTGGGATTGTGTCGACTGCCTTGTGCACTTTTGGCAGAAAATATATAGTTGGAAAAATGGGCTGCTTGACATGTAAAATCTTTTTTTCATTGTCCGTGATTAGGCCCTTCTTGTGCCAGTTACCAATTGATTCCTCCATGGATTTCATTATACTTTTTTGTGATTGCCGAGTACTTCCTCTTAACAGTCTGGTGGTGTTAAGTGATTATTAGCCATAAATATATAATCCTGCCTGTTCATTATAATGATGTTGCCACCTTATCTGCTTCCTTAATTACTATTTGGGTGTCATTCTTAAGATCTTCAAGTGCTTTGCGTTCATTCGGAGTTAAATTGTGCCTGAAGTCCGTTGTCTTGTTGCTTTTCTTTTTTTCTTTAAGATTATTGATGTCTTATTGTTGCTTTGTAAAAGACTTCAATCATATTGTCAGGTGCAAACTGAGGTGTACATTTAGACTTTTGTTTCAGTTCCTCCTTGAATTAGGCCCACTGGTGTTATATGTAATTCATGTAATGTCTCATGTATTTCATCAGATTAAGTTTCCTCAATTCTTTAGAATACGTATGTTTTCTATGTCCATAATTGATCATGAACTTTTTTCAATGGGTTCAACATTTACTTGTTGTCTGCTTGCTGCTGTCGCAAAGTATTTTTGAGTTTTAATTTGCTGACAAATTTGAATAGGTCAATTTGTGTGTCAATCATGTTAAAGTTGCACGTCGGTGCGAAAGACAATCCTTTGTTCAATAAGGAGATCTCATCATCTGTAAGGGACCTGTCCGATAAATTTGTTACAAGGTTGTTTATTTGTCCTCTTTTCCGCTTCCCGGGCGCTCGCCCTCGTTAAGCGTCTGTAGTCTCCCAAAGCATCTGGATTCCCGCTGTCAACCACTCCCCCTCCTTCCTCTCCTCCTTGTAAATGTTGGCTCTTGTCTTGTTGTGCTGTTAACCGAAAACAGACCTGTTTAGTATTGATTGTTCTTGTTCCTTTTTTATACCTTCGAATTTGGTTGAGGAAGCCTGAGCGTTCCTTGTTCTTATTCTTGTCCCCTTCCTCCAATGGTTCCTTTTCAGTGTCTGAGTCTACCTCAGAACTCGCAGATGATGTATTGGGGTGCTTCCCTTAAAAGTTGGCTTCATGTACTGATTGACTTTTTCTTGAAATCTGTAAACTCGGCTTCCCTATAATCCTGCTCGGCCCTAAAGAATTTATGTAATTTTTTAATTTGATCTCATCTTGATATTCTTTTAATATCTCATGCATTTTTTGGAAGTTTATTTCTTTGGTCACTTCCAATCACTTGGTCTCCTTGATGTCCTTTTTGATTTCTTCTATTTGTTCCGTTATCTGCTTATGCTCTCTTGTGGCGTGCTCTACAAGTAATTCTGACATGTTTTTGGAGCTACTGTTGAGACTGTGCTCCCATTTATTTATTTGGATTTATAAAGCGCCAAGGGGCATCGTGGCGCTGTTACAAGGAGGTTTGGTTGCGGATACAGTTTAATACATTGACATTACATTTCTGAGTCTGGTGCAGTCGTATCCATACAGGGTACAGTCGTATCTATACAGGGATAGATTTACATAGTGGTTTAGTAAACATAATATTCATGAGATGGATTAGTATACAGAGTACAGGATAGGATGAGGTGTTGATCACTGTGACATTCTCTAAGTCTATATGCCATATTGGCATAGGTTCATTGGAATGTTATTGGAAAAGTTGTGTTTTGAGGGCCTTACGGAAGGTGGTGCTGGAGTGTTCTTTTCTGAGGGCCGGTGGTAGAGCGTTCCAGTTCTTAGGTGCAAGAACACTGAATCTGGATCCACCAGCTTTTTGTCTTTTGAAGGTTCGGACGGAGAGTCTGTTGCAGTGTTGGGTGCGTTTGGGTCTGGTGGAGCTGTCTGAGGATCGTTCTGAGGTACGGTGGTGCTGTTAGCGCAAGGCAGGCGTGGATGATGGAGAGTGATTTGAAGAGCATACGCTCTCTAAAGGGGGGCCAGTGTGTGTTTCGTCTTGCTTCGGATATTGTGTTCTCTTTTAGGGATGCTGAGGGAGGTCCTCAGTGTTAGTGTTTTGTGTGGTTTGAAGTTTTTTAGGTTTTTGGTGGAGGTGCCTAGAAATAGGACGTTGCAGTAGTCGAGCTTCGCTCCTACTGTAGCTCTTGCAATGGCAAGGTGGTTTTTGGAGAGAGGTAAGGTTATTTATTTTTGAAACTTGTTTATTGGCAGAAAGTTAAGACGGGTACAGCTTAAGTTACACAGAGGCAAACAAGCATCACAGTTTCACACATAGGTATTACATCATAGCAATTACAAACTGCTCAGATTGGGAAGGGTGGAGGACTGACATCTCGAAGGGTCGCGAAGCGCCCAGCGCCTATGGTGGGTCGGGCAGCTCGGGCGGGGGAGTGGAGCTCCATCCAACTTCGTCTCTATTGTTCAAATAGCTGCAAAATTCAGTCCACACATTTTTTGGGCGGGATGGCAAGGGGAGGGATCCAATATACTCTTCCTCACACGTTTGTATCCACGTGAGGGCTTTCCACCACATCTCAAGGGAGGGTGGGGTGCGGCGCTTCCAGCATTGTAGTATGCTTCTTTTGGCAACTATAGCACTCACATTTAAGAACTTTGAAATTTATTTTTCCCTTTTCCCCAGCCCACATTCCGAACAACAAGGCCAATGGGTCCAGGTCTACCGGGGACCCAACCATCTCCGAGAGCGCTTTTGTCACTTCCTTCCAAAACACCTTTAGCGCAGCACAGGACCAAAACATATATATATATATGATCAGCCTCTTCGTGTTTACATTTCGGGCATGTGCGAGTCGGGCGTGTGTCAATCTTGCTACTTTGTGCGGTGTATAGTAAAGCCTGTTGAGTTTATATTGTATGCAACGGACTCTGGCACTGAGGGAGACTTTATGCGTGCGTGCACAGGTTTTGCTCCACATCTCATCAGTGATTTCCATTTACAGCTCCCTGGCCCACGCTTCCCGTGGTTTAAGGGATGCATCCTCCAGGTTTTCCAGTTGCATTTTATTCAGAGAGGATATTATGCCCTTGCTCCCTGAGGAGTTGGCTATATATTGGAGTTCTGGTGTGTCGGGGGGGCTCCTTCGGATAGGAGCCCAGACCGCCGCTCTCAGCCTGAAGTATTGTAGTAGTTCAAGCACAGAGTTGGAATGCCTGTGCCGCCATTTTTGAGGGGTGATAAATTTCCCGTCGGGGTATAGGTCAGCCAGAGCCCGGTAGCCCTGGTCTTCCCAGTGTCGCAGGAAGTGTTGGTCGAATGTAGGAGAGAGTCCTGGAAATTGCGACATGGGAAGCCATTTATAGTATGGGCCATGCTCTTGTTTAGAGTGCAGAATATTATTCCATGCTCTGGTTGTAGTGGCCACAGGGTCTGATGGGGCGTCTGTCTGGAATGTGCAGTACAGTAATAAGGTCATGATATTGGTCCCGTCGCCTGCCATTTTCTCTAATTTGACGTGAGGAGGCGCATTAATGTGATTGTCCCAGTGTGTGGCATGTTGGGCCTGTGCCACTTTCCAGTATAGCTTTAAATCTGGGGCTGTGAAACCCCCTTTTTCATAGGATGGGGTCATATGTTGCCACTTCCTGCGGACAGCTCCAGAGTGCCAGAGGAATTGGGCGCACGCCGAATGTAGTTTCTCGGTACAGGCACATTGGAAAAGATATAGAGGAGCTTGGGAACCGCAATCATTTTTATTAGGGACAGTCTGCCCGCAAGGGACAGTGGGAGGTTGCACCATTTGAGCATCTTGGATTCAATGAGCCGTGCCGTTGACTCATAGTTGTCCACCAGCAATGAAGCTTTGGTTAGTGACACTTGCACCCCGAGGTACCTGATTCCACCAGGGGACCAACGCAGGGGGAATTCGCAGGACGGTTGCTGGGTTGCTGTAGTGAGAGGGAATATTTCTGATTTGAAGTAGTTAATGGTAAAACCCGAGTATGTACCTATTTTTGTTATGTCACAAATTATCGGGTCTAGGAATGTAGAGGGGATTCTGACGTATAAGAGTACATAATCAGCATACAGTGAGATGATTTTCGGTGCGTCTTGTAATCGGATACCTTTGCCGGTGTGACGATCACGGAGGTGGTCTGCCATGGGTTCAATGGCGAGTGCAAAAAGGATGGGGGAGAATGGACAACCCTGTTTGGTATCCCTGTGTAGTGCAAAGGGAGAGGACACATTTGAGTTGGCCAGCACCCTGGCCACTGGTCCTGTATATAGTAGTTTTATATAGGAGATCATATTCGGTCCCACTCCCATCTTCTCCAGCACGGCCCATAGGTATTGCCAAGAGACCAAGTCGAATGCCTTCTGGGCGTCTAGTGTGACCGCCAATGCATCAGCCTTCGGATCTATTCTGGACATCACATTGAATAGACGGCAGATATTAATTGTAGTAGAACGGCTGGGGACAAATCCACTTTGGTCAGCATGGACCACATGGGGCATGAACGGGAGGAATCTATTGGCAATTATCTTGGAAAAGATCTTCATGTCCGTGTTGATGAGTGATAGGGGCCTGTAGGAGCCACATTCATCTGGGGGTTTCCCTGGTTTGGGGAGGACGGTTATAAGAGCTTCCCTTAGGGAGGAAGGGAGGGAGGGAGGTGGTTAACCGGAGTGATTCGGTCCAGACCCCATACAATATGGGTGCTAAAATGGTAACATGTTCCTGGTAGAGGCCTTGTTCTTTGGGAGGTCTGAAATTACCTGGACTGTCTCATCTAAGGTGAACGGGCCATCTAGTTGTTCCTTGGTGTTCTGGGAGATGAGGGTCATAGGAATGTGTTCTAGCAGGTCGTCCAGATCATGGGCAGTGTGTTCAGGCTGGGGGCCATAAAGATTGGCATAAAAGTTAGCAAAGGTGTCAATGATAGCTTGGTCCGACCAATGTCTTATGCCCTGCCCGTCTAGAATGGTATCTATTCGGGTCCTGCCTCCTTCCACACGCACCAATTTAGCCAGGGTTCTACCAGGTCTATCCCCCTCACCATACCTATGGGCTGCGACGGGGCGGGAATAATATCACACCTCGCTCAGGGCATGGGACTCAAACAGCTCCAGTTCTGTTCTGATCTTTGCTAGGATTGCTGGAGTGGAAGCTTGTTCCTTTTCTATGGTTTTGAGCTTGGTTTTGGAGTTGCTTAGGGCGTGCCTGATGGCTTTGAGGACCCCCACCTCCCTCGAGGTGCACATCCCCCTGATGTATACTTTAAATGCCTCCCATCGAGTCCCTTTGGGTGTGTCGGGCGTTTTATTCTCAAAGAACGAGTTTGTCCGCCAGGATCTCAGCCTTAAAGACCATGTCAGATAGAGCTTTAGATTTGAAGCGCCAGGCGGGTCGAACCGTCGGTGTGTTACCCAATTGGATTTGTAACCTCACAGGAGAGTGGTCAGAGTGTGCGTGGGAGGATCTTGGCCTCCCAAACCCTGCCCACTGGACAGCCCGATAGGAGGAACATATCTATTCTTGAGGAGCTATCATGCACTGTCGAGTAGAAGGTATAGTCTCTTACCTGGGGATGGAGCGTTCTCCACTCATCGTATAAATTAAGGGAGCTCATATGTGTATGGAGCCGCTTGGCACCTCGAGTTGCGACCCTGCAAGTAGTGGTTGTTCTGTCCAGGACATTGTCGAGTATAAGGTTCATGTGTCCCCATCCCCCATATGATGGGGGCTTCCACATAGCTTATGAGGATAGCAGTCACAGCGTCAATGAATTCAGGGAAATCTGTGTTGGGTGCATAAGTGTTAATGAGCAAGCATTCTTCGTTAGCCAGAGTGCAGTGGAGAATCACATATCTACCTTCTGTGTCGATGTGAGATGTGTGGAGTTTGAATTTTAGCGACTTATGGATAAGAGTGAGGACTCCCCTGGCTTGAGTGGAGTATTGAGTATAGAACCTGTTGGGGCCCCAGTTTTGAGCTAGGTTTAATGGTAGGAGTTTCAGAGCATGTGTCTCCTGCAGTAGGAGTACCTTTATTGCATGCCTTTGTGCATATGCCGTGATCCTACGGGACTTTGTGAAATTTGACAATCCCCGAACGTTCCAAGTCATCATTTTAATAGCCATGCTGATCAGTTATGGAACATCCCAGGTATAGGATTTGTCTCAGTCTAGCGCCATGTGTGCTGTGAAGGCGATACAATGCCTTTCCTTAAAGCCCGTCATTACCCTCCTGCCGCTTTTTGTGCAACATTCCCCAACCTGTCAGCCCCCCACCCTCACCACCCAGTGCAAACTAGCAGTGTGATAGTACCCACCCTGGGAGCAACCAACTGCGTGCAATCCCCAACTCGGCGACGCTTGAACCATAGCCCAACAGGGGCTTAAACGTAGATACTCCGCCTTAAAAGGCATTGCAGCTGCAGTGGGGGCTGCTGCTGCTGCTGTCTGACCCACATTTGTTGAGACATATTATGATGAAACATCAACAATCTGTTAAACGGCAAATGAAACTCGGGTTACAAAGAAGAACAATTATGTTATTAGGTAGAGAGAACTAAGCAGAAATTGGCCTAAGCCAGTGTATTGCAGCGCGGCTTGGCTTTTCGAAGATCAGGCCCAGCGTGTAATGTTAGTGTCTGGGGAATTGAGGATGTATCCCCTCACAAAGGTTGTGTTCTTGATTCGCTGGTGTATGGCCAATGTTAGGCCCAAAGTAGGACCGAGAGGGGGAGGGGGGATCATCGACCCACCGGGGAGGGAGTCGATAGGTTGGTCACAGCCGTTGAGGTCCACAGTAGGGGGTCGGGAGTCCTTGTATTAGTCGCTGTCTATAGGTTCCTCTGGGGGATCCACCAGGGGGATGTGCGCCTCAATAAATTTGACTGCCTCTTCTGGGAATGTGAAAAAGTAGTTTGTTGCAGTGGGTGAATTTTAGGCGAGCCGGAAAGAGCATAGCGTATTCAATTTTCCTGTGTCTCAGCATTTTTTTCACACGTCCGAATTGGCGTCGCTCCATCTGCACCCCCACCGAAAAGTCGGGGAAAATCCTAATGATTTGTGAGTCCAGCCTTAACTCCCCCCTTCTCTCTGGCCAGGCGGAGTATGTGATTTCTGTCTTTATAACTCAGCAGTTTAGCAATTATTGGTCTGGGGAAGTCACCTGGTTTAGGCCGTGGTGCCAGTGAGCGATGTGCTCTTTCAATTGTGAAGAATGGTGAGAGCTCGGGGTTGCCGAGGAGGTCTTTGAGAAGTTGTTTGACCGCGAGTGCCATACGACCTTTTAACGCGGATTCAGGGACCCCTAGTATGCAAATGTTATTTCTGTGCGACCTTGATTCGAGGTCATCGCACTTAGCTTTGACCTGTTTCATGTCACGGACAAGCTCAGTGACTGTGTTTTGTAGGGTATGAACATTGTCCTCATTGGTTCCTATTCTTTGCTCCACCTCAGCAATCCTGGACCCATGATGGTCGAGTTTAGCTCTTAAGGAGGCTACATTCGCATTGATATCATCCAGATTTTCATGGAAAGCCGCAAAGTTTTTGGCCTTGGACTCCATCGCGGTCAAGTCCGAATGCGGGGGGTCCGGCATAACATCACTGTCTTCTTGTGTTGCAGAGGAGGATGCCTGGTCTGCCTTGGGCGCCGCCTTGATGAACTTGTCCATGGCGCCTACCTTGCCAGCCCCCTGCGATCTGTTGGACATTGCTCTGGTGGAGAGCAGCACCTAGCTTGATGGGTTGGTGGCGGCCGCGAGCCAGGCGTCTCGTACAGGGGATGGCAACAGGCCAGAGGATGCAACGCGTAGATAGCTCAAGTTTGGTGGTACTAGTATTTGGCCCAAACGGTTGGAGGTGATCAGTCTATGGTTGGGCAGTGATAGCGGAGAGACCGTGGGCGAGGAGCAGCCCGTCGGGCTATTTAGTGATGGACTCCGCAGGCGCAGCGCTGCAGACGCAAGCACAATGGACAGAGCGAGCCGGGGGAAGTCGGGTAAGCTCCTGTGCAGTAGTGCCGCTTAGAGGTATGTTTGGGCACGCTGGGCTTGAGCTAGAAGTAGGTTGGGTGGGGGGGGCCCACCAGGGCGAAGAGACGGCGTTGTCTATGGTTATGTATATTGAAAGAATGAGGCCCTCCCCCTCAGGGGCACCCCTCCGGTCACGGTCCAGTAGTGGGAGGCCCTTGAAGGAAGGGAAGCTGCAGAAGATATCCGTTGGGGCCGTGAAATCGGAGGCTCAGCTCTCTGTCGTTGTACACCCCATTGGCTTACTAGGCTCCCAATCGGCTAAGCTCAGGAGCAGGTGGGGAGCGCAACGAGTGGGAGGTCCAGAGAATGCCACGGAGGCCCCAGGCACAGTGGGCAAGTAAGCTGGGGGGGGGAGCAAGGCGGGCCCCAGTGTAGGCATACTAGCTTTAGCTGTAACAGGGCCCTCTAGGCGAATTGCAAGTAGCTGGGTAGGCTAGGGGGCCCCAGCGGGGTGAAGGAGGGAGGTATAAGGAGGCCTTCAGCACCCACCTTGTAGCCTATAGGGTGGCTGGGTGAGGCGGGGGCAGACCACGATATGAAAATAAAGGCTACAGCATTGATGGAGCCATAGTGAACGGACATATGGTACCCCCAATTCAGTCCAAATGGCCTCAACCGGCGCGGAGCGGGGGCGTCCCAAAGTGGAACGCAAGAGCTTGCCTTCAAATATCCCCACCCAGGTCAATTTGGATTATGTTAATACTGCCAAGCCATAAAGAAGCCCTGTGAGAATGAATGCTCCTATGATAAATCAGTCAACCCTTCAATGTTGTGGTCCCCCTTTTTACGAATGAATCTCTTAAAATGGTGACATTTCTTTAAGATTTTAGGTCGAATGAAATCACCACAGAAGTCAGCTGAGAGAAATTAGCTGATTGGGGTGCCTATGTAGCTAGATCTGTCCACCCTTTCCAGATGGCCACCGTTTAACGTCCAATGATACTCTGATACTTTTGATTTGCTACCAATATTTAGGATTTTCATGACATTATCTTTCAAATGTTTTACGGTGGTGTAGGAGGACAGGGCATCCAATGAGTGCTGCAGTCAGATGAGTTTGGTCCAGACAAATTGTGTCCTTGGCATATCCGAGCCATGGGTCTGGAGCTGCCAATAGAGGGGTGGGGATGGGGATGGGGATGGGGGAGGAGGGAATTGCATGCCGGTTTGATGTGAATACCCATGTCAGCCACATGCAGAGTAAGTAAGTAAGGGGGCTAACGGGCACCCCTGTTTCAGGCCGATATTCACGGGGATTTCCTGCGTGATATTCCCCCTCCCGATTGGTGCGTATAGCAACCACCACATCAGTTATGTGCTGTGGTTTAAAAAAAAAAAAATAGGGATCTATTCCCCAGTCCGTTCATTTATTCCTAAATGAAGGGTGAGACACCGTATCGAATGCCTTCGTAAAATCTATGAAGGAGAGATAGTTTACGCTTTTCTTTGCTCTTACATTGCACCATAATACAGTAAAGTGCACAAAGATTGTGTAAGGGGCTGTGCCCTTTACGGAAGCCTGTTTTCAAAGGGGAGAGCAGTCCTTTATCTAGGGCCCAACGGGAATGTTTTTTCATAAAATGGCAGTAAATATTTTCTGGTTGGTGTCAAGCATTGCCAAGTATCTATAATCCTGGGAGTTGGTGCGATTACCCTTTTTTAAAAACGAGCAATACAATTGCTTTCCGCCAGCTCATAGGTATGCAGCCGCTACTTAAGATGTTGTAAAAAAAAAGATGCTCCAGCACACAGGCCCAAAATTGAGTTTCCTTTCATAACAACACTTGCCAGCGAGTCGGGACTGAGAGTGCCGGAAATGTTATGAGTTTGAATTATGGAGAGGATGTCCTCGCTTTCAAAGCCCGACAAAAGGAATGCCGAGGTCACATAAGAACCAGTCTTCATAGAAGGAACAGAGGAATTATAATGGATCTCAGAAATAGCCAAGGATTCGCAGATGGGATTTATTTCTTGTAAGGCCTGCCCATTAATGAAGTTCTCTCCATCAAACAGAATTTTGTATTATCATTGCTACGCCAAAGAGAAATTTCCAATCGGCGTTAGTGATGGAGAATGTATGTCTTCTGAACCAGTTCTTCTATAGTGTGTTCATGCGTTATACGTTTCTTTTTTTGATTCATTGGGTTATGGGATTGCGATGAATGGTAATGCACTTCTTACAATGGGCCTTCTTGGCCTGTTGGATTGCTATGTTGAATATGGCATGTTTGTGTGTCAAACCTACTGCTATACGATAGTCTAGGTGCAACAACTTTCTCAGTAGTTGCATCAAAAGTGGAGGTTCCAGTTGTGCGTCCCCAGCCAAAGAACAAGTGTTTCGTTTGTGTGCACACAATTAGTAATGTTAGAAACATTCTTGTCGCTCCAAATGATAGGTTCCTCTGAGTATTTATGGTAATGGAAGAGGTAATGTAGGGGATACAACAAGAGGGAAATTGAAGGTTCCAAGATAAAGAAGCATAGTGACTTAGGGAGGTGAACACGATCCACAAGATGCCACTTGATACCCAAAGCTTTGTCCATGCATGGCGGGACCTGTTTGTATTTTATGATTTAGGCATAGTAGGTAGTGTGTTGAAAAGTTTGACCCAGCCCGAAATCCCCCCCAGCTAATGGAACGTTTGTTGTCCAACAAACTTCATGTTAGTCATCAGGGTAAGTAAATAGATGTAAGGAAGAGGCCTTTAAATCACCTGCCAATATAATGCTATTAACAATGTTGTCAATCGAGTGCTGGATAGAGCAGTGGCAGGTGCTCCTGGAGGGTTATATACGTTAATGATCAGGGATGAGTGAGGGTCAGAAAAAAATGTGCAGCAGGATATGCGGGAAAATGGGGTTATCACCAAAGTGTTTTAGCTCGAAGGCAGATTGTGCTCCTATTACAAGGCCTCCTGCTGGCCAATCCCTAGACCCACGGGTAGCCGGGTGATGTGGAATGGTGTAGTCCTCAAGTGCGACAGGATTCGTTGTCCAGGTTTCTTGTAGGATAAAGACTCTGCAAGAAGCAATAAAGGACAAATCCTGGGGTAGACCAAAAATGAACAATATCTATGCGTATTCCAACAGGTCCATTTGATTGATTTCAATGGAGTATATTGTCAATAATTGTCCCTGTCCAGGGAATCCAGGACACAGCGAATAATTTCTTTAACAGTTTTTGGATTAACTGGGAGGTGATATAGAGCAGCCCGCAATTTAGATCGCTCGGCAGCATGCACAGTTATAGAATCATGGGCGTTGAACAGATGGATGGATGGATGGATGGATGGATGGCTGGATGGAAAAAGATCAGCTTGCTGACTGTTTGTTTGTGACATACTGTGAGTTTGAAACCTGCGTTTTTGAAGTGTTCCTGCATAGGTGCACAGCAATGACACTATAGCCGGGGAGGCACATTCAATTGGCGCCAATTATGTAGGGCGCGACTCCCAGTGGCCCTGTTTGGCATAATCCGGGGAAATATTGTGCAGTGCATCTCTGGCCTTGAAGAGTGATTGTGCCTGGAGAGGGCCTAAAATAAGATATTCGGCCTCATCTTCAAAATCACATACCCATTGAAGGTGAGTTTTCTAGCAGGCAGCCCCCCACAAGATCATTTCTCCTCGAAGAACCCTTTTGTATCCTTCCTAGAGTGTCGCAGGGGTTTCCACCGAGCCGGTATTGAGGCTGAAGTATTCAGTGGCTTTGGACATTAGGCAGTCTATGAATTTGGGGCAACCCAAATAATACCCATTTAGATGCCAGCTTGAGGCATGCACTATTTTGTCACTGTGGACCTAGTTTAGCAGCGGCAAGTGGTCCGAGACCCCATGGGCAAGGAACTATGCAGAGATCACCTTATGTGCATCTTGCAGGGGAAGCAAGAAGTAGTCCAACCATGATGGTGAGGCATCGGCTGCGGAGTGAAATGAGTATCCGCATTCTTGCAGGTTTAAGTCCTGCCGGACATCAGTAAAGCCCACTGCGCCTGAGAAGACTGACAGTTTTGTAGTGGGACCAGGACTCCTCCGCCCCAGGTGCAACATTCTAGGGTCACAGCCATGACTACATTGAAGTCCCCACCAAGGATCCACAGGTCCGCTTGATGATTTCGTTAGTGTACCCTGAATATCATCTAGCAGTTCTGCTAACAGTGGTGTAGGGGCGTACACTGCCAGTATGTCAATGGTGGTACCCCATAATTCGCAGATTAGTAGAACAAACCTGCCTCTGTGATCCTGCTGCATCGACCACAGCTTGAGGGGAAGGCGCTTATGAATCAAATCCACAACTCTCCCGGCCCCCATAGAGAAGCCAGAGTGGAATGTGGTTCTGTAGTGTGATCTTTCAAAGAGTGTGCATGTTGACCCCGTCATGTGTGTTAGTGAGAAGGGCTACATCAGGGATGCACCTATTGAGGAATTGCAGGACCAATCTTCTTTTGATACCCGGGCAAAGCAAGTTGACGTTCCAGTTGAGGTACTTGAGCGCTTTCACTGATGCGTCATCCATGTAAGCAGAGGTGAGTGCCCTAGCATCCGGCACCTAACTGCACAGTGGCAACATGGAAGACAGCACCAACCACTGTGCATTCACTTGTGAAAGTTGTGACCCAATCAAAGCAACCAGAAACCAAAGCTTCCAAAAATACTACCCATCCACCCAACTTTACACCCACACCCCCCTCCACCTTCCCCAATAACCCACACCTGCCTGTACCCTCGTGCACTCTCCCCAACCAGAAGCACCTGTTGCCTGAACCCATTGTTAACGGAGCACGAAAACACCCATTTAACCATGAACAGGGTAGTTGCAAGAACAGCCAAATCCTCATCGAAACCCCTGCTCGGGCCGCACCGTGAACAAAGGTTTCAGATGTAGGCGTCAAACCTTTGGCAACTGGCTGAATACCACAGTCAAACATGTCGGGGGGGGGCAGGGTGGGGACAGTGGGAACAACTCCCTCCCCCTCACCCAGTGCCTCTGCGGTCAGGAGCATTGCCAGTATTTTCGGGTGGGTCCAACACCTCAGGCTCCCACCGAACCGGGAAGGACCCCCGCTCAGGGCACCATTTGGGGCAATCTCTCGGCAATCTGGACAGAGGCTCTGACAAAACGTATGTTTCCGACCAGTCCCATGTGTCCTTGGGATTATGAAACAAGTGGACCGCTCCATTGTAGTACACCTTGAACCGTGCTGCGAAGAAGAGGGCATACTTGATGCCGAGAGACAACAGTTTCTTCTTGACCGGGTCAAAGGATTGGCGGGCCTCCTGTTGTATAATCCGGGAAGAAACCAATGCTGTTCCGTTGTATGTGATCAGGCCCATTGCCCTGGCCATGTGCAGGATAGTGTCCGGTTCCCTGAAGTTGAGTAGCCGTGCAATGAAAGTGCGTGGTGGAGCACCAGGGACAGGGCGACCCATCCGAAACCCAGTGGGCTCGTTATATAGAAAAGAAATTTGAAACTTTCTTCTGCGCCATCAGGTCTGCTAGCCATCATTCCAGGACAATGTTCCATGCTGGGCCCGT
This sequence comes from Ambystoma mexicanum, assembly GCF_040938575.1. Lineage (NCBI taxonomy): Eukaryota > Metazoa > Chordata > Amphibia > Caudata > Ambystomatidae > Ambystoma > Ambystoma mexicanum. Next base: position 329,660,558 of record NC_090941.1, on the reverse strand, counting down.
CCTCCCTCTATGGCAGCCCATGGGTACCTAGATTGTTGTGCCTCAAACGTCCTTCGCTGTCCTGCTCTGCTCTCCAAGACATGAGTTTGTGAGGCGGTCGTCAGCTGCTTCTCCATCCTCTTGAGTGAGCGTCTTCGGAGAGATGCGCTGTTCTGCCTCCCCCACTTGCGAGGAAAAGCTGGCAGAGGTGTTGCCGCAGGAAGGACACCTCGGATATCAGGCTGTCAATTGTCCCCTACAAGGAGGATCTGGAGTCCTCAATCGCGCTTAATACATCCATGAGCGAGAGCTGGGGATCACCACCCACCGCACCAGGGCTGGCTGCCAGCGGTTCATGCAACACGGGGTGGGGTGGGGGGAGGGGAGGGCCACTTGCTGTGTAGCAGTGCATTTTGTTCTGGGTAGCTACCTTCCGCATCTTGTCCTTCAACATCCCTTGCGTACACCACTCCGCAGATTGAGTCCCAATATGCATTGGCCCTAAGCAGACCGTGCCAGCGGTCAATGCAAATCCCCAAACACTGTTTAACACCACCTTACCACAGTCAGGTGAGCAGTGCTATGCCGTGGCCAGGCCAGTCCAGGGGTGATCTCCAAGCCTGACTCTCTCTCTGGGCCCACTGGCTGTGAAGCCGTGGCACTGTCACTTATTCCTCCAAGTACCCTCCCCAGGCCTCCATCACGCCCAACTGCTGTGGGCCCCACCAGGGCCTGATCACTGGCCTGAGTTCAGTGCCACATTGCTGGCCTTCTTACTTTGTCCTCCGGGCTTTGTTAGGCAGAAACCTGTGCAGTTCCCTTGGGGAACACTGCAAAAGATTTAAGACTACAGGTATAGCAGTAAACCCACTTGGTAGCAGTCTGCACCACCCAGATTTACCTGGTAGCTGTGGCTGAGCAGTCAGACTTCCCTCAAGAAGAGTTAGGCAGTATGCAAAGTATACACAATATGTACTCAGACACAATAGCACAAGCAAACACTGACCAGAGCTTGGTTTCAAAAGTATATAGTTATTTATTTTCAAGAACACATAAGTTGAAAACACTCTAGCAAAATATAGTAAAACACTCCAAACACAGTTATATGGAAAGCAGTCCCAATCCTTATTCCTATCTAGACATCTCTAGGTTAACACCACATAATTCAAACAGAGGTGAGCGCTTAACGTTAGATGACACTCTAGTAGGTAAAAAGAAGGGAGGGAGAAGGAGCAGAATTAGGATAAACACACCACTCTAGGGTTAAGAACACTTTTTGTAAGCTCAAAGAAGCACAAAGTCACAGGTGAGCAAAAGTCACTAAGCAGGGCCCACTCTTAGAGCAGACAGAGCGAAAACGTGCCCAAGATCACACAGTTGGTAGGGATTCAGAGTCTTGCAAAAGAGTTCGGAAAAGAGTTAGAGAGGCTTAGAAAGTTTAGCCAAAGTGTCCCAGGCAATCCCAGGATCGAAAGCCGGGGGCTAAAACTACCCCGTAGACTCGTGTATCCATACACCGGCTGCTCGACAGCACACCCGAAAAAGCTGATGTTAAGAAGCTGTGTGTCTTTGACATTTATGGAGTTGTAACAAAAACATCCTGACCCAGAATATCATTGATGCTATTTGTTTGACTAAAATATCTGTTCTAAGGAAAAGAGGCTTTCATTTTGGACATTAGATTACTGGAACTTTTCTGCTGACAAGTTGAAGGTGTTAACAACTAAAGTGGAACTTTGTTGCAAACCTGGATGTCCTTGTTTCTTTTTGTTGAACAATGACACTGAATCCAACTTAAAACCTGGGGAAGGGAAGATCACAGAGGTTTCTAAAAGACTGTGAATTCATAACAGAATATCGTTGTTGTGAATTGCCATATATATATTTTCTTGTGTATTTTATGCATACGTGTGAGGATCAGAGATTCTCTGTTAGAATACTTTCCTTAGTTCAAGTTGGGCAAGGAAATGCTCATCAGAGTAGGGATCGAGTGAGGCTTATGAGTTCATAAAATGGCAAACTTTGAGATGTCATCTAAAAGTTGTCTGCCTCACATTTCTTTAATTTATTTTTAATTTTTTTCAGAGAGGGGTACAACAAGACCAAACTGGCCAGCGGCTAGGGAATCCCACCATGATATAACATAGATGAACATTTACAGTATACACTACACATTTGCACTTTGTTTGACAGTACTAGAGCGGTGACGATGGATTGTCCTCTTCATCAGATAACATATTAGAGTCTGAACAGCGTCCATGTGTCTTTGGGGCTGCATCTCGATGGCAATGTAATAATTGTTCAAGTTCATTGACATCGACAGGTCTTTCAAAAAGTCCAGTCGCCTGGGAGGATCTATGGACTTCCAACATTTCAGTATATTTCGTTTCGCAACCACACATGCTAAATTGAGCAATCGTCTAGTGGTAGTTGCAGCCTTACCAATATCCCCAAAAAGGTATTTCCGTGGGGAAGGTGTAGCAGGTATTGCCGAAATGTCTTCCAGAATCTCTGCCACCTCCCCCCCGAATTTAGTTATCGGCGGCAAGCCCAATACATATGATAGGAGTCTGCGTTAGGGGCATCACATTTAGGGCATTTTCCCGTGTGGCCCTGCACAAACTTAGCTAACTTGGCTGAGGTGTAGTGCAACTGGTTTAGAACTTTAAACTGAATGAGACGTAGCCCTGAGTTCATGGATACACATTTAGTCAACTGGCAATATCTCAACCATGTGGTTTCACACAGCTCCACACCCAGATTTCGTTCCCAGGTCCCTTTAATGTTCTTGCATGGCTTGGAGTGCATCTGAACAAGGCTGTATAGTGCAGACAGACTTTTCCTGTGTTCCCCTGGTTCCGTCATGGCTGCAATACATTCGTGTGTGGGTGGCTCTTCTGGGAAGGAGGGCCATTTGGCGGTGATGGCAGATTTCATCCTGTGAAACTGAAATCGCATAAGGTGATCTCCACCCACTGCTCTGACAAAATCGTCTAATGCACAGTATCTCCCTTCCGGGAACTTGTCTCGCATTCTAAATTGCTTCTGTGGGTCCCAGGTACCCTGAAATGCCTTATCAAATGTGGGGCTTATGCCTGGGAAGTTCCACAATGGCACCTCCGGGTCATACGGGGTTGTAATGGCAAGTCTCTTATATATCCTGGACCATGCATGCGCAGTGGCGCTTACAGCATCATATTTGCACGTGACTTTTACGATTAAGGTCAAACGTAACCGCTCGCTGGTCTGAGGGGGATGCCGCAAATCTTTCCAGGGTAATGTGTGGTGCTGTGTCCTCTGGGTTGAACAAGTGTCTCGCGAAGTGTGCCTGTGACGTTAGGTAATCAAGTTCAAAGTCTGGTGCTGCAATCCCACTTTTTGCAAAGGGTTCTGTCATTTTGGACCACTTTAACCTGGGCGTCTTCCCTCCCCATACAAAGTTTGGGGAGTTTGGTGAAGAATGTTCTGCCCGGCCAAATCGGTATGTTGCAAAAAAGGTATAGGAGTTTGGGTAGCACTATCATCTTAAGTAACGATATTCGCCCATACAGGGATAGTGGGAGCTTGTTCCAGACTTGTAGTTTAACTGTTAGGGATAGTAGGACTTCACCATGATTTTCTGCGAGCAATGTACTCCCGTTTCTCGATACCCTGATCCCCAAGTAACGGATGTGTGTTGGTGACCATTTGAATCCCTGTGTGTCTGACATATCTCTAGTTTTAGGTGTAAGCGGAAACAGTTCTGACTTAGAAACATTAACCCTGTACCCCGAGTATTCAGAGGACCTCTTAACCTCAGCCATAATTGGTGCTAGATTTACTTCCAGGTTCCTAATATATAGTAGGGTGTCATCCGCATATAAGGAAATGATTTGTGATCTCCCAGTCATACGAAGACCTCTACATGCATGGTTTTGTTGGACATATTCAGCCATGGGTTCTATTGTAAGTGCAAAAAGGATTGGGGAGAAGGGGCAGCCCTGTCTAGTGCCTCTACCCAGGCGAAACAGGGATGACATGGTTTGATTAGTTAGTACCTTCGCTCCCGGGCAAGTGTACAGTAACCTGACACAAAGTGTCTTCCCAGCCCAAATCTCTCAAGGACCAGAAACAGATAGACCCAGGAGACAGTCAAAAGCTTTCTCGGCATCAAGGGACGCCGCCACCGCATCCGCCGCTGGGTCCATATGTGTCATCACTCCAAAGAGTCTGCGCAGATTAAGAGCAGTGGACCTTGCTGGTATAAAGCCAGCCTGGTCGGGATGCACCAATATAGGCATATAGGGCAGGAGCCTGGTAGCTAGGACCTTTGCGAAAATCTTCGCATCGGTATTAATGAGTGAGAGGGGTCTGTATGGCCCCATGTCCTGAGGGGTGTCTACAGGGTTTAAGAAGAACCGTTATCACTGCCTCTCGCATGGTGTCTGGCAGTATGCCGCACTCCATCGCCTCTTCCCACACTTTCAGTAAGACCGGGGCTCGTATGTCATGGAATTCTTTGTATAATTTGGCACATAGACCGTCGGGACCGGGGGCTTTACCAGATGTTAATGCTTTCATTGCCTCTATAATTTCCTCGAGTGATATGGGGGTGTCTAATATCATGCGTGTCTCCAGAGTCAGGGTTGGGAGATCAATCACGTTCAGATACTCCACTATTCCTTCTTTAGTTTTGGTGTCCCTATTGGAATATAGTGATTTATAGAATGCAGCAAACATATCATTAATTTCTTGGTCACCATTGACTGTCGCCACTAGGTGTCTGGATTGTTGCTATAGGGGGATGGCCGTGTTCGGCCCTAAGCATCTGGGCTAGGAATCTCCCTGCTTTATTGCTTTCCCCGCATCTACAAGCTCGGACCGGGGCAGCCATGTATTGTACCTCCCTTGCAGCAAGTGTATTAAATTCTGCCAATGTAGTGTGAATATCCAGAAGGGCCTCTTTACTATGTGTACAGGTGTATTCAAACTCCAGGAGCTCAAGTTTGGCCTCCATTGTGTCCAACTCTTGCCTAACTGCCTTCAGCAGACCGTAGTTTTGGCCATAATTGCACCCCGTACCTATACTTTAAATGTTTCCCACAGTGTGGCGCACCGGTCTACCGACCCCTCATTTAGTTGAAAAAATTCCTCTATTTTAGTGTGCAGTGATTCGCAAACATTAGGGTCTCGAAGTAGAACAGGGGGCATTTTCCAGCGTCTAGCCCTGGAGGCAGCTTTGCTGATACCCAAAGTAATTGACACAGGGGAGTGATCCGAGAGGGTACAGGGGTACATCTCGCAGTGCTGGACCATGTTCGTGAGTGTTGAGCTGATAAGCCAGTAATCAATTCGAGATTCAGAGTCATGCACTGATGAATAGAAAGTAAAGCGCTGTTCTTGGGGATGTAGTTCTCGCCAGATGTCTACAATAGTAATCTGTTGCATTATTGGTTGAATAGCTAATGCGGTTTTGGTCAAGGTTCTATGAGAAGTTGTAGACCTGTCGAGGGTCGTGTCAAGGATTGTATTAAAATCTCCTCCCCAAATCACCACCGCATCCTCCGCCTCAACCAACATATTATATATAGCATTGCAGAATTCAGGGTCTTCTATGTTGGGGCCATACGTGTTAACTATAACCATCTTCTGTCCCGCCAACTCGCCCCAGATTGCAACATATCTCCCTTGTGCGTCCGTTTTAGCGTCCTGGATACGGAAGCCCAGATTCTTATGTATTAGGGTTAGGACCCCTCTGGATTGGGAGGAGTATTCCGTATAATATCGCAATGCACCCCATCTAGGGAGGAAATTGGAACAGACCTGCCCCAGTGCATGAGTTTCTTGCAGTAACACGATCTGGGGGTTATGTCTGGTCATGTATGCTGCGATTTTCCTGGCCTTAATCGGGTTGTTTAGACCCCGGATATTCCATGAAAGAAGTTTACCCAGTACCATGGTATTCTGTTACTATATGTGCGAAGTGATTCGCTTACGCCACCAACCTTAACAGTTGAACCCGATGCAACCCGTCTCTGCACTTTAGAACTGTTGCCAACCGTGGCAAAACTTTGTACCCTACCCCCACCATCAACCCCAACCTGATGATGTAACCCTTTCCCCATAACCTGTGGAACTTTCCTGAGGGTCGCTAGTTGCAGTCGCAGGGCCTCCATCAGTAGAGGCTCACGATCCCACCCTTTTCAAACAATATCAATTGGAGCCGTTGCTCTCGGGAGAGACGTCTTCACAGCTTGAGTAAGTATGTTTCCCTAAATCCATTTCAGTCGGCTAAGTCCGGGACGTCATCTCCCGGTCGTGGTGGCCTGTTACGATCTCGTGGATGTTCTTTGGGAGGAATGTGGATGGACGCCTCAATGTACGCTATGGCTTCCGCAGGGGTCTCAAAGAAATGCGACCTGCCTCCATTTTGAATCCGTAGTTTCGCCGGGAAGATGAGGGTGTATGGGACATGCCGCAACCTCAGAAGCTTTTTTGCCTTGTTCATAGGATCTGCGTTGCATTTGGACTCTGGTCAAAAAATCCGGATAAATGTGGACTCTGTTTCCCTCATATTGCAGGGAGCCTTTTTCCCTTGAAAGTTTTAGGACCGTATCCCTGTCCCTATAGTTCAGGAGGCACACGATAATTGTGCGCGGTGGCGCCCCAGGCTTGGGTGGCGGCGCTAGGGTGCGGTGAGCCCTCTCAACGAGAAAGTGGTTAGAAAAGGATTCCGTGCCCAGAAGAGTTTTCAAAAGGACCTCTACTTGTCGCTTCATCGGACCCTTGCAGAAAGATTCTGGAATGCCGACAATACGGTGTTACGCTCACCTGGTTCCCACAGGGGCGTAGATCGAACCCGGACAGCTGCGGCCTCCACCAGTGTGAAGCGTAGGGCAAAGATGACAGTCTGGACGGACCCCCTCAGACTTGTAAGCTTGACTCGTAGACATATTCTCCTTATATTTTTGATTGGTGAGCTCTCCATTCTGCGTGGCATGCAGGGGCACGTAGATACCGGTTACTTCACTGGTTTAGGTGTTGGGATTCTGGACGATTATTGAGTCCTGAATTTGCCAAGTTTTTGAAGAGTTCAAAATGTCCAAAGTTCACTCTTGCTCTCCCCTGTTGATTTGCGGCGGCAAATTCTGTCTGGAGATTGCTGGCGGCGTTTAGGTAAGAGTATGTATTACCCAAACTGTCCTGTAAAGGTGCGTGATATTAGCTCACGGTCTTTTCCTTTTTCCTAGATGCGGCGTATTGAAGGATAAAGCCTCCGGTGATAATCGGGTAAGTCTTGTAATATAAGTGATTGTCTTTTTAGTCTCTTTAGGCTCACCTTGCTTTTTCTTGTGTTTTCCCCAAGTGTTGAAAATCACCGAAAAAGTGACGGAGGCAGCGCCGAGTCGGAGATGCTGTGGGCTGGTGAAAATGGAGCGGCGCTGCAGCTGGGATGCGACGCAAGTTGGAAGAATGTCCCTCCAGGCTCGGAGTGATGCAGGATCCGAAATCGGGTGAGGAATCGGATTAATGTCTGTAATCTAACCTCTTCTTCTATTTTCCTTTCTCTCCTACGGGCTCCGTGTTCGAGGCGGGCGTGGCAGAAGGCTGGATGCAGGTTTGCTGACACGGTGAGCGTTACGCTGCTAAATGCAGAATAACGCGAAGCGTGTGTTGAAGATCAGGCGTGGTTTAAATAGCTTTGAAAGTAGTCTCAGGTAAGAAGTCCCTAGAACCACACCCAAGTGAAAAGTAGTCCTTGTGGAAAAAATAGACCCTCCAGGTCTCACGTTGGCCTGGATGCGTGTGCAGCATGGTCTGCCTGAGGTAAGTTATGACTATGAGCCTGTCGCCTTAGGCGCCAGGACTGATTTCTACTATGAGCCTGGTGCCTAAGGCGCCAGGACTGAACCCAGATAGCCCCTAGCCGGGGCTTCTGAGGTTTAAACAGATGTCCGGATGCCTGCTTCCTGGGCGGATGGGATTGGTCCAGCTGCCCGGGGGTAGGCATCATGACATACGGATATTGTTTCTTCTAGATCGAGATTCCAGGTCATCGCATTTTTCTTGAGTCTTACGCAGTTCCCCTTTCAGCTGTGCTATGTCTCGACCATGTTGTGTTATCATATCTTCATTTGTGCTGATTCTGTTCTCAGCTTCTGTAACGCAAGTGCTCTCCTTTTCCACTCTAGCCTTAAGGGAGCAGATAGTTGAAACAATATCGTCCAGCTTGACGTTCACTTCCATGAAGCCGTTCTGTACCATGGTCATTAGGCGGTCTTCTCTGTCGTCATGCTCAATCCCAGCAGGATTGTCATCCCCCATGGTTATGGCGGCCGGCATCCCCTGAGGTTGTGAGCTGGCATAGGAGTCCATTGGGCCAGTTTCTTTCACGCATGTGCTTTTTTTCCTTGTTGCGCCCATGAGTCGCCCGTGCAGAGCAAGGGTCGATGACGCGGGTCAGGCCAGTCCACACAGGATTAGTATAGCCTGTACAGAACAACGTTAATGACTATATTGTGCAACCTGTTGGGTACCAGTGTACCGAATCTTATGTCTGGTATATGATGTTGCCACACGGGTCCTCGGTTGTTCTGCGGAGAGGGAATGCTCCCCACTGTCCCGCCCCGCAGTGTATATCGGGTTCTTATCAGTGGTAGCTGCAGGCGAGGGCCGCGTCTGTTGTAAGAGCGGTTAACCAGAGTATTAACTTGGATTGAGGCCGAGCTCAGGCCGCTGCATATGCTGGTTCGGGTATTGTGCAGCTAGTGGTGGCAGTGTTCTCATACTGGTCACGCTTGGCAGTGTTTCGGATTCCTATAGGTGGTAGCTACAGGCGGGTAACTTGAGCATTAAACTGAATTGAGGCTGAGCTCGGGTCGAAGCAAATACTGGTTCAGGTCCTTTGCAGCAAGTGGTGACGGCGTTCCTGTGTTTTTGATGTCACAAGTCTTCGTATTAGAGCTTCACTGCCGTCACCATCGGTCCGTCCCCACACAGGCACAGAGCGGCCCACCGACTTTGTCACGCCACCTCCCGCGCTCGTACCCCGCGCCCTGGTCTTCGTGGCGCTGGATGCCCAGCTCCCTGGCGCGACCAGAACTCTGCGCAATCAGGCCAATTGCGTTGGGGGGGGGGGGGGGCCCTGCTACGGATCTCAAACATCCTCCGGCAGCGTGGGCTGTGTTAAGGGGTCAATAGTCTTGTGTGGGCCCCCTCAGCGGTGACCAGCGGTGGGGCGGTGCCCTCTGGAGAACCCACACCGAAGCTTGCAGGTTTAGTACAATGCCCAGTTCACTTCACGGATGTATTGTGTCCCCCCACGTTAACACTGTCTCTGAGTGGCAGCCAGTAAAGAAAGGATTCTTCAAACTTTACTTCGTGACACAGTCAATGTATCTGGGTCCGCACGCTTTTACATCTCTCACCTGCTCTCGCAACGTCGGACGAAGGCTCGCTCGGCGGCAGACCCGAGGCCTGAGTCGGCTGGGGCCCTGTGTGAGAGATGGTGTGCCGACCCAGTCGTTATCCGGAAGGTGGGCCGGAACCACAGACCATCCCCCGTCCACCCTGGGTCCTGATGCCTGCACACACGGTCCGACCTCAGGCCCGTGCTGTGGGGCTGCACCGCGGTGATCGGCGCTCCTCCCCCATGCAGCCTTGTGCTGATGACGGCGCCTCGGTCTGGCGTAGGATTCTCCTGGAGTCCAGGGGCGGCTCGCGGTCCACTGGACAAGCCTTTAGTCCAAAGGGAGCTGCGAACTCCGCGGTTTCGAGAAGGATTTGCACACAATGTGCAGCAGGAATACGGGAAACAGACGGTGTAGTAGTTTCTTCTCTCCGCAGCTCCAAAAAGGATTTATTTATATATAGGATTTTCGTGGGATCGGAGCGCTCCGATCAGGCGGTCATCTTAGTTGCGTGCAACAGCGCCCCCTCCGTCCGCCTCACATTTCTGACCCCTCAAAGAGGACTCAATTATTCTCATTCACTCTTATTAGCTTTTCTTTCTCTTGATTGTGACGAGTATGCACACTCCAAAAATCGTTCTCTCGCCCCAAAGTCTCCCATTATCCCAATAACCTTCAGCTTTTAGGGTTAACATCAGTGGGTTTCTCGTTTGGTGAGGATCGGCTTCCTTTCCTCTCAGTTGGGTGTCTTGTATTCTCGCATCTGTTTAGTCTTCCTTCATTCGTCTTGGATGGTGCTCCGGTATATCGGGTACTGGCATATGTTGAATGGTCTTAGTGTTATCTGGATCCCTGATCCACCACGGACCTTCCGTGGTCATGACCACCAATCTCTGCAGCTTCCTCCTCCTCCTTGGCTTCGGGATGCTGTGCGTCTTGCTTCAGTCCGTTTGGCATCCTTGCTACCGTTAGTGGTACAACTGATACTTCTCCGTTCTTCACAACTGTAGGACGCTGCGTGTCAGGTCTGTTGCTGCTCTCTTTGGCAAGCGTGTGTCTCTGATTGTAGTTCGCAGGCTGTTTTCATTTCCCCAGGTTCCTCCCCATTTTTGATTGATGTAGCATATGCATAGGAATCTGGTCCTTTCTGTCCTTCTTTGGTGGATGATGGTCACCTCCATACATCATCTTCTTCGTTTCAGTGGAACAGGAGTTATCAAGGATTTTTTTCCATTGTAGGTTGGCAATAACACATTGGCTTTTTCTTCACAGATATTGTTATAAGGAAGTCTTAAAGATCATCCTTTGCCAGGTTCTCTAGAGTTCCTCTTGGGAACGGGAGTCCTTATCCCCAATAGGGAGGGGGGATTCTCTCTCAGTGAGGTCCCACTTGCCATTACCTCTATCGGAGGGTGTTTTGCGAGTGGGCTCACCTGCCTAGCCTCGTGAGGGGGGGGGGGCTCCCACTTTGGAGAAAAAGCACAAGTAGGTCCACACACTAGATTTTTTGGAAAAAATTTTCATATTAAGAAAAGACAGAGCAAAATAATACTTACCAGGCAAGTAAAACAGAGCTCACAATGTATCATGTAAGTATTGATTTTAACCAAATACTTTCAGTATCCAAGTTCTTCTGGAAACAAATTGCTGCAGTAATGGGTTTGTGAAAGTCTTCTCAACGTTACACTAATGCTGAAGGGACCCCAGAGATCTTTAGGAAGTGTGATTATTGTCGATATGGAGATTTCCAGGTTAGTGGGTGAAGACCGAGAATCAGAAGGATACCTGTGGTTTCCAGTGTTTGATGGTTTCAGTGTCGCCCTTAGCGAGGATGGGGTCAGCTTGATGACTCCAAGGAAGAACAGCTGTTGAAAAAAATGTTCAACTCTGCCAGGGAGGAGCCAGCCACAGGAGGAGGGCTGGCAAGCTGAGTTTGCTGGTGTAGTCTCAGAAGTCGAGGCAGCACGGTCTTTAGAGCTTTCCATGTGTTGGGAGACTGAATCAGTGCGCTTGCCTACAGTCCCGTGGTGAATATTCTCGGGTTCGTCTTGGAGAGTCTTCAGGATCATGGCAGTGAAGCCAGCCCACAGAAGTTTAAAAATATACTTTTTATTAAGCCTTAAAAACGCATGCAGGTTAAACTTAAGTGTGCTTAAAAAATGTCCCTCGACTCAAATATTTACACTGTTAATAAATCACTAAATGGGTCTACACATCACTTTATTCTCCAACACAAATAAAAAAAAGAAATGCACAAATAAGTAAAGTGACAAGAGAAAAGATAAAATACAATATTACACTTTTTTCTTTGCGTCTGCGGGGCAGTGCTGAGCCTCCTGGGCCCCATTTGCTTGTTTAGATATATATATTTTTTTAGCCCCCAATCGCGCTCCCCTTGCAATCTCTTCCAGCCCCACTTCCTCATTTCCCTTCCGCCTCACATCCTGCCCCCACCTCACCTAATTGGTCTTCAGTAACCCACTTAGAGCACACACACCCAGGGGAGCCCTTGCAGCCCCCAAGGCGAAGGACACCAGCTCCTGAAGTGACAGTTCCAGACCGTGGTGGCCCATGTTAGCATGTGGTGCCTGCAACCAGCAGCGTCCGACCAGGTAAGAGACCTACACCTGCTGCTCCTGTGAAGTGTACAAGCTCGTTGAACTTCATTGTGACCACCTGCCAATACCCATATTCTGCATGAAATTAGCCTGTAACCCCTAGCCATGTACTATCTAATCCAGAGATCTATTGTTCTCTGATCACCCTAAGCCTAACATTGCTTTGAGCAGATTGTACCCCTGGCACACAAAAGCCTCTCACATCTAGCCTGACTGTCCCAGTCAATGGCACTGAGACAGACAGCCTCACATCAAAATTTGCCTGACAGGGCCAGCTAGCACTATCCAGAAATTTAAAACAGTCTTTCAGATTACCACCTGCCTTTTGTGTTTCTGTTACTACTGCTATTGTACTCGGTACCGCCCCCCGCGTTAGGCCCTTTTCTCCCTCTATCCAGGTGTTCCAAATCTAGGTGCTGCTATTACACCTAGGGTTATTACATTTACTGTCATTGGATTTCCCGTTTTGCCCCGTGTTAGGCCATTGCTCCCTCTATTCCAGGTGTCTCAAATCTAGGCGCTGCTTTTACATTTACTGTAATTGCCCCGCGTTAGGCCCTTTTCTCCCTCTATCCAGGTGACCCACATCTAGGTGCTGCTATTAAATCTACTGCTTTTGCGCTTACCGTTGTTCCCTGTGTTAGGCCCTTTCTCCCTTTACCCAGGTGTCCCCAAATCTAGGTGCTGCTATTACATCTATTGCCTTTGCATTTACTGTGGTCCACCCATATTACGCCCTTTCTCTCTTTATCCAGGTGGCTCAAAATTCTAGGTTCTGTTATTGTATTACCACTCAGCACACCTCCCTGCCATCTTAGTCTTGGTACCGCGCCAAAGATACCTCCTGTCACTGCCCTCTGGACGAGCAGCCACTCTGACCCCCATATTGCTCTGCTGCTAGACTACTCCATCCGACCGCGACTGACCTCCCCTCCCGGATGGAGATACCATATCAACATAGACCTCCTCTCCGAACCCCCCATCCCTGCCCTTTCTGCACTATAACCACTCCCCCATACCAGCGCATAACCTCCGCTCTAGCACCTAACTTAATGAACCCCCCCTATATCGCACATCGGGTCGCCACCTATGACCCCCCCAAACACTGATACTCTGAGCCCCCCCTTGCCCACCCAATCATCATTCTACCTCTAACTGTAAGATCAGAGGAGCACTCTGGCGTCCTCAAACGCTCATTCCCCAAACCTCAACCCACCTGGACATATTGTCCTCCTTCTACCCCCTGGCATCTATGGAGTACGACCCCCCCCCCCCCCAATCCCTGTCATACACCCTGCGCAACATGAAACTCACAAGCCAGAGGAGATCTCTGGCGCTCCAAACATCCTGAGTCTCCCGCCACTACCGGAGCATCTCTGTGCTCACTCAGGAACTCCTCCCTCAGATCGAACCCCGCGCTGCCACCGCCCCACCTCAAGCCCTCCCTGCCACAGCCAATCCCCCTCTGACACCCACACTAACACAAACCCACTCGTATAGAGCTACGCGTCACTCCAACAGTCATCCCTCTACCAACACGCTCCCCATCCACGCCTCCCACCTCAGTCCCACACTTCCTCTCTCCCAACACCTCTCCCTCGAAAACCCAGCGTCCCCTTGACCGCGCGATCCCTCGAGGACAACCGCACCCCACAAACTCTGCACTGCCTCCCAACCCCACCTGCGATACCCCCTCACCTTACCTCCCACACTGCCCTCTTCCCCCCCAGCTCCTACTTGACCCCCACCCACCAATCTCCCCCTTCATAAGCTTTCCCTTCTCTGAAAGTAATACGTCTTGCCCATTCTAAAACAGTTACTTCATCCTCTTCTCACTCCTGACCCTCCTACCCTCTCACACCCCTCAGACAGCCAAACCCACAAAATGTGGAAAGGGTGACCAGCCCTCTCCCTAGTCTTTCCATACCTCCCCACTTCTCCATCGGTCAACCTCCCATCCTTTCCCACCCCTACCATCAGACCCTCTCTCCCTCCGTCTCCACCCCCTTGTACTCGACCGCTCACCCAGTAGACCTAAACCCCTAGCGCTCTCCAGACTCGAACCATAAACAACTTGCCTAACCCCTCATACTACACGTGCACCACTCACCACCCTTCCCCCTGATCCTTCCCACCACATCTCTCGCATACCTACCACTGCCCGCCTATTCTTCCCACTCCCCATCGAACTAAAGCACTCACCTGACCCTCAGAGTACATGCATCCAGATCCTCCACTAGCCCCCTCAGTCTCAACCACCCAGTCTGATCCTACCACACCTCCCATGTCCACCGAGCACTCCCATCGACGAGCGTCATGAAAATCACCTCCCCTCATGAAGTTGCATGCGTCCTTTTCAGTGCCCGCTCCGTGGCGAGAAACACACAGCATTTTTGACCGCCTATCAATCCTGACCTCATTTTTATCATTGAAACCTGGTTCTCCGACTTTGCACCAGTCGTGCACAAGGCCTTCCCTCTGGCTACTCTTATCGCCCACAACATAACAAGAGGTGGCAGAGTTGCAATCCTCTACAATCCTTGTTTCTCCATCTCACTCGTAGAAACTCGGACATGCAATGCTACCTGTGAATCCTTTCTAGTAAAACTCTCGCTACCATCAACACTCGCAGCTTCCTACTCATATACAGACAACCTGGATATGACCAGACATTTTGCCAAAAATATCTGACTCAATAAGCTACCATTCAGGTAAATCGCCCAATCTCACACTATTGGGAGATTTCAATATCTGTTCGATATGCCCAACAACCCCATGACCCAACCTCTGGACGTCGGTCTTGAAGCACTCAACCTCTCCCGACATACCACTGGTCCAACTCACTCTGGTGCTCACACCCTTAATGCGATCTTCAGCTCCTAAGACCTAGTCTCTATATCCAGTCCCTATCAGGACAGACCACTTTGCCATCCCTTTCTCTATCCACACACCAGCCCATCCTCCCACGGCTCCCCCTGTGCCCACTTTTGATCATAAATGCTGGAACAGTCAAGGTACTTCCCGACCTAGCCTAAGCCATGCTACTCTGTCACCCAGCAGCGCTGACCTGTGGTAGACCCTTGACCATCGAATCCTTAGACTTGTGGCTTAAGGAAACACTAATTCCTCTCACCCCCTCATGTCCTGAAACCTCACAAAAGGACCGTCCCCCCCAAATGTTTCACGCCTCACCTGAAGACTTTCAAAAGTCAAAATAACTCCGGAGTGCAGGTGGATACCTGCCGCAGCTATATGGCAGCCATTGGGGCATACCAGAAATCTCGAGAGTGCATTTTTCATGGGCCAACCCAGTGGTTAAGACTCTTCCCTCCGGTACACAAGCCGGATCCGGTCTGGGACGTTAATGTGCTTCTGGTGGCCTTGCAGCTTAAGTCCTTTGAGCCGATGGCCTTGGTGGACATCAGACAGGTGACTCTGAAGACAGTATTGCAGGTGGTGTTGACTTAGGCACACAGGGTCAGCAAGCTGCAGGCTTTATCATCATGCAAGCCCTTCACTGTGTTTCATAACGACAAGGTCATCTTGCACACTCATCCACACTTTTTGCCCAAGGTGGTCCCTCCATTCTCCAGCATTGGATCTTTCATGGATTCACATGCTTAGAATATTCCCCGTCGTCAGGCTGGGAATCCCCGGTACATTATATAGACCCTTTCCCGTAGGAAAACTTTTTCGACGCTTATGCGTCCTATCCACCTCGTTTTGTATCATGCGTGCCCGCGCCGTCAGGACGCCATGATATAAATACAGGACCCACCCCCGCGCTCCCCAGATTTCAACCGTCTTTCAAAGTAGTGGGATCCTCGCGGTTACTGCTAATTGAAGTTAGGTTGTGTTTTCGCTTCGGCGAAGTTTACGTTTTGGAAAAAAAAAAAAGAATGTCTGGAAAAGCTTTATTTCGTCCTTGTGCGACATGTGGACTCAAAAAAGTCTATGAAGGTGATGCCCACATGGATTGTATCTACTGTCTCCACCCGCACCACACGGCGAATACATGTGAGATATGCCAGGGTTTCTCCCAAAAAACCCTTAAAGACCGGAAAAGAAGGTTGGTCGACTGGCTTAATGACGGAGGGGGTGCCTACCCGGCATCAGAAGTTGGCTCCACGGCCTCCAGGAGCAAGTCGGAACCTCCCTCGAAGAAGGTGAGGCCTGTCGAAAAATGCCCTGCGGACAAGCATGCGGGGAAGTATGCTGGGTCTTCCTCATCACACAAAAAGTCCTCCTCCTCATCCTCTAAGACGGAGAGGCAAGCGGCATCAAAATCCTCCTCAGGGGACCGTCCTAGGTCTTCCGTGAGTCGAGACGCTTCAGCAGGGAAGTCAGCAACGAAATCTGCTACGAAGTCTAAAGGCTCGGTGCCGGCGACTTGCTCGTCGACCCCGGTATCGCTGACGATGCCTATTACTATTCAGGCAGCAGCGGTGGGGATTCCTTCGTCGACGGGGACTCAATTTATGGCCTGGCAGCCAGAGGTTTGTGACCCGGCCCCCCCTGAGGTCCTGCTGCAAGACACGGCCTTGCCGGGGTCGTCGGTGGAAGGAGAAGGTGACATGGTTATGCAGCCGTCGGACTTGGGCCTACGGCCTTCCAATACGTTGACGACGAGTGCGAGTGGAGGTGTGGTCCCTCTATCCTCTACGTTGCTGACCCCCCAGACGGTTTTGTCTCTGGATGTGCTTAATACACTTCAGAAGCTCCTGCAGCGTCTGGATACGCAGATCCCTCAGCCTGGCACTTCATCGTCGATATTTTCTGCACCTTCCGTCGACTAACAAGCTCAAGCAGCTCGCACGACGACCAAAAGCCCTTCGGCCTCCCAGGTGGTGAAGGATCGTCCTCGAGTGCAGGAGGAGGGTGAGCTATCGGAGTCCGATTCTATACGAGGTGACTCAGGGTCGGACATCTCCCTGTCACCGTCGAGAGACCCAACATGGAATTCGGATGTAGAGGTAGAGTCTACGAGGAGCCAGGCACAACCATCTCCTCCGGATGATGTGGGAGCCTTCCATGCAATGATGGGGAAAGCGTGTTCCGAGTTCGGCTTAATTCCTGAGGAGCAAAATAAAGATTGTTTTCTTTTTGATCACATGGGTCAAAGGAGGAAATCGGTATTTGCCATCCCAATCCTGGACCACGTATGGCAAGAAGGCCTCAAGACGATGCGTCATCCGTTCTCGGAACCGGCTATTAAGGGGCGTATTGAGAAAAAGTTTAAAGCTCCGGAGTCCACTCCAAAATGTCTAACATCACAGCCACTGTCAGACTCTGTGGTATCGGCGGCAGCGGCTAGGAAGGCCAGAGTACAGCAAAAATGTTCAACCCCACCAGAAAGCGAGGCAAGGAGACAGGACGCCTTCGGGAAAAAGGTGCTCTCAGTCGGCGCCACGACGGTAAGAGCAGCCAACTCCTTGGCGATTGTATCGCGTTACGATAGGGAGATGTGGCATAAAATAGCCCCTATCCTAGAACACCTGCCGGAAGAACATCGCAAAGCAGCCATGTTACTAGTACGGGATGGTGAGGAGGCCTCGAACCATGCAATTAATATTGGGGTGGACCTAGCAGAGTCGGGGTTCAAACAAATCAATCATGGCGTAGTACTTCGTCGACAAGCGTGGCTCAAATGTACTACTTTTAGACCTGAAGTCCAGTACAAAGTTCTAGACATGCCATGTGAAGGAGAACATCTGTTTGGAGACAAGGTTGATGAAGCCTTGAAGGGGATGAAGGAAGACACGGATACCGCTAGGTCTCTTGGCGCCCTCCAGACAGGTAGAAGTTTTCGCTCTTTTCGCCCCTTCAGGGGTGCCTCCGGAAACTCCCGCTTTGGAGCCTCTAGGGACCGTGGATTTAACAGGCCCTCATACTCCTCACAAGGTTACAGACGGGCATCCCAGTCGGCACGTAGAGGCAGAGATAATCAAGCCTCCAGACGATGAAGCTCGGGTCCCTCGTCGACGAAGGACAAGCAAACCAGCAACCAATGACGGCCTTCGGAACGTCCTGGGGGGTCGAGTCTCTCATCATATCGACCAATGGGAATGCATCACCACAGATCGATGGGTTCTGGACACGGTTCGCATGGGTCATGCGCTGCAATTCAAAAACAAGCCTCCAAGTCTTCCGCCAGTGTTTTCGGCCCAGCCCCACCTTCGGGTTCTAAGACAAGAGGTGGCGCTTATGCTCCAAAAAGGATCGGTAGAACGGGTTCCTGTGGCACAGGAAGGACGAGGGGTTTATTCCCGGTTCTTCGTAGTCAAGAAGCCAAATGGAAAATGGAGGCCCATTCTCGACCTGAGGGTACTCAACAAATGGCTAAAGAGCTCAAAATTCAAAATGCTAAAACTCCAGGAGGTTATCAGGTCAGTGCAACCCATGGATTATCTGTCGTCGCTAGATCTTCAGGACGCATATTTTCATATCCCAATACGTCCACGACACAGGAGATATTTAAGGTTAGTCGTCGGGCGAAAGCATTTTCAGTTCAAGGTCCTCCCATTCGGTCTCAAGTCCTCCCCCAGGACGTTCACCAAGTGCTTGGCCCCCATAGCGGCCCATTTAAGGAAGGACGGTCACCATGTCTATCCATATTTAGACTGGCTGGTCAGAGGCTCGTCCATGGAACAAACTCGAAACAGTCTGGAGGCCACGATGTCCCTCTTACAGGAACTGGGCTTCGCGATAAACTTCAGCAAGTCCTCCGTAGAGCCTTCGAGGACCTTGGTCTTTCTAGGAGCGGAGTTTCATACGCACACAAGCCTTGTAAGACCATCCAGCGAAAGAATACAGAAGCTACAAAGCAAGGAGTCGGAATGGAGATGCGGTACCAGGGTGTCGGTGCGCAAATACATGTCCCTGCTAGGGACCATGTCGTCCTGCATTCCGTTGATAAACAACTGCCGTCTGTTTGAGACCTTGCCAGGAATTTCTAGCGGACCGTTGGACGCAGAGCCAAGGTCGCTGGTCCGATCGACTGGTCATCGACGAACAACTGGTACAAGCACTCCGCTGGTGGAGAGTTTCTACTCATCTAACGAAAGGAATGCCTCTGGTGGAACCGGAGTTCCAGAAGACGGTGGTGACGGATGCATCGCTGAGCGGATGGGGAGCTCATCTGGAGACGTTACAAGTACAAGGCCGGTGGTCGTTACAAGAGTCCTCCCTGCATATCAACCTGCTAGAACTGAGAGCAGTGCGGTGGGCTCTAAAATCTTTTCTTCCTCAACTGAGAGACTCTGTGGTGCGTGTCATGACGGACAACACGACTACAATGTTTTACTTACGGAAACAAGGAGGAACAGGTTCCAGGTCCCTGTCGATGGAGGCACAGAAAATCTGGCATTGGGCCCTGCAACACATGCTAATCTTGGCGTTCCACCTGCCAGGTGTGAGAAATGTGGAGGCAGATGCCCTCAGCAGGGAAATGAACCAAGTTCACGAATGGGTGCTGAACGACCAGCAACTGCAACATGTATTCAAGAAGTGGGGACATCCTTCCATCGATCTGTTCGCGACGAAGGACAACAGGAAATGCCCGCAGTATGCAAGCAGATGGCCTCAGCAGGGCTCACTGGGGGATGCGTTTTCCTTCCCATGGACGAACAAATTCCTGTACGCATTCCCTCCATTTCCTCTTATCCGGAGGACGTTGCAATGGATCCTCAAGTACCCATGTCGGGTGATTCTGGTGGCCCCGTATTGGGCCAGACAGGTGTGGTTTTCAGACCTGCTGCACATAGCGGCGGCGGAGCCAATGAGGTTCAGGAAGATCCCCAACCTTCTGTCTCGACAGGAGGGTACCGTTTGGCATCACGACACGGACAGCCTCAAGTTGACGGCCTGGCTCCTAACTTCGCCGAATTTGGTCGGCTAACGATTCCGAAGGAGTGTCGTTGTATTCTGCAAGCGGCAAGAGCACCTTCCACAAACACTTCTTACTCGTACAAATGGAGGAGTTTCTGTCAGTGGTGTGTGGATCAACCAGGTTTGGTTCCGCAGTCGATTACGCCAGAACAGCTCCTTCCATACTTGCTGTTCTTAGCTCAAAAGGGCTTATCGGTGTCGTCGATAAAAGTACACCTGGCCGCCATCTCCAGGTTTACGCGTCAACGGCATTCCGCACCATTATTCAGCGACCGCCTGATTAAGCACTTCCTTAAAGGTTTGTTCAGGAGTTTCCCTCCCGAGAAGAGATTTCCTCTGGTGTGGAGCCTCAATCTGGTGTTAGCGTCTCTTATGAAACCTCCTTTTGAACCAATGTCATCATCGTCTCTAAAGTTTTTGTCGTGGAAATTGGCCTTCCTGGTGGCCATCACTTCAGCCCGACGTATTTCGGAAATCCAAGCTCTAATGGTAGACCCACCATACTTAAGATTTTTCAAGAACAAGGTGGTCCTTGCCACTAACCCACAGTTCATACCGAAAGCGCCTTCAGTGTTCCATAAACATTCCTCTATTGTCTTACCTACGTTTTTTCCAGAGCCATGCTCGGGAGCGGAGCGCACGTTACACACATTAGACGTGAAGAGGGCTCTCAAGTTTTATCTTCATCGCACGCAAACTTTCAGGGAAACGAGGCAATCGTTCATGGCCTATGGTCTGGGTGCTAAAGGCAAAGCCATTTCAAAGCAAGGACTGTCAAGATGGCGATCGTCTACCATTTCGTACTGCCATTCCAAGGCTGGGAAGCCTCTTCTGCGACGCCCAAGAGCTCATTCCACTAGAGCGGCGGCATAGTAGACGGCGCTGTGGTCTGGAGTCCCTCTGCGGGACATCTGCATGGCGGTTACCTGGGCGGCTACACACACTTTTACCCGCCATTACTGCCTGTCACAACAACATGCCGAAGATACTCGGATGGGACAGGCGGTGCTTCGACACCTATTCCAATAAGGTAAGCCCCGGTTGAGGGGTTTGATCTGGTTGCAATTATGATTGAATATTGTTCGTTCTCTGTTAACTATTGCCGATGGGTATACAACCATAGGGAACTGGCATTGTGAGGAAAGTATGTGAGTTTGCATGCACGCCTCCTCTTTTCGGGATGGTACTGCTATGTAATCTATTCTAAGCATGTGAATCCATGAAAGATCCAATGCTGGAGAAGGGAATAGTTTCTTACCTGTAACTCCATTTCTCCAGCATTGGTATCTTTCATGTATTCACATGCGCCCGCCTGCCTCCCCTGGCCATGCAAACTGGTTCCCCCACTACTTTGGGGGCCGAAATCTGAGGGAGCGCGGGGGCGGGTCCTGTATTTATATCATGGCGTCCCGACGGCGCGGGCACGCATGATACAAAACGAGGTGGATAGGACGCATAAGCGTCGAAAGTTTTCCTACGGGAAAGGGTCTATATAATGTACCGGGGATTCCCAGCCTGACGACGGGGAATATTCTAAGCATGTGAATCCATGAAAGATACCAATGCTGGAGAAATGGATTTACAGGTAAGAAACTATTCCCTTCCATCTGAATCGGGAGAACTGCCTGCTGGTGTTCTTTCAGAATCCGCAGTCAGATGCCGCAAGGGCTTTACATTCCTTGGACCTAAAGAGAGTCCTCAAGTTCTACCTCTTTTGACTAAATCCTTCAGGAAGTCTGAGGCATTGTTCATCATGTTTAGGGGCACATCTCCCAGTCTTCCAAAGCTTCCATCGCCCAGTGGATGGTCCAGACCATCTCGGAGGCGTATACAACCATGGGCAAACTGATTTGTGAAGGATTCCAGTCGGGCGTCGCACACCGGACCCAGACCTTCACCCTTAGCCTTAGATGTAGCGCTCGATAAGAATGCTTTTTCTTGCTTTTCGACGAATTCAAATTAAGCGTATACCAACCCGTCTCACAACCCCTTTTACAAATACCCCATGTCACAATGGAACATGAACCAGGCCGGTGGGTGATAACACAACATTTATTTATTTTAATTTAAAAGAAAATCGCACCATTTTTATATTGGGCAGCAGTCACCAATGGGGTGATAATTACAGTGAAAACCACTGAAATACACTTGGGTAACCTTATACAAGAACATATCCAAAGCACTAGTGAATAGGAACACTTTTTCAATTTGGATAGATGGCACCCAAGTTAAGGTTTCCCCCTGCAATGTTCCCTCAAACTCCAATTAATCGAATTCTGAGTGGATCGAAAGAAGCAGGCCTAAAATGACACTTGGATTTTGACAATTAATTGTTTGTGTTTAAATAATGTACATATGTTTGATCAGTCTCAGGGATGTTATATCACAAGCAACTATAAGGTAAGGTATCACAAAAGGAATACAGTTCAAAAAGCAACTTGAAATGAAAACCGTGCAGCCACATTCACACGTTGAAAAGTTGCAATTTTCTCTTTCAGTTTTAAATGTCAAAAACGTTTGTCTTATAAAAACGGGTGAAATACACAGACTCGGAATGTGGTTATTAGGCTGGGGGATAGATGCACATCACAAGGACACTATGGAAGTGAAAGAGTGACTAGCTGAAGAATTCGATGAGATTTTCAAGGTGGAATGAGGTTCAGTTTCGGTAAAATAAAGCAGTTACGGGGTTAAAACCAATTTTTCTCTTCCAAGTGCCAAGGACGAGATACCTCGTCCTTTGCACTTAAGCGGTTAATGAAACAGAAAACGTTAGAAGGCATTGAATGGCAAAATACCAAAATCACCAAAAAAGGCCTTGGCACTGGGGGGGTGAGGGGGGGACCCATGGCAGTTAAAAGGTTAAAAAGGAGTGGCAAGTTTTACTTAAACTAAATTATCTAGACTGTACTGTTAAAGAAAGACACGGTACGTTCCAAGATTGATTCGCAACAACCACCTTTTCACCCCGCATTCAACTTTGTGGGAATTTAATTTGATTATTCCAAAAATGACTAAGGACTTTTGATCTATGCAAGACGGAAATTAATAGAAAAGTGGCGCTAACGCTTGCCGATCAATGACAAGATGCACAGAGAATTCTGACAGTTTTAACAAGGAATTAGGGTATTTATAGGATTATTTAAAAAGTGGAACAAAGTATCAAGATGGGGTAGGCTATGTGTGGCTATGGGATGGGGAAATACTCACAATCGCACTTGAGTTTGGGGATTTGGACAGTCAACCTAAAAATTAGATCGAGTGGATTCTGGGGATAAGCTAAATGATAATATAAACAATTCTAATTTTAATCAATTGCGGTATAGTTGCACAACACGAACCACAGAACATGGTATTTCTCACAAGGATGAGATTGTACGGCAAACAGGTTAGTGATTCGGAAATATATGGAAACGCACATAGTCACGAGCATACTAACTCATATAAATGATATATTGTCTAAAGATTACATTAGGGGACGCACTGCATGGTTGTGAGTTTTGTGTAAACACATATGGTCACACACGATATAGTTACTAAACACAGCTGAAATGGTATATAACTCGTTTAGTGATTCAGACATATAAATGCATGGAGAGGATATAACAAACGTTGCAAACCATTTGTAAAGTGGTGGAACACATGTAAAACGAATTGGCGATCCCAAGATAGACCCTGACTAATTTAGTTATTTCATTCATTTTTGAAGTATCCATGTTTTCAATCTTTTCTATTTTTCTCTTTTTATTTGTTATATGTTTATTTGTATTTGTGGGCGCCCTGTGTGAATTGTTGTCATACATGAAATGATGTTATGTTTTATTTCTATAGGGACATATGATTTGTCAATTGTGTAACGTTCAACATGAAATGAACATTTGAATATATTCTAATAGAAATTATGAGCGGGCTCTGAAGAAGGAATCGGTTCTGAAATGCATTAGCCCATTAATTCACTGTTTGCCTCGGCTATAGTATTAGCCTAATTGAAGAAGTATAAACACTAACTTGATGATACGAAGATACAGCTTATTCTCAAAAATAAATCCAAAGCTAAATAGTTATAACGGCCTCAAAGTGTATACTTCAAGTACAAAATAAGTGTTTAAACCCATAGTGGGTAAACGGGGTGTGCGGCCCACACCGAAGGCTAATGAGCCTAGGTCTCTTCTTTTCAGTTTACCTGTTAGTGCCTTACATGGTGGAACTGGACAGTGGGCTGCACCCCACTAATAAACATCCAATTGCAAGAAGAATCATTAAGACAAGCATACAACAAACAACTCAAGCAGCTGTGCACTCTCATTTTCTCCATTTTCATAGCATTGAGGGGCGTTGCCACGCTAAGGGCAGCACCCCGGACTAAATTTAAAGGGGAAGCTAAATTTTTCGCTGCCAAAGGTTCTGGTACCGTCCCCATGTTGCGGGACGCCACAAGGATGGAGGAAATGGGACTAAGGACTGAGTGCTCTAGTCACTACAGTGACTAACTTTAATTTCTGATATGTTCTTAGGCAGGCCATTCAAACATAAACTGGTGCATCTTTTGAATAGAGGCTTGGAAACCCAGCTAAGCTGATGTGTTTTGACCAATCAGTGTGCAGTTTCTTGTCCTTTAGCTCCGGGGTCTGATAACTTTGTTGGTCGTTCATTACCTCACTTCCACAACTCGGGCCTGGGAAAATGCTTGCCGTCCCACTCCCCTTCACCCCCACCCCCTTTGCCTTACCCAATCTTTTACTCTGAATGTGTAACTTCAAATGTGTGCGTCTCTCTGCAAGGGCCTGGCTAATGTTTTCTGCTGCGGGGGTAGGGGGTTTTCATGCTTCAGGATGGCTAGCTAGATCTCGAGGCCTACATGTACTGTGTATTCAGTGAATGTAAAGGATTAGTCATTCGTTATCACTATGAATACTTATTCAAAGTTTCCCTAACTAATGTTAAATGATGCTGTATCTGCTTAGGAACACATGGTATGTTCATCTATAAGGTGCATGCTTTATGGCTCAATAAATCATGGCTGCTACTGCCTTGTTGGGCTTGTGCAGAAAAGCCTTATTCATATGGGTCTGCTTGCTTCTACACTGTGTACCTTTTTTCATAGTGACTTTTGCAGCTTGTACTTTAGCGCATGTTGAGGCCGTTGGATGTATTCTCCAACATTGCTGTAATCCCCAACATTCCCGTACTCCCCAACACAGGAGTGAGCTTTGCTACAGCCACTGTTCTAATAAGATGAGCCTTATTGTGGGCACACTGCTTTCAAATCTATTCAAAGTATATGAACCTATGGAAGATCCAGTGCTAGCTAAGGAGTATGTTTCTTAGCTGCAACTCCAGTTCTCCTGCATTGGTACCTTTCATAGGTTCAAATGCAACCTTCTCAGACCTCCAGGTAAAGGCTCCACCTGGCGGAGCGGGAGATGTGTATATAAGTGTTTGCTATCTGCCTGGTTAGAATCTGAACATGGCCTCCAGGGGTGTAGCTCAACACTAGACATCCCATTGGCTCGTAGCAAAATGGCCCTAAACAAGCTGGATAGTCTTCATTAGGCAATTTGTTTCTTTACTGTAAAGTTGGAAGTAACTCAGGATTCCCAGCCTGACTGGGAATATTCAGAGTGTGTGAATCTATGAAAGATACCAATCCTGGATAACTGGAGTCACTGGTAAGAAATTACTTCATCTGCTTTTTTCAAAAGAAATCTTATGGAATGTTAACAATTCGTCTGTTTTAGCATGGTTTATTTTGAGTTCGAGAAGAACATAATTTTCCTCTTCCATCTTCACCTGTTGTGAGCTTAAGGTGCTGCTTTTAAGGTATATGTGCACTTCTTTTGTGCTTTTTCATACAAACATTCTTCAGTTCCTAGCTGTATGTTAGTCCTTGCCATTGATTCGGATACTTGTATTTTTATGTCCTTTTTGCCATTTCACCAGAATTCTGTTTGCTTTGTTCTTTTTGGTTTTTCCTGGTTAATATCAAGTAGACCAAGGATATTTGATCCCATAGAGGACTAGTATGCATAGCTAGCCAAACTTTCTCCAAGTACATGTTTGACCTATTGTCTTTTTCTTAAGGATGCTTGCTGTGGATTTTATTAAAAATGTAAATGTACGCATCTTCCAAAAAGATAATATATAACCGTGACTGATACTGCACTTTTTTTCTATCTGTTTAGTATAGATAAGGAAATGGAGGAAAGGAAGCAAAGAGCCATTGAAGAGGTGACTTGTTCGCTTTTATTTTCTTGTTTTTGTTTTTCAGTGATTGTCTGTGCATTTGTGCCCATATTTCTTTCATAGCGCTTTCAGGATAATTTCCCTGCATGGGTTTTAACTTCTGTCCGGTCAAGGCATAAAATAAGCAGTTTCGCATAGCAATTTGCTGTGCAATTCTGTAGGTGTGCTAATAACATTCACACTTGTGTGGCAAAGCTAGCTATATAAGTTACCCTGTTCAATGAAAGCACAGCTTGCCTTGCAATCTTCTCTTGACCATGTGGGCTCCCTTCACCCTCTTATCTCTGTTCGCTGCAAGTTCAAAGGGGCTAAGGGATAGTGAGTGCAGCCAAAATAATCTCATCCACTGTTAAGTACTAAAGGCCAGTGTGGGAGTGCTAGGCAAGAATTTCTTTTTCAAAGAATTGCAAGCCAGAAGTAACGGGGATAATACTTTTATTAAGCTAACTATATCCTTTCCGGCAAAGACTAGCATGAGTGTTTTGAATTTTTTTTTGTCATGCAATTCCATTCCTAAAAATGTAAGTTTTTACATAATGCATAATCACAATATTGATATTGTAAAACACTGCATCCTCTCCACTCTTTTCAGTAAAGTCAGGTTAGTGTATCTAAATCTCAGTGTCAAACTAGATTTCATTTTGTTGGGAAGATGCACCATATTGACAGTAAACACTTTAGAAAATGTACATGATCACACTTGCTTTTGATGGCAAACCTAGTTCTGTAGCTTGCTGGTTGCATACATCTGCAGCTGGTGCTCAACCTATGAGCTGATCTCATGCCCTTGATTCTAGATCACCTTGTGCTTTATACCAGGTACCCTGAAAGTGAGATGGCCGCAAACTGCAATATTCCTCTTAGTTTGCCCAGTACTCTGCCTGCTACGCCACCCACTCTGCTTAGTGTCATACTTTCTTTCCTCTTACATAATGAATACAGAAAGCGATCTAGATGTTTATGCAAAGTTGTGAACAATAGTTCCATCCAGCCTGTACTTCGACAGATCTACTGCACTACCATACACTGCAGTTAGCCACCGAGCTCGCTTTGCTCTATAATCCTGATTACATTATATGCTACCACCTGCAGGAAAGAGCTAGCCAAACTGTTTTCAGAGCCTTTTTATCATATCTATTTGTGTGTGTCCATTCATACAGCTATCCTTTTACATTTTACAGACCCTCATTCAGGGCTTGCAAAGTCTTTTTACCCACTCGAATAGTCAAGTAGATTTTATGATGGGTGAGTACCATTTGCAGGGGGTGTTCAAAACCTTTATGTAACTTTTACTTTGTTTGCAGTAAATGTAAGTTTCACTGTGCATGACTGGCTTCTGGGTGGCAGCAGCGTGCCAAACAAAGTCTTTGTGGTAACATGCACCATTTTACAGACAGCGCATTTAAATTTGTTTTCATCTGTTGCCATGGGTCGAGTTTGTGTCTCTTAGGCCGAGCAAGTAAACTGAGTTACTTGACCTACAGGTCTAGCAGAATTTCAAAGAATTTGCAAGCCCCGACTCCTCTCACTAATGTCTTACTTCAGCGGTACAGAAGACTGCTGTATTGTTGCTCTTTTGTTATCTTGGATACAAATAACTTCAGGTGACACTAAAAATATTAGTACACAATTGTGCATCAATTGGGTTTGTTTGCTTTATTTTGCAAACTCTGCTAATCCATTTTTTAAAACTAATTTATGCCTTGCTGGAGGTGTCTAGTACTAAGTGTGATATACATACCCAATAAATAAATGAGTTGGGGTACCTCAAGCAAATGGCTATGTATTACTCGTTTTATGATACTACAGGTTTTGAATAGACTCTGCACCTTATGAAAAGAAATTGGAAATGGGAAAAGTGGTTTTGGGCAGGTTTGCAATGCCGAATTGTGCTTGCTGCAAGTGGTTGGTAAGTATAAATATTTAGCTTGTCTGAAAACAATGCACATTGAGTAACGCTAGTAAACTGTTTCTTGGGACCTTTTGCCATCACAACTTGTGGTGTAAGACTGGGGAACATAAATGGTACCATTTCTGTTCGTGTAGGTCAACTCCCCAGCCTTCAGACCAAAGAAATATAACCCACTAGAGAAAAGGCTAGGTGCACCCTTTTTCGAAAAAGTCGACAGCTTTTATTTTGCAAAAAGAAAATAAGGCGATAGGGTATTCTGATTCCACTGCCGTAGAGCTCTCTGCCGTCCTTTGTACAAAACTCACATTATAAACACAAAAATTGTCACAGGTGTGATGCACTCTATCAGTATTAATCCGCCACCTGCTTTGGCTACCGCCTATGGACATGCTAATCACATTCCCCGATTGGTTTCACTGTCTTCTCATCCCTAGCCGCCTCACGTGGGTAGCATTCTTGTACATCTTGAATCACTGCAGAATAATTAATTGCCTTCAACTGGCACCACCTTGCCTTAAATCCGAACACGTGATGTACACCTCATTATCTACATGTCTACATGAACTCTGCGGTGGACTTCAAGGCCAGTCTGGTCCTTGCTAACAAAGCATCCCTTTTCTCATCCCAGAAATGTTGGCGCCCACATCATGCCCTCCCCACTGTAAGGGGATCCCTCTTGGCTTTCCCTGGCACAAATCATAGATCATATACTCTGCTTTCCTCTTTATCAGTCCTCCTCCACCCCCCCAAGAGTAAACCTAGTGTCCCACTAATCCAATTTGTGAAGGATTTAGGACCCACTTTCCTCCACATCTGGTAGTTCAAATAGTATGACCATCGTTCTGGGGCGCTAGTGTCTTAAATCTTCATGTTCTGCCAACATGGGACCTCTGCCTTGTTTCCCAAGAGTCTGACCTTCATGCTACGACGCAGCCCCTCGTCTGTTCAGCTGTGCATTCCCTCCTAATAGTTCAAAAGCCTGATTAATGTGGGTGTACGTGCACGTTTCTTGCCGCGCCTGGCAATATAAATGCAATGGGTAAACAAGGTATTCAAGCCTCATTGTTTTGTGTCTTCGACACGGCCTGTGAGGATTTAGGCCTACTCTTAAATGCAACACTGCCTTGTATTAAAACTACTGTGCATATATATTTGTACTGTACGTTACTTGATTCTATTGCAACGCTATTGTTTTTTTCTCCCTATGTAATTCCCCATTCCTGCCAGTTAGTCCCATCTGTGAAATACCCCCACCCTCCCCACTTTCCCCTGGGTATTTTGTTAATTGTCCTATCAGGGTGTCCTTTGTGGCCTGAAATGGTGTGGTGTTTCAGGCCCCATCCCCCGCTGCTCACCAGTTGAATAGAGTGGCCCGAGTCACACTCTCGTTCTTGTTCTCTCTTCTCTCCCCTCTTGCTGACTCGCCCCCCGCCCTCTCTTGCTGGCTCGCCCCCCCTCTCTTGCTGGCTTGCCCCCCTATTGCTGGCTTGCCCCCCGCTCTTGCTGGCTCGCCATCCGCTTGCTTGCGATCTCCCCGGGCTCTCCGGCCAGCTTGCTGCTCTTCATTTGCATCTCCATCTCACTCGCGGGTACTGCAGAGGATCGCCTCGGGTCTTCCTCTGCTGCTGCCAGCTCCGGAATGACTGCCGCAGTAAGTGCAGTCCTCCTGGGAGCTCTGACCTCTCGGGTGTGGTTTCCGGTTCTGCTTCTCGACTGGAGCAGTTCACGGCATGCTGGGAGCTCTTCTTCCACATTGCTTAGCTTTCCTCACTGCTGCTTCCAGCTGCGCGTTTTCTGCACAGCCACGCTGCTTCTCTCGCGTCGGCTGCTGCTTCTTCTGTTTGTCCCACATTTAATTCTGCTGCTGCTTCTACCACTCCAGTGTCTCCTTCCCTCACCTGAAAAGCAGACCTGAATTTAAATGTCCTGCTCGGGTGCTCCATTTTACAACTAGACCACTCATGTTACTTTTAATCTCCATCAACTGAGTCCCTCTTCCTCGTCCCAGTACCACAAACATTATGGGTTCTGAAGTCCATAATGTTTTTAGTCTTTATTTTTTAGTTAATTTCAGCTGATTTGCGCACTGAGTTGTCGAGGTTATGGGAGGCTGTGTAATCTGCCCTTGGGTTTGGAACCTTGGCATAAGGCGGAATCCGAGCAATTCGAGGTTGTCATATTTACTTCCTGAGCCTCCAATATATCAACTTTGTTGTTTAGCAGATTTGTCATAGTCTGCTTTGAGTAATTCTAGGAGAGGAATTTGTACATTAACAGCATGCCATTAGGTGTTTGGCTATTAAGGAAATTTCATCCTCCGAAGATGAATACTGCATCTCTCCTAGCAGAGTCACTACTTTCCCATGACAACCGTCTCTGCCCATGGGATCCTCCCTCATGTTACCACACCCAGGGTTAGGATCAGGTAGCGGCTGCCTTCCTCTAGGCACATGGGAGGAGGCTTTATGCTGGGGTATAGTGATGACTCTGCAGGATTCATCACAACTCCAAAAGTGACTTGTATCCACTACGGACTGAGACGAAGGAGAGGCCCATTGAGAGTATGCAAGATCAGTACTGTGACGAGGGAGAAGAGCGGAAGAATGAAGATCACCTTCAGAAACCATTGTGAGCGGTCTAGTCTTGAGACTTTTGATTGGTCAGAACATACCTGAAATAGAAGAGGGAAATCCGAACCGAGATGAAGATCCAAGCTTTGTGTGCTGCTAGAGGGACTGGGATGCAAAAAGTGCAACAAACTGCAAAAGTGTCCCTGACATATCTTCCATGGTTGAGTAGAAGGAAGCAAGAGCTCAGGCAACCAGCTGGACGAAGGATCTTCAGTGGGTCATCCACTCTAAGCATGCCGCCCAAAAGTAGGAAGCCACTGCGAAACAGTCCTAGAGTCTAGGCAGAGGAGGAGGTGCCGCAGCAGAGGCGAGAGAACCAGAAGCTGCAAACAAGACCGATGAGCTGCCACAGAAAGATTGGGAAACCGGGAGGCTTCCTGGAAACTCAGATGGACCATGCCATATTGAAATGCAGGTCTGGGACCCGCACCCAGTAAGAAGTGACAACCTTATTAATACATGGAACTCTTCTTCGTGCTAGTCCTGGCCGAGTTGGACACTAGTGCTGCCTAGATCTCGCATGAAAGAAAGCCATACAGAGTGGTCTGGGACTGAAGGGGGAAAAAGAAGCCAATGGCAAGAGGGTCTGGGACTCAACAAAGGAAATACCTGGGAGGATAGTGAACCGGGTATCGGTCCTGGGAAACCAGAAGAGACCATAATGAACTGCCTCCGAGATCAACCCGTAAAGGCACAGTACCTAGCAGGATAGTGAACCAGGTGGGCTGTGACCTTGGTGAACACTGTGAAGAACTGGCCAGAAACCATGGGAAGGGAGAAATACCCTCTGGTGGTGTTGAACAGTGCAAAAGAGCCAAGATAATGGGGTCATTCCCTTGGCACAGTGAGCATTGGCAAAGAGGCCAGGAGAGAAGAAAAGCACTTGTCCTGGCATTGAGAAAATGTGAAACAGGCAAAGGGGGGGAGGGAGTCATCCCCCTAACACTGTGGAGATGCAAGACTTTTTGTTCAGAGTTCCTTGCTGGAAAACCTAACCCAAGGAATCCTTTTAGAAAAACATTTGCTATTTTTTAGAATATTTAGTTTCTGAATCCTCTAATTTTGGCTGTCATCCAGAAGAAGGAAGACCTTCTTCTGCACCAAGGAGGCCATATATTTTTCTTAGTTGGGTTTCCAGTGTAAAGGTCAGAAATAGGTTTTGGACACAGGACAGTGAACTCTTTTGCTTTAGACTGACATCCTGACAGATTCCTTAGTATTGGTTGAGGCAGGGAAACCCTTCTTAGAACTAGGGTCAGGCAGGGTGTTCTTTTATTTTCCTCATTTATAAAAGCCTATAACCAAAAGCATGCCACCTGTGGGCTATTCTCCTATTTCTACACCCTTCCACCTCCCACAAGTGCCTTTTATGCCAGGAAGTTCTAAAGGTGATCTTCTCTTTGAGGAAAACTCAAGTGGACTTTTTCACTTTCAATGTGACCAGAAGTGTGAGTTGGTTTGTTCTAGAGGGTATTCAGTATCCCTACAAAATATCTCCACCAAAAATATTGCCGTTCATATAGCCGTTTGTCTCGCCATAGGCGATATTTTTGGGGAAGATATTTTATGGAAGCGGGGGTGCCCCCTCATATTTAAAATAATGCGGGGGTGTCCCCCGCAGGGTCCATGGGTCAATATAGCGCAAAAATATGGCGATATTTTTGTGGTGATATTAAAACATGGAACCGGGTATTCTCGACAGGAAGCTCTGGTATGAATTAATGGGCAAATGGAAATTTGATCTCCTCTATGCATTTCTGTCTTTACTGGTCATCCCGCTAGTTCTCAAGGTTAATGTTAATTCTGATTGCTTTGGACTAGAATACATGGTTCCTGGAGCTTCTGGACATGCCCACCTCCCCTCATTGGCATCTCCATGTGTGAGGGTGGACCTACTCTCCCACTTGGGAGGGCAGGGGGTAACGTGTCCTCCATCCGAGCTTCAGCAGTCGGAAATTTCAGGCTTGGCTGCTGAGAGGCTTCGATATAAGGAGTGGGTCTTGTCGCAAGATATCCTGGATGTACTTGTTTCAACTCAAATTCCAGCTGTCAAATCCATTTGTGTTCAAGTGGCATAAGGTTTTGGTTTGGTGTAGGGTGGGAGGTCTGGACTTTAATTTGTCCTTATTCCTCTGTTCTCAATTTACTGCTTTGCTTTGCTGGAATGGCCCTGAAGATTGGTACTATGAAGGGGTATTTGGCAACCATTTTGGTTTTTAAGAGACCCTGTGAACATGGCTCTATCTTCACAATCCCCTCTGTTATGCTGTTTTTGTGTGGTTTGTGCAACCAGTTTCTCACATGTCGGTTTGTTGTTCCTGCGTGGGATTTGAATTTAGTTTTGACGGTCCTCATATGTGCTCCAAAAGAGCCCCAGTGTTTAAAGTTCGTTAAGATTGCACACGCTTAAGGTGATTTTCCTGGTGGCCATCACTTTGCGAGACGAGGGAGTGGGATCCAGGCGTTGCCTATTAAGCCTTCATACTGGGTGTTTTACAAGGAGAAGATGACTTTGAGAGTAAGGCTGTCCTTCCTGCCCAAAGTTGTGTTGGATATTCATCTACCATAAGATCCATGTTCCTGTGTTCTTCCCTCTACCTCACCCTTACAGGCTCTCTGCTACTGTGTTTCTCAGACGAGAGATGTCTGGAAGGATGATCATCTCTTTGTGGGTTATGCTGGGGCTCGTTTTGGCAGACCTGTAACTAAACAGTCCCTTTCGATAGATCAACGTCTGCATCTTGGAATGGAATGCTACGATCTGGCTCATTCCAATAGAGGGCTGGCTGCCACCTCTGCCCTGCAGAGGGGGGATTCCTGCTTTGAACATCTGTCAAACAGCCACATGGGCTTCTTTGCACACGTTTGCCAAACATTACTTCCTGGATTCCCTGTCCGGTCAGGACGTTAGCTTTAGCCGAGCGGTCTCAGAGTTTTCTGGTGTAGGTGGTGGTTCTCATTCTTTTTCCTTCTCCAGAATTCTGTACTGCTATGGTGGTATATCATAGATGAGGAATATGTGTGTGGGGGATGGGGGATTCCATTTGAAGAACACCTCTTGGTAATGTTCTTTCTGATGGATTAGTCTTTGATCCCACATATTCCTCATCACCTCTTAACCTACTCCCGACTTGGCAGATGGCACCTAGTGTTTTCCTGCCATTCTTCAAACTGTTAAGTGCTGAGGTGTAAAGGCGGAGCAGAGGTCATAGGGCACTTTGGCTCAATATATACTGGCCCTGGCATCATATTGGGCACACAACTGCGCAGGGTGTAGCCGTGCTGTGCACTGGGATACGGGAAAAATGTCTGAAACCAGACGCTGCTGCAGATGGAATATCACATATGAAGAATCTGTGCTAGGAAGGAATAACCGGAAGAGCATTGGCGAGAGGCAAGTCGTTTTGTTCCTTGAAATGTTTTAGAATGTTTGAAAAATGTTCAGTTTGGTAAGGGGGAGCAGCTGTTGGGGAGAATTCTCAAATGGCTGATTTTCCCTTACCTAATGAGTCCTTCAGCAGTTTTGCTGGATTTCTAGGGTTTATTTTTTTCACCTTGTATGAGTGTGAGCCTTGTTTCCCACTCTTACATGTGTTAAGCTGTGTGTGTTACCATTTGTGTGATCTTGGGCTCTGGAGCCTCACCTACTCCATGAGCATAATTATGTTACACAGCGCCTTCAGTGCAGTGACAGAGGGTTGTCTTTTAGACTTCCCACTGACTCCATTTTTCTGGGACTGACTACTGTCTCCCAGAAACATCTAAAAATTCCATTAACTTTATGTAGTCTCTTTAAGTCACAGACCCAGTACAACCCATTTTACATGGAGTATTGGAAAGGGTTAATTCTTGTCCCTTTTTGTCTGTTTCTCTTGGAGCACTGTTTCGCTCCCTTTTCATCAAGACTTGGCTGGTGGCAGTGGTAACTACCCTATTTTTCAAACCGCGGTTATCTTATATAACCATGGTATTGTTTTAGGCTATTTTATTAGCTTGGAATATAAACCCGCTTGACCAAATATATTTTATTTCGGCTCCGGCTGGGTTTATTCGCTATTTCTTTTTGTTAGTCTTTCTCGTGTTTTACTCTGCGCGCCAAACCAGGTTTGGTCCCTTTGCTCACGATCTTTTCACGGCCTTCTGCACAGAAGCCCTCCTTAAGGTGCCTGAAAGTCTGGGTAGGCAGGATGTGAGGTAGGGGTCTTGGGACCCCTGCCATGGGTTCCCTTGGTAACCCAAGTCACACTCCTGTTTGATTGGCTGGGTGACTGTACTTGCCAGGACAAGCCACCAAGCTGTGTGAATGGGGGAAAACTGCATAAAAAGCAGGTCTCTGGGACTGGAAAGGCAGAGTCGCCACTGGAACAAAAGAACCAACGAGGAGCTGATGGAAGAAGACCCCTTCAACGACTGAACCGCCCAGTGAAGCCCTGCTGCAGGTCCGAATCTTCAGAATCCGACGACAGAGAAGATCCTCCAGGAAACTTCTTCCCTTGAGCTGGTGGGACCAACCAGTTCGCCCAAACTGCAAGCCAGGACGCCTCCTCTGGTCGAAATCGCTGTACAGAGCTACAGTGGGCCGGATAGCCAAGAAGATCGGACCCTGCTTGGGTTTTAAGGAGCGCACCTTTTATTCGTTGTTTCTCTCTGCTGCTGGTTTCTTCCCTGGGCAGTAGTGCAGGACCCTCCAGTCTTCCTCCTTGTCAATCCGCCAGTCGCTTCAGGAACCGTGAGCCTGCAGGAACTACCCTGAACGTCCGCCTCAGCTACAGCTTATTCTCCGTTTTAAGGTACTGTGCAAATCCAGTTGTTAGTTTCATTCAACTGCAGTGAAAGTGTTTGAAATCTTTCTCCAATCCGAGGGCTTGTCCTTTTCTCTGTGAACTAACTTTTCTGCCAACCAAACTCGTCCGGAATCTGTGGCACGAACTTTACTGCGAACTACCCTGAACCGTGCGATCTTGAGCAAAAGACTTTTGACCCATTGACTTAGGCCCTAAGCCTTTTCTACCTGATTCTATCACTGTAGTTCCTCTTGCTAAATTGCCCTGAGTACTTACCTGTTGGTGTGGTGTGGTTCAATTTCTATTAACTTTGTCTTTCCCTCCCTTTTAAATTGCTGGGGTGCCATTGTGCTCCCA
Organism: Ambystoma mexicanum; assembly: GCF_040938575.1. NCBI lineage: Eukaryota > Metazoa > Chordata > Amphibia > Caudata > Ambystomatidae > Ambystoma > Ambystoma mexicanum. The sequence goes on along the minus strand of NC_090941.1, from coordinate 329,624,759 downwards.
CTTCATTTTGTGAGCTTAACATGTCTGGAACTTATTGGGAGTGGTGTGGTGTATTAAGATTGTGATTTTCAAACTGCTTTATGATAGTGAAATGTTATATAACTAAAGAGTAAATAAAAGTATATTCTTTTACTTGGAAACCTTGAGTCAGTGTTTGTTTGAATCATAGTAATTGCTGTCCTTTGTGTAACTATTTGATACTGCTCACTTGCTCTTGAGATAAGTCTGGCTGCTCAGCCATTGCTACCACTTTACTGTGTAGTACAGGCTTGTACCAAAGGTGAATTTGTACGGTCACTTGTAGTCTTAATTGTGTGTGGTGTTCCCAAAGGGTACTGCATATAATTCTGGAGCTCTTAAGTATAATTTTCTGCAGGGCTACATTTCATTACGGGCAGCCAAAATCTGTAATTGTTTTCTAGTTTGCTAAAGGTGTGCAAGAAAAGGCTTAATGCCTGCATGGATGTTTAAATGCTTGCCACTGTAAATCCTAAAACGGCAGCACACACCTTACTCTGCACTCACTGATTAATTTTTAACCATTCCTGAATGTTTATAAGTCAAGCCCTCTGTAATGTTTCGTTTCTGTCCCATTGGTACAAACCCATGCTTTGGCAATTTGTGTATTATTTCTTTGATCTAGTGCCACCTTAGTGCATATTTATTCATCTCTTGGTGTTGTGATCAGTGGTTCTGCCAGATATAATTGAAAACAACGAATTTCGAAATGACCACGTTTGTTTGGGGTTCCTCCCCTACTTTAACTATTTCCTACCCCAACCCTATTTCTATAAAAAAAAAGTCCCCACAATTGGCAAAAGGGTTGCTAAAAAGAATTTCGAAAGTCGATGTTTTCTTTTTGACTTTTTCTGCGGATATCATTCTTGCCCATGTACTCTCCTCTCATTAACACATGCGTTTGTGACCATGAGTAGATTCGCACACTACACGTCAGTCAGATTCGTGGCTGGCAGTGCAGGTTATCTACCACAATGAATAGACTTGGCCATGTGACTTCCCTGTGAGACTAATTTTGTAGGTGCTCACTTCTGCACCCATCCTGCACCTCTGTTGCGCCATCCCTACAATTAATTGGACCTTCATTACTTGATCCATCGGTTACATTCTTAAAGGTAGTGTGGACACAACGGCTCCCTGGCTCGAGTCTGAGAATCTGCTGTACATTTCTAAAAATCTTCCCTTATCGAGACAAAATCCACTTCACATTTCCACTGCCCCTGTAAATGTCCTTTCTTCTTTGAAGACTTTCAGATCATGTAATAATATTTTGATATCCACTCTGCTTTTTTTTTGGTTTCTTTAGTTCTTTACCAAAAGTATCATAGTTCCTTCTCCTTGGACACGGCACGAAGGGAAACAAATTTCACAGTTCCACTCAACTAAATGTAAGTTTCCCACTCAAATGTTATCACAAATCTAGATGTTTCTAAATGTATCACTTAAATGTTCCCTTCATCTGCAAATGTAGTAGTGGAAAAATGGACAACCTTGATTATTAACGAAGCATCGAAGGCTTTGAAGTTGCGGGAAGCTATTTAGCTTTACCTGCAACCTAGGAGAGATTGGTTAGCTTGATGGCAACCGCTATAAGGAGCTACATTGGACCCCTTATGCTAGCTACATTGGACCCCTTATGCCAGCTACTGCCATGCCAAAATTTCTATTTGCCATTGTCTGTGTGTTGTCAATGTGTATTCAAAGTATTAGCTTACACCTAGAATACATTTTAAAGAATAATTTGACATCTATGATGAACAAAAGGTTTTAGGTTGCATCTCGTAGAAGTTATATTTCTGGAATGGAATAATGTACCAGCTCCTTGTTCTCCATAGATGGCTACTGCTTACTGGTGTATCCTGATAACCTGCATTTTTCTTATTCACATCAAACATTTTATTTCAGTACCTCCATTGAATATTCGAAGTTTTTAGTAGTGCTGTTTAAGGTTATGCATGTTTTCACCGCACTCCCAAGTGGTCCTCCCATCCTGATCCAATATTGCCTGTCCTCCAAACCAGCATCCAGTTTCAGTAGTAAAAAAACAAAGTAAAAAATATTGGACAAGTTGGTGGCCGATGAAAACACTTTAACATGCTAAAAACGTTGATTGTTGCTGTATGCCTAATATGCAAATTAATACATGAAGACTGTGTCAGCATTTGCATGACTTTGGTGTGTGCATACATATGTGCTTTAATGTGTATGCATTAGTGCCTTGAAAAATAAGGCACGAAATGATTGGTTTGTTTTGGATCATGGCTAAGAACGTCAGTTTAATTGCTGCTTTAGGACCAAATTGCACTTTCCAAGCCCCGTGGTTGATCCAATGGGGTTTGTAGGTCGAGGTAGTCTGTTGCAGATTTTAGTGAATCAAAACGATTATATGGGAAACATATTTTCTCAGACCCAAGTTCGATCCTCTATAAAGTGTGCAGTATTGTTAAACGTTCCCTGGCCTGGCTTACTCGATTTATCCCCAGGTGTGACACATTAAGGATGAGGGCTCATCAGGGAAGGGCCCCAGAGCATAGAAGTCGACACAAACCCAAATGGGGATTGTGCTAAACCTCTGTTGCTCCCCGCCCTTCTCCAGGAACTTTTCTTAATGCGAAACCCCGTATCTGCCGGTACTGAGCTGCAAACATGCAGAGAGCTGGCAATCCCTTCCTCTGACGTTCTTGGCAAAGCAGAGTCGCAAGCTCTGTAGGATCCCTGACTCTCAGGAATGCCGTGCTTGGCCGTTCACTATGCAGTGCCACCACAGAGGCCAAGGCCTAAGGCACAACAGTAAGCTAAACCAAGCCAGAAGTTCCAAACCATTGTTTTCCGAAAGCCTTGTGTGACCTGGTCACTGTTGCGACCTAAAAAGTGACACATACATAGTAACATCTGAAAAGATACCTGTAACGTTTGTGTTCTCTGGTGCCACTGCTGCAGTGCCTGCACTCCAATGGAGTGTATTCACATTGTTAATCGTAGCTGTATTTGTCAATGGACCAGATGCTGCACCAAAATGGGAAAGGCGGTGTCAAACCTATGACTCAGCCACCACTTCCACTCTAGAAAGTGTTGTCATAGTTAAATCAAAGCTCAAAGGACCCGAAGCCCATGCTGACCACGCCTTCAACGTTGGATAATCAAGTAGCCCTGCAGAGAACGCTATGCTTTGAAGTAGTTATGTTATTGTGCATTTGTATAGGCTTTATATACCATTGGTAGGATCTCAAAGCACTGTATGCTGAACGCCCTCGGGGACCGTAGTCCATGTCGTATAAGGGTAGTATAAGGGCTTGGGTGCTCTCCGTATGTGTGCAGCCAGTGCGTTGGGTAGCTGCATTCTTCTTTTTTTTGTGCGCGCTTTTGGTTAATAAAAAAAACAACCTGAAGCACAAATAGAATGAAATAGATAATAATAATAAAATATAAACATTTCTCATAGCAGTACATTCAATGCATAATATATGTTAAAAAGACATTATTAAAAAGGAGGGAAAGAGGAGACTGATGTCCTACTTCGTGATTTGCATGGAGATCTAATTTGAAAGAAATCAGGTACGGCTGCCCCATCATTTCCAATGCCTCCTTCCATCTGTAGTATGCTGCACTAGTGGTCACCAATGAGGCAGCACCTGTCAATGCGCTCCCAAATTGCTCACCATCGAGTTTACTTGTTTGCGATACTAAGGTATGGTATCCCTTTTGGTATTGGTAATTTAGATAGGGGCACTGTGTTAATGCATGTCTAGCTGTCTCAATCTCGGCACTGCATACATAACCTCTTGTCATAGGGGACCTTAATCCAGGCCCCAGTATATTCATAAATCGGTAATATAGCGCAGGTAGCTGGCCAATTTCCTTAGATCTCTACTGCAGGTCTTAATCACATAGGTACAAGGCTTGTTGATCAAAAATCCTTATCTGCTATACTTCTACATACCTTTTTTTTTTCCTTACTAAGGGGACTAACTTTGCACCCTCTATCCTAAACTTGTGTTTTCGATCTCCATTTATTAAACGCATCAGGACCAATCATTCCTGCAGGCGAAACAGAACTAATATCTGCATCGAAGTGAATATTTCTGAAGTGCACACATGCAGTTGGCTTTAAAGGAATGGTTCGCCCAAAAAATGTTATTTCAAAAATAGATGGGCAATATAAAAAAAAACGATTGGCATTTTTTTTTTTTCGAAGTCCCTATGTAAAATTTTGAGCAATTCAAGCTCAAAGATAGCACATGGGGGGCATCCATTTTGTGAAATGGATGCCCGCCGCTGTGCTCGCTTTGGCTTTTGCGGCACTAATGAAGGAAAAGCCAGCCAGCTGTGGTAAACCAAAGCTACCACTGGGTTGCTTTTCCTTCATTGGTGCCGGGACTCGGAGGACGCGGACCGGAGACTACAGGCAGAAAAGCTGCAGCTGCATCTCGGTAAGTGCTATTTATTTAATGTTTAAAATAAGCACTAGCTGCGTTTTTTTTCTAAGTTTTCCTGGCTGGAGGAGCCCGAAAAACTTAGAAATAAAACCGCAGCTTTAAAAACGTTGTATTTATGTTTGCGGTCGCTTTTGAAGCGACCGCAAACATAAATACAACATTATTGTGTTTGAAAATGCTGCGGTTTTTCTTTCTAAGTTTCTCAGGCTCCTCCGGCTTGGAGGAGCCTGAGAAACTCAAAGAAAAACCGCAGCGTTTTCAAACACAACCGTGTTGTGTTTCTGCCTGCCGTGGCTATCACTTTGGGTCTCTGGTGCTCCCCCATGGGAGCACCGGAGACCCAAAGTGAAAGCCAAGGCAAGCAGAAACACAACACGCTTGTGTTTACATGCCGCAGTGTTTCTGCCTAATCTGCTTTCCCATTTGGGGCTCTAGGGCTCCCCATGGGGAGCCCTAAAGCCCCAAATGGGAAAAGAGATTTAGGCAGAAACACAACGCGGTTGTGTTTGAAAACGCTGCGGTTTTTCTTTGAGTTTCTCAGGCTCGGAGGAGCCTGAGAAACTCAGAAAGAAAAAACGCAGCGTTTTCAAACACAGTAACGTTGTATTTATGTTTTGCGGTCGCTTCAAAAGCGACCGCAAACATAAATACAACGTTTTTAAAGCTGCGGTTTTATTTCTAAGTTTTCCGGGCTCCTCCAGCCCGGAAAACTTAGAAAAAAAAACGCAGCTTAGTGCTTATTTTAAAAAATAAATAAATAGCACTTACCGAGATGCAGCTGCAGCTTTTCTGCCTGTAGTCTCCGGTCTGCGTCCTCCGAGTCCCGACACCAATGAAGGAAAAGCCACCCAGTGGTGGCTTTTGTTTACTACAGCTGGCTGGCTTTTCCTTCTTCGTGCCGCTAAAGCAAAAGCCAGCACAGGCGGGCAGCCATTTCACAAAATGGATGCGCCCATGTGCTTGCTTTTTCAATTTTTGAGCTTGAATTGCTCCAAATTTTACATAGGGACTTCAAAAAGCCAATCTTTTTTTTTTTTATATTGCCCATCTATTTTTGAAATAAAAATTTTTGGGCGAACCATTCCTTTAAAAAGAACAGCAATGAGTTGGAACAAAGGTGCTTGGAACCTGGCGCATAGCAGTCCTGCAAGTGTTCGGCCATTGTTAAGGGCAGTAGTCAAAGAAAGATATAGCTGGCTGCATTTTACGCACCAGCAGGCCCACAGTGATTGCAAGCCCAGTTCAGGCGGCTGGCCTCTACCAGAACTGAGCTGGGGACCCCCAAGATTAGGATATTCCCCTCTAATTTTTCCATCCATCCTGAGATTCTGAAAGCAGTTCCAATCTGTTGGTTAACCCGGGAACAATGCTAGAGGTATACACAACCAGCAGCCCCTCTGTTATTCCCGCCATGGATGGCCACATAGCGTCTAATCGCAGACCCCTTGCGCATAGTTTTTGTCATAACCTGCTCCTCCTACCCCATGTTGGTTGGGACTGCATAAATGGCAAAAACCAGATGTACATATTTCTCGACCACTTCTAGTGCGGAATTTTCAAGTTTCCAAACAAAGGGGCTTTTCCCTCTGCTCCTGCGACCAACAATCATTGCCTTTTTGTTTTAGCTGTATTAATGACAAGTTGGTTGATGGTGGCATAGCTCTGGAGCGCATTGAGCGCTGAAATCCAATTGGGTGTACAGTCCTTATGGACTGTATCATCTGCATACATCAACCACTGAGTGGGCGAACCTCCAGTCCATGGTGGAAAGTTGTGGCTCTCTCGCAGAGTTTCATCTAGATCGGAAGCCCATCAGACATGGCACAAGTACAGATTGTTCGAATGGATTGTGTCCTCCAATGTATTCCACAACTTTGACATGTAACTTCCACAGCTGAGCACTTCGGAAACTTTTTCAGCAGAGGGTGTCCTGCGTCGATGACGTCTTGTCAATTTTCCGCGAAGGCCTTGGTCCAGGGCGATGTCACAGGATGTTACAAATAGGACGCATGGCGCCTGTAGCCTCAGTTCCGTTTTTTCCAGCGAACGGGTTCACTTCGTGAGACTCTGCGCGCCTTGTGTGTTCATCGTTACAATGTCTTTCTCTTCGACCCCTCCGACTCCGCAGTCTGGCTTCAAAACCTGCTGGCATTTGTTTGTGGTGCCTGGGTGAGTCGCACGACACAGACGACTGCTGAAAATGCCAGTCGCTGACTTTCAAGAACTTGCGGAAGGGAAAGCTTGAGGTAGGTTAAGGATCTAAGCCTATTAAGTCCCATACATTCAAATCCACGTCTTAAGGGGTTTCCACTGAAGACTCGAGGGGCGACTCTCCACGTTGGAAGGAGTCCTGGGGATCTCGGTCCCGGAGTGGTTTCCGCCACTCTTCTTCCTCGTCCCGGCACTCTAGGAAGCGATGTCATCCATCGCCTTCCCCGTCCTACTCGGAGGATGTTGCCTCGAGGAAGGTTACGTGCCCAACGAAGTCCTCGACTCCGGAGGAATGGGCTGCGTTTAAAGAATCGATGTTAGTCATTTTTTTTCAATCGCAGGGCACGGGTCCGGTCATGCCTTCTCAGGGAGCCGGCCAGGATCGGTCTCGTACCGTGACTCGCATGTCTTCGGGCTCGGGTCCGCGATGCGACTCGCATCGGGAGCCTTCGAGGTCCCGTACGGACAAGGATTCAAAGAGCCCCAAGAGTCTCTTAGTCTCGGTCCTCGTCCCCAGCAACCTACTGAGGGCTCGATGCTGGCGTCGACTTGGTCGACGCCGTGTCCGTCTGACTCGGACGTCGACGCTTTACCATCGTACCAGCCCACGGTACCATCGGCGCCTGTGTCGATGTCGAAGCCTTCGGCGGTCACGATGTCGATGCACTCGACGTCGAAGCCTTCAGCGATATCTGAGCATTAAGGGATTTTATCTCGCAATTTGCCTTTTGGAGTACCTGGATATTGTGGATCCTGCAAGGAAGTCTGAGGCCAGTTTTGGACTCCAGGCCCTCTTCTGTCATCAGACCTGGGTTTCAACTCCCTCTGGCTGACATTTATGAAGAGGAGGAAAGGTCTGAGTTTGAGGACCCTGGTGAACTTGATGAAGCTCCACATTTTTCTGGAGAAAGTTGGAGGAGTTGAGGCAGACCCTCCATGGTGCCAGTGGGTTGGACACTTCCCCGGAAGTGGAGTTTGGAAGACCTGAGCCTGGGGCTCATGCAGAGTCTTCATACAGGAGGCTCATGGCGTGGGTTTCGGAGTATCTGGGCTGATCCAGTCCTCCTGAAGACTTAGTGCAGGATGATCTAATGGACATCTTGGATCAAGGTCCGTCCTCTGACTCGGTTTTGCCATTTCATCTTGCCTTACAGAAAAGGGTGGCAGCTGCTTGGCAGTCCCCGTAATCTCTTCCAGCTGTTAAGTCTTTGACCAAGAAATATTTTTTTCCATTAGCGACCTCAGCTTTTTATCTACTCACTCCACTCCCGAGAGTTTGGTGGGTCAGGCGGCTATGGCCACCCCGAGGCAGGCGGCGTACCCTACCATTACTCCGGATTGGGTCGCCAAGTGCTTTGACTGTTGGGCCCGGAAGGTATTTTCTGCTGGGAGCATGGCCTTGAAATCGGCCACTCGAAGTGTGCCTTGGCAAGGTTTTCACACACTCTGTGGAATTGTTTCTTTAGCGGCTGAGCATATTCCCAAGGGGAAAGAAAGGGATGGGTTCCTTGCTCTCTATCAGGATGGCAAGGATGCGATGTGTGAATACCTTCAGTCGGGTTTGGATACGGCCGGCAGTGTAAGCCGGTCCATGGCTGTGAGCACTGTTATGCGCAGATTTGCGTGGTTGCGGAAGTCTCGGTTTGCTCCAGATGTGCAGGCCCGTCTTCTGAACATGCCCTTTGATGGCGCACATTTGTTGAGCCATGAGTGGTTGCAGACCTCAAAAGCTGCAGCGAAATCTTTTTTTTTAACTTTCTATTAGTGATTAAGAGATACATAGCTCAGTTACATCGTTACAACATTACAGAAACATCAGATTGAATACATATATAATAGACATCAGGGTTACACAGTATCATCTTCCTCTGGGATCATATCACACAAGTACATTCTGAAGGGCTCCCATATGTCTTTGGGCCTGCTTGTCGATGGTTGTGTGATGACAAACTGCTCTTCAGCTTCATTAACATATGTTAGTTCCTTAAGAAAATGTCTCATGGTGGGCGGCCCAGTACTCTTCCACTGTTGTAAAAATGCATTTTTTTAGCCACTGCACATGAAACGTTAAACAGTCTTCTGGTCCTTTCAGAGCATTTGCCTATGTCTCCAAACAAGTATTTTTGCGGGGTTAGTGCAGGGGGAACTTGTGTGATTTCCTCTAACCTCTCCGCCACCTCCTTCCAGAAACCTGCCACTATCGGACACCCCCAATACATATGAAATGCACCCGCCCCATCTGCCTTGCATTTGGGACATTCTCCCGACCCATCCGGTACAAACTGTGCTATTTTAACTGGAGTAAAGTGTAGTCTATTTACAATTTTGAACTGAATTAGACGCAGGCCAGCATTTAGGGAGACTCATTTAGTGAGTGAGCAGTACCTTTCCCAGGTCTGGTCATCTATGGAGTTCTGCAGATCCCTCTCCCATTTGGCTTTAACCATGTTAGTCGAGGGGGAGTGTGTTTGGGCCGCAGCATATAGTCCTGATATCCCCAGTTTATCACCGGATGTTACCAGCTGTATACAGGGATGAGTAGGGGGTTCCTCTGGGAAGGATGACCAGTGTCTCTGAAAGGCTGATCGCATATGATGATGTTGCAGCACCCTAAGCGGACCCCTGCCAAAAGCTCTTGTAATTTCATGCTGGGTCGCGAACCTCCCATCAACGAATAGGTCACCCATCTTCATCTCTTCATTGGGATCCCAGGCCTCCCGTAAGACGCCGTCATGTGTAGGTGGTATGCCAGGGTAGTTCCACTGGGGAACCTTTGGGTTATAGGGGGACACAACACCCAGTTTTTTAAATATGGTTTTCCATGCACCAACTGTACAACTCACCGGGTTGAACTCACATGTATCTATATAGCATGTGCCAAATATCAGACTTTATATTAGTACGGTGTGTGGTGAGTGTTTCTATCTGTGTGTGGGTGCCTAGTAGGTTCGTCATACCAGTACCTCGAAAATTGGGCTTAGGCCGTGTAATAGTATAACTCAAAATCGGGTGCGGCTATTCCTCCAGAGGAATATGGCTCAATCAGTTTTTCCCCCACCCTATTCTAGGGGTTTTTCCATTCCAAACAAAGGTTGTCGCCATTAACCTAAGCCTATTGAAAAAGAGCCGGCCCGGCCATATGGGGATATTAACAAAAAGATATAGCAGCTTGGGTAGAACTATCATTTTAAGGACCGCTACTCTTCCATGCAGTGATATCGGGAGGCGGTCTCACAAGAGCAATTTAGTGCTCGGGGCTTGAAGTGTATTTTCGTGGTTGTCTGTGTAAAGCGTGTTTATTCCTCGAGACCACTATTCCCAGGTATCTAATGCACTCTGCAGACCACTTGAGTCCATATATAGAGTTGGGGCATATGGTTGTTGGTGTAAGTGGGAATACCTCGCACTTGGCCTTATTTATGGAGTATCCCGAGTGGGCAGTAAATTCTTGAATCTCAGTCATAAGGGGAGTGATATTGTTTTCCGGCTCGCGAACATACAGAAGGGTGTCGTTCGCGTATAAAGATATCAGCTGGGTGGCACCCTTCAAATTAATACCCCTTTCCGAGTGTCTAAGCCTGATCGCAATCGCCATAGGTTCTATTGTCAGTGCGAACAATGTAGGTGAAAATGGGCAGCCCTGCCTGGTGCCTCTCCCCAACAGGAACCGATCAGAGATAGTTTGATTGTTCAGCACTCGCGCCCCAGGTTCCGTGTATAGCAATTTCACATATGCAATAAAATGAAGACCGATCCCAAACGCCTCCAGCACCGCCAACAAATAGGCCCATGACACCCAATCAAAGGCCTTTTCGGCATCCAAGGATACGGCCACTGCTGTCCTCCGGATCTATCTGAGCCATATCTGAGCCATAATCCCAAAGAGTCTGCGGAGGTTGAGGGCCGTGAACCTGGTTGGGATAAACCCGTTTTGATCAGGGTGTACAAGGTTCGGGACCTCAGGCAGAAGCCTGTTGGCCAACACTTTGGCAAATATCTTGGCGTCAGTGTTTAATAAGGGGAGCGGCCTATAGGACGAAATGTCCTGTGGTGGACGCCGGGGTTTAGGGAGCACGGTTATAATGGCCTCCCTCATTGTGGGGGGCAGTGTTTTGCTCTGCAGTGATTCCTCCCACATCTGCAACAGCACAGGTACTGGTTCTTCGTGGAATTCCTTGTAGAATTCAGCTCCTATTCCGTCGGATCCTGGAGCTTTATTGGAAGCCAAGTCTTTAATCGCCTCGATGATTTCCTCAGCTGTAACAGGCTGGTCCATGGCCAGTCGTGCCTCATCGGTGAGTGTAGGCAACCTCAGTGATTCTAAGTATGTTTAATTTCGGTGGATGTTTTGGTATCCTTGTTACTATATAATTGCTGATAGAATTTAGCAAACTCAATGTTGATTTCCTGTTCACCCAGAAGGGCCTCCCCCTGTGGCGTCTGTATGCTCGTGATCCGGTTGGGATGTCTATCCTGGTTCAATAGATTAGATGGCGTCCTGCCAGCCTTGTTACCCTCGCCGTATCTATGGGCGCGAATCGGGGCAGCCATATATTGCAACTCCCTAGTGGCCAGCCTACCATATTCTTGCAAATGTCTGTATCTCAGCCAATGTTGCCTTGTCTTGTGTCTGAGCATAAACCCCCTCCAATTCCCCCAGTTTGAGTTCAGTTTGGGTTAGTTTGGCTAAGACCCCTTTAAGGAGTCCCACTGATTTGGACAATAGGGTTTCCCTTACCCATACTTTCAAAGATTCCCATACCGTGGAGAGTATGTCAACAGAGCCTATGTTCCTGTCTAGGAACTCTGCAATTTCAATGTGCAATCCTTCCACGACCCCGGCATCACAGCGCAACCATCCGGGCATTCTCCATCTTTTGATAGGTCTGGGGCAGTCACGAAAATCAATCTCAATCACAATCGGGGAATGATCAGACAGTGTGCGGGGCAATATCTCGCATGTCTGCACCGCAGTAAGTACAGCGGGGGAGACAAACCAGTAGTCAATTCTAGACTGCGAATCGTGTACCGAAGAGTAGTATGAATATCCTCTACTTTCTGGGTGGAGCACCCGCCAGGCATCTTTAAGCGAGAGTTGAGGTAGGATATTTTGTAAGTTAAGGACCGTTTTGCTGGGTGGCCTTATAGTTGTACTGGACCTGTCTAGCCTGGAGTTGAGAGCAACATTAAAGGGATAGTCTAGTAAAAAAATGTATTTTAAAAATAGATAGGCAACATTAAAAAAATACTAGCACTTTTTTTTTTTTAAAACTTCCTATGTAAAATTTTGAGCTATTGAAGCTCAAAATTCGCAAAAGCAAGCACATGGGCGCATCCATTTTGTGAAATCGATGCCCGCCTGTGCTGGCTTTTGCTTTTGCGGCACTAATGAAGGAAAAGCCAGCCAGCTGTAGTAAACAAAAGCTACCGCTGGGTGGCTTTTCCTTCATTGGTGCTGTACGCGGAGGACGGGGACCGGAGACCAGAGCAGGAAAGCTGCAGCTGAATCTCGGTAAGTGCCATTTTTTTTTTTAAAAAAATAAGCACTAGCTGTGTTTTTTTTAGTTTTCCGGGAGCCCGGAAAACTTAGAAATAAAACCGCAGCTTTAAAAACGTTGTATTTATGTTTGCGGTCGCTTTTGAAGCGACCGCAAACATAAATACAAAGTTGTGTTTGAAAATGCTGCAGTTTTTCTTTCCGAGTTTCTCACGCTCCTCCGGCTCGAAGGAGCCTGAGAAACTCGGTAAGAAAAAACGCAGCGTTTTCAAACACAACCGTGTTGTGTTTCTGCCTGCTGTGGCTATCACTTTGGGTCTCCGGTGCTCCTCCAGGGGAGCACCGGAGACCCAAAGTGAAAGCCAAGGCAGGCAGAAACACAACACGGTTGTGTTTACATGCCGCGGTGTTTCTGCCTACAGCTGATTTCCCATTTGGGGCTCTCGGGCTCCCCACGGGGGGAAAGCTGCAGCTTTCCTACTCTGTTCTCCGGTCCCCGTCCTCCACGTACAGCACCATAAAATGTTTTACTAGACTATCCCTTTAGAAATCCCCCCCCCCCCCCCCCCACATTATGGTGGACACATCAATGGAAGTGATTATCTGATATACATCGGTATAAAAAGCTGGGTCATCAATGTTAGGACCATACGTGTTGACCAGTAATATTTGTCGTCCGTGATCTCACCCCACACAATGACATACCTACCAAGGGGGTCAATTTTCTGGCTTTCCAGTTTGAATCCCAACCCTGGGTGTATTAAGGTGACGACCCCTCTGGACTGGGATGAGTAATTCATATAGAACCTTGATTTGCCCCAACCAGGCATTATGCATTCATTAGTATTATCCATGGTGTGCGTCTCTTGCAACATGACAATCTGGGCACCATGTCTGGTAATGTAGTTCCCCACCTTCCTAGTTTTAGATAGATTGTTTAGACCCCTAACATTCCATGACAGCAGCTTCATTTTCAGACCGCAACCAACATTTACAGAGAAATGATCGGATGTCACATATTGTAGTAGTGTACTTCTCGTGGAACATGCATTGCGCCAGCATCTCAGAGACCACTTTATTAACCGTTAAACAACAGCCTGGTTCTCCCCTCCCCTTACCAAGACTGGGTTTCGCAACATGAAACCCAGTGCCCGCTTCAAACTACAGGGCTGCATAACGACAACAACTTACTGGGTTCCCTTCAACCAGCCCCCCCTCCCTCACCGTCTCCCCCAACTTGACAGTGTTCCCACTGCAACTTGTGGAGCATTCCAGGGGTGGACATGTTGCCTCACATGGCCGAAGATTCCGTCCCTCCAGCGCCCCACCTGCTCATAAGATTGTGAGGCCGTCTATAGTACTAAATAATCACAGGCCAGAAACTAGACTGCAGAGAAGTTCGGACAAATCTATGCAACCTTACATCTCAGCTGAACAGGGTCTGTTCTGAGTAGGTCTGCCTCCCAGAGGAGACAGGGGTATGGAGGATTCTATGCCTGCTAGGGCATCGGTGGGGTTTTAAAAAATAATTTTTTTTAAAAAAGTGTGCTCTCCCAGCATGTTGAATCCTCATTTTTGCTCAGAATATTAGGGCATATGTGATTTGGCGAGCTTTCAAGAGTTTCTTTACAGGTTTGTATGATCGTCTGCTCGCCTGAACCGCAGCTGAGAAGTCTGGATAGATATGTATTCGGTTTTCCTCAAATTGAAGCGTGCCGGCCTCCCTAGCTAGTCGAAGAATCGTGCCTCTGTCTCTATAGTTCAGGAGACGGGCAATTATTGTACGTGGAGGTGCCCAAGGCTTGGGGGTAGGCGCTAGCGTATGAATAGCCCTTTGAATCAAGAAATGTTCTGAAAATGCATCAGGAACAAATAAGGATTTGAAAAGCTCCTCCAGTTTCTTCTCCATTTGGTTCTTCCCAAAGGATTCCGACAGGCCGACCACACGTACGTTGTTCCTTCTCGATCGGGATTCAAGGTATTCGCACTTTTTTGCAATTTACTATTTGTTTCCTTGATCTGGGATATATCTTGGGTATGGCGAGCTATAGTGTCTTCATTGACGGATATTCTATTTTCAGTTTCTGTAACTAGAGCGCTTTCCTTGTCGATCCTGGTCCTCATGGAGCCTATGGTTGCCACTATTTCGTCCAGCTTCACATTTACTTCCAAGAACCCATTCTGTACCAACATCGCTAATTTGTCGTCATGTTCCCCAGTCCCTCCGGGTTCTGGGTGAATGGCCGTAGCATTCTGGCTCTGAGTGTTCGTGTAAGTGTCCATCGGGCCCTTCTTTTTACTTCCAGGGGTCTTGGATGTGGTTCCCCCATGTCAGCAAAGAGCAGTGTATGTCTATCTCGGGTAGGAGTGTTGGTATGGAGGCAGCCCCCCCCCCCCGTCCCCTAGAGCTTAACTTGTTCAGGTAAAAGTGAAGGTTTAAATGTTTCTGTGCTTCGCCTCACTTAGGAGTGCACCAGCGCTCGTTAGCTCGGATGGACTGTGTTCTGCCACGTATACAGTCTGTTATCATATTATTCCTCGGCCGTGCTTGTAGTACACGTGTATTACCGGTACGTACCCCGGTTTCCAGGAGTTGAAGGCCCCGAGGCTGCTCCCCATGTCCCTCAGGTCAGTCAGGAAGTGTTGACTCGCGATGCCGGGGATCCCGTTAGAATGCACGAGTACCCGGGAGGTCAGCACTTCTCCCCGCAGGCTGACGCAGCGCCCATCCACGTCCGTCGGGCTCTGCCGTCACAGAACCCAGGATGTTTCTTCCATCGGAAGGAATGGCAGCTGCCCTCGGCGGAGATCAGCGGTCCCCGAGCGTCCACACCGGGCGAGTCACGGCCAGGGGGGAGGAGTTGGGGGCACCAGTGCTAGGCATGTACCCGATGCTCACACCCGCCTGCCCTCCGGTACCTCAGAGTGTGCCAAGTCCCTGCAAGGGAGCCGGGCGTACGCATCTCCGATCAGGATCCGTCCTTGATCCTGCTCAGACGTCGCACCAAGGAGGCAGCAGTTCGCACTTCTTAATTTTATCCTCTGCTGCCCGCTCGCAGCACAGCACCGCAAGCCCGAGCAGAGGTAAGGATCCGCAGCTCTCGCCGCCTCCACTGGTCTCAGCCAGACCCCGATCAGGCGTGAAACCGCCACGCGAGGCTCCTGCGGCCTGCGGCTCCTCCACAGCCCCGGCGCCTGGGTGAATACGCGTGGTTCCGGCCGCCGGATCTACACAGCGATAGGCGGCGGTCAAACTTCACACGGCCATAACTTGAAGGATTGAAGCCTTTTTCCACCAGGATTTTCACACGTTGTGCCCGGCCACCCAGTATGTTGCTAGAGCCGCCTCACTGCCCCTAAAACGGCCTACAGACGGATGTATTAGATACGGATCTTGCGGTGGAGCGGGAGCTCCGAAATCAGGCGGCCATCTTGATTGTGCGCAACAGCGCCCCCCAGCTGCAGCGAAATCCTTAAGCGCTGCGGTGCGTCAACCTCCGCCTTTTCGTCCTAGGGGACAGCAGTGGAGGGGAGGTTCTTTTCGTTACTCTTCCTCTTTTGGTAAAACGAGACGGGCAGTCAAGGGGCCTGCAAAAAGTAGCCATTGTGGTCTGGGAAATCGTGGTGCTGCAGCCGCTCAGGCAGCTGCCTCTTTGCCTTCAGGCAGAGCACGGTCTCCCACGAGTGGGAGTTGGCTCAGGAAGTCCTTCAGGAGGTCTTGGCCTTTTGTGGAACCCCGCAAGTGGATCTCTTCGCCACCAGTGTCAACCAGAAGTGCAAGAGACTCTTCTCAAGGGAATTTCCTCCAAGAGGAGCCTTAGGAGACTCGTTCATGGTGGATTGGTTATTTCCACTGCTGTACGTGTTTCCTCCAATCCCCATCATTCCTCAGTGTTGCAGAGGTTCGGTTCCCACATGATCCTCATTGCTCTGGATTGGGCCAGGAGAGCGTGGTACCCAGACTTTCTAGAAATGTCCATCTGCCTTTCACGCTGTCTTCTCTACCGAGAGGATCTGCTCTGGAGGAAAGAGGGAGGGAGGGAGGGAGGGAGGGAGGGAGGGATGGAGGGTCAGGTTCTCCATCCAGAGGTCAAGAATCTCAACTTTCACGTTTTGGTATCTGAAAGCTTGAGGTATAAGGATTGGGACCTCCCATATGACGTGATGGAGGTGTAGCTTTTGGCTAGACGGCCTGGAACTGAATCCCTGTGCCGTTGGCTTAAGTTCTGCGACTGGTGCAGAAATCACAATGTTGATCCTTTTCAGTGCTCCATACCTATGGTTTTGTCTTTCTTACTTTCTTTGGCCCACAGGTGCCTTCAAGTGGGTACCATTAAGGGTTACCTGGTGGCGCTGTCTATATTTAAGCACTCGTCTGAAGAATGTTCTTACTTTAAGATTCCTTTGATTTCCCAGTGTATTCCCGCTGTCTCCTTTCCATGTGCCGGTTTGGGATTTGAATTTGGTTTTGAAATTTCTCATGGGTGCTCCGTTTGACCTTTTGAGATTACTGTCCTTCAAGACTGTGTTCTTGGTTGCGGTTACTTCCGCTCGCAGAGTGAGTGAATTGCAGCACTTTCATCTAAGCCACCCTTTACTGTGTTTCACAAGGACAGGGTTGTACTGAGAGTACGTCCTTCTTTTCTACCCAAGGTAGTATCTGAATATCATTTGAGTCAAAAGGTGGGTCTTCCATCTTTTTACCCTTCACCGCATCCTGGTAAGGAAGAGGAGCGACTCCATCGGTTGGATCCTAGGAGAGCTCTGAGCTTTTACATTTCTATGATGTCCTGGGTCAGAGTGGACAATCAACTCTTTGTAGGATATGCTGGACACCGATTGGGCCAGGCTGTTACCAAACCGACCTTGTCCAGGTGGATTATCCTTACCATTATGGAGTGTTACCGATTGGCGGGTAAGGACCCTCTTGAAGGGTTGAGAGCTCATTCCACTAGGGGCGTGGCTACTTCCACCGCCCTCCAGCAGGGTATTCCTATTAGGAATATTTGTGATGCCGCTACATGGGCTTCCATCCACACCTTTGTTAAACATTATTCCCTGGATACAATCCATGGTCAGGATATGGCCTTTGGGAATGCGGTTCTTTATTCAGCAATCTAATTGCGTACTCTAAATTCTTTTCCGTCCTCCATTTACTGGTACTGCTTTGGGAGTCTGTCAAAGATGTGGAAAACGTTGGCGGACAACGTATTCCAGATCGCCCTCCCAGCCTGCCCCTCAGGAGAATTTCCTATGCGATTGCAGCTTCCGTTTCTGCAAGGCTAAGTGCAGTCAATCAGGCATGAGACTGGTGCCACATGTTCTGAGGGAAAAAACTTACTGAGGCTACGGGCACCGTGCGTCCTATTTATAACATCCTGTGACTTCGCCTTCGAGGGACATCGACCCGAAGTCATTGTCGCAGGACTCATTCTGCCGAAAGTTTCCGAAGTGTACAGCTGTGGACATTACTTGTCAAAGATGTGGAATACGTTGGAGGAACATCCAGTCGAAAGAACATTACCAGTTGGTAAGTAACTTGTTCTTTGCTAGTAAGCATTTCCATAGTAAAATAGTGCAACACACAGGTGTTGATCAATAGGTAGGTTAACGCAAAAGAATCTCTGCCACCCGTTTCCCATTCTTACTCAAATTGCCCTTAAGTCCAAGCCACTGCAATGTTTCTGGATGCAGACAAAGCATTTGTCTCAAAAAACTGGAAATTCTTCTCTACTATCTTGACCCTTATGGGGATAGGAGAAAGCCTCTTATCATTGGTCAGATTATTATACTGTAAGCAATGAGCCAAAATTGTAATTAATGGTGTGCTGTCGCTCACAGTTCAGCTGCATCGTGGCACACGACCAGGCTGTCCTCTGTCACCAATATATTCGCACTGGCAATAGAACCGTTAGCTTGCATCCTAAGGTCGGAGCACATCCACAGGGGAATACAATTCTAAAAGGGTTGTAGGGAAGGAGCCTAGTACCCCCACCGCAACCACTTCACCCATATTGCCTTGATGTTGGGAGCCAGAGTATGAGACACATGCGGTACCATTAAGAATACCCATACCAAAGAGAATCCTTGAAGCAAGGTTCCCATTGGGAAAACCATACCTACATATGAGAAAATATGATGGCCATTTGAATGAAATCCCGGAAGAAGCAGAGCAAATGAATGATCAAGACAAATGGTGACGTCATGCAGTTGAGCTGAAGTACATAGAAGAGATGCAGAGACAAGAGAATTCAAATATTCTAGAAGGCATCAAGAAAGTATCAAGCATAAGTGACATCTTGGGACCAAGGTTTTCAGTGTGTCGCAGTAAGAAAACAAATGAATTACCAAGTGAATCTCAGAAAGGTGAGACTGGATAAGCTATGAAGCCAAGGTCTTATCAGGCTGAAGTGAACTGACCTTTGATACACAATCATGTGAAAAAACAAGCTCCTGTTCAGAAGGCATGAACAAAACAAGACGTCGGAGGTCTATTGGAAAATAGTATTATTTTAATATACTAGAGGCTTGAGTTTGTGGTCTTCAGTCACTTGGAGACAGATGAAGTTGGACAAACAGGACTATCACACCTATGCATGAGGGCAGAGCGTGGCTTCACGTCCCTGAATTCTCCAGAGCTAAGAACACTCCCAAGGACAAGAAAGTCTTAATTGCCAGCAGACCACTGAGGTGATGATAGATGGATATGTTAATTGGTGGGAAGCTCTGTTTTAGACGAACTCACCAGCACCTGGAGATCCCATCTGCGTGCTGCTAGACGCAGGTGGAAAAGTACTGACGGTTAAAGTGCCAACCAATTGAAGGGGACCATGTATTTAGGGGTCCTATAATTTGTAGAACCAATGGGACGTTGTGTATTTACTAATGTTCCAAGTGGCCATTTTGATGGGAGGGTTTAGTTGCCCCACCTGATGAGAAACCAATTACTTTCATTCATTTTCCCATACTAGTATAGAACTTGCACCTAGATATTCCTTTAGACCCAATCACTTTCTTCAGTAGGTTTTTGTAGTTTGCCATGTAGGATGCCGTTAGTAATACGTAGGTAAACTGCATCAATGACAATTTTTAGCTATATAAGTTTTTTAAGATGAATTGAGAGAATTTGCGCTGAGACGTCCGTTTAAGTCCTTGTGCTCCCTGTTTTAGGGGATGCCAACTACCAGAGTGGTTTGATTATTGATGTATGAATGAAGTATGTATCCCCATCCATCTTCAGGGTATTGCTACTCATCTTAAAGGGCTGGAGATCACCCAGTACAGGGTACTCCTGTCTTTGTTTGCAGATTACCTGCTCATCTACTTGCAGAAACTCGACTGCAACATAGGGTCAATAATGTCCACGTCAATGGAATTTGGCAAGTATTCTGGGTTGAAAATTAACAGGATCCTAGCTGCTACTGGCGACTGTGCAGGCTCTCAAACCCCCAGTGAGTCACGGATGCAGATGGTGTCCGAATGGGGCAGAATATCTTGGAGAAATAGAGACGGAGACACACACACACGGACGGAGACGGGGAGACGGAGACACACGGATGGAGACGGGGAGACGGAGACACACGGACGGAGACGGGGAGACGGAGACACACGGACGGAGACGGAGAGACACGGACAGACAGACGCTAAATACCTTAGCGCATGAAGTCAACACTTGGATTCAGCTTGCACGCTCCATGATTTCTAGAACGTTTATTAAGATGATCGTGCTCT
Organism: Ambystoma mexicanum; assembly: GCF_040938575.1. Taxonomy (NCBI): domain Eukaryota; kingdom Metazoa; phylum Chordata; class Amphibia; order Caudata; family Ambystomatidae; genus Ambystoma; species Ambystoma mexicanum. Next base: position 329,604,866 of record NC_090941.1, on the reverse strand, counting down.
CTAAACAAATTTATTTTTAAACGGACCAATCAGATTACCTAGGGAATACCTGGAAAATCTGCAAACCCTAATGTTGAAACTGATCTGGGCAGGTAAACAGTCGAGATTAATGTGGGGAGGGCCAGTCAGGAAAGGAGGCTTGGGAGTCCCGGACTTGGGGATATTCAATTTGGTGGCCCATATGAGTCACATTAAGCCTTGGTATGGTCAAGGGCTTTACTCTGAGCATGTGGCTCTGGAGAGAGCCATTGTCGCCCCATTGAAATTTGCATCGATGGTATGCCAGACAAGACACCTGCAAGAACCTGCACACACAGTAAATGCTGCTCGGATCGCACTCAGCCAAGTGAACAGCACATTTCAAAGACCACATTCCCTCCCCTATGAACATATAATTAAAAATTATAAAAGGGATGTCAGCTCTTTAATGGGGGTGTGCATTGGGAACTGCCTAAACTGGCATAGTTAGGGTTGAGCATTGGTTCAGGAATAACACTTTTCTTTCAAAAGAAGAATTCTCAGAGATAGTTAGGAACACTCATTTATCAGATGTTATACACCAGAATATGAAAGGAGTTCAAACACACTGTCCCTTCACGATCACTCTGGAGAGTGGCCCAGTCCTGACACTTTTCACAGCTGAGGACCTGCAGTGTAATCTGTCTCTCAGCTGTACAAACTGGTGTGAGACTAGAGGGCTGATGGGTCTTGGGGGCTCTAGGAGTACATATGGGGGTTGGGAGGATGTTGGTGAGGAAATTAACAGCCGGGTGTGGGCATACATGTGCATACATACCGTGTATACTACACTCAGAGCCGTATCCGAAAATTGGATCCCACTGCCCTGGGCGAGTGCCCAAGTTGTAGAATGGATGTATCTGGTTTCATTCATATGGCTTGGAACTGTAGAGAAGTGGGCAGATTATGGGCTGAGGTAGTGTCTACTTTCTGAGATGTTAGAGATGGAGTTTGTGCCTGACATCAAAACGTGTTTATTGGGATGTCGCATTATCTAAGAAATACCAAAGAATGGAAGCCATAGCTCCAATTTTGGCAAAGTGACCCTTAACTGGTGGTCAGCCTCCTCGCCCAAAAACACATGCCATGGCGCAATACTCGAGAAGCCTACAGGCAATACACCTGTAGGAATTATCGACTGGGGTGTCTTTCGATCATATTTACAGACCATCACGGCGGACGAACAAGACTACAACTTGTGAGCTGCCTCCTAAAGAGAACTGCTGGGCTGAACCTTGTTGAACTACATTGAAGCTCTGCAGAGACTAGCTGTAGCTGCTCATGCTGGTCCTATCCCTAGAATCAGATTGGGGGCCACTCTGGGGTGTGGCGCACGTCCTAAAGGAGGCTGTAGCATGCAACAGGAGCAAGCTGTTCAATACTGTGATGTGCTGTTGGAACCACTGTTTTTATGATACTATGAGAATAATGAAGTGTTTACATTTGTTTTCGATTTGTAATCCTGGAGATAAATGTTTCATGAGGATCATAATTTAATCATGTTGGTGGAAAAAGAAATTGAGATAAAATGTGATATAACTGGGGTGTGGGTCCTGCTCTTGGCCAGTTTGTGTTTTAGGGACCCCTTTGTGAGCCCACCTGGCAGCCTCCATTTGTGTAGTGTAGGTTCCTGGGTGCTCCTTGTGAGGGTGGTCTAGACTAAGAAGCTTCCATACTGACCACAGAAAAAGGGAGGCGAGGGGTATCCCTGCTCACCGTATTTACAAGAAGTCCAATATTCACAACAATTTAACAAAGAAGTTTGTGTCTAATGCGTTTAAGGGGGAGGGAGGCAAACAAATGGGTCCAAGACCTAGAGCAACATATCTAAAAAGGCTGCATCGAGGAATGGATGTGGACAATTGTTGCACACTGCCCATAGTTCTCCTTCAAAAGAGGAAAGTACTGTAGAGTATAAACTTGGGTAACATAAGGGTCCATTTATTCCAATCGTATTACATAAAATGTATAGTAAATCAATCTTATTAATCATGATTTCTGTCCTATTTGTATAACCGAGCAATGAAAGATTTCTTGTACAAGATGAGCAGGATAACTTTGCTTTTCCGATGCATTTTGAGTTTTAGAAACTCATGAAATTCCATCTAGATCAAACAAACACAGAATATATAGATGGGGTAACATTGAAGTATTAAATTAGTCTGTATAGTAACGCTACAAAAATAAGTCAATTGACAGACTCCCAAGATGTATGGGTAATGAAAAGAAATTTGGTACATTTCAGTGCAAAATCTATAATGCAACAATTCGGCACTCAGTGCTCCGCGCTGTGCCTCTAGCTCAAATCTCAATAAACCATAACCAGAAATAAAACGCATCATGCTAGAAAATTTCCTAGTTTCATGTGTAGAGTTATACATATGTTGTGATTCACCCAAAAAAAACACAAAAATACCAATCTGCACAAAAGACAAAATAATATAATAAAAGTAAAAAACTTGTTCCAAATAGTACACCTAATACAATATTATCCTACAAAAAAAAATCAAAATTGCCAACAGGACTTAAATACACCCAATGAAATATAATAAGGAAACATGCCTCAATGGCACAAAAAGATTTATATAACATCAATGATTCGCCACAGCGACAGTGAAAATACAGCTGCATAGTCGCCTCAAGATCCCACATCTTGGCCCTGAGACCAACCGGCATAATGCAAACCACCAACTTCGGAACGTCATGCCATGCAGAACTCAAAGGAAAAAGTACTATAAACAGTAGTTTTATGACCACAGGACTATAGCGGCAAGTAGAACAAAAAACATAACAAAAACAGGAGAGTAATAAACCTAGGCATAGAGTTGCTCCAGTCACATTAAGTAATGAGCCTATTCGCTTTGAATCAGCATATAATCTAAATAGATTAAAAAAACACAAAACAAAATAAGAACCGGGCCTCCCAGTAATATCCCCAAGTAATATGCTAAACTCGAAAGGTCAGTATTATAGTGACACAACAGATCTCATCAAACTACATGATGGTGGCAGTCCATAATTCCATTCCCCAAGGACAACCATCCGAGGAGGCTATTGTGGGGACTAAGTCAGGCAGTGCACTAGGATTGCGACAAAAACTCTGGCAGATTGCCACAACAGTGTAATTAATTTTTAAAATAAAAATAGAAATGCTCCGTAATGTGAGAACACTGCAGCACACAGCAGCATTATTCCTGGTTTAACACCATTTCACAGGATCCCGGCCACCTTCAATCATGGCAGACGCCGTTGCAACCTCCACTGGAGAGCCTGCCCAGGGGTCTGCTCGTCTGTGATTGGGCTACCTGCTGGCCAAGAATCCAGCCGGCCCCCACCTAAAGCCCTGTATGCTAGTGTCCGGGCCTGGACAGCCACAGACACACAACTCTATGATCCATCCCCTGGACAGGTTACTTGACTGCCATCACTGCTATGAATGCTTCCCACGACTCCTGCAGTCATGAAAGTGAGTCTGTCTCTTATTCTCTTCGACATATTCTACTAGGCCACCTAGTGAGTTGAGCCAGAACTGTGCGGTGCTGCCACTCCTCCCTCATTCCTTGGCTAATTCTCGGTCTTTCTATGGCTCTCTCCATCTCGCCCATATTCTCGAACTGCTACACTATCACCTATCCCCCATCCCTCTGCAAGTCCGGTAGGAAAAAGCACAAAAAAGACATCCTGAGTGCAAACCCTGGACTTCCCATTGCAGACACCTATGTCGGTGCATCCTCTAGAGAGGTTTTCACTGATAGCCTTTTCTCTGTCCCACCTCTTGATCTTTGGACCCCCCCCCCTGAACCCCCTATCTCATCTCCACCCTATCTCCTTCCACAATCTCCTCTATTAACAGTAGAACCAAGTGGGAAATCCTCTTGGCCGGTTTCACATCCTCTCCTTGTTTTGTTAATGTATCACACTGGCACCATTCTGGTTCAGGGTCCTCAACCCAACCTCCTTCTCTTCGACTGCATCCTGCCTTCTCTCATTAACTTTCCTCCTTCAACCTGCTACTCTCTCAACATCCCCTTCATTGGTGTACCACGCCCCTGTACCCCACATCAGAAAACCTTCAAAAGCACTGACCACCTGCACCTGTCTACTCTTAATGCCCGCTCAGCCAGCAAACACTCCTGACATCCGTCTCCTTGAAGACATTGACCTTGACATTCTTGCTCTTACAGAGACTTGGTTTAATGCAAGCTCAGTCACTCCCTGATGGCTTCAAGATCATCTCCAAGCCTCGACCTCATTGTGCTTGTGGGGGATTGCTTTAATCTTCCCTGAGTGAGTTCCTGCCTCCATCAGCCCTACTCCTGTTTTGAATGCCTAGTCTGTAAGTTGGTCACCTCTCCCAACACCACCCTAACCATTGCTACCATCTACCGGCCTCCAGGCGCACCTCCCTATTCCTTTCTGAATGGGCCGACTTCTGTTCTTCTTTACTTTCCTCCACCTCTAACCTTCTCCTCCTGGGTGATTTCAACATTCAACTGTACTCCCCTGGCCCTGCATCCACTCTATTCACTGAACTCTGCACTTTGCTGTCCCTCTTCATTCTCCCTTCCTGGCCAACCCACACACCTGGACACTCTTGATGCCCTCATTCACTCTGACCTGTCTCTCTTCCCCAACCCCCAGCAGTCACCCCGCTCTCGTGGTCAGACCACTCTCTCCTCTCCTCTCCTCACATGTTCGGCCCATTGGCCTGTTGACCGTCCCCCCAAAGGTCCCACCAATCTCGTTCTCTAATGTCCGCCCAACGAAACGAGTGACTGCAGCAGCCTTTGCCTCCACCTTCATCTCCCCTCACCCGCCCACCTCTGACTCTACCTCCGACACCGCCCTCAGCAATATATATCTTTCTATCACCAACACTCTTGACATTCTTGCCCCAGTCTTGAGTATGTGTCTGAAACCTGCCTCAAAGCGTAACACTTGGTACGACACCAAACTTGCAGCCCTGAAATGTAATTGCAGGGCAGCAGAACGGAAGTGGCTTACTTCAGGCTCATCCTCTGACAAACTGGCATGCCACCCGCTCCAAAGGCAATAGAGACTGGCCATCCGTGCAAAGAAAAGAGCCCACAACCAGACATGGGTCTCCGGCGCATCCAATAACTCGGCTGAACTTTTCGAAATCTGCAGGGAACTAGCCAACCTCTCCGCAGTCTCCTCCTCCCCTTCCCAGGCCCTCTGCAATACATTGGCCTCACTTTTTGCCACAAATCTCAGGACATTCTGACCTCCCTTTCTACACTCCCTCCCATCCTACACCGCCCCCACACCAAACCCTCCCCTCCCTCCTCTGCCTTCTGCTCTCCTGTTTGCACCTCAAGAAGTTACTAGAGCTTTCCATTCCATGAAGGTCTCTTCTAAACCGGTCTTGCCTTGTTCCTCCAGGACAGCAAGGATATAATTGGCGCTCTTGCCCCTGCTCTCGCTGATTTATGCACTCTTTCGTCACTGGATCCTTCCCCCTCTGCCCCTCAAGCACTCCCTGGTGTGTCCACTCCTGAAAAAACCATCCTCTGATCCTACCTGCCCTGCCAGCTGTCGCCCTATCTCAATCACCCCCTTCCTAGGGAAGCTGCTTGAGAAACTGGCCTCGCCTAAACTCCACTCTCACACTGAACTTGTTGATGGCCTCCATGACCATCCATCTGGATTCCGAGCATCCAGAGGCACAAACTGCTCTTTTGAACACCAGTGAAGAACTGATCGCATCTCTGTACTCAACTCTCCAGCTGTCCTCATCTTTCTTGATCTCTCTTCTGCATTTGAAACCGTAAACCATTCCATCCTCCTACAAAGGCTCAATGATGCACTTGGTATCCCGGAACGGGCACTAGATTGGCTATCCTCTTTCCTTACTAACCGCTCCTCCCAAGTCGCACTGGACCCCTTCTCCTCTCCTACTTCCATCTCCATCTGTGATGTCCCCCAGGGCTCTAATACTGCCTCCTCCCCACCCCCGCCCCCTCTAGCTCTTTAACATCTTCCGTGCCTGCCTCATCTCCTCCAACTTCCAGTGTTACTCAGACAACACACAGCTCTTCTTCAGACTCCCTGCTGACCCTCTTGCACCCTCCATCAACCCAGACTTGCCTACCTTTCATCCAGTCCTGGTGCGCCTCCAATGATCTCTACCTCCACGCCTGTAAAATTGAGATCCTTCCCATTGGGACCCCTGCTCCCTCCGTCTTCCCCTCACTCTGGCCTTCCTCCTTGGGCTCTCTCCCTTTGCCTTCAACTGAAGCTAGAAACCTTGGAGTCATCTTCATCTTATCTCTCTCCTTCATCTTTCACACCTAGGACATTGCCAAGAAGTCCAACTATTAGCTCTTCCTTCTCAAAGGAATTTTACCTTTTCTCACTTTCCCTCGGAGGCTCAATGTGACTCAAGCCCTGGTTCCCTCTAAACTGGACTACTGTAACAGCCTCCTCCTGAACATTCCCTCTTCAACCCCCTCCAGTTTATCCAGAATAGGGCAGCAAACTTATCCTTGGCCTTAGGCCCATGGATGGCATCTCGCCTGCACTAAAAAGTATTCACTGGCTCTCGGTTGCTGCACAGATTAAATGCAAATTCCTCTGCATCATCTACAAGTCTGTCTGGGTTCAGGGACCACACTATCCACAACTATATCTCACTAAATACTCTTTCTCTGGACTACTTCCTTCCTCTGGCACCAACTGTGTGTAAAGCATTTTGCTTAGCAGTCCACCCCTCCCTCTGCGCCTTGAGCAGGATTTCCTCAAATTCTGGAAGCTCCTTAAAATCTTCCTCTTTCCCGCCTTCTCTACTCTGCCAATCCCACAGTTGCTGAATCACTGTACTTTGCCCTTATGCATCCTGAATGGCCTTGACCTCCCACACCAATTCTTCCCAGCTCCTGTCTATCCACAGCACTTAGCATCTACACACCCTTTGCTCTGGAGGCTCACACTTGCACCTCCCGAGGTCCAGGCCATGTAGCACTCAACATTCCTAGAACTAAGTCTATGGCTCTCCCTCAAGCATGGACCCTGCCCAGCACTTGCCACCTCTTCCCTCTGCCTTTCTGCACTTGCATGTTCTAAATACTCACAAGGCATAGTAGGTTCGTCCCTCCCCCTCTGTTCTTAAATAATGTGTTGTAATGTATTTCCCTCCCCTGCTCCCTCCCTGCCCTGTGGACGCTTTGAAACAACATTTTCTCATTGTATAAGTGCCTAAAAAGCAAACAATAAATAAACTTCACAAGAGTAGAACCAGATTAAACTGCACACATTAGCAAAGAGAGACACTTCAAATATAGTCAAACCTGTTAGGGTTATTGTTCAATAATGTAAAGAATGTGAAACATTTACAGGCAGGCAAGTATTGTCCCGAAAACCTCTATTGCTATGAAGACAGTATCACAATCACTTGAAAGGCATAATAAAATGAAGAAATAAAAGAATGACCAAATCTTTACAAACAGTTCTAGATCAAGCATCTAATTGCAAGCATTAACAGTTATATCTTGGAAATGCCTTTTTTATTAAAAACTAGATAGTGTTTCTTTATTCTTTTCGTAATAAACAATGAATGGTTGGTCTTCTGACTCTTTGCTCCCAACCCTCTCCAGTAACTGATGGGCTGGCCTCTGGCAAGACTGTTTTTGCATGGATACTTAAGGCTCTGCTTGGTCTGTGCCCACTCTCTGCTCTCTTCTGGAACTTGGAATTCTGCTGACCTGCAGAAGGTTTTTCTTTGCAGATTCCTACTGTTTTGCCTTTCTTTTTAACATCTTATTATTCCGTTTTTCTTTGTATTTCTAAGCAAACATCACAAAAGACAACAAAACAAATTGACCCCCTTCTAAACCTCCCCTCCAACCCCAGCTCTCCATAGCAGCAATATAAGGGCACCGAGTATCAAGCCTGTCTAGAAATTATTGAATGTCCACCAGTAAGTCTGAGGACACACGGAGCTCTGAAATCAACCTTCAAATACGGCATTACCGGGCTCCACGTAGTGCAGAAACCGACATATTCTTGTTTTGTGTACGTCATCCATTCTAGCAGCACCAAGCGCCAAAATGTCCATAGCCACTCATGTGCTGTGGGATAGATACCCTTGCACCTTTCTACCTCTGGGCAATCACCTGCAGTGCAGCGATTAGCATAATCTTAACTCCGTTCTAAGTGGTTTGTCTGGAGGTCTTAACGCCGGCTCCCAAATAGGCAAGCATTCCGTGAAATATCGGGTGGTCCTTTATAAATGAGTTGCATGGCATTGTGTATCCCCTCACAGAATTCCCCCAATTTTGGGCAACTCCACCAAATGTGCAACCAATTCCCCCTCTCTCCACACCCCCTGCAATATTTATCTGAGGAATGTGCATATATATTGTACAGTTTTGCTGCAGTGTAATGCCAATGCAGCAGCATTATTGCCTGTCTAAGTTTAGGGATGTTTTTCCACAGTTCTTACCACTGGCCCCTTGAGGTACTTTGGTTCAGATCCTCCTGCCATTTGGTCATGTAGGACCAGTCATCTTTTGGTTTACCTTTTGAGGAACAATTTGTATAGGGCCGTTCTCTATCCTTTCACCCCGAATGGGATGTCAAAACATTCTCGAAAGGGTGTGAGCGTTCGAAGCACTACTTCTTTGACAGGGCTCAGCACCCAATGTCTCAACTGATGTCATTCCTTTTCGATGAAATTAAATGCCTGCTGACAGCTGTTGAAGGATCTGATTTTCCCTCCTTATCTCCAAGCACAGAACGCCCCCAATGCGAAATACTGGGTAAAATTGTGGATTCCTGAATATTGGAGTGAAATGGTGAGGGAAACCAAGTAGTACCATATTTTTTGATCTGGGAATCCCATACCTCTCCAACTAACCTCGTGACTTGGCTCTCACAAAGTTCATTGGGCAATGTGAAGGCATAGTGACGACAGATTCAACTTTCTAAATCGTTTATTGTTCTTAAATATCAGGATGGAGTAAGGCCTAACTTGCTCTATACTAAGGTGGGATTTCACTACTGTGAGAAACCCGAGGGTCTTCTCACTCCTACTCCCCTTGCACCCTCTAGGTAGGTGGCCAGGGAAAGGCCATTGCTTTTGGAAAGTGATCCTGGGGCCAGAGAAGCGAGGGAGGATCACCTGGGTGGAAGGTCCTTAGATTGGGAGTGGGGTGCCCTTGGGCGAGACATGGTATCCCCCTTACTCTGACAACCAACAAAATGCTCCCCCCAACCTTTATGGGCTATTATAAGCCAATGCCCCTCCATCTTCTACAAATAACACTTGACAATACTGGGACGAAGAAACCATCAAGAGCAGAGAGGATTACCTCTTTTCACCACTTTGGGAATGAGACGAGGACAATGCCTACTAAGAGGTGTGAGGATCAGGCATGTCCCTCTTATCGTCAGACAGGACTAATGAGTCGACCACACCTGCAGCCTGTCATGGGCTGCAGGTGTATAAATGAAAATCAAATGAAGCAGCCAGGGGAGGAGAGAAGGCGTGCAAGGTGGGGAGCAACGTGTGAATAGGCAGCATGGTGGAACTTGAGCAGCACAAGCCAGGATGTCGGCAAGACACCCAGCAGACTTGGGGGACCCGAAGCAAGTGGGTTGTGTGACTTCTCCAAACCTGGGAACTTCCAGATCCCTGAACGCGCAGCAGGAGCTGCCGTGAAGCAGGAGCAGTGAGGATGCTTCCCACGTGCTGATCGAGGCACTGGAGCTACCAGCGTGCAGAGAGAATCACAAGGCTGGTGAGTGGAGATCGTGCCGGTAATGTACAGAAGGCCGGTGAGTGTTGGGAGGGGAGTGAGGCTTCCACGAATGAACTCCTGTCTACAGTATAGAAACCATGATGTGGTTTTGAATACCGAGCTAGTGAGAAATGTTACTTTGAGCAACTAAAGGCTCATTGATTCCCGATCAAAAGGGATATTTAAATATTGATATATAAAGGTGCACATTGAACCCTGAACTGAATAGAACTTTAAAATCTTGAACAATAAAAGTGCACATTGGAAGCCAGTGAACCTTTTGTGAGTGAATGCACTGTGGCAAGGCTACAGCTTGGCAGGGGGTGAGTAACACATGGTGGAGGGCCACAAGGCTAATAAGGAAAAGCCAAAAGAAGTGTCAGATTATCCCAAAGGCAAGAGGTACCCTAGGCCAACAAAAGGACCAAGGCCACAGCTTCGCAGGAGTAGGGTTGGGGGAGAAGACACATGGTGGCAGCGCCATGCGGAGAAGCCAAGGAAGTGCAAAATAACCCCAAAGCCGAGAGGCCAACAAAAGGAGCCATTTGACGGTGACTTGATGCACAGAAGCCAGTGCCAAGTAAACCTGTGTGTTTTCAAAGGAGTCCTGGGCCACTGGTTACGTGATGGGTGGACCGTGTAGTTTAACAACTGCGCCTAGACCAGAGAGCCCTGCATAGTAAACCAGAAGAACTCTAAACCACAGCATAAGGAAACAACTGCAACCGAGCTGGCAAAGTGGGCCAGAAAGGTGGTCAGGTCGACCTGTCGAAATATTCCTTTGAAAAGACTATAACAAGTATAGGCAGTGGAATTGAAGTCTTGAGGAAGGCAGCCCTGAGGCTTACAACAACCGCCTTTATTGTGTGAGAGTGGAATGTGAAGTCCCCCTTTTGCTTTTGGATTGTGTTACTTGACCTTTGGGGAAGAGAATCCCAAGGATTGGTTAAGAACTGTGCTGCCCTGAACTTGGACTTTTTAATGGAACTTTCTTGTACGTGACGAAGGAGAGCTGAAAGTAAGCTGTGAGTTGGAAGAAGTTCGACACTTGAAGTTGAACACCATTTTCTTTGACTGCGACATCCATACTCATTGGTTAATTGTAGTTGTGAGGGCAAGGATACGTTTTGGACACAGACTTTTAAATTGAATTCTTTGGTTCAGACTTTCCTTCGTTTCGTTCAGGTAGGGAAATCCCACCTTAGCATAAGGCAAGTTAGGCCTTCAACCAGCCTGACAATTAAGTTAATACAAATCTTATTTTGAATGTTAAGTCTGTTTTCTGTGTCGTACTTCATGATGCCTTCACACTGCCTAAATAAAATAAGGATAGTCTTGTGTCAGTAATTTCAACTCAAATGTGTGTCTGTGTCCAAAACCTATACTTGCCCTCCCAACTAAATCTATACAATGTGTAGGGATGTCGGCAGCAAAATAAATAGTGTTCAAAATAAAGTTCCAAGCTTCTTCCAGCTTCAGGCTCAACTTCAGCTTCCCCTTCCACAGTTCAAAACAGTTCCAAAAGGTCTCAGGGTTCCCTTCCACAAGGGTTCATCACAAAGTCTCAGGGTTCCCTTCCCCAAGAAGTCCTCTCTTCCAGCTGTAACACAATCCGTTCAAATCTCCTTGATTTCAAAACAGTTCCAGTTCAATTTCTTAATCATTCAGGCTTTTCAATAGTTCACATAGATTGCTCTCTCATATTTATCATACACTTCAGCAACTGCTATAAAATACAGCTTCTTTATATTTGCTTTCCTTGGCTCTTTTCAAGCAGAGGTAACTCAGTCTAGACGCAGTTGTCAGACCACACGGTCCTCCCATCACAGGTCACGCAACCAATGACCCTTGGCACTTTGTTATGCTTCTGTATTCTTTCTGATGATGCTTGGCAGTCTTTTGGCTTTGCCACAATGTGCATCTTCAACCTTTATTCCACCACCTTTCTTTCACAAGTGCTCATCACTTGCTTTTCACTTTGTTCATACATGCTGATCACTTGCTTTTGTCTTCTGCTGTATTAGAATATGCTCATCACATCTTTCCTTCAGTTCGGTATTCAATAATGCTTTTTGCTCTCTCAAAAGTACTTATACCACTTTTCAGCTTGTTCAACATTCAAAAATTCGGTATTTGGTCTTCCTTAGTAATTGTAATAATTTTCAGTTTGTTCAGTGTTCAAATATGCCTGCTTCCAGCCTATGTAGAGCCCTGGAATGAGTGTTCATTCTTTACACCCACCAGTATGCTGCCGCTCCTCCAGGTGTCTGGTTTCTCCGTCTTCTTTTTTCACTGCTTGTTCTCACAGGAGTCACAGCGAGTAGTGCTCACCGTCGAGTCTTGCTGCACGTAGCTCTGCTCTTCCACAGCGGAAGCTACCTGCGGCGATCAGGAGACTTCAGTGTCCCACAGCTCCTGCTATGGGCACGGGGAACTCTGGCTTCTCTACCTTCTCACAGCCATCCTTGGCGTTTTTTTGCACACTCCTGCTCAGCACGGCTTCCTTCCAGCCGGTTCCTCTACAGCCCACTACACTTCTGTTCATTGCGTCCTTCTCTCCAGGCTGTTTCTCTCCCATTAGTGGGTGGCCGTTCCTTTGATGCACACATTCCTTGTTAAATGGTTGCAGGTGCAAGATCTTCACTAAGCCTATTAGCTGGACATGCTGGGCTATTACAATGGGATTTACAGGGGGCCTCCTCCATACAATGGGCCTTCCTCGTCTCAGTACCAAAGTGGTGTGAATGAAGAAGTGTGCATAGCTCCCAGTTGCTGCCTCCTCGTCCCGGTCTTAAAGTGAAATGGCTGTGAGACATTTTGTGTGTAAGAAAGAGGCAAAGACTGACAACCTACAAAGGCAGGGGAAATATGGGGTGCCTTTTGATGAGCAAAAGGGGATACCATGTCTCACCCAAAGACCTAATCTCCTTACTCCCCAATTTCCCGACACCCAGGTGATCCTCCCTTGCATATCCACCCCCAGGGTCAGGATCCAAGAACGATGGCCTTTCCCAGGCCACCTTAGAGGAAGACCACGGGGAAGTAGAAGTGAGGATGCCCTCAGGTTCCTCACAGCAATTGGCTTTCGGAAGCCATAATACGTTGCCTAGTGGCTGAGCTATCACCACTCCGTCCATCTTGACCCATATTTTCCCATCTCTCTTGCCAAACCATTATTTCATAAGCCTAATCTGAGCCGCCTCATAGTAAGCTTTAAAGTTCAGAAAGGCCAACCCTCCTCTATAGGCCATCAGAACTCTGCCGTCGGCCCTCAGTCTTTTCCTCTTCCATATAAAGTTGGGAGGGAGGATAGCTCAGGGGCAAAGTGCTCGCCTTGGAAGCAAGATGACGCAGAGCACCACAGGTTCGATCCCTGGGGTCCACGCTTAGAAACCTCTGGGTATTAAGCGCGTTATAAACCTATCGCATCATATCAATGCTAGCTTTGTCAGAGTTTTGAAAAAAATGGGTGGGCACCAGTAGGGCCTACGACTTAGACCACCACCCTGGGCAATTCAACCATCTTCATCTCTGCTATTCTGCATAGCCAGGAGATTGAAAGTGGGGACCATTTGGAGAGGTGTTTTTTTTTTTTTTAAATTAATTGAAGGGGAGACATAGTGAGCCTGTATCCTTTGTCTAAATTGACCCCCAAACCTCATATGTTTAGGATGCCAAACATGAAGGATCAAACGCCTTCTCCGAGCCTAGTGAGAGAAAGATTGCGTGAGTGTTCCTTTTCTCCACTTTTTCAGTCAGGTGAGCGGCTCTACTCATATTTTCAAATGTTTGGCATCCCCGTATGAAAACAGATTGGTCTGGTGGGATCAGCTCTGGCAGGAGAGGATCCATGTTTGACATCTTTTGTATATATTTTGTCATCTGTTGATCGGAGCTATAAGGTGGTACGACCCGCACCTGGAGGGGTCTTTGGTTGGTTTGGGGATAAGCACTACCTTAGCTTCCTCAATCGTAGCTGTTTTTGCCCCCGAGAAATGGAACGAGTTATATAGGGGGGGGAGGGGGACAACGTGGGGAACAGTAAGTTGATTAACTTCCTAATAAAAACCAAAAAGGGATGGAAAACAGTCTGGTCCCACAGCCTCATTGAGCTGAAGCTGTTTTATGACCTCCTGGACTTTGACCTCAGTCATTTCGTTCTCTAACCTTTCCCTGTTAGCGTAGTCAATCTGTGGTATGGGAATTGTTACAAAATAATTTGATCCTCCGCTATTGGGTAATTGGACCTGTATCGCAAACCATAGAATTTGGCGAACATGTCTATTGCATAACCCTGCCTGTCAGAGAGCATCTTGATCATCTTGGTGCCCCTCTGAGGGTCTCGGCCAATAAGCTGTCCACCTTATTATTCACGTAAAAGGTTGCTTAGTGTATGAAGGGGCCTTTTCAGTTCTCCCATCTGCCTAATATTCTCCAATTTGACCTGCTATCCCTCAGAAATCCATCTAGGAAAAACTTGAGAAAGCTCAAAGAGCTTCTGCTTGTCTTTCAGTTCTACCTCCAGGTCTTGTTCCATTACCTCTCATCTGTTTAATAATTTGGGCTTTCATGGAAATTGGCATCTCCTGAAAACTGCCTCAAACGCATCCCATGTAACACTTGGAGGTTTGTGTTGTTGTTTTCCTACGAGAATCTTTGAATCCTTTCCTTTATCTTTTTAATCTGTTCCTCATCTGATTTCATTTGGGAAGCCCCAATTCTATACTCTCCTCCTTAGTAGCAGTGTGCCAAACTTTTAAAGTAATAGCAGTGTAGTTTGAGAGAGCAATGGTACCTATATTGGCTTGCCGTATTCTCCCTTGCAACAGAGCTGTGATTTAAATATGATCTATCCTCTAGTGCATCTCATGGACACTGAAGTAGAAAACCATCCTGCTCCTTGAATATAACTATAGACGAAAATACTGCCAATTCACCAAGGATATATCTCTCTGCGCCAATTTCAGGCTAATACAATTCAAGGTGCTGATCCGTCTACATATCACACGCAGTAAGATTTAACAAATTTGATCATACCAAACAAGCTCTCGCCTCGAAATGTGATTTCCCCGCAAGCAGACTCGCTACATATGTATTGGTCATGCCCCCGATTAGGCAATTTTGGGAGGAAGTGTCCGTAACACTCGGCGACATTTTGGATATGCCAATCCCGGCCACAACCTTGAAATACTTTTTAGGTGACATCGGAAATGTTCCAATCAAATTGCATAGGCTCTTCTCGGTGGCAGGCGCAGTCGCCAAACGGAACATTCTAACTTGCTGGAAAACTAAGCAGACCTTGTCCATTCAGTCTTGGCTCAGATACTTGATTTCAACACAGGAATTAGGTTGGAGGGGTCGCAACTGTATGTAGGCCAAAGGACTTTTGGGCTCTGTACGCCGGTATCTCAGTGGTACGCAGGACGATGCTGAGAGTGATGCCTCATCATCCGATCTGTAGTAATGGCCTGAGAGAGTTGTGGTGTTCGTAAATTGGTAATGTAAACACAAATTGTATTGTACCATGCTCATGATGTACTGTAACCATCAACTGTACTTCCCTCCAAGCATGCCCGAGCGACATCAACTCCATAGCCGCCTTCAAAGCCCTTGAAGCGGCTGCACTCCGGAGATTCTCCATGCGCTCCTTTCAAGGGGTGAAGACCAAAAAAGTATACAATCCTCAACCAAAATAACCTCACCCTTCGCAAATTCTTCTTATATGGTTAAGCGTTCTTGCACAAACATTTTGCTGGTATTCGGTGAGCATATCGTAGCAATTGTGATTGGGCTCCCATTCCAGGTCCCTTTTCTAATGCAAGAAAGCGTCCCTCTCTTTCATTACCTTTGCTACCCCTATTCTGGATCCCTCCCTGATTGCCAATAATACCACTGCTGCTTTGTTTTGTGCCCTGGCATGGTAAATGTGAATGTAGTGCCTAAACAACACTTTGCCCATGTGCCACATGAGTAGATGGATCTCTTGGACAACCACCAAATCAAGTTTCCCGTCTCCCAGCATGAAGCCCAGCTTTTTCCTCTTAGCTGGGTGAGTTCAGTCCCCTAATATTTTGGCCAAGGACCTTGAATATTGCACATAATGTAGTATTTTTTTCGGGGGGCCCGTCCCATGAATTAGATGTTTTCCTCCTTCCCACGACCCCCAGATCCTGTGTATTGTCAGATTGCTGAAGCTAGGCCCTCCTCCCGTCCCATTGTCACTGCTAGTGTAGAGGAGGTCCCAGATACGGCCTGCACTCCAGCCCCCCATTTTGAGGTACCAGGAACATACTCGCCAAGATATGTGACATATGAGGAACAAATAAACCAACAGAGAGCAGCACTAGGACTCTGCCCAGTGCCCAGCAGAAGAGAAATACCTGTTGAAGTTCCTACAACCAGACAACCATGGGCTGCACGGTACCCACTGAGACAACCGTACCAGCAGTTAACAGGAAATGAAGACTACTTACAGACTGTCCCCGAAGAGACCCAAAGAGCCTTAATGGAAGGTGAGTGATGATGACCCAAGGGCCCGTACAGACTCACAGATGAACGAAACGACAACCAAAAGATGACACTCAAAGACGAAAAGTTATAAATAGAGAAGTAATGGACTTAGAAGAAGAGGCGCTGTCGAAATATAAGTAAACGTAACTGTAAAACGGAATGGAAGTATTCAACCAGCTAACACCTGTAAAGAAGCTTGGAACACAAGAAGCTAAGAAAACAGTACAGCTTGCTATGCTTAGTAGAGGAATAGAGCGGCAAGCGCCAACTATATATCTACCTCAAAAGCACATTATACAAGTGTGACTCCATTTAAAAAAGCAGAATTAAGCCCAGGCAGCAAGGGGCCAACCAGGCCGAAATTCATATTCCAGCTAAAGCCAGAAGGAAAGAGCAGAATCGAAACTGAGCATGAAGCAGCTTCAAGCCTGGGAATTCGAGGTCAACCTAAGGAAGGGAGGAGAGCGGCAACATCGAAGAACCGAAACTCCAGAGCATATCAGCCTGCCCCGTGAAGGTCGAGATAAGGAGGCCCCAGGCAGGTGGCAAGGCTAATGGAAGAATCAAATACACGAAAAGAAGGAAAATGAAGCATATTCACAGTGAACTGACACGTGACCAGCCAGGCGCAAAGAGGTACCAACGTCTGATGTCACCCAGAACCCGAGGATGCCATAACTTTTCCTGATGAGAAGCTACAGTTTCGAGGCCATCCTCAGCCAACTAATTGACACATAGCCCTAAGGTACTGATTGATGAAAGGGAGGCAGGGTGAATCTTGGGGCACACCGCATCTGGGTGTCCATTCTGCATGCTGCTAATTAAAATGGAGATTTATGTCTAGGGGTGTAACTTACCCAATCAAAATGGACCAAATAATCTGGGGTCCTATAGCTAGTAGAACCAATGAGACGTTGTACTTGTAGTGACGTCCATCACGAGTGATGTAGAGGGATGGACATAGACGCCCACCCGATAAGTTATCCAATCCTCACGCTCTGTTACCATATACAGATAAAGCACCTATACTTAAGTTACCTTTTCCAACCAATAGAATTGCATGACAAACTTTGAGTTTTATACGTCAAATGATGACGAATTTTGCCTATAAGAATTGCTGTTTGAATGAAGAATTTGGGAGTTGAAGCGAGAAGGGCGATCGCATCACTGTTGATTTCCATTGTTTCCCCGTTTTTTGTACTTGTCATTAAACTGACTTCCCTTTGCCAAACTACTGAGTTGTCCTTATTGATTGGTGTTGGAGTAAGAGAATCCTGCACCCAATCCTCCTCAAGGTGCAGCTATCTAGTCTTAAAAGTACTGGAGGGTGAGCCTGATCCCATTGGCCCGTCAAAGGTCGCTCCGCCCTCCTGTACACTAGTTAACATCCTCCATGCCCTGAACAAAAAATAAAATAAAATGCAAACATTAAAAACGCAAAACTTTAGGTATATTGTCCCTTTCCCAGAAACAGCCCAGGAGTGAACAGACGCTCAAAGGCCTCGTCGATCACCCATTCCTATAGTCCTGTGTGTAAATGTAGATTCATCAGGCGCCCATCACTAGCCTGCACCTGAGCCATGTACAGTGCTCCTTTTCCAACCTCTACCTCTACCTATCCAACACCTTTCCTCTGACCGCAACTATGTTCCCTTCTTACAGCAGCCTTATTCCCTGTGCCCTTCCTCCCGAGCCCTCTACATAGATAAAATAAATGAGTTTGGTTGGAGGGACCCCAAGGGGCCCTTCTGTGTGCTTGTTGCCACTGAAGACCACTCCCAAATCCTAGTCTTCCATACGTGTCATGTCATTCTCTACCTATTCCTATCACAAAAGGCTTGCTCCTTCCTAAGGAATTGTAATGCGTAGCTGAGCTCCCTTACATGTACACAGGTGGACAAACGCAAAGGTCCATCTATACCTGTTCTCTTCCCCCAAAGTTCTGTCACCAATGGGTTCATTTCTCTGCGTTTATGGCGAGTGCTCGCTACCAAATCCTAATATAATTGGACCGGTTTTCAATTCACTTGGTGTAAGGGTGTTGAGAAAGGAAGCGGACACAAAGGTGGCAAGGTGGTGGTTATAGACTTTTATTTATGAAAAAGACCCTCACTATAATCTAAGA
This sequence comes from Ambystoma mexicanum, assembly GCF_040938575.1. Taxonomy (NCBI): domain Eukaryota; kingdom Metazoa; phylum Chordata; class Amphibia; order Caudata; family Ambystomatidae; genus Ambystoma; species Ambystoma mexicanum. The sequence goes on along the minus strand of NC_090941.1, from coordinate 329,586,455 downwards.
GGGGTTTCCTTGCCTCATACTAATGCTAAAGGATCCTTCAAAATCAAAGTCCACTGTCCTGTGTCACAACCTACTTCTGTCCTTTACACTACAACTAAAGACTAATATAATCCAAAAGAAAGTTCCTTCTCCTGGTATTCGGGGGATGTTCAAAAGAATGTTCTCTTGAAAAAAGATTGCTGGAGGCGGTGGGCGGTGGGGTGGGGCGGGGTGAGGTTGACTCCCTTCCTCTGACTTGCAGGTTCCACACAATCTCTGCACAACTCCACATTCTGGACCAGGAGAATAACTCCCTTCTCATGATACTGGTTTGCACACTTAACAATAAGGTAGGGCAATGACTGTCTTCCACTAGCATCTTTTGAATATGTTCAAAGGGGTTGTGTGCTGTCCCCAGGAGAATGACTGCCTTCTCCTGGTATTTGAAAAAAATAATTTTTGTGTCTTTCAACATGCTGTATGTTTTTCCGCTCTCTGTACCAGCAAAGCCCCAAACCCTTCTCTGCTGGTCAATGGTCTTCTCTTTGCCTCTCCTCTGGTTCTCAGATCCCTTGTATCCACATACCAGACCCTGCTCTGCTGGTCATTGTGCTTATGTTTGCCACTGCAAAGAGTAAGTTCTCCTCGGATGCTCAGTTCCTTTTTGTTGTTGTTCCAGACAATTCTCTGGTAGTTGGTGGGCTTATTTATTAGTGCCACTGCGACAAGGAGGTTCTCCTTGGATGCTTGGTTGACTCTTCCAGTGTCCATTAGCTATTTCATTATTACTAGGACGAGGGAGATCCTCCCTTATACGCTTTAGGTAGATCTGTTCCCCAAGAGTCCTATAACTACCACAGGGGTGAGGAACATTATGTTGTGTCCGTCTCCCCTGTACCCCTACTGGGTGTCCCATGCCTCCCTTTACCTTCTCATGGGATGCTGCATGTCACTAGTCCTGGTTTATTGTTGGCGGCTTCCGCTGCTCTTCTCTGCTTCAGCAGTCTTGGTGCACCTTCGGGGCCCTCTGCTCCTTGCGGTCTTGGCTCTGCTCTAGGAGGTGACGCTCTGCGTGGTTACGATCACGCCTCGTCCCTTCAGCCTCGCAGTTGGGGTCTGCTTCTCTCAGGCGCACAATGGACTCTCGCAGCTAGCTGCCGGCATCCCTTACACAGCCTTTCTTCTAGCCCTCACTCGGAGTTAGAAACTCACAGCTTCAGCAAGCTCCTTGCTTCCCTGCAATCCTACTTTCTTTCATCCCTCTTCTTTCCTTTTTTATCTTGGGGACTCTGCCCTGGCACAGCATCAAAACAACTGCAGATAATGTCTCTTTAGCATTCCCCATGCCTACATTGAGCCACCCCTGTAGCAGTATTTAAGATCTGGTCACTCTTCATGATTGCTGTATTATTCCTCGTTTCAGTATGTTCTGTTCTGGCAATATTCCATGTGCTACAAAAAAATAAATGGCCTACTCGGTGAAATGGCTTGGTAGGGAATGTTGGGGAGTGACGTGGCTCAACGTGCTCCACCCTAGGTGATCGTCCTTCCTCTCCATGAGATCCTCCCGCATTAAACCAGCTCTAGGGGGACTATTGGGTAGCAGCTACACCTTCCTAGCCTTGCGGGAAAGGTTTCGCCCATGGAGGAGTGACAACACCTTGCAATTTGTCACATAGGATAGGTATCCCCTTTCCTCGCTACCATTAAGATGTTCTCCTTTTGTGTATAAGAAGACAGTGCAGTGAATGTGTCTCTTGGACTAGCATTCAGACAAGGTAATTATGGGCCGATGCGGTGCACTTAGTCAATGCGATTCTCAGGCGACACATCAACCAAAATCTCACTGAAGATGGATTATACATAGGGTTTCCAATTTTCGGTAAATTCCGAAACAAATCTACATAAAGACCCCCCTGTAATTTTTATTTTTCTCAGGGGAATGTGATCAACACTGGTATTTTATTTGAATCGATTAATCACCACCCAGTTTTGAAGTGCTGAAGTGGGGTTTGAATCGATCATCAGTGTTGTTGTTCAACTAAGACAGATGTAGGGGAGGCATGGTATCACAAGTATGACACTGACATATTGGGTACAGTTTGTAAAACCTTTATTAAATTGTTGGGGTTGGAGAAACTCCTATTTTGCCCTATAACTAAGATGGGACTAGTCTTGACCATCAAATAATAAATAGTGCAGTCCTAATCAAAATGGCCTATGCTAACAAAACCTAATGCCTGCCTTATCTCTTATACAAAAAGGTGTAGAAAGGAAAAATGTATGCAAAAGGAAAAATCAGTGTTCTATTGAATAAATGTGGTTGAACCAGCTTCCTCCCCACGTTGGACCTCGCAGAGTAAGGATGTCGCTGTAGGCAGGATGACGCACTCTGGCTCGACTTCCAACACAATAAACTGTTCTAAAACGTGGATCGAGGCCGATCTGGCCATCCACGTTTGTCTTTTTTCTGGACTTAGAAAATGTTTAAACCAAAAAGTTCACGTAGGACCCCTCTGTCAGGCATAGACCTTTCATGAAAAAGTTAAACACAAACTTGCAAGGAGGGGCTCTCTTCCCCAAGCTTATTTCACTCAGGATCCCCATCTTTCAGGCTTTGACTACTTTCAGATGTCAAAGACTTTCAAATGTGCGTGGCTTTCTTTACGGACCACTTCAATTCAAAGTTTACAGTTCAACTTTCACTTTCCCCTTCTCTAGGAGTTAAACTTCTTGGTTTCCCTTTTGCTGTTCATACGCTTTATCGCTTCCAACAATTTACTTTTCATGGAGACTGACCTATTTCCTTTCGCCCGACCACTCAGTTACTAAGTATTGCTGTTTTCGCAGCTATCTTTTACTTCAAAGTGCATTCACAGGTCTGCCTTTCCTTGCGTTTCATTCACATGTGTGCAGCCTTCACTTGCGATATAAAGTTTCTACTTCGAACTTTAACACACACTGGTCTTTTAGGTCGCTTGCCAACTCACCGGCTATGTGCGTCTCTTCTTGGTTTTGCAATTCCCGGTTCACGAGTCAAGGTTAGTACCACAGACGTGGCCTCACGTCCCAACTCTGCCATTCACCCGGAAGGGTCGCTGGCATCCTTGAAACACAATGTAGTCTTCACTTGTGGGGATCGGGCCTCCTCCACGTGTCTTACTCGGCCTGTCCGAGTCCACGACCTCCAGTAGGGAACTCTTTGGTTTTTATGCCTTTTTATTTGTGTGAGGAGAGCAATTGGTATCCGGTGTATGCACTTAGAATCAAGTGCCTGAATTTGCCTGACCCAATTAGTGGGACTTGTCCAATACGATGTGTGAAAGTTAATGTTACTCTGTCACCCTTTTCCTCAGCCCAGTGTTTGTTTAAAAAGTGGGGCGGGGAGTTGGGACCTCGGAGCATCCTAAAACATAGGATGGGTTGGATAAACAAAATAGGGGGGAATACTGTGTCACACCATCGGCTGCCTCACCCCTACTCCTCGAAGACCCCTCACCCATGTGATCCTCCTGCACTGGTCCACCCCCAGGGTCTGTATTCAAAGGCGATGGCTGTGCCCTGGGGGGGGGAGGGGGGGGCGAGGGGAGGGGAGGGGGAGAGGGAGAGGGAGAGGGAGAGGGGGATGGAGAGAGGGATGGATGCCCGGTTTTCTTACACAGAGTACATTGCCGATGAGCTATCCTCCCAGCCCCATTGTGTAAGTGTATTGGAATTGATTCCTTTTTACTGCTTTAAACGTTCCTGAAGTTAGGTTATGAACCCATATTGTGGCCAGGGTGGAGATAATTTCCATTTCTAGCACTGTCCACTGGCATATAATATAGCCCCTTTGGCTTTCACAATTTACAGATGAAACTCTGCACAGTTCAGTGATTCGAGGTCCAGTGGCTTGCCCACAGCAGAGGGTTTAGCACCAGCTTGATTTACACGTGCGTATATGTATGTTTTATGGCAGCAGATCAGATTACAAGGAAAGCAGCCGGGCTCCTTGCCCTGCTTCCTGGCTTTATTGCAATTCTGTCTTCTGCTGGCATCCATACCGGTGCTGGACAAGTCTGCAATTCTGCTGCTGACACAAACGGTGTGGTATATTTAATTTGCATGCATCCTTAAGCGAACAGCAGTCACGAGGTTATGGTTATTTGGACTATTGTGGCTATTGCTTTGTTTCAAGTAATACCTAATGTTAGGACTCCATTCTTACTGCGATTTGCGTTTGCTCTTTCGAAAACACTGCTGCTTCAAGTGCATTTCCATAATATACCAAATAGAGCAACTTACTGTCTATGGGTTTCAACCTACTATCCTGGCGTGTTTGCATTAAGGATTTATGGTGGTTTTCACAATTAAGCTTATGGAGGTGTGTTAGTATAATAGGTGTACGGTAGGGGGTGCTATAGTCCAATCATTGGTAGTGGTATTGTTGTCATGGTGACGGAGGTATCCAAGTCAAATGTGAAGAGTAGGGGAGTCAGCAGTACAAAGATATGCCCTTGTTCTGGCATCCTGCCGAGACATTGAGAAACCTAGGGGTATTCTCCAATTAAGACTCCTAGAGTCCTCTATTCAGGTGGCCAGGGGAGGGCCAGCTCTGGGGGTGGACAAGCAAGGGTGGATCACCTGGGTAGTAGAATCCAGGGCCCCCTTTGTGGGAATGCCCCAGGCGAGACGCGGTTATTCTGACGGGGCAACAGGGGAGGAGGAAGAGGAAGTCCTGGATGCCTTCATGGGATACGTCGATTCCCCTCACCAGGTTTTATTTTCCCTAAATCTAATCTCATCCTTAACAATCGGGAATATGGAAGGGGATAACCAACCCCTTGAGGGAAAATCAGGCCAAAGTATTTCCCTTTGTTCATGGTCGGTTCACTGATAGAATAGGGGGAAATAAGCCTATCTTCAAAACCGTTCTGTTACCCCCTCCACATTGCCAACAAATACTGGGACGAGGAAGAGGCAACCAGGAGTGATGAAGATTTCCCATAGGAATAATATGGTGAGTATAAGGGAAGCCGGCTGTAGAAAGAACTTAAGCTGTCCCATTGTTAGTCGGGCATTTACCAATGATAACTCACACCGGACTCCACTTGACTGGTTTTCCAACTATAAAAGGTGTGGTCCTACACAGGTTTTTGAGCGAGCTCGGGACGCTGTTTGGACCAGACAAGCCACAGTGCAGAGACCAGCAGCTTCTACGGCCCCAAGGAGAACTGCGTGCCGAGACCCAGGCCCAGTATTTCTGAGGGGCTGCAGCATGGCTAGTGAGCTTTGTCTCCAAAGAGCTGGCCCCAAAGGTATCTGAGGGGCAGGTGTTGAGACCCTGACCTCGGGCCCGCATAATCGGAAGGGACCGCTCGTCACTGCGCTGCTGCCCTTGTGAGTCTTGTGAAAGAGAGAGGTAGACTCTGGAGCATGCGGCTAAATGAAACGGAGCTGGTGAAAGAAAAAGCATAAAGCGGCACGGAGTGGAAAGAGTCTAGAATAAAGATTTTCCATAATAGCTTACTAGACCATCTTAATTCTATTAAAGACAAAGAGGCGAGCATTGTGCTTCTTTCTTTAATCAAACTAGTAAAGAAAGCTCAGCAGCAAGATATTTTTTGTGTACCTGAGCGCAGCAGGTAATATGCATAAAGAAGGTACACTTCAAAATATAATAAAACACAATACATATGAAAAAAACATAATAAACACATTCGGCCATGCCTATTAGTCTCTGGGGAAAAAACAAGAACTCCATTTCCCAGGGGACTTCACTTAAAGTTCATTCAGAGGTCACTAACATGTGACATTAGTCCTCCAATAGGTATGCAGGTCTCCTCATAAATAGTCCTGAATATGATGCAACTGCCTCATTCGAGGCAGCTAACTTGGCTGTCCATAAATTGGTAAGTAGTAACTATAGCCATCTCGTAGAAGAAAATGAGCTCGAGCTGCAGATTAGGCAGACTTGTCTGCAGGTGCTGCCATGATATGGATAAAAAACTAAAATTACTTCATGCGTATGACAACCCTAGTTCCCTTTGCAGAGTGGGGGGAGAGAAAATCATTGTTTTATTTAGAAAACGTATACAAATTCCAAATTAGCAATGTACATGATTACTATTAAGCGTGTTAAGCGCTGCTATCTTTTTCTCTCGCCGGGTGGGAAATGGGAATATGCTTCAAAAGAAAATGGTGTTGCAATAAGAAAGTCAGAATGGCTTTTATAAGCAGGTGATGACTCCCGTCCCCACGTTCAAGGCACAGGGTCTCAAGAGTTAAGAAAAAGATACATGTATGGCACAGTTCTCTCAATGTGACACACTTTGGCTTGCTGGTACGATTCAACAGTTCATTCTCAGGCATCCAGCGTTTCTCAGTTCAAAACAGTTTCTGCCTTAACTCGCAAATACAGTTCAACATTTTCTCACAGACTCCTCGGGTTTCTCTTAACCAAGCCTGGGTCTTTCTTAACACTTTCACTCTGGTACAGTTCACTCCATCTTCCCTCCTTAGGGCTCGAGTCTGTCTTGGCTCTGTACAGTTCACTTTGTAATCACTTTATAATTCACGCAGGTTTGTCTCGGTTGGGCTCAGGTTTACAATCCCTTTCTTCATAAGACACTTTCACTTTGGCTTCCCTCAATCGGGCGCTAGTCTTCTATTTTCACTTCATGACTCTGGTTCTCAATATTCACTTTATAGGGTTCCCTTCCCCTTGTTTCTTCTCGTTATCTCATTAGTGTCAGACTTTCAAGACTGCACAGTTTTTAGATACTCCTATGCATGACCACTTCGTCCTGTTCAATATGATTCACAGTTCACATGTGATTTCTAAACATACTAAAGCTTTCTAGTGTTTGTAGTTACTTTCAAAAACTTTCATAGGCTTCCCTCGCTAGGCTCACGCCTTCCATTTCTTTGTTAACAACACGCTTTCAAAATATTTCACAGCTTTCTGTCTTTTGCTTCGCGTTAGTTTAAACACATTTCACCGAGACTTTCGATAATGCGATTCTCCTCCGCAGGACCACTCTGTTACTTTGTAATAACCTACGTTGCTTTCAACAATCCAATCGTTCACGCGGTTAACTTTGTTCGCGTAACCTTTGCTTGATATGGTTTCACGCGCTTGCAACACAAACCAGACTTTTGTTTAATTTGGTAAGTCACTGGTTGTGTTTATCTCGGTTTTTTCTTCTTTGACTGGAATGCGACTATTAAGGTCTTAACCAATGACTCATCTGCTCCTCCCCAACTCTGTCGTTCACCCGGGAGGAGAACAGGCAATCTTAGAATACTTGGAAGGAAGGCTCGCTCCATTTTCTTGGCCTCACTTTGCGAACCTTTGTGGCATTTTGGAAATACGGTTTGTGTGCCTGGATTTCTAACGCTTCTCTCAGCATTGGAACAGCCCCTTGACCTTCCGATCTCCACTGCCTGGTTTGTGGCAGCTCAGGAAGAGCTGTTCCTTCTCGTACCCAGCCTCGCTCAGTGTGCCTCTGTGCTCCACCTTTATCCTCACACGGATAACTAATGTATGGCAGGTGTGTGATTGAAATGGAGTGCCTGACTTGATTAATGGGGCAGGGCCATTGGGAAGTGCTAGGGGTAATCTTCATAGCCTCAATCCTCATCTTTGGCTCGGTAGCTTTGTCAGCATAGAGAGGGTATGGATCATGAGAGTTGTAGTGTCCCAGAAAATAAGTAGGGATAGGGAAATCCCTATCCCAAATGGCAGTGGTTGGGAAAGGGGATACCATGTCTAACCATGTCCATGGCTCTTCTCTACTCCCCGAGGACTTCCCACCCAGGTGATCCTCCCTCGTTAGTCCGCCCCCAGGGTCTGTACCCAAAATCGATTGCCCTTCCCTGGCCACCTGGGTTTGGGATCCCCGGGTATTAGGTTGCGAAACACCCTCTGGTTTTTCACATTATTATACTACTTTGAAGAACTTGGGTCAGGGGCCACCTACATTGTTTCCCAGGTGTGTTAAAGAGAGAAGACTTGACACAACTAGACGGACAGCTTTCCAGATGGGGGTTATCAATTTCAAGATTCCATGCTGGGGTTGAGGGATGGCTGGGATAGGGAGAGTCTGTCGCGAACAGAGAGATTAGTATGGCCTTTAGCAACTCCATTTTCTGTTCTGAAAATAAAAAAACGTAATGGTGCAGAAGTAAGAGACTGGAGCAAAGGTGGCATGCTTTTGGCTATAAACGTTTATTATCAAAAGGGGAAAACTTAGCTATCCCTATTGCAAAGGTGTTTCCCTACCTCAAATGAGAAATGAGGTAATGTCAGAATGTCCAGCAAATCAAAAAAAGTCAACTATTGTGTCAAACCTACTTCTGTCACTAAGACTTGTATCCAACTAAAGATAACGTTACTGTGAGGTCCTTCTGGACGGAGGGTTTTGCTAGTTCATGGTAAGGTTCCAGGAAAAAGGACGTCTTTCCCTGCCTTTCTTTGTGTTCGCAATTGCTTATGACTCCCTCCTGCTGGTTTATTCTTCTCTTCAAGAACTGCACCGATGAAGAGGTATTTGGCTTCTTTTGCTTCTTCGCTTGTTTTGTCGATTGACTACCTCGGCGGCTTCACTACCAGGTTTTACAATGATGAACAACTGTTTCTCTGCTTGCCCTACCTGGTGTACCCTCTTGCCAGGTATTGTGAGCACTCTTGATGCCTTGATATGTTATGGATGTGGGTCACACTTGCATGTTTTGATACTTTGGGTAGTCTACCTGGTATACTCTTCTGCAAGGTACTGTGACTAAGAGGAGCACTCTAGATGCCGCTGCAGCCCGATATGGTTTTTGCCCAGGGGCCCCCTGGGCTATATAGGCAGCTTTTCTGTGTTTGTCAACTTTTGTCCCACTGGCTTGGGCCCTCTGTGCCTTCCTGACCTCCCACATACCTTTTTCCCATCTCTGCGGCGGTGTCTGGGCTCAACTCCCTTGCTGTCAGCCTTGTGGTTTCCCTGCCGTTGCCCGCTTGCCTTCGGTCTGCAGCGGCTCCGCAGGGGCAGCGTCTCTCCTGGCGGCCGAACTTCTGCTTCCCTTGTTGTTCGGCCTCACTTTCTTCTTCCGTCTTTCTTTTGTGTCTGTTCAATACCAGCCCGCTCATGGACTCTTTCCTTTCTTGCGACGTCCCAGTCCATTCTTCTCCAGCTTCTTCCTTCTCCAGCTTCCTTGAACTTCCTAGTTTCTCCAGGGAGGGCTGGTCGAAATGACTAGTCCATGCTTTCCTTTAAAGTGCACATTGTAATCAATTGCCCAGATTGACTGGACTGTTTGTTGTTTCTCTGGAGTGTTCCTCATCGCTCTGCCATCTTGCTATGGCTCACTGAGGTACTGACATTCTTATGTCTGTCTACATGATTCACAAGGGTAGTCCCTTCTCTTCCTTGTCTCAGTACTTGTTAAGGAGGTAGAAATGTCTGCCTTGCACAGGTAAATGGAACTGTAGGGGACTATGAGATCCTGAATAGGGTAATGGGGTGAGGGAGGTTGTGATGGAGTAGGTGAATACTGTGTTCTCCCTAGAATGTCGTCTCTCGTCCCATAAGAGGTTTCCCTCCTCGTGCGATCCTCCCACGTTGCGCCCCCCCCAGGGGGTTTATTGGACTGTGGCCACACCGCACTGGCCCCATGAGAATGGACGCTATCCAAGGATTCATCCCAAAACCCTTTAACTGTCTACGATTTTTCCTTGTGCCACCTGTGACATGAACTGTGTGGAATAAACTTCACTACCAGCCTTCCTCACTCTTTTTGAGTTGCGAATTTCTGCTCTTTCACATCTTATACCTTAAGAGAGTCAGGTCTTTGCGTTCAGGGCAAAGCACTATACCGCCTTTAGGTTTGCTGGTTACACAACCCTAACAAGAGGGTTGTACACAAATTTCCCTAGTAGTCCCCAACTGCCTGGACTTGCCGGGTGTTTTTCTTGATCAGGGTTCGAGGAGCCTGGGTGCTGTGAAGACTCCTGCAGATCCCCCCCCCCCCAACTGAAACCCTGTCTAGAGTCTCCTCCCAGGTGGTCAGGGGTAGGCATACTCTTCCTGATCCCAACCCTGGGGGTGATGTACTGCGGCAGAATGACCTGAGTCGAGAGAATAACTAAATGTTTATGAAGACATGCACATATACTGAAAATGTTAAGACCAACCATAACGAAAATGTATGTGGGGGTGGGGTAAAGGGTTAAATATTGTGGGGAAACGGTTGGGTTTTTAGGGCTGGGAAACGTTTTTTTCATTAACATTGCTTCAGGATATGTGCATTTGTTATTAAATATGTTGTTATAAAGACATGTAACCATGAAGGCCCAGGGAAGTAAGGAGATTCCGTGGGATGAGACAAAGTATTTTTCCTCTAACGGGGTGACTTTTACCACTGTACTAGAAGAGGTTTTGGCTGAACTGTCATTTTAATGTCTTTAAGCCCCCTATTTAAACTAAAATGTTAAAACCTAAAGTTGTAACACCAAAGCATACTACACCAAGAGAGAATCTTTTTGGTTCCTAAATGTCCTCCTCAATATCAAAGGTACATTACAAGCAATGGTGGCAATGGTGTCTTCTCTAAATCCTCTTCCTCTAGCACAGATAAAACATACAACCCCTCTTTTACAATTACTAAGGGAATTAAATCTACCCTTAAAGATATTCAAGAAGTAGACAACCCTGACTTTCGTAAAGAAAAACTACATGTCCCAGAATCCTATAGGGACTGACGAAGAAGAGGGCTGAAGAGGCATATAGATGTAGTCAGGCAATTAAGCCTACCAGCCTTTGCACAGGTCAGGCGATTGAAATCCATGGCTCACACCTGAAGCTAATTGCACAAACTGTGAGGCATTAAAGGCTGCAGCAGGAGAGGAGAGAGGCAATTCACAAGGAAGTGTCATTACAGAAAGGATGCTGGTCCTGTGGTCTTCAACCCTGCATTGCCGTGGCTGCACTGTGGAAGACTTGAGAGTGGAGCTTTCTCCATGTGCACCCCGTAGCTGTGATTGCAGAGCCGTGACCGTGCTGAAGCCTGAGGCCCATAGTAGAAGGCAAGCCGAGGGACAATTAGCGTGGCCAGGCCAGAGACACCCGTTCTGCAGAGGCGTGGGTCCCAAGAGTGCCAGAAGTAGTAGTAGTAGTAGTAGTAGTAGCAGTTGAAGTCAGGAAAGTGAAGCAGCCCGCAACCGCACTGTTTCTTTAGCCAGTGAGTGAAGCTTGACATTCAGGTTCACTCAGCAAATATTGACTATCACTGTTACCAGCTCAGAAGGAACTTGCATAAGTTCTAAAGCGAGTATCAACTGTTTGTTGTTATGGAAGTTCCTTTTCATAATGGAAATGTATCACGTGCACTATTGGTGAAAGCAATAGTACATGCTTAAGAAGAAAAGCCTATTATTTCCATTGTCAAGTGATTTATTGTTGCCGGAGTGGTTGCCTGTCTCTCATTAAAGGGGAATGCCTGTTATAAACAGTTCCAAAAACATAATGTTGACTTCCAAAAGTGTTACAAGAAATGCAGCATCAAAGGAAGGTCGCATGTAGCCAATTGTATTTCCTTAAAGGAGTCTGAAATCGTCTCTGTGATATTGAACAGGAATACAATCGCTGGTATCAAGTTAAAAACATACTTGAAAGAGTGGTCGCTTATACGTGAACTGTTTTTCCTTTGAAGACTGAACCTTGTAGTATTTGGAACATTTACTCTTTAGGTCCAGAAGTTGTATTGACTGGAACAAGCATTGGCCATGCCAAGAGACAAAACCTTTCCAAAGTGAAACGAGTCCTATTAAGAACTATCCATGTATTCTACAAGGTTGTTAAAGGTTCGCCGTCCTCTGATACAAGGCTGGCATTAATACCTGAAACTGGAAGAGTGGCAATACAACTTCAGGGTAGTTACTGGAACCAAGAAGGTGTGAACAAAGCTTGTGAAGGGAGTTGGGTGCTTGTAGAAGAGTTGTGCAGAAGAAGATAATCTGTAATGATGAGGACTGTTGAAATTGAGAGAAAGCCAGGCTTGAAGCAGTTGCAGGATATACCTGTGGCAGTAATGCAGACTGAAGGCAAAGGGGCTGCCTTTTTCTTGGAGTATAGAAAAGTGCCTTGCCTACCTGTAGAGGTCAGAGTAGTTATTTGCCTAATAATTCTGAAGTACACAGTTGTATAAGAAGCAGAAGTACCTGAACTGGTGTATAAACAGTCAGTGGAGGTCACATTGAAGTTGGTTGAAGTAGTAGTATACTGTGGAACAAAGACTGTTCCCACTGTGACAATAGTAGTAGTGGTTATAAAGAGGAAAGAAGCAACCCAAAAGAAGAATCCTGACAATTATTCCAAATGTACTTCAGAGGTCTTAAAGTTGTTGAAGAAGTTGTTAACCTAATCTTTGAACTGTGGCTATTAATCTTGGAAAGAGGATGTCCAGAATTCCCATTGGCGCCATTTATTTGGCTGAACTTGGAAGGCAATCTTTTAATCTTTTAAAGTGAAAGCTGAAGAACTGTTACCAGTGGATTTTTGTTTAATGAACTTTTCGTATTGACTCAGAACTCATAAGAACTGGTTCAGGACTTTTTTCTTTTCCTTTGAACATTTGGAGAATTGAGTTTGAAACACCCTGGGGAACGGATTTACAGAGGACAGGCAAAGGTCAACCAAAATACTGGTTAAATACGGTTTATCCTTTTATGTTTATGATTTCCTTTGCATGTTGTGTTTAGTGTGAGTGCTATTTGTTCATGTTAGGAGTTATTCCCTTCACCTTTAGACCAGGCAGGGAATTCCCTGATAGAGTAGGATTAGCAAGTTTTTATTATTTGTTTCTTAATAAAATGTCCAATTGTGTAGAAAAAAAACACATGCAGTTGTCCGCCTCACATTATCGTCCCTTCACAGTGCATGTCTCCCAGTTATCATTTCATTACAAAACCGCAAAGTCTGTTCTACAGCTTCCTTGGCCGGGATTGTGTTGGTAGAGCCAAGTATGGAAATTCTATCCACAGTCCTTCTGGACAACTGTGATGGGCGGGGAGGAGAGGGCAGACAGAGTCTAGCGAGTCAGGTGGTGCGTGGGGGGGGGGCAATGCAATGGCCTAGTTGTTGAAGACGAGAGACTTCTTGAAGAGGTGGGTCTTGAGTTCTTTTCTGAATTTTAGGACTCTAGGGGCGAGCCTGATGCTGACGGGGAGGAGTTGTCATAGTCTTGGGGCATAGACAGAGAAGGCTTGTTTTGTGGTCTTTTCCTTTTTGCAGCAGTGGATTTAAAGTCTGCACGCGTCGTGGCTTCTGGTGGTAAGCTGTCCGACAGATGCAGAGTTTCTCCTCTAGGTAGATGGGTGACTTGAGGCCGACTGCCTTTATAGGTGATGCAGCAGGACTTGACAGTAATTTGTACGTGCATTCGGAGCCAGTGAGGGCCAGGGGGATGTGGTTGTATCTGCGTAGACCCTTGATGACGCATGCGGCCGTGTGTAGGACACTTCTCTGGGGCACAAAAGAGGACGACTGGATGCTTTCGAGGCAGTTATTGCCCCTAATCCAGGTGGGATAGGACCAATGCTTGAACAGTCTATCTAAAGCTGTCCAGAAGTAGGAAGGGCTTAATTCCGCAGGAGGGAGAGATGATGCAAGCTGGCTGAGTGTTCTTAGCTATGTGTGTCTTGAAGGAAAGGTGTTTGTCTATGTTGAACCCGAGAGACTTTCAGATTCATGGTTGACAGCTAGATATGTATGTCTGGGTATAGGAATTCGGTCTTGGAGGGGTTGAGTTTATTGGCAGGAAGAGAGAGTAACAGAAGGAATGCCTGAAGTGTACAGAGCGTAAGATTATCTGGGAAGAAAGTGAGAAGAGTAATTCCTTTTTGAAGAGGAACAGATAATCAAGCGAGTGAGCTTACATCTGCCAGAAAGAGTAGTGGACAGACAACAGAGGACGACAAAGGTGAGCCTAAGGAGGCAATGGAAAGGAAGAAACAGGCCAGAGGGAGAGGTTTGGTGATGGGAGAAGGGAGCAAATGAATAAACTTGCTGAAGCTGCTGGTTGTGACTCCAGAGGAAGTCAAAGATCTGGGAGGTGGGAGATGGAGGAGAAAGCAGAAACTCTTGAGTGATGGCATCAAACCTTCAGGGACCAGGAGAGGGGTAGGCCCAGAGACCAGAATGGTGGGTTCCACATTAGTCCAGCAGAGAGTGTATTAGCAGAAGGTGGTTTGAGATTGCAATCTTGTGGCTGAAGACGAGGAGAAAACTAGGAAGGTGATAGGTAAAGGCCGTTCTGGGAGGCGCATGGTTTCACTTTTCCATCATGGCCCACCAGGGCCAGCGAGATCTTCCTATGAGAGTGGCCCAAAGCAAAGATAGGGAAAGAGACCTATAATGCAAAGTTCAGATAGTGTCAAAACCTCCCTCAGCCACAGAGCTGTCGATCTGTGGTACATGACTATTCAGAGACTTGGACAAGAAAGTCACCATCCTTATGAGTGCAAGAGGAGGAGATAAGCTGACGTAATTGACTTGTATAAAGTAATGTAATTTCGACACTGGAGGATACTTTGACATTGACTTTTGCAGTACTGGCCGGAAACCCCTTGCAAAAGTGTGCATGCTTGTTCTCTTGGCTGCTTTTGGTTAGACGCTTGTTTCTGAATAGGAGCAAACTGACTACAAAGTCCTATGACCTAACCATTTGTTTGTGGCCGCACCTTGGATGTGTTAGTGATGAACGCTCTTTTGATCTTTTTCACTTTCATGGTCTCTCCAGGGCCCACAATAGGTCCTTTGAGTAAATGGCATCCATTGGGTACGAAGTGAAGAAATCTCATGCTAAAAAGTGATTTCGAGGGGATTGGGTCCTCCGACGTATTCCATATCTATGACATGTAATCACCACAGCTGTGCTGCTTCGGAAACTTTTCGGCGTCTGCGTCCTGCGTCGATGACGTCGATGCGCCGTCGTCGAGGACCTCCTCCGACGTCATCCGATGTGATAAGTAGGACGCACGACGCCCATAGCCTCAGTTCCGTTTTTTCCGCGAACGTGTTGCTTCGTGTTTCTCGGTTTAAACGCCTCGACTCTTTGGAGTTCTGTTCTTCTCGGTTCTTCGAACCTGTTCGTTTGTGAAAATCCTTCTGAAGATGTCTACTTCGTCTTTGACCCCGCGTCCGGCTTTCAAGAAGTGCGGGGAGTGTGGGTCCAAGATGTCGGTGACGGACTCGCACGACGCCTGCCTCTGGTGCCTCGGGGAGGCCCACGACACGGATGACTGTATCGACTGCCAGTCGCTCACGTCCAAAGCCTTACGCGAACGTAAGAAGTTGTCGGTAGGTCGGGTGTCCAAGCCCCGGAAGTCGAAGTCTGCGGGGCTTTCGACGGATGATTCGAGGGGAGACTCTCCGTGTCATCGTCAGAAGTCTCGTGGGTCTCCTTCTAGGAGTAGGTCTCGCCACTCCTCAGCCTCTTCGAGGCATTCTCGGAAGCGCCGACACCGGTCGTCTTCCAGGTCCTCTTCGGAGGGCTCTGCCCGGCACGTCGCTTACCCCTCCAGCCGTGCGACGCCGGAGGAATGGGCTTCCTTCGGGAAGAAGATGCTAGCGATTCTTGAGTCGCAGGGTACTCAGCCGTCCGCGCCCCCGAGTGGGGTCGGTCGTGTGAGGTCGAGAGACACCGCTCGCAAGAGTGGTCGGCACGAGTCACGGGAGAGGTCCCGTTCGGACAAGGGGACTCGTTCTCGACGTATCCGTTCCAGGTCCCGGTCCTCGACGCGTTCGAGACCGTGTGCACCTGTGAGGTCTTCGAAGAAGGCATCGACGTCTGTGGCGTCGACAGGCTTTCTCGAGGCTCTGGCTCCGAGGAAGTCGTCGATGCCATCGACGCTCAGGTCGTCGAGGGACACGCTCGGGGCTCCGGCCTCGAGGGCTGTGTCGACGCCGCCGATTCTGGAGGCGCTGCATCTGACGTCGACGCCGATCCTCTCGGCGCCGATGCCGGTTCTCTCGACGCTGGCGCCGATTCGCTCGACGCCATCGACGCCTTTCGTGTCGGAGGTACCCCAGGGCACGGGTGGACCCCCTAGGAAGGCTCTGGTTAAGAGCAAGCACTCTCGAGTGCCTTCTTTTCGCCACCTGGACTATATTTCAGAGGCGGATGAGGATTCTGATGGCCTGGTTCCTAGTCAGGTTCCGGATGAAATTGTCTCGGGCCATAGTCCGTTTGACGAGTTGAGACAGTCACTGCATGATGCCAGTGGACTGGACACCTCTCCGGAGGTGGAGTTTTGTAGGCCTGAGCCTGGCTCTCATGCTGATTCCTCGTACCGGCGCCTTATGGCTAGGGTTTCTGAGTACTTGGGATGGTCTGCTCCCCCAGGGGAGTTTGTGCAGGATGATCTGACAGACATCCTTGATGTTGGTCCCCCAACTGACCCGGTTCTGCCGTTCCATATGGCTTTACAGAGAAGGGTGGCGGCGGCTTGGACTGCTCCGGAGAGTCTCCCGGCAGTGGGCAGATCCTTGTCGCGAAAATACCGTCCAGCCAGTGGCGACCCCTGCTACTTGACCAGGCACCCCACTCCGGAGAGTTTGGTGGTGCAGGCGGCCACGGCCCCGGAGAAGCAGGCGTCGTACCCTACCATCCCTCCTGATAGGGACGACAAACGTTTTGATGGCTGGACGAAGAAAGTGTTTTCTTCTGGTGGTATGGCGCTTCAGGCGGCCAACTCCATTTGTGCCTTGTCGCGTTTCACGCACACTCTGTGGAACTGTGTTGCGTTAGCGGCTGAACATATTCCCGAAGGGGACGAACGGGATGGTTTCCTTGCTATGGTCCAGGATGGTAAGGATTCCATGTGTGAGTCCGGTCAGTCGGGTTTGGACTTAGCTGAATGCGTCAGTAGGTCCATGGCGGCGAGCACCGTGATACGCAGGTTTGCGTGGTTGCGGAAGTCGGGGTTTGCTCCTGATGTGCAGTCCCGGCTCCTCAACATGCCCTTTGACGGTGAACACCTTTTTGGCAGCAAGGCTGACGAGAGGCTTGAGAGGTTGCAGACCTCAAAAGCTGCATCGAAGTTGTTGGGCGCTGCAGTTCGCCAACCTCTGCCTTTTCGTCCTAGGGGACAGCAGTGGAGGGGTGGTTCCTTTCGCTATTACTCATCCTTCAGTAAAGCGAGAGGAGCTGGCAGTCAGAGGCCAACGCAGGGGTACCTGAGGTGGACGACAGGGTACCCGTGGTGCCAAGGCCGCTCGGGCAGTTGCCTCTTTGCCCTCAGGTAACGCCGCAGCCGCTCCCACTCAGTCGTGAGGCCATGTCCCATGGTTCGCCGGTTGGGGGAAGGCTGGCGCAGCATCTTGTAGAGTGGCAAGCCATTACTTCAGATGTGTGGGTTCTGGAGATCATAACCCATGGCTACTGTCTTCTCCAGCATGGGGTCTGGCATGGATTCACATGCTCATGAATATTCCCCGTCGTCAGGCTGGGAATCCTCGGTAAAGAAAAAACCAGTATCAGTTTCGTTTCTGATCTGTCTTTCGTAGTAATAACCAATCACTGGTCTCTGCGTCATACTGACCACAGCCAATGACTGCCCTCTACCTAAGCACCGCCTCCGGGCAGCCATCTTCACATTTTTACCGCACGTTCATGTGTTGGGATCCTCGTGCTATTGCTCTCGAGCGTTAGTGCTATTTTTTCGCGCTTTTTCAAAAAAACTTCGATTCTTTCGGTCAAAAGAGCCTCAAGCTCCACCGATCCTACATCCGATCAACGGGGACCCGTGTCGGATTCGTCTGTGCCCCTCAAGGGTGAAGATTTCGTCGAGCTACACTTCGGAGGACTCCAGAAGCTTCTCAGGCCCGGTCTCGGAGATGGCCCAGGAGAAGGGAAGCTCGACGCCCGGAAAGCTGTTCAGGGTCTGCCCTGGATGCCAGCTGCAGAACGTCTTTAAGGAGGACGAACACTCTTTCTGCCTTTACTGCCTTCATGAGGACAAAACGCACGTGGAGAAGGACTGTGCGTTTTGCGGCAACATGTCGGAACGGACCATGAAGGACCGTCATCAACGTCTCGCCAACTGGCTGGAGGGTAAGAGCCCGTCTGGCGAGAAGAAGAAGAAATCCGAGCGGTCTTCTAAGACCTTTGAGAGCGCCCCGGCGACGGGGGCCCAACATAAGGCCAAGCACCGCGAGTCCGCTGGCACCGGGAGCGCCGAACGGTCGGGCTCTACGGGCGCCAGGCAGGGCGCACCCTCCCCGGCACCATCAACCACGAGCCAACGCTCTGGGTCGGGTAAGAGGAAGGCCGAGCACCCGGCGAAGCTCCTGGAGAGGCCCCGGTCGAGCTCTAAGGCAGAGGAGGAGCGTGGCAGTGCCCCCTCCCTCAAGGATAAGGCGGTGAGCGCACCTAAGGTGGTGAAGGCCTTGATCCATCCGACCAAGCCCTCTATCGAAACGGTCGCGGCGGCCCTGGCTCAGCCTGTGGAGGCTGCACCAGTGGTGGCGACCTCAGGGCCCAGAATCTCCCTGCCTCCTCGGAGGGAGTCTTCTTTTGTGCCCATCGATAGGACCCCCGTGAAACCCTCCGTGGGGAAGAAGGGGGGGCAGGGCGTCGTCGTAGATTCGGCCTCAACCTCAGAAGAGGAGCTGATCGAGGTCTTAAGCCACGGCCTAGGCGTGGAACAAGGCCAGCCCGTCGGAATGGACCCCGACGCAGGTGACGACGACGACGACGACATCGTCGAGGATTCCGACGGGGCCCCTGCTCGCCCGTCGGATTCCCCTCTGCCAGCGCCGCAAGACAACTCGGCGGCCATTTTGTTGGCCATACAGTCCTTATGCTCCGAGATAAGGACGAGGCTACCGTTACCGACGGAGGAACCTCTCCCGTCGGGGGATCCAGAACCGGGACCTTCTGGTGTTCCCCCTACCAAGAAAAGAAGGATCCATCCACCACCTCCTTTGGTGGTGGATGGATTCAACCGTCGCGCCCCGTCCAGCCCTCCTCCCCGTCCACCCGAGGGGATGATACGGGGACGGACACGGCAGCGACGGGTACGGACGACGAGGCATACGACGAGGATATTCCGTCGTCGCCTCCCACCAGGGCTTCTCCGCCTGACGAGATCGGATCTTTCCACTCCATGATCTCCAGGGCTTCCGAGCTTTTCCAACTCTGCCCTGAGGAGAAGAAAAAGGAAGGCTTCCTTTATCAGCGGCGCGAGGCCAAGAGGAAGACGGTCCTCGCAGTGCCTCTGTTGGACGACATTTGGGATGAGGGCCTTTCCCTCCTCAAGAACCCTTCCACGACGCCAGCTAGAAGAGACCGGTACGAGAAAAAGTACCGGGTCCCTGACACGGCCCCCCCTATGCCTCCGGGCGCAGCCTACCCCGGATTCCGTCGTCTCCGCGGCAGCCAGGAAGAAAGCGGGGGGGGTGCGGCCTCCACATCGACTTCCCCGCCGGACCGCGAGGGAAAGAAATTGGATGCTATGGGACGTAGAGTCATCTCGTCGGCAGCGACGACGATTAAAGCGGCCAACGCCTTGGCTATCGTGGCCCGCTACGACAGGGAGCTCTGGTACAAGATAGCTCCCCTGCTGGATTTTCTGCCGGACGACAAGAGGGCGGAGGCCCTGGAGATCCTGCAGGAAGGTGAGGTGGCCTCGGACCACGCCATCACCGTGGCGACGGACATCGCCGACACTGGGTTCCGCCAGCTGGGCAACGGCGTTTGCCTTCGACGTCGTGGATGGCTCAAAGCTACGGACTTCCGGCAGGACGTCCAGACCAGAGTCCTGGACATGCCCTTCGACGGGAACAACCTGTTTGGCAAGACAGTGGACGATTCCCTTCAGGCCATCAAGACGGATACTGAGACGGCCCGGGCCCTTGGAGTCCTGCAGCAACGACGGACGCCCTTTCGGAGCGGCGGAGGCAAGGGCGCCTGAAAAGGTTCCGGCGGCGGTTTCGCTTCCTACCGTCAAGCGGCCCGCTCGTCGTCGCAAGAGGCCTACAGAGGACGAGGCAAGTCTAGCGGACCCCGCCGTCGTCGCCAAGGAGGTCAAGGCGGCAAGGCCGCGTCCAAGCAGGATTGAACCGGCCGTGGGATCGGGCCCCCACCGAAGCACCCCGGTGGGAGGCCGGCTGGCGGGCTTCGTCAGCGTGTGGGAGTCCATCTCCACCGACCGTTGGGTGCTGGACGCCCTGGCCCGGGGCCACGCGCTCGAGTTTCAAAGAAGGTGCCCGCGCGTCCCCCCCCGTGGCCAGGAAAGAACTTCACGTCCCTCAACTTCTCCTGGAGGTAAAGGCGATGCTCAGAAAGGGCGCCATCGAACTCGTCCCAAAGAGGCTTCGGGGCTCCGGAGTCTACTCGAGATACTTCCTCGTGAAGAAGAAGACGGGAGGATGGCGCCCCATCCTAGACCTGCGACGTCTGAACAAGTTCATCAAGGCGCAGAAGTTCCGGATGGTCACCCTCCAGCACGTCCTGGGTCAGCTGGAGGAAGGAGACTTCCTATCGTCGTTGGATTTGGAGGATGCCTACTTCCACATTCCCATCCTAAAGGGGCACCGAAAATTCCTCAGATTCGTGGTCCAAGGGTGTCACTACCAGTTCAAAGCCCTTCCCTTCGGACTACGGTCGGCACCCAGGGTATTCACCAAGTGCCTCGCACCGGTGGCGGCGCAGCTGCGCCGCGAGAGGATTCACGTCTACCCCTACCTGGACGACTGGCTCATCCGCGCCAAGACGAGGGAGCTCGCCGTGGTCCACACGGCAAGGACCGTCCAACTCCTCACGGACCTGGGATTCTCCGTGAACTACGCCAAATCCTACCTGGTGCCCGCGCAAGTCGCACTGTTTCTGGGAGCGAGGCTCGACACAGTGTCCCGTCTGGCCTCCCCGTCGGAGGAGAGGACCAGGACCATCTTGGGCAAGGTGTAACGGATGTTGGTGGCCGACGCGGCCAAAGTGAGGTCCATCAAGTCCCTCCTCGGGATGATGTCTTCCTGCATCTACCTCATTTCCATGTGCAGGCTCCGGATGCGCCCGTTGCAAGAATTCCTGGATGCGCGCTGGATCCAGACGACGGGCAGCTTCGAGGAAAGGATCAAGCTCGACGAGAGTTTCCGACGAGCGATACAGTGGTGGGGCACCCGCGCGCATCTGACGGCGGGCATGGACTTCCAGACCCCAGCCCACCAGGAGACTGTGACCACGGATGCCTCCCTGGAAGGGTGGGGAGCGCACACCGAAAATCTGCACGCAAGGGGACTCTGGCTCCCGACGGAGAAGTCCCTGCATATCAACGTCCTGGAGCTCCGTGCAGTGTTTTGGGCCCTCAGGTCCTTCCTTCCGTCCCTCAAGGGTAAGGTGGTGAGGATCTTCACCGACAACACCACCACCATGTTTTACATCAGGAAACAGGGCGGAACCAGGTCCCCAGCGCTGTCCAAGGAGGCGCAGGACCTGTGGCATTGGGCCGTCGCCCAAGGGATTTTTCTGGTGCCATTTCATCTGGCAGGGATAAAAAACACCATCGCCGACTCACTCAGCAGGGAGCTGCGCTCGTGCCACGAGTGGGAACTACGGCAGGATCTGGTGGATCGCCTCTTCCGACGGTGGGGCACACCCCAGATCGACCTGTTCGCGACGGCGACGAACACCAAGTGCCGGAGGTTCGCCAGCAGGTTTCCCCAGACGAGGAGCATGGGCGATGCTTTCTCGTTCCCCTGGGAGGGCCTGTTCCTCTACGCGTTCCCTCCCTTGCCTCTGCTAATCCGGCTCGTCAACCAGCTCAAGAGGTCACGGTGCAGGATGATCCTCGTCGCACCTGCGTGGCCGAGGCAGATATGGTTCCCGGACCTTCTGGACTTGTCAGCGTCCCCGCCGATCAAGCTGCCGGCGGACGCGGATCTACTCTCCAGGGTAGGAGGCGCCATCCTCCACCACGATCCGAAGTCGCTGAACTTGCAGGCCTGGCTCCTGCAGCGCTAGAGTTTGGAGGATACGACATACCGGCCGATTGCAGAGAGGTTCTTGCAAAGGCCAGGGCGTCCTCGACTCTTAAATGCTACGGACACAAATGGAAGAGGTTCTCTGTCTGGTGCCAGGCACAGAAGATTAACCCTCTACGGATTACGGCTCCCCAAGTACTGCCGTACCTGCTGACGCTGGCCAAGGCTGGTCTGGCACACGCGTCCATCAAGATTCATCTTGCTGCGATCTCCCGATACACCAGAACCACGGGGCGGACGTCCTTGTGGTCTCATCGTCTGGTGAAAGAGTTCATGAAGGGACTGTTCAGATCGTTCCCGCCGGTGAAGGCTCCGGCCCCGGCGTGGGAGCTCAACGTGGTGCTGACCAAGCTCATGGGACCTCCGTTCGAGCCTCTGCACTTGGCTCCGTTGAAGTTTCTATCGTGGAAAACAGCTTTTCTTGTGGCCATCACCTCCGCACGACGAGTGGGAGAGATCCAGGCCCTTTCCTGCAAGGCCCCGTACTTGACTTTCCACGACACGAGGGTAGTGCTCAGGACGCACCCCTCCTTCATGCCCAAGGTACCGTCGGACTTCCATCTCAACGAACCCTTGGTGTTGCCTGTGTTCTTCCCGTCGCCTTCGTCGCCGGCTGAGAGGACTTTGCACTCGCTGGATGTAGCTAGAGCGCTGAAGTTCTACGTGGACCGCACGAAGGGTTTTCGGAAGACGTCACAACTCTTTGTGAACTTTGGACCGGTCAATCAGGGGAAGGCTCTCTCTAAGGCTTCCATCTCCAGATGGCTCTCCGGCTGTATCATGTACTGTCACCGGTTGGCAAACCGACCGCTGCCTGGCCGTCCGAGAGCCCATTCCACCAGAGCGATCGCAGCTACCACGGCGTTCCTATCTGGTGTGCCCCTGCTGGACATATGCAGGGCTGCTACGTGGAGGTCGACGCACACCTTCACGAAATTCTACTGCGTCGACCGGGATTCCAGGGAGGAGTCCAGGGTCGGCCAAGCAGTGCTGCGCAACCTGTTCGCCTGAGGTGAGCCTGGTGAGGAGGTAAGATGCTTAATGTTGAGTTGATGTGATGCTTAATGTTGAGCCTTTGCCACCTCCCGTGGTTGTGCATGTGTACTGCTATGTATTCTTTATTCATGAGCATGTGAATCCATGCCAGACCCCATGCTGGAGAAGGAACAAGTTACTTACCTGTAACTGTTGTTTTCCAGCATGGGTCTGGCATGGATTCACATGCGAACCCTCCCGCCTACCCCTCTGCGGCTCTTCACTTGGTCATACTGCCACTTCACGTGCTTCCAAATCTGAAGATGGCTGCCGGAGGCGGTGCTTAGGTAGAGGGCAGTCATTGGCTGTGGTCAGTATGACGCAGAGACCAGTGATTGGTTATTACTACGAAAGACAGATCAGAAACGAAACTGATACTGGTTTTTTCTTTACCGAGGATTCCCAGCCTGACGACGGGGAATATTCATGAGCATGTGAATCCATGCCAGACCCATGCTGGAGAACAACAGTTACTTGTTCCTTCCCTTTCGGCATAGGCCTCGCGACAATCCACCGGGGAACCTCTCTTTGCAGAGTCCGGATCCGCTCCTTGCGCAGGAAATTCAAGCCCTGCTGGAGAAAGGCGCCATAGAACTAGTGCCTGTAGCGGAGAGGAACAAGGGATGGTATTCCCCTTATTTTTTGGTTTCGAAGAAAGACGGGGGATTGAGACCCATCATGGACTTGCGCGGTTTGAACAAACTCCTCAGGAAGGACAAGTTCAAGATGGTTACTCTCTCTCAAGTCCTCCAGGCCCTTCAGCTTCAGGACTGGTTGGTGTCACTCGACCTCAAGGATGCTTACTTCCATGTGCCGATCCATCCCAAGCACAAGAAGTACCTGAGGTTCGCGGTTGGCGACTCGCACTTTCAGTTTCGGGTCCTGCCGTTCGGATTGACCTCCGCCCCGAGGGTTTTCACCAAGCTCATGGTGGTGGTGGCAGCGCATCTCAGGCAAGGGGGGATTCACGTCTACCCCTACCTGGACGATTGGTTGATCAGGGGGAGCTCTCCCGAGCAAGTCCTGGATCATCTATCGGTCACCTGTCGCTCCCTTCACAGGCTGGGCTTCTCCCTCAATTTAAAGAAGTCCCATTTGATGCCAACACAGCGGCTCCAGTACATCGGAGCAGTGCTCGACACTTCCCTGGGGCTGTGTTTTCCTCCCCAGGTGAGGGCTCTTCACATTCAGCAGATGGTGTACAAGTTTCAGCATGCCCAGACGCTCCCAGCGTTCGAGTTCTTGAGGTTGCTCGGCCTCATGGCATCCTGCATTCTTCTGGTGCCAGAGGCTCGCCTGCGGATGAGATCTTTGCAGTGGGCACTCAAGACGCAATGGTCGCAGTCCTCCGGCAGGATGTCGGACTCGATTCAGGTGCCGTCCTCGGTCGCCCGGGACCTTCTGTGGTGGGCCGTCGAAGGCAACTTGATGAGGGGGGCTCCATTTTGGCTTCCCTGGCCGGAGGTGACGATCGTGACGGATGCATCCCTCACGGGATGGGGAGCTCATGCCAACGGGCTGACAGTCAGCGGTCGTTGGTCTCCGTCGGAGTCCAGACTCCATATCAATCTGTTGGAGCTGAGGGCCGTCAGGCTAGCCCTGAAGGCTTTTCTGCCGTCTGTGCGAGGGAAGAATGTCCTGATCCTGACGGACAACACAGTGGCCATGCACTACCTCAACAAAAAGGGGGGGGGGGCAGGGTCACTTCCTCTGTGCAGGGAGGCGATGCAGCTCGAGTTCTGGGCCATCCAGCAGGAAGTTCCGATCTCTGCAGTTCATCTGGCCGGAGCCGAAAACGTGACGGCGGACGCTCTGAGCAGGCAGAGCGCGATCTCTCACGAGTGGGAGTTGGCTCAGGAGATTCTCCTGGAGATCTTCGCCCTTTGGGGGACCCCTCAAGTGGATCTCTTCGCCTCCAGGGTCAACCGGAAGTGCGAAAGGTTTTGCTCGTGGGAATTTCCTCCAAAAGGAGCCTTAGGAGACGCGTTCGTGGTGGAGTGGTCCTTCCCGCTGCTGTACGCGTTTCCTCCAGTCCCCGTCATCCCGCAAGTGCTGCGGAGGTTACGGAAGTTCGGTTCCCGGATGATCCTCATTGCCCCGGCGTGGGCTCGGAGGACATGGTACCCGGACCTTCTCGACTTATCCATCTGCCCTCCACGTCGTCTTCCCTACCGAGACGATCTGCTCTCACGGGAGGGGGGTCAGGTTCTCCATCCAGAGGCCAGATCCCTCAACCTTCACGCTTGGCTTCTGAAAGGTTGAGGTATAAGGATTGGGACCTCCCTGAGGATGTGATGGAGGTGTTGCTTTCGGCCCGAAGGCCAGCAACAAAGTCTCTGTACCGTTGGCGTAAGTTCTGCGACTGGTGCAGAGTTCAGAATGTCGATCCTTTTGCATGTGACATCCCCATGGTTCTGTCTTTTTTACTTTCTTTGGCCCACAGGGGCTTGCAAGTGGGTACCGTTAACCGTTAAGGGTTACCTGGCGGCGCTGTCCATCTTTAAGCGCTCGTCTGAAGAGTGTTCTTACTTTAAAATCCCTTTGATTTCATAGTTCCTGAAAGGGCTCACTAATGTGTTCCCTCCGTCACCTTTCCTGGTGCCCGGTTGGGATTTAAACCTTGTTCTTAAGTTTCTTATGGGTGCTCCGTTTGAGCCTTTACATTCTTGCCCTTTGAGGCTGTTAACTCTGAAAACTGTGTTTTTAGTTGCGGTTACTTCCGCTCGCAGAGTGAGTGAGTTACAGGCACTTTCAGTTAAGCCTCCCTTCACTGTATTTCACAAGGACAGGGTTGTCCTTAGAGTTCGTCCTTCTTTTCTTCCGAAGGTAGTGACGGAATTTCATTTGGCCCAGAAGGTTGTTCTTCCGGCATTCTATCCTCCTCTGCATTCTGGTAAGGAAGAGGAGAGGCTCCATAGGCTTGATCCTAGGAGAGCTTTAAGCTTTTATGTTTCACGCATGTCCCGGGTCAGAGTGGATGATCAACTCTTTATTGGTTACGCTGGAAAGCGTTTGGGGCAAGCTGTGACGAAGCAGACTTTGTCTCGCTGGATTATTTTGGCCATCTCGGAGTGCTACCGCTTGGCGGGTAAGGACCCACCGGCTGGCTTGCGGGCCCATTCTACCAGGGGTATGGCTGCGTCTACTGCCCTGCAGAGGGGTGTTCCTATTCGCTACATCTGTGATGCAGCCACCTGGGCTTCAGTACATACATTTGTACGTCACTATTCCCTTGATTCCATCCGAGCACAGGATCTGGCCTTTGGCAAGGCGGTCCTTTGCTCTATTTGATTGGCTATTCTATATTTTGATTCTAAATTCTTTCCCTCCTCCTTGCTTTGGTACTGCTTTGGGAGTCTGTCATAGATATGGAATACGTCGGAGGACCCAATCCCCTCGAAGAACAAGTTACTTTCTTACCTGGTAACGTTCTTTCGATGGGATGGTCCGACGACGTATTCCATATCGCTCCCGCCCTGCCTTCCCCGCTGCAGAATTTCTTTTGCGATTGCAGCTTCCTTTCCGCAAGGCTTTGTGTCTGACTGGCAGTTGACTTATGTCACACGTTCTGGGGGAAAAAACTACAACTGAGGCTATGGGCGTCGTGCGTCCTACTTATCACATCGGATGACGTCGGAGGAGGTCCTCGACGACGGCGCATCGACGTCGGACGCAGACGCCGAAAAGTTTCCGAAGCAGCACAGCTGTGGTGATTACATGTCATAGATATGGAATACGTAGTCGGACCATCCCATCGAAAGAACGTTACCAGGTAAGAAAGTAACTTGTTCCTCTGAAATGACCTATTTAGAAACGCTGCTCAGAGTCGTCTTTCTAAATCGAACTGTCAGCCCCTGTGACGCCCACAAGTGCGCACAGGGGCTGACTGGCACGACTGAGCTTGGAGAGGAAAGTTGCTGGGGCTTAGGCAAGTGTTGGTGTGTGCATTTGTGCATCTGTGAGAGAGAAACTACAACACAAAACAAACATGTATAGACAATACAACACAACTCGCATACTATTACCCTATTCACTCACATCTTCACAAATCACGCATTCACCCCAATTCATCCAACTGTTGCAATGATAGATTAGCCTCAATTATACAGTTAATTGAATACACCCTTTATCTCCAAATATTCATCATCTCGTTTCTGCTTTTGTAGCAGGAGTTTCTCATAACTGGACATTGTCTGCAAATCAGACAAACCTCCCTCTACCTTTTGGCTTTTTTTCTTGTTTCCAACCCTAAAGATTCTCTTAGGGGCCATCACCAGCGCCTTATTTGTCCAGCTTCCATAGTCTTGAGCTACATTACATCTCCCGGTATCTGAGAGCAGGATTACAGGATAAGGTGATCTAGGAAACCCTATTCCCAAAATTGTGTCCAGCCTCTCCAGAACGTACCCCGGCCCCCCAAAAATCGGTCGCTTTTGGGCAGTCCCGTAACATGTGTGACAGGATACCTACCCTATGGCCACATCCCCAGCAAGATTCCTCATTTGTCATACCTAAATCAAGCATCTGTACTGGAGTCCAATATAGACTACACAAAATCCTCTAACAAACGGTTCGCAGATTCAAATCCATCTTTGATCTTGTACCCACTCATAATAAAATATCCAATTCTTTTACGGTTATGTCCTTGCCCAGCACTTTCATTCATGCTTGCCGTAATTTTTCCCAAGAGGCAATACATGAGACCTCAATAGGCATCATTCTGAGGAATGTTGAAACCATATGTGGTGGCGAGTTAAATATATTACAGGCCACCGGTTTATCTTGCATTGGTCCATTTAGCATCATCTGTCTCTGCGTAAGAAGAGACTCCAACTCTGTAAAACGCCTTTGTTCCCTCTTCCCTAAACCAAAGTCGCTTCTTAGAGAGTCAAAAGGAACGATCCGCCTATCGTTCCAAACGTGTGTCACTCTTAAAACTCATCAACCAGCTCCACCAGCACAAGGTCTTATTCTCAATTTGTAGTCTTGGGTTGTACCACGAGTATGTTCCATAATGAATCCATACATTTTAGCCACAACTGGCCATCCATGAAATAATTGTCTCTAATTGCCTCAGTTTTGTGGCTACGATGGGTATTTTTCACCATAGAGTATACATCTCGCAAGGAATACAGTGAACATTTTAGTTTTTTCTATAGACATCCTTGATGGCATGCAATTATCCCACTCAGTGAAATAAAGTAATAACGTTTTCAATATAAATCCCTTGTGATAATGTTGCAGATTGGGATACCCAAAACCCCCTCTTGCAGAATCCCAGGCCTCTTGCCCTCTCCCCATTGGAAATTCTGAAAGACTTTGTCAATACGTCTAAGGACCTTCTTTGGAAATTTAATGGGGAGCAATTGAATAATATAGAGAAGTTTGAGCAAAAGCACCATCTTAATTGCGTTGATTTTGGCCCAAATATTAAGTGTTAAGCGAGTACATTTTTGCACATCTCGTTGAACCTCTATCAATTTGACTATATTAAAACCCACTATCCTCTTCAGATCCCACACAAGGTAAACTCCCAAGTCTCGCACTTGTTAGTCCATTGACAGTTCCAAGCATCCAAGTCACTGCGTGGAGGAAAGATCACCGACTTCCCCCAGTTAATTTTGTGGCCTGATATGTCATCTGCATAGCACAGAACTTTGATTTCACTATCTCCCACCCTTGGACCTCAAATTCAATGTTCCTGTTTGTCACAAGGGGTTCTAGTGCCAGGTTAAAGAGGAAAGGGGACAGTGGACATCCCTTCCTAGTGCCTCTAGATAAAGGGAAAGGAGATGAAAGTTCCCCATTCACCCATTCTCTGACACCAATTATTTGTGTAAGGCTTTAACTGCTCTCAAAAATGTATTTCCAAACCCCATCTTGATCAATGTAGAGTCTAGGAATTTCCATATTAACACAATCTAATGCTTTCTCTGCATCCATAAAGATCAATAGACATTTTTCCCACCTCATTCTTTGGGAGTCCCAAAATGTCTATGATGGTTCTGATGTGGTCATAAGTCTCTCCCGCATGAACCCGACCTGGGAGTGATCAATCAAATCACCAATCTATTTGTCCAGCTGATTACAGTACCCTAGTAAATATTTTAGCATCCATATTAAGTTCTGATTGGCTAGCTTTTAGTGCACAAGTGATTTTGTTTGGGTAGCACCCAGCCTTGTGCTTGTGTGTATCAGGGATTCGTTCCACAGAACCTACCTGCAATCATGCGCGAGTACTGGATAGGTTTTGTTGAGGATTTCTTGCTAGAAGCCTTTGTTATTGACTCCAAGAGGATCAGAGCTTCAGCTTGTTTAGGCTATTCCCATTTCAGACTCTTCCTCTTGGTACAGGGCAGGGGCTGGATCCTCCTTTGTAGCCCTATCCGCACCTCAATAAGCTCCTGGACCTTTTGAAGCTGGTGCTGTTGCTGCCTGCACTGTTGCTGCTCTGATGGGCCTACTCCTTCATGGGAAATCCTGATTTAGGCTGGTGCAGCTGGCCTTCCTCAAGGATCCTTACTGCATTTTATTCTGGGGTGCTTTGTCCTCACTGGAGCATCATTGCCCTCTAGTCATAAGTTGTGGCAGATGCTGCACTTGATCGGTCCTTCCCCAGCAGGTAAATAACTAATTCAGTGCCTCAGAGTCAATGTTCAGGTGAGTACCTGTTTGAGGGATGGGAACCCCAAAGTTCCCTGCACTAGCATTGCTGGAAACTCTGGTATAGTGTGTTCCTGAGGAACTAACTGAGGAACAATGGGGGTTGGGTCCTCTATTGAGACCTTTTTAGATGAAGCTGCATCAAGGAAAAGGTTGGGTGGATTAACAAAGGAGGGGAAATTGGAAAAACATAGGTTCTCACGCCAGAGGGGCAGGATGTTACTTTTGGACTCCTATATATTTCTTTGAATTTAACTTGTCTGGAATGCAGGGGTCTTTCTCATTAATTTATTTGCTCCATATGTCCTCATGGGCCACAAGTCCAGCGGGTGGATCCACAACTGGGCAGTCGTTGAATGCACTATCCTGGCATTGGGAGCCAAAGGTGACAGTCTTTGTGGGCCACTTTCACCTCAGAACAGTTAGCTTAGCTTGAATAGGCGAAACTCGCATTTTATGTAAACTGGGACTGAACCCCTTGCAAGCTGCTTGTCTGAATTTATTTAAACTACGAACTACTTTAAAGTGTTGCTCCCACAAACACACTCCTGTCTCCATTGAAAGGCTTGATTTAGCTCATAATGCTTTTGTGCATGTAAAGGTTGGTCTTGCCTGCTAAAAAGATAGAGAAATAAGATTAGACACGTATGCACCCCTGGTCAGTATTGACAGTCAGTAAAATTGGTGGGGTTTAGATCAGCCCGAATTCACCCTGTAAAGCATACCCCAAAGAGAAGCTGAAACACTGAGCAGATCCTATGTGAGAAGCAGCGTTGGCAGGAAGAATTGAACCACAGACGTGGAAAAGTCTCCCAACTGGCTTAAAGAAAATGCAGCATCAGCAGCCATTCTAAAACATTTACCAAAGCAGAGTGAATCTTCTTACTGGTCCCATAAGTATCACTTCACCAATTTCTTTCCCAAATTCTTCATTTATGCTTGCTTATGTATTTTGAGGGCCAATTAAGCCTATTTGCCCATATTCATGTTTTTCTTTTCCTGGCCTTGGCTAGCCAGCAGGGGCCATGGTTTATTGTCGTTAGGATAGCTTCTAATAATTTTCTGTGTGGTTAAGCACTGTGGTGTGGTACGTCTAGGCAAAGCACTTTAAAAATACCTCTGCTGCTCCATGCAGTTCTCAGGCCAAGACAAATGGACCCAGATGTGCACTAGAGGATAGAAGAGAGCAATCCAGCTGGTGAATTGTAACGATTTTACCTTTTTAATCCATGGCTTTATACACATTTTGTGTAATTGCTCTTCGAAGCAATAGGCTTTTAGTTGTTAACCCTTGCTATTTAAGATGGGCTTAAACTTGTTAGTAGAACTTCTGTCTACTGGCTCACCAATCCTGATGGCAGCACTACTGTGATTATGAGGGTAATTAATGTGCGCCGAAAACGGGGGCGCAAGCGTGCGAAACCCGTGCATGCGCCCGTTTGGCGATTCATGGAAGGCGCTGCGCGTGGCTTACCTGGGACCTGTGCCAAATCCGCGTGTGGCACATGTCATTGCGACATCCCGAAGAATGTGCGCGCGACGCCCAGTGAAGGCGCACACCATCCAGCGCGCACACACCTAAAAAGGAGGTGGATCACGCGGAATGGGGAACAACATGTGAAAATGTGGGCATTATGGGGGGTGGGTGAAAAACCGCTGCGAAAAATCCTCGCAAAGCCCACACGTGTTGAGAACACGACTCATGGAATCAAACAGGGAAAACCTGCGTGCCACAAAAGACGCGCTAAGACGGAAACACGTATGCCAGGCGAAAGCTGGCATAAGCGCCCCCGCGCAGCATAAGTGTTCGCAAACAAACCAGCTCATACTGCTACGATGTCGGGTTTCTTTTTCCCTTGTTTCTTTACCTAGATCTGGTTCTCGGGTTTCATGCTGTGCTTCTTTTATGCTGCTTCTTTCATTGCTTCTTGTTTTCTGTGTTATGTGATCCTTAACTATCTCTCAGGGAGACATTCCCAATCCAGCATGGAGGGAGGGAAGGAAGGAGGGAATGAAGCAGGGAAATGATTGACTATCAAGATACTGCAAGATGATTGGAAGACGAGGTGACATGGTGGCAATTACAGGATTCTAAACTGCCTTTCATTGTCCAACCTTCATCATGAAGGACCTGTGTTTACTGTTATGAGTTATGGCCTATGTTATTCTGATATGATGGTGATCAGGAGATGCTCAAGAAACGGGATTGAAGTCAGATCTTCATGGGACAAGTTATGCAGATTGGTGGGAGCGCAGCGCTCTGGTTTCACTAAAGAAGAGACAGTCCTTTATTTCCAATAAGACTCCAGTCAGTCAAGGAACTGTTCATTTTTTTAACCTTTAAAATATAAATTTAGTTTAGGTAAAACGGCGCTGCTTTTAAGTTCAAAATTTTACTGAAACTGTATATTTTTGTTTAAAAACTAAATGTAACCTTAGAGTTCAGAACATTTATGATTATAAAGAACTAACTTGGGTTACGCGTGAAACTATTAGCGAAGTACTTGTTCGCGCATGCCCAGTAGAGAGCGTCTCAGTAAGCATGTGCGTAGCGATAGTGACTGCAATCATCCTATGCAGCTGCGCATGTAATTGTCTTAGAGGATCAGTATCCTCGTGAATATTAGGAGTGCATTGAGTTATACTCGTTGCGTGCATGTTCAATTGAAAAGTGTTTCTCCTGCGTGCCGTCGAGTAAGTTCTAGTACTCGCCGCACGCATGCGTGTTGGACTAGTACATAGCGTGCAGTTGAGTGGGTTTATTGCTCGACGCGCGCATGTATTTTTGGAGTAGTGTACTCGTTTAGTGATGTCGAGTGAATTCGCCATACACTTGTGAAATAAAATAGTTTCTTATGCATGCGCAATCATCCAAAGCAATTTGTGTGAAGACAAGAAGTTAAGTAAACATTTCAATCTTTGAATCTACAGAAGAAACTTGTGCTCTAATATAAGAAAAAGTCATTAATATATTTTTCAAGCTTTACAGAAAACAGAACAATTTGATCTCTAGTTCACTAGGAAAATGAACTCATTGAAGTAATAGAACAATTAACTAATTCATAATTTCCTATTTAAAGAAAACAATTTCTTTTCAGGATGAAATAAATGTTTTACATTCATCAGTCAAAGATATTCAACAAAGGTTCTCTCCAGTAACTTCATGAACAATTTACACTGGATTTATGAATCTAAAGTGAACTCAAGTTAAATTGAATCAAAGAAGTTTCCAATGGACTTCCGCACATCAACTTTTGAAGAAACTTCTACTCGGGTCTGCAGCTCTTCTAGTTTTCAGGGGGAACTTAAAGTGGGAAACCGAATTAAGTGACGAAGGTAATAACATTATTTGTTTTTATCCTTTGCAGGTACTCAACTACTAGAAGTGTAACCTGTGTTCTCCACGCCCCCTTTCCCTTGGGGTTGTTAAGACTTCTGCTGTTTTATTCAGTAGTTGACTGCACAGCTGTGGGGGACTGTGGGGGCTCAGCAGCTTCTGCGGACCAATGTGCAGGACCAGTCATACGATTAATGTACCGTTCCTCGCAGCAGTGGTCGTAGGACACTGCAGGAGGATGGCCAGGCCCCACATTTTTGTTTACCCTGGACCAGCTTTATTTTATGATGCCTGATGACCAGGTCTATGGCAGGTACAGGTTTCCACCTCATATCATCCTAGACCTGGTTGTTGAGTGGGAGGATGACCTCACATCACCCACCCTGTGCTCCCAAGCACTGAGCCTGTTGGAAAAGGTGCTCAATGTACTGCATTTTTTGCCCACTGGGTCATTTCAGCGGACAACTGCCATAGTTGGGGGCGTCTCACGGCCCACGCAGTCACGCTGCCTACACCAGGTGTTGGCAATCATGACTGCACGCCCCTCAGTCCGCAGGCACATATACATGCCCAGAACACCTGCAGAAAGGCAGACCGTGGTCCAGGACTTTTACAAGGTGGCACATTTCCCCAAAGTGCTTGGTGCCATTGATTGCACCCATGTGGCTTTACGTCCACCTAGGGCCACTGAGCACATCTATCGCAAGCACTGGAATTCCCTCAACGTGCAGGTGGTATGTAATGCCAAGGGAATAATCACCTCTGTTTACGCAAACTATCCAGGGGCCACCCATGATAGTTTCATATTCAGAATGTCACCCCTAAACCAGGACCTGGAAGCTGGGAGGCACGGCGACACAGGGCTCATTGGTGAGTACAAATGCCTGTGCACATGCATGTCACAGAGAAATGGCAAAACCCAACTAATCACAACCATTCTCACCTCCCCAGGGGACAGTGCCTACCCTCCGAGCACCTACATGATGATGTTAATACGGAACCTCACCACACCACCCGAGGTAAGATACAACGCAGCCCATATTGCAACCCG
Organism: Ambystoma mexicanum; assembly: GCF_040938575.1. NCBI lineage: Eukaryota > Metazoa > Chordata > Amphibia > Caudata > Ambystomatidae > Ambystoma > Ambystoma mexicanum. The sequence continues at coordinate 329,552,383 of NC_090941.1, read as the reverse complement.
CGGCATAGTGGACGCACATTGGGAGTGCTCAAGTCACTGTTCCACTCCCTTGAGTATGGTGGCCAGCTGCTATATGCGCCCCCAGTAGTGTGCAGGAACATTGTGGCAGCATGTGTCCTGCACAACGTTTCAATCCGGCGGGGCGTACCGGTGGACATGGTGGTGCCCCCACTTCCCCAACCACACGCACGGCCGCTGCGCATGGGAGGGGAAAGGGCACGTGGCGAGGTAGCCCGTACCCAGCTCGTGGCTACATTTTTCACCTAAAATCCCACCCCTGCTGAGTGCACACAGGCCTGGCACATACCAGGTGACAATCGATAATGAGAAAGGGACAGTCAATTGTCACAACCTTACTACCCTGATAGTGTCCCTGGAAGTGCTACATTGTAGCTACTTAAAGAAACCCAGTGCTGTGTGACCAAAAGCCACACCGTCATGCTGCATAATGGACTACCCCCTTGCAAAACAGCACACCCTAATACTGGTATGTCACCTAACCCCTCCCAAACCCCATAACACCCGCCCGACACTACATGGCATGCAATGTGAAAGCAACCAAATAAATGCACAACACATGACCCAACTGTCACAAAGTGCACCGTCACAAATGGAAACGGGCCACAGACCATTCCCTCTCACATATGAAAATGAAACTGCACACATGAACATATACTTTCCAGCATGACTAATCATGAATACAGCACCCAACAGTGGCAACGTCAGACAGTGACCAATCACAATAGCCCAAGTGTCACAATCTGACAAAACCACCACATTGAACCCGCCCATCTTCAGTGTGTTACTGGTAGGTAAATGTGGCAGGGTCCTGCATACTAGTGTAAACGGAAGATAGATGGCGCCTTTCAACAGTTATCAACATTAAACATTAACTGTTCGTTATCATTCAATTAAGTACCGCCATGATGATAGCATTGAGGAATCCGACGCGAGTGAAAGTAACGGAAAGAGCTCCGGGTCGTGGTCTCACTGAGTTACCGAGGGGCAAGCGACTCGAAATAAATTCCGAGATTAACTACACGCTTCCTAGTATTTCGAACAGTACAGAATACCTTTAGGTCAGAGTAAAGAAGACAGAAGACCCACTAAGTAGGGTTCTCAATGTGACGGTGCCACACCCTACCGCCAGTGGATCAACCTAACTGATGCCTTGAGTAAAGATCACAGGTCGAGTATCCCTACATATTTGAGGGAAACAGACCGAAGAGAAGACATCTAGCGCTTTATGCAAGTCTACCTCTCTCGAACTCCACAGATTAAACCAGTTACAACGGTTTTAAACTAAGAAGATAATAGAGAGCACACTGTTTGTAATAAGCTGGAGGATTGCTTCAGCACTATGCAATCAGAGTATATTTTGTGATTACGGTTTTTAAGATTAACAAGTGACATTTCTCCTGATGAAAGTTCTGCTGACTATCAAAGAGAACTGAAGCATGTGTAGAGCATTAGACAATGGTTCATGATATAACTGTTGAGACTATATCTGTCAAGTTTCTGACAATTTTGTTTGTTGTCAAATTTGACGTTTTCAAACCCTACTGAATACCGATCTTGTGTAGATCGGAGCCTAGTCCAATAGACGAAGTATGTCACAGTTCAAGTAAAATATTTTTCATAGTGTTTTAAAAGTAATGTTGATAAATGATTTGTTTTATATCCCAATAAAATCTTAATTGAATGATAAAGAACAGTTAATGTTTAATGTTGATAACTGTTGAAAGGAGCTATCCATCTTCTGTTTACACTAGTTCTTACTACCCAATATAAGATAGAGCAACCACGTGTGTGGTACCTATGGGATTCCCTCCTATATTAAGGGTACTGCATACAGCATGAACTGCATCTGCAATGGAGACGGGCAAGGTAACATATGAAGAAGCAACATGTAAATATGCATAATGAGCAATATTAAATACAATATACATATCAACCATGCAGTGGAGAAACCATTGGGGATCCCCACTAGGGGTGTGTACACAGTTTGGACTACAGACTGGCCACACAACTAATGGAAGCCCAATGCCTCTGTGTAAGTTACTGTCACACGGTGCCCTCCCTGCAAGCCCATGTAAAGGGGAAGCAGCAGTGGCATATGTGTCTGGACCCCAAGGCTCAAACACAAGACAAGCCTGTATGGGCCCAGCTGGAACACGCAATGGATGCCTTTGGATGCCCCACACTGTTACGTGAAGGCACAATAGAGAGAAAAAAATGGCCATGGTTGACCAGGGTGGGTGGGGGGGCTCTGGGAGGGGAGGTGGATGAACCTCAACACCCACATGCGTGGATGTTGAGGAAAAAAAAATCCCTCCATGGGCTCATGGCCTGCAAGGCGAGCCGATAGTGGGAGAACTGCCGTCGCTGTCATCACCCTCTGGTGCAATATGAGAAGGTGTGCGTGGTACGGGAGGCAGACCACGCAAAACCCTGGCATGCTCCTCCATGGCAACAAGCATGCAGGTTTGAAAGGTTTGGTTCTGCAGGATGATGGTCCGGAGGTCCCCTTGCAGCACCTCACGTGTAGCAGAGAGTTCTGCCTGCAAGGCCTCACTTGATGCACGGATCTCCTCACGGGTTGCCTGGAGCTCAGCAGAGATGTCAGCTGCTCCAGCTGCTGTTCTGACCTTCTCCTGCGGGCCATCTCAAGTGCACACAGAGTAGCTCTGAGGGAGCTGTTATCTTCCATCAGGACATCCCTGTGGGCCTGTGCCTCTGCAGATATGGCTGTGCGCAGAGCCCCAGTTCAGCCCGTCGGTCCCTGTTGGCGGGCCAACATGTCCCGTCTGTGTGAGCAGCACGTGTACCGCGTTGCCTGCTGCTGGAGCTCCACCTGCCTTTCGGAGGGGAGAATGGAAATGGCCACCCCTTCCACAGCCTGAGCCATCATCTCACATGATGCGCCCTGTTGCTGTGCAATGGCATAAATGGATTTCTCCCACACAGTATTGCCCGGTGGTGCACGGCCACTGCATTGCCAGACACGACACCTGTCGGGCCCAAGGAGACATGCACCTTGCTGTGCTGTCGCTGCCTGTGGCTGCAGCACTGCATTCCTCCTTTGATCTGCTGCCCCAGGAGAAAATGGTGTGGAGTGTGAACCTGCAACCGTAACCGCCACAGGTGGACATTCCAACACTGAATGGGCCATTGAGGGGTCTACCCCCAGTGCAGGTGCGTTGGACAGAACAGCATCCCTGCCAGAAACACTCACCTGCGACGGGACATGTGTCAATGTCTGATTCAGCACCTGAGCCATAGAGATCCTCAAAGGTGTACTCAGACACCCGTGGACAGGATGGTCTGTAGGAGTAATGGATTCTTGTGCGGCACAACCCCACGTCCTCCACTGGTGCTTGGTTGGGGCTCCGAGTACTCCTGCCCCTGCGCCATCTCCTCCTCCTCAGCTTCCAGTGCCTCATAACTGCACAAAATGAAAGAGGTCATGAACACATACGTGAACCGCATAGCCCACACACATAGGCATCACAATGTTGACATCCAATACATTAATCAGACATGTCACACATGACACAAACTCAGCCATGCATGCAGTGGCAATGAAGTGGAAGAGGACCCTGGAATCAGACACTGATTAGTCTAAAATGGAAAAGCAACACGTGCTGCATGGTTCATAGCACCTGCGTCACACATGCCTGAGTGGCATGGACCATCCACAAACATGACAGATGCCAGCACATCGATGGCACGTAGCATAGCCATGGCAGAACTGACTACTATCCCCCATCCATGTAAACTGCATTTCATCAAACAGAACATGCAAAAGAGTGTGACAAAACATGTGTCACATTCTGCAACAACGCCAGTGTGTTGAAATACAGTGATGGGAGGCACATGGATACATCAATGGTAGGTCACTTTGACATGCCACAAGTCAATTGGCATGTTGAAGGTTGAAACAAGGCTCTGAAGTGAGCGGGTCTAGTACATGTCTAGGTCCTCAGCAGTCAATAAAGAGATAAAAACCGTAATTACAATGTCGTGTCTTGATGGCAGTTTAAGGGCAAGTGCAGTCATCGTGTGCAGTGTGTTTGCAGTGGTTAGTAGGGATACAGTGAAACCCAAGGCCGGCAGTGGCTTGGAGGCACTACATGGTTCACATGTGGCAGTTATGACTACATAGCCTGCTGGCACTCGATCACAACACATCACCCAAGCAACATACACATGGTCTGGACACACGCATGGATACTCACCGGACATTGTCTCAAGATCTGGGAGGTCTCCCACGCCTTGGATCTGATCCTCTGCGAGGAACTCTCCAGCGATTGCCTCATGTTCTGTGAGTTCATCCTCCTCTGGTGGTGACCCACTGCCAGTCAGCAGAGTAGAGGTGTAATTAGAAGCCAGTTTATTTTTAGCTCAGCGTTTGAGGTCATTCCAACGCTTCGAGCAATCAGCCGTGTGCTTCACAAATCCCAAGGAACTAATGTGGTACGCGATGCACTGCCAGTGGGCCCTACGCTGAGCAGGAGTAGTTTTGACCCTGCCATCACCAGCATGTGGCGGCCGTGTTCCGACACGTAGCCCACAAGTGCGTCCAGTTCCACATTATTGAAAATCTGCTTCCTTGACATGCCGGAGGGTCCAGCCGTGTCTGGGATCCCAGCCTGTTCCACAAGAGCACGGGTCTTCCTCTTGAGAGGTGGTGCGGACCCAGATTGGCTTACGCCACTCCAGTCTGTAGGGGCTGAAGTGCAGGTGTACTGGCCACTGGAGGCAGGGAATGGCATAATGTCCAAAGATCTCACTGCAGGCAGTGGCTGCTGGGTGCTGTTGCCAGGACCAAGCACCACAGCTGCCTCAGTGTAAGGAGCCGGGACCAACATTGTCCCCCTCATGGGTCGTGGGACCCATGAGGGTGCACCTCTGGCCTCTGGTTATGGCCGGATTTTGCTGCTGGGCTGTAAATAATTCAGGTGGCTGTTTGTGGCCATGTGAGGTGCGGGGGAACATGAATGCTTGAAGCGGCTCCAGCCGTATTGGGGGAGGTGAGGCGGTGTAGCTCGGGCCTTTTGCTTTCTCTGGCAGGCTTCAATGGGAAGGGAAGGGAGGGGAGGTGACCTTGGATATGCCCACGATGATATTCTTCTCGTATGCTGCAAATTATATTGAAAACGAAGGGATTCGCCTAATGTATAATGCTTATTGGTTTTCTAAAGGGTAACACGTCTTTATTCTTTGCACCAGTACATAGTAATTTCAAAACATGTTAACTATATCAACATTTCTATTAATCACTACAGGGTAAGTATTTGCAAAATTAGCAGCTCTTGCATTATATGGTAAACAGGATACGTGAGGTAGCATTAGGGTTGGTGGAGCACGCAGGAGCAACAGACCAGTATGGTTGACAGCAGTAATACACGTTAAACACGTACATTCACATTTGATGGCATTCCATGTACCTTTTTAAACATTTTGCATGGGCTAACAATACTGTCGCGCTTGTGTTCCTTTGCACTCTAGCAGCATCAGGGTAATCATGGCATAAGGACTTGAAATCACTCTCTTTACATTACCCCTAGAGGAGCACATAGTAGGAGGGCAGGGGCACTGAGTGTTTGCACATAACTGAGGGGTTTTGAGTATCATGACCATTTTGTCACACAACAACACATTCTTCCATTCTTAGTGTTTGTAGATTTTTGGCAAGGGGGTCGTGCAGAAGAAATATCATTTTAATGCAATATATATTTATATGTATACATATCTGTATAAACAGTTTCTTGGTATAAGATCAAGGCTTTTGTTTCATCAAGCACAATTTAGTTATTTTCCAAACCAGCCCCGCTACCCGGGTCACGCTGAGGATAATGATGCACTGCGGAAGGTGAAAGATAGTGTTTGCTCTAACACTAGCTCATGTCCTACTGTTCGTGGGAACGGGCTTTCAGCGGATCTGCCAGGGAGCGGAGGCAACAGGGGCAGGCGAGGACTCTCTGAAGGTGGGGGCCGTGCTGCAGTGCACGAGGAATCATGTCTTAAGATGGCGTTCTGGTTTTCAAAATGGTTTCCAGGACCTAGCCTAATACAGTACGTTTGGTCAATGTGTCGGCCAGTGGTCCACCCACCACCTGGGGCCTGGTGGCAGGGGATCCCCTGACGAGACATAGACATCACAAGGAGGGGACTGCAGGGGAGGGGGATCTCTTTGACCTATCCTTCCATACAGAAAATAGAAACCGAAGCGTCTGGGTAAGTAAAGCTAGTGCATGTCTTTATTTGGGTGACACGCTGGATTGTAGGTGCTCAGAGTGGGAGAAGAGTTGGTTGCTAGTTAATAAGCTAGGGAGCACTAGAGTATGAAACATGCATCGTGAATGCTCTGATAAAAATGAGCCGATTTCTGGATGCTATTTAATGGGCTAGTGAGCACAAGATACACGATGTGCAGAATGGAAAGCTCTGATAAAACTGAGCCGAGTGAGGATTTAAAGAGATGACCGTGATTGAGCACTACAGAGGGTTAGCCGGTAGAATGGTGCACAGAGGGTAAACCGAAATTATTACTGTCTGATTCTAGAAAAACGGTTTATACCAGTGGGTGTTCCTGTGTCTAGAACGCGCAAGTAATAACCAGGATGGTGGGGTTCCTAGGGCTCGTAACATCTGGGTGAGCCAGTGAACTGATCTTACCTAGTCACAGGGATCGGAGCGTCTGTACATCTAGCGAGCTGTTGGGTGACTTGCAGAACAGTGAACTGGTCGTCGCGCGTGCGTGCTTAATAGCCGCGGGATGCGACGTGTAAACACAATCAGAGGAAAAGACGTACATGCATGGTTGGTAATGCTTTGACTTGAGAGATACTTTGAGAAAGAGCAGTGCACGTACGCAGAGCACTGGGTGTTATGTTAAAGGAACTTCCGGGATTGGGTGCCTTAATTGTATAGCCAGTGAAACACAATTGATAACAAGGGTTTTGCTAGTACAAAACAGTTAAATCATGAGTAAACTGCGCTGCTACGGAATGTTTAATTGTTGTTGGAAGTACATTGAATTACATAGCAAGCCGCCTGAACAATTGTGTATTTTTTTACATTTTTACATTTTTTAACACATACAGGGCACATAAAGTGGATGTGTCACTTTTTCATTATAGATGGAGCTATATTAAGTCACATATGAATAGCTGTACATAAATAGCAATGACAGGGCACACAGTTTTGATGTGCTACTGTTTCATTCTTGCTGGTGGTACATTATACTGCATAGGAGATACATAAACAGTTGTACATTATTAGTTAATGTGCCACACCAGAAGAGAAGGGTTTGGTACAAAATTGTATTTCACTAATATATGAGGGTCCTGGTCATATTTTTTCAACCAATTTCGGCAGTAGTATTGAACCCTGTATTACAGGAGGTGGTTAACAACATCGAAGTCTATAGGTGTTATGGTTGTAAAGGATTCTATCTGGAAAAAAAGGTTCCATTCGATTGCAATCTTTAAACCTTGTTTCATTAAATTCAGACGGAAAATGCATTATTCTAATTTCCGAAGGGCTAAATCTGTCGCCCCCTCTGAAAGGATTCTTGGCTGTTTGGAGAAAACCAAAACATATCGTCGTGGCTGTGCTGATGTAACCCTCATGGACATACATGGTGTACATGTACATGTTACTGAGTGGTGAGTGTGAGACTGGGAAACGCCATGGATGCATGACACATGCACATCTCGATGCGTGCATTGACTGTTGTGGCCTAGCTGTCCATGATTGCACTGTGATAGGTGGACACGGACAGATGCATGACTGTGCAGTGAATGTGTGTTGCTTGCAAGGACACTTGTGTTGTGCAAGGTGATGATGGCTATGACATATGACGGGGCCACTCATGTGCATTTGCTTTGTCTAGCAGACTTACGTTCTCTACCCTGGTGCTTGTGTTCAATGTCTCCCTTTCCACAGCGGCGAGTGAAGAAAAGGGCGGAGACAGCGCTGTGGATCAGAGCGTCAGGGATGCCTCCACCGGCCAGAGACGCAAGGCCCAGTCACCCTCCCAGGTTATGCCATCTTCTGGGAGCGAGGGGACTGGTGCTGCGTCCGCCACTACGACCACAGCTGCCGACAGGAGGCTTTAGAGGCCAAGGTTGGGAGTGGGCTCCTCTGCAGCAAAAGGGGCAAGTGAGAACCCACAGGGGCAGGACAATGTGTGAGACAATGCGGAGGCATCCAGGTGGGTGGTCGGTCTGTAGGAGGAGGAGGCCGCATTAGATCCACACGTGGGGCCTGGCGGGGGTGATTCCACTGGTGCAAGTGGTGCAGCCCAGGGGCCGGAGGGAGCACAGGTTGCAGCGGAGGTACCTGTGCGTAATCCTGTCCCTGATTCTGTGACTGCATCACTCTGCACCAGCAGGGATGCCTCATTCCAGGCCCGTCCGCAGGTAGAGGATGTGTCCACGTCAACTGCCCTTCCTCTACCTGTGGACAAAGCGATCCGTGACGGGGTTGAGCCCGTCCTAGTCAGTGTCGCGATGCACACACGCGTGATTCCAGGAAGGACAACGCACATCATCACTAACAGCTGTGTGCCATCATGAGCTGGCTAGGATGGCTCATTGTCGCCAGGTTCCATGTGCTGGCCGCTCTTGCAATCCTCTCCTTCTCTGCACCCACTATGCGCCAGTTGTCCTCCATGCCGTCTTCCGGCCCAGATGCCACCAGGGCACCCTGTGGACCTTCCTCATCCATCGTGGCCAGGCTGGTGGAGATCACATCCCTGCCACAGTCGGGAGTAGGAGGTTCAGCAGAGGTGGTCACCCAATCAACAGGATCCCTGGCATTGCAGGATGTACAGGCAATTCCAGCAGGGCACGTCCACGACAGCCCTGGGGGCCGTCGGCCTCCCGGAGCCAGTCCTGGTGGCACAGGCAGATGTCATCAAGCCAGCAGCACAGGCTCCACGTAGGAGGCGTCCGGACTTGGGGCAGGCATCGGCCAAAGGGCAGGAGGACCCTGGGCCATATGTCTTCGTGTGGCAGCGGATGGGCCAGCAAATGGATGCAGAGCGGCAGCGGGCAGGCAGAGGGCACGGCTCACCATGGTCAGGGCGGAGAACTCCATGGGGCGGGCATTGAGTCGGGCACAGTTTCTCGAGGAGATTCGCAGGGAGTTGGTAGAGAGCATGTCACTGTCCCTGCGAGCCCTCAAGGACACAGCCCAGTCCCGCCTCCGGGACATAGACTCAGAGTTCGATGATGCCCTAGCCAAGACTCTTGGTAAGAACGGTGAGCCATAGGACTAGCCCGCCGCCATTGTATATAGTTTATTAGTCTTAGGTTTCCTTTATTTTTATTTTGGAGTCGATGGATATTGCTCCACATTTTGTACATAGTTGTATTTTGTAGGGTTTTCGCTAGGTTTCATTTGGTTTTGGGATCATGGACCCCAAGAACTGTCATTGTCATTAGTACTGGAACTACAGATTTTCTTATGTTTTTTTCACACCCATGATGGAATGCTTTTTTTATTTTTTTTACACTTTGGATTCAGATTTTTTGTTTCTGGACATGGACCACTTTGAGGATTTGCATTTTTTTGGGATCACACTTTTTATGGATTTTGTATTTCAGTTATGTTCACATTCATTATTTTTCCTTGGCATGGTTGCTTTTCGTTTGGTTGATTTAATTTTTTTATACATTTTCATCAGTTCACATATTTGTGTTGTCTGCTCTCATTAGTTTGGTGCATTTGTCAGTCGTCATTGCCTCAGTCATGTGTTGCTGCTGTGTAGCCATGTTGGGCATGTCTTTGGGTGCATGCATGTGTGCTTCTGTGAATGACATGCCATGGGGCCTGTACTGGGAAGTGGGGACAATGGATGGGTGTGGAGTTGCACTGTGGGGGCAGCGTGGGGTGGCATTTGGGTGGACATTTGCTACATGCATGTATGTAGTGACAATGTGTTGGTTGGGTGGACATGAGTCGGGGCCTGCTGGCAGGAGCCTATCACTGGTGGGGTGGGGGGGTCATGAGCTGGGGCTTGCATGTGCATGGTGCCATGTGGGCTGCCAGCAGGTCATGGCCAGGGGTATTGGGTGGTCCCCTGTGGTGTGGGCTGCCTGCGGGTCATGGTCCGGGGTGATGGGCTGCCTGCGGGGCATGGCCAGGGGTGATGGGTGGTCCCCTTTGGGTTCGGCTGCCTTCAGGGAATGCACGCGGCTCCTCACCATGTGGGTGCACAAATCAGGGGGTGCGCGAGCGTGCTTTTCAAGCGATTTGGCTGGCGCGAGTGGGGTACATGTATTCCGGGGTGGGCGAGTGCACTTTTCACGTGACCTGGCAGGGAGCCCACATCACAGGGGGGGACACCAACACCTGTCACCACACGCACAGCCTTTTCACGTGTTTTGGCTGCCGCGTGCAGGGTACGGGTATTCAAGGGGGTGTGCTTGGATATTTTCACACGTTTTGGCTGCCGCGAGCAGGGTACATGTAGTTTTTCACATGATTGCAGTGTAGGGGGCCTGTACGCTGGGCCAGGGTTAGCGCCACCCTTTGTGCCGTATTGGGGATTTCTATGGCTTTTTCTGGCACAAGGGGCATTCTTGGGGGCGTAACTGGCACTGCTGGATGTTCACTGCGCCACGGCTGCAAATGCGCCTGAATGGCGGCTGGCTCACGATCCCTCTGCGCCAGACGCATGCCCTACAAGGACTTTTTGGGCGGCTTATATCTTTGCTCCCCCTGGACGAATCCTCACCAAACTTTGCAAAAAAGTATATGGCCCACTCTGAATATTTTTGCAAAGTTTGGTGAGGTTTGGTCCATGGGGGGAGAGGGAGGGCAAAGTTATAGAGGGGGACACAAAACTTATTTTTTTCCCCATAGACCTAATGGGAAAAAACTGTGCTCACGCCTACAGCCCAAACCGCTGGACGAATTTACACCAAATTTGTGGCGGGAGCGCCGGCTTGGTCCCAAAAGCGTCCTTTTTTTTTTTAATTTGGTGTAAATCCGTCCAGTAGTTTTTTTTTTATTTTTAAAAATGACAAAAATGTAAGTGAAAAAATTAGTGATATCTGTGTCCACTTTGCGGACACACTTCCCTGTTCGCTCCGCGGACAGGATGGGGTTTGGGCAAGCGGCTTGCATGATGTCCGCAGACATCTGACGTGCTTTCCTATTGGCTGCAGTGAAGCGTGCAGTGCTTCATATTGTGGGAGACGCCCGGCATCTATGTTTATCGCTTGCATCAGAGCGCTGCATAGTAAGCTCTGTCTTCCTCCCGTTCCCCCCACCCCCCGCTCTTGCCCCGTGTCTCTCCCGTTCCCCCCCACCCCCCGCTCATGCCCCGTGACTCTCCCGTTCCCCCCACCTCCCGCTCATGGCCAGTGTCTCTCTCCCGTTCCCCCCCACACCCCGCTCATGGCCCGTGTCTCCCTCCCGTTCCCCCCACCCCCTGCTCATGCCCCGTGTTTCCCCTGTTCCCCCCCACCCCCTGCTCATGCCCGTGTCCCCCTCCTTTTCCCCCACCTGCTGCTCATGCCCCGTGTCTCCCCTGTTCCCCCCCACCCCTCGCTCATGCCCCGTGTCTCTCCCGTTCCCCCCACCCCCCGCTCATGCCCCGTGTCTCTCCCGTTCCCCCCACCCCCTGCTCATGGCCCGTGTCTCTCTCCCGTTCGCCCCCACACCCCGCTCATGACTGTGTCTCCCTCCCGTTCCCCCCACCCCCTGCTCATGCCCCGTGTTTCCTCTGTTCCCCCCCACCTCCTGCTCATGCCCCATGTCCCCCTCCTTTTCCCCCACCCCCCCTCATGGCCAGTGTGTCTCTCCCGTTCCCCCCCCACACCCCGCTCATGGCCCGTGTCTCGCTCCCGTTCCCCCCACCCCCTGCTCATGCCAGTGTCCCCCTCCTTTTCCCCCACCCGGTTCATGCCCCGTGTCTCCCCTGTTCCCCCCACCCCCGTTCATGCCCCGTGTCTCCCTCGTGTGCTCCCACCCCCGATCATGCCCCGTGTCTCCCTCGTGTTCCCCCACCTCCGCTCATGCCCCGTGTCCCTCGTCTTCCACGCACCCCCCCACTCATGCCCCGTGTCTCCCTCCTGTACCCCCCACCCCCGCTCATGCCCCTATCTCCCTCGTGTGCCCCCGCTCATGCTCCGTGTCTCCCTCGTGTGCCCCCGCTCATGCCCTGTCTCCCTCCTGTACCCCCCCACCCCTGCTCATGCCCTGTGTCTCCCTCGTGTTACCCCCACCCCCTGCTCATGCCCTGTCTCCCTCCTGTACCCCCACCCCCGCTCATGCCTCGTGTTCCCCCACCCCCCGCTCATGCCCCATGTCTCCCTCGTGTTCCCCCAACCCCGCTCATGCCCCGTGTCTACCTCGTGTTGCCCCCCGCTCATGCCCCGTATCTGTGCTGTTGCCCCCACCCCCTGCTCATGCCCCTGTCTCTCCCCTGTTCCCCCACCCCCCGCTCATGCCCCATCTCTCTCCCCTGTTTCCCCCCCCTGTTCCCCCCCCCTCACCCCCCTGGTCATGCCCCGTGTCTCTCTTGTTCCCTCCACCCCCGCTCATGCCTCTCCCCTGTACCCCCCCCACCCCCGCTCATGCCCTGTGTCTCTCCCCTGATCACCCCCCTCCCCCCGGTCATGCCCTGTGTCTCTCCCCTGTTCCCCCCACCCCCTGCTCATGCCCCCTGTCTCTCCCCTGTTCCCCCACCCCCCGCTCATGCCCCGTCTCTCTCTCCTGTTTCTCCTCCCTGTTTCCCCCCCCTCACCCCCCTGGTCATGCCCCGTGTCTCTCTTGTTCCCTCCACCCCCGCTCATGCCTCTCCCCTGTACCCCCCACCCCCGCTCATGCCCTGTGTCTCTCCCCTGATCACCCCCCTCCCCCCGGTCATGCCCTGTGTCTCTCCCCTGTTCCCCCCACCCCCTGCTCATGCCCCGTGTCTCTCTCCTGGTCCCCCCCACCCCCCACCCCCTGCCGATGCCCTGCTGTGTTCTCTTTATACACCCCGCCTTCCCTTTCCATGGTGTCCATCTTGGTAAAAGATTTTCCCTCCTACACTGGGACGCCGCAGGCGTTCCGGTTTGGGAAGAAAAACCTTTTTTTTACCACCCGGGGTTCCCACTTTGAGAACCTAGGATGCTAGTGGTCTTCAACCATTGGAAAGGACGTTATGGTTAAGTTGCACTAATAAAAACCTATGAAATTCAGTGAAAAAATGTTGTTAAAGGGATCTTTTAGTTCCAAGTAAAACTGAAAAGCCCTTGAAATTCACAAGTTATGGTAAGCTAAGCAACCATAACTCGCGCCACCATCATGCACTGCTAAGCATAACACCCAGGACATCAAAGATCACAAATGTCATTGATGACATCACTGATGACATAACATGTCTGGCTCCCCCTTTATTCTTTACTGACATATCTAGGTCACATGTTTTTCTTCAGTAACAGTTGGGAACTAAGAATTATAAAAGTACTATATGTGTAGACTTATCCTTAAAGTATGTTCTTACAATAATTACCTTATGGTCCAGTTATATCATATGAAACATATACATAGGGGAAGACACAACCTTGAAAGACAGCAATCCTTTTTGTACATTAAAATAATCAGTAGTTATCAGCACTTTCTGATAGTTCTGATGTTTTTTTCTTACTGTACTTTCCCTGTATATGCTCCTATTTTTATATGTTGTACTCACACTATTTACCTTAGGGTCCAAGCACAACATGTGATATATATACACATAGCGTAAGTAACAGCTTAGAAACGGAGCAATCATTTCTCTGCACAAAGGTAATCAGTTAGGTTATGAACACTTTCTGCTACTACTGCTGTTTTTTTTTAACTTCTATTTCCTTGTATTTGTAAGAGGATTCAATTCAGCGCTACAGCCAAGTCAACGCCTAGTCTAGAATACTGAATGAAAACCCTTATTGATATATCTTTGTCTAGTTCATGCGTTCTGGATGACTACCCCTATATAACACCCCTCTGTTGGAATCCCCCTGACCCCACTGAGCCAAGAAGTAGTTCTGTTTTGCAAGTTAAAAGGTTTATTTGATAATTTAAACAATATATATTATATCACGCTTTATAATAAATTAATAATTGGATATCACACTTAATCTGGTATGATAAAGATTAACAACGGAGAATCTGGCACTAGCACACTTCTTGATAACCACTAAGGAGTTGACATGAAATGGATAAGATAGCAACAATACTTTTATGGTTTCAAATGGGTGCAATGTGGAATGAAATGCAGTAAAGAAAATAACTTGATAGGATTTCAGCAAAGACAATGTAATCACTTTCTTGTACAATTCACCCCCCCCTTTTATGCAATGCAATGCAAGGAAATGGAAGGAAGGCACACAGTTCTCAGAAATGCAATTAAATGTGATTCAGTTCACCCCAGCAACTTAGACTACAGAAGTTTAAAACACAGTCAAAATGCTTTGATATGTGCTGGCAATGGAGTGAAAATATGTTAAAATGCTTTTAATTCCCTCTAGGAGGTTCAGGGTGAGTGAAATCAAGTTAATATTAGTCCAGGCTCACTTTAGCAAGGATCTAGGAGTAATTGGTAGGTTAAACGAATTTTTGGCAAATGGAAGGCAAGCAGCTATCTTTTTGCAAGTGGAGAAATTTGCAAATCGCGGTAAAATTCGCGAATGCGTCTGGTGCGATTACAGAGGAACTACAAGGGCTAGCAATATCGTGTTGGTGTCCTAGGAAAGCCTAGGATCTCAGCTTCCAGATGAAAGTTACTGCAAGTCTCTAGCACAAACGGTCGCGGAGATATGAGCGATTTAAATAAAGGTCGTTTTTCAGATTTGAAATTTTAAAGTTCAAAAAGACAAGTGCAGCTTGCAACTAGAAAATGTGACAGCTTTACAAATGACAGTTGACAGTTAGGAGACAGTTCTACTTAGATTAAAATAGGATTGAATTATATTATTTTAACTAAGAGATTGGTTCTGCACAGTTTTCTAGGTACTCACACTATATTCTTGAGTGAAATGGGCCTCGTCATGGATCTGGTCAGGTTTTAAACTGGACTCTGGTCTCTGCACTTCAGTGATCTGGGTCTGCTCTCTCTGGTTCTGCTAACAGTGGTCTGGATCAGCTCTCTCTCTGGATTCTGAAGATTGAGGGATTTAAAGTCTGGATCTTTCTGCACAGCTTTCTCTAAAGATTGATGGAGGTAAAGTATGGATTTTCCAGCAGAGCGTCCCGCAGCAAATGGATTTGAAGGTCCCTATCTGTCCTGCCTGTCTGCTTTTATGTGTTTTCAAAATGGGTGTGTGTGAGCAGCATCACTAGCCAGCCCCTCTCCACTTGTCATTGGTCCAGCTTTCATTTCTCCCCTGATTGGGGGAGCTAAGTTGTGTCAGAGTGATGTCAGCCATTTATGATCTCTTGAAAAAACTCCCCTGTCATCTGTGCACCCAAATCTATATATGATCAAAACACATATTTCACAGTTACACAGTTGTTTGAAATTACATACCCATGTCACAGATCACATGAGGTATACTCTGTCCCAAATCTGATGTTTCTAAGAGCTTGCATTGAGAAATGGCACATATTTCACTTTTTAACGGATTTTGCAATTTCTGACATTGACCCAAATTTATACACATGTGCGCAAGGAGTATGGACATTAGTTGATGAAGTGTCAGATTTTTCACATGCACACATTTTGAGTAATATCCTCTTTTCCGCTAAAACCCCCCTGAACATGCCACCGGTTCTAAAAACCTCTTAAAATGTGGGCAGAAAAATCACAAGAATTATGGTGTCATTTATACAATTTTCACATGTCCGCTCTATGAATGATCCATCTTTTTAAAGTTATGTTCTGGCCCCAAAGGGGTGTGGTTTTCCTCCAGCACAAGGTTGAATTTCTGGTTTTTTCAGTTCTGCCAAGCCAGCTTGCTCTCACAGGCAGTGCTCCTCCCCTTTGCTTCAGGAGGAAGCTACTTTTACAGCCCCCGTAATAAAACCTTTGCCTGAGTCAGGAGAGGGCTTTGTTCAGAGCTCCTGTATTCTGTGGGGCTCCCCTTAATTCAATTATCAGAGAGATGGCATATCCTTAGTGTGGCCAGCAAAAGGCAGATAGGCCTGGGAACACAGCTGTGACTCAAGTTTCATCTCCTGTCGGGGGTAGCTGGTGGGCAGAATTCAATTCCTTAAGCCAGGTTTCAGATAAAATGTCACTTTTTGTTCCCCAGTTTAAGTCAAGACATTTTTTTTACATATGCAGCTAGAATGCTGATTCTAAGTTCAAAACTATGACATTTAAACAATTGCAACCTATGTGACACTCAGAAATAGGTCACTCATTTCTTTTAAACATTTAAATTTTTAGTGTCCTTCAGTCCAAATTTACTTAAACTGCTGAAATCCACAGCTCAGCCAGTCTTGTTATAAACCTTCAAGTCACTTCAGAATATAACTTTACATTGGATCCACCTCTCAGTAAGTCTTTCTTTGGCCTATTTTGGGTTCATTCAGTTTTACACAAAAAAGTCTGGTGGTTTTAAAACGCCGACTTTTGGATAGTGGTGAGTACTGGTACTGATCCCATTTTTGGGATTTAAGAAATGAATTCCCCACAATTCTAGGTGGCTTTTGGCAATCAGCATTGCCATTCCCAATGGTTTCAGACTACTGTGCGGGTAGTCCAATGGGGTTTTTAGGCAGTGCCCTTCTGTGCCCATAACATCGGCAAAAATGGGTGACAGCCTATTCTTCATGCATTTCCCTGGGCATTTTCTGGGAAACTCTGGCCATCATGATGTTTTCCATGTCAATACTGCACAGTTTTGAGGTACGGCTCGGATGCATGGGTAAATACATCCCACATATATATTCGTATTTGTATGTGGTGTTGTCTTTGTGTTTAGTCTTTAATAATGCAATTATGTAGTAAGTGGGTTTTATTACCTACAATCACATGTTTCACAGTACGCAAAACTCAAATAAGAAAACAGTTATTTCACTATTCAACATGGCAAGTTTATGAATATTGCACCTCCATCATGTATGCTGCACACAAGGCCTATGTTTCTACATGAGTACCTTCGTATACTGGATTGAAGTTAACAATAGAATGCTATTTATATCGATGCATAGCTTAATGCACTAATTAGCACTTGATATTTATTCCAAAAATCCTTGACACTTTTTTAACATTACACTAAGAATCCCTTGTACAGACTTTTCATGAAAGGTAAATGCACATGTGATGTCATCGGTGACATTTGTGATGTCATCTTTGTCCTGGGTGTTAGGCTTAGCAGTGCACGATGGTGGCGCGAGTTATGGTTGCTTAGCTTACCATAACTTGAGAATTTCAAAGGTTTTTCGGTTTTACTTGGAACCATAACGTCCCTTTAACAAAGTTTTTTCATTGTGTATATATATATATATATATATATATATATATATATATATATATATATATATATAATATTCCTGAAAGTGAACATAAGATTCCAAAGTGCGCAATAAGTTCCAACTGAGGAAGTGACAGTGAAATGATCCACGGCAGAGAATAATAAACGAGGATGTATTCCTCGTGGTCAAGGTCATTGATTTATCCTAATATCGATGTAAAAACGCAACAAAAAACGTGTAATCTGGACAAATAATAAAATGCTATCATTAATATTATGGTCGTACTTGAATTAGATATCAAGAAGACAATCTACTTGAAAAATGCCATAGTAGAAAGGTGCAGTGTAAAAATTAAAATATACATTCATATTTTCCCTGCAGTGTGTAACAATGTCGCTGCCATCAAAGAAATTGAAGGTTAGTGATATATATCCACCACGCAAGAGTTGGAGACAGGATGATGGTACCTGTAGTTTTTAGAAACCAATACTTTTGTTTTGTTTTTTTAGCTGGCCATATGAACAAGAATAGATGCCATGCAGCATGTCATTTCTGATCAAGTTGTACCACTGAGAAGTGTCCTGAAGATGGGTCCATTAGATCACTTTATTTAAACTTATTCAAACATGGGGTTCTCTTTCTGGACCCAGAAACACCATTAAGTGTTGACATATAGATATATAAGATCTAAATTGAGGAAGAGAATTTAGAGGGTTGACCATTACAACTATACCTCTCACTTCCCTATACTAACCTCACTCTTACTTTGAGAAGAACATGCGACGTGTCTAGGTTAGATATGTTTTGTGATTATGCATTTTGGTAAACATCAAACTGTGTTTTTTGTTTTATGTCTTTTTGTATGTTTACAAATGATTTTTTGTAGATATTTAAATATGTATTTTATAAGATCATGTACCTCTGTCTAAATTAAGAACGTTCTCTATTCTTGCTTAGTGTGGATTATCACACCTGGTGTGTGTGAAGGAGGGGGTAGCTGTTTTGTGGACTATGTTTACAGATCACAATATTTTGGTCCTTATCCACACAGCCCCTGAAAAAAAGAGGACCACCCAACTCCTTGGTAGCTTATCCCGGCCTTCTTAGCAAGACATTTGTGGGTGACAGTGTTTTGAAGATGATTCTGGCTTTGATGGGAAGCCAGTGGGCTTCGCTCCTAATGTCGGATGTCGGAGATGTGGTCAGATTTTGTTAGTCCTAGGGCCGCTCGCAGAGCTTTATTTTGCAACAATTGTAGTTTGGCTAGGTTGGCATTCGCGGTGCCTAGTAGTGCATTGCAATAGTCTAGCTTCGATAAGAAGAGGGCACGGGCTAATATATTTTTGTGGCGTGAGGAATTGGCGGCTTAATGCAATAAGTTTAGGTGTATAGGACGTGGCCGATGAAAGGACTTTCCTGTGTTTAGTCATTGTTAGATTTGCATCTAGGTGGACGTCTAGGGTTTTAACCTGCTTTAGGACTGGAATGGACTTTCCATCAATGTTGATTACGGAGTGATCAGAATAGAGGGCATTGATTTTAGCCAGGGAACCCACAATAAGAATCGGTCTTCTCATTAAGGCAAAGGCTGTTAATAGCCATCCAGTTTTGAATTATCACATATATTTTGTTGATCATGTTGGTATCCTGTTCATAGTCCCCAGTTATGAGAATAAGGATCTGTTTGTCATCGGTGAAGTTTGCAGAGTTGACCCCCATGGCATCCAGAGCAGCGAATAGTAGCTTGGTGTAAGCTTTTTAAAGAGTGGGTTACTAGTAGGAGCCTTGTGGGACTTCTATTGGTACTGGAATAGGATTTGCAGCTTCCTTACCAATGGTGACTCAGGAAGTACGCTCAGCAAAGAAGGATTTGACCCAGAGGGTGGCTTCATGTGAGAATTGGAAATAGTTTGTCAAAGTGGCGCATAGTTTGTTGTGATCCACTAGATTGAATACAGCTGACAAATCTAATAGTAAAAGAATACAGAGTTTGCCTGCGTCCCTTATGGAGTCCATCTGGATTTTAAGATCCAGAAGTGCTGTTTCAGTACTGTGGTTAGGCCTAAAATCAGATTGGCTGGCTCCTAGGAGATGGTTTTTTCGAGGCGGGTTTGTATTTGTGCATAGTCTGTCTTGTCAATGATTTTTAGCAAAAAAGGAACAGTTATGGGGTGGTAATTTGTGGGAACTGTTGTGTCCAGGGTATTTTTTAGGAGAGGGGTCACCCAGGTTTCTTTGATACTGGTGGGGACAGTATTTGGGGTGAGTGAGGCATTGACAAATTTGGTGGTGATGGGAGTAAGCGTGGGAGCGCACAATTTAACTAGGTGTGCTGGGAAGCTGTCTCCTTTAAAATTTGAGGGTTTTAGATTGGAGATGGTGTCTATCACTTGGTCTTGACATACTGGAGTCAATTTGAATTGGGTGTTGGTGATCTTGCTGGAACGATCTAAAGTTGATGGGGGCAGTAGGGCGTTCTTGTTGGCCAAGAGCTTTCTTTTGGCTGAGATTTTACCTTGGAGTAATTGTATTTTGGATGGTAGGGCATTTTGTATAGTAGTACACCAGGCTTTACTAGAGGTAACTGGAGTGTAGGATGGAACAGGGTTTTCCAGTTCAGTATTGTGAAAATCTCTTTGGTGTTTGAGGACGCGTTACTAATGCGGGTATTCAGGGCATTTGCTTTGTGCGTTATCATGGCTACTTCGTAGATTTTGGCTTCTATGAATGCTTTGGAAGAGTCAGGGGAGAGGGTCTTTTTGTGGATATGTTCCAGGGCTCCTTTGTTGCGTCTGAGTAGTACGAGTTCTTTCGTTTAACCAGAAATGTGTGCGTTTGTCTGGACGTCGTGTTTTAGTTCTGAGTGGCGCTAAGGTGTCAATAGTAGTTTTGAGACAGTTATGATAGAGGCCTGCAAGGTTATTTGGGTTGTCCATGGAGGCGATATTGGTGGATAAGGCTTCCTTCAAGATTGGGGTGAGGCGTTCAGCTTTTAGGTTCTGCTTATTTCTATAGTATCCATTGTAGTGTGGGTAGGGTGGAGGCATAGTCTGGTGTGAGTAGGCAGAACAATTGTGACCAGTGAGACAGAATTAGTTGTAGTCGTTGCTGTATTCCGATGTGTGCGGGTAGCCATGTCTGCAGTCAGTGTCCACCAAGTGGTGCGTTTATACGTATCTAGAAACTCTGATGGAGATTTGTTGTAGATGCACTTGTTGGTTTAGGAAGTGTCATCCTCTGATTCTATTCAGCTGAAACATATTGTTAGCAATACAAATTACCACTAGTAGAACATGGGCTATAGTTACAATCTCTTCCAGGTGGAGAGCACAGTGAATCTTCACAAATATGGTGCCATGTGCTAAACCTTCACAATTGGTACAAGTACCATGAATGGCCAACCCTAACCGTTCAACCAGGCGCGATACCTGGCCACCCCTCACTTGCTCCCACTGACATTCTGGTCAACTTCCCTAGTTCGTCCAGGGGCAATAAATGAGAAAATCCCCACCTGCACTTCAGGCGTGAAACATGGTCATGGCACACAATTCCTCCAAAGGCAATGCATTGTCAGACACCACAGTCTATCAAAGTGCTGTAGGGCTGTTGTTTTATCACAACATCCTTGATTATTTGCTTGATTACCTTGTACTTAACAAATGCAGAGACGCATAGACTAATCAATCTTGTGGGATTTATTGGTATGAAACTGGGAGAGTGTGGGAGTCTTATTGATGCAGTTCAGGTGGTAGGGGCTTGGCTGGTGTGGACTAAGGATGCATGACCTATCAAGTGTAAGCAATAACATTAGATTCTTATATTTCTTAGTTTGTGTTGGTAGATGTTCCTCCTTGAGTGAAATTCTCCCCACTTTGTGAGCTCCCCAGTATTATTGCTGGACTATTGTTTTTTTGGACTGATTCTCCTGAGTGAGTGGGAACCTTTTTCCACACTCACCTATTCTTTTATCTTAACCTTGGGAACTTTATTCTTTACCTGTTTGGTACTTTCCTCCATGTTTTCTGGCATCTACAGTTTATTATTGCAGCACACTGCACTTTCTGTGCAGTGTTGCTGGAAGCTCCTTGAGCTTTCCTTTTTACTTTACCTGTGTTAACACAAGTTACCAGGGAAGGGGGGGGACACCCTTTTGTCCCTCATGCATTTTATTTTGTGAGATCAGCACACCCCTCCTTATGTGGAGTGCTGAGGGGTAACTTGTCTCCCTTACTGTTACATGTTCACCTGACAGGCTGGTGGCAGTGTACCTTTTTGCATGACATGTGGGCCTTTGTTGCAGGCTGCCTTTGCAGCTGCGGTAAGGGACACAACTGGGTCACCATTTGCCTAAAATGTTGGCTGCACTTTTGTAAACCCTGTTCATTCAACACTACTCCTTCAAACTCGTTCCCGGTGGAGGGAGCCGGGGGGGGCAGGGGGGTGTTATTTGAATGTTTTTTCTTCTTAGGTTGGTGCATCTTCAGGCCAGTACTACCGTAAGAGGGTGTGGACTAATTCTTTTATTTTGCACATTGCAGACCAGGTTGGTATCCTCTGGGGATTCCCACATGACGCAAATATGGCTACTGTACAGTATGAATTGCGATTCATCTCCAGGAACGTAAAGGGAAACAATAGTCCTCTAAAGCGGAAACAGATACTTAGTCACTTGAATCTTAAGGCGGATGTGTGCCTGTTACAGGAGAGGCACCCGACGCAAGAGTAGACGGATAAGTTGAGGAAGGGATGGGTTGGAAAAGTATATGGCTCTTCATTTAACTCACTATCACATGGTGTAGCTATTCTAATTCGGAAGAATCTTGCAATTCAGGTGCTGAAGCAATACTGGTATAAGGAGGACACACTGGTAATGCTATTGATGAATATTCAAGGAGAAGTTCTGACTCTATGTAACATCTACGCTCCAACAGTGGATTATGGATCATTCTTCAGATACGTTGCCTAGACATTACAGAATTTGAATAACATGAATAATATACTGGGAGGGGACTTCAATATAATGGACCGTATGGTGGACAGAAGTAATAACTCTTCAGTACGGTTAAAAAGCGGCCAATCAGCTGCCTTAAATAACTTGCTCAAGGAACACAACATAGTTCACACTTGGACACTTCAACCTCCTACTAGAGATGAGTTTTGAGTGCCCACAAAACTTATTCAAGGATTAATATGCTACTGTCGGCGGGATTTGCAACATCAAACTATAATGGGGCCGTGATTAGGCATATCCATTTAGAGGATCATGCTCCATTGGAGATGACTTTGGCCTTGTGTTTCAGTGCTGCAAGGGAATCAACATGGAGAATGAACGCCTTGCTTTTGGTGGAGGAGTAGTAGTTTGTGGAGAAGATTATTAGCAAAGCAAACCACTTCATTGAAGAGAACCACATGGGAGAGCAGAAACGGAGGTTGGTCTGGGCCGCCTTCAAGTGCTCCATGAGAGGTCTACTGATCTGGTTGTCCAGTAGTCTGAAAAGAAAACCCACCACAGATACCCATGAGTTGGATTTACAGATTAAAAAATGAGCAGGAAGTGATGCAAAATCCAAAAAGTTAGAAAGTTTGGGAACTAAGTCACCCTAAAAGTTACTTTAATAAAAAAAAAAAAAAATTGGAGAAAGCAGAACATACACTTGTGTATTAAGGGTGAAAAATGTGACCAATGTTTAGCTCATCGCTTACGGAAACAAGAAGTGGAGAGAGCAATCCCTTTAATTGCTAAATCTGATGGCACCATAACTATCAGCCCAAAAGAGATAAATTAAGTCTTCATGATAATTTATATTATAAAGTTCTTTACTCTGAGAATACTGTATCCGGAAACATGCTGGGATTTGGTGAAGATTTACACCTAAAGAAACTGTCTGACATAGAGTGGCCATCCCTGGAAGATTATTTTACTTTAGAGCAATTGAAAGAATCCGCCTTGTCCCTGAATTCGGTGAGGTGCCCAGGACCAGATGGGCTTCTTATGGAGTTTTGCCGGGTTATGCCGGATTCAGTATTCTGACTTTTGGGCGAGATGTAGAAGGCTTTGTTGGCCACTGGGGTCTTACAACAGACGACCTGTCACGTGTCCATTTCATTGATGATGAAGGATAGAGATCAAACGTTACCTTCAAACTATCGACCCGTTAGCCTGCTGAATGCAGATAATAAAGTTCTGGCTAAAACAAGCCAGCAGATTAGAAATATTGCTGCCATGGTTGATTCACACAAGCCAGATGGGTTTCGTAAAGGGGCGACATGCGCAAACCATAGGAGAAGGCTACTACAAACGATAACATTGATGATGGAAGTGATGATGATGCAACTTTTTAATTGGATGCAGATAAAGCGTTTAATTTGGTTAACTGGGACCATTTATATGCTGTACGAGAAAGGATGGATTCTGGGGAGTCATGTTAATTGGGGAATGCTGCTGTACCCCTACTGTGGATGTGGGAACAAACGGAATCGGGTCTGAGTCTTTTGTATTAGAACGTGGCACCAGACAGGGGTGCCCATTGTCACCACTATAGTTTGTGATTGCTATCGATACTCTAGCCACTGCAATTTGAGAAGAGGAAAAAATACAAGGAATAAGATACGGCATAGTCAGTCAAAAATGGTGGCTTTATGCAGACCACGTAGATTACATCACAGAATGTGATAGATAGCTTTTGGCAAGTGATCAGACTATCCGCCTCAAGTCCCGCATAGCAAATAAATAGAAAAAGCTAGGGAAAGAAAGTGGATAACTAAAAAAAGAAGCAGAGTACTTGGTCAAAATTGATCCAAGCATACCTCAATTTTACATTCTATCCAAGGTACATAAGGCTCTTATCCATCCTCCGGGAAGACCTATTGTCTCTGGCACTAACTCATTACTAGAACCACTGGCAAAATGTGCCGATTCTTTTCTGAAAGGATATATGAAAGAAATTACATCATATACACACGATGCCACAAGTTTTACTAATCTTATTGAGAACTTCCAGTTTAATGACGGAGGATATACTAGTGACACTTGATATAGTATGCCTGTAGACCAACATTTCTGAGATGGCCACGCTGGACACGATTGAGGAATTGCTATTTGCAAAAAGAGTCAGATGTCAGGCCAAACTCATTTATACTTTGGTGCACTATGATTTTGCTGACAGAAAATTACTTCAAGTTTAACAATAACTTTTACCAACAAATTCATGGCACTGCCTTGGGGTCAGCAGTGGCTCCCACATTAGCCAATCTTTACGTTGACTGTGTAGAACAGAAGAGCATTTTTTGTGTAACCAATTTATTTCTACATCACAAACCCTCTCGAAGAGATGCATCGATGATGTGCTGGTGATTTGGCACAGAGTTGAAGTAGAACTTTTGGCTTTTTTTGACTGGCTGAATGGGATCGATCCCTTCCGCAAATGTACTATTCGTTATAATAGGCACAAGATAGATTTTGTAGACTTAAACACTGTGGCTAATACAAACACTAACACTTTTGAAATAAGACCTTTCCACAAACCAACAGGAATTCTTTGCTGAGATAAGACAGTTTTCATCTGAAAACTCTAAGAGAAAACCTGCCTTTTGGGCAATTTCTTAGGTTGAAACGGAACAGCACCAATAGAAATGTGTTCCTGGATGCTGCAGAAACCTTGAGCAAGAATCCGATCTGCAGAGGGTATCCCAGGAAAATTGTCAAACAGTCTCTGAAGAAGGCCACCAATAATCATTGTGGCGCCTTGTTGGAATACAAGAAAAAATTGCCCCTTCAAGAATCAGACGGATTGCTATTTGGGAGAACTTCTCATCCTCTTTCGAATAAAGTCATCAGGATTATGAAAAGGAATTGGCATATGTTAAAAGGGACCAATCCGATTCTGGGCCCAAGATGTGCCTTCAAACGAGGAAGAAACTTGAAGAAATTGGTGACCATCAATGATATTTCTAATGGGTCTATTTCACAACAAACCATTACAGAACAATGGGGCGTGAAAAAAACAGGCGGACATGCCCCTTGTGGCATGTGCAAATGTTGCCCCCAAACTCAAAGTACAAGTGTAGACATTGGCCTTACGAGACCATGGCAGCAGAAACCATTTGCGAAATGCAACACGGGTGGTGGTGTTTACGCGATTTGGTGCCCGTGACACAAATTATACATTGGAATTTTTATTTTTCGTTCAGTTTTGCCAATCGGCGAACATAAGAGTTGTATCAGAAACAAAGTAATGACAGCTCCGATGGTTGGACACTTTGTGTCAAACAACCATGGATGTGAGGAATTGACATGGTCCATCTTGAAAAAAGTTTGTACTTCCAATAATATGAGCACAGACGAGAAAACCTTATTGAAGGAAGAAATGAGATGGATATTTCTCACAAAAAGCCATATGGTCTGTCTGAATGAACAGGTGGCCTGGTTTCCATAGAGGCTGGTGATGATGGCATGTGTATGATGAAGTATCTAGCAGTTCCTTCCCTTTTTCCTCCCAAAAATATATCTGGACGCCTATACATTCTTTGAATTTCTATGATGTCCACCACTGATTTTGAATAGTCTATTGGTAGTCTATATGTGAATTGACAACGATACTGCTACCCCCATTGTAGTGTCCCTAGCGTTCTGGACAGAGAATATTGATGGAAGAGAAGTAAGCGTGACTGGAATTGTCTGAGACATCCAGGTACCAGTGGCAGGTGCGCCAGTATCATGACTGCCATTAAAACGAGACGACTGAGGGAGTCTCTCATTGGAGGAGGGGACTATATTTAAACAAGTTTCGAAGTCCGTCCTCTAATCACTGTGATGGTATGGATTTGTGACTAAGTATGGTGCCGATCCCCACAGCAAGATGCCTGGTAAGAGCTACGATGTGGCTTTAACTTATATGGCTTCACCGACGGGTAGGTGAACCATAATAATAGTTTGTGTTTTGGTCTGCCAATGGAATGAGCTGCAGTGCCCTAATTCGCATACAGTTATGTTGATACCCTTAGACTATATCCGATAAGAGCTGGTGGACTGGCGTTAGCCGTATCAGTACCGGACCCGACTATATAACAATTACCAGGCGGCATGTGCATTCACTTTGGTATAGATACGGAGCGTATTAATATTACACACCCGAAAGATATATTTTCTGTTCTGTACATGCAACAAGCTTCACACCTGCACAGCAATTGATTGCCTGTTGTGTCCTCTTGCAGCACTGACTGGACCACAACTGCATTTAGCACTCCTACGAGACACATTTAGTTTCCAGAGCATTAAGGATTACCGAGACTCCTTATCTGTCTGGCCCAGGATACCATTCACAAGTAAGCTTTCGGACTGGAGCACCAATGGATTATCGGTATTAGGCGGCCAGTAATTTACCTGGAATAATGGTCAGAGGTACTGATGGACTGGTGCGTTTATTGATGTTTTAGTTTGCACATGGTCAAGACCAGGATTTGTGATTGGTGACTTACCAGTAGCCCATGACTGCGAATTCGGTTCCCAAGTTTTTATGAACCAACCATTGTGGTCTATGTGGTTCATGTGACAATTTTTAGTGCGAGTATTCGATTTTTAGAATTGACCATTCACTCTTATTGAGTGCTTTGTACTACACTCTCTATGTTGACTTATGATTAGTTTATAAGAGGTAACACTGGATGATTTTCTCTTATACTTTTCTTTTTTTCTTATCCTTTTATTATTTTTTTGGCTCATGTTTGTCCTGTTGTAAACTACCTTACCAACCCCCCTTTGGACACACTGTGGCTTGTATGACATCATTCCAGTACCACAAAGACATTTGTATTACTTCTATTCCACGAGCAAGACTAATGAATTGTCTATAGGGTGAGTGCGAGTTCCTTGATTTGGTCCTTTGACCATTTGCCCATGACGCATTGATAGCATTGTGTTGAGCAGTCTGAACTGTTTTAATAATCACAGTTCAGTAATATTATGCTTCTTTTACACATATAGGTGAAATCCAAGATACATGACTGTTGTACAGCAATTGTTAAGAATTGTTATTACCTGAAGACTTTTATGTCAACCAACCCTTGACGAATTTCCACACAATAGAAGATTGGGGCGGATATAAAAAGAAACCGATCTAGTTATGGTATCAATGTATTTAACTGTTTTGTTTTTCTGGAGTATTATATTCAGGATTTGTTAATAGCTGAATTTAGATATGAATTTCATGCTTGTTTTATTTCCAATTGCCATTAATTTTGTTTAATTCGATTTAGGTGATTATTTGGTTATGGGTATGCTGTGTGAATGTGTGTGAGCGTTTTTAGAGGTGTATGCAGTTTTTCTTTTTCTTTGTATTTTGTTACATTTATTGTATCAGACATTTACTATCTACAACAGATGTGTGTTGGACAATTATCGTGTTTTACAAATTGCACTTTGCAAATTTTTAATATTCCATTAATGGATTGTTTTAAGAGTAATACATTTACCATATAATTGACATACAGGATGTGAATTGAATTCTTTCATGTTCTAACATATCGTTGTCTGGTTTTGATTAGATGTGATTATTTGTTACCAATAGACAGTCTTGTTACCTTGCATTTCCCATTACAGAATCATATAAACTCTGGCCTCCTTTTTTTTTTTTTTTTTTTTTTTTTTACCCCATATACATTGGTGTTGACCAGGTATGACTGGAGTGTGATATACCTGGTGTCCCTGTTCTTATGTTTTTTGTGGCTTTATGCAGATGACTTATTGCTGGTGTTGAGAGATCTGGAGGTATCGCTCCTGAAATTGATGGGGCTGGTAGCGAACTTGAATATTAGTTCTGGTTATAAGATCAATTGGACAAAGTCTGAGGCAATGCCGCTTACAGCGAATACTAAGAGGACTCTGGATTCAAATGGTGTTGAGAGAAGCTGAAGTACTTGGGTGTTTGGCAGACAAGGTTTTGCCTGTGGACCTTAAACAGGATCTGGAGGGGTGGAAATTATTGAAACTTTCCTTATGGGGGTGGGGGGAAGGAGGTCAATGGTCTTAAAATGGTCTTGGCTCATCCTTTTGGTACAACCCTGAAATAAGGGAGCATGTTGAGACCCTGTTCTGGCTGGATTGGTTTATCGGAGGAGTGCAATGGATTGGAGACCACAGATGAAAGGGTAGGTGGATGACTTTAGATCAAATACGAGCAACTTGTCGGATACGGAATTGGACGCAACGTGATTTCCTAAAACTGAAGAGGGCTATTGGAGACGTCTCAGCGGAAGGGGGGGGCTGATTTCAAGCGTTTCAATGCACAGGCCAAAATTGAGTGTCATGTGGCAAGCAAATACTATGAACTGGTTGGGTCTAGGGCAACATGCAATACCGACTTGTTAGAGGAATGGATGAGAAGAATACCATGTGAAATGACATTGGAGCGTTGGGCAAATGTATGTAAGAAGGTGTTTCTTGTCTGTGAGCTTTAGGGAAAGATAGCGACCGATTAGGATCTTAAAACAGGGTCTACTGGACACCAGAGAGGTTATACAAAAGAGGAATGTCTGACACGGATAGTTGCTGGGGCTGCTCTCACAGAGTGGGAACATTAGAGGATATGCTTTGGGAATGTGTCAGCGTGAGAGATTTCTGGGGAATAATTTGCACTATTTTCAAAAATGTACGGGGGCTCTCCCTGGACTACAATTTTTCTTTTTTTTTTTTTTTACTTTAATCTTCGGCGATGATGAAAAGTTGGACAACTTATGTGTGTCCCAAAGAATGTGGTTGTTTAGGGGTTCCATGATGGTGAAAAAACTGGTATTAGGATTGTGGAAATCAAGGGCATCTCCCAAGGAGGAATGTTGGTAAGATGGAATGTCAAAACCTGCAGATAAGGAAAGGATAATATACAAGCACTAGAAAAAGAGTGCACAATTTGAGAACATCTGGGGAAGATTTTTAGATCTACACTGACTGTTTGCGATTACTGAAGGTGGGGGGGAATGATTTAGAACTGTTGTAAAATGCATGAATTGTAAATAAAAAAAAATAAATAAACCTTCCCGGACAATGAGCTGAAAGCAAACTTTATAGACTTCCCCACCACAGGGAATGCCTTGAGCATTCTGGAACTATTAAGCAACTCGGCTATGAAACTGGTGAACACTCATGCCCCCCCCCTAAAATCCTGCGGCCAAAGATCAAACCATCCGCCCCATGGTACACCCCGAGCTAGCCTGCAACCAGCGCTCAATCGGATCCCTAGACAAACTGCGGCGCAAAAACCATAACTCTGGAGACCTCACCAACCTCAAATCTTTCAGCACAAACCGTAGGACTCTTGATTACAGAGGCCAAAGCTGCTTACTACTCCACCAGCACTGCAGCAGCCGCCAACAGGAGCAAAGCCCTCTTTGAACTAGTAAAGCATTGTACCAAACCCTCATCCGACCCCGAGGGACCAGTATCTCGGAAGAAATGCGATGGAAACAGATTTATTATTACAGAAATGGACAAAATCTGAGAGACCATTGAATAAACCTCACATCTTTAGAATCCCCCTGCACCCCTGCATGCACACAGCCCCTCTGGACTGAATTATCTCCCCTTTCCCCCCGGATCTCTTAAAAATAATTGCCTCTCTCAAATCTACTCTTACGATATAATTACCCCAACCATCATTAAACAATTGACGGACTCTGCGCTCCTCAGCATCATAAATGCCTCCCTCGCAGAAAGATAATTCTCGGAAACCCTCAAAACTGGTCTCATACGACCTCCTTTGAAAAAACCAACTCCATATCCAGACGACCTAGCCAACTACAGACCCATTACGAACCAACCCGTTTATTGGCAAAATCTTGGGAAAAGTAGTTGCTTCACAACTACATATGTTAGGGTTGTGTAGCATAGACACAGCCACTATCAAAGTGGTGGATGAGGCCCTCCAAATCATAGATAAGAGCGGCATATGCCTCCTTGTCTTCCCGGCTGCAGGCGACCACTGCATCCCTCTCTACCTCCTTGCTGACAGGATGCGATTCTCTGGCACTGTCCGGAATTGGTTAACCTCCTACCTCTTAGGCGGACACCAGGCTGTTCACTGGAACTAGTTGCGTTCTAACAGACTGCAGGTGTCCTGCAGAATCCCACAATGCTCTATCCTCTCACCAATCCTTTTGAACCTTTACATTGAGCCTTTGGGCACTCTCCTCAAAGATCCCAATATAGTCATCCACCAACATGCAGACAATACTCAGTTGTACATGAGTAAACAGCGTGCAGGACATCATTAGTCTCCGCGATTAATTAGCCATCATCCAGTCCTGGATTTCAACTGCCTACCTCAAACAAAACTAAACCCATCCAAGACGGAATCTGTCCTCCTCTGTCCGCCCGCTAAAAAACATGTCCAACAATGGCTCAATGATATGTTCCTAGAAGGACTTGATCCACAACTTTGACTCAGCAACATCCTTAGGCTTCACCATGGACAGCAACCTGTCCTTCCAGAAACATATAGCCAAGAGGGCCCAAATAAGCTGGCTCTTAATCTCTACCCTTTGAAAAGTCAAACCCTTCATCCCGCCGCAGGACCTCCAGACTGTTGTGCAGGCCCTTGTTGTCGCAAACAACTATGGTGAAAATGTTCTCCTGATAGGGCTCCCAGCTGCTCACTTGGCTTCCCTAAAAACAGTCCACCACTCTGCAGCATGTTTTATTACAGGAGCACTGAAATGTATCAGAATTACCCCCATCCTATGCTACCTACATTGGCTTCCATGCCAAGCCAAGATACTGTTCAAGACTGCATATATCTACAAAGCAGTCGTGAGAAGCACACCTGCGTACCTGTGGGTAAGCTCCACATATCTGGTGGCACAAGCTGCTTGCACAGCAAATCGACCAACCGGCTTGATTCACAACTTGTCCGCAAAGAGAGGACCCGCAGACAATCCTCTTGTCATGCACCCACTCTCTGGAACCCGATCCCCGTGTCTGCTCGGAATGCCGCTACAATTCTCCAATTTCGCTAACCTCTCAAACATGCATCTTTCAACACCTCACCAAGCACTCATTCCAGTGGATGCACATACTTATGTGCAGTACTGTGAGGTGTGTGCTACTGTTAAGATGGCAGCCTAATGCTGGCTTCCTTTGGAAAGCCTGCCAAGGCTCTCCGAGTGCCTGAGAGGACAGGAAATGGTGGAGGTGACACAACTCCCCTGGTCTTTGTCCTGCGCTGTGCCTGGAACCAGTTTGTGCTGGGAGGCTGGCGGTCCCCTTTGGACACCCAGCCCCCAAGTTTGAATGCATGTGTTGTGATTGGTGGGCTCAGCCAGTTTTCTTGCATAAAAGACAAGGGTCCTGGAGCAGAAACTGTCGACCACTGGAATTGAAGTTCCAAAGGAGGACATCTGCAGCCACTGCCAGCAACCCCCAGAGCTGTCTGCGTAATGGCTGCAGTCCCGACCTCAAATTCTGTGCGACAGGGAAGCCTGAAGCAGATTGCGTCGTTCCTTGGACTGGTGGGCATAACCAGTCCCATGATAAACTGCATTTTGCGCCCTCCGTGGAAGAGCTGCTATCTCCCCGGCCCGCAATTCACCAAAACTTGGGGTCCTGTGTCATTTTGCTGTGCAACGTCCACCAACGTGCAGTTTCGTCCGAAACTTTGCAGGCATCCTCCTGAAACTCCAGAGACTGGACCCTGCCCTTGAAAGTCCCCTCGGCCGAGACTAGGATTAAGAACCGGAGAAAAGTCTACTGCATGACAACCGTCCCTCAAGCCTTGAGAAAGGCGCCTGCGAGCCAGTGCTGCTACTATCTTCTGCTGGGTGTTGCGACGAAGCACAAGCTATCATCACTCCGAAAGGGCTAGGAACTTCTTATGATATCCTGAAACCTATCCCTAGATATCCTGGCCCTAGAAACCTCCTCCCTAATAAATTCATGAATGGTGGCCATCCTGCCGTTGCTCTAAAAAGTACTGGTACGAGGAAGCAGGCAACCTTCCTTCCTGTAGATTGCCTTGTAGGTACTGACACGAGGGAGAAGAAAAAAGGAACACGGATTACCTCCACAAACCACTTTAAACATTCTAGTGGTTGCTGATTTACTATTGGTTCCCTCCCAATGGAAATGAAGGAAGAGAACCAGGAAGTATTATCAAGCCTTCCCTGTAGGTACAGTGAACCGGAATCATGTGCAGGAGCAGAAGGGGCTTGGACCACTACCATATCCAAAGAGAAGGGGAACCCTTAGTCCCCGGCCGTCTGTGGGGAACTGAGGAAGCCTGGAGTCGCTCTCTGTGAAGACCCTGGACAATCAACACTCTTCAAGGGACTGAGGTAACCAGGAGACTCACTCACTGGAAGAGAGCAACTGTTGAAGCCGCTGAAGGAAAACCTTAGAAGCCCTAGACTCTTACCAGAACGACTTAGGCCCAGGACCCTTGTGGACTAAGTATAAAGTTACGCAGGGGGAGGTGGGAGCAGGAAGGCACAAGGAGACCTAGCACCCCAACCAAAGTACAGCATTACAAAACCTGAGACAAGGGTTGGGGGCCCATAAAAGGTTTGGGAAACCGCAGTTTAATACTTAAAAGGGGCAAATACTTGTTTAAGTCTACAGAAGTAAAAGTGTTTGAAGTGGAAGAAGTAGTAGACATTTAGCAACATAAGGAGGTGAATGTGGGACTCTCCTCTCTTGAGGAGAGCTGTACTCATGATCCTCATAGTCACAGTACATGGAAGACGAGTGAGCCAGGTCTGCCAAAGGTGGAACTGAGACATGGGTTTGGGACCCATACATTAAGAGAGGAGGGACGCCCCCTGACAGAAAAGTATGCCAGGGCTGTGGATTGAGGACTTTGTGAGAGCTAAGAGGAGGGAGGCATCCTCTTAGCCAATGTTAAAATGGAAATGACCAGGGGAAGAGGATTTGTTGCCCTTAGCACTCTGGCTCTGGAAAGGTTAGGGGGGAGAGGGGGGAGTCACCCCCCCTAACGTCAAGTCTGGTGAACCATTTGGATATATGAAACTGACTACATTGAAAGGCAAGGCAAACCCAAATTGAACTTTAGTTTGTGCACCTTTTGGAACTTGTTTGTTGTATTGGTTTTCAAACAAACACTCAAAGTACAGTCATCTTTTGCATTTGACAATGTACTTATGAGTAGTGTTGCGTACCCCTCCCTCCCCAAACTCCTGCCCTCCCCCAGCCTATGTTCCCATGTCTCTTGTTGACCTTGTGTGCGTAAATCCTGTTCACATGCAGCGGTCTCACGCTCCTTAATGGATTTAATTGGCTCCCACTTGTGTTTTAGTAGCAGTTGCCACTGAAGCCTGCAGTTCGCGCAGCAATTGTCTCAATGAATTCAAATCTGTGCTTTGCTCACTTTGACCCCGTTGGGCAGGATCTTGCCATACCTCTCAGCTCGTGCCCATTTCTGGATGTCTTTCCACAACACCTTCACCTCTTGTCTGCTTGCCTTCCAGCTCATTGCTATCCTGTGCTTAGCCAGGATGTATGCAAGGTCTTTCAGTTTGCTAATGCGCTTCCTCTTCTTCGGGTGCACGAATATGCCCAGTAGGCAGGCCGTTGGTGACTCCACATCTAGTATTATATCTGCCCTTGCCAGCATAAATGCTATTTCTGTCCAGAATTGATGTATCCCCGGGCAAGCCCAAAACATGTGGGCCATGTCTGCATTATGAAGTATTCTATTTTGGGGTCGTGATATATGTCCACCCCCAGATATTTCAACTTTTCTGTCGCCCATTGCACCGGCAGCACCAGTAATGTACTTGGCTTCTACCTTGTGTACCCCGCTAATGGGAATAGACATGATTTGTTTTCACTAACTGTAATAGCTGAGATCGCTGCATATCGCTCCAATGCATCCAAAATGTATTGCAAGTTGGTCTCTGGATTTTGTAAGTAAATGAGCATGTCATCGGCATACAGGGAAATAAAGTGCCCCCCCCCCAGTCCCCTGTTGTTTATCAATGGCCGCTTCCCCGTGTTCCTCCCGTAGTTACACTGCTAGAGTTTCTAGGGCTAATATATTGCTCCGAAATCAGGTTGCCCATTTGTACTCTGGCCACTGGCTTATTGTACAAAAGACGCACCCACTGTATGTATGTAGGGCCTATGCCATAGTTCTCTAGCGTAGAAAACAGCCATGGCCATCTGACCGAGTCAAAGGCTTTCACTGCATCTAATGAAGCTATAGCGTAGAGGTTACTGCAATCATTGGTCTGGTCTATGACATGGTGTCATTTACGAAGGTTTCCTGTGATATTCCTATTTGGGACGTATCCTGTTTGATCTGGGTATACCAACCTGGCTATCACTCATTTAAGCCTGCTAGCCAACAGGGCTGTTAATATCCTACCATCTTGGTTGAAAAGCGGCAGGGGTCTATTCGAGCCGCAGCCTGTGTCAGGCTTTTTTGGTTTCAGCAGTGGTATGATTGGGGATTCTCTCAGCGACAGCGGAAGAGATTCCTTGTCAAATGCCTCGTTAATAGTTAAGTTACTAACTTCGAGGGCAGGACCTCCTCCCCATACTCTTTATAGAACTCGCTGGGTATCCCATCCATCCCTGGTGTCTTCCCTGTTGGTAGCTCTCTAACAATCATTCCCATCGCCTCCAGCATTCTGTGTGCTTCTAACTGTGCCGCTGTGTCCTTGTCTAATTTTGGAAGGACTATGTATGCTAGAACTTCTATGTCCCCGGTTGTGTCCCTGCCGGATCTGCATATAACCCCTGGTAGTATTTAAGGAAGCAGGTATTTATCCCTTGTGTCGCATGTGCTATTCCATTTTGGTCTTTTACTTCCTATATTAGCTCACGCTTCGATTTATTTCTATATAGCTACTCCAGCAAGCGCCCTGGCTTGTCTCCCATCGCATGTTGTCTTTCTATGTATTTAGTATAATTCAGGGTAGCTGACCTGTCCCAGTGCTTTAAACATTCATGCCCCAAACGGTCCCTCTCGAATATACTTTCTGATCTCCTTCTCTATCTATTCTCTTCCGCTTCTATTTCTTTTACTACTGCAGCTCGTATACCTCCTACTTTGGCTATTGCTATGCCTCTGATTACTACTTTGAAGGCCTCCCATAGCGTCTGAGCAGACGCTACCAGTATTGTATTTGAATTGCTCTTTAATCCCCTCTCTGAGATGTTCCCAGAATTCATCTTACAGGGCCTCTCCTTATCTTACAGGTTGGGATGCACGCTCTAGGTGGTAGAGCGCGCCATGATACTATTAACTGGGAGTGATCCGATGGTACCCTCGCCTTATATTCTGCTGAAGGCATCTCTCTTGAGGTTTCTGCTCCTGTAAATAAATCTAACATAGTGAAAAGTTTTGTGGGGCTGCATAGTGTGAGTATCCCGAGTCACCTGGGTGGCGCTCTCGCCATAGATCCACTAAGCCAAGCCCCCATAATAAGGTGTTTTAGTTTTAGCCGCAGGGGGTGGATGCGTCTCACCTGTAGGAGCGCTACATCTATTTTTTGGCGGTGTAGGTATGTCTTCACTCTGTTCCTCTTAATGTAGCTATTTAGGTCTCTTACATTCCAAGAGGCTACTTTGAGTTCACCTAGCAATGGAGCTTTTTCAAGTCTGCCGAAGCCATGGTATGGTCCAAACATCTGCGCACTATTCGGTTACATAGGCTGTCTCCCAACTGACCCTCCCTCCCCTGCTAATTACCCCAGTCCCAACTTACACCCAGCTCAATTCCTCAGGCTCTGGCATGCCCCCTTCTTACCTTTGCACTAGTATCTTCGTCCAGTGTCCAGAGATTGCGGCAGCTGGATACGTA
Source organism: Ambystoma mexicanum (assembly GCF_040938575.1). Lineage (NCBI taxonomy): Eukaryota > Metazoa > Chordata > Amphibia > Caudata > Ambystomatidae > Ambystoma > Ambystoma mexicanum. The sequence goes on along the minus strand of NC_090941.1, from coordinate 329,516,171 downwards.
ACAGCTAGTATCCTGGTCAACCAAACTACTGTGGGTAAAGGTTGCTTCTTTGTCCCCTGTTTTTTGTAGCCTAGGATCTGAGTATGGTACTCCTGAGTTCCCAGGGGTGGTGTCGCCAAAGTATGGTATCGGAGCATTGACTGTGTTTGATATATCATGCCATTGTTCCATGGGATTGCCCAGCCTGTCAGATCTCGTTTACACGTCTGCCTTGGCTTCTACCTGGCCGTCCATCTTCGATTGTAGGTTTTCGGCATCCATCCATGTTTGTGAATCCTCCGAGGTATCGAAGAACCTTGTACGACCATTATGCATTATTTTTAGCCTTGCTGGCTAGAGCAACATATACTGTAGGCCGGCCTCAGAGTCGCTTCTTCGCCATGTTGAACTGCATCCTTTGTCTTTGCACCTGCTGGGTGTAGTCCGCGAACACTGCGATTCTCGCTGATGCTTTTAGTATCGTGCCTCCTTTTCTGAAATGTTTAAGAATTCTTTCCTGGTCCTTATAATTTAATATGCGGGCTATGATGGGCCGTGGTGGGGTTCCGGGAGGTGGTCTCCTGGTAAGAGCTTTGAGTACGCTCTGCTGTGAAGCCATGAGACAGGTTTCCAGGACCTATGTCGTGTAACATGTTTTCCACAAAGTTGGTTGGGTTTGTACCTTCTCCCTCCAGCAGCCCGATAATACGTACATTATTCCTTCCTGCGCGTCCTTCTGCATGCACCCTTCCCAGTTCTTTATTTGTTGTTGTAGTATCAATGTTTTTTGTGGTCCTTGTCAAATCTGTGGTGTTCGCGCTCACTTGTTTTTCCAGTGTGCCAGGGCGATCTGCCAGCGCCCTGACATCCTGCCGTAGGACATTCATATCAATACTGATAATGTCCATCTTTGCTTCTGGTGCAATTTTCAGAGCTGCTATTGCCGCAAGTATTTGCTGATCCTCTTGGGTCCGCTCCAGTGGTGAGTGCTGTCCTGGCGGCCCCGTCTTCGTGTGCACACTAGTGTTTGAGAGAGCCGCAAATGTGTCTAGGGTGGGCTGCTTAAGCTTATTTTTGGGTTGTCTGGCCGCCATGTTTCCTGCACCGCTTCCTGGTGGTCACTTGGCCTCCTTTCAGATGCCTGCAGCGTGAGTCTCCATCCCTCTCTAGCATACAATGTTGTCCGGTTTTCCTGCTCTGTTTAGCCCCAAGTGGGGGCCCGCTTTGTTGTTTGCACAGCCTGCCCCCGGGACGCAGTGATCGCTACCTTGCGTCCGGATGCTATGGCCTTGCGGGTGGCAGGATGTGTCCTGCCCTTGTTTATACACACAGCCAGATAATTCAGCTGTGGCAGCATCCACCTGTTAGTGCCAGTAGTGTCTGACCTGCTTCGCAGTGCTGATTTCCAGCTTCCCCGTGGCTATTGCTTCATATGGCAGTGTTCCTGCAGTTGGATCAGTGCCTTTACTTATTTAGTCTGCAAGGCGGGGGACGCTGTATCTGCCACTGCTGTCCTATGCCACTGCCTAAATGCTGCTGCAGCGCTGCGCTACTGCATATGTCACTTTGCTTCCTGTGTATTGCAGGCTTTGTGTTGTTAATGACATGCCTTAGTGGTGTATATTCCTCTGCATGCAACATGAGCGGACAGGTCCTTGTCTCTCCAGACTGCTGTCGCCGAAAAATCCAGGCTGCTGATCTCCTGTTTCGCTGCCTAGCTGCTGTGTGCAATCATGCCCCTGGATTGCTGCCTTGCGTCGCAACTATATGGGAGGATCCACTGCCATTAACTGTAGCTGTTCCGTTTTCAGTTGCAGTCCTGCAGGCTCCCCTGACACACTGCGTGGTTGGCTTGCGCAGGCACTGCCGTGGCTCCTTGCACTGTATCGGGCTCCCGTGACGGTCCTCCGGCGCTGTCCCTCAGGTATCGCCACAGCGACTCTTGTCCCGCTGCTAACACGCACGATTTCGGGTCAGTCCACCTGGTGCAGCATGCAGCGCTGGTGTTTTCTGAGGGTCTTGATGTTGCAACAAGCAGGGCATCTCCTACCCTGGACCGCCGCCATGTTGCTTCACTGTACACGCCACCAGGCTCGCTCGCTGCAGAGAGTTACCTTGTATCCCGGCTCTGATTCTTGTTCACAGTCCTACTCTGCATTCTCTATGTATTCCGTTGTTGATACCCTGACACATGGCTCATAACTGCTGTGAGATCCTCTTCTTTGGGCCGGATCATTTAGGAGTGTGGTGAAGAGCTTACTTATCGCATGGCTTGCTAGCCAGCCCTCCCCCCTTGGAGCTTTGTTTTATTAAGGAACTTTGAAGGGATTCACCTCTCACCTTATTTTTAGTTCATAGTGTAAGGGCAGGAAATGTGTTTGGACATAACAGTGGACTTCTATTTGACATCCTGACCGACCCTTTAGTTTCTTTCGAGGTAGGGAAGATGGGTATTTTCCAACCTCATAAATAAAGGTTTATAGACAAAAACATGCCACCACTGAGTCCATCTCTTAACTCGGCACCCTCAGTGTCCAACTACTCGAGAGCAACAACCTGAAACGGGACTCTGTGCTGTCGCCGCTCCTTGGGGATCATCCTGCTGCACAAGCTTCTTCACTGATAAAGTACTGTTCAGCCCCTAATACTTACCTGGGACCTGCTTTGTTGTTCCTGTGCTTCGAAGGGTTGCAGTGAAGCTGTTACTTGCATCCCCTCCTAGGCGTCCTTTGAGCTACATTGGTGTGGACAACTCTTTGTGCTCTTTACAAAAGAAGCTTAACTGTTACTCACCTGTAAACTTGAAGAACTCTTCAGAGACTCTGCCTTGTCTACTGCCTGCCTGCCTTCCCTTCCTCAGCTCTTAACTGTGTGACTCGTCTAGAATAGGGTTGTACTTTTTAAGATTGGTTAAGCAGGGGTTAACTAAAGTTATACAAGTTGGTCTATAGTTTGCATACTTGTTCCAGATGTTTCTACCACTTTTTTGTTACATTAAGGGTTCTAAAGTATTCTTTATCCTTTTATATTGCATATATTATGTGTTTAATACTACTGTGTGCTAGTACTTGCCTTACTTAAAGATTATAAGCTTCAGTGTATATAAAATAAATGCTTATTTTTCTATAACTGATAGTTCAAGGAAACACGTATACACGTGTATGCTCAGAGTACTGTGTGCCAACAGTTTGGTATCAAATATAGCTATACAGTAATGTTCTTTTGAGTTACAAGTGAATATAACTCTAGCGTTTATTATCAATCTCTCTACAGGTGTCGATTTTTATAAGGAATCTCCAAATAAAAAGGACCCAGTTGTGCAATCTGGAAAAAATAATGGTGAGTTTTTAATTTGTATTTTGATAATGTTTTTTAGAACAACTGTATTACATCTTCGAGGGGATTGGGTCCTCCGACGTATTCCATATCTATGACATGTAATCACCACAGCTGTGCTGATTACATGTCATAGATATGGAATACGTCGTCGGACCATCCCATCGCAAGAACGTTACCAGGTAAGAAAGTAACTTGTTCTTTGCTATCTGGCTGGTACTTCTGTGGTGAAAAGGACACCATTTGATGCAGACAGGAGGTTGCATCATGTTAAACCGTTGCCTACCTTTCTTTAATGTCCTCCAATCCTCTGCCGCAAAAAGCACAACTGAAAAGCAAGCTATGTAGTAAAAAAAGCTTTAGTAAAATTCTGCACCTTTTTTGAAGAATTAGAACTAACACAAACCTAGTTGAAACGAAGATGCTCAGTCCCACACCGTCTGTCATTTTCTTGTAAACTTTGATACAGACTTTGCATCGTCTCTGATTCTACCCGCATGTACTAAATGTTTTGGCAACTGGTGTGTATCCAAGGCCTTTTTAAATTCACGGTGGGAGAGTTCTTCTCACCTCAACTTTTGGCAGGTTGATCTTTTCCATGGCAGAAGTTGACCCTTCACTCTTCTATTAACTGGAGTATTATTTCGTTCATTGGGCTCGCCTTCTTTCACCAACTTGTTTGGGAGACAGGATCCTGCGCGAGAGGACGCAGTTGAAGTGCTCTAAAGATGCTACTTAGAGGAGCAATACAAGTTAGAATACAGAACCCCCTGGTAGGCAAATCCTCGGTTATGCACCCATGTACTGGCAATCTACTAGATAACTGCTCTGTGCCACAAGTGCCGTTATTAGTTTTCCGACTAGCAGTCTGGTCGGCGAGCCGTTCTTGCATTGCATTTTTGTGTTCTGTTTCTTTCGGTTTTTCAGTACTTTTTGTGTCCGAAATAAACTGGGTTTACAGTTTCTTCCGTTTGCTTTGCCCTTTCCCTAGTTCTATAAAAGAAAAAACATTCAGTATTCAATTGATTTTTTTGCAAAAAATGAGTTTCCTGCGGTTGCCGCATGCCATATGGTTTAGAGCCATTATGCTCAGCCTGTCTTGCTCACAGCCCCTAAAATGTTGCTTGGCAATCTATAGTGCCAAACATAAAAGAATATGCTCACTTAATGTTTTGCACATGCTATTCTGCGTAGTGAGCAACAGCTGGCATAACCCTGGAACAATCGATAAAATCTGCGTGACGACAGAAATCTTACTTCACAAATGTTCCTGTAGGTATTGCTTATAAAACTTACAAAATATAGGTAGTTTTCCTACCTTCTGTTTTTCAGGTTTGAGTTATGTCACACATGACACAAGAATCACTCCAGCTTTGATGTGGTTGGTTGGTCAACGGATTTTACCTTTTTATTTTTTTGTAATTTATTTTTTCGTGGGCCCCAAGGCAATCCGTTTCTCGTCTTATTTTTGCACTTCTTCCAAAGATAGGTGTCCCCTAACACAGCTTAGTATATACAGAATGATGAACCTCTAAGTGGCTTCCTAACTTTCCCTACTTTAACCAGTTGTTTGTGGTAACGGGTACCTTCCAATACACCCTGTTAGGTCTAAGACGCTCACCCTTGCCTCTTGTCCTCCTGCTGCTCTCCTTCACCCTCTTTCTTCCCTTCTAACTCCTGTCCCCTGACGTTTAGTTTAGTTTATACCGCGCGCTGAACCCTGTGGTAACTTGCTCACGTGTCTCCACCCTTTGATGTTATTACCTGCTATCTGACTTTATATTCCCACCTCCATATCATTACTTGCTCCTTCCAACTACTGCTACTTCTCAGACCCCCTCCTTCCGCTCAGTGTTGGGGATAATGATCCGTTTTTTTGATTGATCCCCTTTCCTATTGAGACCCCCAGCACGTTTTGCTGGTATTCTGGCCTTTGTCTTGCTCTCCTGAATGAGTGGAGATCCCCCTCCCCCCCATTAATTCATTTTGCTGGGACCCGGGGAACCCTTTTCATTGTGTTACTTTATTTTATGGAGACATGCTTTCCTCCATACCTTTTTAAAAGCATCTGTTTCTCACTTTTGCAGCACACAACACGCTATGTGCAGTGTTGCTGTGAGCCCGTTGGGTTCTCCTTTTTATATTCTTTTATTTCTCCTTAACAGTAATTCTTATCAAGGTTAAGAAACTTTTTATCCTTCTTAAAGGATAAGCCAAGTTGGCCAAACCAAAGAGTCAGAGGAACCATGGCTGAAACCCAAATCAAGAAGGAAGGTATCTTCTTCGCAGTCCTACTTGGTAGGACAGTGAATCAAGAGGGTCAAACCAAAGAGGGAGAAACTCTGGTCTGTGACCCAAAAATCAGTAAGAACAAGTCATCGCTCTCATCACAGCACTTGGTAGAAAGGGATACCAAGTGAGTCCAATCAAAGAGGAGAATCCAGGGTCATGGACCATTCTAACATTCGAGAACTGTGTGTTTGAGGCTACAAGAGTCTAGACTAGGGGAAGGGAGTCTGAAGTATCATGGTGCCACAGAAAGACACCCTGAGCCAGCAGGTAAGTTACTGTGGGTTTATTGTTCAAGATAGAAACAGCAAACACTGGCACGTCCTTCTTAGCCAGCTCTCCTTCTCCAAATGTCCCCCTTGGAACATACATTTAGATCACAACACTAGCACTCCATAGTGACATCACAGAATAGCATGCACTCTACACTGACATCACCACACTCGGGCATAAGAGGGAGACCTACATTATAACACCTCTCCCTCCTTTCCTTTCTGAACGCCTAGAGAATTTTAAGCAATTAGTACATTCCTACTCCCGCACTTAGTACAATTCTACACCCATACAGCCCTACAAATACGTGTGGCCACCACGTACCTGCACCAACAACACAAGAACGCCAAATGGACACATGACCCAACCCTAGGAAACGGTCGCATGGAGCCCATTCACACCCAAAATACCACCAATGGGCACCAACATAGAATGCCCTACACATGCATAAAAGCGCACTGAAAACACTGAGCTACAACAATAAAACCCCACGAAGCACACAAAATGGTTCTAAACCCAAACAATACCATGCCAAACAATACAATCAACTCCACTCCGTTCCCCCAAAATCACAACACAAAAGAACCACCGAAATGGAGTAAGGGTTAACACCTCCCCTGAAACACATTGTGTATAAGCACTATATAAATAATCAATCAAAAAAACTGAACTGGAAAAACACTTGAGGAACAAAAACAATTAATAATGAACTCAACTAGTTTCAAGCTGCCACTTGAAACCTGGAGCATGCCACACCCCAGCGGCCCACAAAAGTACATTACACTAACTGACAACACCCATCTGTGCACCAACAACCTTCCACCCTGGCTGCCACCCCCAGGCACTAACCCAGCTCAACGGAGCAACAACATGCAGAACTTACATGTATCAGTCCCTGAAACTGCTCTCAACACAGAACACAACACACCCAAGACCAACCGACTCCTAACCTGATGGCGTCAAACCACACCCCAATAAAGCACCACACAATACGAGACACCTAGTCCCAGCCAAAATGCGTTATAGCACCCCTAACTGCGCCTACAGTACTCTTCCACACAAGCAGGACCCCTAGTCCCTGCCAAAATGCAACGAAACAACTGCAGTACTCCTCTACTGCACCATAACACTACACCAACCCCCCAACAGGACCCCTGGTCCCAGCCAAACTGCCATTGCGGCATACCATTCTAAAAATATGGGACCCCAGAACAAAACTAAGCTGCCAATTCTAACATAACCATACACACAGTACAGCACTAACACCACAACGACAGTCACTACACTGCCACCACAACACCATGGTACATCACCATTACAATAATATGGGACCCCTAGTACCCACCAGGCTGCCAAATTTGTCATAGTCATACCCTAACATGGTATGAAACAAACACTCTCAACACCCGCCCACTCACACACCTCATACACAAGGACAGATATTTGTGAGAACACAGCTAAATAGAAAGGTCCTTCAACACAGCTGAGTGCTCTCACTGACGACTTTTGAAAAGATTGTCTCAGAAACTAGGTAGAACCCGAAATCCTAGTTCCATGTTGACCAATTAAAACATCTTCCCCCACAAGTTCTGAAACTGCAACCGCCCTCAATTACATTGTAATAAATTTCACCATTACATAAAAGAGGAACTTCTCTTCCAACGCCGCACTCCAAACCTCTCCTGAAAGAAAAACATTACACTATAATGAATGTACATTGTTTTAACTTTCAGTTAATATTCTCCTTTAAGGGACGCAACACGGGCCACAACATAAACATGCACTCCCATACCGGCCCGACACACGTGACTAAATTACTAGATCTGCACATGGAGGCCACAACACATACATGTGACACCACCCACACTGGCCTTACTGCTACAGCACAAGTCCGGCGAACATTAGAACGTCCTCCTCGCATCGGGCTGCCACATGCCGCTCCTCCAGGGCTCCGAAAACACTAACTCCACTCACAAAACCCAGGCAAAGTCCTTCCTCCGCCTCGGTGAATGAGAACGCTATCCTCTGAATCCTCTTCGCTACGTGATCCTGATGACAGTTCACACAGCGTCTCAGGGTGGTCTGCGCACTTCCCGGACATCCCGCTGCTGGGGTCCTCTTCTCCCCAGTCCACAATCCCCTTGCCGATGCAGAACTTAACTTGCCCTGGTTGCCGGACCGACGTGGTTCTCTTCCGGCAACTGAAACAACGCGAGTACGTTCTCTGTGCTCCTAACACATCCCCGACGCCCTCCATATAGGCATCCAGTTCGGATACACAAACGCTGAGAAACCTCCACATAGGCGCTCTCCATGCCGCGGGCACTCCTCACCAATAATGTTGCGGTTGCGGCCGCATATTTAATCCAGCCCCGCCATGTGTCCACTGCAATCACGGTGTTCCTCCTCGCCAAGCTGAGTGGATCACCCGGCCTCCAGCTGCACCACTGGCCGAGCATAAAACTCTTCTGCTCACCAACAGTTCCTGGCAGAGAAGCTCTTGTGCACCCCAGCAGAACAGGCTAAGTGTGGACACTCAGACGCCACTGCAGTCGGACATACTTCCAACTCAGTATACAGGACCGCACGCCATCCGGGCCCCTGCTCCAACCGTCATAGAGCCACCTTCATTCAGCACTGCCCGGCCTGCTGTGCCACAATTCCGGTCCGTACTCAGAGCTGCACTGCCAACTGAAACCCAGGACTTTGATACTTGGAGGGTGGTGTACTGCTCAGCTGCTGCCCCCTCCATGACCGGATCCCATGCTCGTCGCCAGTGAAGTATTGTGGTCCCACAGAAAGACACCCTGAGCCAGCAGGTAAGTTACTGTGGGTTTATTGTTCAATATAGTAACAGCAAACACTGGCACATCCTTCTTGGCCAGCTCTCCTTCTCAAACTGTCCCCCTTGGAACATACATTCAGATCACACTAACACTCCATAGTGACATCACAGAATAGCGTGTACTCTAAACCAACATCACCACACTCGGGGATAAGAGGGAGACATACATTACAACAGAGTCATTCCACCTTGTTAATGTTCAACTGTGAAACTAAGTAAAAGATACCAGGAAAAGGGAATCCTTCTCCTGGTAACCAAAGTTATAAAGACGTTCTGATACAGACAATTTTGAACTGGGGAAGAGGGTCATTCCTTTAAGAAGTTGACTTCTATCACCAGTACAGAAGAAGGGAGTCATTGTTCTGTACCAAGAAGATTTACTTTGTTTATTGAACTTATATAGCGCTTTAAGCCAAAGCGCTTTACAGTATAACAGGTACAAAAGTGAGCGGGGCATATTTACAAACATGAAACAAGTCATTAGAACAATATGTAGAACAATTTATTCGGAGGAGGGGGAAAGTGGGGACAGGGGAGGGTAGAGGGGGAAGAGGTTAGGGAGGGTGATCTGGTTCATCTCTAGTTCAGTTTTAAGTGTAGCGGACAGAAGCTTGGTTTGTGACACAGGCCTGTCGACTTTTGATTTACACACACATTCTGACAGAACCCTTAGTGTTTTAGATGAGGCAGGGAAACCCCTCTGAGTTGGGGAAAGCTATGGTTTTCTCTTTTTTATTAGTAAAAAAAAAAGTCTATCGCAATCACCATGCCACCTATGCGTTGGCCTCCTCCTTCTGCACCCTTACAGCTTTTTTGACCATTAATGTTCTCCCTCTCCTTGGGGGATTCGATTTGTGGCTCTTGTAGGCTTTCACTTGCCTTTACTTCATATAATTCTCTCGTTTTGAGTATTTTATCCCTCTGATTCACTTTGGTCTTCTGCCTTTAAAGTATCTGGTATTTTCCCTTCTTTCAAGCTTAAAGACGACGCTCCTTCTTAGAATATTACAGCCCCACTTAAAAAATGTTACATTCCAGTTCTCAACTATGACACAAAAGACATTATCCTGGTAAAAATTAAAGGTGCATGGCTTTGTACTGCCCCGCCAGCCTGTTCAGTACACATCCCAAAAGTGAGATTTTACTTAAAGAAAAATAAAAGCCCCCCCCCCCCCCTTTCCCCTTGCAGCACTCCACTGAAGGTGGCTTGTACCCCATTATAGAAGCAATAATCTAGGCAGTTTGTGAAAGAAGGTCCATGATAACGATAAGTGAATGCTCTGGCCTTTCAAGAACTGAAGATGCATCCACCAGTACCAGGTCTTGTATCGGAGATGAAGTGGTGTCCACAAAGGAGGAACGGTGATTTTGGACTTCCACTTGTCTTGTGTTGCCTCTTCTTCAGAAACTAGGAATTTGGCACCAGTGAGTCAGGGCTGGTAGGCTTGGTGTCGTGCTTCCTCTTGTGAGACTCCAGTACTAGACATCACTGTATCCATGGAGGATGAAGCTCTCGGGCAGAGCCATGGTATCTTGTATGACCCCGGAGCCTACAATACTGAAAAAGGATTTATGGAAGGAGAACTGCTCAGCCACCAAATGAGGGACCGAAGAAACCAGCTCTGCTTGTTCTGGATATTTTGCTGGAGACTAATGAACCACCCACAAAACTGGCATGACCGGAGCAGAAAAAAGGTCTTGGTGCCCTGCAGTAAACCTTTCAGGGTGGAAAAGTGTTGCTGCCGCTGAAGTATTGCAAGTGGCTCTACCATGTACTTTGGTAAGCTCAGAGGCTACCAGTGTCTAACGGGACGGTCCCCAAGAAATCTGACATCTTGGGGAGGGCTTTCCTGCAGGTACGAACAAACTTCCACCACCCTCCCCGGGCACCATACGGACAGCCCATGTCAGATTGTCGGCTGTTATGGGCAAACTGTTGAATGTGGCACTGGATGACTTCCCATGACCTGCCTTGTTTTGAAGGTGGATCCATAAAGATATTGCAACAATTCTGGCACAGAACGAGCAGGACAGCACCAGATGCACGTTCCCCAGCATGAGACACTGTGTAGATCAGCTGCTTTGAAGGGGCATGTACACTTAATAGGAACCGATTAAATCAGGGGGTCCGCATTCTCATATGGGGGATGAAGAATATTGTGAAATAAAGTGAAATGGTGAGCCACAACAGATATTTGAACAGCATATCAGTAGTCCTGTGCTGGTAACATGAATGCAACATAAATTATAATGCACATAAAATGACAAATGGGGCCTGCAATTAACAGTAATTGCAAAATTAACTTTCAACAGTGTTTACATTCATTTGCAATCATGGTACTTGCAGAATTTGAGGGCTCTGCCCCAATGTCTTAGATATTTAAATAAAAACTTTTTTTTAAAACTTAAAAGATCAGGAACATTGCTCAAAGCTTGCTATATCGGAACAACATTTACCAAGGGTTTTGGAGTTTCTTCTGAGCCTCACCTTGAAGAACTTTGACAAATGCAGTTTGGATCCTCATAAGCAGGGCGGGGGGGAGGCTAGCAAGATTAGCCTTAAATTGAGCTTTAAACACAGCTTTACGGGTGGGGCAGTGGTTGCCATTTCTCTCATGTAATTCTTGGGAAATTCTTTGGCATTTCTAGGTGCAAGTTTAAGAGACCAATAACTGAGCAACATTCAGTAAGGCTGAGCTACTTTACAGGCAGCTATGGGGATCTACACCTAAGAATTTTCAGCAAGGTCTGAGATTTGTGTATATTTCAGTATTTATTTAAACCCTTAAATGCCAGCGACGAGCCGGCTCGTCAGTGGAAACCCCTCCAGGTTGCCACCGACGAGCCGGCTCGTCGGTGGCACTTAAGGGGTTAATGAAGGAGAAAAAGTTGGAATATTTTGCTCGGTGAAATACTGAAATTAATAAAAAGCCCTTGGCACTGGGGGGGGGAAACCCATGGCAGTTAAGGGGTTAAGGGCTCATAAAAAATCTTTCCATTGATTGCACTCAAGCAAAGCATAGTTGGGCATGCATTCCACTTATTTATCCGTTGTGCACTTTAAAGTATGATTCCTCAACAAAACGATAACCTGAGCAAGTGTGTCACTTAGTTTGCCCCATATAGACCACCAAACCTGGAAAAGTATCACAACAGGCCATTATTTCACCAGAACACCATTACATTTCTGGCAAATAAAATATTAATGTTAGCAAGTCAAGTCTTGTCTGTAAAAGAAAATACAAATACCATTTACTTAATCCAGGTCCCTCATTTGTGATATGCTCGTTTGTCAGCCAGTGCTAAAAAAAAAAAGCTTCCCCCAAAGGTGCACTGTGCTAGCCCAAGACTGTCAGTGTTTTGTTCCCTTTGTGACAGACTGAGAAGAATACTGATCAAATCTACTAGCTGCACAATGAAGCAACTGATCAAATTGGACCACTCTGACCAACACAAATTGCATACTTTAGCTGTTGGGCCTGCACATAAGAGCATTGCCCTATTGCCCCCAAGGTGCTAGTCCATGCCTAGACTAATGCTGCATTTCCTTACCTCTGCCTACAACCTTATTACAGCCCCATTACCCTGCGAGAAAGCATCTGAATCTAGGTGTGGGTGTATGTGCGGGGTTGGGGGGGTGAGAGGTGATTAGAATGGTCATATTGAATGCCTACTGCAAGCAGATGTATCTACAGGTCCACTTTCTGCGATGATGCAGCTCCATGTTTGTTAGGCATTGTGGAGCAGTGTGTAATGGCAAAAAGATTGTTGTACTCGTGGAAAGCTGGTGCTGCAGTGGTCCTGTCATCTTGTGGCCTGCTCCAAATAATTCAGACTTCCATAGAATGAACAGAGTATAAAATAAGACGTTCTGTTGTGGTGCCTCACAAGTGTTCTTAAAAATGCGTATTTGCATTATCCTGGTCTTTGAATGTCACCCAGGGTACCTCGCTGGACTGCCTATGGCCTTATGGGGACTTATACAAGTCCATTTTTTAACTATGGCCGGTAACCTGGCCTTGTCAAGAGGGGGTGTTAACTTCTCTCGGCTGTGGGTGGCCGGCCCATCAGGAAGAAAACCAGTGCCAGTCCTAGCCCTGAGGGGACGGGGCAGTTGAAAGGACCCCGATTCCTGCCCTCCCCTTGCGCCAGTCTGTTCCTAAGCAGACCCCACGTAACTGTTGCCATGCCTCCTTATACAAGATGCTTGCCAGTGTTCTTTTGTTTGTTTCAGAAAAACACCTCAAAGCCAAAAAAGGAGGCAAGAGAAAGTCCATCTCCAGAGCCCCACATCAGTTGCATATGAAGGAACACTCGACCACCAAAAACCCTAAGCACCATTCTTTAGCATACACATGGCGAGCAAGGAAAGCAAGCGGGGACTGAGATGCTGCAAAAGCTGTTCCATGTGGATGGCAGAGGAACCAGCAGTGCAGCCGAATGATGGCGGCAAGCACCCGCAATGGCCAAAGGACGCACTAGACTAGAAGGAATTATTTTTGGGGGAAAACTCTGCTTCAACATAGGACGTATCGTGGGAGCATCCCAAACCCGTCCCCCGGATGTGAACACGAAATATGTTCTGCTTAGCACACCATGGTTGTACAGTGGTGGATCTGCACCAAGAAAGCTACTTGAAATGTTTGGTGGTTACAACACTCCCGGGTGGGGAAGGAAGCGCAAGATTGACCAGGGACAGCAAACCAATGCCAAGAGAGGGAGGCAAATATAAGGATACCACAGAAAGTGTGGGTTATCTGGGTTAGATCAGAGTAGGAGGTGGAAGACCAAGCAACCAGCAGAAGGGAGAAAGGAATAGCTGGGTAGGGAGGTGATTTCTGGAGGTGAGTATTGCTAGAGAGAAAGTGGTACTACCGTGTGAGTGTGCATGTTAGTGTGGCAAGTGAGTCTGAGTGTGTAAGGAGTGACTGAAGTGAGTGCTACTGAGTGTTAGGGGAGTTTTCCTAAAGTCTACCAACGGGTGCGATGCTATAAAACTATCCCTTGGTATACAGGACCCAACTCTTCGTATAAGTCTGTACTACCCAAAGGTTTGGTAGAAGGCTTTTATTAGGAGGAGGATGTGAGCTGTAAAGTATTTATTTTAATTGTTTCTTTTTTTAATAACGCGCCTAATACCGTACCTGAGTTTGGTTTCTAAGCGCGGATCCCAGATTTGAACCTCTGTTGCTCTGCGTGGTCTTGCTTTCAAGACCAGCGCGTTGCCCCTGTGCTATCCTCTGTTCACAATGAATTCAGTAAATACATAGGCCCAAAGAAGCTCTGACACACTTGGAGTTATAGTAAAATATTTTGAGAAAAGAGTGGAGTCAGCAGCTACCCTGGTCATTGACGCTTTGGTAGGATTCTTTTTTGGGAGGCAGTGGAGCTAAATTAGCACATATTTATTAGCTCTTAACATAAAGCATCAATGACCAGGGTAGCTGCTGACTCCACTCTTTTCTCAAAACTTTCGCCTTACCCTCTGGAGTCAAGCCCCCTTATAAAAAAAAAGAGGGTTCCTTGCCTTACCTTATACAAACATAGTAAAATAGACATTTATTTTATATACACAAGGCAAAGTTATATTCGGGTAAGTACTATTTCAACTAATCAACACACACTAAACACGAGCAATACTGTAGGTGAGTAAACATTAGTAAGGAAATATACAGTACATGAACATAGTTCAATGGTAAGTAACATCACTTGTTATAGTGGCTCAGAAAATGTTCTGTTGTAGGAATAAAAAGGGTTAGTCGGCACCAGCAATAGCAGTTTAATACTTTCATTGACATGTAAGACTTTTCAGCTTTAGCAGTCCATCCCTAACTAGTTCTGAGTTTGTTAGTCAGTTTGGAGGGAATGTAGATAAGTCACAGCAGCAGAAAAGGTCAGGTTCCAAAAGATGCTTGGATTACCAATAGGCTGCTTTTGTTGGTCAGAAAGTTATCCGGGACCTTGGAAAAGGGTCCCTATAAACGCACAAGCATTAGGCCTGGAGGATCGGTATGGGTCAACACCGAAACACCGGAATCAGCACGTCAGCACAGGAGCGACAAAATGGCTTGAGGTACCCAGAGTCCCACAGTACCTGAGGAGTGATGAAGCTGCAGCAGCTGGGTTGTTTCACAGTGCTGCAGCGATTGACCCGGTATTCTGTTTCCTTGGTCCTGGTGACGAAATGAGGGTTCCTGCAAGGGATTCCGCAGCAGTTGAGAGAAGGGACTCTGCATGTAATTCTTCGTATGCCCATGTCGGTCTGCAGTTTTGGTGCCTTTGTATGGGTTCCAAGGATGAATGTTTACAACCTGGCCAATCCTCCTCAATTCCTTCGGTCCTGCACTCTGATGAGAGGACTTTGAGAAGGGGGATCTTGCCTCTGGAGGTGCAACTAGAACTCATCGAAGTTCTGGGAAGATTTGTTCACAGGAAGACCATGCACTGCAATTGGGTCGGCAGTCCCCTGGTATTGGCTGTTTTCAGCCCAGGAAGGTCGCAGCACTTCGGAGAATGTCTCGTTCACCAGGTCGTCTAGTGACTAGTTGGTATCAACAACTACAGGGATGGAGTCCTTTTTGGAGCTACTCTGTCGATTCCAAAACGGGGTCAGGACAGCAGTGGTCTTTTCAGTTACTGCATGGGGCTGCAGGCACCTCTGGTTGTTGTCTTCAGATCTTCTCTTCCAGTGGTCGACTTGCCTTCTGCCTCAGGAACCTAACCTTTTATTAGGATTTCATACACTCACCCTCTGCAAACTCTCCCTGCGGTTTACAGAAACTGGCGAGTGGCTGTCCAACAAGGACAGCCAGCCCCCCCTGTGGGAACTGGTTCCTTTCAGGGGCATCTGGTCATTGCATCTAATGCCATTTTATCAAATTTTTTCTATCTAAAAAATGCATTGAATGCATGTTTTTGGGGGGTAAAGGGTTAATTTTTGTTCAGGAGGATTTTAAAGGGTTAAAATCAGTGGCTTGGTTGGGGGTCCCCCCAAAAAAAGAAAATGGATTCGATATACATTTTTTAGATGGAATAAATTCAATGCAAATGCATTTGAATGCAAGGAATTCGATGCAATGACCATAAACCCTTTCAGGCGCACCAGAAGACACAGGATAGCAGTGTTTTGGAATCCTCCAATGCTTGCTGCTTTCGCAGACGCACTGGAGCCTTGACGGGCTACACAAAGGGTTCCCGTGGAAGAAAAAACTCAAATCGAGACCTCCCCCTCCCAGGGTGGTAGAAGGGCCAAGAAAGAACCAACCACACATGAAATGGTGAAAAAATAAAGGAGGCACCATGTTGGAACAATGGTGGGCCCTCCTGTGCGTAGCTGCAGCTGTGAATACAGCCTGCAGGGAAAAATAGCACAAAAGTCGGTAGAACACGTCCACTGCCAGCAGCCATAAATATAGGGTTGTTATTGTAACATAAATGTCACAGGAGCAGAGATAAAGGGAATACTGGGTAACCCTTTAGCACTCCACCTAGTGTGGTGTGCTGATCTCTCTGAAGGAAAAGCTAAGAAGGATAAAGTATCCTAACCTTGATAAGTGTTTCTGAAGGAGTGTTTGGACAAACTCCCAGGTATGCTGGAGAGCCACTTGGAGTTTGCAGACTCTCGGAAGGCCCAACACCTTCTGCGGAGGACTCAGCAAACGACAAGTTCAAACTGTGGTTTAATACAAAAGAAAAACAGGGATCAGTACAGGGACTGAAGAAATACATGGACGTCTCAACATCTTCTGGCTCGCAGGCCAGTTTTGTACCCAGATGACATCAGAGTGACGCTTCAACCTGGACCCTTATCCAAAAAAAACTATCACCATCTGGGATTGGCCGTTAGGAACCTAATAACGTATATGGCTGCTTATTTGTTACTGGCTCTCCCATGTCTGGGAGCTGGCCTCGTCCATCCCCAAGTCACAATCTAGAACAATGTTGCAGTGTGAGGGTCTTACCACTGGTTCATGCCCATTGCTATCAATCCCTAAGATACTAAACTCGATTGGCTAGAGCTGACATCCCCAGGCCTGGGATCTGCAAAGGTTCTCAGCTCTTGGTGTACCTTTTCAAGGTAACAAGAATGACTGTCTGCATTGTAATTTCTGGGGACCACCTTAGTCTGAGAGTGCTCTTTTGCTCAGTGCAACACTTGTCTCACATTGTAGCATCTTTGTTGCAAGCTTCTGTCTGGTAGCTTGAGTTCGATTCCCTTTCTTAGCGTTGGTTGCTGTCCATTGTCTGCGTCGGCCGGGTCATGTGTTCCGAGACCATGATTTGGAGCTGTGCAGCTCTGAATTATTTGCATTTACTGCAGCCGGGGCTACTGTCGTTCAGGGTTTGCAGCTAGAGGATACTGTGCTTCTACAATATGGTTAAGAGGTCTTAAATCCTGAATAAAACGCCAGAATCCCCCATCTGCCTTGCGAACAGGGTGCACTGCTGTGTTACATGGGGATTCGGATGGTACCAGAATGCCTTTCTCAATCGGGGCTGTAATTCTCATAAATGCCCTCATCTGCCTCGTTGGTTAGGGGGTATTGTTTTGCTCTTGGCAAATAGCTCTGGTTTCAGTTTAATCTTCACCCCTCCTATGCTCTTTATGCACCCCACCTCAGAAGGGCTTGTGTTCCATAAACTGCTGGGTTGTTACGCTCACCTGGCTCCCACAGGGGCATCGGTCGGACCCGGACTGCTGCGGCCTCCACCAATGTGATGAATAGTGCAGAGATGACCGACTGGACTGGCCCTCCTAATCTCGTCAGCTTGACCCGCAGAAGGATTCTCCTGCAGGTGGAGGGAGGAATTTAGCCACCCGTGGATTCTAGTGATGGCACCTCCCTGCTCTCCCCACTAATCGCCTCCGAAATCCCCTTCCAGCACTCTCACCTTATATTCTTGAAAGATGAGCTCTCCATCCTGCGTGGATTGCAGGGGTGCGTAGACACCAGTTGCTTCACTGGTTAAAAGGCGTTGGGGAGTTCCGGACGAGAGTTGACTCTGAGGTTCCTGGCAAAGACCAGTAAGTATAGAGTTCAATATGTCGATGTTCACTCTTGTCCCATTCCTTTCTTATGTTGCAGTGGAGTTCGAGAAAAGATGGTCTTGTGGCGGTAGATGGCGTTCAGGTAAGAGTCTGTATAACCCAATGCTGTCCGGTAAATGATGCATGTATTTAACGCGTTTGCTCTCCGTTTTCAGATGCAGCGTTTGAAGATGTGAAGAGTTGAAGAATAATGCCTCCGGTGGTAAATCAGGTAAGTCTATGGTGGTAAAAGAGATTGTATTTGTTGGCTCTCTCGGCTCAATTGGTTATTTCTTTTGTTCCCAGATGCCAGAGCCTGGCAAAGAAATGATGGAGGCAGCGCCGGATCGAAAGGTGCTGTGAGGACTGGTGAGTATGACGCGGCGCTGCAGCTGGCGATGCGACGCGTGTAGAAAGAATGTCCTTTCCAGGTGCTGAGACGTGATGGTTCCGGAATCCGGTGAGAAACTGGAATAAAGTTTGTTTTCTAACCTTGCCTCTACTTTCCTTTCTCTCTAGGAGCTCCGGATTCAGGATGGGCGTGGCAGAGGTCTGGAAGCTGACTTGCAGGCACGGTGAACGTTACGCTGCCGGATGCAGAATAACGCGAAGCGTGTGTTGCTGGTCGGGCATGGTTTAAATAGCCTCAAAAGTAGTCCCAGGTAAGAAGTCCCTAGAACCACACCCGAGTAAAAAATAGTCCCTGTAGTAAAATAGTCCCTTTCAGGCTTCATGTTGGATTGGAGTCATTTGCAGCATGGTCTGCCTGAGGTAAATAATGACTATGAGCCTGGCGCCTAAGGCTCCAGGACTGAACCGAGATAGCCCCTAGCCGGGGCTGCTGAGGTTTTACTAAATGTCTAGATGCCTGCTGCCGGGGCTGATGGACTTGGTCCGGATGCCTGGGGGTAGGCATCATGACAGCGGTACTTTGGCCATGTCTCCCCTGCACTTGCGCTTTCTCAATGTCACTTGGCCTAGTAAGATCACTGTCTGTCTTCCCCCTTCCTTGCCTGGTCATGCCGTGAAACACTTGTGTGTATAGGCGCGTTATAAATGCCATATCATGTCCTCCTCCCAGAATAAGGGAGGCACCTCCATCGCCATTCTCTGTGGCACTGCTCTGTAGTGTATCTGTAACCAGTAGGTTTTACTCATTTCGAACACCATCTCCAGTTCCTGTCTCTTCCTGAAATAGTTAATCTGTCACTGTAGTCAGCCTGCACCCTTTTGCAACTGCCTGCACCCTTTTGCAACTACAGTTATTGCTCTCCATGCCCTCCCAGTGTCATCCATCTCGTGTACTGCAATCCAATCCTCTCTTGCCAACACTGCCTCTATTTCTATGGACACTATCGTTCCTTCTGGCTCGTCCAATGGTGTTTCTGGCCTGAACAGGTATTAGTTTGGATCTCGCCACACCTTTTCTGCAATGCCTGCCATCCATGTAATGGGAATGTTAGTCCCATATCGAGACATCTCTGGGTCTACTGGCACCACCCTCTGTGCTGTACGTCCACAATAGGCTTGAATTATCTGCCTTACATTTAACATGCATATGCTTTGTGTTGAGCACACTATGCCCTTGTTTGTGGATGAAATTGACATGTTTATTCTGCTCATGTCTCGTCCCAATATATTTACAGGTGTCTGTTGAGAATAAAGTAGAGGTAATGATAAGTCATGATCTCCTATAGATGGTGAGATGTTATCAATAAAAGGAACTACTTCTCGAGCCCCAGAGAATCCTTGAGTGTTCATGACCTCACCTGACAAAGTAAATTTTCCTTCCCTAATGCTTGACCTAGTCGATCCAGTGTCAACAAGAAAGGAAAAAGTTTTGTCACGTATCGCCACCCCTATGCGAGGTTCCTCCACAGGGTTGGGTGTGACCGACAGGATGGGACACATGAAGTTTGTCTGTGGGCTGTCCTATTGTTGGTACATGGACAATCCATTTCCTGTGAAGGGGTTGTTCTCTACCATGGTAACTCCTCCCAGTCGCCTGACGGGTACTGTCGCCACTGTGTCTGCGAGTGCTGGTGAATCAACAGTCTGTATTTGTGCTAGCTGTTGTGTGCTCCCTCTGATCTGTGGTGCTTGTAAATAATGTGGTAGTGGTGCTGGCATCTATGGTACATGCAGCTGTGCTTGTGGCATCTGTTGATATGTACCCTGCATCTGTCCTTGTGGCTGTTGGTCCTGTACATAATAATCTTCTTGCCCCCTTGAAATGGCTGCTGGCCCTGCTCTCCACAATTCTGTTGTCCCTCTAAATCGGCATAGCCTTGATGTGCCCTAGCTGCCCACAGGTCCAGCAGTGTGGTGGCTCCCTCCCTTGTCCTTGAAAACCCCCCGAAAAGTCTCCTGGGTTCTGCTGCATCTGTTGTCCATGTCCCCGAAATCCTCCTGGAAACCCCGCCTTAATAGTGATGCAACTATGCCTGAAGCCACGCCCCCTTTGTACCCTTTGTAATCCTCCCCTTACTCGAAAACCCTGCTGTGGGCTGCCCCGCCCCATGTACCCTCCCCCCCATGGGTGGTGCGAACTGTTGTGGTGGCTGATGCTGCATCTGCTGCTGTGTCTGTGGGGTGGGTCTGGTTATAACCGTCCCTTCCATTGCATACTTTGATAGCTTCCTCTGTACTAATTTCGCTTCATCTGCCTTCCTGTCTTCTGCTTTTTGATTAACCTTCTCCTGCTAGTCTACAATGATACATGATTGTGAGCTGTATCTCTGGCCATCCTTTTGCTTCCACCTCCACCAGTTTCTTCAAATTCATCTGAACTGGCTCTAGTAGTCCCTGCACTAATGTGTGGTAAGGAATTGCTACTTTTTTGTCCCTCCCAAGGCTCTCGAGTTTCGAGGCGCCAATGCTCTTGCATCTCCTGGATATACTGCACAGGATATTCATCTTCTTTCATCTTACGTGACGTAATTGCCACAATGTCTGATGTGTCTGGGTATTGTCCTTAAGGCTGGCCATACTGCTGCCCTGCAGTTTGCAAATGACGCCTAGTTGTGTGCTGTCTTCTGTGTTGTCACCCCTGGGAACCCCGTCGTCCTCCATACATCAGCTGCTTCTCCTAATATCGATACAAACAGTCCCTTTATGTCACCCGCTGCTAGCCTATGGCCAGCTGTCATTTTCTCCATCTCATAAATCCATTTACCAGCTCCCGTGCTCAATGATGATAATTTACACTTCACATTTTCCTTGTCAGTGTGCTTCCATGGCACATACTGAGGTCTCGCCCCTCCTCTCTCCAATAGAGGCATCTGTGTGTATGCTGTCACCTTCTCATGTGTCCTTCGGGTTAATCTAATTTGTTGATGTCCCCTCTCGTCCTCAATGTCTTCACATATATCTGCTTGTTCCAATATAGGCGCTCCTGTTATCGTCATAAGCTCGAGACAAATGTCCTCTTGAACAAGCTATGGCTGTCTCCTCTATATATATATATATATATATATATATATATATATATATATATATACACACACACACACACACACACACACACACACACACACACACACACACACACACACACACACACACACACACACACACACACACACACACACACACACACACACACACACACACACACCCCCCCCCCCCCCCCCCCCACCCCCACCCTTTCTAGTCTGTTAACATAGGTGCTGTTTGAGGTGAAAGTCACCAGTCTGTTGTCTGGGTCACCCCCCCTCTTCTCCCTGTGTATGTGTCCTGTGCTCCCATGACACCCGTTTGTCCCCGTTCCCGTGGACTATGATTGGTACTGCTCCCCCCCTTTCATCCCCACTATTTTTGTCCTCTTTTTCAGACCCCGTGTCCATCCATGTTGCTACAAAAAATTGTGAAACGGTCTTCTCGATGTCAAGTCTGTGTTGGGCTTCATGCTAAGATCCATGTTGCCCCTGCTGCCTCCTGCCCAGGCTCCTAGGCCTGTTCCATCTTCCTCATTTGCGCTCCTGCCCCGAGAGTTTGTGCTATCTGTGGTTCTGTCAGTCTGTCCTCCTCAAATCTATTCCTTTCCCTATCCAGTGCTGCCTGTGTCTTCACCGCCCTTATTGCTCGCTCGTCGTCCTCCCTCCGCGCTCGTTCCCTTGCCAATCTGGCCAACTGCGACTTTCTCTGTTCTCTCTCTGCTAACTTGTGTTTCCTGTTTTATCTCTCCCTCTCCATTTTTTTTGCTCTTTCCAGTTCCCTTTCCCTCTTCTCCCTCATCTCCCTTTCTTCTCTCTTCCTTTCCTTGAGATCTCTCTCGATTCTTTCTTCCCGCTCCCTTTCCAAGTGTGCCCTCTCTTCCTCCTGTCTTCATTCCCTGTCCTTCCGCTCCAGTTTCTCCTCTCTGCTTCTGTCTGTCCTTGCGCTCTTCTCACACCTCCCTGGCCTTCTCCCTTTCATCCTCCTTGTCCATTAGTTTTGCCAAATCTGTTGTGTTGCTGTCCCTCTTCAGGCTTTCTATTGCCTCAGTCGCCTCTTCTGCCTCTCCGTTTTGTCTTCCCTTGAAGCTTCAAAAGTACCTGCGCTGCTATCCATTTGTTTGCGCTTATGCCATCATCATCCTCCTCCTTTGCGCGCTGTTGCGCCTCACTGCTCGCCCCTGAATCACTAGCTGGCTTCCCTACGCCTTTCGGCTTCTCCTCCTTGGTTTATGGTGGTGGCTTGTATGCCCGATTTGAATATTACTTTGCTTCCCTTAGTTCCTTCATTGGATACATTCCCTGTTAATCGTCTATCATTGGATGCTACACTTGGAGGGGCCGGTGGAGGTGCAGAAGGATGGGTCCCTTGGTCCTTCACCTCCTGCTGGCTTAGCATCCACTGACTTCTCGCGGCATCCCCCTCTTACTCCTGAAACATGCGCCACAACTCGAATATGGCCATGCGTTTGGTCAATTTCTGCCCTTATAGGTATCCTGTATGTGTGTCAATGGTGATTGCTGCACGTCTTTGGAGAAACTCAATTTCCCATCTGTACTTTTGGACCATTCCATGCTATATTTACATATATTTTCTCTGTGAGGGGCAAATGTCTTACACAAATGCTGAACGGCTGTTTCCTGCCCCCCCGTCCCCTTCCACTTGCCCTGGTGCATCTCAATACCTTTTACCTGACGTCAAGTCGAGGGTTTCGTTAATCCGCTGTTTACGGATAAAAAGT
This sequence comes from Ambystoma mexicanum, assembly GCF_040938575.1. Lineage (NCBI taxonomy): Eukaryota > Metazoa > Chordata > Amphibia > Caudata > Ambystomatidae > Ambystoma > Ambystoma mexicanum. The sequence goes on along the minus strand of NC_090941.1, from coordinate 329,493,245 downwards.
CACAATGCAATGATGATATTTTTCAATTTCTATGAGCCTCTCTGGCTCCACAACTTATCAGGAGTGCTCCGCACACCGCCCTGCCTTTACAACCACCGCCTCCTCTGGCACACCCACAATCTTACACATGCGCCTTCGGCGCACCTCCGCTCATTCACCTCGTCTACCAATCTCATGTTCTCAATACTAGCTCCTCACCGTCTCCAACTCTGTGTTTTATATGTAAATCTAAGGGTGATGTCGCCAAGCTACGAGAACAACATAGGAAAATAAAATATTGCGCGCACACAGTAATAGCCTGTTACTCACAAACCACACAAAAAACCCACAGTGGTCTTCCTTCGCTCCAGGCAGAGTATACCAATATTCTCTTGTGATCGAACTCCACATGCTGCGTCGCGTAACATGTGAAATGCCTCACTCTAGGAGACTTACACAGTCGACTCACCTTTCACAAGCTAGGCTAGCTCCCTTGCGAACCCTCACAGGGATACCGCCATCTATGACCCGAGCTAAAACGCCCAACCCACAGGAATACCTTATTTACATAAATTTTGTCATCCAAGCCCTTGAGTCAATAGTCTAGGTTATTCACCAGAACCTTTTACCTTTAAGACCGAATGTGCCCTGAAGATAGAAAAAGGACTTCTATCTCTGCTTCCGCCCCTACTCACTATAACACTACTAAACAATACTCAGTACCCTCCTTCACACCCACAGTTGCCACTAGACTGGATCAATACCTACGTTCCATAGTTTGCTAGCGCTGCTCGGCTGCCAGCTCCCCGTCAAGGCGCTCGCTTCCCTGTCCTGGGTTGCCTGGACAACTCGCTGACATTGGGCAGAATGATTCACAAGGGGCTCCAGACAACCTGTAAACGGACACACGTTTTCCCGTCTTCTCGAAATATTAGAGGGTCCCGCAGCCTCTCCGGTTTGGCAGTGAAGGAGATGACTTGGTGCCGGGCTGGCGCAGCCAACCCTCCTCTTCTACCAACTTGTTGGGACAAACTCCCAGGTATACCATAGGGCCACTAGGAGTTTGCAGACTCTCGAAAGGCCCAACACCTTCCACAGGGCAAACTGAGGATTCAGTCAAACGGCAAGTTCAAACTGCGGTTTATTACAAAAAGAAATACAGGGACCGAAGAAATCCATCAACGTCTCAATTTTCTGGCTCGCAGGCCAGTTTTGTACCCAAATGACATCAGAGTGACACTACATCCTGGGCCCTTTGCTAGAAAACCTATCGACATCTGGGATTGGTCGTCAGGAGCCTAATAACCTATATGGTTGCCTATATGTTGTTCTACTTGCTCTCCCATGTCAGGTGGCTGGCCTGGTCCATCCCCAAGTCAATATCTATAACAATGTTGCAGTGTGAAGGTCTTACCATTGGTTCTTGCCCATTACTACCCACCCCTAGGATACTAAACTGTGATTAGCTAGAGATGACGTCCCCTGGGATCTGCAAAGGTTCTCCTCTCTTGGTGCACCTTTTCAAGGTAACAAGAATGACTGTGTCTGCATTGTAACTTGTGTGTACCACCTTAGTCTGAGTGCATTTTTGCTCAGTGCAACACTTGTCTCACATTGTAGCATCTTTGTTGCAAGATTCTGTCTGGTAGCGTGAAATCTGCTCCCTTTCTCAGCGCTGGTTGCTGTTCATTGTCTGCGTCGGCCGGGTCACGTGTTCCGAGACCATGATTTGGAGCAGCTCTGAATTATGAGGAATTATTTGCATGTACTACAGCTGGTGCTACTGTTCAGGGAATGGAATGTCATCCATATCTGGTGGCCTTGGCGACGAGTCCTGTCTCACACGTTTGCTATTGTCCAGCCTGAAGTCAGCTCAGCTCTTGCCTCGAGGCCTGTGTCCTGCTGTAAGTTTCCTAAACCATAATGCGGCTTCTACAATGTTCGTGCTATTGTTTATTCTCCATAGGTTAGCCACACTTGGTTCTGTCAGGTCCCATAGGTGCTCCTGGAGTCCCATAAATTTATTTGCATGGAAGCATCTGCTAGCTCTGTTCAGGATCTCTTGCTTCTTGCGGTTTCTGCGTTGCTGCATTTAGCTCATGGCAAAATAATAAAAGCAATGACAGTATGTATACGTATCTGTCCTCCAACTATACAAATGTATGCTTGTGTTCTTCATGTATTCAAGTGCGTGTACCGAAGTGCGGATGGCACGTGTGCTTCATGTCTAACACTGCTGTCGTGGTGTCTCCATCGACGTCAGTAACGTGGCTTCTTGGTGCTTAATCAATACTGTCAATTGAGGTGTCTTTAATTGCAACCAGGGGCGCCTTTTCCACTCTGGGGTAGATCTGTTATGCATTTCGTCTATAGGGCTGGCTGAGGGGGTACCGCTTGACATACTTGTCGATCATTGGAGCACTGGGAATTGGTCCAAAATAGTATGGGTGATCAGTGTCTCCTGGCCTTCTTCCGTGTCATGTATTTTATAGGAGGGGGGCAAACTTCCCAATCCCTCTTCGGGAGAAATAAAAGAATATAAAAAGGAGAACCCAAAGGGCTCTCTGCAGCACTGCACATACACTGCTGTGTGCTGCATAAATGAAACGCAGATCCTTTAAAAAGGTATGGAGGAAAGCATGTCTCCATAAAATAAAGTAACACAATGAACAGCGTTCCTAACGGTCAGAGAAAAATGAATACATTGACTTACACTAAGTTCTTCCACAAGATAGATGGCTCTTAAGAGGATTCTGATATGGGCCCCAGACCACAGTGTGGTACTCAATGCATTTCCCTTCTCCACCGACTTAATCTTCACATTCGGGTCCCAGACCCTTCTCTGGTAGTCTGTGGTTTTCATTGGGCCACTGGGCCGAGGAAGTATTCTTTGGATGCAAGACCCTCTCGCAGCCTGCCTCGTGTCCATACCGGACCTCCCAAACTTCCCTGTTCCCATCACGGGAATCGGGTAGCTCTCTGGTTCTTCCTGGGATCAGATGTCTCGACGGTAGCACCGGCGTTCCTCGTCGGTCGTCAGTTTGTGTCCGCGCTCCTCTTCTCTTCTTCATGGTCTTGACTGTCACCAGACCGCCCGTTCGACCTGGTCAATGTGCCACCACACTGTCGGGACTTCTAGCTCAACCTCCTCTGGACTTCCATTCTGCTCGCCTGCATCTGCCGCTCTGCCTGGTTCTTTCTGTGGACGCGATTCAAAACTCCTGGGTTCACCGCAGGCTAAAGACCAGTAGTCGTCCTTCTGTCTCACTTTTATGGCACAGGCTCCACCCTGTCGCAATGGCAATACCTGTAGCTGTAGTCGTCATCTCAGTCCCTATTCCTCCTACGGACCACCTCGTCCCAGTACTTGGATCAGGCAAGCCCTCTGGGTTCTTAAAGATCTTCGTCCCATTCTTTTTTTGAATGTCAATCTTAAATGTTACAGAAGTACATGGACCTACTCTCAATGTAAGAGTTTATGATGGGAGTGGGGCTTGAGGAGTGAAGGGGTGTATAGGGTATGGGTGAATAATACTGTGTTCTCCTGAGATATTCTCCCTCTTCCCATGAGATCCCCCCAGCTGAGTACCACCCCTCACCAGCCTGGCCTCATGGGAAGGCAACACCCCCTCCCCCCGCCCCCCGTGGTGAAGTGACATCTCGGGATTCGTCCAAAGCAGATTCTCTCCATAAGGTGTCTGTTGAAAAAATCCAAAAGGCATATCGGCCTAGGACAAAGGAGAAGACAGGGCTACACGGGACTCCTGGAAGTCAATCCGGAGGGAACAAGGAAAACCTAAAGACCTTATGAAAGAGCTGCAAGAACTTGCACAGGAGGTGACACAAGACGGTTTAAAAGTAGCCTACTAGCAATATCCTTGAAGCAAAGGAGAATTCTGCAAAAGACCATCAGGAGAAGGGAGACATTCTCCTGACTTTATTTTTGGGTGGAATAGTGGTAGGGTCAGTAGTATTAGTTTTTGGACAGCAGACTTGGTGTGTTTTTTTTTTTTGTTTTGTTTAATTTTTTTTGGTACCCTACTGATGAGCACCTTAGTTATTTATATATAGGCAGGGTATACCCCATCGCAATAGGGAAAGATGGGCCTTTTCATTGTTTAATAAAATCAGCTGAAATGCCATCCGTGTCTGCGTCCTCCTTCTCACTGCCACACTTTTGAACCATAGACACAAAATGGCTGTTTTTCGTGATACAAGACCTTTTTTTATGTGCCATCGTTTGTGCTAGATGTCCTCCTTCTTGTTAACCTTGATTTCTAAACTCTGACCTGGTGGGCAGAAGTTTAGGAGGCCACCCTAGTTTAGTGGATCAGGGGAACCTTCTGGACGAACCAGACCAATCTGCGGTAGCTTGGTAGGCGGTCAAGGCTAAGTCTCAGGGGGGTCTGAGTGATCAGAAGCCCACAATGAGCACGCAGTAAAACTCCACAGATTACCCTTGGGCAGATGTATATCAAAAATACAGTTATTATAGGCCTTTATAATCAAAACACAATTAAACCACAGTTATGAAGAAACAATACCACACACGATCATTCACTATCTAACATGTATACAATAATGCGATCAGCCTAAGGCTGATGATGGGGGTAAGGGGGAGAAAATAACCACAACCTGTAACAGAAAGGGATTAAATCAACACAGATATCAGTTTGGGCAGTCCTTCATCAACAATCCCTAATTTATGTAGTCCAGCCCTACGAAGAGAGGAGCCTAGCGCTCAAAGTACAGTTGTGTATTAACAATACGCAGTCGTGCGTAAACGAAACAGCGGGACCTCTTCATGGGGCTGTAGCTGCTCTAGAAAGAGTTTGAGGTGATGAAGAATAAGTTCCTATTCCTGGAAGAGGGTCAACCCTTGCAGATAGAGCGACTTTTGGAGTTCAGGAATAGCTGGGGAGCGCAAGCTATCCCAGCCAAGGTGATTATCTTTTGAGGGCCACTCATGCGTAAAAATTAATGAATGAATGGATGTGCCAGGAGGCCACCGGTAAGTTAGGAAAGTACTCACTGACCCTCGACCCAGTCCGGACCAAACTTTGGCAGTCTAGCCCACTTCGCCTGTAGGTGTTAACGCTGCAGTTTCAGGACGCGCCGGCTTTCAGCAGCTGCGGTACAGGATGATCGGCCATGGCAGGATGTTTGCTTTTTGTCAGCCCTTCAAGGAAGGATAGTTCCGGTGCAGCATGTCTCAGCACCCGGGCGTCGAGAAATGCAGGCACTTTCACCGATGGTCACCACAGCGGGGCGATGCAGGAACCTCAAATGCTTGCGGCGTGGTGCACTCTTGTAAATCACGACCCAGAGGAGCTAGGACGGGTATTGGTGGGAGAGGGCTTATGTCCACAAGCTGGCGATTCCCAGCGTCTCAAGTCTCAACTTGGGACGACGGCGTTCTTGTGCGCTACCCTGGGTTCGAACGGTCAGTTCACTAGATGGCCCAAAAAACGCTTCTGAAGAGGCTCTTTTCTAGGGTAAGTAGGAGAAGCCGAGAGTAGTTGTTCCCACTACTCCAAAGGGGTGAAGCGCCCTTGCAGGCTTTCTTGGTACGATGAAGAAACGGGTCAGACGGAACAACAGCGGTGTCAGGGTGCCAAACCTTCCAAGTACGTCGCCAGCGGTTCCTCAAGCCTGCTTTCTTGTTGAGGATACTAAGCTCCTTATGAGGTTCAGTGTGAACCTCAGTAGATCAACCTGGAATGGATGCAGAGCCCCTTATCTTATCCAAGATTTGGTTCACGCTAAAATAGATAGCCAATGGAAGATCTGCTCTCTTGCATGCATGCCAGATGTGGGCCAATTGTGGCCCACGGTGGTTTCAGTCATTCAGGCCTACCAGACAGACATACTGGCACCAGTAGTGTGGATTGGGACCTTACAGTCCCAACCCTCTTCCTGGGCACTAGCACACACGTGACATGCAGGAACCTGCGAAAGTTGATTTTTTTTTTCCGAGAGAGGCTGCATGCCCAAATTAGGAATATCCAGGTCTCGCGACCTGAGGAAGCAAAGAGACAAAATGGCCAAAGGACAGAACAGAAGATTTCGTGGCACAACCATTTTCGGCACTGGCCAGAGTCTTGGGGCAAACGCGGTAAACTAGGTATGGTCCATAAAAATGAAGTAAAACGTCTATAAAAGTAAACTGCTGCCACCCGTTCGTCCTAGGCACACTTGTACAAACACCAAAAAATCCTTATAGGGTGGCTAGGGGCATAAAACAAAATGGCCCCATGCGTATTACTGTAAGGTACTTGGCACATAGATAAAATGTTGCCAAGAAATGTTCACAAAGTCGAAGAATAAGGGAAACATGGTTTCCCAGGACAGCCTCATGGATGTGTCAGTTTCCCCAAAACAAATGAGCGAAAGCCCAGAGGAGGGCAGCTGAAGGCTGTGCTCCACAGGAAAGTCAGGTTAGGTACTCGAAGCAAAAAGTTTGGGGGGGGGGGGGTTCAAAAAGGAGGGAAAATTGCACCTACGGGAAATCTTTCCTAACACTTCTCATATGGGAAATTGCCAAATAAGGACATGCCCACTTGCAAGAGAGGGCACTGACTGAAACTGCGTTTTGGTAGTATCTGGTCCCATACAAAACTTCAGCCTAGGTACGTCCTGTTGCTAGATAAAATGTAAAGTCGCAGGCTGACTCTCAGTCTCCATCTGTATGAATGTTGCAGTTACCTTCATTGCGGTGGGGGTGGCAAGCCCCCACTTACGGAAGGGACTGAGATCTGGATAAAAGCGGAGGACCTGGAACCATTTGAGTCTACAACAAATGCAGGCATCTTAAGCCAAAGGACCAACCGAGACCTGGTGGACTGCTGCAACAAGCATTGGGTAAACCAACCCTTGTGTTTCGGACACCTGCCATCAGCTCATCTGGGAAGACTTGAATAGGGTGCCTTCCTGCTTTGCACTTTTGGTGGACCAACCAGTCTGAAGCCGTGCTCTGCATCCAGCGCTGTTGGAAGTTCTGTGTTGTCTCTGTGCTTGCATTTGGCATGACCTGACTAGTATTGGACTGCACCCCTTATTGGTTTGTTGCTGGAATGGAATCATCACAGCTCTGCTCAGATCTTAACAACTTGCTGCTCCCACGAGTAGGAACCTGCTGGAACCTGAGGTCTGACTTTGCTGCTCGTGAGAGCCTGCCGACCATGTCCTGAATCAAACCATGGTTGCTCCCATCTTCTGTGCCTGATGAGATTCTCCTGTGACCAAATTTGGGCAGTCTTTACCCTGTCCTGTGGTCTCTGCCTGAGCCTGCCCTAACCATCACTGGAAGCCTCAAACCCGGTAGCCTCCAACCCACAATGGTGTGCCTTCTAAAACAAGGCCTACATTGAGCCTCATTGTCCCCATTGATTCCATGTCCCGTGGTGTCTGGTGTTGGAAGTCAGAGTCAGGGTGTCAAGATACCTTGCATCTCTTTTCACATCCTCCTTTCCATTGAATTGCATTGTAGTAGGCTAGGCATTCTGAACTTTGAGAGTCCGCTAGAGTTGAACACCTGTATGCTTTCAGTGTAGCTGAAAGCATGTTTTTCCCCGTCTGTAGTACATCTCATATCTTCATGAGAAATTGAGATGTTATGATTTTGTAGAAGTTTTTTCTGCATGGAGAGGGACCAGCTTTAAGAGATTGGGCCATATTTTGCCAGCAGAGGAATGTTTACCAAATATGTTTATAAAAAATGTAAACGTGTGTTAGGCATACCAGGGAATCTTTCAGGTGTAGGTGTTTGTTCGCGGTTGGCCAGGCGTGCACAGTAGCATCGCCTCTCTGCTGTTTTTTCTTTTTTTCTCCATTGATCAGTGGGTTGATTAGACACAACTAGGGACGTATGATATTCTCATATGTTATGCATCATTTGTCTCTTGTTTCTTTGTTATTACTCTCTTACAATAAATATTGTGATCATCTTAGCGTGTGTGGGTGTCAGTCCGGTATATGTTGAGAGCTAGATCTGTGCCCCACTTTTGCCATTTACAGTATACATTCTAACTGAACTGTTGCATTCTACAGTGGTAGGTACCCCATTTTGAGGTTTGGAAACTGGTGCATGCTTTTTTATATAGTGACTTTAGTTACCATTAGCACCCTATGCGGGAAGCCAGCCAATCAGGCGGCACGTCACGCAGGCTGACACTGGTAGTGTTGGCCCATGCTCCAAGCTGCCTGATGTGCCCTAAACTTGGACGGCGGCATGTTACTTACAGGATCGGCCCACCACCTCAGGGCATACATCGCCTCAGTAGTGTGTTGATTGTGTGCCTTTATAAATGGTGTATTTATGTACTTGCCTGTGTGGATCTCTGTTCCTAAACAGACTTTGCCTTTGTTAACTGTTCTTCACACCTACCTCTGCTGAGTCCCACGATAACTCATTTGCAGTTACCGTTGAGAGATTGGAAGACTAGAGCGTAAACTGGTTGCACCTTTAGTTTGCTTCTTACTAGATCCTTAGCTGAGAATGTTTTTTAAAACTGTCTCAACACCATAGCCACTAGCCTGTGATTATTCACAGCCAGCACTAGCTGCAATGTCTTAACCTCTGATTTTCCAGATGTCCCCTCCAGCCCTCGTTCTATTTTGTTAATGCTAACCCATGGCTTTCCATTGCTGATCTGAGGTCGGTGTATGTCTTGACATCCTCCTAGTTGGCGTCCGATTTCTGCACCATTTGGCAGTCCAGTTCAGCGACACAACTTCAGCCCAGCCTTTTCAACTGGTCCCAAAACTTCTCTGCCATCTTCCTATTGGACCTTTGCTGCCAAATGTGTCTGAGGGCCTTCCAAAGGGAGCAGTTCTAGCTGACCAGGAACGTGTACAGAGGCCTGCTGGTGAAAGGTTTTAGCTCTCCCAGAAAATACTTCGGGCCTGGAGCTGTTGGCTGAAATCTGATTTAAGGAGTCTTCCTCCTTCGCCCCCTCCTGCTCCCGTAAGTTTGTTGAATCAGCTGCTCTATCTAAGAAAAAGCACTTTACTGTTCCTACCCTAACCCAAGGGCTTGGATGTTAAATTCAAGTCTTCTAAAAAGGGACCTATGATGGTTCAAAACAATTTGTCAGCTGAGTCATCTGGTCTGTTTCTTTTGGGGAAAATTAATGTCAGTGCACCCCATGTATCCCATACCTTTTGATATGGCAACAGAGCATAGCATATTGAGGGAAAAACAGAACTCTAGCTTGGCTCTAAAGCAGATGAAAAATGTCCTATAGTTTATCCTGCTTCTCGCCACAAATTCTTGAAGAGATGGATAAATGTGTCTGCAGACTTTTCTTTGTTTTAAATCAGACAAAGGGGAGACCTTGTTGCAGTAACTATCCATTTGCAGAGATATGGTGGATTTGGGCATGTTTCACAGGGTGTTAATGTGATGCCATGCCTTTATTAAGGCGTCCAACTTATTCTGACATGCAGGCGAAGGTTTGGACCTGCCATTTGATAGGAAAACATTGTTTTCACCAAACGGGCAAGGTCATGCAACAGTGCAAGTCAGACCTGCAAACTGTTAGGTCCACTTCTAACATCTGCACCTCAACTTGGATGTATGCTTTGAAGGCATGGACGAATTGAGAAATTAAAACAAGCTCCACTGGATTGCCTTCTTATCAGACAGTGATCTCCAGCCTCCTCAGGAGTCAAATGTCCTTTCGCTCCAGATGCCATAGAGGATGTTCTGGTCCACAAATGTGACTGGGGATGTTATTCCCGGGACTTTTTGATCATCAAATAGAACTCATTCTGGACTTGTAATTTCTAAATCTTTTCTTTCGGTTGAAAACCTTCCACGTGGTAAAGATTCCAGATCCCTTTGAGCCTCTTCAAGAAGAGAACTGGTGGTGTCTTGATCTTTTTGTTGCCTAATTACAATGCTTTTTCCAGAGGAGAATATGTAAGTGCCTGAGTTTTACAATGGGAATACATAATTATTTGTATAAATGTCTTTCGATTTGAAAGATGCCTAAAGGGTCTGTACCAAGGTCCTCCAGTGGCAGCACATCTCAAGCTTTAGGGGATTCACTTGTATCCCTATGTGGATGGCAGGTTGATAAACACCCCTTACAGAACCCTTCTTTTGGAGCATGTTCAGAAGGTGTGTGGTGCTCAGTTTATTCCAGGGTTTTTAGTGAACTATAAAGTGCCATGCTAGTCTCAGTTCTGGACTCTTCATTGGATGAACTTGTTACCATTAGTGGGACAATCAAGGTTTTTCTTACAAGAACCACGATCCAAGGCCTCAGGTATTCATCTCTTATCCTTTGGGATTTCCAGTTTCAGCTATCCATTTAGTGGTAGCAACTTCAAGAAAATCGTTACATGCTGCAGCAGGTTTCCCAACACCACCTAAAATCTCTTCCGTTTTGAATTCCTCTGGGTCACCTTCTGGACACATTCCCCTCATATTTCTGAAAATTGATGCTTCAGAGTTTGGTTGGATGGTCCATTGCAGTGCTTTCCAGGTGCACAGCCTTTGATCTACACAGGAAGAAAGAGCATAACGTTTTCAAAGTAAAGGCCGGGAAAGACCACTGCAGTGTTATAAGTGAACAAGCAAGGAGAAACCGACAGTTGCCTGCTGCTCATGGTGGCCGTGCAGCTTTGGTGCTGGGCTTCGGCAAACCCCTTTTTTCCAGTGGCAGTGCATGTCCAGGGTATTCTCCACCTGAAAGTGGACAGACTCTAGTTTGTTTCCACACACCCTGCAGTTGGTAATTTGACAGGGAGGTAGTCAATGGAAGCATAGCACTATGTTCTTGTGTGATTGAAAATTGTACCTTTCCACTCCGAATCACCTCATGCTTCCATTCCCAAATGCTGGCTAGCTTCTCTTTTTATTCCAGGGAACTATAGCTGCCAGCAAACCCAGTGGTAGACCGAAGAGACAACAGCCCACAAAAGCTTCTCGAGGGAGTGCCGGGTATCCACACACCCCAACCAGCAGCATAACACCATGGAACCACTGCATGACACAGAAAACACAACCAAACCAATTGTCTGCATCCAGAATCCTGGCATCCACTCTTTACAAAAACACGATTACCTGCTCCATAGCTACGAAGAAGTGTTTCGACACAAGACCATCTGTCACTTGAGACAGAGCAACTACTTATCGGTAGCAGCTGCAGAACGACTCTAACAAAGACAGCCAGACCAAGAACTTAGACCGTCACACAAACTGGAACCTTGATCATAGTATGCCGCCTATGATGATCGTGGCGGGCCTGCACAAGATAAAGGGGCAGTGTTTAAACCCCCTTCTATGTTTTCTGATGTGTAACACCACCCCGACAGTGAAGGCAGGGAGAGATTGGCCCAGGGAACCAGAAAGTGAGAACCAAGGGAGAATAGAAGCAGCAACAGGAAACAAAGGTGTGGGTTGCTTGGGTTAGGAGAGGATGCGTCGGACCAAGAGACCAGAAGGAGGAAGGGCAGTGGAAAAGAGCATGGAGACAGTTTATAAAGAAGGTGGGATATTGGCTGGTGGAAGAAGTGGTACGTGTTACGAGTGTGCATGTAAGGTGTGGAAGTAAAAGTACGAGTAGCGACTGAGTGAAGGGTGACTAAGGTAGTGAAAGGAAGGTGATTGGGCAGACAGGTGGAATAGTAGTTGTGTGAGGAGTGGTAGAGTAGAGGAGGGAGTCGTAGTGGTGTGGAGGGAAAGTAGTGGAGTGGAGATGGGAGGAATGTGTGTGGGGAGAGTGTCGGAGAGAGTTGTGGGGTAGAGACGGGACAGTAGTAGCAGAGGAGATGTAGTAGAGAGTTGGGCGCGAGTGATACCATCGGAGGGACAGATAATGGATGGAGAAGAGGGGGAGGAGAGTGTAGTGAAGCCGACAGAGTAAAATGACAGGGAATGGAGTACAACTGTGTGGAAACTCGGGCAAGTGGCCAGATCCATTGCAAGGCATATCCAACAGGGGTTCTTGATAGGTGTTACCTAGATTATCTGCGGAAGTAGTCTAGACCAAGAAGGCAGTTGTGTTTAGGCAATTGCTTATAGACCAATACCTTTTTAGATAGTAGGAATTAGCGATCACTAGAACCAGTCTGGGGTCGAGGGAAGCCTGGTTTAGGGTGGGGACTTCCCTTCCCTATGTTGGAGAGAGGACAGCCACAGGGCCCATTGCGAAACTGGAAATAAAACCCATTGAACTCATCTAGAAGTTTGTTTGTTCTTGAGGCCTTCTGTGACTGTAAACACATGCCCCTTAAACAGATTTTCCAAGTGACCATTCCTCTAATTGTTTGTGATGACAGTTGATTCTACTATTGGTTCTGTTGATTGAGGACCTGGTGTTGCAGGGGCAGTGGCCGAAGACTGTGCTGGGAATGGGTCCAGCTATGCAGATGTTTGATCTCTGGTTCTGGGATGGCTCTGACAGATTTGCAGCTGGACAGGTCCGACACCTCACGACAGAAGCCACAGTGGGTCCCACAACGTGAAGTCAGGCCTCCAGCAACAAAGTAACCCGGGGCGGGGGGGGTCAGAAGGTAAGATTCATGACTACAGTGAAAGTTGGACTCTAGGAAGGCCACTCTTAGTCCTGGAGAGAAGCAATATCAGCAGATACCATATTGGGCCACAAGTTGACGACCTGCAGAGTACCAAGCTCCAATTCGAGATGGCCACTGATGCAGTAGAGGCTTTGTCAACACTGGGCTGGCCCACAGGATAGTTCCGGGACACTTCAGACATTGGGTTAGGCCATGGAGCTGGTTGGACCGGCCAGTCCGAAGTACAAAGTTCTTCTGTGATCAGGATATGGCTTTGGCAATAATTATTGTCCACGGCAGCACTCTTCCGGGTCTTCAGCGCAGGTTCTTCTTTGGATGCTTGGCTCCAAACGTCCACCTAGGAAACGGCTGTAAGAATCCTCTTATCTTAAAAATTTGGACTGGCTGCTCCCCCAGCCTACCAATGGAAAGGAACTGCATTATTGAACCGGTAAGGTCTGTCCAATCATGGGCCACTACAATCCCTGCATTTATTTTCCGACAGACTTCCTCTGGCTGAAAAGTTAATAGGGACTATACGGTCCCAACCGCCATTTTGGCCAGTTCAGACATAGACATACAAAGCATGAACCCAGGAAAACTGAGCAAGACCCCCCCCCACACCCTCCCCCAAAGTACATGCCCTTACATGCCCTTATATGGCACTTCCTCACCTGAGAGGGCAGGGAAAAATTCAAGATGACCAAAGGGCAGGATTTAAACCACATAGAACAGCAATTTTGAATATATGATACTCAAAATAGCATTGTACAGAAAAATTCATCGGAAGAGCCCTGTTCTCTGCCGCTAGCCGTTCAGAGGCACATCACAAAGGTAAAATGAATGTCACAGAAAATAAATGAAAAAGGGATACTTATTACCCATGCCACAATCCTCTGTCGAGTTGTGTTCTATATTAAGACAGTAAATCATGAAAGGAGACAGTTTCCTTGCACTGGAAAAAGTCTTTGTGTACCTCTAAAGTCTGGTTAGATTTCATGTCAGCAAAATAGCTGTCAGTGGAAGGAAAGTGGTGCAAAAAACTCGCATAGTTTTGCTTTAGTGTTAACTGTAGTGGAAAAAAGTATCTTATCACCGCCTGCATTTTTTAATTTTTTTTTTAAACCCTCCTACCTTGATGTCACCGGTATAGACTCTATTGAAAGGTTGCCCCTGGGCTGTACTTATAAGGTGCTAAGCTAACTAATGTGCATTGATTAAAAAATTCCTTTGTCTACACAAGGCAAATCGGTTGCAGGATTTCTTTCCAAGGCACAGACTGCTCCATGAGCTACTTTATTTTCGAAAGCTTTTTTGTTTTAAAAAGAGAATGGATTATTATTGTTTTTGCAGTCTGACCCGAAGCACTATAATTTCAGGTAAGTAACCTACCCTTCCTTTGCGTCATGGGGGCTGTTTGGGATTCAGTTAGTGATCTATGTAGTAGGTTAATCTTAAAGGAGTAACTCGGACTATTCTAGTGTAATTTTGTTTGCGTTTGTGAAATTGATCTATTACAATAGATATATTGACGCTCATGATTATCATTTTTATTTTTAGTTGCTTGTCAGACGCTGCTATCGCTGCCCTTGGATTTTAATTTAGAAGCCATATTGGGTATGTTTCCTTTGAATCTTGTACCAACCCACTGAAATAAAACAAATTGACAGTATTTGAATGTTTCTCGAATGTTTCTCTAATGTACAGTGAATTTGTAACTGATTCTTCTAACAAAACTAATTGTAGGAAGAAATAGTTTTTTCCTTACTTGAACTTAATTTGACAATTTGTTGCCTGCAATTGTGGGTGAGCAGGCTGAAACCAGTTCAAAGATATGTTTTTTATTTATGCTTTTTTTTTGGTGCTAATTTAGTCATTTCTGATGCCTGAGCAGTTTTTAACCTAATTAATTTGTATCTGACTAATCGACTGATCGAAAGAAGTTGTACGTATTTTAAATGGTAGTACCAACTTTAAAGACTTCTACTCGGAAGGGTGGGACAGCTGTTGGAAGGCTACAACAAGAGAAGGGAAGGGATGATGCTTGGAGGAATAGGACTGGGAATGTGCATTGATGGACAGATTACATGTGTTGACAGATATGAAGGATAGCTGGGAGGGCGGATGTGGGGGAGTTGATTGTTAGGTTTATCTAAATGGTAATAAAGACATAAAAAAAATACTTCTGCTCAGACCTTGTGCTAGAATTTAGTTTGTTCCTTGTTTTTAAAACTTTTTGGTTGGTGGTTAACTAAAATTCAATTATTTTCATTTTGTCAGGTGAATATTTTAAATCTGATGAAAATGCTGACCAATCTCAAGAGAGCCTAAGCTCCTCGTCGCTTAGACGCAAGTTGTTTCTGGATGGAAATGGAAGTGGATCTGAGTGTTCATCACCTCCTTCTCCCCAAGAAGTAGTGTGTGATAAGAGTCCAACGCAGCTTGATGTTATCTGTGCAGTAGATCTGTCACCAGTCCGGTGCAGAAGTCCAATGTTAACACCAGGCTCAGTAAGAAGTGTTTGCCCTTCTTTGTGTATAATGCTCCCTGCAGATTATCAGTTTTAATTGTTCCACTTTAGGAGTTTATTTTTCTAAACATTTTAGCACTATTACTATGAGCAGCAGCTTAGTGAGAAAATAAATGTTTAGTTGTGCCAAAAAGGGTTATACGATTCTAAAACTCTTCCAATGTTCTTTGAATTGAGTTACAGATTCTGATATACTGCTTATTGCTAATATTACCAAATGAATGGATATCCTGCAGTGGTGTAAATGTTTAGGCTTTAAACAAATCAGCAAGACCTTACACTATCAGTTTAATGAACTAGGCATAACTGGTGGAAAACAGTGATCAATGCCGGACACCATAAAAAGTGTTTGGCATCTTCTACAAAATCAGATTGTTGACTATTTTCTAAGCGGATCATTTCCTAATCTGGGATCCTGGTTGGAGTGCTAGATTCTCTCATTGGTAAATTCTCTGAAACTTATAATTAATTCCCAGTCTGCTATTAATAAGGTGGTTTTATCACATGACAAAGAAGCAGACCTGACCAGCTCCATTGCAAATTAATTGCTTAATAAAATATCTTGAAGCCGATTTTAAACTTACACCAAATTCAGCAGTTGATTCACCAAGTTGAAAAGGACTTTGCTGGGTGCGTGGTTTGACGCTGAGACTAATGGCTGCCTTATCCTGTACCTCCCGCCCGCAACACCTTTCCGTAAATGCCCGCGGCACTCCGCTAACTATTTTAAAAGGTAAATTATAGCAGGAAATTGCATTTCTTTCGAGGCTTCAAGAGATACGACTCTCTTCAGTATTACTGGCATTTTCGCCGACTTTATTGTTCCTGAGCTCGACAACAGCTGACACAGCTGAAGAGAATCTCAGCAACCTCTTCAGGCAACACCGCTCTTCTCTGGAGTCGGGCCTCTTGCATACGCCACATTCTGGGCAGAAAACAATTAGCACCAAATAAAGTGGAAATTAATAAATATTCTGATGCTTGTTAATCTGCTTAGAATCACATGCTGTGCATATGTTCTGACATCCAGTGGTAACCGCAGAGTATTGCATCTTGCCTTTCGAGGATCGAAAGGGGACGTCTGCGTAGGCGTGTCTGTAACACTATCCCCATCGTGACATGTAGTGTACCCAAAATGCCTCATGCGCCGAGGTCCCTCGGATTGTTTTTTCCACCCTGATTACTGGTCGCCCTAATGCGGAGCTGTTGCATAGAGATAGCGTTGTCATTATTATCGACTTTGTCGTTATTCCCGTTAAGTCACTGACGATTGAATCCTGTGAAACCACACCGAGACTGTCGCAGATTTTTGACTACAAAGAAGCAAGTTGCGCGGCCTGTAGACTCCTGCACCCAAGACTCTTAAGGAGAGCCGCTTCAAGTGGTGGGCGGCCTCCGGGATGTCGCAGCCCGAATGTTCTTCCCCCGCTGTTGCAACTGCCGAAAGTGAGGGGGCAACTAGCAATGACCAGGCCTGCGTGTCGGAAGCCATTGACCTAACTGCGGACCGCTCTCTGTCCACAACGCCCGTCCCCAATGCCACCAGGCCTGACGTGATTCACACTATGGGGAAAACACCCTGCGACAGGGGTGCACACGATCATAATACACAACCCAAGGTTCTGCTTCGGCGGCTATGTCGAAGCGTACCAAAGCGCCAACGGAACCGTCAAAATCTCTGACGGGATCCTATGATCGGAAGCCTTCCCCACAACCGCAGTCGCAGCCTGCAACTGGGCAAAGTAAAGGGTGCTAACATTATAAGACACGGAGACGTCGAGGTGCTCCAGGAGGATGCGCAGACATCGATTCAGGCCGGCCCGGGCAGCAGCAAAATCCATCGCTCAGCCCCCTGGTTCATCCGGTGGCGTCGAAAAGCACCGCTCAGCCTCCTGTTCAGCCGGTAGACTGCCTGAATTCTCCTACCATTGCCGAAAGCATTGTGAGGATTACTTCAGCAGTTAAACTGAAGGAGCTTTCGAAGGAGGCAGCGAAGAACAAAGAACGGCAGAGACGTGTCGATCGACACTCCACAGCGCCCGAACCCTGCCAGGACTACGTTGAGAGTCCTGTGCCTTTGTCAGGCACATTGGGGGGAAAATCTCGACGTCGGTGTAGAAGATGAACCCTTTCCTACCCTGGACCCCTCTGATTCATCCTCATGGACCAGGGAGAAATTTGAGGGATGTATGGACAGATTAGAAAAATGTGCCTCTTATTCTGAGGCCCTTGTTCCCAAGAGACCTCGAGGACTTTCCTTCTACTCCTGTATCTAAGTTTCAAAGGACCCTGTAGGGTCCACATGAGGAGTTTACTTGTGTCCTCCCAGATGAGGATGTTATGGACACTTATGATCAGCATGAAGATGCCACCTTTCTAGAAAACTACAATGTGGATGATCGGATGGGTTTTATGGACAATTGGGAGGACAGCCGTCAGGTTGATGCTCAACTCTAGACGTCCCCTACTCCCACCCAGGACACCTATGTCCTGTGCTTAGATTTCCCCTTCCCCCCCCTCCACTCCGGCTTGGCAAGCCTCCCCAGTGGACGACCAGATGGTGTTCAACGCCATCTTGAAGAAGGCGGCTGACCACTTTCAGATCGCCACTCAAGAGGCCTTACCAGATTCTGATTTTGTGGAGGATATACTCGAAAGAAAAACCAGCCAGTCCATCCCCTTGTTGAACTCCATCAAGAGGAGGTCGGCACCTTCTTTGCCGCCGGCCCTGGCCAGTGCGGTGAACCCTAGGGTGGAGAAGCTGTTTCGGTCTTCTCCAACCGGCCCTGCCTATATCAAGGGTCATGCCACTCCGGATTTGTTAGTGGTTACCACCACTAGAAAACGGGCTGGTGTTCCCCTGTCTACAGGAGAGGCACCACCCGATAAGGAATCCAAGAGACTTTATGCACTGGGCAAAAGAATATCAACGGCTGCTGCGTTTTACCACCCGTATAACAAATGACACCATGCTATTGGCCAGCTATGCGGATGTCCACTGGAACCTTCTACAAGAAGACCTTCAGGGAGTGCCAGAACCTCCAACCACCAAGTTGCTCGCCATTGTTTTCGAATGCAAGCAGGTGAACCAGAATGTGCTCAAAAACACTCTGGACGCTGCTGACACAGCGGGAGAACCCTGGCACAAAGTACCTTGCTCAAGAGACATGCATGGCTAAGGAACTCTGGTTTCAAGCCAGAGACCCAAGCAGCACTGATTAACAAACCCGCTGAGGAGACCAACCTGTTTGGCAAGGCAGTGGACGATGCTCTTGAAACAGCCAAGAAAGAGCATGAGAAACTCAAGTCCCTTCAACAGATTAACCAGAAAATCCTCTCCTCAGAGAGGAAGCGGCTCCCACCAGCATTTTCGTGGCCAATCTCGTTTTTCCCAGAACCAGTATAATGCAGGAAATTGGAATTCGGGACAAGGGTCTTATACTTCTGCCACTCATCCATCCAAAGGACAGCAGCGTGGGAAAGGTAGAGGACGAGGTTCCTACCCCAGAGGTGCCCCGGCCTCTGGTCAAAAATGACCTGCGGATCCAGGTCTCCTCCCATGCAACCCCGGTCGGGTGGCGTATAACATCTTTCCTTACTGCATGGGAGGGGATACCTTCAGACAAGTGGATACTAAAGACGGTAGCCCACGGGTACTGTATAGAATTTGCCCGACCACCCCAATTCAGACAGCCAAGATCAAGACGCCTGAAACCGGACCACCTGCAAATCCTACTGCAAGAGGTGCAGACCCTTGTAGGAAAAGATGCCATAGAAGCCATCTCTTTTCCAGAGGTAAACAAGGGTATTTATTCCGTATACTACCTTGTACCCAAAAAGGATCTCACCATGCGCCCTGTGCTAAACTTGCACCCATTAAGTTTGTCAAAACTCAAAGTTTTTATATGGTCACTTTCTCCAGCATGGGGTCTGGCATGGATTCACATGCTCATGAATATTCCCCGTCGTCAGGCTGGGAATCCTCGGTAAAGAAAAAACCAGTATCAGTTTCGTTTCTGATCTGTCTTTCGTAGTAATAACCAATCACTGGTCTCTGCGTCATACTGACCACAGCCAATGACTGCCCTCTACCTAAGCACCGCCTCTGGCAGCCATCTTCAGATTTTTACCGCACGTTCATGTGTTGGGATCCTCGTGCTATTGCTCTCGAGCGTTAGTGCTAATTTTTCACGTTTTTTTCTCAAAACTTCGTTTTTTCCGGTCAAAAGAGCCTCAAGCTCCACCGACTCTCCATCCGATCAACGGGGACCCGTGTCGGATTCGTCTGCGCCCCTCAAGGGTGAAGATTTCGTCGAGCTACGTTTGGAGGACTCCAGAAGCTTCTCAGGCCCGGACATGGCCCAGGAGAAGGGAAGCTCGACGCCCGGGAAGCTGTTCAGGGTCTGCCCTGGATGCCAGCTGCAGAACGTCTTTAAGGAGGACGAACACTCCTTTTGTCTCTACTGCTTACATGAGGACAAGACGCATGTGGAGAAGGACTGTGCGTTTTGCGGCAATATGTCAGAGCGGACCGTGAAGGACCGCCACCAACGCCTCGCCAACTGGCTGGAAGGGAAGAGCCCGTCAGGCGAGAAGAAAAGGAAGAAATCGGAGCGGTCTTCTAAGACCTTTGAGGACGCCCCGGCGACGGGGGTCCAACACAAGGCCAAGCACCGCGAGTCCGCTGGCACCGGGAGCGCCGAACGGTCGGGCAGGGCGCACCCTCCAGCCAACGCTCTGGGTCGGGTAAGAGGAAGGGCGAGCACCCGGCGAAGCTCCTGGAGAGGCCCCGGTCGAGCTCGAAGGCCCCATCGGAGGGGGAGCGAGGCAGTGTTCCCCCCCCCCCTCAAGGATAAGTCGGTGAGCGCACCTAAGGTGGTGAAGGCCTTAATCCATCCGGCCAAGCCCTCTATCGATACTGTCGAGGCGGCCCTGGCTCAGCCTGTGGAGGCTACACCAGTGGTGGCGACCTCAGGGCTCAGAGTCTCCCTGCCACCTCGGAGGGAGTCCTCTTTTGTGCCCATCGATAGGACCCCCGTGAAATCCCCGGCGGGGAAGAAAAACAGGGGTCAGGGCGTCGTCGTAGATTCGGCTTCAGAGGAAGAGCTGATCGAGGTCTTAAGCCACGGCCTTGGCGTGGATGAAGACCGGCCCGTCGGGATGGAGCCCGACGCAGGTGACGATGACAGCGTCGAGAGTGCCGACGGGGCCCCTGATCGCCCGTCGGATTCCCCTCTGCCAGCGCCGCAAGACAACTCGGCGGCCATTTTGTTGGCTATACAGTCCTTATGCTCAGAGATAAGGACGAGACTACCGTTGCCGATGGAGGAGCCTCTCCCGTCGGGGGATCCTGAACCAGGACCTTCGGGTGTTCCCCCTCCCAAGAAAAGAAGGATTCACCCTCCACCTCCTTTTCAGCTGTCGCGACCCATCCAGCCCTCCTCCCCGTCCACCCGAGGGGATGATACGGGGACTGACACGGCAGCGACGGGTACGGACGACGAGGTATACGACGAGGATCTCCCGTCGTCACCTCCCACCAGGGCCTCTCCGCCCGACGAGATTGGATCGTTCCACTCCATGATCGCCAGGGCATCCGAGCTTTTCCAACTCTGCCCTGAGTAGAAGAAAAAGGAAGGATTCCTTTATCAAAGGCGCGAGGCAAAGAGGAAGACGGTCCTCGCGGTGCCTCTACTGGACGACATTTGGGATGAGGGCCTCGCCCTCCTCAAGAACCCTTCCACGACGCCAGCTAGAAGTGACCGGTACGAAAAGAAGTACCGGGTCCCGGACGCGGCCCCCCTGTGCCTCCGGGCGCAGCCTACCCCAGACTCCGTCGTCTCCGTCCGCGGCAGCCAGGAAGAAAGTGGGGGGGGTGCGGCCTCCACTTCGACTTCCCCACCGGACGGCGAGGGAAAGAAATTGGACGCTATGGGACGCAGGGTCATCTCGTCTGCAGCGACGACGATTAAAGCGGCCAACGCCTTGGCTATCGTGGCCCGCTACGACAGGGAGCTATGGTACAAACTGGCTCCCCTGCTGGACTTCCTACTGGACGACAAGAGGGCGGATGCCCTGGAGATCCTACAGGAAGGTGAGGTGGCGTCGGACCACGCCATCACTATTGCGACGGACATCGCCGACACTGGGTTTCGCCAGTTGGGCAACGGCGTGTGCCTTAGGCGGCGTGGATGGCTCAAGGCTACGGACTTCCGTCAAGACATACAGACCAGAGTCCTGGACATGCCGTTCGATGGGAACAACCTGTTTGGGAAAACAGTGGACGATTCCCTTCAGGCCATTAAAGCGGACACTGAGACGGCCCGGGCCCTTGGGGTTCTACAGCAACGACGGACGCCCTTTCGGAGCAGCGGAGGCAAGGGCGCCTCCAAAGATTCCGGCGGCGGTTTCTCTACCTACCGTCAAGCGGCCTGCTCATCGTCTCAAGAGGCCTACAGAGGACGAGGCAAGTCTGGAGGACCCCGCTGTCATCGCCAAGGAGGTCAAGGCGGCAAAGCTGCGATGTCTGAACAAGTTCATCAAGGCACAGAAGTTCTGGATGGTCACCCTCCAGCACGTCCTGGGTCAGCTGGAGGAAGGAGACTTCCTGTCGTCGTTGGATTTGGAGGATGCCTACTTCCATATTCCCATCCTAAAGGGGCACCGAAAATTCCTCAGATTTGTGGTCCAAGGGCGTCACTACCAGTTCAAAGCCCTCCCCTTCGGACTACGGTCGGCACCCAGGGTATTTACCAAGTGCCTTGCACCGGTGGCGGCTCAGCTGCGCCGCGAGGGGATCCACGTCTACCCCTACCTGGACGACTGGCTCATCCGAGCCAAGACGAGGGAGCTCGCCGTGGAGCACACGGCAAGGACCGTCCAACTTCTCACGGACCTGGGATTCTCCGTGAACTACGCCAAGTCCCACCTGGTACCCGCGCAAAACGCACTGTTTCTGGGAGCGAAGCTCGACACAGTGTCCCTTCTGGCCTCCCCGTCGGAGGAAAGGACCAGGTCCATCCTGGGCAAGGTACAGCGGATGTTGGCTTCCGACGCGGCCAAGGTGAGGTCCATCAAGTCCCTCCTCGGAATGATGCCTTCTTGCATCTACCTCATTCCCATGTGCAGACTCCGGATGCGCCCGTTGCAGGAGTTCCTGGACGCGCGCTGGATCCAAACGACGGGCGGCTTAGAGGAGAGGATCACATTCGACGAGAGTTTCCGCCGAGCGGTCCGGTGGTGGGGCACCCGCGCGCATCTGACGGCGGGCATGGACTTCCGGACCCCAGACCACCAGGAGACAGTGACCACGGATGCCTCCCTGGAAGGGTGGGGAGCGCACACCGAAAATCTGCACGCGAGAGGCCTCTGGCTCCCGACGGAGAAGTCCCTCCATATCAACGTCCTGGAGCTCCGTGCAGTGTTCTGGGCCCTCAGGTCCTTCCTTCCGTCCCTCAAGGGCAAGGTGGTGAGGATCTTCACCGACAACACCACCACCATGTTTTACATCAGGAAAAAGGGCGGAACCAGGTCCCCAGCACTGTCCAAGGAAGCGCAGGACCTGTGGCATTGGGCCGTCGCCCAAAGGATGTTTCTGGTGCCGTTTCATCTGGCAGGGATAAAAAAACACCATCGCCGACTCACTCAGCAGGGAGCTGCGCTCGTGCCACGAGTGGGAACTACGGCAGGATCTAGTGGATCGCCTCTTCCGACGGTGGGGCACACCCCAGATCGACCTGTTCGCGACGGCGACGAACTCCAAGTGCCGGAGATTCGCCAGCAGGTTTCCCCAGGCGAGGAGCATGGGCGATGCTTTCTCGTTCCCCTGGGAGGGCCTGTTCCTCTACGCGTTCCCTCCTTTCCCACTGCTAATCCGGCTCGTCAACCAGCTCAAGAGGTCACGGTGCAGGATGATCCTCGTCGCACCTGCGTGGCCGAGGCAGATATGGTTCCCGCACCTTCTGGACTTGTCAACGTCCCCGCCATTCAAGCTGCCGGTGGACGCGGATCTACTCTCCAGGGAAGGAGGCGCCATCCTCCACCACGATCCGAAATCGCTGAACTTGCAGGCCTGGCTCCTGCAGCGATAGAGTTTGGAGGATACGACATACCGGCCGACTGCAGAGAGGTTCTTGCAAAGGCCAGGGCGTCCTCGACTCTTAAATGCTACGGACACAAATGGAAGAGGTTCTCTGTCTGGTGCCACGCACAGAAGATTAACCCTCTACGGATTACGGCTCCCCAGGTACTGCTGTACCTGCTGACGCTGGCCAAAGCTGGACTGGCACACGCGTCCATCAAGATTCATCTTGCTGCGATCTCCCGATACACCAGAACCACGGGGCGGACGTCCCTGTGGTCTCATCGTCTGGTGAAAGAGTTCATGAAGGGACTGTTCAGATCGTCCCCGCCGGTGAAGGCTCCGGCCCCGGCGTGGGAGCTCAACATGGTGCTGACCAAGCTCATGGGACCTCCGTTCGAGCCTCTGCACTCGGCCCCGTTGAAGTTTCTGTCGTGGAAAACAGCGTTTCTTGTGGCCATCACCTCCGCACGACGGGTGGGAGAGATCCAGGCCCTTTCCTGCAAGGCCCCGTACTTGACTTTTCACGACACGAGGGTAGTGCTCAGGACGCACCCCTCCTTCATGCCCAAGGTACCGTCGGACTTCCATCTCAACGAACCCTTGGTGTTGCCTGTGTTCTTCCCGTCGCCTTTGTCGCCGGCTGAGAGGACTTTGCACTCGCTGGATGTGGCTAGAGCGCTGAAGTTCTACGTGGGACCGCACAAAGTGTTTTCGGAAGACGTCACAACTCTTTGTGAACTTTGGACCTGTCAATCAGGGGAAGGCTCTCTCGAAGGCTTCCATTTCCAGATGGCTCTCCGGCTGTATCATGTACTGTCATCGGTTGGCAAACCGACCGCTGCCTGGCCGTCCGAGAGCCCATTCCACCAGAGCGCTCGCAGCTACCACGGCGTTCCTTTCTGATGTGCCCCTGCTGGACATATGCAGGGCTGCTACGTGGAGGTCGATGCACACCTTCACGAAATTCTACTGCGTCGATCGGGATTCCAGGGAGGAGTCCAGGGTCGGCCAAGCAGTGCTGCGCAACCTGTTCGCCTGAGGTGAGCCTGGTGAGGAGGTAAGATGCTTAATGTTGAGTTTGATGTAATGCTTAATGTTGAGCCTTTGCCACCTCCCGTGGTTGTGCATGTGTGTACTGCTATGTATTCTTTATTCATGAGCATGTGAATCCATGCCAGACCCCATGCTGGAGAAGGAACAAGTTACTTACCTGTAACTGTTGTTCTCCAGCATGGGTCTGGCATGGATTCACATGCGAACCCTCCCGCCTACCCCTCTGCGGCTCTTCACTTGGTCATACTGCCACTTCAGGTGCTTCCAAATCTGAAGATGGCTGCCAGAGGCGGTGCTTAGGTAGAGGGCAGTCATTGGCTGTGGTCAGTATGACGCAGAGACCAGTGATTGGTTATTACTACGAAAGACAGATCAGAAACGAAACCGATACTGGTTTTTTCTTTACCGAGGATTCCCAGCCTGACGACGGGGAATATTCATGAGCATGTGAATCCATGCCAGACCCATGCTGGAGAACAACAGTTACAGGTAAGTAACTTGTTCCTTACAGGAAGTAATCCCGTCGTTGAAACAGGGGGATTACATGGCAACACTGGACATGAAGGATGCATACTTTCATATTTCAATGTTGCCAGCGCACAGAAAATACCTGGTTCATGATAGAGGACAAGCGCTGTCTGTTCAAAGTACTCCCCTTCGGCATTCCCTCAGCACTGAGGGTGTTTACGAAGGTACTGGCAGTAGCGGCAGCACACCTGCGCAGACTATCAGTCCCAGTTTACCCTTACCTCGACGACTGGCTCATAACAGGGGAGTCCTACGAAACATGCCTATTGAACACTGGGACAATAGACCTCTTATTCAGTCTGGGATTCTCCATCAAGAAGAAATCCAGCCTAGACCTCAGTCAAGTAAAACGGTTTCTAGGGGCTCTAATTCGGACGAAAGACGACCTCGTCTTCCCCTCCAACGAGAGGGTTTAAAAACTGCTGTTTCAGATCCCTCAATATGTATCCAGTCGGGAAGTGACGGTACGCAAAGCCATGCGACTATTGGGGATGATGGCTTCCTGCATTTACTTAATTCCTCACGCGCGTCTGCGTTCTATGCAAGAGTGGTTCAACAGCCAGTGGTGTCAGGCCAGCAGGCAATGGGAAGATATGACAGTTGGCTCGCCAGCCCTTGTTCTCTCTCTGCAGTGGTGGTCTAGGGAAAATCTCTTGAAGGGGAAAACCTTCACCACCCCCGCAGTAGAAGCCACTCTCACGACTGATGCATCGTTCACGGGGTGGGTGGCTCACCTGCTTCAGCAGATGGCGTATGGCCCGTGGTCTCCATAAGTAGCGTCCAACCATATAATCTTATGGAGCTATTAGCAGTATTCAAAGCACTGAAAGCCTTGCAGACACAGTTACAGGGGAAGGCAGTCCTGATCTTGACACACAGCACCACAGCCATGTACTACCTGAACAAACAAGGGGGCACACTCTCCAGGGCTATCCAAACTGTCCCAAAACATTTGGATATGAGCTTTCAAACACAGGCTGTTTGTTGTCCCAATGCCTTCCGGGAACTCAATCTTCTGGCAGACATGCTCAGCAGATATTTCCCACTGCCTGTAGAGTACGAATGGCGAAGACATCATCTCCAACGTTTTCGCAGAATGGGGTTTCCCAGAGATCGACTTGTTCTCAACTCTGAAGAACGCCCAATGCCAAGATTACGCCTCCAGGTACACACACACCCGCTCCAAGCGGAACGGACTCTAGATAGCATGGTCGGTGAAATTTTGTTTAAGATTCTCCCCCTGAGACCCCCAAAACTCCCGTACTCAACAAGATTGTGCACAAGATGCACAGGAACCAGTCACCATATTGGTGGCCCGCATGTGTGCCCGCCAAGCAAGGTTCTCTAATCCGATGGAGATGTCCCTCTCCCCTCCTATGAAACTGCCCTGCCCGTACAACATGTTATCGCAGGACAGGGGAGAAACACTGCACCCATGCCTGCAAACTCTGAATTTAGCGACTTGGCTCCTGAGGTCATAGAGTTCAGACACCTTCAACTCCCTCAGATGTATGGACATACTCAGGGAAGCGACAAAAACCCAACACCCGGTATTGCTATTCCAGTAAATGGAAATACTTTTTCGAGGGGATTGGGTCCTCCGACGTATTCCATATCTGACAGTAATCACCACAGCTGTGCTGCTTTGTAAAATCTTTCTGCGTCGATGATGTCGATACGCTGTCCTCGAGGGCCTCCGTCGAGCTGACGTCACCGGATGTTATAAGTAGGACGCATGACGCCCGTAGCCTCAGTTCCATTTTTTCTGCGAACGTGTTCGCTTCGGAGATCTCAGCACACCTCGATTCTACTGAATCCTGTTCTTTCAGTTCTTCGACCCCGTTTCTTCATTGCTATTGTATGTCGTCTTCGGCTTCTTCCACCCCGCGGTCCGGGTTTAAGAAGTGTCGGGTGTGCGGGTCCAAGATGTCGCTCATGGATACGCATGACGCTTGCCTCTGGTGCCTCGGGGAGGACCATGATACGGACGACTGTGTCGACTGCCAATCGCTCACATCGAAGGCCTTGCGGGAGCGTAAGAAAAAGCTGTCGGTCGGTAAGGTGGCCGAGCCCCGGAAGTCGCATTCCACTGGTCTTTCGACTGACGATTCGAGGGGCGACTCTCTGCATCGTCGTTGAGAGTCTGGGAGTTCTCGGTCTGGGAGTCGGTCCCGCCATTCCTCTGCCTCTTCGAGGCACTCCAGGAAGCGCTGTCACAGGTTGCCTTCCTCGTTCTCTTCCGGGGACTCCGCCCATCGACAGGTTGCTTGTCCCAAAAAGCATTCCACTCCTGAGGAATGGGATTCCTTCCGAAAGGAGGTGTTGGCGATTTTTCAATCGCAGGGCTCCGGTCCGTCCGCGCCATCTGAGACTCCGCTCGTACGCCTTCGGGTTCCAGCAGTCGTCGCAACCACCGGGCGCCTTCGAGGTCCCGGTCGGACAAGGATGGTCGCTCTAGACATGCCCGTTCCAGGTCCCGGTCCTCAACGCCCTTGAGACCGTGAGAACCTGTGAAGTCTTCGGGGAAGACCTCGACCATGTCGCCCAGGCTGTTGAGAGACGCGCTCGGGGCACTGCCCTCAAGGCCTGTGTCGAAGCTGTCGGTGCCGCGCTCGACGTCGACACAGATTCCCTCGACGCCTTTCGAGGCGTCCTTGTAGGAGGTACCCCGTGGCACGGTGGCAACCCCCAGAATGGCGCTGGCCAAGGCTAAACATGTCTTTGTGCCTTTTTCTGTACCCTCCTTCCAGCCTATGGATTATA
Organism: Ambystoma mexicanum; assembly: GCF_040938575.1. Lineage (NCBI taxonomy): Eukaryota > Metazoa > Chordata > Amphibia > Caudata > Ambystomatidae > Ambystoma > Ambystoma mexicanum. Next base: position 329,465,784 of record NC_090941.1, on the reverse strand, counting down.
TTTCTGAGGTGGATGAGGGGTCTGAGGAAGGTGAGGTTCCTGATGACATTGTTTCTGGTCATAGTCAACTTGAGGACCTGCATCAGTCGCTGCACGACGCCAGTGGTCTAGACACATCTCCAGAGGTGGAGTTTGATCGGCCGGAGCTTGGCACGCATGCCGAATCCTCATACCGGCGCCTCATGTCAAGGGTCACGGATTACCTGGGGTGGTCTGCCCCCCCCCTGGGGATTTGCAGCAGGATGATCTGACTGATATCCTGGACCAAGGTCCTCCAACTGACCCGTTGCTGCCATTCCATATGGCCTTGCAGAGCAGGGTGGCTGCGGCTTGGACTGCTCCAGAGAGTCTCCCGGCAGTGAGCAAGTCCTTGCTGAGGAAATATCGCCCAGCCAGTGGCAACCCCTGCTACTTGACCATGCACCCTACTCCGGAGAGTTTGGTGGTGCAGGTGGCTACAGCCCCGGCAAAGCAGGAGGCGTACCCTACCATCCCTCCTGATGGGGACGACAAACGTTTTGACGGCTGGGCGAAGAAGCCATTTTCTTCTGGGGGTATGGCGCTTCTGACTGCCAACTCCGTTTGTGCCTTGTCTCGTTTCACGCACTCTCTGGAACTGTATTTACCTAGCGGCTGATCATATTCCCGAAGTGGAGGAACGGGATGGTTTCCTTGCTATCGTGCAGGATGGCACGGATGTAATGTGTGATCTGTTCAGTCGGGTCTGGACATGGTTGATTGTGTCAGTCGGTCCATGGCGGCGAGCACCGTAATATGCAGGTTTGCGTGGTTGCGGAAGTCGGGTTTTGCTCCTGATGTGCAAGCCCGGCTCCTCAACATGCCCTTTGATGGTGACCATCTTTTTGGCAGCAAGGCTGATGAGTCTTGAGAGGTTGCAGACCTCGAAAGATGCAGCGAAGTTGTTGGGCGCTGCAGTTCGCCAACCCTGGGGCAGTGTTTTCCTCCCCAGGTGAGGGCTCACCACATTCAGCAGATGGTGCACAAGTTTCAACATGCCCAGTGTTAGTTCTTGAGGTTGCTCGGCCTCATGGCCTCCTGCATTCTTCTGGTGCCAGAGGCCAGATTGCGGATGAGATCTTTGCAGTGGGCTCTCAAGCTCCAGTGGTCAGTCCTCTGGCATGATGTCGGACTCCGTTCAGGTGCTGCCCCCAGTCGCCCAGGACCTTCGGTGGTGGGCCGTCGAAGGCAATCTGATGAGGGGGGCTCCGTTTTGGCTGCCCTGGCCAGAGGTGACGATCCTGACGGACGCGTCCCTCGCGGGATGGGGAGCTCATGCCAACGAGCTGACAGTCGGCGGTCGTTGGTCTCCATCGGAGTCCACACTCCATATCAATCTGTTGGAGCTGAGGGCCGTCAGGCTTGCCCTGAAGGCTTTTCTGCCGACTGTGCGAGGAAAGAATGTCCCGATTCTGACGGACAACAGTGGCCATGCACTACCTCAACAAAAAGGGTGGGGGCAGGGTCACTTCCTCTATGCAGGGAGGCGATGCAGCTCTGGTTCTGGGCCATCCAGCAGTAAATTTCGATCTCGGCAGTTCATCTGGCCGGAGACGAAAACGAGACAGCGGACGCTCTGAGCAGGCAGAGCGTGATCTCACGAGTGGGAGTTGGCTCAGGAGATTCTCCTGGAGATCCTTCACCCTTTGAGGGACCCCTCAAGTGGATCTCTTCGCCTCCAGTGTCAACCGGAAGTGCGATTCTGCTCGTGGGAATTTCCTCCAAGAGGAGCCTTGGGAGACCCGTTTGTGGTGGAGTGGTCCTTCCCACTGCTGTACGCGTTTCCTCCAGTCCCCGTCATCCCGCAAGTGCTGCGGAGGTTCGGTTCCCGGCGGATCCTCATTGCTCTGGCATGGGCCCAGAGGACGTGGTACCCGGACCTTCTCGACTTGTCCATATGCCCTCCACGTCGTCTTCCCTACCAAGTCATCTGCTGTGACGGGAGGGGGGGGTCAGGTTCTCCATCCAGAGGTCAGATCCCTCAACCTTCACGCTTGGCTTCTGAAAGGTTGAGGTATAAAGATTGGGACCTCCCTGAAGACGTGATGGAGGTGTTGCTTTCGGCCAGGCGGCTGGCAACAAAGTCCCTGTACCATTGCCGTTGGAGAAAGTTCTGCGACTGGTGCAGGGTTAAGAATGTGGATCCTTTTTCATGTGACATTCCTGTAGTTCTGTCTTTTTTGCTTTCTTTAGCCCACAGGGGCTTGCAAGTGGGTACCATTAAAGGTTATTTGGTCGACGCTGTCCATATTTAAGCGCTCGTCTGAGTGTTCTTATTTTAAAATCCCTTTAATTCATTTCTCAGTTTCTGAAAGGGCTCACTAATGTGTTTCCTCCGTCACCTTTCCAGGTGCCCGGGTGTGATTTGAACCTTGTTCCCAAGTTTCTAATGGGTGCTCCATTTGAGCCTTTACAGTCTTGTCCTTTGAGACTGTTAACCCTGAAAACTTTTGATTGCGGTTACTTCGGCTCGCAGAGTGATTGAGTTACAGGCACTTTCAGTTAAGCCACCCTTCACTGTGTTTCATAAGGACAGTTTCGAAAGTTGTGTCGGATTTTCATTTGAGCCAGAAGGTCATTCTTCTGGCATTTTATCCTCCTCCGCATCCTGGTAAGGACGAGGAGAGGCTCCATAGGTTCGATCCTAGGAGAGCTTTAAGTTTGTACATTTCACGCATATCCCGGGTCAGAGTGGACGATCAGCTCTTTATTGGTTACGCTGGAAGGCGTTTGGGACAAGCTGTGTGTTAGGGAGAATTGTCTGTTTAGGCTGAATTTCCTAACCTAGTGAGTCCCCCAGCAGCTTTGCTGGATTTCTGGAGTTTGTTTTTTTCCATCCTGCCAAGAGTGAGACTCTTTTTCTCACACTTTTGGACATGATTTATAGTTTTCCTTTGACTGCTAATGTGTTTTATGGCCTATGGGGTCCTTTACTCCATAGGGTCTCATGTGTTTTTACTATGTGTGTTACACAGCACCCTCTGTGCAGTGACACAAGGGTGTCATAGTGACACCCCACCATAGACTCCATACCCTGGGACTGACTACTGTCTCCCAGGGCATGTAAAGTCACCATTGGCTTACTAGTCCCAAATTATGAACAGAAACCAGTACAAACCATCATATTGTGGACATACTGGTCGGGGCAATTCAATTGCCCCGGGGTCTGTTAGTCGAGGGGGCACGTCTGCGTCCCCCCTGATTGCGTTTTGGCTGGTCGCAGTGGATACTACTTTTTATATTCGACTGCAAACCTATCCCTATGGGATTTTCCCATTGTTCGAGGCTACCAACTTTAATCATTTAATTCTCATAGCCTCGAACATACTGCCGGTTTATTTATTCAATATTAATTCGCTGGTTGGTATTTTCTGCCAGGACTCGATTCTAAAATGGCGTTTCTGTTCTCTTCTGTGACTCCAACCCAAGTCGAGCCTTTTGTTCCACTTTTGGCGGGCTTCTCCACAGAAGCCTCCAAAAGTGGTGCCACTCTGTCTGGGTACCACAGGGGGTGTGGGAGGGGCTTTAGGCACCCTGGACTGAGTTACCTTGGTAACTCAAGTTGCACTCTTGTGTGATTGGCCCAAGTGGTGAGCCGGCCGGCTTACCACTTAGCATGTTTGATTGAAATCTAGGCTGAGTGAATGGGGGTGTGCTGCATAAAAGCAGGGCTTTGGGGACTGTAACTTCAGAAGTCGCCACAGGACCTGAGAATCCAACGAGGGAGAAGCTGAGCCGACCTGCTACGACGACACCACTGGTGGAGCCCTGCAGAACCAACTCACCACTTCCCGACGACAGAGAAGATCTCCTTGCTGGAGAGTCTTCTTCCCCTGACTGGTGGGCACAACCAGTTTACCTTCTTTTCCTCACATCCCAGGACGTCTTGTGGTCGAATTGCCCGTGCCAAGCACCCCGGCAACCGGATAGCCACTTACCACTGGACCGCGATCCAAAGGTCCGCTCCTTTTAACTGAGAACTCTGCGGCTGGTTTCTTCCCTGGCAGTGCAACGGACTCCTGTCTTCCTCCCCGACGAGATCCTCTCTTCCTCCAGACGAAGCACCGACTTGCATCCGCTGCCAGGAACAACTGCCCCCGCTGGAGTATTCTCGCCACTTTAAGGTACCGTGTCCGTCAGGCCTCCCTTTCTAAAGATTGCTACAAGGTAATAATAATCCCTTAACTTTCTGGACTGGCCTGGCCGCCTTGACCATCTAACTGGTCCCCTTTCTTTTGGTCCAACTCTTTCTGAACCTTTTCGAGACTTTTGTGCACTTTTTTAACCGTGACACCTTGGACACATTTCGTTCTGATCCTCAAAGTGGATCCGGCTTTCTGAACTCTAATTTCACGGTTTGACTCTGCCTTCCTCTCTTGCTGTGTTCTTGTGAAAGTGTTGGGATCTGTTTCAATTTATATCCTGCTTTTCTCTCCCTTTTAAAACGAATTATTAGAGTGCCATCTGCGTTAAGCGCTCACCGCTGTCTGAAAATAAGTGGAGCTTTACTTAAGACTTGTCTAATATTCTTTTAAGGGAGTGTATATCTTTTAGTGACCGTGTTTTTGAACTGCTTAATATTAGTGCCTGTGTGTTTTTATTAGATGTGGTTTTAAATAAATAATTATCTCTTTTACACCAAGCTCTGGTCAGTGTTTGCTTGTTCTACTATGTTCTTTTGACCTATTGTGAATACTCTGTATACTGCTAACTCTTCTTGAGGGAAGTCTGACTGCTCAGCCACAGCTACCAAGTGAATCTGTGTGGTACAGACTGCTACCAAGTGGGTTTACTGCCAAACACCTGTAGTCTCAAATCTTTTGCAGTGGTCCCAGAGGGAACTGCACAGGTTTCTGCCTAACACTGTGACGAAGCAGACTTTGTCTAGAGGGATTATCTTAGCAATTTCTGAATGTTACCGCCTGGCGGGTAAGGACCCTCCAGTAGGTTTACGGACCCATTCGGCTAGGGGTATGGCTGCCTCTACTGCCCTGCAGAGGGGTGTTCCTATTCGTAACATCTGTGAAGCAGCCACTTGGGCTTCGGGCCATACTTTTGTACGTCACTAGTCCCTAGATTCTATCCATGGACAGGATCTGGCATTTGGCAAGGCGGTCCTTTACTCTGCACTGTGATTGGGCATTCTAAATTTGTATATTCTAAATTCTTTTCCCACCTCCTTACGTTGGTACTGCTTTGGGAGTCTGTCATAGATATGGAATACGTCAGAGGACCCAATCCTCTTGAAGAACAAGTTACTCTCTTACCTGGTAACGTTCTTTCGATGGGATGGTCCGACGACGTATTCCATATCGCTCCGTCCCTGCCTTCCCCGCTACAGAATTTCTTATGCGATTGCAGCTTACGTTTCCGCAAGGCTTTCTGTGGTCATACTGGCAGAAGATTGGTGCCACACGTTCTGGGGAAAAAACTACAACTGAGGCTACGGGTGTTGCGCGTCCTACTTATAACATCCGGTGATGTCGGCCCGACAGAGGCCCTCGAGGACAGCGTATCGACGTCATCGACGCAGGACGCAGAAAGATTTTCCGAAGCAGCACAGCTGTGGTGATTACCGTCATAGATATGGAATACGTCGTCGGACCATCCCATCGAAGATTGCCAGGTAAGAGAGTAACTTGTTCATCTGGTGTAATGCCAAGGGCGTCAATCCCATTGACTGCTCTCATAATCACATTGTATTGTACCTGACCACTGGTTTGTAATTCCCTAAAAGTTCACTTGGCTGCTCTCTCAGCCTACACTACGTCAAAACAAAAGGTGTCATGGTGGAAAATACAAATTATCAAGGCTTTCATGGAAGGGGTTAAGAGTATTCATCCCCCCCATTTCAAAGCCGTCTCCCGAATGGGACTTAAATGTGGTTCTGACTAGACTCATGGGGTCCCCCCTTTGAGCCTATGCACAAGGCAAGTCTAAAATACCTTACCTCTAAGACCGCCTCCCTAGTGGCCATCACTTATGTTAGAAGGGTTAGTGGACTACAGGCCTCTTCAGTAGTAGACCCTTTTGTTACTGTCCACAGATATAAGGTGGTTCTGCGCACTCACCTCGATTTGGGCCTACATTTATTTCCAAGTTCCTTGTGAACCAGTCAATAGAACTGCCCACTTTCTTTCAGAACCCCACTAACATGGCTGAAGGAAGCCTACAAACATTAGATGTGCGCAGGGCAGTCATGTTCTACCTGGAAAGAACAAAACCACTGAGGAAGACCAACCAATTTTTCATTTCAGTAGCAGCTGGTAGAGCAGGGGATCCTGATCCTCTAAGTCAGCTATCTCAGGTGGATAGTCAAATGCATCACACTTTGTTTCTCTCTTGCTAAGAGAGAACTACCCTTCAAGCCTAGAACACATACTACTCGAGGCACTGGGGCTTCCATAGCATTCATTGCAAATATTCCCTTAGAGTCCATTTGCAATTCGGCAACCTGGAGTTCTTTACACACCTTTACAAAACACTATTGCCTAGACACTCGTTCTAGGTCTGATTCTCAGGTGGGACAAGCAGTACTAAGACATCTTTTCACTACTGTTCCTTCTCACAACCCAAATCCAACTCTAGGTACTGCTCGCTAGTCTCTGCACAGCATGTGATTATAAGCAGATTAACAAGCATCAGAAGACATGCATTACTCACCGTAATAGCATTTCTGATGCTTGTTAATCTGCTTAGAATCACATGCTGTGCGTATAGTCCGACATCCAGTGATCAAAGCAGAGTATTGCATCTTGTCTTTCGAGAATCGAAAGGGGACGTCAACATGGGCGTGCCGGTTACATTATCCCTAACGTGACGTCTAGTGTACCCAAAACCCCTCAAGCGTCGAGGTCCCTCAGATTGTTCTTTTCCCCCCAGCATACTGGTTGCCTTATGCAGAGCTCGTCCAGAGAAGTGGCCGGGCCTTCTGGCCGGCCACACAGTAGGGAGAGTGGGGTCTGGGTGGACATTTCCCTTTCTGGGAATGCCTTTCCCTTTCCTCTTTGTTCACTGGGTCTCCGTCACTTTCTTCTCCCTCAGCTATGCAGAGGACTCCATTTAGGTTTTGTCCTTCTTGTAAGGCCAAATTCCCTTGGAAAGATAAACACCGTAAATGTAATCAGTGTTTGGCCCTTAACCACAACGAGGCGGTTTGTGCGGCCTGCAAGCTCCTGCGCCTGAAAACTTTGAAGTAGCGCTGTGTTAAGTGGTGGGCGGCCTACGGAATGTCACAGGCTAAGTCTAGCTCTCACGCTGCAACTACCGCCGATTCTGACGAGGGGCTGAGGGACTAACAAGCCTCCTATTCCGAGGCAATTGACCTCTCGGCAGAGCACTCTCGTTCCGTGCCGTCTGTCCCCGGCCCCGCTAGGCAAGACTCCTCAGGTCCTGCTATGGGGACACCCCAGCCACAAAGACGCACACGTTTTACACACTAAAAACACAACCCAGGGGACGTCTTCGACAGTCGAAACAATCCATAGCGCCAACGGGCACACCGATAACTTCGGGCCTGCCTGCCGACCATCAGAATCAGCAGCACTCCCGGCAACTGCAGAAGCATCTTGCGACTGGGCCCTCTAAATCGAAGGGCACTGCCTTCAATACTCAGGAATCTGTCGAGACGCATCGAAAGAAAGCGTCCACGGCTGAAAAGGCCCCCGTTCCGCCGAAAGCAGTCGTGCGACCAGAGGCCCGACCTTTAGAACTTCCCGATTCTGATGTGATTACCGAAAGCATTGCCAGGATCATTTCGGCAAATTCTCAGAAGCATCGGTCCAAGGATTCATCGAAACCCAAGGACAAGCGCTGGGATTTGTCGAAATCCAGAGATGGGCCGAAGAATTTACCGGAAAACCTATGGAAGGCCCTCAGACCAACAAAAGGACACGCGTCAACCGTCGGAACCCCGGGAAGACTTTTCGGAAGCTCCTGAAGGGATTTCTTCGATGTTAAAGGAGAAATCTTGACAGTTGCACATAGAAGATCCACTAGAAGAGCCCTTTCTACCCCTGGACCTCTATGGTTCATCTGATTGGACCAGAGAAAAATTTGAAGGATGCATGGACAAGCTAGAGAGGTTTGTGGAACTCTTTGAGAAATCCACACCCAAGAGATCTAGGGAGGAAAATCCCCCCTCCCTGTGGCTAAGCTGCAGAGTGCCTTTAACCCTATTCAAGATGAAGAAGAGGAATATATTCATGACCTCACTGAGGAGGAAGCTCAAGATGAAGATCTCTTTGCTGGCTCTGGGGAGGTTCATTTAGACCCCACTGAGGGTTGTGGAGTAGACCCAGACCCCATTGATCCTCGCCCCTGGCAGTCACCAACTCCAACACCAGAACCTGATGCCTTGTGCTTGGACTCCCCTCCAACCACCCCCACTCAACAGGCCTCCCCAGTTGGCGATTAAATGGCTTTCAACGCCATATTGAGGAAAGCAGCGGAACAGTTCAACATTGCTACTCAGGTGGCCGTTCCGGAGGCTGATTTTGTGGATGACATTTTAAAAGAAAAACCACCTGCCAGCCAAGCTATTCCTCTACTAAACTCAATCCAGAAGCGATTGGCCCCTTCTTTATTGACACCTGCACTTACTAGAGCAGTGAATGCGAAGGTAAAAAAAACTTTCGACCCTCCCCCTCTGACCCCATCTACATCAGGGGTCATTCTACTCCAGATTCACTGGTTATGACAACTACCAGGAAAAGAGCAGGGTGTCCCCTATCTACCGGGGAGGCACCCCCTGACAAGGAGCCTAAGAGACTTTACGCTCTGGGGAAAAGGATCACTGCAGCAGCAACAGCTTACTCCATTTGCCTCGCAAACAATACAACTTTGTTGGCCAGCTATGCGGATGCACAATGGGCCAAGGTAGAGGAGGGCCTTCAAGAAGTCCCTGAACCGCTGCAAGTCTGTCTGCTCTCAACAGTGGTAGAGGGCAGGCAAGTTAACCAAATTATGCTAAATACTTTGGATGCAGCATAGACAGCCGGAAGGTCTTTGGCTCAGGGTACCCTCCTGAAAAAGCACACATGGCTAAGGAACTCTGGTTTCAACCCAGAAACACAAGCTTCACTTTAAATAAACCAGTGGAAGAAACTAATTTATTTAGAAAGGCAGTGGATGAAGCCCTCGAAACTGTAAAGGAGCATGAAACCCTTAAGACTCTGGATCAGATCACCCAGATACCTTTACAAAGAAGGGGGAGCGGGAATAGACGTTGCTTTCGTGGCCAACGTTTCCCTCAAAATTAATACGGCTCTCGAAATAACTGGTCCTCTCTCCAAGGAACCAGCAGCTACACCACCCCATATCCCGCAAGGGGGCAACGACTTGGTAATGGAAGGGGTCGGAATTCTACCCCTTGAGGCTCCTCAGGCTGGAAATTACCTGCAGTTCCCTGCAGCAGGGAATAACTACAGACCTGTGGGTGCTAAAGACCGTTGCCTACGGGTTCTGTATAGAATTCTGCCAGACCCCCCCCAGTTCAGACCGCCACCAGCAAGACGCCAGAACATCTGCGGATCCTGCTACAAGAGGTCGAAACCCTGCAGGAAAAGGGTGCCAGAGGTCGAACCTCTTCTACAGGTAAACAACTGTATTTATTCAGTGTACTTCCTTATACCCAAAAAGGATCTCACCATGCGCCCTGTATGATATATGGCATTTGTAACGCGCCTATACACAAATGTTTCAAGGCGCGACGAGGCAGGGAGGGGGGAACAGGGGGAGGACAGACAACGATCCTACTAGGCCAGGTGTCATTCAGACCGCGCAAGTGCAGGGGTAGGGGGAAGGGAAAAGTGCAGTACAAGGTAAGTAGAATAGAAATAAATAGATAAATAAATAAATAGAGCCAGCTGGTGGCAAGTGCAAGGTAAGTTCTGGGAAGGGGGGGCTGTAGGGATACAGAGAACAGTCCCGCAGTGCAGGGGTTGCCAGGGAGGCAGTGCAAGTGGAGAGTGGCTGGGCCCAGGACCGAGGTCGGTGAGAGAGGCCAAGTTTCAGATTCAGTGCAGAATTTAGTGAAGAATTAGCAGGGGAGAGGGAGAGAGAAAGCAGAAGCAAAGAGGAAGGTTTTGAGGTGCTTCCGGAAACGGAGATGGTTCTCCTCAAGTTTCAGGGAGGCAGGAAGGCTGTTCCAGGGGGAGGCTCCTGCCGCGGAGAGAGATCTACCCCCAGCTCGTTGCTTCGAGAAGCGGCTGACCCTGAGGGAGTTGGAGACGGATGAGCAAAGGGCTCGGGAAGGAAGATATTTAGGAAGAGAGAGTTGCAGGTATTTAGGCCCCAGGCCCCAGAAGGCCTTGTGGACAATGCAGAGGGTTTTGAACTTAATCCTCGCAGCCACTGGGAGCCAGTGTAGAGATTTCAGTCCTGGAGAGATACGGTACCTGGGCTTGAGGCCAATGACAAGTCTCGCAGTTCTGTTCTGGATGAGTTGCAGAGGGCGGAGAGTGGAAGCAGGCAGATTAAGATAGAGACTGTTACATTAGTCCAGCTTCGAGAGAACCAGGGCTCTGGAGACAGTGAGCTTCTGGGGGAAGGAGCGGAAGGGAAGAATACCTCTAAGGAGGTGCAGCTGGTAGTGTGACTTCTTAGAGACGTCAGATATATGAGGAGAGAAGGAGAGTGTGGAGTCAAAGATGACCCCGAGGTTTTTTGCCTTGCAGGTAGGAGCAGGAAGAGGCCCAAGAGAGGCTGGCCATGGAGCTGCAGGGAAGGAGGGAGTGGGTGTGCCGATGAGTAGAATCTCAGTCTTACTAGCATTAAGGCGGAGTTCGTTGGCAGCACACCATTCCTGGATAGCAGACAGTCAGAGATGAGGGCAGGAGAGGAGGAGGCCGAGGGTAGCCTGAAAATGAGCTGGGTATCGTCCGCATAGCACTGAAAGTTGGGGCAGAGGGCGGCGATGCGGTGGGCAAGAAGTGCCAGATACTGGTTGAAAAGCCAGGGAGAGAGATTAGATCCCTGGGGACTAGATTTGCATCAAGCGAACACATTTGTGAAGCCCCAAAAGCTTTGTATTGTCACTCTGCAAGAGGTAATTCCCCTGCTCACACGGGAGATTACATGGCAACATTGGACATGAAAGATGCATACTTTCATATTTCCATTTTGCTGGCGCACAGAAAATACCTCAGATTCATGATACAAGACAAGCACTGTCAGTTCAAAGTATTACCCTTCGGCATAGCCTCTGCACCAAGGGTATTTACAAAGGTACTGGCAGCAGCACACCTGCGCAGGCAATCCATTCCAGTTTATTCTTACCTCGACGAAGGGCTCAAAACGGTGGACTCCTACGAAACATGTCTGTCAAATAACCAAAGAACTATAGAACTTTTATTCAGTCTGGGATTCTCCATCGAGAAGAAATCCAGCCTAGTCCCCAGTCAGGTCAAACAGTTCCTAGGGGCTCTAATTCGAACAAAGGACGGCTTCATCTTCCCTCTCCAACCAGAGGGTCCAAAACATGCTGTTTCAAATCCCTCAATATGTAGCCAGTCGAGAGGTGACGGTGTTAGGCAGAATCCTGTGCAGTGCCCTTAGGGACCACTACACGAAATTAAGACTACAAGTTCACCTTTGGTACAAGCCTGTACTATTCTGTTAAAGTGGTAGTGGTAGCGGAGCAGCCAGGCTTATCTCAAGAGTATATGAGCAGTAGCAGAGATTACACAAAGGGACCACAATTACTGTGACTCTAGCAAACACTAACTCAAGGTTTCGGGTAAAAAAATATAAGTACATTTATTTTTAAACCATTTGTTATAAACACAACACTTCTATAAATTCAAAACCACATGTAAAATACACTGCACACAACCAATTCACTTGGTACAGTATAACTCAACGTAAGTACCCTATGTTTTAACAGAGAAGATTTTGTGAATCAAAATCTGTTACCGGAATACATGTGCGATTACTTTTTTGACAGTAATGACAGTTCAGTCTTAGTAAAGAAACGCGTATCCACAGCAAGAAATGTTACCGGGGCAAAAACACACTTAGCACCTGAGTTAACCAGAGAGAGTTGATGGATAAATCATAAGCAATACTTTTGTCAGGGCAGACGGAATCAGAGAACACTTCGTGGACAGAAATACAAGAGTCAATAGGCCAGAGCCAGTGTCAAGTGGTTAATTTCTCGGTATGTTCTGACATCTATCTTATCTCCCACTTGATGGCACTTTTAACTCTTAACTTTCTCTCGATTTCCTATTCCTCTGGTATGTTTACATAAATGTCGGGTCTGTTTGTCTCCCCAGTTTCCTTGTGTATCCTCCATATGTGTTGAGTTGCCTCTCAAGCAGCATGTTATGCACACCAAAACATTTACATGCTTATGATTCTGCGATGGATATTGCTCCTATTCAATTGCTATGTTTTACATGTATTGTTCATATTTTCCTTTTAAACATCTGTAGTAGTTAATGAAAGGATTTAAATGTAAATCCTGGAAAGGGAAAGGGATCAAGAATCTCATTAATGGGTGTAAAGTTCTCTCACATCGTAAAAGACTTGGTAGCTCTGTTGCCTGCATCCAGGAAACCCACCTCTCTATGATCAAATCAACGAAACTTAAATCTCCGAGTCCAAGATGTAATTGCCAGCCCTGCCCCTGCAAAGAAAAATGGTGTCCCCATACTCATCAATAAGAACCTCCCCCACAAGATCACTGACCAAAAGACTGCAACGATGAGCAGTGGGTGTGGGTTAAGCTGCAGATTGTGGCCAATGTTCGATCTATCATTAATATATATGGTCCCACCGGTCCAGATCCTAATTTCTGGGACTTGGTGAAAGAAAACATCTTACAACCAGGTTCGTGAGGTTAGATTGTATGTGGTGATTTAACAATGTTCTTGAGCCATTTGTTGGGGAGAATTCTCTTCAAAGGCTAATTTCCCTTACCTATAGAGTCCCCCAGCAGCTTTGCTGGATTTGAAGGGTTTATTTTTTTCTCCTGCTAAGAGCGAGACCCTTTTTTCCCCACTCTTGGACAGATTGCTAGTGTGTATTTTAGGCTATTTTGTGTGCTTATGGTCTATGGGGTTTTTCTCACCCTCATAGGAATCATCTTTTTAACATGTGTGGTACACAGCACCCTCTGTGCCATACCACAGGGCTGCCGTAGCGACCCCCAGACATAGACTTCATACCCTGGGACTGACTACTGTCTCCCAAGGCATGTAAAGTCCACATTGACTTTACTAGTAAATACCTATGAACTAAACCAGTACAACCCATCTTACTATGGAAGTACTGGAAAGGGTTAATAGTTTTTCCTCCACGTTCATTTTCAAGGGGGTACCGTACAGTCCCTCTCTCAAAAGTTTCTGGCTGGTGGCAATGGTTACTACCGTAAATATTCTACCGCAAATATTTCCCTATGGGATTTTCCCATTGTTGGAGGCTACCTTTTTTTACTGACGGCCTCTAACATACCGCTGGTTTATTTTTATATTAACTTTACTCCAGTAGGTTTTTATTGCCAGAACTTTAATATTTCTTTCTCGTGTCTTTCTCTATTATCCTAACCCATGTCGGGGATCCTTTGTTCGTCCTTTTGGCGGGCTTCTGCACAGAAGCCCTCCTATCGGCGTCACTGAGTCTGGGGTAGACAGAATGTGTGGGAGGGGGAATAGGCACGCTGGATAGGGTTGCCTACGCAATCTAAGTCGCACTCTGCCCCGATATGCTGGGGTGTTCTGCCGCCAGGAGAGCCACCCCACTGTGTGAGTGACAGCTAGGCCGTATGAATGGGGTCTTGCTGCATAAAAGCAGGGTCCTGAGGACTGGAGGACAAGACTTCGCCACTGGAACTAAGAAACCGTAGAGGAGAGAAGCTGAAGACCTCTGCAACGACTGAACCACCGGTGAAGCCCCGCTGCAGATCCTCACCACTTTTCTCCAACGACTTAAGAAGCTCTTCCCCTGCAAGAGTCTTCTTCCCTTGAGCTGGTTGGGCCAACCAGTTTGCCAATCGCCTTCCAGGACCGGACTTGGTCGAATCACCGGTGCCCTGCACTCGGAGACCGGATAGCCAGGCACCAGTCCACCAGGACCACGATTTAAAGGAGCGTACCTTTTATTCGTTTTGGTAGCATCACGGCTGGTTTCATCCCTGGGCAGTGCAGTAACTCGAACCTTCCTCCACGACGAGAGCCTCTCTTCCTCTGATGGATCTCCCGAACTGCAGGAACTTCCAGGAACTACCGCCACCGCAGGAGCCTCTTCTACTTTAAAGGTACATTGTTCCGCCAGGCCTCCCGTTCCGTTTGGTATCGCTAAAGATGTTTTAAATCCTTTACTTACCTACTGGGTTGGCCGCCCCTATCATCTAACATTGTCTTTCATCTTCTGCAACCGCCTTTTCGAATCGTTAAACAAAGACTTGACTGCAGCTACTAGAACAGTTTGATCCTGGGCACCTTGCCTTGTCCCATTGACACTGGCACAGGCCTATTGACTCTGGCTAAATCTGTTACAACTGCCTTCTCTAGATTGCTTCTCACCTAGAAATGTGTTGGTGCACCTAACGCTTATAACCACCTTTTCCTCCCCCTTTTTTAAACTTGTGAAGTGTCATTTTGCTCGGTTTTCACCTCAGTAATGCATATGCTAAAGTACTGCCTTGCCTAACGTGTTCACAATCTACTTGGGAAGTGTTGCTGGTGTGTTAAAAAGTCTAAACCTGTATAACTTGTCCTTTCCCTCCCTTTTGAGAAATTGTTAGACTGCCATTTCTGCTTGGTTTTCACTGTGCTGTGCCGGTTTGCTCAGTTTTCACTCTTGCTCAAACTTGTCTACAATTTAAATAGGGAGTTGTGAATACTTTTCTGGACTGATTTAACTTGCTTTAGTAATAGTGATTTGTGTGTGAACATCAGAGTGTGTAAAACAAATACATATATTCTTTTTGATACAAAGCTTTGGACAGTGTTTCCTTGTTCCATAGTACTGAGGCCCTAATGTGTAAACCCTGAATACTGCTCAGCTCCCTTTTGAGGTAAGTCTGACTGCTTAGCAACAGCTACCAACTAAATCTGTGTGGTACAGACTGATACCAAAGGGGATTTCTTGCATATACTTGTAGTCCTAATCTTCTGTATTGCTCCTTAAGGGAACTGCACAGGATTCTGCCTAACACCATTCATGGACAGGAGATCCAAATGTGTCTTCCAAAGCTCCAATTCCACGACTCATTCATCTGCTGTATTTCAGACAGGTTTGGTAGATACACAGAGACTTTCAAACCCCACAGACTTTGACTTCACGTTTCACTCACTGCCCCATGACTCCTCCTCACGGCTAGACTATCTTTGCTACCAAATCACTGTCTCACACTATTCTCGACTCTCGTATTGGCAACATAGTTATATCTGATCATGCCCCTGTTGCCACCTTCGACTTTCTTAATATCCACAAACGCTCCAGCAGATGGTGCTTTAATAATCTACTGCTGTACCACTAGGGGGTGCAGGAGAAGATGGCTGCATGGGCACGTAGTACCCGCTCCCTCCATCAAAACGGCAATGATAGAGAATTTACCCAGTGAATGTGTGCTTAAACACATCTGTGAGGAGGCGATGACGAGAAGAGTCAGTGAGGCGGAAAAAGAAGCGAGGAAAATGGACGGCAGGAGAGAATCTGGCAGCACAGAGTAGGCGGGGCCCGCCTAAAAGGAAAGCAGAGGAGCGGCCTGGAGTCGGTGACTGACGCAACTGCGTGGTGAGGCCGGGTCCCGCACCGGGTGTGCAGAAGGTTTATATGTGGCGAGGAAACGTAGCAGCGACCCCTGGGAGAACAGGGCAAGCCAGAAAGGCGTGTACCTCCAGTTCCGACACTGAATACAGGCCCCCAAGCAGAAAACCGGAAGGGCACCTCGCTGGTTAGAGAGGGATACAGTGAGGTACAGCGAGTCGGCCAGGAAACGCTGCAACGAAGCGAAGGCAACACTGGAGGAGCAGCCGGACAGAAGGGAAGGAACAAGCAACCTCTGTGGTGGCGACGTGGCCCTGCAGCGGAGTGGGCGAAGCGGGTGCCGAGGGAGGAGCCCGGAGCAAGGACGGAGCAGCCAATGGATAATTCAGGTATGATTGGACCCGCTGCTAGAGCCCAGATAAACGTGCCCGAGACGGCAGCCTACTGAGTAAGGCCCCAGGGAGTGGTGTAACCGGGGGAAGCAAATAATTGGCACGATGGAACCCCAGCCCATCGACAGTGGAGAAAACCCACGCAATGGGGGCGGGACAAGAGCCAAAGGAATACACGCTCTCTAGGGGGCAACCCGACCTGAGTGGCGCAACCTAAGTGCACTGACCACTGAAGGCCCAACAGCCTCATAAAGTAGGGGCAACCGTCCCCCTACCCACTCACAGAGGACAATGCACAGTTAGATGAATGCTTCCCTGGGGCCCGATTGAACTTGGGTGAGCAGTGCAAGTATGCCACATCTGCTGTGAAATTTTGAGGCCCACAGGTACAGGCCATTAACGATTTAGAGACTCTGCAGGGAGGGAACGTCGCAATCTGTACAGCAGGCCAGGATAGACCAACCAGTGGCAAAGCCAGCCCCACATAGAAGCAGTGAAGAAGGTAGAAAAGGGTGGATAGACGCTGAGAGGATAGCGGGGACACTCCAACTGGGCTCCCCGGACCTGGGAAGGCCGCCAGTCAACGGGACAAGTAAAAAGAGTTGGATGAGCCTAATAGGCGACTGAGAGGAATACAGTGGAAAAAAATCCCCTAGCCTGAACAGAGGCCTGAAAAGAAGTGCACAGCAGAAACTGAGTCTCAGAAGTAAACTGATGGAGAACACTGCAGCACTGCACCGGAGCGGAGCCGAAATAACCCTGGTAATCTCAAACCCTGCTGATCATACGAGGTACAGAAGCAGTGGGAGGAAAAAGCTGGGGGCTCGGCAAGAGCAGCTACCCAATACCTCTGAAGTAAAACACGAGGGGCAGAGGCCCGGGCAGTAGAGAATGCAGACTGTAAACCAGTGCAGAGGGCATAACCACTGCGCAACCTAAGGAGGCATAGGAAAGCACTGGCAAGCGAAGTGGTGAAAACGGGAGGTATCCGAACACTGGCGGAGCGGTGAGAGAGCGCACTGACGCAAAAGGGAGAGGGGAACTGCCACAGCTGGAGAAGGGTGGTGGGGCTCGAGACCATAAGCAGGTGAGGAGAAACCAGATCAGAAACCCACAGAGAAGAATGGGAGAGCAGAAAGGAGAAAACTCAAGGAAATGGAAGGAGGGGTCACGCACTATAAGATAAAGGGGGCACCCACACCGGAAGGCAGGAGAGAAATGGATGGCACGATGCCACAATCAGGGAATCGAGGTGCGACAAATGGCCAATTTACATTGAATGGCCTACCGTAAACAGTACAGAATAACGTTTATTATTCCAGAAAAAGACTGGCTTATGTTATTTTTATGAATTTGCAAAAATCTACGTATGACAATAATTGAACATTTGAACTTGGGTTCCATTTGGAGTGCATTTGGGCTTACTGCATAACAATACCCAGTTTCGGTTTTGTACATTATTTTTGTCCCAAGTGGTCTTGTGACTCTAGCCCGCCTGCACCTGAAATATTATCTAAATACCCCTTGGTAATCCCTAAACAGATATTCTGAAGTTGCTTTTTCTGAAACTGTATAAATTACTTCAGTTCTAACAAGCGGTGCACCTCCACCCCCACAATTGTTTTCAACAAAAAAGGACTCTGGACAAATCGTGGCCGAAATCAAGGCTCTCAGAGGGGACATACAAGCCTCACTAGCCGACCTGTCTGGCAGAATGACCACAGTGGAGAGCAAAGTCGATGGGCTTAAACACAACCAACTCAATGCAGACATGGTGGAAATGAGGCTGGACGCCAGGATGGCAGAGCTGGAGCTTTGGGGGGAAGAGGAAGTGATGCTTAAAATGGATGATTTGGAAAACCGAGAAAGACTCAATAACATAAGGATACTAGGGTTGAAAGAAACGGCCAGAGACAAGTGGAGGAAAAGATCCAGACTCTAGTGCATCAACTCTTAGTGGAAGGGGGAAAGACTGTGCAATTTGAAAGAGCGCACCGAGGAGGTAAACCCTATGGAAATGGCCCCCTCTCCATAGTGGCCATATTCCTGAGCTGCAAAGACGGAATGGACGTCCTGAACATGGCTAAGCAACAACGGGAAGTGGACTTCGAAGGCTCAATAGTCATGATATACGAAGATCTCTCAAACCTCACACCCGCCAGGCGCAGAGACTTTAGGCCCCTCACAAAGTGGTTGAGAAAAAGAAATTGGGTGTAGGTGGGGCTATCCCTTCTCACTGCAATTTGAGGTGGAAGGGGTGGACTACCGTGTAACATCAGCAGAAGAAGCAGAGCAGGCCCTGTGTCACCTCACAGCAGATATTGACGCCACCCCAAGGAGCCCCCAAGGACCATCCACAAGTGGAGAAAGAATGAGACCGGCGCCAGGGCCACAAAGGAGGAGAAGAGGGCCAACAGAGAGGAAATGCATGCAAGTAAATGGACCATCACCTCCTAAAATGCCCACGACATTCGAACAATGGCTGGAACAAGACTCTGGGGAAAGGAATGTGTGAAGGCTGCAGTATTGCAAGGCATGAAATTATGTAATTACCCCGCACAGGTTGCTGAAATGCAGTCCGTGGTAAATCTATGGAGCACTTCTAATATAAACAGCTCATAGAATCGCAAATTAGTACATGACATGAGTTACCGAAATGACCCTGCGCTGTTGTAATGTGCGATTTTGGAATTATCCAGTCACACTGTATCACCGCGGGGCAACATCTTAAATTAAGTTGTGAAGATGTCGCCCTATGCGGTCCACAGGTACGTGGAGCACCACTGGTATCAAGCAAGTCTTTTTTGCCGCGAATATGAGAAAGGTTGCAAGGGGCTTGAGCGATGACCTTCGCCACACACGAGGTGTTTCATAAATCAGCGGGTGCTGATTGGGGGACCATGTCATGGGTGATTGTGAATGTGAACTAGGATGCCGGTCCTCGTAACATGCAGTTTCAGAAGTTGATGAGGAACGGATGGGGATGACTGTGTGGAGTTGAAGCAAACAGTGACTTCAAGTGGTGATTAAATTAGAACGTGCGGCTTGGTTCATGAGAAAAATGCGTCTGCGCATTTGGTGCATTTATAATGCGGGTTGATACATTTTTTAAATGATTTCTAAATTCATCTTGGGGTAGCGGACAGTCGTTGTTGTGTTGTGAAGGTAGGCCTCTACGATGTACACTCCATGTTACCCTTTGTGCATAGGGCGCTTTACTATTTCATTCCCAGTGCGGTCGTGGGGCTAAATTGTCGGCTATATGGCGCTAGGCTGCACATTAGGTATGCAGGAGAAAGGGAGTTCCTTGAGGACGCGCATAGCTTGGTGGATGGCCCTTTTGGTTTTAACAAACAAACGGTTTCTAGGGCACTGGTGTGTTTAAAAAATGTTGTAGGGATAGGGGAATTGTGCACGCTAAAATCGATTATTATGCGTGATACCATTTGGAAATAAAACTTTTGGGCCAATCTGACAATTGTTCCAGAAGCGATGTTACCATTCAGTAACTGCAAGTTTATTAGAGGAACAGGCTTTTAGTGCACAATAGCGTGTAGAGGTATGTCCATATGAAGGGGAAACGGTAACCAAGGTGCCCCGAGCGGTTACACTTAAAGAGGGACACATGTGTGATAAATCCAGCTTGGGGGAAGCAGACGGTTGTTGGTGTGCCACTTATTCAAAATGTCAGGCTTCACCTGATGCAGGATGGTCGGCATCCGTGGCTGAGGGTATCACCATCAGTTTATTAGTTACGTTTGTGTGGCTTAATTTCTATCGGGGAGAGGTACCACGTTCCAGTGGCATCAAGAGGGGCAACGCAACGGGTTGCAGCATGGATGGAGGAGCTAGAACGTGTGTGGGGTATTATGATTCGGTTCAGCTCCCGCATGGGCGGAAGGTGTTCAGTTACGATCACCTACATTAGTCATGGGGCAGTAACCTGCATGGTGGCCAGACAATGTATTTCACCACGTTTGTGGTGTATGCGCATAGCAGGTTCCCTAGGATGGGGTTAGTATGGCCATGGGGGAGTTATGACCGTAAAGACTGCAGGTTCAGTATGTTTCACGTGTCGGTTGAGGCAGTCAGGAGGTGGCCCCTGATCTGGACCGTCGCACGTGCCCGGCTTCGCAACCTGAATGCATTTCTCCTTTCCGCTGCACCCCATGCCTCCCGGGGCTTCGTTGGACCATCAGCTGTGCCCGACCCCCGGCGCCCAAGATGCAGCGACCCTGCTAAATTTACCATGGCCCCCCCTCAGGTGGCCTCTTGTGCATATGCTAGGCGCAGCCTGCGTCCCATCGGCGCCCTCGCTGCTGCCCGTGCCAAACATGTGACCATGCTGCCTTTCCGCATCCGTACCCATACAACGAGGCCCCATTCATGTTCGACACGGGACTCTGCGCGGCCCACCTTCTGTCCCTGCCTTGATCTTAACGATCGGCCACGCGCCAGCCCTCGCCCACAGGCCTCCACCCTTTACTGCTGTAACCGTCATATTTCGTACCTTCGTCCTGCACTACCTTTGGACCGCCGCTTCTAACTGCAACCATGATCCGTCCTTCTGGAACACTTCCGCCGCAAGACCATACCGGGTAGATAAAGAAACGCAGATTAATTGCTGTAGGTGGGTAAAAGACCTCGCGCCAAAGTGGCCCTCTGTGAGAGAGAGTACCTCTCAGACTTACTCTACACAACAAGTTAGGGTTACGAATAGTTATAAAGTTAAGTTGCGGTTTTGAAGAAGGGGTTGGCTCCAGGGAAGCACACATCAGCCAAGGTGAAAATGGATTCCGTGTGAAGGCAGATGAAAACAGGGGAGAGTCCTTAACCAATGCGAAGGTGGACAACTAGGGCGGGGGGGTACAACCACAATGTGGAAAGGTGAAGCTAAGAAGGGTCTGGTGTTGGGCACACGTGAAAGGTCTTAACTCCCCAACGAAGAGGACCCTAGTTGTGAGGGAGATCCGCAAAGCCTCGCTAGATGTGCTTTATTTTGCATAAAGTCAAGGAGTTATCATACAGGCGATCTGTGAATTCACCACACCACAGATTCTTCTACGCTGTGTGAGGCTTCCTAGGTATGCCCCCCCTTCCCCAAGCTCCCTACCCTCCCACCGTCCGCGTTTGGTGGACACCTCCGGTTGAGCCCGGCCCTTGCTGCCAGCTTCTCTCTACCCATGGCCATTCGTTGCTTGCATTTCATTTCATTTCTTGACACTTCCCCCTTGCTCTAAGGTACCTGTTTCTAACACCCCGACACACTTCCTGGTGTCCTAATATCCCAGTTTCTAGCTAAACAGACACAACCATTCCGGTGCCCAAATATCACATAGGTTCCTATACAACCAGGGGCAAGCAGAATTCTTACTTAAAGCATTTAATACAATACAAGGGCTCGATGCAGACGTGTACATCATAGGAGGGGATTTTAATTCATGGACAAATGAAACCTGAGACAGGAAGGCGAAGGGTGAAGGGCCGGGAAAAAGATGTAGACAAGGTGGGGCACCTCTGAAGGGCTATGGAGACGCGCGGCCTAGTAGATGTGTGGAGAAATCGGCACCCACGGGAAGAGGGCTTCACTTTTTTCTCCGCACCGCACAAAACATACACCAGGATTTGACTACCTTCTCATAAACAAGGATCAGGAGCTCGAGGGTGATGAGTAGTAATATCAAGCCAATGGGTCGGACTGATCATGATATGGTGATTATGACCCTGGATGAAGAAGGTCCTCACAGACCAGAGGGTACCTGGCGTTGTAGTGAATCACTCTGAGGAGAACTACTCTTTGCAGACCAGCTAACCAAGGCAGTAATGAAATACATTGAATTAAATGATACCGGGGATGTACGCACAGGGGTGGTCTGGGATGTGGGGAAAGCAACTTGAGTGGCTTCCTGATCAGGGAGGGGGCTAAGAAGAAAAGGTAGAGGGGACTGAGGGAAGAAAGACTGTGAAAAGAGATAACTGAGGAAAGGATGCACAGGCTACAGATGGGTAAGTAGACGAGATTAGGGAAGAGTTGCTATCAAAGAGGGTGGAGCTGAAAGCTCTGGGGATGGGAGAAACGGTATGGGAATTGAGCTACCTTAAGCAGAAATACTATGAAAAGGGGGATAAGGTAGTTGTGTTACTGGCAACAAGGCTACGGGCGCAGAGAGCGGAGAGATGGGTGTCCACTTTGGGAGGCCCGAAGGGGGAGACCGAGTCTCGCCAAAAGATATTGCTGAAGGCTTCGCTCGATACTTTGAAGCACTATACAAGTCTGAAGCCCCTGGTGAGGAAAATGTAGAGGGGGAATACTTGAGGGGAGTCGATATGACTAAACTCACATGCCCAGAGGTGGAGGATCTGGAGAGTCCTATAACTGCGGAAGAGGTGCAGGACGCAATATCGCGTCTCCCTAGCGGAAAGGCTCCGGGGGAGGGCTGATATACCATAGGGTTCTAGAGAAAGTATGCAGGGGTCCTATCACAGCATATGGTGAAGTTCTACAATCACATTCTAGACCCTGGGCAGGCGCCAGCAACATTCAGTAAAGCTCTTCATATCAGTGATCCCGAAGAGGGGAGGGACCCCCCCGGCCCAATGCTCGTCATACCGCCCCATCTGGCATTTTAATGTGGTTGAGAAAATATTTGAGAATCCTAGAAACACGATTTGAGGTGAAATTACCCCGCATAGTGCTCCCGGATCAAATGGGGTATGTAGCGGGTAGACTGGGCACCAGTGCGATTCGGAAGACACTAGATCTCATGGATCATATTAAGGGAAACTGGGGGGGCAGGCACTATTAAGATTGGACGCGGGAAAGGCCTCAGATGGGGTCGAGTGGGGCTTCCTCTTCGCTATATTACGAAAGGTAGGGATGGGAGAATGTGTCGCGTGATTGGGGCAATCTACTCGGGACCCACGGCACAGGAGGTTGTGAACAGGACAAAGTCAAGGGAGTTCGAGCTAAGCAGAGGTACTAGGCAGGGATGTACGCTATCGCCCTCATTATTCGGATTGACAATGGAACCACTGGGGGGAAAAAAATGAGGACGACCAGGTAAAGGGGATTAGGGTGGGGGTAGACGGCCAGAAACTAAGCATGCACGCTGATGATATACTACTATACCTCTCGCGGGTGGCGGGATCAGTACAGGGGGCACTCGAAGATTATGGGAAGGTATCGGGTTTTAAGGTGAACGTCAGTAAATCCACTCTCCTCCCCCAACAGGTGCAAACAGGAGAGCAAAGCGGGGAGTGGGCAGAACTAGGGATACCAGTGGAAAGGGACAGCATAAAATACCTGGAGAACTCATGAGTGGAACTTCCCTCCGTTATTGCACAGACTCTTCAGTGAGCTAGAAACGTGGGCTAAATGAACGATCTCCTGGCTAGGAAGGTTAAACGCCCAAAAAAAGATGTTTCTCCCTAGTGTGTTCTACCTATACCAGGCGCTGCCAATAGAGTTGCCTGATTCACATTTTGCAGAACTGAAGGAGAGCACAGTAAGGTTTCTGTGGCAAGGGAAGAAAGAAAGGGTTGTCTACAGGCTAGAGGTGCAACCCAAAGAGAGAGGTGGAGTGGGGCTAACTGAGATGTGCACTTACTACAGAGCAGCCCAATTCAGAGCCCCGATTCCTCGTCTGCGAATGGACAGAGATAAGCAATGGGTAGGCATATGGAACCACCTATTTAGGCTAGTCACGCTGGGAGAATGGGTCTGGGCACTGGCGAAGGCAGCTCCTAGAAGGGTTCTTTCACACTGTCAAGGCACTCTGGTCCAAGGCACAGGAGCGACGCAATACCAACCACCTCCACTATGGTCGTGGAGCCTGCAAGTCAAAGCTTACACAGGCGACCTAGACCAGAGCAGGGAAGGAGGGTTAGGGTCTCGATGATTGGATAGGTTGGGAGGCGTTAGGAAAACCAGATTGAGGATGAGGTGGAGGTTGTGGGTTGGAAGGGGGATTTTAGGGAAAGGGCTGACTATTGCACACTTTTGATGTACTTGGTACCAAGTAGCTATTTGCACATCAATACCACATTGCTAGGAATTAGCCCCCTCACTGGTTAACCCTAAATGTCTAACCCATGCACATAGATCAGTCCACAAATAAACAGCATTATTATTCAGTATGCAAACTTAGCTCTGGCTTTCAGTGTCCAGTTCGTGGTGGAGCCGTCAAGTCCTGTGGCAGGTCCGTAGAGTTTCACAGCCGGTGCAAGCTAAAAGAAATGACACATGTTAACATTTGTCCTAAGTTCTGGTAGCATTCAGACTCATGCGCCATTCACATTCACACTATACAACGTTCATTTGCGCCCATCCGTGCGCAGTATCGTGCATGGATGGTTATGCCAAGGTTGCGCCACTCTTTTCAGGGTGTTTCCTCTTATGCCTGATAATGTGACTGCCAGTGCTGGTCTCCCACAGTGGCCTTACTTCAGACCGCCGCGGGCAATCGCCACGTTTGTTTTCGCCGCATGTACGCCTTGCTTTTCAGGTCCCAGGAGGTGGGAACACAGAGGTTTGGTGCAGGTATTTCCAAACACTTTTTTTACTCCCCACAATAATGCAAGCGTGATATGGCGGTGCGTGATAAACACCCCCACTTATCTCTTTGGATGGCGCAGGGGCTTTGGGATGGGCGAGCGATGGCCCACTGCGCTTCTCCCCCGATCCCTCTGATTCCCAAGAAGTAAAATGGACTTATCTTGTGAGAGCGAGGGGGTGGGCTAGTTCTCCGATGGGGCTGGGCCCCTCACGAGTGATTTGGCTGGAGCTGCAGTCTGCACGTCCTCTCTCCCTGAAGTCTCAAGTGCAAGCCCCATGCCTCGGGGCTTGCGCATGCGCGTAGGTGCGCCACACCCGGCTCGGCTCCTGATTGGTCCATAGCGACCACAGGCATGCTGGGGATTGTAGTTGGGAGGCAGCTTCAGCTGGGAAATGTAGTTTTTAATAGCTGCTTTCCTACGTAAGGGGGTGTTAGGCAGAAACCTGTGCAGTTACCTTAGGGACCACTGCAAAAGATTTAGGACTACAGGTGGTTGGCAGTAAACCCAATTGGTAGCAGTCTGTACCACCCAGATTTACCTGGTAGCTGTGGCTGAGCAGTCAGACTTCTCTCAAGATGAGTTAGGCAGTATATAGAGTATACACAAAAGGGTCAGGGATAAAGTAGCACAAGCAAACAATGACCAGAGCTTTGGTGTAAAAGTATATAATTATTTATTTAAAGACACACTTGTAAATTACTCTAGCACAAAGAGAGGTAAGTAAATTCAACACAGTCACTATTATATATATACAACCCTGATTACTTATTAGACAAGTCTAAATGAGAAACACCACTTAATTTCTGACAGAGGTGAGCGCTTAACATAAAATGGCACTCTAATAAGTTATTAAAAAGGGAGGGGAAAAAGCAGAGTTATGAAAGCACAAAAATTTCAATACTTATCAAAGAACCACAGTGAGGCAGGTCAGGCAAAGTCTACTGGAGAGCAAGGAAGTTCAAATGCCAGGCCCACTCTTAGAGAGAGCAAGCGAAATGTGTCCAGGATCACACAGTGGGGTTATGCCCAAAGAGTCTTTGTAAATAGTTCACAAAAAGATTGAGATCAAGTCCGGAAAGGTTAGTTAACAGGTCCCAGGCTAACCCAGGTTAGAAAGTCGAGGATTTACTGTCATCCCGAACGATCTGTCGCAAGGCAAGCCAGACGGGACACAGTACCTGCAAGTGGGAAGAACGCTCCCGCAGGGGCAGTTGTTCCTGGCAGCGGGTGCAAGTCGGTGTTTCGTCCAGAGGAAGAGGAGGTCTCGACGTGGAGGAAAGCTGAAGGTCGTTGCGCTGCCAGGGAAGAAACCAGCCACGGAGTTTCCCGGTTACAAGATACAACCCTTTTCTTCGCGGTAGTGGTAAACCGTGGTATGCCGGGGTGCTTGGCACGGGTAAGGCGGCCACGAGATGGTCCAGGAAGGCGAAAAGACAGGCAAACTAGTTATCCCCACCAGTCAAAGGAAGAAGACTCTCCGGGCTGGAGATCTCCTCTGTCGTCGGGAAAAGTGGTGAGACGGTTCAGCAGGGCTCCACCGGTGGTGTCGTCGTTGCAGGTCGGCTCAGCTTGTTCCTCCTCGGATTCTTTAGGTCCTGTGGCGACTTCTGAAGTTCCAGTCCCCAAAGCCCTGCTTTTATGCAGAAAACCCCCATTCATTCAGCCTAGCTGTCACTCTAACATGCTAAGTGGTGAGCCAGGCGGCTCAGCACTTGGGCCAATCACACAAGAGTGCGACTTGAGTTGCCGAGGCAACTCAGTCCAGGGTGCCTAAACCCCCTCCGCCACCCCCTGTGGTACCCAGACAGAGTGGCACCACTTTTGGAGGCTTCTGTGGAGAAGCCCGCCAAAAAGTGGAACAAAGGGCTCGACTTGGGTTGGAGTCACAGAAGCAAACACAAACCCCATTTTGGAATAAAAAAATACCAACCGGTGAATTTATATCAATTTAATAAACCGGCGGTATGTTTGAGGCGATTTTAAAAAGTGGTAGCCTCGAACAATGGGAAAATCCCATAGGAATATATTTGCGGTCGAATATAGAAAGTAGTATCCACTGCCACCAGCCAAAACTCGGTTGGGGGGGGACTGGACAGTGCCCCCCTCGAACAACAGACCCCAGGGCAATCGAATGTCATGATGCCCACCCCCGGGGACCCAGACCAAGTCCAGCAACCCCGGAAGCAGGCATCGAGTTACTCCAAGCAAGCCCAACAACCTCTGCTAGGGGCTATTTGGGTGCAGTCCTGGCGCCTATGGCGCCAGGCTCATATGGAGAGTCAGTCCTGGTGCCAGGCTCATAGATTAAAACTTACCTGATGCAGACCATGCTGCAAACTTACCTGATGCAGACCATGCTGCAAGAGCTCCAAGCCAAACGAGGCTTGGAAGGGACTATTTAACCTAGGGACTATTTTTTTACTCGGGTGGGGCTCGGGAGGAATATTTACCTGGGACTACTTTGGAGGCTATTTAAACCATGCCCGAAGAGCAGCACACGCTTCGCGTTATTCTGCATCCAGCAGCGTAACGCTCACCGTGCCTGCAAGTCTGCATCCAGTCTTCTTGTTGTTCCATCGGCCACGATTCTTGGGAGAGCACACACACTTAACCATCCAGTAATCCACCTAAACAGCATGTCTTTCAACAAAATCGAACAAAGTACAGACAGAAGAGCCGAAACATTAGGCTTCAGTGAAGAAGAAGCAAAACGCATCTTAGCATTAATCAAACTAACGACCGAAGACCTAACCACATCAGAGAAACCAGAGGCACTCATTAGACAATTAGAGTGGAAAATAAGACGTGAAATTAACTTGAAACTACACGCCTCTACCTTAGCACGTTATTATAAGGCACAGAGAATACCTCGTGGCCTTAGAGTCAACTTGGAACCAACCTTATGCAAGGAAAACCCCACTTTTGTGAAGAGGTGGCGCCAGATTTTAAACAAATGCTCATTGGACCTCATACTTCTCACCATTGAAGAATTGGCACAGAATCTGAAAACACTAAGTGAAGACGTGGAAATCCTTAAAAATTCACTAAGTAAATGCTACACAGAGGACCAACTCAAAGAAGTGTTGGACGACACCAACCAGAAACTACAGAAATACAAACAGGAATTAGAAACCAAGAAGATACGTAAATTTCGCAGGGATACACTTGATTATAAGTTGGACATAGTGTACACATGGCAGGAATACTATGGACAACGTCCGAACAAGCCATACCAGGGACAGGTACTGAAACCAGCCACACCACAAGCCGAAGTTACAACCTCAGATGCATCAAGTACAGAAATGGATCCAACAGTGATACCAGAAACCTCCCAACCAACTGTCCCACAGGAAGAAATACCATCTACAGAAGAAACGCCTTTTTTAGAAATAGGCCAACAAGACGTGGACAAAAGAAGAAACGCGCAAAGGAAGAAGACCCAGAAAAAGACCTAGTAATCAATATCTCGTCACACACCCTGACTCACCCAGAACTTCGGGTACTCCGCAAAGGTCTGTCCTTTGTCCCCCAGAGCAACAGCACACTTCTGAAAGAAAAAATAGACTTCTTTAGACTATTGAGGAAAATGAAATTAAAAATATTTTTCGATGACCTCGAAGAAGATCAAGACCCTAAAGAAACACCAGAATTTCTTGAGTTTAATCCAAAAAGCCATTTTTATCCTCAAGTACAGAACCATGTGCTCTCTACTTTCGAAAAAATGATACTCCAAGACCTCAAAAAACTGGAATTCAAGAACAGGGGCTATGGGAATTTCTCGAAATGGCAAAAGCAGACTCTAAAAAATCTATTGGACAACCAGACGATAATCTTCAAACCCGCTGATAAGGGAGGCGCGCTAGTCTTAATGGACAAGAGCGATTATCTGGAGGAAATTGAGAGACAACTGGCCGACACAGAAACTTATATTGAAATCAACTCCGACCCTACAAATCAGATCATGACACTAATCGAGGAAACTCTCGACGAAGCTGAAGAAATGGGCAAAATCTCGGAGAAAACGCATAAGTTCCTTAACAACAAACATCCAATTATGCCAGTACTATACATACTGCCTAAAATTCACAAAAGATTATTGAAACCACCAAGTCGACCAATCATTGCAGCTACAAATAGCATCTTAGAACCCCTAGCACAGTATCTGGACCGAATACTGCAACCTTTGATTCAGAACACAGAGACGTATCTAAAAGATACAACACATTTTTTACAAAAACTACAAAATGTTGAATTTGTAGCGGGCCGTGACATGCTCTTCACCATGGATGTCACATCCCTCTATACTAATATCACCCATGAGACCGGTCTAGAGGCAGTAGAGTGGATGCTCCTAAGAACAGCAGATTGCAAGGCAGATCGAGTGTTTGTACTGACTTTATTAAAATTGGTTCTAATGAACAATTTTTTCAAATTTGGAGAGCGCTATTTCTTACAAGTATCAGGAACCAGCATGGGAGCCGCCATGGCACCATGCTATGCTAATATATTCATGTTTTACCTAGAGTATGAAAATGTCCTCACCCCCCCAAGATGGTCTCGACACCTATCACTCTACACACGATACATTGATGACATCTTCGGTATCTGGACAGGTCCAGCAGACGAGTTGGAACAATTCTTTACCATGATGAACCTAATGAACCCCAGAATCAAGTTTACATCAGTCACTAGTGACTCTAGAATACACTTCCTTGATGTCGAAATCTACGCGAAAGAAGGAAAACTAGAAACAAGGATCTTCACAAAGGAGACAGACAGGAACAACTTACTACTAGCAACAAGCTTTCATCCTCAAAGAACACTGGATAGTGTACCGTTGAGCCAATTTTTACGATACAGGCGAAACATCTCTGAAATGTCAGAATTCTCCAGACAATCATCAACCTTACAAACAAAGTTTATCGAGAGAGGATATGATAGAAATCTAATTTCTGAAATCAAAGACAAAGTTAACTCAACCCAAAGGGATACTCTACTTACTCCCAGAACCAACCAAGATCAACAGAAATTGGTATACGTTACGACATACTCCACCCAGAGTAAGAGGATCAAAAGGATTTTTCAGAAACATTGGCACCTGCTCCAAATGGATCCGAAATTGCTACAACTCTTCCCAGATATACCAACGTTCGCGTACAGGAACAATAAATCCTTACGTAACAGCCTGATTAAAGCAGACATAACTACCATGGGAACCGGAAAAACTACATTCAAGGGTACTGTCCCCTGCCACAACTGCCAACATTGTGACAATATATTAAAAGGCAATACCATCAGCCACCCATACACAGGAAAACCTATCCCCTTGAAACACTCATGCACGTGTGATGCATCAAATGTCATTTATGGACTCAAGTGTCCTTGTGGCCTATTCTATGTGGGCATGACCACCAGAAAAGTAAAAACCAGATGGTCAGAGCATAAGTCTAACATCAGAACAAAAAGTCAGAAATCACCCGTGGCCACACACTTCTCAGAAGCTAGACACTCGGTAGCACAAATGAAATGTGTTATACTCGAACATGTAAAACTTGGCCCTAGAGGCGGAGACATGCTAAGAACTCTCCACCAGAGGGAGATAATATGGATTGACACCCTTGACTGCCTTAGCCCTAGAGGCATGAACATAGAGTTTGATCTAATGTGTTATGTTTGAATGTATGCATGTTTCGGGTCACAAGTATGTAAATGTACAGATGTCTCTTCTGTTAAATATACTCTACCCTACCTCCGGGCACCTAACTTTGTAATTCCAACTGACTAATGTACATGTCTAAAATGCCTTGATGTCAGCCACGTTTGATTATATGCAAAAGCAAAATTTGGCTCATAAACCACACAGAATGTGAGCCATCTAATTGGCAGAGACCAACTTGTTAAAATGTTGAAACAACAGGTCTTTCAGGTAGCAGAGAGGCAGGAGAGAGACTATCGTGTCACGTTTCAGCCACAGTGTGGAATGAAAGGGGACCCAAGCAGACTAGCTGTCTGCGTCACTCCCCACTCATTCACACTGTGGCTCTATGATACAGATTTTTGGCAGAACCTTCTTTTATAAAAAATATATGTCATTTTTTCGAGATTGACCATATTAATTTATCCTATCTTCCCAAATGGATGGGATAAGATGCCTTACCTAGCAAGTACCGGCTCACTAAACTGCAAGTCAGCATAGGGCTCGCCCCTCCCCGAGATACATCAGGTATGCATACGCATGCGTGGAGGCACAGTGGTCCTGAACCGAGTTGCGATTAGACGGGCACATCATCTGCGCAACAGAGGTTCACACAATGCACCCGCGCATGCCCAAACGAAATCGGACCGAGCTCCTGTCGACACACATGCGCGTGGAATCAGTGGCACAGCCCGCCCACGCGCACACGAAGTCAGACTAGACACGAACTTCCACCGTGCGCATGCGCGAATAGTAAGCGGCCCGGTCCGCTCACGGGCATGCGCACAGGCTCCCCACACTATTTAGAACAGTTACCACCAGGCAAGGCTACGAACCGAAGAGCTCCGCTCGATGCTCCGGATACCCAAGGACTTACAAGGCACCCACACGCTGCACCTAGAGGTGAGAAAGATATTTAGAACAGATTTAACAGGCGCAGCCCTGGTCCCTACATCATTTGACTAGATAAATAGTATGCACAATGTGCATCTAGTTAAAAGAATACAGCCAGATTAACATTATGGGGGAATAGTATACCCCTGGATCTACTCTACTAACACATAGCGGTTCACTTTTATAACTTGCAAATATAATTCTCAGTGGAGCCTACCAAGTATCCAAAAAATAATCTCCCCCTGTTGGTTTTTTTCTAGAAACTCTTTGAGAAGAATTCTCCTTGAAGTACAATTGTTCACACACAGAGCAGATTAGGTGTATTTAACCTATCAACAAGATAGTGTCAAAGAATCAGGAAGCAAGGTGCCAGAGGCAATAGAAAAAGGTGCGTTAAAAGTAATGTTTTGAATTGTCTGAAAGGCAACCTTTCAAGTTATTTCTTACTGTTGAGTTTCCCATTTTTTTGAATAAGTGATGAAACACTAATAGTGAAAATATTGTCTGTTTTTATCGTAGGAATTGAATTCAAGAAACACATGTATTGTTGGAACAAATAGTGTCATTAGCCCTGAAGATGGACTGTCAGAAAAGTCCGAAACGTGTTGGCAACACACTGATAAATCTTGATACTAGTTTGGTTTGGTGACTTTAACCAAGAAATTTGTCTTACTTTATTTTGTCATTACCCAAAAAGGGATTTGGTGAATTCATGTATGAAAACAAAGTTTTATGATTTAGAATGTATTTAACAATAAGGCTTTGAGAAAAAAAAGAAAAAAACTATATATTTTGATTAAAATAACCCATGAAGGGTTTTTCTACTTTCACTAAGGTTGTAATATTTTGTATCAAATAACGGATTTGCGAAATTGTGACACCCTGTGAATTGAATCCAAAAAAGTAAAATACTATTGTTGGATATAACACAACAGTGAAGCGGTGACTGTACACCTTGCCTAACCACCTCGTACCTTAGGAATTTAAAACCTAAAAAAAGAAATCATACCTTCAGTCAAAATCTGAATTGCAAGCAGTGGGAACCTTCCTATAGCCCACGTGCCTGCAACACTAATACGTTTTGGGATTTTATTCCCTCTGGAGTGCACTAAGGGTTGGCAGGTAGTAATACACGCCTTTCCTTTCCTGCATCCAGTCTTCTGCCACGCCCGCCTCGAGTTTGGAGCTCCTAGAAAAAGAGAGGAAGGAGAAAAGGTTAGAACGAGAGCAATATCTCTGATCCATACCTGAATTCCCGATCCATCGCGCCTTCGAGCTGGAAGAAAGAAGTTATTTTATGCGCGTCGCCTCGCCTGCTGCAGCGCCGCGCTGAACTCACCGGCCTTCGCAGCATCTTCACATTTCACCGCATCCTCCTGCGTGTTACCGCCGCACTCCGGCACCTAAGGAGAAGACAAGAACAGCAAGGTGTGCCAAGGGAATACACAGAGGAATACCCCCCATAGACTTACCTGATTTTACCACCGGGGGTATTTATTCTTCTTCACGGGTCGGCACAGCTTCCACTGCATCCTAGCCGAACCCCGGGCCCTAAGGGGAAACAAAAGGACTAACAAGGGGAACCCTCCTCACCACAAAAGACTTACCTGATTTTACCGCCGGAGGCATTATTCCCCGAGACTTCATACTTTCTCTCAGCGCCTGAATAAGGGAGAAAGCAACAGGTTACATATGGACATTATTTTATCGAACTGTGTTGGATAATACAAATCCTTACCAGAACATTACCGGTTGCCACGAGGAACTCTTCAATAGGGTCAAGCTGCAACCTGCAAGGAATCGGACAAAAGTGAAAGTAGGGCATTTGAACTCTTACGAACTACATACTTACGGCGTCTTGCCGGGAATATCGGAGTCAATATTGTCCTGGAACTCACCAATTTCTTCGAGCCAGTGAAGCAACTGGTTATCTACGCGCCCCTGCGCTCAATGCAGGATGGAGAGCTCATCTTTTCAAATCATCAGGTGAGACTATAAGAGGGAACATCCAAGGTGATCAGTGGGGAGAACAGCGGGGTGGGGGGAATTTACGCTCAACTCCACGGGTGGTTAATTCCCTTTCTCCACTTGCAGAAGAATATTCCTACGGGCCAAGCAAACGAAGTTAGGTGGGCCAGTCCAGTCCGTCATCTCGGCCCTACGCGTCACATTTGGGGAGACCGCAGCAGTCCAGTCCAGATCAACGCCTCTGTGGGAGCCAGGTGAGCGTAACATCGAATTGCCCCGACCAGTACGTCCACAATATGATGGTTTGTACTGGTTCGGTTCACAATTTGAGACTAGTAAAGCCAATGGTGACTTTACATGCCCTGGGATACAGTAGTCAGTCCCAGACTATGGAGTCTATGTTTGGGGGTCGCTAAGACACCCCTGGGTTACTGCACGGAGGGTGCCATGTAACCCACATATCAAAAACACATGAAACCCTATGAGGAAAAGGACCCCATAGCCCATAGAACACATACAAAGTCAAAGGAACACCTCAAATCATGTCTAAGAGTGGGAGGAAAAGAGTTTCACTCTTAGCAGGAGAAAAAAATAAACCCCAAAAATCCAGCAAAGCTGCTGGGGGGGCTCACTAGGTTTGGGAAATTAGCCTTAAGAGAATTCTCCCTAACAGCGGCAAAGCAGTCTCTTATATGGCTTCTACTTCCTAGGCACATTCCTTAGACCCTGTCTAGGCGTCGCAATCCCCTACCACACCTCTGTGTCCCTTGTCTTGGTTTGGTTTTGGATTTAGCCCTGACACACACAGGATTCTAGGCCCACTCTGGAGGTTGCAGAGGGTCAAAAGGGATATGGTGGGAGTTACAACCTGGTCGTCATCGCTAAGTCACATATGCCCCCGCACCTCTCTCCGCCTCCCCCCCGATACGAGACCGCATACCGTGCCATGAGAGAGCGAGCTGCAAAGAGAGCTGAAGCGTACAGCGAGAATACCATACGCAGAGAGGGGAACAAGGGGACTCATTTCCAGAATGTATTGGGCATTATTGGAGGTGCATGGGGGAGTAATTGATATATTTAAGAAGAAATGGGAGCGTGACCTGGGGCTGGAAATGGAGACAGAACAGTGGGAAAGGTTGTGCAAGTGCACACTGTATATCGGTGTCTTGCCAATATAAATTACACAGGCTCAAACTTCTGTATAGGTGGCAATGGGACCAGGTGAGGATATCTAAGATGTTCCCAGGGGCGGATCCCCACTGCTGGAGGAAATGTGGGCACATGGCGGACTACTGGCACATGTGGTAAGGTTGCAAGAAGGTGCAGAAGCACTGGAAGGAGATCCTGTGGTGGCTACAGGGCCTGCAGGAAGTGAACAGGTGGCTGGACCCCCTACTAGTACTGTTTGAAATGGAGACTGTGGCAGGGGACTGGGTGAAATGCCAACATGTGCCACATTATCTGCTGCTGGCGGCCAGGGCATGTCCAGTAGGGGGATGTAAGAGAGAGGGGCTCCCAAATGAGAGAATGGGCCTCGAAAGCCCTAGACATGTACAGGATGGAGCAACTAACGAGACAAATAAACAACCTGACCCCGACAAAGGCAATGGAATGGGCGGCTTTCTAGAGAAGTACGACCTGGAGAGGCCACAGATGGAAAGTGAAAGGGAGGACATGGGGAATCGGAGGGGGGGGGCCTAGCGGGAAAGGCGTGGCTGGAGCAGCCTGGTTGTGAATAGGCAGTGTGATGGTGGAGAGGAGTGGCTCGCGCTGGACATCGGGGGGAAGAGGGAACAAGCAATACTGATGTGCCCCAATCTAGACCATGAGGAGGGGGTATAGACCCCATGTGTGACCATGGTAGGAGGACTCTAAGCAAATGGCGGAATGGACTAATGCAGGAGCTGGAATATAGGCTCCAAAGGAATCCCTGATAAGGCAGTCCCAGAGCTACACAAGATGTAACTGCAGAAGGGGTAGAGGGTGGGGTGTGGGGAGATGGAGTTAAAAGTTGTTGGGGGAGGTGGGGAGAAAATAGAAAATTCATATGGTGAAAGTTTATTGAAAAATGTGAGATTGACTTTGCATGTTGTAAAAAATGCAAATTCACCAATAAAGTATATTTGGGAAACAAAATCTACTCCTATAAAATGATCAATTTATTGAGTCATTTAACAGCTTTCAGCCGCAGTTCTTTGTGATTAACGAGGATGAAGACACCTCGATCGGTAATAATTGGGACTCATTTAAACAGCACTGAGAGGCCATGTTATTCAGTACGTTAGTAGACGGAAGAGAGAATACAAAAAGGAATTGGACGTTTTTGTTCTTGAACTCTAAAATCGAGAAAACATACTACCAATCCGCCTCTGTCTTATTACGTAGACAAATCAATAAGAAACTTAGAGAATGGGCATCTAATACCATACTAAGATTAAAATACAAGATATATCAAAACTCTGATAAAGCTGGGAAAGCTCTTGCCTCTTGCCTCAAATCACACAAAGAGAAAACCTTCATCTCGCATATCAAAAACAATATGGGCACCACCATTATTAACTCTGATGGGATTCTTGAAGTATTCAAGACCTTTTACTCTGAACTTTACTCCCTGGACACTACTACCACTACCACTCCTGATAACCTGCTCTTTCTTTCAAAATATTAAGAGACTCCTATCCCCAGGTAGATCTCAGTAGCCTTGATTGCCACATAGCCACCCATGAAATAACTCCAGGTATTAAGGATCTCAAAAAAAAATCAGAGCACCTGGTCCTGATGACCGATCTCCTGTATTGCTTGTATTACAACGTATAAGAAACTACACTCAGATCACAGGAGTAACTTTTAGCCAACAAGAATTCAAAATAGGGGCATACGCCAATGATATTCTTGTTCTCTTAAAAAACCCAAAAGTTCATATTCCAGGTTTACTGTCAGTCTAAAATGATTTTTCTTTAGCCTCTGGATAAAAATGAAATCAAGATAAATCCGAGATCTTACCTCTTGACTCATTCTGCCTCAAACATGAGATTGGTTTGTTCGGCTTCAAATGCTTTGACAACTCACTCAAGTACATTGGCCTTATTTGTGCCTCTTCCACTAAGCTCACTATTAAACTGAACTCTTCATCTCTTCTTCTTAGACTCCAGGAACTTACCTCCCTCTCGTCACCCTTATATCTTTCTTGGTGGGGACGTCTTGAAAACTATCAAGATGATGATGTCACCATCAATCTTTATCACTTACAAATGCTCTCTATTCCGCTCCCCATATCCTTCTTTTCAGCAATCAACTCTATCCTACTCAACATTTTATTGGGTGTCGGCAAAAACAAAATAATTGCCTTCAGTAAGCTTAGAGCCCCCTTTTGAGCACGGTGGTATCAAATTTCCAGACTTTAAATCCTACCACGATGCATTCCTAATTAAACCATCATGTATTTGGCTCACCCCCTCTGAAGTAGAAGACCTTCTCTCCTGGTTTGTTCTTGAAAGGGAATTAATGACGCATATCAAAACACAAGATCTGGTATATATATATATTCAGATCTCGATCTTCTAAGCTTCCGTACCGATCAAGGCTGCTGTTTCTGCCCTCAGAACCTTCTTATTCCAACCTACTTGCTCGCTGTCTTAATGTTCACCTTTTTTATGGAATAACACACCTGTCGCACACAATAACAACACTTTACAGGAAGTCCTGGATCAACAAGGGTATTAGATTAATTCATCAAATTTATCATACTACAGGCTGGGAATCCTTCCAAAATCTCAAAAGAAAATACTCCTTACATTCATCAGACATTAGCTACTATAACAAATGAGTTAATGCTTGCCTCAACAGTTTTGATAATTTCACCCAGAATAAGCTCACTCCAAACCCCACAAGAATCCTGCTCATGACCTCTTCTCCCAACGTCACAGCGGCTTAATTTTATAAACTATTAGGTGCCAAGAACTCTCTGACAGATTGTCTATCCAAGTTCAATGGGAAACAGATTATGGGAAGCGGTTTGATGACATTACCTGGGAATTACTCTCGTCTAGGGTAAAAACCATCTGCACTGCAGCCAATATATCACATTTATTTTTCTTTCTCCACAGCACCTTCATAACCCCAATGCGTCTGTTGAAAACTAGGTTTCTCTCAGATGTAAGCTGTGGACTTGTAGTGACACCTATGGATCATACTATCATATGTTTTTTCAGTGCCCCTTAGTTCAATCATTCTGGTGAGATGTGTGGTCTCTCCTGAACATCATTTTCAAGGTCCATCTACCCCTAACATTCTCAAACATACTCTCTCCTAGGGAGCATTGCCCTCGAAAATGGGGGAAAAAAACACATCCCGCCTATAATCTCTACAATTGATTTATCGCAGTCGCCACTAAACTCTTTACAGCCAACTGGAAAGAATCCAAAAATTTACCAGTAAACGGTTGGTGGAACAATGTGTCACATTCACAGATTAGAACAATGTATGACAACGAGTCTTTATATGATATTCAAACATGTTAAATGGTCCCTTTTTACTGAATATCTCTCCTTCCACAATATGTCAACGCATGGTTCGTGAATATCTATTGCTTTAATGTTCCAAATATTTGATTACATGTATATTCATATACCCAATTTTGTATACTCAGAACACCCCTCCCCTTCTCCCTCTGTTCCCTCTTTGTTCTTGTATGTCCTCTCCTTGTTCGTCCATTCATAATTATCACATGCTGGTTAGATCATCTATCTCGCTGACCACTTTATTTGTATTACATTGGTGTAATACCCTTGTTACTGGTAATTTCACTTATTCATGTTAAACCGATCAATAGATTGATCTAATCATTGTTGCACTGTTATTACTATTAAATGATCAATAAAAAATTATTAAACAAAAAAGAAAGACTTTGCTTTAAATTACAATGGGTTAAGAGAGATATTCCATTAAGAATGTAACCTCTCACCAATTCTTAACCCATTTTAGCTGATTGTTTTAATGGTGTCATTGTGATAAATGTGGACTGTTTATTTCTGTTAGGGTCACTTTTCATCTAGTCCGATTCAGGGAGGAAGCCGAGCATATAGCTTTGGAAGCACAAATAGCCCTACGTTTCTGGAGCGATCTCCCTGCAACATTGCGTCGCCTACGGTCTCTCCGATAGCTCAACAATTGGGAAGAACACCAACAGGTATGAAAT
Organism: Ambystoma mexicanum; assembly: GCF_040938575.1. NCBI lineage: Eukaryota > Metazoa > Chordata > Amphibia > Caudata > Ambystomatidae > Ambystoma > Ambystoma mexicanum. Next base: position 329,427,350 of record NC_090941.1, on the reverse strand, counting down.
CAATATTTTGGCATTTCCTTGTAGAATTTACAACAGATTTAAGAATATTTGTTTCTTTATATCAAACATATTTTTTAGTAGGCGGAATACCGCTAAAGTGGTTTTATTTTTCATTTAGAACTTGTCTTCTCCATACAGTTTACATCTCAAAGTTAACGATAATACATATTTTTTTTACTTCTTTTCAAATCTGTTTACAATGGATTCTTTCCTTGCACAAATTCCTCATCTTAAAAATATTCTCTAGTCTCAAGAACTACATTTTGGACTTGATGACCGATCATTGCAGTTATTGGCAATTGAACTTAACGCAAAGGTCTTCATCACTCTTTGTTAGAGCAGGAAAACCTCCATTCCACTGGCTTCTTTGGAGCCTTTGGCTTCCACTGAACGCATTGTCGTGCAGAAAAGGCCATGGAGCCAGAAGAGTCTGTCCTGTGAGGCCAATAAGGATAAGAAGAAGCAGCAGTGCTGACTTCCCCCTTATTGCACTCTGCCTGGCAGATGAAGGAACCCTTTCTACGCACATCTCATGCCTATGAGCTTGGAAATTAGCAATCGCCTTTCCTACGAGTGGGAACCTCAAGCCAGAAACAAAAGCAACAGTGAGAATGACTCCAGAAAAGTGGGAGAACCTGGCAAAGCAGGTTCCAGTGGCTGGACTACGCAGGGGTTGACCCAGGATGGACCAGAGGAGCAAATGTTGGTGGGGTATTAGGGTCTCAATAGCCTTCCAGGCAACATCAGCTTCCAAAAGCAGTGTTGAGGGGGGTTGGAGGTGGCAAACAGCCTGAAGGCGGTCCCAGCATGAAAGGCCTGGCCCAGCCAACAAATGGGGTCAGCAGGATGAGGGATTCCCAGAAAGGAAATCTAGCTGCCGCAAATGAGCACTGGAGATCAGTCCAGGACACTGTATCCAGCCAGTATGTCCAGATTTGGTCCTTAAAATGCAGCAATGGCCTACAAATAGCAGGAATCCTCCCACAGGTATAATTTTCCAAGAACATCTGATCAGAATTAAATGTATGATCATGGTCTCCCCTAGGTTTACCCACACTCACAGGGGCTGGCCTAAGCCCACCCACCGATTACACTAAGGAGTGGAGTACAAAGGGTTAGGCGTCCAGGCAATCTGGTAGGCCCGTAAAACTGACACTCGCACAAGACCACCCCATAGGATGTGAAATGCTGACTCCAGGTCAGGAACTAATCTAAGAACAGCTCAAACCACTATAGAGGGTTCAAGGCTGGTGTTGGAAAGAGACCTTGGGCCTCATTACGACCCTGGCGCTAAGGGGTTAATGGCGCCGTAAAAGGCTGCAGCGCCGTTAACCCCTTAGCGCCTAATTACTAGGTCCCTTTGCGGCTCCTGACCTTAACGGCTGGTCTGGACCAGAAGTTAAAGTAGGGACCCGCAAAGGGACCTTGGAGGTAATTACGGTACCGCAATTTGCGGTACCGTAATTACCGCCTTCCCCATTCCCATTGAGCCCTATGGGGCAAAAATGGGAATGTGGAAGGGCCAATGGTACATGGGGAATTACCGCCCCGCCAACCTTAGAATGGGGTGGTAATTCCCCATTGCACCATGGCGGACTCGTTACAAAACCGGCAGCAACCATGGTGCTAATAGCGCCATTGGTTACCGCCGGTGTTATAACGAGGGCCCTTGTGTGCAAAACCAGCATTTTAGGTCTGCCTTGTGTTTTCCCTCAACAAAGGAAGACCCTAAAACAAAATGGCAGCGATCAGGACATTAGTACACCAATGGCTACCAAAGAGGTACATTGGGTTACCCACACAGTAAATTGGCTTGCACCCTGGGTTAAGCTAAAACTAAATTACAGCTGCAACCAGCCTACCCCCTAAAACCAATCCTGGGTCTAAAAGATGTGCAGTGGTAAGGGCAGGGGTAAATGGGCTCCTCTCGCCACAAGAATAGATCAGAGATCCTAACAAATAAGCAGGGGAAAAGCAAAAATTCAAAGGGTCCCTAAAGGATCATCCGGATTCTCAAAAGTGGAATTGTCTTAACCGATAACATAATAGTGTTATATTTTTCAGTTTATGGCAGTAGTGTCCTCTCTTAAGCATCTGTCATGCATAAATGTAACTAGCTGCCAGTCCATCCCTCCTTATGAGTGAAGACTGACATTGGTTGCTAGAAATGCAGCTTTTTACCTAATGAGGTAGCCCCTGTACTTTTTGCTGGCTTTTCTGGGTTGTTTTTCACTCAGCCAGGCTTAATCCAAAGCCAAAATGAGAGTGTGGCTCTGTTTGTATCTGCTCTGCCTTAAGAGACATTATGACTCCTAAAGCAGTGGTACCCCATTGTGTCCCAAAGAAGGTACCCCTGCTTTATTTATAATTTGGTTAAGCTCTACTGGGTGGAATCTACCTGGCTGAATCAGTTTAAACCCCCTCATCCATTTCCCAAAAGGGTGCTGGTCTTGGTTTGGCTCGAAGTCCGGAAAAGTCACATGACTATCCCTTATCCCTTATAAACATACTCTCTGTATTTGAGAGGACATGGCCACTGGAAGCCTGTATCCCCATAACTGGGGTTTGTAGTCGGCCTGAAAACAGTACTGGCATATACAGATCCCTGTCTTGGGTAATGTGGTTTTATTCCTTTGTGTGGGAGGCCCTTTCAGAATACCTGGATGCATTTGTAGACATTGGCTGACCACACCTTGGTTTGAATGATTCTTGATGTGTGATTGGGTGCTGTTCACTTACTGCCTCACGAGGTAGATAAAAGCAGACTCCCTTACCCAGTCACTGTCCATCTAGAAGCCTGTGCCTGGATTCCTGGAGGACTTGCTGCTCGATGAGATGAAGCCCTACACAAGACGCTACACCAAAGCTGATGGTGAAGCTCTGCCTCTTCGGAAGAAACATACTGCAGGGTTTGTTTTGCCTGAACTAGTGGGAACAACTGGATCCCTGCTCTAATGCCTAGTCGCCCTGAAGCTGATGGTGCCTGCATTGCAAGATTCAGAAACTGGTGCCCCTTTTCTGCAATACTGCTGTTTTAATTCCCAGGGTTTTTCTCTCCTGGCTCTCCAGTGCTTCTGTTGAACCTTTTCTTTGTTTTCTCCATCCTAGACTCAATTATCATGTTTTCTGTGGTTCTCACTCTACACAACCTCAAGCTGCTCACTGAGACACTTTCGTGGAAGGTAGCTTTCTTCCCAAAGACTGCCCCAACTCTGCGCAGCTGGTCCTCTGTTTCTTCTCAACTTTCCGGCCTAGATGAGAAAAGTGTTGCTTGCTTCAAAATTTCTACTTTTAGAAAAGATTCTTAACTGAAATCTAAGAACTCTTGAAACTGTTTCACTTCCCTGGCCGTTATGACACATGTTATAAGTTTACTTGCCTGTAAGTGTAGCAATTCATCTCTTGCCTTTTTTATTATAAATATTGTAACTTTATAAAACTATAGTGTTGGACATTCTCTCATTTCATGTTAATGAAAAGTGTATGCTGTACATATTAACTTTCCTACTCCACCTCCTGAGAGTTAGGCTCAGGTTGTTCTGTCACAACTAACACTTAGCATGGTGAGCTTGAAAGAATCACTAATAGTACCCAAGTCAGGAAGATGCACCTAAAGGACCTGACCACAGGGCTTAAGGCAAATGCTCTTAACAGTTACCAATTGAGAGAGCGCTGGTCTACCTTGGTGGACACTCTGTTTTCCTTAGCGGGCTTTAGACAAATCTCCCTCAGAGTTGCTGTCCAAGGACGGAAGCAAAAAGGCTATGCAAGCAAGCCCCAGGTGCCTCTAAGAGAAAGATAAGCAACTGAAGGTAGGACAGAGGACTTGGGAGAGACCACTCTTTCCTTAAGGTTGCAAGCAAGCCAGCCCAGGGGTTATGGGTGCAGAGGTGAAGAATGGCTGAAGATGCAACTCTCAACATGACTGAGCCAGTGCCTGCGTGCAGAACCGATGGACTAAGGGACTTGACTCCAGCAGACTAACTCAGCCTGGTATTGAAGAGCAGCAGCAGTGCAATGAGCCAAGATGCCCAACCTAAAGCCACCAATGGACCAGCACATAAGGCGTACTTTTGTGTCCAACAAGTTTCAAGAAGGAGCCCATAGCTGGTAAACCAATTGTCATGACTACAACAGAACTATCCTGCAGGTACACGCCCCTTCACCATTTAGGGATAGGTTGCGTTATTCTCAGGCCCATGAAGACTGGTATGAGGGCAAGTTGGGCTCATTCCTGGTGCACCTGGCATTTATCCCAATTAGACATTGTAGGTATGAGGTTGCTATGGACTTCCTGGTTCACTTAAGATGGCCGATCAGCAGGCCATAGATATCATGTGGAGGGTGCTTTGATAGTTGGGGGGGAGTAGCTGTCTATATAAGCCACACCCAGACTTTTATCCGTGCTTTGCGTTATTCTTCTAATGCAGGGTAACTCTTACCGGCGAGTCTCTGACATGGAAATACAAGAAACAGCATATGAGGGGTGAAGCATTCATTGGAGAACTCTAGACTTACCTTTTGATGTTGCATAGAACTCTTGAATCCTGTTGCACCTCTGGCGGCATTTCCTGCGTTTCATCCGTCATCCCGCTCACTTCCCTTTGCTTCTGAGCTCCAGATCCACCCGCAGCAGCGTCGGCTCACCATCCCTCATCAGACCGGCACTCCTGAAAAGAGAAGCAAAGACAACTTTAGCAGGCAAGCTGACGGGCAAGCACACAGAGCGCAGCCAACGCGCACACAGTAGATTGCTCAAACCAAGTCTCTAAAAAGTCAAATTTGCGACTGTACCTCCTCAGAGGTACTCTGCCTTTCCTCTCCTTCCCCCCAGAAACTCATGGTATACCAAGCTCTGGTTCTCTCTAGCTTGGACTATTGTAACAGCCTCTTTCTAAATCTAACTGCCTCTACTCTCCGCCCTCTGCAACTAATCCAGAACAGTACTGCGAGACTTGTCCTTGGCCTCAAGCACTGGGATCGTATCTCTCCAGCTCTGAAATCTCTCCACTGGCTCCCAGTGGATGCAAGGATTAAATTCAAAACCCTCTGCATTGTCCACAAGGCTTTCTGGAGGCTGGATCCAAAATACCTTCAGCTATCCCTCTGCAAATACCTCCCCTCTCGAGCTCTTCGCTCCTCTACCTCCAACTCCCTCAGGGTCAGTCGGTTTTCTAAGAAACAAGCTGGGGGTAGATCTGTCTTCGGCTGGAGCCTCCCTCTGGAAGAGCCTTCCTGCCACTCTAAAACTGGAGGAGAACCATCTTCGGTTCCGGAAGCACCTCAAGACCTTCCTCTTTTCTTCTGCCTTCGCTCCCCCTCTCCCCTGCTGATCTGTTATCTCTTGGCACCATGCACCTGGCCACCCTCTGTCCTTCGGGCCCAGGTACCTGCTCCTCCTGCCACCCTCCCGCAATGCCTCCAGGCCACCCCTTGCACTGGGGTCTGTATCTGTACCCATACAGCCCCCCCTTTTTCTTCCTGCACTTATCAGACCTACCCTGTCTGCTGCCTTAAACCTAGCCCTTGCAAATTGCTGGCTGCATTACCACTGTTTGTTGCCTTTATTATTTATTGTTATTTATCTGTTTCTCCTCTGCTTCGCACTTTCCACTTCTTCCCCCCTTCCATGCACTTTTCCCCTCCCCCCTCTCCCATGCACTTGGGCATTCTCAATGTCACTGGGCCTAGTAAGATCGCTGTTTTGTTCTCCCCTGTTCCCCTCCCTTGCCTTGTCGCGCTCTGAAACACTTGTGTACGAGTGCGATAGAAATAAAATATCAATAAAAGTATACCGTAAGCAGTGCATTCCACAGAGCTTACCCATAAAGTCTTGCCTCAAGCACTGACAGCAAGCCGCTCCGTTAGCCGAACCTTGACAGCAAGCAGCTGATTTAAACGCAGGGAAGCACGTGCTCCGCATACAGGGAGCATCACGCAATTCCCTTTAAGACTTTACCAGTGCCCAGGTTCTTGTGGAGCAACTCAGAACAGCGTGGGAACACGCAAGACAGCACAGAACAGCGTGGACAAAACTATTAGCTCAATACAAGGTCACTGAACCCTATTTGGCCACTATGCCAGGCCTTATCCACTAAAGGGCAGTTAAGGTGCACCCTTGAGCCACAGCCGGCCTGGACTTGAGTACCAGTGAGGAAACTGGTAGTGTACATTGGCACCCCTGCGATTGACAGAACGGAGAGCCCATCATCTTATACTCTCAGGTGAGCTGAGCACCCATTGTGACACTAAGGGAATTAGGGAGAGGCTGGGAGAAGATTCATAAGCTGATATCTGTTCCCTCACATTAGGTGCAGTCCCTACAGACAGCTTCAACCAGACGCCCTAGCAGTATCGACCATCCTGAGGCTCCAGGCGCTCCTGCAAAGACCAGGTAAGAGTAACACCAATAATGCCTGCCAGCTCAAGGGAGGGAAAAACCTATAAAGGCTTCCCCTTATTGAGGTGGGCTTTGGCATTGGTGGTTGCAGCAGTCTTCTTAATTTCCTTGGTGCCGCAGGTTCTATTTCCAGTGGTCGACTCTTGAATGGCTCCAAAATCTCCCCAAATATATAAAAAGCTGGGTTGGGGACTACCCCATCCCAGTTATCTGGAGACTTGTTCCATTCAAAATGAGTGGTTATCCAATCCTGGATCACCAGCTCAGATTCATGACATCACTCAGTATATGGATTGAGGTGCCTGGGACCTGTACCTAGACCAAACCATTTCCAAGCTCACAGGTGTCCTACCTGGGCTCTGGATAGAACTTGTGAAAATGCTTGACCATTCCTACTTCTGGAAGGATGCCAGCACGAGCGAGCCTGCGCAGAGCAGGAGCTGCTTTTTGCCACGCAGAGCTGAGGTTGTCTGGAGCCAGGACCACAATGTATATATAGTTTCAGAGAGCCTGCTCAACTCAATTTAAGGAACACTGAGGATTCTGATCCCTGAGGTCTCTGGGAAAGACACTCTGTGCAGTGGCCGACCGACAGGGCTGAAACACGTTACCCAAGAAAATACTGAGGAAACCTGCGAACCGAGAAGAACGGTGCCAAGCCAGAAGGACTTGCTGCCTCCCCCAACATTGGGCCCTGCGAGAGCACAGGTATGCGGGTCAAAACAAGGAGAGGTAGCAGGGCGGCTAAGCTCTGTGGAGCATTGTAGGAGAAGCCTAAGTCTATGAAAGAGAAATAAAGGAAAAGGTGGTCCGGAGTACCTGAAGAAAGGTGCAAAGAAGATGAAATGGAACACAAGACCCAGTGGGAGCTACTAGAACCCGGACAGCGAGCAAACCACCCTGAAAGGCTGAATACAAAATATATGCCCTAGAGAGGAGGTAACGAACGCATAAAATAAACAGGAACCACCATGAGGGTTGTAGCTGAACCACACAACTGTTTTTCTTTAGGATTTTCTGATAAACTTCAATGACCCACTGTTTTTGATATGAACTATTTCAAGCTAAGAACCTGAGTGTTCAAAGAAAAGACTTTCTAATCGATTGTGTTCTCCCACGTATTTCTTATCTTTGATATTCTCAGATATCCTGCGTGCAGTTGAGGAAATCTTTTCTCAGCTGAGGGCGCAGTGTGCTGTCGACTTGACGTCCCATGGCAGCTTCCTTCATGCCTGTTTCCTCAGTACTGTTTTTCCACATGCTCTGCATGCTTCTAAACGGGTCAAAATTGCCTCTGATTTTTTTCGTATTGAGTTTATCCCTTTCATCAAAGATGTTTACTCTGAAGACAGTGTTTAAAAAGTGTACCGATTGTGGGTTGAAGAGGTCTATCACCGATCCGCATCGGCTATGCCTTCGTTGTCTTGGAACCGATCACAATCGATGATTGCGGCTCATGCCAGTTAAGACCTTAAAGGAGAGAAAGGGGAAGCTCATCCTGGGTAGGCCCCCATCAAAGTCTCCTTCTACTACTCCTTTCAAGAAAAGATCTTCTGACTAGAGAAGCTTGAGGGGTATCTTGCCTCGGCAGGAGAAAAAGCGCTCCAAACATAGTACGTGCTCAGTTGCTTGACACAAGTCATCGTCAGCCTCACATAAAGTTGAAGAGGAGGCCTTGTAGACCTCACTCTTTTTCTCTGGACACCTCACCTGCTAGAAAACACTTAAGTTTCTCTGGTAAGTCGGTGTCAAAAGTCAAATGGGAGGAAGTTCGCCTCCAAATGATGGTTTTTGAGAAGGCAGCTCCTTCAAAAAAGCCAAAGGCGGTTTAAGACCCCATTGCGCCTCATAAGGCCAACAGGGAGTCAGTTGAAGCTTCTGCTCATGTGTCTACGAGCCCGGCCAAGAAAGTAAAGCTTCCTCGAAGCATTGAGTCTCTAAGGTGCGAGATGTACCGAAGCCTAAGAAGGCGCAAGGCGTACCGAATCCCAAGCCTCCACCCTCAACTCCTTTGACGGAAGTCACGTCAACTTCTTCGATGCCAAGACCATCTAAGTCGAAGCCATTGACGTCTTTGGATTTGTTGAAGGATTACAGACCTCTTGCAAGAAAGGACTTTAAGTGCACGGGCTTGATTTTTGAGGACGGTAATTCTGTTTGGCTGGGAGTTTGGAGCTCCCAATATGAAGATTACAGTACCTAGTAGGTTTTTTGAAGGATGCTAGGGGGCTTGATACCTCACCTCAGATTGATTTTGCCGCCCGAGAACCTTCTGCACATGCAGATGTGTCATACAGGTCTTTCATGGGTAAGGTGACAGAATACCTGGGCTGGGGAAGACCCGTTTTCTGTATATGAAAAGGATGACCTGACATATTTTTTTATTATTTGGTTTGTTCAAAATATTGAACCTTTCAAAACAAATACCTTATTATTTACAAGTCTGATTAACACATTAATATCTCCTTACGAAATTAAAACTAAGTCGTCGATGTAAAGAACAGATCAAATACATAAAAATCAGATAGAGAACATATAAAACGGATATTTTTTACAAAATCTTGAAACCCAGGGATCAAAGTCAAAAACAAAAAACGAAAAAACACTTTCAATATAATAATGGCCCTTTTTCCTTCAGTTTTAAATAATGCATTAAGAAATTGAACACTTGCAATTCGGACAGACAGATTAGTGTTGGTCAATAGCCATTGCCAAGCTTGAGTCTGGTTCATAGGGAGTAAGGAGAGTGTCGCCCTCGCGAAGTATTTTTTCGCAAAGCTGCTAAATTGGGGCATTCTATTAGACAATGTTGTAACGTTTCTTTCTGAGATTGTAATTTACACCACCCACAGAAATTCTGATTTTCTGGAATAAGCTTCCTTTTTACTAAAACTTCTCCTGTGTCCCAGAGGTTAAATCTGAAGCGTACGTATTCACTGCGGATTTGAGGAGATAGCCAGCCATGGTTCCTAATTTTTTGTGGACAAATAGAATAATATCAAAATCCTTTGCAAGTGAGCATTGGTCAATAGTGTTGATCCAATCAATTTGAAACAATTTCGTTTTAGCTCTGGCGGGCTTGAAAAGGAGCGTTTACCAAAGGGGTGTTAGCATCAGCAAGAATATTTCGAGTGTTCTGGAGCCATCTGCTGGAAAAAGAGCCATTAGAGGATGTTAAATAACGAGCTAGCATACCTACTACATTTACTGATGTAAGATTTAATAAGCGTTTTCTAAGGAGCGCGAATCTTTTTCATTTGACTTGGGAATGTAATGAAGGTAAGCCAACTTCAAAATGTACCATCCCTTGTGATGTTCACATCAGTAATAGCAAGATTTTCTTCCAAAATTTGGCTTCGATGACATCCCAAAATTCACGTTCTCGGGGCAATGATGTTTCTCCAGCATTGGATCTTTCATAGATTCAGATGCTTGAATATTCCCTGTCGTCAGACTGGGAATCCTCGGTGATAAATATAATAATAATAATTTTTTTTTTTAAATATATATATATATATTTCTGAGGCTTGTGGAATCTGCTTAGATCACATGCTGTGCATAGGCCGACATCTAGTGGAAGCTGCGGAGTATTACAGTTTTTCGAAAGTCGAAAAAGGGCGTCGACACAGGGCGTGCCAGTAATACTATCCCTAGTGTGACGTCCACTGTACCCATGATCCCTCACGCGTCTAGGATCCCCAGATTGTTTTTTTCCGCCATTCTGGTCGGAAGCACTTCATCGGAGTTCCCTGGCTTTGCCATATTTACACTTAAAACTAATTCTAATTTGCCCCATTTTCTCACCCCTACGTCGACCAGCATCTCGACGCCGAACCGGGGAGGAGATCAACGTCGAAACCCGACGGATTGGGCCTTGAGGCTTCCGCCTCGGCTCGGGCCTGGGCCGCTGGCCTCGGCCCTACAGTAGGGAGAGTGGGGGGTGGTACACTTCCACACTCGGTTAGAAACACCTTCTTACCTACACACACTTGCCCGCTGCCCACAGGCGCGTATGGAGGGTACGCCCTTTCAGTTTTGCCCCAAGTGTAATAAAAAATACCCTTGGGTAGATAAGCACGCTACGTGCAACCTTTGCCTGCCCAGAGACCACCCCGAGGCGGGTTGCAGGGCCTGTAGCAGGTTTAAGACAAAAACTCTTAAGGACCGCTCCACCAAGCGTTGGGCCCACCACGCCAAGCTAGCAGCTATGGAGGCGGAGGGTACCTTCAGCGACGCCGGACTTTCGGACGGCGAGGGCACCAAGGCGTCGAAAGACAGCCTAACGCACGTCCCCGGCCTCGGAAGGTCGTCCGTCCCGGCGACTATGGGGAAGTCCCCCGGCGACAAGAGCGTTACACATACACACACTAAACACAAAAAACCCACCCGAGATTCGACGTCGTCGAAACCTCGGAAAGAGGCACAAAAGGAGCGGTCCGAAAGGACGTCCTCTGGGCGGTCCCGGTCGAGGTCGCCGCACGACGTCAAGCAAGCCTCCACACTTGCACAGAGTGCCTCGCCCATTAACATCACGGAAGATCACTCGCCCGGAGACGAACACGGCTTCCATCCCCAGCCCACACCCCAGGGAAAGGGTACATCTCTTGGGAGTGAGGAGGGCCCAGTTTCGAAGCCTAGTTCGCAACACAGGGATTCCACATCCGATCCTCGACGCCAGGCGTCGAAAGATAGGGGAAAGGGTAAACACACTTCCACCCACGGGGAAGGGGGTAAGCAACAAAGGAAACAACCCTTGCAATCCCCCACAACAATAGAACTGACTTCCCCGTCCAAGTCTTCTCAGGGACAGTCCTTAGAGAGTTCCAGCAGGGTCACCCCAAGCTCTAAACTCTGGTCATGCGAGGACATTGACAGAGTAATGTCAAGGATGTCCTCCTTAGCAAATTTCTTCGAAAGACACCCTGACCAACTAATAGCTTTAAACCCTCAGGAATCTTCTCCCTCAGGTTCAAGGGACCCTATCCCTTCAAATAAAAGGCCCCGGGTCGAGACACCAGTAAAGGCTTCAGAACTCTTCGAGGTCCAACCCTATTCTTGCCTTTTCCCTACAGGCCAAGGAGACTCTTCCCTTATAGAGGGCCAGGATTTTGAGACACCAGAAGATCTCGCAGTGTCAGACTATTACGGGGAGGACGAAGACGAGGATGAGCCAGAAAATAGCCCAGATATTTTCAGAATGGACTCACCAGTCGAAAGGGAAGCCCCAGTGTCTGATTCCCCAATAGATAATCAGCCCCTCCTAAATGAACTGCTCTCTCGGGCAGCTAACCACTTCCACATAGACACACAAGGTGTCCAAGAAGAGAGGGACTTCGCGGAGGAACTAATAGGGGAAAGGAAGACAGTAGCCCAGACCATTCCCATCCTGAAATCTATTCAACGCAGAATAGCACCATCCCTTGTCAACCCAAACTTGACAAGACCTGTAAACCCGAGAGTAGAGAAGCTGTTTAAAGCAGCCCAGTCGGACCCTCTATATATTAGAGGCCAACTTAAGTCAGACTCTCTAGTCGTAACTAACACTCGCAAGAGAGCTGGAACCCCATTATCTTCCTCGGAGGCTCCCCCCGACAAGGAAAGTAAGAAACTCTATGGTTTTGGTAGAAAAGTAGCTTCCACGGCAGCCTACCAAACCAGAATCGCGAATTCCACCACACTGTTGGCCAGCTACAACTGCCATCAGTGGGAAGAAGTGGCAGCACTAATAGATTCCGCTCCCGAACCCCTTAAAGGCCAGCTAGCTCGCATTTGTGCAGAGGGAAGAAACGTCTCAGGCTGCATTTTAAAAGCAACTTTAGACGCCGCAGACAATGCGGGTAGAATTATAGCAGAGGGGACTGTCATCAAAAGACATGCTTGGTTGAGGCAGTCGGGATTCAGAGCAGAAACACAAGCTGCACTCTTAGACAAACCAGTGGAAAGTGATCTCCTGTTTGGAAAGGCAGTCGAGGACGCACTAAAAAACGCTAAGGAGGAATTCGACACCCTCAAATCCCTTGGCCAGTTAACTACTAAACCACCTAACCAAAGAGGGAACGGCAATTTTCGTCGCCCCCGCGGCCAAAATTCCAATAGAGGTAATAGCTATTCCCACACCCAGGGTACACAGTGGAACACCAACTCATAACAGTCTACCCAGGGGTATGGGCTAGTAGAAGAGGACGTGGTAGAGGCAGAGGCAGCCCCAGTAAAGGAGGCGGCACGCCTCCACCGAAGCAGTGACGCTCATTTCAGGGTCCCTTCCCATGCAACCCCAGTAGGGGGACGAATATCCAGCTTCACCCAGGCATGGGAAGGGATAACATCCGACAGATGGGTGCTGTCGACAGTATCCAAGGGGTACTGTATAGAATTACTGCAACGTCCCCGAAACCACCCTCCAAGACAAAAGGTCCACTCTTTGGAACATCAAAAGATCCTCCTCGAGGAAGTCTACAATCTGCTCCTAAAGGACGCGATAGAACTCGTCCCAGGACACCAGGTAAACAAGGGTATCTATTCAACTTACTTCCTTGTGCCAAAGAAAGATTTAACAATGCGCCCAGTATTGGACTTACGGCCTGCCAACAAGTATGTCAAGCCCCAAAAATTCCGTATGACCACGCTACAAGAGGTAATCCCACTCCTAAAAAAGGGGGATTACATGGCAACCTTGGATATGAAAGATGCCTATTTTCATATTTCCATGCTCCCGGCGCACAGAAAATACTTGCGCTTCAAGGTGGACAGTCGCCACTACCAATTCAAGGTACTGCCCTTCGGGATAGCTTCAGCACCAAGGGTATTCACCAAGGTACTGGCAGTGGCAGCTGCACACCTACGCAGGGAGGCAATCCCAGTGTACCCTTATCTAGACGACTGGCTCATAACGGGGGAAACCCCAGGAATCTGCAGATCAAACATTCAGAGGACTATCGACCTCCTCCACTAATTAGGCTTCTCTATCAACGAGAAGAAGTCAAGTCTGGTGCCAAGCACCTCAAAACAGTTTCTAGGAGCGATCCTAGATACTCAGAGAGAATTGACCTTCCCTTCGGAAGAAAGAATTCGGAATATACTTCTGCAAATTCCGCATTATCAGTCAGGTCAACAGATAACAGTACGCAAAGCTATGCGGTTACTGGGCATGATGGCGTCATGCATTTACCTGGTCCCCCACGCGCGTCTGCGCATGCGTCCCATGCAGGAATGGTTGGCGAAACAGTGGTCTCAGGCAAGTGGTCAGTGGGACGATCTAGTGGTCGTTTCGCCAACACTCGTACAGAGCCTACACTGGTGGACAAGAGAGAATATAGCAAAGGGGAAACCCTTTTACGATCCCGAAGTACAGGCAGTGGTTACTACAGACGCATGCCTGACTGGTTGGGGAGCTCACCATCTCCACCACACAGCGCAGGGTCTCTGGTCTCACTCAGTAGCCAAGAACCGCATCAATCTGCTAGAGCTTCTGGCAGTATTCCGAGCGCTGCAGGCGTTCGAGCCCCATCCACTGAACTTGTCGGTGCAAATCAGGACGGACAGCACGACAGCCATGTTCTATCTGAACAAGCAAGGAGGGACTCGTTCGCCAAATCTGTCCAAGCTTGCCCAGAAAATATGGATATGGGCACTCAGACGGAACATCTTCCTGTCATCGCAACATGTTCCAGGGGAGCTCAATTCCCTAGCGGATGCTCTAAGCAGAGACCCCCTCCCAGAAGAACACGAATGGGTCCTTCACAGAGACGTAGTAGAACATCTCTTCTCTCAGTGGGGTTTCCCCACTATAGACCTATTCGCCACAAGCGAAAACAAACAATGCCCAGGATTTGCATCCAGGTTCCCCCAAACGGACTCCCAGGGGAATGCCCTGTGGATGAACTGGTCAGGGAGGTTTGCGTACGCTTTTCCACCAACTCCTCATCAGGAAGGTGGTGTGCAAGATGAACAAGGAATCAATGACGCTCATCCTAGTTGCTCCCATGTGGGCGAGACAACCATGGTTTCCACACCTACGCAGGATGGCGGTGTGCAACCCCATCAGACTCCCAGCCTGGTACAACCTTCTGTCCCAGCAACAAGGTCAAACACTGCATCAGAAACCCAACTCTATGAACCTAGCAGCATGGCTCCTGAAGTCATAGAGTTTGGACATCTCAAATTACCACAGAGGTGTATGGACATTCTAAAAGAGTCCAGGAAACCAAATACAAGACACTGTTACTTTGACAAGTGGAAAAGATTCGTTATCTGGTGCCAGAATAAACAAATCAACCCGGTTGATTGCACTCCTTCCAACGTTGTAACATACATGCTCCACCTGCTGGATGCAGGGTTGGTTTTTAACTCTCTGAAAGTACACCTGGCAGCCCTCTCGGCTTACACCACATCCCATAACAGGGTCTCGTGGTGGAAAGTACCAGTGGTTAAAGCCTTCATGGAAGGAGTAAAGAGACTTCACCCTCCTATTTCGAACCCACCGCCAGGATGGGACCTCAACGTGGTGCTAGCTAAGCTCATGGGGCCCCCCTTCGAACCCATGCATAAAAGTAGTCTCAAACACCTGATTTATAAAACGGCCTTCTTAGTAGCCATTACCTCCATAAGAAGGGTCAGTGAAATTCAGGCTCTGTCAGTGCAAGATCCTTTCTTTACTATCCACAAGGACAAACTGGTTTTACGCACACACCCTAGGTTCTCACCTAAATTCATATCCAAGTTCCATGTAAACCAGTCCATCGAGCTTCCGGCTTTCTTCCAAAACCCACAAAGCTCGGCTGAGGTGAAACTACACACCCTAGATGTGCGTAGGGCGGTCTTATACTATGTAAATAAAACCAGACCGCTAAGGAAAACAGATCAACCGTTTGTCTCCGTAGCTACAGGCAGAGAGGGGGATCGCGTCTCTAAGGGCGCTATCTCTAAGTGGATTATCAACTGTATACAGCTGTGTTACTCTCTTTCTGAAAAGACTCTGCCGTTTACACCAAGGGCCCACTCTACTAGAGGCATTGGGGCCACTCTGGCTTTCATTGCAAATGTTCCCCTCGACACCATTTGCAAAGCAGCTACTTGGAGCTCTATTCACACTTTTACTCAGCATTACTGCATTGACACTCATTCCAAGACAGATACACAAGTGGGACAAGCGGTTCTAAGACACCTGTTTGCTCATGACCCTTCTCACATCCCACCTCCTTCTTCTGGTACTGCTCACTAATCTATGCACAGCATGTGATCTAAGCAGATTCCACAAGCCTCAGAAGGGATACATTACTCACCGTAATCGTATTTCTGATGCTTGTATCTGCTTAGATTCACATGCGACCCACCCTTCCTCCCCTCCGAGAGAAGGCGCATGGTTGCTTGTAGTCTTACCTTTCTGTCTATCTGCTTGGACTATCTGTACTCACGCTACTCCTCATGCTACCTCATGTCAGGAAAAACACAATCTGGGGATCCTAGACGCGTGAGGGATCATGGGTACAGTGGACGTCACACTAGGGATAGTATTACTGGCACGCCCTGTGTCGACGCCCTTTTTCGACTTTCGAAAAACAAACTGTAATACTCCGCAGCTTCCACTAGATGTCGGCCTATGCACAGCATGTGAATCTAAGCAGATACAAGCATCAGAAATACGATTACGGTGAGTAATGTATCATATATATATATATATATATATATATATATACACACTGCCACCTAGCAGGGCATGTACATAGCCCATTATAGCCTATGAGCCACTTCATTGTGTAGTCCCTCCACCTCAACCTCACTTTGGTCCTTTATGGCCCCAGCCAATGAGGTGGCAGGGCTTAAGCTCCGTCCCCGGCAGCCATCTTCAGATTTTTCACCGCAGTCTATCAGACACAGGGAATCCTCAAGCTCTCTGAGCTTTTTCAAATTCTTTCTACTTTTGTGTGGAATATATTTGTAAAATATATTCCATCTTGTTCCCCTTCTTAGGGGCTTTCTTTCCAATTAACCTTGGTGGCAAAACTTGTTGTTTTCCTCTCAAAATCGTCGACTGAACTTCTCTTCAGGAATGGAGGCACCTCAGGCTGTCAGGAAGCCTTCCCTGTTCAGGGACTGCACAAGGTGCAAGAAGAAATTGGTTTACTACAAGGACCCCCACGAGCATTGCATTTATTGTCTGTACCCACATGACATTAAAAAATGCGAGATTTGTAAAACTTTTTCCACCAAGACCCTTCATGACAGGCATAGAAGACTCCTTTCATACCTGGAATCCAGGGATCAATCTTCGGACGAAGAGTCTGTCAGAACAGCTCCTGTCCAATCCAGCATTCCATCTGAGAGGCAAACTTCAAAGAGAAGGGCCTCTTCAGTGGAAAGGAGTTCCTCTTCCAAATCCAAAAAGAGGAAGCTGGAATTGATACCCTTTCTGCCTCCAGTTGACCTGTCAAGCCAGAAAAAGTCAGCAAAATCTGCCTCCAGAGGTAAGGAGGAGTTTGCAAAAAACGCGGGGGGGCAGTCGTCGGCGGGTAAACCGCCCACGAATGAAGGGAAAGGTAAAGGCCCGTCATCGGCCATACCGTCGACGAAACCAGCAACGACGACGCTTAAGACATCGTCGACAGTTAGATCATCGTCAGCGGACATGTCGACCGCGAAGCAATCGTCGACGAGCAAGAAACACCACTCGTCCACGAAGCATTCGTCCATGACGCAGTCGTCCACGGAACACACTCCACATTCGTCAACGAATCCCTCGTCGACGGGAAAATCTCAGTCGACAGCGAAGCCTTCGTCGACGGGACAATCTCAGTCGTCGACGGGACAATCTCGGTCGGCGGCGAAGCCCTCGTCGACGAGAAAATCTCAGTCGTCGACGAGGATAACATCATCCATAACGCCTTCAGAGGCACCGCAAATTTCGGCAGTTACAGAGGAATTACTGCCTCTCACTCTTGAAGCTCCTGTCATTACAAGCAATATCATTGAGAAGAATACTGTAACTGAACCTCTGGTGCAGCAATTTTCACCTTTGGGGCACATGGCAGAACTTCCGGATATAATTCTTCAGGAAGAATTCTCCGATGCGGAAGTGGTGGAAGAGTCCATCGGTCCCTTACCGAAACAATACAGCCCTCCTTGGCACCCTTCCACGGGAGAATCCGAATATCCTCATGACCCGGTGCTCATGTTATCCGTGCAGAGGATTGTAGAAGAATTTTACAAACGGCAAAGGGAGAAGCAAATTCCGATTAATCCCATTCCTAGAGCGTCATCCCCGATTCCAGGCACATCGGGTTGCTCTCCTTACAGGAGTAGACCGCAAAAACGGATGAGATCACCTGCTCGAAGACCGAGGAGCAGCACCCACAGTGCTTCACCTACAAGAGTCCCGTCACCACAGTCATCGCACAGACCGCGATCTCTGGACGTAGATCCCACCATGGTACCGTCCACCATCTCGGTATCAGACTGGCAGGAGGATCCTTTTGGTGAATTTTCGGAACCAGAAGTAGGAGAAATTACTCAGGAGCCAGACGCACCCAGTGATTGGGATGACTACGTCGTCGAAAAGCCCAGGAGGAGAGACTCGCCGGGCAAGGCCTCACCACCGGATGATCTCGTCTCTTTCCACACCATAATAGGTAAAGCCGCAGAACTGTTTAAAATTCAGGTTTCTTCGGAGGAAAGGCAATCAGTGCTCTACGAGCACAGGGACAAACGAAGGAGGACAATGACCACAATTCCCCTCCTCGATACCATCTGGGATTCCGGATCCAAGATCCTATCTACGCCCTTATCGTTGGTGTCCAGGCCAGAAAAGAAATATAAAGCTCCGGATTCGGCACCGCTTTGTTTAAGGGGTCATACGAAACCGGACTCAGTTATTACAGTGGTGGCCAGAAAGAAACTCGCCAACCCCTCCTCACCGTTGTCGGCCCCACCGGATAAGGACGGACGTAAATTGGAAGCCATGGGCAGGAAAGTATCATCTTCTGCATCACTTGCAATCAGAGTGGGTAATGCACTGGCCATGACCGCAAGATTCGATCGCGAGCTTTGGCTCCGCATGTCTAACTTGGCGAAACAATTACCACCGGAGCTCCAGGAGGAGGCAAAATCCATAATCGCGGATGGTGAAGCAACATCGGATCACATGATCGACGCAGCAGTTGATGTGGCCGAATCAGGCTTCAGGCAGATGGCGCACGGCACAGTGCTCAGAAGGCAGGCCTGGATGAAGGCTACTAACTTTAGACCTGAAGTTCAGGCGCAGATACTAGACATGCCATTTGACGGCCAAGATCTCTTTGGGAAAAAGATAGACGACCATTTGAAGGCAATCAAGACCGACACTGACACAGCCAGAGACATCAGTTCTTTAAAGGACAAAAGTAAGGACCATCGGTCTTTTCGTCCCTTTAGAGGTTCATCTTCCAAGTTCAGGGGATACAGTCGTTCCTCCTATGGTCAAAAAGCACAAGGCGGCACGTACCAAGCCAATAAATATCAGTCATCCAACAGATACGCCCATAGAGGCAGACGTGGCTCCGCCCAAGGGAAGTTGCAAGGCAAGCAGAACTGACGACCAATCTTCTCCCCCCCCACCCCCCTTCGCCACGCCCCGGTGGGGGGGAAGGGTGAGCCAGTTTTTCCAGCGCTGGTGGTCAATTACATCGGACAAATGGGTGTTACAGGTGATCCGAAAGGGTCACACCTTCGAATTTCTGGACCAACCTCCTTCCCTGTCTCCAACTCCCCGCAGAGTGCATATGCTAAGACAGGTCATGTCCGAAGTGCAAAAACTGCTCGAGAAGGCAGCAGTAGAACCAGTACCCTATTCTCAGAGGGGAAAAGGTTTCTACTCCCGATTCTTCCTCGTCAGAAAGAAAAACGGTCAATGGAGGCCCATCTTGGACCTGAGGGCTCTCAACAAGTTCATCAAGCGCATAACTTTCAAGATGGTAGCTCTACAAGGGGTGCTACCTTGGTTAAACAAGCACGACTTCTTGGCCACTTTAGACTTGGAGGATGCATACTTCCACATTCTGATCCATCCAGCACACAGGCAGTTCCTCAGGTTCACAGTGGGAGGGCTCCACTTTCAGTTTCAAGTGCTTCCGTTCGGTCTAAAATCGGCGCCAAGAGTTTTCACGAAATGCCTGGCACCGGTAGCGGCAAGTCTCAGGAGAGCAGGAACGGACGTTTTTCCATACCTGGACGATTGGCTGATAAAGGCAAGTTCAGCTGCAAAGGCTCGTTCGGCAGTGTCGAGGACGGTCAACCTCCTAAAAGAGTTAGGTTTCTCCATCAACCAGACGAAGTCCTGCCTCGTTCCCAGCAAGGTAGCTCTCTTCCTGGGAGCCGAGCTCGACTCCAGCATTCCCAGAGTGAGACCATCCACAGAGAGAATAGCAGAGATTCTACGCTTAACTTCGAACTTCCTACAGAAAGAGACAACATCTGTACTCTCTTACAAATCCCTATTGGGCATGATGTCATCATGCATATTCCTCATACCGAACTGCAGGCTTCGCATGAGGCCGGTTCAGGAAGCTCTGGACCACCAATGGAAACAAGCTTTCGGATGCTGGGAAGACATTGTCCAGATTCCATCGACGTTGCACAAGGCCCTTCGATGGTGGAACGCTCCGAGGAATCTTCTACAGGGAATACCGTTTCAAGCACCGACATCGACCCTCCTGCTGCGGACGGACGCTTCCTTATCAGGCTGGGGCGCTCATCTTGCGGACCTCCAAACCAAGGGATCTTGGTCGGCAAAGAGTCCCAGCTCCACATCAACGTGTTGGAGCTCAGGGCCGTAAGGTTGGCGCTGAAAGCCTTCCTACCGGTTATAGCTGGTCAAGTTTTTACGGTCCAGACAGACAACACGACCTCCATGCACTATACAAACAAGCAGGGAGGCACGAGGTCTCAGATTCTGTCGCAAGAAGCCCAACAGCTATGGGCATGGGCCTTGCGCTACGGGATACAGATCAGGGCAGAGCACCTTCCAGGAGTAGACAATGTCCTAGCGGACAGATTAAGCAGAGAATACACAGCGTCACACGAGTGGGAGTTGGACGACAGAGAAACCTGACGGATATTTGCCTTATGGGGCCATCCGCAGATCGACCTTTTTGCCACCAGGAACAACAAAAAATGCAAGAGATTTGCGTCAAGATACCCCGAGCACCAATCGCTGGGAGACGCGTTCTCAGTGGATTGGTCGGGGAAGCTCCTCTACGCCTTCCCACCCATTCCCCTCATGTCGAGGGTACTTCGCAGGGTGAAAGAACAGGATTGTTCCTTGATTCTTATTGCACCCGATTGGGCACGGCAAGTCTGGTACCCGACGCTGAGACATCTATCCTGCAAAACCCCGATTCGTCTCAAATCACATCAATATCTACTGACACAACAGAACCGCAAGGTCCTCCACCACGACCCGAGGAGCCTATCCCTCAAAGCATGGTTCCTGAGCAGCGTAAACTGATGCACCTAAAGTTATCATCAGAATGCTGGGATATCATCAGGGCCGCTAGAGCCCCGTCCACGCAACTCACCTACACCAGAAAATGGACCAGGTTTTCCAAATGGTGCGAGACCTCTGCGATCGATCCCCTCACGGCCTCGGTTGATCCAATTCTGCCTTCTTGTTGCACCTGGCTAAATCAGGGCTCTCACTGTCCTCTATCAAGGTCCATCTGTCAGCCATAGCGGCCTACACAGTAACCGCGGAGACGCAAGCCTTACTCTCCTTACCAGCGATCAAGATCTTCCTGAAAGGGCTGATGCGTACTTATCCGCCTACACCTACACCAGTTCCGGACTGGAGCCTCAACACAGTCTTAACAGCCCTCATGCAACCTCCCTTCGAGCCCATACATAGATGCGATATGAAATTCTTGTCCTGGAAGACATCCTTCCTGGTAGCCATCACATCGGCCAGAAGCATCAGTGAGTTGCAAGCTTTGTCTTCGGAACCTCCGTTTACCTTGTTCCAGAAGGACCGCGTCATCTTGAGGCCTCACCCTAAGTTCCTCCCCAAGGTACTTTCGGAGATGTCGTTCACTGAGCGCATTGTTTTACCAACCTTCTTCCAGAATCACGCTTCGGAAGCGGAAAGGACATTACACTCTCTAGACGTTTCTAGGGTGTTGAAGTTTTACTTGCAAAGAACCAAGGAGTTCCGCTCCTCAAACCGGCTATTCATTTCCTTCTCTGGCTGTACCAAGGGCCAACATATATCCAAACAAAGCCTGGCACGCTGGGTATCGTCCTGCATCACCCACTGTCATCAGCTGAAAGGCGACCCTTTAACTAGACCGCCGTCTGCGCACTCCACCAGAGGAAGGGCGGCGTCAACAGCATTCCACGCAGGGGTGGCCTTGAAAGACATATGCAGAGCTGCCACGTGGAGCACTCTGCATACTTTCGCGAAACACTACTGCCTGACTGAAGATACCAACAAAGAAACTGCAGTTGGACAGGCAGTGCTCCGCCATCTCTTTGTATAAGGTAGGACCAGCCTCCTTTCCCACCTTTCCCGAATTATGTAACCGTTGTGTTGCTGCATGGTAAAGGTTTGATCAGAAATGTTTTTCTGTAATTATGCATATCTGTTTATAATGGTGGCATGTTTTAACTGCTTGGTATTCTATTCAAGCATCTGAATCTATGAAAGATCCAATGCTGGAGAAGTCTTAGTTACTTACCTGTAACTGTATTTCTCCAGCATTGGTATCTTTCATAGATTCACATGCGCCCGCCCGCCTCCCCTGAGAGGCTGCTCCTATGCTCGGCATCCATCATACTGTAATCTCTACGGTTCAAAATCTGAAGATGGCTGCCGGGGGCGGAGCTTAAGCCCTGCCACCTCATTGGCTGGGGCCATAAAGGACCAAAGTGAGGTGGAGGGACTACACAATGAAGTGGCTCATAGGCTATAATGGGCTATGCACATGCACTGCTAGGTGGCAGTGTGTATATATTTATATATATTTAAAAAAAAAATGTATTTAATTTATCACCGAGGATTCCCAGTCTGACGACGGGGAATATTCAAGCATCTGAATCTATGAAAGATACCAATGCTGGAGAAATACAGTTACAGGTAAGTAACTAAGACTTCCACACCATACGTGATTATTGGTACCACTTTCTGTTTATAAAACATTGCAATGTGGGTATACGAGAATTTTTCAAATGTATACGTTAAAAGCTTGGCTTGGTTGATTAGTGATTGCAACTTCTGTTGTAGTTCTGTTGCGCCATTGTTAATTCTCAATGAGTTTGTAATAGTCACTCCCAAATATTTGTACATTGTAATTTAAGTTTTTCTATTCCCAAATGCCATTGGAAAGATTTGGCGCTAGACTTGGATTTAGTTTTACACACCAGGACTTGTGTTTTAGAAGTATTTATGACTATATTGTTTGATGATGCATAGACATCTAACGTGTATAACCTATTTTGCAGACCAATAGGTGTTTGTGAGAGAAGGATTAGGTTGTCTGCATATAAAAGATAGCTAATTGTATGCATACCTAATTTTGGGGCATCACAGATGGCGTCTTGAAAAGCATATCCGATATCTAATACGAAGAGGTTAAATAATGTTGATGCCAAAATGCTCCCCTGCTTAAGTCCTCTTTGAGTTCGAATATAAGAAGACAGGAGCCCATCCAATGTTAACCTCACTTGCATGAATGTGTGAGTATGCAAAACCATAATTAAAGCGAAGAGTGAGGGAGGGCAATTGTAGTTGCTTAACTTCTGATGGAGCAATAGACGATCAATGGAGTGGAATGCAACTCTAAAATCTACAAATGCTAAATAAAGACTTTGGCCACGATTTGCATATTTCGTTTTGATGAGATTAAGTATCATGATATTTGGAATGGTGCCAACACCAGTTACAAGTCCCGCTTGGAAGGGGTCGAGCTGGTGCATGTTGGTAGTCCACCGATTAAGCTCTTTTAAGAGGATGCGCGAGAAGATTTTACCCAGAGTATCCAGCAATGCTATCGGGCGATAGCTGGTTGGGGCCTGGCGATCTCCCTTTTTGTATATAGGGACTGTTACAGTGTGTCTCCAGGATTGGGGGATGCTTTGTGATTTATTCACTAACGAGAAAATATTGAAAAGAATTTGGGCCCATAAAGTCTGGTTCTGTTTTAATACAAAGTTGCAAAGACCGTCCGGGCCGCAAGCTCTCGAACGGCTGGGTGATTTAATACATAGTTGTATATCAAGAAGGTCGAATTTTAGATGGAATTTTGTGGGGAGAGTAAGGACATCGGGACTCGCATTATTTACCGGATGAGCATAAAGACTAGTAAAGTGAGCGATCCAATTGCTTTCAGTTACACTGTTAGCTTAGATGATTCCTTGCGGCCCTTTGTGAATGCCGTTTATGATGGCCCATGTTATCTTTGTGTTTTTAGATTGTATCAGTTTTAGCATATATATAAACCGTCTTCTTGATATAGCGAAGCCCATCTAGCTCTTAATCAATTTTTATATCTGGTCTTAACCCTGGTGAGAGCAAGACTTCTTGTTTCCACAGGTAGCTTTAAGATGTCTCTTTTCTCCGCCCTAAACTTGTTTTTTCTTAATTTTAGTTCGTTATCATAATGATGCAGAGGCTGGCTCAAATGTGTTACATTTCTAGGCTTGCCAGCTAGAAAACACTGCATCTTTGTGTAATATGAGGTATCTAAAGGAAGACCATGGTCTATTAAAGATAGACGATGTAGCAAAAAATTGTGATAGTCATACAGATGTTGGTCTGAATATCACAGCCTGTTACCGCTTGCATTCGTGGATAAGCTCGTTAGAGATGCAGCCCTCTCTACATTCATAGGGGCTACACTGGTCATCCATTTGACAGTCAATTGTTCGTGATCACTGATGGGAATTCACAATCTGAAACTCATTAACTGATGGAAAAAGGGAAGCACTTAAATAAATATAGTCAATCCAGGCAGAGGAACCGCCCCGACACCACGTCGGTTTTGCTTGCATGTCAGTTGAGCAGGAACCATTGAGCATTACCATGTCATGAAACTTCATAAATTTGTTCCACATTTCCAGTCTCAGGGTAGACTTTGGTGTTACTTTACCCACACAATTCAGATTTAAATCACCTGCAATGAGGGTGTACTTAATTGACTTGTCTTGTGAGACTGTAAGCATTAGATCATAAAGATCCTCAATGAATCGCGAGTCTGAAATGCAGGGTTCCAATACAAATTGATAGAGCATATACATGCAACAATGTTGTGACTTTAACCATTTGTATGAATCCATTAGCAAAGGGCCATTGTACCGAAGCAGCTCCCACATTAATTTTGATGGCGGTAAGGCGGCCTGATGTCGGGCGACCATTCACCGACTTGGTGGCAGCATTTAGAAAAACATCATAATGATCTAACAAAGGAGTATTCAGGAGCCAGGTTTCTTGAAGCATTACAAAATCATTTTTTTTATTATTATTTTTATTTTAATTGTAACAATTAGT
This sequence comes from Ambystoma mexicanum, assembly GCF_040938575.1. NCBI lineage: Eukaryota > Metazoa > Chordata > Amphibia > Caudata > Ambystomatidae > Ambystoma > Ambystoma mexicanum. Next base: position 329,402,445 of record NC_090941.1, on the reverse strand, counting down.
TTATATATAAACTTCAATTACAATGAAGAAAAAACCAGTTCCAACTTTCACACCAACACACAAGAAAACATCGCGAAAACGATCTTGACATTAACATGAATGTACATAAGGAAAAACCATTTCCTAATTACGACAGTTCCTCTCCGATTGTTTTCCAAAAAATCACATACTGCACATGTGAGAGGTACATTGGTACCAGACAAAATCTAATACCACCATTTGTCCATGTCTTCATCTACCGGGGCAAACGATCCAAGGTGGCGGTTTCGTGACTGCGTTAAATTATGACATTCTGTGATCAGATGTTTCACTGATTGTTCACAGAATCTACAGAGATTATTATCGATGTTAGCGACTCTTCTACAGCATGGGGTCTGGCACGGATTCACATGCTCATGAATATTCCCCGTCGTCAGGCTGGGAATCCTCGGTACAGAAAAAAATCAATATCAATTTCTGATCTCTTTCCTAGTAGTAACCAATCGCTGATCTGAGTCATACTGCCCACAGCCAATGACTGCCCTCTCCCTAAGCCCTCAGATTTTTACCGCACATTCAAGTGTTAGGTGTCCTCGTGCTTTAGCTCTCGAGCTGTACTGCGTTTTTGTGCTTTTTCAAAGAGAATTTCTCATTTTTCGGTTAATTTGAGCCCCAAGCTCCTCCGTCTTTACATCCGATCAACGGGGATCCGTTTCGGACGTTTCTAGGCCACTCAAGGGTGAAGATTTCGTCGAACGACGCTTTTGGAGGATTCCAGAAGTTTCTGAGGCCTACCCCGGACATGCCCCAGGAGAAAGGGAGCTCGACGCCCCGGAAGCTGTTCAGGGCCTGCCCTGGATGCCAGCTGCAGAATGTGTTCAAGGAAGACGAGCATTCCTTATGCCTCTAATGTCTTCACGAGGACAAAACGCACGTGGAGGAGGACTGTGCGTTTTGCGGGAACATGACGGAGCGGACCATGAGGGACCGCCATCTTCATTTCGACAACTGGCTGGAGGGAAAGAGCCCGTCAGGTGAGAAGAAAAAGAAGAAATCCGAGCGGTCTTAAGTCCTGTGAGGGCACCCCAGCGACAGGAGCCCCACAGAAGGCTAAGCACTGCGAGTCCTCGGGCACCGGGAGCGCTGAACGGTCAGGCTCCTCGGCTGCCAGGCAGGGCGCATCCTCCCCGGCGCCATCAACCACGAGCCAACGCTCTGGCTCGGGTAAGAGGAAATCCGAGAACCCGGCCAAGCTTCTGGAGAGGCCCCGGTCGATCTCGAAGATTTCAGCTGAGAAGGAGCGAGGCGGGGAGCCCTCCCCTCAAGGTGAAGGCCACAAGCACGCAGTCGGTGACTAAGGCCTTGATTCACCCAGCCAAGGCCTCTATCGAGGACGTCGCGCCAACCCCTTTCGCAGCCTGCAGAGGTTACACCTGTGGTAGAGGCCTCTGGGCCCAGAGTCTCCCTGCCACCTTGGAGGGAGGCATCTTTCAAGCCCATCGAAAGAACCCCCACGAAAGCCCCGGCGGAGAAATGTATGAAGGTATCTAGGCAGTTGATCCAAACAGTTAGTTAAAGTCCCAAGGTCAATCGACGAAGACAGAAGATTTCTTTGTTCCAAGTTTTGAATCCAGTTCCATTTTCTTAGTTTCTGTTTGGCGATTTGGGGCGTTGATATGAGTGTTTCCCATTTTATATCTACAATTTTTAGGATAATTTTTAGTCTGATAGACCAATTTTGCAGAATGCCACGATATTGCGTTTGGCTCGCCGTTGAAATAATTTGGTATGCCGGTGCCAGCTCCGTTAGCGACATCTTCCATAGCATCGCCACTGACTTCGAAACAACGATGTTGTACATGGATTCAATTCCCAATTCGTACCTTATGGAAATCATTGAGACACCTTTTGGAAGCTTGAGAATACGTCTCCAAAACAGACCTTCAAGGGTTGACCATAGATGATGATCTAAATTCCAGCCGGCCTCAGCTCCGAATGTTATCGATGGGATCACTTTTTGAATGTAGAAAGTTAATACCGGTTTTAGAGTGAACTTCCCATATTCGGCATGAAGCTTAGCCCCTTGCAGTGAAAAGGTCAACATATGTTGTTTAAGGTCGGACATCCATTCATGTTCTCTAATTGATGTATTGAATAGAATGCCCAGATATCGAACAGTTGGTACGTGTTGTAGCTGTACTTCCGCAAGTTTTCATCTGAAGATTTTGACTAGTCTTTTTGAGGTGTTTCCAATTGACATTATCTTGGTCTTCTCCACGTTGATTTGCAGAGAGGTGTCACTTAAATATTTGTCTAAAGCCAATAGAAGTCTCTGAAGGCCAATTGGTGTTGAGTCCATTAGGACGATATCGTCCGCATATATTGTCCAACTGATACTGTGACTGTTGATCTTTGGAGGAAAACATTGTGTCTGAGAAAAAGCTTCAGAAACATCTGATATAAATAATTTGAATAGAAGGGCAGCCAGGGGACATCCCTGTTTAACTCCCTTGTGGGTACTTATTTCCTCAGTGAGCTCACCAGCCTCGTTGATTCGCACTCTAATCGAAGTTTCTTTATGAAGAGCCATTATTGGCTGCAATAATTCAAGCGGACATGATCAGCTCTTCAATTTTTCCCACAATTTTAATCGGTGAAGTGTATCGAACGCTTGTTTCATGTCAAATGCGATAAACAGATTTTTGCCTTGTTTCATAGCTTCAAGTTTCAATAGATTTAGTATAGTCAGGTTCACTTCTGTTCCAACGCCCTTAGTGAAAACTGTCTGACGTATATCGAAGTAATAGCCCACTTTGACAGCTTCTGCTGTAAAAAGGACGCAAAAATCTTGCCCACAATGTCCAATAGGGCAATTGGACAGTAGTTCACCGGGTCATCGCGGCTGCCTTTTTTGAAAATAGGAACTATGATAGCAGAGTTCCAAGAGTCGGTGATCGACTTTGTGCTAGCTATCGCTCGAAACAGGTGATAAAGGTTGTCCAATGTCATTATTTGCTTTTAGTAAGACGTTGGTTAGGCCGTCAGGTCCAGCTGCTCGAGAGTTTTTTAGATGTTTAATTGATGTTGATATGTCCTTTCTTGATTCGATTACATTCCAGGAATGGACGACTGCGGCCATTTAATCGCTCTTCTGGTTTACAATAATTCCAAAAACCTTAGCAAAGTGTTGTTCCCAACTGGCCTTAGAAATACCATGATGGATCTTAGCATTCTGGAATATAGCTTTGTTTATGATATTCCATAACTCCTTTGTCTGATGACAATTAGCTTTAGCATTTGCTCACCTCACTCTTGGTCTCTCATAGTTACAAAACATTTCAACCAGTTACGATATTTCGCCTTAAAATTTTTCATTTGCGTCAATTTATTTGGGTCTGAGCCTTTTTTTTAATTTTCTCATGTCACGTTGCAATTGATTTGTTTTTTTTGGGACACCATTGCACTAAATTCGTATTTTTTTTATGTATATGCTACTGTTTGGATGGTTGAACTTTGTTTGAAAGTCTACCAACAGAGCAGTGCAGTTTAATTTGTCGAATGGTGTCACATCTTCTGAGGACATCATATTGTTTATTCTCTTCATTTGCTTAGTGTTTATTTTTACTCGGTTACCTCGTTGGTTTACCTCGACTGGCTGAGGGAATCGCTCTTCCTTAGTGGACGAAGACGCCTTTACAGTTAGTTCGAGTAGATTGTGATCGCTAAGTGTTGATTTCTGAATCTTCAACTGTACGATCTCGTTTGGCATAGTATTTGATGCCCAAAAGTAATCAATGATTTTTTCACGGCCATCACGCTGCCATGTATAGTTAGGGGGACAATCACCTTTTGTTTGACCGTTTAACATATGACAGTTCCTGGCATTCATTGCTCACTGGAATTGATAGTCTCTACAGGTGGCGAGTGCTTGATGCTTATATTATATCATGGATCTGTGGTCATTAAACCACGAAAAGTTCAGATCGCTACACACTATCACTTGTAGCTCAGACAGCTGTTCCATACGGTCATCGATCAATTTTGTTATCGATTGTATAAAGTGACGTAAGGAGATTGCTGTGTTCCAGTAAATATTAATCAGCAGCAAATACTTAATCGATGCACTGGGTCCACATTTGTTTTGGAGAGTTGTTCCCTGCACAAACAGATTTGGAGAGGAAGACTGCAGAATGTCCCATCCGGAGGCGTTGTTTATCATGGTCAATAGTCCAGAGAACGGTCGACCAAACTGATTTTTTTTCCGGCCGGATTCAAAACTATCGAATACCCATCTCTGGAAGGTACTTCCCGCGGCCATGTCTCATGGAGACATACTGCAAAATTGTTTTCCAGAGAAGCTTCAAAATTCTGGAACAAATGCCGAAAACCTCTTGTGTTCCATGATAGTAGCACGTTCACGTCTTCCTTGATGGATTGCGATAGCTAAGCTCAGTTGGAAATATTTTGTGAAGCAGATTTAAGGGAGGCTTTTTGATTGCCAACTGTTCCTTCCTTTATGTTAAATTGTTTTCTTAGAGCTTCTCGTCTCTGTTCGGGAGTTTGCTCCCGATCATGTGGCACTGCTTTGGCACTTCCTTCTCTCAGTTGTTTGGCTTCTAATGTCAAATCAAAACTGTACGACAGCAGTTCGTCTCTGTCTGCGAGTAAAGCATTTTCGACTGCCTGAGAGTTTATGTGCAAGTAGACCATATTCAGAGAGTCCTCAGTGATGTATTCCACAATGGCAATGTCATTGGGTGTTATCGTTCTTAGAGATGGAAAGTTATGTAGCAACCGCATCACATTTTTGCGATTTAGATTCACTTTGTTTGCATCGGAGGAAATATTCACGAGTCTGATTCTCCAAAGCTTTTGTTTCAGTGCCGATTTCAAAGGCGTAATTTCTTTTAGGTTTGTTAGCCCATGCTTTTTCAATTGAGCCGTCGTCATCTTAGGATTTAGCTTTGTTGAAATCAATCTTTTTGGATGGGCACCAACTTTATCCATCATCTGTTTGTGACTTTGTGAACTCTCACACGAGGGATTGGAGTTTAGTCATTGCTGGCTTGTTATTTACACCGGCTTTGGTGTTATGTAGTTGGTGAGTTTTCCTCATGCTATGAGACCTCTTTATGACGGGACGAACACTTTTAGCCACCTGTACTGGCTGCTCGCGTTCCTCAGATCCAACTGAGTATGTGGAAATATCACATAAGTCAGTGACACTTAAATCAGTCATGTTCGAACCAGAGTGAGATTCAATTCTTCGCCTTTTATTAGGATTTGATATTTCTGTCGCATTTGATTTTGGTATTTCTTTCGACGCTGATTTTCGAAGTGGCACACTTTCTGGCTCATCCTGTTGAGCGTTCAATGCGTTACGCGAGAAGAGACCAAGCTTTTGAGGCGTGGAAAGATTCCTCACAAACTGTTTGGTTTTCGTTCGAGCTTTGCTCGTGTTTGTGGTCCTCTTGTTCGCTATTTGTTTATTACCAGGGGCTTTTTTAGGTTTTGTACACAGTTTGAACGGAGCCGTGGTAACGATAGCTTTTGCAGCCCCAGTAAAAATACCAAAGGTGTTCACATTTCCTTTAGGAAGAGGTACAGTAGCTTCATTTATGTTTTGATTCTTCTCCACAACAACCACCAGGGAAATGGTGTTTCGCGGTGGCACATCTGATCCAGGTTGTACTTTACTTGATTGATTACAGTCAGACTGATCTTCTGTTGTGGGTACAACTTGTGGATCGGATATCACAGTGGCCACGTTATTCGCTTCAGCGATTTGAGGTGTATCAAGACTCTGATCAGGGGCAGTGGTGCACATTGCAGTGTTGGTTGGTCCGCGTGGAATTACGGTTTTTCTTGTCTTTGCATTTGTTCTTTCTGAACATTGTAGATTCGTCTCATTTGAGGGACCAACACTGGCCGCGATATTTATTGAGAAGGAGTGCCGACACCACTTCATTATTTCCAAAATCGCCTCCATTTGATCGTTTTTGTCCGTGTGGTCTTTCATGGCAAGATCTCCTAGGCGATTTTGCCATTGAAAAGAGATCTCGGCTTCACGTTCAACTCTAGTCAATAGATGAGTATTATGTTCTTCCAGTGACGAGACTTTATTTATTAGGTTGTGTATCAAGGCATTTTGGTCATTTACAGTCTATTTTAAGGTCTTGTAGAGTTTGATGAATGGGATTAAGGCTAAAGATGTGGCCGCTAGAACATTGTTATGAATCTGTATCCCAGCTGCCACTGACAGATTCTCTTTGAGTGTCTGACTCGGACTCTAGGATACACGGTTCGTCCTATTTGGTTGAACGTCGTTCATTTCTATGGAATTGATGAGCTGCTTTTGTGTTGCTATGATATCATAAGTTTTCAGTCTGTTCCTTTGAGGAGCTTGAGTATGAGTTTCTCGACGAGGCAATGTCAGTATTTAGTGTACTCTGAGCATCTTTTTGATGCGGGGTACTCGTCCATGATTTAAGTGTGACGTTTTGTGAACGGACTTTACTCCATTCTCGCTGTTGCTAGTCTGCTTTTCTTTTGCAATTGATGTATTTTACGTAGCCATAGAAAAACTATTGATTAGTTTGTTTTTTACAGCTTGATAGTCAGCTGTCAACCGCTCCGTCAGCCGCGCTTCTCGTCCAGCCAGATCCACTCCCAGATGATTTTTATGGCTATTAATTGGACGGGAGGGAATGTTAGTCAGAAGACCAAGAGTTTCCAATGGACGTGCTGAGTCTCTGCTTTGCACGTCTGTCTTTAGAGACCATGTTCCCAATAGCAATCCTCTGACTGAAGAGTTGTTTTTTTTCTCTAATTGTTGGTGGAACAAAGGAAAAGTTTGTCAGAGTTCCTGACCCATTTGGTAATTTTAAGGCCAAGAGATCTGTGTCTGCTACATCAAACGGGGATAAAAAGGATGCAGTATCAATTTCCACCAACACAGTTGACTCTAGTGTCTGGGGTCCATGATTCACATTCGAGAGTGTAAACGGATTTGATTGAGGTGGTGCTATATTCAGTTTCGCTGCCTTTGAAATGTCATTTGAAGCGTTAGCCGGCTCATTAGAATTTGGGTTCTGAGTCGGAACATTCAGCCGTCACAATTTGTTAGACTACTTCGATTTCGCCGCAACATACGTTAGCCAGTGACTGATTGGCAATGTCCAATACTGCAAGTGTGTCAGCACTTTCATTCAACTTAGATACGTTGATTACAGCAGTGCTTCCCGGCTTTGTGTGCAAATCATTGGTCAGTGTTTGGTGAAGCACATTCTGATCCTGCACTGCGTCAGCCAACACATCGGCTATATATACCGCGATAATTGGTGCTTTGATTTCGCCAGCATCAGGTAGTGAGAGACCAACGGGGGGGAATTACTGTCACAGATTGAGCCAAGAGGGGTAAAGAGGGAGAACATGGACGAGCAAGGACGGGAGAGAGAGGAGGTACAGGAACGGGGGAAGAAAGAGAAGACCCGGTGAGAGGGGAGAGAGGAGGGGAAATGTTGGTGGAAACGCTAGCAGCTGACATCGCGGGTTCAGTTGAAAAAGGAAGCTTGCCGCGAATACGAGCATTCAATGTTTGCCGTGTCTGTGGGCGAATATCAGGTACCATAATTGACTCTTACCAGCAGTCAGAGATTCACAGATCTTCAGCGGCGAAGGCGGACTGGAGGCAGACTGGACTCTGCACCGGAGTCCGCTCCGCGCGCTGGAGGGGTATTTGAAGGCAGACCCAATAGTGATAGAAAGAGGACTGATCACGTAGTGCAGCTCCTCAAGACAAAACAATTTGCAACAGAAGCTGGAGGCAGACTGGACTCTGCACCGGAATCATAATTCTCAACATCCTGAACACTGACCACTAAATGCTTAAAACCTCTCGTGTTCCAACTGACTACCGCACAGCTACCTGTAAATTCAAACTATATTGGCTACTTTTGAGTATGAGCTCGGGAGCATGAACATTCAACTGATTGTATTTGGGTGACAGCTCTATTGGTGGAAATGGGATTGGACACCTTTCCACTAGATGGATTCAGTTTTGGGTATAATTGCACATTTTGGGCAACTTCCACTGCAATAACAAAGCCCAAATTGTAAAGAGCTTCTTTAGCTAGCCACATGGTGTTCTGCACAACTCTAGAGTTTATCCAGGGTTTTATGGCTGAAACAAATCTGTTTTTCGGAAATTCAAAACGGGCAATGTCAGATGACCTAATGTCTTCCAATTGGGGCAGGTCCGAGAAGATTGCTAAGGCCGCGCGTCTGTTCAGCACATATTGCGGTGCAGGGCGACAGGTTAAAGTCAAAGTATAAGTCGCAGGCCGCTTCAAAGATGGAGGAAAAAGGACGCCTCCAATTCTACAGGATTCATGAGCCCCACCAATGAAGTCTGAAGTAATTGAATGACTTCGCTCGAACTCATTAATGCAGACACACGGTCTTTAGATTCCAGGGGGTCAGAGGGAACTACCTCACACACATCAGGATTACACTGCTGGTTAGTAGGTTTAGACGCTTCCGCTGTCAGAGGTGGCCCCTTGACCTTGTTATAAATATTTGTTACACCTTAGTTATGATTATGTTGATTTGTCAAAATGGCAGAATCGCAACCAATTGCTGTCTTTGACACTTTTAAATTTATATTAGATCTGGTACCGAGAGATTTATTGGATGGCAGGCGTTCAGACATGTAAACGTCTACAGCTTTGCGAATCTCTCTTCGCTGTTGAGCTTGAGAATCGCTGGACTGTAATTGAGCGCTTGTTTGCAGAGCCGAAGGGATTGTAGTTTTGTGGCTTCTTCCACTAGGCTATCTAATGGTGCATATGTTATAACCTTGTTATCCACTGAAATGTGGAAGTGCTCACCTTTTTAGCCAAATCAAGTCTGTGGTACTTTTTAGATATTGCTTTGGAAAATGAAATTAAGTTCTTCGCTACATTTGGCATCGGTAAAGCTTTGAAAAATTGCTTAGTTTTGGATCCACTTTTTTTTATTGGATCTTCTGATTTTTTGGAAGATTGGACACGTGTGGTAAATCAGTAACTACTGTTTTGGCTTTGTAAAAAATGGTGTATGCAGTTTTTTTGTTTTTAGTGGATTTTGTCAGTGTTTTCTGAGAATCAGAGGTCAGTTTGGTTAAAGCCAACTGAGAATCGTGAGAGATGACTAAGGGTGAGTTTGCGGGAGCCTCCATGGATTTTATATTGGAGCAAACTTCTTGAATAGGGCCCTGGATCGTAGGAACAGCGGAATGACTTGATATTTTTGGGAATGGTTCAAGAGGTGTCTGAACACTGAGACACCAATATTGGCCAGATTTCTAAATTTTCCACGTGGCACATCCGGTTCTTTTACAGAAGGACTGAAGTTTCCCGTTGCCACTGCAGGATTTGTTCTATTTGTGTATGTTGTACGCACATTTTCCCCTCTAGAGTTTCAAAAAGTTTGGTCATTGTTTGTAGTGCTAGGTTCATGGTAGTAAAGGTGATCTCAAGCACTTTTGAAATTGAGTCTGGGTTGGGAGACCTTTGGGCACCCGACATCTCTCCTACTTTGCGCAGAGTTGGCGCAGTGTAAGATGTGATAAAACTAATAGAAGAATGACTTGTGTCCAAAAACAGGACAGGTGACCTTGATAAATTGTGATGGTTTACCTCATTATTGAAACTCGAAGTAGGTGCATCAATATCAATCACAACCCGTTCACCCTCATGCTGCTGTACCTCCAATGAAGGAACTAAAACAGAATGCAGATTAGTTGGAGTCCAGTAACATGCTATCCGTGGGCTATAGATGTGACAAAGGAGACGCTGACTTTGATAGCTCTTTTGGTGAACAATTAGCATCGGAGGGTTTCACTGGCAGTTCAGGCAGAGGCGGCTCGCCAGCTAGGGGCACGGGCAGCACTGCTTGTTGGTCAGATAAATCTTCAGACTCTGGGTCAAAATCCTTGCAGTATTTACGGATGTCCGCATGGATTTCATATTTCGACAGTCTTTTTCATTTTGGACAAAGAGAGCTGTCTTGCAGGGGTAGATTTCCTTATTCCTCATCGACCCTCCCATCCATCCCCGCAGTTCTACTTCGCTTGTGGTTGCAGCTTACGCTCCTTCAGGGTGATTAGTCTGGTCCAGACAGTAATACTGTGGGCTACAAAACGGAACTGAGCAACGGACGCTGCGCGCGGCCTTTATAGGCAGGATGACGTTGAACGTCGATACGGCGGCTGTCGAGGGACATCGACTCGAAGGACGTCGACGCGCAGCGCCCTCTAGAGAAAAATTTTCCGAGGCCAGCAGAGCTGGAAGGAGATATCTAAGATGAGGAATACGTCGGAGGAACATCCCGTCGAAAGAACGTTACAAGGTAAGAAGTAACTTGTTCATCTGACCTATTAGTTAATTGGTCTTAATAGCCTAATGTAGTCTTACCAAGCCCCTTAAAATGTAGTAACATGCATTCAGATGGTTAAAGATTTTGCTCCCCATTGTTAGACCGATAGCATCTATTGAGATAGATGAAGCCTCTATACCGAGTTGCTCAGCATGTCTCCAACTTCTGTCTCGGTACAGCCTTCCCATGAGCCGAGTTTAGTTTCAATAATCATTAAAAGACGACCTAGTGCTAGAATCGGTGTTTTGCTGTTCCCCCACATACTATGCATCCAGAGTGTTTCTAAAGGAGACAATGACTCACATCTTACAGATTGTCTCAAAAACAACTCCCTGTCATGAGAAGAAAAGCTGCAATATAGTCAAATGCTTCAATGTTTCAAGTTCCAGGTCAGTTCCACAAAATCTACAAATACCGTCATTCAATGCACCAGTACTATATTTCCAATGTTTTATGCGTTCTTTAGTATAGGATAAGTCTGAATCGCATATGTATAGTCTCCTCACTTGACTGCATGGCAGCTGAATTATGTAAGGGAGGTAGGGTTTTTGTTTGTCTGAATTTTGCATACTAGGACTTGTAGCTACCAATTCGATCTGATGTCCGTGCCCAGTCACGTTGATACAATTTGTTTTTTACAATCTGGGGGCGCGTTATCAAATCACCTGGACTCATTGAGATTGTATCTAAGATCGTTAGCATTTGATTATAGTATAAGATTAGAGATGCAGAATTACCACTAAACCGCATCACTGCTAGGTCCTCATATAGCGAATTTTGAGGGGGCTGTAACATTTTTGCGAGATTGCCTAGTCTTCTCCATGCGGGTTTGGACGCCAAGGAGAACAGTCCAAGTTCATGTGTAATTATTGCATTAGGAAAAAATGTAGGTAAGTATAAAACATTCTTCCAAATTATGCCTTGGAGTTTATTAAGGACAACACCGATTGATAAGGGACAAAGATCAAGGCCATGCAGAATTATTGCTTCTATCTTTTAATAGGTAGAATCCTATGAGGGGTAATATGGAAAATCTACAGAGCTTGTGAAAGATAGCATCTGGGCTATTAGCGGGGCAATTTTGATGTTTATGGAATTGTGCCATTTTGAGATGGACTTGGTGTTGGTCAGATCATACCCTAAATATAATGCACCAAATGAACACTGAATTGGACTGCTCTCAAGGCTCCACTTGTATGTCATAACCTTTCTTTTATTTGTGAAGACCAATATATTTGATTTAACAGGGTTAGGGATCAGATTGTGTTGGTCACAGAATTTACAAAAATGGTGTAATTTTTTTGTCGGCAAAGGTGAGCCAATTTACGCAAAGTGCTACTAGTTTTACCAGGAGTGGATCAAGGCTTGACCACAGTGCATCTATATCAGCGAGATATAAGTTAAACAGTATGGCTGCTAAGTTGCATCCCTGTTTTACGCCAATCTCAGTGGGAATCGGGTCAGTTAATAACCCAGTTTGATCGATTCTCACCCTGTAATTGGTACGGTTGTGTAAAAGGGCAATCATTGCAATAATGTGAGGCAGAATGTGAAACCCTTTTTTCCCACAAGAGACCTCTAATAACCTCTAATAACAATATCAAATGCTGTAGATAGATGGACTAGGGCCATAAAAATAGCTGTTTTTTGTTTTGACTCGTGGAATGATGCCAAGATGTGCAATAGCATAGTTCCATTCAACTGAGTGCCTTTCGATTTCCTAAATCCTGTTTGAAAGCGTGAAAGAATTTGATAGGTAGAAATAAATTGATTCAGATCATTAAGTACTAGGGACGTAAAACCCTTTACTGCGATTGGTCAAAAATGCACTGGACTTCCTATGGAACCCCTTTTATGCAATTGTACGATTATGGATGACGCCCAAGATTCTGGAATCTTCCTTGAGTGGAAAATGTAATCAGAATGGCGCTTCAAAACAGCCAAAACGTAAGGATCATCTTTTAAAACACATGGCGGGAGGCCATCAGGGCCTGCCGCCTTAGAGTATTTGATTTTCTTGATAACTACAAACACATCCTCAATTTTCCACGGACAAGAAGGAAGCATAGAGGGGGTTAATTACTGTATCTGAAAGGTCATAAATCTGTGGCAAAGAGCATTTATTTTGAAAGTACTCTACCCACATGTGACCACTAATGGATGCTTGTAGGTCAAGAGATGGTTTACCCATTGGATTCCTAAGAAGAGCCCACGTTTCTCAGGTCTTTCTTTTACATAACAAGTTAATCATGTTTTGATTCTTTCGTAGATGTTGGTCAAATTTGAGGGTTTTAATGTCATTTTTAAATCTCGATAAGATTGCTTTCTTTGCATCTTTTTAGGCAGCACAATTCACATCTGTTGTATTTAGAGTGCGAATCAATGCATTTTTATGACGTTTCAGTATATTAATTGCTGAACTAAATGTGTTCTGATCAACAGAAGTTAGAAAGATTTTTAGAAAGTGCTTATTGGCTTAGATGTTGCCGAATCATCTGCTCGTTCCATGTCTCAGAGAATATATACTCCTCATTTGGCATATGTAACTCATCCGTGATCAAAAGATCGCGATTGCCTACACACGAGGGCTTCCACCGTATGGACAGCATATGTCTGTCAATAACTGATAGCTCCAGTGTTGGTATGGCACGTTATATCGGAATTGTGATGTCAATGGAACATTTTAAAATACAATGATCACTTGTATTAGGGTTGTAGATGGAACAAGGACTAGATTTCCCTGCTAAGGTGCGGGAGAGCACAATGTAGTTTATGCAGGAGCTATAATTCCCCCAGTGCCAAGTAGTTTGCGTCATGTTGGACTTCAAAGGTACCAAATGGATGTCCGACTCATTTAAAAACTGAACTCAAAGTAAGCCTCTCTCATGTGAAATAATGGAATGCTGGTTGCTTTTTCTAACCGCTTTTGTTGCAATGTCTGGCTCCAGTGTTGAATTAAAATCCTCACCAATTATGATTTCTACATTTGGATTCCTAATGAAAACCCCAGTGAGAACTGCGTTCAATTTATGTATCATTGAGTGTAAAAGCATCAATCCGGGGTTCCAGTACAAGGAAACAACCAAAATAGTGTGAATTGAGGGAGAGTGAAGTGAAACTTCAATTGCCAGTATTTCAGCAGAGGCTTACATTTGCTGTTTTATTCAATTATTCTATTGACATTGTTTCTTGTAATAGAAAAAGAGCTTGATGGTCTTCTAGGGCCAGTGAAGTAAACCATGCAAACAGATTATTAAAGCCACAGCAATTCCATGAGCATGACAATAAGCTATTTTATGATTTTTCTACCTGTGGATAGGCATTGGCTATGGATCTTATAAGGGGTTCTAACGGAGCCAACCCATTAAATATTTGAGAAACTGATTCACATTGTTCCCTTATTTTATCATTCAAAACAGATGTGTTGGTCAGTTAAATTTAATTTAATGGTCGGGGACGGCACCGGTGGTTGAAATTCGGTAACATTTATCGCCTCCTGCCTGGATTGAAACGCAAATAACTTGATTTGATTTTTTTTTAGGCTTTAAGTTAAGTTTCATACTCCCATAATAGCTTTGCTATAATAAGTGTCTGAAGTTTGCAGAGCATTCGATTATTGGGAAATCAGGGAAGTTTAATCCAGTCGACATCATCTGAAATCAAGTTCCGTAATGCTGGAATTTAAAAGATTCTCACAAGTGATGATCGGTTTGTATTGGCTTTTTCCTTCTTGGTTCGATTTGCACCCCATCTTAGCACCAGTTTAATCTCTGACCAGATCTCTTCTGGTGTTATGGGAGGGGCAACAGGGCCTCAAATAGATTCAGAGGCTGTCTGTAGGCTTCTTATCCTGTGTTGGCAAAGTTACACAAGGCAGAACCTGCTCCTGAGAAGCAGAATGACCTGCAACAGGGACTGGTTAGATCCATTTGCAGTATTTTCTTTGATATTATCCAAGACCTGTAGTACCGCTAAGCTGAACTATGACGGGAGGAAGGCTTAGTGCATTGTTTGAGAAGACACTGTAGTCTTTTTCTTTTCAGTTTTCTCAAAGAATTTGAGTAAATGTGTTTGTATCAGCAACTGACTGGGCTCTCCGTTTTGTTGAATTGTTACATCAGCCAATCGAATTACTGGATTTTGGACATCTAGTTAGTGGCCCTTTTGACAAGTTCCCACTCGCTTGATATGGGGGTGGGGACAAGCTCATCTGCTTCTTTGGCTGAGTTTTGTTTGTCTAACAGCATCCTCTGATGGGATTTGTCCGATCGTTTTTTTTTTTCTTTTTTATAGTGTTATTATGCCCTCTAATTTTTATACTTGGCAAGTTTTTGGGTTTGGCTTTAAGAGGTAAGGAACCTGAAGAGTTCATATTTGGCAGCTTGGCTTGGAGGCGCCCTTTTTTGCGCCATTAGTTTTTTCGCTTTACGTGACATGAATTGGATGTTCTGTTGGGCTCCACCCTGCAAGGTTTCTTCCTATGGCGGTGATTGTGGATCATTTTCTAATACGGCATTACAGTCTATTAGATCCGTTAAAGCTGAAGGGCTGTCAGGAGTATCTACAACCGTTTCACTGTTTAAGTTGCTTGGTACTTGTTCCCCATTGAATAAATCGAGGGGTATTTGCCTTAAATAGAATGTTTTCTAAGACCAAGATCCGCTCGTGCTGAAGTTTAGTAACTTCCATATAATGGCTGAAATATAGCACTGATCATATTTGGCATGTGCTTTTGTTGTAATATTTGGGCAAAAGTTTTAAGCGGAGGTTCCTGAACTTCCATAAATGGTGTATTTTGCGTGTACTGTGCTTGGGTGTTAATAGAAGCTACTTCATGCCTCTTTTGAGGGAAGTAAACTTTAGATGACTGGGTCACCCAAAAAGAGTGGCATTTTTCTTAAAACCGTAAAACCCTCTATTTTGCTTAGTTTAATCAAAATATCAGAGATGTGTAGAGTGAGGGCATTAACGGCTCTATGGTTATGCTCATTTCCTCTGTCTAGTAAGTTACGTATTCGTGTTAGAACAGGAACATTTTGAAGTTCTTGTTCATTTAAATCAATAAGCGTATCCTCCAATGGATATAGTGGGAGGGATGAATTAGGAAAACTTGTTTCTGCTAGCAGATTTGGATACTGCAAACCATGTGATAATACTGGTGATTGTGGGTAAGTTGCCTCCTTAGTGCTAGCTATCACTTCAGACATAGGAGAACTTGCATTGAGCTGAGGGGGGTCCCAAGGGAACCATTAGCTCCTCATCCCTATTCATGGTAGGTTGTTTTTGATGAGATGCAGCTGTCACATGAAAATGAACTTGTTCCCAGAATCTGTGGGAACTTGAGACCGGAGTCGAAGGCCCATTGGACAGACGTATTCATTTGTGTAATTCCACTAGTACCGCAGGTGCCACTAAAGATGTATCCGTTATGGGAATGACAACCTTCACATGAAATTCCAAGTAAGTTGTTGTCATTAATCGGTACATCAGATAAGGGTTTTACATGTGGCTTAGCAGTGGCGGATGGCTCAATCGCAGAGTCATTGCGAGTTATTGCTTGAGGCTGCCCGATCGCAGTGTGTACTGAAGTTAGGATGGGTATAGCATGAATAGATGTTTTTGTGCCAGGTGCCAATTTAGCTGGTATGATGAGATTGTTCGTCCATGCCAGCCTGTTCATCTATTCCAGCTGGTGAAGAATTTTCAGCCTTGTCAATACTTCAGATTGTTGGATTGCTGACAGGCAGTTTGTTTTGGGCTCCGTCTTGAAGACGTTTCCCAAGTTTTTCACCATTACGTGGTAGAATCAGAGGTGTTCAGCAGTCTAATCATTAGTTCGAGGGGATTGGGTCCTCTGACGTATTCCATATCTATGACAGGTAATGTCCACAGCTGTGCTGCTTCGGAAAATCTTTGGCGTCTGCGTCGATGCGCCGTCCCCGAGGATCTGCTCCGACGGCCGACGTCACCCGATGTGATAAGTAGGACGCACGACACCCATAGCCTCAGTTCAGTTTTTTCCGCGAACGTGTTCGCTTCTTGAATCTCGGTACGCCTCGACTCGGAGTTTGCTGTTTTCAATTCTCGGTTTGTTGAACCTGTTCGGTTTGTGTGAAGACCTGTTCGTGGCGATGTCTTTCTCATCTTCTACCCCACGTCCGGGCTTCAAGAACTACGGGGACTGTGGGTCCAAGATGTCGGTCACGGACCCGCACGACGCCTGCCTCTGGTGCCTTGGGGAGGCCCACGATACGGACGACTTTGTCGACTGCCAGTCGCTCACGGCAAAGGCCTTGCAGGAACGCAAGAAGAAACTGTCGGTAGGCTGGGTGTCTTAGCCCCGGAAGTCGAGGTCTGCGGGGCTTTCGACGGATGACTCAAGGGGCGACTCTCCGCGTCATCGTCGGAAGTCCTGTGGGTCTCCTTCCAGGAGTCGATCTCGCCACTCCTCCGCCTCTTCGAGGCATTCCCGGAAGCGCCGGCATATGTTGCCTTCCCCGTCCTCTTCCGAAGACTCCGCCCGTCGGCGGGTCGCTTATTCCTCCATGCAAGCGACACCGGAGGAATGGGCTTCCTTCGGGAAGCAGATGCTAGCGATTCTTGAATCGCAGGGCACCGGTCCGTCCGCGCCTCCGAGTGGGGTTGGTCGGCACCGGTCGAGAGACACCGCTCGTACGCCTTCGGGCTCGGGTGGTTGGCACGGCTCGCGGGAGAGGTCCCGCTCGGACAAGGGTAGCCTTTCTCGCTATGCCCGTTCCAGGTCCCGGTCCTCGACGCGCTTGAGACCGCGTGAACCTGTCCTGTCTTCGAAGAAGACGTCGATGCCTGTGGCGCAGAGGTCGTCGACGATTTCTCTCGAGGCTCTGCCTCTGAGGGGGTCATCTACGCCGTCGGCGCATAGGTCGTCGAGAGACACGTTCGGAGCTCAGGCTTCGAGGCCTGTGTCGATGCCGCTGATGCTGGCGGCGCTGCAGCTGACGTCGACGCTGATTCGCTCGACATAGACGCCTTTTCTGTCGACGCCGACTCGTTCTGCGCCCTCGACGCCTTTTGAGGCGGTGGTGTCGGAGGGGCCCCGTGGCACGGGGTTTGCCCCTAGAAAGGCTCTGGCTAAGGCCAGGCACTGCTTTGGTCCCCAGTGGTCTTCCTCTCCCCACCTGGAGTACATTTCTGAGGGTGATGAAGGCTCTGATGGAGGCTTGGTTCCGGTTCCCGATGAACTTATCTCGGGCCATAGTCAGTTTGATGACCTGCGGCAGTGGCTGCATGATGCCAGTGGACTAGACACCTCTCCGGAGGTGGAGTTTTGTAGGCCGGAGCCTGGCAGTCATGCCGATTCTTCATATTGGCGCCTTATGTCTCGGGTTACCGAGTACTTGGGTTGGTCAGCTTCCCCAGGGGAGTTCGTTCAGGATGATCTCACGGACATCCTTGATCTCGGTCCACCCACTGACCTGGTTTTGCCTTTTCATATGGCTCTGCAGAGAAGGGTGGCGGCGGCTTGGACTGCTCCGGAGAGTCTCCCGGCAGTGGGCAAGTCTTTGTCGCGAAAATACCGTCCAGCCAGTAGCGACCCCTGCTACTTGTCTAGGCACCCCACTCCGGAGAGTTTGGTGGTGCAGGCGGCTACGGCCCCGGCAAAGCAGGCGTCGTATCCTACCATCCCTCCGGATAGGGACGACAAACATTTTGACGGCTGGGCGAAGAAAGTGTTTTCTTCGGGGGGTATGGCGCTTCAGGCGGCCAACTCCATATGTGCCTTGTCACACACACTCTGTGGAACTGTGTTGCATTAGCGGCTGAACATATTCCCGAAGGGGACAAACGGGATGGTTTCCTTGCTATGGTTCAGATGGCAAGGATGCCATGTGTGAGGCCGTTCAGTCGGGTTTGGACTTGGCGGATTACGGTCCATGGTGGCGAGCACCGTAATGCGCAGGTTTGCGTGGTTGCGGACGTCTGGTTTGCTCCTGATGTGCAGTCCCGGCTCCTCAACATGCCCTTTGACGGTGAACACCATTTTGGCAGCAAGGCTGACGAGAGCCTTGAGAGGTTGCAGACCTCCAAAGCTGCAGCGAAGTCGTTGGGCGCTGCAGTTCGCCAACCTCCGCCTTTTCGTCCTAGGGGACAGCAATGGAGGGGAGGTTCCTTTCGCTATTATTCGTCCTTCAGTAAAGCGAGGGGAGCTAGCAGTCAAAGAGGCCATCGTAAGAGTGCCAGAGGTGGAAACAAAGGTACTCGAGGTGCCAAGGCCGCTCGGGCAGTTGCCTCTTTTCCCTTTGCCAGTCATGAGGCCCAGGTCCCATGGTTCGCCGGTTGGGGGAAGGCTGGCGCATCATCTTGTAGAGTGGCAAGCCATTACTTCAGATGTGTGGGTTCTGGAGATCATAACCAACGGCTCATGTCTTCCTTTTCGGCAGAGGCCTCACGACAATCCACCAGGGAGCCTCTCTTTGAAGAGTCCAGATCCGCTCCTTGCGCAGGAAATTCAAGCCCTGCTGGAGAAAGGCGCCATAGAACTGGTGCCTGTAGCGGAGAGGAACAAGGGATGGTATTCCCCTTATTTTTTTATATGGAAGAAAGACGGGGGATTGAGACCCAGGTTTGAACAAACTCCTCAGGAAGGACAAGTTCAAGATGGTGACTTTCTCAAGTCCTCCAGGCCCTTCAACTTCAGGACTAGTTGGTGTCTCTCGACCTCAAGGATGCTTACTTCCATGTGCCGATTCATCCCAAGCACAAGAAGTACCTGAGGTTCGCGGTTGGCGACTCGCACTTTCAGTTTCGGGTCCTGCCGTTCGGATTGACCTCCGCCCCGAGAGTTTTCACCAAGCTCATGGTGGTGGTGGCAGCGCATCTCAGGAAAGGGGGGGATTCACGTCTACCCCTACCTGGACGATTGGTTTATCAGGGGGAGCTCTCCCGAGCAAGTCCTGGATCATCTGTCCGTCACCTGCCACTCCCTTCACAGGCTGGGCTTCTCCCTCAATTTAAAGAAGTCCTATATGACACCAACGCAGTGGCTCCAGTACATCGGAGCAGTGCTCGACACGTCCCTGGGGCAGTGTTTTCCTCCTCAGGTAAGGGCTCTTCACATTCAGCAGATGGTGAACAAGTTTCAATTTGCTCAGGATCTCCCAGCGTCCGAGTTCTTGAGACTGCTCGGCCTCATGGCATCCTGCATTCTTCTGGTGCCAGAGGCTCATCTGCAGATGAGATCTTTGCAGTGGGCACTCAAGCTCCAGTGGTCTCAGTCCTCCGGCAGGCTGTCGGACCCTGTTCAGGTGCCGTCCTCGGTAGTCCGGGACCTTCTGTGGTGGGCCGTCGAGGGGAATCTGATGAAGGGGGCCCCATTTTGGATGCCCTGGCCAGAGGTGACGATCGTGACGGACGCATCCCTCACGGGATGGGGAGCTCATGCCAACGAGTTGACAGTCAACGGTCGTTGGTCTCCGTCAGAGTCCAGGCTCCATATCAATCTGTTGGAGCTGAGGGTCGTCAGGCTAGCCCTGAAGGCTTTTCTGCCGACTGTGCGCGGAAAGAGTGTCCTGATTCTAACGGATAACACGGTGGCCATGCACTACCTCAACAAAAAGGTGGGGGCAGGGTCACTTCCGCTGTGCAGGGAGGCGATGCAGCTCGAGTTCTGGGCCATCCAGCAGGAAGTTTCGATCTCGGCTGTTCATCTGGCCGGAGACGACAACGAGACGGCGGACGCTCTGAGCAGGCAGAGCTCGATCTCTCACGAGTGGGAGGTGGCTCAGGAGATTCTCCTGGAGATCTTTGCCCTTTGGGGGACCCCTAAAGTGGATCTCTTCGCCTCCAGTGTCAACTGGAAGTGCGAAAGGTTTTGCTTGCAGGAATTTCCTCCAAAAGGAGCCTTAGACGCGTTCGTGGTGGAGTGGTCATTCCCACTGCTTTACGCGTTTCCTCCAGTCCCCGTCATCCCGCAAGTGCTGCGGGGGTTCGGTTCCCGGATGATCCTCATTGCTCCGGCGTGGGCCCGGAGGACGTGGTACCTGGACCTTCTAGACTTGTCCATCTGCCCTCCACGTCGTCTTCCCTACCGAGACGATCTGCTCTCACGGGAGGGGGGGGGGTCAGGTTCTCCATCCAGAGGTCCGATCCCTCAATCTTCACGCTTGGCTTCTGAAAGGTTGAGGTATAAGGATTGGGACCTCCCTGAAGACGTGATGGAGGTGTTGCTCTCGACCAGGCGGCCGGCAACTAAGTCTCTGTACCGTTGCCGTTGGAGAAAGTTCTGCGACTGCTGCAGAGTTCAGAATGTGGATCCTTTTGAATGTGACATTCCCATGGTTCTGTCTTTTTTGCTTTCTTTGGCCCACAGGGGCTTGCAAGTGGGGACCATTAAAGGTTACCTGGCGGCGCTGTCCATATTTAAGCGCTAGTCTGAAGTGTTCCTATTTTAAAATTCCTTTCATTTCGCAGTTTTTGAAAGGGCTCACTAATGTGTTCCCTCCGTCACCTTTTCTGGTGCCAGGTTGGGATTTGAACCTTGTTCTTAAGTTTCTTATGGGTGCTCCGTTTGAGCCTTTACATTCTTTCCCTTTGAGGCTGTTAACTCTGAAAACTGTGTTTTTGGTTGCGGTTACTTCCGCTCGCAGAGTGAGTTACAGGCACTTTCAGTTAAGCCACCCTTCACTGTGTTTCATAAGGACAGGGTTGTCCTTAGAGTTCGTCCTTCTTTACTTCCGAAGGTGGTTTCGGAATTTCATTTGAGCCAGAAGGTTGTTCTTCCGGCGTTCTATCCTCCTCTTCATCCTGGTAAGGAAGAGGAGAGGCTCCATAGGCTTGATCTTAGGAGAGTGTTGAGCTTTTATATTTCGCGCATGTCCCGGGTCAGAGTGGACGATCAACTTTTCATTGGTTACGCTGGAAAGCGTTTGGGACAAGCTGTGACGAAACAGACTGTCTCGTTGGATTATTTTAGCTATCTCCGATTGTTACCGCTTTGCGGGTAAGGATCCTCCGGCTGGCTTGGGGGCCCATTCTACCAGGGGAGTGGCTGCGTCTACTGCTCTGCCGAGGGGAGTTCCTATTCGTCACATCTGTGATGCAGCCACCTGGGCTTCAGTACATACTTTTGTACGTCACTACTCCCTCGATTCCATCAGAGGGCAGGCTCTGGCCTTTGGTAAGGCAGTTCTCTATTCCGCAATTTGATTGGGCATGCTAAATTTGTATTCTAAATTCTTTCCCACCTCCTTGCTTGGTACTGCTTTGGGAGTCTGTCGTAGATATGGAATACGTCGGAGGACCCAATCCCCTCGAAGAACAAGTTACTTTCTTACCTTGTAACGTTCTTTCGATGGGATGGTCTGACGACGTATTCCATATCGCTCCCTCCCTGCCTTCCCAGCTGCAGAATTTCTTTTGCGATTGCAGCTTGCGTTCCGCAAGGCCTTGTGTGGTCATACTGGCAGAAAACTGGTGGCACACGTTCTGGGAAAAAACTATAACTGAGGCTATTGCCGTCGTGCGTCCTACTTATCACATCGGGTGACGTCGGCCGTCGGAGGAGGTCCTCGGGGACGGCTCATCGACGCAGGACGCAGACGCCAAAGATTTTCCGAAGCAGCACAGCTGTGGACATTACCTGTCATAGATATGAAATACGTCATCGGACCATCCCATCGAAAGAACGTTACCAGGTAAGAAAGTAACTTGTTAGTCTATACTCAGGCCTTCGTAGCTGAGCTTTTCGTATAAGTTATACTTATCAGCTTTGCACTTACTGGCTTCAGATAAGCATGTAACAAGGTCAACCTTTCGCAAATTTACAAAACAGCGTGGATTAATCAAACCAAACGCCAGCTTTGAGATTGTAAAGTACACAGTATAAATCAGAATTGGTGGATCATAAAAGCAAGTCATCAAACAGGAATGCTACTAGCTCACTCGCCTCACCCGCCCACCCGAACAGCCAAACAACCACTTAGTCCACTTGAGGTGCGCAAGCAAGTGAACCAAAGTAGGACTGATGGGTAGTGGGGGGTGGGGCCCAGAGAGCGTCAAGGACGCTGTGAGGAAACGAAGGAGTATAAGTGAAAATAGCTGTAAGTCCATGCATAAAGTCCAGATGTAAAGTCCACAACTCTTGAGGTGAAGGAAACAAAGTATATTTGCAGATGGTTGTTTCCCAAGGAATTTGCTGCGTTTCAACCCGGGAGGGGCATCCTCTTGAGAACTGCGCTGAAACGAGGAGCACGCAGCGAATCCAGCCAAACAGCCACTTGGTCCTGACTGTCATTTCCATGCATGTGAAAGTACTGTGATGAAAAAGCTGACTGGAGTGATGAGGATAAGCAAAGGCGAAAAGTACAATAGGGAGACCATTCAAAAAACGCTAACTAGCTGACAGGGGAGAAACGCTGTTTGGGGAAGTTTCGCCCTTTGTGTTTGACAGACCGCTGAACCAAGATGTCTGTGGAGCCAGCCGGCTCAGGGAGAAGGCAGAAGACCGAGGACTTTGAGAGCCGGTTCGCCAGGTGGAGACCATAGGAGGAAGGAAAGTAGACTTGCTCATGGGAACCTGGGAGCAGCATCTGCACCGCCCAAAGATTGAGAGGATCAGGAGGCAAGTGGGTGCTGCGAAGGACGTTGAAGCCGCCGAACCAAGCCTGTGCGGTGGAGATGGGACACCTCCCTGCTTCCCGTTTACCCCAGAGGAACCGAAGAACGCCACGAGAAACCTGTGACTCCTACAGTGGGGAACTGGGACACCAGAGCGCTTTGGCAACGCTGCCAAAGAAGGATAAAGGAAACTTGAATATTTGGTTGTGACAAATATTTATGTACTTGTTGAGGAAAGAGAAGACATTTCAAGAAATACATAAACTAATTAAGTATGATTTGTTTTATAGTTTGATCCATTGTCCTCTGGTGAATGTCCATTCCAATCACTGTTTTTTGCATCTCCAACAGGCGTTCAACTCCCACCCAAGTGTTTTATCCTCCCCTTTTTTTTCCCTGAGGAAGGCTTGGCCCTTGGAAACATGTCTGGTCAGTCAAGCCGAAACTAGAGTTGGCATTTGTTTTTGTTTTTTAAAATCCTAACATTTTTAGATTATGGGTTAAAGTGGATGTTGTATTTTAGACACTTTTTCACAAAAGTGTGGCCTAAGGTGTATCTTCTGTTAGGGCTGATGATTGCTTTCCTTTCTTTCTTGGCCACAACTTATTGATTTAGTGCACTGGTACCTGTCGGCAGTACTGTGGTGGCTATCCCGTTCTTTCCTCCGCTTGCTTTGGTTCTTTTGGTTTGGGATTTGTCTATTTTGCATTTTGCACCAGGCGGTGCATCTCTACAATGGAGATACATGTGCAATTTGTTTGTCTATGTCGAATGTTTAATGTTTTGTTAAAATAAACATTTTGCAGTCCATTCGGCTAAACAAAAATATATATTTTGATTACAACAATTCTTCCCTTGAGAATTGAAAATCTTCTTGTGAAACTGGAGACCTGTACTGTGCCTTTTGTGTTTAATGTTGATGCCACTTTTTGTCAGGTCAATGTTAAATTAATTTGTGGTTTAGCCTCCCTTTCTTGTTGTGCTATTGACCAGAACGCCAGCAACTAAAGCTCTGTATCGCTGCTGTTGGAACACGCACGTTTTTCAGCTGGTGTAAAGCTAGAGATCTTGAAAATGTTTCTTGTGAAACCCCTTCAGTAGTGTTTATTTATTTTTTTTATTTTTTTACTGCATTTAGCACATCAAGGGCTGCAGGTTTCTACTGCAAAGGGATATCTGGGAGCGTTTATCTTTAAGCAGCTGCAGGAACAGGGTTCTTATTCAGGTCCTGAAGGGACTAACGACCATTTTTCCTCCTGTTCCATTTATTGTCCCAGTTTGGGATCTTAATTTGGTTTTAAAATGCCTCAAGGTGGGCTCCATGTCTGTCCTTTAAGGGTGCTGCCTCTTAAGACTGTCTTTTTAACAGAGATCACTTCAGCCCGCAAGCTTCAGGCCTTATCTACCAAATCTCCTTTTATGGCCCTTTACAAGGGAAAAGTGGCTTTGAGGGTTCACCCCTCTTTTCTCCTTAAGGTGGTTTCTGAATTTCACCTGGCGCAGAAGTTCGTTCTGCCTAATATTTATCCACCTCCTCATCCTTCCAAGTAGGAAGAGAGGCTACGCTACTTTGATCTAAAAAGGCGTTGCACTTCTATATCAACAAGTTTGCTAAAATAAAACTGGATGACCAGCTCTTTGTTGTATATGCTGGTTTCCAAACAGACCATATTTTGTTGCATTATCTTATATATCACTGAATGTTACAATTCAGCAGGCAAGGAAGTCCCTGTTGGTTTGAGAGCACATTTCACTAGAGAAGTGGAACACAGGTGCAGGACATTTCTAGTGATGCAACGTGGTCGTTGCATCATTCTTTTACCAAGCATTACTTCCTGGATTCAGTATCGGGTCAGGAGGTGAAGTGTGGAAAGGCTGTTTTGCTCAGCATAAATCAAAAAAATTCTCTTTCCCACCACCATCTTACATATTAGTATGGGAGTCTATCAAAGATGAGGGATATGTGGGAGAACACAGTCCATTAAAAGAACAAATTACTTACTGTGAGAAACCTGAAGGTGCTCTCACATTTATTCCCCCGGGGATCTTCTGTTCAGGTGGCCAGGGAAGAGCAGTCGCTTTTGGATCCCGACCCTGCAAGTGGACAAGTGAGGGAGGATCAACTGGGTGGAGGGTGCTTGGGAATTTGGGAGAGAGCACCTGAAGGCTAGACATGGTATCTTCCCCCATCCTCCCTTTCCCAGTACTCGCCTACCTTACCCTCACTCAGCCTTTATGGGTTATACACAATCCCAGCGCATACTTCCCTTTTCACCCCTAGTCACTCCTACCTAGTACTGAGACGAAGAAGGGACTAGGAGTAATGCACATTTCCTATATGAAACGCCTTTCTAGTAACGGGGCGAAGAAGAGGGATATGGAGGCATCTATTACTAAAAATCAGGCATGGCCCAGTAATTGTTTTTGTGAAGTTCGGGCAATATCGGTCAACAAGATACACCTGATGCCCCTTAACAAGGCTCAGGTGTATAAAAGCTGGAGCCCAAATCCATGTGAGGAGAGAGCTGCTTTGGTGGAACGAGACCAGGAGGTCAGGTGACTGGCAATGATCCCGGGTGGCCTGCACGACCCGGAGTGAACGAGTAGCGTGGTGGGTGCAGGACCGAGAGCCTGGGGAAATAGAAGGCGGACAGCTGGAACTGTTGCACTACTGAAAAGCAGAACGGCTGCAATCCACAGCTGTTCCAGAGGCCGGCGTGTGCAAGAAAGTGCCCGGCACAGAAGTGGAGACGAAGCAGCCTGCATCCCAGCTGTCAAGAAGATTAGCGGGAGCAGCAGGGACCGCCGAAGGAGACACGCGAAAAGCCGGTGAGCGTCAGAGGACAGAAACACTGGCACACTCTCCAGAGAACCGCTGGCAAGTAGCGGTTCATAAAAATGAATGAAGCTGAACTATATTGAATGACTAACTGAACGTGCTGTTTGAAGGAAATTGCACAATATTGAATCCTGAACAAAATGAAAAGTACTTTCTGAATCTAAACCAAGATATAATAAGTACTGAATGAACATTGGGACACAATACTGACCAGGTAGGTAGACTGGGTGGAAGCAGCACTGAAGAATTAAAGCAAATGGGTTGATAAACCAATGTGACAGGTTAATGGGAAAAGCAAAAGATTGACACACAAAAGTGTTGCAGCAATTAAGGAGAATGTAAGTTTTAATTCAGAATCCTGAAGAGGCTGTGGAGGAGTTGCACAAGGCCAAGGGAGAGCTTATGATTCCACGGCCTGTAATGGGGGGCGTGGGCAATGTTTTCTGACTTTTGCGCCAAGACCTGGCAGTTCCCCGCTGTGAAGATCAGTCATTTCAAATTGTATCAAGGAGAAACACAGGGCCTCTGGTTGCGTGACCTGTGATGGGTGGACTGTATGGTCCGGCAACTGCGTCTTTACCAGGAAGCCCTAAATGGTGAAAAGCAAGAGGTTTTGTGAATTTTTTTTTTTTTTAAACTTAGTTTTACAACATTAACCAACAACAAAAACATAATCACTCTGGCACTCCTTTGTGGATTCCGCCCTGCGTCATCCTTCGTCATGGTGCAGTTCTGTGGCCGTGCTACACTGATGAGTGGCCTCACATCCTGTCCAGCCTCAGGTCTATATCATTTGCTCTTTCTTGTCGGGGATACTCTGCTTGTTTGCTAGTTCTCTTATGCATCTTCCAGTACTCCGGGGGTCATCTGTGCTGCTCTCTTCCCTTTGTCCAAATAAGTCCTGTATCAGGGAGTTCCATGCAAGTATCTTATGTCCGCTTTCCCCCCCTCTCCCCTCTGCACCGCCCTTGTCCCCACCACTGTCTCTGCTACCGACCATTTGTTGATGTCGGCCCACCTTAAGTCTATGCTTGGACCTGGACCCGAACTGGAGTTCCATGCCATTGCTATGCGGCGCTTTGCCAGAATGCGCACCAAATCCTTCATCTTAGCCAGGTGTGTCCTTTGCTTGTCTCTTCCCTGAAAAAGACCTATGCATGAGTTATAACTGTGCCTGCCTAAATCTTGCATTCCTGGACACTTTCTTGGGGTATTGCAGGACTCTGGACCATTCCTGGTCGCAATTGCCTGAACTATTCTGTTGTGTAGTATGAACTGGCCCCATGTATGTCATTCTCCTCCATCAAATTTTGGAAATCCACCCATTGTTCTGCTCCTCAAATCCCTGATGTGAGCTACTCCTTTGGCTTCCCAGTGGGCCCGGTATGTTGCGAGGGTCCCTCTGTCCGTGCCATCAAATCCCACAAGGGGAATCTGCACGGAGCCCATGTGAGTCCCAGATCTGTCAGTTGGTCCAGGGGGGCAGGAGGGCAGGACCCGGAACAGGAAGTTTGCTTTAAGGAAGGACCACTTGGAGGTTCTGTTCAGTGAGTCTCATGATGGAGCATTTGCTCAATTTTAAACAGGAGGAAAAAATGCTGTTAGGGTTCCAGCAGAGCAACTGTGACTCCTGCTCCTATTCCCGTAATGTACACATCCAGAGGAGCGCACTGTGACGAATCCTGCAGAGTCATCACGGAACCAGAGCCTAAAGTCTCCTCCCAAGTGGCCAGGGGAAGGCAGCCGCTACCTGATCCTAATCCTGGGGGTGGTAACATGAGGGAGTATCACATGGTAGGAGATGGCTGTCGGGGAAGTTGTGACTCCTTTAGGAGAGAGTCAGTATTAATCTTCTGAGGATGAGCTCCCATAATTCCTGATTACTTAATGGCATGCTGTCGGTGTACAAGTCCATCCCATATAACTACTCAAAGCACATGCTTTAAACAATCTGCTAAACAGAATAAAGTTGGTACCTTGGGAGTTCAGGAAGTAAATATGACCACCTGTAATTATGATGGTCTTAAATGGAGGTCCTAACTCCCAAGAGTAAATCACAACAAGAATGTGTTGCTAAGTATTAGACCTTGCCGCATTTAAGAAAAAACACCCTAATTACGCTGCATGACTTTTTTTGTCTGATTGCATTTAGCAGTTTGGAACGCTCAGTTGCGTGTGTTTGACACTAGCGTGAGCTGAACCTATACTATATTTCAGCCGTTTGCTTTAAAACATACCTTTTGCTGAATCTTTGCATTGAAACTTGAACTTGCAACTATATTTCACTACAATTCCCAGCAGCCCTTGTGCTACTGAAAAGAATACGTCGGCGCTTCAGCGCCGGCGCTTCGGGGACGAAGCCAGTCTACGATGGACATTGGCTGTCGGCTACCCACTTTGCCCATTTTTCCTCTACACAGGGTAAACAAGACACGTAAGAAATGGGTTACCTCAATTGATTGCAGCTGCTCTCTAAAGCTAACAAATTGCAAAATGAACAATTAGTTAAAGGTTTTCTATGCAACAAAGACACATCACCTAGTCATCCATCTCAGGCAAGGAACAAAACACAGCTATTTCACCGACTGAAACACATTCTCACTATATCAGTTTAAGTGAAACCGAGCCAGCTACCAACTTAAAAATACCCCCTTGTCCGGAAATAGATAACCTAAAAATTGCACTTTTAAACACAAGATCACTGAATAAACACTCAACACGTACATGACTATATCCTTGATGACAATCTGGACATCTTATGTCTTATTGAGGAGTGGTTACACGAACCTACAGGCCCAACCATTGATAGTGCAGTCCCTCCAAATTATAACATTTACTTTGAGAACAGAACGACAGGAAAGGGAGGAGGTGTAGCCATAATAGCAAAACAGAATTTAAATGTATTCACTAACAGAATTCAATGTACTGGTTGCAAGGTCCTTCACCTTAAACTTACGCCCTCTCACAATCACTGCATCAACCTCCTCACCGTATACAGGCCCCCATCATTAACCTCAGAATTCAATTATGAACTCCGCCACATTTTAAAGAACCTAAAAGGAACCAACACGGGAACTGTACTAATAGGTGCTCTAACCCTATGGTGAGGGAAACCCCAGCGATGAGGATGCTATAAGCCTTGGAAAAAAAACCTGGAAAACATCAATTACTCCATAGCAAACAAGGGCCCCACTATTTATTCTGGTAACCAACTCGACTGGATTGTTAACAATGTTCAACGAACAGTGACAAACACCCTACCTTGCATCTGGTCGGACCATTACAAAATTTGAAGCTACACTGTTTAAAATTCAAGACCGACTACTTTGACAATTCCCCAAGAACCATCCAAAGTAGGAATCTCAAGAAAATCACACCAGACATTCTAAAAGAAGGAATTACACATATTATGAACAAAACTTCTGATGAGGATCCTTGTGATCTTATCACTCTCACTTTCGGTAACCACTTCCAGGACTTACTAGATAGACAGGCCCCACTTAAGAACAAACAAGTCTGTCCAAACCCAAACCACCAAAACTGGTATACGGCCGAATTGAGTACACTCAAAACAGCGAAAAGAAAAAGAAAATGGCATAAAACCCCCTCTGAACAAAACAAAGAAAATTGGAAAAAATGCAACCTCCTGTACAGAGCCAAACTGACAGAAGTTAAAAAGAATTACTTTTTTTTAAAAAAGTATATTATTGGCATTTATATAAGTACATAATAACCATCAAACGGTAACATAACAAACAACTAATTAACTACCAGAGTCTTCATAGCTCAACATATTGTTCTTAGTTGTGGTGAGGGGGAGAGGGGCCGGTAGTCGGTGTACCCAAGGTCACGGGGGATGGGTTTCCGGGTTGTCCATTCTTGGGGGTAAACCCCAGGCAAGTCTCTGGCAGGGGTGAGAGCTCAGGGGGGTTTGTGATCCGAAGCATATTGGATATCGCGCAACAGGGCCTTCCATGATTCTAGGGTGTCATTGGAGTCATCATCGTTTGAGTGGATTCCATCCTGCCAGGCTCTGATCTCTGCCTCTGTCCACTTTTCCAGGTCCTTAAGCCAACGTCCATGCCTCGGGCCCCCTGGTTATTTCCATGCCATAGCTATGGACCTTTTTGCGAGGATGCAGGCTAGGTCCATTAGTTTGACCAGGTGTTTGTATTTGCTGAGTCTGGGATGGGCTCCCAGTAAGCATTCATTTGGGTTCCACTCATATCTTGAGTCCCGCTTTGGTGCAAGTGCTTTCCACCATGGACCAGAATTTCGCCGTTTTGGTGCAGGTCCAGAACATGTGGATCAT
Source organism: Ambystoma mexicanum (assembly GCF_040938575.1). Lineage (NCBI taxonomy): Eukaryota > Metazoa > Chordata > Amphibia > Caudata > Ambystomatidae > Ambystoma > Ambystoma mexicanum. Next base: position 329,372,304 of record NC_090941.1, on the reverse strand, counting down.
GTCCGCTTTTTCATTTCCGCACCAGGGGCAGTTCGGTGATGCTTGTTTGTTAAAGGTAGCAACTCTTAGTGGGGTCATGTATGTTCTGTATAGCACATTCAGTTGAACTTGTTTGAATCTAATGTTCCTCGACACCTCTTTGGGGTATAGTAGTATTCGCTCCCATTCACTGTCAGTTAGTGTGGTCCCTAATTTGGTTTCCCATTTTTGTCTCAGGGATGCGCTTTTTGGATTGGGTCTATCATTCAGTTTGATGTATAAGCGGGAGACCGGCTTCCAACCGTCTGCTAGATCGTACATCTCCTGGAGGAGGGGGTCCCGTGGGGGGTTCCTCTGGCGAGACAGGGCATTGTGTCCTGGCTGTCCGCTTGAGGCGGTGGTACCACAGGAATTGGGTGTTCGAGATGCCTTCATTAGCTTGTAGCGATTCAAGTTCTCTGAACATGCCGTCTTCAAACAGGTCACCCCATGTGTAGATTCCGGCTCTCTCCCATTTCCTGGCTGTCGCTAAGTCTGCTTGAGTTTTGCATACATCCGCCAGAATGGGGTGTTGGGATTGTAGGGATGTTTTAATTGTTGAAGGAAGCCAGTTCTGGCCCATATCTGCCTGCCCAGGGTGACAATCATGGGAACTGCGGATGTTTGTTTCGTCGGATTCCAAAGCATTTCTTTGGGGAATAGCTTGGAGGTCGCAGGAGCCCCACTTCAGCTGACGGGTCATCGGAGAGCCATTTCGTCACGTGGCTGAGCTGTGCAGCTAGATAGTACCTTTGCAGATTGGGTAGTTGTATCCCTCCTTCCCTGTACGGGAGCGTAAGTGTAGGTAAAGAGAGCTTGTGTCTGGATGACCCCCATATGAAGTCCTTGATTAGAGTCCAGTTTCTTGAAGAAGGGAGGTCTGATGTAGAAACAGACGTTCGTGAAGTGATATAAGAAACGGGGGAGAACTATCATCGTGACTATTGCCGCTCTGCCCATTACTGCCAGTGGTAGCTTCGACCAAAAGTTCATGGATTTGCAGAGGGCACCTACTGCTTTTTCAGTGTTGTGTTCATGCGTGAGCGCAGGGGTATGACACACTTCGATTCCCAGGTACTTAAACTTCTCTAATTGCCATTGTATCCCGACGTCTGGAAGGTCAGACTTATCCAGACCTCTGAGTCTGGCCAGTGGGAACGCACACGACTTTAGCTTGCTAAATGGTATCCCAGAGTATCGGGCATAGTTGTCTAGGATGTCCAACGCGACTTGTGCATTGAGCTGAGGGTTATTCAAATACAGGAGGACGTCGTCTGCATACATGGATATTATGGCATGGTCACTGCCCAGCTCAATGCCCGCGTCGAAGTGTTGTTTCCTGAAATAGGCAGCTACTGGCTCCAGGCCCAGTATGTATAACATCAGGGACAACGGGCATCCTTGCCTCGTGCCCCGCTGTATCGCCCAGGCTTCGGACACCGTCCCTCCAGTCTTCACTCTCGCTGCCGGTGTATTGTACAATACCTCTACCCATTTCACAAAGCCCTCGCCAAAGCCAAATTCCCTTAGCACTTCGATCAGCCACTCCCAGTAGATGGAATCGAAGGCTTTTATAGCGTCTAGCGATAGCACTGCTAGGTCCTCATCTCGATCATAGGTCTCTGCCATGATGGGTTGGAGCCTCCTCAGGTTTGCGGTAGTATTGCGTCCTGGAACGAAACCATTCTGGTCCTCGTTAATCAGGGTTCCTACCACCCTCGCCAGCCTCTTAGCCAGAATTGTGGTCAGGATCTTGCAGTCATAGTTTAGCATGGTGATTGGGCGGTATGATTCACAGTTGTCGACAGGTTTGTTGGGTTTAAGTATGGGGATGATAATTGTTGCTTTCATGGAGTTGGGTAGGATTCCATTTTCGTATGCCTCCATATACACCTTGTGGAGTATTGGGGCGAGGGTCGCTTCATACACTTTATAGAATTCTGGCGGAAGCCCGTCACTTCCGGGGGTCTTGCAGGTGGATAGCGATCTAATCGCCTCCGTCACGTCTACTGGAGTGATTTCCGTGTCCAGTAGCTCGCTTTGGGCCTCCGTCAGTCTTGGGAGCTCAATCTCAGGCAGTGTAGCCCTTATATCCTCCACTGGTATTTTGGTGTCGTGGGCATACAATTTGGAGTAGAAGGCCGCAAATGCAGAGTTAATATCTTGTTGCGTCCTGTGGGTTGTCCCCCTTTCGTCAGTTATTTCAGTTGGGAGGTGTCTTGGGAACTCGCGTTTGCATAGCCAGGCCAACATTCTACCAGGTTTATCTGCTTCTTTGTGTGCCCTGGCTATGTAGGTCGTGTAGTCGAATTTAGACAGTCTATTCCAGGCCAAAAGGCATTCCTCCTGGGTGCCCTTCAGTTCTGTTTCAGCGTCCGGCATGATGTCGATTTCAGATTCCAGGTGTGTAATCTTATTCTCCAGTTCCAACTTCAGATGCTTGCGGATGCCACCAGCTCCGGATATGACTTCTCCCCGTGTCACAACCTTCATGGCCTCCCATAGTGTGCTCCAACTTGACACTGAGCCTGTATTAATGTCTAGATATTCCTCAAGTTTAGCACCAAGTTCCTCCTTAAATGCGTGGTCTGTGAGTGCTGCCGGTGGCATTCTCCATAGCGGGATTGGCGGTCTGGGTCCTCTAGGAGCCTATTGCATAATCAGCGGTGAATGATTGAATATGGTTCTGCCTAGATACAATGTGGAGTCTACTTGTTGAGCCAGCTCACGGTCTATGAACAAATAGTCTATCCTCGTATGGACCTTGTGCGGGGCCGAGTAATAAGAATAGCACCTCTCGGTGCGATGTTGTCCCTCCAGATGTCCACTAGGTCGAGCTGCTCTATTGTGGTGTTTAGCACGTTAGATGCAGAGTTATTTAAAAGACGGGGGAAGGGGTCTGATCTGTCCATAGCTCCGTTCCTAATGCAATTGAAGTCGCCACCCCATATGAAGGCACTCTCTCTGCGAAGAATCATTTTAGCACTGAGCATTTCGAGGTGTGAGGGTATTCCGTGTTGCGGAAAGTATGAGTTCACCAGGCAGACTGGCGTGGATTCGATAGTTCCCCATAGTATTAGATATCTGCCCTCTTTGTCGGCTTCATAGTCCAGTAGCTGGAAGGGCACAGTCGGGTTCCCCCACGTGAACACTCCTCTAGCAAATTTGGAGTATGGCGCCCCTCTTCCGATCCCACCCCATCTTTCGGATAATTTGGCCATGGATTCTTCCGTGAGGTGAGTTTCTTGAAGCATCGCCATCGATACCTTTTTCCTACGCAGGTAAGAGTGGATCCGATTCCTTCTCAGGTACGTGCCCATACCCCTCACATTCCACGTCATCACTTAAGTTGGAGTGCCATTGAGTTGGTGTCTTGGTTTCATCTTTCCGGACGCCCTAGTTTTCACGGGGCGGCCCTTTCTCCAGGTGGTGAGGCTTTCCCCCTGGGTTCTGGTGTTTTCTCATCCTCGGCCCCGAGGACCTCTGGTCTCATGCTTCCCCTCTCTTAATATTTCGAGGACTGTGGTGTGAACAAAACGAGTAACAAAACCGGAAATGGTGCGCCCAGCAATGACAAGTTCCTGCTGGTGCTCAGGCGCTCTCGTACCGTCAGGACCCATCCGGGTGTCTGGCACGAGGGAGGTCGGTCAGGCAACTGGCCTGTCCCGAACTGTTCGTGGGGGTAGAGCTCTGTGCCTGGCGTGGGCCGAGTGAGGGCTGCATCTACGTAGCTAACTGTTGGGTGATTTTACTTTCTCTTTGGTCATTTGCCTTACGTTTGAGTTAGCTTTATGAGTCATGGATTCGTCCATGCCTCAAGCGCAGGGGATTCTTCAGTTTTCTGCGGCTAGATTGTTGTCTTCCAGCCACATGTCTGCAGTTGCTGGGGATTCCAGGAAGATCGCCCTCCCCTTGTGGATCACTTTCAGTCTGGAGGGGTATAGCAGCATGTACTTCAGGTTCAGTTGCCTGAGCCGGGCTTTAATCGGCACAAATGAGTTCCTCTCCCGTTGGACTTTCGGGGTGTAATCGGGGTAGATTGTGATCCTGGAGCTCCCGCGTTCAATGAGGCCCTCCTCTCTGGTGCCGGAGGATGGTCCCTCTATCCTGGAAGTTGAGTACTTTAGCGATTATAGGGCGAGGATGTGAGCCCGGCAGGGGTCTCTTCTGAAGTGATCTATGCGCCCTTTCGATCGAGAATCCTTGCGTTAGTCTTCCAGCACCCACCTCCTGTTGTATCAGGGATTCTATATAGGCTGTCGGATTCGAGCCCTCGCTTCCTTCCGGGACCCCAAGTACTCTGATGTTGGCGCGTCTGGCCCAGCCCTCAGTCTCCCCAGCCCTGGCCTCAAGTGTGAACACCTTCCGTTCCAGGTCCAGCACCTTAGCTTTCAGCTCCGCTGTGTCGTCTGACGTCTCTTATGGTTGTTTCGGCAGTGGTCACTCTTTCTGTTAGGTTGCTGGCATCCTGGCGCATGAGTTGTAGCTCGGATTTGAACTCCCCGATTCTGGAATCTATAAATGTGCGCAGTGATGCAATTGCCTCCAGTACCTGGGCTTGGTTTTCGGGGGAGTCCGCCGGTTTTGCTTGGGGAGGTTCGGGGGTGGAAGTGCGCGGCTGCAGAGGAGTTTTCACTTTAGCAGATACATATGTGTCCATGGTGCTTGTTTTCGTCTTATTCCTGGCCGCCATGATGAGGGGTGTTCAGAAACGCCACTTGGTTGTGTGTGGGTAGATGGTAGTGGACGTCACCTCCTCAGAAATGCCCCCACCAGCCCAGTGATTTTGGTGTGCGGCCTGGGGGAGCTTATGGTTCCGGGGGTGGGGTGGTCCGTTTTTCGCGGGATCAGTGTTCAAGCTCTCGGAGGGGCATACAACAGCACATGTTCAATTGGTTTATGCCCTCACCCAGTGCTCTCCTCACCTCCACCTTCTTTTGCTGTCGATGGCGGGGCTCTCCGCACCAAGGGGTCAGCGTGTCCACTCACGGTGCCGTAGCCCTGGGCCCGGGCCCAGTCTCCTGGGACGGGAGCGCCCGGTTGTCCCCGGTCGGTCGATGCAGCAACAGAAGATCGGACCCGGGTGGAGGGGGAGGCGGCTCCTCCTTGTTTCGGTCGTGGCGACAGCTTGTGGATCGGCTTCGCTGTGAAGGCGGCTAGCGTTTTCCTCCGGCACCGGCTTCAAGAGATGGCCGCCATCTTGGGTCCTGCCAGTAGTGGGGGGGAGGGGCTCTGCTGGGGAGCATCCGTGGGTCTGGAGGTCCGAACCCGGGAGAAAACCACAGGATTGTGTCCGGGGTCGGTTCTCCTTCCCTCGGAACCGGTTCTTTCTGTCTCAGGTGTGATTTCAGGCAGGCAAAAGGATCAAGATACGGCGTCTCGGCCGGAGCACGGCGACTCAGCTTCCACTCGCCATGAGCTCCAGGCCACGCCCCCAAAAGAATTACTATAATGATCAAATCGTTGGTGCCTCAAATTCTACCGGCAAACTGTTTCAAATTCTAAAATCCTTCGAAAAGCCACCTACGCTTTCTTCGCCATTCCAACCAACCATGGTCGACTGCGAACTAGTCCAAACGGCTTTCTCAAATAAAATCAAAAAAGCTAGAGATAACAACATAATTAACTGTAAAGTAATAGATTCATTACACTTGCATCAACCTAATGAAGTGAATCTAGAGCCCAACATTCCCAAATTTACATTCTCGCAAGTTTCGGCTGAAGACCTGCTGGATACTCTATCATCCATTAACTGCACTACTTGTTCTGGAAACATCTTACCTCCTAAACTCATCCTAGATAATGCAGAAATCTTTGTCCCTTTTCTATGCCGTATGACAAATGCTTCTTTTAGGGATCGGAAAGGAATAAAAATAGTCATTCACTCCCCTGGTGAAAAAACCTGGACTGGACCAACAAGACCCGACAAACCTCAGGCCTATTACAAACTGTAAATTCCTATTAAAAGTACTCGATAAAATCACAACAAAACAGTTATAAGAATACATAGACCAACATAGCCTTTTACACCCGCAACAATCAAGCTTTAGAAGTGCGCATAGCACTGAATCATCACTGTTGGATTTGCAAACTAAAATGCTTGGTATTCTTGACAAAGAAAGGAAAGGCAGGTTTACTAATCCTTTTGGACCTCTCGGCTGCTTTCGATTTGTTAGATCACGGGAAGCTCTGAGAGGCACTAAGTACAGCTGGAAATTGTTCGCAAGATGCTATCGAATGGGTATCATCCTTTTTGGAGGATAGGAACTCTAAAATCACTTGGAGGACATTCCACTAATCATAAACCAGTGGATTGTGGTGTTCCGCAAGGAGACAGTTTTTCCCTACTGCTTTTCAATTTGTATATCCATTGTCTCTGCACCCTTCTCTCACAGCTGGGGATCTTTTTTTTTTTACTAACTTTGCAGATGACACACAGCTCATTCTGGAGCGAAGTGGTAACCACAACGCCGATAATGACAGATTATCCGCCATTTACAATACAATAGAAAACTGGATGATAACACATTGGATGTGCCTGAATAGCTCCAAGTCTGAGCTTATGACATTTGGCACTGCAAAAGTCTTAAATAACCTAGGCCCAGACTACTCCTCGTTCTGTATAAACGACTCTTCATCACAGTGTCAAACAAAGTCAAAACCCTCGACATCTACTTACAGTCATCACTAGGAGCTGAGACTCAAACGACCTCCACTGACTAGCAGTGAGGGAACGTATTATTTTCAAATCATTGACACGTGTTCATCGTTGTCTATACGGAACGGCCCCGGCGTTCCTGAAGAAGGTATTCAGCTGGTACGAGCCGAGCCGGAGCTTAAGATCCGCAAAACAAGGACTGCTCAAATCTAGCTACCCTAGTAAATCCACAGGCCTAGGTCGAGCATTTCCCAGGAAGGCCATTTTCCACTGGAATGAGTTACCCGGCAATCTCAGACTTGACAGCAATACTTAAGCATTCAGGAAACAGTTGAAGATCACACTCTTCAAATAATTAGCTTTTCCGCCACGCTGGTTCTCATATAGAGCCTATTTTCTTCCTCCTTTTATTTTCTCTTCGTACTGTCCTGTGAACTTCCCGTCTGTGTCTCTGTCGCGCCCTGATGCTTGCGAGCTTTCGGCGCGTTACAACTACATAAATAAAAACAAACTCTTTTTTACAACCTCCCCTAAAACTGACAAATCTCGGTTCACAAAGCAGTTAAAACTAAATGAATATTAAAAGACCAAAGCCACTATGGACTTCATGGCCCATAATGCCTGTGCTACTGGGATGAGGAAGAGGGAATCTGAGTCAATGAGAATCACAGGTGTCATTAAACCTAATGAGTGGTCTAGTTGTAGTGTGAGGCAAGTGAGCGGGACATTTAAACTATCTATACAAATCTTATATAGCGCACACTCGCACAAGTGGCTCGCGGTGCTCACAAAATACAAAACAAAAAGAATGCTGGAGCCGGCACGCTTAGATCAAACAGCCGAACAGACAGGTACATTAACCTATTCCTTTATCAAGTAGAAGTGTCTTTAGATGTTTCTTGAATTGGGCAGTTGTAGCACAACCTCTAAGATCTGGAGGGAGTGCGTTCCCGAGCCCATGCATTGAAACTTGCGGCACCAATCTTTTTAAGAGTAACTTTAGGTTCAAAAAGCATGACATTTTTGTTGGAATGTAAAGTTCGCCTAAATGAGGTTTTAACACGAGCTGAAAGTATGCTGGGGCTTAATCTTTGAGGCACTTAAATACCAAGACAGCCCATAAACTGGATTCTCTGGGCAACTGGAAGCCAGTGCAAATTTCTGCCTGCCTCAGCTACATGTGATCGATGATTCAATCCACATACAGCCCGCACTGTTCCATTTTGTGTCACCTGCAGATTACGTATGTTGGTTTGGGAAATAACAACAAGCCGGCTATTTACAATAATGACATTTTGTATTTCTAATGGAAGCAGCAATCGAGGCTCTTTTCTTAAGGGTGGATCTGCTACAACAAATGACCGTAAAAGGAGCAAGAAGATTTGCGATGAGACATTTCTCTTAAAAAATAAGTGCAAATCAAAGACGACTCCCATGATTTTAACAAAATCAGACACTTTAATAACATTACCTGCAATCATAAACTTCTCCAGCATGGGGTCTGGCATGGATTCACATCCTCATGAATATTCCCCGTCGTCAGGCTGGGAATCCTCGGTAAAGAAAAAAATCAGTATCAGTTTCGTTTCTGATCTCTTTCTCAGTAGTAACCAATCACTGGTCTCTGGGTCATACTGCCCCCAGCCAATGACTGCCCTCTCCCTAAGCCCCGCCTCTGGCAGCCATCTTCAGATTTTTACCGCACGCTCAAGTGTTGGGAGTCCTCGTGCTTAGCTCTCGAGCTTTTGCTGCGTTTTCGCACTTTTTCAAAGAGAATTTCTAATTTTTAGTTCAAATAGACCCTCAAGCTCCACCGTCTCTACATCCGATTAACAGGGATCCATGTAGGATTTTTCTACTCCCCTCAAGGGTTAAGATTTTGTCGAGTTACGCTTCTTGGAGGATTCCAGAGGTTTCTGCGGCCTACCCGAACATGGCCCAGGAGAAAGGAAGCTCGACGCCCGGAAAACTGTTAAGGGTCTGCCCTGGATGCCAGCTACAGAATGTGTTCAAGGAGGGCGAGCATTTGAAATGTCTCTACTGCCTTCATGAGGACAAAACGCACGGGGAGAAGGACTGTGCGTTTTGCAGGAACATGTCAGAACAGACCATCAGGGACCGACACCATCGTCTCTCCAAATGGCTGGAAGGAAGGAGTCCGTCAGGTGAGAAGAAGTCGTCCGAGCGGTCTTCTAAGTCCTGTGAGGGCGCCCCGGCGACGGGGGGCCCAACAGAAGGCAAAGCACCGCGGGCACCGAGAGCGCCGAACGGTCGAGCTCTTGGGCTGCCAGACAGGGCGCGCCTTCTCCGGCACCATCAACCACGAGCCAATGCTCTGGTTCGGGGAAAAGGAAATCCGAGATCCTAGGTAAGCCTCTGGAGAGGCCCCGGCCGATCTCGAAGGATTTGGCCGAGAGGGAGCGAGGCGGTGACATTCCCCTCCCCCCAAGGTGAAGGCCTCAAACGCGCCTAAGGCGGCGAAGGTCTTGATTCACCCGGCCAAGGCCTCTATCGAGGGAGTCGCGGCAGCCCTGGCGCAGCCTGTGGAGGCTACACCAGTGGAGGCGACCTCGGAGCCCAGAGTCTCCCTGCCTCTGCGGAGGGAAGCCTCTTTCAGACCTATCAAAGACCCCCGTGAAGACCCCGGCGGAAAAAGAGGGGGGGGGCGGTGGCCATTGTGGACACAGACACAACATCCGAGGAGGAGTTGGCAGAAGTCCTAGAGGGCCTCGACGAGGGCATCGAGGAGGCCTGTCCCCACGGGAGGGATCCCGACGAGGGTGACGATGAAAGGCCGGCAATGGCGAGGGTCCTAGTCAGTCGGCGGCCATTTTGTTGGCGATACAATCCTTATGTTCAGAGATAAGGACGAGATTGCCCTTACCACCCACAGAGGACCCGGTACCAGGTCCGGCGGAGGAACCAGAGCCGGTCCTGGCGGGAAGCCCCCCGAACAAGAGAAGACGGATCCACCCAGCCCCGCCTTCTCAGCCCTCGCAGCCTGCTCGTCCTTTACCCATGTCCCCCGTCCCTGGGAATGACACAGGAACAGACACAGCCATATACACGGCCACGGCAGGTACCGACGGCGGTGACGACGGGACGGAGCTCCCATCACCAGCCCGGGCCTCTTCGTCCGATGAGATCGGATCTTTCCACGCAATGATTGCCAGGGCATCCAAGCTTTTTCAGCTCTGCTCCAAGGAGAAGGAAGGTTTCCTTTACCAACGGCGCGAGGCCAGGAGGAAGTCAGTCCTCGCCGTGCCTCTGCTGGATGACATCTGGGACGAGGGTCTCACCCTTCTCAAGAACCCTTCTACGACGCCTGCCAAGAAGGATCGGTACAAGAAGTAGTACCGGGTCCCCGAAGCGCGGCCCCTCTGTGCCTTAGGGCACAACCTACTCAGGACTCGGTCATCTCAGCGGCGACCAAGAAGAAAACGGGGGCGGGGGGCGTTGGTCTCAGCGTCAACTTCCCCGCCGGACGGCGAAGGGAAGAAGCTAGACGCAATGGGACGACGAGTTATCTCGTCGGCGGCAACAACGATTAAGGCGGCAAACGCCCTCGCGATCGTGGCCCGCTACGACAGGGAGTTATGGTTCAAGATCGCCCCCCCTGTTGGACTTCCTACCGGATGACAAGAGAGCCGAGGCCCTAGAGCAGGCTTCGGATTCGCCCTCTGCAAGAGTTCCTCGACTCCCGCTGGATCCAAGCGACGGGCAGCTTCGAGGACAGGATCCCGCTCAATGAGACCTTCCGACGAGCGATCAAGTGGTGGGGCACCCGCGCTCATCTGACGGCGGGCACAGACTTTCAGACCCCATCCCACCAGATAACGGTGACGACGGATGCCTCCCTGCAAGGGTGGGGAGCGCACACCGGAGAACTTCACGTGAGAGGCCTTTGCTCCCGGAGGAGAAGACGCTCCACATCAACATCCTGGAGCTCCGTGCAGTGTTCTGGGCCCTCAGGTCCTTTCTCCCATCCCTCAAGGGCAAGGTGGTGAGAATCTTCACCGATAACACCACCACGACTTTCTACATCCGGAAGCAGGGAGGAACCAGATCCCCAGCCCTCTCCAAGGAAGCCCAGGATCTGTGGCATTGGGCCATCGCCCAAGGGATGTTTCTGGTGCCCTTTCATCTGGCAGGGATAAAAAAACACCATCGCCGACTCACTCAGCAGGGAGCTGCGCTCGAGCCACGAGTGGGAACTATGTCAGGATCAAGTGGATCGACTCTTCCGACAATGGGGAAAACCCGAGATCGACCTGTTCACCACAGCGACGAACTCCAAGTGCCAGAGGTTCGCCAGCAGGTTTCCCCAGCTGAGGAGCATGGGCGATGCTTTTTCGTTCCCCTGGGAAGGCCTGTTCCTTTATGCGTTCCCTCCGTTGTCGTTGCTGCTCCGACTTGTCAACCAGCGCAAGAGGTCCCGGTGCAGGATGATCCTGGTAGCACCAGCGTGGCCGAGGCAGATCTGTTTCCCAGACCTTCTGGACTTGTCAGCGTCCCCACCAGTCAAGCTGCCGGCAGACGCGAATCTTCTCTCCAGAGAAGGAGGCGCCATACTTCATCACGAACCGGAGTCGCTGAACTTGCAGGCCTGGCTCCTGCAGCGCTAGAGTTTGGAGGGTACGATATCCCGGCTGACTGCAGAGAGGTCCTTGCAAAGGCCAGGGCATCCTCAACTCTCGTGCTACGGACATAAGTGGAAGAGGTTCTCTGTCTGGTGCCGTGCACAGAAGATTAACCCTCTACGGATTACGGCCCCTCAAGTGCTGCCGTACCTACTGTCGCTGGCCAAGGCTGGACTGGCTCATGCCTCCATCAAGATGCATCTGGCTGCGATCTCCCGATACACCAGAACCACAGGACGGGCGTCCTTGTGGTCCCATCGCCTGGTGAAGGAATTTATGAAGGGACTGTTCCGATCGTTCCCACCGGTGAAGGCCCCGGCATGGGAACTCAACGTGGTGCTGACCAGGCTCATGGGGGCGCCATTCGAGCCCCTGCATTCGGCACCGCTGAAATTCCTGTCGTGGAAGACTGCGTTTCTTGTGGCCATCACCTGCGCACAGCCAGTGGGAGAGATCCAGGCCCTATCCTACAAGCCTCCATGCTTGACTTTTCACGACACAAGGGTGGTGCTGAGGACGCGCCCCTCGTTTATGCCCAAGGTGCCGTCTGACTTCCACCCCAACAAGCCCTTGGTGCTACCTGTTTTCTTCCAGTCGCCTTAGTTTCCGGCCGAGAGGACTTTGCACTCGCTGGATGTGGCTAGAGCGCTTAAGTTCTACGTGGACCGAACGAAGAGTTTTCGGAAGACATCACAGCTGTTTGTGAACTTTGGACCTGTGAACCAAGGGAAGGCTCTCTCGAACGCTTCCATTTCCAGATGGCTTTCTGGCTGCATCATGCATTGTCATCGGTTGGCAAACTGACCGTTGCCCGGCCGTCCGAGAGCCCAATCGACCAGAGCGATCGCTGCTACCACGGCGTTCTTGTCTGGTGTGCCCCTGCTGGACATCTGCAGGGCTGCTACATGGAGGTCGACGCACACCTTCACGAGATTCTACTGCGTCGACCGGGATTCCAGGGAGGAGTCCAGAGTCAGCCAGGCAGTGCTGCGCAACCTGTTCGCTTAAGGTGAGCCTGGTTGGGGGGGGGGGGGGTAAGAGATGCTTAATGTTGAGTTTTATGTAATGCTTAATCTTGAGCCTTGCCATCTCCCGTGGTTGTGCATGTGTACTGCTATGTATTCTTATATTCATGAGCATGTGAATCCATGCCATACCCCATGCTGGAGAAGGAACAAGTTACTTACCTGTAACTGTTGTTCTCCAGCATGGGTCTGGCATGGACTCGCATCCGAACCCTCCCTCCTGCCCCTCTACGGCTCTTCACTTGGTCATACTGCCACTTTGCGTGCTACCGAATCTGAGGATGGCTGCCAGAGGCGGGGCTTAGGGAGAGGGCAGTCATTGGCTGGGGGCAGTATGACCCAGAGACCAGTGATTGGTTATTACTGAGAAAGACAGATCAGAAACAAAACTGATTTTTTTCTTTACGGAGGATTCCCAGCCTGACAACAGGGAATATTCATGAGCATGTGAATCCATGCCAGACCCATGCTGGAGAACAACAGTTACAGGTAAGTAACTTGTTCCTTTTTTAACGTATGTCAAGTTACTCCTACGTCCTGCCCCTTTACTCCATACTGTATGGGCGGCCCTCGCTAGGGACGGGAAACGGAACCTTTTTCACCAGAAAAAATGGTCTTCCCCTTTAAATTTCGATGCGCGCAGAGGCATGGCCCCGAGAGCATGAACTGCCCGGACTCTGCTCACCGGCGCCACTCCTCAGTCCACTTTTCCACGTCGACAGGAATGGACCGCTTTCACCAGCGCTCCTGCATTAGTCCTCTGGCCTTGTAATTCCACGCGCTCTTCCCTGGAAGAAGTTGTCTCTTCTAATTGTCAAGTACTGCTCTCTCTGGTGCCACACTCCTCCCCAGCACATGTCGACAACAGTGGGTTTCAGCAGGTGTACGGCATGCAAAGGTTCCCTCCCTACATCCAACCCTCGCTCACTATGCCTCCGGTGCCTTGGGCCAGACCACAGCTGGAATGGCTGTACTGCGTGCAACGCCTTGACACTGCGCGCCCTGAAGATTTGGTTGGCCAGGTGGAGAGAGCTCTGTGAAAGATCACTTCCAGAGGACGTCAAAGCATACGTGATGAGGAAGACCAGGCCCAAGGTTGGTGCTCTGTTCTCCTCTGTACTCCGTAAGGGCGACTCCTTCCCCGGGAAGCGCCCAAACAGGAGGGACCTCCCATGTCCTAAAACCAGCAATGGAACGAGGCTACACTAGCTACCGGCCAGTGGGTAGAAAGATCCTAGCAGTACCACCACTGAGGGGCCGCAGGGCTCTGTTACCGGGCTCCGACCCGAGGGGCTTTGCCCTACTACCGGATCCATGTACGAGAGGTCTCCTGTACTCGGCTCTACCAGCACCATGGCTGGGGGCACTCCGCCTCCCAGGTCTCGACCTGAGGTGCAGCGAAGGTCCCAGCCTTCACTATTCAACATGCAGGTGGAGACTGGACCCAGCTCAGCAAGCCCCATGCCTCAAGCACCGAGCAAGACAAAATAGCGGCTCACCCGGCACCTTTTCAGCACGTAGATCTAGCAGGGGAGCGCACATCCAGATGGGGTTGGGCAACTCCTGTTACCTGGTCGACGTCTTAACCCTCCGCTTCGCAGGGGAGCTATGTATCCCCCAGTCTGGGGAGACAGGAAACCGCCCAGGACACTGCAGCCTCAGGGCCCGGCCCCTACGCCCTCAGGCAACCCTACACCATCAGGTGCCTGCTTGCAAGAATAGGTTCTTCGAAAGGTTTATCACCCTCAAGAGATCGCAACAGATGAGTACCATCCTCGGGGATGTAATAAAGGAGATACTGCCTCCAGCTCCAACTGGTGTACAGGCCTTGGGTCCAGCTCAGCCCTGGACTCCCATGCCTGCTCCAATCACGGTAGCTCAATCCCCGGCTCCATGTCTGCGCCCAGCACTCCTCCTGTACCCCCAGATCTGCAGGTCACCGTGGCAGACATGGACTAGGTGGAAGATCCAGACACACCATCGTCGGCTAAAGCATTCCATGAGGCTGGCGGGTCTGGCAGAGTACTTTGGTTGCTCTGCCTGCGGCTGAGGGATACCTGAGGCGGGGGTCCTGGCTGAAGTACTTTCACTTCGTCCTCCTACGAGAACTGGTATCACACTTCAGAAAGATGTGCACACTCCACCCAGCCTAGCAACAATCGCCTGGACGCCAAACACAGGCAGACGGAGGTGGATTCTCTCTTATTGTCGGTGCACCTTTAACCACATTCCTCTGTTATAGTAGCGCATTGCTATATTCCAAACCGCAGTCTTCCTCCGCTGCATCCGCTACTTCACTCCTGGGCAAGGTGGAAAAGTTGTTGGAGTCGTTTGGAAAACAATCTACTCTAATGCCACACTCCACCTGCGTCAGGCCAACGCTGATGCCATGTTGATCAAAAGTTGTGGCGGGAGATCGCAGATTTCCTTCCTGAGCTTCCTGCCCACAGCCAGGCACGGTTTAAGGCAGGGTTGGCAGAGGCCAAAATTGTAGCCCAGGACATAGTTTACGGTGGCTCACATTGACGCCTCAAGGTGACAAATTTCAACCCAGATGTGCAGGATTGCATCCTCGACCTGCCGTTTGAGGAGTGCCACTTGTTCGACTCTAAGACAGACTAGGAACTAGACAAGAAAAATAATGGCTCCCAAACAGCTAAATCCTTGTCTATTTTAACAAAATCCACTTTCAAGACCTACAGCCAGGCTCACTAGCGTTCAGACAAGGGGTTGGGCCTTTGGAGACTTTAGGGGCTTCCAGGACAGACGTTCGAAGCAGCCTGACAGGTCTCCGAGCAAACACAGGCGCAAACAGCAAAAGGCGGCTAGCAAGGGTTTTTTCCAGTCCCCCTCCTCAGCACCAGTCTCGGAGGGAAAGAAGTTGTGACAGGGCAATCCGTATCCACAAGACTCCGGTGGGGGCAGGCTTGCCCTTCACGTACACTCCTGAAGGACAAAGTTTGCAAACCCGTGGATCCTCTCAGTGGTGTCCTCAGGCTTACGGCTACCAATTCCTGTTTCCTCCTTCCTCCCCTCCACTTCTGCAGATTGGAACACCACTCTGTTTGTGGAAATGCGCTTGCTCGTGGCGATCCAGGAGGTGGAAGTTCCAGCTTCTCAGCGAGGCAGGGGCTTCTATTCCCAGATATTAGCCATATACAGAAAGAACCAGGCTGGCCTGAGAGTTGTGTTGGACCCTTCTTCCTTGAACCTCTCCCTTAACCTCCAAAAGCTCAAGATGGTTACCCTAGCCTTCATTGCAGAGACTTTGTGCGCAGGAGACTGGATGTGCTCCCTGAATCAGAAGGATGCTTACCTGCACGTCTTGATTTGAGAACCCCATTGGTCCTTCCTACAGTTCAGGATCATGGGTTTTCACTTCCAGAACGGTTCTACCCTTTGGACTCAACTCGGCCCAAGGGTCTTTACAAGGTTAATGAACGCAATGGCAGCTCAACTCAATGCGCAAGGCCACCACATTTATCCATACCTCGACGACTAGCTAGTCGGGGCGGGATCCCCGGAGGCAGTACATCACATGGCCTCTGCTCTCATGCATGCACTATACAATCTGAGATTTTCTATCAATCTCAAAAAGTCACAACTACTGCCCACTCAGACTCTGACATTTCTGGGTCTTATATGGGCTACGAGGACCAAGAAGATCTTCCCCTCAACGGACAAGACCGCAGAAATCAAAAAGGCCAGGAGGCATTTCCTCAGCAGAGCTGTAACCTCAGCCTGGTGGTACCAACACTGGCTGTGAAAAATGGTAGCATGTCTCCTCGCTGTTGCGCATATGTGGCTCAAGATGAGGAGGCTGCAACTTCACTTCTCAGCTTCCTGGAATCAGGAGGTCTCTGATATATTTTATTTGGTTTGCGCTCATACACAAGTGTTTCAGAGCACGACGAGGCAAGGGAGGGGAACAAGGGAAGACAAAACAACGATCTTACTAGGCCCAGTGACATTGAGAGCACGCAGGGGGAGAAGGAAGGGGGGGGGAAGTGCTCTCAGGCGGAGCCAGTCGGTATACCACAGCATCTCCAACAGGACAGTCTGATGGGGGTACATCAACTGGCTCGAGATGATGGCCATTTGGCTTGCTCTCAAGGCCTTTCTCCCCATGATCAGCAACAAATGGGTCTGCATGCAAACAGACAGTTCCACCTGCATGTGTTAAATCAACAAGCAGGGCGGTACCAGGTCCCCACCTCTCTGCAAGTTTTCGATCGACATCTGTCAGTGGTCCGCCTTCCTGGGGAATACAACCTGGAGGCGGACAGGCTCACCAGGCTGGGGATGGACAACTAAGAGTGCCCCTCTCCCCTGGTTCACAAGGTAATCTGCAAAGTCGGGGAGTCTTGGAGCCTTCGGCTCGTCCTGATAGTGCCATGGTGGCCAGCAAGACCCTGCTTCTTGCAACTTCTCAGTCTGTCGGATCAGCCCCCAGTACACCTCCCGCTGGGCCCAGTCCACTTACTCTCCCAGCATGGGGGGGGGGGGAGGGCAACCTTGGTTCACCCTGCTCAGTAGAAGTTAGCCCTTGCAGCTTGGTTCCTGAACAGATTGCCCTGAAGTATCTGCACCTGGCACTGGATAACCTGCCTATCATACAGGGGGGCTAGAAGTGACTCCACCATGAGTCAATACAGGAGCAAGTGTGCCAGGTTTTCTCTATCGGCAAAAACAAAGATCCATTAACATGCTCGCTGGACGATGTCCTGTCTTTCTCAGCGCATCTGGCTCATTCAGGTGTGCAGGTAGACACATGCCGTATGTATCTGACGGTTACAGGGGCCTACAAGAACTCTCGTGACTATCTTTTCATCCTCCAATCTGGTGGTTAAGAGACTCCTGGCGGGTCTAACCAGGTTATATCGACCTGTCAAACGCCCACATCCGGTCTGGGACCTTAACATGGTTCTCGGCACTCTGGCGCACAGACCATTCGATCCCATGGCATCCGCGGACATCAGACTGGGTACCATTAAGATGGCCCTGCGGATGGGCCTTACATTGGCACGCCGTATCAGTGAAATTCAGGCCCTGGTGGCTTCAAAGCCCTATACAATATCTGGGACAAGGTGGTGCTTAGAACGCACCCTGCTTTTCTTCCTAAGGTAGTCTTCTCCTTTCACCTGAACGAGGTATACTATGGCAGACTATCGGCAAGGCGGCTACGTGGGCTACCCCCTCTGCCTTTTGCAACCAGTACTGCTTGGATGCCAGCGCCAGGTCTGACGCGGCATTCAGCCAGGCAGTTTTGAAAATGTGTTTTCTTAAGAGGGGCAACCCTCCTCCCTGGGGCTGCATTCAGTTGTAATCGCACATACAGTATGGAGGAAAGGGTACGGGACATAGGAGTAATAATAATTTAATCACCGTAGTGACTAACTTACTCCTAGTCCATATCCCTGTTCTCCATACATCCCACCATCCTCCCCCGTAGCATCTCGGTGTCATTAGGCAATCATAATTTTGTCCATGCGTTAGAGGACTAAGGAGTGGTGCTGGTGGGCGGAGTCAGGGGAGTGAATGCTCCCAGGACTGTGCCCTCACGTGCATCTAAATTTAAGAGGGAAGAAAAATGTTTCTGGTGAAAAATGTTCAGTTTCCCGTCCCTGGTGAGGGACGCCCATACAGTATGGAGGAAAGAAGACTGGATTAGGAGTATGTTACTCACTACGGTCAGCAAGTAATTTTTTCAACTTTTGTTGGGTACCAAGGATTAGCAGCTCTGTTTTTGCATTATTTAAGGACTGGGAATGTATTGCCATCCAAGATTGAATGGCCTTAATGATGTCATTGACCCTCTCCATGTCCTTGTGATATAGACCAGACAACTCAATCGCAATCTGGGTATCGTCTGCATAATTGGCCAACTGTACCCCTTCAGACATTAGTTGCAGCTGAGGGAAGGAGACGCTGAAGGAGTAGTAGTGGTAGCAGCAGCTCAGAATACAGGGTTTGCCGTGAAAGCAGGAGCGGCACCAGCTGAAGCCAACTTGGGAGAAGGCGTGTGGCAGTGCAGAGAGAGCGCGCAGCAGGAAGCAGCGTTTGTGCGCTGCGGTGAAGAGGTGGAAGCGGAGACCCCCACAGAGCTGTCGGAGCTCCACCGAAGAACTAACAGTTATGTGGGAGCTGGTAGAAGAGTGGCCAGACAACAGCAGATCTTCCGTAGCACCAGTGAGTGAAAAGGAGGTGCCAGAGAAGACCGGTAAATTGGCCTGAGACTACAGGTGACCCCGGGGCGCTCGAAACAAGACTATTAGCAGAAGCTAATTTGAATACCGAACAAGTAAAGCAGGACAAAGGCAGCAGGGGAGCAACTCTCTTTGTATTGGACACCAACTGGGGGAAACCTGTAACCTGCATTGCTAAAAGGCTACAGAAGAGTGAAGGAGAGACATTGCCCCTACCAAGTTTAATATTGTGGAGGTTAACGACTGTGTTGATTGTCGACCGAGCATCTGTGAAATATACGTTTACTAAGTGGAAGGATGCAGTGAATGGAAAAGACTTTTGTGTTACACCGAACAGAACCTTGTTGAATCAGAACTTTGCTCAGGGTATTCCTGAATTGATTCAGGGGGAAGGGAGTGCAACACTGGTCACAAGGAATACTTTATAAAAACCTTGCAGTTTGGATTGGTATATTGTTGTGTTGAACTGAAGACAGCCAAACATTCCTTGTATAATTTTGTTGTGTATTCGTGTGACGGTCAGAAACATTGTGGACACTAGGTCATTTTTTTTTTAGTTTTAGTTTGCTAGGCAAGGACATCCTTGTTAGGAAAGGGCAAGATGGGCATTTCTCACCCCTTATTTAATAAAATGGCAAACTTTGAGAAACCTATACCTTTGTGTCTGTTTCGCATTTCTGACCCCTCATAGCACACACTGCTGATATGGCGGGTACAGTGGTTTTCATCGTATTAAAGGGAGGAAGATCCTGAATCAAGAGCAGTCTACACTGAGAGAGACAGATCTTTGCTATCAGGAGTCCAGTCGAGAGCGTATAGCGAGAAAGCATCTGTGACTTCTTCCAGCTACCAGGATGCATTTCCAGGTAGGTTCTGACTCATTGCTTGAGACTTTAAAATGCTACCAGGACAAGCCTCAGTGCTGCAACACCACTAGAGTGGTGACGAGTGCAGTACAGGCGCCTATTTAACTGAACATGCACACAGAGGGCTGGGAGAACTGCATCCCTCCAGTCACCTGTGAAAGATTCAAAGTTTCCCTTACCTCCCAATCAGGAACGGCAAGCCTCACTCTTGCGTTTGTGGGCACACATACAGGGTTGTGTATTGAGACATCTCATTTAGGCTAGGTGAGAGTCTTGTGACAAATCTTGACTATTCATCCCTTCTCCCCAGAATGGACCCACCCCCTTTGAGGCTATGGAGGTAACGCTGGTCAGCAAGACCCTCCCTATGGGTCTGGGAAAATGGGAACCTCACTGGGGAGTGATTCCTCTCTAGCTGACAAGGACTTCTATTCCTACAAGGAGCTCCCCATCTAGAATACATTGTCTGCATATATGTGAATCAAAAGGACTGATGTTACTTCTGTTTTGAATTCAAATAGCCGTGACATTACTTCAATCTCTTTGGCTTCAGGTAATGCTGGATTGCACCTGAACCCAATAGCCAAAAAGGAGCAACACACCCCTTTCGTTATTTATTTTATTTTTTTAAGTATTTTATTGGTTTTGGGGCAAAAATAAAGCAATACAAACTTACGAACTAAAACAAAAAAGAGAGAACAACATCATAAACAACAGTCTTCGTGTGGTGATACGGTTAGAATCCGGGATGGCGTGTGAAAAACGAAATACTGGTTACTCGGGAAGTGAGGGGAAACAGTTTCAGGGGGCATCGACTCTGTGATGGTGCAAGAGATCAGTACTACAAAGCGTTATGGGTTCTCAGGCAGGCTTATGGTCTGCGTTGAAGCGCATGTCTCTCAGGAGGGCCTTTCAGGAGTCCAGAGTGCCACTTGCGACGTCCCCACTGGTTATGGTTCCTTCCTGCCAGGCTCTGGTTTCGGCAGCCGTCCATCTCGCCATTTCGTTTCACCACCGTTCATGCCTGGGACCTGCAGGTGTCTTCCAGTCCATTGCTATGGTTCTTTTAACTAATATACATGAAATGTCCATCAACTTCACAATATGTTTGAGTTTACTTGGTCTGGGGTAAGTTCCTAGTAGACATTCTCCGGGTGTCCAGTCGTACCTTTCCATTCCAGAGTCCTTGCAAGACTGTTTAGCTTTGGACCAGAGTGACATCGCCCTAGTACAGGTCCAGAACTTGTGGATCATATCCACCTTGTCGTTCCCGCACCATGGGCACACCGGTGAGACCACCTCGTTGAATGAAGCAACCCTTTGAGGAGTCATGTATGTCCGGTAAAGGACATTCAGTTGTACTTGACCAAATCTTTTCTCGACACTTTCTTGGGGTATATTAATGCCGTCTCCCATTCCTTATCGGTGAGTGGTGTTTCAAGATCTGCTTCCCATCTCGCCTTCAGTGCCATTCCTTTGGGATTAGGTTTATCGATGATCTTGTTGTAAAGCCTGGAGATTGGTCTCCATCCATCCGAGAGGTCATGCAGTTCCTGCAGCAGCGGATCCGGGGTGGGTTCCTCTGGCCAGCTGTTCCACTGCTTCTTGGCGGCCTGTTTGAGCCTGTGGTACCAGAGGAATTGGCCCTTGGATAGTCCTTCATTGTCCTGTAGCGACTCAAAGTCCCTGAATCCCCCTTTTCTGAACAAGTCCCCCCACGTGTATATGTCAGCTTCTTCCCATCTCCTAGCTATGGGGAGCTCTGCCTTCGTTTTGCACACATCAACCATTATAGGGTTGTCAGGAGAGTACAGGTGTTTCACCTTCCTTATGTAGCAGGTCCTGGCCCATATCTTCCTGCCGAGCTCAACGATTAGGGGGATGTCCAAGGGTTGCCGGAGAGGGTACCATAGAGTTTCTTTGGGGATTAGGGTGATATGATATTGCTTCAGTAGCCCTAATTCGGCTGATGGTTCATCTGACAACCACTTCGTGATATGGCTGAGCTGGGCGGGGAGGTAGTAGAGCTGGAGATCGGGGAGTTTTATTCCTCCCTCTTTATGTGGCAGAGTTAACGTGGCCAGTGACAGTCTGTGCCTGTGGGGGCCCCACAGAAAGTCCCCGATGATAGCCTCTAGTTTCTTGAAGAAGTGCGGCGGAACATAGTGGGAAATGTTCACAAAGAAGTACAGGAATCAGGGGAGAATTATCATTTTGGCAATCGCCGCTCTTCCCACCATCGCTAGTGGGAGTTTGGACCAGAATTTTATAGATCGCCGGAGGTTGGTGACTGCAACTTCAGTGTTGTGCTCATGTGTGAGCTGCGGAGTGTGGCCCACATTGATTCCTAGGTACCAGAACTTGTCTAGTTGCCACTTTATCCCTGTAGGCGGGAGATCGTTTGTTGGAATGTCTCGCAATCTGGCTAGAGGGAGTGCAGAGGATTTGTGTCTGCTAAACTGTATTCCAGAGTATTTCGCAAAGTTATCAAGTACCTCCAGTGCTGTCGGTGCATTGATCTCGGGGTTCCTTAGGTAGAGAAGGACGTCATCTGCATATAATATAATATTATATTATAGACATTGCCCACCTTAATGCCAGCATCGAAGAACTGTTGCCGGAAGTATATGACGATCGGTTCTAGACCCAGTATATACAGCATGGGCGAGAGTGGGCATCCCTCTCTCGTACCCCTCTGTATTTCCCAGGATTCCGAGAATGTTCTGCCTGTCTTGACCCTGGCCGTTGGAGAATTGTAGAGTACCTGGATCCATCTAATGAATCCCTTACCAAAACCAAAATTCCTCAAGACCTCCACAAGCCACTCCCAATAGATGGAGTCGAAGGCCTTGATGGCATCAAGTGACAATATCGCTGTAGCCTCCTCAGGTTAGCTGCGGTGTTGCGTCCGGGAACGAATTCGTGAATTATGGACCCCATCACTCTAGCAAGTCTGCTGGCCAATATCGAGGTGAGACTCTTGCTGTCATAATTTAGCATGGCCAGAGGTCGATAGGAGTCAAAATCAGTGGGTGGTTTGTGCGGCTTTAGCATGGGGATGATTATAGTCTCTATCATAGTGTTGGGCAAGATCCCGTTTGCGTAGGCCTCCTGGTAAACTTCGTGCAGGATGGGGGTGAGAATAGATTCATGTTTTATGAAATTCCGGCAGAAGGCCGTCGCTACCAGGGGCCTTGTTGGTGGCGAGCGACCCGATAGCCTCTCACATCTTCGGCAGTGATCTCCAACTCCAGTTCGTCTCTCTGCTCGCTGGATATTTGGGGTAGGCCTATCTCCTGTAGGGTTTCTATTAATGCCGCGGTGGGTATCTGGGCTTCATGAGCGTACAGTTTTGAGTAGAATTTAGCGAATGCCTCGTTGATCCGCATTTGCGTCTTGTGGGATACTCCTTCTTCGTCCCTTATCTCCGTAGGCAGGTGTTTGGGGTGTTCTCGCCTGCACAGCCAGGCCAGCAATCTGCCCGGTTTGTCTGACTCTTTGTGGGATCTAGTGGCATATGTTGCAAAGTCAAATTTCTCCAATCTGTCCCAGGACTTCTGACATTTTTCTCGTGCTACTTTGTTTCCCCTCAACCTCTGGAGAGATGTCTGAGGTGGATTCCATGCGGGTGATCTCTGCTTCATGTGCCTCCAGGGTCGCCTTTAACTGTCTGCGAATGCCGCCAGCTCTGGATATAATTTCTCACACCCTTTTCGTTATTGGTAACGAAACCTAAAAAGTCCAAGAACCCTAAATGGAGGATAGAGAATCCCACGCAGAAGTGAGCCTCTGATGAGGAGACGTCCTCATGGAGCAGAGCAACGGTAGGCCCTAGAGCCGGCGGTAGCATTGAGAGCGAGAAGATTGATAAAAAAAAAAATAGGAAGGCTAGCCGCAACAAAGCCAGAGCCGCGAACGAGACTGAGGCGGGAGAGTCAGTCGTGACTGGTGGTGTGACCCACCTGAACTGTGGTGGGCCAGGGGCCCGTTAACCAATGCCTAAACTAGACCGCCACTGAGGGATGGGATCACCGACCTCCGCATTACAAGTGTGCCGACTGCAAAGCCGGGTCGGAAAAGGGAAGTGGACACTCCCAAGAAGATAACACGAGGGAGCGGGGCGAGCAGCATTGTCCCAGAGAGTTGCAAAAGCCAAAAGGGTTACAGGACCCACGGCCAGATGCCCAACCAAGGCCCGTAGCAACAATATATTTGAGGACTTTGGGGAGCCCTCGAACTGACATTTACATCCAATGCTAGGGAAACCTAGAGGGCAATTGGAGCCAAAGAAACCGAATACTGGACACGGGCAGAGACCCAAAGAAGACCCTGCTTAAGTATGCACATCAAAGGGCAAGAGGGTTTGGGGGGCCCTAAAAATACAAACAATAAGGAAATAACTGGGACCAGAGAGAACCTGGAGGGTTCCATAGCATACACTCTAAACAAGAACACTATCAAATAGAAGAGCAAGGATAGTGTAATCGCACTAAAAAATCCTTTTTCCCTTTAAAAAAAACAGTGTTGGATATGTGGGAAGACTTATGACTTGCCCTAAAAAACCTGTAGATTGAAGAACTAAATTTTGAACATTTTAAAAACCCTTTTTTGGGAGAACCCCGAATTAGTTTGGTCAAGCAAAGCCGGGTGGAGAGGCCATTATCTTGGCCATTTTCTTTTTTCTTAGTGGTGGAGCCAGATAACAAGTAAGTTTTGGACGGACGACTACATGTATTTGGACATTTGACGAGCACCCTTAGTTTGGTTTTAGTGAGCATTTGGGCTAGATGGTCTTTTGTCTTTTTATTGAAATAAAACCTTTTGAACATGCTTAGTCATAGTCCGACTTCTTCTGGTTCACCACAGTCGCGAATTTCATTCATGTATGAAGGCCGTTTTGAGCTCACGTATGCAAAAGTGACAATATGGCGGTTCCCCTTCTGTGAAACACTAAGTATCACAAAGACAATGGACCGTTCACACAATAGCCTTTTCCCTCCTTTATCAATGAACACATGCCCACCTTAGCAGCAAACCTGGCATACTCCTACGTCCCATCTTGTTTCCTCCATACTGATGGGATACCTTGTCCCACGGGCACAGGACCATAGCATTTTTTTGCACTGCGGTAAAACATTTCCCTTTACATTAATGCATGCAGAGAATGGCCACCCATGCTGGCTCAGTCCCCTCGCAAGTCCTTTCTACCGCTCAATGGGACTGGACACCGTGCACCTGCTGCGATGTGTTTTGTTTGTTGTCGCTACTTTCCATAATATTATTTTTTTGTACGCTAGCCTAGCTCAATGTCATGCCCACCGGTGGTGATTGGTTTTCGTTGCTCCTTTTCTGGCAGGAAGTTCCCTTCTTCAGAGACTCTCCTCCTTGCCGGATTGAGGACTTTGTGGGAACACAAGGGGTCAGATCCTCACGCCTGCTCATGTAAGTTCTATCCTTTTGCAGTCATCCTGCCCAGCCGACTCCTTTTCCGTGGTGGTTTTGGGTGGGCGGACCCTGCTCACCATACCGAGGTCTCCCATGAGGTTGTAAAAGCTAGTACTGACCCACGAGTCAAGGACTCTACGAAGCCCATTACAGGCCAGCCAAGTGCTCTTCAGGGCCTTTTGGAGTAGTTACCGGTTTACGGGTCGAGGACTCGTCAGTCATAACGCCAGGTAATTGCCTGAGGAGGCAAGAGCTACCAGTGATCTAGCCAGAGTACGGTGGTGCCTTCTGGACATAGGTCAGACACTCCACTAGCTCTTGTCGACAGCCTCGATAGAGGGTCATCAAACACCTTTGACTCAGGTCACCACATTGACACAGTAGCCTGTGTGTCCTTACCAAAGCTGTCCACGTGCTGAGACCTAAAATGCTGGCGAGCTGGGTGCAGTCCTCTAAATCCAAAATAGTGGACCCCAAAGTAATGGGCTGTGCTGGACAGGTAAAATTGGGACTAAGGCCCATGCTGCAACGGTTCCAGACCACTCCAGAAACAGTGAGGGGACAGTGTGGTCCCCCGTGTCTTAGTTCCCGGGCGAGCCAGCAGCCAGACCCCACCTGCAAGGGACAGACCTCTTGTCATGGCCACTAGTCAAGGGCCATTACCTTCATCATCCAAAGGGTCCAAATGGACCCAGTCCTGGCGCCCTTTGGCACCAGGCTCATAAAGTGTGCTCTGCACACTTTGTGTCTAGGGAACGTGCATCCAAGCCACGCGTGGCCATTAAGCATTGGAAGGCACATGCAGAAGTCTGTGGGAGTGACATGGTTGAGCCACAAGGCGGGGCTAAAGGGGAGTGGCTGGGGCTAGGCTATTTAAGCCAGCCCCACCCGCATGCAGGTGCTTCGCATTAGTCTGCTGTCTGCAGCGTAACACTTACTGCCGTTTGAAGCTCTTACCTGTTTCCAGCTCATCATCATCTCAGCACGCATCTCATGTTCCGGAACATCCTCTTCAGCGCGCACCTACCTGACTACAGCCACACCATCGCTCGAAGCGCAGCTTACCCGATTCCAACACTGCATCTTCAGCGCGCATCTTACCTGTCTCTGCAATCCCATTGCCTGCAGCGCATTGCATCTTACCTGATTCCCGAGTCATCAGAGTCGGGGCGCATCCTCACCTGTTCCGAGCGTCCAATTACGCTGGAGTCTTGCTCTCGCCCAGCATCCTCACGGATCCATCCATCCACCCATCAATCTTGCACCCGCCGGCAGGTCTTTGGATAGACGCTCTCCATCAGACGCCGCCAGGCCATCCCTGCAAGAGAAAAGGAACGCACAAGGTTCGAAACTGCATGAACATCTTAACGCTTGGCCGCGCCACACATAAGCCTTTCATACAATCTTGAAACCCTACTTGCCTTCTAAGTGGGGACCGCTCAATCCCCTCTGGCACCATTTGGACTTGCTTCCAGCACTGCAACTCCGCATGGCCATCTTTACACCTATTGGGGAGACATTACAAGAGTAACGGACAATAATCATTGGGGAAAAGACATTGCAAAAGGATACAGACAATAATATTTGTTACGGACAATAATCATTGTTACGAACACTTACCTTCAAGTGGTTCGGTCACAGCCAGTCTGGGCCGCCACGCACACGGACCAGTCAAGCAACTAGGCCCATCAACGACGCCCCCGATGATAAGCAGGATGGAGGGCTCATCCTTACAAGAAAACAGGTGAGACTATATGGGAAAACGCATGCTCACCTCATTCTGGAACAAAGGGTTCGAGGGGGATCACAATTCAACCGCAGCATTCTCACTGCCTCTTGTCTTCTCCCAAGGGCAGTGCCAGCAACCAGAGCAACCCACACTGCAGCAGCTGGGGAAAGAGGCTGATCCAGGGGAGCCAAGTCCAGGGAGGGCTCCAACCGTGCCCCCAACGTCCCCGCAGAGACCAGGTGAGCGTAACGCCTCCAATTGCTTTACGGCCATTGGACGCTCACAAGTCATTGGTACTGAAGACTGCATGGAATCCGGCACTGCAGAGCATGGCTTATCCAGCCTAGCCCGCTATGCCTTCACCCTTGTGGAATTATCAGCCACAGCAACTGTACGGGATACCAGTAGCACCAGTCAATAGGATGCATGCTACCCACACTTGGACGCTTCAACTTTGTCTTCTGCGACGGCTGCGCAAGAGGACACATTTTTGTTAATGATCCATTCCAGACTATCCTAACATCTGGGACTTTGACAGAATATTTCAAGGGGCTCATACGGGAGCTGATGCCTCAATAAATAGCCCCACCGCTCCTGCCCCACCGACGGCGCCCTTTGCCACTGCCTCAGTTTGGCACACAGGCCCCGGCTTTGCCACATCTTGTCCCATTCTCACTGCCACAGCTGGCAGCGCTGCTCCCACCGGCAGTGCAGCCTCTGCCTACACCAACATTGGAGGCCCCAAAAACATCAGCTGCTGTTATTATAGACCAGGGCAATCGGGACACATAAGACACAGGTTCTGATTGCAATACAGTGGAAGAGGACCCTCGTTCCATCAAGGCTTTCCATGAAAGAATGATATGTTTGGCTGACTTCGTGGGTGTGCCTCAGCCTGAGCAGACTCAGCCAGAGGCCAGTGTGCTGTCAGATTTTGGCCCTACGTTCCTCAAACAGATCGGGGCTACCTTTGCAAAAGATGTCCTTGCTGAGATATAGACATTTTTGGGGAAAACCTCAATGCCTTAAGCCGATGAACAAAATGTTGGAGGCCAGATACCAGCTGCTCCCTTTCAGCAAAGCCTAGGCCAGAGGAAGAAGGCTGCACAGCCCAAGCAGGCTCAACCGGCACAACCAAAGTCCTCGTCGACCACTTCGTCAACACCTGCTGTGAAGACCACGGCAACAGGTGCCGATCCGACGAGGGTGCTCCTACGGCGCAAAGGGTATCCCTGCCTCAAAGGCACGACATGGCTACTGAGGCAGCAGTTAAGGATGCAAGCACCCCTGGGGGGGGGGAGACAGCGGTCCAGATCCCTGTTCAAAACCATTGGGGAGTATGGTGCAAGTAGGCCCCAAAACAGCCCTCCAAGTTTTGCATTAAAGTGATGGGCAATTTTATCCACAGACAACGACGAATCCGTCCATACGGTCCACGAGGATGGCGGCGCACAGGGCATAGCACTCAATCGTTCCCTCCGCAGCCAAGGGGCTCTACACACTAGTGAGACAGAGATCCAGCAGAGGTTGCCCCCAGCACCAACACCTCTGGTGCCGCAGGCCCCTGATCAGCCTACGCGTAATAAAAAGCATCATCCGAAGCCTCCACATAAGCCTCCTCCACCACGTCAGGTGCCGACTCCACCAGCAGACCCCAATACGGACACTTTTATGGAGACGGCCACGGAAACAGACGAAGTTGAGGATTTCGTCCCGGAAGACGAATCACTGCACCTGGACGTCGCTCATAGTCTATCCACCAGACGAGATGGGATCGTTCCACTCTATCTCCAGGGCCTCCAACCTGTTCCAGCTGGTGCCTGAGGAAACCAAGAAAGAGGGCTTCTTGTATCAGCTACGAGAGTCCAAGAGGAAGACTATCATGGCTGTACCCTTTGTGGACGACATTTGGGAGGAAGGCCGAGCCCTCATCAAGAACCCATGAACGGCTCCAACCAAACAAGACGTGTTGGCGAAGAAATATAGGGTGCCGGACTCCGCGCCCAAGTACTTAAACAGTCGCCAGACTGTGTAGTGTGGGCTGCCGCAAGGAAACCTTCGGCTAACCTGGCTTCACCAGTTCCCCGGACAACGAGGGGAAGAAGATGGACGCCATGGGGGAAGAGTCATTTACAATGCGTGATCCACGATCAAGGCGGCAAATCTGGCTTTCTTGGCCTGATACGACCGTAAGCTTTGGTACAAGCTGGGCCCTATCCTGGAATTCCTCCCCAACGACAAGTAAATGGAAGCTCTCGCCCTCGGGAGGTGCCTTCGGACCATGCCATTACTGTGGCAGTGGACATCGCCGACACAGGTTTCCGTCGGCAGGGATGGTTCAAGGCCACTAACTTTTGTCAGGACTTTCATGCGAAGGTGCTGGACATGCCCTTTCACAGAGAAAATCGGTTCGGGAAGGCGGTTGACAAATCCCTTAAAGCCATAAAGACACATACAGAGATGGCACATTCCCTTGGCTCTCTTCAGCAGCATTGCTCGTCGTCTTTTTGCTCCTTCAGGGGTAAATCGAGCAAATCATCCAAGGGATTCTCCACATCGTACAGGCAACCTCCCTGATCCTCCATGCAGGAAGCCTACAGGGGTCGCTCCCAGGCCTACGGTAGCGGTCAGCGTTGCCGTCACCCGCAGGGTGCCCAAGCAAGCCTGAACCAGCCAGGACATCGGGGCCCCCACTCGGTGGGAGGCAGGCTGATGAGGTTTGTCAGTGAGAGAATGATCGTGACTGAGAGATGGGTGCTAGACGCTCTTGTCCAGGGACACACCATGGAGTTCCAACGCAGGTGCCCACATATTCCACTGGTTCCCTGTCGGGAGCTTCACATCCCTCAGCTTCTGGAAGAAGTGCGAGCAATGTTACGGAAAGGAGCGATGAGAGTTCCCCAACGGCTCCGGTGGAGTCTTTTCCAGATACTTTCTGGTAAGAACAAGACATGGGGTCGGAGACCCAGCCTGGACCTGCGCCGTCTGAACAAGTACCTGCAGTCTCAAAAATTCAGGGTGGTCACATTGCAGCACGTGCTTGGCTAACTGGAGTAAGGGGATTTCCTGATGTGTTGGACCTAGAGGATGCGTATTTCCAGGTCCCCATCCACAGGAAGCATGAAATGTTCCTACGGTTCGTGGGGCAAGGCCAACACTACTAATTCACGGCCCTACCATTTGGCTTGAAATCTGCCCCAAGAATGTTTACAAAATGCCTGGTCCCGGTGGGCGGCCCATCTGCAGGGCATACACGTATGATCGTACATGGACAATTGGCTAATAAGCGCCCGCTGTCGGGAACTGGCCAACTAGCACATAAAGGAGACGTTCGACTATAGACCTAGCTGGGATTCTCCGTAAACTATTAGAAGTCCTGCTTAACGCCATCGTAGAATGTGCTGTTCCTCGGTGCCAGACTGAACACGGTGGCTTGTCTGGCATCACCCACAGAGAGGCTAGCAGCCATTCAAGGGAAGGTGCAGCGATTGTCGTGGGCGAAGACCGCCACGGCGCGGCCCATCAAGTCGTTGCTGGGCATTTTGTTGTCCTGCATCTACCTTGTCCATCTCTGCAGGTTGCAGATGCGACCCCTACAGGAATTCTTGGATGCACGTTTGGATACAAGTGTCAGGGAGTTTTGTGGACCAGATCCCTCAACGAGGAGATCCGGCAGGCGATAGTGGTGGGGGGGTGCTCCCACATCGCCCAGGGGGTGGGATTTCATACCTTGCCATACCAGGAGACTGTCACCACGGACGCCTCTCTGGAAGGTTGGCGGGGAGAGGGGGGGCTCACACCAGACTTCTACATGCCAGAGGTCTGTGGCTTCCAGAGGAAAATGATCTGCACATCAACATCCTGGAGCTACAGGCAGTGTTCTGGGCCCTCAAGTCTTTCCAACCGTCTCTGAAGGGCAAGGTGGTGAGGATCTTCACGTACAACACCACCACCATGTTTCACATCAGGAAGTAAGGGGGCACTCGATACCCCAGCGCTCTCCAGGGAAGCTCAGGACTCGTTGCATTGGGCCATCAGGCAGGGTTTGTTCCTCGTCCCTCTCCACATGGCAGGCATCAAGAACACCATTGCAGACTCCCTCAGCAGGGAATTGCGCTCCTGCCACGAGTGGGAACTTCGTCAGGATCAGGTGGACCGCCTGTTGGTCAAATGGGGCAGACCCCAAATCAATCTTTTTGCCACAGCGGCAAACTCCAAATGCCAGACGTTTGCCAGCAGATTCCACCAACCGAGGAGCTTGGGGGACGCGTTCTCCTTCACGTGGCAATGTATGTTTCTGTATGCTTTTCCCCCCGTTTGCTCTCCTGCTACGTGTCATCAACACACTCAGACATGTTGATGCAAGATGATACTCATTGCCCTGGCGTGGCCGAGGCAGATTTGGTATCCGGACCTTCTCAGCCTGTCGGCGTAGTCCTCAGGCAAGTTGCAGGTACTTCCAGATCTGCTCACCAGAGTGGGAGGTGCAATCCTTCATCACAACTCAGGATCGTTGAGCCTGAGGGCATGACTGCAGCAGCCTTAGAGTTTGGATGTTGAGTTGCCAGAGGACTGCAGGGGGGGAGGGGGGGAGTGCCAAAGCCAGGGCGCCGTCGACTGCCACGGCCATAAGTGGAAGCGGTTTGCTGTGTGGTGCCAGTTGCAGAAGATTACCCCTCTGATAGTATCGGCTTCACAGATTCTTCAATACTTGCTGTCCTTGGCAAAAACTGGACTGGCCCACGCATCCATCAAGATGCACTTGGCGGCCATCTCACGCTACACTAGGTCCCCGGGTAGATCCTCGTTGTGGTCCCAGAGACTCGTCAAGGAGTTCCTCAAGGGGCTTTTCAAATCTTTCCCGCCGGTGAAGGCTCCTGCCCCGGCATGGGAACTCCATGGTCCTGACGAGGCTCATGGGGTCAACTTTTGAACCTGTGCATCAAGCTCCTCTCAATTTTCTCTTGTGGAAAACTGCTTTCCTTGTGGCCATCACCTCTGCCAGACGTGTGGGTGATATCCAGACCCTATCCTGCAAGCAACCATATCGGACTTTCCTCGAATCGAGGGTGCTACTGCGTACCCACTCCTCCCTCATGCTGAAGGTTCTGTCTGAATTCCACCTCAACAAGCCCTTGGTGTTGCTGGTTTTCTTCCCGAAACCTTCACCTGCCGGCGGAGAGCGCCTTGCATTCGCTCGACATCGCTTGTACCTTGAAATTCTATGTAACACGCACAAAGAGTTTTCGGAAGACTTCAATTGTTTGTGAACTTTGGTCCTGTGAACCATGGGAAGGCCTTGTCCAAAGTTTCCATTTCAAGGTGGCTCTCCGGTTGCATCATGTCATCGGCTTGCAAACAGGCCTGTGCCGGGCTGTCCAAGAGCCCATTCCACCAGAGCGATCACTGCGACAACTGCATTCCTTTCTGATGTGCCCTTGCTTGACATCTGCAGAGCTGCAACGTGGAGGTCCACGCATACCTTCACAAAGTTCTACTGCGTCTGCGGGGATTCCACTGAGGAATCCAGAGTTGGCCATGCAGTGCTACGCAACTTATTCGCTTGAGGTGAGTCTGTTCCAGGGGTAAGTGTTAATTGCTTCTGTTGAGCCTTGCCACCTCCCGTGTTAGTGTAATATGGTACTGCTGTTTATTCGTTATTCATAAGCATGTGAATCCATGCCTGATCCCATGCTGGAGAAGGTTTAAGTTACTTACCTGTAACTATTGTTCTCTAGCATGGATTCTCATGCAAACCCGCCCTTTGGCCCCTCTGCGGCTCTTGGTCATACTGCCGCTTTACATGCTTACCAAATCTGAAGATGGCTGCCAGAGGTGGGGCGTAGGAAGAGGAGTGTCATTGGATGAGGGGGGCAGTATGACCCCCAGAGGACAGTGATTGGATTAAAGAAAAAATACAGTTTTAAAGTGAAAGTGAAACTGTTTTCTTTTATCGAGGATTCCTAGCCTGACGAGGAATATTCATGAGCATGTGAAACCATGCCAGACCCATGTTGGAGAACAATTGTTACAGCCAAGTTACTTAAACCTTCCTGGGTTTTGTCTGAGATTCGAAGACATCCAAGGTTTTCCCTTTACCCCAGCGCTTTTTGGATATTCATTTGACAGTGGGGCTTTTTCTTTCCTGGAATGCAACTACGTCACGGTTCTACCAGAAACTGTGGGAGTTATGGTTGCATGCGTCCTCTGTGTCGTTCACGACAGATTGAAGATGAGATGAGGAATCTGTTGCAAAGAGTCCCCATCAGGGAGCCCGTTAGGCAGAAACATGTGCAGTTCCCTTAGGGACCACTGCAAAAGATTTAGGACTACAGGTGGTTGGCAGTAAACCAAATTGGTAGCAGTCTGGCCACCCAGATTTACCTGGTAGCTGTGGCTGAGCAGTCAGACTTCTCTCAAGATGAGTTAGGCAGTATATAGAGTATACACAATAGGTACAGAGATACAGTAGCACAAGCAAACACTGACCAGAGCTTTGGTGTAAAAGTATATAATTTTTTATTTAAAGACACACTTGTAAATTACACTAGCACAAAAAGAGGTAAGTAAATTCAACACAGTCACTACTATATATATATATATATCTATATCCCTAATTACTTATTAGACAAGTCTTAATGAGAAACACCACTTATTTTCAGACAGAGGTGAGCGCTTAACATCAGATGGCACTCTAATAAGTTATAGAAAAAGGGAGGGAAAAGGCAAAGTTATGAAAGCACACAAATTTCAATACTTTTCAAAGAACCACAGTGAGGCAGGTTAGGCAAAGTCTACTGGAGAGCAAGGAAGTTCAAACGCCAGGCCCACTCTTAGAGCAAGCGAAATGTGTCCAGGATCACACAGTGGGGTTATGCCCAAAGAGTCTTTGTAAATGGTTCGCTAAGGATTGAGATCAAGTCAGGAAAAGTTAGTTAACAGGCCCCAGGCTAACCCAGGTTAGAAAGTCGAGGATTTACTGTCACCCCGAACGACCTGTCGCAAGGGAAGCCAGGCAGGACACAGTACCTGAGATGGGAAGAACGCTCCAGCGGAGGCAGTTGTTCCTGGCAGCGGGTGCAAGTCGTTGTTCCGTCCAGAGGAAGAGGAGGTCTCGACGTGGAGGAAAGATGAAGGTCGTTGCACTGCCAGGGAAGAAACCAGCCGCGGAGTTTCCCGGGTTACAAGGTACTACCCTTTTCTTCACGGTAGTCGTAAACCTTGGTATTCCGGTTGCCGGGGTGCTTGGCACGGGCAAGGCGGCCACGAGATGGTCCAGGAAGGCGAAAAGACGGGCAAACTAGTTATCCCCACCAGTCAAAGGAAGAAGACTCTCCGGACTGGAGATCTCCTCTGTCGTCGGGGAAAAGTGGTGAGACGGTCCAGCAGGGCTCCACCGGTGGTGTCGTTGTTGCAGTCGGCTCTGCTTCTCCCTCCTCTGATTCTTTAGGTCCTGTGGCGACTTCTGAAGTTCCAGTCGCCAAAGCTCTGCTTTTATGCAGAAACCCCCCATTCATTCAGCCTAGCTGTCACTCAAACATGCTAAGTGGTGAGCCGGGCGGCTCATCACTTGGGCCAATCACACGAGTGCGACTTGAGTTGCCGAGGCAACTCAGTCCAGGGTGCCTAAACCCCCTCCCACACCCACTGTGGTACCCAGACAGAGTGGCACCACATTTGGAGGCTTCTGTGGAGAAGCCCGCCAAAAAGTGGAACAAAGGGCTCGACAGAAGCGAACACAAACGCCATTTTGGAACCAGGTTTCGGCAAAAAATACCAACCTGTGAATTTATATTAATTTAATAACCCGGCGGTATGTTCGAGTCTATAATAAAAAGTGGTAGCCTCGAACAATGGGAAAATCCCATAGGAATATATTCGCAGTCGAATATAAAAAATGGTATCCACTGCCACCAGCCTAAACTCGTCGTGGGGGGGGGGGGGGACTGGACAGTGCCCCCTCGAACAACAGACCCCGGGGCAATCGAATTGCCCCGACCAGTACGTCCACAATATGATGGTTTGTACTGGTTCTGTTCACAATTTGAGACTAGTAAAACCAATGGTGACTTTACATGCCCTGGGAGACAGTAGTCAGTCCCAGGGTATTGAGTCTATGTTTGCGGGTCGCTACGACACCCCTGGGTTACTGCACGGAGGGTGCTGTGTAACCCACATACCAAAAACACATGAAGCCCTATGGGGTAAAGGACCCCATAGCCCATAAAACACATACAAAGTCAAAGGAACACCTCAAATCATGTCTAAGAGTGGGAGAAAAAGAGTCTCACCCTTAGCAGGAGACAAAAATAAACCCCAAAAATCTAGGAAAGCTGTTGGGGGACTCACTAGGTTTGGGAAATTAGCCTTACAGAGATTTTTCCCTAACAGAGCCTCTGGCTGAGATTGTCCTACCAAGCAGGCTCGTCCCTCAGCTGGTGGGGAGCTACCTTGGGGGACCTGAAAGCCCACAGGCTGTGGTCCGAGCGGGAGAGGACACAACACACACATGCATTGGAAATGCAAGCCATCTTGTATGCACTAAGAGCGTTCTTGCCGAACATCTGTATGAAATCAGTCCTGATGCAAATGGACAGCTCCATGATGTTCTATTTCAACAAGCAAGGGGGGTGGTATGAGGTCCCCTTTGCTATGTCATCAGTCCTCATTGATCTGGGAATGGGCCTGGCAGACTATCTACTGCTCGGTGTAAGCCATCTGGCAGGGGTTCTCGGTAGCAGAGGGCAACTTGCTGTGCCGCGGGGTGGATTATAGGTAAGGCTTCCAGTTTTCTGTTTGTACTGATTTTTACGCATAAATGCAGACAGAAATCAATCTTCTGTCTGTATTTATTTATAAAAATGGAAACAAAATGAAAACCAGGTCTTTCTGTCTGGTTAATCGCAATGCAGATTGGCAGCATGGAGAGTGTAACAGTTTTATACAAATTGCATTAAACTTTGTAAATTGCTGACAGCATGTATCTTAAGGCAGCAGCCGTAACAGGAGTAACCGTTTGTTGTTCTAGAAAAAATGCAGCTCGCATTTCTTTCCATTATGGCTGCATGTGTGCTTTAATAAATGCATTTTTAATTAGAATAAATGCAGAAAAATACTAGTTGTTAATCCTTTTTATATGACAAAAAATAAAGGTGGATAAATACAGAAGAAAAGGCCAAAAAATAAATATGGATAAATACAGATGGAAATGGCAGAAAAATAAATAGCATAAACACGAAATCCTTAATTAGTGCCCAGGGGGAGACTGGGGGCTCAGTGGGCACCAGTGGGGGGCAGCTACCCTCACCCTAAATCCCCCAACCCCCTCCACACATCCCTGGGTCTGCCACTGCATGTTATGAACAAATAAGCGGATCTCATCAGCAGGTTGCACCATGACAACCACAAGTGGGAGATAAATCCCCTGGCTCTGCATCCATCTTCCAGCAGTGGGGCCTTTCCTAACTGTGCGCAATACTCCAGAACAAAGTGTCTTCAGTACTCCTCTTGGTGTGACAGAGAAGATTCCCACCTCTTACTCGGTGGCCCTTTTCTCTTAATCTTGGCCCCTCACTGCAGGGGACTTGCTTCTGTCCTGGTCACTCTACCAGGGCCTCATCGAAATGTTGCCTTAGCCTCTTCTAAAGCAGGTCCGCTCTCCACCCTTTTGGTCTTAGGTGGGCTGCAGGGGTACTACCCTTCTTCCCCACCTGGGTCAGTTGGTATCCTCCTCCTCTTCTCTGGCAGGTCATCTCTTCCAAGTTTAGGCTTTGGTGGGGGGCTAGGGGGGTCCTCTCCTTCCCCCTGGGCCAATCAGTTTCCTGCAGGCTCTTGAGACTGCTTCCAGGAAGGCAGTGCTTCAGGCTAATCTAGGCTCCTTCACCCAGGCAGCAACTCCTCCTTCATGATACAGCTCCTCTTCCCTTCCCCACCATCTGGAGAGAAGTGCAGGGAGCTTGTCGTTGACTGAGATGTTCAGAGTGAGCTGGCTCTGCTTTTATAACTGGACTCCTCACCCTGTTGGCTGCTGATTGGAGGAAAGCCCTGCTTACTGTATTGGCTGACAGGGTGTTTCCCCTCTAGATCTCGTGTTGGTCTCTCGCTCTCCTGATTGCCAGTTCTAATTCTGTGTTAATCACGATTGCACTTGCTTTATTTCCTTTATAATTTTTTTTATCTTGGGCCTATAATTAGAAAAAATATTTTTCTGATCATTGGGGCTCAGGTTTTTATCTTATTAAACTTAGGTGTACCCTTACATTCCTCTGTTCCTCTATGGGGATTCAAACTTGGTCCTCCCACATGTTCTATGGTGTTGCAAACGTCCTGAAGTTGTACTAGCACTGCCGAAGAATAAGGCTAGGGCCTTTCCTCTATACTGCAGCGTGCCTTTGCCAGTATCTCTCATCCAGTACCATCCCTCAGAGTGGAGCACGCCACCGTCCCGGCTCCTGGTGTTCGAGCACAGGCATGCTCTATGTGCTGTGCGCTGCTGCGCCACTGCTGTTGTTGTCCCTCTTCATCCGGCAGCACTGCTAGCACCGCCAGGTGGTCCAGGGTGAGTCTCTTGTGGAGGTCACAGCACCACGATTTACCACAGAATTAACACCCTACCCTCTCAAGCGGCTTGGAGGTACTTACCTTCATCTCGCACCTGGTATCTTCAGGCTTCTTGGTTAAATCTATGGCACCTACTTGATGGCTACTGGGGTGTACCAGAACCCCGGTTGTCCTTCTCCACGGCTAATCCAGTGGTTCACATACATTTGGTAGGCCTGCTGCGTCTGCACTGTCACGGTTTATTATGCGGTCACACTCAACTTGGGGAGTTCCTTTCCTCCCAATCAAAATGGCGCACGAGAAATCACTGATTTTGTTTCAAGTTCCTTTTTGGTAATGCCTCAACCCGTCTCGCACCCAACCCCAACAAATACCTGGTACAACAATTTACTAGGAAGCAGGCCGGTGTGTAGTAAGAATATAGTTTATTAATTTATTTAAACCAAATTTTACAAATAGACTAACATCAGCCACCAATGCTGTGGCAACACAAGAACAAAAATGACCTCCGTAACGGCACCAACACAGAGATAATGCTGAAATATGCAGTCACTATTTCCTGCAGATTTCTTTTCAAATCACCCACCAATACAGGAAAAGAACAATTGAAGACTGTGATGGCTGATTTGGTTATACTTTTCTCCCAGCAACCCCCACCCTCCAAAAGTCAATTAGACTTTGCACCTCTGAATTGAAGGCCAGTGGCAGAGAGTGGGAACAAAATGGGAGAATCGTTTTGGGATTCTTATAAAATACACTCTTTGGAAAAAGGGATTCAAAGGGCAAAATCGTTTTTTTTTTTTTTTACTTATTAACCAGATGAGGTGTGGTTGAACATACATAATAAGGGTCAGCCTCAGGCCCCAAAGTGATATCACTGTATTTTGTATGAGGGAAAGAAAAGTGATGAGAAAATTGGTTTTGCCACACTTAAAAAGAACAGGCAGGGCTTTGTGGTTTTGGTCAGCGCACAATGGGAACAAAGGCGCAATTTTGTTTGTTTTTTTACCACGCATGCAAAGGAAATGCAAAGCTTTACACTTCTGATTTAAAATGAAGGGGATCAATGGGGAATTTTGTTTTGCACTCTGCACAGTCACGTGGAAACAAGGTTTTGGGATTAATTATTTTTGGAAATCTTTGTCTATACCGGATCAAAGCGCACTTGAAAGAGCTTGCTGGTTTCGAATGCTAACACAACACGTCCTGTGATTTTATAGGGGAATTAATTGATTTACTTTAATTAAATATGCTAAGGATCTACGCAGACAGCAGGATATGTTGCTATGGGTAAATAACTAAAAAATTGCTTGAAAATGCAGGGCCTTCACAATCTATGGCTTTGGGGATAGTATTACTTACAGGAGATGCCTTGTAATGAGCATCAGGGAACAGCAGTGCACCTCTGGGACAGCAAGGGTGTAAGTCAAGCATAGTCACCGCTGAATCCTCAAAGGGGTCCCAGTCAGCTTCTGTGTCTCCTGATCCCTGTCTCCAATGCATGATTTGGGGCATCTCTGGTTGGATGTTTCACGCAAGAGTTCAGCAGCAGGTTGCCTCTTGGAATAAGTGAAAAGGCCCAGTTCTAATGAAAACTGGTTTCTTTATAGGGCAAATGACATCACACACTTGTCTTGATTCCTGCAAAAGGGGTTGGTTGGTTTTCTCTACCCACCTCCCACCTGTGTGCTAATAGGACAAGAATGAGGGGTGTGAGTTAGGAAAACTGTGGGAGGAGAAAGCTTTGTCATCCCAAACTGACATGTGTGCTCGGCATGTTCCGAACTCTACAAATCTATCAACATGGCAAGAGTCCTAATTTTTCAAATCTTTACATATATGGATATATTTTTAAGAACTACATTTTAAGGCAAATCAGATGATAGTCTAAAGTTGGCACGCCCTTCCTATGCAGAGATACGTTTTATCTTAATTTACTCAGGAGCCGTATCAGTGAAAAATATGCCACTTGATAGTTCCCATGTTAATTTTGTCCTTCACCCTCGCACCAACATTCAAATTTTTATCAATAACTTTAATTAGGTTTATCACACCAAAACCGTTTTGTCATGGTTCAAAGGAGGTTACTGTCACCTTTACTAAAAGTCTGGAATGGCCATTGTGGCATATACGCTCCCCTTTTTATGCAATAATGTATTTTTCTATTAATTAAACTCCAGCCTTACCCTTTGTTCTCTTACGTTGCATGTGATCAACCAGAGACTGGCTCATGTTTATGTTCACCACTCCCTTCTTGGCCTGTAATGGCCCAGGCAGTAACACTAATCGACATACTATGGGAATTGTGACCTCAAGGTCACTTCTGCTGAAAGAAAAGGCATGGCCTTATCTGTTTCCATTGTGGTTTAAATCTAAGCAGTGTATTTCTTTCTATATTTTTAAGCAATGGCCCTGGTTGATGGTTGACAACCAGACCTCTCTCTCTCTCCACAGGACAGCAGAAGAAAGGTCTTGGAGGTTAAGTTTCATCTTTAGGAGAAAGGACAACCCAGGCTGCAATGCTTTGAAGGCCACTATCACTTGGGGGCTTATCTGCCTATAACTACTGTTCCTACCATCAGAAGCCGACTCAGCCTAAGGATATACATGCACACACAATGAGAGCAAAAGCCGTTGCTGTAGCTTTTCAAAATCACTTTTCATGAGAAGTTAGCAGCAGGGCTGTTGTGGCTCTCACAGCCAGCCTATTTCAAGCACTATTGTTTGGATACCAGTTCCAGGGCTGATGCCAGATTTGGTCAGGTAGTCGTGCAAAACTTGTTTGCTCCCAGTTAAACTCCACTGTGAGTGTGCCATGAAATCTCCCATCAGTCAGTATGGAGGAAAGTGGATGGGATGCAGGAGTAAGAAATAGTTACTCCACCGTAGTGACTACTGTACACCTAGTCCATAGTCCCCTTTCCTCCATGCGACCCTCCCTCCACCCCCCTGGCTAACTCTGTTCAGATGAGCGGGGAAAAAAGTAGTGGCGGAGTCAGCGTGGGCTGGCATACGTTTAAAGGAAAAGTTTTTTTGCAATACAAAAAAACTCTGGTCCCATCCCAGTGGGACGAGGTATCCCATTTAGTAGGGCAGAAAGGGGGCTATGGACCAAGTACATTAGGCACTATGGTCAGAAACTGTTTCTTAACTCAGTACAACAAAATAAAAAGTACATAGTTTCCGCCAGCCTGCAACTCTGACTTTTCTGGGTGGGTGGGTCACTTTGAAAATATCCCTGCTCTGGTAGCTTTATTGGCAGTCAGAGCAGCATATTAGAAAAGGGAGTTGGGCTTCAGTGAGTCTTTGCAATGGTCTCATTGTTGACAAAAATAAGATTGGAAACCAAAAAGCCAAGAAAAAGGTCTGGTGGACCATCTCAGTTGACAAAGACATTTCTGGCCTAAGGAGCCATCCTCCACCAGACCCTCGTTTGAAAATTCTGGTAGGCTCTATGTATAGAAAGGCCTCTTGATTGGTTTTGAGGCCGTATGTTAGTGCGTCTGCTGTCTCTAGTTAATTGTTCCTTTGAGAATGATTAACTTGATGCTTTTATCATTTCTTATGATGAAGGTAGGCCTTATGGAGCATTAGTTCCCCCGGCTGCCTATTTTCTCACACGTCCACGCACCCATTGGTGCCTTTCCAAGCCTTACCTCGCAGCTAATGAATCTCCCGTCATTGCGTCTGGCACATGACCGCTCCGAGCATTCCTTCCCGGTCCGCTGAGAGTTTTATCATCTCGGCTGCCATTTCTTCTCTTGTCGCCTCACGTACTACGGATCCACAGTTTAATCTGTGATTAAATTAACATGGGGGCAGATCTACATTAAAAGAAATCTGAATCCAACCTGAATCTCATACTTTTTACTTAAATGCAGCTTTTTTTAAAAATGAGTCTGCTATGGAGTGGCAGGAAGCATTCCTTCCAACATGGCTCCCTGCCGCTCCAGATCAATGAACCTGAAAACCCACTCTAGTCTTTCCAGACTAATGCATACGGCAACTGCCGCGTTCATTACAGAACCAAAGCAGCGAAGATCTTAACGCGGTACAAAACTATTAGTATCCTGGGGCTTTTCACCACAGAATACTAAAGGCAATAAGCCCTGAGCTGGGAGTGGAGGGGGGAGAGGGTGCATTACTGCATCAAGTATAATGCCCCCAGGGCCTTCCTGGAGGCCCTCGCATGGCCCCTGGGGGCATTACCAGACACAGTAATGTCCCCTTGCTCTGGGCTTATTGCCTAATTATAGCACCCGCAGCACCACATTTTAGTGTGAGCAGAAGCCATGAAGATCTACGAGTAACTTAGGTTTGAAGCAGATTTGGTCTTTGTGTAGTAGACATACATTGAATAAATATACCACCAGGCCTACTCTCCATGAGGAGGTATCATGTCCTCATTCCCTGGATAATGGAATGGAGACCCTTTTTAGGATTAAATTGATTATTTGAGCTGATCCTTCAATCTTATTCGCACCAGTACAATGAGGATATGTGGAACATCCAAACATGCTGCTCAAGTATTGTGGGAAGAAACAATATATTTTCAAACTGATGGAAAGTGTGCTTTGGGGTGTTGGTCATTTTGGGGATAATCTAGGATTCCGACTTAATTTACCCAAGAACCCTACCCGCACCCATCATGTTGGACCTAGCATGCTAAACCTCAAATGCCATCCCCCTCTACCTTCCTATCCCATCCTACTGTACTCATAGACTCCCTCTTATCTCGTTTCAGACTTTGTCTGTGAAACCCATATGTGAAGCTTTTAGGGCAGTTTTTGTACCACCCTCTGGTGAGGGCACTACAACTACTAGCACTAATTGGGGCAAACACACCTGACAAAAAGGGAAGCAGAAAATATTTGATGGTTGGTAACAGGGGCAGACTGACCAGGATTTACTCTCAGGTAAGGGTAGAAGTCTGACACAAGAACATTTATGTCATGATCTCTGCTTCCAAAAGGTCAGGGTTTTCCCAACTCCCTTGGAAGCAGATCCATAACCCAGGTTCCGAGTGCCAACCAGTCCCAATTGGGACCTTTTGGACCCAGTCCTGGCGCCAGTGGCACCAGGCTCATAAATATGCCCAGTCCCAGCGCTGGAAGCGCCGGGCTCATAATGTTTGGGTGGACTTACCTGCAGCAGACCATGCTGCTTACTTGCCTGCCAGTTGAGCCTCTGATCCTCTTCTGTTTGGAACTACTTTTCCTGTTGGGTGGGGCTGGAGCCACTCCCTAGAATTAGAACACTGGAACTCTTCTGGAAGGCAGGAACTCTTTTCTTACCAGGAACTCTTTTCTTACTTAGGCGTGGCTGTGGAAGGAGACACCTAAGCACTACAGGAGGCTATTTAAACCACAACCGGTGGATGAATCTTGCTTTGCGTTATTCTGCACCCTCTGCAGCAGGACGCTCATCGTGTCTTCTGCATCCAGTCCTGGGCCTAAGGAAAAAGGCTTACCATCCTGAATCCAGTCTTCAGCAACACCTATAAAGACAAGAAAGAACAGGTTAGCATTCCGGCATCTGAAAGGCAAAGGCTTACCTACTCTTCGTGCGCTCTGGAGGTCTTCACACTGCATTCCGGCATCTGAAAGGCAAAGGCTTACCTACTCTTCGTGCGCTCCGGAGGTCTTCATACTGCATTCCGGCATCTGAAAGACAAAAGCCTACCAACTCTTCGCACGCTCCGGAGGCCTTCGGCGCTGCATCCGCATCTGAAAGACAAAACAAGGTGCGTTTAAAGACATTGGGGAACTTTAATACTCACGTGCCATTACTCCTTTCCACATCTAATCCAGT
The DNA here is from genome assembly GCF_040938575.1 of Ambystoma mexicanum. Lineage (NCBI taxonomy): Eukaryota > Metazoa > Chordata > Amphibia > Caudata > Ambystomatidae > Ambystoma > Ambystoma mexicanum. The sequence goes on along the minus strand of NC_090941.1, from coordinate 329,329,346 downwards.
GGGTATTCCGGCACCCTGCAGCCGCTCCGGACTCGTACCTGCAAAATAAAGACAGTTAGAGCGCATCGTGAAGCAGGCAACAAGCGCTTACTCACGTGCTTCCAGGCGCTTCTATTCATCACACGGGCTCCATCTTCAACTCACTTCAGCCCGTCATCCGCCATCGCCGGAACCCTGCAAAACAAGAGACATCATTACTAAAGACTTTAAAAAGACATTTGAATGACTCGAAACTTACCGTTCGTGCAGTAAACGACGGACAGCAGTCCTCTGTAGTCAAGAGGCCTGCGCTACCTATCCAGTACAGAAACTGGCTACAGCACCCTGCCCCGAGGCAGATGGAGAGCTCGGCATTCACTTACCTAAGGTGAGAGCGTTAACCTTTGGGGGTCTACAGGAGAGGAGAAGAGGAAAGAGATAGGGACACCCCAATAACCCCAGTTCATTAACCCCATATTTTCTATCTGCAGACATCTTACTCTACACGTCAGGCATACAGTGCACAGAGGTCCAGCCCAAAGAGCCAACCGGGTGCTACACATCACCTTTGAAGATACGGTAGTCGCCCAGTCAAGACCGGCGCCTCTGCGAGAATCAGGTGAGCGTTACAATTTAGTCCACACACCTCTAGAAAATACACTACACTGATATACTGAAATAAAATATAATTTAAGGCCCGTATCAAAATCCACCCGGTCAAAATAAGTACTTAATAAGATACCAAGTACATTATAAAAAACACTAAGTGTCTAAACAGAACTCTCCTAATCCCCCTCTGTCTATATATGGATCCACTACTGCAGGTAAACGCCCAACATAAATGAACAGGGGATGATGGCAGCTAAAAGAACCACAAAACCTAAGAAGCAGGTAATGGGCCTCTACACGTGTGTGCAGTGTCCTACAGATGCAACCCACCCCTGGTATATGTGGAGGAGGAACTGGTGGTCAGCACTTAACAAATAAGGTAGTGGATGGGAGAAAAAGGGAGACAATTTTCAGTGAGGAGATTCGTATACTAAAAGTCCCTAAGGTTTATAGCAATACTTAACATTTATTTGGTATTTCTAGGGCATAATATTGAAGTGAATGTTATTGCACACATGATAATAAATCCAAGCTTTGAGGAGCAGGAACACCTTTCAAGCCAAGGGTGTCCAAGGATTATAGAGACATTTTAAAAACCTACCTTTTAGTCATACTTTTCGGGGAAAAATATTTAGTGTCACCAGGATTAGCTACAATGTAAAAATACAGTCCCATTGGCGAAATTCAGAGCATGACTTTAAAATGGATTCAAAAGCAAAACTAAGTACCAAAATCCTAATACTTGGTCCAGAACTCACTGAACCCGTTGTAGATGCAATAAAAATGTCAAAGGGCTGGTGGGTACCCCAGAGCCTATTTTACAGAGTTCCCAAGCAGGTTGGAGGTTCCATAGGAAATAAAGGGAGGGAAGTCAATGGGCCATCCACTTTAGTGGAGGTAAGTCAGTACTACCCCACAGGTGCGGATTCCATTGCTAACCACATGGAGAGCCACAGAAGTGTTCCACAGGTTGGACAGACCAGAAACCTCAGAGGAAGAAGCAGGATAGAAGAACCCCAATAGAAGTCTATACAGGGTGTGGTAGAGATCCTCCTCCAAAGAATCTCTGCTTTGGACCAAAGGGTCCTCTGAGGGTGAGTATCAGAGTTATTGTTCACCCCAGGACCTAAAGGTATATACTTACATTGGCAGTTTGTGAAAACTACTCCAGGACCATGAAACAACCCACTAAGTATAGGGCTTCTTTCATTGGGTGCGGTTTCTAGGCTTTGATCACCTAGGGCTCTCACCCTAAACATGTAATAATACAGAAAACCAAGAACATTAACAAAGGGCCTTCACTTTAAGCCTGAAGTGGAAAACTCGGCTAGAAGACTTGCTAGGAAAATGTGGGAACTTGCAAAGATGGCACCCTGTGACTCTGTGGACAAAAGTTGAAGGCAGCACAGCAGCAAACAATTCCAGGATGGGTAGAACTCCTAGAGGCACCCTCGTACATCCTAACCTGAAGAACTGGCGGGATGAGGAAGCCTCACAAATCCCTTTGGACACCAGCAGCGACCCACAGCCAAGTGGAAGATCCTCATGTGAAACGGCGATAAAGGTCTCAGAAAACAGACCCAGCCAGGAGGTCTCGACTCAGCATATGTGGAGAGTCAGCAGGAGTCTTCAGGAAGCCCATATAAGAGCTTCAGAGGCAAACAAAAAACAACCCAGGATAAATTCAGGCGAATGCATTTGGCAATTGTCACCAATTGAGGGCTTGAAAAAGAGCAAAAACAACATTAAGCACAGTAAAACTCCATCAGCAGACCTGCCACCTTCAAGTTTCAGAAGCAAAGTTGCAAGAGGAGCAGGACAGAGCCCAAATACCACTACAAATGATGTCTGGCCAAATCGCTAGAGGGAGCTCTGGGAAAAGGGTCAGATGACCATTGTGGTTAGTCAGTGGTATGGCCGCTTAGCCATAGCCATCTCCCACAGGAAGTGGAGGGAGAGCCCAGAGACCTATACTGGCCTAAACCAAGGCTATCATTGCAGGCTTAGAAAGAACCTAAAGGGTCAGAACAATCATATTAAGGCCACCTCAAATACAAAATGGCCAAGATCAGGCTTTAAAAAAAAGTCCATTGGTACACCAATTCCTGCTAACAAGGTACATTTGGCTACCAATGCGGTTAAGACTAGCATCCCTCATGAAGCCAAAACTGAAGTCTAACTGCTGCCAACCCTACTCCCTAAAACCTGTGTAGTGTGATAAAATCACCTTAGGGCAAAAATGAGGGACCTGAGATGCACTCCTGGGACTAGGCGCCTTAGGGGCAACCCTGAACCATACACTTTAAGGTAAAGAAGAACTTAATTGACAGGGGGACTTCAGGAGAAGTGCCTCTGTCCGCCAAAAGAAGTCAATGATCCAAAACACATAAGGGGAAAAAATATATGCGTGGGGAGGCCCTAAAATGTGTCCCTAGCAACCTGAAATTAGATTTCTCACTTAAGAAAAGCTATCTGAGCTACTCTTGATCCATTATCTTAGGCTATAACTGAATGTATAATGGATTCCTTCCTCCCACCAATTCCTGTGGCAGGGTCAAGGACCTGGACCCCAGTCTCTCCTACTTGTGTCTGCATGACTTAAATAAGTACCATCCTTTCTTGCCTCATACCTGTATTGCACAATGCTGGCCAGTTTCTTTCTGTTTGTTCCGCATGATTATATCACCCAGAAGTCCTGGCGGTGGAGAGAGTGACCAACCCAAGTGGGAGAGCTGGCGAGGAACGACAGTACCACTGTACTACCCACACATCCAGCTAGCAAAGCAGGCTCTACAGGACCCAGACTAATTTATATTTATGGTTTACTACAAACCTTTTGCAGCATCAAATACACTGGAGAGAAAGTACATTCCCACCCAAGATGGACGGTTACATGGGATTATAAGGAATCCAATAACAAATTCCAAAATAACTAAATCCTTTTTGTTGGTTTTGGGGGTTCCCCCCTTCAAACCCTCCCCTTTTTTTGTTCTTGATACTTTCACCCACCCCCAAAATCACAATCTCCTCTCTAAACCCTTTTCTTTTTTGTTTTTTTCCAAATTAGTTATTTTAGCTTTGTTAGAATGGTATTAGTTAGTTTGCTATTCGTTATAATTGCTGCATACCGAGATCAGACAGATTGACCAATCACCATCTGCCTTTCCCGGATGCAATTCTACAATCGCTGCCTGCACCCACGGCATGAAATAGATAATGGACTAGGTCCCTTTTTTGATGACGGCGGCCATGGTTTTTTTGGCTGCCTATATCTCTAAAGGGACATAGTCCCTTTTCCCATTTTAGTGCCGGTGGCCCTTTTTGTACCTTCTTTTTTCCATCGGCAGATGGGCTTTTGCACTCCATGTTGAGGTCATCTCCAGACAGAGTAAAAAATAGAACCATTCGCAGCCCAGTGAAATCCCGTAGTGCAAATGGCTTTCACCCATTGGTGGGGGGCTGACATGGCCGTTAGCGGGCCACAGCCCTTGCCGAGGCCCTCGAGTCGGTCGTGCCTACCTTGCCAAGGGGTTGGCGGCCCATTAGCGGTCATCTGCCCCCTGCCACGGAGGTGAATGCCACATTAACACGATACGATAATACTTTAAAAATCATTGCATCCACTTAATCAAAAAGTCCATTAACAAAATGTAATTGCAGGTTTTTTTAAAACCATTACACCAAGACAATCAGAACGTTTAAGAACATTTAGTTAAAATGCATAATCTCATAAGATAAAACCTTTAAGAATTCTAAAAGCCCAATGCTCAAAGAAGTGTCCTAAACGATACATGTGTCTAACAAACAATCCAGACTGCAATCCTGATTATACTTTCAGCAGGCCCACACCACGGTCCATGTATCAAACCAGCCATCTGGTAACTCAGTTTAAATCTGACACAAACCCTAAAATTGTCTATACATTGAGCGGGCTGCCATTTCCAAATGCTGCCAGACCTGCTTACGAAGACGAGGTGCGCCGTAATGCTCATATAGTCTTGCATACCTGTAACCTGGCCCTTGAGGAAAGAGAAATCAGCAGTTTACTCTGTGAAAAACATGAGTGAGGGAGCCAATTGAGAGGAACTGGAAAGTATGAAAAGGGGCACAGGAAACGAGAAGGTATGGTTTGTTCAGGTGAGCTCAAGGGAGGACTACCAGGTGAGTGAGCGAGACTATTAGAGTAGCTGGGCGACTGTAGAAGGAGGTGTGGGAGGTGTTGTGGTAGTAGTGTGGTGAGTAGAGCAAGAGCACATCGGAGGGACCGAAGAGAAGAGCGAGATGGAGAGACAGTGTGAGGAGAGTAGGACCAGGAAGGCTAGAACATCAGGGCCAGACTTGCAGCCGGGGCAGTGCCCGGTGGACCGGCCCTATGACAAGTGTTTCTCTAATACACCTGCATTCCATGGTTTTATAGCGCTCCCTCTCTCCACTCCCTAGTCCCCTACTGGCTTGTTACTTAATTTAAGTGATGGTTGCTGCAACGCTGGCTTCATTTGTTATTCGTATACTTTGTATCTCAAAACCAAAATAAAGTTGAGTAAGCAAAGTGTCCAACAAAAATGACAGTGTGACCCGAGTATCTGCAAGGCATCTCTTCTACTATCGTATTGCGGGGGATAGGTTTGGATTTGCCCATATTTTTCCCTGAGGTTGAGAAAGGGTGTTCCCCCTTACGCCATCACTACCAGCCAGTAAAGTGGTAGACTGTAGGGGTTACTGCTCAGTAGGGATCCGTCTGGGCTAGAAAGGGAACCGCCCGAGAAAGACAAGAGGGGGACAACCCTTAGTGAGTCCCTTTACAATTATCTCTATAAAAACCTTCAAACTATGTTCAAGAATTAGTGTGTTCTTGAGGCCATCTGTGACGTTCCTCATCTTGAATATTTCCAGCACAAGCTATCTTTTGAATTTTGTCAACCCACAGGGTACACAAACCCAGGCGCTGAATGTGACGTCTGGGCCAGAATATATCCAGCTACCCCGCCCATGACTTCTCTGTGCATGCCGTATGTTTTGGGAATGCCAATTAGCTTTGCAAAGTTTCCTGAGTGTTCCCTAAACCTCTGATCGCCTCTGGCTTCAAACCCTGCCTGGATTGCCAGAGGCTAATTTCGGTGTAAACACCTCACATGGAATGTCTCTACTGCCTCAGGGAGGACCACAACACAGGATTGCAGTTCCCGTCAGTCCATGCAAGGCCCCCCGGCAGCATTTTGCAAAGCTCTTCACCTACTACTGCAAAGGTGGTAAGGGAACACCTAAGTCCCCAGGTGGAGTCTAATAAGGCTGCAGTGGAAGTGCCTATAGGAGCAGTCTCGCATCAGAAAAGACATGAAGCAGCAGTCCGAGGAGAGGTTGTGCTCCCCCAATGATTGCTCTACACTCAATTCTTTTGCCATCCTCCAAGAAACTGAGTCTTTACACCTGCTCAAGGGATGCCTCAGAGCGCTCTGCTCTGTTGTTGCAAGTACCATTTTCCCAACACAATCCTATTCTCCAGAAGAGTGGCAGCATTTCGGGAAGCAGGTGCTTTACATCTTTGCCAAATCCCTGGTGGCTTCTGAGGAATCTACAGGACCCACTGTGCTTGACTTAGAAGACAGGTCTTTGGAGCGCAACTGCACACGTGCTGACTCTGTGGGTCCATCTGTGGAGCCTGCCTTGCTCTGCCCTCTGGTGTTGAGGCCTCAGTGCCAGGCACCTTTATCTTACATGAGTGCGTCCCTCTGGAGGGGGGAAGTTCCTATCAAAGATGTCCAATATCTTAGATAAGCAAGCAGACCACATCTCTTTTGGGTTGGAACCCATTACTCTCGTGGGGCTGAGGACTTTGCTCAGGAGTTCCACGCCATAGGGGAGGGTCTGGTAGAATGGCTACAGATCTGCACGCGGCCTCTGCCTTAGATACGTCCCCAGAGATGGACATTCTTCATACACTAGTGCCTGGCAGTTCTCGTTGTTCTTTCCAGAAGACAATTGTAGAAGTGGTGAAAACACTTGGGTTGTCTGCCCCCACTAAGGTGAATGTCCAGGATGACCTTCCAGATCTCTTGGCTGGGCGTCTTCCACGGCAGACCATGTTCATTCAACATAGCATTGGCAACCCCTCAGTTTGACTGTTCGGGAGAAGCTGGCTTCTATCCCTGCTGTGAACTTAGACCTTGCCCGAAAGTATCTTCCATGGCCCTCAGATTCAGGCTTCCTTCCTACACATCTGTTGCTGGAAAAATGTGGTCATGCAGGCTTCTACGGAGGGTTTGTGGCCCATTCATTTACCCTCTGTGTTCCTAGATTGGAAGAACAATATTTTTGTGTCAGGCAGTGTCTGCCTTTGACGTTCGACCTTTCCTCAGCAACCAGGTTCTTCACCAAACTGTTGGCAGGTCATCTCAGGAGAGATAAGATTCACTCCCTACCGGGACGATTTGCTCACAGGAGTCCAGACCTGTTATCAGCACATTTGTGCCGTACCTGCAAAGCTTCCGCCAGATACTAGTTCTGCTGGAGGATGAAGACCAGTCCAGACTCCTCCAAGAAGGGCAGAAAAAGGAAAGGCTAGCCTGGAAGGCTAGCAAAAGGTACAGAGAAAAAAGACCCCTCCACCTAACCCCTTGATAGAAGACAATAGAAACTGCAACATGATATACATGAACTTCCCCAAAAGGGAAAACCTGTAAGGGGCAATAATCCTGTTTCTACACAAAGAGGAGACCATTGGTGGCATGATGATTTTTATCTTTGTTGCAAATATCTAGCCCCAACATGTGTGTCCCCTTAGAGCAATCTGGTCTTGCTACAGGTTTGTTTGTTACTGGTCTCATTTCGCTCATCATTTGAGAGAATGGTCATTGGGATTTACTAGAAGACTGGAGTATGTTTAATCTTTGTGAGATCGTAGTCCTATTTCATGCTGACAAGATGACATTTTTTGTGCATACCTGTGATGTTTTGCAATTGCGTTTCGCAGTCTGCAGGATGTTTGTGGCGTCTTTGTGCCCCCAGTCCATTTTGGTGTCTGCTGGAATATTCCAATGCAGGCAAAGAGATGTTAAAAACATTTTAATGTTTGGGCCTTTAGTTCCTTCCAAGTCTTTAATTTGAATAGTCTGTTGCAACTTGTTTTCCAGGTCTTTCCACTTAAGCTCCATCGAGAGTACCTGTTTGAGTGATTGTCTTCTCGTGGAGTATTTGTATGTTAGGCGCCCATATTTTGTATTTTTTTTTTCAGTTCTCAAAACCTTTTACTCTCAGTGCACCTTCTGAACCGGTTTCAGCTCATCTGCCAGTTCAATGTAAAGTTCTGACACAATGCATGAACTTTTTTTTGAGGATTCCTCAAAACAATTCTCCATATCTGCTTGTCATTGTGTGGTTTGCTATCAGACTACCTCCACTCCTGTAGAGCTCTTCACCATGTTCACGCTCTGGTGGGCCCCTTTCATTACTGATAAGTAGCCTTTAATATCCCAGCACCCCGATGAGTCTTTCTGACCTTATTGTTTGGGCTGCAGGGAGGTTTCACCTACCTAGCACCCTCTACTCAAAAACACAACACTTGTCTGTTGCAGTAGTCCTCAGGATGGTATATCCACGACATCTGCCTACCTTATCGTCTTTCAATGTGGCTTTTTTTGTGAGCAGGGGTTATGATGGTATATTATCAGTCAGCCAACGTAGCCTAGTTAATTGACTTTTCCTACCTCTGCTTCTTCAGCCCCACTTAGTCGGTACCCTCCCAGTGGTCTGTCTTGTTATTGTGCCCCTAGCACTGTGCTTGTAAGCAGGGAGATGTTGAAACCGGTAAATAAACAGATGTAGGGAAAATGATTAGGACAATCAAAAGTAAAATTCCCTTTACTTCAGAAGTCCTGCCCTAAGCTGTATGAGGTCTAGTTCCCAAAAGTCACAGGTTCCAATACAATATTTCTCTCAGGAAGGTATTCTCTAAAGGGATGCAATGGGCTTGTGGTAGTGATTCAAAACAGTTCAACAGTATTTCAAAGTGTAGCAACAATTTGTTCAAAGACTGGTAAGTTTTACTCTTTTTCTGACCCAAGGCTAACCCAGGGACATGATACTTGACCCGGGTCTGACGACCATAAGTAAGTAACAGGAAGATAGGAGACAAAGGGCTTTTTACCCAATGTTATCCTAAGGAGGACGGGGGGGGGGGCAGGGACAGGTATGCGTACTTACCCCCTGACTGATTTTCCCAGGGGTCACGATGGATTGTGTGGAGACCACTCACTGGAGGGGATGCTTGTCCACTACAGAAATTGACCTTGAATTCTCAACGGGCTGCTCTTCAAAGAATTATTTGCTCCAAAGTAGATCTGTAACCAGAAAAGTGATGGGTGGAAGGTTTTGAATTAATCTGAACCACTGGCATTGCTCTGGGCAACCTTCCACACCATTGTTTGTAGCCCATCTGCACTATTGCAAAGGTGGTCCATCCATATGCAAATCAGTCGGGTACTGCCACCAAAGGGAGCAGCGCAGCCTGAACTGTTAGGCCAGGGCCCCTATGCACAGAAATGCAACAAATGCCAGACATGTTTCGGCCATGTAGATCTGGACAATGGATGCAGAAGTCCTCCGCTTATCCAAAACGGGAGCTGAAAGAAGTCCCAGCTCATCAATGAAAAGGATCTGTACCATTCAAACAGCCAGTAGTTGCCCAATCGGATACAGAAACTGGTTTCACATCCTCCCCAGCAGCAGACTTTCTGGCACCAGGGATGTGGACTTTAACTGGACAGTCCCAGCCCTTTTCCTGTGGCACACACATGCAAAGGCCCACTAGCCTGCAAAATCAGCAGCTTTCCCGGCCAAGTGCACTACCTTATAAGGGATTTCCTTACCTAAGAAGGCAGACGGAGGTCCAAACTACAACATTGCCAAAGAACAAGCAAACCTCTCGCGGCACAGGAAAAACGAAGCAACAATGGTAATAATGTAACTGCTGCCACCAGTTTGTCTTTAGGCATATATAAAAGTAACCAAACATCCCAAATCTTAAATGTTAGGGGCATACAAAGTGTCCCCATTGCACTGCACTATAAGGTGCTGGGTGCAATGTAAAGATACAGGAATTCAAAAGAGAAACAACGTTTCTTAGTACTGACAGTCTGAAGAACTAGTCGATTTCCCCATAACACATGAGCAAATAGCAATGGAAGCGAAGATGAAGGCTTTACTTTCCTTCAAAAAATTAGGGCAAGATAAAAAACAAAGCAAAAAGAATGGGGTTCCATAGAAAACTATGGAGGGAAAGTTGCAAAAAGAAAAATCTTTCCCATTAGGGGGTTGGCCATTAAGGAAAGGCCACTTGACTCAAGGATGGCAGACTGCCCATGTATGTATGTGTGTGTATGTATATATATATATATATATATATCCATATATATCCATATCCCTTGCTTGCCTGACCCGCATTGTGCGAACACTCATGTGGAAATTGTAATTTACTCAGCTCACCTCACCAATACAAAGGCCAGCTCTTGATCAATGCACAGCTGTCAAAGGTTTCCTATTCATAAACTCTTTGATTTGTTATAATTTAAAATCAAACTTTTCACACAGTCAAGCAATGCACACAAAAACGCTACACAAAACAGATCAAAAATCGAAAAGTGTGCATATAGCAGCAAAATGATCTATCATCACCCAACAGGCTTAAGAATAAAGGATAAAAAGGGCACACTTTAAGAGAAGGGAAGAAAAAAAACATGTCAGAGTTCATCATCCCCATTTTAAAATCATCCTACATGTAGTGTCTCTTAAAAGTCAAACATATTTCCTAGACATTAAAGAGAATGGGTAAAAATCATCATTTGTTTTCACCTAATTTTACTATAAAAACACAATTGATCAGTGAATATCATATATAGAAATCTCATAGCAGCAATCATGGATATTGGCATGTCACTGAGTAGGGTGTGCCATATTCTTTCTGGTAATACAAGCATTTCACATGGTAGATATTTGGCAAATGTTTTAACCCATAGATTAGAAAATTGAGAGCACACTACTACAAGGTGGTGTAGGGATTCAACCTTGGTAGCGCAGAGACGGCACAATCGCTCACTCTGGGCCATGTTTTCACGTGCCCCTTTCACTTTGAGTGTTAAACAGATTCAGCCTTAGGTATAACCAGGCTCGTCTTAATTTCAAGGATATTTTTGCAATATTACATTCATGGAGCCCACAGATATTATATCATAGATGTAATCAAAGACTCTAGAAGTGGTTAGCCAAAGCCTATTATCTGATTAATCTTCTTCAAAAAGGTGCTTCTTTGCTGTGTTTGGGCTACACAATATTTCCTCAGTAATACAACCATGCACCATCATTTTAGTACAATTTTCTGCCCATAATTGCAGGGGTTTACAACTACCTGAAGATAACATACCTTGTAGCTCCACAAACTGAGATCTGGCCAGAGGCAAAAGAAAGCTTCTGTACAATTGCAGGTTTCTCCAGTCTCATCGTCTGGATTGTGGTAAGACCCAGTATGTGTCTTAAAGCTGGTACTGGGTTACCTTGGGGCAAGGAAAGTATTCTGCGCCAAATCTTACCCTTGAAAGAGGCCACTATTCCTCATTAAAACCTCCTTCATCACTGTGGATGACCCGAGGAATGATCTTTTACTTTTAGTGGGAGGACAGAGAACCGCCCGAATTTTCCGTCCAGTAGTTTTAACTGTGATGAAGGAATTAATGCTGTCTTAGTTACTGAGCATTGTTCATAGAGTTTCTTGGTGCTACAATTAGAAACTCCTAGGTATTTCAAAGATTGAACTTGTGCTAGTTTTTGGACGTTAATCCGCCACTAAAATTTCTTAGTCTCCTTCCTTCGAGGCGATTGTCCTCCGACGTATTACACATCTATGACAGGTAATGACCACAGCTGTGCTGCTTTGGAAAATTTCGACAGAGGGCGTCCTGCGTCGATGACGATCCGTTGTCCCTCGAGGGCCTCCGTCGAGGGTCAGCATCACTGGATGTTATGTATAGGACGCACGGCGTGTATGCTTCGGAATCTCGGCGCGCTAGTTTCTTCTCTTTGATAGCGATGTCTTCGTCTTCTACTACCCGGAAGTCGGGCTCTAAAAAGTATCAGGACTTCGGTTCGAAGATATCAATCACGGACCCTCATGACATCTGCCTCTGGTTCCTCAGTGAAAGCCACACCACCGACGACTGCGAGGATTGCCAGTCCCTGATGTCTAAGGCCTTGCTGGAACGTAAGAAGAAATTGAAGGTAGATAGGGTGTCTAAGCCCCATAAATCAAAGTCCGCTGGGCTTTTGACCGATGACTCGAAGGGGGGACACTCCTAGTCGGCGAAAATCCAGGCAGTCCCGGTCTAGAAGTGGTTCCCACCATTCCTCTGCCTCGTCGAGGCATTCTAGGAAGCGCCGTCACCGGTTGCCTATCCCGTCGGATGAGGTCTCCACCAGACGGTGGACTTGTCCTACCAAGTCTTCGTTGCCGGCCAAATGGGATGCATTCCGCCAGCAGATGATGGCGATTTTCAAATCGCAAGGCTCGGTTCCGTCCGTGCATTCGAAAGAAGACAGCAGGGAACGGGGTCGGTCCACCACTCGCACACCTTCGGGATCGGAAGGTTGGCGCGATCATCGGGAGCCTTTGAGGTCCCGCTCGGAAAAGGGAGATAGCCATAGCCATGCCAGGTCTGGGTCCTTGACGCCATCGAGACCGTCAACCTGTGAAGCCTTTGAAGAAAGCGTCGACGCCGTTTCCTTAGAGGAACACTCTCGGGGCTCCGCCCTTGAAGTTGTTGACGCCGTTGGCGCCTCGGTCGGTGTCGATTCCCTCAACGCCATTTGTGGAGGATTTGCTGGAGGTGCCCCGGAGGACTGTGGAACCTCCGAGGACGGCTCTCAGTAAGTCAGTGAGGCCTGTTTTTGAGCCCTACTCTGTTCCTCCTCCCAGATTGGATTTGTTCCAACCTTTGGAGTATATTTCAGAGGTGGAGGAAGGGTCTGAAGAGGAGGAGATGGCTGTGCCTCCTGCTGTCCCTGATGACCTTTTGTCGGGGGCACAGTCAGATGGAGGAACACAGTCAGTCCTTGCATGACGCCAGTGGTCTTGACACCTCTCCGGAGGTGGAGTTTGGCAGGCCTGAGCCTGGGACGCCTGCCGAATCCTCCCATAGGCGTCTCATGTGAAGGGTAACTGAATACTTGTTGGGGAGGGGGGGGGGTCTGCTCCACCTGTTGATTTCGATCAGGATGATCTAACGGACAGCCTGGACTAAGGTCCACCCACAGACCCGGTGTTGCCATTTCACATGGCTTTGCAAAGGAGGGTGGTAGCGGCTTGGACTGCTCCGGAGAGTCCTGGCAGTTAAGTCGCTTCCGGAAAAATACCGTCCAAGCCAGTAGTGACCCCTGCTACTTATCGACGCACCCTACTCCAGAGAGTTTGGTGGTGCAGGCGGCTACGGCCCCCTCAAAGCAGGCTGCGTACCCTACCATCCCTCCTGATAGGAACGATAAGCGCTTTGGTGATTGGGCGAAGAAGGTATTTTCATCTGGGGGTATGGCGTTGAAGTCGGCCAACTCCACTTGTGCCTTGGCGAGATTCACTCACACTCTGTGGAACTGTGCATCTCTGGCGGCTGAGCATATTCCCGAAGGGGAAGAACGGGATGGTTTTCTAGCCCTCGTGCAAGACTGCAAGGATGCCATTTGCGAATCAGTTCAGTCGGGTTTGGACACGGCAGACTGTGTCAGCCGGTCCATGGCTGCGAGCACCGTGATACGCAGGTTTGCGTGGTTGTGAAAGTCGGGGTTTGCTCTTGATGTGCAATTCCGGCTTCTGAACATGCCCTTTTATGGTGTTCATCTGTTTGGCAGCAAGACTGACGAGAGCCTTGAGAGGTTGCAGACCTCCAAAGCTGCGACAAAGTCTTTGAGCGCTGCAGTATGCCAACCTCTGCTTTTTTGTCCTAGGGGACAGCAATGGAGGGGAGGTTCCTTTCGGTGGTACTCTACCTTTGGTAGATCGAGAGGAGCTGCCAGTCGAAGGGGCCACCGTAGGAGTACCAGTGGTGGAAAGCAAGGTACTCGAGGTGCCAAAGCCGTTCGGGCATTTGCCTCTTTGCCCTCAGGCACTGCTGCAGCCGCGTCCGCTCAGTCATGAGGCCATGTCCCATGGTTCGCCGGTTGGGGGCAGACTTGAACAGCATCTTGGAGAATGGCGTGCCATTACTTCAGATGTGTGGGTTCTGGAGATCATAGCCCACGGCTACTGTCTTCCCTTCCGGCAGAGGCCTCGCGACAATCCACCGGGGAAGCTCTTTGAATCATCCAGATCCGCTTCTTGCGCATGAAATCCTATCCCTGCTGGAGAAAGGCACCATAGATCTGGTGCCTGTAGCGGAGAGGAACAAGGGATGGTATTCCCCTTATTTTTTGATCCCGAAAAAAGACTGGGGATTAAGACCCATCAGGGACTTGCGTTGGTTGAACAAGCTCCTCAGGAAGGACAAGTTCAAGATGGTAACTCTTTCTCAAGTCCTCCAGGCCCTTCAACTTCAGGATTGGTTGGTGTCTCTAGACATAAGGATGCTTAGTTTTATGTGCCCATTCATCCAAAGCACAGGAAGTAACTTAGGTTCGTGGTTGGCGACTCACATTTTCAGGTTTGGGTCCTGCCGTTCGGATTGACCTCCTCCCCGAGGGTCTTCACCAAGCTGATGGTGGTGGTGACAGTGAATCTCGGGAAAGGGGGGGGGATTCACGTCTAACCCTACCTGGACGATTGGTTGATCAGGGCGCGCTCTCCCTAGCAAGCCCTGGATCATCTGTCTGTCACCTGCCACTCCCTTCACAAGCTGGGCTTCTCCCCCAATTTGAAGAAGTCCCATTTGACACCTACCCAGCGGCTCCAGTACATCGGAGCAGTGCTCGACACATCCCTGGGGCAGTGTTCGCCTCCCCAGGTGAGGGCTCATCAAATTCTGCAGATGGTAGACCAGTTTCAACGTGCCCAGAGTCTCCTGGCGTTTGAATTCTTGAGGTTGCTCGGCCTCATGGCATCCTGCATTTTCCTGGTGCCAGAAGCCAGGCTGCGGATGAGATCGCTGCAGTGGGCTCTCAAGATGCAGTGGTCGCAGTTCTCCGGCAGGATGTTGGATCCCGTTCAGATTCTGACCTCGATCGCCCAGGATCTTCTGTGATGGGCCGACAAAGGCAATCTGATGAAGGGAGCACCATTTTGGCAACCATGGCCGGAGGTGACGATCGTGACGGACGCATCCCTCACAGGTTGGGGAGCTCATGCCAACGAGTTGACAGTCAGCGGACGTTGGTCTCCGTCGGAGTCCAGACTCCAGATCAATCTGTTCGAGCTGAGGGTCATCAGGCTAGCCCTGAAGGCTTTTCCACCATCTGTGCGGGGGAAAAATGTCCTGATTATGACAGACAATACGGTGGCCAAGCACTACCTCAACAAAAAAGGGGGAGCAGGGTCACTCCCGTTGTGCAGTGAGGCGATCCAGCTCTGGTTCTGGGCCATCTAGCAGGAAATTTCAATCTCGGCAGTTCATCTGGCAGGAGACGAAAACGCAGCAGCAGACGCTCTGAGCAGGCAGAGCTCGGTCTCTCACGAGTGGGTGCTGGCTCAGGAGTTCTGGTGGAGATCTTCGCCCTCTGGGGAAGCCCACGAGTGGATCTCTTCGCCACCAGTGTCAACCGGAAGTGCGATAGATTCTGCTTGCGGGAATTCCCTCCAAGAGGAGCCTTAGGGGACGCGTTCGTAGTGAAGTGGTCCTTTCCATTGCTGTACGCGTTTCCTCCAGTCCCCATCATTCCGCAAGTGTTGCAGATGTTACTGAGGTTCAGTTCCCGGATGATCCTCATTTCTCCGACATGGGCCAGGAGAGCATGGTACCCGGACCTTCTAGAAATGTCCATCTGCCCGCCACGCCGTCTTCCCTACTGAGACGATCTGCTCTCACGGGAGGGGGGTCGGGTTCTCCATCCAGAGGTCAAGGCTATCAGCCTTCATGCTTGGTATCTGAAAGGTTGAGGTATAAGGATTGGGACCTCCCCGAAGACATGATGGAGGTGTTACTTTCGGCCAGAAGGCCCGCAACGAAATCCCTGTACCGTTGCCGTTGGAGTAAGTTCTGTGACTGGTGCAGGGTACAGAATGTGGATCCTTTCCTATGTTCCATTCCTTTGGTTTTGTATTTTTTTGCTTTCTTTAGCTTACAAGGGCCTGCAAGTGGGTACCATTAAGGGTTACCTGGTGGCGCTGTCCATATTTAAGCGCTCGTCTGAGGAATGTTCTTATTTTAAGATCCCTTTGATTTCTCAGTTTCTAAAAGGGCTAACTAATGTGTTTCCACTGTCGCTTTTCCAGGTGCCGGGATGGGATTTGAATTTGGTTTTTAAATTCCTAAAGCCAGCTCCGTTTGAGCCCTTACATTCTTTTCCCTTGCGACTGTTGTCCTTTAAAACTGTGTTTTTAGTCGCGGTTACTTCTGCTCGCCGAGCGAGTGAGTTGCAGGCACTTTCCGCCAAGCCACCCTTTACTGTTTTCCATAAGGACAGGGTTGTCCTGTAGGTACGGCCTTCTTTTCTTCCGAAGGTTGTGTCGGAATTCCAAATTTCCGAAGCAGCACAGCTGTGGTCATTACATGTCATAAATGTGTAATACGTCGGAGGAACATCCCATCGAAAGAACGTTACCAGATAAGGTAATTATCTTTTTTTTCTTTATCTAGGACAATAATTTTGGACTTGGCGTCATAATCTATCTCCAAACCCATCTCCTTAAAGTACACATTCACAGCTTCTCTCTGGAGACCTACTGGAGTATAATCTTATAAAACCAGGTAATCTGCGTACAGAAGGTATGGTATAGCCAAATTTCCAAGTTTCGGCAGATCAATATTCACCTGTACCAAGGAGCTGCCCAGGTCTGCTATATAGGCATTAAAGAGGAAAGGGGCCAAAACGCATCCTTGGCGCACACACCGCTCACGCTTTATCCAACCCGAAGAATTCCTGTTGCCATCCAACCTCACGCTAAGTCTTCTTCGTGTAGGGCTCTTAACATGCCTAGTACAGGGAGTGGACAGCCTTGGGACTTTAGTTTGGACCACAAAAGGCCACGATTGACAGTTGAATGCTTTTTTTATATCTAAAAAGGCGGCAAATATCAGTCTCCAATCTTCCTTCACCTGTCTCATCACAAGCGAGATGGTAAAGCAATTCAGTGAGACATTCACACCCTATTTGAAGCCAGACTGGTAAATTTCACTTCACATAGGTATTGTTTCATTGCGGAGGTAGTTCAACACCAAAGAGAAGATCTTGTATGAACTGTACAGTAAAGATATTGGGCGGTAATTGATTGGGTCCAGTCTGTTGCATGCCTTATGAGTATCAACATGGCCTCTCGCACGTCAAAGAAATTATCCTCGGTTTTCTCACATTATTGATTACCTCCAGGAGTGGATGTGACCACAAGACAGGGTCCAATTTTAAAGTGAGATTTGACAGGACTTCCTGACTTGAAGCGTTCAAATTCTTGTATCTCATAATAGTTGAGTGAACTTCCACTAGAATGATATTGAATCACTCCCAATCAATTATGGTCGTTCTGAAGACCTCTTTATGCCCCACAGCTATACAGGCAACATCCTCATAGAGTCTTGAAAAGAAGTCAACCCAAATATTGGCCGCAATGGGATTGGCCTACAATGACCATTGTGAGCTCTTCTCTTTTATTAGGAACCAAAAAGAGGCCTCATTTTACTCATTCATAGAGGCTAACATTCTCTCTGCATCATGCTGATACTTCAGGTGTCGCTTTGCGTTCACCCAGTTGGCATATTCAAGCTTTACTTTTTTTGGAAAACCTAAACACTCATTTTCCTAATTGCCCTAATCTGTCATCAATCATTTTTCTTTTCGTTATCAGTGTTTAAAATCAAATCTCCCACATCCATCAAGCCTATTAAAGGGGATCAAACCCATTAGGGTATCTTGAATAAATGGGGCAAATCTCAAAGGGGTTCGTATTTCTCTGTTTCTTAGTAGTAAACACTCTGCCATAATGGTATTAAACCTGTATGCAAATGTTTTTCTCCAGAGGACTCTGTTTCTACCACTTATTTTAACACACAAGTCGTTAAAGATAGGTGCATATTAAATTCTCCATTGGAGCACAAAGGTCAAACAGTGGTCGTTCCCCCCCATATCTACAAGCATCAAGGATTCCGCTTGATAAAAAATATAATCTAGGGTCGAACGCCCACCCTCAGACTTCCTTGTTAATTTTGAGGGAACATCTCCCTTAACATTGCTGTTGATTAAAATAAGTTCCCAAAACTTCTTTCCTCATACGCCCCTTTTCCCGGGCTTCCCCAGCCTTTGCATGCTGTCCCAAGTAATATTTCTCATGTAGACATTCGCTATTCAAATCACCTAAAAGTATACAGCTGCTATCCTCTGTCCGTGTGTCTCCATCATACAATCTATTCTAGCTAAAAATGTTATTAAATCATCTGAATTGGAATTCAAATAGACGTTCAATACCAAACAAACGTGGTGCAGCTTCCCCCTTCCCCTGCCTTCTTAAATTACCCGCTAGTGTCCTTTTATTCCAGCAGGAGTTTTCCATTAACAGGTTACGATCATTGCGAACAGCATACAACAGGCCTTCCCGTCGGCCCTTTTTTCGTGCTGGTTCATAGCAAACAGTGTACCCTTCTAATATTGGTTGATCTAAAATCCATGTTTCCTGTAAAGATTTGAAAGTTTTTACCTCCAAATCTGCCATCACCCCACCACTCTTCGTATGCAAAGTATTCAATATCGATGGCCAATCATGCGTAACGGTTCTGTTGGGACCTGACACGTTTGCCATCCTACTGGGGCTTTAATCTTCACAATTAACTTTAACGACCAGTAGTTCTGTACTTTCCACCAAATGGTCACCCTTGCCACTGCTCACTCCCTCCTCCCAAGAATACAACTCATATCCCAGTTCTATAAAGGCCTGACTTTCAGCCAGTACTTAGTTTCTAATTAGTTCGGATTTACATCTCAGCCTCACTGTATCAATTTTCCCTGGGTAGCTAAA
Organism: Ambystoma mexicanum; assembly: GCF_040938575.1. Lineage (NCBI taxonomy): Eukaryota > Metazoa > Chordata > Amphibia > Caudata > Ambystomatidae > Ambystoma > Ambystoma mexicanum. Next base: position 329,310,631 of record NC_090941.1, on the reverse strand, counting down.
TTGAACCTGGACTAAATCACCAGATTTGACTACCTTTTTGATTTTGTCATTTCAAGTAGAGCCAACACAAGATCTATTCAGGTGAAGAAATTCTCGCACTTTAAATTTTCTTTTCACTTCTAGAAAGTATAACTTTTTATGTGGCCAGTTCATTTTTCCTTTCCCATTGGTCATTTCAGAGGCTACATGTGTGTCCCCCTTTGCTAGGTCACCAAGAGATCTTTTGGTCACCTTTCCCTCTTTTAGTTTCTCACACCCGGGTTTCTCAGGCACTAATCTCCTTATTTCTTCCAGTGACAGAAATGCAGGAAAAACGTTCTCCACACCTTGATTGGGTACAGCCACAAAGGACGACCCATCCTTGGGGTAAGTGTTCATTCTCTCAGACTTAAAGGAACCTTTGGGTACAAATGTATCTTCAACTTGAACCATAGGTTTAATACTCGTCTCACGGTCACAAATATTTCCAGGAACAAATTTGCATGCAGTGGATTCTAGGGATGCGTTTATGCTTTTAAATTTTATACTCGAAGCTTCCTCCTCGAGATCAGACAAAAGCCCCTTGTCCCGATATTCATTTATACTTTCATCCCCATTTTATGAGATTTAACGGATCGTGAGAATACTCAGATCCAGGGATTCATTCCGTTTTTACAGATTTAAAAAATGTTAAGATTACCCCTTTTTCCACTGGCAGTGAGTTTGTTTTGGCTTTTAGGCCCTTTTTCGTGGATTTCTTCGTTACATTGCTAATCAATGTTTCTCCAGCATGGGGTCTGGCATGGATTCACATGCTCATGAATATTCCCTGTCGTCAGGCTGGGAATCCTCGGTAAAGAAAAAATCAGTATCAGTTTCGTTTCTGATCTGTCTTTCTTAGTAGTAACCAATCAGTGGTCTCTGGATCATACTGCCCACAGCCAATGACTGCCCTCTCCCTAAGCCCCGCCCTCGGCAGCCATCCTCAGATTTTTACTGCGCGCTGAAGTGTTGGGAGTCCTCGTGCTATAGCTCTCGAGCTTTTACTGCGTTTTGCGTTTTTCCAAAGAGATTTATCTAATTTTTCGGTTTAATCGAGCCTCAAGCTCCACCGTTTCTACTTCCAATCAACTGGGACCCGTTTCGGATTTATCTACGCCCCTCAAGGGTGAATTTTTCATCGAGTTACGCTTCTTGGAGGATTCCAGAAGTTTCTAAGGGCTACCTCGTAGACGAGAAGAACATGGCCCAGGAGAAGGGAAGCTCGACTCCCGGCAAACTGTTCAGGATCTGCCCTGGATGCAACCTACACAATGTGTTCAAGGAGGACGAGCATTCGAAATGCCTTTACTGCCTCCACGAGGACAAAACACACGTGGAGAAGGACTGTGTGTTTTGCTTTAACATGTCGGATCGGACGATGAGGGATCGCCGGACCCGTCTCCAACTGGCTGGAAGGCAAGAGCCCAGCAGGTGAGAAGTAGTAGTCCGAGCGGTCTAAGTCCTGTGAGGGCGCCCCGGCGACGGGGGTCCAACAAAAGGCAAAGCACTGCGAATCCACGGGCACCGGGAACGCCTAGCGGTCGGGCTCCTCAGTTGCCAGGCAGGGCGCACCTTCACCGACGGCATCAACCACGAGCCAACGCTCTGGCTCAGGGAAGAGGACATCTGAGAACCCGGCTAAGCTTCTGGAGAGGCCCCGGTCGAACTCGGAGGAACCGGCCGAGGGGGAGCGAGGCAGTGACCCTCCCCCTAAGGTGAAGGCCTCAAGCGCGCCCTAGGTGGTGAAGGCCTTGATTCACCAGGCTAAGGCCTCTATCAAGGGAGTCACTGTGGCCCTGGTGAAGCCTGTGGAGGCTTTCCCAGTGGAGGCGACCTCGGGGCCCAGAGTTTCCCTGCCTCCGCGGAGGGAATCCTCTTTTAAGCCCATTGTGAAGACCCTCGTGAAAACCCCGGAGGAAAGAGGGGGGGGTGGTGGCCGTTACAGACACGACCTCCGAGGAGGAACTGATGAGAATTTGGAAGAGGCCCAGCCCCACGGGAGTAATCCCGAGGAGGGGGACGACGAGAGCGAGGGTGGCAACGACGACAAGGTTCCGGTGGAGGAACAACCGTCGCTCCCGGCACGCCTGTCACAACCCGAGCCTCAGGACAACTCGGTGGCCATTTTGACGGCAATCTAAGCCTTATGGAAGCCCTCTGAACAAGAGGAGAATTCATCCAGTGCCCCTTCAGCCCTCACGGCCTTTTCAGCCTTTGTAGCCTTCCCCGATCCTGAGGGACGACACGGGAACCGACACGGCCACGGGGGGGGCGGGTGACGACGGGACTGGCCTCCCGTCTCCGATTCCTCGGGCGTCCCTGCCCGACGAGATTGGCTCCTTCCACGCCATGATTGGCAGGGCATCCGAGCTTTTTCAACTCTGCCCTGAGGAGAAGGAAGGCTTCCTGTGCCATTGCTGGATGACATCTGGGACAAGGGACTTGCCATCCTCAAGAACCCATCCATGACACCTGCCAAGAGGGACCGGTACGAGAAGAAGTACTGGGTCCCCGACGCCACCCCGTTGTGCCTTAGGGGGCAGCTGACCCCGGATTTGGTCGTCTCACCGGTGGCCACGAAGAAAGAGGGGGGGGGGGGGCTGGAGGGGGGCATCGGCTTCATCCTCAACTTCCCCATCGGACGGCGAGGGAAAGAAGCTGGACGCCGTGGGACGAGTCATCTCGTCGGCAGCAACAACGATTAAGGCAGCCAACGCCCTAGCGATCGTGGCCCACTACGACAGGGAATTTTGGTACAAGATCGCCCCCATGTAGAACTTCCATAAGACAAGAGGGCAGAGGCCCTGGCGATCCTACAGGAGGGTGCGGTGGTGTCGGACCACGCCATAACTGTGGCCACGGACATTGTCGACACCGGTTTCTGCCAGTTGGGCAACAGCGTTGGTCTTCGACGGCGGGGGTGGCTCGAGGCGACGGATTTCCGCCAGGACGTGCAAGCCAAGGTTTTGGACATGCCCTTAAATGGGAACAATCTGTTTGGAAAGAGTGTGGATGAGTCGCTGCAGGCCATCAAGACCGACACTAAGACGGCTCGGGCCTTGGGAGTTCTGCAGTAACGGTGGCCGCCCTTTCGGAACTCCGGAGGCAAGCAAGGTGCCTCCAAAGGATTCGGCGGCGGCTCCTCGACCTACCGTCAAGCGGCCCGCTCCTCGTCGCAAGAAGCCTACAGGGGACGGGGCAAGTCTGGTGGATCTCGCCGTCGTCGCCAGGGCGGCAAGGCCGCTTCCAAGCAAGACTGAACCGGCCGTCGCGTCGGGCCTCCACAGAAGCACCCCGGTGGGAGGCCGGCTGACAAGGTTCATCAGCGTGTGGAAGTCCATCTCCAGCGACCGTTGGGTGCTGGATGCCCTGGCCCACTCTGGAATTTCTAAAGAAGTGCCCCCGAATTCCTCCCGTGGCCAGGAAGGAAAACCACATCCCTCAACTGCTGTTCGAGGTAAGGGTGATGCTCAAGAAAGGAGCCATCAAGCTCGTCCCAAAGAGGCTCTGGGGCTCCGGAGTATACTCAAGATACGTCCTCTTCAGAAAGAAGACAGGAGGTTGGCGTCCCATCCTGGACTTGCGTCGGCTAAACAAATACATCAAGGCACAGAAGTTCCGGATGGTCACCCTCCAGCACGTGCTGGGACAGCTGGAGGAAGGCGACTTCCTAGCATTGTTGGATCTCGAGGATGCGTACTTTCACATCCCCATCTTAAAAGGACACCAAAGATTTTTCAGGTTCGTAGTCCAAGGGTGGCACTACCAGTTCAAGGCCCTCCCATTCGGATTGAAGTCGGCGCCCAGGGTGTTCACCAAGTGCCTAGCACCAGTTGCGGCGCGGCTGCGCCTGCAGGGGGGGCATGCCTGGACGACTGGCTCATCCGAGCACGGACAAGGGAACTCGCCGTCGAACACACGGCAAACACCGTCCGGCTGCTCACGGACCTGGGATTCTCCATCAATTGTCCCAAATCCCACCTGGTTCCGTTCAGGTCACACTGTTTCTGGGAACCAAGCTCGATACAGTAGCGCAGTTGTCCTCGCCGTCGAAGGAAAGAACGCAGGCCATCCTGGGCAAGGTACAGCGTCTGCTGGCCACGGACGTGGCCAGAGTGAGATCCATCAAGTCTTTTCTTGGGATGATGTCCTCTTGCATCTATCTGGTGCGCCTGGGCAGGCTTCGGATGCATCCTCTGCAGGAGTTCCTCGACGCTCGTTGGGCACAAGCGACGGACAGCTTTGAGGACAAGATCTCGCTCAACGAAGTATTCCGCCAGACAATATTCTGCCAGGCAATTCGATGGTGGGGCACCCGCGCGCATCTCGCCGCGGGCACAGACTTTCTGACCCCAGCATACCAGGTGACTGTGACAACGTATGCCTCCCTGAAGGGGTGGGGAGCGCACACCGGAGATCTTCACGTGAGAGGCCTGTGGCTCCCGGAGGAGAGGCCACCCCACATCATACTAGAGCTCCGAGCAGTGTTCTGGGCCCTCAAGTCATTCCTCCCGTCCCTCAAGGGCAAGGTGGTGAGGATCTTCACCGACAACACCGCCACAATGTTCTACATCCGAAAGCAAGGAGGAACCAGATCCCCAGCCCTATCCAAGGAGGCCCAGGATCTGTGGCACTGGGCAGTTGCCCAGGGGATGTTTCTGGTGCCTTTTCATCTAGCAGGGATAAAAAACACCATCGCCGACTCGCTCAGCAGGGAGCTGCGCTCTTGCCACAAGTGGGAACTATGCCAGGATCAAGTGGATCAACTCTTCCGGCGATGGGGAAACCCCAAATCGACCTGTTTGCGAAGGCGACGAACTCCAAGTGCCAGAGGTTCGCCAGCAGGTTCCCCCAGCCAAGGAGCATTTGCAATGCTTTCTCGTTCCCCTGGGACGGCCTGTTCCTGTATGCGTTCCCGCCGTTGCTGCTCAGGCTCATCAACCAACTCAAGAGGTCCCGGTGCAGGATGATCCTCGTCGCACTGAGGTGGCCGAGACAGATATGGTTCCCAGACCTTCTGGACTTGTCAGCGTCCCCAGCAGTCAAACTGTCGACGGACGCAGATCTTCTATCCCGAGAAGGAGGCGCCATTCTTCATCACAACCCGGAGTCGCTGAACTTGCAGGCCTGGCTCCTGCAGCACTAGAGTTTGGAGGGTACGATATCCCGGCTGACTGCAGAGAGGTTCTTGCAAAGGACAGGGCATCCAACTCTCAAGTGCTACGGACATAAGTGGAAGAGGTTCTCTGTCTGGTGCCGTGCACAGAAGATTAACCCTCTACGGATTACAGCCCCTCAAGTACTACCATACATACTGTCACTGGCCAAAGCTGGACTAGCTCACGTTTCCATCAAGATACATCTGGCAGCGATTTCCCGGTACACCAGACCTGCAGGAAGGTCATCCCTGTGGTCTCATCGCCTGGTGAAGGAGTTTATGAAAGGACTGTTCCGATCGTTCCCGCTGGTGAAGGCTCCAGCCCCGGCGTGGGAACTCAACGTGGTGCTGACAAGGCTCATGGGCCTGCCATTTGAGCTCTTGCATTCGGCTCCGTTGAAGTTTGTCGTGGAAGACGGCGTTCCTTGTGGCCATCACCTATGCACGACGCGTGGGAGAGATTCAGGCCCTTTCCTGCAAGCCTCCATACTTGACTTTTTCCATCTCAGCAAGCCCTTGGTGTTACCAGTCTTTTTCCCGTCGCCTTAGTCGCCGGCCGAGAGGACTTTGCACTCGCTGGATGTAGCTAGAGCGCTGAAGTTCTACGTGGACCGAACGAAGAGTTTTCTGAAGACATCACAGCTGTTTGTGAACTTTGAACCAAGGGAAGGCCCTCTCGAAGGCTTCAATTTCCAGATGGCTCTCCGGCTGCATCATGCACTGTCATCGGTTGGCAAACCGACTGTTGCCCGGCCGTCAGAGAGCCCATTCGACCAGAGCGATCGCTGCTACCACAGTGTTCTTGTCTGGTGTGCCCCTGCTGGCCATCTGCAGGGCTGCTACGTGGAGGTCGACGCACACCTTCACGAGATTCTACTGCGTCGACCGGGATTCCAGCGAGGAGTCCAGAGTCGGCCAGGCAGTGCTGCGCAATCCGTTTGCTTAAGGTGAGTCTGGTGAGGAGGTAAGAGATGCTTAATGTTGAGTTTTTTTGTAATGCTTAATGTTGAGCATTGCCACCTCCCGTGGTTGTGTATGTGTGTACTGCTATGTATTCTTATATTCATGAGCATGTGAATCCATGCCAGACCCATGCTGGAGAAGGAACAAGTTACTTACATGTAACTGTTGTTCTCCAGCATGGGTCCATCATGGAGTCACATGCAAACCCTCCCTCCGTCCCTTCTGTGGCTCTTCACTTGGTCATACTGCCACTTTACGTACTACCAAATCTGAGGATGGCTGCCGAGGGCGGGGCTTAGGGAGCGGGCAGTCATTGGCTGGGGGCAGTATGACCCAGAGACCAGTGAGTGGTTACTACTAAGAAAGAAAGATCAGAAACAAAACTGATACTGGTTTTTTTTCTTTACCGAGGATGCCCAGCCTGACGGGGAATATTCATGAGCATGTGAATCCATGCCAGACCCATGCTGGAGAACAGTTACAGATAAGTAACTTGTTCCTTTTGCCTCCTTTTTTTCCCAACAGCAGGTGAAATAGCAGATGCAAAAAGAAAACAAACTATTGTTCCATAAACATGCACTGTAAAATGACACATTACAATGAGTCTAGTCCGATCAGAATATCCATAGGATTTTATTCTTTGGTCGAAACACTTGTCGGCAATTACAGTATCGACCACAGAATAAAATACTACGGATATTCTGATCTGACGAGACTCATTGTAATGTGTCGTGTGACAATGCATGTTTATGGAACAATAGTTGTTTTCTTGTTTAACCTTAGGTTGGGGTTACCTAAAGTTCCATATTAACCGCAGCATTCACCACGTCAGTAGTTCATATCCTTACCTCATTAACTTTCCATGCCTCAAAGCGCCTTACCCTGGTCACCCCACACACATCCACTTTAGCAGATTCAATAGTATTGTTTCCTTTAGCACCCTCTTGCTCTGTTGCATCGTTTTTTTTTTTAAACAGACAACTGATAGTTTCCGCAAAAAAAACGACAGGAACCCCTGGTAGATTTTTTGGTAAGATTTCTTTTTTTTTTTTTAAATGTATTTTTTTTTCTTTTCTGCAGAGCCATGGGCTTATCATCAGAGACCTCATTAACTTGCTGATCCGAGACCAACTCTCCCGCCATCAAACTCCTATCCTCCAAATAGGTTGGAGGCTTATTAAGGGCCTGGCTTGATCTTTGGTCAAAATTCTGCTCTGCCAAAGAGATAACATTCAGTGATTTTGAGGGCAATTTTTCCGTTTGGGTTCCCTTAGGTAAGGTCTTTCCATTGCTCAAGGCTATAGCCCTTGGAAAACCCCCAAACCACCTCACCCCCCCCCCCCCACCCAAAGACCTAATTGAAGTTGAGGGTTTACATTTCCAACAGAATCTTTACACTGACACTCGGACAATTTAGCAAGCTTAGGTAACTGAGATGGTGAGTTTAGAATCCAGAATAAAACGTTCCAAGTTAGACATTTTTGTCAAGAGTTCTTTTAAGGAATGTCGAACATCTGATCTCATATTATACCAATTCACGACCTCTATCCATTGAGTATAGACACGGGGGCACAGGGAAGGAGAAAGTGTCTCTTCTACGCTACTGATGGCATGGAAACTGGGAAACCAAGCTGTAGAGGGCCTAGAAATTCAGAGTGAGCCTTATTTTGCGGATTCAGGGAAGATTCTGCTACAGCCACTAGAGTTCTAAACAGACAAACATTCTCTTGTTTGTCCCATGCCAGTCACTCAACCCGCCCAGAGACAGCCAAACCTGTTTTGCTTGCTCATGGGAGATGATGGGCCCCAGCATGGATACATCAGTGATGAGGTCTTTATGGGGGCATTTTATCCAATCCTCCACATCAACATGATACAATGTACATGACTCCTCTGAACAATTCTGGGCAGACACCTCAAGTTGGACGGTACACGTACTAGCCCGGGTATTGATTAGTTTTCTAGGGGAGGATGGTGACAGCAGTGTCCTTCCTTGTTCAAATGTCCTGCAAATAATTTCCACAAAGGATGTGGGCAGTTTTAATTGATAAATGTTCAGAGTATTGTTCAAGTTCATCAGTTCTCTCTCACCTTCACAGATCTTATTACTCAAATATTTGGCCACCATTTCCATTTTTGTGAACATGCCAGCATCTTGCGGTAACAGTCTTTGCCAAGGCATTACGGAGCACATGAAGTACTCCATTATAATCCAGACATACTAGACGGTCCGGTGTAGGATGTTCCGGTTGATATAAATAGTTTGGGGATCAAAATTCGGAGTAAGCGGATTAATCACCCTCACAAACAGCGTTTTGGGGGCGCGGAGGCTCTAAAAACTGTATCTCCATTGCACCTCCTCCACAACTCCACCCCTCCAACGTTCACCGAAACACCAGGCACACAACTAGTTAATTCTAGTTCCTTAATTAGATGGGGGCACAGCTATCCCTGTTTCTGGGACCCCACGTCCCAACATCCAGTGTCCAGAAAATTAATGAAAGCGCAAAACACTTTGCTCAGAACGTATCAAGAGACAACAGACTGATGGACCAATAGTGGAGACAATAGGAGGCTTTTACGTAAAATAATAGTGCTGGAATCTGGGCGGCTGCAAATACAAGTTGACTTGGGGCAGAGAAGCTGGTGAATATTAGTCACAGTAGAGTGTGGGACGCGGATGGTATATCCATAATGATAAGCCGGTCCTTAAAAGCTAACTCGGCAGTCTGGGGAAACCTCACCCACACCCCCTCCAAACACCTGAAACACTCCGCCCGCTGCGCGAGGATTGAACTATGTATGGGAAGTACAGCCTCTCCAGCATCCACTTTGGTAGAAACAGTTGACAGACTTCGCTGATTGCAAAAGTGCCGGTTCCAACAGGGATTAGAGGAAACGCCTGAAATACTTCTCGCACTCGCATTTAAAAAGCAGAGTAGATAATAAGTCAACCAAAAGAAGAGTGCTCCGAGTTGGAAGAGCTGTTGGAGAGCTCGGAGCCAGTTGAGCAAAGAGGAAGGCAGAGCACAGATCAGAGAGAGAGGTAGTGGAAGGAACGTGTGTGTGTTTATATATACATAGCTCTCAACTCACACGCTTTTGGCGGGTGTCACCCGCCTTCTAAACAGTTGACTCACCCGTCAAGCCTCCTGCATGCCCATTCATTTCAATGGGCCTCTCACCCGCCAAAAATAAAATCGGGTGTTTTCACCCGCCTTTGTGACACAAATGGTTGAGAGCTATGTATATAAAGAGTAATGCAAGGCGGTAAAGCCTCTTCGGAGCGTGAATGGGGAGGAAGAGAATAAACTTCTGAGAGGTGGCAAAGCATCAGGGAGGAGAGGGGCGGAGGGAAGGAGCAGGAAGAAGTGCGAGCGAGGATGAGGGCACAAACAACGCGGGCAGGAAGGGAATGTGAAAGCGAGCCAAGTACTGGGAGGAAGGGAAACAGACCATGTCTACATTAGAGATGAGAGAAGAAGGGAGATGACTCCTCGTTCAACCCTAATTTGAACGGTTTTTTCACCAGAGAACGAACAGGAGGGTAAAGTTTGCAGTGGGGCTTGCAAAAGCAGCCCACTCTCATTGACAATGAGATTTTATGAATGGCGAATACCAATTTTTATTTGACATTTACTGCAAATAAACCTTGTTTGCAGTAAATGGTAAAAAAAAAAGTTTCACTGTGCATGGCTGGCCTGTGGGTGGCAGCATTGCACCAAATATGACGTGTGCTTACGGTGACGTGCACCATTTTACCAAAAGGACTGGTAAATAAGTTTGTCACCTGTCACCATGAGGCAAGTGCATTTCTCTAGGTAGATTGTGTAAACTAAATTACTCGCCCTGTGGCTCTATTGCGGATTTCTAGTAATTTGGGAGGCCTGGTAGTACCTTGGAGTTCAAGCATTTTCTGACGCACGACCCCTGTAGTGGTAGCAAAGTCCAGGACTGCTAATGTGAAACATGACTCATCCAGCCAAGAAAGTGTTTGATGGATTCCTAGAGACTGATGAATAAATAGTCTGGGAGCAATTTTCAAACTGAGGAGGAGGGAGCCGAACTGAGGATCGCAGTCCTAAAAGAAGCAGAGAATCTGGTAAAATGACAAGCTGTCTATTGTGCAGTTTCAAAACCCATCACTATCAGTTGTCAATCCTAATCCCTTTGATAACGAGAATAAAAGTGACCAGAGAACCTCAAATTGGTTTTAAATCGTCTGTTGATCCATTGTATGTATGTGGTAAAAAACAAAATACGCAGCATGTCATATGAACACGTAGTGACATGGGTGTGAACATGTACAGTATAATGCTTTGTCCACCCTCCTAAAACTGGTCTACCATCCTCGCACCTGGTGTCCGTTAGATTGAATGGACACTGTATGAGAGCCCATAGGTGATGTTTGCTAGTGGATAGTTCTGTTCAATTTTCTGAGTTTATTTTTCATACATGCATTAAACCTAAAGCAATAATGAATTGTATGTCCATTATTAATGTTCAGATTGTGCCTATTTTATTTTTTCTGTTGTAGGCACAGAGCAGAGAAAGCTGACTTTCACATCCCCTGATGTCTTTTCTGTGCCAAGCTGTAGTACAAGCTCACATTCCGGAAGTCCTTACATTCATGGCTGTTCACCAATAAAAAGCTTTTTCCCCCTGAGACCCAGGTCATGTCGAGGATCTGCCCAGTATCGGACTAATATCCGTGTACCTTCGGCGCTTTGCTATCATGAAGAAGCGGATAAAGAGAACTCTTTGCCAGAAGAGACAATGCCGCGTGATGCTCCAGCAGACCTGCAGCAGGTGAATAGTACGAATGGGTTCGCTTGTCTTGCACCACTGGGGATGGAAGTACAATTCATCACAGCACTGCAGTCTGATAATGGCGAGCACGGCTCAGTATCACTGCAGAACATTGACGCTTTAAAGGAGAACAACACTGTGGACATGGTTGACCCGGTAGAGGTGGAAGAGGATGCCATCTGGGTAAAAGAGACAGCTGGCATTGAATGTATGCCAACGACTAGCTTTATAACTGGAATTAGGCTAAGTGCTGAAAACTCTCATATGTGCTTGTCGCCTCTAGCTGAAAGCAGTGTGATACCATGCGAAAGCAGCAGTATTCAGGTAAGATTTTCATTGTAATACGGGATTGTGTTGCATCCAAGAGCCTTTTGTCTTTACTTTTTCAGGTGGTTTTTGTCTCGTCCTTGCTCGTTTTAAATAAAGAACAATATGCATTACTTTAATTCTCCATCATGGTATTTTCATGAATATTTATATGAAACTAATAGCTGTGCCTACTTGCAGCATCTTGTAACACTTGATTAAAATATATATATATATATGTTTGGATATTGTGAAGCCAATTACAAATATATATATTTCTGATGTTTGTTAATCTGCTTAGAATCACATGCTGTGCATAGGTCGGACATCCAGTGGTCACTGCGGAGTATTGCATTTTGTTTTTCGTAGTCGAAAAGGGGACGTCGACAAGGCGTGTCTGTAACACTATCCCTATAGTGACGTGTGTTGTACCCACAATCCCTCACGCGTCGAGGTCCCTCAGATTGTTTTTTTCCGCACAGCTACTGGTCGCCTTTACGCAGAGCTCCTCGAGAGACATTGCAGATTTCATCTCCTCGACCTTTGGTCGTTTTCCTATATGAATATAGAACATATCGATCCTCCCCTCGACACTGTTGTGAAGCTGTCTCCGCCGAGCAAGATCTTCGACGGAGGGTACGAGCGGAGGAGATCCTTCGGCTTTGCCGAACACGTGGCCTGGCCTCGCAGGCCAAATACAGTAGGGAGAGTGGGGGTCGTGGGACATCTCTAATTCTTTTCTGAGAATGCCTTTCCTTTTCCCCTTCCTTTCCCTTGGGGTGGTTATCACGTTTTATTGCCTCGGCTATGGAGAGGACACCCTTTAGTTTTTGCCCGCTTTGCAAGGGCAAGTTTACTTGGAAGGACAAGCATTCACGGTGTAACCGCTGCTTGCCCCTCGATCACAAGGAGGAAGGTTGCACGGCTTGTCGGCTTCTTAAGCCGGAGACTCTAAAAGACCGTAGGGTCAAGAGGTGGGCGGCCTACGCTATGTCGAAGGCCGACGCTCCACCCACCGTCGCTACCTCCGACAGTGACGAGGAACGTGATACCACAACCTCCGCTACGGAAGTCGAAAACCCCCCCTAGAGAGCGCACACGCGCTTCGTCGTCTGTCCCCGGCCCCGACGGGCTCGGCTCACGCCCTGCTTATGGGGATGAACACCCCGGCGACATTGACGCACACAAGACCACACATAAGCACACAACCCATGGCTCTTCTTTGCCGAAGGCAAAGAGAGCATCAGCGCCCAAGGAGACGCAGGTTTCACCGGCGGCCTCCTCGGACCGTTCGGGTTCGAAGCCCCTCTCGCAGCCGCGACCAGCGACTGGGCTTTCGGCAAATAAGGGCGCCGCCCCCAAATCGCCGGCCGGAGCGCATCAGCAGAAAGCGCAGGCCGCCGTAGAGCGTTCGACACCCATAACGTCAAAACCACAGCTCTCCGCTGACAAACGAGTCGCTGAGAGCTTGGCGAGGATCGTGGTAGCCGACGCCCACAAGCGTACGCCGAAAGACACGTCAAGCGCTACGCAAAGGTCGAAAGACACGCCGAAAACACAGGGGCGTTCTCCTTCAGTCAAAGGGATTCCCAGCACACCTGAAGGCTTTTCGGAGGGCGACGGGACACTTTCCTCGACATTGTGGGAGGTCGAGCCGTTTTCAGCTACAAGACACCAATTTTTCCCCGCTAGACCGCTCAGGGGTACCCCATGAAACCATGGAAAGGCTCCATCTCTGCATGGAAAGAATGGAGAGGTTTATGAATTCCCAAAACCCTCCCACTCCAAAGAGAATAAGAGAAGGGCCTCAGGAGGACCCCAGGGCAAAAATTCCAAGATTAGTCAATCCCCACCAGGACACAGCCTCAGACTTCCATAGTGTGTATGACCTCACTGGGGAAGAACATTATTTTGAGGAGGAGGATGATTTTATGGACGAGGAAGAGGGACGGAACCAGGAGGAAGGTCTGGAAGACAGCCCAGACTCGGTAGGAGAAGGCATCGGAGAAAATCCAGAAGAAGGACCTTCTCACCCCTGGCAATCCCCATCAATATATTCCGACACTGATGTCCTGAACCTAAATCCTCCTGACAATTCACCTGTTAGAAACACGTCTCCCATTGACGATCAACCCACATTTAATGCCCTGTTGCGCAGAGCAGCAGCACACTTCGAACTGGACACTGGGGAGCTCTCCCCTGAATTAGACTTCGTAGAAAGGGTAATTAAGGAGAAACCCCCGGTCAGTCAGACAATTCCCCTCCTCGCTTCGGTGAAGAGAAGAATCATCCCTTCGCTGTCCACACCCGCACTAATCAGAGGGGTCAATCCTAGAATTGAAAAACTTTTCACTCCTTCACCCTCAGACCCGCTGTACATCAGGGGACATTCCATTCCGGATTCCCTGGTAGTAACCAACACAAGAAAGAGGGCAGGGGTACCACTTTCCACCAGTGAGGCACCACCTGACAAGGAGGGCAAGCGGTTATATGCCCTTGCAAAAAGAGTTACATCCTCGGCCGCCTTTTCGGCAAGAATTGCCAACAACAATTCTTTGCTCGCTAGCTATGCGGACACGCAGTGGGCCAAACTGCGCAAAGACGCCGAAGAAGCGCCGGAACCATTACGTACACGCCTGCTTTCAACTATTGGCGAAGGAACCCAGGTCAACCAGAGTATTGTAAAGAGCTCTCTGGATGCGGCAGAAACTGCGGGACGTTCCCTAGTTCAGGGAATAGTCCTAAAACGACACGTATGGCTGCGCAACTCAGGGTTCAAACCGGAGACACAGGCGTCTTTAATAAATAAACCTGTTGAAGACTCAAACCTCTTCGGGAAAGCGGTGGATGAGGCTCTGGAGATGGCTAAAAAAAGAGTTTGATACTATCAAGACTCTTGACCAAATCTCTAAGCCCTCTACCAGGCGCGGCTATGGCAACAAACGCTTTTTTCGTGGCCAACGCCAACAACAAAACCAGCAGCCAATTTCCAGACCAATAGTGGCCAGTACAGCCAAAGAGGACAGCGCCGGGGCAAAGGAAGAGGGCGAGGGTCCACCCCCAGAGGTTCCCAAGCCCCTAACCACACCAAGTGATGCGAAGATTCGCGTCCCCTCCCATGCAACACCGGTCGGGGGCCGGATAACATCCTTTCTTCCAGCATGGGAGGGTATAACGTCAGACCGCTGGGTACTTTCCACCGTAGCCCACGGATACTGCATCGAATTCAACAGTTCCCCAACATACAAACCCCCGAGGGGACGACGCATGTCACCGGAACATCTTGCCATCCTTCTACAAGAAGTACAACAACTGCTGGAAAAAGGAGCCATAGAGGTCGTGCCTCTATCTCAGGTAACGGAAGGTATTTATTCAGTGTACTTCCTTGTACCCAAAAAGGATCTAACCATGCGCCCTGTATTAGGTCTGCGCCCAGCGAACAAGTTCATCAAACCCCAAAAGTTTCGTATGGTGACCCTACAGGAAGTGATCCCACTGCTATCACAGGGAGATTACATGACAACATTGGACATGAAAGATGCATACTTTCATATTTTAATGTTGCCAGCGCACAGAAAATACCTCCGGTTCATGATAGAGGGCAAACACTACCAGTTCAGAGTGCTACCCTTCGGCATAGCATCAGCACCGAGGGTATTCACGAAGGTACTGACAGTGGCAGCGGTCCACCTGCGCAGGTTGTCCATCCCAGTTTACCCATACCTCGACGACTGGCTCATAACAGGGGATTCTTACGAAACATGCTTCTCCAATACCCAAAAGACGGTAGACCTTTTGTTCCAGTTGGGCTTCTCCATCAACGAAAAGAAGTCCAGCCTAGACCCCAGCCAAATCAAACAATTCCTAGGGGCTCTAATTCAAACAAAGGACGGCCTCGTCTTCCCCTCCAAAGAGAGGGTCCAAAACATGTTGTTTCAGATCCCTCAATATGTGACCGGTCGAGAGGTGACGGTACGCAAAGCAATGCGCTTGCTAGGCATGATGGCGTTGTGTATTTATTTGGTCCCTAACGCGCGCCTGCGCATGCGCCCAATGCAGGAGTGGCTCAACAGCCAGTGGTGTCAGGCCAGCGGACTATGGGACGACCTGGTGGTGGTCTCGCAGGCCTTAGTTCTCTCGCTACGATGGTGGACAAAAGAAAACCTAGAAAAAGGAAACCCTTTGCCACACCCGCGGCGGAAGCCACTCTAACCACAGACGCATCCCTCACAGGATGGGGGGCTCACCTATCCCATCAAACTGCTCACGGAGAGTGGACTCCGAACGTAGCATCCAAACACATCAATCTTCTGGAACTACTAGCAGTGTTCAAGGCGCTAAAAGCCTTCAAGGAACACCTACAAGGCAGGACAGTGATGGTCCTTACAGACAGCACCACAGCCATGTATTACATCAACAAGCAGGGGGGAACCCACTCTCCAGGACTGTCCAAACTGGCCCAAAACATATGGAAGTGGGCTCTCAAACAGAATATGTTCCTTCTGTCACAACATGTACCAGGGGAACTCAATCTGCTGGCAGACAAACTCAGCAGAGATTTCCCCCTGCCCGAAGAGTACGAATGGCGACTGCACGAAGACATCGTCTTCGACGTCTTCACGCAATGGGGGTTCCCAGAAATAGACCTATTCGCAACCCTGGAGAACTCACAATGCCAAAGTTACGCCTACAGGTACCCCCAGAACCAATCCAAGGGGAACGGTCTGTCGATTCAATGGTCAGGGAGATTTGTTTACGCTTTTCCCCCCGACTCCCCTTCTCAACAAGGTAGTGCACAAGATGCACCAGGAACAAGTAACCATGATACTGGTGGCTCCAATGTGGGCCCGACAGCCATGGTTCGCTCACTTGATGGAGATGTCTCCATCTCCCCCAGTGAAACTCCCCTGCCCGTACAACATGCTGTCACAAGACAGGGGCAGGACTCTGCATCCATGCCCCCAGAACATGAACTTAGCAGCCTGGCTCCTGAGATCATAGAATTTGGACATCTACAGCTCCCGCAGAGATGCATGGACATCCTCAGGGAAGCCAGAAAACCTAACACTCGCCACTGCTATTCTAGCAAATGGAAGAGATTTGTCATTTGGTGCAGAGGAAAGAGCATCAACCCAATTGACTGCTCTCCCACACATATTATTCTATACCTGACCCACTTATTGGATTCAGGTCTAGTGTTCAATTCCATTAAAGTCCACCTAGCGGCACTTTCTGCATACACCACTTCCCAACTCAAAGTGTCGTGGTGGAAGATCCCTGTTATAAAGGCCTTCATGGAGGGAATAAAGAGAATACACCCCCGATAGCTGACCCAGCTCCTGGATGGGACCTTAACCTGGTACTTACCAAACTCATGGGCTCACCATTTGAACCCATGCACAAAGCATCTCTTAAAGACCTCACTCTTAAGACTGCTTTTCTAATAGCTATCACCTCCATCAGGAGAGTAAGTGAACTACAGGCTCTTTCTGTTCTAGACCCCTTTGTTACAGTTCACAAAGATAAAGTGGTTCTACGCACTCACCCAAGGTTTGCTCCAAAATTCATCTCAAAATTCCACGTAAACCAGTCTATAGAACTACCAGCGTTCTTTCAAAATCCTTCCAACTTGGGAGAAAGGACTCTGCACACACTAGATGTCCGCAGGGCGGTCATGTTCTACATGGAAAGAACCAGACTACTGAGGAAGCCTAATCAGTTCTTCGTCTCGGTGGCAGCAGGAAGAGAAGGGGATGCAGTTTCAAAGTCCACTATTTCTAGATGGATTGTTCAATGCATCACTCTCTGCTATACTCTTGCTAAGAGAGAACTGCCCTTTAGGCCAAGAGCACATTCTACTCGTGGCACGGGGGCGTCCATAGCATTCATTGCAAATGTTCCCCTTGAGTCCATCTGCAAAGCGGCTACCTGGAGTTCTGTGCACACCTTTACAAAACACTACTGTCTAGATGCACACTCTAGATCTGACTCCCAGGTGGGACAGGCAGTATTAAGACATCTTTTATCTACTGTTCCTTCTCATAACCCACCGCCAACTCCGGGTACTGCTCGCTAGTCTATGCACAGCATGTGATTCTAAGCAGATTAACAAACATCAGAAGACAATGCATTACTTACCGTAAAAGCATTTCTGATGGTTGTATCTGCTTAGATTCACATGCGCCCACCCTTCCTCCCCGCTTGGATGGAAGGAACATAGACATCTTTCTATATTTCTCTCTTTTCTGTACTCACTCACGTCTAGAAGGCTCCCTCAGGGCAGAAAAATACAAACAGAGGGACCTCGACGCATGAGGGATTGTGGGTACAACACACGTCACTATAGGGATAGTGTTACAGACACGCCTTGTCGACGTCCCCTTTTCGACTACGAAAAACAAAATGCAATACCCCGCAGTGACCACTGGATGTCGGACCTATGCACAGCATGTGAATCTAAGCAGATACAACCATCAGAAATGCTTTTACGGTAAGTAATGCATTGTCATATATATATATATATATATATATATATATATATATATATATATATATATATATATATATATATATATATATATATATATATTTATTTATTTTCAGGTTTTTAAAAATGTTAATCCTCATTAAAGGTGGCACAGTTTCTCACATAGGGTGCTCCGTCAAGGACTATTGCGTAGTCCTATCTCACTAATATCCTTGAAAAAGGACCTTTTACTGTTCAATGCTGCTCTGAACATTATGGTCCTGTGTATAACCCATGTTCACTTCCTGTGGTTGATAAGGAGCTGGTTTAAAAGCGCACATCTGAATCATATCCATATTTTCTGTCAAAACATCCCATCGCCAAGAGCTTAGAAGGGGAAGTCTGCTGCAGTTTTCCATATATTACTTCCCGAGTGGTGTTAAAAAGATATATTTCATGGCAAAAAAGGCATTTGCCTCTGGGAGCATTGCTCTAAAAGCCATGAATGCCTTGTGTGCCTGTGTTAAGACAGAAATCCTGTGTTTGAGGATTCTAGGGCCTTTTCGTAAGGCCCCCTAATTTCTGATTCGCACCCCCCCCCCCCCCGCCCCTTCTAATTTTATTGGATCACTAACTTAACTTTTGGTGGCTAGAAGTACTTCTCGAGAAGTCCCCCCCTGCCAGTGCAACCCTATTTACACTACTTTAGGTATATGGTTTTTCAGTTGCCCCGAAGGCACCCAGTTCCAGCGGTGCCACTCAGCCAAGCTATTTGTGCCCTACAGTGCATCACCCTATGTTGGTTTTATGAGTCGTTTGGGGGTGCCTGTACTTTAGTTTTAGCTTCACTAGGGATGCAAGCCATTTTACTGCATTGGTAGCCCAATATATCTTTTTTTGGTATCCGTAGGGGACACAGATGTGTACTTTTCAATCCTGCGATCTGCCATTTCTTTTTT
This sequence comes from Ambystoma mexicanum, assembly GCF_040938575.1. Taxonomy (NCBI): domain Eukaryota; kingdom Metazoa; phylum Chordata; class Amphibia; order Caudata; family Ambystomatidae; genus Ambystoma; species Ambystoma mexicanum. The sequence continues at coordinate 329,291,949 of NC_090941.1, read as the reverse complement.
TGGGGGGGGTGCCCTTTGTTTAGTGCAGGGACCTTTCGAGTTGATTATCAGGAACATCTTCCCAACCTAGGACCAAGAAGAAAGTACTTGCAGCTTTACTTCCTGAAAAACTGCTACAGGACGTCTGAACAACCTGGTAAGCAAATGCTGCTTTATACATCGAGAAATGAAGGGTCTTGTCACCCAGAGATTTAAACCCTCAGCCCACGAAGACCCTAATGGCCAAATGCCTAATAACCAAATGGGTAGAGGCAGGACCGGGCATACTGTTAAAACAGGGTTACACAAGACCTGGGAGATGCAGGGTTGGAAATGAAGCTCTGTCCACATCTTCTACTGTTCGTTTGCCTCTTTTTTTGCTGATTTGAGGTGTTCTTTTAGGACTCTTCAATAGGGGAACGGCTGGCGCTGATTTCTGGAGAATGGTTTGCCATCACTTCGGGCGCATGGTTCCGATAGATGAAGGCCAAAGAGTATTGCCATCCTTTCATACAGCTATCGGACTGTATGACAGTCCAACCTTATGAATGTATCAACTAAATTATGAATGGTCCTATAGGCAAGACCAGTATTCTTCAGAAACAGATGGTTATGAATTCAATCAAATAACATTTTAATCAAGATCATAACAACATATATATATATATATATATATATATATATATATATATATATATATATATATAATTTTTTTTTTTTTAGAAACTTTTTTTTTTATTGCTTTTAATCAATAAGATTTTTACAATAGAAGACTTTTCATTTTCAGTGCGAAGCTGTAGTGTCATCGGTGATGATTAAAACGGGAGAAGTATTGTATTGTATTATGTTGAATTGTGTTGAGGCCGGAACTCATCGAAGGTCGTTGGACGGACCGGTCGGCTGAGAAGTTCAGTGTTTATATAGACCAACATTTTGTAGGTGGCCAGCCGCCACGAGGGTCTATCTCCGGCCATCAGTCTGGACCAACAAACGTCCTGGTCGCTTAAAGTGTGCTCCGAAAAGATCTTCGACAGGTAGACTGTTCGGATCCTGGCTGTGCGAGGACATGCTAAGAGCAAATGCCTAATCGATTCTATTGTTCCTGGCGTTTTGCAGAATCGGCACTCGTTCGATAGGGAAAGCCCTCTGATGCTAAAATTTCGTTAGTTAACAGGAGGTTTAGCCGCGCTCTCATTATTAAATCGCGAGCGTGTCTAGAAGGGAACTTTTTGATGTACGGTTGTAAATCGTTGAATCTTCTGCTGTTTGGCGGGAGGTGCTGTGTCAGTTTGTTCTTTAGAGCTGCCTCGTTGGTATGGATCCAGTCGATTTCTTTCAGCTTGTTATGAATTTTTGTAGGGTTTCTGACAAGTGTCTCTTCGTCGCACTCTGTCATAGCCAGCAGAGCCTGGTTTATTTTTGTCCAACGGTTTAGCAATTTACTTTGGCCGTTTTCACATTCTTTCTTGATTAGATTGTAAATTGATGGGTCAGGCGAAATTCTGGTTTTGCGGTAAAGCATAAACATGCTGGATTTCACTGTTCCCTCGAGTGATAGTAGGCTGAGTTCCTTCCTTATGACGGTCACCGAGGTGGAATTAGGGAGACCCAGTGTCCCTCTCCAAAACATCGCTTCCAGTCTCGGCCACACAACAGTGGGTAAATTCGGAAGGGCGTTGACGCCGTAGGTCAAGGTCGGAATAACCTTTTTCTTGTAGAAGTCTACAACAGGAATTAGGGAGAAGCGACCAAATTTTCTGTTAATTGCTTTGGCTTGTGCAATCAGCTTTTTCGTTGTTCTTTTGAGGTGGGCTTGCATTGCTAATTCATTTCTTGAGCCATCGAGTGTCACTCCAAGGTATCTAAATTCGGCGACTTTTTCGACACGCTGCTTTCCCAAGAACAGAGCGGTTTTTTCCACCTTCTTTGGTTTTGTAGACCGGATCATAAATTTTGTCTTTTTTTCGTTTATCTCCAATTTGTTGTCAGCCATGTATTCCGAGAGTTCCTTTAGTTGCCGCTGTAGGCCCACGACAGTGTGGTCTAGGAGGACCAGGTCGTCTGCGTATAGAATTCTATTCACGTGTGTATCGCCCAACTTTGGTGGGAAGCAGTGGACTTCTTCGAACGTTGTTTGCAGGTCCCCCAGGAAGGAGATAAATAGGGCCGGGGCCAAAGGGCACCCCTGTTTCACCCCTCTGGCGGTTGGAATCGCTGGGGACAGGAGGCCGTGTTGGTTTAATCTTACTCGCATGGTGGTGCCGGTGTACAGTGCTTTGATCGGCTCCAGGATCGGGGTAGGGCAGCCCCAGGTTTTGAGTTTCTGCCAGAGCCGCGGGCGCTCCACCTTGTCAAACGCCTGGGTGAGGTCGATGAAGATTAGGTAAAGTCGCGGTCCACCCTCCAACACTTTCCCTTTGAACACGCTGAGCATCAGTATGTTGGCTGCTGTGCCCAGTCCTTTTTTAAAACCTGTTTGTAGGTAGTCATGGCAACCCGCCGTTTTGGCCCAGTTGTTGAATTCTCTCAGAATGAGAGAACCAAACACTTTACCAATACAGTCGAGAAGGGCGATCGGCCTGTAGTTTTTTGGATCTTCTTTATCTCCCTTCTTGTAAATTGGAACGACTGTGGCCGTTTTCCATGATGGAGGAATAGATTGTAGTTGGGCACATCTTTGAAAGATTTTACTGAGAAGGGGGGCCCAATTTTCCTCGAAGGACTTCAGGTCAACGTTCGAGATGCCGTCAGGGCCTGGGGCCCGGGAGTTTTTCAGTCTCTTAATTTGTGTTGTGATGTCCTCGATGTCATCCACTCTGATCCATGGTAATGGTGTCTTTGCCAGCTTCTCTGTTTGCTCTTCTTCGGACTTCCTACACAATGCGCTGAAGAATTGTACCCAGGTAGCTTCGCCGATGTTTGAAATAAAAGCAGTTTTTCCGTCAGAGTGTGTTGCATTCAGGAGGCTCCAGAACTCTCTGCTGTTGTTGGATACTATTGTTTTCAGAATAGCTTCTGAGTCCTGTTGATATAGGGTCAGGCGATAGTTTTTGAGCCAGTTTTTGTACTGTCGGCACCCCTCTGCTGCCTCGGTTATTGCTGCCGCAGTTCCTCTCACTTTAGCTTGTCGTTTTAGCCTTCTCATCTCCTTGCGTTTTAGCACCACGATGTTGTCAAATCTGTGGTGCGAGCAGTTGTGATTGGCTCTGTTGGTGGCCTTGACTTTGTATGCGACCAATAAAGGTAAGTAGTCGATCTGCTCGCTTGTCCCCCGTTCTGCCTGTGCCTGGTATTTGTGTCCTAGTTCTTTTATTGCTTTAGCCGATATTTTCACTCTTGTTCGCTGGTTATTCGTGGAGAGCTGTGGCAACGCGTAGTCTCTTTCCACCTGTGTTGTTGACCAAACTGTCACCAGCAAGTTGTGGTCACTAGCCGGCGCATTGATCACGTCAAAAGAACTTATCACTGCCAACAACGGCGTGGACACAAATATGTGGTCTATTGTGGCGTTCGCTTCTCGCCTTGCCCAAGTCGGCAGCCGTTTTGGGTCTGGAAAGGCTGCGTCCAGGTTATGGAGTTCATAAGAGTTCATCAAATTCGTCCACTGGACTCCTCTCTTCGCACCCGGGCTGTTCTTGTCCAAACGGGAAGTGAATTTGTCTGAGGACTGGCATGTGGCATTGATGTCTCCACAGATCACGAGGTTAGGGTTTAACTGGGCCGACAGTACATCATCGATCGCTCTTTCCATTTGTTCCAGAAAGGATGCGTCACTGATTCCAGCTGGATTCCAATACGTATTTATGATGATCAGTGGCTCCCGTAGCTGGTTGGCTGGGTGTTCTTCGCGATCAGTCTGAACTGCTTTGGTCATCAGAATGGAGGGACTGCTAAATAGCGTGGCGTCGAGTGAAAAGCCACAGCCTTGACGACATGCTGTCAATATTCCAGAGGATGGACGTCCTGTTTGTCCTTTTGTGGCCGGTGAGAGGATGATTTCGTATCCCTCAAGTGTCGGGACCTCTGTGAGCCAGGTTTCCTGTAGACATAGAAAGTCATAATCTCGTAGTTCAATGACTCCTGGTCGCGTTAGATGCGAGTGTCCCCTGGTGTTCCATGAGCCTAGTCGGATGCAGGATCTCTCAGCTTTCTTGACGGTCGTGAAGGCTGAACCGGACTCATGGTACTTGGATTGCTATTTCCTTGGTGCACCAGTCGGTGCTTTGGATAACCACGACTCTGGACCCAGGACTAGGTTGAGTCTCGAGTTGTGCCTCAGCGAAGGTTGTATTTGGTCTGCCAAGATCGTTTTTGTAATCGTGAGGTCCATTTTTCTGTTATTTTGTTCTTGGCTTATTCTTGCCGGCGCTTTCCCGCCTCCCTGGTCCTTGTAGGCCTTCTCCTTAGTAGTAGTTTGTGGCTCGTATCTATGATTTGATTTTTCCCCTCTTGTCTCGTGCCGATGGTTTTTTGTGTACTGACAATGTTTTGATGAGGGGCTTCTCGTTTCCAGAGCAGCTGAATGATCGCGTTTTGGGCTTGGTCGGTTGAACCGTGTTGATCTAGTTGATTCTATGATGTCGTATCCAAGTTTCAGCAAAGCTTTCGTTTCGGCTATCAGGAGACGAAACACAGATTTGGAAGCCACGTAGAGATGTGAGATGGATTTGTGCTGGCTCTGGCTGGGGTCTACTATCAGCAGGTCTTTCGTGTTTATAGATCTGAGATTAGGCACGAAGCTCAGTAGTTCTAGCACCGCGCCTCTGTTTAGTACTACCTCGTCATCGTTTCCAGGGATCTGCTCCAGCTTCAGTATCCATTTCTTCCTTTGTGTTTTTTTCATCCTTGTGGTATTTTTCCGTCTTGGAGGTGAAGTGCGGCGCTTTCTGTTTCCAAGAATCTGTGCTAGGTCGGAGGCTCGTTTTGCTTGTGTAGTGCGGCTCTGCATAGGCAGAAGTATGACTTTGGGGCTTGGACACGTGTCGGTTTTCTTTCTCGTGTGGAGGGTTTGTAGACTCCTGGTTGCCCTTGCTCGCTGATCCCCTCGGGCTCTTTGCTCTCCACTGCGCCCTTTTATTCAATTTCTTACAGCGATCCTCGAGTGTTAGGAATTCTGAGCTAAATGCTTCATCCTCAAAGTTGAACCCTGTGCCCGTGTGTGTCTCCCTATGGATGTCTCTTGTTGCCATGAGCGGAGCACACTCGTTTTGTACTTGGGTTGGCTCTTCGTCCAGGTGTTGGCTCATGTTCATCATTGAGTCATCTTCAAGGAAGTCTTCAGCAGATTTGGGCGAGCTCACCGCTGTTCCGGGTTTAGGGCTCCCACTTGTGGTGGACGGTTGTTGGGCTGGGGTCTTCTGTCTCGTTTCGGCCCCCTGCTGTTTTTTATTTTGCTTAGTGGGAGGCCTGGCTTTCATCGCTGTTGTTGATGAGGGGGGTTCTTTCTCGATCAGGTAACTGAGCACAGTTGAGCCTTTTGCTTTTCCGGTTGACTGTTTAAAAAATTGAGTTTGCTTCTTATGGGGTTTGCTTGGGGCTTCTTGGGCTTGACTATTCTCTTTGGAGGTTTCACCGCCCCGCCCCTGCACCTGCTTGTCGAGGCCTGTCTGAGGTCTCTTTAAGTGTGGTTCTTTCTCTTGGTCCTGACCGATGTCACTGGTCAGATCTATAGTTATGTCTGTTTGCGTCGCGGTGGATACTGCATGCCTCTTTGAGACTGTTGTAGTTATGTTCTGCTCCGTTGTCAGGATTGGTATACTTGTCTCGGTAGGTGGATTGGGAGAGCCTTTATCTCTGGCCATGGTATAAGCCTCTAGAAATATCAGTTTGCTATACATCATGGCTTGTGTTGTGCTGAGATCTTTTAAGTTGTCACTCATGGCCTCGTAAAGCTTCATAAAGGGCGCCAAAGCAATTGTTGTTGTTGACATAATTGCCAGAATGTCTGCTTTTTTTGAAGGGGTTTCAGCGCCTGTATGATTTGACGAAGTCGATGTTCTTGTTTTTGCAGGGGTTTCTAGCACTTTGTGCTGCTTTTTGTACCCTGGCCCGGACTCTGAGCAAGAAGAGTCCGTTGGCCTTCTTTGATTTTCGTTCACTGCAGAGGCTCTTGCCGATCCCGTGTACCTTGGGATGTTGCTAGTTGAGGGTCCTGTTATTGGACTATTCCATGTTTCCCTGCTCCCCTGATCAGTTATGTCGCCGCCCGGGTGCAATTGGGCCCCCTCAGATGGAGGGGCAGACGGCCACGGGCTCCTCGGGGTTAAGAGACCCTCCCCCTTACAAGGGCTTTTTTCACCAATGGATACTGTGGCTGTCCGTCTAAGTTCTGCTTGTTGGAGTGTGGGTTCACCTTTCTCTCGTTCTGCATCCGTGCTCACGTCTGTTGACTCTGATGCGGGATCGATTACGTGTGACCCGTAGATGTTAGGTGTGGGTTCCACCGCTTCCCCATCTTTGTGTGTCTTCCACCACTGGGCTCGGGTACTCTCCATTTCGTGTCTCTTCGGAAGTCTCTTCAGGGTCTAATACGATCGCCTCTAAAGAGGAGACCTTTCCTAGGCCTTCCTCTTCGTTAGCTTGTGTCGCCCAGGCCCTTTCTTTTCTATGGTTGTCTTCCTGCGTTGTCTCGGGGCCGCCGGGCTGCCCTGTCCTTCCTGCAGTCCCTTCTGAGGGAGGGCTCATATATGCGACAGGCTGCGCCTTGGTGGGCAATCTTGATGTATCGTCTATTCTCCGGCATTTCGCCTGCGGCCAGCAATCCTGTAATGCTTGGAGGATTTCCGTGTCTGACAGTTCCACAGTGTTTCTACTTCTATGTGCTGAAGATGGCTTAAAGTAGTATTTTAGACTGAGTTACTGGTGGTTTTCTTGTAGTTTTAATCTCTGGTGTCTTTTGTGGAGATTGATCCACCTCCGCTGCCTCTTGATTTTTATATGGCTTCGCTCGAGGCAGTCTGCGGTGACCTGTGCCTTCCTTCGTCCTTATTTTGGAGGCCCAAGAGCGTGCATTCTCATTTCTTTTTCTCTTGGCTTTGACTCTGGGTGGATTAGATGTGCCCAATCTCAGTTCTGTGGAATCAGCTGTCCCCTCTCCTCCTTCCTGGGAGCCAGGCAGAAAGTCACTGTTAGTCCCTTGGGCAGGGGCGTGCACCATTGCCAGCACCGACAGTGCTGGCCGCCTGCTCTCTTCGCTGCCTGCCGCTGGCGCTCCCTGCGTGTCGCTCGGGCGCTCCTCAGCTGCCGGCAAGCCGACCGCTTTGAAGTCTCTCCCCTCTCCTTCTCCCTCTCCCACCCTCACCCTTGTTCGAACTTCAAGCCCAGGCCCGACGCCGTCTTCGGCTGGCGTGCTCGGCCCTCCTGGCAGATCTTCCTCACATTCCCGGCCCTCTGCTGGGCTACCGACAGTTTCTTCGTCCGTGCTCGGTCTCTCTGACGGCCAGGCGTCTGCTTCCCCACTCCCCGCTAGCTCCTCCCCGGGCGACCTCCGCGCCGCCACGGCCTCCACGAGGATCCGGGTCGGCGACTTAGGACCCCGAGCGGTGATATGCGGGCAGGTGGTCGTAAGGCAGGTTGGTGGCTGCGAGTTCAGGCTGCTTAGTGGAATGTTAACTGCTACACCCAAAACTGGCTCATGGCTGGTACTGGCGGCTGGGGCAGTTTTGGGAGTTTTTGGTTTGGGACACAGAGTGATTTCCTCCCCACTCGGTGGCCCTACGCCTCGCTCCTCGGCCTTTTTTCTAAAACATTTATTTTCAAATTGACTTCCTCAGGAGCTATCAATCGAGTTTTCTTTGTGCACATCCACACAGTAACCTACAAGCTATAAAGCGTACTTTAGGTAGGGTATGTTGATGCATAATTACAAGTTAAGAAATTGCCCAATGAGTCTGTCATGGTATATCGAAAAAACCATTCACCTGGTGTAGGTCAGGGGCAGACGGTTGTGTGTGTGTGTATATATGTGTATATATGTGTATATATGTGTATATATATATATATATATATTCAGATCATTATAGAAGAAATAGAGCCGTTAGTAACGAAATCCTTGTCTCAGCGGTATGCAGGGGGAATCTGGTATTGTAAACCCCTACCAGAGTGCAGAAAAATGTTCACAATCTGTAGAAAATGAGTTATTCAGACAGTGACTAGAATGTCATCACGCTGTAAAGGGCCCATAGTCGGTGAATTAAAATAGTGAGGTGAACTGTCATATCCATTTAAAAAATGTTAACTTGCCTGAATTAGTGAATCTGATGGTACCCTCGCTTACCTTTTTAGCCGCCATCTAACCAAAACTAAAAATGCCGTGTTGGAGATGCCAGAAGGCATGTCCAAAATAGCTACCTAATTTAAATGCGTCATGACAATTGTTAGTTTGACCGTTCTACCGTATCATTGATACAACTACCGTATCATTGATACAACTGAGCACCCGCTTTAAGACAAGGATATACATTAATTGAATTTTGTTAGCAAAAACACATTTTAGGGCGGAAAAGGGTTGGTTGGTCATACAGTAGGGCAGAGCTTAACGTTCTAGAGGTATTTTCTTAGCGTACTAAAGCTTTTAAAGTCCGGTCCCTAACTGTATACAAAAGTCGGTTCAGAGAGGGCTAAGTCTTACGAAGCAGCAGAACAGCCAAAGCTGCTGTGGATAGTTTGTCTCTAGGTAAGGATGCTTGAAGAAATAACACAATGTTGGAGACCCTGTTAAAGGACTCACTAAAGAGACACAAGCTGGCAACTTGGGTGGACACCCTGGATACCTCTTCACGTACTATAACAGCCTGGAGCGACTTCTTGGTTAAAAGTAAACAATACCGTTCCACCCCACAGAACCTTAGGTTAGAAGAAATGTTTGTGGCTGGATTATTTTCTCTGCAGCAGCGACGGACCCGGTGTTCTGATTCCTCGGTCTGGTGTTGAAAGGAAGGACTCTGAATGGGATGTCTCAGCAGCAGTCTCGAGGGAGCTACCTCTGGCACGGATTTCTTCATCTTCTCTGGTTAGTCTGCGGTTTTGGTGCCTTTTTCTCAGCACCAACAAAGGACAGTGTTTGCCCAGACGATCTTAGATTCCTGGAGTCCTGCACACTGGTGAAGGGGCTTGGATGAGTCTGATCATGTCTGTGGAGGTTCACCTGGAGCTCTGCAAAGACTTGGACGGATTCAGCCTCGGCAAGACGCACTGCAAATGGGGCAGAGGTCTCCTGGTATTCGCGGTCTGCAACTCTAGAAAGGCATAGCACCTCGGGAGATGGCTCAGTTCGCAGTTCGTCTCAGGGCTGGTTGGTCGCACCTGCCAAAGGGAAGGAGTCGTCCTCTTAGAAGCTCCTCTGTCACATAGAAAATGGTGTCAGGACAGCAGTGGTCGCTTCAGTGTTGCAAAGTGTATGCAGGCGTCTCGTCTTCTTCGGTTACTTTAAGTTCCTGTGGTCTAGATGCCTTTCACGTCAGGAACGTCATCTCCCTATTCTGTTTCAGCATATACCCCTCTCCAATCTCTCTCAGCAGTTTACAGAAAGGGGTGGGTGGCTTTTCAATCAGAACAGCAGATCCTCAGTGGGCACTGGTTCCATTCAGGCACTCGGGCAGAACAATAGCAGGGGAGTGAATAACTGCTCTCCCGCTTCCTGCCTGCCCAAACACTGGAGCCTAGGCAAGGACACCCAAGGTATGGGAGAATGGTACAAGAGCCAACAAAGAACAAGCACACTAGAAATGGTGAAAAAAAGAATGGCGCCACCATGTTCGGATATAGGTGACCCTATTGTGCACAACTGAGACTGTAAGTACAGTCTGCGGTAAACAAAAATAAAATAGTTGGTAGAACACGTCCACTGCCACCAGCCATAACTAGGTTGTTTATTTGACTAAAAAGTTACAGGAGTAGATAGAATAGGGGATACTAGGTATCGCCTTGGCACTCTACTTAAGGTGGTGTGTGCCAATCTCAAATAGTATAAAGTTCTAGGAGGGACACAAAGTATCCCTCTATCCTTAAAAGCAGTAGTAATTAAGGATAAAGAAAAGAATCTCAAAAGAGACCGCCCTAAAGTGTTCCCAGCGACACTGCCCATAAGGTGCTGTGTGATGCAACAGTAAAACACAGCTGACTTAAGAGATATGGAGGAAAGTAAACTCCATGGCAAAGGTAAAACAGAGAACAGAGTTCCAAAATTCAGAGCATATAAGAATGGAGAAAAAAAAAGCTCCATTCATTCAGGATATTACAAAAAAGAGTCCAGAAGTCCAGCAAAAAGTGCTGGGGGTCTCACTAGGAGATGAGGCATAAAGTGGATACATCTCCCCAACAGTTATTATTGTTGTTCTTGTGGATTTTCAGTTGGCCCTAAAAGACCGGTGTAATCTGAAACTCCCTATCCTGGAGGCAGTCCAAAAACCACAGAGGAGGTGACCTGGTTAGGAAGCTAGACCAGGGGGAACTCTACTGGATAGAGAAACTGGACAGCCTTACCCCGAATGGGATGGATGAGGATTTTTATTTGGGGGCTTTTCTTTAAACTTGTCTATTAAGGCATCTGATCTGCGTGGAATTGTGCATTGAGATGAAAGACGTTGTACTCAGATGGTAAATATTAATATTAGGCCCATCAGACACTAATAAAGCCTGTTTCACTGTTATTTGTAAAACCTGCAAACAAGCTATACACCAAGCAAAAACTGCCTCTTATAACGAGAGGATTGCTAAATCAAGATCTGGAACAAAAAAGCTATTTTGCCATATTGAGAGCTTGAGTCACCAGTGCCCCCCCCCCCCCTCCCACCGTCAGCTGTCACAAAGACAGCACATGGTGTGTTAACATCCAAAACGCTCTAATAGATTAAATCTCCTCGCTCCAAAATCATAATAAAAAAAAAACTCATATCCAGTGGCACACTTCTGTACAATCCCTGGTGTCGCCAGTTGATGGTACACACCCATTTTGAATTTTCTAAAGTATCCGACCTCGAAGTTGCCAAAATCATCAAAGGCCTTAAACCTTTGATATGTCAAGGCGACATCTGCCAGGCAGCTGTCATCAAAGACGGCGCCAACGAATTAGCTCCCTTTCTCGCCTCCCTTATCAACATTTCATTCACCACAGGAACAGTGCCCACCAATCTCAGACGCATGGGTCCTCCTGCTTCTAAAGAAGCTAACACTCGACACGAGCATACCGACCAACTATTGCCCCATCACAACCATCCCTTTCCTGCTCAAAATTCTGGACAAAGTAGCGTAGTAATAGATCCAAAAGTATCTTCAAACCTACAATCTCCTAGCGCTGCGTCAATTGGGCTTCTGCCCAGGACACGGGACTGCATCTGCTCTCCTCAACCTTGAAATCCAAATGGATGAATCAAAAAACAAGGGCAAACTAGCCTTCCTCCTCCTCCTCCTGTTAGACCTCTCTGCCGCCTTCGATTTGGTGGATCATAACATTCTTTGCCAGTACCTTGTCTCATCAGCCAACTTCTCCCTAAAGCTTTAACCTTGATGGAATCCTTCTTGTCCAATAGAACCATGAGGGTGTTTTTGCCAACAGCCTCAGCCACCCCCCAGTCCTCCCTCCCCCAGCCTTAGTCTCCTGTGGTGTCACTCAAGGCTCCTGCGTCGCACACCACACTTTACAACATCTTTACAACGCCTCTCTTCGACCTCCTTGACTCGATGGGTATCTTCAACACTAATTACGCAGACAACACCCACATCCTTCTTCCCATAACAGGCAACTGCGCCACTGACTCCATCTCTCTAAACTCAACATACCAAATTATCCAAACCTGGATGGCCTTTCGCTCCAAGTGCCTGAAAGATGAGAAAATTGAATTATTGCTTATCGGCTCCCAAAACCTCCCTAACAAACCAGTGCCTACACTACATTCATGATCAACGGAAATTCGATCCCTGTCTTCAAAGAAGTTAAACTTCAAAGGTTTTATCTGGACTCCTCCCTCGCCCTTTTCCAACAGGTCAATGCCATAACCTCAGCCTACACAGCCAGGCTCATCAACGCTGGTAGACCTTTTCTATCCACCGACAGCTGCATCACGCTAGCTAGTGCCCTCATCGTGTCCAGATTAGATTATTGTAATGCCCTCTTTGCAGGAACATCCAAGGGCAACATCAACAAACTACAGATCATTCAAAGCAATGCTCTCAGAGCAGCCCTCACCATCCCTAAAAATGAACACATCTCTTCTGTCAAATGAAACGTGCATTGGCCCCCCCATTCGCAATCAAATTCAGTTCAAAACCCTGACCTTGGCACACGCCTGTCATATACTGCCCAGAGATACCTGTCCAACAAATTCAAGTAAGCCCAGACTAACAGACCTACCAGATCCTCCCAATCCCACCTTATAACCACCCCGAGATTCAAAAAGCAGGGGCTTACAGCGTCCCGGTGATCGCAACCAAATTCTGGAACGCACTCCTGCCCCACTTGAGATCAGAATCACCCTACTGGTCCTTCCAAAAAGGTCTCAAAACCTGGCTCTTGATACAAGATGTAGAACACCCACAAGCGTCCGCTTCTGCGGGATGAAGCTCACTGTAACTAAGTCAAACTGTACGAAGCTTGCAACAGTTTTAAGGTAAAACCCAATATTCATGTAACCTGCGCCTTGATTCCCCCACTGTAACTAAGTACAAATGTACAAAGCTGGATAGTTTACTAAGATAATATCCAATCTGTGCTTCATGTAACCAGCGACTTGATGCCTTCGGGTTTGGTGCGCTCTACAAATGACTAAATAAATTAATTTGCTATGTTGATGTCAAGACAAAGACCACTAGAATGTAAATAAGGCCTCTTCCACAGAATCATTCAACTGGAGAAGTCTTTGACTCTGCTTTACTTTTTCCTCTTTGTACTTATTGCACACTAAACGCTATTTAGACATTATAAAATTGTTCTAACCTGTGGTTTGCAAGGCAGCTATTTTTTTTTTGCATAGCCCAGGTGAAAGATAGCTCAGATAAGTTAGGTTACCCATATATTCACTCAAATGAGGGTTTATGGCCAACTATTTCATGTGACCTGCTACCAGCAAGTGGTACACACCTAAATCTTTTTTTACAAATACCAGACATTTGGATGTGAGGGTTTATGACCACCTATTTCATGTGACCATTTCCTATTAGTAAGTGGTACACACCTATAACTTTTTACTTTTAACAAAAAAAAGTACCACACATGTAGATTTCTGTCCTGATTGGCGGCATCCTTGAATGTCAAGTATACCATTTTTCGACACAGGTGTTAAAATCCTTGCAGCCTGACCTCCCCTTCATTATCTCAGTACTAATACTTGAAGACGTTCACGAATCACTAAAGCGTGCATCTTCTGCACTAATCTAAACATATGACGTCATTGCGTGGTGGCGTCATTCGCTGATGCATTCAAATTAGGCTGCCATTTTGGACATGCCTTCTGGCATCTCCAACGGTGCATTTTTAATCTTGGTTAGACGGCGGCTAACAAGGTAAGAGTGGGGACCATCAGATTCACTAATTCAAGCAAGTTAACACTTTTTTACATGGATATGAGAGTTTACCTCACTTTATTTTAATTGACTGACTAAAGGCCCTTTACAGCGTGATGATAGTGTAGTCACTGTCAGAATACCTCTGCATTTTCCACAGATTTTGAACATTTTTCTGCACTCCGGTAGAGGTTTTACAATTTTTTTTACAATATCTGAATACCCCTCAGACAGGGATTTCGTCATTAACTAGTCTATCTTCTAAACTGTTCTGAGAATATATATTATGACTTTCTTTGTAGGTAAGACTATCATACTATTATTCTTTTGCACAGATCTCATTTTACTTACCAGGATTTACATTCCCGCCTGAGAAATACACAACTATCTTACACTATCTTACACTATGAAACACATGTGAACAGCTTGGACTGTCTGACCTTAACTTATACCAGGTGAATGATTATTTGGATATGCCATGACACTCCTTGCACAATTTCTTAACTTGTAATTATGCATAAACATACCCTACTAAAGTAGACTACTCTTTATTTAGCTTGTAGATTACTGTGCAGATGTGCACAAAGAGAAAACATCTGTTTCTGAAGAATACTGGTCTTTTCTACAGGACCGCTGATCATTTTAGTTGATACATTCTTAAGGTTTGACTGTCATACAGTCTGATAGGTGTGCAGGGGACATGAGTGTTCCACAAGTTGTGGACACTGTCTTCATTGTCCTCATCCTAGTTCCATTGTTGTATTTCTCCCCTGCACCCTCTATCAAATCACAATAATTTTTTACTAAATATAGTTGCGCTCCTTAACATTTGGGTTTTCTTTGCATCCTTCCAAGATCACCTCCTCCTGCAGATCTGCTATCTGGCTGTTTTCTTTAGAAGGGAGCTGATGACTTGGGCAGAGAAAGGCCAAGAGTGTTACTCTCATTTCTTTCCGGTGGCAAAGGAGGGCCTGAGGACTTAAAGTTCCTCAGGAAACTCCAATTCAAGATAGTGACCTTGGCACAGGTCCTCCAGGCTCTAGAGTCGCAGTATCGGTTGGTGTCATTGGACCCTCTGGACTTTTATTTTCATGTACCAATATATTCAAAGCACCTGAAGTTCAAGATCGGCAGCAGCGATTACCAGTTTCGGGTCCTGCCTTTCAGCCTAACCCTCACTGTGAAGGTCTTCACTAAGATGTTGATTCAGGAAGCGAGTCTCTGGAAAGGGTGTGTACACATATTCCCCCACCTGGCTGATTGGCTCTTCAGAGCTCATTCTCCGGGGGAGGCACTTGACCATCTCCTACCTAGTTTGGACTGCCCCATAACTGCAAGAAGTCTCAGATAACACCTTCACAAATGCTCCAGTTATTCACAGTTGTCTGAAACTCCCACTTGGGGAAGGTTTTTCCTCCCAAGCACAGGGTTTTGAACATCAGGCAAATGGTCATGAATTTCTAGAAAGCCAATACTCAGACTTTCTTTATTTGCCAGGCCTCATGGGTTCCATGTAATAATGTCGAGGCTCCCGTGGATGAGGAGCAACCAACGTCCCCGTCGCAACCCGAGCCATAAGACAACTCGGTGGTCATTTTGATGGCAATCCAAACCTTATGCACGGTGATAAGGACAAGATTGCCCCTACCCCCAACGGATGACCCAGCGGAACCGGACCTGTCGGGAAGCCCTCCAAACAAGAGGAGAGTTCATCCACCCCCACCCTTCCAGCCCTCGTGGCCTTCTCAGCCGTTGTCTCCTTCTCCTGCTCCTTCCCCTATCCCTGGGGATGACACGTGAACAGATGAGGCCACGACGGGGACGGATGACGACGACGGTGGTGACGGGACGGACCTCCCACCACCACCTCCTCGGGCCTCCCCGTCCGACGAAATTGGCTCCTTCCACGCCATGATTGGCAGGGCATCCAAGCTTTTCCAGCTCTACCCCGAAGAACAGAAGGAAGAAATGAAGGATTCCTCTACCAACTGCGCAAGGCCAAAAGGAAGATGGTCTTCGCGGTGCCGTTGCTGGATGACATCTGGGACGAGGGACTTGTTCTTCTGAAGAACCCGTCCATGACACCTGCCAAGAGGGACCGGTACGAAAAGAAGTACCGGGTCCCCGAGGCCGCCCCCTTGTGCCTTAGGGCACAACAGACCCCGGATTCGGTCGTCTCGGTGGCAGCCAAGTAGCAAGCGGGGAGGGAGGGAGGGAGGGGGTGGGGTGGCATCGGCCTCAACTTCTACTTCCCCACCGGACGGTGAAGGAAATAAACTAGATGCCATGGGACGACAAGTCATCGCGTCGGCAGCGACGACGATTAAGGTGGCCAACGCCCTAGCTATTGTGGCCCGCTACGACAGGGAGTTGTGGTACAAGATCGCCCCCCTGTTGGACTTCCTACCGGATGACAAGAGGGGGGAGGCCCTGGCGATCCTACAGGAAGGTGAGGTGGCGTCGGACCACGCCATAACGGTAGCCACGGACATTGCCGACACCGGTTTCTGCCAGTTGTGCAACAGCGTTTGCCTTCGACGGCGGGGGTTGCTCAAGGTGACAGATTTCCGCCAAGACGTGCAAGTCAAGGTTTTGGACATGCCCTTCGACGGGAACAATCTGTTTGGAAAGACAGTGGATGAGTCACTGCAGGCCATCAAGACCGACACAGAGACGGCTCGGGCTTTGGGAGTTCTGCAGCAACGACGGCCGTCCTTTCGGAACTCCGGAGGCAAGCAAGGTGCCTCCAAAGGATTCGGCGCCGGTTCCTCGACATACTGTCAGGCGGCCCGCTCCTCGTCGCAGGAAGCCTACAGGGGACAAGCGTCAGGTGGATCTCGCCATTGTCGCCAGGGAGGCCAAGGCCGCTGCCAAGCAAGATTGAACCGGCCGTTGCGTCGGTCCCCCACCGGAGCACCCTGGTGGGAGGCCGGCTGACGAAGTTCGTCAGCACATGGGAGTGCATCTCCACCCATCGATGGGTGCTGGATGCCCTGGCCCACGGGCACACTCTCAAATTTCTAAAGTGTCCCCGCATTCCTCCCGTGGCCAGGAAGGAAAACCACGTCCCTCAACTGCTGTTAGAGGAAAGGGCGATGCTCAAAGGAGCCATCGAGCTCGTCCCAAGGAGGCTCCGGGGCTCCGGAGTATACTCGAGATACTTCCTCATCAGAAAGAAGACAGGAGGATGGCGTCCCATCCTGGACCTGCGTCAACTAACTTATCGTCGTAGGATTTGGAAGATGCGTACTTTCACATCCCCATTCTAAAAGGGCACCGAAAGTTTCTCAGGTTCGTAGTCCAAGGACGGCACTACCAGTTCAAGGCCCTCCGATTCGGATTGATGTCGGTGCCCAGGGTATTCACCAAGTGCCTAGCACCGGTGGCGGCGTGGCTGTGCCTGCAGGGGATCCACGTCTACCCCTACCTGGACGATTGGCTCATCCGAGCAAGGACAAGGGAACTCGCCGTCGAACACACAGCGAAGACCATCCGGCTGCTCACAGACCTGGGATTCTCCATCAACTTCCCCAAATCCCACCTGGTCAGGTTGCACTGTTTCTGGAACCAAGCTCAACACAGCGCGATTGGCCTCGCCGTCAGAGGAAAGGACGAAGGCCATCCTGGGCAAGGTGCAGCGTCTGCTGGCCACGGACTTGGCCAGGGTGAGGTCCATCAAGTCCCTTCTCGGAATGATGTCCTCGTGCATCTACCTGGTGTGCCTGTGCAGGCTTCGGATGCGTCCCCTACAGGAGTTCGACGGCCGTTGGATGCAAGCGGCGGGCAGCTTCGTGGACAGGATCGTGCTCAACATGGTTTTCCGCCAAGCAATCCGGTGGTGCGGCACCCGTGCGCATCTCGCGGTGGGCACGGACTTTCAGACCCCAGCACACCAGGTGACCGTGACGACAGATGCCTCCCTGGAGGGGTGGGGCGCGCACACCGGAGATCTTCACGCGAGAGGCCTTTGGCTCCCGGAGGAGAGGCTGCACCACATCAACAAACTGGAGCTCCGAGCAGTGTTCTGGGCCCTCAGGCCATTCCTCCTGTCCCTCAAGGTCAGGGTCGTAAGGATCATCACCGACAACACCACCACAATGTTCTACATCCGGAAGCAGGGAGGAACCAGATCCCCCAGCCCTATCCAAGGAAGCCCAGGATCTGTGGCATTGGGCCGTTGCCCAGGGGATGTTTCTGGTGCCCTTTCATCTAGCAGGGATAAAAAAAAAACCATCGCCGACTCACTCAGCAGGGAGCTGCGCTCGTCCCACGAGTGGGAACTACGCCAGGATCAAGTGGATCTACTCTTCCAGCGATGGGGCAAACCCCAGATCCACCTGTTTGCAACGGCGACGAACTCAGAGTGCCAGAGGTTTGCCAGCAGGTTTCCCCAGCCGAGGAGCATGGGCGATGCTTTCTCGTTCCCCTGGCTCCTGCAGCACTAGAGTTTGGAGGGTACGCTATCCCGGCGGACTGCAAGGAGGTTCTTGCAAAGGCCAGGGCGTCCTCAACTCTCAAGTGCTACGGACACAAGTGGAAGAGGTTCTCTGTTTGGTGCTGTGCACAGAAGATTACCCCCCTATGGATTACGGCTCCTCAGGTGCTACCGTACCTACTGTCGCCCGCCAAGGCGGGACTAGCGCATGCTTCCATCAAGATACACCTGGCAGCGATTTCCCAATACACCAGAACTACAGGACGGCCATCCCTGTGGTCTCATCGACTGGTGAAGGAATTAATGAAAGGACTGTACTGTTTGTTCCTGCCACTGAAGGCTCCGGCCCCGGGGTGGGAGCTCAACGTGGTGCTGACCAGGCTCATGGGGCCGCCATTCGCGCCTCTGCTTTCGGCACCGTTGTAGTTCTTGTCCTGGAAGACGGCATTTCTTGTGGCCATTAACTCCGCACGACGAGTGGGAGAGATCCAGGCCCTATCCTGCAAGCCTCCATACTTGACTTTTCACGAGACGAGGGTGGTGCTGAGGACGCACCCCTCCTTTATGCCCAAGGTGCTTTCGGACCTCCACCTCAACGAGCCCTTGGTGTTACCAGTTTTCTTCCCGTCGCCTTTGTCACCGGCCGAGAGGACTTTGCACTTGCTGGATGTAGCTAGAGCGCTGAAGTTCTACGTGGACCGCACGAAGAGTTTTCAGAAGACGTCACAGCTGTTTGTGAACTTTGGACTTGTGCACCAAGGGAAGGCCCTCTCGAAGGCTTCCATTTCCAGATGGCTCTCTGGCTGCATCATGCACTGTCACCGGTTGGCAAACCGACCGTTGCCTAGCCGTCCGAGAGCCCATTCGACCAGAGCGATCGCTGCTACCACGCGTTCTTACCTGGTGTGTCCCTGCTGGACATCTGCAGGGCTGCTACGTGGAGGTCGACGCACACCTTCACGAGATTCTACTGCATCGACCAGGATTTCAGGGAGGAGTCCAGAGTCGGCCAAGCATTGCTGCGGAACCTGTTGGCCTGAAGGTGGGCCTGGTGAGGAGGTAAGAGTTGCTTAATGTTGAGCCTTTGCCACCGCCCGTGGTTGTGCATGTGTGTACTGCTATCTATTCTTATATTCATGAGCATGTGAATCCATGCCAGACCCCATGCTGGCGAAGGAACAAGTTACTTACCTGTAACTGTTGTTCTCCAGCATGGGTCTGGCATGGATTCACATGCAAACTCTCCCTCCTACCCCTCTGCGGCTCTTCACTTGGTCATACTGCCACTTTATGTGCTACCAAATCTGAGGATGGCTTCCAGGGGCGGGGCTTAGGGAGAGGGCAGTCATTGGCTGGGGGCAGTATGACCCAGACACCAGTGATTGGTTACTACTAAGAAAGACAGATCAGAAACGAAACTGATTTCATTCTTTACCGGGGATTCCCAGCCTGATGACAGGGAATATTCATGAGCATGTGAATCCATGCCAGACCCATGCTGGAGAACTGTTACAGGTAAGTAACTTGTTCCTTCTTTGTGCCAGAGGCTCACTTGAGGGGGGATATCCTTACGTTGGCTTCTCAGATCCTTATGTTATTGGCTGCTGCAAGACTGAGGTACATGGAATGGGATTGTCAAATGATTTATTGAAGGTATTTCCTTCAGTCACAAAGGATATTTACAGCTGCCACTGGAAAAGATTCTTGATTTATTGTTGTCTGAGTTTTTGTCCCTTTTCCATGTAGTACATGTTTGGTGCTTTTTCTGTGCTCCCTGGCCCAGCAGAGTGTGCAAATATCAACTGTTAAGGGCTACCTAGCAGCACTTTTAAGTGTTTAAATGCACACCAGAACAGGGCTTTTACTAATTACTCCCCACTATCATGCAGTTGACCAGAGGGTTAGTTCATGTTTACACTTGTACAACTCATAGGTCCTTCCTGGGACCTTAACAGCCCTAACTATCTTGGTGGGATAACCAATCCCTTCGTGTCCTCTTAGGCTTCCAACTTGAAAGTCTTTCTTGTAGCAAAAACGTCTGCAAAAAGAGTGAGTCACAGGCCTCTCCTGCAAGCCTTCTTAACTCGTCTTTTCGAGGAAAAAAGGTAAGACTATCTTTTTTGCAGAAAGTCATTGTGGCGTTTCATCTGTTGCAGAAAATGCAAAAATACAACCTGCAGTGTTCTACCCTCCTCCTAGCCCTTCTAAGGAGGAACAGAGACTTCATAGACATGATCCAAAGAGATCCTTTATCTTCTATGTGGCTAGGACCAGAGAGTTCAGGAAAGACCACCAGCTTCTCGTCAGCTACACAGGGATGAAACTTGGTAAGGCAGTTGCAAAACAGACTCACTGGATCATGCTCTGCATTGTGTATTGCTACTCTTTAGTGGACAAGAGGTTTCCAGAAGGCCTTCGGGCAGACTCCGCTAGAAGGATATCTGCTACTTCTGGCGTGCAGATGGGAGGGCCAGTCTTTAACTTTTGCCAGGCTACGATTTGGTCAACTTTACATGCCTTTGCCATATGATCTCCCTTTCTGTTCAATGGCTGTATCTCAGGCTGTTAAGAAGCCTTCCCTGTTCAGGGACTGCACGAGGTGCAAGATGAAGTTAGTCTACATGAAGGACCCCCCTGAACATTGCATTTACTGCTTGTATCCGTCAGAAATGCGATAGTTGCAAGACATTTTCCAACAAGACTCTTCAGGACACGGACAGAAGACTTCTTTTACATCTGGAGGCCAGGGATCAATCTTCGGACGAAGAGTCTGTCAGAACAGCTCCTGTCCAATCCAGCATTCCATCCGAGAGGCAAACTTCGAAGAGAAGGTCCTCTTCAGTGGAAAGGAGTTCCTCTCCCATGTCCAAAAGTAAGAGGAAGCTGGAGTTGATACCCTTTCTACCTGTTAGGGAGAATTCTCTGTTTAGGCTGAATTTCCCTACCTAGTGAGTCCCCCAGCAGCTTTGCTGGATTTCTAGGGTTTCTTTTTTTTTCTCCTGCCAAGAGTGAGACTCTTTTACCCTCACTCTTGGGCATGTTGAAGTGTGTTTTCTTGGTTAAACCTTGTGTTGAATGGGCTATGGGGTCTTTTACTCCATAGGGCCTCATATATTTTTGTGATGTGGGTTACACAGCACCCTCTGTGCCGTAACCCAGGGGTGTCCTAGGGACTCCCCAACATAGACTCCATACCCTGGGACTGACTACTGTCTCCCAGGACATGTAAAGTCACCAAAGACTTTACTAGTCTTAAATCCTGAACAGAACCAGTACAAACCATCATATTGTGGATGTACTGGCTGGGGCAATTCGATTGCCCCAGGGTCTGTTAGTCGAGGGGGCACGTCTCCGTCCCCCCTGATCGAGTTTTGGCTGGTGGCAGTGGAAACTACGTTTTATATTCGACCGCGAATATTTTCCTATGGGATTTCCCATTGTTTTAGGCTAACACATTTAATTATTTATTTACGGTAGCCTTAAACATACCGCCGGTTTATATATTTATTATTATAACTCCGGTTGGGATTTTTTGCCAAAACTTGATGCTAAAATGGCGTTGGAATTCGCCTCTGTAACTCTGACCCAAAGTGGAGCCCTTTGTCCCACTTTTGGCGGGCTTCTCCACAGAAGACCTCCAAAGTGGTGCCACTCTGTCTGGGGTACTTAGGAGGGGTGGAGGGGGATTTAGGCACCCTGGACTGAGTTACCTAGGTAACTCAAGTCGCACTCCGTCCTGATTGGCCCAAGTGGTGAGCCGGCCGGCTCACCACTTAGCATGTTTGAGTGACAGCTAGGCTGGGTGAATGGGGGTTTGCTGCATAAAAGCAGGGCTTTGGGGACTGGAACTTCAGAAGTCGCCACAGGACCTAAGAATCCAACGAGGGACGAGCTGAGCTGATCTGCTACGACGACACCGCCGGTGGAGCCCTGCTGAACCATCTCACCACTTTTCCCGACGACCGAGGAGAACTCTTAACGGAGTGGCTCCTTCCCTTGACTGGTGGGGACAACCAGTTTTCACCTTCTTTCCGCTCTTCGAGGTATCTCGTGGCCGCCTTGCCAGTGACAAGCACCCCGGCAACCGGAATACCCACCACTTTTTACCCCAACCGCAAAAGTCGGTACAACCCTTTAACCGGAGGACTCCGCGGCTGGTTTCTTCCCGGGCAGTGCAACGACCTTCTTCTTCTGCTCTTCAGCGAGATCTTCTTCTCCCCTGACCGACGTCGAGCCTTGCTGCCACTGCCTGGAACAACTGCCCCCGCTGCAGGATCCTTTCCGTTAAGGTACCGTGTTCCGCCTGGCTTCCCTTGCCACCGACTGTACGGGGTAGTTTTAGCCCCCGGCTTTCGATCCTGGGATTGCCTGGGACACTTTGGCTAAACTTTCTAAGCCTCTCTAACTCTTTTCCGAACTCTTTTGCAAGACTCTGAATCCCTACCAACTGTGTGATCTTGGGCACGTTTTCGCTCTGTCTGCTCTAAGAGTGGGCCCTGCTTAGTGACTTTTGCTCACCTGTAACTTTGTGCTTCTTTGAGCTTACAAAAAGTGTTCTTAACCTTAGAGTGGTGTGTTTATCCTAATTCTGCTCCTTCTCCCTCCCTTCTTTTTACCTACTAGAGTGTCATCTAACGTTAAGCGCTCACCTCTGTTTGAATTATGTGGTGTTAACCTAGAGTTGTCTAGATAGGAATAAGGATTGGGACTGCTTTCCATATAACTGTGTTTGGAGTGTTTTACTATATTTTGCTAGAGTGTTTTCAACTTATGTGTTCTTGAAAATAAATAACTATATACTTTTGAAACCAAGCTCTGGTCAGTGTTTGCTTGTGCTATTGTGTCTGAGTACATATTGTGTATACTTTGCATACTGCCTAACTCTTCTTGAGGGAAGTCTGACTGCTCAGCCACAGCTACCAGGTAAATCTGGGTGGTACAGACTGCTACCAAGTGGGTTTACTGCTATACCTGTAGTCTTAAATCTTTTGCAGTGTTCCTTAAGGGAACTGCACAGGTTTCTGCCTAACGCTACCTCCACTGGACTCCTCGAGCCAGAAAGTCATTCATCAGCCAAATCTACCTCCAAAGGTAAGGAGGAGTTTGCAAAAAGCCAGGAGGGGACGGGGGGGACATTTGTCGTCGGGCAAACCGTCCACGAGCGATGTGAAGCTTAAAGGCCCGTCGCCGGCCACACCGTCGACGAAACCCTCATCGACGACAATTACACATAAGACATAGTCTACGGCAAGATCCTTGTCATCGGATTTATCGTCCACGAAACAGTTGTCCATGAAGGAAACGCCATTCGTCCGCAAAGCACTCCACGAAACGCTTGTCCACGGAGCACTCGTCGACGGGGGAGCGACCAAAACACATTCGTCGAGGGAACACTCGTTGACGGGGGAGAAACCATCCAAGCCGCGTTCGTTGATGGAACTACCATCGGCGGGACGCTCGTCGACGAAAGTACCATCGAGCACCGAGGAATTGGAGCCTGAGGCACCTTCCACTCACGCCAGGGTGACACCTGTCATTGAGGACAGTTTCCTTGAGGCTGCTGAAGATGCTGAACCAATGGTAGCACAAGTTTCTCCTTTGGGGGACATGGCAGAGCTTCCTGATGTAATTATCCAGGAGGAATTTTCAGATGCAGCAGTCTCCCTTAGCCTCTTCCGTAGAGGGCTGCCGACTACCCTCATGACCCGATACTGATGTTGTCCGTACAGAGGATCATGGATTAGTTCTACAGGCGTCAAAGGGAGCAGAGCAGGCTGTCTGATCCCTTAGAACCGGAAACCCGTCAGACAGACACGTCTCCAACTCAAGGCACATCAAGAAGTTCACCTCATAGGAGTAGACCTCAGAAGAGGGCACGATCATCTGAACCTCCTCGAAGGTCTAGGAGCAGGACTTGCAGTGCTTCACTGACAAGGGTCCCATCACCACCATCATCGCATAGACTGCGATCTCCGGATAGGGATCCCACAATGGTGCCTGTTACGCTCACCTGGATCCCACAGGGGCGTAGATCTGAACTGGACAGCTGCGGTCTCCACCAATGTGATGCGTAGTGCCGAGATGACAGACTGGACTGGCCCACCTAGCTTCGTTTGCTTGGCCCGTAGGAGTATTCTTCTGCAAATGGAGAAAGGGAATTAACCACCCGTGGAGTTGAGCGTTAACCCCCACCCCCACTGTTCTCCCCACTGATCACCTTTAATGTCCCCTCTTATAGTCTCACCTGATGGTTTGGAAAGATGAGCTCTCCATCCTGCATTGAGCGCAGGGGCGCGTAGATAACCAGTTGCTTCACTAGTTCGAAGGAATGGGTGAGTTCCAGAACAATATTGACTCTGAGATTTCCGGCAAGATGCCGTAGGTATATAGTTCGTAAGAGTTCAAATGTCTGACTTTCACTCTTGTCCGATTCCTTGCAGGTTGCAGCTTGACCCTAGCGAAGAGTTCCTCGTGGCAACCGGTAACATTCAGGTAGGGATTTGTATTATCCAACACAGTTCGATAAAATAATGCCAGTATGTAACCTGTTGCTTTCTTCCTTATTCAGGTGCTGAGAGAAATTATGAAGTTACGGGGAATAATGCCTCCGGCGGTAAAATTGGGTAAGTCTATTGTGATGAGGAGGATTTCCCCTTCTTTGTCCCTTTGTTTCTCCTTGCTGTCCTTATGTTTCCCCTTAGGGGCTGGGGTACGGCGAAGATGCGGTGGAGGCTGCGCCGACCCGTGGAGAGGAATAGTACCCCCGGCGGTAAAATCAGGTAAGTATATGGGGGGTAACTAATATTGCCTCTGTTTATTCCCTTGGCTCACCTTGCTGTTCTTGTGTTCCCCTTAGGTGCCGGAGTGCGGCGGGAACATGCAGAAGGATGCAGTGAATAGTGAAGATGCTGCGAAGGCAGGTGAGGTCAGCGCGGCGTTGCAGCAGGCGAGGCAACGCGCATAAAATAACTTCTTTCTTCCAGCTCAAAGGCGCGGTGGATCTGGAATTCATCTAAGGTTCAAAGGTATTGCTCTTGTTCTAACCTTTTCTCCTTCTTTCTCCCTTTTTCTAGGAGCTCCAGACTCGAGGCAGGCGTGGCAGAAGACTGGATGCAGACTTGCAGGCACAGTGAGCGTTACGCTGCTGGATGCAGAATAACGCGACGTGTGTGCTGCTCTTCGGGCATGGTTTAAATAGCCTCCAAAGTAGTCCCAGGTAAGTATTCCTCCCCGACCAGAGTAAAAAAATAGTCCCTAGGTAAAGTAGTCCCTTCCAAGCCTCTTTTGGCTTGGAGCTCTTGCAGCATGGTCTGCATCAGGTAAGTTTGCAGCATGGTCTGCATCAGGTAAGTTTTAATCTATGAGCCTGGTGCCATAGACGCCAGGACTGCACCCAAATGGCCCCTAGCAGGGGTTGTTGGGCTTGCTTGGAATAACGTGATGCCTGCTTCCGGGGCTGCTGGACTTGATCTGGATCCCCGGGGGTAGGCATCATGACAGCACCCCCTCCCAAGGCCCCTCCTAAAGTCGTTCCTCCCCGTGGTTTGCTTTTGTCTGGGAAATCTCGGGGGAATTTTTTCACCAATCGGGGTGCATAAACGTGGTCACTAGGTTCCCTTGACCTTTCCTGTGGTCCGTAACCTTTCCAGTCGATTTAAATAAAAAAGCTTTGACTTCACCAGCTTGGAGTACAGGATGTTCTTAACCTTAAACTCGGGTTCCCCGTCTATAAGGATGGGGTCTGGTGGCTTGGTTAGTAATGTCCCTGGGTGCACTGGTTTCAAAAGTGACACATGAAAGACTGGGTGAATTCGCATATTAGCAGGTAAGTCCAACTTGACGGCCACTGGGTTGATAATGGCCTTAATAGAGTAAGGTCCCAAATATCTGGGGTTAAAGGTCAGTGTTCCCTTTAGAGGTATGTGTTTTGTGGCCAACCATACTTGGTCCCCTATCTGGTATTGTGGAGTATCACTTCTATGCCGATCAGCATTTTTCTTGTATTTTTCTTTCACTTGTTTTAAATGTGCAGTTGCTTCCTTAAAGGCTTGTGTAATCGTAGCGTGCAGATGGTCCACTGCGGGCATTTCCAAGTGTTGGGGTGAGTCAAGGTCTGAGGTTCGAGGATGATGCCCATATAAAGTTTAAAAGGGGCTTTGTCCAGTTCCAGAATGTACTGAATTATTGTATGCATATTCGGCGATCCAAAGAATGTCTTTCCAATTACTCTGTCTGATGTAACATACAACGCAGGTATTGTTCAAGAGTGTGGTTGGTCCTCTCCATTTGATCATCAGTTTGGGGGTGGTGACTGGTCGATAACCTCACATCGATTCGCGCCAATTGACATTTCCTCCAAAAATGTGAAATGAATTCACCGCCCCGGTCAGAGACCAATACGGACGGAAATCCATGTATGCGAACAATGTTTTCGAGGAACTCCTTGGCCAGGATTGAAGCTGAAGGTAACCCTTTTAAAGGAATAAAGTGGGCTATCTTGGAAAAAAGATTCACAATAACTAGAATGGTGTTAAAACCATTGCATGGAGGTAGATCAGTAATAAAGTCTAACGATAAGGTGTGCCATGGTGTAGGCGGAATGTCCAAAGGTTGTAAGAGTCCAGCTGGTTTTCTCTTCTGACTTTTGTTTTGGGCGCAAATCCCACAAGACATTACAAATGATTTAATATCCTTTCGCCAGGTGGGCCACCAGAATTGTTTCTTAATTTTAGCTTCAGTCTTTGCGAAACCTGGGTGCCCCGCCATTAGGGTGTCATGATAATGGGAAATGACTAGCTCTTGTAGTTCCTTGTGTGGCAGAAATAGCTGCCTTGGTAATAAGGCAGGTCATTGGTGACAGAGTAGTCCGGGCCTTTCTTTACCCAGTCCCGCAGGGCTGTGGAATCAGAGTTGCTGGATCTTTACCTGAATGTCCTCTAGTGTCTGAGAGTAGTCATGCCAAGAATCCTTTGTTCGGAAATTATAGGTACTGGTTCTGGGTTCACTTCTGCCTCTCCCATCCCTATTCGGGATAAGGTGTCTGCTTTACCGTTCTTGCAACCTGGTTGATAGGTTATCACGAAATCGAACTCGGCAATGAATAATGCCCATCGGAGTTGGCATGATGATTGGGCCTTGGCTGTCTTTAAATACTGTAAGTTCCGATGATCGGTGATCACAGTAATGGTATGCCTGGCACTGAGAAGATAGTGCCGCCAAGCATATGGCGCCAGGTCTGACTCTACATATGAGCCATAGATGCCAAAGATGCCAGGACTGCACCCAAATGGCCCCTAGCAGAGGTTGTTGGGCTTGCTTGGAATAACTTGATGCCTGCTTCCGGGGCTGCTGGACTTGATCCGGATCCCTGGGGGTAGGCATCATGACAGTGCCATCCTCTGTTTCAGTCTTGGATTGGCAGGAGGATCCGTTTAGAGAATTCTCTGATCCAGAAGAAGGCGAAATTACAATGGAGCCTGACACAGCCAGTGAGTGGGACGAGTACATCGTCGAGAAGCCCAGGAGGAGAGATTCTCCAGGAGATGCTTCACCTCCGGATGATCTGGTTTCTTTCCACACCATAATTGGCAAGGCTGCAGAATTGTTCAAAATTCAGGTTACATCAGAGGAAAAGAAATTGGTGCTTTGAGCACAGGGACAAACGCAGGAGGGCGATTACCACTATTCCGCTCCTTGACACCATCTGGGAGTCCGGATCCAAGATCTCATCTATGCCCTTGTTTCCCCCGGCTCTGGTGTCCAGACCAGAGAAGAAATATAAAGCGCCTGAGTCTGCGCCGCTTTGCTTGAGGTCATACAAACCGGACTCTGTTATCACAGTTGCGGCTAGAAAGAAGCTTGCCAATCCCGCTTCGCTGCTGTCAGCACCACCAGACAAGGACAGGCGTAAGCTAGAAGCCATGGGCAAGAAGTTATCTGCTTCGGCGTCACTTACCATCAGAGCGGGTATTGCGATGGCCATGACTGCGAGATATGATCGCGAGCTTTGGCTACGTATGTCCAAATTGGCTAAGCAGTTAACACCAGAGCTTCAAGAAGAGGCTAAATCGATAATCACTGATGGTGAAGCAACCTCTGATCATATGATCGATGCAGCGGTTGATGTGGCCGAATCGGGCTTCAGACAGATGGCCCATGGCACAGTACTCGGAAGGCAGGCCTGGATGAAGGCTACTAATTTCAGGCCTGAAGTCCAAGCGCAGATATTAGACCTGCCCTTTGATGGACAAGAGCTCTTCGGGAAGAAAATAGACAACCACCTGAAGGGAATCAAATCGGACACAGACACGGCCCGAGCCATCGGTTCTTTAAAGGACAAGCACAAGGACTTTAGGGGCTCATCTTCTAAATACAGAGGGTACAGCCGCTCCTCTTATGTTCAGAAGGCGCAAGTTAGCACGTACCAAGAGAACAAGTATCAATCCTCCAACAGACACTCCCATAAAGGCAGGCGTGGCTCCGCCCAGGGGAAGTCACAAGGCAAACAAAACTGACTGTCCGATTCTGTCCCCTCAACGTGTCACCCCGGTGGGGGGGAAGGGTAAGCCAGTTCTTCCAACACTGGCAGTCAATTACATCGGATAAATGGGTGTTGCATGTGATCAGAGAGGGTCACACCTTAGAATTTCTAGACCATCCTACTTCCCTGCCTCCATCTTTGCGCAGGGTGCACATGTTAAAACAGGTCATGTTCAAAAACTGCTCCAGAAAGCAGCGGTAGAGCTGGTGCCATACCCCCAGAGGGCAAAAGGTTTCTACTCCCGCTTCTTCTTCAGAAATAAAAACTGACAATGGAGACCCATCTTGGACCTGAGGGCGCTCAACAAATATATCAAACGCATAACATTCAAGATGGTAGCATTGCAAGTAGTGCTTCCTTGGCAACTTTAGACTTGGAGGACGCTTACTTCCATACACTGATCCATCCAGCTCACAGACAGTGCCTCAGGCTCACGGTGGGAGAGCTTAATTTTCAGTTCCGAATGCTCCCGTTCGGGATCAGCTCTGAGAGTTTTCACAAAATGCTTGGCACCAGTAGCTGCAAAGCTCAGGAGGACAGGAACGGACGTCTTCCCATACTTGGACGACTGGTTGATAAAAGCATGTTCCGCCACAAGGGCTCGCTCAGCAGTTTTAAGGACGATCAACCTTCTAAAAGGGTTAGGTTTCTCCTTAAACAACAAGAAGTCCTGCCCCGTTCCCAGCTGGACAGCTCTCTTCCTGGGCGCTGAGTTCGATACCAGCATTCACAGGGTGAAACCATCGGCAGAAAGGGTAGCAGCGATTTTACGCTCACCCTCGTGCATCTTGGAGAAACAGACAACATCGGTACGTTCTTACAAATCCCTTCTGGGCATGATGTCCTTGTGCATATTCCTCATACCAAATTGCAGGCTTCGCATGAGACCGGTTCAGGAGGCCCTGGACCACCAATGGAAACAAGTTATCGGATGTTGGGAGGATGTCATCCAGATTCCATGGACGTTACACAAGGCTCTTTTATGATGGAATGTTCAGCGGAATCTTCAACAAGGGATGCCGTTTCAAGCACCAACATCGACCCTTCTGCTGAGGACGGACACATCATTATCAGCTGGGTTGCTCACCTTGCGGACCTCCAAACCAAGGGCACTTGGTCGGCGCAAGAGTCCCAACTCCACATCAATGTGTTAGAGCTCAGGGCCATAAGGTGGGCGCTGAAGGCTTTCCTACCGGTGGTAGCTGGACAGGTACTCGGAGTCCAGGCAAACACAACCTCCATGCACTACACACACAAGCAGGGAGGCATGAGGTCAGAGATCCTGTCACAAGAAGCCCAAAGGCTATGGGCATGGGCCTTGCACCACGGGGTGCAAATCAAAGCAGAACATCTTCCAGGAGTGGACAATGTCCTAGCGGACAAGCTAAGCAGGGAATACACGTTGTCGCACAAGTGGGAGCTGGACGAAAAAGAAATCCAGCGGATTTTTGCCTTATGGGACCATCCGCAGATCGACCTCTTTGCCACCAAGGACAACAAGAAGTGCCGAAGGTTTGCCTTGAGGTACCTGGAGTATCGATCACTGGGAAACGTGTTCCCAGTGGCTTGGACAGGAAGGTTCCTCTATGCCTCCCCCCCCCCCCCCATTCCCTTCATTGCGAGGGTACTGCGCAGACTGAAGGAACAGAATTGTTCAATGATCCTAATTGCGCTGGATTGGGCGCAACAAGTCTGGTACTCTACTCTGAAGCATCTCTCCCGACGGCCCCGATTCGCCTCAAGGCGTATCAATATCTGTTGACTCAACAGAACAGCAAGGTCCTCCACCACGACCCGAGGAGCCTATCTCTCAAGGCATGGTTCCTGAGCAGCGCAAACTCATGAATCTTAAGCTACCATCGCCGTGAGGGCCCCGTCGACACGAGTCACCTACACCACGAAGTGGACTCGATTTTCCAAGTGGTGCGAGAGAGCTGCCCTCGATCCTCTCACCGTTTCGGTGGACCAAGTTCTAACCTACTTATTGTGCCTACCTAAAACAGGGCTTTCATTGTCCGCCATCAAGGTCCATTTGTCAGCCATAGTGGCGTACACAACAACTCCAGAGATGCAATTCTTGCTCTCTTTGCCGGCGGTTAAAGTGTTTCTGAAAGGGCTGATGCGTACTTATCCTCCTTCGCCCACGCCAGTTCCGAACTGGAGCCTGAATACTATCTTGACAGCCCTCATGGAACCTCCCTTCGAACCCATACACAGATGCGACTTAAAGTTCTTGTCTTGGAAAACAGCCTTTTTGATAGCCATCACATCAGCCAGAAGGATCAGTGGGTTGCACGCTTTGTCCTCTGAACCTCTGTTTACTTTGTTCTAGGAGGATTGTGTCCTCTGAAGGCCACATCCTAAGTTCCTTCCCAAGGTACTGTCGGAAATGACAATTGCTGAACGCGTTGTTTTGCCAACCTTTTTCCAGAATGACACTTCTGAAGCAGAAAGAGCATTACACTCTCTGGACGTTGCGATAGTTCTGAAGTTTTACTTGCAGAGAACAAAGGAGTTCTGCGCCTCAAACAGACTGTTCATTGCTTTCTCTGGCCGTACCAAGGGAAAGCATATCTCTAAACAAATTCTGGCACTCTGGGTGTCATCCTGTATCACTCACTGTCATCCGATGAAAGGCGACCCTCTAACTAGATCACCATCAGTGCACTCCACCAGAGGGAGGCTGGCATCAACAGCATTCCATGCATGGGTGGCCTTGAAGGACATATGCAGAGCCGCCACATGGAGCACTCTGCACACGTTCGCAAAACACTACTGCCTGACTGAATATACCAACAAAGAAATTGCAGTTGGACAGGCAGTGCTCTGCCGTCTCTTTGAATAAGGTAGGATCAGCCTCCTTTTCCCACCTTTCCCAAAGTATGTAACCGTTGTGTTGCTGCATGGTAAAGGTTTGATCAGAATATG
Organism: Ambystoma mexicanum; assembly: GCF_040938575.1. Lineage (NCBI taxonomy): Eukaryota > Metazoa > Chordata > Amphibia > Caudata > Ambystomatidae > Ambystoma > Ambystoma mexicanum. The sequence goes on along the minus strand of NC_090941.1, from coordinate 329,260,570 downwards.
TTTTCTGTATTTATGCATATATGTATATGATGGTCACATGTTTTAACTGCTTGGTATTCTATTTAAGCATCTGAATCTATGAAAGATCCAATGCTGGAGTAGTCTTAGTTACTTACATGTAATTGTATTTCTCCAGCATTGGTATCTTTCATAAATTCACATGCGCCCGCCTCCCCTGAGAGGTTGCTCCTATGCTCGGCATCCATCTTACTGTATTCTCTATGGTTCAAAATCTGAAGATGGCTGCTAGGGGCAGAGCTTAGGCCCTGCCACCTCATTGGTTGGGGCCATAAGACCAAAGTGAGGTGAAGGGACTACACAATAGAATGGCTCATAGGCCATAATCGGCTATGTAGCAATGTGTATATCTTAAAAAAATGTTTTAAGTTTTATCACCGAGGATTTCAGACTGGGAATATTCAAGCATCTGAATTTATGAAAGATACCAAACAGTTATCCGAAGAACATGGGTTATATACTGTAGTACTGTGCGCTAATCTCCCATGTCCAAAATGATTGAAACTTGGCAGCGAAAAATCTCAAAACAATGAACCCACCCAAAGGTTCATATGATATAAATGTAGCAAGATAAACGTTGAGAGATAATATTCGCGCTCGGAAGGCTGTATTCATTAGAAAAAACATTTTACGTTCATTCACTAATTACTTATAAATCAAATTTGACGTATGATTTCTTGGTCTCCAAAGTAGTCTTATTTATTCTATTGTTTCACGAAACAAAAAACAGCCGACAAGTGTTTTGACAAATTTGGTCGTTCTCAAGGCTGATTAATTGGTTGGAAGTAAACGATGTTACAGATGAAATTTATTTATTTATAAAGCGCACTACAGCCCTCGGGCATCGAGGCGCTGTGAAGGACATGGATGAAGGCATGATTCAGGCTTACAAGAATTCGGCCCCACAAAAGTACTTGGTGCATAGTGAGCAAATACATAGTAATTAATTACATCAAAAATTACAAGGAAGCATACAGTGTGTGCAGTCGCTTATGGCTGTGCCCAAGAAGACATGTCATACAAAGAGCCTAGTCTTGATAGCTTTCCTGAAGGCTGCGTAAGAGTCAATCTGACAAAGTTCCGGTGGGAGAGCGTTCCAGTAGGTGGCAGCCATGTTATGGAAGCTCGTGCCACCTGCCCGCAATTTGTGTGTGATGGGCGCCGTTATTCTGTTGGCATAGGCCGTTCTTGATGGTCTGGAAGTGGTGTGGGGGATAATTCTGTGGGCTAGGTAGGGTGGTGCCAACCCGTGAAGGCATTTGTGCGTCAAGGCCAGTGTTTTGAAAACAATCCTTTCCTTGACTGGAAGCCAATGAACCTTTCTCCTGATTTCCGAAATGGGGTCATATCTAAAAATGCCCGAAGCAGCTCTCAGGGCATTGTTTTGAGCTAGTTGGAGTTTGGCCAGGTTTTTGGGAGAGGTCCCTACAAAAAGCACATTGCAGTAGTCAATCCTAGAGCCAATGATCGCCCTAGCAATAATGAGGCAGTTCTCTTGGGTGAGGAACGGTCTGGCTGCATTGAGAAGTTTGGAGTGGTACGCTGATGCAGAGGCGACAGCATTGACCTGCCTATTCATGTTTAGGTCAGGTTCAATGTACACACCCAAAGTCTTGATGACTTTGGAAACCGCAATAGGGATGTTGTCAACAGTAAAGGAAAAGTATTGCTTGGCCAATTTTCCCAAGGTACATGAGGATCCGATTAACAGAAGTTCGGTCTTCTCACTATTGAGACATAGCCAGTTCTCTGCCATCCAGGATTGGATTGTAGAGTAGATGGCATTGAGGGTGTCATGGTCGGCCAGGTAGTCACCTGAGAGGGGGATCAACACCTGGGTATCATCCGCATAGTTGGTGTATGAAATGCCCAGTGAGTCCAGGATTTTGAATAGTGGCCTTGTGAAAAGGTTGTAGAGTGTGGGGGCAATGCAAGAGCCCTGCGGGACCCCGCATTTGATGAAACTCGGGTTGGCACAAGAAGATTCAGAGAAAACCTTCATGACTGTCCTTCAGAAAGGGGGTTATCCAGGTACAGGCGCTCGGGGAGAAGTTGGCTGCGGTGGAGAGGTGGTGACATAAGGTCTGATGATCCACCAGATCGAAAGCAGCGGATAGGTCCAGTATGAGAAGGGGCGCGGGTTTGCCAATGTCTCCGAGACGTCCATTGATTTTTTAAGTCGAGCAAGGCAGTTTCCGTGCCAGGCCTAGGTCGGAATCTGGATTGCCGCAGACCGAGGAGGTGGTTGTTCTTGATAAATTCTTGGAATTGCAGATAGGCTGCTTTGTCCAGAATTGTTAGTAAGAACGGCACAGTGGTGATAGGCCTGTAGTTCCCTGGGACAAGTGGGTCGAGTGACGTTTTTTTCAAGAGCGGGTGGACCCATGCTGCTTTGAGTGTCCGAGGGACACGGCCTGTCTAGAAGGAGGAGTTGATAAAAGCATTGATGAATGGGGTGAGAGATGATGCAGTGTCTTTGATGACCTGAGCTGGACAGGCATCCCCTTTACAGTTCGAGGCTTTGATGGAATTGAGGAGAGCATTGACCTCCGATTCACTCATATCCCTGAAGTTCAACACTGGAGTGGGGCTCTCTGGGATAGTCAGGTGCCGTGTCGTGAGGTTTGGGTAGTAGGTCGGAAAGGGCTTTTTGGTGGTTTAGGATTTTGGTATGCAATGTTACAAGTTTGTCCAGCATGGCTGTTTGAATCTTATTGCACCATGTTGTCACTTTAGCATGGTTGGTGGGGGGGGTGGGGGGAGCAGGAGACGCGAGCTCCCTAAAAATGGAGAAGATTTCTTTCGTCACTGATTTTGCGTTTGAAATTCTGGTGTTAAAGGAGGCTGCCTTGGCCTGAATGACGGAGATTTTGTAGTTTCTTGAGATTTGAAGGCTGCTTTGGAAGCATCCGTGGGGTGTTTTTTCCAGGTGGCGAGTGCTGCCCTCTTTTTGGCACGAAATGCCATTAGTTCTTGGGTGAACCATGTGTTGGCGTGCTTGGTTTTTTTGGTTTTTTTAAGGTAAGAGGGGCGACTTTATCAACAGCTTGGGTGAAATGGAATTAACAGAACAAAAAAAATCATTAAAATATAAAACACGAAAATAAATCAAGGAAACATTTAAGAAAAATGTCCACATAGGATGTTGCATACGGAGGGGACCCACATCGTAGAACAAAAGGTTTCAAAATGGTTGAAAGAGAATTACATGTAGTTAGAATACTGTGCTTATATCATCTAATGTGAGATACTTTTGAGGCAGGATTGCATAAGAATATTGTTGACTTTGCTATATGCCAAAATATAAGCACATTATTCTAAATACATGTCATTCTCTTTCAACCATTTGTAAACTTTTGTTCCACGATGTGGGTCCCCTCCGTATGTGACATCCTATGTGGTATGGCAAATTTTTCTTAAATGTTTCCTTGATTTATTTTCATTTTTTATTTGTTTTACATTTTAATAATTTGCTTTTTTTCTGTTAATTCCATTTATCTGTAACATTGTTTACTTCCAACAAGTTCATCAGCCATGAGAACGACAAAATTGGTCGAAACACGTGTCGGCTGTTTTTTGTTTCATGAAACAATACAGAATAAATAAGACTTTACTTTGGTGACCAAGAAATCATGTCCTAAATTTGATTTGTAAGTAATTAGCGAATGTACATATTCATTTTTTTCTAATGAATACAGCCTTCTGAGCCCCAATATGATCTCTCAACGTTTATCTTGCTACATATGAAAGATACCAATGCTGGAGAAATACAGTTACAGGTAAGTAACTAAGACTTCTGTATTGACCACATGTTACTCTGTACCTGTTGGACTATGCTGGAAAAATCTCTGCTTATTAACGTGGTCACTGGTGCTAAAGTACTCATCGTAAGACCCGTTTACCGCCCCTTGCACTAGTCCTGCAGATGTTTTTTCTCTCTCCTCTCCATATCCTGCCTGACCACCTCCACAGTGAGGTCACTGTTGGTTATTAAGTAGAGCAAACCCCTTCAGTAAATGTAATAGTTTAACACAGACCTGGCTACCATGAAGAGAACCTACAGAGCTCTTGAATACTGTTGATATAAACCTAAATATATGAACTACAAGGTAGCCTGCCTTTGCTACTTAAATGAATATTGCACCACCATTAAAAAGAAAAGTCTGCCTTGAACAAACTCTTCACTCCTGTTACGAACAAGTCTCGACAGATGATGTACAGAATGTTCTACCAGCCCCATTGCATTCCCTGCCTGAGAGATTGTCTTCCTTCTATGCCAAGGTCAACCTAATCAAGACAAGCATCGCAACCTACACTGTCACTTATCCTAGTGGTCCACTCTGCAAATTCCTGCTTCAAGATGGTTGTCCTGGATCATTAGCAAACTGCCTTGTGTAGCAGCTCCTTCTAAGCTGGTATCTTCCCTCGAGAACAAAAGATGCACATCTTCCCCCTTATCAAAAACCCTTCTGATGATCCGATTAATCTAATGAACCACCAACCCATTGATCATGGGCAAAGTCCTTGAGAATGGCTATTTCACATTACCAATCGGGGTTCTGACCTGCTAGGGATACAGATTCTGTTCTCCTCTAAATATATGATGATATCCTCCTACCATACCTACATCCAACCGGCTGTCCTCATTCCTCTCTATTTGTTCTGTGCCTTTGACAGAGTCTTCGCCATCAATCAACCATGCTTGAAAGTGGTTCTCCTCCATCCTCTGAGACAGATCAGGCTTTTTTCTCTGTGAACCTAAGATCCGACTGTGGGGTACCGCAAAGCTCCACACGGTCCCATCATCAATACTTAACTTCAACGCTTTGCTGAGCTCATTGCCTCTTTTCACTGCACTTTTCAGACCTGCAGATGACTGTCGGATCACTTTCAAGTTGGGTGGAGATCCCTCTTTTTCTTCCAGTTTGATGATGCCTTCATTACTTGTGTCCCGAGCTGGAGGTCTTCCATTGAGCTATACCTCAATTCAGTAAAAAAGGAAATGTACATGTGCTCCTCCATGCGCCTTCTGCACTTTCCAGTCCCAGCAAGTATGAACCTCCTCATGTTTGATGGCTCCCACTCCTTTGCCCCTAAGGTCCAGTCTCTAAATAAAAGTGCCCACCAACTACACATTTGTAAGCGCTCCTACCTTTCCTTATCTTCTACCACAAGGTCGAAGTTACCAGGGCTCTGATCCTTTTCCAAATTCATTACTGTAATAGTCTTTTACTGGGCCACCCTAAATTTCCTACACTTGTTGAAAGTCATTCAAATCAAGGTAGCTAGGCTTGTCCTTGGGTTGGATCCAGCTCTCACATTTCCCCTGCTCTCTAATCGAGCCTTTGGCTCCCAACAGGTACCTAGATCTCTTTCAAGACACTTTGCATCATTCATCAGGCTTACTGGGGCTTGGGCCCAGTTTACGTTCAGCACAAAGTGACTAGGTATTGCCCAGCGAGAATGCTTTCTCTCGCCCCTGGTCCCTTACTGGCGGGCTCAATAAAAAAAAAAAAACTGCGAAAACTTGCTGCAGTGGCCAGCCTCTGAAATGAGCTCCCGCCTTCTCTCAGCGGTGAGAAAAACCACCAGGGACTCAAAAGGTTTGAAAGCTCATGTTCAATAAGACCTTTGTTTAGTAGTTATCTTCTGATAATTCCTGGGCTTTGGTATATCCACCCCTGTGATGTAATTTATCGTGATATATTATACCACGCCCATGCACAAGTGTTTCAGGGCGCAACGAGGCAAGGAAGGGGTAAATGGGAAGACAAAACCAACGATCTTACTAAGCCCAGGGACATTGAGAACGCACAAGTGTAGGGGAGAATGAAGGGGGAGAGTACAAGGGAGGAGTGGACAGTGCTGAACACATGATCCAAACAGGTAGAGCGGACAGCAGATGGCAAGTGCAAGAATTAAGCACAGACTATGGGTGTCTAATAAGTGCAGGTAAGGGTACCGTAGGGTTGCAGATACAGACCCAAGTACAAGGGTTGCCAGGTGGCAGTGCGAGTGTGCAACTGGGTGGGCAGGGATCTGTACCCAAATTCAAAAGGTGGCCACGTGCCCATTGCAGATGGAGATCAGCAGGGGAGAGGAAGAGGGAAGGCAGAAGCAAAGAGGAAGGTCTAGAGGTTCTTCCGGAACCGAAGATGGTTCTCCTCAAGTTTCAGAGAGGCTGTTCCAGAGGGAGGCCCCAGCCGAGGAAAGAGATCTACCACCAACTTGTTGCTTGGAGACGCGACTGAGCCTGACTAAGTAGGAGAAGGAGGAGCGAAGAGCTCGAGTTGGAAGGAATTTCCGAAGCAAGAGTTAAAGGTATTGCAGACCCAGGCCCCAGAAGGCCTTGTGGACAATGCAGAGGGTCTTGAACTTAATCCTTGCAGCCACTGGGAGCCATTGAAGAGATTTCAGGGCTGGAGAGATGTGATCCCTGGGCTTGAGGCCACAGACATGTCTCGCAGTCCTGTTCTGGATGAGTTTCAGAGGGCAGAGAGTAGTAGCAGGCACATTTTGAAAAAGGCTGTTGCAGTAATTCAGCCTAGAGAGAACCAGTGAGCTTCTGGGGGGGGGGGAGGAGAGGAAAGGAGGAATACCTCTGAGAAGGTGCATTTGGTAGTTTGACTTCTTAGAGACGTCGGAGATGTGTGATGAAAAGGAGTGTGTAGTAGACTATGACCCAGAGGTTCTTAGCCTCACAGGTGGGAGCAGGAAGAGGGCTAAGGGATGCCAGCCAGAGTGACAGTAAAGGAAGGTGCAGGAGTGCCGATGAGAAGGATCTCTTACTGGCATTAAGGCAGAGGAAGTTGGTGGCACACCACTCCTGGATTGGAGACACAGCGATGAGAGAGGGAGTGGAGGTGGCAGAGGCGAGCCTGAAAACGAGCTAAGTGTCGTCAGCATAGCACTAAAAGTTGGAGCAAAGAGCAGCAATGCAGTGGGCAAGGGGTGCCAGGTATTGGTTGAAGAGCCAGGGAGAGAGGTTAGACCCCTGAGGAACACAAGTGGAGAGGGAGATGGAGGAAAGGAATGACCCAAGTTGGACCTGGGAGGGTCGGTTGGAGAGGAAAGGGGTCAGCCAGGCCAGGGCCTGATCGGTGATGCACAGGTGATCTCAGACGGTTGAGCAGGATGGCATGGTTGACAGTGTCAAAGGTAGAAGACAGATCGAGTAGGATGAGGACAGAGGAGAGATTAGAATCCAGATAGTGGAGCAGGTCTTCATGGATGTCCAGGAGAGCAGTTTCCGTGCTTCTGGCTGCTCTGAATCCAGACTGATGGTCATGGAGACAACTAACATTATCAGTGTGGAGTTTCAGCTGGGAGATGGCCTGCTTTTCCAGTAGTTTGCCAAGGAAAGGAGTGGTTTGCCAAGGAAAGGAGTGATCGGGCGATAGTTAGCCGGGCGGGAGGGATAGGCAGTGGGTTTCTTAAGAAGAGGGTCCACAAGAGTGCTTCGGGGGGTGGGAGGGGAGGCTCCAGCTGCAAAGGAGTGGTTGCAGACGTTGGCCAGAGCAGGAGCGAGGGTGTCAATGTTGTCCTTAATGTTTTTGGATGAACAGGGAAGAACCTGTTTTGACAAGGCTTTCATAGATCAAACCTGTCTCGAAATCTCGTCAGTGTAGAACAGAGGAAAGGAAGAGAAAGAGGGAGGAGAGGTGGTTGCAGAGGGGCTGGGGGTAGCGAAGAGAGAAGAGGGAAGAGGAGGAGAGGGCGAGGGGTGTGGGGGGGGGGGGCAGGATGTCCTGGGTTTTAGAAGTGAAATGGGAAGCCAGGACCATGCAGAGGGCCTGGGCGGGGACAGGAGAAGTAGAGATTGCAGGAGGATTGGCCAGCTCCTTGCAGATTTTAAAGAGTTTAGAAGAGTTGTTGAATGCCGCAGAGACACGGGCTTGAATGTGGGCTCTCTTCTTTGTTCGGACAGTCTCTCGTATTGGAGCAGGCGGCAGGCCAGTTTGTCAGAGGATGCACAAGATGCCAGCCATTTCCTCTCAGCCACCCTACACCTGCGTTTAAGGGTGACTAGGTCTGAGTTTTACCAGGAGTTGCCCTTGGTTTTCGGCTTCAAGCGGATCCTCATGACCGGGGCAAGTACATAAAGAGTATCAGAGATAGAAGAGTGGAGCATGGAAAGGGCTGTATCAGGATGTGAGTCAGCCAGAGGTAGAGGAGGGTGAGAGACGCATGCTTCATGGGTCGGATGATCGAGAAGGTTGGTGGCAGTGTGTGGGTTGGCACGGCCTGAGGGGTGGGGGAGGGTGGGAGAGGGAGAGAAATGGTGAGAGGGTTATAGAGGGGCAGGTCTGAGGAGATCAAAACACCCACAGTGTGCCCTGCAGAGTGAATCGGGCCAGAGGGTAGAATAGAAGGAGAGCGAGAGTTGCAGTGGTCGCAAAAGAGCCCAGAGGATGGACAGGAAGCATCCAGGTGGATGTTGAAGTCTCCAAGGAGGAGGTGTTGTGTGGTCGAGGCCAGGAGGGAGGAGGAGAGGTCCGCCCACTTGAAGAGGAAGGAGGTGTTCTGACCAGGTGGCTGGTAGATAGTAGCCATGATGAGAGAGTGGTCAGGAGAGTGGAGACCCTGAAAACAAGGCCTTTGAAAGAGGCGTAGGCCTGCATAGGAATGATGGATGCAGGAATTCACTCCGAGAAGATCAAGGCTTCACCGCCACCGGAACGGTTGGATCTGGGTGCAGAGAGAATTTTGTAGCCATCATGGAGGAGAATGTCAAAGCTCGTGACGGAGCGGGCCGTGAACCATGTCTCAGTGAGACCAAGGTCATCTAGGTCGAGTTCTTCCAGGAGACGGCCGATGTTGGAGGAGTGTCTGACAGCTGAACGACAGTGGCAATACGGAACAGGTTGCCACCCTTGAAATACTTCCGGGGAGGGGTACAAATCAAAGGTACTCCCTGCGGAGGTGTATAAGGAGCCTGAAGGAGGACGGGAGAGGAAGGAGAAGGCGAGGGAGCCAATGATGAGGGTGCCAAAGATGTGGCAGAGGGGGGGAGGCAAGGAAGCCGAAGAAGGGAGAGAGGGTGCAGCAGGAGAAGAAAGGAAATTGATAAGGCCCAGGAAGCGTCTATCAAAGAGGAGGTGTTTGGCCGGAGGGCCTTGGACCAAGACGGTGCCATTCAGGTAAACGTTAATGATGACCTTCGAGGAGTGGAAGGGGGCCAGGAGGGCCTCCCACCGGGTGCCACCATTAATTGGAGAGTTGGAAAAAGGAGAGAGCACAGAGACCACATGGTCTGGCGAAGGAACGACAGAGGATGTTGGTGAGGCTCTGTCTTGAGGAAGCACTGGTATAGCTATCAGCGATAGGGGGTCCTGTGTAGGACACCAGGATATCTTTTTTGAACTTCTTCCTACCAGACGTATTGAGAAGGGCAGGATAGTCAATAGAGAAACAGTAAGGTGAAACAGAGAGAACTATAGAGGAGGTGGGAGAAAGAGGCAAGAGAAAGGAGGGGGTGAGGAGTGCGGAAAGAAGTATGGGGGGACACAGGGCGTACACAGGGGGGTACAAGCAGACGAGATGGAACGAGACAAAAACAAGTAGAAAATATTTAAACTGAATGAGACAAAGCTTGGAAGGAAGAGCACAACAGTAAGGCGAATAACAATCCGGTTACCAGGGCAACAAGAAACCGAGCATTCGACGAAAGAAAACCTAGAAGAAGGATCAGGCCAGAGCAGTCGAAGAAAACGTAGAAGGAAGAGCACAGCAGACCACAGAGCAATACACCAATGGGCAGGAAAGCAGCTGGGACGGAGGCTATGGCAGGTGAAGGTGGGTAAAGACCCGCAGGGGAGTAAGGACACCCAGGGGAGGGGGGGTCGTGGTTGCTGGCGAGCTGGAGAAGGTAGGGCACAAGGCACATGTGATCGAGAGTTGCAAGGGACCACACAGTCTAAGGACACACAGGCGTGTGCGTGGCAAGAATGGAAGGGGGAGGGACACGCGATCGAGGAATGCAAGGCACCACGTGAGCACTGGATGCGCAGGCGTGAGCGTAGCGAAGGATGGAAAGGGCGCTGAGGCACACGCAAACACAGGATTGCGAGGAACTACGCAGGGCCATGAAGCGCAGCATGAACATGCAAGGATGAAAGATGCGCTGAGGCACAACCGATCAGAGGTTGCAAGGGAACATGCAAGTCGTGGACGTGCAGCACGAGCAAAGTCAAGGATAGAAGTGGCGCAGAGGCACACGCGATCGAAGAGTGCGAGGCGCCACGCAGAGATTTTTTTTTTTTAATTAAAATGCTTTGTTTGATTTGACAAACCTTTCATTTATATTTACATACACTTTTCCAAAAGGTTTAGAAAAATATATTCTTACTGTTCATCTAAGGTTCTTTAGTGAACTCACTCCAAAATGTAATCACCGTGAATATAAGACGTTGATTTTTGCCTTCAAGAAGTTCTTCCCATCTTTCCTCGGTAGTCGACTGTTTTCCCGAAATTTTGAAGAAGTCTCTGTATAATTCTTTTTGCTTTTAGAGCTGGGCAAACCATAATCAAATGAAATAGTTTCCACTCTGGTTCGATCTTTGCAAAATCGACAAACCGAGGGCCTGGTGTCTGTTTTATCTATCAAAGATAGGTAGTCTCGGGTGGGCACTATATTTAATCGAAAACGTAAAAAAAGATCACGGGTATGACAACACGGAAACTGTGACAGGTATGATGGTAATTCATAAAGTGCTCTTACTTCAGTTTCTGCATGAAGATGTCGTTTATATTGTTTCTGTTCCTCTACGGTTCTTATCCAGTCATTCATTTGAACTTTCCGTTTTGCATACTGCGGTCTATTAATCAACATTTCTTCCGCAATCTCTTATTTTCGATTTGATCTCAATAGACCATTTCAAGAGAGCAGATGTCTGAAATGTTTTTATTTTCCTTCAAGATTTCCAACGCTGGTATTATTTACTCGGAAATTATTTTTCTTAACAAATCCATTTGTTTCCACAGTACTATGGATTGGACATATTGTAAAGCTAATTCAAATCATATTCTATGAATAGAAAATGCATTAGGCGATGCAAGGATTTTCCTCCAAAATATTGCTTCTTAATAGGGCCATCTCATTAGTTGATTAATGAGTGACTCACTCGCATATGTGAAGATTGGAATTACTTTTTGTTTATAGAGCAAAATTGTGGCTTTTGCTGAATATGTCCCATATTTTAAGTGAAGGAAGCGTCCTTATTTTGCCACAGATCTCGCTTTCTCCTCAATATGTTTCCATTCTGCTTCATTCGCTGAAGGATTAATTAAAACACCTAGATATTTTGTTGTTTTGGTTGCCATGACCACTTTATTTTCTAGTTGAATCTTTATATTATATTGGAACTTATTTTTTTTGGGTAGTAAGTTTCATTATTCTAGTTTGTCGATGTTAATTTGTAAGTTATTCTCTGTCATGTAGATTTGGGCTTTGTTCACTGTTTGTTGAAGTCCTTTCACAGTTTTATCTAGGATAATAATGTCAGCATAAATTAATGTTTGAATGGCTTCACTGTTGAGCTTTGGTGGATTGCCCATGTTATTTTGAATTTTATCACCAAAGTCATAGGTAAAGAGATTGTAGAGGCACGCGGCTAAGGGACACCGTTGTTTTAACCCATTCCCAGTAGGAATGGATTCTGTCACTCTTCCGTCCTTCGTGAGTCGGACGCATATCGAGGTGTTCGAATATACCTGTTTTATTGGATTTAGAATGTTTAAGGGCATCCCCAAGATCTTAGTTTAACCCATAGTAATTGCCTATTGACTGAATCAAAAGCAGTCCTTAAATCTATAAAGATTGCATATACTTGGTATGATTTTGCCATTGCTTCATGATTTTATCATATTCTTCAACAAAAGGTTGACATTCGTGCCTATTCTATTTACAAAGCCTGTTTGTCTTTTAGCTTTTTTGTCGTGATCTATTGCCCATGCATTCAGGTTTTTTTGGAGGTAACCAGCAAATAATTTTCCCAGGGGATCTAATAAGGCTATCGGTCTGTAATTAGCCGGATTTTTTTGATCTCCTGCCTTATAGATCGGAATCAGAACAGCTGTTGTCCACGTATGAGGAATCTCTTTCGTCTTTTGTATTAATCTTAAAAGGAAAACAAAGAATTTAGCCCACTCTTCTGACGCTGCTTTTAAATTACTGTTTGCTAAGCCATCAGGGCCTGGGGCTCGCGAAGAGTTGAGTGACTTGATAGTACTAATAATCTCTTTTATATCCCAATTAAGATCCCATGGATTATCATCTTTTTCTATTTCATTTGTGTCTGGTTGTAGTGTCTTTTTATATAAAGTTGAAAAGTGATTCACCCATCTATCTACTTCTACTTCTTGAATCATATTTTGTGATATGGCTGAGCCATTCAACAGGGACCATAGTTGCCGCATAATTTTTTGATTCAGTGCTTTCAAAATTGCTTCTGCATCATTCTGCTTTATGGAGGCTTGAATTTATTTTATTGCATTGGAATACTTGTGTTTTTCCTTTTTTTTATTTCAAATTCAAAGTTTAATTCCCTCTTTTTTTCTCTGTCTTCGCAAGCATTTATGGTGTTGCTTTTTTATCGTTTGAATTTCCATGTTAAAATAATGGGAATGAGTTTTTTTTTTTGTCTCTGGTTTGATCCCACTTGTTGATATTTTTCAAAGATCCATCCATAATTCTATGTGTTTGTCTTGAATTGGTGCATCTTCAAAGATTGAGAATATTTCCAATATTTGATGTTTTATTCGGAGTCTATTCAGCCCGTTAAGTTCAAGTTCAGGCAGAGTAATTCGTTGGTCATTTATTGCATGAATAGCCCATTCAATCTGTATCAAATGGTGATCACTGTCCGGCTGCATCGAGTTGCCAGTCGACGTTATTACTTTTCGAATCCCTTCTGATATATAAATATAATCAATAGTTGAATTGGACTTTTCTCATGACCATGTCAGTAGTGGTTTACCTTTGCTATTTAGTGGTTGTTCACTCAGAAAGATGTTTCGAAGATTTACTTCTTTAGTCAATTATTTTGCTCTACTTGACATCTCGCTAGGGGCTAAGTTATCACCTCCTTTATTAAAGAGATGAAAATTGAAGTCTCCTGCTATAATGAATTCAATTCCAGTATTGGAAAAGGCCAGGTTGTCAATTTCTTCACAAATTGAATCTATGAATCTTGTCTGACACAGCGTTTGGATTCCAATAGATGTTAAAGATGGATATAAGATCAGCAGCCTTAGGCAAAGACACTTCGTTATTATTCTCTGTTGACATTCTAATAGTTAAGTATTGTGCCCATGGATGTATGTTCTTACTTGAGATTATTCTCCACGCCGGCAGTCATTTTATTAGTATCAACATTCCAGTTGCTGGTCTTCCCTGTTGTCAGGGTATTGCTGGGTTCATTAAGGTACTATACCCATCGCATATTACCTCATTGCTCAGCCAAGTTTCCTGGAGGCAGATGATGTCCAAATCATCCAAGCATGATGAAATGTTTTTCAAGGAGATGTTTGTCCTCTCGTATTCCAAGAGCATAAAGATATTTTACTCTCTTGGAAATCATTACCATTTAGTTGTTATAGGTAAGTTTTCCTTTCACTTTGATCGACCGTCAAGTTTGTTTTGTGCTGTGATGTCTCACGATAATCACGCCATAGAATTTGGGTGTGTGTTTAATCTTGTGCCTGCAACTTTGTTCTTGAATCATTTGCATTTTGCGCATATCTTATCACTGCAGTGTTCTAGATTGTTGTTAAGTGCCTGTTGCCTGAATAATGCAAGGTTCTTTGCTTTTTTGTCGGCCACCAGTCTTAAAACAAATTTCTTCTATTTCAAAACCCAATGTTAGCAACTGATGTCTGGTTGCTAAGACACGTTGCATTGTGTCTTGTTTGTAAAATTGAATATGTGATTCTTCCATATATCGTTTGTTTGGAAACAATACTACTTCTAGGTCATCAGAATTGATTTTAGTCAGTTGAGGAATAGCTTTGAACAATCGTAGAATGTTATATCTGTTCATTATTACCGGCTCTTCTGTGTTTGATGTAGTCGAAAACGCTGCTATTCTATAGGCACAAGAAGCCTTCGACAGGTTTTGGAAAATTGGTCTAACTAATAAAGAACTTGAATGAGCCGTAGGGTTTTTGTTGTCAATGGTGTCAGCATGCGTATCGGCTGATGACCAAGATTCATCATTGGATTCTGTTGAATATTCGAAGGAGAGGTTACTTGAAACATCTTCTTCGTCATGTTTGCTTTGAGATTGATCTATCACTGTAGCTTGACATTCGTCAACGATGATCAAAGTGGCATCTTGTGAGTTTAATGAGATTGAGTTACACTCACTTACATCATCGGCAGTTGATAAATCTATCATTGCGATCCGGTAAATTCTATACCAAAGCGTTTCTTGGTTGATTACCTCCAACAGCGCGTCCAATGGTTCCAACAATGCTTGCTTGTCTACAATAGCAACATTTTTTGTGCATTTGACATTTTTAATTTTTGAGACGTTTGTTGTGTACACTTTTTTTTGTTCGCAATTTTGTCATTGTTCTTTTTTGACCCTTCCGGTAACAGTTTCTGAACTGACTGCATTTTCCTGCGGAATGCACGAGAACCGTTTTGAGGGTTTTTTGTAAGTTTCTTATTCTTCGGTTTGTTTATTTCTTGACCGACTATCCCACGTTTTGAAAGATCAAAGATGTCAAACGGAGTGCAAGAAGGTGGTTCAACATTATCCTGCAGTGTCGGTATTGTCAAAATACTTGGTACAGTCAAAACTGACTGAATTTCATATTGTGTGCTTTGATCCAATTTCATAACATCTGCATTATTTGAAATCTCAGTTTGTGTTTGATTTGTTGCATATGGTTTTTGGTCTGTCGTTTGTAATTTTTTTTTGCTTTGTGATCAATCAATTTTTTGGTAATTGATGAGACAGTTCCAAAAGATTCTGTTTATCTAATCGATCCACTCTTGCTTGTTCTGCTAATCGCATTTGCCACCATCTAGATGTTTCTGCTTCATGTTTTAGGCGTTCCTGGATGGTGTTTGTAAAAGTTTACAGGTAAGTTTGTTTAGTCATTATCGCTAGCAACGTTGCTTGATCTTTTGTGGAATCGACCATATATTCTTGAATCTTTAGAAATGGAATCATTGCAGTAGATAATACCGCCACTAGTGTGTTTTGTAGGTCGAACATTGTCGTGGGCAGTCTTTGTTGAGTTTCCAAAGAATCATTTTGAGATCTTGATTGTACAATTGATGTAGATGTGTCAATAGTGCTCAGTGGGTTCGGTGTAAATACTCCACTGAATACTTTTTCTTTTTTCCTGAGAACCCATAATAGCGTCTAGCTCCGTGATATCAAGAGATAGACGAGCGATTCTGACTGCTATAGGTTTGTTATGATCATTGTTTCTTGAGAACGTTGGCAAGTATGTTGACTGCCAGTGTGATTTTGCTGCTTTTGCTCGATCTTGTGACGATGGCGTGAAGCAACTGGCATCTTCTGTCGGTTTTTGAGGCATTTTAGGTATAGATTGCACTGGCAGTAGTATAGCCGCAGAAGGAATTGTGTGAACCCATGCCAAATTGTCTTGCATGTTAACTATACCCATTTGCTTTGATTTCAGTGAGCAACTGTTTTGGAGGGGAGCAACATCCTTTGCGTAAACAATCAGTTTAATAGATTTTATAGTGTTATTTTCACTTGTGATTTTCAATTCTATTTCATGATTTGACATCAGAATATCTTGTTTCGGCGATAGACATTTCCGAGGTGACAGTACAGTAGAATCTACAATTTTAGGTATGGTTTCTAAATTTGCTATTTCTTTACAGCTTTCAGTTCTTATTGGTTCATTGGGGCGATCTATTGGAGTGACTTCTCCGGGTGTCATATGATAAATGGGGATTTTGCTCATTTGGGCTGTGGATTCCTCTAACATCCCTTGCAGTCTAGTTCTGGGTTTAGACGGTTCCATAGATATTACGGTCAGAGACAACAGACGAGTCTCTAATATATCTGTTTTGCAAGAATCACCTCAAGAAATCAAGCACTTACCGCCGAAACCAGCCGCAGACAACAGCGCACCCTTATCTCCATGCGGGCTTCACGCTGCAAGGGTCGCGCTGCTCTGATTATATGCCGGTGATCCGGGGGAGTGTCCAACAAGGGCCACGTGACGCCAGTCACGTGACAATGTACGAGGCTCTGGTCTAATGCTCGCTCACTTCAACTGCTGTCAGCTGACATTCTTACGCGATTTGGAGCGTGTGATGGATTTCGGATACAGAGTCTCAAGGTAAGCACAATTGAAAGAAGGAGCAGTTCCCAGCCGCAGCAGCAGACAACAGCAGATAAGAGATGATTATAGGGACCTCTAGGCCCAGGTTGTTCAGTACTACTTTGTGTGGACTTCCAAGATGCACATGCCCCTCCATGTGACACACAAGAGGCACCTATGTCTTTTAGAGGGTTTGTCTACCACTTTATTTACGTAAAGCACAACATTCCTGCCCGTCCATACAAAGGTTTTTGTGGAGGGGACAGCTCACCTGAAGAGGGAGAGTATTCACATGTCCCCCTTTTGTGGCCAACTGCCTGATCAAGGCTGAGTTGGCAGATCAGGTTTTTTAAGATCCCAGGAAGACTTGCAACCTCCAATACTTGGGTTTCTCTCTGGATTTCAAAAAGGTCCTCTATGTTCCTGCAACAGGTTAAATGTTAGGTTGTGATAGTGGACATTCAGGCTGAGAAGGCCTTACCACATCACAGCAGTCTGTCAAGCAGTCTCTGATGCAACTAGATGCTCAGATTCTGGCTTCACAATTCCTACACTGCTTACAATTGTGCATTTTTCTTGTTGTTGGACTGGGCTCTGCAGATGCAGTGGTTGAAATTTTAAAGCAATCTAGGTGGCCTTATTTTGGTTACTTCCAGAATACAAAGGCTTTTCTGGCAGATACTCTGGACAGTGCTTTCCAATGAGAACCATTTTGTCGGCCTGGCCCCAAACGAAACTGGTGGCTGATTCTGTTTTTGTTGTGGCACCCATCTGACAGGGTTTTTAGTTGGCTGCATAGAAAAACATTTCACGCACCAATTAAGTTCTCCATTACTTAAATGTGTGATTGAGTTGCATACTTGCACCTGAGCCCGACAGTCGACCGCTTAAGTTTCTCTTTTTTGCTCTGTCCCAAATTCACCCATTCAGAGCTATATTCTGAGCCTATTTCAGTTTCTCTGCCTTTAATTCTTTCTTACTTTATAAGAAAGCCTATCCAGGTGTGGAGCCTCATGCTGAAGCACAGTTATTTGGTTATTGAGTTCAAGCCCTTTTTTGGGCGAATTTTCCTAAAGTCCACTTGAGGTAAGACTTCATAAAACTATCCCTTTTGGCATACAGGTCCCCAACTCTTAGTATAAGCTTGTACTACTCAAGGAACCTTGGTAGTTTGGCAGAGCAGTCAGGCTTATCATAGGAGGAAGATGTGAGCTGTAGGTAAGTACACTGAACCCAGTTATTAAAGTAGTCCAAAGAAACACACTTGTAAAGTTATATGTAAATATGTCATTTATTATATTTACACAAGGAAGTCAGAAAGATACTTAGTTCAAATCACGAAGCCACTTAGGAATACTTTGAAAAGTATTTATAAGGCCACTGCTTCAGTGATAGTTGCTCACAGTAGAATTGTTAGTTTGACACTAATGACAGTTCTACCATATTATTGGTACAACCGCACACTTGCGTTAAGACAAAGATATATAGTAATTGTATTTAGTTAACAAAGATAGTCTTTTAGGAAGGGAAAAGGTTGGTTAGTCCTACAGTAGCAGAGCTTAATGTTCTAGAGTTGTTTTCTTAGCAATCAAAAGCTTTTAAAGTCTGATTCCCTAACTATATGCATAAGTCAGTTTGGAGAGGGCTCAAAGTCTTCCGAAGCAGCAGAACAGCAAAAGTTCCAGCGGATACTTTCAGTCTCTAGGGCAAGATGCTAGAAGAGTTAAAACAATGATGGAGACCCTGTTAAAAGTCTCACTAAATGGACACCAGCCGGCAGCTTGGGTCAGAGGTAAGAATGGATACCCTGGACACGTCTTCACACTTTCCAACACTCTGGAGCGACTTCTCTGTTCAAGGTAAGCAATACCTTTCACCCCACAGTATATTAAGTTAGAAGAAATGCTTGTAGCTGGATTCTCCTCTGTGCAGCAGCGACGGACCTGGTCTCCTGATTCCGCAGTCTGGTGATGAAAGGAAGTGAATGCGATGCCTCAGCAGCAGTCTCGAGAGAGGACCCTGGGCACAGATTTCTTCTTCTTCTCTGGCCAGTGTGCGGTTTTGGTGCCTTTTTTTGCAGTGCCAACAAAGGACACGATTCTCCCAGTCGATCTTCGATTCCTACACTCTGGTGAGGGGAGTTCGATGAGTTAGATCATGTTTCTTAAGCTCGGCAAAGACTTGGACGGATTTGGCCTTGCAAAGACATTGTACTGCAAATGGTTCAGAGGTCTCCTGGTGTTCGCGGTCTGCTGCTCTGGAAAGGCACCGCACCTCAGGAGATGGCTCAAATTGCAGTTCGTCTCAGGGCTGGTTGGTCCCACCAGCCAAAGGGAAGTGGTCTCTTCGGAGATCCTCTGTGGTGTAGACATCTGGGTCAGGACAGCAGTGGTTGCTTCAGTGATGCAAAGGGTCTGCAGGCGTCTCTGGTAGTCTTCGGTTACTTCAGTTTCCAGTGGTCGACTTGCCTTTCACCTCAAGAACCCCACCTTTTATTCACTTTCAGCACACTCCTCTGCAGTCTCACAGCATTTTACAATAAGAGGCAGGTGGCTGTCCAATCGGGGCAGCCAGTTCCCCAGTGGGCACTGGTTCCATTCAGGCGCTCGGACAGACACAGGGCAGCGAAGTGGATAACTCCTCCCCCACTTCCTGCCTGCCCAGACACACTGGAGCCTAGGCGGGGACACCCAAGGGTTCCCATCAGAGGCAAAGCACACACACACAAACCCCCTAGCCCCCAGATTGGTAGAAGGGCTAGCAAAGTACAACCATGCTAGAAATGGAGAGAAAAAGAAAGGTATTGCCATGTTAGAACATAGGTGACCCTATTATGCACAACTGAGACTGTGAATACAGTCTGTGGTAAACAATAGCAAAATAGTTGGTAGAACACATCCACCAGCCATAACTAAAGGGTAGTTTGTGACTAAGAAGTCATAGGAGCAAGAGCAGAGAGAAGGTGGATACTAAGTATCCCCGTGGCACACCACTTAAGGTAGTGTGTGCCAATCTCTCATAGTATAACATTTTAGGAGGGATAAAAAGTATCCCTCTATCCTTGAGAACTGTAGTTAGTAAGGATAAGGAAAAGCATCTCAAAGGAGAACCCAAAGGGTTCCCAGCATCACTGCCCATAAGGAGCTGTGTGCTGCAAAAGTAAAACACAGATGCCTTAAAAGAGATATGGACGAAAGTAGACTTCATGGTAACAGTAAAACACAGGAAATAGAAAGAAAAAGGTCCGGAAGTCCAGCAAAAGTGCTGGCTGTCTAGGAGAGGGGATGAAGCATAAATATGATGGATCGCCTCCTGGACATTAAACATGCCACACTGTTACAAAAGATTTCTCTTTCTGCAACGTATCCTCCATTGACATCCGTGAAACCCCCAACTTTTTGCCATGGCTTGGACCCTGTCAAGACAACATTTGGAGGTGGGGCACTGGTCAGCCCTTATTGTTACAAGTGCAGGTGGACTCTGTCCACTTTGCGAGATTACTATTTATTTTTTACATTTATAAAGCGCACAAAGAGGCCCTCTGGCATCGTGGCACTGTTGCAAGCAGCGCTTACTTAGTTACAAGAAACAGAGCGAAAAACAGCATGCAAATACAGCCTGTTTTTTAGTGGAACACAGATCACCTTACATTGAAGTGCTGCAGTTGTACTATGTGTCCCCTTTTTCTTTGATAACATTTGTTACTTTTGAGATGTATACAGGATGCGCTGTTGGCAGTGGATACTTTTCCATCATGTTTTTCGTTTTACTCGCGTATATGTTTATGCTTTACTGCATAATATAATTTTGAATACCATATAATTAAAAGTACAGTGCGTTTTTCACCCTGTCCTTTCGCCGTCTTGTCTCTTGACCCTCTTCCTGCTCTTTTGTTTCTGGAAATGCCATTTATGGTTTACACTTTTGTGGACTCCTGCTTTGAGTTCCCAGGCAAAGTGTAGGTATGTGCATCTTGACCAGAAATCGAGGATGGGACCATCTTGTCCCAATCCAGCCTGGGATGGCCGCTGCTGGGCGAATGTGGGGCTAGATGGGCTCTCCATGACTGGACAACCCTTGCCAGTCTGAATGGTGCAGATACTTAACATTGGTCGACTGGGATAACCCCCAGTCCAAATTTGGGATAAAAGGGAGACTTGCAGCTGTTCACCAGACTGTGACTGGAGCCTAGACCCTGAAGAAGAGGTAGCTTTGTGTTGAAGATCCAAAAACTGCTGAATACACCCAGCATTGGTTCCAGCCAAGTCTGGATAAAGCTCGGACTCTCAGCATCAATCTCACGACGACCCTCAATGATGCTTCAATCCTTGGGCCGGTGGGACCACCCTGTCTGAACCCTTCCATGAAGATCCTGACTTCAGAAGCATCTCGGAACATCCAATGGGCGGACGAGCTTCTTTGGTGCAATGTCCTGGTTCCAAATTTTAACTTGGAACTTCACGGTTGAACTATTTGTGGCCCAAGTCTCATATTCGGGCAGCTGCTGCTTTCCAACGCGAAGCGTGGCCTTTCTAGAGCAGTCTCTTCACAAAGAGGGTCTTCTTGCCACCCTGATTGGGATGTACTTGCGCTGGGGTTCTCATGTTGTGGGACCTGTAGTCCTAGTCATCCTGAGGTGCCTGGGCCATCCTGCTTCAAGACATAAGGAACCGTCTCACCAGAGCGCAGAAACAGTCTGGCTGAACCCATACCCAATGCCGAAAACAAAACTACCACAGCCACTGGACCCCCCCCTGCCAATGGACCAACAACTCAAGTAAATTGGGCCAGTGTTTTGGAAGATTGTAGGGATGGTCCCTCATAGGCCCTGAGCTGGGGGATGAATATTACATAACTATATCGCCCCCACCCTGATTCTCTTGTCTGGTCATGATCAGTGGCGTTCTAGACCAACATACTCTCCCCGCCCCCTAGGCTTGGTTTCCCCGTAGTGGTGAGTTTGTGGCGTGGCGGGTACCCTTAAGCTAGATGATTTACCTTGTTTCTGAAACATTAACTTACCTTTTGACTTTCCCAGTGCTTGTTCTTCACGTTCAAAGACTTCCAGCTCCCTGCAAAAGGTGCTTTCCTGTGACATTGACTCTTTCTGGGGCAGTAGGCCTGTTTACCTTTCAGAGAAGGACTTCTTGAGGGATAGGGGGCTCATATATTTTTGTTCTTCTGTCTAATTTGATTTATTTGAGGTTTTGGGGTGTGGCCCATTGTACTAGTACATCACCCCCAATAATCTGGAAGTATTGCATTACTGCAGTGCTACACTACCTTGATACTTGATAGAATTTGGCTAGACCCAAGTATTTCTTACTCTGTTCATCAACTAGGGTGGTCTTGCAGGGCTGGTTCTGAAAATCTTTCTTGGGGAGGGGGAGTGATTTTTTGGCAGGGGTTTGGGACTGCAATTACCCTATCTTATTGAATGTGGGCAAATGCCCAATTGGTGTAGGGCCTTCATTGTTTAGTTTCACCTGAATCAAATTTGCTTCCGTGTTTCTATTACTCGTATATTAGGTTCAGAAATAACTTTTATAATTTATACATATGGGGGAGGGGGTCTCTTTTTGACATATTTAAAGAAGTGCATCACCTGTTGAGGCTATTTGTCACTTTATGGTTCTTTGGACCGAGACAAATTAACCCTACTATACAGCCCATAGCCCACTTGGTTATCTTCTGGGTTTTGGAGGTTCATTCCCAACAGGACACTTAACTTGCGGGAATGTGTGTGCATGTAGCCTGGGATAAAGCCGTTATTGCTTTCTTGCGTTGATAGACGCTGCTGTCTATCAGCAGAAAACGTGCTTCCATGTCAAATGCAAGACACCTGCAATGAAGACTTTACATTTTGGCTTGTTGCTTTATAAAAAGATTACATTTTATCTCAACATTTTTTTTGTTAACTTTCTTAAGATTTTACAAGCAATGCAAACCACCAAAACCTCCCACCCTCCCACCTCCCCCCTGACGTATAGGTGTAGAGTCCCCTCTTAACAAAGCACTCCTCAGAGGCAAATAAGACACAATGTGTGGGATAAATTAATCGTCCACAGCCAACCCGCTCTAGGGTACCGAGCCCGGTACAGTCTCTGTCCAGTCTCCTCTGCAACTGCAGGCCCATAACCTACACCCACTTACCCCGGGCCACCCATGGCGCAATCACCAGCAATTAACGACCGGATACCTTCCCACCAGGCTGGCTGAGCAAATCGTCCTGTGGTGATATAGGGTCCGAACCCCAATCAGTGGATTGTTGAATAAGATATATCGTATACGCATCCCACATCTGCCTGTCCGCCCAGCTCGGTCCTTTCATTGCACTCCACTTAGTCTCCATATCATTACAGTATAAAATATCAGCAGACCATTGGGCGATTGTTGGACTCTGCTTTTTACCCCAGCCCATGGCCACTCAGCTTTTAGCCAGGATCAGAAGACCTATCGGCTTCCTGGTCGCCTTAGGTATCTGCTTGGTATAACGCAGCAGAGCCATTACAGGATCCGGCAAGATCAACTGCGCCACAATAGCCCCAATCACAACAAACGCCTGTTTCCAGAAGTCTCAAGCTCCCCGTATTCCCAGGCCACATGAAGGAACCCTGTGCCCTCACTCCCACACCTGATGCAATCCCCCGACCTCTGGGGAAAATATTCTTCAACTGAGCTGGGGTGTAATAACATTGGTGCAGGAACTTGAAATGGATCAGTTTGAAATTTGTATCAATAGCCCGTTTACGTGTCATTTCACAGCAATAATCCCAAGTGGCCACCGGTATTTCCTTGCTCAATGTCCTCTCCCACAGTTCCCGGGACGATGTCCCAGCTCCCAATCTATTCCTCAAGCCCATTGCATACAACCCGAGAGGACACGTCGCCCAATACCCCCCCCAACCACTTTATCAAGCATTACAGCTACTGGGGATGACTCAGGGAAGGAGGGAAACAGCTGTTGCAGCGATACCCACAACCTTAATACAAAAAAAAAATCTAAGCCCAAGAGGGTCCCCCTCTCTTTCAATTGGTCAAGTGTAACAAACAATCCCTTCGGAAACAGATCCCCAAATTTAGTTACGCCCAGCCTCTTCACCATTGCCACGTACCTAGCCTCGCTGGTCAAGGGAACTCCAGGAATAAATATAACCTGCAGCTCAGGTGAATAAAGAAGCCCGCCCATAGACATATACGTTCCAAGAGGGACCAGGCTCTACATGTTAACTCCACCAGATTCCTCGGCGCCTGCGAACGGGCCGGAGCAGTCAGAATAATCGACCGTAGCAGAGCTGGTGACGCGATTGACCTCTATCTCCACATAGCGACGCTCCGCTGCCATACCATACCAATAACGGAGAAAACTAGCCTGCGCTACTATATAAAACAGTTCCAGGTCCGGTAATGCTAGTCCCCCCTCCCGAACGGGTGCTGCGAGCTTAGCCCAGGAAACACGGGCCCTCTTACCGGCCCAGATAAATTTCGACACCAGCGAGCGGAGATCCCGAAAATACCTCTGGGGTACCTTAACAGGCACATTAAGAAACCCATACAATAGCTTGGGCAGAATGGACATTTTAACAAGAGCGATTCTGCCAAACAGGTTAATCGAAAGGGAGTCCCATCGCCGATTTTGCCAACTCAAGAGCCTCGCCATAATTCCTACGAAACACCACCTCCTCCTCCCTAGCCTCAGTGACCCCCAAATAGCGGGTACTGGTCAGCTCCCACTGAAATCCCCAGGCGTCCTGGAATTGACTCGATCCACCCGTCAACGGGAATATGACCGATTTGTTGGTATTCACCTTAAGTCCTGAGACTTCGCCAAACTGCTGCACATCTACCATAATGGGATCCAGGTTGATCCCTTGGTGACCGAACAAATAGGACCATGTTGTCCGCGTAAAGCGAAATCGCCACCCTATGTGTGTGCAACTGAACTCCCCGATGCAAATGTTGATCCCGTACCTTCTCAGCCCACGGTTCAATCGCCAGGGCAAACAGAGGGGATAGGGGACAGCCCTGGCGAGTCCCCCGCTCAAGTGATATCAGCCCCGTGGTCAGCCCATTCACCCTCACCCTGGCTACTGGATTAGTATACAACAGCGACACCAATGAAATAAAGAATTCCCCCCCCCCCAAACCAATCCTACGCAAAACCGTAAACAAAAAGGGCCACTCAACAGAATCAAAAGCCTTAGCGTCGTCCAACAACACCGCCACCACCGGATCGTCCTTCAGGAGCGCATACATCAAACCAAACATCTTCCGTCCGCAGCCCGAACGAGGTTGACCGACCGGGTACAAAACCCGCCTGATCAGCCCTCACTAGTATCGACATCAAGGGTGCCAGCCGGGTCGCTATAATTTTCGCCAAGGTCTTATTATCTAAATTGATGAGCGAAATCTGCGGTAAGAGGAACAATCGCCTCCAGGCTTCCCTGGTTTTAATAATACCACCACCCGGCCTCTCTAAGAGAGTCCAGCAGCCGGCCCACCGACACCGCCTCCTGATACACTCGCAATGAGTATGGAGCCAGTTTATCAACAAAACATTTATAAAATTCGGCAGTAAAGCTATTTGAGCGTGCCGTATTGCCTGCCCGATCCCGGGTAGGGTCTAAAACGGAATTAAAATCCCCCGCCCAAATTTCCCCGTCAGGGAGCGCACCCAACAGTCTTTCCACCCAATCTAGCGAATCTGTAGTATCAGTGTTGGGTCCATAGTAACACACCAAGGTATAGGGCTTCCCTCGGATAATCCCCTGTACCAGTAGGCCCCTGCCCTCCTGATCCTTCACCACCACCGTTAGTCTAAAGCCCACCGACCTGTGCACTAAAATGCAAACACCCCTCGTGTAAGAGGAATAGGAGGACAAATACCTATGACACCCCTAGCTCCTACCGAATTTGGACTCCGTGGCAGGCGTCAGATGAGTCTCCTGGAGGAAGGCCACCTCCACACAGTGTCTCCTCAAATATTGTAAAACCTTTCGGGATTTAGGTTGGCCATTAAGGCCCCTGACGTTCCATGTCATACAATTCAGCGTTGCCATCAGGGAACATTTTGATGCCTACCAACACCCCTCCACATGGCACCCCGCAGAACCCACACCCCCCTCCCCCATCCCCATCCCTACCATCAACTCCCCAACTCGTCGGTGAATCCTCCTCCCATACCCCCCACCCTTCAAATGCATCATACCTAAAGCCCTCACCCTTCCCCACTGGATACCCCAAATTTCCAGCACTTGTAATACCCCCAACATGTGCACAAGCTGCTTTCGCTCAGAGGGCGACTACGAGCCTGACCCTCCCCCGCACCAACCAGGAGCCTAGTCTCCTAGCAGTCTCAAGCTCCAAATGCTGCGTGGCCACCCGCATCCAACGCATTCACCCCCCATTACAGTAATTTGTTTTCCTTCCTTGTCTTGGGAGAGTTCGGCATCATATCAAGAAAGGAGGCGGCTTCATCCGGGGTTAGAAAAAAACACCTTTTCCCCCATGCACAACCCACAGCTTGGCCGGATACAACATAGCGTACTTTATATTCTTGTCCCGCAGCCTCCTTTTCACATCCATGAATGTTTTTCTAGCCGCTTGCACCTTGTCTGAAAAGTCTGGGGAAAACGTTATCACGTCGCCCTTATAGGACATCGTACCTTTCTCCCTTGCCTTGCGGCGAGCCACATCTCTATCCCGGTAATTCACTAACCGGGCAATCAATGGACGCGGAGGGGCCCCTGCGACTGGTCTTTTCCCACTCGGTATCCTGTGAGCCCTTTCTACTATGCACAGCGGGGAGAAACCCTCAGACCCCAGTGCCTCACGCAGGATATCCTCCACCAGGCACTCCAAGCTCCCCTGGCCCACCGACTCGGGTAAACCGATAATCCTTACATTGTTTCTGCGGGATCTCGATTCAAGGTCCTCCTGCCTTTCCTTGAGCTCCCTCAGCGCCTTCCTGACCAGACATCTCTCCCGAGACTGAGGCTGCCACATCCTCCACTCCGGATATTCGCCCCTCCGCTTCGTGCAGCCTCTCCCCATGTTTATCCAGGCGTACCTGCATGTGGTCTACTTTGCAGGTGAGCGTGTCCAGTTTTCCATCTAAGGATTGTATCCCTTATTGCAGCTGCGTAAACATAACTTTTATATCTTGAAACCCCGTCGCAGGGTCCGGCTCAGCCCCCGCTGCGTTATCCATTGGTCGCTGTTTTTGGCTGGAGTGGCCGACTCAAAGTGCAGTTTCGACTGCTGCTTGCCCCCTTTGCTGGACTTGGACATTATACACAGGCAAACAGGTCACCAAAGCAATCCCCTGTGTTGAGGCCAAGGACACCAGACCCCCCTCCAACCGCTACCACTCTCCCAGTTCACCTTGCGGCCAAGCCGAATACCTTCCTCGCTGGCTCCTATGAAGATACAGCCGTTCCCCCAGTCCACAGGGGTCTCCACCTGAGCCCCCCCCTACGCCTTCAGGGGCAGGGTGTCCGCAACCCCAGACAGAAGCCTGGTCCGCCTGCAGCCAGTCCACGTATACCCAAGCATCCCGAGTGCCGGAGACACCAGTATTCGTCCGGAGGACCAAACTAGAACTCGCACAGATCCCCTGGAAGTCAGGGCAATTGTGAACCCCAGATGTGTCTTAACGACCAGCCCTGCCACAGTGCCCCCCCCGAGCCGAGCACAAACGCAGCATACAGATCCAAATTGCAGTGCTGAAAAGATCACTTGCATCCTAGGGTGCCAGTCCACACCAAGCCTCAGAGTCCCAGACCATTGCAGACCGCAAGAACAACAGTGTGATGATTGGTGCTCTCCACTGTACTATGTCCAAGATATGGATGCAAGTTGCAGACCACACACGGTGCCCGGAATCCTTTCTGCACAGCTTCAGGCCCGAACAATCGGCACGCGAAGCAGCCTCTCCTCCCCCCCGCTGGGGGCCCAGGCTGCGTACTGAGCTTCCCCAACCTCGTCCACAGCCCTTCCCGGGGCTCCCGCCGGGCGACCTCACACACCTCCACAGTCCGCCCACCTCTTATCCCCAGAGGCAGCACAGCCCAGGAAGCACTGGCGCAGCCACACTGACAAGCCCGCCGCAGGGGAAGCGCCCGATCCCCACACTCCACCAGGCCGCGGGCGGAAACCGGCCGCCTTCTCCGATAGTCTCAGACTTTCCCCGGCAAGTCCGCCACCCTACGCCAGGCCCGGCGGCTCTCTCGCAAGACCCCATAAACAACATCTTAAATGCAACTTTTATGATGGAAACCTTCTATAAACGATGAAACCGTAAAAAACAACCATGAATTTGCAAGCATTATGCTGTAGACTTTAGTCTTGGGGCCCAATCTCTCATTCATTGAGGCTATGCTTGGATAGGTTTGGCTAGATTGCTTTGTTTTGACATTTTCTGACCCGTTTCCCATTTTGCATTTTTGTGAATAGTAGCGCACAGTTATTAACAGTTATTAAGAGGACTTTGCAATGGTAGGGAGTAAGAGTTGCTCAATTTTGTAAGTTGTGTACATGTACTATTTCAGCCACCTACGTTCTATGACCAACCTCATGGCCCCTCACCTCCATTCTGGCCGTAGTATACCCTTAGTTGCTAACAGATGAGAGAATTGAGTTAAATGTATCTCGGTGGATGTAAAATGGAAAGAGTGGGAGTTTGGTGAAGCCATTACTCTTGAGCGCTGAGCTTGTTCTCCAACCTTGAAAAGTGCTAGGGCACTTCTTCCTAGTAATGTTCATATTAGGAATATCCAAAGCAAACAACTAAAATGGATGGAATAGTGAGTCCAGGACTTTCTGCCATTGGTAGCTTTTTTTTTTTAACTGGGTTTGGCACATGACTAACCAGCATGATTGTGGGGGGGCATGTACTAATTATCACATGTTATGGGAGCGATCTTAGTTTTATCAAGAAACACCACGTCTTTCCAGACATGCTTGAATGCAGGTGTCTACAAACTTTGACTGCAGATGCTTTGGACGTATACTCCTGTGAGAAACCAGAAGGTGGCTCATTTGCTAGTCCCTGGCGATCTGTCATCCAGGTGGCCAGGACACAGCCATCGTTTTTGGATCCAGTTCCTGGGGGTGAACCAGTGTGGTACCTACGTGAGGGGTCTTCGCGGAGTGGGACACCAGATGGTGAGACGCAGTATCCCCTTCCTTGTAACACATTTTCCCCATCCTACCAGGTAGTATAATTACGAACTCAACCCACCGCCCCCTTTCCCGACACAAACCCTTTCCCATGGACAGCTCACTTTGAGAGAAAACAGACTAACACCCGAGCTCTATACCTGACATGTTCCAACACAAGGGTCAGGCAATTGCTGATAATTACACACACCTGACTCCCATCACACTTCCCTACACGGATAAAAAGCAGAGCATGAAAGTGCACTCTGAGCAAGGCGAAACACACGAGGAAGCAACAGTTCCATGATGGCAGTTATTTTGTGTATCTAGTTGTACAACTATAACAGAAGTCCAAGTATAAATATGTACCTACATTAAAATAAGAGGAAACATGCTCAGAACACATTATAAAATATGATCACAGAATATTTTTTTTTTAAAAAGGGAGTTGAGGAAAAAACATATCATAAGACTCCTCTATATAAATAGAATGTCACATTAGAAAGTGTCATTCACATACAAATTTCAAAGTTACATCAAACATCACCACCTCAGAGGATCCTACATCTACTAACAGTTTCACTTCTTCATATTTACGCAAGTAGCTATTAACACTCTTCCAGACCGGAGTAATGGCGATAGGAAGGCATTTGTTATGGCCAGACAAACATCTCCGCCCGATAGTTTCACTGGTAATATACTCCAGATCATTCTCAAACTTGGCAAAATTGCTTTCATATACCGGGCTCATTTTTGGGCAGCATGTTAGTACATGTCTGGCCGATTCAATCGAATGGCCATCAAGGCAAAGTCCACACCTCCTCTTCTCAACCGGGATACCAGTCCATGCACCCTTAATCTCAAGTATTTCCAAACGATTGAGCCTTATATCAAGAAATATTATTCGTGTCGCATGTGGAAGGCAGAGGTTTCAGATACATTTGCGGCTTTTGTACTCAAAAACCACCCTAGAGAAGGAACCCAAAGATCTCGTATGTGCCACCTTATCGTGGCTCATAACCCAGTCCCATTTCTCTAGACACTGATTTAACCAATACTCCTTCACTATACTCCCAATACGGAGTCCATCCTGTTTTCCCAAAAAAATATAGGTTTCTTTCCTGAAATGTATTCAATGCCCCAGCTTTACCACCCTCCAAGAAAGCCCAGAGGATGAACAGAAGGGAATCGGGATGGGCAAATGATGTACAGCTTAGCTCTATTATATTCAATAAGAGCAGACAAAGAGATGAGACCCATCTCAAGTCGGACTGCCTGAATAGGAGTATAATTCGCAAGCCCCAGTAGTCTTCTCCAAATAATATCCTCAGTAATATCGGCCCACGCAGACAAGTTTGAGTAAAATGTCTCTAGTGCATATAGAAAGGCAGCAGAAAGTGTCTGTTTATAGATGTTAAGGATGCCTAATTATATCCTGCCGTTCTCTTTGAAAAAGACATCATTGCAGTCAAAGTGGACGGACAGTATCTTTACTCATTTGTTCTGTTCTACCCTTTCATTTACTCTTTTACTCTCGGAGCAAACCTCATGGCTTAAATATTTATACCAGTTTACTTTTTTTTTATATCACCCAGAGGACAGACATGGGATAACAGTGTTTACAACATTTATGGCCAACAACCATAATTTGGATTTTAGCCAAATGTATTTTTAGACCATTTATGTCAGCATATTCAGACAGCCTTGGCAGTATGGCAAATGCCGATACAGGTGTTCTCAAATATGAGGTCATCGGCATAGCCAATTCACCCAACCGTAAAGGTTCTGATTCTTGGGAGCGCATTACATTTTTCCTTAAAAAATACCCCCAAAGCCAGCCATAAACAAATAGTATAGGGGCCCGGGCACAACCCTGCCTGATACCCTTTCTGGCTGATATGGAGGCTATTAAGCCTAAATTATTTAGCCGGACCCTGGCTGTATTGTCCTCATTTAAAGATGTTTAGTCATGCCAAGTAATTTAAGTTTAGCCCATAACTTTGTACGATCAACCATGTCAAATGCGGAAGTAAAATCCACGAACAACATGTATAAAGGGGGCTCATCCAATCCATTGGCTTGCTCAATCAGGGTGTTAACAATGTTATCATTAGTGTAGCAGCCTTTACGAAACCCTGTTTGGGCCTTATCCAATATGTTCTCACTATTAATCCAAGCATTTATCTCTGAGAATCGGTGTACAGAAGATTTTACTCGGTACATCTGTTAACGCCAAAAGGCGATAATTCTCAGGGAGATTACAAGGATCATTCTTGAACACTGGTGTGATGTCAGACATCCTACAAGATTTCCGAATAATACTGGTATCGGTTATCTTTTCAAATATTATAGTGAATATACTTATTGGTTAGTACCGTAGGCACTTCCTGGGCAAAACCTGTGATCTTAATTTTGGGGGGGGGGTTTGTCTGACACAATACTACGATCAAGAGTAGTGTCAGTTTGAACCAAGGAACTAAAACTGGATTCTTCATCCAAACTTTCGATAGCAGGCAAAGTGGGATTATTCTTAGCCTTTTGTTTATTTGTTGATGACCCAATCAGCTATGTTGTAAGGTTGCTCGTTTTAAGGGCCATCCTTTTGGCATTTCTAACTGCCCTCTTTCTTCTCGTTTAGACAGATTGTTTATTTAGAGGATCTGTTTTTTCACCCTCCAAACCATCTAGAGGCTGATTTAATTTAGACTCAGCCACTAGTTTTTGCTTCCTTCATTCTCCTCTCCCTTTTTGACAGAGCTCCATACTCTCCCAATCACTCCCTGCCATAATCTCCACCAATGTAGACTCTAAATTAGTGGGGCAGAGTCGCAGTATTAGTTTTCAGCTGTAAAACTACTTTTGAAGCCATAGGCACCTTAGATCCTGCTGCTATATTCTCATTCACCATACCTTTAAGCATTTCTGCACTTTTTTCCAACTAGACAGGCAATATTATGGCACAACTTTAGCATCATTTTTAGGGCAAAACTAGTCGCCGTAATATGTACATCAAGCTCCTTAAATTTGTTTCCAAAAGTACAATTTGCACATTCATGACTACTACTTAGAGGAATATGATCTTGGCTTTCAACACTAGCACCAATAGAGCCATCCACAAGGCCCGTGAGTCAGGGAGAGCAAGAGAGTCTGTCCGAAGCAGGCACATTTATATTAGCGGATACATCAGTCGGAGCACACAAGTCCAAGGTAGAGGGATTTTTGTTGCTAGATGAAGTCCCTGCCGATCTTAAACGCTCCATATTGGAAATTTAACCTTCCAGATGAAGCACAGATTTAAAAGCGAGTTATCAAATTCTGCCGAGGTACAGGCAACCTCACTAAAGGGTTGACCTAGGTCAACAGGCTCGGCATGAATTTCAACCACAACCGGTTGTCCCCCAAAGAAATCTGTAATCTTTTTATTTTTATTTTGAGGCAATAGTCTGAGCACTTATTTCCACCATGGCTGCATCTCCTTTACCACTTCCGTTCTTTTTATTGCCCTTCAATTTACTCCGGAGTTTCATTGTTCGTAGTTCAATACCCAGATGCAGATGAGTAAAAGAATTTCACCACTCTGTGTAATGTCCCCATTGGCTCAAATATATAATCCGCAGTCAACAGGGGAACAAAACAAAGAATAATGCTGTAACACACAGTTCCCAATTTGCTC
Organism: Ambystoma mexicanum; assembly: GCF_040938575.1. Classification (NCBI taxonomy): domain Eukaryota; kingdom Metazoa; phylum Chordata; class Amphibia; order Caudata; family Ambystomatidae; genus Ambystoma; species Ambystoma mexicanum. Next base: position 329,228,409 of record NC_090941.1, on the reverse strand, counting down.
CAAGATATAAAATCAACAGTCACCAATGGGGTAGCAGCAAACAGCCACTTTCATATAGGCATGGGCATATGCATTTTAACTTGCAATACCCACAATGGCGGCGAAGACTGGGAGACAGAGTCTGTATATGAAGAGGAATGCACGCGGGTTGCCGCAGAATCAGTCCAATAAACAAAAGCAGAAATCAACTTAAAAGTAAGAGGTCCCACCTCAGCAGCTCAGCTTAAATCGCAGGCAGACGTTCGCAGGAACTGAGGTTCATCAGCGCAGGTATAGAACCTACTGCGGAGTCCTTAGAAAAAAACACCCATGGCACCCCCTTCAAAACAGAAAGGTCATTCAAAGAAGTGTGGAAGAGACTATCGGTATTAAATGACAGTTTAATATGAGGAGAAAGACGGCAAGACCATGGGGTTGTGCAAGGAGGAAGTGCTCTTGACCTTTTTGGAGAAAAACTGCTACTTTCACGAGCTCTCGAGAACAAGAAACATAAGACCTGGAATTAAAGCTGAAGAAAGGGGCATTGTGTGCCGGAGGTACCCGGGGCTCTCTGCATCGATAACTAATGGCGGGGAGGAGCGATTGCTGCCGTGGTACTGTCCTTGGCTCTTACAACTAAACAGCTGGTGAGTCTGGGAGACTAATAGCAGACCGGTCTGTGTTAGAACCAAGATTGCAAGCGGCAACATTGTATGAAGAAATCTGAAGAGAACAGTGTGTGAAGCGTATGTGATAAGCAATCCAAATATAATTGACCATCCAAGAAGTGACTAAACTTTTGAAGCTAATACAGATACCATATGGAGTGGTCTGGCACCACGTGGGAGTGCATTCAAAGTTCTCCGTTAGGTATACATCTGAGAGGTGGCAATTGTAAATTGTGGAATCTAAGTGGTCCTGCAATGGGTCAAGCTAAACCCTGTTGCACATTCGAAAGTCTTCAATAGTTTGATGCGAACTGAAATTGGTCTGAGCCCGGCTGAGGGAGACTAATTGTATAAGAGGGAAGATCTGAGCCTGGCTGAGGGGGATCCAGGGTGAACCGGGAGTCATCTGAAAAAAGAATATTCTCTGAACATTGTAACGGGATCTGAGCCTGGAAGAGGGGGATCCAGGGTGAAGAGTGAATTGTCCGAATTTAATACTTGTGAGAGGAAAATAACTTTGTTTTGTTTTTTATACATCAGGCCCTCTGAGTCAAGAGACTTTGATGAGTAAAGAAATTTGGGTACAGAAGGCCCTAATGCTGGTAATGGAACTGGATCCTCGTGCCGTAGAAGCCAGAGTGTATGCTTTGCTGATGAACCGCCTTGTCCCATGCTGAAAACGTGAGGAAGGGAGGCCAACGGCCTGAACATCCCGACATATCATTTTGTGATCACTACTTTCTTTTTCCTCATCTCTACCCACACTATTTGTATTTAGAGGTAAGGATTGGCAATAGTTTTAGTATAGGCCCTTTTATTTTGCCGAGACTCCACTAGGCCTGCATTATTATTATTTGATGGCACACCCTTGTTAAAGTTCAATAAACGCCCTTGAACTGTGGTCACTTCTCCATCTTAAGTTTTTCAGTCAAAAGAAGCTTTCCACGGCGAGTCCACAGTATTGTATTTGTCATCAGTTGTCAAGCAAAGGTATATACCGCTATTAAGACTGCCTCATAGCAAAAACACTTTTAAATCAAAAGGAATTGTCCTTATGCACCAACTGGGTTGCTTATTTAAAAAAATATTCAAATGCTTTTCACCTTTTTCAGTTTTATTTTTGCCATATAAAATTGTCAATGTGTTAATTAACTGTCTCAATTTACTCTCTCTCAACACACGTTTCACCAATCTTACCAGTGACTCATCAGGAGAGCTGTCCTATAGTTGTATTCCAGTGTAATAACGATGATTTTTCAATATGGTTTATCCTTAAGCCAATTAATTTTCAATGTTTGTTTTATCAGCAGTTTCCCTCATATAAATGAGCCCACGATGCGCCTGATGTTTCCCATACGAGACGCCTTGTCTGTCTTATTATTGATTCCATGCCTTCCTTACACTCCTATGAACCCTACCGAGCATGTTTGGCAACTGTGAATCATAGGAGTTGTATTCCAAGACATCTGGAGAGCCAAAGATTGCAGGCCCCTGCTCTAATGCCTGGTGGAAGAACCTTGAACATGCAACAAAAGAGAGCTTGTTATTTTAGATTAAAAAGGCAGTGCCTCATTTCATGGGCTTGTGAATCCTTTTTTCACATTTTTTTTATAAATGTGAATTGGTTAAATCAATAATCTTGCACATTATGATACTATTTGTAATAACTGTATTTCTAAGGCAATAGGTTTGACTGATACACTATACACACAAAATAGATCATATAAATAGGCAATTAAATAAAAGAAATTCCATTCATTATTTTCACTTTTGGAAGATTTGAGTTGGCCCAAAATTGTTAAACAGCCATGATCTTAAATCTGCTTACGTTCACATGCTTTGCATAGTCTGCCATATAGTGGTTGGCTTGGTGTGTAACCGAAGTCGAAAAAAGGGGGCATCAACAGGGGTGTTCCGGTCACACTGCGTGTACGGGTACCATAATCACTTGTGAGTTGTCGACTCCCCAGATTGTTCGTTTTTTTTTCTGCCACCTGTTGGCAGTAAGATTCCTCAGGGTGAGTTATGGAGAATAAACCGTGCCAATCTAGAAACTGCAAAGACTCTAGCATAAAACCACCATGAGTGTAGCAAAAGCTTTGAGTCCCTGACTTCGTCACTTAAGGCTAAAGGACACTACACACCCGGTTAGCGACAAGACTCAACATTCTTCGAAACAGTCGACCCCACAGAAAGGTCTATCGAAACAGACAACACCTACCATTTCACACATTCAATGCCGGTGGAGAAAACTCAGACGTTGAAACGGAAAACGTTAATAGATATAGAGGACGGAACCTTATGTTGAAACTTATCCAACATGCGTGACGTCGGCGCTGCCATTTCTTGGAAAATGTTCTAATCTGACTTCTACTGCATCAGAACCAACACTGAAACATGAAAACTAATGGCCAATGCAGGAAATAAGAGCCTGCCGAAAATGATGGCTTACATGGTAAGCTAGGAAACTAACGGAAAAAGGGTAACTAGGGCAGGGGAGGAACCACCCTCAAAAAGGCATAAAGGTTCTACCCTAGGGGGAACTGAAATCTGAAAACCTCACTGAGCAGGAGGAGTTTGAGGGTACTGCTGACACACTCACCGGGTGTTTCAAGATGTGGACCCTGATGAATATTTAATACCTTCCCCACACTAGAATCCCGAGTATCCTCTACACCAACAGAGGGCAATTTCCTTTATTCAGATATTTTACAAAGAGCTGCTGAAAGGCTTGGCATTTTCACAGAAGAGGCTTATGAGAAGGACTTTATAGAGGATATTTTGGAAGAGAAAAAGATGGTGACACATTGCATCCCTCTTCTAGCAGCCATTAAAAAGAGGGGTCAACACGTTGCTTGTAAAAACCAGTCTCTATAAAACCAGTGAACGCAAGGGTGGAGAAAACAAACCTTTCAATTCAGACCTACCATACATCAAGCGTCCACTGAAACCAGATTCGCTAGTGGTCACTACCACTAGAAAGAGGATGAATGCTGATGACCAATACAGAATATCCCCTAGATAAGGAGAGTAGGCGACTATACAATTTTGGAAGGAAGGGACCAACAAATGCGGCTTACAATCGAAGAATCATGAATGCTGCAGCATTCATATCCAGATGCAACCGGGCACTGTGAGATGACATGGAGGACTTGCTAAAGCATGTCACCACATATGTACAGTCATCTTTTAGGGAAACTATTGAAGAGGGCGGTGTCAGCAAACACAATTATTTAAAAACATGATGCAGCGGATACAGTAGGCCAAAATATTGCAGGGGCAACAGTGATAAAACATCATGCATGGCTAAGAGTCTCAGGCTTCGAGCCTGAAACGCAGGCCAAATTGCTAGACAAACCCATTGAGGAAGCGTGCCTGGTTGGGAAACAAGTTGAGAGAACTCTGGAAAGAGCAAACGAGGACCATAACACACTCTAATCACTAGGGCAAATGTGAGGCAGGTCTTGCGTGGGGGGGTTCAAATTGGTGGTCCTTTGATCTTTTGCTCAACCACAAGGTCACTTCACACAAAATCAGGGCTCCAACTGGTTTTCAGGAAACCAACAGTAACACTCCTACCTGTCCACCTGTAGAGATAAACCCAGAGGGAAAGGACAGACCTATAGGGGCACATCCTCTGCCTCTAAGTAGTGACGTCAGCATCCACATCCTCTCAAGCAACCCCCCCCATGGGGGGTCGTATAACATCATTCAATAGGAGGGGATTACATCAGATCAGTGGGTGCTAGACACAGTACAGAGGGGGATATTGTATCGAAATTGGAGGATCTCCAGGAAATTACCACCATGCAACAAAGCTGCCGCAGGAACACGAGGAAATCCTACAAAAAGAAAGACAAAACAATGAGACCAGTGTTTGATTTAAGGCCAACTAACAAATTCTGAAAGCCTCAAATTCAGGAGGACCATCTTTCAAGAAGTCATCCCGCTTTGAAAATGGGAAATGTTCATGACAACACTGGACATGAAAGAGGCATACTTTCATATTTCCATGTTCCACTTGCACAGGAAATTCCTAAAATGCACTACCAGTTCCAGGTACTTCCTTTTGTGATCGCATTTGTACCTTGTGTGTTCACTAATTTGCTAGTGGTGGTGGCAGCCGACCACCGTAGGAAATACATTCCTGTTTACCCTTACCTGGAAGACTGGCTCATAACCGGGGAATCAGAGACAGATGCCTACAAAACACTCAAGTGTTAGACTTACTTTTTCAGTTAGGGTTCACCATAAACGAGACAAAGTTTAAGCCTGGCACCACCTGTAAGGAACTCATGATGTCAACAAGTAAGACAGACACAAGTGATCACAGCTCAAGGGTGTTTATTGAACAATTAATACTTTATGCAGGTTGATAAAATGCCTAATCTAAACCTAAATCTAAGATGGGAGCAAGAGTCGACCATCAAATGAAAAATAAGGCAGTCCTAGTTGTGTTGTGTCAAATAAAAGGGCCTATACTAAGAAACCTATTGCCAAACCTTACAACTATACAAAAAGGGTGTGGGATAGTTTTCAGAAGAAAAGGAAGTGTTCTAAAATAATGTCAGGAGGTGATAGCCTCAATCTTCCTTCCCCACGCTTCAAGCACAGGGTAAGGTGGGATCTTAGAGAACCGCACACTCGAGCATTCCCAGTACGAGTTGGCAGTTCTGTTCCAGTTTATTAGGAGCCTCGATGGCCAAGTCTCTTGTACAAAAAGTCTCTTGCCTTCGAGGGTCGGAAAAGAACAAAATAAAGTTAAGATTTAAATGTTCTTTGTGTGAGGGACTCACCCCTGGGTCCCCATCTTCTGGGCGCTGACCCCTGTTCCGTGCGCTTTTGGGTGATAACTCTTTCACCCTCTGGATCTCCGTCTTCCGGATCTGGGTCCCCAAAACAGTTCCTATCAGTATCGTGGCCTTCCGTGGTGTTCCTTCTGATTCCTAGGGCCCGATAGGTTTACAAAATAACAAACAAAAGTTCTTTCAATGAAATGACAGTTTGTTTCCTGGCTTCACTTTAGGGTGAGGATTCTTCAGCCGTTGGGTCCCCCTCTTCTGGGCGCTGACACTTCTCAGTTCGTATTCCATAAATTATATAAGTTGTTTTCCCAATGCTCTTTGGGTGATAGCTTCACCCCTGGATCTCCCTTGTTCGGGCTCTGAACCCTCTTTTAGCCTCCCTCCTCTGGGTTTACTATGGCGTGCTCTTCTCTCTTTTGCGGGATTCACTTCCCTTGGTTTCTCAATGTCTTTTCAAACAGTTCATAGTGCACATCCCTCGGTCGGGTTCACGTCTGTCAACAGTTTCTTGGGACTTTAGACTTTGCCCTCTTCACTGGCATCAATCGATTGGGTTCACTCTTGCAGTCTCTTTTACACAGTTCAATCTTGGTGGGATTCACTTCGCTTGTTTTCTCTCAATGCAGGATTCACTTCCCTGGCTTTTTCTTAACAGCTTGTAGATCAAAGACTTTTCAATTGTACAGGGATTTTTGCTTGACCCTCAGTATGACCACTTGACCTATTTTGTTGGCCTTCTGGTACCTGTTTCGCTCTGATGGGAATCGACCAGTGTTGCACGAGTCAGCACCCACGTGGTGCCGGTTTGCCTCTGCAGCTGGTCTCCCTTTAACACTTTATCACCGCTCATTCACAGTTCACTGAACATGATTCAAACTTGCCACTTTGCGAACCGTTTAACATCTACAAGGAACTTGCCTATCCTGAGGCAGTCTCCACTTCTGCCCTCCTTTCTGTGGCCCTCTGAACTTCACTGGCCTCTCACTTCATAAACAGAATTTAGGACATCCTGTCCTCCCTCCCCAGCTCTGAATCCTCCCCTTGCCTCCCTCGCCACCCCCCTTTGCTCTCCTCTTTCTTGCCCATAGCCCTGCATGAGGTCTCTAGACAAGTCCGCTCTTTGAAAGTCTCCTCCAAACCAGTGCTCTCCTGCTCCTCCACATCTATCGAGGACACCATTGCCTCCCTTGCGCCAGCCTTGGTAGATTTCTGTAATCACTCCTTTCCCACTGGCTCCTTCCTGCTACTCCCTTGTGCATCCTCTCCTCCAAAAGCCCTCTGCTGACCCCTACTGCCCGGCTGACTACAGTCTTGTCTACATTACCACCTTCCTGGGCAAACTCCTGGAGAAGATGACCATCTCCCAACTAATCAACACACTGAATCTGTTGGTTGTTTCCACAACCACCAGTGTGGCTTCAGAGCTGCCAGAGGCACAGAAGCTACTCTGCTGAACACCCGTGAACACTTGCTCTCAAATCTGGATTCCATCTCTTCATCTGTTCTTAGCCTTCTGGATCTTTCCTCTGCCTTAGTCAGGGTGGCATGTCTGACCGTGTCAAATCAGCTCTGTGGCACACTTGACATCACCGGTCTGGCACTTGACAGGCTGACCTTGTTTCTCTGCGACTGTCCTTTCCAGGCCCTTTTCTCTCCCCTATCACACTCTCCACCTGTGGCATCCCTCAAAGCTCTCATCTCGCTGTGGCTCTTCAATGTCTACCTTGCCCTGTTGACCCATCTGATCTCCTTCTCTCGTTGCTTCCACTATTATGCAGATGACGCACACCTCTCCTTCAGACTTCCCTCTACTTCCTCTCTCATCCCTGACTGACTGCTATTCAGGCTTGCTGTGCTGCTAATGATCTCTTCCTTAATTGCCAGTAGGACAGAGATCCTTTTCATTGGGACCTTAGCTCCCTCCCACCCTCAGGCTGCCCTTTATGGGTCCCCTCCCCTCACCCTCTTTTGTGGCTAAAAACATTGGTGTCATCTTTGACTCCCCTCGCCCCTTCTCTCTTCACATTGCAGACCTTGCAAGAAAGCACACAATCGGCTGCACCTCCTCAGAGGCCTTCCGACTTTACTCACCTTCTTCCAAAAACTCAGTCTCCATAGCTCTATTTCTCTCTAGGCTGGACTACTGCAACAGCCTCTTACTCCATCTTCCTTTATCCTCCCTTCACCTGCTTCAACTAATCTAGAATAGGACTGCAAGACTTATCCTTGACCTCAAGCCGAGGGACTGCATCTCTCCAGCCCTAAAATATCTTCACTGGCTCCTGGTTGCTGATAGGATCAAGTTTAAGACCCTCTGTCAGCCGCAAGGCTTTCCGGGGGCTGAGACCCTGCTACATCCAACTCCCTCTTCCTAAATACCTCCCTGCTAGAGCCTTTTGGTCTTCTAGCTCGAACTCTGCAGATCAGATGCTTCTCAAAGCAGAGAGTGGGGGAGAGGAGGGGGGGTAGATCTGTCCTCCTCCGCAGGAGCCTCCCCCTGGAATGGTCTCCCTACACCTCTTATGCTTAAGCCGGATCTCCTTAAATTCCAGAAGCTCCTCCGGACCCTCCTTTTCTCTTTCCTTCCCTCTCCCCTGCTGACACACCCTCTGCCTTAGTGACTGGCTACCTGGTTCCCTCTGAGTTCTACGGGACTCGAAGTCCCCTGCTCAGTCCACCCTTTCCTCGCATTTAGCATGTGGGTCCTCTCACCCTTTATCTCATGCAGTTCCCCGTACTTGCCCTCATGGCATCTCCTGAGCACTTGCCTACCCCTTGTGGCTTCCCCCCCTCCCTCCTCTATCCCCTTTTTTCTCTTGCACTCTTTGCCCTGCACTTCCCCTCCCACCCCATCACTTCACTTACAGCTGACCGGCACTCCCCGCCCCCTTCTCCCACGTACTTCTTGTTACTGCACTTGCACGATCCGAATGTCACAAGGCGTATTAGGATCGTTTTTGTTGTCTTTCGCGCCCTTGCTCACCCACCCATATTTTGGGCCATGTGGCACCTAGAAGCACAATTTGTTTTAAAGGCACTTTACAAATACACAATACATAAAAAATCCCCAGACAGGGTACAAGCATTTCTCCTCTTGATACCTTGCTTAAAGACAGGAGCCGGGGTAATGGTGAGTAAAGTCATAAGGTTGTTTGGTGTGGTGGCATCATGCATATACATAGTACCAAATGCAAGTCTAACATGAGAAACCAGCAATGGTGGATGTCAAGACAACAGTCCCATGTTTCAGGCCAATGGGACGATATAGTGGTTGTTTCCAAGGAGGTGGTAAATGCTCTGTAATTTTTTTTCAAATTATTATTAGTACTTTGGTTTATTACAAACCTTTTACTTAATCTCATCACAATTTCTTGGTTTAGTACAAAAATGTTCCCATCATAAAAGAAAGTTCTTTAAGGTAGTTGGCTCTAACCAAAATTGCAGGATCCTAAAAATAAATTATTTTTGTTCGCCCAATAGCAAAGAAGTCCAACGGTCATCTGGATTGAGAAAGACTGTTCCGGATTGAAACACATCCCGATATTTAAGTCTGATCTGAGAAAGAGCATTGCATTCCATCAAAATGACAGCGCAATTCCTGTTGATTAAGATCAAGACCAAATCAACAACAGTTCGGCTTCCAATTTAGTTGGTTCCAATATGCCAATACTTCCCTAATCGGGAGAAGATTCAGTCTTAGACGTAGAAACAAGTCTCTGAACTTTGGACACAGGAATGTGTACAAATACAGAGGCAATTGGTTTATTGCTAGAAATCATTCTACTGGATTTTCTTTTTAACCAATGTGGGATTTGTTAAGACTTCTTCCGAGGAATCTAAGGCTTCTAAGCACTTAGAGCATCTGGTCTTCCAAAGATTCATAATTTCATTTTGTTGCTTATTAGGGCTTGATCTCAAAATGCCCAGTGGGAGAACATCTTCCTCAGAGTATTTTCCGAGAGAGGTCCATTGACCTCCCCAAAATTGAGTGGATTGATTGGATAGCAAGTTCAAACCTTTTCCATGGAGTTGGAAAAGCTTTGGGTAAACAGAGGACTTTCATCCAAAATACTCCTTCTAAATGATCCCATATCTTCCATGATAGGTTCAAGGCAGCCTCTGCCCCAAATGACAGAATCGGAATCACTTTCTGGCGATAAGAGTAATACTGCGCGTAAGGAGTTTCCCAAACTTTGTTTAAGAAAAGGGTTTGTCGACCTAAAGAGCGAACTTTTGTGCATTGGGCATCTCCCCACTCATGTTCATCCAGAGATTAGTTAATACAGACTCCTAAATATTTAATAGTTTTGACTTTCATCAGCTTGGTAGCTCCCAAGAACAAGGAAAATGTCTTTGTTTCGGCTTTGAAGATTGTAAAAAGATAGGGTTTGGGTATTTGCAAAGCTGACAGATCAGCCTTTTTCTTCAAAATACTAAAGTAGGGCTCTGAAACTCTGTTGCAGACCAATCAGCATTTTGTCCAGAAAAACTAGGTCATTTGCATAGATCATCCAGAGTACAGCTGTGCTATTTAAAATCGGTGGATGTGTTCTTGCATCTCCTTGAGTAGTATTCAGGATATATATATATATATATATATATATATATATATATTTATTTCAAATGAGAATGGCATCAAAAGACACTGTTCAGGCGAGCAGCACTCCACACACAAGTGTGTTCCAAATGGCAGATGGTAATCACGGGCAGCCAACAGCAAACACTGCAACACTGGTTGTATGTTATAAAACAACCTTTATTTTTCATTTGCAGCAGTTAAAAAATCCATTAGATTTGCCCAGTGAGAGTTTCTTGCCAGACGGCAGCCTGATGCGTTTCGCCACTACCCAGTGGCTTGTTCAGTCACTCATCACCCACAGGAAGATCGTTTTTATAAAAAAAAAAAAACACACCTCAGTGAACACAGAGAAAAGGTGACTTACAAAATCAACATGATGGCTGTAAGCCATTTTGACTTGGGCTACTAGGTCTCATTACTAATCACGTAAAGCAACGCCCAATAAACCTGATTAGTTTGTATTGCACAAGTAAAACATGACTTTTAAACAAAAGTAATGAAAACACAATTTCTAGTCTTTAGATTTTAGTATTTACAAACTGGACAATTGCATATTGCTCGGTCGGTGGTAAAAAAGCAGAGCCTGGTCGTGCACTCTACACGTTAGTATGGTGTTATGGACCTACTTTTTTTAAAAAATGAGACATTTCTCCAAATTGGATGCCAGGGATATGTTCACAAAATCACTTTGAAATTGGTGAATTCATCATCATAAATGATTTTTAAGAAAAAATATTTGCCAAGTGCATAGACATGGAACGATCGCTATCCTGAGCCATGACAGAAATTGTATAAAGCATTAAAATCTGCAAAAAATGTTTACAGACCAAGGTAGTCATTACATATATGTATCACCATAATCATGGAGATATATGTATGTGATTCAAATTAGTGTCTCAATTAATGGACAGTGTTGTAAAATTATAAAGTACATAGTGCATACCTAATGTATTCAAGGATATTTCAGTATACATAGATATTTTTATGTGCAAAAAAGGCATTCTTATGATAGGGATAATTTCACATTAAAAAGAACAACATTGTCATAGTATAAAGTGCATAGTGCAAGCTACTGACGTTCTCTAAACTGCTTTGATACATTCAAAATTACATAATACAACACTAAAAACCAAATTTCTTACAGAATCACATACATAGGATCTACCTCAAATAATAAGTTTGCAATAATACAATCCTATAGTTGCTATTTTAAGCATAGTAGTGTCGAAATGGGTATAAAAAAGAAGTATGTTCTAAAGTGCCATGTGCATATATAAGACAAAGAATAACAGAGTCCTAACACTAAAATACATTTGTAATCGCACTATTGTAAAAACATCAGATATCTAAAAGATGTATAAAAGATACCACTGCTCAGATAACATGCTAAAATCGTGTGGTCATGAATATAAATGCCCCTTGTGTACACTGGTTTGCCAAGTAAATTAAGATTTTGAGTCATATTGTAAGTCACCATAAAAAGTGAAAGATAGAGTGATGAGTAAAAAAGGAAAGAAAGAAAACTTTGCACAAGTGGTCAAACACATAAGGTTACAATGTAGGATCATTAAGATTGATGAGCTGATTGGGGTTACTATATCATATTAAGTATAGTCCTTATGTCACCAAAAAGGTGTAGAGCTCCTCATCAATGTTGTGCCCCACCGGGGTCTTGCTCTCAAAGTCTAAAATAAATGTAGTCTCTTCTTGTCAGAGTGTTCTCTCATTATCACCTCCCGTGGGACCTGCAATAACCTTATGTATGCCGAGAAATGTTAGATAGGCTGGATCGGCATTATGAGTTTCAGAGAAATGTTTTGCCATGGGGTAAGTGCAGTCCCTGTTAGTAATAGCTCTAACGTGTTGCAGGTTCCGTTCTTTGAGCTTACATTTGGTACTCCGCACGTACCATTTAAGACATGGGCACATTAAGACATACACCACCAGTTCTGATTCACATGTAGTTTTGCTATTGATATGGACCAGATGTTTCAATATTGGATGCACATAGCTTTTGCAATTCCTTGCGTATTTGCAAATCTTACACCTGGTACATTTAAAGAAACCAACTCCTGTTGTGGAAAGCCAGTTGGTATTCATATTGTTCCTTTCCACGGCCATGTATAATATATTATGTGTATTGCCGCCAGAGGGCATCCCTGCTTAAGGCTATTCCACGGTTTCATATTCTTTGATAAAGTGCTTTGAATCGAGAGTCTAACCTGAATCAACCTGGCTATGTATAGGACCATATGGCTACTAAAAGGTCTGTGCCTGTGATGTATTACGTTTTATTAGCGTCAAAATGTCATCTCTGTCCCATTTGTTGTTCCATTTTATGGTTGTGCTATTTTCCTGGAAAACTTCTCCATTAGCTCTCTTTGCATATAATGCACAGAAATTAGTGACCCATTCTTCTTCGGGGACTGCCGCAGTTAAAGACAGAGATGGTCTTTTTTGGCCATTCAATTGAGCCCAAGGTTCACGGGTATTCTGATTACCCAATGTTTTAAGCATCATCTCTGCATCTAGTTGGAGTCAGTGTGCCTTGGACATGAGGAGGCAGTTTTATTATTTCTACTTACGTCCCGTCCCCTTACCTCCATACTGCATTGGCGTCCCTTCCAAGGGACGGGAGACGGAACCTTTTTCACCAGAAAAAACCTTCCCCTTTAAATTTAGAGGCGTGCGTGGGTGTGGCCCTGGGAGCATGCGCTGCCCTGACTCCACCCTCCGGCGCCATAACTCAGTCCCCTTTTCCGCGTCGACAGGAACAGGCCAAAATCACCAGTGCTCCTGCGTTTGGCTTCGGCCATGCAATTCCACGCGTGGATACTTCTTCTCTTTTGTCTTTTTTGTCTTTTTAATCATTCAGGTACTCTGTCCTCCGGCGTCACACTCCTCTCTGGCGCATGTCGACTTCTACAGGGTTCAGCAGGTGTCCTTCCTGAGACGGGCTCGTTCCGACTAAAGACCCCCACGCCCTCTGCCTACGTTGCCTTGGACCAGACCACAGCTGGCAAGCTTGTACCGCATGCAGCATGCTCTCCTCGAGATCTCTGAAGAACAGACTAGCCAGGTGGACGGAGATCTTCCAGAGATCACCTCAAAAGGACATAAAGGTCTTTGTCTATCATCGATCCAAGCCCAAGGCAGGGCTGCTCTTTTCCAGCGCACCCCGCAAGGGAGACTCCTTCCCAAGGACTCGCCCGCATGGGAGGGACCGCTCAGGTCCTGGTACCAGCACAAGAACCGTGGGCGAATCAGCTATCGGCCGGCAGGCCGAGGTTGTCAGTGGATCCTCCAGGTGACAATGCTGAGGGACTGGAAGGTTCTTTTACCGGGTCTTCACTCGTGGGGCTACGCCCTAGTACCGGCAGAACGCCTATCCGTAGTTCTCCCGGCAGATCTGTCGAGGGTGCAACGCCTACCGGGCCTCGGCCTGAGGAACAGGGTAGGCCCCATGATCCACACTACAGAGTCCTGGACAGGGCGGGGCCCAGTGAGCCGAGCAACACGATGCAAGCACGTGGGGGGCAGCTCGACAAAATGGCCACCGTGTCAGACATTCCAGACATCCCGCCGACACCTCTCCAGGGCAGGCAGCAGGCAGAGGAACGTGTCAAGGTGGGACTGGTGTCAACCAGGTATGTGGCCTACAGCTTACCCTTCCTTCGCGCAAGGCAGGTACCTGCTGCGTACATTCGGGCATGGCACGCAACGGCTCCAGCATCCGCTTGCTACCCTGTCAATATCGCGTACCACCACTCCGGCCTGCGAAGACAGGTTCTTTGAAAGGTTCCTCGGTCTCAGAGAAATCTCCTCAGATGGGAGTCATCCTCGGGGACGCTATCAGGGACGTGCTCCCGCCAATGGCTCCGGGGCTGCAGGAGCCCGATCCGGCCCTCAACCGATTGTACAGGCGCTTCTGTTCCAGCTGCCGCTGCAGCCTCTGAGTTCGGTCTCATCCCTCGGCTCCCAGCACCCCTCCTCCGATGCCGGACCAACCTGACCCTCAGGTGGACACAGATGAGGAGTACCCCGACACACCATCTTCAGCCAAGTCCTTCCACAAACGTCTTGCAGGGTAGGCAGAGTACTTGGGCCTTCCTCAACCCGAGGTCGAGCAACCAGCAGAGGGGCTCCTTGCAGAAGTCCTCGCGCTACGTTCCGTTTCCAAAACGGGGATCCTGATGCAGAAAGACATAGTTGCCTTGGGAAAGAAGGGTTGGCTCAAGCCTCACTCGCTCCAGCCGGTGAATAAACGCCTGGATGCCAAGTACAGGCAGATGGAGGGGGGATACTCTTGATATCGGCCCACCCTCAGCCACACTCCTCGGTGATCGCTTCGGCATCACTATACTTCAAGCCTCAGTCATCCTCCTCCTCCTCCTGCGGCTCTGCTAGGCAAGGAGTAGAAGTTCTTCGAGGCGTATGGGAAGAAGCTGTATTCCAACATGTCCCTGCATCTTCTTCAAGCCACTGTGGATGCATGCTGGCAGCCGTTAACCAGATGCTCTGGTGAGAAATGGCGGATTTCCTCCGAGCTTCCGTACACAGAGCCAATCACGATTCAAGGCGGGACTGGCAGAGGCCAAGATGGTGGCACAAGACATTATATAGTCCACCATGGCCCACATACACCTCTGGCCATGCCATCTGCATTGCCACGGACATGAGAAGAACGGCCTGGCTCCGTGCTAAAAATTCAGTGACCTCTTCCGCTCCACAATCGATGAGGAGCTGGACAAAGATAAACTGCTCCCAAACGGCCAAGTCTTTGGCCATCCTTACAAAGACCACGCTCAAAACGTACACAGTCACAGCAGCGCTCTGACAAGGGGCGTACGTACGGAGGGTTCTGCTGCTTCCAAGAGCGTCCAGGCAGCCTGACCGTTCGCCGACCCAGCATCGGCGCAAACAAAAAGGTGGGTGGGGCAAAGGCTTTTTCCAGTTCCCCCTCCTCCGCAACAGCCTCAGAGGGAAAGAAGCCATGACGAGCCCCTTCGGGCAAACGTGTCTCCAGTGGGAGGAGGGGCTGGGGGGGGGGGGCAGGCTTGCTCTCCATGCACATTTTTGGTGCCAGAATTTCACGGGACCCTGGATCCTGTGTAGTATCCACGGGGTACCGCCTCCCTTTCCCAGTCTCTTCTTCCTCTTCCTCTCCACTCCCACAGGTTAGGACAGCAACTCTTTTGGCAGAGATCCAGTTGCTCATCGAGAGCCAGGCAGTGGCGGAAGTCCCAGCGAGGCTTGGGCTTTTACTCCAGGTTGTTTGCCATTCAGAAAAAGAACCTGGCGGGCCTGAGTTGTGCTGGACCTTCCCACCCTCAACCTCGCCCTACCTATACAAACATTCAAGTTGGTTACGCCAGGTTTGATAGCAGAGACATTGTGCAAGAGAGGCTGGATGTGCTGCCTGGATCTGAAGGACGCGTACTTACTCGTCCCGATCTAGCAGTCTTCTCATTCGTTTCTACGATTCAGGATCATGGGCTACCATTTTCAGTACAAGGTGCTTCCTTTCTGACTCAACTCGGCCCCCAGAGTCTTTACCAGGCTGATGAATACTGTGCCTGCTCTCCTCGGGTAGCAGGGCCACCACACATTTACCCGTACCTCGATGATTGGCTCGTCAGGGCGACATCTCCGGAAGCGGTGCAACACACTTCCCACGCTCTTATCAACACACTGCACAAGTTGGGTTTTTCACTCAACCTCAAGAAGTCGCAGCTGCAGCCTACACAGAGTCTGACCTTCTTGGGCCTCATTTGGGACACATGCTCCGAGAAAGATTTCCCCTCGGAGGACATGATCACGGCCATCAAGAGGGCCACGGTGCACTTCCTCAGCAGAGAAGTGACCTCGGCCTGGTGGTACCAACACCTACTGGGTCTCATGGCAGCAGTCCTCTTGGCCGGCCCCCACACGAGACTCAGGGTGAGGAGGATACAACTGCACTTTGCAGCATCTTGGAACCAGGAACGGGGCTCTCAGTCAGAGATGATCAACGTTCCTCTGTTGCTTCACCCGGACCTCACATGGTGGTCCAGGCACTGCAACCTGTGGACCGGCAAGCCTTTTCGGCAGCCTACCCCACAGGTCACCATCACCACAGACTCCTCTCTCAAGGGTTGGGGGGGGGGCACCCTGGACAACCACTGCGTCCATGGCACCTGGACCTGGCAGGAGTACCACATCATTTGGCTGGAACTAAAGGCCATCTGGCTGACACTCCAAGCCTTCCTCCCGGTTATCGAGGGAAAGGTCGTTCTCATTCAGACTGACAACTCAACCAGCATGTTCTATTTCAACAAGCAGGGAGGTACCAGCTCACCCCCCTCCCCCACAGTGCAGACTGGCAGTCAGCATGTCGGAATTGGCCCTGGAGAACATCTACCTCATGGCTGTCCACCTGCCGGGGGAATCCAACCTGGAGGCAGATAGGCTCCGCAGACTGGGAGCGGACAGAAAGTGGCAGTTGAACAACCTAGTACTGCAGAAGAACTTCTACAAATGGGGACACCCTCGGGTGCCAATTATTCGCCTCCTGGCATGGTCGGGGCCCGGGTTCCCTGGGCGGTGCATTCCAGATCCGGTGGGACGGAATCACCACATTCGCCTTTCTGCCGATAAACAGGGTGATATGCAAGATCAAGGACATTTGCCACGTCTGCATCAGTCTAATAGCACCATGGTGGCCAGCCAGGCCATCGTTCTTGGAGCTGCTCAGCCTCTCGGAAAGGCTCCCCCCCCCCCCCCATTAGCCTCCCGACGGGCCCAGCACATCTTCTGGCGCAGCCGGAGGGGGGGGGCAGAGTCATCCACCCTGCTCCACAGAAACTAGCCCTCACAGCTTGGTTCCTATACAGGTCACACTAGGTCACCTCAGCATTTCCCAGGCTAATCTGGAGATCATATAGGGCGCCAGGAAAAAGTCTACCTGGGCCGAGAATGAGAGCAAGTGGACCAGGTTCTGCCACTGGGCAGACTCTAAGGGTATCAATCCCCTGTATGTACCCTGGACGACGTGCTCTCCTTTTCGGCACACCTCGCCCATTCTGGCGTGCAGGTGGACACTTACTGCGCCTACCTGGCAGCCATTGGGGCGTACTGAAACTCGGAGGAGGAGATCTTTTCCTCTTCCAACTCAATTGTCAAACATTTGATGGGACTCGCCAGGCTCTACCCGCCCATCAAGAGGCCGCACCCCATGTGGCACCTCAACATAGTCTTGAGTGCCCTGGCACACAAACCATTTGAACCAATGTCGTCCGCGGACATCAGGCTGGTCACCATTAAGGCGGCCTTGTTAATTGGCCTCACTTTGGCTCGCAGAATCAGCAAAATCCAGGCGCTGGTTGCCTCAGAGTCATATACTACATTTCACAGGGACAAGGTAGTCCTACAGACACACCCTGCATCCCTACATAAGGTGCCTTCTGCATTCCATTTGAACAAAGAAATGGTGCTGCCTACGTTTTTTTGCTGAGCCCAAAGACGAAGCACAGAGAGTTCTGCACTGCCTTGATGTCGGACGTGCCCTGAAATTCTATTTAGGCAGGGCCAAGTTCTTCCGCATGTTAGACGCACTTTTTGTCACCTTTGGCGGATCAAGACTGGCGTATCAGGCCTCCATAGCCGTTGGATGGTCTCGGCCATCAAAGATGCCTATTAGGGACAGCATAAGCCACTGCCAGCCAAGATGCAGGCCCGTGCGGTCAGAGCCATGGCAACAGCCATCGCTTTCTAGCGGCTTGTCCCCTGGCAGGTCATAAGCAGGGCGGCCACATGGGCCACCCCTTCGGCTTTCTGAAAGCACTACTGTTTAGACTCCGGCTCTAGATATGATGCGGCCTTCGGACAGGCTGTTCTCGGGAAGCTTTTTGCTTAAGGAGGGGGAGGGTCTCCTCTCCACCCTGGGGCTATATTCAGTTGTAATCGCCCATGCCGTATGGAGGAAAGGGGACAGGACGTAAGAGTAGATGAGTCCCCTTTCCTCCATATGTTCCCCCCCAACCCTAATAAAACTGGTGTCATTAGGTAATGTTAATCTATTGTCAACGCCTCTATGGGGACTGAGGTGTGGCGCCGGAGGGCGCAGTCAGGGCAGCACATGCTCTGAGGGCCACACCCCTTCGTGCCTCTAAATTTTAAGGGGAAGGTTTTTTCTGGTGAAAAAGGTTCCGTCTCCCGTCCCTTGGAAGGAACGTCCATGCAGTATGGAGGCAGGACTATATGAGTACGTTAGTCACTACGGTGAGTCACTTATAATTTCTTTTCCAAATGAGCAGAAGCCAGTCTTTCAAATGACATTATTTCTATTTTCTTGTGTCCAATCAATATTTTTTCCTCTCATCAACCAATTCCCCATTGTAAGTATGGGTTAAGGTATGAGCCGTTTTGGATTTTTTTGATTCAGTAGTTTTGCAAGGAATCAACATTAATCATAATCTAGCCCCTCTGTGCCGCTTTTGGGACAATTTAGGAACTTTGCTGTCATGATCGGTATATCTGAAGCATGGATTCGAGGACTGTTTTGCCCATTAGTGAGCTGCAATGTCGGCCATTTATTTGGAGTCAAGCCGCTTTGATTGTGTTTCTAGGCTAATGCCAGTAGGTGCTGGTCACTTTTTGAAGTTAGACTAACTTTCAAGGTATGGAGCTCTGAAATCAGTTTCACAGAAAAGATGTAATCCAGATACACAAGGGAATTCCCCTTCTGATAAGTAGGAGTTGGGGGAAATATCTTCTGGAAGCTGACAATTGATCAAAAAAATAGATCATGCTTGAAGTTCTTTCATCCATAGTTGGGCTTTCTTAGGCAACCTGTGAGTTTGTATCAAGGTCCCGGCATTATCAAAGATGGATATTTAAATCTCCACATACGATAAGTTGGAGATTTTTGTATTGTATTTGTAAATCATCTATCGAGAGGAGCGTCTTGATAAATAGTCATTAATGCCTGCAGGATTCCAATACAGGTTGCAAATATCCAGATGTTTAGCTGATTCCTTATTCAATGACATTTTCAAGATAACCACAATTTGAGTAAAGGGTTAGGGCTCAACTCCTCTTTGACTTCTAAGTTTCTGGCTGACTTTAATAAGGTGAGCAATCCTGAAGATGGTCGCCCAATTTTTCCTCCTAAATAAGAAAAATACCCATCCTGCCTGTAACGTCTGGATCCACGTTTCTTGAAAGCAGACAATATCATACATCTGCAGCACTCCATTAACTTCTGCGAACAAATGAGAGAAACCTTGTATGTTCGAACAGCACAATTTCAGTGGACGAGCCCAGAAATTCCTGGCTGGTAGTCTACCTGGGTCACTGTTCTTTGTCCAGCCTGTATGTTGGTATAATTAAAGTCTCTGCGTGGCATGATATTGTCTGCCAACCTGACTGATCTATGGGTCTTATGGTCTCCATTATCAAAATTCACTAATAGTTTGCAGAATCGTTCAGGTTCTTTGAGGCTGATCTTGGGTAAGTCGTCATTTGGATGGGATAACTGCATTTCGTCGGTCAGGTGCTACCCTTCCCTGTCTCATTGATTCCTTAGTCACTAAAGGCACCAGTGTTTTCTTGTATGATAATGGTTAATGGGAGGAAAGCATCACTCTGGTTAAGAATTGCTGTTTTCACTGCAGTTGAGAAGAGGTGTACAATCACACAGTTGTTTCTTTTTTCTTCCACAAACTGGATGATTTTAATGTCTCTAGAATCTAGATGTTTCATTTCAGGAATGAATTGCAGAAGCTTGATTACGTTGGTGCGGTTTAAAATCAGGCCATCTGATGATTTAAGTATGCGTTAAATTACTACGGTGCAGGGTAGCCGTGAAGGTCTCATTAGCTCAAAATCTGTAAAGTTTATACTTGGTTCTTTGGTTTTTTGAGTAGGAGTTTTCCTCTCTGGTGGTTCTTCTTCATTAAGCGCTTTCAGGCGCGTTTGATTTAACATGAGAAACTTTGTCTCTGGAAGCCGAAACAACCGACTAGATTTGATGGTTCCAAGTCGTCTTCTGAAATTTCTTCTACAGAAATTTGAGGGTTTTGCACAGGAGTGACTTCATGTTCTTCTTCTGATAGATATAAAGATAAGTCCATGATAGCTCTGTTCCAATTCTTCATCAGTACGTTTATTTTTGTCTGATTTTTCTTCTTGTGATTGAGGCAGAGTGTTCCTTCTTATTCATCTGTATTGGTTTGGAGAGTATGTGTTGCTTCTCTGCTGGGACTCTTAGAGTGCGTAAAAAGGCTCTTGATGAGTTTGTCCTATGCTTGGTATACTTCTAGGTGGATTTTTTTGTTTGATTTCTTATCTGGTGGATTCACGCCTTTACTATTAGAGGTTCTTTTCTCAAAGATGGTATAAAGTTGCTTATTCAGTACATCTGATGTCTCCACCTCTTGATCCATTTGTTGCAACAAAGAGGTTAGATTGTCTGAGCAGATCGAAGAAATCTGGATTTCTCCCTGTCTAGCATCCAGGGGAGCATCCGAGTCTCGATAAGTCGTGTACAACAGGCTCCACTAAGGTAGGATGTTAAGAAGTGTCCAGAGTCTGTAAAGTTCTAGTCCATGGATGTGGATTTGGTCGAATAATAATTGTTCTCATTCAACTAACAGGAGCTTGTACTTTGTTTCTGGTTGGGTTTGGTTGGGATCTGAGCTAATTCTTGTATATTTACAGTAGGTGTATTGAACAAGAAGTGATGGTCTTCTATATGGCGTTTCAAAGATGGATTCTGACTTGGGGTATTGTCTTTCACAGCGTAGCACATTCATCATATCCAAGATCGAGGTCCGCATTCTTGTTTTCTCCGCATGTTCTCCGCTTGCTAAGTCAGAGTCTAGCTTGCCATTGAGCTGTCGGTTCTGCCTCTCTATCGAGGCAAGATTGCATTTTTGTCACAAATGCTTACAAGTATATTTGTTTTGAATGGACCATGGCTAATAAAGTCGCCTGATCTTTCATGGTGTCGCTAAAGGTCTTGTATATCTTTAGGATTAGGAATGGAGCTAAAAAGATTGTTAAGGAACCCATCACTGTGTTTTGTAAGTCCATCAATGTTGGAGTAAGGAGTGTTTCACCTGTATTTTTTCCCCATTTAAGATTTGCTGTGTGGGTGAATCTTTCCATGAAGCTCGGTTTTCTGTCAGAGGATGATTGGACAGGGTCACCAAGATTGTTCGTTGGTATGGAGGCAAATCCATGGAAATATGACTGTGCAATTTCATCTGTCTCATGGGAACCTGCTAGAGGTAGAAGAGTATCTGGAAGAGCCCGATGTGATAGTTCCCTTACTCGTTGCTTAGTAGAATTTAAGACATTCCGCTCTACTGGTGGCAATAGCACTTTTGATTTAGGAGTGGTAGTCTTATTGCTTGACGGGAATTGATGACATTTCGTTCGATAGTCATTTTGCTTGCAAGTTTCAAAGACCGCATTTCTTTTTTGCTGGTCATACACGAGAGCCTAGTTTTCTACAATATCGAGAGACAATCGTGCCGCGCTTTCACCCAACCTTTTTTTAACGCTCCTTGGAGCAGTCAAAGGGAAAAAATCCTCAAACTTCTCCTTGGTCAATAGGTGTACAGGTCTCTGCACGTATGCTATTGGTAAGCACGCGAGATCTAATAGGCGAGGAGCTGACAGGGGTACTGTCGTTACTCATCGAGTAGTCCTGTTTGGTTGTTGCAGGTGTCCATATTTCAAAAGCTTTTTGAGATGCTCCATCTGTGGTGTTCAACATATTCTCTACACCGGCAGACAGAATGGTTTCAGCTACCCGTCGTTTAGTTGGCAAGCCTCCCTCCACTTTCTTCAAAATATTTGTGGCATCGGCGGACAGAGTAGTGCTATTTCGGGGCACAGAGAGCAGGAAAAGTTTGCGCGCCAAGTCTGGGATAGGTGGTAGAGCGTGAGATGTGTGATTACAATCAATCATGGAAGAGGCTCTCTGTGCCGTATCGAATGCAGTTAAAGCGGTCGAGTCTTGCGGAAGAATCTCTTCAAATGAATCACCTTCCTGTGGGAAGTTAAGACTAGAACCCCAAGAATCGATTGCAACGCGGAAATTAGAGTCAAGGGTAGTTAAGTGATTTGCCATTTCCTCCCTCAAATCTAGCATTTTGTTGTTTTTCTGCTGGTATGTAGTATTGCTCTATCGGTCACAAGTCACTCGCACTCACCTTGGCAGAAGAAGCAAGCGGCAGTAGTGGACAAAGGAGAGAACCTCTTAAAATGTAGGCCCTTCAAATTACCAATAATTCAGGTGACAATAACCAATGCTTCGATGTTGGGCTGGGGGCCCATTTCAGGAACTCATGGCGCAAGGCACATGGACAAAGACCACACAGACATCCTAAAGATCTTAGCAATAAAGATGGCACAGCTAGCTTTACAAACAAGGCTATGCAACAAGAGTGTGGTAATCAACACAGACAACACCTCAGCTATTGCATACATAAACAGTGAGGAACTCATTCCCTAACACTGTCAACACTACTAGCACAGGAAATATGGCAATGGTATATCCGAAGCAGAATTCACATAGGCGCAAAACGTCCCAGGGGAGGAGAACCACCTGATGGACAGTCTGAACAGATCCTTTCAGCAGAATCACAAGTGGGAAGTAAATGCAAGGCCACACAATCTATTCTTCAAAATGTGGGGATAGCCACCAGTAGATTTATTGTTACACTTTCCTCCCTCTACAGCCTCTGACACCAGTACTACGCAAGGTAATCCACAAACTACTATAAAAGAGCACAACAACAATTATAATTGCACCAATGTCGGTCAGGCAAACCTGGTATCCTCATCTCCTAAAGATGGCGAGGCAGCCTCCACTCAAACTAAACCCAATATATAACCTCACGCAAATACTGAACTTCTCAGCATGGCTCCGGAGTGCATAGAATTTGGTCATTTAAAATTACTTCTGAGGTGTGTCAGATGCCAGATTGCCCACGTAGTGTAGCCGATGAATTAGTCTTCCCAATGTGCCCCTCTGGTTTTGTTTTAGAAAGAACCAGAGCGATCAATTGGAGAAAAGAATGGATGCCGATGGAAATCCAGGGGTACCAATGGAACAACACAGGTGGAGACGCTGTATGTCAAAGGAGGACTGGAGGTGGGTAACACAACAGCAATTTGAGGCCAGACCTGCAAATGTGAGATATAACAACACACCACAGCAGCAAGGTTTGAGTTTGCGTTGCGCCAAAAAGATTCAACAACCAAACAAGGCAAAAAGGCAGTCCCAGTAGTCGTACCCCACAGGTAATGGTTAGCATAGGATACAAAAGCCACCTCCCTTCTCCCCCCCAGACTTAATAGAAAAGGTTTGCCTCTTACCGGTGGTTCTGTCGCAGGAGAGGGTGGGCACGCGTAGTTAAGTTCCAAGCAATCCACAAAGAAAGCAGTCCAAACCTAATCCGACGGCACGAGGGCGCTTAATAACACCCTGACCCGAAGGCACGAGGACGATAGTACACACAAGGAGTCTCTAGTCCGTGTACCAATTCTAAACTCCAAAAGGTCCAAGTTATCGAGAGAAAACCAGAAGTTCCAGGGACAATCCGAAAGTGGAAAAGCGTATGCAGACGAGGTCTGGCCTGAAGTAACGTGGCATCCAAGGAGCAGGCAAGGGGGGGAAGTCCAGTAACGGTCTGTGGTCAAGGCACGAGACGAGGCAAATCAAGGCAAAGCGTTAAGGAAGAGCAATCCAATAAGCAGTCCGCGTCGAGAAGCCAAGGAAATCAGAAACTGAAGGGGGGAAAACAGGGTAACAAGGACAGGAACAGAATGAACAAGATACAAGGAAAAACCACTGAACAGATTTTGAAACGCCACTAATCAGCAATCAGAAGCACCAATCTAGGTGAAGGAGGTGCTAATAAGGAGGCAAGTCACATGACAACGCGGCGCGCTACTCTGCGTGGACCGTGGGAGGAGTAGAGCGGACGCCAGCGTTACCATGCCAGTTTCCAGGCACCAGGTTTCGTGCTTCTTAAAGGGACACGAGCCCGTGGTTTGGAAAGGAACGAGTGCCCATACATGACAAGGTGTATGGAAATACTAACGGAGGCATGAAAACCAAACGCGAGACACTGCTACTGCACCAAATGGAAAACGATTTGTGATATGGTACAAGAGGGACAATATTAACCCCATTGAATGCACCCCTACAAACATTGCTGTCTACCTACTTTACCTTCTTAACTTGTGTCTTGCATATAAATCACTGAAAGTACACTTATCAGCACTAGCAGCTTTTACCACTTGACAACGAAATATATCCTGGTGGAGAGTACTGGTGGTTAAGGCTTTCATGAAGGGAGTTGAACGATTGCATCATCCAGTGGTTCACCCACTGCCGGGGTGGGACCTAAGTATTGTGCTGCACAGACTGCACCTTTTGAGCCTATGCATAAAGCCACACTAAGGGACCTCTTACAAAGTGGCCTTCCTCATAGTGGTCCCATCTATGAGAGGGGTTAGTGAACAACAGACATTATCAGTAACTGAGCCTTTTCCTTCCCATTCGTAAGAACAAAGCACCCATGTTATTCTCACCTAAATTCATATCAAAATTTTGTGTTAACCAATCCATTAAACTTGCATCATTTTTCAAAACCCTCAAAGGAGTGGAAAAGGGTAGAAGTCTGGTTCTACCTACAAAGGGCAAAATAAATATGCAAAACAAGGGAATTCTTTGTGTGCTTTGCTACTGGTAGGGAGGGTGACTCAGTTACCGAGGCCACTATTTCAAGATGGATTGTGAAGTGTATCTGCTATTAGAAAAGACACTACCGTTCAACATAAGGCAAACTTCACATGCAGCACAGGGGCTACACTGGCATTTATAGTCCATTTACCACGAAGAAATCTGCAAAGCGGCAACATGGAGCTCAGTTCACCCAACACTACTGTGTCGACATACAGGCAAGGTCAAACTCACAGGTGGGATAGGCAGTACTTAAGCATCTTTTTTCAACTGTCCCAACTCACCCACCTCTGCTTCAGGTACTGGTTGCTATATATACAAAGTATGTGAATCTAAGCAGATTCACAAGCTTCAGAAGACAAATATTACTTGCCAATAATGGTCTTTCGAATGGATTGTGTCCTCCAACACATTCCACATCTTTGACAGGTAATGTCCACAGCTGTGCAATTCGGAAACTTTTTCGGCAGAGGGCGTCCTGCATCGGGTCCATGTCCCTCGAGGGCCTCCGTTGAGGACGATGTTGCAGGATATTATAAGGACGCCGCACAGGGCGCCCGTAGCCTCAGTTCTCCAGCATGGGGCCTGGCATGGATTCACATGCTCATGAATATTCCCTGTCATCAGGCTAGGAATCCTCGGTAAAGAAAAAAATCAGTTTCATTTCTGATCTGTCTTTCTTGGTAGTAACCAATCACTGATCTCTGGGTCATACTGCTCCCAGCCAATGACTGCCCTCTCCCTAAGCCCCTCCCCTGGCGGCCATCCTCAGATTTTTACCGCACGTTCAAGTGTTGGGAGTCCTCGTGCTTTAGCTCTCGAGCTTTTACTGCGTTTTCGCGCTTTTTCAGGAGATTTTGTCATTTTTTCAGTTTAATCGAGCCTCAAGCTCCACCGTTTCTACTTCTGATAACGGGGACCCGTTTTGGAATTCTTCTACGCCCCTCAAGGGTGAAGTTTTCGTCGAGTTATGCTTCTTGGAGGATTCCAGAAGATCTGAGGCCTACCTCAACGGACATGGCCCAGGACAGGGGAAGCTCGACGCCCGGATCGAAGCTGTTCAGGAGCTGCCCGGGATGCGGATTGCAAAATGTTTTCAATGAGGACGAGCATTAGAGATGTCTCTACTGCCTTCATGAGGACAAGACGCACGTGGAGAATGGATCTTCCCTCCAGAGAAGGAGGCGCCATTCTTCATTACGACCCGGAGTCGCTGAACTTGCAGGCTTGGCTCCTGCAGCACTAGAGTTTGGAGGGTACGATATCCCGGCTGACTGCAGAGGGGTCATTGCAAAAGCCAGGGCGTCCTCAACTCTCAAGTGCTACGGACATAAGTGGAAGAGGTTCTCTGTCTGGTGCCGTGCACAGAAGATTAACCCTCTGCGGATTACGGCCCCTCAAGTATTGCCGTACCTACTGTCGCTGGCCAAAGCTGGACTGGCTCACGCCTCCATCAAGATACATCTGGCTGCCATCTGCCGATACACCAGAACTACAGTACGGGCATCCTTGTGGTCTCATCGCCTGGTGAAGGAATTTATGAAGGGACTATTCCGATCGTTCCCGCCGGTGAAGGCCCCTGCCCCGGCGTGGGAGCTCAACGTGGTGCTGACCAGGCTCATGGGGGGCTCCATTCGAGCCTATGCATTCGGCGCTGTTGAAGTTCGTGTCGGGAAGACAGCATATCTCGTGGCCATCACCTCTGCACGACGAGTGGGAGAGATCCAGGCCCTATCTTGCAAGCCTCCATAATTGACTTTTCACGACACGAGGGTGGTGCTGAGGACGCACCCCTCCTTCATGCCCAAGGTGCTCTCGGACTTCCACCTCAACGAGCCCTTGGTGTTGCCAGTTTTCTTCCCGTCGCCTTTGTCGCAGGCCGAGAGGGCTCTGCACTCGCTGGACGTAGCTAGAGTGCTGAAGTTCTACGTGGTCCGCACGAAGTGTTTTCAGATGACATCACAGCTGTTTGTGAACTTTGGACCTGTGAATCAAGCGAAGGCTCTCTCGAAGGCTTCGATTTCCAGGTGGCTCTCCGGCTGCATCATGCACTGTCACCGGTTGGCAAACCGACCGCTGCCCGGCCGTCTGAGAGCCCATTCGACCAGAGCGATCGCTGCTACCACGGTGTTCCTGTCTGGTGTGCCCCTGCTGAACAATGCAGCTCCAGCCTACTTAATATCACGTTTCTCGCATCACACAGCCACCAGACCCTTGAGAGCTGCCCAGGTGCACACTTTGGACATCCCCAGCTTCAAATTACGCTCGGCAGGAGGGTCAAGTTTTCCGGTCCTTGCTGCCAAGCTCTGGAACTCACTCCCCAATGCACTAAGGAACATTCCGCTTTGCCACGTATTCAAAACCAAAGCTAAACTTTGGTTACGGGAACAAGACATCTTGTAAATTTGTAACTGCTCACAGCGCGTACCCTTCTACTGTAACCTTGGGTACTGCTACTTTGTTATTATCTATGTCATTTTCACCCGTTATGTTATACTGTATCATTGTCATTTTCACCGTTCATGTTATGCTGTATCACTACCTATGTAACTGTTATCCTCTTCTCCTGGAACCTGTAACTTCTCCTCTGCAACTTGTAACTGCCTACTAAACATGCGCCCGCAAGCCTCCGGGCAAGGTGCGCAATACAAATAAATAAATACAAATCCGAATAAATACATCTGCAGGGCTGCTACGTGGAGGTCGACGCACACCTTCACAAGATTCTACTGCATCGATCGGGACTCCAGGGAGGAGTCCAGGGTCGGCCAAGCAGTGCTGCGCAACCTGTTAGCTTAAGGTGAGCATGGTGAGGAGGTAAGAGATGCTTAATGTTGAATTGTTGTATTGCTTAATGTTGAGCCTGTTGCCACCTCCTGTGGTTGTGCATGTGTATACTGCTATGTATTCTTATATTCATGAGCATGTGAATCCATGCCAGACCCCATGCTGGAGAAGGAACAAGTTACTTACCTGTAACTGTTGTTCTTCAGCATGGGTCTGGCATGTATTCACATGCGAACCCTCCCTCCTTCCCCTCTGCGGCTCTTCACTTGGTCATACTGCCACTTTACGTGCTACCAAATCTTAGGATGGCTGCCAGGGGAGGGGCTTAGGGTGAGGGCAGTCATTGGCTGGGGGCAGTATGACCCAGAGATCAGTGATTGGTTACTACTAAGAAAGACAGATCAGAAATGAAACTGATACTGATTTTTTTCTTTACCGAGGATTCCCAGCCTGAAGACGGGGAATATTCATGAGCATGTGAATCCACCAGACCCATGCTGGAGAACAACAGTTACAGGTAAGTAACTTGTTACTTTTTTTTTTTTCCACGAACCTGTTAACTTTGTGAGACTTGGTGCACCTCGTGTGTTTTCTTCATTGAAGATGTCTTTCTCTTCGACCCCTCCAACTCTGCGGTCCGGTTTCAAGACCTGCCGGGACTGCAAGTCTAAGATGTCGCTCACAGACCCCCACCGCATTTGTTTGTGGTCCCTCGGCGAGTCGCACAACACCGACGACTGCTCGAAAATGCCCGTCGCTGACTGCAAAGGCCTTGCAGAAGGGGAAGCTCCAGGTAGGTAGGCACTCGAACCCTGTTAAGTCCCGGACTTCCAAGTCCAAGGGGGTTTCCACCGATGACTTGAGGGGCGACTCTCCGTGTCGGAAGGAATCACGGGGATCTCGGTACCACAGTGGTTCCCGCCACTCGTCTTCCTCGTCCCGGCACTTGCGTACGTGCCGTCACCGGTCGCCTTCCCTGTCCTCTTCGGAAGAGGACGGTTATGTGCCCTACAAAGTCCTTGTCTCCAGAGGAATGGGCAGCGTCCAAGAAATCTATGATGGCGATTTTTCAATCTCTGGACACTGGTTCGGTTGTGCCTTCTGACGAAGCCAGCCTGTATCGGTCTTGTTATGTGACTTGCACGCCTTTGGGCTCGGGTTGGCAACACGACACTCATCGGGAGCCGTCGAGGTCCCATATAGACAAGGAATCAAAAGGTCGCAAGAGATGTGTTTCTAGGTCTCGGGCCTCGTCTCCTGCGAGACAGCAGCAACTTATTGCGGGCTTGGGCCGGCATCGACGCTTTGCCGTCGTATCAGCCTACGGCGCTGTCGGCACCTGTATCGATGCCTTCGGCGCTCCCAAAGTCGAGATTGTCCACTCTCTCGACGTCTAAGCCTTCGGCACTATTGGCGCCTTTGGCGATTTTTTCTCAATTTGCCGTTGGAGTACCCAGACATCGATGTGGCCTTCCTCGGAGGATCCACGAAGTCGGTGAGGCCGGTTTTGGCCTCCAGGTCGCGCAAGTGCATGGGTAGAGGGGAAGGGAAAAGTGCAAGGGAAAGGGAGAGGGGAAAGTGCAGTACAGGGTTAGTAGAACACAAGAAAAATAATAAGGGCCAGCTGGTGGCAAGTGCAATGTAAGTGCAGACAAGTGCTGGGAAGGGGGGCTGTAGGGATACAGACACAGTCCCGCAGTGCAGGGGTTGCCAGGGAGGCAGTGCAAGGGGAGAGTGGCTGGGCCGAGGACCGAGATCGGTGAGAGTGGCCCAGTTGCAGATTCAGTGCAGCTTCAGTAATTTAGCAGGGGAGAGAAAGCAGAAGCAAAGAGTAAGGTTTTGAGGTGCTTCTGGAACCAGAGATGGTTCTCCTCAAGTTTCAGGGAGGCAGGAAGGCTGTTCCAGAGGGAGGCCCCTGCCGCGGAGAGAGATCTACCCCCAAGAGCTCGAGAAGGAAGATATTTATTAAGAGAGAGTTGAAGGTATTTTGGCCCCAGCCCCCAGAAGGCCTTGTGCACAATGCAGAGGGGTTTTAACTTAATCCTCGCAGCCACTGGGAGCCAGTGTAAAGATTTCAGTCCTGGAGAGATACGGTACTTGGGCTTGAGGCCAAGGACAAGTCTCGCAGTCCTGTTCTGGATGAGTTGCAGAGGGCGGAGAGTAGAGGCAGGCAGATTTAGATAGAGGCTGTTGCAATAGTCCAGCTTCGAGAGAACCAGGGCTCTGGAGACAGTGGGCTTCTGGGGGAAGGGAAGGAAAGGAAGAATACCTCTGAGGAGGTACAGCTGGTAGTGTGACTTCTTGGAGACGTCAGATATGTGAGGAGAGAAGGAGAGTGTGGAGTCGAAGACGACCCCGAGGTTTTTTGCCTTGCAGGTAGGAGCAGGAAGAGGGCCAAGAGAGGCTGGCCAGAGAGCTGCAGAGAAGGAGGGAGTGGGTGTGCCGATGAGTAGAATCTCAGTCTTACTGGCATTCAGGCAGAGGTCATTGGCGGCACACCATTCCTGGATAGCAGACAGTCAGAGATGAGGGAAGGAGAGGAGGAGGCCGAGGGTAGCCTGAAAATGAGCTTGGTATCATCCGCATAGCACTGAAAGTTGGGGCAGAGAGCGGCGATGCGGTGGCCAAGGAGTGCCAGATACTGGTTGAACAGCCAGGGAGAAAGGTTAGATCCCTGGGGTACACCACAGGTAGAGAAAAAGATGTCGGAGAGGAAGGTCCCCAGTTGGACGTGGGAGGGTCGATTGGAGAGGAAAGTGGTCAGCCACGCCAGAGCCCGACCAGTGATGCCCAGGTTATCACGGAGACGGTTGAGCAGGATTGTTAGTGTTAGTCAAGGTTTGAGAGCAGGTCCTCACGGATGTTCAGGAGAGCAGTTTCCGTGCTTCTGGCAGCTCTGAAGCCAGACTGTTGGTCATGAAGACTACCAACAGATTCAGCATGGAGATAAAGCTGGGAGATGGCCAGTTTCTCCATGAGCTTGCCCAGGAAGGGAGTGATGGAGATTGGGCGATAGTTAGCCGGGCAGGAGGGTTCGGAAGAGGGTTTCTTAGGAAGAGGGTGCACAAGGGTGTGCTTAAGGAGGGATGCTCTGAGCAGGCAGAGCACGGCCTCTCACGAGTGGGAGTTGGCTCAGGAAGTCTTTCAGGAAATCTTTGCCATTTAAGGAATCCCGCAAGTGGATCTCTTCGCCACCAGTGTCAACCGGAAGTGCGAGATATTCTGCTCAAGGGGATTTCCTCCAAGAGGAGCCTTAGGAGACGCGTTTGTGGTGGATTGGTCATTCCCACTGCTGTATGCGTTTCCTCCAGTCCCCGTCATTCCTCAAGTGTTGCAGAGGTTACGGAGGTTCGGTTCCCACATGATCCTCATTGCTCCGGATTGGGCCAGGAGCATGGTACCCGGACCTTCTGGAAATGTCCATCTGCCCTCCATGCCGTCTTCCCCGCCAAGAGGATCTGCTCTCTCGTGAGGGTGGGGAGCTGGGGGTGGGGGGATTTGGTGTCAGGTTCTCCATCCAGAGGTCAAGACTCTCAACCTTCATGTTTGGTATCTGAAAGGTTGTGGTATAGGGATTGGGACCTCCCAGATGACGCGATGGAGGTGTTGCTTTAGGCCAGGCAGCCTGATATGCCATGTGAGGCAGCCTGCAACAAAATCCCTGTCCCGTTGCCATTGGTGTAAGTTCTGCGACTGGTGCAGGGATCACAATGTTGATCCTTTTCAGTGCTATGGTTTTCAGTCCTATGGTTTTCTTTCTAGCTTTCTTTGGCCCACAGAGGCCTTCAAGTGGGTACCATTAAAGGTTACCTGGCGGCGCTGTCTATCTTTAAACGCTCGTCTGAAGAATGTTCTTATTTTAAGATTCCTTTGATTTCTCAGTTTCTTAAAGGACTGACTAATGTATTCCTGCCATCCCCTTTCCGGGTGCCGGTTTGGGATTTGAATTTGGTTTCGAGATTTCTCATAGGTGCTCTGTTTGAACCTTTGCACTCTTGTCCTTTGAAATTACTGTCCTTCAAGACTGTGTTCTTGGTGGCGGTTACTTCCACTCGCAGAGTGAATTGCAGGCACTTTCAGCTAAGCCACCCTTTACTGTGTTTCACAAGGACAGGGTTGTACTGCGATTACGTCCTTCTTTTCTACCTAAGGTAGTCTCTGAATATCATTTGAGTCAGAAGGTAGTTCTTCCATCTTTCTACCCTCCTCCTGGTAAGGAAGAAGAGAATCTCCATCGGTTGGATCCTAGGAGAGCTCTTAAATTTCTAGGATGACCAGGGTCCGAGTGGACGATCAACTCTTTGTAGGATATGCTGGATACTGATTGGGCCAGGCTATTACCAAACGGACCTTGTCCAGGTGGATTATCCTTACCATTAGTTTTACCGGTTGGCAGGTAAAGACCCTCCTGAAGGGTTGAGAGCTCATTCTACTAGGGGCGTGGCTACTTCCTCTGCCCTCCAGCGGGGTGTTCCGATTAGGAATATTTGTGATGCCACTACTTGGGCTCCAATCCATACATTATTCCCTGGATACAATCCATGGTCAGAATCTGCCCTTTGGGAAGGCGGTTCTTTATTCCTCAATCTAATTGGGTATTCTAAATTCTTTTCCCTCCTCCATTTACTGGTACTGCTTTGGGAGTCTGTCAAAGATGTGGAATGCATTGGAGGAACATCCAGTCGAACGAACGTTACCAATTGGTAAGTAACTTGTTCTCCAGCATTGGATCTTTCATGGATTCACATGCTGTGAATATTTCCTGTCGTCCGACTGGGAAACCTCGGTAACTTTAACTTGTCATTTTCCTATGGAAAACTTTGACACTTTAGTGTCCTATCAACTTTCTTTTTGGGTGCTGCAGGCTATGCCAATAGGACGTCTGGTATAAATAGCCCTGCGGCTTCCCTTCAGATTTCAACCGTCTCCAAACTTTTGGGATCACCTTGTGTTTCTCTTCGTGTTTTGCACATGCTTTTTCGTATCCGGCCAGTATGTCATCTGTGACCCAGAATAAAATCGCTGTTTAGGCCTGGTGCTACCTGCGGCCTAAAGAAGGTCTTCGAAGGGGATTGTCATACGGATTGTCTCTAGTGTCTGTACCCCCATCATTCGACAGATGCCTGCGAGATATGCCAAGGGTTTTCGCAGAAGAGGACCACAACCACCGGCTCATCTTTTAGCTGAACGAGGGCACTTACCCGGCTTCGGAGGTGGGTTCGGCCCTGGGGGGCCAGTCTTCGGTGACGGCAGGAAAGGCCTCTGCACACCGACGGGCGGCATCGGCAGAACCCCCGCTAAGAAGCAACAGAGGTGGGGAGAGGTAGCAAGTCCTCTACGTCCAGGTCACAGCATTCAAAAGTGGCCTCGCTGTCCAAGTCAGATTGGCCAACAAGTCAAAGGGGTCCAGTGGTAGGCCCGAGAAGAAGGCAGCGTCATACAGAGGCCAGGAAAAGCAGAGGGAGTGTTCCCCCTCGAAGCTCTTCTAAAGATCATCATAGATCATCGTCCAGCCTGTACTTGTCGAAGCACCGTTCCGGTTCTTCCAAAAAGTCTGCTTCACTGGAGAAGGCTAAGCCTGTGGAGTCGGTTCCGATGACTAGTGTGTCGTCGACTGATGTTCCCTCTTCGACGAGGGTGGTACAGTCTGCTCTTCCGTCATCGACGGTGGTGTCGTCGGCTCCGTCCACGGCAGTGACTGACAGTGGTCCACTGTTGTCATCGGCGCAAATAAATTCGGAGGGCTTGTTGCCAACGGGAAGTCCGTGGCAATCTGCCGGCTTTGGGCCCATGCTTCCAGTGGACATTCTACAACAGGATCCGCTGCGTATTCGGTTTCCTCGGGAATGGAGGAGGAACAGGAGCTGATTTTCAATCCATCGTCTCTGTGCCTACAAGGTGCACGCCCGTCTACGTCAAGTATGGTGGGGGCCGTTCCGCCCCTTTACCCGTTGGTGAATCGACAGTTCCTGCTATCCTTGCAGTCGTTGGACAACTGGATGCAAGGCTTCCATCGCCTCAGAGCCCGTTGGCTCCGGTGGTTGAGTGTGCCTGGTGACGCCCCTAGGAAGTTGCCTCTGGCGCGGTTGCCATTGCCGGTTTGGTTGGACCATCCATGAAGTCATCCTGAAGAAGGGGAATTGCCGGACTCTGATCAGGAGAGTGCTGCGCGTGATACCCTGTCGACGGTGTCTTCATCACCAATGAGGGACGATGCATGGGTTACGGATCCTGAGCAGGGACAGCATAGTAGCCCAGCTCAACCGTCTCCACCGGATGATGTTGGGGCGTTCCACGCCATGAAGGCAAAAGCGTGTCAGGAGTTTGGCCTGGGTCCTGAAGAACGACATAAAGACTGTTTTCTCTTCGACCATTTGGGAAAGCGACAGAAGGCGGTCTTCTCGGTTCCGATTCGGGACCACGTTTGGCAGGAGGGTCTGCGCACAATGCAACACCCCTTTTCTGAACCTGCGGTGAAGGGCAGACTGGAAAAGAAGTTAATGGCTCCCGAATAAACCCCCAAATGTCTCGTGTCACAACCCATGCCCGAGTCGGAGGTTCGGCAGCTGCTAGCCGTAAGGCCAGAAGCCAACACAAATGTTACCCCCCGGACAGTCAAGACAGAAAGTAGGACGCATTTGGGAAGAAGGTCCTGATTGTGGGGGCTACCACGGTGAAAGCTGCAGGTTCCTTGGCTATTATGGCCAGGTATGACAAGATGTGGCACAGGTTGGCCCTGATACTTGATCATCTGCCGGAGCAACACCACAAGGAGGCAATGCTGCTGGTTCGTGAGGGAGGAGGGGGTTAAGCAAATCAATAATGGTGTTGTACTCCGATGGCAGGCTTGACTGAGGTGCACAGATTTTCGCCCAGAAGTCCAGCATAACGTCGTTGATATGCCATGTGAGGGTGAACACTTTTTCGTGGAAAAGGATCGACGAAGCCCTGAAGGGGATGAAAGAGGGTACTGTGACGGAAAAGTCTTTAGGTTCCCTGCAGAGTGGCTGCTCTTTTTGTTCATTTCTGGCCTATTGTGGAGCCTCTGGTAATGCCCGGGTTGCCGCCTCCCAAGACAGAGGTTACGGGCGCTCCAGCTATTCATCTCAAGGCTACAGTTGCTCGTTCCAGTCTGCTCAAAAGAGCAGAGACTCAAGCACAGCGTAAGCAGGGTACACCCGCCTCGGCTGCTAAAAGGAGGCAGTCGTAGTCTCAACAATGACTGCCATATGGGCAATCTGCTGGTGGGCAGGGTGGCGAACCATATCGACTAGTGCCAATTTATCACTTCAGACCGTTGGGTGCTGGATACAGTACGTCTCAGGCACTCAGTGGAGTTTCGGTGTCCTCTCGTCCCCATTCTGTCTGTGTATGTGGCGCAACCGCATCTTCCAGTCTTGCGGCAGGAGGTGGTAAACAAGAATCTGCAATGCCTGAATTTCAAGATGCTCACACTTCAGGATGTCATCCGCTCGGTGCAACCGGGCAAGTTCCTGGCGTCATTGGATCTGGAAGCCGCCTACTTTCACATCCCAATGAGGCAAAAACACCAAGTTCCTTCGATTTGTGGTCGGGGAGGATCATTACCAGTTCTGTGTCCTTCAGTTTGGCCTGAAGTAGCCTTCCAGGACATTCACAAAGTGCCTGGCTCCGGTGGCTGCCTTCCTCTGCAGGGAAGGCCATCAAGTGTACCCCTACCTGGGCGATTGCTTGGTAACGGGTCTGTTGCCGGAACAGACAAGGGAGTCTCTTATGGCGACCATGGTCCTGTTGCAACAGCTGGGATTCGCCGTCAACTTCAGAAAATCCTATTTGACGCTGTCAAGGGAGTTGGTGTTTCTCAGGGCTCAGTTTCTTAACCAGGACAATCTGGTGAAACCTTCCAGGGAAGGAGTGGTGAAGTTGCAGTCCAAAGCTGGCGAGTGGGGCCGTGGTACGGTGGTCTCGGTCTGAAGTTACTGTTACCCATGTCGCTGTTGGGAGCCATGGCGTCTTGCATTCCACTCAATCCAAATTGCCACCTGTTCATGAGACCAGTGCAGGAATTCCTCGCAGATAGGTAGTCGGGGGTCGGTGGTGGACTTGCACAGACAATCTCGTACAGGGCAAGCCCCTGCTGGAACCAGAGTTTCAGTTCACGATCGTGGGAGATGCTTCCCAGGTGGGGTTGGGGGGCGTGCCTTCACAAGTCACAGGTACAAGACCTGTGGACTATTGTTGCATATCAACGGGCTGGAAGTTGAGAGCGGTGCACTGGGCTCTGAAGTCGTTTCTCCCCCGCTTTAGAAGAGCAGTGGTGCGGGTGTTGACGGACAATACCACCACGATGTTCTATTTGAGG
Source organism: Ambystoma mexicanum (assembly GCF_040938575.1). Taxonomy (NCBI): domain Eukaryota; kingdom Metazoa; phylum Chordata; class Amphibia; order Caudata; family Ambystomatidae; genus Ambystoma; species Ambystoma mexicanum. The sequence goes on along the minus strand of NC_090941.1, from coordinate 329,192,510 downwards.
AAGCAGGGTGGCACGCATTCCGTATCCTGTCCAAGGAGGCTCGGGAGATCTGGCATTGGTCCCTGGCTCAGGGGATCCATATTGTAGCTTTCCATCTGTCAGGGGTTATGAATGTCCAGGCAGACGCGCTCAGCAGAGACACCAGTCAGCTGCACGAGTGGCGGGTGAAGGAGCAGGGTGCAAGAATGTTCCGAAAATTGGGGTCTCCCCCTGCTGGACTTGTTCTCCACACTGGAAAACAAGCAGTGTCCGGGTTTGCCAGCAGAATGGCTCAACCGGAGTCAATGGGGATTTGTTGCCGTGGACGGGCCTCTTCGCGTATGCGTTTCCACTGATTCGGAGAACGATCCAGTGGGTGCGCAAGTATCAGTGCAGAGTGATTTTCGATAGCCCCATTCTGGCCCAGGCAGACGTGGTTCTCAGATCTCCTTAATCTAGCGGTGGAAGAGCCGTTTCGTCGAGGAGCGGACCAGGATCTCCTGTCGCAGGACGAAGGCAGTGTGGCATCACGATCCAGCATCTCAGCCTGGCTGCGTGGCTCCTGACCACGCTGAGTTTGGTAATCTAGGTATCTCGCAGGAGTGTCGTCTGATCCTGGAAGCGGCAAGGGCCCCTTCTACCAATGTGTCGTATGTTCCTAAGTAGGCATGGTTCTGTGCCTGTTGTGAGGGGCACCAAGAGGTAAAGCCATTGTACATCTCTCTGGCCCAGATTCTCCCGTACTTGTTTCATGTTGCGCAAGGGGGCCTGGCGTTATCATTAATTAAGGTGCATTTGGCGGCGGTTTCCAGGTTCACAAGACGGCGCCATGCTACTCCACTGTTTAGTGATCGGTTGGTTAAACCTTTTCTTTTTCTGAAAGGACTGTTTCGAACATTTCCCCCAGAGACGAGGTTTGCACCGGTGTGGAGCCTCAATGTGGTTCTTTCTGCTCTGGTGAAACCACCGTTTGAACCCATGTCGACGGCTTCCTTGAAGTTCCTCTTGTGGAAAGTTGCATTTCTAGTTGCGATCAGGTCGGCCAGACAGGTGTCAGAATTGCAGGCACTGGTCATTGACCTGCCGTATCTGAGATTTGAGAGATAAGGTTCTCCTAGCTACTAATCTGCACTTTATCCCGAAAGTGCCTTCAGCGTTTCACAAACTTGCTTCCATTGCCTTACCCTCGTTCTTTGCTAATGCGTCCACGCCGGCAGAAAAAGCCCTGCATTCTCTGGACGTTTAGAGGGCATTGAAGTTTTATCTGAACCGTATGCAAGACTTCCGGAGGTCGAAACAGCGGTTTGTGGCATTTGGTCCCTCCAACAAGGGGCTGTCTATTTCCAAGCAAGAACTTTCCCGTGGGGTCTCCTCTACAGTTTCATTTTGTCACGCAAAAGCTGGCAAACTTTGAAGGGAACTCCTAGGGCCCATTCTACACAGTCCACTGCGTCATCAGTGTCGCTATGGTCTGGTATACCACTCATGGACATTTGCCAGGCGGCTTCCTGGGCGGTGCTGCATATCTTCACCAGGCACTGTCTGAGGCAGCAGCATGTGGAAGATGTGCAGGTTGGGCGGGCAGTCCTCCAACGCCTGTTTCAGTAAGGATAGGCCCTGCAGCCTCAGGGGTTGTTTTATTTGGTTTTTGCCTTACTGTGTTTATCATGCCTGGGGTACATGTCATTTTGTTGATTTCTTTGTCATGTTTTTGGGCAGGGGGTGTGGTTTTCCTTTCATGCACCTCCATGTTGTCATACTGCTATATAATGTATTCACAGCATGTGAATCCATGAAGGATCCAATGCTGGAGAAGGGAGTAGTTTCTTACCTGTAGCTCCATTTCTCAAGCGTTGGTAACTTTCATGGATTCACATGCGACCAGCGGCCACCACTGCAGGCAAACCTTGGTTTGGGTTTCCTCTAATTGGGAGGTTAAAATCTGAAGTGAAGCTGCAGGGGCGGGACTATTTATACCAGACATCCTATTGGTGTAGCCTGCAGCACCCAAAAATAACGTTGATAGGACACTAAAGTGTCGAAGTTTTCCTTAGGAAAACACTATGTTAAAGTTACTGAGGCCTCCCAGCCTGACGACCGGAAATATTCACAGCATGTGAATCCATGAAAGATACCAACGCTGGAGAAATGGCGTTACAGGTAAGAAACTAGTCCCTTCTGAAACTTGTATCTGCTTAAAATCAAATGTGCCCTTCCTGCCTCACCGTAGGAGTACGGAACAACAAATTATGCACAACCTTCACAAGCATCAGGCAGAAAAAGCAACCATCTGAGAAGACAACGTATGAGGGATTATGGGTACCTGTACACTTGGGATAAGGGATAGTGTGACATTAATGCCCCTTTGTACGCTTTTTATTATTTTTTCTACTTCGAAAAAACAACTGTTCTACTCCAAGCCGACCACTAGATGGCAGATTTTGCAATGCATGTGATTCTAAGCCGATATAAGCTTCAGAAAGACTGTGACTGGTAAATAATATTGGTCTTTTCTGTGCTGCCAGAAAGCAATGCCGCATTATTCAAGGAATATGTCACTGGTGGAAATAGATTAACCTGTAAGAACCTACTTTAACGCCTATGTCATTCTAATGTCTTGATATTCTAGGTTTGCAGCTGTTTGTATTTGTTGTTAAGATATCTGTTGATTAGATCAGCTTTTTCCCCTTAGGTGGACAGTGGTTACAATACTCAGGCTTGTGCTTCTAGTATCATGGATGGAATTGGATCCGAAAGCAGTTGCAGAGAAAGTGAAATGCATATCTGCGAGGTTCAGAACAAATGTCGACACGTAAAAACAAAGGTATGTAATTTGTAACAAATATTACTTTTATCAAATTTCATTAAAGTTTCTTGTTTGCAGGTTTCATGCTTATGTAAGAAGTCTTTCTGATGTCCATTGTGCACAGATAATACCTTCTTCCCCAACATTTGATCCCCAACATTTGATCTTTCCCCATCAGCCTGCGAATCCTTGTTACATAAATTGCATGATCATGTACAAAATAGTTTTCACCTATAGTTCTCCTTTTGGTCCCTTTTCCACCTCTGAATTCTCTGTAATCCTTTTTCTGATACTTTACTCCATGTCCTGCACAGAGGAGGAGTCCTGAGCACTTTTGAGCTATATCTTTTCTCCTATTTCAGAAACAGATTTGCAATATTTAGCTGCCTGCTGTGCTCCTGCATGGTGGTGGTTTGCTGCAGCCTCCGCTTGACTCCCTTTAAACATAATCTATCCATATCTGAAAATGGGAGCGAAAAATAAATAAAAATCGCTTTTAATCTAGAAAAAGACTCTTCTGCAAAAGAGCCTCATACTGATTGCATCTGTTGTCTGCAACTCCAACACTGCAACAGTTTGCAACTTACACGAGACTTTCCCACAAAACGCTGAGATTGGATAAGACTCCTGTTAACACTCCTTGGATTGGGGCATACCCTCTTCAGCTGAGGAGTCTGTTAGAGCTGCAATAGCTTCCTCATTCCAGAAATTGAAATTCTAAGGAAGCACGTTCCTCACAAGAATGAATGAGTAGGAAAAAATTAAATCCCCCCATCCTACTTCAGGTTTGACCTCTGTCTCCCTCCCCCCACCCCCAGGCCATTTTAGCAGCCTGTGGCTACTCTTACACCCTTACATAGCCCTTAATGATGGAAAAATCCCCATCAGTAGCAGCTTTGTCATCTACTGCTTAGCTGTGCATCGGTGCACATCCACAAGATAATCGCCACCACTATCAACACAGAGGTGTTAAGGGATTTGTCTGTTTTCTTGCAGATTAGCTATTTGTCAGGCCTCAAGTATCGGAGGTTGAGATGAAGCTTCTGCTACCTTCACAGGACATTATGCAATTGAGCGCTGGACACCGCAAGGTTGTGGAGGATGATCTTTTTAACAAGACTTCATGCAGTCACAAATGAAAGCCTCTAAAAATTCCCAAGAAAATGTGCATTTATGGTGATCGAAACAGAGCGTGCATTAGAGATGGTACTTACAGCCAACATAAGTCTGCTGTCTACAAACAACCCTTTGAAGGAGCATGCATCTCCACATTATTGGAACACACACTGTTAACACATAGGCTCCAAACCTTTGGCTAGGTTCTTGGAAGAAAACCTTAATCGTCAAATCAACTTTATTCAGCAGATTGCGATAAAAGTGTACAAAAAGAAATTCAACATACCATATCGCAAAGCAACTAAGCAGCAATATATTAAAAATGGGTTAAGATGGGACAACATAGCAGACTGACAAAATATAGGCGACTAAAAAGATATATCCTCTCTCTCTCTCCGTCTCTCCCCTTCCTCCCTCTACTCCCTGCTCTTCCTCTGGCCTTTCTTCGCCCACCTCTCCTCCCTCCTTCTCTGCCTTTCCCCTGTTCTCCCCAGACAAGGTTTCTAGACAAGTCACAAGTCCGATCTATGAATGTCTCGTCAAAACAGGTTCATCCCAGTTCCTCCAAAACCATCAAGGACCACATCGACTCCCTGGCTCCTGCCCTGGCCGACTTCTGCAACCACCCCTTTGCCACTGGAGTCTTCCCTTCTCCCCCCTGAAGCACTCCTTTGTGCACCCTCTTCTTAAGAAACCCTCTACCGACTCGTCCTGCCCGGCTATCGCCCAATCTCCATCACCCCTTTCCTGGGCAAACTCTTAGAAAAGCTGGCCATCACCCAGCTCAATCTTCACAGTGAATCTGTTGGTTGTCTCCATGATCATCAGTCCGGCTCAGAGCTGCCAGAAGCAGGGAAACTGCTCTCCTGAACATCCGTGAAGACCTTCTCTCCATCCTTGATTCCAACACCCCATGTGAGCTCATCTTAATTGATCTCTCCTCTGCCTTTGACGCAGTCAACCATGCCATCCTGCTCAACCGTCTCTGTGATAACCTGGGGATCACTGGTCTGGCCCTGGCATGGCTGACTTCTTTCCTCTCTGATCGACCCTCCCAGGTTCAACTTGGGCCCTTCCTCTCCTTAATCTCTACCTGTGGTGTCCCCCAGGGGTCTAACCTCTCTCCCTGGCTGTTCAACCAATACCTGGCACTTCTTGCCCACCGGATTGCCGCGCTCTGCCCCAACTTCCAGTGCTATGCGGATGACACTCCGCTAATTTTCAGGCTACCCTCATCCACCTCTTCTCCCTCCCTCATCTCTGACTGTCCGCCATCCAGGAGTGGTGTTCTGCCAATGATCTCTGCCTTAATGCTAGTAAGACCCAGATTCTCCTCATCCGCACACCCGCTTCCTCCTTTCCCGTCACTCTCTGGCTGGCCTCTCTTGGCCATTTTCCTGCTCCCACCTATTGCAACAGCCTCTTTCTAAATCTGCCTGCTTCTACTCTCTGCCCTCAAACTCATCCAGAACAGGACTGCGAGACTTGTCCATGGCCTCAAGCCCAGGGATCGTATCTCTCCAGGACTGAAATCTGTGCACTGGCTCCCAGTGGCTGCAAGGATTAAGTTCAAAACCCTCTGCATTGTCCACAAGGCCTTCTGGGGCCTTGGTCCTCTATGCCTTCAACTCCCTTCCTAAATATCTTCCTTCTTGAGCTCTTCGCTCATCCGCCTCCAACTCCCTCAAGGTCAGTCGCTTCTCCAAGTAACAAGTTGGTGGTAGATCTTTCTTCGGCTGGGTCCTCCCTCTGGAACAGCCTCCCTGAAACTTGAGGAGAATCATCTCCGGTTCCGGAATCACCTCAAAACCTTTCTTTGCTTTTGCTTCTTCTCCTCCTCTACCCTGCTGACTTCCTAACTGAAACTGCACTTGTTATCTGGCCACCCTCTGATCTCAGTCCCTGGTCCCTTCTCCCGCACACCTGCACTGCCTTCCTGGCAAACCCTGCACTTGGGGACTGTTTTCAGTTTCCCTACAGTCCCACTACCAGCACTAGACACCTGATATCTGCACTTACCCTTGCCACCTGCTGGCCGTACTTTTACTTATTGTTTTTTATTCTATTTTCCCATGTACTGCACTGTCCCCTCACCGTTCGACCCCCCCGCCCCCCTGCACTTTCCACCTACCCCCTTTCCATGCACTTGCGCGATCTGAATGACACTTGGCCTAGTAGGATCGTTGTCAGTCTTCCCTCTGTTCCCCCTCCCTTGCCTCGTCGCGCCTTGAAACACTTGTCTATAGGCGCATTATAAATGCCATTCCAGCTCCTGCTGGTTGGCTCGCCATCCACTCTAAGTTGAACAAACAGTACTCCTCCTTCGTCATTGACAATATCCCTATCACTGTTTCACCGTCCATCAAAACCCTTGGAGTGTATCTAGAACCAGACATGTCCATGAACAGACAGATCAATGCCATAACCTCCACGTCCGCCTATTACTCCAAACTTATCAATGCTACCCGACCATTCCTGTCCCAACAAAACTACCTCACCATTGCTAAGGGCCATCGTTGGCTCGAGACTCGATTGTAATGCCTTATTCATTGATACCACTGCCAAGAATATCGCTAAACTCCAAACTGTTCAAAATAACGCACTCAGAGACGCCACTCTTTCCCGTAAAGACCACATCTCTGAACTCAGAAGCCAAGTACACTGGCTTCCTGTTAAACAAAGAATTATCTTCAAAGCCCTGGCCCTGACTCACAAATGTCTACATAACCTTGCTCCTCCCTACCCAACTCGTAGGATTATCAAACCCCCCTTGCACAAACCATCCAGATCACAATACTCTAACCTCTTGTCTGTCCCTAGGACTCACAAAGTGCGTGCGGGCGGCTCGAGCTTCCCTTCAGTTGCCCCCACCCTTTGGAATGCGCTCCCTCCCCACCTCAGAGCCATTGAATCCCACACTTTCTTCCGTAAAGCCATCAAGACCAACCTCTTTGTTTGATTTCTTAAAACCTGCAATATACTGTAACATGTAACTACCAAAATGTAATTAAGTTCCTTCTAGGGCGGCTTCTCTGTAACCCTTAAGCACGCCTCCTTAAGCTTTGATTCAGCCCCTCGATGTCTGCGGGCTGTTTGTGCGTTTTACAAATTCAAAAAATAAAAATAAATAAATATCATATATCAAAGAGGGCAAGAATTATTGTACCTACCAACGAGGGAAGTCAGATTGTATGTACAAAGCTTTCCCACTGCAAAACTTCAAGGTTGGTATTTCAATTTCTGCCTACCGACATTAGATTTAATTGGGCCCAAATTGGGGATTCCTATGGAGTTGTGACTGTGCAGCATCTGGTGATGCATTGCCCAAGGCTGTTGGGATCGGACGATCCCAACCTTTGAACCCTTTATTAATTCTCCGGTTGAGATCATAGCTGTAGATCTATGGCATAGGCTCATGGCGACTGCCCATCTGTCACTCACGCAGGCACTGACAACATTTCTGGTGCTAATATTTGAGAGACTTGAGGCGGTGATGAGTGGAGCACAAGAAAATTTAGAGAAGCTCACTGGAACTTAGTTCAAGGTGGTGCCGATTAGCCGTACTTTGCGGTACGGACTAGCAAAAATGTAGAAGCTACAGGTTGATGCACCCTGCTTTGTACTGCACTGTTTAAAACTGATTATTTTGTTTTTTGTTTTTTAAACTTGATTTTATTAGCATTTATAGGAGGATCAGACATTTTCAATATAACCAACAATTACAAGTGTAACCAACTTTGGCAAGAACAGTTTAGATCACTCAATCCCTCCTCACCCTCCCACTACCCCCAACCCCTTGTCTAACAAAATGTTTGTTCAGTGGTACAAGTTGCCTCTTTCATTGTCTCAGATCCAAAGGTCCTCAAAATGTCTATATATTAGCCCTTGTTGGCTCCCTTCCAGCCCCCCCCCCCCACGTCCTCCCCTCCCACTATTCCCCATTCCACTCCACACACCCTCTGGATAGGTCTACTTGGCTACCTTCCTCAGCCCCCATTTGAGAAGTAGGGCAGACCACTCGGCATGAAATTCTTCCATTCCGTCATTCACCACCGCAGTGAGCTCTTCCATAACCATCATGTTTTGCACTTTTCCTTCCCATACCCCTTTCGTAGGAAGCGTTTCCTTTTTCCACCATTGGGCTATGGCCAGCCTCCCAGCTCTTAACATGGCTTCCCACATCTTCAGAAGTCTCTGTTCCACCCTATCTTTTTGCGGGCGCCCCAGTAGCCACTGCAGTGGGTCAAGGTCTAATCCTATGCCTGTTACCTCTTCCATCCAGCTCAGCACCTCTTTCCAAAACACTTGTACTTGGGACATCGCCACCACAGGTGGCCCAGGGTTCTCCGGTTACCGCAACCCCTAGGGCAAAGAGGAGATACTCGCGCAAACATTTTGGACAATTTCACTGGGTCCCTGTGCCATCCCAATAACAGTTTGAAGTTCTGTTCTACCGTAGAGGTGACCCCCTCCCCCCTGGAAGACCACTCTACATATTTGTGCCAATTCCTCCTGAGTGATCTCTTCACCCACTAACTCCACCCAATATCTCTGGAAAGTTTGCCTCCCCTGTAGGCTGGTCTCATTCATAGCCATGTATAGTTTGGACAGTATATCCTTCCTTGACACTGCCTGGTCTAGAACCTTTTCCACTGGTGTTAATGCTCTGGCCACCTCTTGCCCCCATTTTGGGTCTGCCAGGATACCCTTAATACAGAGAGATTCAAATATTGTAATTGAGTCCCTTCCCAGTATGTCGCGCACCTGACCCCATTCCTGAAAGCGCCTTCCCTTGAAGAATTGCCCCACCCTCTCAAGTCTTGCATCTGACCACCTCTGTGAGTGCTTGAATCCCTGGCACCCCATCTCAAACAGTGGCCCCCATATTTAGGACTTGGGGGATGGCCACTATATATAACCCTGTGCATCTATGGAGTCCCGCCAGACTGACCAAAAAACTCACAACGTAGGAGGGGACTGCATGCGTTCCAGTATTGATCTGGGTGGAGACCAAAAGTAGTCTCTAACCTTCAGGGGATGCGCTGCCAGATCCTCCAAGTAGGTCCAGTATGTCCTCAGATCTTCCCTCATATGTTCCAGCATGCCTATGATTTGTGCCGCCTTGTAATACAGGCGGATGTCCAGGAACCCAAATCCCCCCTTGTCCCTTGGAAGAGTAAGGGTTGCCATTTTCACCCTGGGGTCTTATTTCCCCATTTAATCTGCGGAGTTCTCCTGTAAGTTTTACGAAAAACTTTTGTGGGAGTTGACTCGGTATGGCTGCAAACTGGTATAACAGTCTGGGGAGGACCTTCATTTTTATAGAGGTCATCTTTCCGTACCAGGTCAGTATCAAAGGGAGCCACCTCTTCGTCTGCCGTGAACGGAGTGTAGAAGGGATTATAATTAGCTGCCACCATTTCTCTTAGATTCCTTGTTACCCATATGCCCAGGTATTGAAGGCTTCTCTGATTAACCATCAGACCCAGGTAACTCTTTTTCGTGTCTAGGAGGGGCCTACATGCCATTAGTGGCAGGATAGCAGATTTACCCACATTAATTTTGAGCCCCAAGAGGCAGCCATATTCAACAATCTGGGCCATCAGGGCTGGAAGCGAAACCTGAATGTTTGTGAAGTAAGCCAATATATCGTCCGCAAACAGCTAGATTCTACATTCTAGTTCTCCCCCCACGATACCCTTGATCTGGTTATTCATTCGGATTGCAATTGCCAACAGTTCCATAGCAAGGGCGTACAGTAGCGGTGAGAGGGGACATCCCTGCCTTGTCCCTCTCGGGAGTTCAAAGGTCTCTGAAAGTCCCCCATTTATCCAAACCTTCGCTCTTTGACTGTTTTATAGTTCTGTCACACATTTTAGGAAGTTTGCTCCCAGCCCCATCCTCCCCAGGACCTTCATTATAAATGGCCTCTCAACCCTATTAAAGGCCTTTTCCGAGTCCAGCGTCACTAAACCTGGATCCAGGCCTCCCATCTGTGCCCCATGAATCGTGTTGAGTGTCTTCCTAATGTTGTCTGATCCTTGCCTTCCCCTTATAAATCCCACCTGGTCCCCATGTACTAATAGCGGCATACACCCCCCCCCTCCTCCAGTCTTGTTCCTAGGACTTTTGTCAATATCTTCACATCACTGTTAAGGAGGGAAATGGGCCTATAGGAGCAGCATCTGGTAGGATCCTTCCCTTCCTTTGGAATCACAATTACTGCTGCTATCATTGTGTATGGGAGGGGTTTGCCCTCCCAAGCACACATTGAATACCTTAACTAAACATGGAGCTAGCAGGGATCTAAATAGTTTAGCACATTTTATTGTAAATCCATCCTCCCCCAGGGCAGACACCAATTTAATTCCTGCGATGGCTGACGTGACTTACTCTACGGTTATAGGATTCTCTAGGTTTTCCGCTATCTCTTAGGGGAGCCCTGGAATTGGTAGCCTTTTCAATATCTCATCTATTTGGGTCTCATGCCCCCCATTCCGACGAGTTGAGGGTTCTATCATACTCTACAAATTCACTTCCTATACTCTGGGCTTCCTATAGGGACCTATTATCCTCTGTCCTAATAACCCCAATCATCCTACTCTTTTTCTCTTCCCTCATTCTCCATGCCAGGATCCTCCCCCCCCCCCTCTTGTGATATTTCTGTTTCAGGAACAGGAGTTTTATTTCTGTATCCTGCATCAATATTGCTTTCAGCTGGGTCTTGTATCGTCCGAGCTCTTTCGCCTTGGTGAGTAAAATATATTGCCCCTACCGGTTGCATCTCCTGTTTTCCTATGGAGCTTAACCATCTTCTCCTCCCTTTCTCTCTTTGTCTCTGAGCCTATTCTCATCTGGGTCTCTCTTATGGTTGCCTTAAAACCATCCCAAACAGATTGAATCCCCACCTCTCCCATGTTGTTGAACAGGAAGTACTCCTTGATTCCCCCTAAGCAATTCATGTTGCACCACTTTACCCTTTAGCAGGAAATTGTTGCATCTCAAATTCCCCCAGGGATTTTTCAGTACCCCTGTGTCAACCAAAATTGCTACCATATGATCCAACCATGGCATCCGTGTTACTCAGGATTGTAAGACCTGATCTCTGTGTCACGTCCACCAAGATCAAGTCGATATGAGAGAAAGAATCATGGACCGCAGAGTAGAAAGTGAATGGCATGTCTCCTTCAGGTGCCGGGTGGAGGGAGTCACATAGAACGTGCACATTTTTAACATAAACCCCTCTTCTCCCGATCCCCAATCCCTCTGACACCCCCACCCATCTCTGGATACAATCCAGCCCGGAACCATCTCCCCAGACGAGATTGCATCACCAGCGGACCTCCCCCTTCTCGGACCGACTCAACCAAGCTCTATAGTACGAGGCCCAACACTGTTCTTTCTACTATCTATGTCTACTTCACCCACAGATCTTACTCCACCCCCTTCTTAAACATGGAAACACTATACAATACTCCCCCACTGGTCTCATGGCTCAGGAGGGGCCCACCTGGGGCGATCCAAGCATCCTAAATGTTCTCGATCCCGGGACTTTACTACTATGCTCCAACATCTGTCTTCCTGGCCTTTGTCTTAGCCCAAAAAATGTTATGGAACGCTCCTTATATCTTCCTCAGTCACCAGTTTGTAATTGTAGCCCTCGACATCAAAGGATATGGAGAAAGGAAACCCCCAGCGATATCTCGCCCCCTTCTCGTTAAGCCACTTTGTGAGGGGGCACATAGGTGCCTCTTAGCCAGGGTAAGTGCTCATAAATCTTGATATATTGCCACCTTCCTGGCACCTAGGGTCACAGAGCTCAACCCTCTTGAGTATTTTTTGTCTATCTGGGTAGTTGTGGAACCGTGCGAGCGGGGGCCCCGCCGAGCCGCTCCTGCCCTATGGACATTCTCAATTTGGGGCTCATCCATGTTTTCATCACCAAACATCATTTTGACCACCTCATGAATGGTTCTCTGCAGGTCTCCTTCTGTTTCACCTTCTTTTTCCATAATCCCAAAAAACCTCAGGTTGTTATTTCTCTCTCGATTTTCGAAATCGTCCATCTTTAGGGCTACCTCGCCCTCCCTCCTCTCCAATTCCGCTAACCTCATGTCCATCTGTGTTTCCAAAGTATCGAGGGCTGTCTGATTATGTTAGACCTCCTGTAACCTCTCGTTCATGTTGTCAATTCTCACATTTATTCTGTCTACTTTCCCGCCAATGTTTGCCCTCATTCCTCTAATCTCTTCCAGAAAGCAGGTAATATCTTGCTTGGTGGACAGGGTGTCGCTCCCTTCCTCTGTTATGCGGGGGTTGGATTTTGCACTCCCTACCTGTGATTTCTGGTACTCGAAGTATTCCAGTTTTGCCCTCCAGTCCATGAGCGGGGACAAGGGAATGTGCTATGCGGGCATAGCGCAATCCCAGTTCCCTCGTGATTTGTCTTCCTTGTTATTGAGGACCAGCTCGCTCCCTTCCAAGGGCACGCTCGCCGTCGCCTGACTCAGTCGCTGTCTTTTTGATCTTACCGTCCGGATCCACTGAATGTTCGTTGTATGGGAGGGGGGGGGGGTTGGGTGCTGCAGCCAACTTTTTCCTTACTCGGTTTTGGGTGGTTGGGTTATCATCTATTCCCGTACTCTTCCCCTAGGTGTACGAGACTAGGCAACTGGCTTCTCAATAGGGCGGGCACACCCCCAGGAGTGAATCCTGTGGGCCCTCACCCTGCCCAGTTGCGTATAGCCCTGCCAGGGTTCCACAGGGCTTGGAAAGGGGGAGTAGGGTGCACTCAGACACAGCCCTCTTCCCTTGTGGCGTCCTCTCTTCCTACACCGTGTGGCTGCTTCCCTCAGTGGGTAGAAGCTGTGCTGTGGGACCCTCTCGAGGCTGGCACACGCCCCGGGAGCGCACCCGGGGGGCCCACACCTCTGCAGATGCTCCCCAGATGTTCTGGGCTCTCAAGGTTCTGCCCATCTCAAGCCCCGGCAGGGTGGATGCCGCAGGCACCTCTTGTGGGTCGCTTCTAACGATGGGGGGGTTGGGACCTCCCCTATGGCCACCCAACGGAGTCCTCGACTGGCCGGGGAGGGAGGGCTGTCATCTTCACCACCGGAAGGGCACAGCGCTGTGCACCAGGGCCCCCGTGGGGGTGGGAGGGCCTCTTCTTTCTAAATGGCCCTAGTTTACTTTATCCTCCCCTCTTTGTCCTGCTGGTTTTCTTGGAAGTCCCCCTCCTTCGTATAACGCCTTGTATCAGGCTATGTTGGCACCTGCTTATCAGTGTTAGTGCTTCACCCCACGGGTGGGGGGGCCTTATGTGGGCCTAGACACAGGCTCCACAATCCCTAGGTCCTCCAGAGAGGAACCACCTGCCTCTGAATTGTTCACAGGGCCTCACGCTCACTTTACTATGCAGTGGGGGCCCCTTACAGGGCTCGCTTGGGCTCAGCCCTACTCACCCCATCCCCTTCCTTGCTCGTTTCTGCGGATGGGGGCATCCTCTCCACCCCAACTCCTCTCCCCTTGGGCCAACACGTCAAGGGGGTTGGGGAGGAGGGGGCAAGGGGTCGCCTCCCCTCCAGTCTCGACGGCTCTTCCGTCCCCCATGTTCTGAACTCCTGCAGACCTCCTCAGACGTCGGCGGCCCGGAGCGTGCCGCCGGTCCCACTGCTGCTTCGATGGAGGAAACCCCTTCCTCGGGCGGCTGCCCAGCTGACAGCTGGGCGGGGGTCCTCACCGCCTTCATTCCTCTCTCCTTTGGCCAACCCGCTGGGGGAGGCGGAGGCTGGGTCGCCTTCCCTCCAATCCCGGCGGCTCCTCAGTCCCTCTCGCTTCAGCCTCTCTCCTCATACGAGCCGGCTCCCCACTTCGCTGTGTCCCTCTCCCGAGGCACCAGCAACAGTGTGAAACTTTTTTGTTACTGCTTGTGGCGTTCTTGCTCCAGTCTCCACGGAATCGGGCCAATTTCCACCGTTCTTTCGTCCACGGTTGCCGCCTGGGTATACCTTGCTGGGGGTAAAGTCTAGGCATTGGGGAGGCCTGTAAGTGGGGGCTCATTCCACTTTTCAGGGCCCTGATGCGGGAGAGCTACGCAGCTACTGCTTCCATCAGCGCACCCCCTGGTGGCCTTAATTTTGAGTTTTAACATCGTAATCCGAATATGCATTATGGGCAAGCTAATTACTTTTTCTGTGCAGCTGTACTGCGTGCGCATTTCGTTTTATTTCAAGTGAGAATTTGTTTTTTATGCAAAAGTACCATGTGTAATATAAACATTAGAAAACTAAATATAAAAACAGGTTATACATATGACATAATTTGCAATTAGTTTGAAAAAGTGCAAAAGCATCCAATGTAAAAAAAGTGGGAACTAAGTAAACAGCTGTGCTGTATAAACTATGAATAAAAGGTGTCCAGTGATAGTCGCCTGGGAGATGGCCCCTGGGGCATAATTTCCCAAAAATACACTCTCATTAAAATCACACTTTCCCCAAATATTATACGATGGGAGTTCATAATATAAAATTATAACCCTCCTAGAATATTTGGGGAAAGCATTTTAGGGGCCAGGAAAAAAGTTGCCTATCTGGAAACTTTTTCCATGCGATATTCACATGAAACCAAATAAAATTGGTAAAAAGATAACAATAGTTGAAAATCTTTCTAAAAGTAATGTCTCTTTTTATAAAAGTTAGTCGCCAAATTCGTTAATATCCAAGCTTGTTTTAATATAATAATAAAAGGGCCCATGGTACCAATGGACCATGGGCCAGCTTTCATGATCTAAAATAAGGCTGGGCGAGGCAATAAGGTTTTTGCTCCAATATGCGCATACAATGGACAGAAAAACAAGAAATGGGCAAGATCTTCAGTATCTCTATTAAACCGTGTGCATCTTTGGTCAGTCCAAACGCCAGCTGTAACTGTCAACACATTTTCCAAGTGTATACAATTAAAGCAAGCTTGAGTTATCAGGCTTCTATCGATAATAGAAGGTAGTCTTGAACTTTAGGTTGAACAAATGTCAGATGTCTTTGAATGGAGGAAAGGTTTAGCTCAATAGATTGTCTATAGTTATAGACAGTCTTTCAAATGCCTTACAAGATATGTATGTATCGGAGGTGAAATTTGAGTTGGGTTATTAAAATAACTGTCACCATTTATTTTATGGAGAAGTTGTTTAACATGTGTAAGCCAGTGTATATTCTCTGCCCCTGTTTTCGCCCCACTTTGGTAATAGGAATTGTGTCAAGATGTGTGAGGATTTGCCCGTATATGAAGCCAAAGAAGGCCGGTGTCAAGGGTCAGCGCATCTTGAAGATAGTTTTAAACCCAACTCTCTATGTACTTCAAAGCTTGGGGCTGATTTATATAATCCCCAAAAAATGTTTGAGGAGTTTTCCAATATTTGTATATCTTGTATCTGGTCAAAACCCCACAAAGCAGCCCCATATTTCACTGTAGCTTTGCTGTCTGTTGTATGAATCCTAGATGATATATCAATGGGTTGGGTTCTATGCATTTTTTTCAAAACAAACGATCCCCCTTAGTGCTTGTTTCATAAGTGTCCCTTGTTTCACCCAGTGTGGTTTTGGTGAAAGGAAACTTGAGAATACCTAGATAGTCAAACTCACTCTAGGAATGACGTTCCCATTATTAGTCATAGGTAATTACTTCAACCACTGAGGAACCTGGTGGTATCCTCCCATCTACTCTCCTTGGATCGTCTTCTCAGGTGGCTAGGGAAAGGCCATCGCTGGGGGTGGATATGCTAGGTAGGATCGCCTTGTGGATTCGGGAAATGATGTCATCAGACGACAGGATTTCCAATGAGCTTTTACCGATTAAGCTTCCGTCCAAGAAATCTTTGTAGAATATTGTCAAACCCCACCTTTTTCTTCTGTCAAAAATTACCCTCTGATATGTCATCAGTATAAATGGATAAAGAAGTGATCAGTCAGGACACCTTCTCATTTGAGCAAGTTAGACCTACATCCACCTTCTATTGTTAATACAGGAAAATGTCAGAGTGCACCCTGCCCTCCCCCTACCCTTTTGCATGCATGTCCCACTAATTGGGGTCAGGCTAAGGACTTAAACCTGCAGCCAGTTCAAGCAAGCAAGAGGCGAGTCCCGCCTGGAGGAAGAAACCTGCTTGGGGAGAAGGACACAGCAACCTGGTACAGAGCAGGCTGGAGAGTGGCATGTGAAAGGGCGCTGAGCGCTGTAAGAGCGAGAAAGACATTGCAACCTAGACTGGCAGTGTGGTCGTCGGGAGCCCTGCAGAATCCAGTGCTGTGTGTTCCCCACTGGAGCTAGGGGACATTTAAGACTCCAGGGATTCGCCAGGAGCAGCAGGAAGGTTCAGAAGAGGAAAGCGCTGCTCGTTTGAGCTCCTTGTGAGTGAAAGGGGAGCAAGAGACTGCAGAAGAGAAAACTGAAGGCACCTGGAGGAGCTGCTGGATACTGGTGAGTGACTGAGAAGGAATAGTCACGCTGGGGAGCTCCAGGGGCTGGGTTTGGGCACAAGGAGATGCTAATGAGATGAAAACTAATGATTAAAGGGTCGGGAGACCAAAGGAAAGATTTGTGAATGTCAAATGGTCTGCAGAGTGTTTCATGCATTATTGAATACCGAACTAAAGAAATGTTATGCAAAGTATATCAAAGTACTGCGTAAGTGAAATGAAAGTGATGTGCAATTTTGAATACAGTGAAAGCAAGTAAAAAGCATTGATGGACAATGTGAAAATATGAACCAAATGAAAGCCAGTAAGAAGGGCTGATGAAGCAAGTGGAAAAGCAAATTATACGCTTATTGTGAAGTGTGAAAGCAAGCTTGTGGCAAGGAAAACACCCCACAACGTGAATGGTGTGAAAGTCACTTTATGGCAGAGGCAAGAAACTGCCAAGAACAAAAATAACTGCAACTGGACAATTGACACTGGTTCAAAGACGGAGCCTGTGTTGGTGAGATAGTCCATTGAGTACAAGTGAATATAACGGTGTCAAGGGTTATCGCTTGTGTGACCTGTAGTGGGTGGACCGTGTTTTCCGACAACTGTGGCTAGACTGTGTAACCCCTACTTGGAGTGAACCAGGAACATTCAAGTTAAGCTGAAGCTGTTGTACCTATCCAGTATTAAAGAAAAAGAGCAAGCTAAGTGAATTGTTGAAAAGCCTGAAAGGTTGCAAAGTAGGTTTGAAATACTTATTGTAAGTCAAGAGAACTGACTGATGGGGAAGCTAAAAGAGCTACCTTCTTGGGGAAGGGAACCCTGTGGCCTTTTGGAACTGTGATTGAACTTTGGGAAGTGAATCCCGACATCTTTTGTGTTTGAACTTGGGAAAGGGGCTGAAACGCAAGCCAAAGAGAAGTGCTTTATTTTGAACACTGTTTCTTTGGTTGCTGACATCACTACATATTGTATGTCTTTAGTTGTGAGGGAAAGTATGGGTTTTGGACAGACGGACGTTGGAGGTGAACTTAACGACAAAGACTAGCCTTAGTTTCTTTAGGTAGGGAAATCCCACCTTAGCATAGGGCAAGTTAGGCCTTACTCAATCCTGACAAATAAGAAATTAATCCTTTACTTTAGAAAAAGTGAATCTGTTGTCTGTGCATTACTTCATGATGCCTTCACACCACCTAGCTATTCAACGCACTAATATAGCCGACTTGGCAGAATTGACATGCATGTCAAATGCATTCATGAACTCAGTATATTTATTTATCAATACATGTAGAGATTTTGGTGTTCGGACAATGAGTAGGGTGTCCTCTATGTAGGCCAGCATGGGTATGAAGGTTCCACCAACCCTGGGAACGTCTGCTTTAGTGTCCAACAATGTGCCATTCAGTGTGTTGATATAGATGGAAAATAGTAGAGGGGCCAACACACATCCTTATTGCAGCCTATAATTGATTGCAAACCAAGGGGTGCAGTGACCATATCCCCCTCAAGCCTCATTACTCTCGTAATATTATGAAAAGGTCTACAATTTCATTAATCGTCTTTGTGGGAGGAATCCAATAACCACATTTACGCCTATAAAATAGGTGAAACTGTTTCGGAGGAGCGGGAGGAATGGAAGTTTCTGGCAGTGGATCCAGTAGCAGGAGGTAAGTGGAAGGATTTTGTAAACCCTAACATGAGTAGAGTTAACTCTCAATATAGAACGCCTCTGCCAGATGACCTGGCATCTTTCCACCAGATTGTAGCTGAGGCATTGTCCCTCCTTGTTTAAAAAATGTTTTACCTGCAAGTTGTTGCAGCAAGAAATGCATCTTCCTGGTTGAAATAAAATCAGAGGGACACAATCCCAACCATTCCTATTCTGGATGCAGCATAGGAGACCAGGGGTGTTGATAGGTCTGGAAAAGATGTGGGGCTACACTAATGTCGGGACTAAGGGCTAGCTAACCTTTTTAGTTGTAGCCCCTGAGCTTCTATCTGGGTCTATAGCCCCCTAAATGGGGTGCAATTTGTTGTGTGTGTCTTTGTAACTGTGATTAATTCAGTTTCAGGCAAATGGTTGGTGTGTGTAAACTTGATTTGAGTTCACCTTCTTTGAGTGGCAGCTCTATTATGTGTGTTTAGTTTTTTTACTGCATATTTCTGCGTTTCAATTTTGTTGGACATTGAGCTATTATACATGTCCTTTTTTAGGTGATTAAAATTGTGTTTCAATTGGAGGGGTCTACCTTTTGAAGCCTCAGAGCTGTTTGGTGGCAACAAGTGAAATGGGTACCATAAGACACAACTCAAAGGAAGGAGGGCCTACCCATCGTCACTCACTCACCTAGGTTAATTCCCAATAGGGCCCAAGCGGCTTACTCCAAACAGATTACTCCAATAATGTAACCTGCCCATTTATACAAATCTACAGTGAGTTTTACCTTGAGGAAGTTTTGAAGAAAGTAGGTTCCAGACTTCAAGGAGAGGCAAGGAGGTGGAAGGACAGGGAGGAATATTAGACAGGATTGTGAATACTAGCCAATGCCTTGTGCAGATAGGACTGTGAATATTAGCTTGCGTTGCATCAAGACAGGATTGTGAATACTTGCCACTGCCTCATGCAGATAGAACTGTGAAAATTAACCAGGGCCACAGCGAGAAAGAACTGTGAATATTAGCTTACGTTGCATCCAGACAGGAGTATGAATATTAGCCAGTGCCGCATTCAGATAGAATTGTTGAAGGTTAGCTTGCATCGTATCCTGATAGGATCGCAAGTGTTGGACTGTGCCACATTTAGATAGAAATGTAGTTATTCACGCACATCTGGTAAGAATTTGGAAATTAGCATGCATCACATCTAGATAGCGATGCCACTAACCAACCCTCTACAAATCTCACCTTTCTGCATACGCCTCTCAAACTCTAACCAAACACAACCGCACCTCTAAACCACAGCAAAATGCACAAACTTCACTACAGCGCAACAAAACAAATCGCACATAGCCTCTGCACAACAGAGCATGACGGCTACCAACCGAAAAAGCACACTCAAGCTCAGCGAACGGTGTTAACCGAACTGAAGCTACCAACGGCACATCACTGCTCTCTTGCACTTTTCCTGCTCAGTCCTACTAGCTCACGCCGACCCCCCCACCCCCTTTTCCTTTTCCGGATCCACCAGAGCGCCAGTGGACCACTCCGGTGGTGATAGTGCGCGGTACAAATGTCCTTTAACATTAACATATGCTATGTGGATTATTTTGTTGTGTTGAATTGACCATATGTTGATGCCAACCATTTATTCTCCCACAAGTGAAACCCTACTTCTCGATCACGAATACCATTTTGAGAGTTTGGACAAACTTGGTGGACACCATATGCACACATTACTGATTTGGTCTTCAAACCCTACCCAGAGCGCTTTAGGAAAAACCTCCCTAACAAAGCTGGAGGAAGGTCTTCAAGTAGGAAGCAGTGGCCAGAGGGGTCCAGGAAAGCATACCAGATATTGGCCAAGCTAAAAGGACTGTTAGAATGGATTTCTAAACTCTGGGCTGTGAACAGGGAGCAACTTCTAGGATTTTAGCCAAACCAATCAAGGTAGCATGGAGAGAGAGGCCAAGGCTAAAATCTCAGGAGATGAGTGTGGTCGGAGGTCCACAATTAATCAAGGCAGTACAATGCCAAGGATTACACTTAGACAGTTAATTTTAAAAGTAACCCATTTATTGTAGGCCCAGAAAACACATGAAAATGTCTACTAGCAAGTAATATTATCACACAATACTAAAATACTATTCAACATATGTACAGTCACTGTAGTTGGTGTAGAACAATCCAATAACTTCTCCCATCACCTGAAACTGCAACCCCCAATACCTGAAACGAACGGCAAATATTGGAGATAGCAGCAACTGTCTACACTATTTATAATCCTAACTTTATAAGTCCAACCCTGTTTTGTAAGTCGGGGGGGAAAAAGTTGGGAGAGGGTTCCTGGAGACGTGGAGATGGGTCCAAAAGTTAGGTAAGATAGTATTCTAGAGAATAAAACTGTCCGTAGCTTTTGGAGTGCTTGCGCCAACAAGCAGTGGCAAAGCCAAACTGAAGTAAAAGTTTCAAAAGTAGGAACACCTTTAAAAGGGGAGATGGGAGTTCCAGTAAATACAACTGTAACTCGCCCCTGTACTCCAGTTTCACTTGGTATGGATTCCGATGATTGTTGGACGCTTTTTTCCCCTGGTTCTTCTGGATGTCGGTGCCCAGGAAGTGCAGGTTCAAGTGAGTTCCCGGCTGGTCACAGATGCTGGCGCAACATGTTCCAGTGGAAGAATGTAGCTCACTCGGGTACAGGCCTCCTCTCCGCACACGACAGGATGCAGAAAAGCAGTTTCTGTGAGTGTCACCATTACAGGGCGACTGGAGGGGACAGAGTTGTCATGGTCGAAGTTAGCCTTGTATCTCCAGCCCCTTTGATGTTGGAATTGCAACGTTTGGGTGATAAGACCTCTGTAGAACAAACCGTGGAACCACACTGCTCCTATCGTGGTAGCCCAATTATTTAGTTGGTCAGTACATTTGATGGCCCGACACTTCTGAAGAGGTCAGTTCTATTGGCTTGGCCACCTGGAGACATCTGGAACAGTTGTTCCCACCGGTCCAGCAGGTCGAAGCACCAACAAGAGTCTTCTGGGATCAGCAGCCCGATCGGGCTTCACTGGGACTTCAGCAGGAGTTGGTTGCCAGCCTAATCAGGGATCATCCATAGGTCTTCCTTCCGTCTTCACATCTGCATAGGATACTTGGTTCCTCTTCTGATTTCCTGGAATGACTGTAGGACACGCATTCTTATTCCAAAGGCAGGTGAGTGATCAAACTCAGCCCTCCAATGGCAAGACCTGCCCCACGCATGCACACCCGCAGTGGACTAATCAGGGACCACTGTGGGTCTTATGCAAGCATACAAGCCAGACATTCAGGCACCAGTATGTCGATTGGCAACAGACGGTTTCCATCCATTTTGTGTGACCGCACACCCAAGCCCTGCACTAGTCTGCAAAAAGCCAGGCTTTTCCCAGGCAGTGCATGACCATAAAAGGATTATCTTCACCTGGCAGGTCAGGGAGAAGGCTGAAAGGCAAAAAGGCCAAGGAACAAATGACAAACCATGTGGCATGGCCAGTAAGTTTGGGTAAACAAGGTATGAATGGGGCTGTGGCTAGAGAAGTGGGTGAGGAGAAGATATGTCAAATCTGTTTTCACTTGCAGACTATGGAACTCTAGGCTACCGCTGCCTAATGTGACAAAACAGATTACAAGATTCTTTCATGTGCATGCGCTGATATTTACGAAATAGATAATATAACATAACAGTACTGATCAACATGAGTCGTTTGAAATGTCGGTATTTATTCCATGGTCATTGGTAAACAAGAACTATGCTGACACGTGTTTCGACCTCCTCTGTCTTTCAAGGCAAATAGTTCAATCTCTAATCAAGATATTACATCAGCATAAACAATTGAGCATATTGGTATTAATTAACACAAAGAAGAACCAAGTAAATTCCATATCAAGTATCCAGATGAAAGTGTGAACAAAATTAATCGAAAGAGGTTAGAAAAGAAGAAAAATGGGAGGGGGCGGAACCAAAAGAAACCAATAATGTAATGAGAATATGTGAAAATAACAAATATACTTTGGCATCTACTGTATTGTTGAAACGTACATTGGCATGCCCCATGTCATACTATGTTATTCAAATACACATCCTCTCGGCCTTAACAGAAATATGCGTACTGTTAAAGTCACAAACCTCAATGCTGTGTGGCACGCCCATGTTTGGGACACTAGCCAGTGTTGGTAGCCAAACACAGTAGTAGCAAATGCAGTAAGGCTAACCAAAAATGCAGGAAAAAGTACCTGCTGCCACCAGTTTGTCCCTTAACAGATCTTAGGCAACCAATAAATACCTTCAAGTGTAGTCTATGGTCATACAAAAAGAAACCCCATATCACTGCATTTTAAGATGCATTGTGCAATGATAAAAAGCTACCAAAAAAAGCAACAAAGTCAAGACTAAGGGAAACAGTTTCCCAGTACTGGCAGCCTGAAGACTTATCGTTTTCGCGATATGTGAGCAGAAGCACAGTGGAGTGAACCTGAATACTGTAAAAAGATAGGTCGGGATGAAAAACAAAAGCAAAAAGTTTGGAGGATCCATGAATGTAGAGGAAAGTTGCTAAAAGATAAATCTTTCCTAACTAGAACAAATGGATGTGAAGGGTGCTGATAAGCAAGAGCTGAGAGCAGTGGGGCTTGAGCTAGCATGCACTGGGTGCAAGAGCTCAGTAAGCAGAAAGCTATTTTAGAATCTAGTGGGATGGGCAATCCCACCAAAGGGAATGATCCTTGCTCTATGGTACTGAGACCAGGTGGCCCATTGAGGACTTCTACCAGGAAACCTGAATCGTGCAAACTGTCATTGCTTGTGGGCAAGACAACAGGTAACTGCAGCATGGGGAGGAAATATTCATCTCGACGTACAGCGACCCAACCACAGGAGCGTCCATGCTTCTAGTAACCTTTGCAAAATGGGTCCAGGGTCCTGAAGTACCCAGGAAAATTATGAGTGAATTTGTGTAATCCTTTTAGGGTGGACAACCCAGACTAAACTGACGCAACCCAAGACACTTGAACTGAAGACTGCTGTCCTTTTATGGGAAGCGGTCTCTAAGCTTGTGTGTTTTTCTTGAAACGTATGCTTTGCTTAAAGACCTGATTCTCTTTTAAGAACTTACTCCCATCCTTCTATTGTGTGCAGTAAACCTGAAGCCTAAACCCAGTCTTAGTTTAAAGTCCTTTGTTGTCCTGCTTTCTGTGACAACTTCCAGATAAAGAAGGCTGGACCCTCGAGACCATGGGTCGAAAAGCCTCTGCCACAGCCTATAACCAGGGCAGCTAGTGTGATGACAGTAACCACATGTTATGCAACATCTTCAAGATTCATACGAATAGACCAGACGCGTTGTGATAGTGGGGAAAACCACTTCTAACTCTACCATTGATTGCACAGTTGACATCTTATTTCATCACCTGTTCTATCTGGCTCTGTTTTGGTAGGCCTACGATTAGTCCGCTTCCTTCAGGTCTGAGGTTCAAGCTTATGTGCCAGGCTTGCTGTACCAGAGCAAGGACCTATTTGGGGAAACTGGTAGATTATGTCTAAAAGAGTATTCAAACTTATACAATTATAGCAGGCGTTTGAATCAAGACTGTGCAATGCGCGTCAATGGATCAAATAGCGTTGAGACTGCTTGAAGAGCAGGTAAGTGAATTCCTGAAGTAGCAAAGGTGACACCGCTGCTCCTGTAGCGGCTTGAAATGTGTTCAGCACATTTGAGCCGGCTCAGAATGCCTCTTGAGGCATTAAAATGGTTGCTTTCCAGGCTTTGCGGTCATTGGGAGACCTAGTCCAGGGCCTTGGGCACAGTGAGTCATTTCTTCTGTCCTTCCCAACCAGGAGGTTTTGTACAGATCACCTGCAGGATTTGATCACCTCCAGTGCACAGGTCCTCGTGCCAGTACCTCTGTTGCAGTAATCCCTGACCAGCCAGCTTGTCATCCCAAATAGGCCCTTGGCATGGTTGGGGAGAAGAGCTTGCCTCTGCATTGGAGTGCTCTGTCTTCACCTCTGACAGAAGACTTTGGGGCAGACTACCCTCAACAGCGGTTCAGGTGAATTCTAGTGTTCCAAAGATTAATCAACTAAGGGAAAGGTTTGTTGATTATTTGTCTTCATCCCCCCGCCTCCCCTCTCACCTTGTGTTTTACTCTTTAAATGTCTCTCCATAGTGTGCATATGGAATTATAGTTCCCTTTAACTTTTGGGCTTTTTATAATTTACTGTGGCACACATAGCCTCTTATGTGCAGTGTTGCTGGGTTGGCTTTGGGCTTCGCTTTTTAATTTCTCTTGATAGCTTGGGTGAACTACTGTTCCCAAGAGTAAAGTGGGATTCCCATCCCCGTTAAAATTTTATAAGTGAGACCAGCACACCCCACATTATGTGGAGTGCTGGGGAGATGCACTGTATCCCCTTCATCCTGTCCTGGTAAAATGATTGTTACAATTGGAAGATAACTTGAATGGCTGGTGGCAGTGATTATTCCTTAATGACTTTTTAGTCATATTTCTCGCAGGCTGTCAAATCTGCCACAGTAATGCACAGGAGGATCACCTTTCTGCTAGAATAGTGGGTTCCTTCTTTTTAGCCATTTTTAAGTATGCTTGTTGTTTCGTGGGCCGTCTTCTGCCATCCTAGGCGGGAAAGATCCTGGTTGAAGTTTTGTTTTTGGCGGGAACCCTTTGTGTTTCCCACTGAGGCTCCCAGAGTGTTTGTGGTGGTCGGAAGCAAGGGTGCAGTCCTAAACTCTGCAGCCCTTTGTCTTCCAGTCTGCCTGAAAAGAGCCAGTTCCCACTGGGGAGCTGGCTGTCCTGATTGGACAGCCAGCCGTCCCTTTCTGTAAACTGCAGGGAGAGTTTGCAGAAGTTATGAAGTGTAGTTCCTGTATAAAAGACCAATCCTAGCAACTGCTAAGTGGACCACTGGAACCAAATCCAAAGAGGAAAATGAAGAAAAGATGGCAGAAACAAATTCCAGCGGCCGGAGACCCTGCTGTGTAACTGTAGCCTGTTTTAACCGTTATTTTCAAGTGACCTGGGGGCTCCTGAAAATGACTCCTACCGAGAGGCTGGTGAGATCTACTAGACTTGTCTCAAGAAGATCTGCATTTCGAGCCATCCCTCGACGAACTGCGACCTTGGTGGGCTGCAAACCGCCAATACACAAGGACCCCGGGCCTGAGTGAGGTGCATGGTCTTCCAATGTCCGATTCTTGACGAAACTTTGGTGGACTCCTGCTGGAGCTCCAGAGACCTGGTTTGTATCCCTGAAGTCCCCCCACCAGAGTGCAGGACCAGATTTGTGAAGAGAATCCGACCAACAATATTCATGCTTCATCAGGTACCTGTAAAAGGGTGCCAAAACTGCAGAGCCGCTAGAAGCCTTGAAGAATCCTTTGTTGGAAGCCTCTCCTCTCGACTGCTGGTGCCAGTTTCCCCTTTAGTGCCCATTTCTTCAGTCTCCCAACCAAGAATCCAGGTACCGAGTCCTGGGCTGCTGCAGCGTGAAGACATCCGACACATAAACTCATCTTTGACAAGGTACTGTTTTGGCTTGGGTAAGGCTTACCTCAAGCCTTGCGTGAATCCTGTGTGGCTGAGTGGGTGATACGTGTGGTTTGGTTGTTTGCCCATACCATCCGCCCAGGCCTAATGCTGGAACGCATACAGGTAGTCTTCTATGAAGTCCCTGAACACTTTTCACTAACTGTGAAGCTGATAATTACTTGTTTGAAGAGAAATCTTCTGGAACGCTGACTTTTCTGCAACTGCAAGACCACTTGGGTCCCTCTTCTGCCACTGAGAAAACTCATGCTCTAGAAAAGGGAATGACTTTAAAAGATAAGGCTTCTGCGTAAGCCCATCACCGAACTGCTGGAGGGGCTGTCTGCAGGACAGAACGCTATCCCATCTCCTGTGGGATTGCGCACTACTGGGAAGGGGTACTGATGTATGTCCAAGGAATCACAGGTCTCAATATCCCATGGGACCCCGGAATCATTCTGCTGGGAGACTTGGGGGGGGGGGGGCTGGGGGGGAACCTGCCGCTGTCAGGAAATGCAGCCCGCTTGTGCGCACACATACCAACAGCGACCAAGATAGCCCTCGCCCGTCTCTGGAAGCACCCTGAGGGTCCCTCTATCCCAAGTGCTGGGACATCGTCATAGCAGAAAGAATCATTGCACTGTGCCTGGGCAAGCTCAATCCCTTCCGAACACCTGGGCCCCATTCATGGACTATTCAGAACGCGTCCGGCCCTCACGCAACACGCAATAGCCACCCAGGGCCGGCTGGCTAGACTGAATCGCACATTGAGGCACGCACCCCCCGCCCCCCCCCCCCCCAACCTCCTCCACCCCGCACGGAGCTCTCCTCAACCACACCCGGTTTCTCGGCCAAGCAACACAATGAAATGTACCTTAATTTTATGACTTTATTATCACTACAATGAACTATGCCATTTTAAGCTTATGTCAATACCGATGTCTAATTGTTATTTCTTTGGTTAATAATAAATAAAATGTCTATCTTGAAAAAAAAAATAAGGCTTCTGTCTTGATTTTATAACAGGTATTGAAAGTACCTACTTATAAATGTGCTGGTGTCAGGGGAGCTTTCCTAAAGTCCACTTGAGGTAGGACTCTATAAAACTATCCCTTAGTTTACAGGTCCCCAACTCTTAGTATAAATCTGTACTACCCAAAGGATCTAGTAGAATAGCAGAGCAGCCAGGCTTATCTTAGGAGGAGGATGGGAGCTGTAGGTAAGTACACTGAACCCAGTTGATGCAATTGCCCAAATCAACTCCAACACACTGAAAGTTACATCAAAATATTTGTTTTGCATACGCATGGTAGGTATTTCATGTAACCAACACATAGGAATTAATAACAATACTTTTCATGAGTGACTGCTTCAATAGTAGTTGCTGGCGATTGCAATTGTTACAGAGAATGACACTAATGACAGTTCCACTATATTATCGTTACTGCTGCGCACTTGAATTGATTTACAGATGAACAGTAATTTCATTAATTCAGTAAAATCACAGCAGACAAAGTCTGTAGGAAGATAAAGGGATGGTTATACACACTTAAGTACATGTTCTAGTAACACTTTTCAAGGCTTCCAACGCTTTGGAAGTCCTATCTCGAACTCGCAAAAAGTCAGTTTTGAAGTGGAATAAAAGTGTTATGTAGCAGTTGGAAAGGCAAAGTTCCTCAGGATACTTTAATCACTAGAATAAAATGCTTAGCAAGATAACACAAATAGGGACCCTGCGAAAACACCCTGAAGGATACAAGCTGTAAAGCCAGGGCCAGAGGTATGGGTGAACACCCAAACACCTTGTATCTCACTCCAGTTACAGTGGAGCGACTCTTCCACTTAAGGTACTTCTAGCCCCACAGTACCTTAGGTTAGAAGAAATAAACCAAGCTGGATTCTCACCTATGCAGCGGCGACATACCGAGTCTCCTGATTCCTCAGTCTGGTGACGAAAGAAAGTAGCCTGAATGGGATGCTGCAGCAGCTGCCCCTCAGTACGGATTTCTTATGTCTCCCGGATCGGCCTGTAGTTTTGGCACGTATTTTTCGGCTGCAACAAAGGACGGTTATCACCCAGTCGATCTTATTCGATTCTCTGTGGGACGTAGATGAGTGGGATTGTGCCACTCGAGGTCCAAATGGAGCACACTGAACTTCTGAACGGATTCGGCCTCGCAAAGACATTGCACTGCAAATGGGTCAGAGGTCCCCTGGTATTTGCAGTTTGCAGCCCTGGAAGATCACAGCACGTGGTGGGATGGCTTGATCTGCAGTTCGCCTTAAGGCTGGTTGGTCCCACCAGCCAGAGGGAAGGTGACCTCTTCGGAGCTCCTCTGTCGATAAGAAAATGGGTCAAGACAGAAGTGGCTGCTTCATGGTAACTGGAAGGGTCTGCAGGCGAGTCTGGTCGCTTTCAGGTACGAATCTTCTGTTCCAGTGATCGACTTGCCTTCTGCCTCAGGAACCTCACCTTTTATTCAGATTTCCCATTCACTCCTCTACAAAGTATCCCTCTTTCCTTAAGAACACTAGTTCTAAGTAAATATAAAAGACGTATTAAAAAGGAGAACCCTAAGGGTTCCCTGCAACACTGCACATGGGGTGCTGTGTGCTGCAAACGTGCAACACAGATTCCTTTAAGATATATGAAGGAAAGCAGACTCCATGCATCACGGTAACACAGAAGAACAGAGTTCCCAAAAAGTCAGAGCAAATGAGAATTAATGAGTGGGGAAATGGCTCCCCTCATTCAGGAAATAAATAAAAATGTCCAGAAGTCCAGAAAAAAGTGTTGGGGGCCTCTCTAGGAGAGGGGATTAAGCATAAAACAGATAAATCTCCCTAACGGCTAGTAAGCAACGTTGTTTCGTATACAGAATAAATTACAAAGCATCCTTGAAGTTGATACTTCCCTTTTAAGTTGCTTGTTGCTCCTTTAAAAAGTATGGAAGTACAATTCCACACTCTTTCACCAATCTGCACCAAATTTTGCAGTCACCTGTTAGGACCCTCAACGTTACTGGCTAGATAACATCTGGTCACCCCACCTCTTGCCCCGGATTTCAGCAAAAGTGAAAATGTGGGTGTGGGTTTGTGGCTTTGAGTATGTTCCCTATGCAATTCCACAAGGTTTCACCAATCTGCACCAAACTTTGCAGAGTTGCTTGTACCTATGAGGGAATGAAAGTCCGGGCAACACCGGGAACATCAGCTAGTCATTTCTAAAGTGAATGAGTGGAATAGTTTACCAATAGGATTTGGCCATCGTCAATAGCTGTGTGCTCTTCTAAATGTGTTATTGGATTTTGTTTCC
Source organism: Ambystoma mexicanum (assembly GCF_040938575.1). NCBI lineage: Eukaryota > Metazoa > Chordata > Amphibia > Caudata > Ambystomatidae > Ambystoma > Ambystoma mexicanum. Next base: position 329,163,601 of record NC_090941.1, on the reverse strand, counting down.
CTTTATCTGCTTTAGTGCATTTCTAAAACAGTCTTGGAGTTCTTACTTATTCTAGAGTTGCTTAACTGCTCCTCTGGAAAGTATGTGGGTCTTTACTTACTTTGAAATGTTGGTTGCTTTTCTAATTCTGCTACAATATCTACTTAGAATTGTATACTACACGTCTGAAAAGTATCATTGGTTAAACTGACTATTCCTGTAATAGAAATAGCGTAATACATTTATCTACCAATGTTAAAACAAGGAAATATCGAGGCTAGTACCACAAAAGGAAATGCACCAAACACGGACTACAAAGATTCACAGATCTTTTATTCTGCGCAGTTTACAAAGAAACATAGATACAGATAGCGATCTGGCTCTCAACACCCCGCAATGAGTACCAGCCCGTCAAAGAGAGGAGAGAGAGTGCTGGACATCTAAAGATTTGTGTTTTTATACAATTTCAGCAATATTGTCCAGCCCCTCTACATGTTAATAATCTGTGGTCTTGAGTTTGTGCCTTGTTCACATACAGCTTATACAATAATATGCAGAAGGATTACATGAGTTTGCATTTGCCTCAATGTTACAATGGTGATGTATATTCTCGGATCTGCTGTAAGCCTTAATCTATATCCCTTCACAATGTAGTTCGGCTTGTGTCCATGCTTGAGATTTACTCTGCATTGTCCCAACGTTTACACAGGGATGAATCTTATGTGCGCTGACAATACTCAATCGGCAGTTCATACGGAGCACAAGGTCTCTTTGCTCAGTCTAAACAGTCGGGTTTTTCACAATCTAAACATTAACGTAACTCAAAGGTCGGGAGGCTTGGTTGCAAGTTGAAAACACAGTCCATCATTTTAGAACAGAGAATCATACGAACAGAAATCAAAATGGCAGATGATTCTAAAATGGTGGCAAAGTTGATCCAAAGTCGGAACTTTGCAACGTGGTTTTCTTCATAGAGCAACTAGGCTTAGGCCAATATAAATTAAAAGGAGGCACAATATGATTTCCCGTTTAACACCAATAGGTTTAATTTAATAGCTGCTGCCATTCTTAAAAGTGTAACTGGGTTGTGCTTTTCCCGAATTATTTAGTGCACGTCTAAAATATTTTCACTAGGTTCTTACTTGCCCATGAATAGCTGAATGCCCCTCTAGAAACTATGAGTTACATTACTCGCTCTGAGCTGTGTTCTACAGTTGTAACTGTATCCATTCTTAACAGAAGAAAGTTACATATGTTGCCAAATAGACTTGTAACAGTGATGGCCTAATTAAGTGATCATGTAACTGAATACCGCTGTATATTGGGACCAATAGTGTACTGCCCTTGAATTATTTAATGTAATCTAAAAGTAACAAACCTGGACTTATTCCCCCAAGAATAGCATATTGCCATTCTGAATGTATAACTTTAGGTTTGACTCACCTTGATTGCTGAATGCTTTTCTAAATTAGGTTATACTTTGGTTTGTATACTATAAGTATTGAGTTGGTTTTTATGATTGTGTTTATATAATATGTAACAGCACTTACTTTCCCAAATATTTATCTCTACCTACATGTATTTATAATAAACCATTATTTGTACAATACACAGTGTTTCTTTGGACCATATGTATGCTACAATTTCTTTGTACTGACCTACAGCCTTCTCTCCTTCCTAAAATAAGCCTGGTTGCTCTGTAGGAAACTTGAACCTGTGGCATCCGATGAGCAGTCTGAGACGGAGCAGGACGATTAGGCGCCGCCAGTTTGGCGCGGGCCGATTCGCCGCGACCGATTCGGCGCAGGAGCCAATTGGGCGCGCCCAATTCGGTGCTGCGACGTTTGGCCGCGGGGATGTTTTGGCGCGGGGTGGGGGTGTTGGGGGAGATTCGTATAGGGGTTTGGGGATATTCTGTTTAGGCGCGGGGTGCAGGGTTTTGGGGAGATTATCATAGGGGTTTGGGGAGATTCTGCCGGTTCAGTATTTTTAAATGTATTGTGAATTTAATATAAATGCTTTATTATTTTTTATCAATTCTTCAATCATGGGAGTTAAATATATAACTTTTGCTGCCCAGGGACAAGGCCAGTTTGGTCTTGTGGTTAAGTTCCAAGACCCACAATCTTGCTGGCCATGGTTCGTGGCTGGGCTGTTCTATTTTGCAAAATATCACATTATTTTTATTTAAAAGGGGAAATTAACGAAAGGTTCAGTTTATCCACAAACCATGGCCTGCAAGACTCTGGGGTAGAGAACTTAACGCAAGGCCACTACCTCCAGCAAATCTGGGAGAGGGGTGGTAGTGGGCAGGGGGTGGAGGAGCGAGGTGGTAGCTGGCAGGTGGTGGGAGGTGGTAGTGGGCAGGGGGTGGAGGAGAGAGGTGGTAGCTGGCAGGTGGTGGGAGGAGGGAGGTGGTAGGGGGCAGGGGGTGGAGGAGCGAGGTGGTAGCTGGCAGGTGGTGGGAGGTAGTAGTGGGCAGGGGGTGGAGGAGAGAGGTGGTAGCTGGCAGAGGGTTAGAGGTGGTAGCTGGCAGGAGTTGGAGGGGGGAGGTGGTAGTGGGCAGGGGGTGGGAAGCAGGAGGTGGTAGTGGTAGCTGGCAGGTGGTGGGAGGTGGTAGTGGGCAGGGGGTGGAGGAGAGGTGGTAGCTGGCAGGGGGTTAGAGGTGGTAGCTGGCAGGTGGTGGGAGGTGGTAGTGGGCAGGGAGTGGAGGAGAGAGGTGGTAGCTGGCAGGGGGTTAGAGGTGGTAGCTGGCAGGTGGTGGGAGGAGGGGGGTGTTAGTGGGCAGAGGGTTCTTTTTTATTGTGAATTGCCCAAATGCTTTATTATTTTTTTTTTATTAGACTGTTCAATCATGGGGGTTAAATATGTAACTTTTGCAGCCCCAGGCAGAAGGCCAGTTTGGTCTTGTGGATAAGTTCCAAGCCTCACAATCTTACAGGCCATGGTTCGTGGCTGGGCTAAAGCTTTTAATTTAATTCTATTTGCAAAATATTACATTATTTTTTTTTCCAAATAGAATAAAATTAAAAGCTTTATCCCAGCCACGAACCATGGCCTGCAAGATTGTGAGGCTTGGAACTTAACCACAAGACCAAACTGGCCTTGTACCTGAGGCACCAAAAGTTGCATATTTAACTCGCATAATTGAACAGTCTAATAAAAAAATAATAATAAAGCATTTGGGAAAATCACAATAAAAAATACTACACTTCACGCCAGTCACTTGACCCCAAATTATTTTCAAATGCAACACGTTGTCGGGCACAGTTCCTGTCAACGTGCTACATTTGAAAATAATTATGCTTTTAAATTTGGCGTGAGGGAGTTTAGATGTGGCTGCAATGTCAGCCACGTCCAAACGTCCCTCGCGCCAAATCGGCGGCGCCAGAAAGGCTCCCGCGCTGAAATGGGTGCGGCGAACTGGCCGCTGCGGCCAACTGGCCGCGCCGAACCGGCCCGCGGCGAAACGGCCGCGCCAAAAGGGGGTTTACCCATCTGAGAACAGCTTCTGACGTGTGAGAGACCGAGGTGGACGAAAGGCATCCTGAGCAAGAGACAAGTGGTGTCATGACCACAAGCAAGTCGTGGTGGACCTGGGGGTCTGGGAACAATGCTGACGCCACTTCCATTAAGGTACTGCAGAGCGAATCGAACGAAGAAGAAACCAAAACGAGAAGCCAACCTGACAATCCACGAAGAGGGTCCCAGCCTGTTAGAAGCCCATTTGACACTCTCCAGGTAACTGGAAGAGCAGAAGACCTGGGATGTGTACCGATGATATTTGCCGGAACGCTTATACTCGTCCAAGTCGAGACGAGTAATATCAAGAGTACCTTAGGAGAATGATGATCATTACTTGAACGCTCATGCTCGTCCCAGTAGAGATATGGTGTTAAGAATAAATGGAGAGTGAGAATCAATACTGGAACCCTCAAACTCAAATCAGTCAAGATAGAGTGGACATTGAGTGAAGGGAAAATCTTGAACCTAAATGAAGAGACAAATTAACGTGTCCTGTGGAAGAAAAGAGATAGTCATTGTCCGATAGCATATTACATAGATAGAATCGGAATGGCGCCCAGATGTCTTTGTGCCGACAGGTTGATGATCTAGTCAATACAAATTGTTCCTCACATTCATTCACCATCGTGAGGTCCTTAAGGAACTCTTCCCTGCTAGGTGCATTAACGGATTTCCAGCACTTAAAGATGGAACGTTTTGCAATCAGACATGCAATATTAAATAGCCTACTAGTGATCTCTGCCACCATACCAATGTCCCCAAACAGGTATTTCAATGGGGAGGCGGGATGCAGGAATTGATGTGATTTCCTCAAGGATGTGTGCAACTTCACCCCCAAAATGTTGCCACTGAGGGGCACGCCCAGTACATGTGGTATGCATCTGCATTCGCTGAATCACATTTTAACCATCTACCTGTGCAACCGTTCACAAATTTGGCTAACTTCGCTGGGGTGTAGTGCAGTTGGTTGAGTATTTTAAATTGGATTAGTCGTAGTCCAGAATTAAGTCCTGTTCCCAGGCCTCCTTAATAGTGTTACATGAAGTAGAATGCGATTGAACCAGGGTATATAATATTGAGACCCCTTTCTTTTTCCCTTTGGCTATTGTTATGGCCCTTATGCATTCGTGGGTAGGGGGTTCCATGGGGAATGTTGGCCATTTAGAAGCAAATGCGGCCTTCATCCGGTGGAACTGGAATCGTTTGAGCTGGCCATCTCTCACCGCTTCAACAAAGTCCCCCAGTTCATAGAATGTACGGAAACATATCATGCATTTTAAATTGTTTATTTGGTCCCACAGTGGGATTTCCGGATCATATGGGGTCGCCAATCCAATCTTCTTTGATATTTTGGACCATGCATGTGTAGTGGTGCTTATCGGGTCAAATTCACAAGGGTCTTTGTGCTTACGGCAAAAGATGACCGATCGTACATCGGCAGGGGAAGCAGCAGATTTCTCTAAAGGGATGTGTGTGGCTGTGCCATTGGGATCAAACCAGTGTTTAGTGAATTGTGCCTGGGAAACTAAATAATATAACTCGGAAGTTCCACTAGTTTGGCCCATTTCAATCTGGCTGTCTTTCCTCCCCAAACAAAAGATGTGGTGAGTGATTGAGGCTTCGAAAAGAAGGCTTTTCCAGGCCAAACTGGAATGTTGCTAAAACACTACAGCAGTTTGGGGAGGACTACCATTTTAAGGAGGGCTACTCGGCCATATAGGGAAATGGGGAGCTTGGACCACAGTTGTAGTTTAGTGGTTAGGGTCTGCAAGCGTTCACCATTGTTTTCTGCGCATAGCGTGTTTTTATCTCTGGATACAATTCCTAGGTAGCGGACATGTTCAGGGGACCATTTAAACCCACTTATATCAGATAGATCTCCAGTACTGGGGGTTAATGGAAACAGTTAAGATTTTGAGACATTGATCTTATACCCGGAATATTCAGGGAACACATGAATGTCTGCCATAATAGGCTCTAGATTATCTTTCGGGTTGCAGATATCAAGCAAGGTATCATCAGCATAAAGAGATATTATCTATCCCAATCTGGTTGACTTGTCAATTAAGATCTTGTCAAGAAGGCCTGGAGAGCACCATTATCCTGTTTGTCACTCTGGAATTCTTCTTGTACCTTACGAAAAAATAAGTATCCTAAAGGTAGGGATGTCCCATGCACACTATAATGGTAAACACTGTGTTTTATTTTGACACATTTGAATGGACATGATTAGTTTGGTTGTATATTAATATAGTAAAAAGTAAGTCTTTTATGGAGTTCAGTACAATCTTGCCATTCATGGCTCAACGTGTTTCGGGACAAATCCCTTCAGGAGCAAAATTCAAAATGCCTGTTTTTAAAGAAAAAAATTGATTTAGGACCCATATAGGTATCCATGTTAAAATATATTTTTTAAGCCTGTTTGTAATAATTTAATTTGACTTCAAGGTAATGATTGAACTCCAAAATCCCAACAGAGTTGAATCATTCAAATTAAATCTGAATAGGTAAAGAGACTATATAATAAAGATGTGATTTATGTAATCCTAATATGTCAGTTGAAATTCAAGAAGTTATAAGTAGGTCAAAATCGCTACCTTGTAATCTTGGAAGCTCCCAAATTAAAAACGTTTCTTAGCACCACTGGAGTAATCTGTGTGTAAGAGAAAATATATAGTCAGTTGAGTTAGCCTAATTAAAATAGTACTAGTCAATATAAATTTAAAAAGTGCTGCCTTACCTTCTATTCAATACATGAAGGTATAGTAAGAAATGTAGGTTTTTTTTTTCAGAAACATCTGTGAGGGTGAAATGGGGATAATAAGTCGTGGGAAAGATGAATCATTACTGACTAATTTCCATATAGTATGCTAACAATGAAAAACGGATCTTACCACAGCTATTTGGAAATGTACCTTGCAGAGCAGTCTCAATTTCCCTCTCGAAGTCATACCTCCGAAAGGTAGATTTTGACACCACTAGTCATCGAAGAATGACAGACCAGCTGATTAGTCCAATTAAAGGCGGCAATGGTTCTGGCAAAGTAGCCCACGAGACAGCTGGTCAGTCCACCGGATGGTCCAGGGACACGTCAGAAGGCTCATGACAGCTCGATCCTTGAGAAGGCATCGAGACAAGTTGGTTCCACTAGTCTTAGGATTTACTGATATTTGTTCGAAGCTGAAGGGACCCACGGAGAAAAAAATGAAAGTAATTATTTCGAAAATAACTTTTTTCCTCCCTTGGCCATTTCAAATAACCCACTCTACCCACCCCCTTACTTACCCCCTCATGGGCACACTTCGCTGTGTGCGACCTATTTTGTCCCTGCAACACCTGATCCCTTCACTTCTGTGATTGGGAACTGGCACCACAGGGTCGTTCTTTTTTTCTTTTTCTTACTTTATAATTAGGAAAGCGGGGGACACCCCTGGGCCATTACAGTGAAGAAGGGTGTGTGGACACCCCCGCAATCCCTGCTCCACTTGTTCACTGTAATGCTCGGCTATACCCCCCTTCCTGGGTCACATACACACAAAGGCAGCACTATCCTTTGAAAGCAGCAGCCTTCCCAGCAAGTGCATGATCTTATAAGGGATTTCCAGATCTGGCAAGACAGGAAGAAGGCCAAACAATGACCAAAGAACAAGCGAAAATCTTGCACAAATGTGCAAACTCACAATAATGCAAAACATTGTAAAAATGTATCTGCTTCCACCAGCTTGTCTTTAAGCACATATACAAGCAATCAAAAAATCCCAAGTGTAAAAGGCTACAGTGATAAAAAAAAAGTATCCCCACTGCACTTTAAGGTGCTGTGTGCAATGTTAAAATGTACAAGAATTCAAAATGGAAACCTAGTTTTCCAGTACTGATAGTCCTAAGTACTGATCAGTTTCCCCATAACAAATGAGCAAAACGGAAGCTGTAGGCTTTACTTCTCTTCAAAAAGTCGGAATCGGTTTAAGAAAGGGTGTGCATAGAATCTATGGATGCAAAGTTGTAAAAAGATGAATGTTTTCTAACAGTATGCAATTTCAAAGCCCATTATCGACTTAAACCCTTTGGACAGTTTGAGTTGCAAGAACTCCATCTAGTCATGTGAGGGTGCAAGCTGCTATTGACTGGGATGGTATGACTGTTACCTGATAGGCCTCCGTGAATGTGGAAGTAGCAAGATCCTGCAGGCTCCCTACCAAGCCATGGTATTCCACCCAGAAAAGTGTTAAATATACCGGCTCCTAAAGACCCGAAGGGAATAATATTGGGACTTTATGTGCAAGAGCCAGAACACCACTCTCGGGCAAACTTGCCTAGTGCTGCTTTAGTATCCGGAAGAAAGCAGGAGCATAACACAACAGCTGCTCCATCTGTTATATGCATGGCAGCGACTGATAGAAAATCACAATGGTTATCCGGCATAGCGTTTGCAAACAAAACGCCAGAAATACTTACAAACTGAAGGGTTGGATGACTGCTGTCTTTGTGGTTGGGCAGAGCTGCCACCAGAAGCTGTAGATCACTCTCCGGTGCACACAGAGAGCTGAGGAAGCCCTTGCACGAAATAGGAATTTCAAGATGGTTGCAAGACGTGTATGTAGATGTGGAAAGTGAGGGAAATCTCCCAATTAACCGATGTAAGGCTAGCCCACTACCGAGATTTAAACATTAATTAAGGGGTAGTACAATAATGGGACCAACTAAACAGCGAAGGGCCAAAATAAATACCAGTTCCAAGGAAGCTCTATTCAAGAGCGGGCAAGTAGGGGAGAAATGGAGATGTCTGGAAAGAAGCAGAGATGCTTCCAAACCATCCCTGAATACACCTGAATCTTACTACCTGGGAAGAGGTAGTCCATGTGTTAGCCAGTCTGCAGCAGCTCCTCTGGAAAGGGCGTACCTAGAGCCTACAAGACTCTGCTCGAAGAGAGGGGTGGACCTAGAGTATGTTCCTGTGCTAAGAATGGGGCCTCAATGTGAAGTGCTTCCTTGACCAGAGGTAACCATGGGTGGGTAGTGACCTAATTTGTATCTGCCTGAAATGGACCCTGAGTGAGGTGGTACTGGGGGTCGGTGGGGGGGCAGGGGGGGTGATTGAACCGAGGGACGCAGAGAGACTTGAAGTAAACATTCTTGTTGTATAAATCGTACAACATTTTGTGTTGACAGCTTAGAGTAGTCATGAGACTTGTTAAGATTGCTTTGGAGTTTTCTGTTGGCCATGCTGTTTGGACTTTTCTTTGTAGTACAATAGGGTGCCCCAAGGAGGGGCGAGGACATGTAATAGTAGGTTAAGAACCTGGATTGACACACTGTCCTCGGTAGGTATTGGACATTTGGAAAAAGCCCCACTTTAATTTGACACAAACCTGACACTGTTTAATTTAGAATCTACCTTATCATGACTGTCTCCTAGACCCTATATATGGTGTATTCTACCCCCTTTCCTGAATAAATAGCTCATAAAGCTATTTGTTGAACCACATTCATATATGGCGTTTGTCCTTGCTTGGCGTTGCCACAACAGGCTCCTTCCTCTTGGGGTGGGGCACAGAGTTGGACAATCTGATGGGAAAAGGCTTGTGATTTCAAGAAAAGGCTCTACACATGAACATACCAGAGCTCTGGCCCATAAAATGAACCCTCAAGCCTTTGCTGTCCGTGATCATGGTGTGAATGGTAGGGTAGGATTCCCAATGACTAAGACACACAAACGGGAAACTGTGTAAAATAAAAAACTGAAAACTTTGTGTAGTATGGGATAAATCATACTGAGCGTTAATCTTCACACTTTCTCTAATAAGGTCTGTCATTAACCTCACTGGAGTATAAATCACACTGCCGAATGAATACATTTATTTTATTTTCAATTGGTGTGGCAAGAATTCATTAGAAAATGGATTAAGACAAATAGATAATTTCACATAATGCAACATCTCTAAAGCACAAAAAAGCATACACAAATGTGTACTAATATCCTTATACATCTAAAGAACAACATTATTAAAGGACCACAAACGCAATTTCAGCTGTATCATACACCAAAAGAAAACTCATGTATTCAAAAAAAGCCAACATAACACTCATTTATAAATGTAATAGTCAACTAGTTTAGATGGCAGCCCCCTTAATAGTGGCCATATCTTACTCAGGCCAACAGCACTTAAAGATACAGTAGGGCCCATAGGTATGTGCTTCTTTAAACATGCTTCTCTTTGCCTACTTGGTAGGCCTGCCGCTCTACTTTGTATTTATTTAATACATTTGATATAGTGCGATCCTTGCCTCATGGCATGTGTAGGTCGGTACAATTTATGATAAAAATACGATTTTTAAAAAAAGTATTTTATTAGTATTCATTTGTTACAGAACCTCCCAAATAAAACCGAAAAATACAATCACCCTTCTCCGCCCCAAGCTCCCTTCCCACCTAACCTCCCTCACCCGGACAGCTACCTTTGATGTACATAATATTTGACAATCCAGATGGTGTGCTCTTTAATTAAATAAGTCCAAAATCCGTCACCTTTGCGGGCTCCAGTTTTCACGGAAGTCTTTGTTCAGAAAGTCTAAAACAAACTCCCAATTCTTCTTGAAGTTCTTTTGGTCCCATTGTACGACATAGGTGACCCACTCTAGGGAGATATAATGGCAGATTTTTTGTTAACACTCTTGTTCTGATGGGGTCTCAAGTTGCTTCCATTTTTGCGCTATAATTGACACTGCGGCCACCGACGATATAATATATAGGCTTTCCTTTGTTCCTTTTCGGTTAAAATCTCCAAAACATCACCCAAACCCAGCATTGATTCACCTATGCCTCTTCGTATCTGGAGGCCAAATATCTTGTGCATAGCTTTGTTCACTTTTCCCCAGAAGGGTTTAATTTTCGGACAATCCCACCAAATATGTACCCCACTTCCTTTTTCTTTGCATCCCCCCAACATTCATCTGAAACATTTGTATAGAACTTGTGCCACTTATCGGGCGTTCAGTGCCATTGAACCTTCACTTTCACCCACATTTCTGTATTTGAATTGCCCGCATCAATTTTGGGATTCCCTTCCAAACCTCCAACCACTGAGACTCTGACATTGCAATACCCATGTCCTTCTCCCAAATCTTGAAAGGAACCACTACCCAGGTTGGGTACACTAGAGAGCGGCTGTATGACTTGGTAGTTTACCTTGTCTCTTGCTTCACTTGTTTTCTTGGCTTGGGTGTCTCCAAACCTTTTACAGCCAGCTCCTTCATAAGTTTTATGCACAAATATTTTTCTGAAAAGATCTTTTCGAATTACAAATTTTGAAGACCAGAAATAAGTGAATTCACTCCGTAGTGGTGCCCACTCACTTTGCTTCCTGCTTCTTTCCTTCCCCATTTTTGGTGAGACACACAGCAGTGGAGGCACACATTTTATAATCTCCATAAATACATGAAAGAACATGTGGTTTGAAGATATCGAAGGATTATCAAATAAGTGCGCAGAAACTTTAGGTTTCACATCTGAGGAAGCATCTGCCGTTCTCGAACTCATTAGCGAAACATCTATTGGTGCCCATGGAACTGCGCCCAAGGATCCAGCCAAACGTATCAAACCGTTAGAGTACCTTATACGCAACGAGATTAATAGAAAATTGCATGCAATTACTCTCGGCCAATACTTTAAAAACCAACGTATCCCAAGAGGTCTACGTATACAGCTTTGACCAACTCTTTGAAAGGAAAGCAAGGAGTTTGTCCGCAGATGGGAGGCTATACTGAATAAATGTTCTTTGGATCTCATCCTATTAACTATCCAAGAACTCTTCAAGAATCTAACGACGCTCAGTGAAGAGATTCAGGATATAGAAAAAGAGCTAGTTGGTTCACTAGGAATCATACTTTTAGAGTTCAATACGAAGCTTGAAGACTACAAATCAGAGCTTGAACAGAAGAAGGTTAAAAAATGTAAACGTGACACCTATGACTATATCAACGAAGAGATGTATACATGGATGGAAAGATATGGCCCAGTAGCACCTAAGAAACTGTTTAAGAACACATCAGACAACACCTCCAGCTCTGATTCAGAGGCCCAGAGAAACTCGGAAACGGCAACTGAACAAACTACAGACGATCCAGTTCGAACAACAAGTCCCTCATCACAAGTACCTTCCACTTCAGCTTTTTCAGGCGCCCGTCGAAAAGAACCCGCAGGGGGAGGAGGAAACATAAAAAACAAACCCCATACAAGACTGCAGCAAAAGAAAACTTAGTTATTAACATATCTGAGAGGAGATTAAGCAAGTCCGAGGAAGATACGCTTCAAAAAAGTCTTAGTTTCTTACCCACTTACGGAACCACCTTGTTTGACACAAAGATCGAACTTTATAAGTTTGTTAGAAAACTTAAACTTGAGGTCTTTTTTGAAGAATTGGAAACCCAAGACAGTCCGGTTAAGACCCCGGATTTCCAGGAATTCTGAATAAAAAGCGGGGTTGTCCCACCTATCACAGTTCCATCTATTGACATTTTCCAGAAATTAGTAACCCGTGATTTGGAACGTATCAGCTACAAAACTCCTCCACATAGGAATCTCAAACCCCACGAGATGAGACTAATAAGGGATCTGTTTAGCGACAAAGACATCACCATCCGCCCTGCTGACAAGGGGGGTGCCTTGGTTATCCAGAACACAATTGAATACGATGCTGAATGCACCCAACAGTTCCGAGATCACACCACACATGCCCCTTTGGACCATGACCCTACACTTTCCATCAAAAAAATTTGGAAAGCCTACTGGCTAAAGCACTTGAACTTGAATGGATCAATGAGCATACACATACATTTCTCCTGAAAACCCATCCTAGAATCCCAAACTTTTACACGTTACCGAAGATCCACAAGGATAGTACCAAACCACCAGGCAGACCTATTGTTGCAGGGATGGAGAGTATTAACCAACCTCTGGGTGTTTACATTGATTTCTTTTTGCAGCCTTTAATCCAACAAACTTCCACTTACACCCGTGACACTACCATTTCCTGCAGAAACTTAATTCCATCACGCCTCAACAGGACGATTTGATGTTCACCATCGATGTAAGGAGCTTGTACACCTCTATACCACACGATTTGGGGATTGAATCAGTTGAATGGCTACTGTTAGAGACATCGTAAATCCGAGTGCAGAAGGAATTCATACTAGCTCTCCTACAGTTTATCGCTGAGAATTCGTACTTCCAATATATTACCCAATTCTACTTGCAGACCTCAGGGACGTCAATGGGGGCCACCATGGCACCCACATACGCCAATTGTTTTATGCACAAGTTTGAGACTGATAATGTATTAAGTAAACAGGAATGGAACAAGGGTATCCGCCTGTGGACGCGGTACATTGATGATATCTTTGGAGTGTGGAAAGGTACCAAGGAATCCTTTGAGATCTTTTTTGAATACCTCAATAACATAGACCAACGGATCCAATTCACAAGAGAGATCTCGCACGACACTATCACCTTCCTGGATGTCCTGGTTAAAAAACAAACAACTGGCTACAGTACTTCTGTTTCGCAAAACAACGGATCGCAATAACCTTCTACACCGTCTCAGCTTTCACCAACCCAGCCTACTCGGAAATCTGCCATACAGCCAACTGTTCCGAGTCAAAAAGATAGTGAGTGATCCTGAGGACTGTCTGACACAACAGATGGAGATGAAAGAGACATTTCTTTCACGGGGCTATAAAAATGATGAACTGGAGATGGCATCTGCCAGGGTTACCGCCCTGTCACATGAGACCCTACTATCGACTCAAAATCTCAAAAGCAAGAGAATTGAAGTCACCGGTATACGTATCTAAATTCTCCGTTCAGAATAACAAAATTAAGAAAACCATCAGAAAACACTGAGGGATCTTCAAAAATGACATCAGAGTACAGAGTTTGTTCAGTGAATTACCGGTGTTTGCCTACCCAACGCAGTAGGAACCTGAGAGATGAATTGGTTCAGACGAAACCTTCACCCAAAGGACCAACAACTCCATGTACGGCAACATTTCCTTGTCTCCATTGCGTTAACTGTAACTCTGTCATTAAGGGCAACACCATCAATCACCCCAGAACAGGGGAGAAGATTCCGCTCAAGACATTTGATACCTGTGACAGCATCAACACTATCTACGGCATTAAGTGCCCATGCGGCAAATTTCATGTTGGGCAATCGACAAGAACAGTAAAGACAAGGTGGAATGAACACCGATCCTGCATTCGAAATGCTAATACCAACTCGGCCGTAGCACGGCATTGGGCTGAGAATAGACACAATGTGACACAAATAAGATTTGTTATCCTAGAGGTACTGGTGAAAAACAGTCCACATGAAGACTTGGGCCAACGGCTCAACCGTAGGGAGACCTTCTGGATAGACAAACTCAGCAGCTTGACACCTCATGGACTCAACGAGGAGATCAATTATCATTGTTTTCTGTGATTTCTGGTTACACTCACTGTTATTTGATATGTTCCTGAGCACACTTGATATAGTGTGACCTGGGCCTATTGAATGTGAAGGTTTATAGTAATGTATCATAATGTTAAACTTGGACCCATGGTACCACCACTTGATACTACGAATCATGTACACTGTTGCAGGATGTATACCACTTTTGACCTAAACGCTGCATTTCCTGGACCTTGTGTCTAGGACCCAAGGTGTCGCCTGTTTGACGACACCAGTAGCAGCGAGGTTTGATGCTATGAATGGTTCTCTATCTGCCTTTTTTTGTTTACTAGTATGTTTTCCAACCATAGTATTTCTTTTGTATTCACTGTCTAATTTTTGTATTTTTACTCTGATTATTCCACTTTTTTCCTGGAGAGGCCCTATAATTATTTTATCTAGCCATGCTTTAGCCCTTTGGCCTGTGCACAATTCAGTATTTCTTCTCTTTCTATTCCCTATGATATTTTTACATTTAGTGTTATTTTCATCACCTATTTTTCTGTTAACACACTAGGAGACCTGATAATTAAATTTTAGCTCTTAATCCAAGCCCTAGGGCCGGAATACTGCCTTAGTTTCTAGTGCGTCCTTTGAGCGCGTCAATTGTCGTATTTATGCACGTTGCCTCGGCAACGCGCCGATTTGAGGACGGCAGTCTGCTGCTTGCAGACCTTGAGAGAACTGCTCCGCTCCTGCTTTCCAGACGGTGAGCCCATTTTACTCCTCCTAGCTCTTTTTAACCACGGATGCCATTTACTGACACTAATAGGTTTTTTCCTGCTTACAGGGATTGCGTTGCAGGCTTACAAACTGCGCTGATTTATATCGGACAGCTCATTTGGTCACCATCTGACAAGCCTCACTTTAGTTTGCCACGTGTTACCTTATATCCACCTGCCCCAGGTAATTTATTACTTCTTGGCACCATACCTATGGTTATGGTTATATACACACATACTGTTGGGCTATAGCGATTGATTTAGTCATTTTTGCTTTCTTTTTTTTTTCTTCTTCTGCTACTGCAACCACGAATTGTTTGTATGTTTTTTATTTTTATTTTCCATTTTATGTATTTTACCACTATAATTTCTTACAATTGTTTCTTCGTATTGTTTTTCCTGCATTGTTTTTATTCTGCACTGCTAACTTAATACATGTTTTGGTATGAATCATGGTTAGACTGGCCCTGATGAAGGATTTTTTTCCGAAATGCATTGGCATAACTTGGTCTGATTGATTAGTCAATTGTGGCAAACTCTTCCTCACTAAGAAATTATTAGTGACTATTAATTTTTTTGACGTTTATCATTGTTGCAGATAAATATGATTTTGAAAAAATAACGGATTCTTCGAATTTCTTTGAGATTTGAAACCGATACAAGATTTGTGCTAGTTCAAATTGAAAGGAACCACTACCCAGGTTGGGTACACTAGAGAGTGGCCGTATGACTTGGTAGTTTACCTTGTCTCTTGCTTCACTTGTTTTCTTGGCTTGGGTGTCTCCAAACCTTTTACAGCCTGCTCCTTCATAAGTTTTATGCACGAATATTTTTTGAAAGGATCTTTTCCAATTACAAATTTTGAAGACCAGAAATAAGTGAATTCACTCCGTAGTGGTGCCCACTCACTTTGCTTCCTGCTTCTCCCACAACTTCCCATAACTCCATTGTATTCGACTAAAGTTCTCTCCTACTATCCTATATAGTGCCCCCACCATATGCCTGTCTCCCGCATTAGTAATAATGTACGTCTTGAAAGCAGATGAATCCCTTATGTGATGTTTGTTACCCATCAGCCAGTGGTGTAGTTGAGCATATCTTAATCTTTCATTTTCGTTCAATAAGAATGCCTGTTTGCATTGCTGGAAAGTTCTAATCTCCTTTCCTTCAAACATATCACCCATCTTCGAACATCCCACTTCCTCCCATTGCTTAAATGCATTCTGTTCTAATCCCACAGTAAACTGGGAGTTACTAAAGAGATGTGAGAAAGGAGAGAGAAATGTGGTAATACATGCTTGTCGCACCACTGTATCCCATATCTGGGCTATCAACGCTGTTATTTTACTTCCATACATATAAACAGGACAATCCTGTTTTTGACACCATAACACTTCCTGGGGGGTTTACCAACTACTGCTCTGTCCATTTGTTCCCAAATCTTCTATGATTCCCCTTCGAACCATTCCCTAATAATCTCCAATTAGGCAGCCTGATTGTAGATCAGAAAATTAGGTACCCCTATTTGTACTGAGGTTAATAACTTCCAGGCAACTCTGGTTTTCTTGCCTTGCCAAATATATTCCCTCAAAATCTTAAATTCCTTAAAGAAGTTCTGTGGAACCATATTCAGCAATGCTTGGAAAAAGTACAACAGCCTTAGGAGAATCATCATTTAAATTACATTTATTCTTCTCATCCACGATATTGTCATAAAGTTTAGTTCTTTAAGCCAATGTTTGATTGACACCAGGAGAGGGAGATGGTTTGCTCTGTACGTCGACTCGAAGGAGTCTGATAATTGTATACCCAGGTATCTCATACCATGTTTTGTTACTATAAATTGTTTGTCGAGGCTTTCCCTCTGGTCTGTAATTTTCCTCTTCTGAAACTTCATGATTATTAATTTTTGCATATTAATTCTTAGGCCTGCTACTTCACCAAATTGTGTCAACTCTGCTGTTAAAGCTGGTAAAGATGTATCCACTAATGTCAGCAATAGGTCATCTGCAAAGGCCATAACTTTATGCTCTTCTCCCCCAAATTGAATCCCTTTTGATTTTCTCCTCTTTAATTTTAGACAGTAATGGCTCGAGATGTAATGCATATAAAATCGCGTATTACGGGCACCCCTGTTTGGTCCCTTTCATAACACAAATCTCTTTGGAAAGATCCCCATTGATAGCTAATCGCAAATTCAGGGTTTGATAGTTTGCTTTTACCATTTGCAGGAACCCTGTACTGAATCCCATATGTTCCATTGTTAAGAATAATAAGGACCATTCAACTTGGTCGTACGCCTTCTTGGCGTCTAGCGTTAATACCCCTGCTGTTAGTTCCACCTTATTTATTTTTTCTATCCAATGGGCCATCCGTCAAGTGTTGTCAAACGTTTGTCTATTCGTCACAAACCCAGATTGATCGGAATCTATCGGCAAAGGTACTAGTCTTCCCAATCTAGTTGCCAGTATTTTAGTATATAACTTAGCATCAATATTGATGAGAGCGATGGGTCGGTCGGAACCACATTGGGTCCTATCCTTCCCTGGCTTTGGGAAGAGTACCACCTTTGCTGCTTCCACTGAGGGTGTAATGATACCCTCACGCCAGAAAGAATTAAATAGTGAAGTCAAAACTGGGGTTAAGTCTTCAATGTAAGCCTTGTAAAATACTGCCGTAAAAACATCTGGTCCCTGTGCCTTGTCAAGGGGCAATTACTTTTTAGCTTCTCGAACTTCCTTTGGTGTTATTTGACCCTCCAACTCTTCCCTGTCAGCTAATTCTAGTTTAACTGGCATTTTTCCAGGCATGCCTTTTGCACTTCGGGATCAGGATAATCCGACGTATATAGGGCTGAGTAGTACTCAGTAAAAGCATCTATTATGTGCTGATTCGATGGTACAGATGGTTCTAGCTTCATCCTTCATTTGTAACTGGCGTGCCAGCAGGGAATTGGCCTTGTTAGCTTTAATATAGTAATGCTGCCTTAAATATAATAGTATAACAGGGCCTTATCTGCGTGCCTTGCTTGTAATAAATGTAATTGGCCTCGAAATTACCTGTATTTTTTCCAAATTCGTACCCCTTGATTTTTTTTTACCATTTCCCTTCATAACTGATTTTATTTGGGTCTTCTGCTCATGCTGGGCTACTAGTAATACTTTATCCCTTTGAGATTTTTTTGCGATAAGTTCACCCCTTATGGTCGCTTTGAAAGTATCCTAAACCCACTTATCAAGGGTATCCTGAGCCCCATTTAGTTAAAAATATTCTTTAATCTTTTCACAAATCTCTTCACCCATCACCTGGTCTTTGATTATTTGCTCCTGGAATTTCCATCGCCCTATCCCTGACCCTTCATTTCCGTGTGCAATTATTAATTTTAATGGTGCATGGTCGGATAAAGTGTTTTGGCCCATTTCCATCTGTTGTATTCTCCCCAACAATGACATAGAGACCCACACATAATCTATCCTTGAGAATGTCCGATATACTGATGAGTAAAATGTATACCCCTTGTCCCCACTCTGAGTTTCTCTCCAAGCATCTACCAACGATAGGCCAGCCATAGATTTTTTTGTTGTTTTTGCATTGGGGTTGTTGTAATGTCTGAGTTACCTTGCTCCTGTCAATCTGGGGATCCCAAGCCATATTAAAATCCCCCACGAGAATGATTTGTCCCTCTGCAAACCGACCGTTCTAGTTGACCTATTACTTGTTGTAAAAACACACCTTGCCTCATATTTGGAGCATAAATCGTTGCAATCGTGTAGAGCATTCTGCCCAGCTGTATTTTAAGTATGTACCCTCTTTATCGTTTTCTTGTGCCAATTTGGTCTGACCTACCCAACTTTTGAAATCTATTAAAACACCTCCCGTCTTTCCCTTGTCATTGGATTGAACAATATGTGAGTAACCGTATAATTTAAGCTTATTTGCATCTCCCATTGACACTTGTGTCTCCTGAAACGCCACTATAATCAGGTTTCTCCCGATTCAAGAACTATACAACTTAATGTCTTTTGACCAGGGAATTCAAGCCCCTTATATTCAAGGACAGGACTTGTAAAGTTCTCATTCCTCCCATCTGAGTGAAATGGTATCTGGTAATAATGTCACCATACATAATGTCACCGGGAAAAGCCATTGGCATGGTGACATGTATGGGGACGGGTTGCGCCCTGCTCCCCTTGTAAAAAAAACATTTAAACATGTCGGGTGTTGCAGGGGTGTCCCTGCATGTTCAGTGTAATGTCTCCACAAAAAACTGACTTTTTTGTCAGACTTTTTTTTTTTGGCGGGAAAATTATTACATGGAAACAGTAGAATTACACCATTCATACTTTTGGAGCTGACCACCCCCCCACACCTCCATTGCCCCCAACCCTAGAATCCCTAACCCTCTGAAAGTTTTCCCCCCAACACAACCCCAAACCCTCTCTAACTTACCCCCGTTCCTTCCCTTCTCCCCAGTCAAGCCCAACATATTTCCTATCCTTTCACATATCATACCGTGGAGGCCGAGCCCCACTTCACAGCTGGAGTTTAGTTGTGCAGGTCTACCTCTACCCTGCACCCCCTGATTCCAAGCACTGAGAATGTACCTATCTCCTGCCGTCTCCAACTGAAACATCTTTCCCCCTTCAGCATTTCCATCCACCCCCTTGACACTGCAAAATTCAATCTTTGTAGTTATTACACATAATACCACTATTAACAAAATTACACATCCCTCACTGCAGCCGTGGAAGTTGTATTCAGTCATCAATTCCTTCGAAACCTTCTCACAATGTTTTATCTCAAGATGGTTTAGTCCATTCCATCATCTGATTCTCCCTTTTTGTTGAACTTTAAGAGTGTCTTTTTGCTGATTCCTTTCGTCTGCCATTTTCAACATCCGCAAACCTTCGCATGACATGACCCGATGCTGCTGTCCATCCGATGTTTAAGAGTTCAAAGGAAAATGTTCATCTATAACAAACCTGGTTTTTAATTGGGGCTTGTACCACTGGACCCATCGCTTCAATAAGGTTTCTTGTGCTACGTCTTGGAATTGTTGAATTTCTGTACCATTAACCTTATTGGTAATTTCTTCATAGCCTCTTTCTGATCAGATTTTTGAATTGCAGCAACCACATACCTAGGTCTTGCTCCTGGCTCTTTATGTTTCGGACGTACCCGATGTATACAGTCGATCGGGACATCTTCTCCCTTTTCCAAATCCATTAGGTCAACGCACACCTGTTGCATAGTTGATCTCAATTCCCTGTCCTCAATCATTTCCGGAAGTAGTTTAACCTGGTGTTGGATCTTCTCGATCTATTTTCTAGGCCCTCCAGTTGTAATTCAAAATTTTGAGTCGCCATTGACAACTGATCAGTCAGTAGATCTATTTTTCAAGTGTCTTCTGCTATTTCTTGGATCGCCGTCTGATTTGTTTGTACTTGTTCCGCAAGGTTATTTATCACTTTTCACCTCCTGTAGGGATTGTGCGAGTTCAGTTCTTATGAGGGCGAGTTGAGATTGAAGCGTTTCCATCATTTGATCCTTAAAGTCATTAAACCATTGCTTAATTTTTTCTGTTGAATCTCGCTCCGATGGCGTCTTTGGTACTGAAGCCAGACCAGCTTCTGGATGAGTTGTCGGACATCCCTTGGTTAGACCCCTATTCCCCCCCCCTTCTTTGTGGCCATAGTTTTAAAGAGCCCCCTCCTGTTTTTTCTTATGCGTCTTGGGGGTGGATTCTTTAGTTTTATTGCAGGACATTTGTATGGGGGATCTATAGTCGCAAGTTGCTCACTATATCCTCAACTTGTATAGTTGATTTGAGTCTCGAGCTGAATTGCTGCAATTGTTGAGGGGAGTGATAGAGTCCGCTCACAATTTGTACACTTGTGCCTTTCTCACTGTTCTCAAGCAAAACATATACATGCACCCGTTAAAAGTTCATTTGTTATCTTTTAGTAACCACTACTGTGAGATGCCACGTTGTTCTCCTACCATACAGCTATTATGACTGTATACTCACTTCTAGCAGCAATTCTGTGATCTTTCTCCAGTTCGCTGATAAATTCCTCCAGTCACTGTACCTGGGTTTACCCCCGATATCTTTGAATACTATGATAGGAACCAAAATTCAGCTTGTGCCTAGATCTTCACTTGTCCATGCTTGCGTTTTGACCCAATTGTACAAATGGCAGTTGCCTTGTGGTGTTGATCTCCTCCCCCATGTTTTTCCTGGGTCCGCTGTTCCTTAGTTGTTAAGTGAGATCTGTCAGCCGTCATATAATAACTTCTCAGGGAGATCCTCCTCAATGATAGAATTACAATGTATTCTTTCCTCGTAGATGGGTGCACTTAAAGCTTTCGATGTGTGCTATTATTGCTAGAGCCTCACAAGTCATAATTGCTGATCATTCTTTTATAATATGGGTCGGGGGCGTGGCTAGGCAGCACACCATGCAGCTGTTTCCCTTGAACTCCTCTTCAAGGTGCCCAAGCCATGAAACTTTACAGCCTTTACATCAAAATTCCTCCCTGAAATCACCCTGTGGGTGATTCTGAAGAAGTACCAATGCAGCGGTGAACTTTGTGGACCAAAACGCACCATATGGAGCAGTAAATTTGATGGTGAACTCCGGCGGCGACAGAGAAGAAAATGGTGGCGCACGCCATCCGCAGCAGCCGCTAAGAGAGGGGATCGCCGCTCCGGTGCTGGGACTCCCTTGACCTAAATATCCGGAGCTGCAGCATGGCGGGAGCTTCCAGCGGCCCCCGCCGAGATCCTCGGGAGACCGCAGCAGCTTGGCTGGGATGGGGGAGCCCGCTGACGGAGAGCCTTGAAGAGGGGGAGGAGCAGCGCCGCAAGCGAAGGCCGCACGCCGGCCGGTCTGGAGGCAGGGCGGCCCCTCTGACAGAGTTGGGGTGCCGGAGCTCTGGAGACTCTGGAGAGTCGAGACGAGCGAGGGGCTCTGTCCTGCTTGCCGGTCCCTGCTGCTCAGCGCCGCCCCTGGGAGCCCGCTCGGTGCGGAGCGTATGATAAACGTCGGAGCTCCAGGGAGCCGGCGGACCTGAGCGAGAACTCCTCCACGAGCTGTGGCATTCAGCGAAGCCGGAGGGGCTGAGAAGGCCCCCGATGACACCGACCTGTCCTTGAGTGGGGACCCCAGAACCTTCTCCTCGCCGGGCTGGAGCTTGGTGGAGAGGTGCGGGGATGCCGTGAAAGAGGAGCGGCAGTCCCCACTACACGGCTGGCATCCACAACGTGGAAGCCTACCTGGAACAGAACCCTGGTGAGAGCTGCAACACCCCGGGCAGGGAATTGAACCCCCTCTCCTATCAAGGGAATACCCTCAACACTGAAGAGACCTCGAGGATCTCCCAAGGGCCTGAAACAAAATCCTTATAAGAACATGGTGGGAGACCTTTTAGCCTTTGCAGGGCCTATCGGATCACTTTATATCAAAACATAAGAGGCTGACCCTGCACATTTCTCGCCTCACGTTCCCCCAGCGACGTAGGTGACCCCAACAACCGTCCCAAGGGATGCCCAAAACAGCAGTAAAAGAAGAAGGGACACCTCATTCAGGCCTACCTGGCGTCACAGCCTGTGGACCCACACACACGGGCGCGGCCGAGGTTCACCCGGTTCCATCTCCAAAACTGACCCCAAACATGGCGATGTCCAGAGAGGAATTCGAGGGAATGCTCAGACCCTTTAAACAGGACATTACCCAAGAGATTAAAGAAGAAATAAGACCTCTAAAGACTCTTTGGCCCAGTCCCTCGCATACCTTACCTCCCAACTTGGGGGGATAGAATCCAGGGTTAACGACCTGGAAAACTCATCTTGTGAACAATCCCATAACCATGAGGTCCTAGCAGAAAGGGTGAAGGCCATAGAGGAGCAGCTCGAGGATATATGGGCAAAGCAGGCCGACTTGGAAAATAGGTCGAGACGGAATAATGTGCGCCTCTGTGGTGTCCCCCGACAGGTCCCCGACCAGGATCTAGCTGAATATGTAGAGACACTGTTCAGATCCCTTCTCGACCTCTTGCCAAATGAGGAACTACAGCTAAATGGAACCCACCGGGTACACTCTTCAGCTCAGCTTAAAAAGAATCTGATACCAGATGTGCTAACTAGGGTACTTTTTTTCGCCAGAAAGAAGCGATCATGGCGGCAGCCAGGAATTCAGATTCTATACAATTCCAAGGCACGAAGATTCAACTTTTCCAGGACGTGGCCCCCTACACTCAGGCGGAGCAGACGGCGACTGCAGAGGGTAGCATCCTGGCTAAGAACCCAGAGGATCCGCGATCGCTGGGGGTTTCCCTGCAAGCTGATCTTTGACCTTCACAGTCAACATTATGTAATTTCCTCTGAAGAAGAAGCAAGAAGCCTGATGTTGGAGGCGTCTGATAACGGTGATCTGAACCCGCACAATCAGAATAGGGATGCGACTACTCCACACCCCTTGCCGAAAACTGGATAAGGGAAAACCCGGCAGCGGCACCAATCTGTGACGAATCAGGGCCAGGAACTTGGTCGAGAATAAACAACCACTATCCCAGAGGAAACACCGGCCCAGAATCCGGAGGAGGGCTGGGCGGCCACCTGACCTGACTGCAGTGAATATTAATGTCCCTCAATGAGAAGATACAACCAACTCGTGGGTCTCTACCAGGCCCCCGACACTTATTGGCGAAGCAAACTCCCTGTGGCCAGGTTGGGGATTTTGGGCCTCTGAATGTCTCTTCTTTCCCTCTCCTTTGACACACCCACGAGCGCCCTATCTTCAGCCTTGTGCCGAGAGACCACGGGGAGACTGGATTATCTCAACACACATTTGTACGTTATGCAGCTCCCCAACGCCCCTGTATACTTTGTTTGGTTGTACTTAAGGGCAATGGAAATTTCCATATGGTAACCGGCTTGTGCGCCTGAGTGGATGGCGCCCGACATACTGCATACCTGGTTAAAGTTGACTCTGCGTGTGGGAACAGCACAATCCTTGATGAAAGTAGCTTGGTTATTTAATTTTGTCTGTTATTACTTAAATTATTTTCTTGAGTTTAACCTGAAGCCATTAAGTTGGTGTTATTTTTTCACTGGCCACAGACCTTTTACAGGTTACACTGCAATGATTTGCCTGACTGTACCCGGCCCCTGCGCCTCTTGAGTGGGCCCATTTAAAGCGAAAACCTGTGAGACTGTACTTTGGCAACCCCGAGTTTTAGGTGTATCTCCCTTAATGTGCAAGGCCTGAACTCCCCCTTGAAACGGAAAGCACTCTTTCATAGACTAGGGTCGCTGGATGCATCATTTCTATTTCTTCAGGAGACCCATTTACGACTGGCAGATGAATTCCGCCTCAATGATAGGCTCTACCCCACCAAATTCTTTGTCTTAAGTGGACTGAAGAAACGAGGGGTTGCCATCCTGGTGCGCAAGGGGATTTCCCTTAAAACCTTAGGAGTGGTACGGGATGAGGAGGGGAGGTTCCTGTTAATCAACGCCATGCTTGTTGGTCGTAAAATCACACTGGTCTCTATATATGCCCCAAACGCTAAACAAGATCTGTCTTTTATGAAATTGTCTAAAGCCTTACTTTAGCATGCAGAGGGGGAAGTGGTTTTTGGCAGGGATTTTAATGCTGTGATTAACCCCCCCGGTTGACGAGACGCTCCCGTCGACATTAAATGACAGGAACAACTTCAGGGCTCTTACCTCTCTGCTGAAAGAACACTCTTTGATAAGTGTGGAGGTACTGCCATCAAGATGAGAGGAACTATACCTATTCCTCAGCTGTTCATGGGGGATTCTCAAGATTGGATATGTTTCTTATCTCGGATTCCCTCATCCAAGATGTGGTGGATGTAGATATTCTCCCTGAGGCGCTTGCAGATCACTCCCGTTCTATTAACTATAGCTCCCTCACAAGCTACTCTCCCCATGAGACCCCCCCCTGGAGATTAAATGACTTCCTCCTAAAGGACCCGGTGATCTGTGCCCATATTCGAGAATCCATGGAACTATACTACAGAGAACGACACTGACGATGTGAGCTGGGGCCCGGTCTGGGAGGCAAGCAAAGCAGTGATTAGAGAGGACACTTTATCGAACAGGCAGCACAACGGGGGAGGGCCAGGAGATTACTACAAGAACAGTTGGAGGGGGAAGCCCGTAGACTAGAGCAGACACACAAGAAGAAACCCTCACAGCGCTAATTGAGGGATCTGGGAATGGCTAAGAAAGCGCTTGAGGCACACCATATGGGGAGGGCGGCCTACTGCATGGTGCGTACCAAACAATTTTTTTTATACTAAGGGAAACAAGGCTAATAAACTACTAGCAGCTAAGCTAGGGAAACGGACACGACAAAATAGGATAGACTTCCTGCGGGATAAGAAAGGCAAAAGCACCTCCTCTGAAGAGGGCAAATGCCATATTGTCGAAGAATTCTTGAGGGAACACGCGGCCTCACACACGGGGGTGACTCACAATCCGCCAAGGAATTCATAGCCACGGCAGACTTGCCACAACTGCCGAAATCCTTACAAGAGCCCTTAGAAGATCCAATATCCGCTGAGGAAGTTGAACTAGCTATTAAATCACTCCCTATTGGCAAGGCTCTGGGCCCAGACGGCTTCACAAATAAGTTTTATGAAACCTTCTGTAAAGAGCTCACACCGCATCTCACGAAGCTATTTAATGCATGCTGGGAAACAGGTACTGTTACACAGTCCATGGCAGAATCGAACACAACCCTAATTCTGAAGCCAGGGAAGGACCCGGCAGAATGCTCATCCTACCGGCCCATAGCCTTGCTCAATACAGAGGATAAGCTGTTTAGCAAGATCATAGCGCTGCGATTGAGGGAAATCTTACCTGCACTGATGGGGACCAGACGGGCTGTATCCAGGCTCGGTCTGCCCACGACAACATTCACAGAGCAATGGATCCGACAGCCGTGGCCCCCTCAGTTCCGGGTCTCCTATTCCTGCTATCCCTAGACGCCCATAGGGCATTCGATAGCATGTCTTAGGAGTATTTGCAATTAGTCCTTGGTAGGGGGACCAGGCAAGGGTGTCCCCTATCACCACTGGTTTTTGCACTAGCGATGGAACCCTTAGCCCAACATAGCCAGCAATTCAGGGGTTCGAGGTGGGAGACCAATGCCACAAAGTTGCACTTTATGCAGACAGTGTGCTCTGTTTCCTAAGGGAGGCTCGGGCTTCGGTCCCCCCCGCTTATGAATCTGCTTGACTGATTTGCGGGGATCTCTGGATTCACGATAAATATGACAAAATCGATAGGCTTGAATTTGTCTGAATCGCCACATGTGTTCAATGCCTTACAGAACACCTACTCCCTTAGATGGGAAAGCTCCAAAATTACGTATCTTGGGGCGCACCTGACCCCGACCTACTTGAGCCTAGTGAAAACCAACATCCCTCCTCTACTAAAAGATGACAAGGAATCTTTACACAAGTGGGCCCTTCAAGAGATATCATGGCTGGGGCGCATCAGCGCAGTTAAAATGACCTTGCTCCCTAGGCTCCTTTACACGTTGCAGGTGCTCCCTGTGCTAATTCCAGAGCAAGACTTACTAAACTTGCAGAAAGAGATAAGTCCTTTTATCTGGCAGCGGAAGACACCTAGAATTCAGCGTAAGATACTCACTCAGGGCAGGCAGCTAGGAGGCCTTGGGCTCCCCTTTATTTTAAGATATTACCGAGCAACCCAAATTGCCCCTATCTTGAGCTGGACTAACCCAGTTGAACCCTCCCCCCTCTCCCTCCAAGTGGCAGGACATTAAGCAACTGTTTTCTGGAGCTCCCCTCTCTAATCTCCCCTTCATCCCACAAGAGGCGTGTGCCTCTCAGAAGCCCCTCCTTCTGACTATGCGGTCAACCCTTCGTTGTTGGGACAGACAGTGCAAGTTAAGGGGATTCCCCCCTGGATTAGGACCCCTCTCCCTAATCACGCGGAATCTGGCTTTCACCCCTGGGCTCCAGGCCAACTACTATCAAAACTGGTCAAGAGAAGGACCCCCGAGACTGCAGGAACTCTATGCTGACAATGTCCCACTGACCTTTGCCCAATGCAAGGAGAAGTTTAACCTCCCAGAGACCGAGAGATTTAGATACATACAATTACAGCATTGGATCACCAATCCGACCACCAAAAAGGCTGCCACTAGGCCCCCCTCAGGCCTAGAATTAACAGTCTCGGAAGGCCAAAACTCATAGAGTAGCAACTTGCTATCGCCTCCTAGAAAACATCCCAGAAGATGAGAAACTCCCTTACATGTTGGCATGCGAGAGAGAACTGGGAATTGAGATACCCCCAGAGTCATGGCAAAGAATCTGGGATAGAGCACATAGGTCCTCTAGATTGCACGGCTGTGAGGGAATGTGCACTAAAGATCTGCTATGGTTGGTATTTCTCCCCGCAGAGGCTGCACGCGATAAACCCGTAATATCCGGATATGTGCTGATACGGCTGCGGGGCGAAGGGAGATCTGGGTCACTTGTGGTGGCACTGTCCTGTCATCCAAACGTATTGGTTGGAGATTAGGTCAAAGATCAAGGACATATGTGGAATCCTGCTCCCCATGGACCCGCTAGTAATGCTGTTAGGTGACACACCAGATGATGGGTCTTACCCCCCGCTCTGGCCCTTATGCTCGTCTGATTACCCAATTTACTTATGGCGGCCTGCCTTACACGGGCTCGATTTTGAAAGGAAATAGAGGGTCCTCATATAGCATACTGGTGGGTAAAGGCTTGGGAACTCCTTGGAGTGGACAAACTAACAGCTGCGATAGGACAGACGCCCAAATTCTCACGCATCTGGGGCCCATTTTTGGATAACGTTGCAGAAAAAGAACATATGTTTTTCCAGCCTAGATTAAGTACCTTTTCCAGCCCTGACACGCCCCTGACATGATGAAAGTAGCCAAAAGACTGAACTCTGGTAGTGGGAGAGATACAGCTCCTCATAGGGGTACGCGGTGAACTGTTGGCAACTTTGGGTATTTTTTTTTATTTTTTCTTTTTCCCGTTTTTTCGTATTTAAGAGTGCTACAGAATGTTAAGCTATATTATCCTATTCCCAGAGGAGGTTTATGAAATTCTATTTACTTGATGAATTACAAAGATGTTAAAATTAAATGTTGATGCATTGTTTGAGAGATTAATTGTTGCAATTGCAGTGACAAACTATGAATTTAGCCTTTTTGCACATAGTCCCAAAGTCGATATAACTGATGAATTGCAAAAGATGCTGAATTAGATTGTTGATTCATGGCTTTTGAGATTAACCATGTTGCCACTTGCAGTGATATTTGATGAATTTAATGTTTAATCAATATTTCAATAAAGATTTTGACAAAGGAAAATATGGGTCCGTTGCTCGTGGGGCTCGACTTTGTTAGTAATAGTACCTCTCTATTGCTTGCACACTCTTGTCTTTCTCGCCACCTATGCTCGCCCTAAATATAAAGGCTGACTTATACTGGGTGCTTAGCAGCCTACCTGCCTGCTGTTGATGTCCTATAGTCCACGTTCCTACCCTTGCTTCCACATAGTGGAACTATCGTGCGGTCAATCGTTGAGGCTCTACTCAAAATCATGCACAGCCATCGGTGGGCTGGTAGTTTCTATGGCCTCACCCCTTTTGTCAATGGGGCATGCTCCTTCCGGTGACCGGGAGTCGAGGTTCGCAGATCCCAGTAAAATGTAGTCACCATCCCTAAAGTTTTTGTGTGACAGTCTGTCACCCGCTCCGCAACCAACGACGAGACCCAAAGTATATGCTGGGTCGGGGACTCCCAAGGCGGCTGCTGGATTAGGTTTCGGATCAGTTTTGCTCCCGTGGGCGTTGCACTGCGTTCTGCTCGCCATGCCCAAGAAGCTCCTCACGGTGGTCGAGGTCTGTTATTGACGTTCCTTTTGTTTGAGTAGAGTTTCTCCACAGTGACTGGGGTTATGAGAAGCAATGTGGTACTTTTTATCTGCAAAGTGGGGGACGGGCTCATCAGATCTTTTTCCCGGAGGCAAGCAGGAGGAGCACCCGCTTCTCACTCCTCTACTCTTGGCGGCCATCTTGGAATCTGATCAAATACTTTTAATATACAATCTCAAAATAGAGACTAAAAACGTGGACTAAAACACAGAAGATAATAAGCTCATTGTTAACACCCAATTTAGGAAAAGAAAATGTAGGGTGCAACATGCAAATGTAGAAAAAGGATATTCCAAAGATGTTATGCTATTGTGATTTATACTGCTGGAAAAGCCATGCTTGTATGCCGATTCCTTTCTCCCACAGGGAATATCTAGGTGGGCGCAAAGGATTCGCTGCATGTATTCTGCAAGCTTAGAGATCTAAAGCTGCACTGCCTTGTAGGATGGTTGTTGCAGGTGAAAAATCTTAAAAGCTGCACAGCAGAACTTTAAAGGCATATGAGACTTTGTTTGGGGCCAGTGAAGTGAGGCAAGAATTGGGGAAATGCAGGACAATTATTTGGCATCTGCTGCAAAACCAGCTGTGCTATGAAAGAATATATTTTTTTTAAAGTGATTCCCCCATCAATATGGAAAAGTACAAGAGCCTGAATCACAGAACAAAAAAGGTCAGCCAGAATAAACGTTTTAATCTGGCAAAGAAATCAGTAAACGTGCAGTATGTGATTTATTTATTTATTTTGGCATATGCACTTTCTAGGACACCTTGCCGTTCGAACAGGGTGAATAAACTGGGGGGCGTGGCTAGGCAGCACACGAAGACGTGTCTGCTGTGAGCTCTGCCGATGGGCCCCCTTCTAAGCGTTATTTAAGCAGTCTTGTGCATTGGTATTGCCTCCAAGCGCACAGAACTGAAGACAAAGGTGGCCAGGACCCCATGGATCGTGGTTCCGAACAAACTGAGCAAGGGAGCGGATGAACTCGCCGAGACAAGCTAGAACCCCCCTGGCGACAACGGCCGCAATCAAGATGGCAGCACTTTCGCCATTTCGCTACACTGGAGGAGACTCAGTTGCTTCGAGCTGTGACCCTCTGCTTTGGGACGAGGAGACCCTGAGAGCCCCCCCCTGCCTCTTGACGGGAAGAGTGCCTGCGACGCAGCCCGGGCCACTGCTGGGACGGTGAGACTTGGGTTCCATTACCCTCGGGGGGCCTCATTCAGCTGCCCGCTTGCGCTCTTGGCGGGAAGGAGATCCTCCTCGCCCTTTGGTCGGCGTAACAGAGGCTCCGGAGGAGGAGCGGATCGAGCCCTGAATCAGTGCAGGAAGACGGAGGCTGTGAGCGGCCGCAGACGAGGAGTGGGGCCGAGAAGACTGGAGCCCGCTGGTGTTGGCGAGCGGTGCGGACCTTCGGGCCCTGCATCGGAGCCCAATAACCATGGCCTTTCTGCAAGGTGAGATTCCGCCCTCTGACCCTAGCGCAGGAGGGACGGGTGGTGCGGAGCTGAGCACCCGGAGGGACAGTCGGTGCTGTTTCGGGACTTGAGGAGAGCCCCCGCCCCATTGGAGGGGGAGGCGAACTCCGACCGCTGCATCCGGAGAAGGAGTGGGCTTTGGGGACTGGCGCTGGGCTTCTGCTCGCTACGATAAGCGGAGCCGGAGCGCCCTGTGATAAGCGGAGAGGTAGTGCCCGCGGAGGCTGCTGGGCTTCATGAGCTCTGCCTGTGTCGGCCGTCGGTGGGCCTTATAAAGGTCCCCCGCTTTGCTGCACGTCCCTCTGTGCGTTTAATGCTGGATGCTGACTTTGAGAACCCTCGGCCCTCTCGTAACGTTCCATCTGGAGATTCGAGATCCGCTTCCCCAGCTATGCCCAAGGCGGGGATCTAAAAAGAGGGATCCAAGTGCCAGATATAAAGACTCTCTTGACATCCCAAGCGGCTCCTAAACCCCAAAAGCATACAATATCAGTGGACATTGACCCAGCCCCTACTACAGATCCTATAGCGGACATGGCCCTCTCTAGATCAGATTTAGAAGTTATGCTGAGGGCACTCAAACAGGAGATCACGGAGGACATCAAGACTGAGATAACTACCTCTGAGGACACACTGGCCAAGTCTTTAGCAGAACTCACCTCCCATCTAAGCGGTATTGAGACCAGAGTGAACGACCTAGAGGACACTACCTGCGAGTTAACATATGACACGGAGGTGCTCTCGGAACGAGTTCGAGTGATTGAGGACCATCTCGAGGAGATCTGGGCCAAACAGGCGGACCTCGAAAATAGATATTGGCGCAATAATGTGCACATTTGAGGTATTCCCCGCCACATTACTGATCAAGATTTTCTAGAATATGTTAGCAACCTGTTTCGAGGTCTTCTGGAGCTGTCCTCCTCTGACACCTTGATACTGGACAGAACCCACCGCGTGTACTCTTCTATACAGCAGAGAAGGAATCTTCTCCCAGAGGTCCTCACCAGAGTCCACTACTTCCGCCAAAAAGAAGAGATTATGATGGCGGCCAGGAAAACAGAATCTGTTCAGTTTCGAGGTGTTATGGTTTGCCTGTTCCAGGATCTCTCCCTATATACTTTAGCCTGCCGTCGCCATCTCCAAAAAGTTGCCACATGGCTTCAGTCCCAGAAAGTCCACTGCCGCTGGGGGTTCCCCTGTAAACTGCTCTTTAACTTCCGCAACCAACACTATGTGATCTCTACGGAGATCGAAGCGAGGGAATTGATGATGGAGACTACTGCGATATCCACGCTGGATACTGAGGCTCTTCCAAATAAAGATCCCAGCCTGCGATTTGCCTCGTCAGACAGAAGAAGGAAGCCTAGGGGCTGGAGGCGAGTAGGCAGTCCCACCTCTCACAGTGAACGAGCTACGGCTGAGGGTCAGACCAGTCTGTCCCTAAACAGCCCAGACAGCCGCTCTAACTCACCTAACCTCCCGCAAGTGGACGAAGCCCCTGTCTGAAGGCGAATGGAAATAAATCTGAAACAGGGGCGCACCCTCAGCCTTACTAGAGAACACGTGGAGGTGGAACTGTAACCCGAATGATTGACACAGCCCGGAGCGGTTTGGAATCCTGGCAGGTTTGAGAAATACTAGTGAGCCTGCTCCTGCGGGATAGAACTAAGGGCCATGCGGCCTTGTTCGGGTCCCTGATGGGATTCGTGACTCTGGATAATTGTAAGAGAGATCATCTTTGAGGGGGGCTAATGCAATGTGCGGGACTGCACACAGTGTTCAAAGTGGGGGCCCTAAGTCTTAAAACGCACAAATTGTTGAAGGTTAACAATGGTTTCAATGGAAGTTGAGGTTAACGAAAGCCACTTGCAACTTCTGGTTTATTACACTTCGAGATGTTACAGTATATTGTTCAACAGTGCAACCTGTTTTCTTATTTGTTTTTCTTTTGATTTGGTTGTCTTCCAAAACTTATCATTTTTCCCTATTTTGGTACACTAAGGTTGAGTTTGCCTCGGGTGGAGGCTACCAGTGATGGGGCAATCTGTATAACATCGGTTTCAAACCTGCAATATCTACAGAGTGCTTTGATGGGTGGCTCAGCTGGGGTGATCTGAATTTTTTTATTGAAAGTCACATTTTGGGCCTCAGACCTGGGCTGGGAGTGTGCTGAGGGGAAGATGGTGTGTAACAGCTACCCATGTTAAAGATGTGTACTGCAGGGGAGTATACTGAGATAATGACACCAAATATAATCGGTTTGACCCTCAATGTCCAGGGCCTAAATTCCCTGATTAAGAGAAGGGCGTTATTTCACAGGCTGGCGACATATAATCCTACAGTAATATTCCTACAGGAAACACATCTGTTGCCGGCGGATGAATTTCGCCTGAATGATAAACTGTACCCAACCAAGCTCTGCGCCTCTTCGGGGACAAAGAAATGTGGTGTAGTTCTTATTCGTAAGGGGACCCCGTAGACAATTCATAGATCTTGGTTGGATAGAGGGGGGGAAGATACGTTCTAGCGATAGCCACACTATATGGAAAGAGGGTGACCCTATTATCACTGTATGCACCAAATGTCAACCAACATCAGTTTTTTGCCGCTGTATCGGGAATGCTGAATGAGCATGCTGAGGGTGACCTTATAATTGGGGGTGATTTTAACACGGTGGATAACCCTTTGGAGGACAAGTCCCTCCCTCCAATCCCAACAGACAGGAAGAATATGGTGGACACTGACCTCTCTCCTTAGGGAACATTCGTTGATTGAGGGATGGAGATTTTTTCACCAGGGTGAGCGGGACTATACTTTCTTCTCTCCCGTACACAGAGGGTTTTCTAGGCTGGACATGTTTCTCCTTTCTGATACCCTTATCCCCCATGTCATGGAAGTAGAGATCCTCCCAAAAGCTCTATCTGATCATGCCCCAGTATTGATCTCCATGTCTCCGCCTGACGTGTCTCCAGTACCTCCTCGAACCTGGCGGCTGAATAAACTTGTGTTTATTTTATTTATTTATTTATTACGCGCCGAAGCTCGCAAGCATCAGGGCGCGACGAAAAGACTCCGGGACCAGAGATTCACAGGACAACACAAAAGAAAGGAGAGGGGAAGTAAAAGTAGCGACCCAATATGATGTAGTAGAAGCCTAGTTATTTGAAGAGAAAGGTCTTCAATTGCTTCCTGAAGAGTTGAATATTGCTTTCCAGTCTAAGGCTGCAAGGCAGTTTATTCCAATGAGAGATCGCCAGGTTTGGAAAAGCTCGACCAAGGCCGGTGGCTTTGCCTGGGAGACTGGGGTTGATCAATCCTTGTTTGGTGGATCTCAAGCAGCGACTCGGCTCATACCAGCTGATGCTGTTATTAGATGCTCAGGCCCGCTCCCGCATTGCTGATTGTATAGATCAATATTTTGCAGATAATGATACGGAGGAGCTGGAATATGCGACAGTGTGGGATGCGGCGAAAGCGGTCATCAGGAGTCAGGTCATAACTCAAACAATTGAACGTAGTAGAGTCCACAGACAGACCCAGTCACATTTGGAGACGCAGGTCCACGGAACGGAAGAGGCACATAGAAGGGAGCCCTCTAGATGGGCACTTAGAGAGGTCCGCATAGCACAGAAAGCTCTTGAAGCCCACCATATGAGCCGAGCAGCCTTAGGTATAATGCGCACAAAACAGTGCTACTATTCTAAAGGAAACAAGGCTAATCGTTTGTTGGCAGCCAAACTTCGACAGCAGATAAAGCGCAACCATATAGATGCTCTAAAAGATACAGGGGGAGACAGGTTTTCACTGAATCAGGGAAACTTTGAATTGTGGAGGAATTCTTCAGGAACCACTCGGCCGCCCATATAACTGACCCACAATTAGCTGGGGAATTTATTAAGAAGGCTGACCTTCCACAGATATCTGCAGAGTTTCTGGAATGTCTTGAGGCCCCAATAACCTTGGAGGAGACAGAGGGCAATCCGCTCCCTCCCAGTGGGTAAGGCTCCAGGGCCAGATGGTTTTACCAATAAGTTTTATAAAACCTTTCGGGAGGAATTAACCCCCCATTTAACAAAATTGTTCAACTCAGTATGGAGGGCGGGGGTGGTCACGACATCTATGGCGGAATCAGCTACGACACTAGTGTTGAAACCTGGGAAAGACCCTACAGATTGTGCCTCATACAGGCCTATTGCATTATTAAACATGGATGCCAAATTGTTGGGGAAAATAATAGTGAACCACCTGGGCCCGGTTCTCCCGTCATTGATAACTAATGATCAGACAGGCTTTATATATAATCGATCCACCTATGACAACATACACCGTGCCATTAACCTAATTGCCCTTGCCCCAAAGATCCCAGGTGACTTTTCTATCCTGTCCCTGGACGCCCATAGGGCTTTCGATAGTATGTCCTGGGGGTACCTGGAATTAGTGCTAAAGGGGTTTGGTTTTGGCCCGGAATTCTCCAGACTAATAATCTCAAATTTTCAAATTCCCTCGACTAAAATTAAAGTAAATAGGAACTGGACTCCCCTAATTGAATCAGCCAAGGGCACGAGGCAGGGCTGTCCTTTGTCCCTGTCGATATTTGCTTTAGCAATGGAGCCTTTTGCCCAACATGTTAGAATGCATCCGAGGCTTTGAGGTGGGGGGGCAGTTCCATAAAATCGCGCTATACGCGGATGATCTACTTTGCTTCCTACGGGATTCCCCCCACACACTCCCGCCCCTCTTTGGTCTCTTAAACCAATTTGCCGTGATATCTGGCTTCAGGATAAATCCTGCTAAATCGGTGGATATGCCCCTGTCTGAAGACTCTGGCAGACTAGAGGAGTTGCGAACACTGACGAATTTCCCCTGGTCTCCAATGGAGATTCCATATTTGGGGGTAAAGCTGACCCCAACATATGCGGGCCTCTACAGGGTGAACATCCCTCCCCCCCCCTTGTTTAAAGAACTGAAGGAATGGTTGCAGCGATGGGACTCTCAGGAAATTTCGTGGCTGGGCCGTATTCATGCGGTTAAGATGACACTTCTCCCGAAATTATTATACGCCTTTCACTCCTTACCAAAAGCCATCCCAGAATTTGAAGTTATAAATCCCCAAAAGGAGATATACCAGTTTATCTGGAAGAAGAAGCCACGTATTCCTGGCAAACTCTTGTCAAGGGGGAGAATGTTAGGAGGACTAGGTCCTCCCTCATTACCACGCTATCACAGAGCTGCGCAGGTAGCTGTGATGCTCTCCTGGAGAGACTCCCCAGACCCTCCCAAATGGCTAGAGATAGAACAAGCCGCTGCCGCACTTCCTTTGGCTCATCTTCCATTCCTTCAGAAAGAAGCACGTACTTTTAGGACTGGAATACTACCAACCACCTTGTCCACCCTGATGAGTTGGGATAAAGCACGATCAGAGAGGGGTATCCCATTAGGCCTAGGGCCACTGTCTCCTGTCACCCAAAATCCGGCTTTCACCCCAGGTCTTGCGCCCACAGCGTACCGAACCTGGTGCCGAGACAAACCGCTGTGCGTGAGAGATCTGTACGTAGACCAGGAACCATTGACTTTCCAGGCATGCAAAGAAAAGTTTGGGCTCCCAGAAACGGAACGCTTTCGGTATATACAACTGGGGGACATGGCTCATATGTGGTGGCACTGCCGGATTATCCAATCATATTGGCCAGATGTGAGATCTAGAATTAAGGAAATCACGGGCTCCTTGCTCCCTATGGACCCTAGGGTGTTCCTGCTAGGGGATGCCCCAGAAGATGGGTCCTTTACTATGTCAGGGCATAAAGCAAGCCTAATCTCCCACTTATTAGTGGATGCCTGTATCACTAGAGCTAGATTTTGGAAAACGGTGGAAGGCCCACATCTAGCATACTGGTGGTTAAAATTATAGGAATTGTTGGGTTTAGAAAAACTTACAGTAGCAATGGATGGGAAACTCTCGAGATTCCGGAAGATCTGGCATCCCTTTCTAGACTTTGTCTCTGATAAAGAACATATGTACTTCCAACCACAACTCTTAGAGCACTTTATCAATTCTTGTATTGCACCGTTTCCACATTAACTTTGCATTTACACACTTTGAGTGGAGGAGATGCAGCAATGGTAACTGTGTTAATGAATTGTTGACATCTCCTACTCCTCAATGAATTTATGGTGTAGTCTGGTTAAAAGAGATAATTGACCCAATGAACTCAACTTAGTGAATTAATCCCCCCCTTTTTTTTTTACTCCCCTTTCTTATACCAAATGAACGCACCAAGAAATTATGCATTGTACACTTTATTATTCAACGCTGATATTGATGTTGAGCACATGAAATGTTGAAGAATTGTCGTGATATGAATGTTCTATTGAGTTGTACAAAATGAAATTCTGGATTGTTAATGGTTATATGGTTTTATACCGAAAATCAATAAAAATATTTAAACAAAAAAAAGAACAGGGTGAATAAACTACCAATGGAAAGGTACCATCCTTGCTCAAAGTAGCTGAACCAGAGTGAATCACTTCCCTGGCCTAGCCAGATGAACAAAGGAAAATTTCAGTTTTGGCAGCATTGAAGTTTGGGTTTTCTGCCAACATCAGGGACTTGACCTATTCAAGACAATCATTAGGGTGTAAAGCGCTTCTTTTCTCCTAAGGTACTGTGTGGGCTTGGGTATTACTTGCCTTAAGTCTGGTGTGCATCCTGTGAGGATAGGTGGGTGATTCATGTAGTTGGGTGTTTTCCCATACCACTTGCTAGAACGCATATAGGGAGCCTTCTCAGAAGTCCCTGAACACTTTAACTAAATCTGAAAGTGAATACTTACTTGTTTAAGAAGATCTCCTATGGAACATTGACTTTCCTGCAACTGAAACCTATCTCACCCTGCCTACAGCTGGCATCTAGACCACTAGGGTCCCACTTCAGCCTCTTGGAGAACTTGTGCAATAGACTAGGGAAGGACTGGATAAGAAAAGGCATCAGTCTTGAAAAGTCTAACAAGTGTAACAGTACTTACTTGCTGAAAGAAACAGTTTGGTAACGGTATCTCTGTGAAAGAAGTAGTTACAAAGTGTCCTTAAGTAATATCTTTGAGTTGCATTGTGCCCTCTAAAAAGCATATAAATTACTTACTTTGAACGGTCCCCCCCCCCCCTTCTGAAGAGTAAAACGTTTTGGTACTGTTTTATTATTACTTAACTGAACTGAATAAGTGTAAAAGCTTACCATTAGGGTT
Source organism: Ambystoma mexicanum (assembly GCF_040938575.1). NCBI lineage: Eukaryota > Metazoa > Chordata > Amphibia > Caudata > Ambystomatidae > Ambystoma > Ambystoma mexicanum. The sequence goes on along the minus strand of NC_090941.1, from coordinate 329,126,199 downwards.
TACCTATCTTGAATAACGTTGTATTCTTCTTAAAGTGTAATTGGGTTTTGCTCCTCCTGGTCTGCTTCATACATTTATACAGACCTAAAACAGTTGTGAAGCTAATACTCGTCTTAGGAGTTGCTTGAAGCCCCTCTTAAAAAATATATGGTTACTTACCTTGAATAGCTGCTGCTCTTCTAAACTTGTCACACTGAGTTGTGCCTCTCCTGAAACTGCCTAGAGCATTTGGAAAATAGTGTCAATTGCTTGCCTTGAAATACATTGTGTCATTCTTAGTGTCATTGAGATTTGCATTCCCTTAATTTGCCTAGTGCATTCTAGTGTTCATACTTCTCCTCGAGTCGCTTAAGGCCCCTCCAGAAAGTAAATGAGTTGATTTACTAGCGCAGAACTGAGTTCTAAAAAGTAATGTTGCAAGGAGTATACTTGTAACAGGGTTTGTTTATTATGTGATTTCAGAACTGTCACTGCATGACCGACGGGGTCTACTACCCTTGAATTACTGACTGTATTCTAACATTATATCTTATCTGGTTTTACTCCCCAAGAATAGCTGATAGCATTCTGAATAAGGTTATACTTTGGGTGGTTTCCCCCAAGTATTGCATTGGTTTTTATAGTTGTGTTTATATGTGATGGTACTTATTTTCCCTTGATTTAGCTGGGCCTACTTGTATTTAAATAAACCATTTCGAAGGGATTGTGTCCTCCGACGTATTCCTTATCTTAGATATATCCTTCCAGCTTTGCTGGCGTTGGAAAATTTTTCTCTAGGGCGCTGCGCGTCGACGTCCGCAGACCGATGTCCCTCGACAGCCGCCGTATCGACGTCGATGTCATCCTGCCTATAAAGGCCGCGCGCAGCGTCCGTTGTTCAGTTCCGTTTTTTCGCGCTTACTCAGTGCCTCGGAATATCATTGCTCAGTTTCTTAGACAATTTATCCTATTTACCTCGAGATATTCGATCCATACTCGATGGCTTCCTCGTCGGAACCGACAACCCCTCGGTCCGGTTTAAAAAAAAAATGCAGAGACTGTGGGAAAAAGATGTCGCTGACTGACCCTCAGAGTTTGTCTGTGGTGTTTGGGAACCATTGTTCAGAGTGCGAGGACTGTATGTCCATGACAGCTAAGGCCCTGAAGGAGCGTAGGGGGAAGCTGGAGAAAGGTAAGACTTCAAAAGCTTCTTCTTCCTTGACAAAGTCGAGACATTCGTCTCCTCGTCACCATTCGCGCTCCAGGTCTCGGAGTGGGTCCCATCACTCCTCAAGATCGAAGCACTCAAAGAGCAGACGTCGAAGATCCCCTTCTCCGTCCTCCTCTTCCTCTGTTTCTCCTAAGAGAATCCCTTGCCCCAAGAAACATAGTTCCTGGGCTGAATGGGAGGAATTCTGCAAAAATATGATGAGCGTCTTCGAGAAAGCGGCCTCGACCCCCTCGAAGACTGCCGAGAGCGATGCTCTGGTCGAAAGACCCGAAGGTCAAAAACACCGCGAGTCGCAGTACCCGGCGAAGGAAGCTTCTCGAGCGCGTCACGAACCCTCGAGTAAGGCTATGACCTCAAAACCTTCTTCGAAGGTTCCGTCGACGCCGTTGTCGAAGGGACCTTCGACACACGGGTCTGTCGACTCGACGCCATCTTCGACACCGGCGTCGACGCCAAGGAAAGTCACGGTTGCAACGCACCCAGTGGCTATCCCCAGGTCCTCCATGGCATCGAGATTATCGACTTCCTTGAGCAGAATCCCAATTCTATCGAGGACCTCGAGGCCTCCGCCTCCGTTTTCGACGCCACGCCCGAAGCCTTCGATGTCGGCATCGACGACATCAGCGTTTTCGAGGCCAATTACAACAAGTTTGGCACCCTCTGCCTTGGAGATGGGTTTCACACCCTTTGAGTTCAGAACAATTGAGAACTATGTCCTCAATTATTGAAGAGGGAGAACTATCTGAACAAGAAGACACATTTGAGTTGCAGGGACCTGCAACCCCAGTTCAAGAGGGTTATCCTCAGAAGAACGCAGTTTAAAGGATCTCCATGATTCCTTACATGAGGCAAGTGGGTTAGACACTTCCCCTGAGGTGGAGTTCGCTAGGCCAGACCCGGGGAGCATGCTGAAACCCCCTATAGAGCCTTAATGGCCAGGATCACAGAATTTATGGGGTGGTCAACACCTTCACAGGCTTTCCAACAAGATGACCTTACAGATATTCTTGATAAAGGTCCACAGGAGGATCCTGTAGTGCCCTTTCATAAAGCTCTTCAGAGGAAAATCATGACGAACTGGGAAACCCCAGGTGTCGTTCCGGCAGTAAATAAAAAACTTTCTACTAAATACAGGCTATCTTCTGCAGACCCGGAGTTTTTGTCAAAACACCCATCCCCAGAAAGTCTGGTGGTACAAGCAGCATCTTCTACTGATGTCAAGACTGCTTACCCCACCGTCCCACAGGACAGGGACGATAAGAAATATGTTGCTATGGCAAAGAAAGTTTTTTCGGCATGTAGCATGGCGTTAAAATCTGTTAATGCCACTTGCACCCTTGCTAGATTCAGCCGTACACTTTGGGAGTGTGCTTCTACAGCGGCTGACTGCATCCCGGAGTGAGAAGAAAGGGAGGCGTTCCTAAATATCATACAGGACGGTAAAGACTCTATGTGCGAATCCCTCCAGACGGGCATTGATTCGGCTGACCGTATCAGCAGAGCAATGGCGGCAAGTACAACAACCAGGAGATTCGCTTGGTTGAGAAAGTCTGGTTTTGCCCCAGATGTGCAAGCCAGGCTCTTGAACATGCCATTCGATGGCTCTTCTTTGTTTGGGAAAAAGGCGGATGACAGTTTAGAAAAACTGCAAACATCAAAGGCAGCAGCATAATCCCTAGGCGCTGCAATCCGTCAGACACCTTTTCGTCCCACAGGAACCTCTGCGAGGGACAAGTCCTTTCGCTTCTACTCCGCATTCGGAAGAGGTAGAGGACGACCGGTTCTAAGGGGACAAAGAGGAACTACCTGAGGTGGACGGGGTAGATATTCAAAAGCCGCAGCAACAGCAGGTGCCTCTTTACCATCTGCATCAGCCGCCCCAAAACCACTCTGAGGACTTCCCTCACAAGACACCTGTAGGAGGCAGGTTAACTCAACATCTGGCGGAATGACAGGTTATCACGTCAGATGCTTGGGCATTGGAAACAGTTGCCCATGGTAACTGCCTGCCTCTCCTACGCATACCTCAGAGTCATACACCGGGGATCAGCTCTCAGAAAGCTCCAGATCCGCTCCTCTTGCAGGAAATTTTAGACCTGCTAGAGAAAGGTGCCATAGAACCGGTACCGGTACCTGTAGCGGAGAGGAACAAGGGCTGGTACTCCCCTTACTTTCTCATTCCAAAGAAAGACGGAGGACTGAGACCCATCTTGGACTTGCGAGAATTGAACAAATTCCTCAGGAAAGACAAATTCAAGATGGTAACTCTTTCTCAGATCCTTCAGGCCCTTCAGTTCTAGGACTGGTTGGTATCTCTGGACCTTCAGGATGCTTATTTCCATGTGCCTATCCATCTCAAACACAGGAAATACCTGAGGTTCGCAATTGGCAACTCTCATTATCAACTTCGAGTGCTGACATTTGGGCTGACCTCCGCCCCGAGGGTCTTCACCAAGTTAATGTCGGTAGTGGCGGCAAGTCTAAGGAGGGAAGGGATTCACGTCTTCCCCTACCTGGACGATTGGTTGATCAGGGCTGTATCTACGGAACAAGCTCAGATCCAGCTAAATCACGTTTGCCACTCCCTTCACAGACTGGGCTTCTCCCTCAATTTAAAGAAGTCACAAATGATACCATCGCAGAGACTCCAGTTCATCGGAGCGATCCTGGACACTTCCCTGGGAAAAGCCTCGCCACCAGAGGTGAGGGCTCAAGATATTCTACAGATGGTTACCAAGTTCCAAAATGTCCAACGTCTCTCAGCCTTCGACTTTTTGAGGTTGCTAGGCCTCATGGCATCCTGCTTTTTCCTAGTGCCAGAGGCTCACCTGAGAATGAGATCCCTCCAGTGGGCACTGAGGACTCAGTGGTCACAATTCTCAGGAAGAATGACAGATCTTCTTCAGGTTCCCGACAGGGTGGCTCGAGACCTTCAGTGGTGGGCCTGTCAGGAGAACGTTCTGAAAGGAGAACAGTTTTGGCAACCCTGGCCGGAGATGACAGTAGTCACGGATGCCTCACTCACGGGGTGGGGAGCCCACGCCAACGACTTGACCATCAGCGGTTGTTGGTCTCCATCGGAGTCCAGACTACATATCAACCTGTTTGAGCTGAGGGCCATCAGACTTGCGCTGAAGGCATTCCTGCCAGCTGTACAAGGGAAGAATGTCCTGATAATGACGGACAACACAGTGGCCATGCATTACCTCAACAAAAGAGGAGGCGTAGGATCACTACCCCTGTGCAGAGAGGCGATGCAGCTCTGGTTTTGGGCAATCCAAGAAGGGATCTCTCTATCGGCAGTTCACCTAGCCGGAGAGAAGAACATGACAGCGGACGCTCTGAGCAGGCAGAGCGCAGTCTCCCACGAGTGGGAACTAGCTCAGGAAGTCCTTCAAGAGATCTTTGCCCTTTGGGGAACCCCTCAGGTGGATCTGTTCACCACCAGTGTCAACAGGAAGTGCGATCTGTTCTGTTCAAGGGAATTTCCCCCGAGAGGAGCTCTGGGAGACGCGTTCATAGTGGACTGGGAGTTTCCGCTTCTGTACGCGTTCCCACCGGTCCCTGTCATTCCTCAAATGATCAGGAGTTTGAGAAGATTCCGGAAAACCATGATCCTAATTGCCCCGGATTGGGCCAGGAGAACGTGGTACCCGGACCTTCTAGACTTGTCTATCTGCCCTCCAATTCGACTTCCACTCAGAGAGAATCTACTCTCACAGAAGGGAGGTCAGGTTCTCCATCCAGACATCAAAACCCTCAACCTTCACGCTTGGCTTCTGAAAGGCTGAGGTACAAGGATTGGGACCTCCCTAATGATGTTATGGAGGTGTTGCTTTCGGCAAGGAGGCCAGCAACAAAGTCTTTATACCGCTGCCGTTGGAACAGATTTTGCAGCTGGTGTAGAGAAAAGAATATCGACCCCTCATGTGGTACAGCAATGGTTTTGTCCTTCCTACTCTATTTGGCGAATTCACGCCTTCAAGTTGGCACCATTAAGGGCTATCTCGCAGCGCTATCCATCTTTAAGCGCACTGCGGAAGAACCATCCTATTTCAAGTTACCCTTGGTAATACAGTTTCTAAAGGTGTTAACTAACGTTTATCCCCCAAGACCATTCCAGGTTCCCCTATGGGATTTAAACTTAGTCCTAACTTTCCTGATGGGCACACCTTTCGAACCACTCCATTCTTGTTAAGATTTCTTACCCTTAAAACTGTTTTATTAATAGCACTTACATCTGCTAGAAGGGTGAGCGAGTTACAAGCTCTTTCTTGTAAACCCCCTCATACAATCTTTCACAAAGACAAAGTTGTCCTGCAAGTGAAGCCTAATTTCCTCCCAAAGGTGGTTTCTGAATTCCATATCACTCAGAAGATTACCCTGCCATCTTTCTATCCTCCTCCTCATCCGGGGAAAGAGGAAGAGAGGTTACACAGGCTGGACCCTAGAAGGGCTTTAAGTTTTTACATCAGTAGACTGGCCAGGATAAGACAAGCAGACCAGCAGTTTGTAGGCTATGCAGGTCACAAGCTGGGGTTACCGATAACTAAGCAGACCATTTCCAGATGGATCATTCTAGCCATTTTGGAATGTTATAAACTGGCAGGGAAAGAGCCCCCTCAAAATCTTAGGGCTCATTCGACCAGAGGTATTGCAGCTTCATCGGCCCTCAAAAGAGGGGTGCCGGTTAAAGACATATGTGCGGCTGCCACATGGTCGTCCGTCCATACCTTTACACGATTTTACAACTTGGATTCCTCCTCCAGTCAAGAGACTAGGTTTGGAAGGGCAGTATTGCACTCTATTCATCAATAAAAGAAAGCATGAAGTCAGTACTCCCACCTCCAATAACAAAATACTGCTATGGGAGCCTATCTAAGATAAGGAATACGTCGGAGGACACAATCCCTTCGAAGAACAAGTTACTTCTTACCTTGTAACGTTCTTTCGATGGGATGTTCCTCCAACGTATTCCTTATCGACCCTCCCATCCTTCCCCGCATTACTACTTCCCTTGTGGTTGCAGCTCCTTCAGGGTGATTAGTCTAGTCCAGACAGAAGAACTGTGGGCTACAAAAAGGAACTGAGCAACGGACGCTGCGCGCGGCCTTTATAGGCAGGATGACGTCGATACGGCGGCTGTCGAGGGACATCGACTCGGCGGACGTCGACGCGCAGCGCCCTCTAGAGAAAAATTTTCCGAGGCCAGCAAAGCTGGAAGGAGATATCTAAGATAAGGAATACGTCGGAGGAACATCCCATCGAAAGAACGTTACAAGGTAAGAAGTTGACCTTTCGACGGAGCGCTTCCGCTCCACATAGTCTGTCCCCGACCCCGCCAGTGTTACTCACCACACCAAGATTCGGAAGATTGAAACCGGATCTCGAAAACAGAAGTTGTGGAACTCTCGGAGCAACCAGTCTCGACCTCAGCTACCCTGTTTTTAGTAAATCAGGCTTCCTCAAAAGAGGGGCTCTTTTCTATGATGTATCCCTCTGCTGTGTTAAGACAGACAGAGGTATCAATCAAATAAAAGAGCGGGGTGACACATACACCGCTAGACCAACAGCTGAAAAACCACAGAAAGGGTTATAAGCGGTAAGGATAAGAATAATAATTGTAAGACAATCAACTATTCATGAATACCTGAATAACAAGTTGGTTGGAGTAGCAGAGTAGATACAGAGCCTAAAAGAACAATGCAAAGGACAATAAGGAACTAGCTTTACTGAGTTAAGGACTCCCCTTGAGCCCCTAGGGAATGCACAACTGACCTGGAAGGAGATGGTTGAGGAGCCAAGAGAGAAATCCAGTTGAAAGGGACACGACAGGAGAAAATAATAAACAGGACAGTTAGTAAGGGAGGAACCACCCGAACGGCACGAGGGATGCACTAGGTACGGGTTGGTGCAGGTAACTGGAAAGCGTCCTGAACTACACTTGTAAGATAAGAGTACAAATCCAACACAATGTCCAAGCAAAAGTATTTTTCTTCACAGCGGGAGTAGGCAGTGTTTATCCAAGAAGCAAATCACAGGAAATTATGACAACTAGAAATGAAGACACACTTACTGAAAGCAATTAGTGTCAGGCGATGAATGTTCCGATGCAGCCCTTGTGGAAGGAACCAAAAGGCTACAGAGCATAGGAAAACGACTTCTGACAGCCGTCAACAATCCAGGAAACGTTCCGAGTCGGAACAGTGTGTAGAACCAAAATCAGCAGGGCAATCCGTGAACAGTCCGAGTGGAAGGCAAAGTCGAAAACCTGGGAAACTAAGTTGGAAGGTTTGAAGAAGGAATTTAGTTCGAGGGCTAAACACGTAAGAGTATGTGTAGACTACAATTAGCAGCACCGAGCCCCGAGAGGAACTGGATTAAGACGGAAAGGGGCGGGGCATCGGTGTACGCGTAGTGCCTATTGCACGTGTCAGCTGACACGGCCGATACTGATGCCGACGTCCATACAGTCTCCATGGAAACCGATAACGCTGCCACAGCAATGTCTTTCCCTGGACGGTCTGAGCCGGTGTAACTGCCGAGGGAGACTGGCAAGAACAGCGCTGCCGGAGCGTAACAGCCAGGCACTGCAATGGGGAAGGTACACCCCCGCAACAAAGACGAACAGTTACATAGCACTAAGCACACAACCTCAAGTTAATCTTCGACCAAGTCGAAGATGACCTCGGTGCCAACGTGTACACCGGAAGTTCTGGTGGCACCTGCCGACTGTCTGGATAGGCAGCCCTCCCCGCAGCCGTATATGCGCCTTGCTACCGGGCCATCAAAGACAAAGGGCGCAATCTCTAATATCCTGAGTTCCGTCGAGACGCATCCAAAGGTGTCCGGCGACGACAGGGTTCTGGCTCCGCCGAAGAAGGCATTTGCCGAAGACAAGGCCCCAGCACCGCCAAAGAAGGCATCCGCCGACGACAAGGCCCCGGCTCTGCCGAAAACGGCTCCTTCACAATCGCAGGCAGAGGCTACGCGCCTCCCGTCTGCGGAGGACGTTGCCGACAACATAGTGAGAAAAGTTTCCACCGACTCTCATAAACGGCAGTCAAGAGATTCTATGAGGCCTACAGAAAAGGCCAAGGATCCATTGAAATCCAAGGATAGCCTAAGGGGGTACCGGAACCCTCCCCTAAGACGAAAGAATGCCACAGGGACGCACCACCTCTGTCGGTCCCTCAGGAGTAGTTTTCGGACAGCGAGGAAGGGATGTCTTTGAATTTGAGACTAAAATCTCAATGTTTTATGACAGAAGAGCATTTTCAAGATCCTTTTCCACCTCTAGATCATTCTAGGTCTTCTGTTTGGACTAGAGAGAAGTTTGAAAATTGTATGGAAAGGCTGGACAGGGTTGGTACCCGTTCAGAGCAACCCACGCCTAAAAGACCACGGCATGGGAGCCCTTTGGACCCTGTAGCAAAAATTCCCAAGACTCTTGGATATATACACCTATGAACTCACTGAGGAGGAGATTCCTGCAGACACTCAGGATGATGATCAATTCACCAATCCTGAGGACATGCATGATCTCATAGAGGGGTGGGGGGGAAACCTGAATATGGGTGACCCTCAGCCATGGCAGTCTCCAGATCCTGATGCCCTGTGTTTGGATTCCCCCCAGACCACTCCAAGCAGCTGAACACTTCAGAATTGCCACAGATGAAGCAGTCCCTGAAGCTGACTTTGTGGCGGACATCCTCAAAGAGAAGCCACCGGCCAGTCAGGCTATTCCTCTCCTCAATTCAATTAAAAAACATCTGGCTCCCTCCTTATCAACACCTGCTCTTACAAGAGGTCTTAATCTGAGGATAGAAAAGCTCTTTCGTCCTTCTCCCTCAGACCCCCTTTATATCAGAGGTCCCTCCACCCCAGACTCTCTGGTGGCGACCACTACAAGAAAAAGGGCAGGTGTCCCTCTGTCAACTGACGAGGAACCCCCTGATAAAGAAGGTAAAAGACTTTATGCCCTTGGAAAGAGGGTCACAGCCACAGCAGCTTTTTAAACACGTATTACCAACAATACCACCTTATTACGCGGACCTTGCTACAAGGCGGCCTACAGGAGGTTACCAAACCACTTCAAACTCGTCTCCTGGCCACAGTGACTGAGGGCAGACAAATGAACCAAAGCATACTTAAAAACACTTTGGATTCCGCCGAAACAGCTGGTCGACCTCTGGCTCGGGGCACACTCCTGAAGAGACACGCGTGGCTAAGGAACTCTGGGTTCAAGCCAGAGACACAAGCGTCACTTATAAATAAACCCTTGGAAGAATCCAACCTGTTTCGAAAATTGGTCGACTAGGCCCTCAAGACTGCAAAAAAGGAGCAGGACACCTGAAAAGGCTAGACCAAATTACACAAAGACCCTCAAGACGAGGATCTGGGTCCAGACGGCTTTTTCATGGCCAACGCTTCCCTCAACAACAGTACACCTCGGGAAACAATTGGTCCTCTCCACAGGAAACCAGCGGATACACCACCCTGTATCCCCAGAGGGGTCTGTGTCAAGGGAAAGGAAGGGGCTGGAACTCTAACCCCAGAGGCTCCCTGGCCTCAGGTTCAAAATGACCCGAAGATTCTGGTCCCCTCCCATGCCTCCCCGGTCAGGGGCCGGCTAACATAGTTCCTTCAGGCATGGGAGGGGATAACTACAGACCAGTGGGTGCTAAAGACCGTGGCCCATGGGTACTGTATAGAGTTCAACTGGTCCCCAACATTCAGACCTCCACGAGCAAGACGACTGACACTAGACCATCTTCGTATCCTTCAGGAAGTCGAGACACTACAAGAAAAGGGAGCCATAGAGGTTGTACCTCTGTCACAGGTAAAAGATATTTATTCAGTGTACTTCCTTGTACCCAAAAAGGATCTAACCATGCGCCCGATATTAGATCTGCGCCCAGCGAACAAATTTGTAAAGCCACAAAAGTTCTGCATGGTCACTCTGCAGGAAGTAATTCCCCTGCTATCACAGGGGAATTCATGGCAACACTGGACATGAAAGATGTATACTTTCATATTTCAATGTTGCCAGAGCACAGAAAATACCTCATTATGATCCAAGACCAGCATCATCAGTTTAAGGTACTACCCTTCGGCATAGCATCTGCACCAAGGGTATTTACAAAGGTACTAGCGGTGGCAACAGCACATCTGCGCAGGCAATCCATCCCGGTCTATCCTTACCTCAACGATTGGCTCATAACAGGGGACTCTTATGAAACCTGTCTGTTAAATACTCAAAAGACGATGGATGTTTTATTCAGTCTGGGATTCTCTATCAACGCGAAAAAATCCAGCCTAGACCCCAGTCAGATCAAGCAGTTTCTAGGGGCTTTAATTCGAACAAAGGACGGCCTCGTCTTCCCCTCCAACGGGAGGGTCCAAAACATGCTGTTTCAAATCCTTCAATATGTAGCCAGTCGAGAGGTGACGTTACGCAGGGCTATGCGACTGTTAGGAATGATGGCGTCATGTATTTACTTGGTTCCTCACGCACGCTTGCGCATGCGTCCAATGCAGGAATGGCTCAACAGCCAGTGGTGTCAGGCCAGCGGACAATGGGACGATCTAGTGGTGGTCTCGCCAGCCCTCATTCTCTCGCTGCGGTGGTGGTCGAATGACAACCTCTTGTAATGGAAATACTTCACCACCCCCGCAGTGGAAGCCACTCTAACTACAGATACATCTCTCACAGGGTGGGGACCTCATCTGCTTCAACAAACAGCGAGTTTGGTCGTCAGACATAGCATCCAACCACATAAACCTGTTGGAACTGTTGGCAGTGTTTAAAGCACTACAAGCTTCCCAGACACAACTGCAAGGAAAGACGGTCCTGATCCTCAGACATCACCACGGCCATGTAGTATTTGAACAAACAGGGGGGCACTCACTCTGGAGGGCTGTCCAAACTGGTTGCCAGTCATTTCGTCGAAAAAAAATGGTCGAAAAACAAACTGATCGAATGAAACTGATCGAAAACCAAATGGTCGACAACAGATATAAATAATGTAAATAGGTCAATAGGTCGAAAACAAATTATCGAAAATGAAATGGTCGACAAACGAGTGACTAATATGAGAAGCATATGCGCGAGCTACAGATGGCATGAACATAGAAAAGGTTCACAGGAAAAAAAATAGACACACGAGTAAAGAACCTCATGTTACACCGGTGACCACAGATGACGGTTAAAAACAAACTGTCAGTACTTCATGAAGGTGACAGAGAGCACAGCTGATAAAAACGTTCGCTGGTACAACGTATACGTACATAAAACAGCGGTGAGTTACACACGTTAAATAAACAAATTGCATAGTGGTTCACACAATTTCATATTACTAATGGGGGGGTTCCCCCCCCCAACCCCCTGTTTTTTTAATACATTTTTTTATAGAAATACGAACCTTCCGACCAATTGAATAAGTAATCACACATTTTTTTCGGCACATATATATATTCGATTTTGCATTTTTGACGTGGCAAAGTTATAATTACAAACTCATGTACCGAAAAACAAGTGAATTATTTAAAATCATTTTAATATTTTGCTATTTCAGATACTACTTGCGAGAGAAAAATGGAATTCGTAAAATCACAAAGAGGCGCCGATCAGTTAACACATGAAGGCTACATATACAATAAAGAAAGCACAAAGCAGGAAAGAAACTACTGGAAATGTAAAGAGTACAGAAAAAATAACTGCAAAGGAAGGGCGATTACGGTTGGCGAAAACATACATTTAACGTGCGAACATAACCACATGCCGGACAATACGGAGGTTTTCATAAAGAAAACACTGAACATATTGAAAGAAAATGTTGAGAAAAATACAAATGAAGCATCGACTTCTCAGGTTAACAAGGCGTATGAAAGTTTGCCACTACATATAACGGCACAGATGCCAAACACGACAACTATAAAACGCACTATAAATCGCCAAAAACAACAGAAGGAAAACTTACCCATGGCACCAGTAAGTTATGAAAATATGGTTATACCAGAGGTATTACAGATAACTGAAAGGGGAGAGCATTTTTTATGGAAAACTTTGGAATTTAAAAAGGAAAAAATGTTAGTTTTTACTACTTTTCAAAACTTAACACATTTAGGCAATTCGAAGACTTGGCATGGGGACGCTACATTCAAAACCTGCCCAACTCCATTTCAACAATTTTATAGCGTCCACGGCACAGTAAATGAAACCGTAACACCTCTAATCTACGTTTTAATGCCAGGAAAAACCGAAGAAATGTACAGCTGTTTATATAAATTAATACACGAATCAATGCCTGAAAAATACCCGGAAACTATGATCATGGACTATGAACAGGGACAAATGAACGCTTTTGCTAAAGTATATAATGAGACACATATTCAAGGGTGCTTTTTTCATTTTAGTCAATCAGTGTGGAAAAGAATTCAAAAATTAGGGTTAAGAACATTGTACATAAGTGATACCGAATTTCAGCACCAAATCAAACGATTATACGCATTAGCATTTGTAAGAGAGGACATGGTTTCTACGTATTATGACACTTTGATTGCTTCTAGTTACTATACTAATCATGACGAACAGTTAAGCACATTACTAGACTACATGGAAAACACATGGATTGGGCAACTTACACGACATGGAACAAGGCGCAAAGGGAAATATGAAATTAAAAATTGGAATTGCTACACATCGGTCATTAAGAAAACCCCAAGAACGAACAACGTACAGGAGGGATGGCACAGCAGGATAAATAAAGAATTTAATTCACACAACCCAACATTATGGCACTTCCTTAAAAGTCTGAAAAAAGAACAAAATTTACAAGAAATAAAGGTGTCCCAGACACTGTCACTCGAAAACCGACAAATGGCAAAAAGAAAATACAGAGACCATGAAGAGAGGATATCGAGCATAGTTCAAAATTTTGATAAAACTGAGCCAATACAATATCTTGAAACAGTAGCATATAATCTAAAATGTTAAAGAAAAATTGAATGAACTCACCAAACAGAGAACTCCGGTTCAATGCAAGAAAGCATACATCCAGAAAGCAAAAAATCCATATAAAATCCACCGAATCCGCTGATGCATCACTCCATCGAAAAAAAATCCATGAAAAAAGTACAAAAAGACGGCAAAAATCCAATGTAAAATCCACCAAGTCCTTTTGAACATCCATCCAGGAAACGAAACGAAAGGATGCATCCAGAAAGTGAAAATCGCATTTAAAATCCAAATAAACACTGTGATCCGGAACTTGCAAAAAAAAAACATCAGTTGGTGAAAAAAGCAGATCCATTAAAAAACCCATCAAAAAGACGATCCGACGCAATAAAATCCAACCAGGAGAAAAAAAAACCATTGAAATCCATCCAGTAAAAAAAAATAATAATCCATAAGCAGGTCCGGAGCGCGGGCAGCATGCATCCAACAGGAACGAAGGAACTTCTAAAATGGCGTCTACGTCGCGTACGTACGACGTCATGCGTTACAAAGTTTAGGAAAGTTGAATTTACAATAGCAGTAAATAATAGTGAAATAGCCCCATCTAGCGGTAAAAGTTGGAAACACAGTTATACCTAGTTCATTTTAAATTACATTGCAAATATTTATTTATTTATCAAATATCACTAAAGAATTGTATTAAGAAATAAAAATAAATAAAAAATTTACAAATACACATTGTATTGGAGTACAATATTTTAATTACAATGTACAATGTTTAACGCAATTAGACAAGCACAATACATATATATAATTACATATTTAGTTTACTGCATTTCGACCAAAAAAAATACTAACGACCAAAATGCATTTCGAGATAATTGTAATTCGACCATATTTTTTCGACCAAATTAATTTCGACCAGTTTTTATTCGACCATTTGTCTGGACACCGTCCAAACTGTCACAGAACCTTTGGAAGTGGGCTCTCAAACATGTTCACATGTATCACATGTTCCAGGGGAACTCAATCTTCTAGCAGACGTACTCTGCAGAGATTTCCCGCTGCCCATGGAGTACGAATGGGGATTACACAAAGACATCATCTCCAACGTTTTTGCAGAATGGGGCTTCCCAGAGGTCGACTTGTTCTCAACTCTGGAGAATGCTCAATGCCAAGATTACGCCTCCAGGTACCCCCAGAACCGTTCCAAGGGGAACGGACTCTGGATAACATGGTCAGGGAAATTTGTTTACGCTTTAGACTCCCCTTCTCAAGAAAATAGTGCACAGGATGCACCAGGAACCAGTCATGATGATACTGATAGCCCATACGTGGGCCCGCCAACCCTGTTTCGATCATCTGATGGAGATTTCCCTACCTCCTCCAGTGAAACGGCCTTGCCCGTACATGTTGTCACAAGACAAAGGAGAGACGCTTCACCCATGCCCGCAGACATTGAACTTAGCGGTCTGGCTCCTTAAATCATAGAGTTTTGGGCACCTGCAGCTCCCTCAGAGATGTATGGACATTCTCAGGAAGGCAAGAAAACCGAACAATCGATATTGCTATTCCAGTAAGTAGAAACGGTTTGTCATCTGGTGCAACTCAAAGAGCATTAACCTGATTAACTGCTCTCCCACACACATTGTTTTGTACCTAACTCATTTAGTTGACTCTGGCTTGGTCTTTAACTCTCTAAAGGTTCACTTAGCTGCGCTTTCAGCCTACACTACATCACAACAGAAAGTGTTGTGGTGGAAGATACCAGTTATTGAGGCTTTCACGGAGGGAGTGAAAAGAATTCACCCTCCCGTTTCTAACCCAGCTCCACGATGAGACCTAAACGTGGTGTTGACTAGACTTACACTAGACTTATAGGGCGTCCCTTCGAGCCCATGCACAGAGCGAGTCTTAAAGATCTCACCTACAAGACTTAATTTTTAATAGCTATTACCTCTATTGGGAGAGTAAGTGAACTACAAGCACTCAGTCCCAGATCCCTTTGTAACAGTTCACAAAGATAAGGTGGTACTACGCACTTGCCCTACGTTTGCGCCTAAATTAATTTCTAAGTTCCATGTGAACCAATCAATAGAACTACCAACGTTCTTTCAAAACCCTTCAAGCATGGGAGAAAGAAGCCTGCACACGCTTGATGTACGCAGAGCAGTCATGCTCTACATGGAAAGAACTCGACCACTAAGAAATACTAATCATTTTTTCGTTTCAGTGGCGGCAGGAAGAGGAGGAGATGCGGTCTCCAAATACACTATCTCTAGGTGCGAGAACTGCCCTTCAAGCCTAGAGCACATTCTACTCGCGGCACTGGGGCTTCCATAGCATTCATTGCAAATGTTCCCCTTGAGTCTATTTGCAAAGTGGCAAACTGGTGTTCTTTACACACCTTTACAAAACACTATTGCCTAGACACTCTCTAGGTCTGAGTCTCAGGTGAGACAGGCAGTACCAAGACATCTTTTCACTACTGTTGCTTCTCACAACCCACCTCCAACTCCGGGTACTGATCACTAGTCTATGCAGAGCATGTGATTCTACGCAGATTAACAAACATCAGAAGACATGCATTACTTACCGTAACAGCATTTCGAGGGGATTGTGTCCTCCGACGTATTCCACATCTATGACAGTAATCACCACAGCTGTGCTGCTTCGGAAAATTGTACTGCGGCCTATGTCGATGACATCGATACGCTGTCCCTCGAGGGCCTCCGTTGAGCGCCAACTTCACTGGATGTTATATGTAGGACGCACGATGGCCCTAGCCTCAGTTGCGTTTTTTCCACGAACGTGATCGTTTTGGAATCTCAGCGCGCCTCGGTTCTTCCCCTGTTGAATCGGTTCTTCGTACTTGGTTTTTTGTGAGAATCATGTCTTCGTCGTCTTCTACCCTTAGGTCGGGCTTAAAGAAGTGCCGCAACTGCGGCTCCAAGATGTTGCTTATGGACTCTCACGACCTCAGCCTCTGGTGCCTCAGCGAGGACCACGCCACCAATGACTGTGGTGAATGCCAGTCTTTGACGTCGAAGGCCTTGCAGGAGCGGAGGAAAGTTATCTGTAGGTAGGGTTTCCAAACCCCGTAAATTGAAATCCGCTGGGCTTTTGACCGATGATTCGAGGGGCGACTCTCCGCGTCGGCGTAAGTCCAGGGGGGGGTCACGGTCCAGGAGTGGTTCCCGCCATTCCTCTGCCTCTTCTAGGCACTCTCGGAAGTGCCGTCACCAGTCGCCTTCCTCGTCCGAGGACTCTGCCAGACGGCGGGTAGCTTGTCCCAACAAGCATTCATCTCTGGCGGAATGGGACGCATTTCGCAAGGAGATGATGGCGATTTTCGAATCGCAGGGCTCTGTTCCGGCTGCTCCTTCGAGAGAGGCCCGCAAGGAACGCGCTAAGGCCACCGCTCGCACGCCTTCGGTCTCGGGCGGTCGGCACGATCATCGGGAGCTGTGAAGCCTTCTAAGAAGGCATCGACACCATTGGCTCCATGTCCGTTGAGGGGCTCTCTTGAGGCTCCGCCTCCGAGGAAGTCATCAACGCCATCGGCGCCGAAGCCGTCAAAGGACAAGCTTAGGGCTCCGGCCTCGAAGCTGTTGTCGAAGCCGTCAGCGCCTCGCTCCACCGCCATTCCGTCGCCACCTTTTGAGGAGGCTTTATCGGAGGTGCCCCGGAGACCGGTGGAAACCCTGAGGAAGGCCCTGAGTAAATCAGTGAGGCCTGTGTTTGAGCCTTTTTCTGTACCCTCATCCAGTGATTTATTCCAGCCTTTGGATTACATCTCAGAGGTGGATGAAGGGTCAGATGTGGAAGGGTTTGTTCCTTGTGAGGTTCCTGATGACCTGTTATCAGGTCATAGCCAGTTGGAAAACCTGCGTCAATCCTAACATGACGCCAGTGGTTTGAACACCTCTCTGGAGGTTGAGTTTGGCAGGCCTGAGCCTGGCGCACACGCCGAGTCATCGTACCTGGCGTCTCATGTCGAGGGTGACTGGAGTACTTGGGGTGGTCTGCTCCACCTGTGGATTTTCTGCAGGGTGACCTGACAGATATTTTGGACTAAGGTCCACCCACTGACCCGGTGCTGCCATTTCATATGGCCTTACAAAGAAGGGTGGCGGCGGCTTGGACGCTACCGAAAAAATACTGCCCAGCCAGTGGCGACCCCTGCTACTTGTCTACATACTCCACTCCTGTTACGCTCACCTGGCTCCCACAGGGGCGTCGATCTGAAATGGACAGCTGTGGTCTCCACCAATGTGAAGCGTAGTGCCGAGATGACACTGGACTGGCCCACCTAGCTACGTTTGCTTGGCCCGTAGGAGTATTCTTCTGCAAATGGAGAAAGGGAATTAACCACCCGTGGAGTTGAGTGTTAACCCCCCCACCCCCTCTGTTCTCCCCACTGATCACCTTTAATGTCCCCTCTTATAGTCTCACCTGATGGTTTGGAAAGATGAGCTTTCCATCCTGCATTGAGCGCAGGGGCGCGTAGATAACCAGTTGCTTCACTGGTTCGAAGAAATTGGTGAATTCCAGAACAATATTGACTCTGAGATTTCCGGCGAGACGCCGTAAGTATATAGTTCGTAAGAGTTGAAATGTCTGCTTTCACTCTTGTCCGATTCCTTGCAGGTTGCAGCTTGACCCTAGCGAAGAGTTCCTTGTGGCAACCGGTAACATTCAGGTAAGGATTTGTATTATCCAACACAGTTCGATAAAATAATGTCAGTATGTAACCTGTTGCTTTCTCCCTTATTCAGGTGCTTAGAGAAATTATGAAGTCTCGGGGAATAATGCCTCCGGCGGTAAAATTAGGTAAGTATTGTGGTAAGGATAATTCCCCTTGTCTGTCCCTTTGTTTCACCTTGCTGTCCTTTTGTTTCCCCTTAGGGGCCGGGGTGCGGCGAAGATGCGGTGGAGGCTGCGCCGACCCGTGAAGAGGAATAGTACCCCCGGCGATAAAATCAGGTAAGTCTGTGGGGGGTAACTAATATTGCCTCTATTTATACCCTTGGCTCACCTTGCTGTTCTTGTGTTCCCCTTAGGTGCCGGAGTGCGGCGGGAACATGCAGAAGGATGCGGTGGATAGTGAAGATGCTGCGAAGGCCGGTGAGTTCAGCGCGACGCTGCAGCAGGCGACGCACATAAAATAACTTCTTTCTCCAGCATGGGGTCTGGCATGGATTCACATGCTCATGAATATTCCCTGTCGTCAGGCCGGGAATCCTCGGTATAGAAAAAATCAGTATCAGTTTCGTTTCTGATCTGTCTTTCTTAGTAGTAACCAATCACTGGTCTCTGGGTCATACTGCCCCCAGCCAATGACTGCCCTCTCCCTAAGCCCTGCCCCTGGCAGCCATCCTCAGATTTTTACCGCACGTTCAAGTGTTGGGAGTCCTTGTGCTGTAGCTCTCGAGCTTTTGCTGCGTTTTTGCACTTTTTTCAGGAGATTTTCTCATTTTTCGGTTAAATAGAGCCTCAAGCTCCACCGTGTCTACATCCGATCAACGGGGATCCGTTTCGGAGTTTCTACGCCCCTCAAGGGTGAAGATTTCGTTGAGTTACGCTTTTGGAGGTTTCCAGAAGTTCCGAGGCCTTTCCGGTCATGGCCCAGGAGAAAGGAATCTCGACGCCCGGTAAGCTGTTCAGGACCTGCCCTGGATGCCAGCTTCAGAACGTTTTCAAGGAGGACGAGCATTCGTTACGCCTCTACTGTCTCCATGAGGACAAGACGCACAAGGAGAAAGACTGCGCGTTTTGTGGGAATATGTCGGGGCGGACCATGAAGGATCGCCACCTCCGTCTCGCCAACTGGCTGGAAGGGAAGAGCCCGTCAGGCGAGAAGAAGAAAAAGAAGTCCGAGCGGTCTTCTAAGTCCTGTGAGGGTGCCCCGGCGACGGGGGCCCAACAAAAGGCTAAGCACCACGAGTCTGCGGGCACCGGGAGCGCCGAACAGTCTGGCTCCTTGGCTGCCAGGCAGGGCGCACCCTCCCCGGCGCCATCATCCACGAGCCAACGCTCTGGCTCGGGTAAGAGGAAGTTCGAGAACCCGGCGAAGCTTCTGGAGAGGCCCCGGTCGATCTTGAAGATTCCGGCAGAGGGGGTGCGAGGCTCGGACCCTCTCCTCAAGGTGAAGGCCCCAGGCGTACAGAAGGTGACGTCGGCCTTAATTCACCCTGCTAAGACCTCGATTGAGGATGTCGCCGCGGCCCTGGCTCAGCCTGTGGAGGCTACACCAGTGGAGGCGCCCTCAGGAGCCAGAGTCTCCCTGCCACCGCAGAGGGAGTCGTCTTTCAGGCACATCGAGAAGACACCAACGAAGTCCTCGTTGGAAAGGGTGGGGGAGGGGCTGGTGGCCATCGTGGATACGGACACGACCTCTGAAGAGAAGCTCATCCAAGTCGTGGAAGAGGCCCAGCCCATTGGGAGGGGATCCAGACGAGGGCGACGGTGTCGCAGACTAAGCTCCTCAAGAGCCCTCTCTCCCGTCGTTTCCGGCGCCGCAGGACACCTCGGCGGCCATTTTGTCAGCCATTCAGTCCTTATGCTCGGAGATGAGGACTAGGTTGCCCCTTCCCCCAACGGAGGTACCTGAGCCAGACCCGACGAGGGAACCGGAGCCAGGACCTTCGGAGAGTCCACCGCTTAAGAGGAGAACGATGCATCCTAGGCCACCTCTCCCGCCTCTGCGGCCTTCTCTGCCTTCCCCCCCAGTCTACTACCCACGGGGAGGATACAGGCATGGACACGACTACGACAGGTACGGATGACGACGGAGGCGACGACGGAACGTGTCCCCCCCCCCCCGTCGCCCCCTGCCCGGACGTCCCCGCCCGACGAGATTTGATCCTTCCATGCCATGATTTCCAGGGCATCCAAGCTCTTCCAGCTCTGCCCCGAAGAAAAGAAGGAAGGGTTCCTTTACCAACGGCGCGAGGCTAAAAGGAAGACGGTCCTCGCCGTACCGCTTCTTGATGACATCTGGGATGAGGGGCTCGACCTCAAGAACCCTACCATGGCACCTGCAAAGAGGGACCGGTACGAGAAGAAGTACCGGGTCCCCAACGCTGCCCCCTTCTGCCTTGGGGCGCAACCTACCCCGGATTCGGTCGTTTTGGCGGTCGCCAAGAAGAAAGCGGGGGGAGTTGTGGTTCAAGATTGCCCCCTCTGTTGGACTTCCTTCTGGACGCCAAGAGGGCCGAAGCCCTGGAAATCTTACAGGAAGGTGAGATTGCTTTGGACCACGCCATTACGGTGGCTACGGACATCGCCAACACCGGTTTCCTCGAGTTCCAGAAGAAGTGCCCCCGCTTTCCTCCCGTGGCCAGGAAGGAAAATCACGTCCCTCAACTGCTGTTGGAAGTAAGGGCGATGATCAGAAAAGGTGCCATCAAGCTTGTTCCAAAGAGGCTTCAGGGCTCCGGAGTTTACTCAAGGTACTTCCCCGTAAAGAAGACAGGAGGATGGCGTCCCATCCTGGACCTCCGACGACTGAACAGGTACATCAAGGCACAGAAGTTCCGGATGGTCACCCTTCAGCACGTGCTGGGACAGCTGGAGGAGGGCGATTTCCTGTCGTGGTTGGACTTGGAGGATGTGTACTTTCACATCCCGATTCTAAAGAGACACTGAAAGTTCCTCAGATTTGTGGTCCAAGGGAGGCACTACCAGTTCAAGGCCCTCCCGTTCGTTTTAAAATCGGCACCCAGGGTGGTCACCAAGTGCCTAGCACCGGAGGCGGCGCGGCTGCGCCTACAGGGGATCCACGTCTACCCCTACCTGGACGACTGGCTCATACGGGCAAGGACAAGGGAGCTCTCCGTAGAACATACTGCGAAGACCGTCCAGCTGCTCACGGACCAGGGATTCTCCATCAACTTTCCAAAATCCCACCTGGTCCCGTCGCAAGTCGCCCTGTTTCTGGGAGCACAGCTCGACACAGTGGCACGACTGGCCTCTCCGTCGGAGGAAAGAATCAGGACCATCCTGGGAAAGGTGCAACGTCTGCTGGCCACGGACGTGGCCAGAGTGAGGTCTATCAAATCCCTCCTCGGAATGATGTCCTCCTGCATTTATCTCGTGCGCCACTGCAGACTTCGGATGCGGCCCTTGCAAGAATTCCTCGACGCCCACTGGATCCAGTCGACGGGCAGCTTCGAGGACAGGATCCCGCTCGCTGAAGCATTCCGTCAGGGGATACGATGGTGGGTTTCCCGCTCTCATCTGACGGCCTTTGGAGGAGAAGACACTCCAAATCAACATCTTGGAGCTCCGTTGTCATGATGCCTACCCGGGGAGTGCCAGGCCCAGCACCCCCGGGAGCAGGCATCACGCCCCCGGGTAAAAGCCCAGCAGCCCTTTATAGGGGCTCTTTGGACTCTGTCCTGGCGCCAGGCTCATGTTGGACATCAGTCCTGGCGCCATAGGCACCAGGTTCATAAGGGGAAGTGTTTGGTGCACTTACCTGAAGCAGACCATGCTGCACACTCACCTGATGCAGACCATGCTGCATGAAGAACCAAGCCAAATGAGGCTTAGGAGGGACTATTTTTCTGAGGGAACTATTTTGTTACTTGGGTGGGGCTGTGGAAGAATACTCACCTGGAACTTCTTCCAAGGCTATTTAAGCCACGCCCGGACAGCCACACGTGGTTCGCGTTGTTCTGCATCCCAGCAGCTGAACGCTCACCGTGTCAGCTCCTGCACCTGAACTCCAGCCACGCCCGCCTCGAACCTGGAACACCTGTAAGGAAAGAAGACAAGAGAAAGGTGAAAACCAAGAACTTATTCAACCTTCTTACCTGCATCCGGAATCTTCACGCCAGCATTCCTGAAGGAGGACTTTCATTTAAAAGCACTGCGTTGCTCGCTGCACGCCGCGCTTCAATCACCTGTTCCCGAGACGCCGCTCGGCTCCATCGTGGCTCTCAGCACCAGTCGCCACATCTCTGCACCTAGGGGAGAGAAGAAGAGACAAAAGGTGAGCAAGGGAACACAAGAGGAAGGCCGAATTTTCAGCCATATTACTTACCGGCTTTTCTTGGTGAACCATTCCACATCTCGGGTCGGCGCCGCATCTTTGGCAGGTACCGCACCCCGGCCCCTATGGGGAAAGGACAAAAGACATTACTGGGGAATTATAAAGACATTTAGAGGGGTCGCCCTCATCACTAACTCACCTGATTTTACCACCGGCAATTTAACCCCTCAACGCATCGCCTTGGTTCTGCACCTGAAATAAAGGACAGATCACAGGTTAGGAGAAACAACATTAAAGGAGGCTCACACTTGAACTTTAGCATCTTCATACTTACGGTGTATCGCTCAGAAAAGTCAAGTGGATTTGCCAGCGCCATTCTGAAAACCAGTGAAGTAACTGGACGAACGCGCGCCCCTGCACTAGAAGCAGGATGGAGAGTTCATCCTTCCAAACCATAAGGTGAGCTTAAACCGGGGGTTTTTGGAGGAAGTCAGAGGAGAACGAAGGGGGAAAGGGGGGAGCAAGCACACTATTCAACAGACAGTTAATCCCCTTTCTCATCTGCAGAAGGATATTCCTACGGGCCAGACAAGCAAGATTTGGGGGTCCTGTTCAATCGGTGGTCCGAATTCTGCGCATCACGCTTGAAGAGGCCACAGCAACCCAGACCAGCGCCTCCGTGGGAGCCAGGTGAGCGTTAAATCCGTGCAGTGTTCCGGGCCCTCCGGTCTTTCCTCCCGTCCCTCAAGGACAAGGTGGTGAGGATCTTCACCGACAACACCACCACAATGTTTTACATTCGGAAGCATGGCGGAATCAGATCCCCTGCCCTATCCAAGGAAGCCCAGGATCTGTGGCATTGGGCCATCGCCCAGGGGATGTTTCTGGTACCCTTTCATCTGGCAGGGATAAGAAACACCATCGCCGACTCACTCAGCAGAGGGCTACGCTCGTGCCACGAGTGGGAACTGCGCCAGGATCAAGTGGATCGACTCTTCCGACGATGGGGTGAACCCAAGATCGTTCTCTTCATGACGGCGGCGAACTCCAAGTGCCAGAGGTTCGCCAGCAGGTTTCCCCAGCTGAGGAGCATGGGCGATGCTTTCTCGTTCCCCTGGGACGGCCTATTCCTTTATGAGTTCCCGCCGTTGCTACTCCGGCTCGTCAACCAGCTCAAGAGGTCCCGGTGCAGGATGATCCTCGTCGCACCGGCGTGGCCGAGACAGTTCTGGTTCCCGGACATTCTGGACTTGTCAGCGTCCACACCAGTCAAGCTGCTGACAGACGCGGATCTTCTCTCCAGAGAAGGAGGCGCCATTCTTCATCACGAACCAGGGTCGCTGAACTTGCAGGCCTGGCTCCTGCAGCACTAGAGTGTGGGGGATACGACATCCCGGCCGACTGCAGAGAGGTTCTTGCAAAGGCCAGGGCATCCTCAACTCTCAAGTGCTACGGACATAAATGGAAGAGGTTCTCTGTCTGGTGCCGTGCACAGAAGATTAACCCTCTGCGGATTACAGCCCCTCAAGTATTGCTGTAACTACTGTCCTTGGCCAAGGCTGGCCTATCTCACGCTTCCATCAAGGTGCATCTGGCTGCCGTCTCACGTTACACCAGAACTACAGGACGGGCGTCCTTGTAGTCTCATCGGCTGGTGAAGGAATTTATGAAAGGACTGTTCCGATCGTTCCCGCCGGTGAAGGCCCCTGCCCCGGCGTGGGAGCTCAACGTGGTGCTGACTAGGCTCATGGGGGCCCCATTCAAGCCTATGCATTCAGTGCTGTTGAAGTTTCTGTCGTGGAAGACAGCATTCCTCGTGGCCATCACCTCTGCACGACGAGTGGGAGAGATCCAGGCCCTATCTGGCAAGCCTCCATACTTGACTTTTCACGACACGAGGGTGGTGCTGAGGACACACCCCTCCTTCATGCCCAAGGTGCCGTCGGACTTCCACCTCAACGAGCCCTTGGTTTTGCCAGTTTTCTTCCCGTCGCCTTCGTCGCCGGCTGAGAGGACTCTGCACCCACTAGATATAGCTAGAGCGCTGAAGTTCTACGTGGACCGCACAAAGAGTTTTCGGAAGACATCACAGCTGTTTGTGAAATTTGTACCTGTGAATCAAGGGAAGGCTCTCTGGAAGACTTCCATTTCCAGATGACTCTCCGGCTGCATCATGCACTGTCACCGGTTCGCAAACCGACCGTTGCCAGGCTGCCAGAGAGCCCATTTGACCAGGGCGATCGCTGCTACCACGGCGTTCCTGTCTGGTGTGCCCCTGCTGGACATCTGCAGGGCTGCTACGTGGAGGTCGACGCATACCTTCACGAGATTCTACTGCGTCGACCGGGATTCCAGGGAGGAGTCCAGAGTCGGCCAGGCAGTGCTGCGCAACCTGTTCGCCTAAGGTGAGCCTGGTGAGGAGGTAAGAGTTGCTTAATGTTGAGTTGTTGTATTGCTTGATATTGAGCCTTTTTGCCACCTGCCGTGGTTGTGCATGTTTGTACTGCTATGTATTCTTATATTCATGAGCATGTGAATCCATGCCAGACCCCATGCTGGAGAAGGAACAAGTTACTTACCTGTAACTGTTGTTCTCCAGCATGGGTCTGGCATGGATTCACATGCGAACCCTCCCGCCTACCCCTCTGCGGCTCTTCACTTGGTCATATTGCCACTTTACGTACTACCAAATCTGAGGATGGCTGCCAGGGGTGGGGCTTAGGGAGAGGGCAGTCATTGGCTGGGGGCAGTATGACCCAGAGACCAGTGATTGGTTACTACTAAGAAAGACAGATCAGAAACGAAACTGATACTTTTTTTTTTTTCTATACCGAGGATTCCCGGCCTGACAGGGAATATTCATGAGCATGTGAATCCATGCCAGACCCATGCTGGAGAACAACAGTTACAGGTAAGTAACTTGTTCCTTCTTCCAGCTCGAAGGCGCAGTGGATCGGGAATTCAGGTAAGGATTAAAGGTATTGCTCTTGTTCTAACCTTTTCTCCTTCTTTCTCCCTCTTTCTAGGAGCTCCAGACTCGAGGCGGGCGTGGCAGAAGACTGGATGCAGACTTGCAGGCACGTTGAGCGTTACGCTGCTGGATGCAGAATAACGCGAAGCGTGTGCTGCTCTTCGGGCGTGATTTAAATAGCCTCCAAAGTAGTCCCAGGTAAGTATTCCTCCTCAACCCCACCCGAGTAAAAAAAATAGTCCCTAGGTAAAGTAGCCCCTTCCAAGCCTCTTTTGGCTTGGAGCTCTTGCAGCATGGTCTGCATCAGGTAAGTTTTAATCTATGAGCCTGGCCCCTATGGCGCCACGACTGACTCTCCATATGAGCCTGGCGCCATAGACGCCAGGACTGCACCCAAATAGCCCCTAGCAGGGGTTGTTGGGCTTGCTTGGAATAACTTGATGCCTGCTTCCGGGGTTGCTGGACTTGATCTGGATCCCCGGGGGTAGGCATCATGACCACTTCAGAGAGTTTGGTGGTGCAGGCGACTACAGCCCCAGCAAAGCAGGCTGCGTACCCTACCAGCCCTCCGGATAGGGGCGACAAGCGATTTGACGGTTGGGCGAAGAAAGTGTTTTCATCTGGGGGTATGGCTTTAAAGGCAGCCAACTCCGTTTGTACCTTGGCAAGATTCACTCTCACTCTGTGGAATTGTTTCTTTGGCGGCTGAACATATTCCCGAAAGGGAGGAACAGGATGGTTTTATTGCCCTCGTTCAGGTGGCAAGGATGCCATGTCTGAATCCGTTCAGTCGGGTCTGAACGTGGCAGACTGTCAGCCGGTCCACGGCGGCGAGCATCGTGATGCGCAGGTTTGCGTGGTTGCAGATGTCGGGGTTTGTTCCTGATGTACAGTCCCGGCTTCTCAACATGCCCTTTGCTGGGGACCATCTTTTTGGCTGCAAGGCTGACTAGAGCCTTGAGAGGTTGCAGACCTCCAAAGCTGCAGCGAAGTCGCCGCAGTACGTCAACCTCCGCCTTTTCATCCTAGGGGACAGCAATGGAGGGGAGGTTCCTTTCGATACTACTTTTCATTTGGTAGATCGAGGGGAGCTGCCAGTCAAAGGAGCCAACGTAGGTGTACCAGAGGTGGAAAACCATGTACTCAAGGTGCAAAAGCCGCTCGGGCAGTTGCCTCTTTGCCCTCAGGCAGTTGCCTCTTTGCCCTCAGGCACTGAAGCAAGCGGCTTCAACTCAGTCCTGAGGCCATGTCCCATGGTTCGCCGGTTGGGGGAAGGTTGGCACAGCATCTATTGGAATGGCGTGCCATTCCTTCAGATGTGTGGGTTCTGGAGATCATAGCCCACGGCTACTGTCTTCCTTTTCGGCAGAGGCCTCACGACAATCCACCGGAGAAGCTCTTTGAAGAATCTGGATCCGCTCCTTGCGCAGGAAATCAAATCCCTGCTGGAGAAAGGCACCATAGAACTGGTGACTGTAGCAGAGAGGAACAAGGGATGGTATTCCCCATATTTTTTGATCCGGAAAAAAGACGGGGGATTGAGACCCATCATGGACTTGTGTGGTTTGAACAAGCTCCTCAGGAAGGACAAGTTCAAGATGGTTACTCTCTCTCCAGGCCCTTCAACTTCAGGACTGGTTGGCATCTCTCGACCTCAAGGTTGCTTACTTTCATGTGCCGATTCATCCCAAGCACAGGAAGTACCTGAGGTTCGCTGTTGGCGACTCGCATTTTCAGTTTTGGGTTCTGCCGTTCGGATTGACCTCGGCCCGAGGGTGTTCACCAAGCTAATGGTGGTGGCAGAGTATCTCAGGAAAGGGGATTCACGTCTACCCCTACCTGGACGATTGGTTGATCAGGGCGTGCTCTCCCGAGCAAGCCCTGGACCATCTGTCGGTCGCCTGTCAATCCCTTCACAGGCTGGGCTTCTCCCTCAATTTAAAGAAGTCTCATTTGACACCTAGTAGCCAAGTCCTGCTCCAGTCCATCGAAGCAGTGCTCGACACATCCCTGGGGCAGTGTTTGCCTCCCCAGGTGAGGGCTCGTCACATTCTGCAGATAGTGGACAACAAGTTTCAACATGCCCAGAGTCTCCCAGCGTTCCGAGTTCCAGAGGTTGCTCGTCATGGCATCCTGCATTCTACTGGTGCCAGAGGCCAGGCTGCGGATGAGATCTCTGCAGTGGGCTCTCAAGATCCAACGGTTGCAGTCCTCACCCAGGATCTTCTGTGGAAGGCAATCTGATGAAGGGGGCTCCGTTTTGGCTACCCTGGGCAGAGGGAACGATTGTGACGACGCATCCCTCACGGAATGGTGAGCTCATGCCTAGGAGTTGACAGCAGTCGTTGGTCTCCGTCAGAGTCCAGACTCCATATCCATCTGTTGGAGCTGAGGGCTGTCGGGTTAGCCCTGAAGGATTTCTGCCGTCTGTGTAGGGGAAGAGTGTCCCGATTATGATGGACAATACAGTGGCCATGCACTACCTCAACAAAAAGGGGGGGGGGCAGGATCTCTCCCACTGTGCATAGAGGCGATGCAGCTCTGGTTCTGGGCCATCCAGCAGGAAAGATCGATCTCAGCAGTTGATCTGGCCGGAGACGAAAACGTGGCGGTGGTCCCTCTGAGCCAGCAGAGCACGGTCTCTCAGGAGTGAGCTGGCTCAGGAAGTTCTTTTGGAGATCTTCGCCCTTTGGGGACCCCACAAGTGGATCTCTTTGCCACCAGTGTCAACCAGAAATGCTAAAGATTCTGCTTGCAGGAATTTCCTCCAAAAGGAGCCTTAGGGGGCGCGTTCGTAGTGGAGTGGTCCTTCCCACTGCTGTACGCGTTTCCTCCAGTCTGTCATTCCGCAAGTGTTGCAGAGCTTACCGAGGTTCAGTTCCCGAATGATCCTCATTGCTCCGGCGTGGGCCAGGAGAGCGTGGTACCCGGACCTTCTCGACATGTCCATCTTCCCTCCACGCTGTCTTCCCTACCGAGACGATCTGCTCTCACAGGAGGGGGGTCGGGTTCTCCATCCAGAGGTCAGGTCTCTCAGCCTTCATGCTTGGCATATGAAAGGCTGAGGTATAAGGATTGGGACCTCCCTGAAGACGTGATGGAGGTGTTGCTTTCGGCCAGAAGGCCCGCAACAAAATCCCTGTACAGTTGCCCTTGGAGAAAGTTCTGCGACTGGTGCAGGGTACAGAATGTGGATCCTTTTCGGTGTTCAATTCCTGTGGTTCTGTCTTTTTTGCTTTCATTAGCCCACAAGGGCCTTCAAGTGGGTACCATTAAGGGTTACCTGGCAGCGCTGTCCATATTTAAGCACTCGTCTGAGGAGTGTTCTTATTTTAAGATTCCTTTGATTTCTCAGTTTCTGAAAGGGCTACCTAATGTGTTTCCTCCGTCACCTTTCGAGGGGACTAGTTGGGATTTGAACTTCGTTTTTAAAATTCCTTATGGGAGTTCCGTTTGAGCCCTTACATTCTTGTCCATTGAGACTGTTGTCCTTTAAGACTGTATTTTTAGTTGCGGTTACTTCCGCTCGCAGAGTGAGTGAGTTGCAGGCACTATCCGCCAAGCCACCTTTCACGGTGTTCCATAAGGACAGGGTTGTCCTTAGGGTTCGTCCTTCCTTTCTTCCGAAGGTTGTGTCGGAATTTAATTTGAGCCAGAAGGTAGTTCTTCCGGTGTTCTATCCTCCTCCGCATCCTGGTAAGGAAGAGGAGAGGCTCCATAGGTTGGATCCTAGGGGAGCTTTAAGTTTCTACATCTCTCGCATGTCCCGGTTCAGAGTGGACGATCGGCTATTTGTAGGATACGCTGGAACGCGTTTGGGTCAAGCTGGTTCTAAACAGAACCTGTCCCGTTGGATCATCTTGACAATCTCTGAATGCTGCCGTCTGGCGGGTAAGGACCCTCCGGTGGGCATACAGGCTCATTCTACTAGGGGTGTTGCTGCCTCCACTGCTCTGCAGAGGGGTGTTCCCATTCGTAATATTTGTGAAGCAGCCACATGGGCCTCTGTCCATACTTTTGTAAAACACTTCTCCCTGGGTTCTATCCATGGGCAAGATTTGGCCTTTGGTAAGGTGGTCCTCTATTCTGCAATTTGATTGGGCATTCTAAAATTCTAAATTCTTTTCCCACCTCCATATGTTGGTACTGCCTGGGGAGTCTATCATAGATGTGGAATACGTCGGAGGACACAATCCCCGAGAAGAACAAGTTACTTTCTTACCTGGTAACGTTCTTTCGATGGGATGTTTCTCTGACATATTGCACCCTCCCAGCCAGCCCCTCTACAGAATTTCTTATGTGATTACAGCTTACGTTTCCGCAAGGCTTTCTGTAGTCATGCTGGTAGAAGATTGGTGGCACACGTTCTCGGGAAAGAACTACAACTGAGGCTATGGGTGTCGTGCATCCTACATATAACATCCGGTGATGTCGGCACTCGACGGAGGCCCTCGAGGGACAGCGTATCGACGCAGGACGCAGACGCCAACATTTTTTCCGAAGCAGCACAGCTGTGGTGATTACTGTCATAGATGTGGAATACGTCGGAGGAAAATCCCATCGAAAGAACGTTACCAGGTAAGAAAGTAACTTGTTCTTCTGATGATTGTATCTGCTAAGATTCACATGCGCCCACCCTTCCACCCCGCTCGGATGGAAGGAACATAGACGTCTTACTACTTTCTCTCTTTTCTGTATTCACTCACAATAGTCATAAAGCTCCCTCACGGCCGAAAAAATACAATCGGAGGGACCCCGATGCGTGAAGGATATTGGGTACACTACACGTCACGTAGGGATAGTGTTACAGGCCTGCCCATGTCGACGTCCCCTTTTCAATTCTCGAAAGACAAGATGCAACACTCCACAGTTACCACTGGATGTCGGACTATATGCACAGCATGTGAATCTAAGCAGATACAATCAGAAATGCTTTTACGGTAGGTAATGCGTGTCATACCGAAGAAAATTAGGAACACAAGCTAAAACTCCACAAACCCAGTGGGACCCAGGAAAATCTTGACATCCAGGTTAAGTTCCTGTAAAAGCCACTTTGGGAAGAGTTCCATGTAAGTGTTCAAAGTTCCATAAGCAATGCATGAAAAAACTGTCGGTAGTTCTGCATTTGTTCTGAAAATCCAGCTAAGTGCCAGTTTCCACAGGTGCGGAAAGGGCAGCGACCAACCCCAGGTAACACCAGAGAAAACTCCCTTGAATTTATCGAGCGCCAAGTTTGAGACCTAGCAGTCCCAGGAAGAGATGCAGCCAAGCAGGAGCCATCCCCATCAAAAACAAATAGGAAAACATGAATGAAGGACACCTGCAGAAATCTTCAACCACAAACCATGGTGACCCCTAAGGGTATGTTGCGAGAATAACCCAAGGACCCAGCAGGAACTACTCCTGGTCGTTCCAGGAAAATGAAACCTGTTGAGTACAGCTCTATTGCAGAGCAAGTTAATGGATCTGGTCACCTAGGGACTTGAACCCCGCACCAACGACCCTGTGAGCCAAAAAGAACAATCCTCATACTTAAAGTAGGACCCACCAGCTAGACTTGACATGACAGCGGTGTGATGTTGGAAGTCCATCGGAAGGACAGGGCCTCCGTATCGTTGTCCTTTACTGCTTTTTATCGTGTGTTCTGTCGTGTTTTCGAGCAGGAGTTCATGTGGGACTTCTGGCGGTGCAACTCTCTTTTGGTTTGCTGAACAGACCCATGGGATACCCTTATGGCACCCCTGGGTGAGGGTACAACCCTGTGCCCCTAGTGTATAATTTGGGATGCCCAGGCCCTGTCATTGGAATCGGTAGATTCTGGATGCAGACAAAATGGCCCCCATGGCTTCTTGCCTTCCATCACCTTCCATCACCTGTTACCTTGATCTTCCCAAAGTCCCGGGAAGCCCTGCCTCTGTCCTTCCCCCTGACTGGCTGTTGGGTGGAAGTTCCATATATGGTAGTGTGGGGAAGTGCCGACCAGACTGGCTGGAGCCTTCCGAACGTCTGTATGTTGTGGGTGCGCCTGTGGGTGGGACCCGGGTGAATGGAGTGTGTGACGAATATGCATTCTATGTTGTGTGTGTCTAGTATCTGGTGTTTGCCACAATGACTGAGACCGCCCTGCCCGAAACCGGTATGAATGCAGTGTGGAGTGTTGAATGGCTCAGTACTTGTCCCAATACACAACTTGTTGTGAGTGTCTGGAGAGAAATGAATTGCTTGAATGCTCTATGTGCCTGATTGGCTGCCTGCCTGCATGAATGCCCTTAGTCGTGATTGGATGCTTGAGTGTGACCCAGCAGAATGAATGGGAGATCAACAGTATATCTGGGGACCTCTCACTGCTAGGAATTGTGTTCAGAAGCTGATGTCCACCACGACGAGTAACTGGATAATGCAAGCTTGATCTTGAAGCCCTGCTGGACGAGAAGAATTGCTGTTGCTCTCCTTCACAATCTGAAAGCTGCTGTGTCTCCAAGGACTGACCCAGAGAGGACCTGGTAAGGTGCCATTTTCCCGAGCTATGAAGGACCATCGTGCACAGCTGATCTTTGCCAAAGCTCCCTGGTAGACAGACCTTCGACAGGCTGCTGACCTGATACAGGTACTTCTGCAGAACTCCAAGGAGAAGCACCCGGACCGTTGTCTGCCACTGTCGACAACCGCCGTCGTCGACCTCTAGCCGCTGTGCTCCCGTTTACGTAAGAACCTTCATTGATCCAAGGATGCTCTCGTCCGCATCGTCGCGTTGTATCCTGCTGGAGAAGGCCTGACCATCGACGCGCCGAGAAGCATCCACCAGTGGGTTTCCTGCCACCCAAAGACCACAGACGCCGACGACTCGACGCCCTTGCTGGGCCGCAGTTATTTAACTCTTTGCGGTCCAAAACTATTGACATCGAGGTGGCCTGCACGCCTCTTCTTTGCAGGACGTTTACACTTCCCCGTCAACGAGCACCGCTAGGAACGACGCAGCCACTTCACTGTCGTAGCTCCACCTGTTCTTAGTCAGACGTTCGACCCGTGACTCCTGCCTGAAAGGGAGGACACTCAAGAAGGGCCGTCGATTCCCCGACGCGAAATGCTACGCCAGGTACTTTGGGGTTGCAAAACTATTGGAAAGTCTAGTGTGAACTATATATGGACTGGGCTTGTATCTTTCTTCTACAGGTTGCCCAGGGGGGGGGGGAAATCTCCACACAGAATTGTGTCTAGGTAGCGGGAGCAGTATTCTGCCAATTGCTCAACCGTCTTGCTTTCATTCCTCTCTACTGCTGGTTTCCTCTTTATTTTGATCTGTGTCATTCTGACCGTATGCACTTTAATGAGATCTGAGAACGTTAGTGGTACCACTTTAGAACTGTATATATTTACCATTGTTGATTTCTGAGTACAAAGTGAGTTATCGTGATAGTGTACTTGACCTTGAATATAAATTATATAAAGACTGTGTTTTAACCGATACAGTGTGTGGACCTTTCTTTGTGGGTGCTTGGGGACTACACTGTACTTAAGAACCAGCTTGCATCACCTCCTGAGAAGCTAGGCCTTGATTGCTCGACCACGATACCAATAATAGAGAATCTTGGCTGGGGTTCTCTGTGTCTCTCCTCTACCATATAGAGAGCGAAAGTACAGACCCCCTCCTCCCCCTCCGGTCTTTACAAGTGGTGGCTCCGTGTGGACAGTAAGGAGGTTCTGGCAGCTTGAAGGACAAACTATGACAGCCTACGGTCCCACAAGAGGTAACACTTGCTGTACCCCTCCTTTGTGCCAGTCTGTATCCCCCGCCCCGTTGTATATTTGCTACCTCTGAGAAGCACTCGTTATGCATCTGTGCTGTTGTATACCTCCTGAAAAGCGCTCTGTTATCTATCTGTATTCTTGTATACCATTCCTCTGTAAAGTGCTCCTTTGCTTCTGGAAGCTAGGTCTGCGCTCAAATACCATAATAATAATAAAAACTCTGGTGAGGGCAACCGAGGATGTCCCAGACGAGCAGATGAGGCATGGTATTTTGGTTCTTATACCCTTCCAGGTTGCCTCTGCCTCAATACCAAGGCAGGAGTCTGAGGCAATAAAGACCTGAAGCTGAGGTAAAACAGCCCAGAAAATGGTCAAAGCATGGGAATCCTGACCCCGCCAGCAGGGAGGATTCTCCTTACCCCACTGCCTATATGTGGGCCTACTACCACATAGAGATACTGTGAGGAAGCAGGAATGAGATCTGGACACAGGACTTATCCTTGGTGTACAAACTTTTATTTAAAGAATAAAGGGGTTGGAAAATACCTCATAGTCCCTAATCTGAGGTATTTCCCTAACTCAACCAAAACGAAGTCTGTCCTTTGTCAAGATATCCAAAACACAAGTTTCCTATCTCCGAAATCCTATCCTAGCCCTCTCATTCTAAAAACCTCTCCAAGGGTGCTAAGGTCTTTGGCTCTGAAAGTGCACACATATGCATGTTCAATAAACAGTATACATCCGAAAATAATTCCAACAGGATGTTCAAAGTTCCAGGTAATTACTCCCTTCCCCAGGTTCCTCTTCACCAAAACAAGTTAAAAGAATATTCCAGTTCCTTATAACCCAAGAGAATAACCCCCTCCTCCTGGTATAGCAGTCCACTCCTGGGGAAATGACTCACTTCCCCAGGTTTTTTCCACATTTGATGCAATTCAAAATCCTAAGGGCATTAGTCTTCCTTGGGATTCTCTTTTCAAGATACCACAATTTAGGTGTGGGTCTCGGACTCTCATAATACTTGGTATACTCTCCTGCCAGGTTCTCTTTCACCATCATTGTAGCTCAAAATCCTAAGGGCATTAATCTTTGTGATTCTCTTTTGCAGTTTATTCCACACACTTGATTTCACTTGGCTTTACCTGGTATACTCGCCTGCCAGGACTTGGTCACAGCTCCAGAATGTACATTCCTCCCTTTGGATTACCTTAGGAGGAATGATATCCTTCTCCTGGTTGACTCCAAATTGTACACAGCTTGGTTCACTAGCCTGCCATACTTTCTCTCTTCACTCTCTCTCATCCATATCTTTATATCTACACGTTTGGGCCAGTGCCCTTTTAGTAACAAAGTTCGTACTTGGCTTCCCTCCGCCTTCTAAGACGTTCCCTGACCCATTGTTCAACACTGTTTGTTCCTTCAATTTCGACACAGCATTCAACACTAGGCGCTGCGGTTCCCTACTAGCTCTCTGTGCTCACAGTGCGGTTCGGGTACTCCTCGCATCTGTCCTTACTCCTAGTTCGCAAGGCATCGATTTAGCCAGTTAGCCTTTGCACTGCCTTCCTCTGCTTTCGGTATGCTTCGTCTGCCTGTAGGTATTAAAGATGGCAGTTCCGTTGGCTCGATCACTGTGCTCAGTCTCGGTGAGAACCTTTGTGCTGCGGTCCCCGTTTTGTCTGTTTTCTGGATTCTGACCGGTGTCGGAATAAAGTTGGAAGGTTCTCTCACTTGCGCCAGCCTCGCTGCTGTCTTTCTCTGTGTTTCTTTCATGTTCTGCTCAGCATCCGCATATGTTGGTCTCCTCTCTCTCCCTCTCCCCTCTCTTCTCTCTCTCCTCCTCTCTTATCTCTCCCCCCCTCTCTCCCCCCCTCTCTCCCCCCCCCTCACCCCCCCTCTCTCCCCCCCCCCTCACCCCCCCTCTCTCCCCCCCCTCTCTCTCCCCCTCCCTTTCCCCCCTCTTTCCCCCCCTCTTTCCCCCCCTCCCCTCTCTCTGCCCACTCCCCTCTCTCTGCCCACTCCCCTCTCTCTGCCCACTCCCCTCTGTCTCCCCTCTCCCTTGTGTCTCCCCTCTCTGCTCTCTCTCTTCCTAACACTAGACCGCTGTGTTGGCTTGCTGTTTCTGGTGCTCTTTCCACCATGCCTCTTCCTCGTCTCAGTAATTACAAAGGATGGGTATTGAAATATTCTGTCAGCAGACTTTGTAAATTGTTTAAGGGGATTACTACCATATGCCATCATGGCATGAGTAATGGAGGGACTGCCCCTAAACGGGAAAGGGGGATACCACGTCTCATCTAATGATGCCTGTCCTCCCCCCTTGAGGGTAGCCTTTCCTCATGTTATCCTACCTGGTATAGCCAACCCCAGGTTTAGGATAAGGGAGCTGCCGCCGTTCCCTGGCCACATGTGGTGAGGCTATCCCCTGGAAAGGAGAAATGACCTCATCAGATTCATCACAACACCCACCATGAATTAACAGGGGAGTGAGGAGAACACATAACC
This sequence comes from Ambystoma mexicanum, assembly GCF_040938575.1. Lineage (NCBI taxonomy): Eukaryota > Metazoa > Chordata > Amphibia > Caudata > Ambystomatidae > Ambystoma > Ambystoma mexicanum. The sequence continues at coordinate 329,090,807 of NC_090941.1, read as the reverse complement.
ACACAAACTAACAAGCAGGTAAAGACCTCTTGGGGCCTGCAGTGTCCTAAATACACAGCCGACACCCAGTGATGTGGAAGACCCCAGACCTAGTGGTCAGCACCTAACTCATGTAGGTTGGGGTAGGCAGTAACGGGACCCAGACAGTTTTACCAACAGGAACAATATTCTAAAAATCCTGAAGGCCTTTACTAACACTACATGTTAATTTCTTGCTCTCCATGGCACTGTTTAAAAAAATGATACACATACACATGATAATCCTAGCCACAGAGGGTAGAAAACATTTTCAAACTGTAGCCAAAGGCTTCAAAGAATTAAGATCACATTGAAGTACTAGTTACTTTAGCAATATATTTCAGAGAAACTATTTAGTGTCACCAAAATGAACTACAATGTTAAAATGCATTCACCATTAGAGAAATGCAGAGTAAGTACTAAAATGATTTTTCTCGGTCCAGAGCACAGTGAACCCCTTTTGGGTAAAGGAAAAATGTCCAGTGGCAGGTAAATAGCCCATTTAGGAGAGTTACAGAGCAGGTTGAAGGTTCCATGAGAAACAATGGGAGGAAATTCAAAAGACCATTTGCTTTAATGGTGTGAAGTCCATTGTACCCTACATGTGTGGTTTCCGTGGCCAAAAACCAGAGAAGGTCAGACAAAATCCCATAAAAGAGATTCAGAACTTTCAGAAGCCCCAGGGGAAGATGTAGCAGAGCAGGAGAACCCCCTATAGACTCTGCGAGAAATACAGTAGATTTAACGCCAAACAAGCTCAACCCTGGTCCATGGGGTCCTCAGAGTGAGAGTATCTCAAATAATCCCCCAGCCTAGAAACCAGAGTTAAGTACTTGATGAAGACTGCTCCAGGGACATTAAAACATTCTTTCGTATGTGTGCTTTCAAGGATTTGGCACCCACGGTCTTGCCACCCTGAGCCAGTGATGATCTCATCAGCCAAGGAAAGGAACAAAGGGTCTTCCTACAATGTCTACCTTCAACCTTGAAGTATTGAAAAAAAAAAGCCTATGAAGACTAGAAGTCTATGTAACCTGCTAAGACTGCCACCTACGTATCGTGGAAGACAAAATAAGAAGCAGCACAACAGGAGACTATCCGAGGACTGTGATAATAATTGGAGGTGCCCTCTGACATCCCAAGCTGAGAATCTACCAGGGTTTGGAAGCCTTAACCCCCTTGTGGATGGCGTCAGTGACTCACTCTCAAACCTAAGATTCTGGTGGTAAGCAGTGGGTGGCAGTGGTAAATGGCCATGGCAACGGTTCCAATGTGGAGGGCTTGACCTAGCAGATGTGGGAAGCCTAGAATGGGACCTCCAGAGGCAGAAAATCCAAGACCGGGATATCCCCATGCAAGTACTCCATCAGTATCACAATTAAGTGCTTTAAATGGGGAAAATGCTGGAATCGGTTGACAAATCTCCTTAAGTAGGTCAGCAGACCGCTTCCTCCAAGCAACAGAACAGGAAACTGATAGCAGCAGGGACCATGCATAGCCTAAATACTACGGCAAGAAAATGCTGGTTAAAAGCAAGCCCACCAATCTCTAGTGCAGCCTGGGAGCAAAGGATCAGATAATGAACCCTTATAGCTGGTCTGTAGGACTGCCACCTGGCAAAGACCAACCCCACAAGAAGTAAAAGGAAGAGCTCAGGGACTTAACCAACATAGAGGCTGCCATTGTGGGCTCAGAAAGAGCCTGCATGGTCAGAACGGCAATTTTAAGACTACCCAGTGTTTGCACTGAGCAAAGGGAGCTGTAAACTACAAAAAAAGGTCAGAGGGTAGGATTTCAAACTAAAATGCACTTGTGCCCAATTGCTACCAAAAGGTACATTGGGCTATCAATGCAGTAAAATGGCTTGCACCATTGGTGAAGCTAATACTAAAGTACAGCTGCCACCAACCTACTCTCTAAAACCAATTGTTGGTGATGAAATCATAGGGCAAACATGGGGTCCCTCAGAGGAAAGACTTGGGAGCCTTATGGGCAACCTAGTACCATATACCTTAAGTAAGACAAATAAGGTTACAATGGCAAGGAGTAACAGGAGAAGGCCCTTGGGCCACCAAAAATAGGTCCATGATCGGAAAAAGAGAAAGGTTGTGGGTTCCTAGAAAGTGGTCCTAGAATTCCCAAAAATAGGAATTCGTTCTCAACCTATAAAATCTTTCTCGCAAAAAATCCTTATCGACCATAACCCTGTGAGTCTTTATTTTATTACGTTATGTTAAAGGATATTTATACCACGCACTATCACCACCTGAGTGGTCCTCTGGCGGATCTGAATAGCAGGGGGCTAGGGTAAGTTAGTAGGACTGAGCTGGGAAAAAGCACAAGAAAGCTGTGGTGTGCTGTTTTCAGTTCGGTTTACACTGTCTGTTGAGCGTAGGTGTGATTTTCTTGGTCGGTAGTTGTCATGTTCTGTTGTGCGAGGCTGTGTGGTTTATTTCGTTGTTGCAGTGTAGTGACGTGCATGCGGTTTGTTGTGCCGTATAGGTAGGATAGTGTTTTATTTAGAGTTTGAGAGGTGTTAACCGAGGGATGAGTTTTTTTTTGTGGGTTGGTTAGTGGTGGCGCTCAACAGTACCACCTCTGCTTTGTCCACCTGTGGCATGTGTCCCCGTCAGTGTCGTGCATTGTGGTCTCCCTCGCATATTATGTGCAGAGTTGTGGATTCTCAGCAGGGCTGTTTAGTGGTGATGCCTCTTCCACCCCCTAAACCTTCCCCCCCGCCTGTGTTTAGACTAATGGGTGTCTACAGTGCTTTGTCCACTGGCATGTCCTGGTGTGGAGCCACCATCGCCTCCCTAGGCCCCATTGGGGGAAATGGGGAGTGCTCTTCCTTGTGCCCTAGAACTCCCCGGACCCTGTGGTTTATCGATTTGGTCACCACTCTTTTCCCCTTTAACTGGAATGCCCTCTATCTGTGGTTTATCCTAGGATGCTCCCATCTCTCTCCTTAGTCTAGTACGGTACCTCATGGGAACAGGTGCACCTTTTGCGTGGTCATAGTTTTTCCTCAATTGTAGTTCAAGTTTCCAGGTTGTTTTTTAATTGTATTGGGGTGTGGTGTACACCATCTTGCCACTGCTTTCTTTTGTGATGGGATGGAGGGTTTTTCAGGGGAGATGCTGTCAATTGTTTCAGCAATCTGTTACTGGATTAAGTCTCTTTTCGTCTGGGTCGTTTCCGTCCAGGTTTGCAGTTGATGGTTTAGAGATTCCAGTTGTTCATAAGTTACTACTTTTTATGATATTACCATTTCTTTTCCAGATCGCGGGGAGCTTTTTGGGCTGTTTGTGTGCTTTGGCTGGTAGTTGGATCACGAATGTAAGGCATAAAATAAGCAGTGTCGCATAGCAATTTGCTATGCAATTCTGTAGGTTTGCTAATTAAAAGTGGGTAGCAAAGTTAGATATTTAAGTTACCCTGTTAAATAAAAGCACCGTTCACCCGGAATTCCTCTCTGGCTCTCAATGCTCTCGCAACCCTCTTTGTTCACTGCAAGTTCAAAGGGGCTAATGGAGAGAGTGCAATAGTAGTCATCTTCCCTCTTAAGTGTTAGGCAGAATCCAGTGCAGTTCCCTTACGGAGCACTACACCAGATTAGTACTACAGGTGAGAGCAATAAATCACCTTTGGCATCAGTCTGTACCACAAAGATTTAGTTGGTAGCTGTGGCTGAGCAGTCAGACTTATCTCAAGAGGGAGATGAGCAGTATTCAGGGTTCACACAATAGGCAGTACAGTACTATGGAGCAAGGAAACACTGACCAAAGCTTTGTATCAAAAAGAGAATACATTTATTCTATACACATCTAGTTTCAACACATAGATCACAGTTGATAAAGTAAATTAAGTTTAGTCAAAGAAAAGCATATACAACTCTCTATTCAATTGTAGACAAGTTTGCGGTAGAGTGAAAACTGAGCAAAACGGCACAGTGAAAACCAACTACAAATGGCACTCTAACAATTTAACAAAAGGGAGGGAAAGCACAAGTTCAACTGAAATATCTTCAGACGCCCCCTAGCATAGCAATACTTCCCTCAAGTTTTGTGAACAAGTAATGCACAGTAACACTTTAGCAGAAAGATAAGTGAATGAAAACTGAGCAAAATGGCACTCCACAAGTTAAAACAGTAGGAATGAAGAGGGGTTTAGAAGATTTAGGTGCATCAACACATTTCTCATTGAAAACCAATCTAGTGAGAGCAGATCTAACAAATCAGCCAGGGTCAATAGGCCTGGGCCAGAGTCAGTGGTACGGAACCAAGCGCTTAGGAGCAAAAATATTCTTGTAGCTGCAGTCAAGTCTTTAGTAGAAAAATATTGAAGAGGTAGATGCGAGGCGAAAGACAATGTTAAGAGAGAGGGCAGCCGACCTCACAAGTAGTTAAAGGATTTCAAACGCCTTTAGGGCTACCACGGAGAAAGGGCAGCCTGGCGGAACAATGTACCTTAAACGTGAAGAAGTGGCTCCTGCGCTGGCAGTTGTTCCTGCAGGTCGAGGGGTCCAACAGAGGAAGAGGGTCTCTTGTCGTGAAGGAAGGTTCGAGTCGCTGCACTACCCAGGGATGAAACCAGCCGCTGTGCTGCCAAACGAAGTTTAAAAGGTACGCTCCTTTTAATCGGGGTCCTGGTCGATAGCTGCCTGGCTATCCGGTCTCCAAGTGCGGAGCTCTGTCGATTCGACCAAGACAGGTCCGAGGAAGTGATAGGTGAACTAGTTGACCCCACCAGCTCAAGGGAAGGAGGCTCTTTCGCTGAAGATCTCCTCTGGTCGTGTGGAAGAAAAGTGGTGAGACGATCCGGCAGGGCTTAACCAGTGGTGTAGATGCTAAAGCGGTCTGTGGCTTCTCTCCCCTTCGGTTCCGTAGTTCCAGTGGCGACGTCTTGCTCTTCCGACATCTTGCTCTTCCAGTCCTCAGGACCCCGCTTTTATGCAGAAAGAGACCCATTCATACAGCCTAGCTGTCACTCACACAGTGGAGTGGTCTTCTTGGCGGGAGACCCTCCAGCCTATCAGGTTAGAGTGCGACCTGAGTTGCTGTGGCAACTCTGTCCAGGGGTTCTACTCCCCCTCCCAAACAGACCCACCCCAGACTCAGAGGTGCCGAAAGGAGGGCTTCTTGGTAGAAGCCCGCCAAAAGAGCGAACAAAGGATCCCCGACCTGGGTTAGGAATATGGAGTAAGACTCGAGAAAGAAGTTATATCAAAGTTCTGGCAAATAAAACCTACCGGAGTAAAGTTAATAAAAATAAACCGGCGGTATGTTAGAGGCTGTCAGTAAAAGTGTTGGCCTCGAACAATGGGAAAATCCCATAGGGAAATATTTGCGGTCGAATATAAAAGGCAGTAACCACTGCCACCAGCCAGAAACTTTGTAGAGGGGGACTTTAAGGTACCCTCTCGAAAATGAACATGGGGGGGAAAAACTATTAACCCCTTCCAGTACTTCCATATTAAGATGGTTGTACTGGTTTAGTTCATAGAGATTGACTAGTAAAGTCAATGGGGACTTTACATGGCCTGGGAGACGGCAGTCAGCCCCAGGGTATGGAGTCTGTTTGGGGGTCGCTACGACACCCCTGTATCACTGCACGGAGGGTGATGTGCGACACATGTGCATAAAGATGGTTCCTATGGGTGAGAGAAAAAGATCCCATAGGCATTAAACACAAAAATAGCCTAGAACACACATAGCAAAGATGCCTGAGAGTGGGAAAAAGAGTCTCACTCTTAGCAGGTAAAAAGAAATAACCCTTCAGATCCAGCAAAGCTGCTGGGGGACTCTATAGGTAAGCTAAATTAGCCATAAGTAAGAATTCTCCCTAACATTAAGTGCCAAACACCTGTTGGGCAAGATTTTTTTTTTCTTTTTCTTCAAACATTAGAATACCGGAAGTAATCTGGATGATACTTTTACTAAGCTAACAATATCCTCTTTGGCAAAGATCTATTCTCTGTGGCAAAGACCAGTATGTGTACCTTTATTAAAAATGGTCATGCAGGAAACCGCTAGGTGGCGCAGAGATGGAAGCTGCTTAAATGTGTGGCTACCGCTTCCCCCCGGCAGTAAAGCAATGAGAATGTGCACAATCCTTGAAAAACCATGAAAATACCCAGATAAACGTACAAGAACGGCAGTGGGCAAACACATACGGAGTGCAGAACGAGAAACTAAACCACAAAGTTCCGGCCATAGCGTGTAGAGGCGGTGACCCCAGAGAGAAAGGATGGAGGAGCCGAATTCACGCGGGAGCCGAGAAATGAGGCTGGTAAGGCAGAAAAGCATGGCGGAACCAGCCAAGGCTCCCGCAGGATCGGGAACAGAACTTCGGTCTCAATTGCGGGTGAGGGAAGCAGGAGAAGGTCCCCGCAAGCCATGCAAATGCGAGACTGAGGAGCAGATAGGCGGTGCACCAGGCAAAGAGGAAGACCGGAGGTGAGCGCCGCCCCGAAAGCAGGTATAGCGCCCCTCCCAGGTATAGCGCCCCTCCCAGGTATAGCGCCCCTCCCAGGTATAGCGCCCCTCCCAGGTATAGCGCCCCTCCCAGGTATAGCACTGCGGACTGAGCGAGGAGAGGCCACCAGATCTGAGTGCAACCTGCTGTAGTGAAACATGGCACAACCCATATCGCTGCAGCACACCCCTGCCGGCCCCCCACACCCGATCCACCCTAAGCCAGCACCAGGACAGTGAAGTGAAAGGAAGGAGAGTGAGGCAGAGCCCACAGGCCCAGCGGGACCGCAAGCAGAAAGGAGGGCAGAGCCTCCCCCCCCGCTTAGGAACAATGCTGCGGATAGCACAGCACAGGGAGAGACCATTGATGAGTTAACCCAGCCACCGTAACTAAAATATGAAAAAAAAGACTACGCAGGAACAGTCGACCACTGCCGGCACTGGAGCTGCGCAACACCGGAGAAAACAAGTGTGGAAGGAGGAGCGGACAGGCCTAATAGTTTACACAGTGCCTAAACCAGTGAAAGACAGTCCAAGAAGACAGAGCAGGGACAGGGAACCCTGTACCAGCATCAGGTAGCTACAGAAACACACGCTACATATGCAGAAGGCAGTAACAGGCCGGGATGCACAGCGATGGACTGAAGAGCAGTAGTGCAAAGCCGAAACATACTTCCCAGGTTAAATAAGGACCCAGTCCCCAGGTAAAAGCAGCCACCTAAAGCGCCAGACGCGTGGAAGTAGTGAACGGAGGGTGAACAGTGGTAATATCGGAGATCAAGGACCCTCTGACCACACAAACCTGCTGCCAGAAAAGAGGGGACGAGGTGTAACGGAAGCTGAAGCCCGACCCAAGTTGATAACGACCTCATAAAGGGATAGAATCCCAGACTGCTGTAGCGGTGGGAAGAGAGGAGTCTGCACAGAAAGCGACCACTAAGTGGACCAAGGAGCTTCCCAAGGGCCCTGTGGAAGGAGCAGGCTGGGGAGCAAAAATCCCTCCCCGGGAACAACTGAGAGAAGTGAAGGATGAAGAGAGTTTAGCAGCTGTACAGGGAGACAGGAGAGACGCCCATAGTCACATGGGAGTGGAATAGAGGTGCCCAGCATGACCCTTCGGCCTAGGCCGATGGTGGTAGAAGCAGAAAAAGTACTTGAGAGCAACGGCAGGAACTGACATGTCTGTTTTCAACAAAAGAGGACATAGTTTACATCATTTCTGAAATCAAAGCCCTCAGAGGGGATCTACAGGCCTCACTCACTGACCTAATTGGCTGAATGACAGCAGTCGAAGGCAAAGTGGAAGGCCTAGAACATAACCAATTGAATGCGGACTTGGTCGAAATGAGACTTGACGCCAGAACAACCGAACTGGAACTCCCAAAAGAGGAAGTCATATTGAAAATAGATGACTTTGAAAATATGGAGCGACGGAACAAAATAAGAATATTGGGCCTGAAAGGAACAGCGAGCGAGACCCAGAGACAAGTGGAGGAGAAGGTCCACGCCCTGGTACACCATCTGTTTGAGGCAAACGGCAGAAAGCAAGTGCAGCTTGAAAGGGCACTGAGAGGAGGTAGACCATACGGGAGCGGGTGTAACGCTCACCTGATTCCCGCAGAGGCGCCGGTCTTGACTGGGCGATTACCGGATCTTCAAAGGTGATGTGTAACACACGGTTGGCTCTTTGGGCTGGACCTCTGTGCCCTGTATGTCTGACTCGAAGAGTAAGATGTCTGCAGATAGAAAATATGGGATTAATGAAATGAACTGGGTTATTGGGTGTCTCTCTCTTCTTCCCTTTCTCTTCTCAAGTAGAACCCCAAAGGTTAACGCTCTCACCTTAGGTAAGTGAACGCCGTGCTCTCCATCTGCCTCGGGGCAGGGTGCCGTAACCAGTTTCTTCACTGGATAAGGGTGCAGGCCTCTTGACTTGAGAGGACTGCTGTCCGTCGTTTACTGCACGAACGGTAAGTTCCGAGCATTTCAAATGTCTTTAAAAGTCTTTTGTAATGATGTCTCTTGTTTTGCAGGGTTCCGGCGATGGCGGATGACGGGCCGAAGTGAGTTGAGGATGGAACCCGTGTGAGGAATAGAAGCGCCTGGAAGCACGTAAGTAAGCGCTTGTTGCCTGCTTCACGATGCGGACTAACTGTCCTTTTATCTTGCAGGTACAAGTTCGGAGCTGCCGAAGGGTGCCGGAAAACCCACTGGGTTCGGCGTGGGAAGGAGTAATGGCACGTGAGTATTAAAGTTATCCAATGTCTTTAAACGGACCTTCTTTTGTCTTTCAGATGCCGGAATGCAGCGCGAGGCGTTGGTGACAGCCAATGGACCAGGTAAGAGATGCGCTGTCACTGAAGACCGTAGTGCTAACCTGTTCTTTCTTGTCTTTATAGGTGTTGCTGAAGACTGGATTCAGGAAGGTAAGCCTTTTTCCCTTAGGCCCAGGATCAGATGCACAAGACACGATGAGCGTTCTGCTGCAGAGGATGCAGAATAACGCAAAGCAAGATTCATCCATCGGGTGTGGTTTAAATAGCCTCCTGTAGTGCTTAGGTGTCTCCTTCCACAGCCTCGCCTAGAAGAAAGAGTTCCTGCTTTCCAGAAGAGTCCCAGTGTTCTGAACCTAGGGAGTGGCTCCTGCCCCACCCAACAGGAAAAGTAGTCCCAAACAGAAGAGGATCAGAGGCTCAACTGGCAGGTAAGTAAGCAGCATGGTCTGCTGCAGGTAAGTCCACCCCAGCATTATGAGCCCGGCGCCTCCAGCGCTGGGACTGGGCATATTTATGAGCCTGGTGCCACTGGCGCCAGGACAGGGTCCAAAAGGTCCCCATTGGCACTCGGAACCTGGGTTATGGGTCTGCTTCCAAGGGAGTTGCGTAAGTCCTGACCTTTTGGAAGCAGAGATCATGACAGCGGGCCATGCTCCATTGTAGCAAAACTTCTGCGCTGAAGGGCAAGACAGAAGTTCTCAACAGGCCAAAACAGCAAAACGAATTAAACAATTAGAGTATCTTATACGAAAGGAGATAAACAGGAAATTACACGCAATTACCCTCGGACGATATTTCAAAAACCAACGCATCCCAAGGGGGCTTCGCATACAGCTCCGACCGACCTTGTGCAAAGAGAGTAGAGAGTTTGTTCGAAGGTGGGAATCTATACTGAATAAATGTTCACTGGACCTCATCTTGCTAACTATCCAAGAGTTATCAAAGAATTTAACAGCCCTGGGTACAGAAATTCAGGAGATAGAGAAGGAATTAGTTGATACACTTGGAAGAGAGGAATATGACACCATACTACTAGAGATTAACACTAAACTTGAGAACTACCAGTCTGAATTGGAGCAAAAGAAGATTAAAAAATTCAAGAGAGATACCTATGATTATATCAATGACGAGGTATACACCTGGATGGACAAATACGGCCGAGTAGCACCAAAGAAACCTTTTGGATACACATCCGACAATACCTCCAGTTCCGATTCAGAAGCCCAGAGAGAGTCTGAAATCCAGCAGAACAAACCACAGAGAACCTTGCACAGACAACAAGCCCTTTGGCACGAGCTCCGTCTGCTGTATCATTTTTAGGCGCCCGCCGAAAAGAACCCGCAGGGGGAGGAGGCAACACAAGAAACAAACCCCTAACGAGATTACAGCAGAAGAAAAGTTAGTCGTTAACATTTCGGGGAGGCGACTCAACAAGGCAGAGAAAGAGACTCTACAGAAAGGTCTCAGTTTCGTACCGACTTACGGTACCACCTTGTTTGACACGAAGATAGAACTATACAAGTTTGTTCGTAAACTTAGTCTTCTTTAACGAATTGGAGACACAAGAGAGTCCGACCGAGATTCCAGACTTTCAAGAATTTAGAGTCAAAAGTGGGTTTGTTCCACCCATTACAGTACCATCCATAGAAATATTCCAGAGACTAGTCACTCGGGACCTTGAACGTATCAGCTATAGAAATCCTCCGTACAGGAACTTAAAACCACACGAGATGAGAATGATTAGAGACCTGTTTAGTGACAAGAGTATTACCATTCGTCCTGCAGATAAGGGAGGGGCCTTGGTTATTCAGAATACATGTGACTATGATGCTGAATGTAGAAGACAGCTCCAAGACCAGACTACATATGCTAGTTTGGACCATGATCCCACCCTTTCGATTAAACAGAATTTGAAGAGCCTCCTAGATAAAGCATTTGAATTGGATTGGATCAACAAGCATACACAAAAATTTCTCTTGAAAGAACATCCTAGAATACCTAATTTCTATACGCTGCCAAAAATCCATAAAGATGCCATCAAACCACCAGGTAGACCAGTTGTTGCAGGGATAGAGAGCATCAACCAACCTTTAGGGATCTATATAGATTTCTTCCTACAGCCATTGATACAAGAGACCAACACCTACACAAGAGATACCACCCACTTCCTGCAAAAGCTTAGCTCATTGACACCTTTGCCTGAAGATCTGTTTACTATAGACGTGAAGAGTTTATACACCTCTATACCCCACGACCTGGGGATAGAGGCTGTAGAATGGCTGTTACTGAAAGCACCCGAGATACGTGCCCAGAAGGAATTCATACTGGCATTATTACAATTCGTTGCTGAGAACTCCTATTTTCAATATGGCAACCAATTTTTTCTACAAACTGCAGGGACTTCAATGGGAGCTACCATGGCACCCTCATATGCCAACAGTTTCATGTATAAATTTGAAACAGACCATGTATTGAATAAATAGGAATGGAACAAGGACATCCGCATCTGGACGAGATACATAGACGACATCTTTGGAATTTGGAAAGGAACCAGAGAGTCTTTTGAAACATTTTTTGTGTATCTAAACAGCATCGACCAAAGGGTACAGTTCACTAGAGAGATCTCATATGAAATCATAACATTCCTTGATGTACAAGTCAGAAAGCAACTCACTAGCTACAGCACTTCACTGTTTCGGAAAGAGACTGATCGGAATAATCTCCTGCACCGACTCAGCTTCCATCAGCCGAGCCTACTGAAGAATCTACCATACAGCCAATTACTTAGGGTCAAGAAAATAGTGAGTGATCCTGAAGACTACAGAATGCAACAGATGGAAATGAAAGAAAAATTTCTGGCCCGGGGATATAAACAGGGTGAACTCGATCGGGCATCTGACAGAGTTGATGCCATATCACGAGAGACTCTATTATCAGAACAGAATCCCAAAAGTAAGAGAGAATTGAAGTCACCAGTATTTGTATCCAAGTTCTCTACGCAAAGTAACAAAATCAAGAAAACTATTATGAAACATTGGGAGATTTTCAAGAATGATATTCGAGTTCAAGATATTTTTAGTGAAAAACCAATCTTTGCATACCAACGCAGTAGGAACCTAACGGATGAACTGGTGCAGACGAAACCTACAGTCAGGGAACCTATGACACAGCGAACTGGGACATATCCTTGTTTACAGTGTGTCAACTGTAATTTTGTTATTAAAGGAAACTCCATTAACCATCCAAGGACGGGCCGGAAGATTATGCTTAAGACTTTTGCCACATGTGACAGTAGTAATATCATCTACGGCATTAAATGCCTGTGTGGGAAATTTTATGTGGGACAGTCAACCCGAACAGCCAAGTTGAGGTGGGGTGAACACCGATCTTGTATTCGTAATGCAAACATCAATTCAGCTGTGGCACGACATTGGATGGCCAATGGACATAACGTGTCCCAAATAAAATTTGTGATTTTGGAAGCTTTAACCAAGAATAGCCCTCATGAGGATTTATGCCAACGTTTGAGTCGCAGAGAGACATATTGGATTGACAAACTTGGCAGTCTGGCACCCAATGGGTTAAATGAGGAGATCAACTTTCACTGTTTTCTCTAATTGTTTTCTCTAATTGTTTTCTCTAATTGTTTTCTTACATTGTATTTAGCATCATTTGGTTTAGATTGACACCAGTACGCATATGACCTGAATGTTGAGGGTCACTTGAATGTATATGAATAAGAGATGTTTCCCATGTTTAACAGATGTCCTGCATGCTGCGCATCCTGGAGTTCCCCCAGGACCCGAGGTGCCGTCTGTCTAGACGACACCACTAGCGGCATTAAGGCACATACTATTAATATAAGGTACAGCCCTAGGGTTTCTCCCTAGGCTTCATCCATCCTACTTAGGCACGTTCATAATTAGTATAGCCTCATCTGAGGTGTTCATATAACAGCCATTACTTTTATCCAAATGGGTTCATTCAATCTTAGTATTTTTTCTATGTCCATGGATGAAAGACTACTTATTTCTTTTTTGATTCTTAGGCGATGACTTTTATCATTACTGCCCCAGGAGGTCCAGTAATTAGATATTTTGATCATATTTAGTTTATTGACCAGTTCTCGGACACGGGTCGCGGCTCGTGTTCATAGAGCCGTGATCACGTGTCTTACACAACTGAGTTGCTCGGCTGCGCACCGATGCAAGGAGGACATTCTGCCTTAAATCACGTGTCTTATTAAACCAGGTTGCTCGGCAACGCGCCGATGCAACGAAGACAGTCTGCTTTGAGCAGACGCTGAGAGAACTTCTCCGCTTCGTTCTTTACATATGGTGAGTTACAATCCACGCCTGTTTATTTCTATTTAGCGTTTAGCTACACTTTGGATAGGTCCTTTATATATATTCACTTTACCATTCACAGCACCTGCTCGCCGTACACGGTGGAGCAGCCTGACCTCTGAAACATAGATTTCGCCATTACTCACCTACATCAGGTAATGGACCCGATTCCCTCCATTTTGTTATAGGATAACTTTACTTGCCTTTGTACTGATTTGTTTCTTATTTTATATCTTTTGACCTGCCTTCTGATCCGGCTCATTACATTGTCGGGTATGTGTTTACCTTCATATTTTTTCAACTATTTGGATGATGACTGTTCATACTGATATTTATATACTTACGTTGTTTCAAATATGGGAATTATTCTATATGGATATTAATCTTGGGATGGTTGGCACAATTGCATGTGAATGTTATGTGTTTATTGTTTTAGACTTGCCCTGATGAAGGAATTTGTTATATTCCGAAATGCATTGGCACAATATAAGTCTACAGATAGAGTGGTTTATGGCAATCTCTTCCTCACGAAGAACAATTTTGGTGGCTACTAGTCACTTCTTTCTATAAAATAATTTTCAACATTGAAAAATCACTATATATTTGACTTTTGTATTTTTTCAAGAATTGGATCGAAGGAACTATACATAGTGAAATTACAACTAATACAGAACCCAGTATGGGATTCCAGAGAGCGGCTGTATGATTGGGTTTTCACCTAATCTTTGTTTCTTGCCAAAAGAGCAGAGGCAACTTGACTTTGAAGGCTCCACGGTGGCGATATATCAGGACCTGTCCAACCTCACTCTCTCCTGCTGCAGAGCCTGTAGGCCACTCACAAAATGTCTCCAAGTAAAGGGGATCAGATTTAGATGGGGATACCCGTTCTCGCAGCAGTTTGAAGTGGACTCAGTGGAATACCGCATAATGTGTGCACAGGAGGAGGAGCAGGCCTGAGAACACCTCACATCGGATGCAGAGTTGGTATTGGTGGACACTGAAGGACCTGTTATGAGCAGAAATGGACCGAGCGCAGGGCCTGGGCCAGAGAGGAGGAGGAGGGGGTCAGACGGGCATAAAATATGAGGCTGAATGGACCTTCACCCCACAAGATGTTCAAAATGCCGGAACACTTGCAGGAGAACGACTCGAGAGAAGGACCGAAATGAGAGAAGAGTGGGCAACTGGTACTCTGGAATGAAAACACAAGTACGAATAAGAAATTGCCAGGTGGAGGTGAACACCTTTGCCCAAAAGTGGCCCTCGGTGAGAGAAAGGGAACCTCCAAGACTCTTACAGAACTTCAGTTACAGTTGTTACAGGTTAAAGTGTTGTTGTGGGGTGTATATATCAAGGTTATGGCTCCAAGGATAGTGACAGCACCGATGAGGAAATGATCCCCCAAGATAATGGGGGTGATGAAAGAATAGTCATACACCAAACGGATGAAGGAGAGATGGGGGAGGAGGTGCCTTTGCTATGGGGAGCGGTGAAGCTGGAAGGGGTCTGGTGGTGGGGACAGTGAATGTGAAAGGTCTAATCTCCCCAACCTAAAGATCACTGGTAGCTAGAGAATTCCGCAAGGCAACCCTAGACGTGTTCTTCCTGCAGGAGACTTGTTTAGTAAATGGAGAAGAACAAACGTTATGAGGGACAGGGATAGGCCAAGCCAACTGGGCAGGCATGGGGAGACTCCAAGAAGGGGGGGGTCGGTATAGTACTGCATAAGCAATTTAAGCTGCGGGACTGTATGGCTACCCGCCTGCTGGGAGGGAGACTGCTGATACTGAAGGGAACCCTTGAAGGGGCGAGGGTGATTCTGGCAGTGCTGTACGCACCCAACCAGGGACAAGCACACTTCATATCAAATGCGCTCAATGCAATACAGGAGCAGGAAGCCAATTTGTACATAATAGGGGGAGATTTTGACTCTTGGGCAGATGAAACCAGGGACAGAAGGCCTGACGGGAGCACAGTGCGGGGGGAGATGGAGGGTATACCTGGGTACCTGGGACAAATGATTGAGACACAAGGTCTAATAGAGGTGTGGAGAGTGCAACACCCGAGGGAAGAGGGGTATACATTCTGACTGGACTGACCATGACATGTTCCTCATGTCCCTAGATGTCGGAGGGCTCTACAGACCAGACAGTAGTTGGAGTTGTAACGAAAGCTCTGGAAAGACCCCCTCTTTGCAGACCAACTGGGGGAGGCAATCACTGAATACTTTAAATTGAATGATATTGGGGAAGTGAGTAAAGGGATGGTCTGGGATGCAGGAAAAGCGACCTGGAGGCGTCTACTCATTAGAGAGGGGGCGAGACGCAAAAGGGAGAGGAATCTAAGAGGAGATAAGTTGAGGAAAGGGATAGTGGAAGGAGAAGAGAAGATGTATGCAACGGAGTGGAATATAGATGGGATTGGAGAGGAGATACTCACCAAAAGAACGGAACTAATGGCTCTGGGGATGGAGTAAACTGTGTAAATTGAGATACCTCAAACGGAAATACTACGAGAAGGGAGATAAGGCAGATGCACTACTGGCCGCAAGACTTTGAGCACAGAGGGCAGAGAGATGGGTAACTTGTCTTAAGAACCCCACAGGGGACACATGAGGTGCTCCCAAGGAGATGGCAGAGGGCGTCGCCCAATATTATGTGACCCTATACAAATCCAAAGCCGACTGGGGAGATATAGCTGTGGGAGAATATTTAGGCAGGATAGACAGGGCCAAAATTACGAGTCTGGAGGTGGAACACCTGGCGGGCCCTATAACAACGGAGGAGGAATTTAGTGTCTTCCTATTAAAGTCCCGGGGGAAGACGGATTCACTATCGGATTCTATAAAAAGTACTTGGGAATCCTGTCTCGGCACATGCTCCAACTGTATAACCACATCTTGGAGGCGGGAGAGGCTCCAGACACCTTTAGCAAAGCGCTGATATTGGTAATCCCTAAGGAGGGTAGAGACCCCACTCAATGTGTCTCATACCGCCCTATCTCGCTCCTGAACGTAGATGAGAAAAAAATTCACACACATCATAGCAACACGCCTTGAGAAGTTGCCACAAATTATTCCCCCAGACCAGATAGGGTTTATAGCAGGTAGACCGGGCCCAGACACGGTAAGGAAAACCTTAGACCTCATGGAACATGTTGTAGGGATCTCAGGGGACTATGCACTGCTGAGCTTAGACGCGGAAAAAGCTTTTGACTGTGTCGAATGGGGGTTCCTGTTTGCAGTACTGAGGAAAATAAGATTGGGGGACAGAATGTGTAGCACAATTGGGGCCACCTACTTGGGGCGGACGGCAAGGGTCGTAGTGAATGGGGTAATATCCAGAGAACTTGTGATCAGTAGGGGCACGAGACAGGGCGGCCCTTTATCCCCCTACTTTGTGCTCTTTCAATGGAACCCTTGGGGGAGGAATTCCACAGGGACGCACACATAAGGGCAATAGAGGTGGGTGAGGAGTCGCATAAACTAAGAATGTATGTGGATGATATTATGATATACCTCTCAGAAGTGAAGGAAACCGTGCCGAGGGTGCTCCAGGTGGTAGAAGGGCATGGACGCTTATCAGGCTTCAAGGTAAACGTAAATAAATCGATCCTCCTCCCTCTGGGGGAGACAACGGAGGGACATGAGACAGATTGGTAAGGGTTTTGGATACAGGTAGAGGGTACTGGCTTTAAGTACCTTGGAGTAAAGATACCTAGAAAATTGGGCAAACTATACGAGGGTAAGACTCCCCCCGCCCCAATGCACCGGCTCTTTGAGGAGCTAGATACCTGGTTGAAACTTACCATCTCATGGCTAGGACGACTGAATGCACTCAAAATGGTCCTCCTCCCTAGAGTACTATACCTATACTTCCTCTGGCAGGGAAAGAAACCTAGAGTAGATTATAGACCACTGGTACAACCCACTGAAAAGGGAGGAGAGGGGCTACCTGAAATGTGCACATACTACAGGGCAGCCCATTTCAGAGCTCTAGTCCCCCACTTAAGGGTAGATGAACAAAAGCAATGGGTGGGCATTGAGAACCACCTCTTTCGGCCAGTCACACTAGAATGGCTATGGGCACCACGAGAAGCCGCCACACAAAAGTTAAGAGTACATAGGATCCTGGGCCCGCTCTGATTCCAAGACCAGTTTGAGAGCGGGGTGGAAAGAGTGGGCCAGGTCTTAAGGAAAGATGTGTTTATAGAACTGAATGAGCTGGAAGAACATTTGGGAGGGAAAGGGATCTCGGTATTTAAATACCTGCACCTCAAAGGAGTACTGATGTCAGAGAACTGGAAGGAAGACCTGCAAAGGGAACTGACACGCACAGAGAAGGTACTGGATGCAGGAAAGGGGACGAAGGGTTTCATCTCCAAGTGTACCAGACTTTATTAGATGCACAGGGAGGGGTTATAGAGACACACAGGATGAAGTGGGAGAGGGACATGGAGATGGAGGATGAGCAGTGGCAAAGGCTTTGTGAGAATGTGCACCGCACATCAGTGGCCTGCCAATACAAACTACATGGGCTAAAACTCTTGTCGGGTGGCAGTGGGACCCAGCAAGGCTCTCACAGATGTACCTGTGAGCAGACCCCCACTGCTGGAGGAAATTGTGGGTTGAGAGCAGACTACTGGCACATGTGGTGGGTGTGTGAAAGGGTGCAGAGATACTGCAAGGAAATCATGGGATAGGTGAGGAACCTGGAAAGGGTGGATAGGCAACTGGATCCCCTCCTGGTACTATTTGGGATAGAGGTATTGGAAGGGGACTGGGTTAAGCTCCCACACATGCCACACTTCCTACTGTTGGCGGCCAGGGCCTGTTTAGCAGGAGGCTGGAAAAGAGCAGAACTCACTAGTGAAAAAAGCAATGGGCTGCCAAAGCCCTTGATATATATATATATATATATATATATATATATATATATATATATATATATATATATATATATATATATATATATATATATATGAGAGAGAGAGAGAGACACACAGACAGACAGACAGACACCCTCGAGGGCCATGGAATGGGGCGCCCTTCTAAGAAAGATATGACCCCGAGAGTCCTCGCTCGGAAGCAGACCAGGAATCAAGAAGGGGGATGCAGGGGCAGTGGAAGGGGAAGACACTGTGGGCAGGTGAGATGGGAACGGGAGGGTAGGAATATGAAGAAACTCGGCGAATGCGGAGAACAAACTCTAAACCAAACGAGGGAGGAGTTAAAGTAGGAACCTGCCATGGCTGGTTCCAGTCAGCTGGACACTACTCAAAACTGAGAGCCATTTTGTTCAAAGGGGGGTAGGGGTAGGGGGACTGGAACGGGGTGGGGTAATTTTGTTGACTGGTTCAGGAAGGGAGTGGGGCGGAAAATTTCTCAAATACTGTCGTGGAGAGCAGTGTAATAAGTGAATGTGCAACTATGTACTGTTATTATTCAACTATGACAATCCATTAATAAATCTTATTTGAAAAAAGAAATGGTCATTCAATTTCATTCCTAACAATGTAAGTTGTTGCATAATGCAGAACTGCATTATTGCTTCTGTAAAACACTGCATTGTCTCCATGCTTTACACTAAAGTTTAGGTTAGTGTATCTAAATCTGTCGACTAGATTTTATTTTGTTGGGAAGATGCATCACATTGATGACTGAACACTTTTGAAAATGTACATGGTCATACGGCCAACTGCTTCTAATTTCAAATCTAATGTGACCTGACCTGCTGGTTGCACTTGTGCAACTGGTGCTCAATGCATGAGCGGTTCTATACCAGTTACTCTGAAAGTGTGACTGCAGCAGAGTACAATATTCCACCTATTTTGACCGGTTCTCTGCCTGCTACACCTACTACTCTGCTTAGTCTCTTACTTTCCTCTTACATAATGAATACACAAGGCTAACTAGATGTTTATGCAAAAGAATGACCAATTGTTTCATCTAGACTATAAATCAACACATCTACTGCAATATCACACACTGTAGTTAGCCTCCAGAGCTTGCGTTGCTCTATGATTATGGTTGAATTATATATTGGCACCTCTGAGAAAGAGCTGGCCAAATTGTTTTCAGAGCCTTTTTATCAAATCTATTTGTGTCCATTGATGTAGCCAACCTTTTACATTTTATAGACACTCAGCCAGAGCTTGCAAAGTCCACTCACTGGCATAGTCCAGTAGATTTTATGAATGGCGAGTACCATTTGCAGGGGATGTTTGAAACTTTGATGTAACATTTACTTTTTTTATGCAGTAAATATCAAAGGAAGTTTCACTGTGTATAGCTGGCTTCTGGGTGGTAGCAGTGTGCCAAACAAAGTGAGTTTGTGATGACATGCACCATTTTACAGAAGGTGTATTCACATTTTTTGTCACCCTTTGTGATGGGCCTAGTGCATTTCTTTTAAGTAGAGTAGGTACACTAAATTAACCTGCAGGTCTACTGGAATTTTAAAGAATTTGCAAGACCTAATTCGTCTGACTAATTTCTTACTTCTCCAGCATGGGGTCTGGCAAGGATTCACATGCTCATGAATATTCCCCGTCGTCAGGCTGGGAATCCTCGGTAAAGAAAAAACCAGTATCAGTTTAGTTTCTGATCTGTCTTTCGTAGTAATAACCAATCACTGGTCTCTGCGTCATACTGACCACAGCCAATGACTTCCCTCTACCTAAGCACCGCCTCTGGCAGCCATCTTCAGATTTTTACCGCACGTTCATGTGTTGGGATCCTCGTGCTATTGCTCTCGAGCGTTAGTGCTATTTTTTCACGTTTTTTTCTCAAAACTTCGTTTTTTCCGGTCAAAAGAGCCTCAAGCTCCACCGGCTCTCCATCCGATCAACGGGGACCCGTGTCGGATTCGTCTGCGCCCCTCAAGGGTGAAGATTTCATCGAGCTACGTTTGGAGGACTCCAGAAGCTTCTCAGGCCCGGACATGGCCCAGGAGAAGGGAAGCTCGACGCCCGGAAAGCTGTTCAGGGTCTGCCCTGGATGCCAGCTGCAGAACGTCTTTAAAGAGGACGAACACTCCATTTGTCTCTACTGCTTACATGAGGACAAGACGCACGTGGAGAAGGACTGTGCGTTTTGCGGCAATATGTCGGAGCGGACCATGAAGGACCGCCACCAACGCCGCGCCAACTGGCTGGAAGGGAAGAGCCCGTCAGGCGAGAAGAAGAGGAAGAAATCCGAGCGGTCTTCTAAGACCTTTGAGGACGCCCCGGCGATGGGGGTCCAACACAAGGCCAAGCACCGCGAGTCCGCTGGCAGCGGGAGCGCCGAACGGTCGGGCTCTACGGGCGCCAGGCAGGGCGCACCCTCCCCGGCACCTTCAGCCACGAGCCAACGCTCTGGGTCGGGTAAGAGGAAGGGCGAGCACCCGGCGAAGCTCCTGGCGAGGCCCCGGTCGAGCTCGAAGGCCCCATCGGAGGGGGAGCAGGCAGTGTCCCCCCCCTCAAGGATAAGGCGGTGAGCGCACCTAAGGTGGTGAAGGCCTTAATCCATCCGGCCAAGCCCTCTATCGATACTGTCGCGGCGGCCCTGGCTCAGCCTGTGGAGGCTACACCTGTGGTGGCGACCTCGGGGCTCAGAGTCTCCCTGCCACCTCGGAGGGAGTCCTCTTTTGTGCCCATCGATAGGACCCCCGTGAAATCCCCGGCGGGGAAGAAAAAGGGGGGGCAGGGCGTCGTCGTAGATTCGGCTTCAGAGGAAGAGCTGATCGAGGTCTTAAGCCACGGCCTTGGCGTGGATGAAGACCGGCCCGTCGGGATGGATCCCGACGCAGGTGACGACGACAGCGTCGAGGGTGCCGACGGGGCCCCTGATCGCCCGTCGGATTCCCCTCTGCCAGCGCCGCAAGACAACTCGGCGGCCATTTTGTTGGCTATACAGTCCTTATGCTCAGAGATAAGGACGAGACTACCGTTGCCGACGGAGGAGCCTCTCCCGTCGGGGGATCCTGAACCGGGACCTTCGGGTGTTCCCCCTCCCAAGAAAAGAAGGATTCACCCTCCACCTCCTTTTCAGCCGTCGCGACCCGTCCAGCCCTCCTCCCCGTCCACCCGAGGGGATGATACGGGGACTGACACGGCAGCGACGGGTACGGACGACGAGGTATATGACGAGGATCTCCTGTCGTCACCTCCCACCAGGGCCTCTCCGTCCGACGAGATTGGATCGTTCCACTCCATGATCGCCAGGGCATCCGAGCTTTTCCAACTCTGCTCTGAGGAGAAGAAAAAGGAAGGATTCCTTTATCAACGGCGCGAGGCCAAGAGGAAGACGGTCCTCGCGGTGCCTCTACTGGAAGACATTTGGGATGAGGGCCTCGCCCTCCTCAAGAACCCTTCCACGACGCCAGCTAGAAGAGACCGGTACGAAAAGAAGTACCGGGTCCCGGACGCGGCCCCCCTGTGCCTCCGGGCGCAGCCTACCCCGGACTCCGTCGTCTCCGCGGCGGCCAGGAAGAAAGCGGGGGGGGGTGCGGCCTCCACATCGACTTCCCCACCGGACGGCGTGGGAAAGAAATTGGACGCTATGGGACGCAGGGTCATCTCGTCTGCAGCGACGACGATTAAAGCGGCCAACGCCTTGGCTATCGTGGCCCGCTACGACAGGGAGCTATGGTACAAACTGGCTCCCCTGCTGGACTTCCTACCGGACGACAAGACGGCGGATGCCCTAGAGATCCTACAGGAAGGTGAGGTGGCGTCGGACCACGCCATCACTATTGCGACGGACATCGCCGACACTGGATTTCGCCAGTTGGGCAACGGCGTGTGCCTTAGGCGGCGTGGATGGCTCAAGGCTACGGACTTCCGTCAAGACGTACAGACCAGAGTCCTGGACATGCCGTTCGATGGGAACAACCTGTTTGGGAAAACAGTGGACGATTCCCTTCAGGCCATTAAAGCGGACACTGAGACGGCCCGGGCCCTTGGGGTTCTACATCAACGACGGACGCCCTTTCGGAGCAGCGGAGGCAAGGGTGCCTCCAAAGGTTCCGGCGGCGGTTTCTCTACCTACCGTCAAGCGGCCCCCTCGTCGTCTCAGGAGGCCTACAGAGGACGAGGCAAGTCTGGAGGACCCCGCCGTCGTCGCCAAGGAGGTCAAGGCGGCGAAGCCTCGTCGAAACAGGATTGAACCGGCCGTGGGGTCGGGCCCCCACCGAAGCACCCCGGTGGGAGGCCGGCTGGCGAGCTTCCGCAGCGTGTGGCAGTCCATCTTCACCGACCGTTGGGTGCTGGACGCCTTGGCCCGGGGCCACGCGCTCGAGTTTCAAAGAAGGTGCCCGCGCGTCCCCCCGTGGCCAGGAGAGAGCTTCACGTCCCTCAGCTTCTCCTGGAGGTAAAGGGGTTGCTCAGGAAGGGCGCCATCGAACTCGTCCCAAAGAGGCTTCGGGGCTCCGGAGTTTACTCAAGATACTTCCTCGTGAAGAAGAAGACGGGAGGATGGCGCCCTATCCTAGACCTGCGACGTCTGAACAAGTTCATCAAGGCGCAGAAGTTCCGGATGGTCACCCTCCAGCACGTCCTGGGTCAGCTGGAGGATGGAGACTTCCTGTCGTCGTTGGATTTGGAAGATGCCTACTTCCATATTCCCATCCTAAAGGGGCACCGAAAATTCCTCAGGTTTGTGGTCCAAGGGTGTCACTACCAGTTCAAAGCCCTACCCTTCGGACTATGGTCGGCACCCAGGGTATTTACCAAGTGCCTTGCACCGGTGGCGGCGCAGCTGCGCCGCGAGGGGATCCACGTCTACCCCTACCTGGACGACTGGCTCATCCGAGCCAAGAAGAGGGAGCTCGCCGTGGACCACACGGCAAGGACCGTCCAACTTCTCACGGACCTGGGATTCTCCGTGAACTACGCCAAGTCCCACCTGGTACCCGCGCAAAACGCACTGTTTCTGGGAGCGAAGCTCGACACAGTGTCCCTTCTGGCCTCCCCGTCGGAGGAAAGGACCAGGTCCATCCTGGGCAAGGTACAGCGGATGTTGGTTTCCGAGGCGGCCACGGTGAGGTCCATCAAGTCCCTCCTCGGAATGATGTCCTCTTGCATCTACCTCATTCCCATGTGCAGGCTCCGGATGCGCCCATTGCAGGAGTTCCTGGACGCGCGCTGGATCCAAACGACGGGCGGCTTCGAGGATAGGATCACACTCGACGAGAGTTTCCGCCGAGCGGTCCGGTGGTGGGGCACCCGCGCACATCTGACGGCGGGCATGGACTTCCAGACCCCAGACCACCAGGAGACAGTGACCACGGATGCCTCCCTGGAAGGGTGGGGAGCGCACACCGAAAATCTGCATGCGAGAGGCCTCTGGCTCCCGACGGAGAAGTCCCTCCATATCAACGTCCTGGAGCTCCGTGCGGTGTTCTGGGCCCTCAGGTCCTTCCTTCCGTCCCTCAAGGTCAAGGTGGTGAGGATCTTCACCGACAACACCACCACCATGTTTTACATCAGGAAACAGGGCGGAACCAGGTCCCCAGCACTGTCCAAGGAGGCGCAGGACCTGTTATTGGGCAGTCGCCCAAAGGATGTTTCTGGTGCCGTTTCATCTGGCAGGGATAAAAAACACCATCGCCGACTCACTCAGCAGGGAGCTGCGCTCGTGCCACGAGTGGGAACTATGGCAGGATCTAGTGGATCGCCTCTTCTGACGGTGGGGCACACCCCAGATCGACCTGTTCGCGACGACGACGAACTCCAAGTGCCGGAGGTTCGCCAGCAGGTTTCCCCAGGCGAGGAGCATGAGCGATGCTTTCTCATTCCCCTAGGAGGGCCTGTTCCTCTACGCGTTCCCTCCTTTGCCACTGCTAATCCGGCTCGTCAACCAGCTCAAGAGGTCACGGTGCAGGATGATCCTCGTCGCACCTGCGTGGCCGAGGCAGATATGGTTCCCAGACCTTCTGGACTTGTCAGCGTCCCCTCCAATCAAGCTGCCGGTGGACGCGGATCTACTCTCCAGGGAAGGAGGCGCCATCCTCCACCACGACCCGAAATCGCTGAACTTGCAGGCCTGGCTCCTGCAGCGCTAGAGTTTGGAGGATACGACATACCGGCCGACTGCAGAGAGGTTCTTGCAAAGGCCAGGGCGTCCTCGACTCTTAAATGCTACGGACACAAATGGAAGAGGTTCTCTGTCTGGTGCCACACACAGAAAATTAACCCTCTACGGATTACGGCTCCCCAGGTACTGCCTTACCTGCTGATGCTGGCCAAAGCTGGACTGGCACACGCGTCCATCAAGATTCATCTTGCTGCGATCTCCCGATACACCAGAACCACGGGCCGGACGTCCCTGTGGTCTCATCGTCTGGTGAAAGAGTTCATGAAGGGACTGTTCAGATCGTTCCCGCCGTTGAAGGCGCCGGCCCCGGCGTGGGAGCTCAACGTGGTGCTGACCAAGCTCATGGGACCTCCGTTCGAGCCTCTGCACTCGGCCCCGTTGAAGTTTCTGTCGTGGAAAACAGCGTTTCTTGTGGCCATCACCTCCGCACGACGGGTGGGAGGGATCCAGGCCCTTTCCTGCAAGGCCCCGTACTTGACTTTTCACGACACGAGGGTAGTGCTCAGGACGCACCCCTCCTTCATGCCCAAGGTACCGTCGGACTTCCATCTCAACGAACCCTTGGTGTTGCCTGTGTTCTTCCCGTCGCCTTCGTCGCCGGCTGAGAGGACTTTGCACTCGCTGGATGTGGCTAGAGCGCTGAAGTTCAACGTGGACCGCACTAAGTGTTTTCGGAAGACGTCACAACTCTTTGTGAACTTTGGACCTGTCAATCAGGGGAAGGCTCTCTCGAAGGCTTCCATTTCCAGATGGCTCTCCGGCTGTATCATGTACTGTCATCGGTTGGCAAACCGACCGCTGTCTGGCCGTCCGAGAGCCCATTCCACCAGAGCGATCGCAGCTACCACGGCGTTCCTGTCTGGGGTGCCCCTGCTGGACATATGCAGGGCTGCTACGTGGAGGTCGACGCACACCTTCACGAAATTCTACTGCGTCGATCGGGATTCCAGGGAGGAGTCCAGGGTCGGCCAAGCAGTGCTGCGCAACCTGTTCGCCTGAGGTGAGCCTGGTGAGGAGGTAAGATGCTTAATGTTGAGTTTGATGTAATGCTTAATGTTGAGCCTTTGCCACCTCCCGTGGTTGTGCATGTGTACTGCTATGTATTCTTTATTCATGAGCATGTGAATCCATGCCAGACCCCATGCTGGAGAAGGAACAAGTTACTTACCTGTAACTGTTGTTCTCCAGCATGGGTCTGGCATGGATTCACATGCGAACCCTCCCGCCTACCCCTCTACGGCTCTTCACTTGGTCATACTGCCACTTCACGTGCTTCCAAATCTGAAGATGGCTGCCAGAGGCGGTGCTTAGGTAGAGGGCAGTCATTGGCTGTGGTCAGTATGACGCAGAGACCAGTGATTGGTTATTACTACGAAAGACAGATCAGAAACGAAACTGATACTGTTTTTTTCTTTACCGAGGATTCCCAGCCTGACGACGGGGAATATTCATGAGCATGTGAATCCATGCCAGACCCATGCTGGAGAACAACAGTTACAGGTAAGTAACTTGTTCCTTCAGCGGTACAAAAAAATGCTGTATTGTATTGATGCTCATTTGATGTTTTGGATCCGAATAACTTCTGATGACATTAAAAATAATAGTACAACATTTCTGATCAAAGGGGTGTGTTTGCTAATCAAGAACATTTTAATTAGCAAACTATGCTAATCAATTTTTGAAAATAAATGAATGTCTTGTGGATAGTATGAGGTGGTCGCTCTACCGTATTTGTATTGGTGGCGCAGTTGAGATCCGTTTTTTTGTTGGCGAGAATTAAGTAGTGTGTCCTGCTGTGTGTGTATTGCTCCTTTAACCATCTGCATAGTTTCATTGTCTGTTAAAGAGTGTTCTACTGTTACTTTGGTCTCTATGGAGCAGCTACAAATTGGATAGAGCTGTGTTATGGGCCAGCTAAACGTAAACACTTCAGACGTCACTTTCAGAGCCTTGTGTTAGGACAGTTTTTTTCTAAAGTCCAACCAAGGGCTTCATAAAACCGTACATCTCAGGCTGTACATAAGCTCTACTCTTAGTATAAGGCTGTCCCAACTGAGAATGTGGTAGCATGGACAGAGCAACCAGGCTTATCTTAGGCGGGAGAGAGAGCTGTACATTGGTACAAAGAAATTGTAGCATACATATGGTCCTAAGAAACAATGAAAAACTATGTATTGTAAAAATAAATGGTTTATTTAAATACAAGTAGGCCCAGATAAATCGTGGGATAAGTAAGTACTAGCACATCATATGCACACAATGATAAAAACAAATTCAATACCTGTGGTATGCAAACAAAGGTATAACCCTATTTAGAAGAGCATGAATCAAGTCAAGGTGAGTCAAACCTAAGGTTATACATTCAGGATAGTAATATAATATTCTTGGGGAATAAGACCAGGTTAGATATAAGTTTTGAATAAAATCAGTATT
The DNA here is from genome assembly GCF_040938575.1 of Ambystoma mexicanum. Classification (NCBI taxonomy): domain Eukaryota; kingdom Metazoa; phylum Chordata; class Amphibia; order Caudata; family Ambystomatidae; genus Ambystoma; species Ambystoma mexicanum. Next base: position 329,064,184 of record NC_090941.1, on the reverse strand, counting down.
TCAAGGATAGTAGACCCTGTCAATCATGCAGTGATACTCAGTTATGAACTTGCATAATAAACCAACCCAGTTACAAGTATACACCTTGCAACATTACTTTTTAGAACTCTGGTCAGAGCTAGTAAAACAACTCATATACTTTCTGCAGGGGCCTTAAGCTACTCAATGACAAGTATGAACACACAGTAACTATTTTGGAATGCACGGAGTGAACCAGGGAAAGCAAACCCCCATTACACTTTAAGAAGAATACCATGTTATTCAAGGTAGGTAAACTCTATTTGGTAAGCTTTTACACTGATTCAGTGAAGAAATGTTAAAACCGTACCAAGTCGTATTGCTTTTCAGAAGGGGTGAAACACCATTCAAAGTAACTTACTTATATACATTTTAGGGGGCACAATGCAACTCAAAGGTAAGTATAACTTAAGGACACTTTGTACCTACTTCTTTCACAGAGATACAGTTACGACAATAATTCTTGTTATACTGTTCAAGACAGAATCATTTTCTTATCCAGTCCTTCCCTAGCCTTTTGCGTAAGTTCGCTCACAGGCAGAAGCGGCACCCTAGTGGTCTAGGTGCATGGTGTAAGAAGGTTGAGATATGGTTCAGTTGCAGGAAAGTCAAAGTTCCATAGGAGATCTTCTTTAAACAAATAAGTATTCACTTTCAAAGTTAGTGTTCAAGGACTTCTGAGGTGGCTCCCTATGTGTGTTCCAGCAATAGGCCTGTGCAAGTGGTATGGGCAAACTCCCAACAACACAAATCACCCACTCAGCCTCACAGGATGCACATCAGATGTAAGGTAAGTATTACCCAAGCCCACACTGTACCTTAGGAGTTAAGAGCTTTAGAGTGGATGCCTTCAGGATCCAGCAGCACAGGACCCAGTCTCTCGATTCTTGGTTTAGAGACGAAAGAACTGGACACTGGATGGGAACTTGCGACAGCAGTCATCAGCGGATGCCTCCAGCAACATATACTTCATGTATTCTCATGGCTGTGTGGATTTGGTGCCTTTTTACAGCAGCCAGATGAACTAATATTGCTGGTCTGATTCTCTTCACCTGCTCGGTACTGCACTCTGGTGATTGGACTTCAGGGATTCGAATCGTGTCTCTGGAGAGCCAGGAGGAGGCCACCAAAGTTTCGGATGGATTCAGACTTTGCAACACCATGCACTGCACAATGGCTCGAGGTCCCAGGGTATTGGGGGTACTGCAGCTCAAAAAGGTCGCAGCACGTTGTGGAATGGCTCAAAATGCAGGTCTTCTTGAAACCAGTGGATCCCACCAGCCTCTGGGTAGGAGCTGTTGCGTTCTGTACCCCCCAGGTCAATTGGAAGGAAGGGTTACAGCAGGCTCCAGTTACACAGAAGGCTCTCCGGTCTCTGGAAATCGATGCAGCCGACTTTTCTTAATTTTCCTCTTTGATTTCAGCTCCAGTGGTTGACTTGTCAGCAGCTTCCAGGTTCGGAGTATTTATCAGGAACTTACAGTACAGCTTCTGCAATCTCTCCCTGCAGTTTACAGAAAGGGGCGGTCTGGCTGCCCAATAAGGACAGCCAGCCCCCCATTGAGATAGGGTTCTTTTCAGGCAAGGTTGACGACAAAGGGCAGCAGTGTTTTGGAGAAAGTCCCCCCACCCTCGATTCCTGCCTTCCCAGACACGCTGGAGCCTGGGTAGGAAATACAAAGGATTCCAGCTGAAGACAAAAGCTTCTACGGTGGTCGTTCCCACCTAGAATTGTAGGGGAGGACTTTCAGAAACTACAAGCAAACAAGAAATGGCGAAAAAAGGAGCCTACCATTTTTGACATTACTGAGGCTGATTTAACATCCTGCGAGTAATAAAAGTAAACGTCATTAAGGTAAAACCACTGCCACCAGCCATTCAAGTAAACTTGCCATTGTAAGAAAAATGCTACAGGTAAGTAAGCATGTAACCCCCCAGCACTTCACATACGATGGGGTGTATTGGCTCACTATATAAAAAGTAAAGGGGGATGAAAATCCCTCTTTAGTACTTGGGAACAATAGTTCACCCAAGTACATGAAAGAGAAATTAACAGGGGAGCTCAAAGGGGCAACCCAGCCTAAGCCCAAAAGTTATAGGAAACTATAACTCCAACAAGACACTATGGAGAGACATAAACAGGTCACCCATAAAGAGTAAAAGACTAGGTGAGAGAGGGGATAGGATTCCTACCAAGTCCAAGCTAAATTTTCTGGTGTTGACACAGGTAAGGAAGATTTATCATAAATCTGAATATCTTACCAACACCTTTTCCGCTTAAGCCTTAGGAACCTCGTGTGCATCTACAGTTTTTATAAGGTGAGGAATCTCTTTGGTAAAGCGTGAATGTCTCAAAAAAACATTACTGAAGAAAGTGATTTGTGTTTTCTGTACTCTTTCACTGTGCTGCAATAAGAACTGCTAGCCATTTGATCTGTGTGGTTAGTTATCGCTACTGATCAAAGTAATTAAAAAGGCTTCTTGAGAGTTGACATTAAAGAAAGTAAAACAAATCTAATGACTTTATTTATTTTTTTATAGGAACTTCCTACTTTTGATGGCAATAATCAACTGTTGGAGATGCAATCACTAGACAACATTCCACTCTCCCTTAAATCAACAGCATGTAGGTCATGTAGCCAAACTGCACACAATGTTTCAGCATGGAAGTCTGGCAACGAACTGCCATTCTACAGAGTTAACAAAAACGGTATGTAGCTGTTGGGTCATATACTTGCTGAAAATGTGATGGTGACGATGATGTACAAACATTTTCTAGACTCGGGTCTAAGTGAAAATCATGCCACTACTAGCACTTCTGACTTTGAGTCTAGGCACGGAAAACATGTTAAATACCCAAAAATGCTTAATTGCATTAAGTATATGTTGTATCCTCCCAATGAAATTGTTAGGGTGAGTCTCTAGAAGTTCTCTACAGGCTGATCTTCAGAAGCCCTCAGTAGAGTTAAACCAGGATTTCTGATGAGATATTCCTGACTCCAGTGGGAACTGTGACCGAGGAGGCTGGCGTCACTCGGGAGGTGTGAGAGCTAGTCTTAAAGCAGCGATTACACTCAAACTAGCACACAAAGGAAGGTCCAAGCAGTATAATACTGCAAATGTACTCTTTATGCAAAGTGCATCCGAGAGATCTGCAAGCACAGCTAGATATGGTAAAAATAGAAACGCGTAAGATCAATAAAACAGTACTTATTCCCTAAGAATTATAACCACTATCTACACATATGAAAGCCAAGTTTACAAATAACATTTTGTTCTCCAGCATGGGGTCTGGCATGGATTCACATGCTCATGAATATTCTCTGTCAGGCTGGGAATCCTTGGTAAAAGAAAAACTGTTTCAGTTTCACTTATAAACTGTATTTCTCTGTTAAATCAATCACTGTCCTCTGGGTCATACTGCCCCCATCCTATGACTGTCCTCTCCCTAAGCTCCTCCCCTGGCAGCATTTTTACCACACGCTTCAGTGTTGGGAGTCCTAGAGTTTGCTCTGCGAGCTACTTCTACGTTTTTTTGTGTTTTTGCCTGAAAAAGGTTTTATTTTTGTTCTGAAAGAGTCTGTGTGCACTCTTCATCTGCAGACAGCGGGGATCCGTTGTTGGTGAATTTCGACACCACTCAAGGGCGAAGAAAGTCAAGTTATCAGATGGCCATCAGGCCTACTTTGCGCCCTCCGACCAATGCTGAGCAGAAGGAAGATCCCTCATCAGGTCCTGCACCAAGTTTAGGCTACGGAATGTTTGTTGAAGACGAGCACGGCAATGCCTCTAGTGCCTGCATCCAAATCCAAAAAGGAAGGAAAATGCGAGATATGCCTCGGTTTCTCCAAGAAGACGACAAAGGATAGGCACTGTAGACTTGCCTTGTGGCGTAATGCCAAGGCCTCTGCCCCGTGCTCCATGCAGGGTCATGCCTCTCCCAGGACTGGCTTGTCTGAGGAGCGGTCTTCTAAGTCCTTTAAGGGTGCCTTATCTGTGGGCGCCCAAGACCAGACAAAGAACCGCAAGTCCGGGTCCACTGGGGTTGCTGCAAAGTGGGTCCCACGGTGTACAGGGCACGATCAACCTCACCCTCTGCCTCCATTACCAGCTGGCAATCGAGCTCCTCAAAAAGGAACTCGATCCCTGCTATACTGCGGGAGGAGCCCACGAAGCTGCAGAGGGAGAAGGCCGAACTGCCCACAAAGACGCAATCGGCACAGGATACGACTTAGTTTACGATAGATGGGGACTGCTCTCACGAAGGTTAAGGGGGCTCACCCTGTGAAGGTAGCACCCGCAGTGCAGAAGATATCCCTGCCCCGAGGCACGAAACCGCTGCAGTGGCTTTGGCAAAGTCTGCTGGCACACCAGAGAAGGGGGCACAGTCTCAGAACCCGGTTCCTGCCCTCGGGGTGGAAAATAGGGTGGAGCAAGGAGGCCCAGAATCAGTCCCAGGCTGTGGCCCAACCATGGAGGTTTTGTCCACGGATGACTAGGAACTGGAGTCCTTACACACGGTCCATGAGGACATGGAAGAGGAGGAGGAGGACGACGACGGCATGGGATTTAGTGTTCTGATCACGCCAGCCCAGCCAACGGTTTTGCCTCTGGACATCCTGTCGACCCTCCACCCCTTGATGTCAGAGATCCAGAAGAGGATGCCACAGGGCCCTGTTCCTATGGCCCCCCACACCCTGATTAGCCGCCAGCGAAGAAGAAAGTGTCATCCAATGTCCCCATTTCATCCTCCACAACCATGTCGGGCCCCCTCTTCTCCAGCAGACCCAGACATGGGTATGGGGATGGATACGACAGACTACGATATTGGCGCTGCGGGGTATCCGCAGCCTAGGTCAGTGGTATTCAAACTGTGGGTCGCGACCCCCTAGGGGTCCGCGGGTGCATCCCAGGGGGGCCCTGAGAGCTCAGCATGAAAAAAGATTTTTTTTTTTTTTTTTTTTTTTTAGATTGGAAGAAATGGGCAGGGGTGGCCCACATGGGCGGGCTGAAGCATGAAACTGTCTCAGGCAACAATGAAAAAGTGGCCCACAGTTGTAAATGGATATTCATTCCTTTAGTCACAGACTGGGCCTCATTACTACTATGGCGGACCAGTAACAACGGTGCTGGTAAGCTACCGGCACCATTGCTACCGTTCCGCCATAGTAAGAGTTGTGCTCGTGGGTGCTTGACAGCCCCCGCCAGGTCTGACCTCAGCTCGTCGGATGCACCAGCACCATTATTAACGGTGCCGGTGCATCCGAGCTCCCCATTCCCATTTGAGCCATATGGGGCTCAAATGGGAATGGGGATCTACCGGCACCTTCGAAAGGGCAATTATCATGTCCGCCTAACTCGGCATGACCTAGTAATTGCCCATTCGCGGGTGCCAGACCCGGATGCAACTCCAGTGGCAGCCGTGCCGGTTTTACCGGCACAGCTACCGCCAGAGTAGTTATGAAGCCCATTTTACATTTTTGGTACAGACATTGCCCTATAGGCCTGTCCGAGCCTGGCGGCTCATCCATAATGGCAAGAGGCGCCCACCCAGTGGCCCCTCACCCATTATGGAGGAGCTAAGGAGCCAGCCCAGTGAAACAGTGAGCACTCCCTCAGCTGCTTTATCCAGCTAATGGAGTGCTCCTGGGCTGGCTGAACTGTCAAAGGGAAACACTGTTTCCCTTTGACAGTTCAGTTTAGTTCCCCAGCCGCACATGCTCACTGAGCCATGCAAGTGCTGGGGCGTTTTGCTTCGCCAGCATTGCATAGCTCATTGGAAATGCTGGCTGGGGCACTGCATGTCTGTATGTCCGAGGGGGAGCTCCTGCGCCTCCTCGCACATACGGACAGAGCAGCTGGAGCAGGCCGTTTCAGCACCCACACACAGGCCAATGCAGAAGGTACGTTTATGTTCATTGTTTTTATTTAAACATGTGTATGGATGCGTTATGAGTGAGTGTATGGTGATGGATGCTCATGTGAATGATAGTGATTGCTGTATGAATGTGCAGCGCCTTGCATATACACATAATCATGTTCATTGTGTTAGGACCAGTGGGGCCCAGGGGACAGGGATGGTATCTTTTTACCGGACATCTATCATTCAAAACCCTCTGCCTTGTCCACAAGGCTTTCTGGGGCCTGGGTCCAAAATACCTTCAGCTATTCCTCCGCAAATACCTCCCCTCTCGAGCTCTTCACTCCTCTACCTCCAACTCCCTCAGGGTCAGTCGTTTATCAAAGAAACGAGCTGGGGGTAGATCTCCGTCTTCGGCTGGGGCCTCCCTCTGGAACAGCGCCCTGCCACTCTAAAACTTGAGGAGAACCATCTTTCTTCCTGCACTTATCAGACCTACCCTGTCTGCTGCCTTAAACGTAGCACTTGCAAATTGCTGGCTGCACTACCACTGTTTGTTGCCTTTATTATTTATTTATTGTTATTTATCTGTTTCTCCTCTGCTTCGCACTTTCCACTTCTCCCCCCTTCCATGCACTTTTCCCCTCACACTTGCGCGTTCTCAATGTCACTGGGCCTAGTAAGATCGCTGTTTTATTCTCCTCTGTTCCCCTCCCTTGCCTTGTCACGCTCTGAAACACTTGTGTACGAGCGCGATAGAAATAAAATATCAATGCCTGCCCCCTGGACTCCCAGCAACAATTGCAAACTGTTTGGCTATTTACCCATTTTTTGTTAAAAGTATGCTCTACAATGCAACATTTTAACCTATTATTTAAAAAAAAATTCACAGGGGGAAACCCCCCGAACCTCCCCTTAATGCCCCTCCACTTAAAAAAGATTCACCAGCCGCCACTGGCCCTCAGACTGTGTTGGGAACGGGATGGGGGAACCGAGGGACTATGGTGGGAGCACAATGGGCGGGAACCATGGGATAGTGATGGGAGCAGAGTGGGGAGAGCCCTGGGTGTGTGATGGGGTGGGGAGAGACCAGCGACTGGGTAGGAGTGGGATGAGGGAGCCCAGCGACTTTGATGGGAGCAGGTGACGGCGCGCAATATATACTGTCCATTTGGCATTTCTGGGGGGTCCCGACCTGCCCAAATTTTGCTCAGGGGGGCCCTGGCCAAAGAATTTTGAAGACCACTGGCCTAGGTTGTCCCCACCGGACGAGGTGGGGTCATTCCATTCCATGATCGCCAGAGCCTCCGAGCTATTCCAGCTTCTGCCCGAAGAACCCAGGAAGGAGAGTTTCTTGTAACCGAGGTGCAAAGCCAAGACGAAGACAATTATGGCGGTGACCCTTCTGGATGGCGTGTGGGAGGAGGGCCTAGCACTCTTGAAGAACCCATGCACGCCTCCGGGAAAACTGGATAGGCTGGAGAAGTAGTACAGGGTGCCGGAATCCACACCCAAGTGCCTGGGATTGGAACCATTGCCGGATTTGGTGGTTACAGCAGGCTACCTGTCCTCGTCTTCAGTCGCTCCGTACAGCGAGGGGAAGAAGATGGACGCCATGGGAAGGAAGGTGATTTACACTGTGGCATCCACCACCAAGGCGGCCAACGCACTGGCGATCCTATCCAGGTACAGGCTGGGCCGATTTCGGAGTTCCTCCCCGACGACAAGATGGAGGCAATCGCTCTCTTCCAGGAAGGGGAGGTAGCGTCGGATCACACCACCACAGTGGTGCTGGACATTGCTGACACAGGGTTCTGGCAGATGGCGAACAGTGTGTCATGATGCATACCCCCGGGCTTTCATCAGCCCCGGGAGCAGGCATCATGTTGCCTTGAGAAAACCCAGCAACCCCTGCTAGGGGCTTTCTGGGTTCAGTCCTGGCGCCTATGGCGCCAGGCTCATAGGTGCACACTTACCTGTTCAGACCATGGTGCAAGAGATCCAACCCCATGTGAGGCCTGGAAGGGACTACTTTACCTTAGGGACTATTTTGTTACTCTGGTGTGGTCGGGGAGGAACACCTACCTGGGACTACTTTGGGGGCTATTTAAACCACGCCCGAAAAGCAGCACACGCTTTGCGTTATTCTGCATCCAGCAGCGTTACGTTCACTGTGCCAGCAGCAGCATCCAGCCTTCTGCCACGCCCGCCTCAAACCTGGAATACCTAGAAAGAAGGAAAGAAGCAAAGGTTAGAACAAGAGTATTACCTGATTCCTTACCTGATCCCGGATTCATCGCATCTTCAAACCAGAGGAAAGACTTTGTTTTAAAACGAGTCGCATCGCCAGCAGCAGTGCCGCGCCATACTCACCGTTCCACGCAGCATCTCTTCGATCCGGCCCTGTCTCCATCTTTACATCGCCGAATCCCGGCACCTAAGGGAGACAAGAAACAACAAGGTGAGCAGAGAGAACAGACAGAGACAATCTCTTTAGCCGCCATATGCTTAACTGATTTTACCGCCGGAGGTATTATTCATGAGCACGCCACATCTTCTTATGCCACACCTGTAAGAAAAGGAGAAAGCAGCAAGTTTAACCCTTGCCATTATTTACCGGACAGTGTTGGGTGTAACAGACCTTTACCGGAGCAATTCCAGCTGTCAATCTTCTTATTGGGTCAAGGCTGCAAGATAAAAAGAGGAATTGGACAGGAGTGAATTCCAGACATTTGGAACTCTTACGAACTATATATTTACGGTTCTTCGCCAGGACCTTTTGGAGTCAGGATTCGTCTACAACTCTTCCAATATCTTCAGGCCAGTGAAGTAACTGGTCATCAACGCGCCCCTACGTACTTCGCAGGATGGAGGGCTCATCCTTCAAGAATATAAGGTGAGATTGCTGAGAGGGCACTTCAGAGGTGATTAGTGGGGAGGACAGTGGGGGTGCTATCACTTGAATCCACAAGTGGCTAGATCCATCCCTCCACTTGCAGGAGAATATTTCTACGGGTCAAGCAGACAAGATTAGGAGGGCAGATCCGGTCAGTCATCGCTGCACTACGCATCACGTGGGTGGAGGCTGTAGCAGTCCGGGTCCGACTGACGCCCCTGTGGGAGCCAGGTGAGCGTAACAGTGTCTGCCTTTGTCGCCAAGGCTGGATGAAGGCCACGAATTTCCGCCAGGAGGTCCAAGTGGAGGTACTGGGCATGCCTTTTGGCGGAGATAACCTTTTTGGGAAGGTAGTCGACGAGTTCCTACAGGCCATCAAGGCAGATAGACAGCCTGTTCCCTGGGCACCCTCCAGCAGCACCACTCTTATTTTCGCTCCTCCAGAGGAAAGTCTAGCAGGTCTTAAAAAGGTTTCTCTTCATCGTACCGTCAGCCTTCCAGATTCACGGCTCAGGAAGCCTACAGTGGCCGTTCCCAGGCCTACAGTGGCAGAGGACAGCGTCGCCCGCAGGGCAGGATGCTGGCGCCAAAGCAAGACTGAAACGACTCGAACGTCGGGCCCCCACCCAGCACCCTGGTGGGAGGCCGGCTGACGAGTTTCGTCAGCAAGTGAGAAAAGATCACCACCGACAGATGGGTGCTGGACCCTCTCTCCCAAGGACATACCCTGGAGTTTCAGCGCAGGTGTCTGCGGATCCCTTGGTGGCTTGTCAAGAGCAGCACATCCCTCAGCTTAGAGGAGGTATGGGCCATTATGATTTGGCATTCATAACATGCCTATACACAAGTGTTTCAAGGAGCGACGAGGCAAGAGAGGGGTAGAACAGAGGGAGAACAAAAAAACAACCATTTTACTAGACCTAGTGACATTGAGATGTGCAGGGGAGTGGGAAGTGCCGGGGGGGGGGGGGGGGTTTGGCAAGTGCAGGTCATGGAATCAATACAAGTAGTACAGCCAAGAGGTGGCAAGTATGAGTGTGAAAAGTACAAACAATATGTCTCTAATAAGTGCAGGAAGGGGACTTTAGGGTTACAGATACAGACCACAAGTGCAAGGGATGCCAGGAGGCAGTGCGGTGTGCAACTGGACAGGCAGGGACCTATGCCCGAGTTCTGAGGGTACAGGAGATCAGCAGGGGAGAGCAAGAGAGAAGGCAGGAGCAAAGAGGAATGTCTTGAGGTGCTGCCGGAACCAGAGATGGTTCTGCTCAAAGTTTCAGAGAGGCAGGGAGGCTGTTCCAGAGGAAGGTGCCAGCCAAAGAAAGAAATCTGTCCCCAACTCATTGCTTGGAGAAGCGACTGACCCTCAAGGAGTTGGCGGAGCGAAGAGCTAGAGTTGGAAGATATTTCCAAAGTGAGAGTTGAAGGTATTGTGGTCCCAAGCCCCAGAAAGCCTTGCCGACAATGCAGAGCGTCTTGAACTTGAGCCTTGCCACCACTGGGAGCCAATGGAGAGATTTCAGGGCTGGAGAGATGCGATCCCTGGGCTTGAGCCCAAGGACAAGTCTTGCAGTCCTGTTCTGGATGAGTTGTAGAGGACGGATAGTAGGCAGGTAGATTTAGAAATAGGATGTTGCAGTAATCCAGCCTAGAGAGAACCAGAGCTCTGGAGACAATGATCTTCTGGGGGAAGGTGAGGAAAGGAAGCATACCTCTGAGGAGGTGCTGTTGGTAGTTTGACTTCTTAGAGACGTCAGAGATGTGAGGAGGGTGTGGAGTCGAAGATGACCCAGAGGTTCTTTGCCTCACAGGTGGGACAAGAAGAGGGTCCAGAGTGGGCGGCCAGAGATGAACAGGAACGGAAGGTGGTGGTGAGCCGATGAGGATGTACGTCTTACTGGCATTAAGGCAGAGCTCATTGGCGACACACCACTCCTGGATTGCAGACGGACATGCTGGGAAAAGAGAGGGTGAAGAGGTGGCTGAGGGGAGCCTGAAAGCCAGCTGAGTGTCATCCGCATAGCACTGAAAGTTGGAGCAGAGTGCAGCTATGGTATTGGCTGAAAATTCAGGGAGAAGGATTAGACCCCTGGGATACACCACAGGTAGAGAGTGAGATAGAGGAGAGGGGAAGGACCCAAGTTGGACCTGGGAATGGTCAGTCAGAGAGGAAGGAGGTCAGCCAGGCCAGGGCCTGATCGGTGATACCCAAAGTATCACAGAGCCGGTTGAGCAGGATGGCATGTTTGACCTTATCAAAAGCAGAAGAGAGATTGAGTAGAATGAGGACAGATGGGTGGTTTGCATCAAGGTGGGAGAGCTGGTCTTCACAGATAATCCGGAGAGCAGTTACCGTGCTTCTGGCTGCTCTGAAGCCAGACTGATGGGCATGGAGACAACCAACGGACTCAGTGTGGCGGTTCAGCTGGGAGATGGCCTGCTTTTCCAAGAGTTTGCCCAGGAAAGGAGTAATGGAGATCAGACATAGTTGGCTGGACAGGAGGGGTCGGCTGAGGGTTTCTTGAGAAGAGGGTGCACAAGAGTGCTTCAGGGGGTTGGTGTGAGGGAAGGTTCCAGTGCCGGAACAGTGGTGGCAGAAGTCCCCCAAGGCTGGAGCGAGGGTGTCCATGTGGTCCTTGATGGTTTTGGATGAACAGGGAAGAACCTGTTTTGACAAGTCGTACATAGATCAGACTTGTCTAGAAACCTCATCAGGGCTGAACAAGAGGGCAATGGAGCTACTTCTACAGGGGCTCCGGAGTGTATTCCAGATACGTTTTGGTCAGAAAGAATTCCGGGGGCTGGAGGCCCCTTCTAGACCTGCGACGTCTCAACAAATACCTAAAGTCCCAAGAATTCAAGATGGTCGCGTTGCAACACATGCTCGGGCAACTGGAAAAAAGACTTCTTGATGTTGCTGGACCTGGAGGACGCCTACTTCCACGTCCCCATTCACATGAAACACTGAAAGTTTCTACGCTTCGTAGTGCAGGGCCTGCACTACCAGTTCAAGGCCCTACCTTTCGGCTTCAAGTCGGCCCCCAGAGTTTTCACAGAGTGCCTGCCACTGATGGTGGCCTATCTGCCTCTACGGGGTAGAACCGTATACCCATACCTCTACTACTGGCTCATCCGGGCCCGCCTGCGAGAGTTGGCTGTCGGAAACAGAGGTGACCGTCTAGCTGCTGACGGATCTGGGATTCTCCATCTATAGAAATCCTGCTTGACACCATCGCAGAACGTGCAGTTCCTAGGAGATAGACTCCATATGGTGTCCAGCCTGGTGCCACCCTCGGAGGAGAGGGTAGCGGCCGTTCAAGGGTAGGCACAGCAGCTGTTGTTGATGAAAACTGCCATGGTGCGGACCATCAAGTCGTTGCTCTGCATGATGTCATCCTACATCTACCTTATACGGCTCTGCTGGTTACAGATGCAACCTCTTCAGTAGTTCCTGTACGCTCACTGGATACAGGTGCCCGATAGCTTCGCGGACAATATCCCGCTCGACGAGGGGAGTTTTATCGGGTGATAAGGTGGTGGGGCATCCGCTCCAACATCGCCCAGGGCACAGGGTTTCAAAACCCTCCATACCAGGTGACTCACCATGGACGCTTCCCTGGAAGGCTGGGGAGCCCACACCTATGGCTGCCGGAAGAGAAGGATCTCCAGATCAACATCCTTGAGCTACGGGTAGTGTTCTGGGCCCTCACGTTGTTCCTTCAGTCTCTGAAGGGCAAGGTGGTGTGGATCTTCAGACAACACCACAATGTTCTACATAAGGAAACAAGGGGGCACTTGATCCCCAGCGCTCTCCAAGGAAGCGCAGGACTTGTGGTGCTGGGCCGTCCGACAAGAGATGTTCCTCTTCACCCAGCGAGAGTCAAGAACACCATCTCAGACTCCCTCAGCAAGGAATTACGCTCCTGCGATAAGTGTGAACTTCGGCAGGACCAGGTATACCGCATTTTCAAGTGGGGCAGGCCCTAGGTCGATCTGTTTGTGATGGTGGCAAACTCCAAATGCCAAAAGTTTGCCAACAGATTACACCAACCAAGGAGCCAGGAGGACGGCTTCTCCTTCCCATGGTAAGGTCTGTTTCTGTATGCATTTCCTCTGCTGCCTCTCCTGCTACGAGTCATCAACACACTCCGATAGGGCCAGGGCCAATGCAGGATGATACTCCTCGCCCCGGCATGGCCGAGGCAGATTTATTTATTTAATTTTTAGAGCGCGCTACAGCCCAGAGGCATTGAGGCGCTGTTACAGGAACATGTAAGAAGGCTTGGCTCAGGGTTACATTGAAAGCGGCCCAACAGTATAGATTTTTAGTTACAGATACATGTTGAATGAATGAATACATAGGTAGTTACAACATTGGTATATACAGCGAGTGATCATGTAAGTTTTCAACTGGTGCTCACATTCACATTGGCAAGCTATTGTGATGGGAGCAGGTACAGGGTACAATCATACAAATAATCTAGTTTTAATTGCTTTGCGGAAGGCTATGTGAGAATCATTCGGCCTAATGTGCGTATGTAGAGTGTTCCAATGTGAAGAGGCAATAGCGGGGAAACTGGTACCGCCTGCACGAACTCTATCGGTCTTGGGAATGGAAATCCTGTTTTGTTACCCTGTCCACCTCAGCCAGTCCGCGTTGCCTCCAGTCAAGATGCCAATGGTTCCGGATGTTTCTCCGAAGGAGGCGCAATCCTTCACCACAACCCAGGGTCACTGAATTAGAGGGCTTGGCTCCTGCAGCCATAGAGTTTGGATGTTTTAAGTTGCATGAGGGCTCTAGGGAGGTCCTCGCCGAGGCCAAGGCGTCCTCGATGTACTATGGTCACTAGTGGAAGACTTTCGCTACGTGGTATCGGAAGATTAGGTCACAGCCCTGCAGATTCTTCCATACATTCTCTCCTTGGCTAAGGTCGGACTGGCACATGCCTCTATCAAAGTACATCTGGCGGCTATCTTTCGCTACACCAGCTCTCCAGGAAGATCTTCACTTTGTTCTCACAGATTTATCTAGGAGTTCCTCAAAGGACTATTTCGATCGTTCCCGCCGGTGAAGACTCCTGCCCCGGCATTTGAACTCAAACTGGTGTTGAGGCTCATGGGGGATGGGGGGTGGTCCCCCCTTTGAGCTTATGCATCAGGCCCCTCTTGTTACTCATGTGGAAAACGGCTTTCCTTGGGGTCGTCACCTCTGCCAGGAGGGTAGGTGAGATCCAGACATCCTGCATACAGCCATACCTGACTTCCCACCAATCATGGGTGGTGCTGCAGACGCACCCCCTTTTTTTATGCTGAAGTTTCTGTTGGAATTCCGCCACAACAACCCTTTGGTGTTAACCGTTTTTTTCCCCAAAGCCTTTGTCACCGGATAAAAGAGCCTTGCACTCGCTGGACGTTGCTTGTGCCTTGAAGTTCTACATGGCATGCACAAGTCTCCAGAAGACTTCGGTCCTGTGAACCATGGGAAGGCTTTGTCCAAGGCTTCCATCTCAAGGTAGCTCTCCGGCTGCATCATGCACTGTCATCGGTTGGCGAACCGACCGCTACCCAGCCGTCCGAGAGCAAACTCCACCTGAGCGATTGCTGCGCCAATGGGGTACCTGTCTGGTGTGCCCCTGCTGATTGCTGGGAGTCCCTCTGCCAGACATTAGTCCTGGTTACGAGAGACTTGCCCAGAGTCTTTAGCTCACTATCTTTCACAGAGAAGAAATATCCCAAACATATCAGTCTTTGTCCTGCCCTGGGGCAGTCCAGCACCGAAATGCTAGGCAATTCTCCTCTGAACAAGAGTACCAACAGAAACCCCAGACACGTGTTTCGGTCTGGTTGGACCTCATCAGTAGGGTGGATCTGTGCCTCTCTAAGAATAGTGAGCAAGGGGTCCACGTCTGGATTCCCCTATTAACTAAGGGTGAGACCCAAAGTCACCTAAATATGCAAATTAACATGGGGGGGGTCCTGGGAGTCCCTCTGCCAGACATTAGTCCTGGTTACGAGAGACTTACCCAGAGTCTTTAGCTCACTATCTTTTACAGATACTGCAGGGCGGCTACTTGGAGGTCCACGCACACCTTCACCTTCACAAAATTCTACTGTCGACAGGGATTCCAGGGAGAAGTTTAGAGTCGCCAAACAGTGCTATGCAACCTGTTCACTTGAGGTGAGTCTGTTCCAGAGGTAAGAGTTGATTGCTTCTTTTGAGCCTTACCACCTCCCATTGTTTAATGTTGTACTGCTATGTATTCGTTATTCATGAGCATGTGAATCCATGCCAGACCCCATGCTGGAGAAGGAACAAGTTACATACCTGTAACCATTGTTCTCCAGCATGGGTCTGTCATGGGTTCACATGTGAGCCCTCCCTCCGTTCCCTCCGTCCCCTCTGTGGCTCTTGTTCGTACTGCCACTACGTGCTTACCAAATCTGAAGATGGATGCCAGTGGAGGGGCTTAGGGAGACAATTGTCATTGGATGGGGGCAGTATGACCCAGAGCACAATGATTGGTTTAAAGGAGAAATACAGTTTTAAAGTGAAAGTGAAACCGATTTTTCTTTTACTGAGTATTCCCATCCTGACAGGGAATATTCATGAGCATGTGAATCCATGCCAGACCCATGCTGGAGAACAAAACTTGTTCCTTATGTATTTATACAGTTTAAGAATGTTTGTGCATAGAAATGAACAGGTCAGAGTCAGTAATCCCTCCTAGTTATGGGTAAGAGGCAAGTGCAAGTAGCCAGAATGCAGGGAGAACTGCAGATGTGGCAACTTTCAGGCTGATGAGGATCAAGGACCCCAAAAAGAGGATCCAGGCCCTGGTTCAACAAGCAAAAGCTCTTAAAAGAAAGACCTAGAAAACCGAAGATTTGGGATGCAGTTTAAATTGCATTTTGGGTTCCCAGGAAGGACTACATGTACAGCCCGCAGACACAGAAGATCCGGCCAGTGATGGGATGGAAGGCTAAAGACTCCCAGGATGGGGGCCAGTCTGCTTTAAGAGGTCCAAGTCCAGGCGTCACACTTAACATAGGTTGGTTCTGGTGTCAGGATTTAGTTCTGGTCTCAATGCAGGCTCTTTTAGCAGGGTCTGCAACCAGAGGCCATGACAATTGCTTGGTATGTGATATCTGTAACGTTGCAAGACTCCCTTCAATTGATCCATGAAATGTTGTACGCAACATCAGCAGCGAGGAAGCTCAACGATGACCCTTAGAAAGGCCAAAAGCTGCTTGGGCAGAACAAAGGACTGAATGTTGGGGTCCTGGATGGTCCCTCAAGGAAGGACATCAGTAGAGGTCTGGACCTTGAAGATAAATAAGGCATTCATGCAAAGGCAGCAACTAGTTTGGCTTTGAGGAAAGACTCCAAATTCTGTTCCAGTGGCATCCATGAATCTGGAGCGTTAGGGGATGGCACAACACTGAAGGGGTCACGCTATGCCTGCGGAATCATAAGGCATAAGATTGGCTCTAGTGTTTATACAGATCTTCACTTAAAGGGCTGTGGCCTGTCCTAGCCCCCTAAGCACCATCTGTATGCCATTCAAAGTTTTGGCAACCATACACTTGGACAGCCAAATAGGGTGTTGATTGGTGTCTGGATCAAATTTTCACAGAGGAACATGTGAGCTCTTTGTTAGAACTCACGTAGTGGGGGGTGCTGTTGAGCAGCCGACAAGATGGCTGCTCAGTATATTGGCTGCGCAATATATCGGCTGCGCAATTCGGGCCGACAAAACTGCTGCTGGAGAAGGTATTATTTAATCCTTATTGCTGAAAACCTGTGTATGGTGCTCTCCAGCTGAGTGAAACGCTCAGTGTGAGCGGCGACAGCGGAGGAGGAGCTAGGCATGTGCTGTGCCATCTTGAGTTTGGCGGCTGAGGAGCAATGACTGGGCCGCAGATACTTTCTGGTGCAGCACTGCACAGACCAGGCGGGTGGCCGAAACCTTCTTTGCACAGACCTCGCTGTTGGGGGCAGACTTCAACAAAGCATCGCACCGGGCTGCGTTGACTAAGGGCCAATGTGGGAGCCTGCGGCTTGGTGCCGACTTGCGCCTCTGATTGTGTTGGCGGCGTTGGCCGCACCTACGCAGTGAAGCTGGTGTTAAAGTACTAACATTGGTGGCAAGTGGCAGGCCCCTAGGGGCGGGTGGCACCTGTTGGCGCACCGCTGGCTGGGAGTGTGTGGCAGCAACAACCAGCGCTCCTGCCTGCTACTGGGCCCACATGCCTTGGCCCTCAGGCCACACAGTGCCCTACCTCAGATAATGGGCTAACTGAAATATTGTAAAACTGGAGGTTACAGTCACAAAACGGCTAAATTTAACGTGCCAAATAAAGGGACGTTACCGGATCGGGGGTGCTGCCCGGGCTGCATTGACCACTTGGTCTCAGATTCGCCAGGGGCTGTATACTACACAATTGGATGCCTACTTGATGTGTGGCGGCTGGAGTAAGACTGTATGGGCGACCTGCCGTAGTCACTGAGGGAGTGCTCCTATCCCCTAGCTGTGGGTGAATCTGGTCTGGGACCTGGTTGAGGTACATGGACAAAGAGGGCGGTTGGTGGGGTTCCTCACTAAACTGCCACACCTGTGCTCCTTCCGGCGCAGGTTTTTCATTTTTGCCCATCATGACCAGAGGTGCTGGCAGCGGGAAGAAAACAGGGGCCATGGACAAATTTGCCAAAGTGGCCTCCCAGGAAGACCCTGTTTGCTTATCTAGCTCTCAGCCTGATCGGGTCTAACCCATTATTGCACCACCTGCGGACCTCATGCACATGATGGAAGCCATGGCCAAGTGCTTTGCGGCAGTCCATGGGAAGTTGGACGACATCACTGCTAACGTGGCATCCATGCGCACACAACTGGCAAAGGAGGGTGTGTGTATTACTGAGGCGGAAGCAAGGATTGGGATGACGGAAGACACAGTGCAGGGGCTTCAAGTCACGGCGGCAAACCTGGCTAAGGAAGTAGTAAAGAATAAATGTCATGACCTGAAATCACGATCAAGGAGGAACATAAGAATTGTGGGGGTCCCTGAAGATGCATTTACGGGGGGCATGGAACAGGCTGTGGAGAATCTCCTCAAAGATTTACTAGGTGACCCGATGTTGTTCCCCTTTTTTTGCAGTTGAGCGAGTCTACCCAGCCCCAGCCAAAAGCTGGGGGACTTTCCTCGCCCCATTATCGCAAAGATCCTGAGTTATCGTGACAGACCATCTACTCTGCCTCACCAGGGTCAAGAAGGAATTGCGCTTAGGCTCCGACTATCCAGATTTTTCTCTCAGTACAATAGGAGAGGCGCCAGTTTATTGGGGTCATAAAAATGTTGCATGATCGTAACATACAATATGCAATGCTGTTTCCAGCCTGGCTGAAATTCTAATTCCCGGACAAATTGTATTTTTGATGGTCCCTAATGAGGCAGTGAAGTTTATTGAATCTCAGATACTGACCCCGGATCAAGAGAAGGTTAATGCGGTCGCGCAGCAGCCGGGCTGATCGGACCGATTTTGGCTGCATGTCAGTTACTTCCGCCTGTCGGGGGGAGTACATAGCACCTAAAGTGTAATCTACCGCCCCACCTATATATATTGATATTTGATCCTGTTATTGTTAGGAGGCAGACTGATACGGCAGCAGTTGGACCCATAGCAGCTGCTTAGTTAATGTTGACACATTGCAGGTTCTTGTGGCCCATTTTGAGGGGACAGTGGTTGTGGGGCTGGGGTGGGATTTCACACTGAAGGTTGGGGGAGGGCAGTGATGGTGGGAATTGGTATCTGTACCAGAAACAGATCCTGCCAAGTGGTTAAGTGCCTGTTGAACATTTTGTTTGAGGAGGGATGGAAACCATAAATCTATGGAATTCACCTTACAGAAGTATCTGGAACCCAGGGGGAGATATGTCCTTCAATGTGTCCTCGAAGGGAGCAAGTTATTACTGGTGAACACGTATGTTCCAAACGTTGACTCACCAGAATTCTATGATGGGATGGCAGCAATACTTACTGGCTATGTAGGGGTCGCGATCCTATGGCGGGGTATGAATTTGATCCTTGACCAGACCATGGACAGGATGAGTGTAACTCCCAGGCCCCAGTCAAAGGCGGCTCGATAGCTTGTGGCCCACATGGAGCATCTGAAATTGGGGGCCACTTGCACCCGCTTGTGCGAGATTATACATTCTACTCCTCGGTGCATGACATGTCTCCCTGAATTGATGTGTCTGATATCTGGGTCAATGATGGGCAGGGTTGTAGACATTGTAATTCTTCCCTGCAACCCTTCTGACCATTCCCCAGTGGTACTGATGCTGAAAACGGACGTAACCCTGTTGTACTGCTGCTCTTGCCGTTTTAAAACGGAAGCACTGAAGGACATAGTCTTTAAGGCCGAAATTAGGTCGGATATAGAGACCTTCTTTGCATGTGACACAGCGGTGCAACCTCAGCTGGTGTGAGGTGGGAAGCCTTCAAGGTCTAAATCAGGGGGATGTCGATCTCCAGAGAAGCCATGGTTTTGAAAGCCATCAGGGGTGACCTACACCGGTGCAAAACCAAGCTAAAGTCCTTAGAGGTGGAGTATTCCCGACTCCCAGATCCGCATATATTGGCGCAAATTCGTTCTGAATTTGAGCAGTTCGAAGCTCATTTTTTTTTTTAAAGTATTTTATTGGCATTTATATGAATACAACACAACCATCAAACGGTAACACAACAAACAAACTAAAACAAATTAACTAACTAACTACCACAGTCTTCATAGGTGAATATATTGTTCGTAATTGTGGCGGCGGGCGAGGGGCTGGTGTGCGGCACACCCAAGTTCACGGGGGCTTGTTCATCAGGTTGACCATTCTTGGGGTAAGTCACAAGCAAGTCTCTAGTGAGGGTGAAAGCTCAGGGTGGTTTGTGGTCGGAGGCAAATTGGATGAGCGGTTCGAAGCTCATGCCCTGAGGGAGGTTTGTTACTTCTCTTGGCCACAAGCAGCCAGGAAGTATGGGGAAGGGGAGAGACCTGGGAGGATGCTGGCTAGACTGGCAAAAGTAGAATGTGGTCGTACCCAAGTGGACTGCATCGTTGATGCATGTGGGAATCCCAAAAGGGCTGACCAAGAGATACTCAATGTATTCTGTGACTTCTACGATCTTTATGCCTCAACCCCTCTGCACGGTCCGCAGGCCATACATTCCCTTCTTGAGGGGATACCCTAGTAGCGTCTTAAAACCCAAACCAGGGAGATCCTTGAGATCCCCCTATCCATGGAGGAGATCTTCTCAGTAGTTACTGACTTGCCCAGAGGTAAGGCCCCAGTCCCAGATGACTTGTCAGATTTCTATCAAGAACATGCCGCCCTGATGGTCCCTTTGCTCTTGGAGGCATGGGAGGAGGCACTTCACTAGTCCACCCTACCCGCATCCCTACGCAATGCACCTCTAACCATCCTATTCAAACCTGACAAGCCGAGCAATGAGTGTAGGGTCCTACAGTCCCCTCTCACTCATGAATGTGGATAACAAAATATTTGCTAAGGCTCTTGCGATTAAGCTTCTCCCTTTGATGCCCCACCTAAGCCATGACGATCAGGCGGGCTTTGGCCCAGGTAGATCCACGTAGCTCAATATTAGGCGCTTGTTCAATGTGATAGCCAGAATAGACCCGGTGCACAGGCGGTGGTTGTGACAGTCGATGCTGAAAAAGCCCATGACATGGTCTTGTGGGAATACCTGTGGTTGGTGCTTGAAAAGATGGGCATTGGGCCAGAAATGCTTCTCTATATCAAGCTGCTGTATACATGTCCATCGGCCAGAGTTTTGGTCAATTCATGTGTGTCGGAACCCTTTGTACTGGGTTTGGGCATCTGGCAGGGCTGCCCACTCTCCCCGATCCTTTTCGGCCTAGTCATTGAAGCAATGGCGGACATGATCCGTGCCCGTCACAGGTATTCACCTCAGCGGTTTTCCCGAGATTCTTTCGCTATATGTGGATGACGTACTATTGCTATTACACGTAAGGAACCCACAGGCGAAGCTAGATCCGATTCTCCGGTGCATAATACAGCTGGGTGGTTTTTCCAGGTGCACAATAAACTGCACAAAATCGGAGCTGTTCCAGCCGACCAATTGTACTAATAAACCATATGGCATGTATCTTTTCCGGTGGTCCCTGAACGGGATTAAATATCTGGGTGTGATGGTCACCGGTTCGAAATCCACCCTTCTGAATAACTATCTGGCGGCGGAGGGCTATGAGAAGGGCAGATTGAACAGATTGGGACGGGGGGGGGGGCAATGCCACTCACGATTGCTGGCAAATTGGCCTTGGTAAAGATGGTGTTAGTCCCCAAACTACATATTTGCTAATGTTCCAGTTTGGCCTGGCAAGCCCTTCTTCGCTAGAATGCATGGGTAATGCGCACAATTTTTATGGCACTCGGTCCGGAAAAAGTGGATTGATATGATCCCCTCTTTTGACAAGGGGGGGGTTTGCAACTCCACACCTCGAGCTATAGTGGGTGGCGCCACAGGCCCAGTTGGCGTCGCACTGGTATGACAAGAAGATGTAAACCCCCCTCCCCATGTCATACTGAAGCGTTTAGCGGCAGGTAGATCGGACTACTATAGATGGCTTCTGCTGTGGAGGTTCCCAGGTCTTGGACCTACATAGGACGCTGCGGTGGTAGCACATTTGGGTCGGCTATGTAACGGGGCAAGGGCCGATCTGTTTCCAGATGAGACATTTATTTCTCCACTAACCTAGCGTCAGGAACATGTCGGCACAGGGGTGGAACTTATACAATATTACAGAATACATGCGGCTGTTAGGGCACAATGGCCGGGTTTACCAGCTGAACCCCCACCCCCTGAAACTGAAGAAGTGGTATATATTGCCATCTCCAGTGGCAGCCAACAGCTCCTTTTGACATTATACAAAATGCTTTTGAACAAACGACCGCCCCTGTCCTAAGGTGCTTGGAACAGCTGGTCCGGAAAAGTAGCGATTTAACTATCTGATGCTCAATGGAAGCACATGTGTGTACATACCAATAATGTTAATCTAAATTTTAGATTTAGATCTAGGAAATATAAATTATTGAACAGATTGTATTCTAACCCCATGAAACTGAGTAGAATGTACTAAGCAGTAGAACACTGTGCCCAGGTTGACCATATGCACGTGTTCTGGTCCTGTAGTCATCTGGAGGCGTTCTGGGACTCTGTGTTAAAGTCTCTGTCTGAGGTTGTTGACAATCTGTTGGAACGTTCCCCCCTGGGTGTGTGGGAGAACTTCGCAACTAAGAGAATAGACTGTTCATTTGTGAATACAGGTTGCATGCTGGCCAAAAGATGTATTTCGAAGGGATTGTGTCCTCCGACGTATTCCTTATCTTAGATATCTCCTTCCAGCTCTGCTGGCCTCGGAAAATTTTTCTCTAAAGGGTGCTGCGCGTCGACGTCCGTCGAGTCGATGTCCCTCGACAGCCGCCGTGTCGACGTCATCCTGCCTATAAAGGCCGCGCGCAGCGTCCGTTGCTCAGTTCCGTTTTTCCTCGCTTACTCAGTGCCTCGGAATACCGTTGCTCAGTTTCGTAGATATTTACCTCGAGATAGTCGATCCGTACTCGATGGCTTCCTCGTCGGAACTGACGACCCCTCGGTCCGGCTTCAAAAAACGCCGAGATTGTGGTAAAAAGATGTCGCTGACTGACCCTCACAGAGTTTGTCTGTGGTGTTTGGGAGCTGAACACCATTGTTCGGAGTGCGAGGACTGTATGTCCATGACAGCTAAGGCCCTGTCATGATCTCTGCTTCCAAAAGGTCAGGGTTTTCCCAACTCCCTTGGAAGCAGATCCATAACCCAGGTTCCGAGTGCCAACCAGTCCCAATTGGGACCTTTTGGACCCAGTCCTGGCGCCAGTGGCACCAGGCTCATAAATATGCCCAGTCCCAGCGCTGGAAGCGCCGGGCTCATAATGCTTGGGTGGACTTACCTTCAGCAGACCCTGCTGCTTACTTGCCTGCCAGTTGAGCCTCTGATCCTCTTCTGTTTGGAACTACTTTTCCTGTTGGGTGGGGCTGGAGCCACTCCCTAGATTCAGAACACTGGAACTCTTCTGGAAGGCAGGAACTCTTTTCTTACCAGGAACTCTTTTCTTACTTAGGCGTGGCTGTGGAAGGAGACACCTAAGCACTACAGGAGGCTATTTAAACCACACCCGGTGGATGAATCTTGCTTTGTGTTATTCTGCAACCTCTGCAGCAGAACGCTCATCGTGTCTTCTGCATCCGGTCCTGGGCCTAAGGAAAAAGGCTTGCCATCCTGAATCCAGTCTTCAGCAACACCTATAAAGACAAGAAAGAACAGGTTAGCATTCCGGCATCTGAAAGGCAAAGGCTTACCATCCTGAATCCAGTCTTCAGCAACACCTATAAAGACAAGAAAGAACAGGTTAGCATTCCGGCATCTGAAAGGCAAAGGCTTACCTACTCTTCGTGCGCTCCGGAGGTCTTCACACTGCATTCCGGCATCTGAAAGACAAAAGTTTACCAACTCTTCGCACGCTCCGGAGGCCTTCGGCGCTGCATCCCGCATCTGAAAGACAAAACAAGGTGCGTTTAAAGACATTGGGGAACTTTAATACTCACGTGCCATTACTCCTTTCCACATCTAATCCAGTGGGTATTCCGGCACCCTGCAGCCGCTCCGAACTCGTTCCTGCAAAATAAAAAGACAGTTAGAGCGCATAGTGAAGCAGGCAACAAGCGCTTACTTACGTGCTTCCAGGCGCTTCTATTCATCACACGGGCTCCATCTTCAACTCACTTCAGCCCGTCATCCGCCATCGCCGGAACCCTGCAAAACAAGAGACCTCATTACTAAAGACTTTAAAGACATTTGAATGACTCGAAACTTACCGTTCGTGCAGTAAACGACGGACAGCAGTCCTCTGAAGTCAAGAGGCCTGCGCTACCTATCCAGTGAAGAAACTGGTTACAGCACCCTGCCCCGAGGCAGATGGAGAGCTCGGCATTCACTTACCTAAGGTGAGAGCGTTAACCTTTGGGGGTCTACAGGAGAGGAGAAGAGGAAAGAGATAGGGACACCCCAATAACCCCAGTTCATTAACCCCATATTTTCTATCTGCAGACATCTTACTCTACACGTCAGGCATACAGTGCACAGAGGTCCAGCCCAAAGAGCCAACCGGGTGCTACACATCACCTTTGAAGATACGGTAGTCGCCCAGTCAAGACCGGCGCCTCTGCGAGAATCAGGTGAGCGTTACAGGCCCTGAAGGAGCGTAGGGGGAAGCTGGAGAAAGGTAAGACTTCAAAAGCTTCTTCTTCCTCGACGAAGTAGAGACATTCGTCTCCTCGTCACCATTCACGCTCCAGGTCTTGGAGTGGGTCCCGTCACTCCTCGAGATCGAAGCACTCAAAGAGGAGACGTCGAAGATCCCCTTCTCCGTCCTCCTCTTCGTCTGTTTCTCCTAAGAGAATCCCTTGCCCCACGAAACATAGTTCCCGGGCTGAATGGGAGGAATTCCGCAAAAATATGATGAGCGTCTTCGAGAAAGCGGCCCCGACCCCCTCGAAGACTGCCGAGAGCGATGCTCTGGTCGAAAGACCCAAAGGTCAAAAACGCAGTGAGTCACAGTACCCGGCGAAGGAAGCTTCTCGAGCGCGTCACGAACCCTCGAGTAAAGCTATGACCTCGAAACCTTCTTCGAAGGTTCCGTCGACGAAGGTTCCATCGACGCCGAGGTCGGTGTCCTCAACGTCGTTGTCGAAGGGACCTTCGACACAATCTTCGACACCGGCGTCAACGCCAAGGAAAGTCACGGTTACGACGCACCCAGTGACTATCCCCAGGTCCTCGATGGCGTCGAGATTGTCGACTTCCTCGAGCAGAATCCCAATTCTATAGAGGACCTCGAGGCCTCCGCCTTTGTTTTCAACGCCACGCCCGAAGCCTTCGATGTCGGCGTTGACGTTTTCGAGGCCGATTATGACAAGTTTGGCACCCTCTGCCTTGGAGATGGGTTTTACACCCTTTGTGAGTTCAGAACAATTGAGAACTATGTCCTCAATTTTGGAAGACGGAGAACTATCTGAACAGGAAGACACATTTGATTTGCAGGGACCTGCAACCCCAGTTAGAGAGGAGTTATCCTCAGAAGAATGCAGGTTAAAGGATCTTCATGATTCCTTACATGAGGCAAGTGGGTTAGACACTTCCCCTGAGGTGGAGTTTTCTAGACCAGACCCGGGGGAGCATGCTGAAACCCCCTATAGAGCCTTAATGGCCAGGATCACAGAATTTATGGGGTGGTCAACACCTTCACAGGCTTTCCAACAAGATGACCTCACGGATATTCTTGACAAAGGTCCACAGGAGGATCCTGTGGTGCCCTTTCATAAAGCTCTTCAGAGGAAGATTATGACGAACTGGGAAACCCCAGATGTCGTCCCGGCAGTAAATAAAAAGCTGTCTACAAAATACAGGGGATCTTCTGCAGACCCAGAGTTTTTGTCAAAACACCCATCCCCAGAAAGTCTGGTGGTACAGGCAGCATCTTCTACTGACGTCAAGACTGCTTACCCTACCGTCCCACAGGACAGGGACGATAAGAAATATGATGCTATGGCAAAGAAAGTTTTTTCGGCATGTAGCATGGCGTTAAAATCTGTTAATGCTACTTGCACCCTTGCTAGATTCAGCCATACACTTTGGGAGTGTGCTTCTACAGCGGCTGACTGCATCCCAGAGGGAGAAGAAAGGGAGGCGTTCCTAAATATCATACAGGACGGTAAAGACGCTATGTGCGAATCCCTCCAGACGGGCATTAATTCGGCTGACGGTATCAGCAGAGCAATGGCGGCAAGTACAACAACCAGGAGATTCGCTTGGTTGAGAAAGTCTGGTTTTGCCCCAGATGTGTAAGCCAGGCTCTTGAACATGCCATTCGATGGCTCTTCTTTGTTTGGGGAAAAAGGCGGATGACAGTTTAGAAAAACTGCAGACATCAAAAGCAGCAACAAAATCCCTAGGCGCTGCAATCCGTCAGACACCTTTTCGTCCCACAGGAACCTCTGCGAGGGGCAAGTCCTTTCGCTTCTACTCCGCATTCGGAAGAGGTAGAGGACGACCGGCTCAAAGGGGACAAAGAACTACCCGAGGTGGACCGGGTAGATATTCAAAAGCCGCAGCAACAGCAGGTGCCTCTTTACCATTGCCATCTGCATCAGCCGCCCCAAAACCACTCTGAGGACTTCCCTCACAGGACACCTGTAGGAGGCAGGTTAACTCAACATCTGGCGGAATGGCAGGCTATCATGTCAGATGCTTGGGCATTGGAAACAGTTGTCCAAGGTTACTGCCTGCCTCTCCTACGCATACCTCAGAGTCAACCACCGGGGATCAGCTCTCAGAAAACTCCAGATCTGCTCCTCTTGCAGGAAATTTTAGACCTGCTAGAGAAAGGTGCCATAGAACCGGTACCTGTAGCGGAGAGGAACAAGGGCTGGTACTCCCCTTACTTTCTCATTCCAAAGAAAGACGGAGGACTGAGACCCATCTTGGACTTGCGAGAATTGAACAAATTCCTCAGGAAAGACAAATTCAAGATGGTAACTCTTTCTCAGATCCTTCAGGCCCTTCAGTTCCAGGACTGGTTGGTATCTCTGGACCTCCAGGACGCTTATTTCCATGTGCCTATCCATCTCAAACAGAGGAAATACCTGAGGTTCGCAATTGGCAACTCATCAATTTCGGGTACTGCCATTTGGGTTGATCTCCGCCGCGAGGGTCTTCACCAAGTTAATGTCGGTAGTGGCGGCAAGTCTGAGGGAAGGGATTCACCTCTACCCCTACCTAGACGATTGGTTGATCAGGGCCGTATCTTCGGAACAAGCTCAGATCCAGCTAAATCACGTTTGCCACTCCCTTCACAGACTGGGCTTCTCCCTCAATTTAAAGAAGTCACAAATGATACCATCACAGAGACTTCAGTTCATCGGAGCGATCCTGGACACTTCCCTAGGAAAAGCCTCGCCACCAGAGGTGAGGGCTCAAGATATTCTACAGATGGTTACCAAGTTCCAAAATGCCCAACGTCTCCCAGCCTTCGACTTTTTGAGGTTGCTAGGCCTCATGGCATCCTGCATTTTCCTAGTGCCAGAGGCTCGCCTAAGAATGAGATCTCTCCAGTGGGCACTGAGGACACAGTGGTCACAATTCTCAGGAAGAATGACAGATCTTCTTCAGGTTCCCGACAGGGTGGCTCGAGACCTTCAGTGGTGGGCCTGTCAGGAGAACATTCTGAAAGGAGAGCAGTTTTGGCAACCTTGGCCGGAGATAACAGTAGTCACGGATGCCTCACTCATGGGGTGGGGAGCCCATGCCAATGACTTGACAATCAGCGGTCGTTGGTCTCCATCGGAGTCCAGACTACACATCAACCTGTTAGAGCTGAGGGCCATCAGACTTGCGCTGAAGGCTTTTCTGCCATCTGTACAAGGAAAGAATGTCCTGATAATGACGGACAACACAGTGGCCATGCATTACCTCAACAAAAAAGGAGGCGTAGGATCACTACCTCTGTGCAGAGAGGCGATGCAGCTCTGGTTTTGGGCAATCCAAGAAGGAATCTCTATCGGCAGTTCACCTAGCCGGAGAGAAGAACTTGACAGCGGATGCTCTGAGCAGGCAGAGCACAGTCTCCCACGAGTGGGAACTAGCTCAGGAAGTCCCTTTGGGGAACCCCTCAGGTGGATCTGTTCGCCACCAGTGTCAACAGGAAGTGCGACCTGTTCTGCTCAAGGGACTTTCCCCCGAGAGCAGCTCTGGGAGACGCATTCATAGTGGACTGGGAGTTTCCACTTCTATACGCGTTCCCACCGGTCCCTGTCATTCCTCAAATGATCAGGAGGTTGAGAAGATTCCGGAAAACCATGATCCTAATTGCCCCGGATTGGGCCAGGAGAACGTGGTACCCGGACCTTCTAGACTTGTCCATCTGCCCTCCAATTCGACTTCCACTCAGAGAGAACCTGCTCTCACAGAAGGGAGGTCAGGTTCTCCATCCAGACATCAAAACCCTCAACCTTCACACTTGGCTTCTGAAAGGCTGAGGTACAAGGATTGGGACCTCCCTGATGATGTTATGGAGGTGTTGCTTTCGGCAAGGAGGCCAGCAACAAAGTCTTTATACCGCTGCCGTTGGAACAGATTTTGCAGCTGGTGTAGAGAAAAGAATATCAACCCTTTTTCATGTGGTACACCAATGGTTTTGTCCTTCCTACTCTTATTTGGCGAATTCAGGCCTTCAAGTTGGCACCATTAAGGGCTATCGCGCAGCGCTATCCATCTTTAAGCGCACTGCGGAAGCACCATCCTATTTCAAGTTACCCTTGGTAATACAGTGTCTAAAGGGGTTAACCAACGTTTATCCCCCAAGACCATTCCAGGTTCCCCTATGGGATTTAAACTTAGTCTTAACTTTCCTGATGGGCACACCTTTCGAAACACTCCATTCTTGTTTGTTAAGATTTCTTACCCTTAAAACTGTTTTATTAATAGCACTTACATCTGCTAGAAGGGTGAGCGAGTTACAAGCTCTTTCTTGTAAACCCCATCGTACAATCTTTCACAAAGACAGTTGTCCTGCAAGTGAAGCCTAATTTCCTCCCAAAGGTGGTTTCTGAATTCCATATCACTCAGAAGATTACCCTGCCATCTTTCTATCCTCCTCCTCCTCATCCGGGGAAAGAGGAAGAGAGGTTACACAGGCCGGACCCTAAAAGGGCTTTAAGTTTTTACATCAATAGACTGGCCAGGATAAGACAAGCAGACCAGCTGTTTGTAGGCTACACAGGTCACAAGCTGGGGTTACCGATAACTAAGCAGACCATTTCCAGATGGATCATTCTAGCCATTTTGGAATGTTATAAACTGGCAGGAAAAGAGCCCCCTCAAAACCTTAGGGCTCATTCGACCAGAGGTATTGCAGCTTCATCGGCCCTCAAAAGAGGAGTGCCGGTTAAAGACATTTGTGCGGCCGCCACATGGTCGTCCGTCCATACCTTTACACGATTTTACAACTTGGATTCCTCCTCCAGTCAAGAGACTAGGTTTGGAAGGGCAGTATTGCACTCTATTCATCAATAGAAGGCAGCATGAAGTCAGTACTCCCACCTCCAATAATAGAATACTGATATGGGAGCCTATCTAAGATAAGGAATATGTCGGAGGACACAATCCCTTCGAAGAACAAGTTACTTCTTACCTTGTAATGTTCTTTCGATGGGATGTTCTTCCGACGTATTCCTTATCGACCCTCCCATCCATCCCCGCAGTTCTACTTCCCTTGTTGTTACAGCTTACGCTCCTTCAGGGTGATTAGTGTAGTCCAGACAGAAATACTGTGGGCTACAAAACGGAACTGAGCAACGGACGCTGCGAGCGGCCTTTATAGGCAGGATGACGTCGACGTCGATACGGCGGCTGTCGAGGGACATCGACTCGGCGGATGTCGACGCGCAGCGCCCTCTAGAGAAAAAATTTCCGAGGCCAGCAGAGCTGGAAGGAGATATCTAAGATAAGGAATACGTCGGAGGAACATCCCATCGAAAGAACGTTACAAGGTAAGAAGTAACTTGTTCATTGCAAAGATGGAAGAGTAACATCTCGCCCAATAGTAAAGCGTGGTTGCTAGCACTCACCTGGGCCCAAAGCTCAGAGGAGTTGTGTATATAGCAGCATTACCTCCCACAGCCCGTCCTAGTGATGCATGGTCCGAATTTAAAACCTACCTAGCCAACAGTCCCCTTACCGATTAACGGTCCAATGGAACTGTTTGTGGTTATGATTTGCCAGGGAGAACTGTATCTTGTGTTCATCAGATGCTTTATTGTCTGGGTTCTGAAGTGAATTGCTGTGTTTGTAATAACTCACCTGTGTAGACGCTGATTGTAATCTACTGTACTGTTTATGTTGCATCCAGAGGGTTAAAATCAAATAGCTGGGTTCACAGGACTTAAAAAACATGGTTGCCATTTTGCTCTTTTCAGAGAGCAAGTGGCTACCATTGCAGTACAAAAGCTACAGTGTGTAGCAACCAAAATAGAAGTATACACATGCCATCATCCTGTGTTTTTTACCCACTTCCTGTGTGAGGAAACTCAACCAGTGCCAAAATGGTGATTTCTACAGTAGCCAGACCTTGTGACCTCCTATGCTACTTAGACTACAACTGTATTTTTTATATTCTTCTCTGAGTCTTTTGAAAAAGTCAGGGCACCAAACTGCCTTGGGGTCTACTAAAGTTGGCAAAAGGGGAACCAAAAATGAATTTTCAACCTAACTCAAATGGTTACAAAGATGTTTTGTAACAAAATGTTTTCTTTTGTTAGAGCAATGTCTCCCTGATTTATTAATCACTGCTAAAACCATTTAAAGTGTATATAATTTGTTTTTGCTATTTGACATTTACCCTGACGTTTTGGATGCAAGTAAGCCCATGGCTTTACTTCTCTTGCTTTGCACCCATTTATTTGGTGAAACTGTTCAGTCCATAAGACTAACAGTACTGGGAGACTGTCGACCTTAGTTAATTTAGTTGTATTTTTAAAGCTGAACACATCACCTTTAAAGTGAAGTGCAGTTAGGATACTTTGTATTCTTCTAACTTAAACTTTTATAACTTTGTTGTTACAAATACAATGTGTCCAGGATGGGCTGGGGGCAGCAGATTTGTTCTAGCATGTTTTTGACCTTTCCCTTGTGCACATTTGCATTTGACCACACAATGCTATACACTGCACCATATACTCTCTATAAAATGGCCAGGCCACCAGGTTTTTGCCTGTCATTTGGCCACTTAGTTCTTTTGGCTTTTTCCCCCGAACTCTTGCGCCCTGAACTAACACATGGAAAGGCCTTTCCTGGGCAAAGCCTCTGTTTTTCAAGGCAAAGCGTCAGTCTGTGTGTTGCTGGATATGGGGGCTGGGAATGTCTGGTGCCAATCGATTTTCAAGCCAGAGTGTCTGTTTCAGGGTAGAATGTGTGGCCAGTGGCTGTCTGATTGCACAGATTCTGCCAGTTTGAATGGTGCAGATCCTTACCATTGATGGACCTGGTGGCTACTCCAGTCCAAATCCTGCATACAAGGAGGATTCCTGTAGTCAGATCATCATTGGAGCTAAGACCTTATGAAGAAGTACAGTCCGCTGAAGACTTGTGGGCAACTTGCTAGCATTGCCAGAGGTCAAGTCCTGGTGAAACTCTGCTCCCCTGTCCTGATCTCACAAAGGTCCTCCGCAGTGCTTCGACAGGTGGGAACAACCAGTCTCAACCCCTGCCAGATGAACGTACCTGCTGAGTCTTTAGTAGTGTCCCTGGATCACTAGGTGGACTGACCAGCTCTCTCCTGGACTACCTTGCTGCAGCTTTCACTGTTCCGAGTGCATCCTTGGAACTTGGATTATCTTCAGTTGAGGCTAAAAGTCCACTGCACCTGCATTTTGAGCATTCGAGTCCCAAAAGAAGGCATGCTCCTTTGTTCGCTAACCGAAGATCGCCTGTCACAGCCTGATTGTAGTGAATCCTGTTGAATCCCATCTTTGTTCATGTAGGCCTCCTGTAGTCATCTGCTGTGCAGATGTCTTCTACCTGTCCTGTCAAGGGTGGTCAGCTGGCACCCTAATACAGTTATTGTGACCAACCAAAACTAAATCCCATGTCAGTTAACTACCTCTGCACCCTCAACCTTTGGACCTCCCCCAACCGGGCCAAGCATTGAAGTAGGCCCAGTGTATTCCGTAACTTCTGAAGTAGTCTCTTGGAAAATTGGAGTGGGGGGGGGGGAGTTGACATACCCGTTTCTGCCCCACACTCCCCTCCTCCATAGGGTTTCATGGGTATTAAGTTCTAGCACTATAAGGACTCCCACTCCGCTGAGCCTTATGTATGTTGGTGGTACTGGGAGAGATACTTGCCTGAATTTTTCCTGATTTCTGCAACACTTAATTGCAACCTCTGCCATTGCACAATCCAATAGTAAACCTACCTGAACAATGTTACTTGTCAAATCAGTGACTCTAAGGCATTAGGCTCCATTTCATCTCAAGAATGGACTTACCAAGGGTTGGGGTTCAATTCGAGGATTAGTAATAAGTGTTTAACTGTATTTCTATACTTGAGTATTTAACCTATGTTTACTGGTTTTGAATCGGTTTTTCTTACTCCTGCTTTACCACACAGTTATTGAAAGTGTTGCTTATGATTAGCTTCTTGTTTAACTGTCTTAAAGGTAAAGTGCACAGGTTCTCTTCAGAGCCCCCCAATAATGAATGTATATATGTATTTGATAGTTGTGTGATAATACTTACCATTGCTTGGTGTGTATTTTAAAAGCCTAATAAATAAGTGTGTAGTTCGATACTTCTCTGCCCAAATGGAATTATTGGAGGTGTCAGTATCCTGTCTCCATTTGGACCCACTGTGCTTGGTTAAGCCCACGGGGATCCTGCAAAGAACAATGACCGCACACCTAAGGGCTCAGCCCCAGCGCCTGTGTGAAAACCCAACACTGTACTGAAACTCCACCTTCAGGCATCGAATGGCCAGCGTCCCCTTTTTCCATCTCTCCTTTGTAAATGCTGGGAATGGAGAATTAGAAAGTACTATTTGAGAATTCCCCTTAACCTAGACCACACTGGAGAAATCCTCGACATAAGAGGGGAGAGGGACGTAGCTATTAAACTATGCGATACATGTACCACACTGCAAAAGCAAAGTTTGAAACATGTTTTGTTGGAATGTGAGGGTATCTGGCAACTGAGATTCTCTTTTTGCCAGATTCACAGCTAGAGAGGATGGTGTAGTCTCAAATGTTTTGGGATAGAATGATCTCTGGTTATGACACAGCCCTTACCATAGCTGTAGTTCAGTTTTTTTTAAATAAGTAACGGAACCTAATGAGGTAATAACACCACCAATAAATACTAACTGCTGCTATGGGGGAATTTACTTTCCTCACTCTCTCCCATTTTTTTCCCTTTTTTCCTCCATTCCCTCTCTATTTGAAGTTTAGAAAGATCTTAAAATGTTTGCAGCTCCCTTGAACTTTGACACTCAAATGGAATTTTTTAATTTTCTTTTTATATCATGTGTGAAAAGACAAGTAAGGGAAAAAGAAAAAAAGACTGAAATGTGTCATCTGGCTTGTAGCACTACTGTGATATTATGTTTTAATGTCCATACATTGTATATCTTTTTTCATTCTTCCTTTATCTGTGTATTAATATGAATTACTAGTAAGAACTATTTTGTATAATGTTTTGTATAACCAAACACAAATAAAAAGAAAATAAAAAAAGTTAATGCCAAGACTTCTATGGAATTCGCTCTGCTTCCTATGGGGGCCTTCATGTCTAAGATGGGAAAATCTTTGAAGATGGAGGCTCCATCCCTTTTGGGATGGAACCCCTGTGCCCTAGAGAAGTGAGGGGACTTCCTGGAGGAGTTCTGTTGTGAAGGAGAGGGGCTGTTGCAGGTTGTCACTGGTCTTCACACATACCCAGAGTTGGACGTTTTACCAGCGCCAACTCCAGGGGAATACATGGGCTTCATTCAGTGAGTGGTGGCCAAGGTGTCAAAGACCCTGAGCTCGCCAACCCCTTCGAGGCCAAAGGTTCAGTTCAAAGTTATGGACACCCTCAATAAAGGTCCACGCAAGGATACCTTTGCCGCCTTTTAACCCAGCAGTAGAAGTTACGATGTTATAAACCTGCCTCCACCCCCACAGTTGACCGGGACCTGGCGAAGAAGTACCATCCAGCACATTTTGACCCCGCTTTTCTGTCCACCTGTGACTCTCTTGAGAGCTTGGTGGTGCAGGTTGTGA
This sequence comes from Ambystoma mexicanum, assembly GCF_040938575.1. Classification (NCBI taxonomy): domain Eukaryota; kingdom Metazoa; phylum Chordata; class Amphibia; order Caudata; family Ambystomatidae; genus Ambystoma; species Ambystoma mexicanum. Next base: position 329,030,477 of record NC_090941.1, on the reverse strand, counting down.
TGGCCAGCCTAAAAACTTCCACATTCCCTTCTCTAATGCCAGACCGTGAGAGCAAGAAGTTGGACAAACTGGGAAAGAAGGTTTTAGCCTCAGGAAGTATTGACTGTAAGGCAATAAGTGCTTTCTCTGCCTTAGCCAAATTATCTTTTTTTTTTCTTGTTAAGACTGTTTCCATAACATTGACAAACACAACAGAAGGGTCGGATCTCTTTTGATATGTGAAGATGGGACAACTTATATTTACATCAGGAACATATAAAAATCTTTATTAAAATAATTGATACAATAATTAATGCACAACTAAGTCTAAAATCATGACAAGCATTTCATACGTCATGTTATTGCAAATACCTCTCGTAGGTCATCCCTCACTCATTCATTTACATCCATAACTTTATTACAAACGTCATTATTCAACAAAACATACAACCAGTAGATACTGTACATTGGAGGCTCAATCAAATGTGTGCTTCAATGCCCTACAAAATATATCCTGTTTCTGTTCCCGTTTGCAATGAAATGTTCGTCATGGACTGAAACAGCGTTATCTTATTTTCGAAGAAGAAATCGGAGGTAAACAAAAATCCACATCTGTAACACAAAATCAAAAAGTTGCATTTAATGCTAGTTCTCAAAATTAGCTAATTTGCAATATCCCTTCTAACTCTGGTATGAATACCTTGTTCTTGTAGGCGAGGGAAAGGTTTCACAATGACTATAGCACACAATGCATGCTATTTCAACTAAATGTGTCTGCTTCGCATGGACATGCCATGATGTCCGGTCTCCTTACTGCTACTGCATGAATTTTCAAGTTGCACATTTAAAAAAAATTATAATAATGCAGCCTTTAGTTAGTTTACTAGCAAACTGTCCCATGTGTACAATTTTTTTCAAAGCGCCCCATAAGTTTACATTCAAATAAATGCTTGCCTACCTGCGGAGGGTGGTGGTCTCTTGCCCACTCATGTTGGACCTGGTGTCAATCGCTGGTTCACATCTGAGGTCTGGTCTGTGTAGATGTGAATGCATCATGAAGTAGACGCAGACTACAGGTTCAAGTTTGTTTGATTCACAAAAAGCTTGATCAACTCAAAAGGCAGGATGGATTGAGGCCTAACTTACCCTATGGTAAGTTGCAATATCCCTACCTAAAGAAAGGTAAGGATAGTCTGTGTCAGGCAGTCCAAATCAAATGTCGGTCTGTGTCCAAAACCTATACTGGCCCTCACAACTAACTGTATACAATGTGTATGGATGTCAGCATCAAAATGAGCAGTGTTCAAAATAAAGTTCAGAGCTTCTTCCAGCTCTTGGCTTGTAATCAGCTTCCTCAAGTTCAAAACAGTTCGCAAGGCATCAAGGTTCCCTTCCCCAAGCGTTAAAATCTTGCAGCTTTCCAAAAAAACACACGGTTCATTGGGATACTTCCCAGCTTTTCGGATATTGGCACTCTTCGCTAATTCACATAGGCAGGTCTGTTTCTTAACTTAAAAATCACATAAGAGGTTGTTGAAAAACACTTTGTGGCTTTTCCATACAGGTGCCCTCAGTCTAGGTGCAGTTGTCGGACCACACGGTCCACCCCTTACAGGTCACGCAACCAATACCCCTTCTGGACTGCTTCCCATCAACAATGTGCCACTGCTTCCATTCGACAGTGATGCTTGGTTTATTCACCTGTGTCATACTCTCCTGACACTGTACAGTGGCTTAGTTGGCCACCATGCACTTGTCTGTGTATTGTCCTGGCTCTTGCAAAACAAGATGATGGCTTAGAATTAATCCTAACTTCTGGCATTGCTCCGGGCAACCCTCCAGACCACCGTTCTTTGCCAAGCCAGTACAAAAGGGCAAAGACCATATGCAGGATTGGTATGATTTGACCGTGGCATAATTGTTTGTGGCGGAATTGACCGTTGTCAATTTTGCTGTGAACCGAATTTTGCAGCAGCCAAAATCAACTAATCCATGCCACTCTTGCCCCCAATACATCCCCACGCTTACCTTTCATAGTCTGCCTTCATTTTGACCCTGCGGTGTCAGTTTCGTCCTTGCAGCGCGGGTTAGAACTGACAACGCGGGGTCCCTTTCTGTTTTTAAAAAAGTCATTCTTTTTTTTTTCTTCATAATAAAGTACCCTGCTTCCAATGTCCCGGAAGTGGGGCACACCCCTGCAACCCTCGTTCCCATTATAGTGAGCAAGAGGAGAGGGGGACACCCCAGCAACCCCTATTCCCCTTGTTCACTATAATGGAACCGTATGGCTTAGTTCACAGAATGTTTGGCTGTACAATCATTTCGTATAGCCTAAATTCGGTCAACTGGGCCATACGGTCAAATATTTGGCCACATCCCTTCTGCACAAGACCACAAGCATCCTCAAACATGTTTCACTCTTTTTGGGCCTCATCAGTGAGGAGTAGCTTGGGTCTTCTGGCTCTTCCGACTCATCTCGTTCTCTGTAAGGCTTCCGCCTTAAGTTCCCGTCATCATGATTGTACCAAAAAGTATTAGAACGCTCACCGCTCAAGCAGTAGTCCTGCCCTGCTCTTGCTGTTGTCCTACTCGTCTCAGTACTCCGTTGAGGTCTATATGGGTGTGTGTTAGAATGATGTGTTGCTCAAGTTGGTCTCTTCATTGTCTCAGAATACTGTTGATTCTTGGGGGAAGGACAGGGAAAGGGCAGACAATAGCCTATGAAGGTTTTTGCGATGGAGGTTTAATTATGGAAAGGAAATGTCTCCACCAAGGACGTCATCTCTCCACTCCCAAAGTTCCCTCCACCCAGTTGATCCTCCCTCGCATACCAATCCCCCCCACCCACTCCCAGGGTCAGGATTCAAAAGCGATGGCCTTTACCTAACCACCTGAGAGGATGATACAGGGGGAAAAGAAGTGAGGCCGCCCTCAGGTTCCTCACAGGTACTTAACAGAACTTCTCGTCCTTCCTTCGTTTTGGTTCTCACTCACTTGGCTCTGCAGCTACCGTGGTGCTGGCGACAATATTAACCGTCCTCGTTATAAAAGAGCATCAAGTGTGCAGCATTCAGAACTGGACAGCGATTCAAAGTTACATTGGCGGCAGAAATAAGTAACTTTTCACATCTGGTGAGACTGGAATATGACACATGCTGTCTTACATTTAAGCAATAATGACAACACAGCAGGGGAACCTCAATCATTACAGGATGACCTCTGTACTAGGGAGTTGGTCTTTTCAATAAACAGGGCAGCAGCGGCGAAGGCTTGCAGACCAGTTTGCGGTGAGTAGTCTTACATCTTGGCAGCCTGCTGCCCCGAGCATCCCTATTGTCAGGGCTACTACCCAGGATCTGTATAGCTTAGGGACATTATGGGGGCTACTGCTGAGTCTCGATCTTCAGTGGAGAACGTTGACCGGTTGTCCTCTGAGGTCTCCTTAAGTTATTTACGCGGGTGGGGGAAGCTGAACAGCGGATATCTGATACGGAGGATTCTGCAACGATGGAGAAACAAGTGGTGTCAGTATCCCAGAAGCTTAAATCCCTGGAAAGCCGGGCAGTACTAGTGAGGGGAGGTCCTGACCTTTGTATTTTAGGGCTGCCGGAGAAAGCTGGGACGCCTGCATGGATCTCTGACGGAAACAATGGCTTTCTGACCTCATGGTGCCAAAGAAACTGTCCAATTTCTTCACAATAGTAAGAGCCCATCGAATTCCTACATGCAGGCCCATACCGCACAGGCTCATACTGCGCTCCCATCCATGCATGGTAATCACAAGGCTCTTGAATTATGGATAGAGACACTCTGTTACAAATGGGGAAGGCCACCGCACTGATCACGTTTAATGGATCCGAATTGGATTGTTTCCAGATTATAACAGGGAGGTACAGCGGGCACAACAGTCCTTTGCTTCAATATGACAAAGTATATCATGGGGCGAAGACTCAACTCTTCAAGAATCCACAGGCAGCACGGAAATGGTTTGAGACTCCTATCCAGCCTGCATTAGTCTCCACACCACGGAAGGCAGCATAGCGACAGGTGCTGGAACATATTCCATCTTCGGCCCCATTGTAATTGCACGAACCAGCAATTCCAGAGGACTCTGGCAACGCCCCCCCCTATGCGCGTGGATGATGGTTGACACTTTGCAACGTGTTACCTTTGATATTAGCTGTATCTGAAATGTTTAACTCTTATTGCGGATGTAACTCCAACAAGTTTGACATCTGAGCCACAGAGCGCCCAGAGATGCGTTCTATTGTGCACTAGCTTCCTCAGCAGACTTTCTGCACATGGTTGATTCAATTAGTCCGTGTATGTTCTGCACAGAGTTAGGGTGACTGGTGATTCAGAGTTGTAGGTGAAGTGCGGGGGGTGGGTTGGGACGTTGTTACTTTTTTGTTTTACATTTCTTGGCTGGGATGGTTGAGGTTTCAGTGTGGAAGGTATTTATTTTACTCCCAATTAGGTGGGGGCTCTTTCATTACATGGTCTTTGATATTGCTTTTTCGGGGAGGCAAGGGAGTGACCTTACTAACGTGGAATGTGAGTGAGCTGTGCTCCAGTTTCAAGCGTAGGCTGGTACTGCAGTCTCTCAACATATATTCGCAATAGTTTGCCTTTTTTACAGAGACTCATATAGCAGGGATGAATTTTTAGTTTGTCATGAGAAGCAACAATAAACAGCCTTTCACGCCACATTTGCCGGGCGGAGGTGAGCACCTTTATCTTTATACACAAGAGGGTTCCCTTTACACTCATTGAGTTGCGCTGGGACCTCAGGTGGAGGTTTGTACTGGTCCAGGTTGTTAATTTGGGGAGCCATCTGTGGGATAGTGCCGATTTACGCACCGTCTCCTCTCGCGCTGTAGTTACTTAATGATCTCCAGAAATGCATAGTGCTGACTCATGGGTCTTTGGGGCAGAGTGTCATGGGGGGAGCTTTAACGATATCATGGACACAGGGTTGGACAGGTCCCATGTAGGTAGCAGAAACCCGAATTCGCCCACTTTTGTGCTCTTTTGCTATGGCAATGGGTTTGATGGACACTTGGAGTCTGTTGCATGCTGGGGAAAAGGATTTTCATTCTTTTCAGATTTCCATTCCTCTATTTCCGGCCTAGACTATATTTTCATCCCACAGGGTAGCAATCATAGGCTCCTCTCTGCAATGTTCTTGGCTAGAGGGGTGTTGGATCACTCACCATTACTCATTGCACTTAAGAGGGCTATAAAAGCGCTCACCGGTATGGAGACAAATTATTTCTTGGGTTTCCCTGAGGTTTTGGATGCACTACCTTGGTATACTTTTCCATTAATGGTCTGTGGACAGAGTTGCTGGAAAGGAGGGTAACAATCATGTGAGAGCTCTGTAGAATGATACTGAAAAGTTTCTGACAGAAGACGCTATTGTTGCTAATGCTTTTTCTGCATACTAAGAGTCCTTATGCAGTCCTCTGAGGCAACAGCCCTGGTACGATAGGCCCAGGGTCATCAACCTAGCAATCCTTCTACAGTTGACAGAACAGCAGAAACTGGGTTTGGAAGTAGAAGTTCCAGAGAAAGAAATAGTAACAGCTATTTCCCTGCTTCAATCAGTGGAGTCCCCGGGCCCGAATGGTTTCCCAGTGGCGGTCTGGAAGAGACTGGTAGACGCGGTTGTTGGGCCACTAAATCGTTTATTTCTGTGGAGTAGGCAGAAGGGATTCCTTGGCCTGGACCCGTGGAAAGCATGTATTGTAGTTCTCCCCAAAGCAGGTAAAAAACAGAATATTGTGCCTCATATAGGCCGATTTCACTTATAAATGGTTCTGGCAAGCTGCTTATTGGGGTTTATAGAGTCCTATGCCTTCCAAATCCACACGTATGAATCTGTGTGGAGTGCATATGGCATATGGCTATAAGTCAAGCCTCCACGATCTCGGGTCACCTAGCTCTCCTCTCATTGGATTTCGAGAAGGATTTTGATTCAGTACACTGGGATTCCTTGTTGGGAATTATGAAAGGTATGGGGAGAATTTCTTGAGTTGGGCACGTCTGCTGTATAACTTACCAGTGGCAGGGGTTACTGTTAAAGGGATCTCCTCGTGGACATTCCCCTTATGACAGACAAGGCAGAGCTGTCCCCTCTCTCCACTCTCTTCACTCTGACAGTGGAACCACTTGCTGTGGAGCTTAGATCGAGCCCCGACTGGGAGGGATTTAAATGGCCTTGAGGAGGGGGGTTACTGTATGTGGATGATCTACTGATCTACATGGGTAATCCCTCTGTCTCCTGCCATGCAGTGACGCAAATCCGAAATGACTATCAGGTGGTCAGTGGTCTTAAAGTAAACTGGCAGAAATGGGTTCTCTTTCCCAGAAAGAGGTCTGGGGGCAGCGGGGACGCAGCAGTTCCTCGGGACTGCCCCTACCAGATCTCCACAATGGGGTTTAGATATTTTGGCAACCAGTTGGGTTGTCATCTACCTGAGTTTCTCACGTTAAACTTGTGTCTGATATTGATGCATTGTCAGTCCCTTTCTCAGAATTTGCTGGGCCAAGCAGCCCTGTTTAAGATGCTCTCTATCCAAATCTCTGTACATGCTGCAAAACGCCCCTCTCCTGGTCCACAGAGTTTTTTGTAAGGATTGACATAGATCTTGGTGAGCTTTTATTGGGTGTGGGGCTGAAGGCGCGCATTGTCCTGAAATACGTACAGCGCTTTGGTGTGGGAGAGTGGGGCATTAGCCTACACAGCTCGTAACAATACTACTGGGCGCCGCAGTTATGAGCGGTGAATGATTGGCTGCATGGGGACCCCAGGTTACTTTACATTGCATCGGAGAAGGGTTGGATGGTGGGTAGCACTCCTGTGCACGTGATCCAGGGTGCAAGCGGGATTAGGGCTGCATTCCCCCATATGGTACGACATATACAGCCATTATGGGATGAGGCGTACAGGCACATTGGATGGGGTGGGAGACCCACTCTAGATCTGCCGCTCTGGAACATCTCATCTTCCAGAGCTTCTCAAGATGGGTCATTTTAGTACTTGGGGAGAACCATGGCATCTTAACCATAGCAGATGTGGTGTGTGAGGGATCTCTTCTTCCCTTGAGTCTTTACAGGTGGTATTCGGTCTCCTGAGCAGTGTGCACTTTAGGTATATGCAGCTGACACATGCTATGAGATTACAGTTCTCATCCTTTAACAACGTTCCTCAGTGCAGTCCCCTGAAGGCTAATATGCTCCCTGCACACATTGAGACCAAGTTAACGTTCTCTCTTTATCAAGTATTGTCTGCCTTTGGGGCCAAGGAATTGAACCGCCTCAGCGACTGATCTTAACTGGATGCAAGTTCTCTGGACCCTGAGGAGTGGGTGGCGGCGTTGATGTTCCCCAGGAGGATTTGACTGTCCACCAGGCTTTGTCTCATGTAATACAAGATCCTACATCGTGTCTACTACTCTTGCACGATGCTTTATGAATGGGGGAAGAAAGACCGTGATTGTTTTTTACGATGCGGGAAACCAGGGAGCACATTTTTCCACACATTATCGAGTGTTCTCAAATCTAACTTTTCAGGGCAAAATGTATCGACAAGCTGTCTGTTGTATTGGGTTCGGAGGTCCCAAGAGACATGAAATTTGTGCTCTTGGGAATATGGGGGGGAGGTTGCGTTTACCAAATGCGCAAAGGTGTTTTTGTCCATAGTGTTGGGGTCGATGAACAAAAAAAAGTTCACTGTGGGTCGCTGCGGAATGTCCCTGGGTTGCTTGATGGTCAGCTGAAGTAGCCATGTTAATAGCCCTGTAGAAGTGCTTCTACCATGCACGTGGTTGTCCGCAAAGTTTGGGGTGAACGGGATGGGGAGGGCCGAAGGAAGTATGTATATTTCTGATGTTTGTTAATCTGCTTAGAATCACATGCTGTGCATAGGTCCGAGATCCAGTGGTCACTGCGGAGTATTGCATTTTGTTTTTCGTAGTCGAAAAGGGGACGTCGACAAGGCGTGTCTAACACTATCCCTATAGTGACGTGCGTTGTACCCACAATCCCTCACGCGTCGAGGTCCCTCAGATTGTTTTTTTCCGCCCAGCTTCTGGTCGCCTTTCGCGGAGCTCCTAGAGAGACATTGCTAATACTTACCACGGACCTCGGTCCTTAATTATACTTATTATATTGTTAACGATCCCTCCCCTCGACGTTAGCTGTGAAGCTGTTTCTCCGCCGAACAACTTCTCGACGGAGGGGAAGAGGCGGAGGAGATTCTTCGGCGCTGCCGAACATGTGGCCTGGCCTCGACGGCCAACATACAGTAGGGAGAGTGGGGGTTCGAACTTTTATCTTCTCTTTGAGAATGTCTTTCTTTCTCCCCTATCTTTCCCTTGGGGTTGTTATCACCAGCTATTATTGCCTCAGCTATGGAGAGGACACCTTTTAAGTTTTGCCCACGCTGTAGGGGCAAATACACTTGGAAGGATAAACACAAGCTCTGTAATCGTTGCTTGCCCCTCGATCATAAAGAGGACAGCTGCGCGGCCTGCAAGCTCTTGAAACCAAGAACTCTCAAAGAACGAAAGGTCAAGAGGTGGGCGGACTACGCTATGTCGAAGTCAGTTTCCTCACCCGCCGCCGCTGTTACAGAAAGTGACGAGGAGGGTGATAACTCGACGTCCGTCACGGAAGTCATGAACCCCCAGAAGGAGCGCTCGCGCTCCTCGATGTCCGTCCCCGGCCCCGACGGGCTCGGCTCACGCCCTGCTTATGGGGATGAACACCCCGGCGACAAGGACGCACATAGACCCCATAAAACTAAACACACAACCCACGGCTCTTCTTCGTCGAGGACGAAGGATCCATCAGCGCCGAAGGGGACGCAGGGTACTCCGGCGTCTACCTCTGACCGTAAAGGTCTCAAGCCCCACCCGCAAACGCAGCCGCGACCAGCGATTGGGCTTTCATCAAACACGGGCGCTACCCCAAAATCATCCGACGTAACGCTCCATAGAGCGGCCGTCGAACAACGCGCAACGCAGGCAACGTCGACAACAGAGCCCTCGACGGACAAACTCGTTGTCGAGAGCCTAGCGAGAATTGTCTCCGAAGACAAACGTACGCGGACGACGAAACAAACGTCGAATACCGCGCCGAAAAAGCACAAAAGTAGCCAGGAACAGCCCCTTTCATCTAAGGGCACTTCTGAACTACCGGAGGGCTTTTCAGAGGGAGACGGAAACCTCTCCTCGACATGGTGGGAGCGTTCTAAGCGTTTTGAGGGTGAAAACACTGATTTCCCCCCTTTAGACTATTCAGGGGTACCCCATGAGACCCTTGAAAGACTCCATTCTTGCATGGAGAAGATGGAAAGGTTTCTGGGAAGCCAAGACCCACCCACTCACAGAAGACAAAGAGAATGGCCCCAGGATGACCCTAGAGTCAAGATTCCTAGGCTGTTTCCCCCTTCCACAGATGTATATGACCTCACTGAGGAGGAGCAATACCTACAGGAAGATGAGGAGTGTTTGGGTGGAGAGGAAGAACATGAGGAAGAGGGGTTTGAAGAAGATCTTTACACTACTGCAGGAGCTTTTGAAGAAGATACAGCTACCTCGCAGCCCTGGCAATCCCCGTCAGTGCAGCCTTGGCAATCCCCTTCAGTGCACTCAGACCCCGATGCCTTTCTCCCTTCTCCTCTCAAGGATTCACATATTGGGAACTCCTCTCCCATAGATGACCAACCTTCACTCAATGCACTATTGTGCAAGGCAGCAGCGCATTTTGAGATAGACACAGGGGAAACTCTTCCTGACATAGACTTTGTAGAAAAAGTTATCAAAGAAAAAGCCCCTGTTAGCCAGTCTATTCCGCTCCTGGCTTCTATTAAGAGAAGATTATCTCCTTCCCTTTCCAATCCAGCCTTAGTGAGAGGGGTCAACCCTAGAATAGAAAAGCTCTTCAGCCCTTCATCCTCTGACCCTTTGTACATCAGAGGACATTCTATTCCGGACTCCCTTGTAGTTACGAATACAAGAAAAAGAGCGGGGGTACCACTATCCACTAGTGAAGCACAACCTGACAAGGAGGGCAAGAAGCTCTACGCACTGGGGAAAAGAATCACGACCTCCGCCACCTTCTCTACTAGAATTGCTAATAACAATTCCCTACTAGCTAGCTACGCAGATGCACAGTGGAGCAAGCTGCGCAGCGAAGCAGAGGACGCACCTGAACCCCTGCGTTCACGCCTGTTATCTGTAATATCAGAGGGAACGCTTATAAACCAGGGCATCGTGAAGAACTCCCTAGATGCCGCTGAGACGGCTGGCCGCTCCCTGGTTCGGGGAATACTTCTCAAACGCCATGTCTGGCTAAGCAATTCAGGTTTTAAGCCAGAAACCCAAGCCTCCCTCATAAATAAGCCCATAGAACAGACACATCTGTTTGGAAAAGCAGTTGATGAGGCCCTAGAACATGCGAAGAAAGAGTTTGATACCATCAAGACTCTTGACCAAATTTCTAGGCCCCCTAACAGACGCGGCTATGGCAATAGACGCTCCTTTCGTGGCCAACGCCAGCAGCAGAACCAACAACAATTTTACTCTGCTACCAACTGGCCCTCGAACCAGGGTAGCACCCAGTTCAGTCAAAGAGGCCAACGGCGTGGCAGAGGAAGAGGTCGCGGCTCCAGCCCCAGAGGTTCCACAACCAATACCAACAAATGACCCGAAGATTCGGGTCCCCTCCCATGCATCACCGGTCGGGGGCCGGTTAACATCGTTCCTATCAGCATGGGAGGGAATATCGTCAGACCGCTGGGTACTATCCACCATAGCCCACGGATACTGCATAGAATTCAACGGTTCCCCGAAGTACAGACCCCCATGGAACCAACGCATAACACCGGAACACCACACCATTCTTCTTCAAGAAGTAGAAGAACTACTGAAAGAAGCTATAGAAGCTGTCCCCCTATCTCAGGTAACAGAAGGTATTTATTCAGTGTACTTCCTTGTACCCAAAAAGGACCTAACCATGCGCCCTGTATTAGATCTGCACCCAGCGAACAACTTTGTCAAACCCCAAAAGTTTCGTATGGTGACCTTGCAGGAAGTAATCCCACTGTTATCACAAGGGGATTACATGACAACGCTAGACATGAAAGATGCATACTTTCATATTTTAATGTTGCCAGCACACAGGAAATGCCTCAGGTTCAAGATAGGGAACAAACACTACCAATTCAGAGTACTACCCTTCGGGATAGCTTCTGCACCGAGGGTATTCACAAAAGTACTGGCAGTAGCAGCGGCCCACCTGCGCAGGCTATCCATCCCAATATACCCTTACCTCGACGACTGGCTCATAACCGGGGATTCTTACGAGACATGCTTCTCCAATACCCAAAAGACCGTACACCTTTTGTACCAACTGGGCTTCTCCATCAACGAAAAGAAGTCCAGCTTAAACCCCAGCCAAGTCAAACAATTTTTAGGGGCTCTAATTCAAACAAAGGAAGGCCTCGTCTTCCCCTCCAACGAGAGGTTCCAAAACATGCTGTTTCAGATCCCCCATTATGTAGCAGGTCAAGAGGTGACAGTACGCAAGGCTATGCGCTTGCTAGGGATGATGGCGTCATGTATTTATTTGGTACCTCACGCGCGCCTGCGCCCAATGCAGGAGTGGCTCAACAGCCAGTGGTGTCAGGCCAGCGGACAATGGGACGATCTAGTGGTGGTCTCGCAGGCCTTAGTTCTCTTGCTGCGGTGGTGGACAAAAGAAAACCTGTTGTTAGGGAAGACTTTTGCCACACCCGCAGTGGAAGCCACTCTAACCACAGACGCATCCCTCACGGGATGGGGGGCTCACCTATCCCATCTGACTGCTCACGGAGCGTGGACTCTGAGTTTAGCATCCAAGCATATAAACCTGCTGGAACTTCTAGCGGTGTTCACAGCACTAAAAGACTTTCAGAAACACCTACAAGGAAAGACAGTGATGGTCCTCACAGACAGCACCACAGCCATGTACTGCCTCAACAAGCAAGGGGGCACTCACTCTCCAGGACTGTCCAAGCTGTGCCAGAATATATGGAAGTGGGCTCTCAAACACTACATGTTCCTTCTATCACAACATGTAGTCATGCTAGCAGACAAGCTCAGCAGAGACTTCCCCCTGCCCGAAGAGTACGAATGGCAATTGCACAAAGACATCGTCTTAGACGTCTTCACGCAATGGGGATTCCCGGAAATAGACCTGTTCGCAACTATAGAAAACTCACAATGCCAAAGTTACGCCTCCAGGTACCCCCAGAACCAGTCCAAGGGGAACGGTCTGTCGATTCAATGGTCAGGGAAATTTGTTTACGCCTTTCCCCCCCGACTCCCCTTCTCAACAAGGTGGTGCACAAGATGCACCACGAGCAGGTTACCATGATACTAGTGGCCCCAATGTGGGCCCAGCAGCCATGGTTCGCTCACTTGATGGAGATGTCCCTATCTCCCCCAGTGAAACTTCCCTGCCCGTACAACATGCTGTCACAGGACAAGGGCAGGACACTGCACCCATGCCCTCAGACCATGAACTTAGCAGCCTGGCTCCTGAGATCGTAGAATTTGGACATTTACAACTCCCGCAAAGATGTATGGACATCCTCAGGGAATCCAGAAAACCGAATACTCGCCACTGCTATTCTAGCAAGTGGAAAAGATTTGTCATCTGTTGTAGAATTAAGAACATCAAGCCAGTTGATTGCTCTCCCACTAACATTGTCCTATACTTGACCCATTTACTGGATTCAGGTCTAGTGTTCAATTCCATTAAGGTCCACCTAGCGGCACTTTCTGCATACACCACTTCCCAACTTAAAGTGTCGTGGTGGAAGATACCAGTTATCAAGGCCTTCATGGAGGGAGTAAAGAGAATACATCCTCCAATAGCTAACCCAGCTCCCGGATGGGGCCTAAATGTGGTACTTTCAAGACTCATGGGCCCTCCTTTCGAACCCATGCACAAGGCAACTCTTAAAGACCTCACTCTTAAGACTGCTTTCCTAATAGCTGTCACCTCCATTAGGAGAGTAAGTGAACTACAGGCTCTTTCTGTACTAGACCCCTTCGTAACAGTTCACAAAGATAAAGTGATTCTACGCACACACCCAAGGTTTGCACCAAAATTCATATCCAAATTTCATGTAATCCAGTCAATAGAACTACCAACGTTCTTTCAAAACCCTTCCAGCTTGGGAGAAAAAAGTCTGCATACACTGGATGTACGCAGAGCTGTCATGTTCTACATGGAAAGAACCAGACCACTGAGAAAGACTAATCAGTTCTTTGTCTCGGTGGCAGCAGGAAGAGAAGGAGATGCAGTTTCAAAGTCCACTATATCTAGATGGATTGTTCAATGCATCACTCTCTGTTACACTCTTGCTAAGAGAGAACTACCCTTCAAGCCAAGAGCACATTCCACTCGAGGCACTGGGGCTTCCATAGCATTAATTGCAAATGTTCCCCTGAGTCCATCTGCAAAGCGACTACCTGGAGTTCTGTGCACACCTTTACAAAACACTACTGTCTAGATACACACTCTAGATCTGACTCCCAGGTGGGACAGGCAGTTTTAAGACATCTTTTCTCTACTGTTCCTTCTCATAACCCACCGCCAACTCCGGGTACTGCTCGCTAGTCTATGCACAGCATGTAATTCTAAGCAGATTAACAAACATCAGAAGACAATGCATTACTTACCGTAAAAGCATTTCTGATGGTTGTATCTGCTTAGATTCACATGCGCCCACCCTTCCTCCCTGCTCGGATGGAAGGAACATAGACATCCTTTTCTATATATTTCTCTTTTCTGTACTCACTCACGTCTAGAAGGCTCCCTCAGGGCAGAAAAATACAAACAGAGGGACCTCGACGCGTGAGGGATTGTGGGTACAACGCACGTCACTATAGGGATAGTGTCACAGACACGCCTTGTCGACGTCCCCTTTTCAACTACGAAAAACAAAATGCAATACTCCGCAGTGACCACTGGATGTCGGACCTATGCACAGCATGTGAATCTAAGCAGATACAACCATCAGGAATGCTTTTACGGTAAGTAATGCTTTGTCTTATCTGGTATTCCTTGACATTTTATAGCCGTTTGGGACTTTCTTTGGGCCCTCACCTGCGTTGTTGGTAATTTCTTAGAGATATTATGTCAAGCAATGGTATTTGGTTGTTTTTTAATTTGAAAACAATTAAAAAGTTTATTGTAAAAAGAAAAAAGATTACAGTTCATTTTACGCAGGGTGTATCCTGCCGTAGGTGATAACCGGGTCTGGCGGCCATAGCACCTCACTGATATAATAAATAACTGTGGAACAGAAACCACAATAACATTACACCAGCCCCCCAACACACTGCCCACCCCAACTTGAAAGTGCCACCTAAATCAACCCGTATAAGACTGAGCTTCAGGGGCGTAAAGAGCAGCACGCGTGTGCAGCTCAACTGGGCATGAGCAACCCAACTTAGTAGAAATGTACTGTGCACAGGACAATGTAAACCCGGACCAGTATCGCAATTGACTCCTGGATAGATAATGGCATGCAGTATAGATGGTGTCCTATGATTATGACTAAAGTCCCCTGCACACTTCTATGTTGTAATAACAGCCAATCATTTACATTATAGTGTCAATGATGTATCTCGTAATCAAAAGAAATGTTTTTATTATAACAAAATATTTTTCACACGTAGATTTCCAGATGCTCATCCATAAACTCTTCATGTATTGAGCTGCTTAACGAGTTTCGGGCTAACGACCCCTTTTCAGAAGCAGAAAAGATAATTGTAGATATAAATGAAGAACTGTTCAAACAACTTATAGTACAACATTTCTCAATTGATAATATGCACTTTCACATTACATACATCATAACTGAAAGACTATATATCAAACCTTCTCTCCATACAGTGTAAAGAAATAAAGTCCGCTTCATGAAAACCAAGATCAGTCAACTATAACACTGAATTTGTGTCAAAACAAAAGCAGACACCTTGTGAGCACAGATGTATTGATCAAAAAAGGAATGTTTGAGCATTCCAAGATGGCCGCCGGCACTGAGTAGACATGCCGACGGTAGCTCCGTGACTGTGGCCTGGTCCGGGCGGCCCCACCCCCCCCCCCAGTACCAAGGCTTAGGTCGTTGGAGGAAGAAAGCACTGGGGAGACCAGCGGAGGAGCCCGCGGTGCACCAGGACCCCTGTGGTGCCTCCAGTGAGACGCGGTTCGGAGGAGTGGGAAACTCCTCCCTCCCCCCAGGCGGAGCAGCGAGACGCAAGTTCAGGGGGAAGGACTCCTCGGATGGCCCAGTAGAGGAGCCCTTGGTGGCGCATTGCGGCTCCGGCGGCGCCATCGGCAGTGCATGGACAGGAGGCGCGGTAAACCCTTCCCTGCCCCCTGGGTGAAGCGAGGCCTCGGGTAACGGGATTCCTGGGGAGAACCAAAGGATGAGCCCGTGGCGGCACACTGGAGCCCTGGCAGCGCCTGTGGAGGAAAACGGACTGGAGGAGTGGGCCCACCCCCCGGAAGAGTGTTCAGCGCGGAGGCCAGGGGAGGGCTGCTGGAGGAGCCCCGCGACATGGCGTGGAGCGTTCTGAGGGCGGCAGACCCTGGAGAGTAGCAGTAAACAGATAAAGGGGGAGAGCAGTGGACAAGGCTTGGAGGCTCCTCCCTCCCGAATACCCCCCAACCCCCCGGATCGGGCGCAACACCGAAGCTAAGGTGAGGAGCACAGTGGGGAGAAGGAGGGGAGCGAAAAGAATAGCGGAGCAAGTGTGGAGTGTGAGCCCCAGAGGAAGGAAGGTGTGTGGGGTGCCCCCAGAGGAGCTGCAGGGAAGGTGAGTACCAGCAGCAGTAGTGGAGGTGAGAGGTGGCGGCGGCAAGAGTGTAGGCCCCTGCCGAGCGATAGATCCCCACTCAAGGGGAGAGAGAGGAGAGGCCCGGAGAACAGTGAGGCCCTCTAACGAGGGAGGGGCCCCAGCAGATCACACAACAGCGAAGAGGATGTTTAAACCCCTCTCTTAATGTAGGAGATCTAGGGGTGCAGCAGCTGTACTGGAACAACTCCAGACACCATAGGCAGGCGGTGGAGCATACACCCGGGCCTACACAGGCGGGGAGGCCAGGAGATTGAAGAGAGCCAAGCTCAACAAGCAGGTACATAGTGGCACCCCGTCTTAGGAATGGCGAGGACTGGGCGACCAGGAAGGAGCGGCCCACGGGCCCGGAAGGTGGGGGCGAGTGGAAGCCCGCTGGAGGATGCTGTGCAATATGGCATAGTGGCTGAGACGGCCACCCACAGTGAGGAGGACACTGCATACGTGAAATGAGAGGCCCCCAAGCAACTGAGGAGACTGCATTGGCCCCGATCGTCTGTGAGCGACGCAGTTGAGTCACGGGGCGGGCCTACCATAGATGTCTTCCAAAGTCGAGGACAGGGAAGGCTGGTCATCTCGTGGGCGAGCCCCAGGGAACATTGATTGCGCTTTGGCCCACAATGGAGAACAAGGACTCTGGTAAAAGGGGGGTGGACAACCGAAAGGACGGGACAAGGAAGGAGCTGAGGAACTGCCGCAGTTGACTAGACAAGACGTTAGGGGGGAAATGCAGAACTTGAGGGAGTCCCTGGCTAAAACTTTCAAGAACAATTCCAAATGCTGAGGAGCGACCTCATGTCATGATGCCTACCTCTAAGGAGCCAGGCCGGGCCCAGCAACCCCAGAGGCAGACATCATTTTCCCCAGGGAAGTCTCAGCGGGCCCAAGTCGGGGCCCTTTGGACTCAGTCCTGGCGCCTTAGGCGCCAGGCTCATAGAAGAGGATATGTGTTTAAGTGCTTGGGTGCACACTTACCTGATGCAGACCTTGCTGCTTCATCCAGGCCCTCTTGAGGCCTGAATGGGACTACTTAACCTGTAGGACTACTTCACCACCTGGGTGTGGTCGGGGAAGGATACATACCTGATTGGTGGAAGGATACATACCAGGAACTTCTTCCAAGGCTATTTAAATCCCACCCGAACAGCCACACATGCTTTGCGTTGTTCTGCACCTAGCAGCTGGACGCTCACCGTGTCAGCTCCTGCATCCTGACTTCAGCCACGCCTGCCAGCACCCTGGAACACTTGCAAGGGGAGAAAGGAAGAGAATAGGAGAAGAAAAGCCCTTACCTGCTAAATCTGCATCCCCGAGTCATTTCTCCAACGGCCCTGAAAAGGAAGACATCATTTTAACGGCATTTCGTTTCGATCGCTGCAGCGCTGCATTTTACTCACCTTTGCAAGGCGCTTCCATCTTCAGCAGCGATCTTCCGGATTCAGCTACGCCCCGGCACCTAGAGGAAAAAAGACAAGAACGAAGGTGAGAGGGAGAAAAGGAATAAGGAAAGCTCAGTTTCCTTTTAAGTCTTACCTGTTGGATTATTCCCACTGCATTTCGGGTCCTGCCGCTTCCTGGCATCCCCGGCCCCTATGGGGAAAAAAGACAAAGACATTGAATGAGCGAATGCAAAGACATTACCTGAGCGCTCATCCAGAACTGTTTCACTTCGGGTCGGCGCCATATCTCCGGCACTCCGAACCCCGGCCCCTTAGGGGAAAAAGACATAAGCATTAGCGCTTGCTGCAATTAGACAACGAACATTATTATTAAGCTTGAACTTTTGAACAGAACTTTTACAGCGCCTTACCTGAACAGTCAAGCTTACCTGAACTCCCATCAATCCTCAATCCAGTGAAGTAACTGGGTTTCAACGCGCCCCTGCATCAGAAGCAGGATGGAGAGCTCATCCTTCCAAACCCTAAGGTGAGGCTTCACGGGGAATCGTGGAGGAGGTATCGTGGAGGGTTGGAAGGGAGTGGGAGGCTTGAGCATTGTTCCACAGTTGGTAATACTCCCTTTTCACGCACAGGAGGGTATCCAACGAGCCAGGGAAGCCAGAATAGAGGGGCCCTTCCTGTCCATCTTCAGAGTTCTGCGCCTTCGACGCCGCGCCTCCGTGGGAACCAGGTGAGCGTTACAGAACGCGAAGCCTTACCACAATTTCCCACCTGGGCGCTATGGAGACTTCCGAGACAGATCAGCTGGCCCATCTTTTAGGGGAATTACGGGCAGAAGTGCACTCAGCCCGCCAGGAGACTAATGCTCTCAGAAGGGAACTAATCCTATCCAAGGAAAGAACTGATGATCTGGCCAAAAGGTTATTGCAGGGCCAGGCAGAGCACACTCCTTTACCTGTTTCCGGAGATATTTCTACAACGATGGGTTCGAATAACCCGGTACAAATCAATCTACCTGGACACATGCCTTTGGCCCCGCCGGAACGTTTTGCGGGGGATCCCAAGAAATATGCCGTTTTTATGAACCAATGCCGTTTACACTTTTTATGCAGGCCCGGGGCCTTCCCCAACGACCAGACCAAAGTAGCCTTTGTACTATCTTACCTCAGTGGCTGTGCTGCCGATTGGTCTATTCCATTGGTAAATCAGGATGATCCCATTCTCCGGGATTTCCAGGGCTTCCAGGCCAGCATGGAAAGATTGTTCGCTCGACACTCGCAGGGACAGGCCCTTGACAACAAACTGCTATCCTTACGACAAGGTAATCAGGATCTTTTGTCCTATATCGCCACCTTTAATAGACTAGTTGTGGAAACCGGATGGCCTGAAAATAAAAGGATCACATTGTTTCATCGAGGCCTGCGCGGAGAGCTTAAAGATGTTATAGCTCAGATAGTAGATCCACCCCAGGCCTGCGCAGACTACATAGACTTAGTGGTTCAACTTGATCACAGACTTCAAAATAGAAAAGCAGATCGGCTCAAGTATGAAACCAGAGTACCTATCAAGACCCACGTTAACTCCAAGAGTACTGACGTTTCCGAACCTATGCAAATTAGCAGTGTTAAAGGACCATTAACGCAGAAGGAACGAGGGAGAAGGCGACAAATGCAACTTTGTCTGTATTGCGGAACTTCCGGTCACTTTCTTCAAAGTTGTCCAGTTAAACCACCCAAGAAGGTGGTTGGAGCCACTGATAACGAGTTATTGACACCTGGTTCGGGAAACGACTCAGCCCGACAAGCGTAGGGGTCCGCTTGCCGAGCTTGAAAACAAACTCTTTGACCTCGCATTTTGTCATGCCAATGGTGCTTGTGAACCCAAAACAGCCTCAGCAGTTGCATGCTATAAAAGCATACATAGACAGTGGAGCTATTGGAAATTACATAGACCGTGAATTGGCTTCCAGGATTAAGCTTCCTCTCCGCCCGAAAGTAACCCAAGATGTAATTACTACAGTTGATGGAACC
The DNA here is from genome assembly GCF_040938575.1 of Ambystoma mexicanum. Taxonomy (NCBI): domain Eukaryota; kingdom Metazoa; phylum Chordata; class Amphibia; order Caudata; family Ambystomatidae; genus Ambystoma; species Ambystoma mexicanum. The sequence goes on along the minus strand of NC_090941.1, from coordinate 329,011,148 downwards.
GAAATAGCCTCAGGGCCTGTAACGCATTCCACAGTTGAAATCACTCTGGTGGGTCAGGACGGACATCGGGAAGCAATCGTGTTTGATGTGATCAAGGCCCCACAATTTCAAGTACTTCTTGGAATCCCTTGGTTAGAAACACATAATCCGAGAATAGACTGGCGATCAAAGAAGATAACTTTTCCTGATTGTGAACCAACCTGTTACCCAAGGAATCCTGCTATGGGTCTAGCCTCTGTAACTTCCACCCCTGTACAGCTACCATCTGAATACCAAGAATTCCAAGACGTTTTTCAGAAAGAGCAGACTAACACCTTACCTCCCCATCGGTCTTACGATTGCCAAATCGACTTGGTACCCAATGCACAACTACCTTGTAGTAGGATTTATGCTCTTACTGAACCTGAGAACCTGCATTTGCGCCAGTATTTGGATCAATACCTGGCCAATGGTTTCATTCGCCCATCAAAGTCACCAGTCTCTTCCGCTTTGTTCTTCGTACCTAAAAAGGAAGGAGACCTTAGGGCCTGTATTGACTACCGCGCCCTAAATCAGATAACGATTAAGAATCGTTACCCTTTGCCCCTGATACCTGAGCTTATCGACCAAGTAAAAGATGCTCGTGTGTACACCAAGCTAGATCTCCGAGGAGCTTACCACCTGGTACGTATAAAAGAGGGCGACGAGTGGAAGACTGCATTCCGCACCAAATTTGGGCTCTTCGAATATCAAGTAATGCCCTTCGGTTTGTGCAACGCACCTGCCGCCTTTCAGTACTTCATGAATGATGTTCGTCGGGAACTTATCGATGTTTGTGTCATCGTTTATATTGACGACATCCTGGTGTATTCCTCCTCAGAATCTGATCACAGAAACCATGTTAGGGCAGTTCTTGAGAAATTGCGCCAGCACAAATTATTTGCCAAGCTCGAAAAATGCGTTTTTCATACCACAGAAGTGGAGTTTCTCGGATTCATCCTGACACCTCAAGGAATCCGAATGGACTCGCGGAAAGTGGACGCCATTCTCAAATGGCCATCTCCTAGCTCTGTGAAGGGAGTGCAAAGCATGCTTGGCTTTGCCAATTTCTATCGAAGGTTCATCCCGGAATTTTCTCGAACTGTTCAACCCATCACAGCTCTCCTAAAGAAAAACAAACGCTTTGAATGGACTCTTGAGGCTGAACAAGCCTTTCAGGACCTGAAAACCAAATTCACCTCTGCACCTGTATTGAAGCACCCGCGCCCAGATCTCCCTTACATCGTGGAAACCGATGCATCTAGTTCGGCCATGGGAGCTGTCCTGTCGCAAAGAGACACAGAAACTAACCAACTACACCATGTAGCCTTTTGGTCCAGAAAATTCTCTCCACCTGAACTCAATTACGCAATTACCGACAAAGAACTACTGGCTATTAAATCAGCTTTCAAGGCTTGGCGTCACTATCTTCTCGGTGCAAGACACACCATCACCGTAATTACGGACCACAGAAATTTGCAGTATTTAAAGACGGCCAAAGCTCAATCTTCGCGACAACTCCGATGGGCTTTATTTTTTGCGGAATTTGATTTTGTAATTACCTATCGCCCTGGCTGCAAGAATGGTAAGGCAGATGCCTTATCCCGGATAGGCATGGAAGAACCCAATTCGAGTTTAGAACCTGTGCCAATCATACCGGAACAAAGAATTCTGGGCTTGACTTCATTGCAAACCATTGAGGACATACAAGCTCAAGTAAAACAGCTTTTTGACTCTTCTGCCTTACTGGAATGGAGTCAAAAGGGTCCTCACTACACCGTTAAGGATGATTTACCCTACTTCCAAGAGCGGTTATTTCTGCCAAGTAAAGAATTGCAGGAACTTGTCATTACCCGTCATCATGAATCATTAATGGAAGGACACCCTGGTATCGCGAAAACAGAAGAAAAGATCAAACGCCACTTCTGGTGGCCTTCTTGGAGAAAAGACATAAAGTCATTTGTGTTGTCTTGCGGAATCTGTGCCCAAAATAAGAGTCAAAAGAAAAGGCCAGCCGGCCTACTTCAACCTTTGGACATTCCACCAGCACCTTGGCACACCTTGTCAATGGACTTTGTAACTGACCTGCCTCCTTGTGGTGGTTACAACACGATTCTCGTAATAGTGGATCTATTCTCCAAAATGGCCCATTTTATCCCTTTAAAAGGATTGCCGTCAGCTTCCACCTTGGCCAAGGAATTTATGGAAAATATAGTGCGGTTACATGATTTCCCTTCCATATTAGTGTTACACTCACGAAGCGCTGGTCCCTTTGGTCTAGAAGCCGGCTCTGTGGCTCCATTCGGAAAAGTACCTTCAAGATGGTGGATCGCAGCACGGACGATTCCGCTATCACCGTTCCAGTCCTCTCACGTTCGCCAGAGGTACGGCGTACCGCTCACGTGACTCTTCATAGGACACAGAGACTTCCAGCTCTTCGCGTCGCTACTGTACTAGTGGATGCTCCGTGAGTTCGCAACCAGGCAATCTCAAATCTTCAGCATAACTCTCTTACCTCTGATCAATACTAACCCCTCTCCTCTTAATATTCCAGATTCTCCTTTCAGCATTCTTTGTTTACACAAATCCCCCGGATTCATCTCGCGTCTCATTCGGAAACGCTGCCTCGAGTCACTACATTCTGGGTAACATTAAATACTCCCGTCCCAGTCCCTTTCTGAATCTGTCTTCAGGTATTGTAGGAATTGCCTTTGCGGGCTTACTCACCTTTACTTTCTTCTGACAGACTTGTGTTCCAGTCGCCCTCTCCGTTCCTCATATTCTCAGCTTCTCTTCTGGTATTTACAATCCGGCTGGTTAAGAGATCAGGGGAATTAGTCTCTTTCCTGTTTTTTATCCTCTTCCTATAGCTCTGCTATTCCTTACTTCGCTTCTCATTTCTTCCCTCTCCAGAAGCAGTCTTCCAATACTCTACACCACGATCGAATAGGCGTCATCAACCTGCAAACCACGCTCCAATCTTCGTGGATTCGGTAATCAGTCCATTTTTTAGATGGGTTCTGAGATATTCACGAAGAACCTCCTTTTCGTTCTCAGACAAGATGTACATTCGTCCAAAAGGTAATGGCTGGTCAGGAACCAGCTCAATTGAACAGTCATCCCTACGGTGAGGGGGTAGTTGAGTGTATTCTGAGACAGAGAAAACTTCCTGGAATTTATGATAACATTCTGGAAGACCAGAAACCTGGTTAAGAGAGGTTACCCATTGGTTGTTCAAGGGTACTGGAGCCGAATCAACCCTCACCGTTTGCTGATTCTTGACACAATGGGTGATACAGTATTCAGATCCCAGAAAGAAAGATCCAGCTGTCCAGTTAATAAACGGGTTATGTTTCTTTAACCACGGTAATCCTAGAATTACCGGATGATGGGCTGTTCGAATAATGTCCAATGTAAGAATCTCTTGATGAGTTGAGATGATCATCATGAAGGGGTTGGTATGATCCTTGATGGGCCCGGAAATCAAGGGACTACCATCCACACTTTCCACTGGAATGGGCTCTACCTTTGAGGACCTAGGAATACCGTGTGAAATGGCCCATTGATCATCAATAAAATTTCCGGCTGCTCCACTGTCCACTAGAGCTGGTATGTTTTGAAGCAGACGATTACCAAAAGAGAAGGATACCATGAGTACCACCATCTGAGAATTACTCTGACTGGTACAGAAGGATGAGAAGGATGTTGGAGAGGAACCTTGTTTACATGCTGGTTCCCGTACCGTGGTTCCTCTTACGGCCGGGAGCTGGCGTTTCCCGAACGCCTAGGTGGTGTAATTGGGCAATCCTGTACCATGTGGTTATTCGAACCGCAGTACATACATAAACCCAAGGTCCTCCTACGGTTTCTTTCTTCGGGAGTCAAAGGACCTCGAGCTGTTGTACCCAATTGCATAGGTTCATCGTTAGACTGTGAACGGGAAGAAGGAGCGAACGTAATTCGTGTATTCCTTCCCTTCTTTCTCTCTAGTACTCTTTCCTTCATGCGGTAATCAATTTGCATTACCAATGCAATGAATTCAGATAGTGTAGTGGGGCGTGGGACCCGAGACACCTCGTCTTTGAGGTCTTCAGATAATCCCCTTCTGAAGAGTGTGACTTGAGCGTCATCTGACCATGTGGTTTCACTTGCCATCTGCTTGAATTTGGTTATATAAGCCAAAATGTCTAAACTTCCTTGTTTTAGATCTAGGAGGTGTTCCTGTGAAGCCACACGAATCTCTTGACGGCCAAACATGGTACGGATGCTATTGCAAAATGCAGTATGAGAATCTAAAATGGGATTATTGTTAGTGATTAATGGTGTGGCCCAAGCCAGTGCTGGTCCAGTCATTTGTGCGACCATATATCCCACACGATCTCTATCGGTATGAAAATACGCTGCTTTAAAGGCAAATTGCACAGTACAGGAGTCTAAGAACTCCTTAACCTTATGCGGGTTACCATCAAACTGTCCTCCAGGTAAGGGTCCTGGAGGAACTTCTGAGCAGTGTGGGGTACGAGGGGCTGCAGCCTGTTGGGCCGTTTGCTGTTGGAGTTGTCTTAAGGAATTATTCTCATGTTTTAACTGCTGTACTTCAGTAGTTAAGGATTGAACGGCAGCAATCAGCTGTTGGATTTGCTGTTGCTGTTGCTGCTGTTGTGAATCCATGATTTGTGATTCTTATGCCTCTTGCCCAGCGTAAAAGGAACAAATGTACACTCGGGCGTTGCTAACTGTTATGACTATTATGGTTGTTTAAGAATCGACAACAAATTTGTTCCAAAATACTCTGGAAAAGAAGCAAAGACCACCTACCTGGGATCTTGCAGGATGAACAGGTACCCGAGGAACCCCTGGTGTTTCTACGAATAGGTGTGATCCTTTGAAGAATAAGAGAAATTCTCCTGAGGATTTCTCAAAGGACCTGCAAGAGCTTGTCCTCAGTGAAACCCTGAGGGAAACCCTCGTGGGGAATAAAACCCTTGAAGAGCTGCTGGGGTACGTTGTTTCCCTGTGAAGACCAGGCGAGGAAAGTTGATCTGGGTATTCTTCTGGCTGATTTCCTGCTGATTTAGGCGAGTTGTTTTAGTTACTGGGCTACATGTAGTAAGTAAAAGAAACACAGTTAATCCTGATAGTCTGGTGAAAAAAAGAATACCTATAGAAAGGTTTTAGAAGCTTACCATGCGTCTAACAGGAAGAGTGCGGAGAGGTAAAGGATCTCCGTTGGAAAGTAAAAGGTAAGTGATTCTATAATGGTAGAAAGAGAGAACCCATAAGATTAGGATAAATGAATATAGTCCTGAAATAGCGGGATGGATAAGGAGGTAACCCTACCCTTTCTCTTTCAAGTCTTTTTTGAGCCAGCCTGAGTAGAAAAGAAGCGTCCAAAGAATTCCAACAGGATATCGCTAGAAAGGAAGGATGAAGAATGAAGAGCCGAAGTCTGATCACCGAAAACAAGATGGACCACAGATTGTACCTAGGAACTCACTAGAAGGAGGTATGAAGAGGATTCCGGTTCTAAGCGTGCTTAGATGAAAATCCGATCCCGGAAATGAAAAAGAAGGGTTCCGTAATACCTTCTGAAATCAAAGGGAGGAGAGGAAAACAAGAACGTGAGTATGGAGTAGAGGAATTGTTTGGAAGAGAGAGCTTTTCGTAATTCTAGCAAGCGGACTTACGAAGCGTGTGCCGGCTCCTGTGAGAGTAGCAACGCCTCTTCCTTCTGAAGTTGCTGGGTTATAAGGAGGTAAACAGGAAGTTAAGGTGGAAGATTGAGAGGCTTCCTGGGAGAGAACAACTAGCCTGTGCTGTGCGTTTGCGATGGTTACCGCTGCGGCGGCCATCTTGGAATTGGTTTCCTCAGGATCACGGAGTGGGCGATTTCTGGCTACAGAATCGGCGGCCATGTTGGATGTCGGGTGGAGGATGAGAAACACATTTGGAATCATCACACTCTTCTTCATCCCAAAGAAGGAGACCGATGAACTTCGACCTTGTATCGACTACAGGGGTCTTAACAAGATCACAGTGGCAGACAAATATCCCATGCCGTTAATCCCTGACATCCTGGAGGCAGTTCGAGGAGCTTCCTTTTATACTAAGCTGGACCTTCGCGGAGCTTACCATCTCATCCGCATTGCCCCTGGTGACGAATGGAAGACAGCATTTCGAACCCCATTTGGGCATTTCGAGTATCACGTCATGCCCTTTGGATTGGTGAACGCGCCTGCTGTGTTCCAGCGTTTCATGGACCATCTATTCGCAGATATTCTATTCCATTTTGTAATCATCTATCTAGATGACATCTTAGTATACTCCCACTCTCAAGAAGAACACCTGACACATGTAAAAACTGTACTCGAACGACTGCAGTCAAATCAGCTTTACTGTAAAGCATCTAAATGCGAATTTCACCAAAGACAGGTTACCTATCTCGGGTTTGTTATGTCGGCCCAAGGCATTTCTATGGATCCAAGAAAGATCTCTGCAGTGGTTGAATGGCCTATACCTTCTAACGTTAAGGAGATTCAACGTTTTTTAGGGTTTGCTAATTTTTATAGGAAATTCATCCCTAACTTTTCGGATATTATTCTGCCTCTTACTCGGCTGTTAAAGAAGGGAATTCCATTTATATGGGATAAATCCACCGAATTCGCATTTCAGACTCTTAAATCCTTATTCACCTCTGCATCCTGTTTGATAACCCCCGATCAGAACAAACAGTTTTTTGTGGAAACGGATGCATCTCATCATGCTCTCGGCGCAGTCTTACTTCAACAAACCGACCAAGGAGATGAAAGACCAGTTGCATATCTTTCTAAAACTTTCAGTGCCTCAGAACTTAACTACTCGGTGCTCGAAAAAGAATTGCTGGCTATAAAAAGGGCGTTTGAAGAGTGGAGACACTTACTACTTGGTTCTCCTTTTTCTATAGTGGTACGCACAGACCATCAAAATCTTAGGGTCCTACAGAACGCTCAGACAACCAACAGTCGACAGGCACGTTGGGCGTACTTCTTCCTTCCATTCCGGATCGAATTTACCATACTTCCAGGAAAGCAAAACCAGAGGGCGGATGCTCTCTCTCGCAAGGACGTTCCTGTCCCCCACTTCTGCTCTGAACGATTGTTTCCCAAAGCAAGATTCATCGCTGTCATCACCGACTTCTTGAGTGAATTGAGGACTGCATCGGTCTCTAACCTAGACGCCTGCAAGAAGACAGCCAGCACTTATCATCTTACCCAGAACGATTCTTTCTTTTTTCACAAATCACAAGTTTTTATCCCTACTTCAGAGCTGCAGCATGAAGTATTACGAATGTGTCATGACTCTCGGGCCGCTGGGCATCGAGGCGTTCAAGGCACTTTAGACCTAGTACTAAGGTATTTTTGGTGGCCAGAAGTCCGCAATGATGTACAGGATTATGTAGCAGCCTGCATCGTTTGTTCCCAATCCAAGAATCCCAGGACCCCACCTTTGGGGCTGCTCACCCGGATGCCTATTCCAGAGAAACCTTGGCAAGTGATTTCTACCGACTTTATAGTAGATCTTCCTCCCTCTCTCAACAAGACCGCTATAATGGTCACCATAGATTATCTTACAAAGTTGGCACATTTTACCCCCTTGAACAAGCTGCCGGGGGCTGGGGAGATGTCTAAGATTTTTCTTTCGGAAATCTTCTCCAGACATGGTCTACCAGACACTGTGGTCTCCGATAGAGGCCCTCAATATACCTCCAGAGTTTGGGAAAAGGTTTGCCATGTCTTGGGAATCAAGCGGGCTCTCAGCTCGGGGTACCACCCACAGACGAACGGACAGACAGAACGCCTTAACCAAACCTTGGAGACCTATCTACGGTGTTTCGTATCAGCAGCCCAAGACAATTGGTTGGACTTGTTGCCCTTAGCTGAATTTGCATACAACAATGCCCTTCATACAGCCCTTCATACTAGCCCTTTCCATTGTACTTATGGTTTTCATCCGTCCTTTGTTCCTTCTGTCGCTGTATCCCCTTCTAACTGTCCAGGAGTGGATGGCCTCATTTCTGAAATACAAGAAGGACATAAATTGGCCAAAGTCTCTTTACGTATGGCTCAAGATAGGGCCAAGCGGACTTCTGATAAACATCGCCAAGACGTCCCACCTTTAAGCCCGGGAGATACTGTTTGGTTGGCTTCTCGCTTTCTTCCCCGGCATTTGGTCCCTTCTAAGCTATCCCCTAGGTTCTTCGGTCCTTTCAGGATCCTATCGATGGTCGGTTCTGCGGCAGTTAAGCTCGAATTGCCCTCGTCTTGGTCCCGGATCCATCCTGTTTTTCATCTCTCCCAGATACGGTTGACAGTACCGGACCGTTTTCACCGGTCGGACTGTACCCCTCCTCCTCCTGTCTCTACTGATGCTGGCCCAGAATATGAAGTCGCCTGTATCTGTGACTCCCGTTATCGGAGGGGGAAACTACAGTTCTTGGTGGACTGGAAGGGGTACTCCCCTGCAGAAAGGACTTGGGAGCCTGCCTCAGGTGTTCATGCTCCACGTCTGATCCGACGTTTCTTTAGGTTACATCCTGGGAAGCCGGGGTCGCCCCCCAGGAGAAGGGGGCATACTGTTACACTCACGAAGCGCTGGTCCCTTTGGTCTAGAAGCCGGCTCTGTGGCTCCATTCGGAAAAGTACCTTCAAGATGGTGGATCGCAGCACGGACGATTCCGCTATCACCGTTCCAGTCCTCTCACGTTCGCCAGAGGTACGGCGTACCGCTCACGTGACTCTTCATAGGACACAGAGACTTCCAGCTCTTCGCGTCGCTACTGTACTAGTGGATGCTCCGTGAGTTCGCAACCAGGCAATCTCAAATCTTCAGCATAACTCTCTTACCTCTGATCAATACTAACCCCTCTCCTCTTAATATTCCAGATTCTCCTTTCAGCATTCTTTGTTTACACAAATCCCCCGGATTCATCTCGCGTCTCATTCGGAAACGCTGCCTCGAGTCACTACATTCTGGGTAACATTAAATACTCCCGTCCCAGTCCCTTTCTGAATCTGTCTTCAGGTATTGTAGGAATTGCCTTTGCGGGCTTACTCACCTTTACTTTCTTCTGACAGACTTGTGTTCCAGTCGCCCTCTCCGTTCCTCATATTCTCAGCTTCTCTTCTGGTATTTACAATCCGGCTGGTTAAGAGGTCAGGGGAATTAGTCTCTTTCCTGTTTTTTATCCTCTTCCTATAGCTCTGCTATTCCTTACTTCGCTTCTCATTTCTTCCCGCTCCAGAAGCAGTCTTCCAATACTCTACACCACGATCGAATAGGCGTCATCAACCTGCAAACCACGCTCCAATCTTCGGATCCGGCGCTCGACCAGGGTTTTCTTCCCCAGAGGGTTTCCCTGACTGGTGCGTACCTCTTACTCTGGGTTTCCCTACCAGTTGAGAGGTTGACGCATGGGTCGGGGAGATTCTTGAGTTCAGCATTTGCTTCCCGTTGAACATATCAGTCTGCTCAGGTAAGACCTCCAGACCTATTTATCGGGGGTTCTTAAAGATCCATTGAACCTAGACCTAGACTCGAGTATTCTGTAACAATTAGTCTCAGACCGTGGAAGTCAATTTATCTCCCACTTTTGGAAGAAATGTTGCCAACTAGCACAAATAGACGTGCGGTTATCCACCAGCCACCACCCCCAGACCGACGGACAAACCGAGAGAACCAATCAGACTCTCGAGCAATATCTGCGGTGCATGTTACACCAATCCGAGTTGAATTGGAAGGACATCCTTTGGATTGCAGAATATGCATACAACAATTCAGTGCATTCTGGAACCGGACAGACTCCTTTTTATACCCTGTATGGTCACCATCCTCGGACCTCTGACCTAGATCCACCTCTGACCCTGGAGATGCCTGCAGTAAATCACCTACATTCCACAATAACCCAACCCTTCAAAGAAGCTACAACCCACTTACAGCAAGCCAAGAAACAGTATAAAGAAAACGCTGATTTGCACCGAAGTAAAACTCCTCCTTACCAAGTAGGAGATCAGGTATGGCTAGCAACTAAACATCTACCCCTCAAGGGTCAGCGAACTTTTAATCCCATATTCATTGGGCCTTACCCCATCAAAGCTATTATCAACCCAGTGGCCTTTAAACTCGATTTACCATCCAACATGCGGATTCATCCCGTTTTTCACGCATCTCTTCTAAAACCAGTACAACCTGGAACCAGACTGTCTGAGCCCCCAGGCCCTGTCCAAATTGATGGAGAATTAGAATTCGAAGTGAAAGACATTTTAGATTCCAAGATAGTTAAGTCGAAACTCTTCTATCTTGTTGATTGGAAAGGATATGGACCTCAGGAAAGATCTTGGGAACCCAGTAACTATGTTCACGCACCACGATTAATTCAAAGATTCCATCGAAGATTCCCGCACAAACCAAAACCCCCGGAGGAAAAGACCTTGGGAGGGGCCTTGAGGGGGGGGGTACTGTCATGATGCCTACCTCTAAGGAGCCAGGCCGGGCCCAGCAACCCCAGAGGCAGACATCATTTTCCCCAGGGAAGTCTCAGCGGGCCCAAGTCGGGGCCCTTTGGACTCAGTCCTGGCGCCTTAGGCGCCAGGCTCATAGAAGAGGATATGTGTTTAAGTGCTTGGGTGCACACTTACCTGATGCAGACCTTGCTGCTTCATCCAGGCCCTCTTGAGGCCTGAATGGGACTACTTAACCTGTAGGACTACTTCACCACCCGGGTGTGGTCGGGGAAGGATACATACCTGATTGGTGGAAGGATACATACCAGGAACTTCTTCCAAGGCTATTTAAATCCCACCCGAACAGCCACACATGCTTCGCGTTGTTCTGCACCTAGCAGCTGGACGCTCACCGTGTGAGCTCCAGCATCCTGACTTCAGCCACGCCTGCCAGCACCCTGGAACACCTGCAAGGGGAGAAAGTAAGAGAATAGGAGAAGAAAAGCCCTTACCTGCTAAATCTGCATCCCGCAGTCATTTCTCCAACGGCCCTGAAAAGGAAGACATCATTTTAACGGCATTTCGTTTCGATCGCTGCAGCGCTGCATTTTACTCACCTTTGCAAGGCGCTTCCATCTTCAGCAGCGATCTTCCGGATTCAGCTACGCCCCGGCGCCTAGAGGAAAAAAGACAAGAACAAAGGTGAGAGGGAGAAAAGGAATAAGGAAAGCTCAGTTTCCTTTTAAGTCTTACCTGTTGGATTATTCCCACTGCATTTCGGGTCCTGCCGCTTCCTGGCATCTCCGGACCCCGGCCCCTATGGGGAAAAAAGACAAAGACATTGAATGAGCGAATGCAAAGACATTACCTGAGCGCTCATCCAGAACTGTTTCACTTCGGGTCGGCGCCATATCTCCGGCACTCCGAACCCCGGCCCCTAAGGGGAAAAAGACATGAGCATTAGCGCTTGCTGCAATTAGACAACGAACATTATTATTAAGCTTGAACTTTTGAACAGAACTTTTACAGCGCCTTACCTGAACAGTCAAGCTTACCTGAACTCCCATCAATCCTCAATCCAGTGAAGTAACTGGGTTTCAACGCGCCCCTGCATCAGAAGCAGGATGGAGAGCTCATCCTTCCAAACCCTAAGGTGAGGCTTCACAGGGAATCGTGGAGGAGGTATCGTGGAGGGTTGGAAGGGAGTGGGAGGCTTGAGCATTGTTCCATAGTTGGTAATACTCCCTTTTCACGCACAGGAGGGTATCCAACGAGCCAGGGAAGCCAGAATAGAGGGGCCCTTCCTGTCCATCTTCAGAGTTCTGCGCCTTCGACGCCGCGCCTCCGTGGGAACCAGGTGAGCGTTACACCTCAATGCGGCATTAGAAGAACTGCGGCAAGAAACGGCCCAGCTGGGGCAAAGGACTGATCTACTGGAAAGAGGCCTCCAGGAGTGTGAAAAGGACACCATGGCAAACAGTGAGGCCATAGACCGATTGGACATTGCAACGAGGAATATGTTACGCTCACCTAGTATCCACAGGGATGCCACTCAGCCCTGGTTGGTTGCTATACGCCTGGAACCCTCTCCCCGATCCCGGGTGGTGTCTTCGATGGAAGTCGAGCCTTGTTGCAGTATTAGGTGTGCTCTCCGTCCTGCCTTCTTAACAGGGGTGAGTACTCTACAGGGGCGTGGCGATCGAGTTACTTCAAGGGTGCGTGCCCATTCAAGTATCTTTAAGGTAGGTATTACTGCAGCAGTCTTTGTATAGTACTGTTCTTGCCTTCCTTTCTTTCTGTGCTTAATAATGTCTTTTCTTTTTCCCTAGGCATGCGGGAGATTCGGTGTGACGTGCTGGTTGGATTGAGCACCGCCGGTAATGGATGGCGCGAGAGCAATCCGGTAAGTAATGCGATATGCGTGGCGCTGCTTCACCTTGTATTTGCTAACCTGTGTTTTCTTTCCTTACAGTTCGCAATGTTCTTCTCCGGCGGGCGTGGTGTTCCGGAACGAGGCCGGCCAAGAGGTGACTAGCCAGGTGAGGTTCTTGTGATGTTCGTGGCTTTTATCATGCCGTGAGTATACCTTTTCTAAGGTTGTCTTTCTCCTTCTCCTTTTCAGGCTGTTTCGTTCCGGTAAGTATGCGATACCCAGAAGATGCAGTTCACTGGATAGATGGGGCCCGCAAGCAAGCAGAATCTGGAACAAACGTCTGGCGGATAACAGGATGGAGTTCGCAGGTAAGATTCTATTAATGTTCTTTCCTCCTCTGCAGGCTTGTTGCTCCAAGGATCGCTGGCATCAAGGACACTGGACATGGTGAGCGTTACGCTGCAGAGTAACGCAAAGCGTGTTCTGTTGCCTGGGTGTGGTTTAAATAGCCTCCCAGCAAAGTAGTCCAGGTAAAGTAGTTCCAGGCCAAAACACCCAAAACACTATATCGCATAGCTTAATTCTTGGGAACTAGGCTATGTGAGTGCCTCCATGTTGACTGCTGGCCGAAGGAAAAGTAGTCCCCATTCAAAGATGTTCTCCATACTGAATATGAGCCGGGCGCCAAAGGCGCCAGGACTGACTCCAAGAGAGTCTTGGGAAAGGATGTAAGGCCTCCAAGGCCTTAATGGAGCCCCGAGCCCTGACCTTACCTGGCAGGTTGACTTACCAGTGGGGGGTTTGGGGTAAGGGTCGTAACAGCATGGAAGCAGTGGTGGAGGATCTGGAGAACAGATCCCGAAGTGTTAACATCAGGGTTATATCGCTACCGTAGACTGTCACGGACAGACAATTGAAGGAAGAGATCCAGCGGGTCTACGCGGGGCTCCTGGGCTAGGAATCCCTGGGTGCGATTGAGCTGGACAGGGTCCACAGGGTGGGCCGGACCCCGGGAGGATCTAACACCAGACCACGAGATGTGTTGGCGGCTTTCGCTCGGTAGAAGAGGCTGTGTTAAGAGCGGCTAGACAGCGAACCAGTTCTCTATAAAGGATCTGGCCACTAGCATGTTGCTGAAAAGAAGTATGGGCCCAGTCGTGAAGGAGCTGGCCAAGAAAGGGATAAAGTACAAATGTTTTTTTTCATTTGGATTGGTGTTTGAGTGGGAAGGGAGCCAGAGGCGTGCAACTACCCGCCAGGAGGCAGCCGGTATAATTCAACTAGAACTGGAAAATGGGGGGAGGGTGCTGCCAACCCGAGGTAGGCAAAGGGAGAGAGGCAGACGGTGGGAATGGACCACAGTGGGGGAGTGGGAGGAACTGGGGAGGAGGAAGACAGCGCTGCGGGGACGACAGGTGGTACCAAAGAGGGGAAGGGCGGCAGTGGCACGGGGGTGTCTGGGTGACTTGAATCCCGGTAGAAGGCTCTTCGGAGGGTGGTAGGAACAGGGGCTTTTCACGAGGGCCTAGGAGGATGGAGTTGAAAACATCCTGGAACGGGCAAGGACAGGTGTGTCTGGGGAGAGGTAGTAGGAGAGGGGGTGGGGACGATCTCACCCTAAATAAATTGGGGATTCAGGGTGGGAGATGGAGAGGGGGGGGGAGTGGGGGATGAATGGGGGGAGCCATAGCATCCGAGGGAGCAGCACAGGCTCTGTTGAACAGGAGGACAGAGGTAGGGGGGCAGAGGAGGAGAGGGAGGGGATAAACATACCCGCAGGAGGAGGGGGGGGGACCCAGGGCAGACCCGGAGGGGGAGCGGGGGAGATGGGCAAGGGAGGCGCACTGGACTTCAGCCCAGTCTTTAGGTGGCTAACACATAATGTAAGGGGGCTAAACTCCCCCCTTAAATGGAAAAAAAACTGGAGCAATTCACCAGGTCCCATAAGCCAGATGTGCTGGCACTGCAAGAGACCCATTTACTGAAGGACCAGAGCCGCTTGTGGCTGAAGGGCTTCTCACAGATATTATTTGCATCTGGTCCTACAAAGAAGGGAGGTGTAGCTCTGGCATTCAGGAAGGGGCACGTTGGAGGATTCTGCGAGGGGACAAGTAATATTGATGGACTTCAATCTAGCTTGGGACAGGCGGTGCGACCAAACTCAGCATGAAGGGGGCAGGGGGTAGCGGTGGGAGGAAGCTGGATTGCGACGTCTGGAGGGAATTTTGGGGATAGGGGGGTTCACGTTCCACTCAGACGTTAATAGAACATAATCAAGAATTGACTATTTGTGTGTCTGCAATCCTGATCTAGGGGCGTGGAGTCTGTTCAGACTGGCCCCATGGGGATTGCTGACCACAAAGTTGTGCAGATGAAGTTGCAGCTGGGGAGGCGAAGGCCGTGGGTGTGGAGTTGGAAGTTCCTGGGGAACTCCTGAGGGATCAGTTAATGCGGGAGGATATCGGAAGCAAGATCTGGGATCTTTTCGAGAGGAACAATACCTCGGGCACGAGCCTTGCCACAAGGTGGGATCTGTTCAAGGCTACTCTGAGGGGGAAACTCATTGCTCTGAAGACGGAGAGAAATAGGCAAATGAGAGGGCTGAAAATTCAGCTGGAAAGGGAGGTTGAGGATGCGAGTGAGGGAGACCCCCACAAGGAAGCTATACAGGGAATATAGGTTAGCAGAAGGCCAACTGGGGATCTTAAGGACCAAAAAGGTGGAAAGGGCGATGCTGAGGGTCAGGCAAAAATGTTATGCAAAGGCCAAAAAGGGAGATTCACTCTTGGCTCGCCTTTTGAGGGGAAGTAGGGAACAGAATGTTATAATGGCCATGAGGGGAGAGAGACTCACCCGGACAGAAGAGATAAAGGGGAGGTTAGCCGAATTTTATGAAGCTCTGTATTCTTCACAGAACCCGCAGCCTCGGCCACAGAGGGAATTTTTGGGGGCTTTGCCCCTCCCACACTATCTCGGGAGGATGTGGAGGAGTTGGGTCGGGCTATCGCAGAGGACGAGGTAAGAGCTATCATAATGTCACTCTCCTGCAATAAGGCCCCGGGCCCAGGCGGCTACCCAGCTTCCTTTTACAAAACCTACTCCCACCTACTGGTTCCGCATCTAACGCAATTATTGAATACGTTTGGGTCCAGGGGAAGCATTACCCCCTCGATGGAAGAGGCCAAAACAACACTTATTTATAAAGCAAATAAGGATCCGGAGGAATGCACATCTTATCGACCTATCCCCCTTATAAACAGAGGTGAACATTTTCACTAAAATATTGGTGAAATGCCTGGAGAAGCACCTTTCCACCAAGACCAGACGTGGTTCGTGATAGGGAGGCTGACCGCTGACAATATTAGGCGGGTGGCCCACATGGTGGAAACTACACAGAAGACGACCACTCCTGCGATCCTCCTAGCGCTAGACGCCGAAAGGCATTTGATCGGGTGGAGTGGTCGTTCCTGTTTCAAGTTATGGAAAAGATGGGATTGGGGACAGGGTTCATTAATATGGTCAGAGCAAATCATAAGAATCCCACGTCGCGCATCTTAGTTAATGGAGAGATGTCTCGCCCAATTAATCTAAGGCGGGGGACGAAACGGGGGTTCCCCCTTTCCCCGATGCTATACGCGATATATTTGGAGCCCCCTTCTCCTGGCCATACGAGAGACGGACAATATCCAGGGTATACCATTTGGGGGATGTCAGCATAAAGTGGCGACATTTGCCGATGATATGCTGCTCATGTTGACGAACCCAACGGAGTCAATTAAGGCAAGCATGGAACTGCTGGCCAAATTCGGGGAGTTATCAAGTCAGCGGGTCAATTTACAGAAGTCGGAACTGATGAACTTGTCCCTAGGGGAGAATGAGGTCGAGGAGTTGAGGGCAATTTCCCCGTTCAAGTGGAGTCTCGGCAAGTTAAGATATTTGGGGATCAGGATCACCCCTTCTCTGGCGGGGTGGTACAGAGCGAACTGTGCCCCCACGTTAACGCCAATTAAAAAAGACATAAGGAAGTGGAGCGCCCTAAGAATATCCTGGTTGGGGAGGGGAGCAGTCCTGAAAATGATGGTTCTCCCCCACGTGCTTTATCTATTTCAGGCTATTCCGCTATCTGTTCCGACAAGCTTCTTTAAGGAATTAGACAGGGCGGTTAAGGAGTTTATTTGGGAGGGCAAGAGACTGCGCTTGTCCAGATGACTACTGGTAGCATCCAGGGGGGAGGGAGGCCTGGCTCTTCCCGACTTCCACCGTTATTATGAGGTTGCACAGCTCCGGGTAATTGGGGAATGGTTTGCGGAGGACTACAATAAGCATTGGGTGAAAATGGACAGAGCAGTAGCCAGACATCACCTGGCGGAGGTACTATGGCTCCCACGACGGTTGAGACCGCCTCACCTCTACCTGAGCGCCATAACAAAGGGAATGGTGGATATCTGGGACAGCACGGTGGAGAGGCAAGGGATCACAACCTTTCCATCTCAGTTTACCCCCATCTTCAATAACGGGGACTTCACGCCGGGGTTGAAGAAAGGGGCGTTCCTGAAGTGGGAGGGGGGGATGTAGGACAGTTAGGGACATGTTCCGCGACCAAAAGGTGAAAACGTTTGAGGAATGCAAGCAGGAGTTCGGGGTGGGCGAGGGACAAAGGCACAGATACTTCCAGATTAGACACTGGGTTATGTCGGCGGAGGTATGGAAGGCTGCTGTACGCGACCTAACGCAGTTTGAAAGGTTTCTCCTGACGCACGAGGGGTCCAGAGGTTTGATCTCGGACCTTTACAGGCTTCGAGAGAACGCAGGCCCAAAGGCTAATTGGGCCTATATGAGGGGATGGGATCAGCAACTGGGGGCTAGAATGGAAAGCGGACCGGTGAGAGGTTGTGGAGGATGATTCCGAAGGTGGCAAAAGCGGTCCAGTGTAGGAGGCCTGGTACAAGTATATCTACGGCTGGCACTATACCCCGGCCCGCCTGCGAGCGATGTACCCAGCTACCTCGGGGGATTGCTGGAGAGGCTGCAGGGCAGAAGTTACAGCAGCTCCTATTTGGTGGGACTGCCCCGTTATTAGGCCCTTCGGTGTGATATCGCACAAGCTCAGTCTCAGACTCTAGGGGAGGGGGTCAGTCAAGATCCCCGGGAGATCTTATCGGGGAAGCAGGCACCAGGGGGTGGAGAGGGGAGGGAGTACTAAGGCGAAAGTTATTTTCACCCTTGCAGCGATGGCCCTTATTACACAGAAGTGGAAGAGCCCAACCATCCCAACGGAGCAAGATTGGTTAGGGAAAATGTGGAACATAGTCTCGATGGAATGGGCAACGTATGCGGCCAACAATAAGTTGGGGAGTTTCTCAGCTGACTGAGGTGAGACATTGGCCTATTTGAAAGCGGAGTTCAGAGAACAGTGGTGCCTTCACATACTCAAGCTGTTGGACATATATGGTTAATCGACTGGAAGGGGAAGAACGGGACGAGAGGATCCACGGGCGCTATGGCAGAAGTTGGAGGGGAGGATTGAGGCGGGGGGTCAATTTGATGATGATTTGTTCTGTTTATATGATGAAAACAATAAAAAGAAGTAAAAAAAAAAGGAATGTTCTTCAAAAATGTGCGTCAATGTTTATATACCTATTTGAATTGCTTGAGTCAGAAAGTGTATCCATACACTGTAAATCTTGCGTCAGAAGACACCATTTCATATGTACCAAGGGCACACTGTTCCTCCGACTCTATCAAATGCTCAGATAAACACTGTCTCATAGCGTTCGTAATTCACTATGGGGTAAACGTGAAAGACAAACATACAACTCAATGGCGATGAAATGTATCTATTGGAAACAACAAACAGTAGGTCATTAGTGTAGGGACTCTCCAGAATGAGAGGTTAGACACTGCTAAAGGATTTCCCAGCTGGACTGAGAAGCACTGTCACAGATACAACGCCGGTTCGAATTCGAGCCGGAAGTGTCAATCTAAATGGGGCCTGCCCAGCGTCCCGATGCATAAAGATAGAAAACAGACTATTGTAATAAATCCTGCCGATCATATGACCGTAAAGTAAAACGAAACTCGACAAAGGACAATAAAGAATGGGAACCGCACAATGTCCCCATCCGTGAACACAGAAGACGTACTGTTGTGATAGATCTTGCCGTTCATGTGACCGCAGAGTAGAAGGCTCAAAGGACAATGTAGAGAAAATATGGAGCATATGTTAAATAGACCGTGAAAGTAAGTTCAAAAGATGTGAAAAGTCCATAGTTGCCTGCTCCTTAGATAGTATGTGTTAGGAGGAATGATACCAATCTCATTGATTACATTTCATGTATTCTGTACATATCGGTCTAAACAAAAATAATGTACATATTGAACAAGAATGTGGTAGTACTTGATTCCTTAACACATCCCTGTTAACTTTAAACAAAAAAAATCACAAAATGGATTTACCAAACAGATGGGCATCGAGCTGTTAAGCTTCTAATAATATTTCAAACAGTGTAAAAATAAATCATTTGAAAAATAATAACCAAAAAAAAGGAGTAAATACAAACAAAGGAGTGTGTCCCCCTATGTAATTGGGGGATAGTATTCTAGAATAACTCATGTGATCTTTCATTACAAATTTACATCATTAGGATATTTCTATGTAACTACCCCATAGCCTATTTCTGTGCTGGCCCTGTCAATCATGAGGTTACAAGAAACATTGTAGTCTAAATTCCTCATTGAGCTGTTTTGGGAACAATGTGTCAGACGTTCTATCCAATACATTCTATTTGTAATAGAATAGTCGTTTAGTGGTATCTCCACCCGTATGATTCTCTTTTAATTTTGAATTTTAATTTTTTTTTTACTACTTCCGGTATCAGAAATCTTAGTTGTGATGTTATGGTGTTTGATGTTAAAATGTCTTGCAACAGGTGATTTGCTATTGTACGTGAGAATATTGGATTTGTGCTCCAACCAAAGTTCCCTTGCTGTTTTTTTTTTTACTTTTATTTGTGCTTGATTCTATTACAAAGTAACAACATCTTTACAAAATAGCAATGTTAAATAAAAATGTTAAATAAACATTGCAATATACTTAACACCTGAATTTAAAATCATCATTCGATAAAAATGTCATTATAAAACATTTCCTATAACAAAGGACAAAATTTGAATTTTGCAAAGGAAAAGGGAAAGGAATAAAGATACAAACATACACAGGTTTGGAATGTAACATCGATAGTATATCACTTCACCTGAATTGGTGAATTAGCCTATTTAGTTTATCAAGCAATGATGTTAGCATAGTTGTCTAGTTCCTTTTCTATCGATTTACATAGACTTGTTAATGCATATATAAGAGGTTTATGATTGTCTTGCATCATTCTGGCCCAAAGAAATACCAAGCAATCAGTAAAATTGATGTTTACAAATTCCATAAGTAAAACAGTTCTTTGATGTTTAAAATGAGGGCAGTATAAAATCAGATGCTTTAGTGTTTCGATAGTTTCAGTACAGGTAGGAAATCTGCAATGCTTATTTACAACATTCATCTTGTAACCAGCCCAATTCGAAATTCTTTCTTTGGTATCTAACAGATTAAATTTGAACAGTAGGAAGACCTTACGGGTATGGTTACAAGGAAATAACACAATGTGATCATATCTCGGTATACGTTTTTGTGTGAATAGGTAATATTCCTTATAGAGTTTGTAAGATCCTATTTGATTGATGGTTATGCACCAATCAAGTTCAAACAGCTTTTTTTAGCATATGCAAGTCTAGTATGAACGTCATCCACTGTGATATTGGCCTCATTGAGAATAACATGTATTCTTGTCAAATATTGGACCATCGAGGTCGTTGGCATTAGATCAATTGTTTGCTTCATCTCAACATATAGGGAATTTGCCCTAGGATAGATAATTTTCGCAAAATTTGTTAGTCGCCATTTTCAGTGAGTGGATAACGCTACTAGACCCAGCTCATGCCTTAGAACTGCATTGGGTAATGACATTGGAAGGGACATAGCACGTTTCAAGGCTGTCCCTTGCAGTTGGTCCAAGATCGTACCCATTTCAACCAGACCTACATCGAGCGAATAGAGGATAACGCTTTCAATTTTCAACGTAAGAAACTCGATAAAAGGAGTTATTGAGAACTTGCAGTATTTCACATATATTACTTTTAACTGCGATGTGAGTGGTCTAATTTTATTATTTAGATGATCAGTCCACAATTTGATGGAATTTTTCTCTGATAAGTAATACCCTAGGTAGATCGTTTCTACAATAGAGGGGATGGTAGTTCGTATAATATGCCATTGGAACTTTCCAGTTCGCTTCTGGACGCCAAATTTCATTACTGCTGTTTTAGCAGGATTGGGCGTTAAGTTATGTGCTATTGCAAATTCTTCAAATAACCGTAGTTTGATATGAAGGCCTGCCGGAGTGGGATCAAATAGTATAATATCTGCGAAGGCGAGCCATTTTAAACGAATAAGGCCGATTTTCACAGAGAACACATTTTTTGCATCCCATCCTTTGTCAAGATCTGCAAGATATAAATTGAAAAAGGTAGCGGCTAAATTGCAACCTTGCTTTAAGCCTATTTCAGTGGTGATAGGTTTGTTGTACGCCCTTCTGAAGTAAGCTTGATTTTATAACAAGTATTGGTGTGTAGCGCTATAAACCAATAAATTAGCACCGGAGGAATTCCCATTTCAGTTAGTTTAGCCCACAATAAGTTCTGTATCACAGTGTCGAAAGCTGAAGACATATTGATGAGGGCGATGTAAACCGGATTCGATGTTGCTTTTTTTGCTCCTGTGATGGCAAATGCCATTATCATGGCATTAAGCAAGGTGCTCATTCCTTTCCTGAACCCAGTTTGGTATTTGGAGTATAGTTTGTGCATTTCGATATGTTTTTCAAGATCGTGAAGGAGAATTGCAAATAGTTTCGCTACAGTGTCAATTAAGGCAATGGGCCGGTAATTCTGTGTCAGGGCAGCATCTCCCTTTTTAAATATCGGTATGTTAGCCGAAAGCCATGAAGCAGGAATTATTCCCGAGTTAAGAATGGCCTGAAATTTGATATTTATGATCATTGCCCATAGATCCGGGTCCGCTTTATACAGGCATGGAGGGAAGCCATCAGGACCAGCTGATCTAGAATAGGTAAGTTTGGATATAGCCCACTTAATATCGGCAAAAGTCCAGTTTAAACATGGAAGATCTTGATAAATTAGTGGAGTAGTGGAAATATTCAAAAATTGGTCTGGTATCCGAAATTTGTTTGTGATATAGGAGTGCCAAATGGATTCAGATATAGCGTTGGGCGTTGAGAGTGACACTTGGGCGTTATTGCTTTTAATTTTTCGCCAGATGGTTCGTGTGTTGTGAGCTGTTATGGCTCTAAAAAGATTACAATTAAGTTCATTGTTTCTTCGTAACCTTATCTGTTTTAGATTTTGTTTGTATGAAGCTACAATACGATTTCGCTGTGTTAAATACATTTCACGGTGGAGTTGGTTGTTTTTTTTCAAAGCTCTTAGGGCCTTATTTTTTTGCCCACTTCTGTGTTTTACAGAGGGGGTCAAATAGGTGCCGATTTTTGATGATACATTTTGTTTTTTTTTTTACTGAAGTGTAGTAATGCTTCATGGATTATTTCAGCATAAAGCTGTTCGATAGCACTCAGAGATTCCTTCAATAATGTGGCGGTTTGCAATAGCCAACTTTACATATTGTATGAATTGTTTGCATAGAGCTTGAGT
The DNA here is from genome assembly GCF_040938575.1 of Ambystoma mexicanum. NCBI lineage: Eukaryota > Metazoa > Chordata > Amphibia > Caudata > Ambystomatidae > Ambystoma > Ambystoma mexicanum. The sequence goes on along the minus strand of NC_090941.1, from coordinate 328,989,005 downwards.
CCATCTAAGGGAGATTTGTGGACGATCTATTTCGCACAGCATATTAGAAGGATCAACTGCTGTGATGGAGAAGTTGAGTTTTAGATTGCCCAATAGCTGTGCTTGATCTCCAAATGGCATCTTAGTGATTTTTAGAGGTAGTGATGTTATAAGCAAACTGTGAGTGACAAATATAAAGTCAATCGTGGAGGTTTTTGCATCTCTTGACCATGTGGTCCAATTTGATTTTTGATCAGGTGCAATAATATCCAGATCCCAATCTTTTAAAAAGGTCCTCCATATTGTGCCTCTACGTTTCGATAGTGAGTTGCTTGTAGAGCCGCTAAGCTCATTATTAGCCCTGCAGTCACAGTTAAAGTCTCCGCCTAGTATTATTTCAATGTTTTCATATTCATGAGTTACAAATTCTAAACAGTTCTCAACTATATCAATCATCTCTTCGATCGAAGTATGGACCGGATTCCAATAAATTGTAATAACAATTAAGTAACTATACCCATGGATATTTGTCTCTAGCAGTATCGCAAGCAGATTGTTAGCCGTCCAAACAATTTTCGAATTGAACATTAAGGCATTGTCTACTGCTATCAAGATACCTCCGAAAGGGGCGCCCAGCAGAAGTTTGTATGGCAGGGATGCAATACGTTGTATAATCAAGTAGAGAAAAGGCAGTAGTTTTCATAGTTTCTTGGATCATTATTATTGATGGACGATTAAGGCAGTCTAACATTGAATGCCATTTCATAAGATTGAGGAATCCACACGAATTCCAAAATTGAAAAGATAGGGAAGTTTTTATAGGGAGTTACGATGTGGACAGTAAGTCCTTAGATTTGAAGAAAGAGTTAAGCATTGGAGCAAGCCACGGGAGGTTATGTGAAATGCCTGCTTTAATCAGTTCATTAATAGCTCCATTTCCAACCTCATTAGTTTTAGATTGTGCAATAGATTGTGAGTCGGCGATGAAAGCCTGAGCACATTAATACTGGATGAATGTCATTGCTTCTTGTTCATTTTCCATTGAATTTAGAACAATGCCTTCTTCTTTGATGCCTTCCCTATTAAACCATAGGTATTTCTTGAGAGCCTCAGAAGACAAGTAACACACAGCACGGTAGTTGTTTTCCGTGGATAAAGATACTCTCAGGATGTCTTCTGATTTAAACATCCGTAGTTGGGGGGATTCGACTAAAGAGTGTCAAGAGGCAGGCTCGGTTAATACGATTAGTGCCAAGTAAGTCACGCTTTCCTTCGAATCCTATAAGATGATGTTTTTCAGTATAGTGTATTCTGGCGTTTCAAGTATGCGATCAAATGATTTTATGTGAGGGTCAGAGGCATTATCAGAAGAAGGGACGTGATTAGTCGTATTGATCGAATTTCCACTTGGTAGTTCGTTATCAGGATTAGCTTTCATGGATCTCTGAGTTCTTTCCTCAGGATGTCTAGGATGTCGTGATGAGTTAGCATTGTAGAAGTTTGAGGTTCTGAAACATATCTGCACCAGTGTACAGTTCTGATCAGAGGATGGAAGTGCAATATGCAGATCCTGATTGTGATCAGAGAAAGTGAGTCCATGGAAGGTAACAATGAAAGTAATGTTGCCTTTCCTAGGCCATTGACTACTACCTCAGGTCGAGCTATACTGGAGAGATCTATTTTACCAGTCCCGATAATGGAACAGTTGGATTCAATACTAGGCTTGAAAAGAGCAGATGGTGGTAGCTTGATAGTTTGCGTTGCTCAAATGTAAGGATGGTATTTGTGCTGGTAACAGTGGAGGTTGACAAGGGAGGTCCTGGGAGTCTCTCTGCCAGACATTAGTCCTGGTTGCGAGAGACTTACCCAGAGTCTTTAGCTCACTATCTTTCACAGAGAAGAAATATCCTAAACGTATCAGTCTTTGTCCTGCCCTGGGGCAGTCCAGCACCGAAATGCTAGGCAATTCTCCTCTGAACAAGAGTACCAACAGCATCCCCAGACACGTGTTTCGGTCTGGTTGGACCTCATCAGTAGGGAGGAGCTGTGCCTCTCTAAGAATAGTGAGCAAGGGGTCCACGTCTGGATTCCCCTAGTAACTTAGGGTGAGACCCAAAGTTACTTAAATGGGGAATCCAGACGTGGACCCCTTGCTCACTATTCTTAGAGAGGCACAGATCCACCCTACTGATGAGGTCCAACCAGACCGAAACACGTGTCTGGGGATGCTGTTGGTACTCTTGTTCAGAGGAGAATTGCCTAGCATTTCCGTGCTGGACTGCCCCAGGGCAGGACAAAGACTGATATGTTTGGGATATTTCTTCTCTGTGAAAGATAGTGAGCTAAAGACTCTGGCTAAGTCTCTCGTAACCAGGACTAATGTCTGGCAGAGGGACTCCCAGGACCCCCTTGTTAAATCAAGGTAACAGTGGAGGTGCAGGTAGCTCATTTTCTCGACCAATGGTGTTAGGGAGGTCGGTTGTTCCTGTAGAGATTGGAACCGAATTAGAATTTTGTGCAGGCTTCACTATAGGTTTTTGTCATTGCAGTGATTGAAGGATCCAAAGACAGAGTATCGTCATGATGGGTAGTTCGAATTCTGCCACATATTGGGAAATAATTGGCCAGGTTCGATTTAACTCCCGTCAGTTGTGTCGAGACCTGCTCATTTGGGGGCTCCAAGCACACAGGTGAATTTTTTGATATCACATTATTTTTTTATTTCTTCGTTTAGTTGATGTTGGTACGTCGTTAAACTCATTAGGATTTGTTTCCATTTCTTTACTGTCGGAGTCAACAGGTTTAATCTCTTGAGAGTTTACTTTAGCAGGCATCGTCGACGTTTTTGAAGTATTTGTTGGTTCATCGGTTAGTTTCAAATTGGGTTTTATAGATAAAATTAAGGCTTCTTGACTTTCTTTTGAAAGTTGCCGAAGATCTATGTGATCCTCATCTGTTGATGTTTCAACACTAATAGATGGAGGCTGATTAATTGGATCAGTTTGTAAATCGGAGCCTTTCGTTAGTACATAGTTTCTTCTTTTAGCGTTCCTTTTAATAGCCCTTTGATGGAGTTTTTTAGCTCTCCGAGACATAAAACCAGGAGGGTTCTCAGTCGGAGGGTGTTCCTGTGGGTCTGACTGCATTTTTTTCAAGTACTTTGAGCAGAGCAGTTGGGCTATCGGGGCCATTTTTGGAACGGGTAGCTATTGGGGTATATAGTGTTATGATAGTATTCATTTTTTCTATGGCTGTTAGCTCGTTTGAAAGATTTTGACATTTGCATGTAACAGGATTTATCGATGCTTCCATGGTGGATAAAGAAGATATAGGAGTTTGTTCAAGACAACACTGGATGTTTTTATTTTTTTTTAGCATCGGATTAGTCACAGATGGATGGTTTAAAGTAGGTTCTGGATTAAGATCGTTTAGTGTTTCGGCTGCTATAATGAACCCTTTGTTGCGATCCATCTTTGAGGACATGAGTAAGAGCATTGATTTAATGTCCTTCAGTTCAAGGCGAGTCAGATCATGGCCTTTGTCAAGTAAATCTAAGATCCGAATAATCATAGGGAAGGAACCAGGGGAATGGTGATGGGTGAGCAGATTTGTCATATGTTAACACTGGTTCAGGAGAAAAGGTGATTTGCGATGGAAGTTCCTCTTTATTTATATCATCAACAAGTTCAATACTCATATCCAAAAGACTTTGAGTGATGCGGTAAGTGCGATTGAAAGGCCATGCGCTTTTTTACTGAATTAAATACTATTGGTGTCAAGGTGCCAATAGAGCGACAAACAGCCTTGTCTAACTTCTCCATTGTTAGATCAAATTGCCTTTTATCAGTCTCGAGGGCCAGAGGTGATTCAGAACAGCTTTTGAAATCGTCAATGGCCTTACGTACTTCGGGGCTAATGGAGGGAGGAGAAATGGGAGATACAGAAGATGCGTGAGACTGAGGGTGTATGGGGATCGGTGAATTTCTCTGCGCATGTACTTGAACAGTATGTGCAGCAGGACAGGACGTGGGTAACTCTTCTTTAAGAGGTGTCACAGCGTGAGCTTCAGAAGCTGCTGGTTCAATATATGCGGTTTTCCCAAGGCATACAAGCGAGTCTGTTACTGGCTGAGAGTGGGAAAGAGGTGAGTAGTTTTCCCTTGACACTTCTTAATCCGCTTGCCATATTTGCATCAACAGTAGCACAACGTAGTGAGCTCAAAGAGGAGGTAATGGTGGTGAGTGGCGTTTTGAATTTAAAGTTATAAGCGCATTGACAGTAATAGAATAGAAGCAGTGTGTGTGCTAACCAGTTCCACAACACATATATAGGTAGCAGAGTCAACGAACAAATGGCTGAATGGATATGTAACCGGGCAGACAATGAACAACAATTAAGCAAAGTCATCGAACAAATGGCTGAATGGATATGTAACCGGGCAGACAATGGACAACAATTAATCACTCCCTTTCCGAGTTCCCTCCCTTTTGCACAATTTTGAGTAATTGGTAGCAACTGACAACCAGCTAACAGCGCTACTTAGAATGCGTACTTGATGCGCGCGCGCAGATGCGCGCGGGTGTGAGTAGATGAGGGTTTCTAGGGAAAAGGGGCGGAGTCACCTACAAAGAAGGTAAAAGTTGGTAAATATAGAGGATGTATATGATATATATTGGGATATATTATAGTGGATATCCTATTAAAGTACAGTATATAAATACAGTTGTAGTTCAAAGAAAGAAGTCCACATTTAGATGAAAGCGCATCTGTCCCACAACGTCCTCAAGCAGGGGCAGCGTTCCGGACCAGCAAACAGCGCTACTTAGAGCGCGTACTTGATGTTCCCTTGCTGTTTGTGAAGTCCACAGGGGCATTTGATGCAATAAATAACCCCTGATGTAGCACAGGTGGCATAGTCTCTTGGCGCCATCTTTTCCCTAGTGTGGGGATGCGATATGGTGCCACTCTTAATAACGTTGTTACAATTGCTACACAAGAGACTGGGAAAAGTACCCTTCTTTCGTGTTCTGATCAACCTTTGAGTTTCTGCAGGAGGTTTTTCAGCCCGAACCAGTCTGTCCCTCAAGTTACCCCCGTTTTGATATGCCATCATGGGTGGATTAGGGCATAATCTTATTAATTGGGAATCTAAGTGTAAGCATTTCTAATGTCTTTTGATGATCCTAGAGATGTGGGCACTCTGTCTTGAATATTTGGAGACGTAACGGTGGAATATCCTCAGGGGGTTTTCAATCGTGTAGAAGGGATTCTCTGTCAACTAAGTTTGCCATTTCAACAGCCTCTTCGAAGACCTCTTTAGAATAGCCTCTCTGCAAATCTTTCTTCAAAATGGTTGCGTTCTAGTTGGAATGTAATGGTGTCAGAAATGATCCTTTTCAGTCTCAAAATTTGGCTTTGCAGTAAACTTTGTCATTGATCTGGGATGTACAGTTGTAAAATGTAGTAGGTTATTGACCTCTGTAGTTTTATGGTAAATATCTGTTACAATTTGATCATTAACAGTTTGAACCTGAACATCTAGAAAATGGATAATGGGACTTCCAACTTTCATGGTGAATTTAATTCTTGGGTGTACATTATTGAGGAATAGTAGAAACTCACGGAGTTTAGTCCTAGTGCCTCCCCACACGCAAAAAATGTTAATGTAACATCGCCAAAATAGGATTTTGTCTGACCAGTTAGAGTGGTCTAGAACATATTTCTTCTCAAACAAGTACATGAATTCATTAGCATATGAGGGGACCATATCAGATCCCATTGTGGTTCCTGATGCCTGAGCTTAAAGTTCCTCTGTATCTAAAATACTTGTTAAACAGTATTAGTTGTAGTAATTCAATTATGAAAATACTGTTTCCCTTGACAGACTCTGAATGTCTGAATCTCACACAGCACACAACCCACGGTGCTGCTTTGGCAGTCCAGTCGAAGCGTTCCAAAGCGCCATCGGGCACGACAAGTACTTAGGCGGTGCTCGCTTATCCTCATGATTGCCATCCTCCCCGCAACAGCGGCATGCGTCTGGGCAATCCAAAAGTAAGGGTGCTAGCACCAAATCACACGTGGACGTCGAGATGCTTCAGAAGAAGGCTCTGATACCGCTTAAGGGCCCCAGTGGCACTGAAATCTACCACGCAGCCACCGGCTCAACCGTCACACCTCCTACAAACCCTGATAGTATTGTGTGGAAAGCTTTGGCGGTTAAACAAAAGGAACAGTCGAAACAGAAAGAACGGCCGAAAGACGCATTTTGAGACACGTCACTATGCCCGGAATCTCGAAAAGAGTACTCTGAGAGCCCTGTATTTATCCAAGAATTTAGAAGGTAAATCATGCTGTTCTGAAGAGGATGATCATCTAGAACACCCCTTTCCTCCCCTGGACGACTCTGGTTCATCATCGTAGACCAGGGAGAATTTGAGGGGTGCATGGACAGACTGGAGAAGTTTGTTGATTTTTCAGAGAGGTTTGCTCCCAAGTGGCCTCGTGAGGAGCTTCCTTATATGCCTATGGCTAAGTTTCAGAGGACCTTTGAGGATCCTCATGAGGAGAACGTGTTTGACCTTACTGATGACGAAGTTCCTTTCAATGCCTACATACAGGATGATGATCCCTTTGGGCACCCTATTGATAATCCTGCTGATCCCATGGACAATTGGGAGGACAGCCATCTGGTTGATAATCAACCTTGGGTGTCTCCTACTCCTACTCTGGTCCCTGACACTCTGTGTATGGATTCCCCTCCTACCACTCTGGCCCGGTAGGCCTCGCCGGTGAATAATCAAAGTAATTTTAACGCCATCTTAAAGAAGGCGGCTGAAAATGTCCAAATCGCCACACAGAAGGCTGTGCAGGATTCGGATTTTGTAGAGGACATACTGAAGGAAAAGCCTCCTGCCAGTCAGGCCATTCCCTTACTGAACTGTATCAAGAGACATCTGGCACCTTCATTGGTAACACCAGACCAGGGCGGTTAATCCCAGGGTAGAGAAGTTGTTTTACCCTTCTCCTACTGACCCCCTTTACATTAAAGGGCATGTCACTCCAGATTCCCTGGTAGTTAAGACTACGAGAAAGAGGGCAGGTGTCCCCCTGTGTACAGGTGAGGTACCAGCTGATAAAGAAGGCACAAAGTTGTATGGACTGGCAAAAAGGATTACGACTGCTGCTGCAGTCTCCACCCGAATAGCCAACACCACCACTCTGGTGGCTAACTACTCCGATGTACAGTGGAATTTGCTGCAAGAAGGTCTTCAAGAGGTAACCCGAACCAATGTTGGCTAAACTGCTCGCGATGGTGTACAAAGGCAAGCAAATCATCCACAACAGTCTTAAGAACACTTTGGACGCTGCTGAAACAGCGGGAAGAACATTGGCTCAGGGTACACTACCAAAACGGCACGCCTGGCTGAGAAACTCTGGTTTTAAGCCTGAAACTCAAGCAGTCTTAATAAACAAGCCAGTTGAAGATACCAACTTGTTCGGCAAGGCTGTGGGCAAAGCGCTTGAGACGACTGAGAAGGACCATGAGACTCTCACACCTTAATCCAGATTACCCAAAGGCCTTCACAACAGAGAGGGGGAGGCTCTCGTCCCTTTCATGGAGGGGATAACATCAGACCAGTGGGTGCTCAAGACCGTCGCCCACGGGTACTGCATAGAATTTTGCCGACCACCTCAATTCAGACTGCCAAAATAAAGATGCCTGATGCCGGAACACATACGCATCCTGTTGCAAGAGGTTGAGATCCTGCAGGAAAAGGGTGCCATAGAAGTCGTCCCCCTTCTACAGGTAAACAAGGGTATTTAGTCAGTGCACTTCATTGTACCCAAAAAGGATCTCACCATGTGTCCTGTGCTAGACTTGCGCCCAGTGAACAAATTTGTCAAACCTCAAAAGTTTCATATGGTCACGTTGCAGGCGGTAATCCCTCTGCAGAAACAGGGGGATTACATGGAAACACTGCATATGAAAGATGCATACTTTCATATTCCAATGTTGCCGGCACACAGAAAATACCTAAGGTTCATGATAGAGAACAAGCACTATCAGTTCAAAGTAATCCCTTTTGGCATTGCCTCAGCGCCAATGGTGTTTAAAAAGGTACTGGCAGTGGCAGCAGCGAACCTGTGCAGAGAATCTGTTCCAGTTTACCGTTACTTCGACGACTGGCTCATAACAGGGGATTCCTTCGGAACATGCCTGTTCAATACCCAAAAGACGATAGACCTATTATTCAGCCTGGGATTCTCCATCAACGAGAAGAAATCCAGCCTGGACCCAAGTCAAGTCTAATAGTTCCTAGGGGCTCTAATTCGGGCAGAATACGGCCTCGTCTCCCCGTCCAGCCAGAGGGTTCAAAATATGTTTCAGATCCCTCAATATGTAGCCATCGAGAGGTGACGGTACGCAAATCCATGCGACTGTTGGGAATGATGGTGTCCTGCATTTACTTCTTCACGCGCATCTGCACATGCGTCCAATGCAAGAGTGGCTTAACAGCCAGTGGTGTCAGGCCAGCGGACAATGAGAAGATCTGGTGGTTGTCTCGCCACACAAGCTTAAGAGAGACTAGAGGTAATATTTCCTATGACCGATAGTGAACAGCCCTCTATAAACAGAACTCTTAAACAATACACAATGTTCACTCGGTCCCTTGCTTCCCCAAGTCCATATTTGGTTGAACCTTACTGTATGAGGTTAATAGCCATTAAATTCTCATACTACACCACATTGTATCAAAAAATAGTATTTTATTTTTCATATTTCAACAGTAAAAAACTTTTTTTTTTCTTTTCTTCACAGTTCCAATTTTTTTAATCTTTTTTAAAAAGGACTATTTCTGATCACAATATCTGCACCATTACCATGCACTATCGTTGTGTACATTTAATCTCATGTAACAGTTGACCATTTAACAATTAACAAAAATTCATCTCTTAACCTGGATCTACAAGTTGCTCACCCCTATCGTCGAGACAAGCAACCCAGTCCATAAAAACCTTTCACTTATTCTTCCTAAAAATCATGCTTACTTTCATACCACATCCATACCATACCCGACATGTTTCATTCCTTACACACTATTGAGAAGGAAATTCTTCAGGGGTAAAATTTACACAACATTCAATTAAATGCACAATCGTATCAGTCTTCTTGTAGACTTAATTTCTTGCGCGGTCAGCTTTCAATGAGATCCCATCACACTTTTCTTTAGGGTCCAACCTTCAAAACGAACACACTGGTCTCCAGTGGGTTCTAATTGGTGAAATCAGGTGAGTGGGTCTGGAGCTCGGACTCTCCAGTGAGGGAAGAGTTATCAACCAGTGTAGTCGACGATAAGCTTCACATTCAGAGCGATCAGAACTAGAAGGGCCACCACGAGCACGAGCGCCACCAGCGCTTTGATCCAGTGCATGCCCCTATTGACTCTTAAACGCGTTTGTCTCGCCAGCCCTCATTCTCTCTCTGCAGTGGTGGTCGAGGGAAAACCTCTTGAAGGGGAAAACCTTCACCACCCCCGCAGTTGAAGCCGCTCTCACGACAGATGCAATTCTCACAGGGTGGGGGGCTCACCTGCTTCAACAGACACCGCACGGTATGTGGTCCCCAGAAGTGGCATCCAACCACATAAATCTGTTGGAGCTATTGGCCGTATTCAAAGCACTGAAAGCCTTTTACGGGGGAAGACCGTCATGATTCTCATGGACAGCACCACAGCCACGTATTACTTGAACAAGCAAGGGGGCACACACTCTCCAGGGCTATCCAAGCTGCCCCAGAACATTTGGAAATGGGCTCTCAAACACAGGATGTTCCTGTTATCTCTACACGTTCCAAGGGAACTTAATCTTCTAGCGGACGTGCGCAGCAGAGACTTCCCACTGCCCGTAGAGTACGAATGGCGACTATACGAAGACATTGTCTCCAACGTTTTCGCACAATGGGGTCTCCCAAAGATCGACTTGTTTGCAACTCTGTAGAACGCTCGATGCCAAGATTACGCCTCCGGGTATCCCCAGAACCGATCGAAGGGGATGGGTCTCTGGGTAACATGGTCAGGGAAATTTGTTTACGCTTTTCCCCCAACTCTCCTACTCAACAAGATCGTGCACAAGATGCACCAGGAACCAGTCATGATAATGGTGGCCCCCATGTGGGCCTGCCAACCCTAATTCTCTCATCTGATGGAGATGTCCCTATCTCCCCCAATGAAATTGCCTTGCCCGTACAACATGTTATCTCAGGACAAGTGTGAGACTCTTCACCCATGCCCGCAAACACTGAATTTAGCGGCTTGGCTCCTGAGGTCTTAAGTTCAGGCACCTACAACTCCCTCAGAGATGCATGGGACATACTTAGGGAGGCGAGGAAACCGAACACGCGATATTGCTACTCCAGTAAATGGATGCGCCTTGTTATCTGGTGCAATTCCAAGGGTGTCAATCCTATGGACTGCTCTCCTATTCACATTGTGTTGTACCTGACTCACCTTCTAGACTCAGGCCTTGTTTTTAATTCCCTGAAGGTTTTCTTAACTGCTTTCTCAGCCTACACTACATCACAACAAGACGGTGTTGTGGTGGAAAATACCAGTTATTAAACTTTCATGCAAGAGGTTAAAAGGATTCACCCCCACCCATTTCTAACCTGGCTCCCGGCTCCCTGATGGGACCTACATGTGGTATTGACTAGATTTGAGGTCCTTTTGAGCCTATGCATAAGGAAAGTCTCAAAGATCTTACCTATAAAACAGCCTTCCTAGTTGCTATCACTTCTATAAGGAGAGTGGTGAACTACAGGCCCTTTCAGTTCTAGACCCTTTTGTTACAGTTCAGAGAAGGTGGTTCTGCGCACTCTCCCTCGATTTGCACCTACATTTATTTCCAAGTTCCATGTGAACCAATCTATAGAACTGCCAACTTTCTTCCAGAATCCCACTAATGTGGCCGAAGAAGCCTACACACATTAGTTGTGCGCAGGGCAGTCATGCTTTACCTGGAAAGAACTAGACCACTGAGGAAAACAAACCAATTTTTTGTTTCAGTGGCAGCTGGTACTGAAGGGGATCCTGTCTCTAAATCAGCCATCTCAAGGTGGATTGTCAAATGCATCACACTCTGTTTCTCTCTTGCTAAGAGAGAAATGCCCTTCAAGCCTAGAGCACGTTCTACTCGCGGCACTGGGACTTCCATAGCTTTCATTGTAAATGTTCCCCTAGAGTCCATTTGCAAAGCAGCAACCTGGAGTTCTGTACACACCTTTACAAAACACTATTACTACAAGACACTCATTCTAGATCTGATTCTCAGGTGGGACAAGCAGTATTAAGACCTCTTTTCACTACTGTTCCTTCTCACTACCCAGCTCTGGGTACTGCTCGCTAGTCTATGACCAGCATGTGATTCTAAGCAGATTAACCAGCATCAGAAGACATGCATTTCTGGTGATTGTATCTGCTTAGATTCACATGCGCCTCCCCGCTCGAGTGGAAGGAACATAGGCGTCTTACTACTTTCTCTTTTATGTACTCACTCATGATAGTCATTGGGCTCCCTCATGGCAGAAAAAATACAATCAGAGGGACCTCGACGCGTGAGGGATTTTGGGTACTCTACACGCCGCGTTAGGGATAGTGTTACGGGCACACCCATGTCGACGTCACCTTTCGATTTTCAAAAGACAAGATGCAATACTCTGCGGTTACCACTGGGCGTCGGACTATATGCACAGCATGTGAAACCAAGAAGATAGAATCATCGGAAATGCTATTACGGTGAGTAATGCATGTCATATCGCTCAGAAGTGGGTGCAAAACTCCCAGTGTAGCAGCGGAAATAGTCTACATGATTATTTTAGAAGAATTCATTTAGTCACTTGCCCATTCAGCGATGGGCCGAACATCATTGGCCTAGTGTGGCCAAAGCCACATAATAGATATAACCTCAGCCTACCAAAAGGCCTGGGCCAGACACATCTTTTCACCACACAGCGTGATAAGGTCCAGTGTTGCTCTGCCAAGCTTGACACCCAGACCCCTCCTATGGAGAGCATTCCACCTGCCCCTTGAAGTGCCCGGCGGGGTCCCCCCCAAAGACTGAAACATTGCGAATCAAGGGGCCTGATGCTACAGGTCCCGGAGGCCTTTCCTAAAACTCCTCATTGGTACGACTGTGGAAACTGGTGATAGCCAGCGTGTGCTCTAGGAGAGCACAGCTGAACCAATGGAGATAGGGGCATACAAAACACTATCAGAAGTGGATGGTCTTAAGATTGCTAAAGACAGCACAACCTTATTTTATCTGTTGGCGAGGCCGGGTGGATGGGAAATTCACTTGGGCCCCGATTGGTTGATCGTCATCCCTCCTCTCCTTTGGACCAGGAGACTGCAATTGGGACTGATTACTCACTCTGATGTTGATGACCCTACGAAACACACTGCAGTCATCTACTTACCTGCTTTGCCCCATTTGAGCTGGTCGGAAAAATTCCCCGTTCCCTTTTGGCCATATTAAGAGAGGAGTGGGAAGAACAATCCTGTGCAGAAGCAATTCTAACCAAATATGCTCACAACCTGGCAGATCATCTCAGCAAGCTGCAGGATATAGCCCAAACAAACCTACAGCAGGCTCAACAGGAACGCTACTACAATAAAGGAACCCGACTAAGCACCTTCCAGTCCGGGGAGAAAGTTACGGTGCGGTTACCGTCCATATGACATTGAAAGCCATAGGACCTGTGACACATCTATTATTCATTAGTCTTTTATTCAATATAAAAATCGTTTAGGTAAAACCTACAATAATACAATCACATCAAATTAAAAACATCTATTAATACCTAACATTGTCACCATAGTAATACAGATGGATCCTTAACTTTATAACAACTAAGGACATTCCTCGGTGAGAGTGCTTAAATTCTTCTAGCAACCAATGCTGGGTGTCAAAGTACGTACAATACAGTACATAGACATGTAGAACAAATCAATCAAGATCAATATTCTTAATAATGCACTGTGCAAAATAATATACAATAAGCATTATACTCTTCTTAAAAATGCATTGAATTTGGTTCTCTGGACTCAAAGATGCCCCTTTCAACCAATAGTTCCTCAGGTTCGGTGTACGGTTTTTGCAATAAAGTATACAACATTTAAGGCCTGTGATGACTTGCACAGGACCACGCACCTTAAAATAATTTGGTGTCTGCTTCAGGTTTCTAATGATCAAATCTTTAAAACCAACACGTGGAGCACAAAATGACTTCTGGGCTGTTCATCTAAACCACACATTGGAGAGGGACTTGTTCCATTGACCTTCCATTGGTGTTTTCATTTGGCCACACTCAAAGTATTCATCCTGAATTTTATATACAATGCACGTGCAAAAGGGGGGTGGGTCTGACAACCTACAACATCCAAGAATTCTTCGTAGCTTAAGTTATAAATATTGCATCCCCATTGATAGCTGGTTGGTATCCTGGTACAAGCTAAAACAGCCGCTGTTTGTTTCACAGTAGCCCTTGCCTGTGACGTATGTGCACCAGACTGACGAACACAGTGCAGACTTATCATGTAAACCTGCTTAAGAAATGGCATGAACCTTCCCCCACCTGTGCCCTCATTTGTCCAGAGGAAACTGCCCCTCTGCCAGATAGGCATCCAGAAACCTCGGAGATCACCAAAGAAGGCCTCAACTAGGCACTAGACCAGAGAAAGAGCATGAACTGAAGAATCTACTAAAGATCTTCAAGGACATCTACTCTGCTAATCCTGGACAAACTAACTTGTTCAATCATCCCTTTAAAAAGCAGCCAGGAAGCATTGTTCAGTTGCGATCATACAGGATTCCTGAGGCTCTAGTAGCTGAGAAAGAGAACCAAGTGAAGACCATGGGGAGAGGGGGCGGGGGGAATAATCGAATCAGTCTAGTCCGTGATATTGCCTGATGGCAATGGTGCCAAAATCTGACTGGAGCATACACAGATCCAGCAGTTAAGAAATTGGATAGGGCCAGAAGAGCCTCTGAAGGAATGGAGACGGCGTTCGAAAAAAATCAAGAGACGCCAGGGCAGTGCATGACTGCCTCTTTGTCCATCTACATATGGATTCACTGAATATATGCTTGGGGGCTGTGCTCTTAAGTTCAAGGTGTAGAACAGCCCATTCCCTTCACCAACAGGAAACTTTTGCCACACAAAGGGCATTATGCCATCATTAAAACAGTGCTTGGTGATCAAGTGGGCTCTCCAGTACTTGCGTTACTACTTACTTCGGCGTTACTGCACTCTGGTCACCGACCATGCCCCTTTGCGATAGCTTTGCGACATCAAGATTCTTCATTAGTTCCTGGCTCTCCAGCCATATTCCTTCTCAGCTATTCACATGCCGTGCCGATAGATGGCTCAAGTTGACTTTCTCTGCCACTCCTTCTCCTGACCGATTGTTGGGGATATGTGAGGAACAGAAACAACCTGGAAAGCCAAACCCTCAACCCGCACTGCAGCACCCGGCCGAACCTCAACACAAATACCAGCTGATGCGTATATATCCAGGCGTGTGCCCCAGAAAGCAAGCACATGGCCCACACTGCGTCAACCCCCACCTGAACCACAACACAGTCCCAGGCAGTGCCTGGAAGACCAAGCACACAGCTTACACCATGGCAACATCTACCCAGTCAACACAATCCTTGACAGAACAGGAATGCAAACCCTCGACAGACTTACCTTGGGAGCAGGCGCCGCCAGTGGGGTGGATCTAGGAGTCGAAAAAGCAAGCACAATGTTTTGGGGAGGCCTGGAGAGGCAAAAAGGATCCCTGGCCAGAGGACCATCCCAACTTAAGCCTGTGTCCAAAACCAACTAAAGCTAAACGACGTGTAGGGATGTCAATAATAAAAGAAATGGTGTTTAACTCAAAGTTCTGAGCTTCTTCCAGCTCACAGCTCTCCTTCCCAAAGTGTAAGATAGTTCCACAAAAGTCTTAAGATTACTTTTCTCAAGTTCAAGGTTATAGTTCCTAATAATCGTCGGGGTTCCCTTCCCCAAGCTCCAAGCAACATAGTTCAAACACAAAAAGGTCTCGAGTCTCCGTTCTCAAGACAACAAATGTAGCGCCTCATGTCTCAGGGTTCCCTTCCCCAAGACTTTAACTTCACCACCACAATGTGCTTGGTTTTCAACATTCATGGCTCACTGGTATATGCGCAGTTGTCAGACCTCATGGTCCAGCCATCACAGGTCGCGCAACCAGGATTCCTGGGCTCTTCATCCCACATAGGTTCTTTGACACTGGCTCCGGCGCACCAGGTAACTTTCACTTAGATACTCTTTATGGGCCTCTAAGCTTTATGTGCTCATTTACACTCCTGGCTTCTCTTTGTCAGCCTCGTGGTTCTGCCATCACGTGTCGTACACCTCTTTGACCTTGATGTACTGCATTCATTCATAAAAGTTCACTTTGAGGGTATTTTGTTTGCACCCCACCTTCTTATGACACGGTCACACGTTACCCCTTTTCCATAATTTGTTTGCACATAGGCACCTTGGCTGTTCTCTTTATTTGCTTGGGCCATAGTTTTATTCCATTCCACACTTAATATGCTTAACTTCAGAGTTTTGTTTAATTCAGCGTTAAATGTGCATTCATGCCGTTTAATTAAGTTTCCATTCAGTTTGGTATTTAATATGCATGTGTTTTGTCTGAGACACACGAACACTCTACAAAGTTTTCCTTCTCAAACTTCAACAATGGAAATGTTCCTGCTAATGCACTCGCGCACCAAGTTATACTGGGTTTCTCATCTGTCAGAAACTCACCGGTCCCATCAATAACTTTCACAGCAACACACAAACATCTGCTTATGATGATAGGGGTCCAACATCTGCCCCTCGGACACTCCTGTTTCTGCTCACCAACACAGGAGAACAAGCACTTTCGTTTAAGGGGACGGCCTCACCACATGGCTCCCTTCTCTGCCCTCTCTCTACCCCAACGAGCCCCAGCTCCCACGCCATGCTTTATGAGACAACTGCTCTCAGCAGTTCTCAGCATTCTGGAAACGGCAGACCGACTCACAGCCATTCCCTCTAACGGCTCGCCTCCTCTCAAATAAGGTCCCCTGTCAGACTCCCGCCCACAGGCCTCCCTGTTCTCTGCCTCTCATTTTATACACCTGCAACCATTTAACAGATTGCAGGTGTGCTTTCTCAATTGAGATTGCCCGACTATGATTAAGGGGACATGCCTGACCTTCACAAAACTTGCAGGCATCTTGCTCGTCCCAGTTCTAAAGTGGTGACATGGCTGTGTTCATCACTCTTAGTTGCCTCTTCCTTGTCTCAGTACTGTCAAGTGTCACATGAGGTGAAATGGCTTACAATGTGGGGAAGGTTAGGTTGTTCGTCAATAGGGAAAGGGGATACCATATCTCACCTGTGTGCACCGCACTCCCAATCCCCAAGGACCCTCCATCCAGGTGATCCTTCCTCGCCCCTCCGCCCCCAGGGTCGGGATCCAAGAGTGATGGCCTTTCCCTGTCTACCTGAGAAGAGGATCCAGGGGGTTTCGGAGTGAATACCCTTGTGTTTCTCATAGTTCACCGATTGTTCAATATATTACCAACTCATTTTATAATTCAGTCAATCCTTGCTATATTCAGTGGTTAGGGCAACTTGTTTAGATTCAACGGTTGATAAAACTGTATTATTTAATATTGGTTCGCCACATGTTCTTGAAATGAACAGAAAAACTTTCTCTGCATGCCGAATAATACATTAGAGATAACGCTATATATTATTATACTTGTGCATTTCAGCACTGCTTGCTATGTTTAACAGTTACCTGTAACATTTTAATCCGATTCATTTTGTTAATCACCCTATACACTTCGTAGAGTGATTTCCCTACTATCCACAAAAGTGCTTTTCTATAACCATCCTCCCACCACAATGTGTTTGATACATGGCTTTTAGGTTTAAATCAATAGAATAAATAACGGCTTTGCGCTAGTTATCTTTTATATTGGACGCATCACTTACAATATGTATGCATCACTTGTAGGTTTATTCATAATAACTAGTACCTATCGAATTATCATTGTAAGCATGCATTTGTAATATTTAATTTGTGTAATAAGTAACTATATACGTTAAACTGCGTTTGGTGGCATTCTTATACAGGCAAAGTAGATGACGACGACTCCTCGAAGTCTGGTTCCCAGATTTCTTATCTTTACTTTTAGCAAAACTGAACCGAGCGAAGTGGCTAACTGCCACACACATCTCAAATGTAAAGTAAGATCAAAACGAACGCCTTGGCTTCACAGAACCGTGTTTTATGCTGAGAACTGGAATACTGGAAGCTTTTCAACTCTGAATCACTTGTTTAACTAGGACTTCATTAGAGCCAGCTCACTAGGTCTCAGTTTTGTTAGCTCTGGCAGCGACTCGTCAACAAATCCGGGAGGGGCCAGGAGGATAGCTCAGGGGGCAACATGGTTGCCTTGGAAGCAAGACAAGGCTGAGCAGCACTGGTTCGAAAAACAGTCCCATGCAAAGAGGCTGGATGAAGCGCGATCGAACCCAACTGAATTAATAAAAAAAAAAAATATTTAAGACTATTTACCCTCCCAATTCAAATGAACATCTGGTACTTCTTATTACCAAATAGCTCTTGCTTAGAAGAAAGCCTTTGAATGAAATGTAAGATTATGTTCAAGACATGGTTTGCTCCGAGCTTATTTTATCCCTGCCTTCCCTCGTTCTCTTCTGCCTCCCATCAACATTCACCTTTCTAACTCGTCTGCTTGTGGATAAGGCCACTTTTAGAGAATGGCTTGGCAATCACAGAATTACTATTTGGAAAATATCTGTGGTAATGTGTACATTTATTCCGCAAAAAATATTAAGCCTACACTTCTATCAGGTTTGCCCATACCTGTTCTTGAGCCCCTCATACACCTAAGCCCTCCCAAACTTTAATTCATATTTCTGCCTTGGAATCCCAATGATTATGCTATCTCAACATGTATATCAATTTGCAACTTTTTCCATAAGACAATTGTTCTAATATGAACCAACATGCATCCATCCCAACATAAAAGCATTTCCCTGTGCGTAATTCTCCCTCACCTCTTCCTGCTCTCCTCCCAAATGGTCAAGGATCATGCACTTTGAAATGACTAGAGTGGTGATTTGGCACACTATAAAAGTAGAGTAATTTTGCATCGGAGTGAAAGGGTTAAAACGGTCCGAAATCGTCCTATATGGTCACCCAAAAATCTGGTAAAATTTGGTGTAATGTATTGAGCCTAATTCGGTCCCAGTTCACCACTAGATGCTGTTGGAAACCCAATAGCAAAACTTGATAGAATGTCTACCACGTTGGTCTACTAATATGGTAAAAAGGACTGCAACCCCGGAGAATCCAAAACTAATTCACAGCTGCCACCACCCTACTACACAAAACACTTTCAGGGGGATCGAATCACCAAGAGGCAACTATGGAGTGTAAGAAAGCACCCATGCCCTTATATGATATGGCATTTGTAACGCGCCTATACACAAGTGTTTCAAGGCGTGACGAGGCAGGGGGTGGGACAAGGAGGAGACAGACAACGATCCTACTAGGCCAGGTGTCATTCAAATCGCGCAAGTGCAGGGGTAGAGGGAAAGGGAAAAGGGGAAAGGGAGAAGGGAAAGTGCAGTACAGGGTTATAAGCAAACATTCTCCAGCATGGGGTCTGGCATGGATTCACATGCTCATGAATATTCCCCGTCGTCAGGCTGGGAATCCTCGGTAAAGAAAAAACCAGTATCAGTTTCGTTTCTGATCTGTCTTTCGTAGTAATAACCAATCACTGGTCTCTGCGTCATACTGACCACAGCCAATGACCGCCCTCTACCTAAGCACCGCCTCTGGCAGCCATCTTCAGATTTTTACCGCACGTTCATGTGTTGGGATCCTCGTGCTATTGCTCTCGAGCGTTAGTGCTATTTTTTCATGTTTTTTCTCAAAAACTTCGTTTTTTCCGGTCAAAAGAGCCTCAAGCTCCACCGACTCCATCTGATCAACGGGGACCCGTGTCGGATTAGTCTGCGCCCCTTAAGGGTGAAGATTTCGTCGAGCTACGTTTTGAGGACTCCAGAAGCTTCTCAGGCCCGGACATGGCCCAGGAGAAGGGAAGCTCGACGCCCGGAAAGCTGTTCAGGGTCTGCCCTGGATGCCAGCTGCAGAACGTCTTTAAGGAGGACGAACACTCCTTTTGTCTCAACTGCTTACATGAGGACAAGACGCACGTGGCGAAGGACTGTGCGTTTTGCGGCAATATGTCGGAGCGGACCATGAAGCACCGCCACCAACGCCTCGCCAACTGGCTGGAAGGGAAGAGCCCGTCAGGCGAGAAGAAGAGGAAGAAATCGGAGCGGTCTTCTAAGACCTTTGAGGACGCCCCGGCGACGGGGGTCCAACACAAGGCCAAGCACCGCGAGTCCGCTGGCACCGGGAGCGCCGAACGGTCGGGCTCTACGGGCGCCAGGCAGGGCGCACCCTCCCCGGCACCTTCAGCCACGAGCCAACGCTTTGGGTCGGGTAAGAGGAAGGGCGAGCACCCGGTGAAGCTCCTGGAGAGGCCCCGGTCGAGCTCGAAGGCCCCATCGGAGGGGGAGCGAGGCAGTGTCCCCCCCCCCCCCTCAAGGATAAGGCGGTGAGCGCACCTAAGGTGGTGAAGGCCTTAATCCATCCGGCCAAGCCCTCTATCGATACTGTCGCGGCGGCCCTGGCTCAGCCTGTGGAGGCTACACCAGTGGTGGCGACCTTGGGGCTCAGAGTCTCCCTGCCACCTGGGAGGGAGTCCTCTTTTGTGCCCATCGATAGGACCCCCGTGAAATCCCCGGCGGGGAAGAAAAAGGGGGGGGGGGCAGGGCGTCGTCGTAGATTCGGCCTCAGAGGAAGAGCTGATCGAGGTCTTAAGCCACAGCCTTGGCGTGGATGAAGACCGGCCCGTCGGGATGGATCCCGATGCAGGTGACGACGACAGCGTCGAGGGTGACGACGGGGCCCCTGATCGCCCGTCGGATTCCCCTCTGCCAGCGCCGCAAGACAACTCGGCGGCCATTTTGTTGGCTATACAGTCCTTAAGCTCAGAGATAAGGACGAGACTACCGTTGCCGACGGAGGAACCTCTCCCGTCGGGGGATCCTGAACCGGGACCTTCGGGTGTTCCCCCGCCCAAGAAGAGAAGGATTCACCCTCCACCTCCTTTTCAGCCGTCGCGACCCGTCCAGCCCACCTCCCTGTCCACCCGAGGGGATGATACGGGGACTGACACGGCAGCGACGGGTACGGACGACGAGGTATACGACGAGGATCTCCCGTCGTCACCTGCCACCAGGGCTTCTCCGCCCTACGAGATTGGATCGTTCCACTCCATGATCACCAGGGCATCCGAGCTTTTCCAGCTCTGCCCTGAGGAGAAGAAAAAGGAAGGATTCCTTTATCAATGGCGCGAGGCCAAGAGGAAGACGGTCCTCGCGGTGCCTCTACTGGACGACATTTGGGATGAGGGCCTCGCCCTCCTCAAGAACCCTTCCACGACGCCAGCTAGAAGAGACCGGTACGAGAAGAAGTACCAGGTCCCGGACGCGGCCCCCCTGTGCCTCCGGGCGCAGCCTACCCCGGACTCCGTCGTCTCTGCGGCGGCCAGGAAGAAAGCGCGGGGGGGTGTGCGGCCTCCACATCGACTTCCCCACCGGACGGCGAGGGAAAGAAATTGGACGCGATGGGACGCAGGGTCATCTCGTCGGCAGTGACGACGATCAAAGCGGCCAACCCCTTGGCTATCGTGGCCCGCTACGACAGGGAGCTATGGTACAGACTGGCTCCCCTGCTGGACTTCCTACCGGACGACAAGAGGGCGGATGCCCTGGAGATCCTACAGGAAGGTGAGGTGGCGTCGGACCACGCCATCACTATTGCGACGGACATCGCCGACACTGGGTTTCGCGGTTGGGCAACGGCGTGTGCCTTAGGCGGCGTGGATGGCTCAAGGCTACGGACTTCCGTCAAGACGTACAGACCAGAGTCCTGGACATGCCGTTCGATGGGAACAACCTGTTTGGGAAAACAGTGGACGATTCCCTCCAGGCCATTAAAGCGGACACTGAGATGGCCCGGGCCCTTGGGGTTCTGCAACGACGGACGCCCTTTCGGAGCAGTGGAGGCAAGGGCGCCTCCAAAGGTTCCGGCGGCGGTTTCTCCACCTACCGTCAAGCGGCCCGCTCGTCGTCTCAGGAGGCCTACAGAGGACGAGGCAAGTCTGGCGGACCCCGCCGTCGTTGCCAAGGAGGTCAAGGCGGCAAAGCCTCGTCGAAACAGGATTGAACCGGCCGTGGGGTCGGGCCCCCACCGAAGCACCCCGGTGGGAGGCCGGCTGGCGGGCTTCGTCAGCGTGTGGGAGTTCATCTCCACCGACCGTCGGGTGCTGGACGCCTTAGCCCGGGGCCACGCGCTAGAGTTTCAAAGAAGGTGCCCGCGCGTCCCCCCCGTGGCCAGGAAAGAGCTTCACATCCCTCAGCTTCTCCTGGAGGTAAAGGTGTTGCTCAGGAAGGGCGCCATCAAACTCGTCCCAAAGAGGCTTCGGGGCTCCGGAGTTTACTCGAGATACTTCCTCGTGAAGAAGAAGACGGGAGGATGGCGCCCCATCCTAGACCTGCGACGTCTGAACAAGTTCATCAAGGCGCAGAAGTTCCGGATGGTTACCCTCCAGCACGTCCTGGGTCAGCTGGAGGAAGGAGACTTCCTGTCGTCGTTGGATTTGGAGGATGCCTACTTCCATATTCCCATCCTAAGGGGGCACCGAAAATTCCTCAGGTTTGTGGTCCAAGGGTGTCACTACCAGTTCAGAGCCCTCCCCTTCGGACTACGGTCGGCACCCAGGGTATTTACCAAGTGCCTTGCACCGGTCGCGGCGCAGCTACGCCGCGAGGGGATCCACGTCTACCCCTACCTGGACGACTGGCTCATCCGAGCCAAGACGAGGGAGCTCGCCGTGGAGCACACGGCAAGGACCGTCCAGCTTCTCACGGACCTGGGATTCTCCGTGAATTACGCCAAGTCCCACCTGGTACCCGCGCAAAACGCACTGTTTCTGGGAGCGAAGCTCGACACAGTGTCCCTTCTGGCCTCCCCGTCGGAGGAAAGGACCAGGTCCATCCTGGGCAAGGTACAGCGGATGTTGGTTTCCTACGCGGCCAAGGTGAGGTCCATCAAGTCCCTCCTCGGAATGATGTCTTCTTGCATCTACCTCATTCCCATGTGCAGGCTCCGGATGCGCCCGTTGCAGGAGTTCCTGGACGTGTGCTAGATCTAAACGACGGGCGGCTTCGAGGAGAGGATCACACTCGACGAGAGTTTCCGCCGAGCGGTCAGGTGGTGGGGCACCCGCGCGCATCTGACGGCGGGCATGGACTTCCAGACCCCAGACCACCAGGAGACAGTGACCACGGATGCCTCCCTGGAAGGGTGGGGAGCGCACACCGAAAATCTGCACGCGAGAGGCCTCGGGCTCCCGACGGAGAAGTCCCTCCATATCAACGTCCTGGAGCTCCGTGCAGTGTTCTGGGCCCTCAGGTCCTTCCTTCCGTCCCTCAAGGGCAAGGTGGTGAGGATCTTCACCGACGACACCACCACCACCATGTTTTACATCAGGAAACAGGGCGGAACCAGGTCCCCAGCACTGTCCAAGGAGGCGCAGGACCTGTGGCATTGGGCCGTCGCCCAAAGGATGTTTCTGGTGCTGTTTCATCTGGCAGGGATAAAAAACACCATCGCCGACTCACTCAGCAGGGAGCTGCGCTCGTGCCACGAGTGGGAACTACGGCAGGATCTAGTGGATCGCCTCTTCCGACGGTAGGGCACACCCCAGATCGACCTGTTTGCAACGGCGACGAACTCCAAGTGCCGGAGGTTCGCCAGCAGGTTTCCCCAGGCGAGGAGCATGGGCGATGCTTTCTCGTTCCCCTGGGAGGGCCTGTTCCTCTACACGTTCCCTCCTTTGCCACTGCTAATCCGGCTCGTCAACCAGCTCAAGAGGTCACGGTGCAGGATGATCCTCGTCGCACCTGCGTGGCCGAGGCAGATATGGTTCCCGGACCTTCTGGACTTATCAGCGTCCCCACCAATCAGGCTGCCGGTGGACGCGGATCTACTCTCCAGGGAAGGAGGCGCCATCCTCCACCACGACCCGAAACCGCTGAACTTGCAGGCCTGGCTCCTGCAGCGCTAGAGTTTGGAGGATACGACATACCGGCCGACTGCAGAGAGGTTCTTGCAAAGGCCAGGGCGTCCTCGACTCTTAAATGCTCTGTCTGGTGCCACGCACAGAAGATTAACCCTCTACGGATTACGGCCCCCCAGGTACTGCCGTACCTGCCGACGCTGGCCAAAGCTGGACTGGCACGCGCGTCCATCAAGATTCATCTTGCTGCGATCTCCCGATACACCAGGACCACGGGCCGGACGTCCTTGTGGTCTCATCGTCTGGTGAAAGAGTTCATGAAGGGACTGTTCAGATCGTTCCCGCCGGTGAAGGCTCCGGCCCCGGCGTGGGAGCTCAACGTGGTGCTGACCAAGCTCATGGGACCTCCGTTCGAGCCTCTGCACTCGGCCACGTTGAAGTTTCTGTCGTGGAAAACAGCGTTTCTTGTGGCCATCACCTCCGCACGACGGGTGGGAGAGATCCAGGCCCTTTCCTGCAAGGCCCCGTACTTGACTTTTCACGACACGAGTGTAGTGCTTAGGACGCACCCCTCCTTCATGCCCAAGGTACCGTCGGACTTCCATCTCAACGAACCCTTGGTGTTGCCTGTGTTCTTCCCGTCGCCTTCGTCGCCGGCTGAGAGGACTTTGCACTCGCTGGATGTGGCTAGAGCGCTGAAGTTCTACGTGGACCGCACGAAGTGTTTTCGGAAGACGTCACAACTCTTTGTGAATCTTGGTCCTGTCAATCAGGGGAAGGCTCTCTCGAAGGCTTCCATTTCCAGATGGCTCTCCGGCTGTATCATGTACTGTCATCGGTTGGCAAACTGACCGCTGCCTGGCCGTCCGAGAGCCCATTCCACTAGAGCGATCGCAGCTACCACGGCGTTCCTTTCTGGTGTGCCCCTGCTGGACATATGCAGGGCTGCTACGTGGAGGTCGACGCACACCTTCACGAAATTCTACTGCGTCGATCAGGATTCCAGGGAGGAGTCCAGGGTCGGCCAAGCAGTGCTGCGCAACCTGTTCGCCTGAGGTGAGCCTGGTGAGGAGGTAAGATGCTTAATGTTGAGTTTGATGTAATGCTTAATGTTGAGCCTTTGCCACCTCCCGTGGTTGTGCATGTGTGTACTGCTATGTATTCTTTATTCATGAGCATGTGAATCCATGCCAGACCCCATCCCGGAGAAGGAACAAGTTACTTACCTGTAACTGTTGTTCTCCAGCATGGGTCTGGCATGGATTCACATGCGAACCCTCCCGCCTACCCCTCTGCGGCTCTTCACTTGGTCATACTGCCACTTCACGTGCTTCCAAATCTGAAGATGGCTGCCAGAGGCAGTGCTTAGGTAGAGGGCAGTCATTGGCTGTGGTCAGTATGACGCAGAGACCAGTGATTGGTTATTACTAGGAAAGACAGATCAGAATCGAAACTGATACTGGTTTTTTCTTTACCGAGGATTCCCAGCCTGACGACGGGGAATATTCATGAGCATGTGAATCCATGCCAGACCCATGCTGGAGAACAACAGTTACAGGTAAGTAACTTTTTCCTTATAAAAAGGGCCAACTGGTGGCAAGTGCGAGGTAAGTGCAGACAAGTGCTAGGGAAGGGGGGCTGTAGGGATACAGACACAGTCCCGCAGTGCAGGGGTTGCCCGGGAGGCAGTGCAGGGGAGAGTGGCTGGGCAGGGACCGAGAGCGGTGAGTGGCCCAGTTGCAGATTCAGTGCAGTTTCAGTAATTTTAGCAGGGGAGAGGGGGAGAGAAAGCGGAGGCAAAGAGGAAGGTTTTGAGGTGCTTCCGGAACCGGAGATGGTTGTCCTCAAGTTTCAAGGAGGCAGGAAGGCTGTTCCAGAGGGAGGCCCCTGCAGAGGCGAGATCTGCCCCCAACTTGTTGTTTGGAGAAGCGGCTGACCCTTAGGGAGTTGGAGGCAGATGAGCGAAGAGCTCGAGAAGGAAGATATTTAGGAAGAGAGAGTTGAAGGTGTTTTGGCCCAAGGCCCCAGACGGCCTTGTGGACAATGCAGAGGGTTTTGAACTTGATCCTCGTGGTCACTGGGGGCCAGTGTTGTGATTTCAGTCCTGGAGAGAAACAGTCCCTGGGCTTGAGGCCAAGGATAAGTCTCGCAGTCCTGTTCTGGATGAGTTGCAAAGGGCGGAGAGTAGAGGCGGGTAGATTTAGATGGAGGCTGTTACAGTAGTCCAGCTTTGAGAGAACCAGGGCTCTAGAGACAGTGAGCGTCTGGGGGAAGGAGAGGAAAGGAAGGATACCTCTGAGGAGGTGCAGCTGGTAGTGTGACTTCTTAGAGACGTCGGATATGTGAGTAGAGAAGGAGAGTGTAGAGTCGAAGATGACCCCAAGGTTTCTTGCCTTGCAGGTAGGAGCGGGAAGAGGGCCAAGAGAGGCCAGCCAGAGAGCTGCAGGGAAGGAGGGAGTGGGTGTGCCGATGAGTAGAATCTCAGTCTTACTGGCATTAAGGCAGAGATCGTTGGCGGCACACCATTGCTGGATAGCAGAAAGACAGAGATGAGGGAAGGAGAAGAGGAGGCCGAGGGTAGCCTGAAGATGAGCTGGGTATCATCCGCATAGCACTGAAAGTTGGGGCAGAGAGCGGCGATGCGGTGGGCGAGAAGTGCCAGATACTGGTTGAAAAGCCAGGGAGGTTAGATCCCTGGGGGACACCACAGGTAGAGAAAAAGATGTCAGAGAGGAAAGGCCCCAGTTGGACCTGGGAGGGTCGATTGGAGAGGAAAGAGGTCAACCACGCCAGAGCCTGACCAGTGATACCCAGGTTATCACGGAGACGGTTGAGCAGGATGCTATGGTTGACAGTATCAAAGGCAGAAGAGAGATCAAGCAAAATGAGAACACATGGAATGTTCGAGTCAAGGTTCAAGAGCAGGTCTGCACGGATGTTCAGGAGGGTAGTTTCCGTGCTTCTGGCAGCTCTGAGGCCAGACTGATGGTCATGGAGACTACCAACAGATTCAGCATGGCGATGGCCAGTTTCTCCTGGAGCATGCCCATGAAGGGAGTGATAGAGTTTGGGCGATAGTTAGCTGGGCAGGAAGGGTTGGAAGAGGGTTTCTTAAGAAGGGGGTGCACAAGGGAGTGCTTGAGAGGGGATGGGAAAACTCCAGAGGCGAAGGAGTGATTGCAGAAGTCAGCAAGGGCAGGAGCCAAGGAGTCGATGTGGTCCTTGATAGTTTTGGAGGAACAGGGGTGGACCTGTTTTGACGAGACTTTCATAGATCGGACTTGTCTCGAAACCTCGTCAGCAGAGAAAAGGGGAAAGGCAGCGAAGGAGAGAGGAGGGGTGGCTGCAGAAGGGCCAGAGGAGGGGCAGGGAATAGAGGAGGGGAGGTGACAGGAGGAGAGTGAGGACAGGATGTCCTGAGTTTTTGAAATGAAGTGAGAGGCCAGTGCCGTGCAGAGGGCCTGGGAGGGGACAGGAGAGGTAGAGACGGCAGCAGGGTTGGCCAGCTCCTTGCAGATTTTAAAGAGTTCGGCCGAATTGTTAGATGCCACGGAGATGCGGGCTTGGATAAGGGCTCTGTTTTTGGTGAGAACAGAGAGCCGGTATTGCCTTTGGAGCAGGCGGCAGGCCAGTTTGTCAGGGGATGAACATGAAGCATGCCATTTCCTCTCTGCCACCCTGCAATTGCGTTTAAGGGTAACGAGATCCGAGTCATACCAGGAGTTACATTTGGCTTTGGGCTTCAGGCGGATTCTCATGACAGGTGCAAGGATATCAAGAGTATCAGATATAGCAGAGTGGAGAGGGCTGTATCAGGGTGGGATTCAACCGAAGGAGGAGGAGGGGCGAGAAGGTGGCAGCAAAAGCCTTGACTGACACGCGCTTCATGGGTCGGATGACCGTGAAGGAAGGTGGCAGTGATGAGGGTGGCTTTGCCTGAGGGGGTAGGGAGGGTGAGCTGGGAGGAGAGGAGAAAGTGATCACTCAGGAGAGAGGAGTGGAGAGAGGAATATATTATAATTATAAACGTATGGGCCATTTGGGGCAGCTCACCTGGAGCCATTTTCCCTTTGTCGTCTGGACCGCAATCTCGAAGGATCTGGTAGGGAAACCACTTGGGTCAACAGCTTTAGGGGCTGGTTGATGATTAGTGAGCGGTTGTACATTGATTGTAATCCTTTTTTGGCATGTTTCATGTCCTCTCGTGACAAGGGTTTAGGTGGTTTTTTTTCAATCGTTTTTTTTTTTACCAACTTGTGGTATTGTGATGGGTGTCTCTTGTGTTTTTGTAGCTTCTGACCCTGTTTTTCTGTGCTGGCCTGCATGTAGATTATGCAGTCCCTGTGGTGTAGTCCTTTGTTTGTGGCTGGCTTTCTCCCAGTCCCGCCCTCTGCCTCTCGCCTCCCAGCCTTCCCACCTCCCCTGATTGGTACATCCACCTGGTCACGACTGTCCTTCCCAGGGCAGCCCGCTGCCCGTGCAGCCCCTACGGCTAAGGGCCCAAGGCAAAGGGCGGCTCCCACTGAGGCGGCTGCAGATTGTGTCGGCAGATGCGGCCAGCCGCAACCATCAAAGTAGGTGTGGCCTGGGTGGGGAGTAGAGCAATCACTCTACACCAGAAGCCCTGCCACTTTGCCTGCCCTCAGAACATAGCAGACCAGGACATTGACACCAACCTGCTTAACAGCTAGATAAAATTTGAACACTAGCCTGCGTCGCATCTAGATAGGATTGGGAATGTTAGCAAGTGCCACACTTAGAATTGTGAATGTTAGCAAGTGCCACACTTAGAATTGTGAATGTTAGCAAGTGCCACACTTAGAATTGTGAATGTTAGCAAGTGCCACACTTAGATAGAATTGTGAACATTAGCCTGCATCGTATCTCGATAGGGTTGTGAATATCGGCCAGTGCCACATCTAGATAGAATAGTGAATATTAGCCATTGCCACATCTAGACTGCATTGGGAATATTACCAATGCCACATTTAGATAGAATTCTGAATGCTGGCTTGCTTCGCATCTAGACAGGATTTTGAAGGTGAGCCAGTGCCACATTTGGATATAATTGAGAATATTGGCGTGCGTCATGTATAGATAAGATTGTAAATTTTAGCCAGTGCCGGATCTAGATAGAAATGCGGAGATATTTGCGACATCTAGAAAGAACGTGGAAAATTATCTCAAATCACTTCTAGATAGAGGCCAATAACCAAACCACTAACAATTTCAGCCCTCTGCATACACCTCTCAAACTCTAACCAACCACAACCCTAAAGCAAAACAAACCGCACAAACTTTACTACACCGCAACAACAAAACAAACCACACACAGCTTTGCACAACAGCACATGATGGCTTCCAACCGGAAAGCACCCCAAGCTCAGCGAACAGTGTTAACCAAACTGATGCTGCCAACATCACTGCTCTCTTGCACTTATCCCATTCGTTCCCACTAACTCACCCTCCACCCCCTTTCCTTTTCAGATCTGCAAGGGCGCCAGGGGACCACTCCAGTGGTGATGGTGCGCGGTACAAATATCCTTTAACATTAACATCGTGTTAGAAAAAGGTTAAAACAAAAAAAACTTGGAAGTAAGAACAATCTTTTTCAAATCCACTAAGTTAGTGGGCAAAAACCCAGATCGCTTTCTGCCCTAATAGTGTAAGTACAACAGTTTCTGTGTTTATTAGAAGTTTTCCTTGCAGGTGATTACACAGTTAAGATATTAGGGAAATCTCCTTTCAAGTTGAGTTAGCCTGGCAAGGCGCTCTTGAAAGCGTTTTAAAATTGTTTTCCTGGTACATCTCATAAGTGAAACTAAAAGGTGAAGGCTAGAAAGTTTTGTATTAATCATAACCACAAGCATTAATTGGGGAAACCCTCCAGATTATCGTCTATCAGACTGGAAAGTTGTTACAGAAGGGGCAGGCCATATGCAAATCAGGCTTGCCCCCACCCCAAAAGGGTCAGTCCAGCCCGAATTGCTAGGTCACATCCCTTCTGTACAAGACCACAAGCAATGCCAGATATGTTTCAGCCTCATTGAGCGTCATCAGTGATATTTAGCTTGGCTTATAGGCCCAGCTGGCTCAGGACCCACATCTGTGCAACCAATCCCACCCTGGGGGACCGAATTAAAACTAAAAGGTGATGGCTGGAATGTTTTGAATAGATCATAACCATAGGCATTTATCTGGGCAACACTCAAGATTTGGATTGGACTGCCCCTTTTTGTGGTGGGCCCGAGCCTACTAGGCATATGACCTTTCACCATCTGTAATGGCCCGGCAGGCTGAACAACTATAATCATTTAAAACCCTCAAGCCATCGCACTTCAGTTTTGGTAAACCATATGAACGCATTTTATCTGCTAACTACTTGTTTCTAATCAAATTCTCGTCACAGCTTCTTTTAGCTCTTGGGCAATCCCTTTTTGGAGGCATCTAAATTAAGATTAGGGGTTAGTGTTCGTTTGGAGAAGTACTTATTGAATTTGTTGGGGTGATTGCCACAGCAACAATAAGATTTGGGATGATGCAGAAGGCCTGTGTGGGAAGAAGGCAGGTGGTGCCTTTTCAAATGGGGGTAGAACTGTGGTCTGATGTGGTAAGTGGCAATGGCGGTTATACAGTTAGCGAGTTTGTTGCACTAAGGCTAACATCTAGCAAATTATACGTTTTCCATGTAGGCTTCGATATTTCCTCTAGATCACATGTCATTCTATCCACTTCGTGCCCCGAGTGCCTGTTTTTGTTGTGGTATTTTACTTTACGTGCGCCTAAATTATGAACATCCCTACGCTTAGTCGATTCTTTTGTTCAGTAAAAAAAAATGTAACTTGATAAACATAAGGCACATACATCACCTAGTTGGACAACGCTGTCATATATTTTTTTGGGAGTATTTGTGCAGTTTTCCTGTGCTATGTAGATGCAAGGCATAAATTAGTTTTCAAAAATTGATTAGCAGAGTTTGCTAATTAAACATTTCTTGATAAGCAAACATGCTTATTTGATTAGCTATTTTGTACTGTCACCAGAAGTTATTTGTAACCAAGACATAAAGATAGATATAGCCGGTCAAGTGGCACAGCGAGTAGAGTGCTCGCTTTGACATCCGTGCAGAGCCTGCTAACGCGGGTTTGAATCCCGGCGGGGCCAAACTCAGCCTTTCATCCTTCCTAGGTCGATAAATGAGCACCAAGAGCACCACACACCGTGGGTATAATAAGCAGCACTCAGATACCGGAGGGTTCGTAGCGCTATACAAGTGCCAAATTATTATTATCATTATTATTATGATAAAAAGGCTCTGAAAACAGGATTTCAGTGCAAGACTCTGTGCAGCTGCTACCGTCGGTGTTGCACAGGGTGGTGTCTGTATATTGTTTGACCCAAGTGTTTGGCCCATGATTTGCTCTGTAAGGAGAAGTTCAAATGTTTCATGAATGAAAAAGTTCACAATGTTAAAGGAAAGTCACAGCCTGAGACTAAGTATGTAGTATAGTGTTGCGGCAGGCAGGGTAATTGTCAACTTCAGGTGGACAATGTCGCTCTTGCCTGTGATTTTCAATATAGCGTTAAATACCACTCTCGGGGAAGGTCAGGGCTGCTAATAACTTCAACCCCAAGCCAGATAGACCCAAGCACAGTGCTGTACACCCATGAACGTGGTATTTATCACCATTGGTACTCAGAGCCATCATCTGTGGTACTTAAACCTGTTTAGGGCCTTTGCTACTTTTAAGAGTGGAGGAGATTATTACTGCTGCAGTCTCTCGCCATTAGCCCATTTGAACTTGCAGTGGACAGGGAAAAGAGGGTGGGGAGAGCCCTGAGGGCAAGCGAGAAATGCAGGGTGAGATGTGCTTTTATTGAACAGGGAAATTTAAATAGCAAGCTGTGCTACACAAGTGTCAGTTTAATTAGCAAATGAACAGAACTGCATAGCAAATTGCTATGCGACACTGCTTATTTTATGCCTTGAGATGTGACAAATCATGTTGGTATGTGGAGTAACACACTAGGTTGTCATTTTTGGAGTGACTGTGGTAACCATTTTATCCAAAGTAAAAGTTCGAAACAAGGTTTTATCAAAAAGCGAACACAAAACTGTCTCAAGCCAAGATTTAATTGTAACAAAATTGGTTTATAATTTTATTGCGCAATTTGCTGTTTTTGTTTTGCAGCACGAATACACAGCCCATCAACAATTCTAGATGTGAAATCTAATTTTATGCCGCAAAATATGGACGTCTCAACAACAAAGCAATAGTACATCTTGCATTGACAAACGAACATTCATCAACGCTGTTAAAATAGAAAGAATGTACTTGAGTGAAGGTTGCTGCATTTCGTAGCCCAGTATTTTCACTAATGTCCTATTCAATGATTTACAAGTGTTTGTGAGTGCGCCCGACTCTGCTGTCGACACTTTAAACCTAACACCAATACAAGTGATTTCTTCTATTTTCCGACTGTTCCCAACACAGGTTTTCCTATTAATGTTTTAGTCTAAAATATTTTATCAATTGGGTTGTTTTAAATAAAAAAAATGTTACCCATCGAGTAATACCTTGTTTTGTATAACTGTTTAATTGCTCTTTTTAAGGGTGAGGGGCAGTATTTCCCGATTTGTCTAGCATAGCATTATTGAAGATATTTTTTTATCAACTGCAATCAATTATCTTTGGAAACGGTCATGTTCCTGGACCTTTAAAAAAAAATGCTATTTAATTGTATGGTTTAGCATGTGGCATTACGTTTACACCAATGATGTGGTTATCATTTGATGCAAAACTAACATAATTGTGGTTCTTTTGAGCACCATGACTATACATCTTTTTCCTTGGTAATTATTTGCTTTATTTGTGCTTTTTGTTTTTGGTGCCTAAGGGAGCATTTGCCCGCGTTCATAAAACCTTCAGCGTGGTGTGCGATATTATGACATTGCCCCCTATTTATTGATAAATGAAATGTATGTAAAATTACCCATGTTCATTAATCAAGCTTCAAATGGTACTGTTTGTATTTTAAATTTTTATGAAAAATTATGAAACCGCGTGTACCTCAATTTTTTAAAGTTTCTCATCAATATTTTGTGCATTATGAAATTAAAGGAAAACATATTGGACCTTGAAACCAATAGGCAATCTCTAGACAGTACAGCTGAAACCACCACCTGCAGGGCCTTTGTGGTGTGAATTTGAATTCTAGTTGTCTTGTAACTTTAATTCTCCCAACAGAACCTTACAAATATTACTATTTTTGTCAGTGCTCTTTTCTAAAGTTGTGGTGCACTTTTAAAGTTTGTCAGTGTTTTCAGCTACTATTTAACTGTTTCATCACTACCCATGTAACATCCGTTTTATTGCAAAAACACACGTTTTTGAAAGTATAATGTTCAGGTCATTAATTGTTCACACTGCTGGTTAATGCATATTCAGATGAAATGTGTTTATCATGGGGTATTGAAACGTAGTTAATGTTCTGTAGACCAATGCACAGCATTCGTACAGGCTAGCTGTGCTGATTAAATTGTGCGTTAATACTTGAAGGATCTTGTTCATTTGCAGCTACATAATGAGTGCATTAGAGTTAACATTTGTTTTCAAAATTCAAATTTGTTCATTTTTAATAGCAAAATGATTGTTGTGATTTTTCTTATGTGAGGTGTAAATAGTATCATGGCAGTCCTATTTATCGCAATAAAGATGAGCCGATTTTTCCCCCATAATGTTTTTTTTTACTCGCTTTACCTGAGAAATGGATTGCGATTGTGTAGTTGCAATGTAAAATCAAATTTTGTAAAGGCATAGTGGGGTTTATTATGCTTTCAATATTACTTTTTTTCCAGCAGTAGCAAAGATTTAACATTGATTGAAGTCACAGAAAAAACTACAAAGACCAGAAGTCCCCAGCAAGGGAACAATTAGTAGGCACTGTAGTTTACGGCTCTACGAAATAACCTGCAACTGCTATGCAATCAGTCTTTCTCTGCTGATGAGCTGCTAAAGCAACAGCAATATGAAAACAGCAGACCTTCAAGTTAAGTTCAATCCCTGAAGAAGAAAGTATTACTTGGTGCAACAGCATCTGCCCAGAAGCATCTTTGAACTCTGAAATAATTTGAAGTGTGCCACGGCTGAAGGAAAACCAGCCTAGGAGCTGGGTGAGGAGAAGTGGAGGGATAACAATTATCTTTCTGACTTCAATAAAGTTTTGAATTTTTTTTGTCACATGTTGGAATAATCAGCATTTTATGGTGAGTGCAGAGGCTCATATTAGGCTTGTTCAAACCACATTAAAAGGTTTTTCTGTTGGATGAACCACCGGCTGACAATGCTGCTGTAAGTATATCCACTATAGCCTTAAAGAAGCCCTCTGTTGGGCGAAAACACGTGTCTGCTTACTGGGGATTGGAGTATTAGGTGGCCAGACCTACAAGAGACCAGAATATTAGGTGGCCAGATTGGCTAACCAGCAAATAGATAATATATATATATATATATATATATATATTTATCTGCGGTAGCTGGCCAGTAGTTATGGTTAAGTTGCTCAACTCATAGGAAGAGCACTTGCACTTTTTGGGCGCCTTATAACTTCGCTCTCTGTGGACGAATCCTCGCCAAACTTTGCAAAAAAAGTAGTTGGCCCACTCAGTTTTTTTTTTGTTGCCAAGTTTGGGGAGGTTTCCTCAAGGGGGAAAAAGTTGTAGGGGGGGGATTTTCACCAAATTTGCGGCAGGAGTGGCGGCTTGGTCCCGAAAGCGTGCTTTTGTTAATTTGGTGTAAATCCTGCCAGTAACGTAGTTTTTTTTTTTTTTTTACGACCAAAACGTAAGGCAAAAAAATTAGTGATCCGTTTCCCTGTTTGGTCCGCGAACTGGCCTCTGATTGGCCCAGAAAAATTTGCTGACTTTTGCGTGATCCACTGACATCGGGACGCGGCCGCTGATTGGGTGGTGAGAAAACGTGAAATGCGTTGGTTTCTGTGACACCTGCTGTCTTGGATTCGCAGACTTTTTTAGGGTCCGCGGACAGCACACCGATTTAAAAAACAAAAATAAAAAAAAAAGCAACTTGCACTTGTTAAACAGTCAATCTCTGGAGAGGTGGGGGTGATAAGGATGGAATGGATATGGCCATAAGAAGCCAAAAAACGTGGTGTTTCACCCCGACACTCTGTACGCAGCCCCACCTTCTCTTTCCATGGTGGCCATCTTGGAAAAGGATTGTCCTTCCTACAGCGGCACAGGAAGAAAAATCTATTTTTTTTAGCACCCAAGCTTCCCGCTTTGGGCACCAGGGTTGCTAATGGCCTTTATCCCCCATTGCAGAGCTGCAATGGAAGATAATGGTCTGGAGTCCTGGTTATTTATAACACGCTGAAGCCCGCAGACATCAGGGCGCACACAGACACACTTCGCTTGTGCCAATAGCTTGGGCTGCCAAGCTGTTATCCCCTGTTGCGGAAGAAAAATTGTGTTTAAGTGGCCATGTCCACCTGGTTAAGTGGTAAAGTTATTCGAAAGTAGGATAGGTTTGAAAGGGAAAAAAATGTGCTTGTGGTAATATGGTCGTAGGGTTCTGCAGGCTGCTATAGAAAGGGAAGAGGGGCTCTGTACGGAGCACCACCTTCTCTTTCCACGGTGGCAATCTTGGAAAAGGATTGTCCGTCCTACAGCGGGATGTCATCAATGACCTGTGATGTCATCTTTGATGTCCTGGGTGTTAGTCTTAGCCATGCATGGTGGTGGCGTGAGTTATGGTTGCTTAGCTTACTATAACTCGCTGATTTCTGAGGTTTTTTGGTTTTTCTTGTAACCATAACATCCCTTTAACAAAGCTTTTTCATTATTTATATATATATATATATATATATATATATATATATATATATATATATATACACATTAATTACATGGCCACGGTAGTGGCCAAGTAGTTATGGTTAAGTTGCTGTTTCCATAGGAAGAGCACTTTTTGGGCGGCTTATAACTTCGCTCCCCCTGGACGAATCCTCACCAAACTTTGCAAAAAAAAAAGTATATGGCCCACTTCGAATTTTCTACCAAGTTTGGTGAGGATTCGTCCAGGGGGGCCAAAGTTATAGGGGGGGTCCCAAAACTTTTTTTTTCCTATAGACTGAATGGGGAAAAAACTTTGCTCGCGCCTAGAGCCCAAACCGTTGGATGGATTTTCACCAAATTTGGACCAGGAGTAGCGGCTTGGTCCCGAAAGCGTGCTTTTGCAGATTTGGTGAAACAAAATCCGTCCAGTAGTTTTTTTTAAAATGACCAAAAAGGTGGTCATAAAATATTAGTGATATCTGTGTTTGGTCCGCGGACACACTTCCCTGTTCGCTCCGCGGGCAGTGTCCTGATTGGCCAGTCGGCTTGCGTGATGTCCACGGACATGCGATGTGTTCGCTGATTGGACGGCGTGGAGCATGAAGCGCTTCAGATTTTCGGTAGCGCCCGCCATCTTGAATTCGCAGACATCCGCGGACAGCGCGGTGAAACTTGGTTTAAAATGTGTATTTAGTAGAGTGTGTTGGTGTGTAAAAGTGTTTGGGGAGGGTGGGAGAGTATGAGATGGGTTAAATGTTGTTTTTTTATGTGGTGGACCCTCTTGTGTTCGATTTGTCTGCGGACAACATGGCTGTTCTGAAATGTTCTGAATAAACTAAATGGGGGGGGTGTTCTGAGGACGCAATGTGTGTCCGTTTTGTTTGCAAGCAAGCTGAAACTGTTCTAAGAACACTCGCAGTGTCCTGAAATGTTCGTAGGGGGTGTCCTGAAGACGCTGTCCATATTGTTCTCTGGTAAGTTGAATGTGTTCTAAGAACACTCGTGGTGTCCTGAAATGTTCGCAAATAAACAAAATGGGGGTGTCCTGAGGACGCTGTCCGTATTGTGCTCTTGCAAGTTGAATGTGTTCTAAGAACACTTTTGGTGTCCTGAAATCTTCGTAAATAAACAAAATGGGGGTGTCCTGAGGACGCTGTCCGTATTGTTTGATGGCAAGTTGAATGGGTTCTAGGAACTCTCGCAGTGTCCTGAAATGTTCGCAAAGAAACAAAATGGGGGTGTCCTGAGGACGCTGTCCGTATTGTTCTCTTGCAAGTTGAATGTGTTCTAAGAACCCTCGCGGTGTCCTGAAATGTTCGTAGAGGGTGTCCTGAAGACGCTGTCCGTATTGTTCGGGGGTGTTCTGAGGACGCTGTCGGTATTGTTCGCTGGCAAGTTGAAAGTGTTCTAAGAACACTCGTAATGTCCGCGGACATTAAAAGTTTCCATAGGCCATAGTTGAAATGTTTGACTCTATGGGTGCGATCTGCTGCGGTTGTGGCCAGAGCAGCGTCTCTTGGGTGCATGGCCCCTTGGCCATGCACCCAAGACTCTATGCCCTGGCCACAACCACCGCAGCATATCACACTCATAGTGGCTTATAACTTTGAGTCAAAAACAAATTTATAAGGAACAAAGTTATAAGGCACTATGGGTGTGATATGCTGCGATGGTTGTACTTATTATAATATACTTACTGTTTGGTTTAGTAACTGGAGTACATGTATTTCTTGTTCATTTCTGTGATGAAAGAAAATAGCACGTTAGTATTTTGTAATGACTCATTACATTGTATAATCAACAATTCTTTTTTTTTTTTTTTTTTGGACCCTCATATTTAGTAGATTACAAACCAGAGTACTGTGCAATTTGCTCAGTTTCTGTGTTTGTTGCTAAAATCATTGGGTCTGTGGGAGAAAAGAAAATCCATGTTGGATTAAAAAAAAAAACCTTTTTTCTGTTATGCTACAGTTTGTTTGTTTGTTTTCAGTGTTCACTTGTTGTTTCTGGCTAATGCTTTATACATTGGCTAGTTGCAGTTTTTTGGAGCAGTAACATGTTGTTTATTTGTTTGGATATTGTAAAATTTTGGAGCAGTTAGATACCAGCAGGCGTATTCTGTCTATTTTTTTTATATCTTTTAGTGGTATTGATTTATCTGTTTGGATATTGTTAAATTTTGGGACAGTTAGATACCAATTGGCGTATTCTAACTGTCTATTTTTTGCTCTAATTTAGTGGTATTCATTTATCTGATTAGTTGTTGTAGGATCTTTGGGCAGTTAGATAACTTTTGGAATATTCTAACAGTTTATATTTTTTTACTATAAGTTTACTTAAGGTTTAAGTACAGTTTAGTTATCAAATTTTGGTTTTAAGAACATTAAATAAGCGTTTGTAAGATTTGCTGGTAATCTCTGCTTTAGAGTAATGGTACCATTACATTCAAACATCCACATTTCTTTTTTATATATGCAGTGTAGTGCCCTGAATTGGTTGTGGCTCCTGCTTGGTAGATTATACCTATTGTTGTGAAGGTCCCCCCCGCTCATGCCTGTGTCTCCCTGCTGTTGCCCCTCACCCCCGCTCATGCCCCATGTCTCCCTCCTGTTACCCCCCACACCCCTCTCATGCCCCGTGTCTCCCTGCTGTTGCCCCTCCACCCCTCGCTCATGCCCTGTGTCTCCTGTTACCCCCCACCCCCCTCTCATTCCCCGTGTCTCTCGCCTGTTACCCCCAACCCCTCTCATGCCCCGTGTCTCCCTGCTGTTTCCCCACCCCCTGCTCATGCCCCGTGTCTCCCTCCTGTTACCCCATCCCCTTCTCATGCCCCGTGTCTCTCTCATGTTGCCCCCCCACCCCGTTCATGCCCCGTGTCTCTCTCTCCTGTTACCCCCCATCCCCCTCACATGCCCCTTGTCTCTCTCCTGTTGCCCCCCACCCCCTGGTCATGCCCCGTGTCTCTCTCCTGTTGCCCCCCGAACCCCCTGGTCATGACCTGTCTCCCTCCTGTTGGCCCCCCGCCCCCGCTCATGCCCCGTGTCTCCCTTCTGTTACCCCCACTCCTCTCATGCCCCGTGTCTCCCTCGTGTTCCCCCACCCCCGC
This sequence comes from Ambystoma mexicanum, assembly GCF_040938575.1. Classification (NCBI taxonomy): domain Eukaryota; kingdom Metazoa; phylum Chordata; class Amphibia; order Caudata; family Ambystomatidae; genus Ambystoma; species Ambystoma mexicanum. Next base: position 328,950,804 of record NC_090941.1, on the reverse strand, counting down.
TCATGCCCCATGTCTCCCTGCTGTTGCCCACCACCCCGCTCATGCCCCGTGTCTCCCTGCTGTTGCCCTCCACCCCCGCTCATGCCCCTTGTCTCTCCTGTTGCCCCCGCTTATGCCCCATGTCTCCTTTCTGTTGCCCCTCACCCCCTGCTCATGCCCCGTGTCTCCCTGCTGTTTCCCCACCCCCTGCTCATGCCCTGTGTCTCCCTCCTGTTACCCCCATCACCTTATCATGCCCGTGTCTCTCCTGTTACTCCAACCCCCCGCTCATGCCCCGTGTCTCCCTCGTGTTACCCCACCCCCCGCTCATGCCCCGTATCTCCCTGCTGTTGCCCCCACCCCCGCTCATGCCCTGTGTCTCTCGTTGCCCCCACCCCCATTCATGCACCGTGGCTCTCTCCTGTTACCCCCCAGCCCTTGGTCATGCCCCGTGTCTCTCTCCTGTTGCCCCCCAACTCCCTGGTCATGCTCTGTCTCCCTCCTGTTGCCCCCCACTCCTCTCATGCCCCTTGTCTCCCTCGTGTTCCCCCACCCCGCTAATGCCCCATGTCTCCCTGCTGTTGCCCCCCACCCCCGCTCATGCCCCATGTCTCCCTGCTGTTGCCCCCCACCCCCGCTCATGCCTCGTGTCTCCCTGCTGTTTCCCCCACCCCCTGCTCATGCCCGGTGTCTCCCTCCTGTTACCCCCACCCCCTGCTCATGCCCCGTGTCTCCCTCCTGTTACCCCACCCCCCTCTTATGCCCCATGTCTCTCTCCTGTTACCCCCACCCCCTCTCATGCCCCGTGTCTCTCTCCTGTTGCCCCCCACCCCCGGTCATGCCCCGTGTCTCCCTCGTGTTCCCCCACCCCCCGCTCATGCCCCGTGCCTCCCTGCTGTTGCCCCCCACCCCCCCGCTCATGCCCCGTGTCTCATGTTGCCCCCCACCCGTTCATGTCCCATGTCTCTCTCCTGTTGCCCTCCACCCCCCGGTCATGCCCTGTGTGTCCCTCCTGTTGCCCCCACCCCCCGCTCATGCCACGTGTCGCTCTTCTGTTACCCCCACCCTCTCTCATGCCCCGTGTCTCCCTCATGTTCCCCCACCCCCCGCTCATGCCCCATGTCTCCCTACTGTTTCCCCCCACCCCCGCTCATGCCCCGTGTCTCCCTGCTGTTGCCCCCACCCCCCGCTCATGGCCTGTGTCTCCTTTCTGTTGCCCCTCACCCCCTGCTCATGCCCCGTGTCTCCCTGCTGTTGCCCCCCACCCCTCTCATGCCCCGTGTCTCCCTCCTGGTCCCCCCTACCCTGTTGTGTTCTCTTTATACACCCCGCCTTCCCTTTCCATGGTGTCCATCTTGGTAAAAGATTTTCCTTCCTACACCGGGACGCCGCAGGCGTTCCGGTTTGGGAAGAAAAATCTTTTTTACCACCCCGGGTTCCCACTTTGAGAACCTAGGATGCTAGTGGTCTTCATCCATTGAAAAGGGCGTTATGGTTACGTTGCACTAATAGAAACCAATGAAATTCAGTGAAAAAACTTTGTTAAAGGGACGTTATGGTTAAGTTGCGCTATTAAAAACCTATGAAATTCAGTGAAAAAACTTTGTTAAAGGGACGTTATGGTTCCAAGTAAAACCGAAAAACCCCTGAAATTCGCCAGTTACGGTAAGCTAAGCAACCATAACTCACGCCACCACTGTGCACTGCTAACCCTAACACCCAGTACATCAAAGATGACATCACAAATGTCATTGATGACATCACTGATGACATCACATGTCTGATGCCCCCTTTTTTCCTTTCCTGACATATCTAGGCCACATGATTTTTTTTCAGTAACAGTCGGGAACTAAAAATTGTAAATGTACTATATTTGTAGACTTATCCTTCAAGTATGTTCTTACAATAATTCCTTTATGGTCCAGTGGTATCATATGAAACATATACATAGGGGAAGACACAACCTTGAAAGACAGCAATCCTTTTTGTGCATTAAAATTATCAGTTATCAGCACTTTCTGATTGTTTTGATTTTTTTTTATTACTGTACTTTCCCTGTATATGCTCATATTTTTATATGTTGTACTCACACTATTTTTCTTAGGGTTCAGACACATCATGTGATATATATAGATAGGGTAAGTAACAGCTTTGAAACATAGCAATTGTTTCTCTGCATAAAGGTAATCAGTTAGGTTATGAACACTTTCTGCTACTATTGCTGTTTTTTTTCTTAATTCAATTCCCTTGTATATATTCATATTTGTATGTGGTGTTCTCTTTGTGATTTGTCTATAATAATGCAATTATGTAGTAAGTGGGTTTTATTACCTACTTATCACAAGTTTCACTGTACGCAAAACTCTAATATGAAAATAGTTATCATTTCACTATTCAACATGGCAAGCTTATGAATATTGCACCTCCATCATGTATGCTGCACACAATGCCTATGTTTGTACATGAGTACCTTAGTATACTGGATTGAAGTTAATAATAGAATGCTATTTATATCAATGCATAGCTTAATGCACTGATTAGCACTGGATATTTATTCCAATAATCTTTGAATTCTTTTTGTTAACATTACACTAAGAATCCCTTGTACAGACTTTTCATGAAAGGTAAATGCACATGTGATGTCATCAATGACATTTGTGATGTCAACTTTGATGTCCTGGGTGTTAGGCTTCGCAATGCACGGTGGTGGCGTGAGTTATGGTTGCTTAGCTTACCATAACTGGCAAATTTCAGGGGTTTTTCGGTTGTACTTGGAACCATAACGTCCCTTTTAACAAAGTATTTTCACTGATATATATATATATATATATATATATCGCAATGGTGAAAGTCTACATGACCTAAAGTCAATTTATATATTATCGTATTTGTTTGTGAACCATTCATGTATTGAACTATTGAATTCGGCATGGTTCTATTGTATTTGAAACCTTATTGCAAACCTGTGTGTTGCTATTGTGTATACAGCTATCCCACCATTCAGAAATTGCACTATTAAGGGAACTTGAAAAACTTTTATTTTCGAAGAAACTTTCGAAGTGATGGGACGAGTGCTCTCTTCAGAATTATTTAGCTGTTGGGCACATTCCACATGGGCTGCGCATTACGATTACTCCCTCTTTTGAGGTTCAGGACCCAGCTTTGCTTAAGGAATGTGGTCAGGCAACCAATGGGTGTTCAGCTGTTATTGGTGAAATATTCCGAATGAGCCATCGTACTAACTCAGCTTGAAGAAAGTGAAAATAAATGTAGACATTCCTACTACTGACGAGCGAACCAAACTGCCCACACATCTTTTGGGTCTAATTGCCTATCTAGAGGAAATTAACTGGTGTAAACTGCACATTTTTGCTGGATAAATTGTACTACGAAACGGGACACGTTTATACTTTCGCCAAAAGGTTTGACACATTAAGGAATTTAGTCCGTATTGCTAAGGCCTCTACAGCTTCACCCAGTGACATTTCTTCAACTGAGTCAGATGTTTCTAACAATGAGACTGAGGAACCACTGACTCGTTTGAATTTTTTACAGGAAATGCGGCTCCTTTTCCAAGATGGCAAGATTAAAAAAGGGGGAGGGGCTGGGACAGAGGGGGGGGGGGGGAACAAGTTCTTCCCAATGCTGAAAATGTGTTGAGACAAACTGGGCAAGCGGAATACAAATTCTCCAGAAAGATTGAGACGATTTGGAAGACTGGGTCGGAAATTATATACCCCTCTTTCAAGCAAGTTGTTTACACATGAATTGACTGGCAATCAAATGCAACTTTTACTATTGAGATATAATTTTTTTCCCACAGGAGTCTTTGACTATATTCAAACTAAGTTGGATTTTGATCAATATGAGAAAGTTAAAACATACATTTTTCAAGCTGAATCCAAAGGAGGATGTTTCATGTCTGTCCCGTGTTGGTAAGACTAATCGCACTATTGCGGATTTGCCAACATTAGCAGATTTGGCTCATTTAGCGGATACTTCCTTTCATTCTAATAATGTTAATTTATCAGATTTTGATGTTAATACAGATTGATCTAGGAGTTCTAAATGTCTATAATTCCAAATTAAATCTGCCACATATTGGTGGGTTGTCTGGAGACATTTTAAGCCTTGGTCATTGCTGATCTTAAACGACTAAGGCATTCTAAAGCTAAATTAATAATTTGTCCAAATAATGATTAAATGTTTTGGCACAATTTCAAAATCTTGCATGGTTATCACACTGTAAGATAAAGGTTCTAAATTAGTCCTGCTTAATCAATTCGGCTTATGAAATAGTTTGATCTCTGTTTTGCTTCAGAAATGGTCCACATGAGGCATTTTGGATCTTGACATCTGCACATTTTTGTCATCTTATTTTACTCCCACCATTTATTTTCTCATGACAATTCACAAGGCTATTATTAAACCTCCAGGCAGACCTTTTTTTTCTGGTTCACTTCTTGAAAATGTGTCCAAATTCATTGAGGCTCGCAATCCACTGGTTTACTTTTCCTTCATTCTTAAGGGATACTAAACATAGTTTGCATCTTGTACATCAGGTACCATGTGAAGAGGGCTTCTACTTGCCACACTCTTTTCTTAATACACGTTATTTGAATTATCTGAGCCATTCACAAATTATTTTGAAATAATGTTTTTGCTTAACTGTTTTCTTTTTAATGAGCCTTACTACCGGCAAGTAAGAGCAACAATGATGGGGGCTATGTTTAACCCCCTTGTATGCCAAACTCACTATGGGTTGGTGGGAACATCATTGTTTGGTCACCAGAAAATGAAGCTATGGCAGATCATGTCATCACTTGACTCCATTTTATTGGCAATCTTGTTATCATTTGGAGAGATGTGGACGACTAGTTAGATTGAGTACGAGTTCTGAATCAGAATAATATCAATGTACAATTCACGGAGACCCATAGTCTTACCAATATTGTTTTTCTTGATGTGTGGCTAACTGATGTAGTTCTTCAGATTACTGTCAATATGAATTCATACTAGCTCAAATGTTTTACATACCACAGTTAATCATCCTGCTACATGTATTAGGAGCATTCCATACAGATAAAGTGTTCGCTTACGCAGAAATTGCTCGTATGTGTCTACCTTTGATTTGGAACTTCTGCAGCAGCATCCAGCTTTGTATCTCGTGGATATCCTAAAAATATAATTGAAGGGGTGTTTTCCAATGCTAGAACCTTAAGTTTGATGCATTGACTAAGGAGGGGAAAAAGTCTTGACAAAACATTAGGTTCATTCTCCCTTTCAGTGTGCAGTCCCAATCCTTGAGCAAGACTATGTCCAAGCATTGGCATGTACTTAGAACTGACAAATATCTTACACATGTTCTACCCAGTAATCCATCTTTAACTTTCAGGAAGGCTCCAGCTTTAAAATATAAACTTGTTTCCAGTTTTAATCTCCCAGCAATGGTAATGCAGGTGGCAGTACATGGTTAAAAAAATGAAGAAAAGGTTTTTTTACATCCACTAAATGCTTGTCAATTTGCCCTCTCGCTTTCCACTTACTTGAATCCTATAATTAGGATTCCATGCACTATTTAGGGGATTATCACCTGTAATACTGAATTTTTGGTCTATTTGTTAAGTTGTCTTTGCAAAAAGTGGTATGTGGGTAGCACTACCTGTAAATGTAAGATTTGGATCTTACAACATTTATTAGCCATAAAGAACATAGACTTTGCACATCCTGTTGCCAAACACTTTCACGAACTTCATGGGGGGTGTTGGGATGGCTTTACGTTCTCTTGAGTTTTGCATGTGTCCCTGCACCCCTGAGGTGGAGATAGAACTCTTGAGTTACATCATCTGGAAACAAGGACCATATGGGATTTTGAAACTGTAGCTCCTAGCGGTCACAATATTGACAAAGAATTATACACTTTATTGATGCCTGAGCATTACTTGCATTTGTCCTGTGATTTGGCTCATTGTTTTTATTTTCTTGTGCTGACATTTTTGTGTTTCACTTTTCTTCAGGTATTAGTGTTGTATCCAATATGTATGTTGTGGTTGGTTTGGATGTTTGCAGTTTGCACTGCTAATTTGCACGCATTTATCCTGTACTGTATGTCATTGTGACTGTTATGGGATTTTGCATTTGTGTTTTCTGAGGTTAGCACTATGCTCATTTTCAGGCTTTCAGTGCTTTGTATTATGTTTTACTGCTACCGTATTCAGGGTTATTAACCATCCCTTTGATCTGGCTTTTTGCATGGTGCATTAGGGTTACTCATTATTTATTGTTGTTTTCCGTTAATATAACTTTTACAACAAAATAGTACAATAAAATATCAACTACTTTCTTTGTTTTTACCATACTAATTCATACATATTCAAATGATCAGAATACAGAATTCTCATCTCTTTGTACCATTAAAGTCTTAAAGAACAGGCCAAAATCATCATCAACATTTATCTCTTATTAAAATTGCTGAACTAGTTTCACAAAACGAAACATCAGCGCTATATTAAAATAACACATATCGACATCTCTATATAATATCCATATATATTCTAAATTTGGGCATCAACATTGAGACAAGGTAACGCAATCTGCCAGACGTTATACAGGGCAATTATCATGGCTTGTGAGAAGGTGTTCAAACAATAGTTCCAGAAATGCTCTGTGACAATGAAATCAAACTGATGGCACTATTGACTGTACAAGGATCGATATACAGCCTCCAGTTTCGGACACACGGTCAATGTGTTTTTACCATTTCCAAATTTGATCCTATCTCACATATCCGACACATACTTTGGTCTGGAGCAATTTTCCACCTTGTTCCATGTGTTGCTCAAACTGGTAATTGATTAAGACACAACATAAGATGAAACCTACGCCCTTTAGGAAATGGACACTATCAAGTACGATTGGGGAGCAAGATACTTTTAAGCAGCAATTCCTCCTATGTGTTGAAGGTTATGTAGTAAACTAAATAGACTAAAACGATCTTCCCAATCTTTCCTTTTTGCTTTGTTTAAAAACTATTTTTACTATCTCATATTTAGCACACGTAGATCATTTAAGTGACCAATTCAGCTTTTCATAGGATAAACAAAGAGTGGCATAGGATGATACTGTTTTCTTACTGGGTTCCAATATAACTACATCTTCTATCATTTTCAGCATCTCGCTCTTAGGATGGCAGCAAGCTTTTAATAGGAGAAGGGCTCTGCGGTATTGTACTATTGATCTCAAGGAAGTCGAGCCAAATTCAGCTCTTATATAGTTGATTGGACATGAAGGCGGTAAACACAGCACAGTCTGCCAAAAGAATCCTTCAACCCTATTGAGCCAGGCAAGGTTTCGCATAGTAGGTGCTTCAAGACCATAAGATACAACCGGTATGAACCACTGAGTATACAGGGACATTATTCCTTTGAGCGTATATCCAGCATAATGTTTAACAAACTTTCTCACTAACATGGTTATGTGACGATTGCGTGTAATCCTACTATCAATGATGTATACCCTAATTTGCTGTCCCTTTTGACTCCCAAGTATTTATATGAATCTGTGTATTGAATAGTTCCCCCAGCTAACACACATTGCTGGCCCATTGATCTTTCTAGAGGATACAAGCATGACTGGTTTTCTTCAAATTAAGTCATTCCGTATTCCTCTGAAAAGCGACCCAGCTCCAGGTGTGGCTTTCATACCATGTATAGAGTGATCCACGAGCACAAGATCATCAGCGTATAATAGAGCAGTGACTCTTGTGGTTAGGAATCTAGCTGGGGTTTGGGTAAATCTTTCTAGTCTGCGTATCAGTTCAACTATTTATAAATTAAACAGGAAGGCCGCTAGTAAGCAGCCCTGTTTCACGCCCTTATTAATCTCAATTGGGCGCGACAAGTAACCGCCTATTATCCAGTCGTATTCGGGTACTGTTATTCTGATGCAGTTTGACTAGAATTTCCTGGAACCATAATGGACATTTGTGATCTCGTAAAACTTCCCAAAGTTTATTTCTGTTAACATTATTGAAAGCTCTACTAAAATCAACAAATGTTACATAAATCGAAGGGTTATTGCGTTGTTTAGCCCTGTCGAAGATAGCATCTAGTAGTCTGATGTTTTAGAACCAGCCCTAAAACCTGTTTGGAAAGGGTGCACTATGTTAGTGGAACTAGACCTGTCTTTGAGGTTCTTGAAGACGTTTGCTGCAAAAATCTTGCCCGTACTGTCTAATAATGAGAGCGATCTATAATTCTGGGGATTAGTACGAGACCTGGCTTTAAAAACCAGAATAAGTATGGAAGTTTTCCAAGACTTGGGAATAGATTTCTCATAACATACCTTTTTAAATAAAGAAAACAGCACAGTTGACCAGGTCTGAGGATCAGATTTAACCACAGCCGAAGAAAGACCATTAGGACCCGAAGCTCGAATTATTTAAGTTTTTATTATAGCAATGTCATTTTGGGTCATTGCTAAAGGCCAAGGCACTAATGTTTGGCTTTTAAGATCTTCCATGCTACTATCAAACATAATCGGTAAGGAATTGAGTCCAGATGAGTTCAGCCAATGGCATTCAGAATCTGCGGTACAGTGCTATCTCATACTTTATTTAGCACTTTCCAGATAGAGCTGGTCTCACCCTTTAGGATAACTCCATTTAGTGTTTGCCATTGTTGGTTAACTCTCTCAAAGCAGTATCTTTTGCACCAACCCCAATAATAATTCAACTAAACTTTCCTACATTACTCATTATTTTACTTTCCCAAGTGATAATTATAACTCATTGGCAGCTACGCATTTTGCACTTTATTGCCAGTGTGATTTATTTGAATTTTTTTGCTGTTTCTAACAGCTGAGCACTTCGCACTTTATTATGAGAATGTATACACTTGCGGCAGTTGTGGTACGATTGACAGGAATATAGGCTGTATGTATTCCCTTTTATGTATTTATTTTTTGTATTGGGGCATTTTGCACTTTATTGTAAAGTCTTAACATCTATCTTGTACTGCATGTTATTGTTAGTGTAATGCCATCATGTATTAAATATGTCCCCAGGTCCTTGTGCTTATTTTTCAGGCTGTTCAGAATGTTGGATTATGATTTTACTGCTTTCAGATTCACCGGCAGTATTTATTCCTGTGATCTGTTTATTTGCATTTAGCACTTGGGTCAGTCATTGTTTCACTGTTTATTTTTTTTTTGTTGGCAGCTATGTATTTCTACCTCATTGACAGACTGATTTATATGCAGTTTCTGGCAGCTGAGCACATTGCACTTTATTATGAGAATACGTTGATTCATAGTAATTTGGGCACCCTTGGAGGGAATCCATGATGTGGGCATTTATGTTTTGGTGCATACGTTATACATTATTTTTCTTTTGCACCGATACGCCATGCATTTCAATATCTAGCTTTGAACATTGTTCATCAAGACGGCAATCATAGATGTGGGGACAATATTTTCTATCTTGATGAATGTTCATTAGATTCCAATATGGCTGCTGTTTGTGTGCTGGCTATTTCTATGTGAACGTTCTAGATGCTGAAATGTTTTTGCATGGTTAATGTTATTTAATTGCTGTAAATTGCGTTTCACTTGTGTTGTGAACAAGAACCCGGTGCGAAATGCGTCTCTTGTAGTTTCCCCTGTGTCCTGCTTTTTTCTTATTAAAGTCAATTTGGGATTTACTATAATTAGTGGCTATTAATTTTGTTCTACGGTTCTGCTAAGTGCGATCCCAGGCACATTTGTTTGTGCCATCCCGTTTTATTCATAATTATGGTGGCATACTGCATTAGGATTTGTACCTTATTGTACTTTTTGGCGTGCTGAAAAATCTTTGTATGCTCCTTTAGCTTTTTTTGTATTTGAATCATGTACACTCTATAGTGCATATACAAATAAAATATGCTAGAACAAGCTTCATATAACAAGTAGTATATGATTGGAGTAGAGCGTGAAAGTCTTGGAAATCAATGGTTTTGCCAATTTAATTTATTAAAATTTTTTTACATTTATAAAGCGCATTACAGCCCAGAGGCATCGAGGCGCTGTTGCATATGATTGTCTTGGGTACAATTTAAGGAGATTTGGTTCATGGTTGTGGTTGTTACATACATAGGCATTCTGAACATAGGGAATTCATTACTTCATTTGGGAAACTTACATAAACATTTCATACGGTAGAGCAAAGTTGATAGAAGTGTGAATCACCTGACACTGGGTAGTTTAACATAGAAATTAGGGTTTTATCAGCTGTAATGTCTCTTACGGTAGCAACAGCAAGAGCATTCATTACTATGTTATACAAATAGCCTGGTCTTTATTGCTTTACGAAATACTAGTTGTGAATCAATCCTCTTGATGTGAGGGGGCAGAGAGTTCCAATGGGTTGCAGCCATGGTGGGGAAGATAGTGTCTCCTAGTCGAATTCTGTGTGTTTTAGGGATGGCAATTAGATTGGTGTAGGCCGTTCTAAAGGGTCTTGCAGAGATAAAGTTTGGTTATCTTTTGCACAAGGTAGGTAGGTGCCCGGTTATGGACACATTTTGTGCACAAGGGCAAGTGTTTTAAAGATGATCCTTTCGAGGGCATAGGGTCATCGTATTCCATATCTATGACAGTAATCACCACAGCTGTGCTGCTTCGGAAAATGTTTCTGCTTCGATGAGCCGCCCTCAAGGACCTCCTCCGACAGCCGACGTCACTGGATGTTATAAGTAGGCCGCCCGTAGCCTCAGTTCCGTTTTTTCCGCGATCGTGTTCGCTTCGGAGATCTCGGCGCGCCTCGACTCTTTGGAATTTCTGTTCTTTCGGTTCTTCGAACCTGTTCGTTTGTACGAAGTTTTTGAGATGTCTTCCTCTTCTTCCATCCCGCGTCTGGGCTTCAGGAAATACGGGGACTGCGGGTCCAAGATGTCGGTGACGGACTTGCACGACGCCTGCCTCTGGTGCCTCAGGGAGGCCCACGACACGGATGATTGTGTCGACTGCCAGTCGCTTGCGTCCAAAGACTTGCGGGAGCGCAAGAAGAAACGGACGGTCGGTAAGGTGTCCAAGCACCGGAAGTCGAGGTCCACTGGGTTCGACTGACGATTCGAGGGGCGACTCTCCGGTGTCTAGGGTGTCTCGGTCCCAGAGTGGGTCCCGCCACTCCTCTGCCTCTTTGAGGCACTCCCGTAAGCGCCATCATTGGTCACCTTCCTCGTCCGAGGACTCCGCCCGTCGGCGGGTCGCTTATCCCACCAAGCATGCGACTCCCGAGGAATGGGCTTTCTTCGGTAAGAAAATGCTGGCGATTCTTGAATCGCAGGGCAGCGGTCCGTCCACGCCTCTGAGTCGGGTCGGGCGTGACCGTACTAGAGACACCGCTCATACGCCTTCGGGCTTGGGTGGTCGGCACGATTCGCAGTAAAGGTCCCGCTCGGACAAGGGGAATCGTTCTAGTCATGCCCGTACCAGGTCCCAGTCCTCGACGCGCTCGAGACCGTGTGCACCTGTGATGTCTTCGAAGAAGACGTCGACGCCTGTGGCGACGAGGTCGTTGAGGGACTCTATCAAGGCTCCGCCTCCGAGGAAGTTGTCGACGCCATCGGCACCCAAGCTGTCGAAGGACATGCTCGGGGCTCCGCCCTCGAGGCCTGTGTCGATGCTGTCGGCGCCGCGTTCGGTTTCAACGCTGATTCACTCGACTCCTTTAAAGGCTGTTTCGACGGGGGTACCCCGGGGTACGATGGAACCCCCTAGAAAGGCTCTGGCCAAGCATTGCTTTGTTCCCCATTCTGTGCCCACTTTCCACCATCTTGATTACATTTCGGAGGAGGATGAGGGCTCTGATGATGGCATGGTTCCTGATACGGTGCCAGATGAGATTCTCTCGGGACATAGTCAGATTGAGGACCTAAGTCAGTCACTGCACGACACCAGTGGTCTGGACACCTCTCCGGAGGTGGAGTTTTGAAGGCCTGAGCCTGGCACCCATGCCGAATCCTCGTACCGGCGCCTTATGTCAAGGGTCACCGAGAACTTGGGGTGGTCTGCTCCCCCAGGGGATTTTCTTCAGGATGACCTCACGGATATCCTCGACCAAGGTCCACCAACTGACCCGGTACTGCCGTTCCATATAGCTCTACAGAGGAGGGTGGCGGCGGCTTGGACTGCTCCGGAGAGTCTCCGGCAGTGGGCAAATCTTTGCCGCGAAAATACCGCCCAGCCAGTAGCGACCCCTGCTACTTGACCAAGCACCCCACTCTGGAGACTTCGGTGGTGCAGGCGGCTACGGCCCCAGCAAAGCAGGCGTCATATCCTACCATCCCTCCTGATAGGGACGACAAGCGTTTCGATGGTTGGGCGAAGAAAGTGTTTTCTTCAGGGGGTATGGCTCTTCAGGCTGCCAACTCCGTATGTGCCTTGTCACGTTTCACGCACACTCTGTGGAACTGTTTCCTTAGCGGCTGAACATATTCCGGAAGGGGACGAACGGGATGGTTTTCTTGCTATGTGTAGTAAAGTAGGTTCCGCACTCAGGTAAGTTACTTTACACGTCTTTATTGTTCCCAAGATAAGTTAACATGTAGGAGAACAGACACCGGCTTATCCCACCCGGCAGGTATTCACCAACTGACAACTCCCCGAACACACACACGTCACTAGATGACATCAATACATTCTAACACGCGCATGCATTCCATCCATCTGCAAGCACTGAATACAACATGCATTCCATCCATCTGCAAGCACTGAATACAACACTATGGACCAGGGTGCCATGTTTGAGGCTGTTCAATCGGGTTTGGACATGGCAGATTGCGTCAGCTGGTCCATGTCGGCAAGCACTGTAATACGTAGGTTTGCGTGGTTGCGGAAGTCGGGGTTTGCTCCTGATGTGCAAGCCCGGCTCCTCAACATGCCCTTTGATGTTGTCCATCTTTTTGGCAGCAAGGCTGACGAGAGCCTTGAGGTTGCAGACCTCGAAAGCTGCAGTGAAGTCGTTGGGCGCTGCAGTTCGCCAACCTCCGCCTTTTCATCCCAGGGGACAGCAATGGAGGGGAGGTTCCTTTCGTTATTACTCATCCTTTGATAAAGTGAAAAGAGCTGCTAGTGGTGCAAAGGGGCCACTGTAGGAGTGCCAGTGGTGGAAAACGAGGTACTCGAGGTGCCAAGGCCGCTCGGGCTTTTGCCTCTTTGCCCTCAGGCAACGCCGCTTCAGCTCAGTCATGAGGCCATGTCCCATGGTTTGCCGGTTGGGGGAAGGCTGGCGCAGCATCTTGTCGAATGGCGTGCCATTACTTCAGATGTGTTGGTTCTGGAGATCATAGCCCACGGCTACTGTCTTCCTTTCCGGCAGAGGCCTCACGACAATCCAGCAGGTAACCTCTCTTTGAAGAGTCCGGATCCGCTCCTTGCGCAGGAAATTCAATCCCTGCTGGAGAAGGGTGCCATAGAACTGGTGCCTGCAGCGGAGAGGAACAATGCATGCTATTCCCCTTATTTTTTGATTTCAAAAAAAGACTAGGGATTGTGACCCATCATAGACTTGCGCGATTTGAACACACTCCTCAGGAAGGACAAGTTCAAGATGGTGACTCTTTCTCAAGTCCTCCAGGCCCTTCAACTTCAGGACTGGTTGGTGTCTCTCGACCTCAAGGACGCTTATTTTCATGTGCCGATCCATCCAAAGCACAAGTAGTACCTGAGGTTCGCGGTTGGCGACTAGCACTTTCAGTTTCGGGTCCTGCCGTTCGGATTGACCTCCACCCCGAGGGTCTTCACCAAGCTCATGGTAGTGGTGGCAGCGCATCTCAGGAAAGGGGGGATTCATGTCTACCCCTACCTGGACGATTGGTTGATCAGAGCACACTCTCCCGAGCAAGTCCTGGATCATCTGTCCGTCACCTGCCACTGCCTCCACAAGCTGGGCTTCTCCCTCAACTTAAAGAAGTCCCACTTGACGCCAACTCAGAGGCTCCAGTACATCAGAGCAGTGCTCGACACATCCCTGGGGCAGTGTTTTCCTCCCCAGGTAAGGGCTCATCACATTCAGCAGATGGGGCAAAAGTTCCAACATGCCCAGAGTCTCCCTGCGTTCGAGTTCTTGAGATTGCTCGACCTCATGGCATCCTGCATTCTTCTAGTGCCAGAGGCCAGGTTGCGGATGAGATCTTTACAATGGGCACTCAAGCTCCAGTGGTCTCAGTCCTCCGGCAGGATGTCGGACCCCGTTCAGGTGCCACCCTCGGTCGCCCAGGACCTTCTATGGTGGGCCGTCGAAGGCAATCTGATGAAGGGGGCTCCATTTTGGCTACCCTGGCCAGAGGTGACGATCGTGATGGACGCATCCCTCACGGGATGGGGAGCTCATGCCAACGAGTTGATAGTCAGCGGTCATTGGTCTCTGACGGAGTCCAGACTCCATATCAATCTGTTGGAGCTGAGGGCCGTCAGGCTTGCCCTGAAGGCTTTTCTGCCAACTGTGCGAGGAAAGAATGTCCTGATTCTGACAAACAACACAGTGACCATGCACTACCTCAACAAAAAGGGGGGGCAGGGTCACTTCCTCTGTGCAGGGAGGCGATGCAGCTCTGGTTCTGGGCAATCCAGCATAAAATTTTGTTCTCTGCAGTTCATCTGGCCAGTGAAGAAAACGAGACGGCAGACGCTCTGAGCAGGCACAGCGCGATCTCTCACGAGTGGGAGTTGGTGCAGAAGATTCTCCTGGAGATCTTCACCCTTTGGGGGACCCCTCAAGTGGATCTCTTCACCTCCAGTGTCAACCGGAAGTGCGAAAGGTTCTGCTCGCGGGAATTTCCTCCAAGAGGAGCCTTAGGAGATGCGTTAGTGGTGGAGTAGTCATTCCCACTGCTGTACGCGTTTCCTCCAGTCCCCGTCATTCCGCAAGTGCTACGGAGGTTCGGTTCCCGGTTGATCCTCATTGCTCCGGCATGGGCCAGGAGGACGTGGTAGCCAGACCTTCGCGACTTGTCCATCTGCCCTCCACGTAGTCTTCCCTACAGAGACAATCTGCTCTCACGGGAGGGGGGTCAGGTTCTCCATCCAGAGGTCAGATCCCTCAACCTTCATGCTTGGCTTCTGAAAGGTTGAGGTATAAGGATTGGGACCTTCCTGAAGACGTGATGGGGGTGTTTCTTTTGGCCAGACGGCTGGCAACAAAGTCCCTGTACCAGTGCCGTTGGAGAAAGTTCTGCGACTGGTGCAGGGTTAAGAATGTGGATCCTTTTTCATTTGACATTCCTGTGGTTCTGTCTTTTTGCTTTCTTTGGCCCACAAGGCCCTGCAAGTGGGTACCGTTAAAGGTTACCTGGCGGCGCTGTCCATATTTAAGCGCTCATCTGAAGTGTTCTTATTTTAAAATTCCTTTAATTTCTCAGTTTCTAAAAGGGCTCACTAATGTGTTCCCTCTGTCACCTTTCCAGGTGCCCGGTTGGGATTTGAACCTTGTTCTCAAGTTTCTAATGGGTGCTCTGTTTGAGCCTTTGCATTCCTGCCCTTTGAGACTGTTAACTCTGAAAACTGTATTTTTATTTGCAGTCACTTCCGCTCGCAGAGTGAGTGGGTTACAGGCACTTTCAGTTAAGCCACCCTTCACTGTGTTTCACAAGGACAGAGTTGTCCTTAGAGTTCACCCTTCCTTTCTTCCGAAGGTGGTGTCGGAATTTCATTTAAGCCAGAAAGTTATTCTTCCGGCGTTTTATCCTCCTCCGCATCCTGGTAAGGAAGAGGAGAGGCTCCATGGGCTGGATCCTAGGAGAGCTTTGAGCTTTTATATTTCATGCATGTCCCGTGTCAGAGTGGACGATCAACTCTTTATTGGTTACGCTGGATGGCGTTTGGGACAGGCTGTTACTAAGCAGACTTTGTCTCGATGGATTATCCTGGCAATTTCTGAATGTTACCGCTTGGCGGGTAAGGACCCTCCGATAGGATTGCGGGCCCATTCTACAAGGGGTATGGCTGCCTCTACTGCCCTGCAGAGAGGTGTTCCTATTCGTCACATCTGTGATGCAGCCACCTGGGCTTCGGTCCATACTTTTGTACGTCACTACTCACTAGATTGTATCCGTGGGCAGGATCTGGCCTTTGGCAAGGCGGTCCTTTACTCTGCAATTTGATTGGGCATTCTAAATTTCTATCTTCTAAATTCTTTTTCCCACCTCCTTAAGTTGGTACTGCTTTGGGAGTTTGTCATAGATATGGAATACGTCAGAGGACCCAATCCCCTCGAAGAACAAGTTACTCTCTTACCTGGTGATGTTCTTTCAATGGGATGGTCCGATGACTTATTCCATATCGCTCCCTCCCTGCCTTCCCCACTACAGAATTTCTTATGCGATTGCAGCTTACGTTTCCGCAAGGCTTTGTGTGGTCAGACTGGCAGAAGACTGGTGCCACACGTTCTGGGGAAAAAACTACAACTGAGGCTGCGGGCGTTGTGCGTCCTACTTATAAAATCCAGTGCCGTCAGAGGAGGTCCTCGAGGGCGGCGTATCGCATTATTTTGTACTATTTGGAGCTTGGACATTTTACTGGCCGAGGTCCGTATAAAAAGGGCATTACAGTAGTCCAGTCGGGAGCCAATTATTGCTCTTGCAACGGTGAGACCGTTCTGTTCTGAGTGAAAGGGTCTTGCTGCATTAAGCAATTTGGCATTATATGCTAAGGTAGAAGGAATGGCATTAACCTGCCTTTTCATGGTGAGGTTAGAGTCCAGAAATACACCCAGTGTCCTGACAGATTAGGATACCTTGATGTGAATATTATCAAGCAGGAGGAAACTATATTGCTTGTCCAATCTACCCAGGGGGTCTGGAGATCCAATCGGCAGAAGTTCGGTTTTCTCACTATTAGGACATAACCAGTTTCCTGCCATCCGTATTGGATGGTTGGGTATATGTCATCAACGGTGTTCATGTCGGACTTGTAATCACCAGTAGGACGGATGAGCACCTGCTTATCATTAGCATAGTTAGTGTATGAGATGCCCAGGGTATCCAAGATGTTGAACAGTGGCCTCGTGAAAAGGTTATAGAGAGTAGGCGATCTGCAGGAATCTTGTGGAACTCCACTTTTTATGTCACTTGGGTTGGCACAGGCTGAGTCAGAAAATACTTTCATAACCCTTTCTTGAAGAAACAGTGTCCAAAGCACATGCCTTAGGGGAGAGGTTTGTGGCAGTGGAGAGATGATGGCAAAGTGTCTTATGGTCCACCTGGTTGAATGCTGTGGATAAATCAAGGAGCAACAGGAGTGCAGGTTTGCCGGCATCTCGGAAGTCGTCCATTTGATTTTTTTAGGTCTAATAATGCAGTTTCGGTACCGTGTCCTGGATGGAAACCAGACTGCCGGAGGCTGTTATCACTTAATTTTTGGACCTGCAGGTAGGCTGCTTTGTCCAGGATTTTTAATAGGAATGTAACTGTAGTAATGGGTATATAGTTCCCTGGGACGTTGCGGTCAAGTGAGGGTATTTTGAGGAGAGGGCGTACTCATGCTTCCTTAAGTGCGGTTGGGACATGGCCAGACTGGAAGGATGCATTAATGAATGCTGTAAAGGGGGCCAGGATGGGGGTGCAGTGTTTGATGAACTGTGCAGGACAGGCGTCCCCCTTTGCAATGAGTGGGTTTAATGGAATTAAGGGGGGCAATGGCTTCTAGTTCAGTCATGTCCTTAAAGTCGAAGGGTCTGCGTTCACCAGATTCAGTGGCCATGGTACTTTGGACATGAGCTATCCGGTGGCTTAAGGCCCGTTGATGTGCAAATATATTATCTTGTAGAGTAGTTAGTTTTTCCAGCATAGCAGTTTGGATCCGATTACACCAATTTTCATCTTTAAAGAGAGTCTGATGTGGGGTGATGGGACTCTCCAGCTCTCTAAAAATTGCAATGATTTCTTTAGTCCTAGATTTGGCTTTTTCTATCCTAGTATTATAGGAAGTGAGATTATTGCATCCTTATACTCCTTTGAGATGGATTGAAAAGCTGCCTTGGAGGTGTCATTAGGTTTAGCTTTCCAGGCCGACAGCATTATCCTCTTCTTGGCGCGTAGCTCAAGAATTTCCTGAGAGAACCAGGCATTGGAGTGCTTGATCCGCTTAGCTTTCCTAATGGTCAGTGGGGCAATTTATCAACCGCTTGGGAGATACTGGATTTGTAAACGCTGGCAAGAGTTTCTGGGTCACTCGCGAAAGGGGGCTGAAGGTTAGGCACCATAAGGTAGGGAGTAATCTTCTCCTTAGTAAGCTTCTGGTGTGTGCCGGGGGGAGCGGAGTCACTACCCTGGAAGGATCTTTCTTAATATTCAGGTCAAATTGGATAGAATGGTGATCGGACCAAGGAATAGGGGATATGCCTGTGACCGAGATAGTACAGTTATGATGGGCCATCCATTCTCGGGTACGGCCTTTAAATATGGGTTGGCTCAGTGATAACTTGAGTGAACCATAGGGAGGAAAGGGCTTTATCCAGGGCAGCTGCTTGGGAATCATTAGGGTCACAGAGCCCTAGGTTAAGATCGCCCAGGAGCACTGATTTGGACGTTTTCTTCAAGTTGTTAGAGAGCGTGGATGATGGCGTCTTGGAAATCCACTGCTGACCCTTGTGGCCAATAGATGAGGTAGAGTGTAAAGGTACAGTTAGGTTTGGGGTTGACTTTGAGATGAAGGTAGTCAGTTATTGCAAAGTTCCCCTTCTACCCTTCTAATCGAGAAAGATTTTTCACAATGAGGGATACCCCTCCCCCTCTTTGGAAGGTCCTGTCTTTCTGAAAGATGGTGTAGCACACAGATATGGCAAGGGCAATGGCTGGACCTGAGGTTCAACTCAGCCATGTTTCACTGAGTATCAGTAGATCAATGTTACTCCTAGTGATGAAATCATGGATGTCTAATGCATGGGCTGGGAGGGAACAGGTATTAATCATAGCACACTTAATGTGTGCGCCCAGTGGGGGCCTGGAAGTAGTGCTTGTTGGAGTTATAACATTTAGTGGATCCTGGGTGTTGAGCATACCTAGCCCAATGTGACCATCAATGGCAGTCTTGGTTAAGGGCAGATCAAGGTTAGCAGGCTCTGGCACTGGGGGTTCCTATTATGGCGGAATGAGGCATAACAATATCACAACTGGCAACCCCTGGAAGAGGGGGGTCCCATTTGCATAGGTACATCACAACTAGTGTGCAATGAGTGACAAAGCAGGTCTGACTTGGCATTGGTGACATTTGCATTGGGCAATGTTAGAGGGGAGACGCAAGCAGCATTCATAGGAGGTGGAATCCGGTGCAACTCTGTCGTCTGTGCAGGGTGCACAGTAGTTTGCAGCTGGGTTGGGCAGCATAAATGTCAGGAGGGTCTCTGATGTAGAGGACTTCTCTGGGTGATTAGCTACTGTGATTAGATCAGAGGGCAGCGTATATTGGCTGCGCATTGTGTAAGCGCTGGCCTGAGATGGAGCGTGGTACATGAGATGTGCTGGTCTGGCATTCGATGGGGCATGACTATGATTTAGAAAAGGCGTGAACCTGGTCCCAAGGCGCGCATTTCTTTCGTGAGCAGAAGGCTAGTGACTGAGGGATGAACCATTGAGGGGGTATGCACGAAGGTGCTTCTTTCTTATACTTAAAGCAGACTTGGGTAGGACAAGCTGTGTCGCAGTGGGGATTACCGCAAATGTAAAGGAGTGGGATCTAGTGGTGCACGGGCTTGCAGCACGATACTTAACTTGACCTGGCTGGCAGACGGCATCCAACAGCATCGAGCAGCGGACAGCTGTAGAGAGGCTGTGTGGCCTTGTCTCCCAGCCTTCACTCGGCTTTGCCTCCCGGTGCACCTCCCCTCCATTTAAAGTAGGAGGGGAGGGACGGGCAGCGCAGCAGGGCCTATGACAGCTCTGACAAGGGACGTGTTGATTCCTGGTTACCACGGTAACCGCTGGGGCCATTTTGTTCATCTCATCCTCGTGGCCTCCTATGCCAACGGCAGCATACTTCCTCAGGCACTCTGGTGCCCCGAACGTAATGCGCACAGCTGATCCAGCAAAAAAGCTGGGCAATCCCAGTCTGCAGAGGAGGAGTGTGGCCTTGTGTCCCAGCCTACTCTCCTCGGCTTAATACATTGTCCTTTAGTGTTTGTGTGACATTTTTCCAAGTTGCATTCACATGGTAGACTCATACTCACCATTTAAGACATATAGCCTGTGCATCTATTCCTTGAACATGCCGTCACTGTATGTTAAACCGCGGCACTAACCATTGAATCAATCTTTTGTTTATTTTTTCCTCTGGAGAGGCACACAATCCCTGGACTTTGTTTGTTGAATTATAGGCAGTGTTGCTAAAAAACATCTGATAACAGTTACTGTGAGAGGAAGAGTCAACCTGTGCCTGAGGGACCCTGGGATTTCCAGATTACTGTACATGCGAAGGATTCAGCTGTACCCTTATGGAACATATGCTACAAGCACAGACATCAATTCAGCTATCACTGTCTCTTAGCAGTTTTCCACATGGATCGGTGGCGCGGACCGGACTGTACTGTGAAGCTGTATGAGGGGCAAAGAACAGTGCCACGGGCCGGAAAGGAGAGGAATCCACTTAACTCTGAGGATCACAAAGCTCATTATGTAGTGAGGTGAGAAACTCAAACTTTGATAAATATGCAAATACACCCAATGGTATGAAATATTTAATTAAACACAAAGGTAATATGTGACATGCAGCTGCAGACAGCAAAGAAAGAGGACTAGCTATATTGGTTCACCTATTGGATATTCCGGTGTTTGGATTTTGTTTGTTACTTTTGTATCTGTTAAATCTTTGCTGCTGTTGGTAATCAAGACTGATGGTATAATATGGGCCATAGATGATCTGAGAATATTTAAATCCCTATCCAGTCAGAAAACCTCTGCATCATCAACTCTTCTAAGTGATCAGTGTCCTGAGTTCTGTGTGATATTATGATATGGGTGCATATTTATTGATAAATGAAAAGTAAACCTGGTTAAAAGGGCAATATTGAATGTATGAAAAATATTTAGGAGAGGTTTTGGAACAATCCACCCTTTAAGAGCAAGAGAGAACTGCTTTGGTCGATCATATTTATCTCCTTCACCACACCCGCCCAAGATCTTTGTGATCCACATTTCCTACTTTGTCTTGACATTGTAGCTCTGAATGATTTGCTCTCTCAAATGTTACAAAGTGATGATGAAACTATTACTCCTGGTGCTTGTTCTTTTGGGGATGGGATTCAACTGGTGAACCTTTACAAGTAGCTTTTTCTTTTCGGGGACAGATTGCCAATTTCTTATGGTTGCCTTGGCTTAAGGTTGACATGAATTGGCAAGTACATTCTTATGTCTGTTTGGTTCATTTCTGACACTATTGTTTGATTCATGCAAACTTGTTCTAATGCATTCCTTTCTCTCACGGATTCCTCATCTTTAAGCTGTCCTTCAGAAATTATTTCACCATCGGGGGTTGGAGCGCAGCTCCCCGTCAGCGCCTCTCAATGCCTCTAGGCACCCTGTGGCCATACATGATGTCCGGGCCAGGGTATATCAAGGTGCTGAGCCCCAGGGCATCAGTTCCTTTTTCTGTGCATTCAGTATGCTTTGAGCATGCCATTCTAGAACGTTTCTACTGTCATTCCCCACTCCGGTAAGACATTGGACTTTAAGCCCTGCACAGATTGTGGGAGACAAATTGTCTCCAACAACCTCAGGATTTGCCTCTACTGCCTGAATACAATCTACAGGATTGCAGATCTTTCCAATCCATGCATCCAAAAGCCTTGCAGGAGCGTGTTCCAAAGTTTTTCAGCTTTTGTCACAAGGACAAGAAGACTCTTTCGAACTCTTGGGATCTGGAACAGATCAGAAAGGAATACTGTTGTCCGACTTGGAAAAAGAAGCAGCAGTGCTGTAAATGTCTTGATCCCAGAGTGGTACTTTAAACACCAATCCAGGAACTCCTGTGAGGATTTGGACCAGCAGGCACGGTTTCCCACCCAATCCCTCCCCTCCACCCTACCCCAGAGGAATAGGAGACCTTAAGCTAAAGATATTGGACATCTTTGCCAAGGTGTCAGCCTCTTCGAACTTGGTGCTGGTGGTGCTGTCAGGCTCCACTGTGCTTGGATGAGCCAGCAGCAATCTCTCTAGAGACCACAACAGCATGCTGATGGGCTAAGCCCTGACTGAAAAGGATTCAGAGAAGTTGCACCTCGAGCCAGGCTCCTCCACATAGTTTAACGCTGTTTGTGCAGGAGCACCTCATGACTACACCCCCTTCTGTTGGGCCAAGGATGATTGAAAGCTTCGACAAGGAAGATGACTGCATTCCTTTTGGGTTGGAGCCACTTGACTCATGGGTGAAGCAAGATTTCCCAGAGGAATTCTATGCTGAAGGAGAGGACCTGGTTGTAACTTACCACTGATGTGCAAGAGGACAGTGGCCTTGATACCCCTCCGAAGTAGGACATTCTCCTGTTGCCAGGAAGCCTCAAGCCACTTTCCAAAAGCTAATTGGGAAGGTTGTGGACACACTGGGCTTGTCGTCCCCCACCAGACCCAAGTGCAGTTCAAACTCACTGACGTCCTGGAGGTGGACCCACCAAGAGAAACTGCCTTTCAAATTGGCAGTTGAGACACTGTTCGAGTCTTGGGAGAAGGCAGTCTCAATATCTGCTCTCCTCTTATCCCTCTCCTGAGAGCTTGGTAGTGCAGGCCACTACTGCCAGTCTGAGGACCTCGCCCTTCCCAGCTTTGCCCTCCTGACAGGGAAAGCAAGAGGCTCAATGCCTGAGGGCGTAAGGTGTTCACCTCTTGGAGCCCTGCCCTGCAAGTGGTGAACTCATCCCATACCCTGGTCACATTTCCCTTTGGACTGTGATGTCTTGACATGTTTTAACGTCCTTGTTAAGAATGGCATAGAGGTATCACATCAGATCTTAGACTAGCCTGGACACAGTGTGGTGCATGCAATGGCTACAGTCATCAAGAGGCACTCCTCGATGAAGACTTCATGGTTTGTTCCAAGCATCCAGTTAAAACTCCAGGACATTCCTTTTGATGGGCAAGCCACTTGAGGGCTAAGGCATATGACTTCTTGCAAATGTTCCAGTCGTCCAAAGCCACAGCAAAGCCTTGGGATTAGTTGTTCAACAGCCCTCGTCTATTGCTGCTAGTTACTAGAGGTTTCTCCCTGGTCTTTCTACACCCACCCGGGCAGAGGCCAGGCATCATTGGATAAGCAACAGCTATGCCATCCTTCCTGCTATGGTAGAGTTTGTGGCACTCTGAGAGGGGGCATCACCACTGCTGCAGTGCCCACTGCGCCACCAGATGCAAACCCCCCTCAAGAGGACTTCATACGCTGAATGCCAGTGGGGGGAGAAATATTCCTGTTTAAAGAGTAGTGGAATTGCACCACGCCCGAGGCTTGGGCTTTACAGGTCATCCTCCGGGTGTTGCTGCGTCAGGGTTATTGCCTCACTTTTCTTCAACTCTCTCCAGACCATCCCCTAGCAGCCCCTGTCTGCCGCTGTAATCCTCTCCTTTTGGTAGGATTGTTGTCTGCTTCTTGGGAAGGGTGCCACAAAGCTGGTTTCCTGCTCCTAATGAGACCGGCTGTTATGCTATGTATTTGCTGGTTCCAAAGAAAGACTGGGAGCCTGCTTCCTATTATGAATGTACAGCTCCTTAACTTGTACCTGAGCAAGGACAAGTTCAAGATGATCACTGTAACCCAGATCCTTCAGCTCCACAATAGGCAGAACTAGCTGGTGTTAGCTTGAAAACACTTACTTCCATGTGCCTATACATCTCAAGCACAGGAAGTGCATGAGGCTTGCAGTGGGTTCTTCCCATTTCAGTATATGGACCTGCTATTCAGCCTTTCTTTGGCACCCATGGTTTTCACCAATCTGCTGGCAGTGCTTGTGACTCACTTCAAGAGTGAAAGTATCCATGGTATTTCCTTAACGGGACAATGGGGTCGTCTGAGCTCCCTCCCTCGACCCGGCATCAGCAAACGTGTCTATTGCACAATTTAGGCTCCTACTTAAAGGAATAGTGTGCTCAAAAATGTTATTGTCCCGAGCATTCGGGCATGGGGTTTTAAGCAAACTGAACAATCGTAAAACATTTCCTATGCACCTTACCATAGTTTTCCGCACTTTTACACATGTGAAATCGGGCAGCGGGGACGGTCATCTTGTGCTAATCTTATCCATTGCCGCATCGCCCTAAGTTGAACTGCCCTGGCAGCACTAAATCATTTCCCCCACCCCCTGAAACTGATATCACTAGTCGTGTACGGCCCATTCCACAATGCGAATGTACGTCTCGTGTCAACGTTCTCTGTGCGCCAGCTAATGACGTGTCTCCATGGAAATGGCAGGACGTCTCTTTCATCAAGTATAAACAGACCGCTTCTCATTAGAGAACATCAGAGTTGCTTTTTCAATCGTTTCACTGTCTTTTTTTGTATATCCTGTGACTCGTTTCTGCTCTGTTGAGCTATCTTCGTTGCACATAGCCTGTGCGAACCGATACTAGTACTAGCATTACTATTGATTTTAATTGTCGTATAATGGCAACAATACAGCCCTACCAGTATGAGCCAAAGTATTCTGAAGCGGAATTAGTTGAAAGAGAAAGATGCAAAAACAATGGGGTATTGGAGGACAGTGGGGAGGACGAATTACCGGATCATGAGCCTGATCCTAGTCGCATGGAAGACGTCTCCACCTATTGTGCCTGCAATCGGTGCAAGGTCATGCCTACCAAGGAGAACGGCTGCTGCTGAGAACTCTGGATGCTTGTCCTACATATCGGAAGATGAGACACGGCCGCTACGTATTACCCAGATGCATGACTTCAGAGCAGCTTGCCTCATAAGGTCCGTCTTGAGGATTATGATGGTGCTTATGCACGAACTTCGCGCAGTTCACCCTCGCAATCCAAGTAATGAGTAAGTGTACTCTAGATCTAATGTAACTTAGGAAACCTAACATTTTAGGTTTGTCTCCTATATTATCGTAACTTTGATCCATCACTGCCAAATAAATGTATTCTGGCAACTCAATGCATCTCTCGTGATTTGGGAAAATCATACTGGTCATCTTATGTATCTTTCACGTACAACCATGAAACAATATTTCTCTGTCCCCCAAACGTTATGGATTGCATGGGTGTTCACTTTTGTAATGTGCCTACACTTTAAAGCCCAAGTCGATTGATCCATGAAGTCACATTTGTACTGGCAACTATGCCATAGGATACAAGATTGCATTTTCAACTAAGGTTTGTACACTTATCATGTTCATTTAAATACAGTTTGTATGTTTCTCTTCCACAGGTGGTACAGGCTGGTGGCCTATCGTGCGTTTACATGGTGACTTCATGGGAGGCTCTTGGATACCACGTTGGACGAGTAATACCCACCTGTGTCATTGGTGCCATTCGAGCCAAATTCCCCAGTGACGGCGGTCAGTTCAGGGGATTTTCCCACACTGTGCTGCAACCCTAAGTATACAATTTGTAGTACATTTTGCCATCAAAATCAGCAACGAAATAAATATTCATCTTTTATGAATAGTTGTGTTAGGCAGAATCCTGTGCAGTGCCCTTAGGGACCACTACACACAATTAAGACTACAGGTGGCAATACAACTTTTACCTTTGGTACAAGCCCATACTACTATGTCAGAGTGGTAGCAGTGGCAGAGCAGCCAGGCTTATCTCAAGAGTATATGAGCAGTAGCAGAGATTACACAAAGGGACCACAATTACTGTGACTCAAGCAAACACTGACTCAAGGTTTCAGGTAGAAAAATATAAGTACATTTATTTTTAAACCATTCGTTATAAACACAACACTTCTATTAAACTTAAATAAAAAACCACACGTTAAATATACTACTACTAACCAATTCACTTTGTACAGTAAGTCTCAAGGTAAGTAACCTGTGTTTGAATGAACCGGTGTCATGAACAAAACATGTTACCGCGAATACGATCGCGATCACTTTTTGACAGTTCGGTCTACTAAATAAACACGTATCCGTGACATGAAATGCTACCGGGGCAAAAACATACTTAGCACTTGAGATACCCAGAGGGAGTTGGAGGCAAAAATCACAGGCAATATTTTGGTTAGGCAGGCAGAATCAAGAAACACTCAGACAGGAGTTCAAAAGTCAAAGGGCCAGAGCCAGGGTCGAGAGACACCGGGCCCTGTTGCCGAAGATCACACAGTCAGACAGTTCATGATTCAGCGTAGCCAAAAGTACTAAGATATTGTCAATGTTCGGAAGCAAAGGTTATAAGGAGGAGGGAAGACGAGGGCAAGCCTTGGAAATGAAGAAAAGGGATTCACCCAGTTTCCTCAAGTAGAACACAGTACCTTGTTCCAATGGTGCAGCTGGTGCCCTGGCAGTTGTTCCTGTTAGTTTCCCGCAGACCCATGATTCCTGGAACTTCGTTGTGAAGGAGGACGTCTGAAGGGGGTCTGCACCACACAGGGAGGAAGCTGGCAGCAGCGATGAGGAATAAAAGGTGCGCTCCTTAAAAACAGGAGAGGCTCTTCAGGTTTAAGAGGATCCTCTGGCTGTAGAAGATGAGCTGGTTATCCCCACCAAGCTCAAGGGAAGAAGACCCCAGACTGGATCGTCTCTAAGTCGTTGAAGGGAAGATAGCTCAGGACTGCAGCAGGGCTTCACCGGGATGGGGTAGTTGCAGCAGCCGTCGTTCTCTCCGCTTCTCTTCGGTTCCTTGTCGTTCCAGTGGCGACTCTCTGACTTCTAGCCCAAGAGACCTGCCTTTTAATGCGAAAAACCCCCATTTACACAGCCTGGCTGTCAATCACCCAGCAGGGTGTCATGATGGCTGCTCCCGGGGAGCTAGGCCAGGCCCAGCATCCCCGGAAGCAGACCGATCACCCACATCACCGGATCCAGCAGACCGCTACTGGGGCCCTTTGGACCACGTCCTGGCGCCTTTGGCGCCAGGCTCATAAAAGGCTTCAGTCCTGGCTCCATAGGCGCCAGGCTCATTTGGTCAAAACATGTCATAATGCTTGGGTGGACTTACCTGAGGCAGACCATGCTGCTTACTCACCCAGAGCAATCCAGTCTGGCTGAGGTCTCCAGCCATTTAGGCTGGGAGGAACGATTTTCCTCTTCAGGAACTCTTTTTCTTACCTGGGTGGGGACGGAGGAAGGATACTCACCTGAAGCACTCCTCTGCTATTTAAACCACGCCCAAAGGAATTCACGTGCATCGCGTTATTCTGCATCAGCAGCAGGACGCTCACCAAGTCGGCTCTTGCATCCTGGCTCCTGGAACACCTGAAAGACAAAAGGAGAGAAAAGACAAGCATCCAAAGCTTTACTCACCGGAATCCTGCACTCGGGAAACCTTTTTCAGACAATCCTGCAAAAGAAAAGCACAAGGTTAGCAGCGCACCACAACGCTCGCCGCAGCGCCGCTTTCTCTTACCTTATCGTGGCCGCGCCACGTGCAGAAACGGCTACCAAGCTTGCAGCACCTCGGCACCTGCAAAAAGGGGAAAGACACAATTAGAAGCGCTCCGCTTCACCCGGTGCTACACCTAATCCACTTACCTTTACAAGGCCTTACCACGAACAACAGCGGTTTCGACGCCGGCAGCTAATCGGCTCCTGCAAAAGGGGAGAAGGTGAGCATCGGACTTGATACAGGAGGGAATACTCACCTAAGGACTTACCAGATTTAGGTTGAACTCAATCCTCCATTCGGGTCAGAAGGGCCTTTCTGCCTTTTCTAGACCCCGGCCCCGAAGGGGAAAAGACATTTAATATAATCTAAAGACTACATACTTACGGCAATCCCGAAGTGGGATCGAACAGCCAGAGGAATCGCGCCCACTAAATACCCCAGTGAAGTAACTGGAATCAGCGCGCCCCTGCACCAGAAGCAGGATGGAGGGCTCATCCTTACAGAAAATAAGGTGAGAGCCCACAAAAACCGAACTAGCGACAAGGGGATTTAGAAGGGGGAGATAGGGTGGAGCAGATACTCTTTCCAGCAGATATTAACTCCCTCTTTCCCACCTACAGAAAAATTATCCTACGAGCCAGACAGACGAGATTCGGGGGAGGGCCAGTCCAGTCCATTTCCGGGCCCTGCGCTTTACTGTAGAAGAATTGGTAGCAGTCCAGAACGGGTCAGCGCCTCTGTGGGAATCAGGTGAGCGTTACACAGGGGGGGTTGTCCAGCCCGGACACCTACCCTGGCCAATCATGACAAGGTGTGACTTGGGTTTCCTAGGATACCCTGTGCAGGGGGTGACTACACCCCTCCCTCACATTCAGCCCACCTAGACACCCAGGCGCCTTGAGGAGGGCTTCTGAGCAGAAGCTCGCCAAAAGACAGTGAACAAAGAAGGCGAACATAGTTTGCCGCGGAAAGTAAAACACAAGAAGGACTTTAACAAAAAGAAATGGCGAATAAACCCAACCGGAGCCAAAAGAAAGACGATTTGGTCAAGCGGGTTTATGTTCAAAGCTAATATAATAGCCCAGAACAGTACCACGTTTATCTAATATAATCGCGGTAGAAAAGTTAGGGTAGATACCACTGCCACCAGTCATGTCTAAATGGTAAGAGCGAAAAAAGGGATTCAAATTAACCCTTTCCAGTACTCCATGGAAGATGGGGTGTACTGGATCTGTGGTAGATTGACTAAGTAAAGTTAATGGTAACTTTACCCTTTCCTGGGGGACGGTAGTCGCCTCAGAAATGGAGTCGAGGGAAGTCTCAAAGACAACCCTGTGCCATGGCACTCAAGGTGCTGTGTGACACACAAAAAGAAGGGGGCTACTGAAGTGGTGTACTTCAGAGTCCACAATTACAAAAACAGGTAGAAACACATAGCAAAACGCAGGTAAGAGGGGTGGAAAAGCTCTCTCTTACCAAGTGGAAAACAAATAAACTCCAGAAGTCCAGCAAAGCTGCTGGGGGACTCACTAGGTGAGGGTAAACCGCCATAGATGAGAATTCTCCCTAACAAGTTGTTTCCATTTTTTATTGAATCAAGGACACGCTCACTTGTCCTGGCAGGAGGGGAACAGCCAAGGTGCCAAACACCATGTACTCTTCAAAGGTATCTTCCACGCAGGGGGCATTGTACACATGGCATAGCCAGACCCAGTGTCTCCAGGATGGCTTCCATGAAGCAGGCCACACCCCTTCATCCACATAAGTGTCTCCATTCAGCAGTGTTTGGGCCCTTTTCTGCATGACATACACACCCACTTTTCTAATTCTTTATAAACCTCTTGATAGTTATCCTGTGAGCACGGTAAGTCAACTTGAGATGGTGCTACCTGTTCTCCTGCTACTAACTACCCTGCTTGCTGAATCTTATTGTTTGTTAGTCAAGGTAAGTGCAGGTCACCTAATCAGCTCTTTCTGATCTCAAAATTTCTATCTATTTTGAACAAATGTACCTAGTAGTGTAATGTTCATTCATCTCAAATGACTTTACCATTGTCTACTGTTTAAAGTGTTGTGATCTCGATATATAGCACATTTTGTCAGTGTCAGCAGTGATATAGAATAGCATATTTCTCGAGCCATGTCTATAGAAAGGTTTGATATAATCCCATCAATCTCATGTATTCTGTGGAATCTTTTAGTAATTGTGTACTTTTTTAATACAGATTTTCCAAGAATGCCTGCTTGTATGGTTTTCGGTTGAGGTTCTAGGAGCCATGTCAAAAGTATGGGCACTATCATGCATACATTCCCGACAATCAATTTAATAAGAGAATGGGTTCGACGTTGTGGATTTCCAGTGGACGAGTTTGAAAGTAGAGTCGTGGCTGTCTTGGGAGACAAGAGGGCCAATCAATTCTGCATCTGAAGTCTGCACTTTACCCCTGATATGTATGACCAATCGCAGTCCACAAAAAGCATTAACTCAGAACGTCTCATAAATTGGCTCCCAATGCAGTTCCAACTCTATTGGTTCACACGCTGCCTCAGGTGAGTCCCGGATGATGAATTGCATATTTACCATATTGTATTACTTAGTAACTATACCACATTTTACTGCACATCTGTCCCTTGTTTATGGAGCATTATAGAAAGGATTTATGACCATAGAAAACAATGCGATAATGCCCTTCAAAAGAAGCATAATCTTTTTGTAATCGCGTGCTTGACATGTCTTTTTATTTTTTTATTTTATTTTTAGGAGACCATACTGACTGGAGCACAGACCCTTGCAAGTGACGACAATACAACACATCCAGTATACCAATGGTGAGCCCTACAGATTTGCACGAGATCATATTATCAAGGGTTGGATATTCCCACATGTCTAATGCAAATCAAATTTTCCCTTTTTGCGACTT
Source organism: Ambystoma mexicanum (assembly GCF_040938575.1). Taxonomy (NCBI): domain Eukaryota; kingdom Metazoa; phylum Chordata; class Amphibia; order Caudata; family Ambystomatidae; genus Ambystoma; species Ambystoma mexicanum. Next base: position 328,920,401 of record NC_090941.1, on the reverse strand, counting down.
CATGACAATGCACTGAAAATGAAGGAGCAAGAAACTGCACCCATTTCTTTTCCTGAGTCGTCAACAACTTCTAGCGCCTACCAGGTACATTTTTTTTTTTTTACTTTTCAATTACGAGAATGCATTATGCTTTGAATTTCAAATAATATGTAATTGTTTATGTATCCGGTCGGTTGTTTGCACTGTGTCATTGAAGTGTTTCTTTTTATATGTTCCATTGTCTCTGTTCCATTTCGCGGTTTTCATCCATACTGAAACAAGTACTGTTACAGGGGGATGCTGGTGTCTCGACTACAATCGCATCATCCTTTGGAGCTGGTCCAGAATATGAGGTATGCATACTGAAAGTTCCCAAGAATGAAAGTAAATCCTACATGGAATACTATCAGACAGTGACATTCATATAAACTTGCATTCTTTCATACTTTTATCATGTCAGTCCCAACATTACTAATTCTCCTTGATGCTGAATACATTGCAAAATGTTTGAGGGCAACATTAGAATCAGTATGTTTCACACAGTGATTTCTGATCGAGTACACTTGCCATCAATCAGGCGAACATCCTAATGTATATTTTGACTAAATGGCATACACTGTTTACAAGGTTATGTAAGTGATGTGTGCAATGAAAGATTTTAATTTAAAAAATGTTTGATTCTTTTTTTTTAATCAATGCTCTATTTAAGCAATGTGTATAAGGTTGGGAATTAGAAGAGAAGGCACATGGTTAAGAGGTGGTGGACCAGCTTGCTGTTGTGGTGGTTACAGAGAGGACCACGGTTTCACAGAAAATCAAGAAAACAAGGGCAAATGAACTTTTTTCCTTTTTAGTTTTGGTCTGGTGTTTTCTCCATAACATGTTTTTTTTAATTAAATGTGCCATCTGCTGTATGTGTGATTCACATTGTACATGTTTTTATAACCCATCTCCTAGAGTCCCAGAAGGAAAAGAAGTATAAAGACCGACAACAAATGAAACCAAAGATGCAGCTTGCCAAACAGATTTCACCACGGAGCACCTACTATTTGAGACGCAGCGTGGTCCAGTCAATAATCCGACTCAAGATGCTTATGTCCAATGGCCAGAAAATGAATTGAATGTGACTGGCGAAGCCAGCAAAATTGTTGTTGGACCATTGCTACAATGTGAGAGCTCTACAAGATGAAGATGAAACTGAATATAGTGAAGATGCATTGCATTTCCTCGAGGACCACTTAACTCAATCTACACCAGCAAAAAAGGTCCACCCAATAAATATTTGTTGTTGACGGTTTCTCCAATTCATGTGCGAATAACACAAACTGAACTAACACAGACTGAAGATTCAACGCAACTGTCAGATGAACTTGCAAAGATCTCGACTTCAGTTTGCCTAGTTCGGTCTAAATGTCCATCACAGTTGAGTCACAATCCACAATCATGCAGGACGATTCGTTAATAAAGGAGCATAAATACATTGTATTCGACAGCTGCCTGGTGGAGATTATACTGATGCTGAAATGTGTGCATGCAGCAAAGGGCAAAATATGCGGGGAGCCATTGGCAATAGTGACTCATGTAGTACAAGGCACTAACCTGAAAATCCAAGCCACCTGTGCTCACCTCATACATTTTCGTGGTCTGCTCAACCGATGCTGGGCAAAGGGCCAGCTGTAAATCTACTGTGTTCAGCAGCTCTATTTCGAGGGGATTGGGTCCTCCGACGTATTCCATATTTATGACAGTAATCACCAATCTTTCTGCATCTTGCGTCAATGACGTCGATACGCTGTCCTCGAGGGCCTCCGTCGAGCCGACGTCACCGGATGTTATAAGTAGGATGCATGACGCCCATAGCCTCAGTTCCATTTTTTCCGCGACCGTGTTCGCTTCGGAGATCTCGGCGCGCCTCCATTCTACTGAATCCTGTTCTTTCGTTTCTTCGAACCTGTTTCTTCGTTTCTACTTTTCATGATGTCTTTGGCTTCTTCCACCCCGCGGTCCGGGTTTAATAAGTGTCGGGTGTGCGGGTCCAAGATGTCGCTAACGGATACGCACAACGCTTGCCTCTGGTGCCTCGGGGAGGACATGATACGGACGACTGTGTCGACTGCCAATCACTCACATCGAAGGCCTTGCGTTAGTGTAAGAAGAAGCTGTCGGTCGGTAAGGTGGCCAAGCCCCGGAAGTCGCGTTCGACTGGTCTTTCGACGGACGATTCGAGGGGCGGCTCTCTGCATCGTCGTCGTGAGTCCGGGGGCTCTCGGTCTGGGAGTCAGTCCCGCCATTCCTCTGCCTCGTCGAGGCACTCCAGGAAGCGCTATCACAGGTTGCCTTCCCCGGCCTTTTCCGAGGACTCCGCCCGTCGGCGGGTTGCTTGCCCCAACAAGCATTCCACTCCTGCGGAATGGGATTCCTTCCGAAAGGAGATGTTGGCAATTTTTCAATCGCAGGGCTCCGATCTGTCCGCGCCGTCTAAGGACCCGGTCGTGGCCGTGCTAGAGACACTGCTCGTCCGCCTTTGGGCTCGAGCAGTCGTCGCGACCACCGGGCACCTTCGAGGTCCCGGTCCGACAAGGATGGTAGCTCTAGACATGCCCGGTCCAGGTCCCGGTCCTCGACACTCTCGAGACCGCGAGAACCTGTGCAGTCTTCGAGGAAGACTTCGACACCGGTGGAGCCGAGGTCGTCGACGGACTCTCTCGAGGCCCCGCCTCTGAGGAAGTCGTCAACGCCATCGGCGCCCAGGCTGTCGAGAGACTCACTCGGGGCTCTGCCCTCGAGGCCTGTGTCGACGCCGTGGAAGCTTCGGCGCCACGCTCAACACCGATTCCATCGACGCCTTTCGAGGCGGCTTTGTCTGGGATGCCTTGTGGTACAGGGGAACCCCCCAGAAAGGCTCTGGCTCAGACAAAACATGTCTTTGTTCCTTTTTCAGTTCCCTCTTTCCAGCCTCTGGATTTTATTTCTGAGGTGGATGAGGGGTCTGAGGAAGGTGAGGTTCCTGCAGAGGTTCCTGATGGCCTCCTTTCTGGTCATAGCCACCTTGAGGACCTGCGCCAGTCATTGCATGATGCCAGTGGGCTCGACACCTCTCTGGAGGTGGAATTTGGTAGGCCTGAGCCTGGCACGCATGCCGACTCTTATCGGCGCCTGATGTCGAGGGTCACGGATTACCTGGGCTGGTCTGCCCCCACCCCCCCTGGGGATTTTCAGCAGGATGATCTGACTGATATCCTCGGCCAAGGTCCCCCAACTGACCCGGTACTGCCATTCCATATGGCCTTGCAGAGAAGAAGGGTGGCTGCGGCTTGGACTTCTCCAGAGAGTCTCCCGACAGTGAGCAAGTCCTTGCCGAAGAAATACCACCCAGCAAGTGGCGACCCCTGCTACTTGAACAGGCACCCTACTCTGGAGAGTTTGGTGGTGCAGGCAGCTAAGGCCCCCCAGCAAAGCAGTTGTCGTACCCTACCATCCCTCCTGATAGGGACGACAAACGTTTTGACGGCTGGCTGAAGAAGGTATTTTCTTCTGGGGGTATGGTGCTTCAGGCTGCCAACTCTGTTTGTGCCTGTCTCGTTTCACGTGCACTCTGTGGAACTGTATTTCCTTAGCGGCTGATCATATCCCTGAAGGGGAGGAACGGGATGGTTTCCTTGCTATTGTGCAGGACGGCAAGGATGCCATGTGTGAATCGTTCAGTCGGGTCTGCGTGGTTGCGGAAGTCAGGGTTTTCTCCTGATGTGCAAGCCCGGCTCCTCATCATGCCCTTTGATGGTGACCATCTTTTTGGCAGCAAGGCTGATGAGAGCCTTGAGAGGTTGCAGACCTCCAAAGCTGCAGCAAAGTTGTTTGGCGCTGCAGTTCGCCAACCTCTGCCTTTTCTTCCTAGGGGACAGCAATGGAGGGGAGGTTCCTTTCGATATTACTCGTCCTTTAGTAAATCGAGAGGAGCTACAAGTCAAAGGGGCAACCGTAGGAGTGCCAGAGGTGGAAAACAAGGTACTCGAGGTGCTAAGGCCGCGCGAGCAGTTGCCTCTTTGCCCTCAGGCACTGCTGCAGCCGCTTCAGCTCAGTCATGAGGCCAATGCTTCTCCACTTAGGGGAAGGATGGCGCAGCATCTTGTGGAATGGCGTGCCATTACTTAAGATGTGTGGGTTCTGGAGATCAATACCCACGGCTGTCTTCCTTTCCGGCAGTGGCCTCACGACAATCCACCAGGGAATCTCTTTGAAGAGTCCAGATCCGCTCCTTGCGCAGGAAATTCAATCCCTGCTGGTGAAAAGCGCCATAGAACTGGTGCCTGTGGCGGAGAGGAACAAGGGATGGTATTCCCCTTATTTTTTGATTTCGAAGAAAGACGGGGGATTGAGACCCATCATGGACTTGCGCGGTTTGAACCAGCTCCTCAGGAAAGACAAGTTCAAGGTGGTAACTCTTTCTCAAGTCCTCCAGGCCCTTCAACTTCAGGACTGGTTGGTGTCTCTCGACCTCAAGGACGCTTATTTTCATGTGCCGATCCATCCAAAGCACAAGAAGTATCTGAGGTTTGCGGTTGGCGACTTGCACTTTCAGTTTCGGGTCCTGCCGTTCGGATTGACCTCTTCCCGAGGGTCTTCACCAAGCTGATGGTGCCTCATGATAAACAGTTGACGTTCGAAAGAGCGTTGATTGTGAAATAAAAGCTCATTATAAATTGCAGAGTATTAATGTTACCTTTTAAAAATTGTGTTTTCTATTCAGTTTACGACGCGGTGTGCTGTAAGAGGATGTGTGTTGATATTCCGGGTTCTTTAAGCCGTAGGTGATGACTGTGGGCGTTTGGCTATGCTGCCCACTAACGTCATGAATATAGGTGGAGAATATCGTTAGGAACAGTGATGTCAGCTTCAGGGGCGGGGGATATGATTTAGTGCCGCAGGGGAACTTAAACTTAGGGCGATGGATAAACGGATAAGATTTGCATAAGATGGCCACGCCCCCGCTGCCTGATTTCGCATGTGTAAAAGTGCGGAAAACTATGGTAAGGTGCACAGGAAATGTTTTTACGATCGTTCAGTTTGCTTAACACTACATGCATGAACGCTCGGGAGTGCACTATTCCTTTAACCTTAGTAGAAGGTTTTGCTGAGGCCACCAGGGGGGTGCTTGGAGGAAAGATAAAGCTTCCTCATGCTCCCGGACTGAGGGATTGTAAAGGGCCCCGAGCCCCCATTAACTCCCATGAAGTGCTGATCCAGATGTTGCAACCCCCCCCCCCACCCCTTCTACCACCCTGAGAAGAAGGTCCAAGTTTGGAGCAATTTGGAGGCCGGGAAGCAGAGCTAGCCATGTGGCAGGTTCCCGCGGGAGCGAGAGAACCTTTGGTCCGCCGAGATGACCAGGCAACGTACACTTGAGGCTGCAAGGCAGAGAAGAGCCCCGCTGGTGCAGGGTCTATGCTGCCTCAGATTCCGAGGCACAGATGCTCTGAGGCCCACCGCCAGCATCTAGTTATGGGGAGGAGATGGTGCTTGTTCCGCTGCTGACTTTCACCAAGTACAACGAGCAGGGGTGAGGTACAAGAGGGAGCTCTGGGGAAAGCTGAGGCTTGGAGACCCCAATGGTGGCTGCCAACGCAATACCCTGTGGCGCTGCCGCATGGGGTGGTGCACTGGACACTGCCCCTATGGTGGGACACCCAGGGGCACAGTGGACTAAATCATCCACTGTGCCTAGGTCTGTGCTGCTGCAGGGGTGCATCATCACAGCCTGGAAGGCATTTTCATGGAAGTGGTAGGGCCCTAGTGAAAGTTCTCTGCCTTTGAATCCCCTTGGGTGCAGGGGGGGTCATCTTCTTCCCCCCCTTAACCCCCCAGCGAGAGCTCCATGTGAGGAGCAGACATGCAAGTCAGTGTTGGACACTCCAGAGATGCCCTGAGGCGGCCTGTCTGTGCTTCGACCTGGGCGGCGAGGTGCTGGTTCTTTCCTTGGGCAGTGGCGGGGGCGGTCTTGTCAGACTCATCAGAGTGGGGGCTGGAGAAAGAGGAACTACCCTGAACACAGGCTCAGACATCAGACCTGGCTGGCTCCTTGGGGGTAAACGGTGCACAGTCTCTAGGGCTTTATGAACTCTGAGATGCTGCACCCACCATTAACACCAGACCCATGCGGTAACTGGCTTAGACACTGTATTTATACTGAAAATTGTATATTGTACGCACTGCATATGCTCTGTTTATTGATCACTGTATGTATATGTATATATTATAAACTTGTACGAAGTATGCAACACAAAGATACTTCTCAACGCTGTAACCAAATTCTTAAGCGCCCTTCTACCTCTGGGTTTGGAGCGCCATATAAATAAAACAAACAAACAGCCGGAGAGAACACGCCGATAGACGGTCAAGTGGAGGTGAAATAAATGTGGGCCAAGTAGAGGAGGTAAGGTCATGGGCCCCCTGAGAATGCGGCTCACAATCTGGAGGTTGCGCACTGAAGCATGACATGGAGGTATAACCTAATGCAGCGGGGAGTGAAGGTCCGGAGGTGGTCGCATGGGCCCCAATTGATCCCCTGCAAAGAGTGAAGTGCAGACTTTTGGGAGTTGCCTGGTCCCCACAGGAAGAGATGACCTGAAATTGAGGGCCACGAGTGAGGTCCGCCATCTTATGACATGAATGTAACACTTTGGAGTGGGGGCTGGGCTGTATAGTCCACCTGGGAATCCTCAACATGACATCCCACCAGCCGGTGCTCCCAGAAGCACTACCAGGAGCTCTCTCAGTGGACAGAGCCATAAACTCCTTGCCCGAGGGCCCTTTGTCACACTTTGGAGAGTACAGGGGGATAGTGTCCTGTTGGAACAAGCTACCGTTCCCCAGGGAGAAAGTGTCCACCAACTGTCTGCGTCACGCGTGCCTGACCTACTCCAGGAAGCGCACTTGGCCTGGGAGAGTCGTCCTACAGGGCCCCAGGATTAGGTGATGTTTCATCCCATGTAACTGGAGATAAAGAACCGCAGGAAAGGGTGCGCTAGAGGGGGACGTAGGATTTGAGGCCGTACAGCAGGAGGCGGTGGATAGAGGATCTGGAGACCTGTGCTTCAGAAGTTCCGATTTCAGGCCCTCGAGGCAAATATCGTCCCTACTGAGAGGCACAGGGGGTTCGAGAAGAACACTAGTTGGCTGACTGTATTTTGACCTGGAGAACACTGCTACAGAAATTCCAATTTCAGGTCCCTATGGCAAACCCTGTCCCTATTGGACAGGGCTGACTGTGACTATGGCGGATGACCCAGTATCCACAAAGAAAGACATTGCAGTGCTTATGGAGGAAATAAGGGGCATGCGCTCAGCGCTCGGCAAAAGGCTGGACAAAATCGACCAAAGGATGAATTCAGTTGATCGCAGGGCCTTGAAAGTAATCCGACATCGTTGGACACACTAGAGATGCAAATGGATATGCGTCTTTCAGAACTGGAAAGAAGAGAGACCGAGGTAAAGTTAAAGATGGATGACTTTGAGAATAGGGAGCAAAGAAACAACCTCTGTTTCTTTGTTTCCCTGAAAGGAAGGGGGAATCCGAGAGTGACATCAAGCATTCAATATTGGAGGTCCTGAGGCTTCTGTTCAGTTTGGATGTCATTGATGAACCCACAATAGATCAGGTACACTGTGCAGGAGGGAGTGCCCGAGGCCCGCAAACAGTATTGGGCAGAAAAAAAGAAGATACTTGAAAGGCTCAGGAAAATGGGCCCCCTCAACTATGGATCTGCCAAAATAACAATTTACCAGGATTTATCTGATTTTACTTTGGCTATGAGGAGGCAGGGTGGACCCCTTACCAAATGTCTAATTGAAAAGGGGGTTAGGTAACGCTGGGGCTTTCATTTGAGCATGATGGATATTTGTATAAATTAGTCACTGAAGATGGCATTCAGAGAGTGGCTGCCGAACTCGTGAAAGTCCTGCATGCTCGGTTTAACGGCTGGGGGGACACAACAGAGGGGGGTAACAAGCCGGGAACTTTTAAGGAACGGACTGAAGGTTCCCAGAGTTGCGAATTGATGGGGATGATGAATGTTGCATATCTCCCGCTGTCCGGGGGGCACTGAGTGGAGGAGGTTGGTGAGTTTAGTAGGAGGGGGATGAGAAAGTATTTGCTGTTGCGTTGAGGGGGAGGGGGCCTCTGGGTGTAAAGCTTTGAGCAGTTCCTACGGATGGGAAGACTACTACTGGTGATTTGATCCCGTCTAAGGTGAAGCAATGGGACGGGATTGGATGTGGGGGCGGGAGGGATGACGTAGGGAATGTTAAACGTTTTTATAAGTTCCAGTGTGTGTTTTTACAAAGGGATGTACAAGGAGGGGATTGAGGTGCATCATAAGGTAGAGGCTAAATATACACAACACAGTGAAGGCAGTGGCTAATATTGAAAACAGTATGAGGTTCTGGGCAAAAATCCCGCTGACCATGACGGGGAGAGTGGCGTTGCTGAAGATGGAGGTACTGTCTAGGTCGCTACATTTCTTTGTGAATATACCATACCTGATAACTAAGCGATTCTTTGTCAAGCTCGAAACTATATGCAGAGGGTTTATATGACACAACACTAGAAACAGGATAGCATTGTGGAAACTGCAAAACACGTATAACCGAGGGGGCATTAAATTGCCCAACTTTGAGATTTACTACTTGGCCAGCCAACTACAGCATGTGGCCAAGTGGCTATCGGAAGATTCAACATCCGAGTCTAGATTGTTAGGAGCTGAATGTGCCCCGTTCTTCCTGAAAGAGTGGATATGGGTGCCGAAACCACAGCAGGTTGGGAGGATGAGAATGCTGGATTTGGGATGGGAGATTTGGCAAAAACCTTGTGCCATGGAAAACCCGATCCTGTGCTTCCCACTGACGCACCTAGTGGCACTGAAACGTGTAGATGCGCAACTGAGAAAAGTGATTCAGAGGCATTGGGAATCGACTGGGATAGCAACCCCGGGGGATATATGGCAAGAGGGGAAGGCAGTAGATTTTGACACACTGTTGGAAGATACCAGTCTACACAGGGGGCAGTACATTACCTACACCAGGTTGCAGCGGAAGATAAAGGACACGTGGTCAGAAATAATGCTGGAGGGCCTGCCGGACACGGCCATTGAAACATTTTACGACATATCAGAGGGGGGGGCGGCACGAAGTTTCCCCAATTTACAAACTTCTGATGGCAAGGGTGGGGAAGGAGGCGCTCCAGTTGAGACAGGACTGGGAAGGAGAAGTGGGGAGCCTATGAATGATGGGTTGTGGGTGAGGGTTCAGAGATACCACAAAAAAAGTGTCCAGGAACGCGAGGTTACAACAAATTCAACTATATATTACCCATAGGGCGTATATGACCCCCTCAGAAGATTGCAAAGTTCAAGAATGCAGGAATACAGACATGTCCTAAATGTGGGGAGGTGGATGCAGGAATGATACATATGTTCTGGGCGTGCCCGGAAATAAAGAGATTCTGGGGGAGGTAGCCCAGTATTTGACCGACAAGGGGATTAAACTGGAGGTTGACTCTTTGTGGGCATGCATGGTCGGAGGGTTTTCTAGGCCACGTAAACTGGCACATATATATTAAACTCAAAGACTTAGCCTATATACTGGCCAAGCATAGAATTGCTATGGGCTGGAAAGCAAATAACAGACCAAAGGTAGAAGCATGGTGGTATGACCTACTGAAATGGGTGGACGCGGAAACAGTGGTATGGGGTGAAGCAGCCTACAGAGGGGGAGACGAAGAAGCAGAGACATTGAGGGCCTAGAGGCACCTAGTGGCTACGCCATCTGGGTCTACCCTGACCAACCTAGAAGACGATGATTCCACGGAGGGTGAGGGGAGGGAGGCACCCCAGAGAGGGCAGAGGAAGGTGATGAAGGGAAGTAAGCTTGAGATGGAGGGTGGTTAAGAGATAGCGGGGGGCATAACATGATACGGTATATAACACTTGCCAGTTATGTTTGATGTCCACTGTTTGGTTTTTGTTTGTTGTAAAATTCAATAAAATGTTTTTTTTTTTTAAACTCGTTTACCAAATCTTTCCAAAACAGTAGTTTGGGAGGTCCCCCACATCCCTAATTGTCTTAAGAATGTTGGCCAAATCTGTTTCACAAGTCAGAAGTTATTAGCTATTCATTTTTTCCATTTTTCTACGGGAGCTCGACTCACCTTAAATATAGGCCGTCACTTCTGGCCCTATACCATATATGTTACACGGCCTGCGCTAGCGGTTGTGTAGTTTTGGTTAAGTTGCTCAACTCGTAGGAAGAGTCGTTTTTGTGCGGCTTATAACTTTGTTGCCGTTTGAATCCTCTCCAAACATTGCAAAAAAGTATATGCCCACCTCCGAATTATTTTGCAAAGTTTGGTGCAGTTTCCTATAGGGGTGGGGTCCCAAAACGTTTGAAATCCTCATAGACATAATGGAAAAAATGTTAGCTCACTTCTACACCCCAAACCGCCGGACGGATTGTCACCAAACTTGCACCATGAGTGGCGGCTTGGTCCCAAAAGCATTCTTTTGCTAATTTGCTATAAATCCATCAAGTTGTTTTTTAAATAAAAATTGCCAAAAGGTAGGTAAAAAATGTGATATCTGCATTCGGCACACAGACTTATTTCCGGATTCAGTGTCCACGGACACCGCTGGGCCTAGCAGGGGGCAGCTTGGTGTTTGCGTATATCGAACACGCACACTGATTGGTTGTTGGAAAACATGAGCTGAGTCATATTTTTTTAAATGGTCTCTATGTTGGATCCGCGGACCACGCCCTTTGTCCACAGACAGCACAGTGATAAACAATTGTGGAAAATACATTTGGTGTTATTTTGTGGCTGAAAGGTTATCTGGGAAGGGTGGCAGAGTCGTAATAAGTTAAGATGCACTGTTTATATAAGTCAAGTCATTTTTTTTTTTTACCAACTTTATTTAAGTTTTTGAGCAACATAGATATGTATACACCAATAAACAAATAATGATCATTGTTTTGTTCATGCCAACTCTTTCTTGCCCCATCGTGGGGCTTCTATACTTTACAATTCCATTGCTCATGTTTATTAACCATATGAATAACCGTCAAACTTTCCCCCTCCCCTCCGCCCCCACCCATTTCCCAACTTGTGGATGAAAAAGTGTTCTATTCTTATTTTAAAAGTTCAACCGGTAGTGTCATTTTTCAGTTAGTGTTTGTATTTCTCAGATGATGGATATTGCACGAAGCAATCTGGGTTTAAAGTATATCTGTTCTTTATCGTTTGTAAATTCATGGAGAGGTAGCCAAATGTTCAGATATTTTGAGTAGGAGCCATGAGCCATTGCTGTTACTTTTTCGATGGCCATCACTCTCCATAGCCTCACCCACCACATGGCCACTACTGGTCCATCCTTATTCTTCCATGCCTGTGCGATCGTGAGTCTGGCCGCGCTCAGCATGTGAGTGGTGAGCGAGGCTGTAGGCCCTGAAGTTGCATAATATCCTTCGACCGCTTCCCCCGGGAGCACCACCAGTGGATCAGAGGGGAGCCCCACACCTGTAATTTCTTTAATGTGGTTAGGATCTCTTTCCAATAGGTTTCCGCTAGTGGGCAGGGCCATCACATGTGGATAAGATCCCCAGGTTGATCGCAATTCCTCCAGCAAGCAGCAGGATATTCCGGATTGATAGCATGCATTTGCACAAGCGTCATGTACCAGCGAAGGCAGAGTTTGTAAGCTGCTTCTTTTATTCAGGTGCATCTAGAAGTCCTGGCGGTTCTATCCCAGATACGGCCCCAAGTATCTCCAGAGATTGGCTCCCCTATATCTGTCTCCCACTTTTGTATGTAGGTACATTTCTCTTCAGGGTCTGTCGCCCCCATTAATCGGTATAATCTAGTTATTCCCTTATCTAGTTTGCCTTCTTGTATTGTCAGCTCTAGCCCTGTGGGGCTCCTAGTTGCTTCTTCTTTCACTTTTGCGTTTGAGACCCAGTGTCTAAGTTGAATATAATGGTATCGCTCCTGTTCCGGTATGACAAATTTGGCCTTGCATTCCTCAAACGTCAAAGGGGACCCATCTGCATAGAGATCCCCAAGGATCATATTATTTTCCCTGAACATCCCCCCCCACAGTATGTGTCCAGAATGAGCTTTCGGGGTAAGTGGCCCTTTCCCCCCTTTGATTTTATGTCTCAGTACCCTGTCCCAATACCATAGAGTAGTTCTGGTTGATTCCAGTAGTTGACCTCCCTTTTCTCTATGACGTGTGGCAAGGAAGCCCAGATTCTTAAGGGGCATTTTGGTCACTGTTTTTTCCAATGTGACCCACTGATTCGGGTCTGCTCCAGATGTCCACTGTAGCATCGGGGATATTTGTGCTGCCCATAGGTATCTACGAAATTCAGGAACCCCCAGTCCCCCCAGGGCTTGTGGTCTGAATAGTACTTTTTTAGGGATTCTCGGTTTCTCCCACCCCCCTACTCCCCAGCACTTTTTTCTGTAGTGTTTGGATGGCTGGGCCTGGGATTTTTATTGGGAGAGCACCCACTACATATAGGAACTTAGGGAGAAGAGTCATTTTAACCGATATGATAGTTGCTAGCCAGGACAGTTCCTGTAATTGCCATTGTTTTAGATCGCTTGCTAATGTCTTCAGGAGGTCTGGGATAAGCCTAGTACCCCGAGATATTTCACTGCCTTAAGTTCCCATTTCAGGGGATATTGATTGTCCCATTCCGGAATTTGTTCTACAGCTTCAGTAATATTAAGCATTCTGGATTTGGGGCAATTAATGTGGAAACCTGAGACTTTCACGAATTCCCCCAGCAATTGTATAGCTGCTGGTAAGGCGCTTGCGTTGTCCTTTAGGAACAAAAGAATGTCATCCGCGTAAATGGCCACTTTTTGGGGTCCTGCAGTGCCTACTTCAACCCCCTGGATTCCTAGATGGTTGCGGACCTTACATGCAAATGGCTCCATAGCCATGGCAAAGATCAGGGGCGACAATGGACACCCCTGCCTTGTGCCTTTCTGAATGGGGATATTCCCTCTAAGTTTTCCATTGACCATTAGTCTTGTGGATGGGTTTGTAAAATTGGCCATCACCATGCGGATGAAAGTTGGTCTGCACCCGAATCTTTCAAGGGTTAGACGTAGGAAACCCCAGTGCAGACTATGGAAGACTCTGGAAGTGTCTACAGCTGCCACTGAAAATCTTTGTCCAGACCTCCGTCCCCAGTCTATTGTGTCTATGGCTCTGCGAATATTGTCATATGTGTGACGTTCTTTCACAAAGCCTGCTTGGTCTGGGTGAATTATTTCGGGAAGTACCTTTGCTAGTCTTCGGGCCAGTACCATTGAATATATTTTTGCATCCCCATTTAATAAGGAGATTGGGCGATAGCTTGCACAATCAGTTGGGTCTCTGTCCGGTTTCAACAACAATATTGTGGTTGCTGGGCCCATATCACTGGAGGTACGCCCCTTGTCCCTAATGAAGTTAAATAGGTGTGTTAGAGGGGCTGTTAAGATGGTCCTGAACGTTTTATAATAGGCATTACTTAGTTCACCTGGGCCTGGAGTTTTGTGTCCTTTTAGTGCTCCTATCGCTTCCCCTACTTCCTCTGCTGTTATAGGGCTTTCCAGTTGTTGCTTTTCTGCCTCACTGATTTGTGGTAATTCTATCTGGTTTAGGAATGTGACTTGTGCCTCCCCCTCTAAGTTCTCTTCTCTTAAGTTGTTGGTGTAATATGAGATCAACACCTCTTCGATTTCTTTCTCCCCCCGCACCATTTCCCCAGCATCGTTACGGAGTTGGGTTATGCGATTCCGGAATTTCTGGTGTCTTAATTTAGCAGCTAGGAGTCGGTTAGCTTTCCCCCCTTGTATGTAGTAAAATTGTTTAGTTTGTACAAGTAGGTGCGCTGCATCATCTGCTAGGTGGGTTTCTAAAATTGCTCTAGCCTTTTTTAGTTCCCGCCATGCCTTCTGTGAGCCCCTGTCCTTATATTCCACCTCTGCCTTGTGTATGTTGGCTTCCATATTGCGTCTCACTCTTTCTCGACTTTTAATATAATTTGATGTTTGTGCAATAAACTCCCCCCGTACTACCGCTTTGCTGGTGTCCCAAATGGTCGACCAGTCAACTCCCTGTGTCATATTTTCCCAGAAGTATTTCTGTAGGGTTTGTTCTATACTTATCCGGACCAATAGGTCTTTCAGAATTACCTCATTTAATCGCCCCGGTTTGTGGGGTTGTTGTTGAGGGGGATTTAATTCTATTTTTAGCAGAACCGGAGCGTGATCCGATAGGCAACGTACTCCGATTTCTATACGTGTAACTTGTGGAACAATTGTTTGAGATGAGTATCATATCGATACGGGAGTACCCCTTGTGCACTGCCGAGTAGTGGGTATATGTCCTATCCTGTGGATTAAAGAATCGCCAGGACTCCAGTAGGTGTAGTTCCCTTAAAAATTTGGCCAAGGCTTATCTGAATGTATGGTCTTTGGAGGTGGCCGGTAGGGTTTTGTCCCTTGCTGCATCCATTACCCCATTAAAGTCGCTTCCTATTAGGATTAATTCCCCATCTTGCAACTTAGGGTAGTAGGTTCAGTAAAAAGTGGTCCTGTTTCTCGTTAGGGGCGTAAATTGAAATCAGGGTTACTAATTGGCCCATAAGTCCCCCCCATCCCCCCCCAGCATCAAATAACGGCCTCCTGGATCCTTCACAACAAATCGTTTTTCAAAAATGATATTTTTTGCTAATAAGATGGCCACTCCCCGTTTTTTGGTCCCACTGGAGTCTAGATATTGTGTGGGAAAGCCTCTGTCTCAGCCTTTTTTCATCCTCTGGGAGCAAATGTGTCTCTTGCAGCCATACCACCGAGGCATGCATATCCTTCAGCCTAGTCAACATAGATTTCCTCTTGATTGGGGAGTTAAGTCCTTGGACATTCAACGAGACCAATGTCAACTCTGACATTTTTGCATTTTAGCCATTACACTGTTATCCGGCTCAAGAATCTTTTGTAGACGTTGCATGTATAACTTATACTTTTCCACCGAAAAACAAAAATTCCCAACACTCCCAACTTTTGGATTAACATTTCCCCATAACTTTCTCAACATGTCGTGTATGCAACAAATCACCGGGATCTAACACACCCTGGAAATTTGGGTTCCGGACTTCATCTCCCCCCTCTTCTGTAAGAGTTAATCCATACCACATGATGTATCTTAAGACGGTGCCTTGTGCTGTCCCCCTTAGGCCTTTTCTTTCTTGTCCTCCCAATTCCAATTTTAAGAGGAGTTGTCCTGGTTCCCCAAGTGTTCGCAGATGATCAGGTGGGATCTGAAGATATAAGCTCCTTGTTGCGCCCCCGCGGTCGAGGCCGTGCTGGCTTCCTTTGGCTTCTTCTGAGTCCATTTTCCCTTTCTCCGCTCCGGGATGGTGATCCTTCCTTGTCTGTGAGGTTGCCCCCTTCGTCTTCCTGCATAAGATCTGCCATATCTTCCACTTTGGAGACGGAGATCCTCTGGCCTTTCCATTCAAAGCGGAGGCTTTTTGGGTGACCCCATCGATATCGCACATCTCTAGACCTCAACCAATCTGTGACCACTCTCAGCTTTTTCCCTTCTGGCAAGAGTGGCTTGAGCTAGGTCCTGAAACAGCTGAATTGGAGAGGAGCGAAACCTAATGGGCTCCTTCTTGCGAGCTACTCTCATAATTTATTCTTTTAATTGAAACCGGTGTATACGGGTTAGCACATCTGGAGTTAGGTTCTTGCCGATTTGATATGTAGAATAAACCCTGTGCGTTCGATCTAGGACAATTTCTCTGTTCTTTTCCGTGTTTAAAATGTGTCGGACAGGTCGGTCACATATTGCTGTAGATCAGAGTCCATTATTGATATTGGGATTCCACGAATTCGAATGTTGTTCCGTCTCGACCTGTTTTCGGCGT
The DNA here is from genome assembly GCF_040938575.1 of Ambystoma mexicanum. Classification (NCBI taxonomy): domain Eukaryota; kingdom Metazoa; phylum Chordata; class Amphibia; order Caudata; family Ambystomatidae; genus Ambystoma; species Ambystoma mexicanum. The sequence goes on along the minus strand of NC_090941.1, from coordinate 328,904,447 downwards.
CTTCCTGCCTGTTTTGCACCCGTTCCATTTGTTGTTCTAGCTCAAGGACTCCGTTTGCCAAAGTGTCATGTTCGTGGCGTTGTTCTGTCACCACCGTTTCCACTTCGTCAATCCTTTTTTCCACCGCCAAGACTCCTTTGTTGAGATCTGAGATAGATTTAGCTAGTTTAGTTGCACTTTCTTTAATGTCCTTCTTAATTTCCTGCAGCATTTCGAAGAAGTCTGACTTTCGAATAGGGGGGTCTTCGGAGTCTCCTGCCCCTTCCAGAGGGGGATTATGTATCTGGGCCATCGCTTGCACTTGATAGCGTTTCTGGACCTCTGCTGTCTGCAGCATGGCTTTAATGTCCCCAGAGCCTTGGCTTTTAGATTTAGTAGCTTGTTTGGACATTTCCGACAGAGTATGGAGATCCAGTTTGTTGCTCTGAGTAAGATCTGGGAAGGTAAGACCGCTATTATTCGTTGCCACTCCGGTAGGTTCTCTGCCTCCACGTCACTTTGGGCTTGTACAGGTTTCTAATGTCTGACCCTTAAATGGCTTTGCTATGTTTTCTGCAAGGGTTTGCTTTGTCGCCTGGTGTGCTTCCTGCGTATGCGGGGTCTACTGCCTGTTTCCCCCCTCCTGCCAGCATCCAGTAATATGCAACCAGGAAAGGTCTCGGTTAGGACCGCCATCTGCAAGCTCCTCTAGCTTGCTGGGAGTGATCAGCACACACAATGCCACTGTTTATGTTGGGGAGCAGCTATCTTTCTCAGGGAACACCCATCCAGTTGTGTCTGCAGCCTCAAGGGCCCCAGGAACTGCACCACTCATGCAGCCACCTCTCAGCATGGGCATCCTTTGAAGTGTCCACCCGCTCCCGGCTCCGGGCTGAGCCCGCCACCGGCACTATTTCACCTGAGTGCAGCCGGAGCGGCGACGGCACGCCCCCCACAGTAAGGCCCTGCCACAGTCATCGCTCCAACTGGTTATTACCCCCTGGAAGGCGGGGGCCACAAGCTTCGCGCCTCCCTGCAGCCGCTTCCCAGGGTAGGTGTCCCCCGCTTGCAGCAGCCGCTCTCCCAACTGCCGGTCCGCTCACCTCTGCATGTCTCTGTGTTCCTGTTTTGTGTTGTCAGCATGCAGACTCCACTTCTTAGCGGCTGGGGTTAGCGCATCCACTTCTGCTGCCCGCAGCTACTTTGCTGGTCCCATTCTGCGGGCTCCGGGGTGCGTCGCCTCCGACCGCCTCCACTCGAGATTGCGCTTCGTAATACGCCTCTGGGGGAAGAATCCCCAATCCTCCTTGCGCGCTCCCGCATCAGTCAACTGCGCTGTGGAGAACCGCAGGGCTCCCCCCCACCCCCCGAGTGATAATATGCTTTCCGGGTCTCCTACACGCGTTCAGAGACCCGCAGCTTCTGTCCGCGTACATGGACTGAGGCGGCTGCCATTTTGATCGGGGGAGTCCGTCTCTGAATCTAGCCCGCTGCCACTCCTATACTGCTTCTTGCCGCTTAATTCTCAGTTCGCAGAAGCCTCTGGAGCTTATCGCTGCGTGGATAATTGTGGTTGCCTTACAAGTGCATTATAAGGGGGATAAGGGCACCGGGGCTGGGTGAAGTCACAGAGCTCACAGAGGAGCCATCCGTTCGGGTCCTCGGCTGTCAAAAGTCAATTTTACTGTCTGCGGCCATATTCAGAGCTGCAGACGGGCAAACATGGGTCTGCGGACACTATTGGGATTGGACTGGTTCTGGGTGAGTCATGTTATTTGAGTGTGGTTTTTGCATATTTATATGGTTCAATTCTATGGTAGTGGCCAGATTCTTGGGGGCATGGCCAAAGGCTATAGTAATGTGTATAGTAAATATAGGTACTCTAAGGGGAGTATACAGTATTTGTAATATGGTTGTATGATATCAATGAAGTGTATATGGTATTTATAATCCTACCACAATTGTGGAAACTGGTTTTGAAATCTATGGTTGTTTCTTTGTGAAGAAAAAAAGTATAATACTGGGTGTGGATACTTAGTTGAATATGGTAAGAAGGCTATAATCTGTGTTTGTTTTTCTATTAAAAAATAAAACAGTATAATTTGTTAAACAAGAAACTTAAAAACCTTAATTGCATACAATTGTACATATGGATTTACTTTTTTGAGGCTCCTAAATAATACTTTGTAAGTACTATGTTCGGTCCAACATTTGTGCGTGGTACACTTTTGTTGTATTAACATAACCTAATCATTGGGTCATTAGGGAAAATAAACCTACTGTATTTACATACAGTTTCTGGCATTGACATGGTTTTAAAGTATATGCATGTTACAGAATACGTGTGTGGCAGTATCGATATTTCGTAAGTGTGTGGCATATTTCTAACTATTGGATTTTAAAACTACTATTGTAGTACTATGGATGTAGTGTGCAAGTATAACTGTCATGGCATATTTGAAGTGTATTATAATAAAGGGCATGTTTAAAGTAGTTAGATACCGGTTGGCTTATTCTAACTGTGTATTGTACTATTCTTAAGTGAGTACATTTTGGTTGCAAGAATATTAGGTAAGCATTTGTTAGATTTGCTGGTAACGATGTTTTGGATTAACAGAAGTGTTAGGTTCAAAGCAACCACTTATTTTTTTGACATATGCAGTATAGTAGCCTGAAGTGGTTGTGGCACCAGTGTGGTAGATTATGCCTACTGTTGTGAAGGTTTTCTTGCCAAGAAAAACTTGCCCGTGTGTAAAGCAAGTGAGCTTACAGTTATTTTTTCTATCATCTGTATTTTAACTTAGAAGCATTAGTATGACAAATTGGCCATGTGAGTTTTTATCTGCATGCTGGAGTGATTGTCTGAAGTGCAAAAAGAGCATAATATGCTATGATTTGCATTCTGCAGAAGCTGGTGGAATGGATTCACAATTTGGTATGGATATATACACAAATTGTTCATTAGGCATGTGCTCTTGTGAAACATGGTTGCAGAGAGTGCATGTATGTTTCCATGTGTATGAAATCTTGAAGATTTAATTTATTGGGATGTCTGGTTTCTAGTACTTGCAGTAAGTACATTAGGAATTCTTGTGGATCTTTCTGTGCGTTTATGGTGCATTGTACTATTCCTGTACAGTAGTCCAATTGTTGCCTTATACCTGAGACACTGTAGGTGCTGTCAGGATTATTGTTGGCATTTGTATGAAGGAAAAGCATTTGCAAACACAACTGGTCTGTGCCGTTTAAGTAAATGTTGTGAACAATTGGTGGCAAATGGAAGAGAAGATTGATTGCTATATTTTCATAGCAATTTACTCCAGTTGTGTTGCTGAATTTAAATGGACCAGAGAGTTGTTTGTCTGTATCCTTTGATGGGACTGCAGTTCTTTTTTTTTCAACAAGACATATTTGTCGCTTTGTCTTTTGATGGACGTGCAGTTGGGTTTGGACTAGAGTGTTGTGCTTGTATTATTTAATGGTATTGAACAGGTGTGATGTCCTAAGCAAAAGGAACAACCTTAATCTAGTGTTCCTTACAACAAGGATTGAGTATGGAGACGAGACTACAACTGTATACTTTAGTTAATCATTATTCAATTTTATTACTTAATGCATAAAACATTTTAGAAAAATATTCCATAATATAAATTTCAAACCATTGATCATCAATGTTGTCAATAAGAACCATGCTTTTACAAATAAAGGTCTGAGTAGACCAATTCTCAAAGTCTTTCCAGCTTCCTTATTTGTAATTTCCTTAATCTTAATAGTATTCTTGCTCTTGGTTCACACATCAATCAACTACATGTGTCCTAAAATGTTAAAATGTTAAATACATTCTCATAGTACTTCCCTTAATTAATAGATTTGACCTTAACAACTAGCTATTTCTTTCCAGATGTTGTTCTGCGTCTGAACTTTAAGCCAATTAACATTTCGTGCTTGTTATTAGTGAATAATGGCCTCCCAATTCAAACTGGAGTGCTTCATTATTTCTCTGCGCTTCTATTGCGCATCATTCTAAGGGTGCCTCTCTGTTTCCATGGGCGCTCTCAATGCATTTAGAGTAGGTCTCCAAATTAGTCGGTCTTCTTTTCTCTAGATTAATCTCATGAGTCCTTTCATCAATACTGGCTTTCAACCTTCAGTAAAACCTTAAAGCATCCATCTCTGGGTGTCAAAACAGTTTCTTAGTCATTTAAATATACTGTCTCTCTTCCAGTGTCACCGTTATAAAAACCCGTTGCACCTCACGTCTCCAAGAGAGTCGGACGTTTCCCGAAAATCGGACTTTTCATAACTCCGCGGTAGTAAAACATGGTTCTTAGTGATGATCAATGGTTTGAAATGTATTATGATGATATTATATTGTATTTTATGGAATATTTTTCTAAAATGTTTTATGCATTAAATAATAAAAGTGAATAATGATTAACTAAAGTATACAGTTGTAGTCTCTCGTCTCCATACCCAATCCCTGTTGTAAGGAAAACTAGATTAAGGTTGTTCCTTTTTCTCAGGACATCACACCTGTTCAATATATAACTTACCCTAGATGTCTTTGAAGTAGGGGTTTCCCATCTTCCGTGTTTTTTTGTATTATTTAATGGAACAGCAGTTCTTTGTTTTTTTTTTTGTGGTATTGCAGGGAGATCTGGTATAGGTTCTGTTTTGATAACCTTTCTTTTAAAGAGTTTGTTTTTTGATGTTCAGGGTACATATCTAGATGGGGGGTGTACAGTGCATTTAGCCTGTTGTATTCTAGAATGCAAGGAATGCCAGAGTTGACTTTGTTTACATCAAAGCTAACTAGGAATGGACCATTGAGTGTACATAGACATGAAAGTGCTATATAACTCATACCTTCTTTGAATACTGTGCTGCCAATGTTGATCAGTGCATGATCTAGAGTTAGATCTTGTGATTTGTGAATAGTGACAGCATATGCAAGAGATGGAGAGATTTTTTCTCTGTGTACATGCATGTCTTTAAAAAGAAGGAAACATGCTATTGTGCGGTCTATTCTTTTAACTTCTGTAAGTTGCCAAAGTGGAAGTTGACAAACTGTTGTTGTCATGTGGATATGTTTGGAATCCAACAAATGTACCAATTGCTACATTGACTTAACCTTGTTCTACATCAAGGTTACATTTTAGAATTACTCTGCAGTTCAGACACCGAGTTAATTGTTTTTCTGATCCAGCTGTGGTGGAGATACATTTTTCTAAGCTATTTAGTCATGCTGTTGCTTGTTGACACATAGGAAGTGTCATGCCATGCACTTCTAGTTTGTCTGTGCAGCTGATGTCTACTATGGGTTGCATTTCTTTTTTTCAACATTATATAGTTGGATTGGCTACAGCTTCTAAGCCTTGGCAGTAAGCATATGCATTTTATATGTTGTTTAGTTAATTGTTCCATGATATCCGGGGCATATGTCTTTTGTCCATACAGCTCATGGATTACTCTACTTTTTAAGATGGGTTTTGCATCTTTAGTAAGTAAACCAGTTCTAATGCTTTTTAAAAGGTTAGCATGGATTATATCTGCAGACTGACTCATGTTTTGAGTTCTCTGCAGTGAAACTGTTGTCAGTGATTTACATTTGCAATGCTGCTGAGTGTATTATGGCATTGTTTGTGCCCTAATGCTTTGAAAATGGGTTGATCCTGTATTGGTGTTAACTGTAGGAGACCTCTGAAAACAATAGCATGTTTTTCTCCAAACAGTTCTTCGTAGTCGAGGTTTAGGACTTCTTGCATTCTGAGATGAATTAAAGCTAGTATGAGGTTTGAACCATGCTTACTTCATCAATCAGGAGGACTTTAATTTGTAACAGCTTCTGCTGATAATTTGTAGTTTTCTCATTTGCTTTGGTGTTCTACTGGGAGAAGCAGTCAGTGTAAAGTTACACCTCCTATGTTCTAGGCAGCTAGACTGTGGCGGCTGTTACAACAGCTGAAATATTGTTGTTTAAGTCTTCTAGCAATGTGCTGACTATTTTAATTGTGGTTTGTGAGAACCAGCTTCACCACTTACATGAGCACAGGTACCAGTTTTAGCATCATGTCTAAGTCCATGTTCAATTTCCTATGTACCTTCTAGATAAATGGTGAGTTGTTCATCATTTAGCTGTGATTTGAGGAGCACTGACAAGTCTTGTTCAGATTATTTAAACTGATGCATGGTATTTTCTACCTCAGTCATTGCTAGTTCTGCCTCATTTAGAATGAGTAGTTCTCCAAGTGGTTCTTGGCTTTGTGTAAGAGATGGTTGACTGCCTTCAGGCGTGTCTTTATTTTTTATTTATTTATTCATTTCTAGAGCGCCATAGCCTGCAGGCATCAGGGTGCAGTCCACACATAATGGTTCACAAGGCAAGACGATAACACAACTTGTTAACAGAACAGTGTCTTTAGCTTCCTTTATCTAGTACAACTTCAATGTCTTCCAATTGTTGGCATTCATTGTCTAACATTTGTTTGTGTTGTTTAAAATTGACATTTGTTATACTACTTTGATTTGCCTTGAAATGTGTCATTGTCACCTAATATTTCTTCTTCATTTCTCCAAGGTTATTGTTTCTGTCTCTTGGTAGGATTTTAGTACCCTTTTTTTGTGATGAAGCTGGACAAAGGTTTAGCCAATGTTTTCAGATTTCCCATTTAAGGGTGTACCTGTTAAATGGTCTGCATCTACGTAGCACCCATATTCTCTACATAACAGCATTTGTATACCAAAGCTGTACATTTTTTGTGAGAGGGCTTTGTCAGATATGTCATCCCAAAGGTCTTATAGCTCTGTCTTTTGAGCTTTGGTGAGATGTGCTTTGACACATCTTGCAACTTTAGTGGAATTGTCTGGAATGTATTGTATGTCTATATTTGCATTCCACAAGATGGCAATGATTGTATTGTAATCGATGATGTATTTGGATGCCTCTTCTTCTTTAGGGTTGTATGTGTTTTTTTTACACTGTCTCTAACAGAAGACGTCAAACTATTTACTTGTCCTTTAGTGGAAACTGGTCTAGGGAAACCAAAGGGACATTTGGTACAGTATTTACCTTTGTTGGTTTATCGATGTGGGCAGTATTTGCCACACTTATGTTTTTGGAAGCGTAAGATTTGTGTACGTAGGTCACTGTGTGGTTTCTGAGGGGACGTCACAGGTGATATATTTTTTAATACATTTTAAAACAGTGGCATCACTGTCATGGACACATTTAGGAGCATCTTTTATCCACAAAATCTTGTAGATGTGTGGTGCTCCTCTGGATTGATATTCTTTTCTCCAAAAGAAGTGCTCTAGTTCTCAGAGTGGAGGGGTAGTTTTATTTCAGATGAAGTTCATCATGGCAAAGAAGTGATGGTGGAATTATCTTGAAACATAGACATGGTCAAGGGAACAGAGTTCTCCTGGTGTTTTTAAATCTATTCCCTCTTTATTTTGGTTTGCAGTGTGTAAGAAGTCATGGAAGTCATCCAATGCATATTCTACACAACTTAAAGTAAGAAACCATGTGGGTGGGCCTAGGTTCCTTAGCATACAACATACATCAGTGTGATGTTGGAACCAGTATTCTTTTGTACCACACATTTGCCAACAGATTTGTGATATTTAACTGCAAAACCTCATCTTTGTCTTTTATCTTTTGAAGCAGTTGAGTAGCTGACATGTTTAAGAAATTGGAGCCTATTTTTTTATGTGTGTGCAACTCCAGAACTTAGAGTTGCTAGTTGTGTGTCTAGCAGCCATGGAGAAAGGAGGCTTCTCGGTGAGCTCCTGCGTGATACGGCACAATATGATCAAGAATGACTGCCAAGTGGATTCTACTTTACAAGTAATAGAAACCTGCTTAAGAACTTGAGGGATGCGAACTTAAACTCTGCGGGTTGTTAGAACAAAGCCTTGTGTGTTTTGCATGTATCCTATCGCAGAGGAGGGAAGATGGCACCCAAAGCGCTATATAAAGATTCTATAGCCTGGAGGCTTGGTAAAATAAAAGGAAGTAAATAAAACAATAAATTAAGAGGGAAACTAAACGACAAATCAGAATAAATGCAGAACGCGAATGACCATGTGCTGGGTGGGTCTCTCTGCACTGCCACCACCCAACGTTATCCGAGGGGCATGTCACGCAAGAACGAAAAGACTCCTCTATCCCCAATCAACACCCACCTTTGGTTGAAGTAAGGAAAGCGCGCACCCATGCTTTGAGCACAATAAGTAGCACCAAATGAGCATTACACACCAAGGGCTGAATGCCTCCTAAAGCGCCTAAAACAAAAGGCAGCCAAACAACCACTGACTGTTACACTAAACCTCAGCCACAGACGCCAACTGAGCAGATGGCAGCTGCACAAGAAAAAAACTAAAGGGGGGGGGGCGGACAACCAAATTCTGCAAGCGATTGCGGAACTAAAATCCTTACTGTGCTCAAAAATAGACACGCTCATGGTGACGTGGAATTACTGCGCCAAAATGTCAGGAAACTGGCTGACAGGACACCTACTCTAGAAAAACAAGTAGAAGATAATGCTGCCAAGCTCAACGAAATTCACCCAGAGGTCCATATCTTGCAGCAGAAAGTTAGGCTGCTCAAAGACAGGGCTGAGGATGCAGAGGGGAGAGCCCGACGCAATAATGTTTGCATTATCGGGCTGCCAGAGGGAGGAGAGGGTCCTGATCCCACATCATATGTCGACAACATGTTTCTGCAAGAGGTCAGCCCGGGGAATCTCTCACTAGGCTTTACAATAGAAAGAGTGCATTGGGCCCTGACCTGTAAACCTCCACCAGGAGCCCCTTCATGACCAATCATAGCTAACATCCTTAACTACAAGGATAGGGAGAAGATATTCTCCCACTCAAGGCAAGGTGGCACAATACAGAGAGCTTCAGCAAACCGGGTGGTATACCCAAACTATATCCTCCGGGTCCATAAAAGCAGGGCCCATTTCTCATCCGTTAAAGCCAGGCTCTGTAGAGCAGGACTAAAGTACATGTTGTTGTACCCGGCACAATGAAAAGTCCTTTACAAAAATTGAGCCTGGTTCTTTGACTTCCCTGAAGAAGCACATGCGTGGATGGACAAAGGAAAAATTGGCCACCTCACAGATGGCGGCGACGCCTCGACTTAAAGCAGGCACTCTCGAATGAACGCAGTACACAAGAATTTTGGTGTAAGGAGTCATCACCCACTCTTGATCAAGCTTGTTCAGCTCTGACTTGGCGCAGGTACACCACACCACAGTACATTCGAGCGGCAGACTGAAACAGGCTACTTTCCAGTATACCAGGTGTCACTTCACGTACGGCATATGGCAGGACCCACCTTGCGTATGCAGCCATGACTCTTGCATGCAAGTGCCCAATCCTGGGCTGCTACCAACCTGCCCTAAAAGTTTTTTTTTTTTTTTTTACAAGGGACACTTGTTTCTGCTCCCATCCACTGCGTGCAAGCCTCGGGGAAGCATACTGGAGGTGGACGCGAAATGCAGATGTGCCTGAACATAGGCAACTATATCAGTTAAGAAAGTTGGGGAAGTTATTGGGAATCTGGTTTTGCCTGCACCATTGAATACACTAATAAGGTCGTCCAGTACATCTGGCCCACCACTTTAAATGTACTATAAGACAAAGGACTGCCAGCCCTAGACACAGAACCTGGGAGATAACCCTGGAACGTCAACCATACACAGCCCTTACAATGAGGTGGCAAAATCAAGGCACGTGGTACAACACCCCGGATCCTGCCAAATCTAACAACTGGATATGGCCAACAAACTGAATCTGCTCACTTGGAACGTCTGAGGCCTGAATAGCTTTGTGAAAAGGAACCGAGTCTACACATACCTACTACACATACCTAGCCAGATACATAATAGGCGTTGCCTTCCTACAAGAGACCCACCTCACTGTAGATAAACAGGCCTTAATCACCAGAAAATGGGGCGGGCGTACCGTGTGCTTCTCATAATCAGCGTATGCCTGTTGTGTGTTAATCTGGATAGCTCCTACAGTACCTTTTTAAAATGACCCAATATAAAACGGATGACGAAGGCATGATGTTGGTTGTACTGGGATTCCTAGAAAACATTGATACTTGTTTAACAGATACGCTCCCAACCATGACACAGCCGCCTTTTTTCAAATACTATATCCACACCTTGGGCAATACCGAGAGGGCAAGCTCATATGGGGAAGAGACTACAACTGCGTTATAAACCCGCTATTGGATCAGTCCCATACCAAATTACATAGACCTGACCCGCCAGCCAGGTCTCTAATAACACTTTTGTCATCCTTTGATCTCCTAGACGCATGTTGAATGCTCCACCCAGATTCTAGATTTTATTCAGCACTGCATGCCGTTCAGACTAGACTACTTCTTTGTTGGAAGAGACCTGGCCCCTGATCTTATAGATGCAGAGTATAGGGGTGTGGCCTGGAGCTCATGGTGTAGGAGGCAGAGACGCCGAGCTCCGGCCGTGGCGCTGTATTCTGATCCTTTTTCGATGGTCGAATGAACAATACCGACTGTAAAATATAGCTACAGGGTGTCGGAAGCGGGGCCTGTTTCGGTGCTGCAAATCTGCCAAAGAATCAGACCGGCTGAGAGCAAGGATTCCCACTCGAACCAAACCCCTCCCCGCCCACGCCCTCGAGACGCATCCAAGATGGCGGCCGTACCCTGAAGTCGGCGACACCCAAACCTGAGCCGCCTCCGCCTTAAGAGGCGGACACTAACAGCAGACCCAGGGGATCCGCCGAGCCTGGAGGATAGCCCACCCTGCCGCGGGAGAAGGAAAAGATTTATGCCGGCACTTGACTTTGGGGAGCACTGCTAGAGAACGAGGAGACACAGAGAACCCGACCCGGAGGGTGACAGTGCATCTCCGACTCTGGGATTCAGCTGGAGCACACACCCACGACTCCGTTCTAGAGCCGCGGAAGAACCTCAAGCGAGAGCCCCATCTAGGACGAGGAGTGCTGCGGAGAAGAGGGAGGCGCCCTTTGGGACTGCGGGGAAGCAGATCCAGCGGCACAAACCAGCCCCAACAAGCGAACGGAGGTATCCTCTCCCACACAGCCTGCGAGAGGTCTGGCCCCAGTGAGGAGCCCATATTGTACACAAGGTGAGAAGGGCTGCAGGTCGGACACACGAGCGGCAGAGGTACTGGAACAATTATACCTGTGCAAACCTTGGCAAGCTCCACCTGTACTGCAGAGACCCCCCCCCCAAAAATTAATCAGGAAACATAGACACTAGGCCCTGAGCGGCCACCGGCGAACACCAGGTCTTCCCAAAGGGAGCTCCACGGAGCACACAGAGGAGTTGGGTGAGACACTGTAACTCCCAAAACACAACCACCGGAACCGGAGGACAGTAAGATTGGCACCTATACAAGCAAAGATCTCCCAAAGTACATCAGAGACTTATGCCAGGAACTGAAATCCTGAACACAGGATAGTTTTGATAACCAGACCACACTGTCCCTAGACCAAGCAGTGCAACATACCGCTGAAACCCCATCATGTCCTCCAGAAATAAGGGGAAGTCAGCCACCATGGACACATATGTCAATACCAAGTCTCAGCCCACAACTCAATCCCCCTCCTCAACTCCCGAACTTTTTTAAGTTAAAAGAAGGGGAATCCAAAGATATCCAAGCGTTGGATGCTATAACAGCATTACGAACATTTATAGATACAAAGATTGATGAAGTCAAGGCTGACTTGCAACTAATGCGCCAAGACGCCCGGAACCTAACTGAGAGAAACTAATGCTGAGACAACTTTACAAGAAACAGCAGAAGACACCGCAGACCTGAAGGCTAGAGTGGCAGATCTAGAGAAGAAAGTGGCCACACTCGAGGCACGATCCGAGGAGGCGGAAGGGTGCGCCAGACGGGGCAATGTTAGAATATTAGGGGTGCCAGAAGGAAAGGTTCGAACCCAACTGCCTACATAGAGGCCCTACTACAACAAGAGGTGGGAGCGGAAAAACCAACACAAGGCTTTGCAGTAGAAAGGGCACATAGGTCCCTCCAGAACAGACCGCCACCGGGCTCGCACCCTCGCCCCATAATCGCTAAGATACTTAACTTTCAGGACAGAGAAACCATTCTGAAATACTCTAAGGGGGGGGGATCATAGAACGCCGCAATTCCAAAATTGCCATTTACCCCGATTACACTCCAAATGTTCAAAAGGCAAGAAACTCATTTGTGCAAATCAAAGCAAGACTCTGACAACTGAATTTGAAATATATGTTGCTCTACCAATCAAGATGGAAAGTCATTTACAAAGGTCGTGCAATATTCCTAGAGACTCCAGCAGCCACCATTATGTGGATGGAACATAATAACCTGGCAGACGGCAAAGATACTCCTCCCCAAGAAGGCTGAGGTGTCAACACAAAGTAACATAGGAGAAGAATGTCCACTGCACAACCTATTTTTAAAATGGGTTGCTAAATTGATACGGCCCACGCTCGTCCTCCCACCAGGCCCACAGCACAACCCCCACGAACAGACCAGCACAGGCCAGTTGCCTGTACGACATTGCTCGTGCCCGATAGCCGAGAAGGGTCCAGACGGCGCAAGAGCGCCTGAGCACCGCAAGAAAAATGCAGTTGCTGGGTGCAACAGTTCTGTTTATGTTAACTGTTTTGTTTGTTACACTGTCTTCGAAAAAACGGAAACCAGAGAGGCGCAGTACAGAGAGGCGCAGTACAGGACAACCTCAAGACCAAAGACCAAAAAGACTCAGGAACCCAAATAAGAGATCCTCCAGCTGGAGGCATAGACTACCCCGAAAAACCGATGGGGACCAGAATAATGAACCCATTGCACCTAAAAAAGGGCAACACAGGTGATGACATGGAATGTGAGGGGGATGGGCTCGTATCTACGAAGGAATCCGATTCAATCTTCTCTCGACAGAAAGAAAGTCTCGATTGCAATGCTCCAAGAGACCCGCCTCACGGAAGAAACCGCGTCCAAACTATCCGAACGGTGGGGCGGACTTGGAAGAGGGGCGCCTTACTCCAAATATGCATGAGGAGTCTTTACATGGGTGAACCCCAACGTACCATTCCAACTATTGGGATTAGAGGCCGACAAGGAGGGCAGGTACCTAATAATGTGGGGGACAATTGAACACACTAAAATATGCTTGGTGAACTCCTACTTTCCACAACATGGAATACCCACCCATGTTGACACACTAAATGCTAAGATAGCACATCACGAGAAGGAACCTTCATATGGGGAGGCAACTTCAACTGTGTCAGAAACTGAACAACAGACAGATCCGAGCCGCCCCAGCAACCAAACAACGCCGCCACACAAGCGCTGAGCAACACAATTGAGCACTTGAATCTGGTGGGCATTTGGAGAGAGCACCACCCCACGGAGAGAAGTTACTCCTATTATTCATCCCCGCATAAGATACACACAAGGATAGACTACCTGTTCATCGACAGGGAACAACGTCCGCTAGCAGAGTCCACAGAATACAGGGGCAGGTCGATCTGTGATCACTCGCCCTTACTCATGCAGTGAAAACTCAAGGGGCCTAGGCCACCGATCCCGATGTGGAGAATGCCCACCACAGCACTCGCCGACCACGAGTTCAGAGAGGCCCTCGGTACCAAGCTGGAGGAATACATAGACACTAACAAAAGCACTGTGGCAAGCTGGGGCACATTATGGGAGGCTATGAAAGTGGTGACACGAGGAGAAGCTATAGCAGGAGTGGGAGGCTTCCGGAAGCAGCTGAAAAGAGAACTAGAGGAAAAGAAAGAGGAAATAACGCACCCGGAAAACAGCACCAATGCCACAGTAGAGGCTGAGGCGAAACTGAAGTAGATCAGAGAAGAATGCCAGTCAGCCTGGGAAAGACTTTGCATCATACACCGCCAGGGCACACAAAGAAGCTGACAAGCCAGGCAGACTGCTGGCTTGGCTGTGTAAGCGAGAACACCCAAGACACCTCCCAACTGAAATCACGGACGAAGGTGGAAGAACGTACAGAACGCAACAGGAGATCAATATCACGTTTGCGGAATTCTACTCCAAGTTATACGCCCACAACAAACAAGTACCCACGGAAGAGATCAAGTCCACCGTAGAAGAAATAGGGCTTCTGAAACTGACCGCCGAACAAAGGGAGCCACTAGATGAAGGGATAACTTTGGAGGACATGACAGAAGCAATCAGATCACTTGCCACGTGTAAAAGCGACGGCCTGCCACCCGAATTCTATAAAGCTTATGAAGCAACCCTAATTCCAATATTGCACAAGGTTTTCCTGGAAGCATACGGATCCTACCCAACACCATGAAGGAAACGGTCATATTCCCTATGCTTAAACCAAACAAACAAGCCAATGATTGGGACTCCTATCGCCCGTTAGTGATGTTAAATTATGACCGCAAGATCCTAACTACCATACTGGCCAAAAGGCTTGCAAAGGTGGTGGGAACCCTAGTCCAGGGAGACCAGAACGGTTTTGTTCCAGGATGCAACACCACAGCCAACCTGAGGAGGCTTCAACACATCATGGCGGAAACCCTCACACGAGATGAAGACCTGGCGGTGCTCTCTCTAGATGCCATTTTAGGCCTTGAGCCGATAGCCATTTACTTTAGAAAGCAGTACTTCGATGCAGGTATAAAACTGGGCAATGAGTACTCTATAATATCACTGTACGCTGACAATGTACTTCTATACCTAAAAGACCGGCAAGTCAATGCACAGATCGCATTAGACAAACCCGACAACTATGCACATTACTCGGGGATCCGATTCAGCAAGCAGAAATCCTGCGCATTTCCACTGGCCAGAGTCGGGGATTTGGAGGAAACTGACCTACCAGAAATTGAAATAAAGTGACAACCTGAAATGTTCCGATACTTAGGGGTGACTATAAAGCACACTTCAGAGCTTACGCACAAATGTAACACAGAAGTTGTAATGAGAGGACTGCGTAAATCCATGAAATTTTGGTCAAAGCTTCCACTCTCGATGATGGGCAGAGCATCTATTATCAAAATTATAGTCCTCCCACGATTCCTGTACTACTTTGTAAATATCTGCCACTGCATTAGACCCCCCTTCTTCAGGAAACTAGAGGTATTAATTAAAGACTTTCTATGGGGACCATCCAGATACAAACCTCCCCTAGCACTCCTCACACTACCATGCAAAGAAGGAGGGATTCAACTACCCGATCTCCAGATGTACTACCTAGCGGCACAGCTCAGCCACGTGACGAGATGGCTCCCAGACGATCCAACCGCTGAGATTGAACTACTGCGACAAACACCTTCCTTGCTGCACCCTAAGGAGATACTATGGAACCCAAAGATCCAAACGCAAGATGCCCCTATGATCGCAAAACTAGGCAGGCAGATATGGGCCAAAACCTGATCTACGATGCATCTGAAACACCCCTATTCGCCTAATACCCCCATACTGGCAGACGTGTGCAAAACCTGGACAGACCTCCCAATGATGAGAAGCTGGGAAAGTGTTGGGATTTACACATGGGGAGACATGTTTGAGGAAGGCAGATTCAGGGACTTCGAATCGCTACAAACATTTGAGGGACTCCCAAGGGGCCAGTTCTTGTGGTACCAACGAGTCAAACATATTGCCAAGAAGAAATGGAACGAATGGCCTGAGGAACCCACCCCAGACCCCCTCCTACAGGAGATGCATGATCTCACCGACGGCTGGAAACCAGCGACCCAGCTGTACAGCCGATTGACGGACAAGCCCAACCCCAGAAGCGCAGACCTAAAGGGAAAATGGGAAACGGACTTGGAAACTACGCTGACCGAGGAAGAGTGGGAGAGAGCACTAGTTTATCCCAAAGAAGTGTCCAGGAATACCAGATTTAGGCAAATACAACTAAACATCCTATACAGGACCTATATGACCCCTCAAAGAGTGGCCAGCTTTAACAAACAGATCTCCTCAAAATGCCCTTGGTGTGGCAATGACCACGCAGACCTAATCCATATGTTCTGGACCTGTAGCCAGATGAAATTTTGGGCCAGGGTAAAACAAACCTGCACAGGTGCAGGGATAACAAGATACAACTGGCTCCCGAAAGAGTGTCTACTAGGCACACATCCCAGAGTAAGCAAGTACAAACACATCGTCAATCTGATGGACATATCCTGCATCCTGGCAAAGAGAACTAAGGGGCCACCACAGGAGAAGAAGGTACAAATGACACACTCGAATAATGGAAGGCCCTCCTGAGAGACATACACTTTGCCGCTGACTACAAGCCTCCATGATTCGCACACCCCTCCCAACAGGTTTGATGAAATACCCCACCAGACCACCAGTTATAACCCACACAAGAACTCCCACACCTAAACTCCTAGTCCTCTACGCCCTCCGCTTAAGACGAAGTACTGATGTAAAACGCTATAGCCCGAAGACAGTTCTCGTTAACCGTTTGTCTTGTTATTGTTAATTGTTGTTACCTACAAAAAAAGAAAAGACATTTTGCTGTGACTAAAGCGTATTGAACGATAAGGCCCAATTGTATGCCTATTAGCAAATGGCAATAAAAATATTTTTTTCAAAAAAATAGACGCAGAGTATGAGTTTGATTTTATCAGACCATGCCCCCCTCTTACTGAAATGGTGGTATGCACCTCCTAGACAACCAATCCTGACTTGGAGACTCAGAACAGAGGCACTGCAGGGCCCCCTCTTTCGCGACCATATCCAAGACAGTATTACGGAATACTTCACACATAATTCTGGCAGTCTCACTGGCGCTGGCACCCTTTGGGAGGTGAGGAAAGTGGTCGTCAGAGGCACAGCCATTGGCAAATCAAAAGGCATACAAGCATCACTATGCAAATAACTTACCTCCATAGAAGAAACACTACAAAAGCTTGCACAGTTGGGACAGGGCCAACAGTATGTTGGCCCCAATGAAGCAACTTTAAGACAAAAATGCATGGAGTGCTGGGAAAGATTGGGCATGCACAATTAAAATAAATATATAGGAAGACAGCACATTGAGGGGGACAAAACAGGCCGGCTCCTAGCCTGTTTATACAAGAAAGAGTAACAGCGAGTTCCCATTTACTCGATACACACACCACAAGCCACCACTTGTTCCACACAAGAAGGTATTAGCACTGTCTTCCATGAATACTATCATAACTTATACAGCAATGAACCTACGTCCCTACGGGCATGTGCACAGGAAGTGCTAGAAGAGATAAAACTTTCCCAACTACTAATAATGTGGATGCCTCCATTACATTAGAAGAACTCACGGACACAATAAGGTTTTTGCCATCAGGGAAAACCCTGGGCTCAGATGGCCTGCCCGTCAAGTTCTATAAAGAATTTGCTGCGGTTCTTGCACCCCATCCACTAAATACGCTAAAGGATGCATTTGAAATTGGCATCCTTCCGCAAAGCCTAAGAGACTCAAGCCACATAAATCACCATTCGAGTGTAGCTCATATAGACCCATGTCCATGCTAAACCAGGACAGCAAAATTCTGACAGCCTTACTGGCTAACAGGCTGAAAAAGGTGATGCACTCGCTGGTGCACCCCGATCAGACAGGGTACGTGCCAGGTAGACATATGTCCTCGAACCTAAGGCGCTTGCACCACGCAATAGACTGCACCGCGACAATGGATGCTCCCTGTGCGATAGCCTCATTAGATGCTATAAAAGCATTTGACTCCATTAAATGGGACTGGTTGTATGCCACGTTGCACCGGTTTTGCTTTGGGCAGATGTTTATTAGATGGATGAGGCTGTACACCGAACCAACGGCGAGAGTTGAGACAGGCAAACACTTCTCGGGGTCATGGGAACTAGAGAGGGATAATAGACAAGGTTGCCCATTATCCTCTTTGCTCTATGTCTTCGCCATTAGGTATACTGCTATCGGCTCCATGGCCGAGTACTCAGGTGCAGGCATACTCATCGACGGAACACGCCGTCTCATATCATTGTACGCTGACCATACATTGCTTTATGTTCACAATCCCGAAGACAACCTGGAACTCATCATGGAGGCTCTAGAGCACTTTGCACGGTACTCGGGAGTTATAATTAGTAACGACAAGTCATCCCTTTTCACACTAGCGAGTTTTACCAAAACACGTCACGACCACCTACCTTTGCAATGGAGTACCGACACATTCAGATACCTAGGAATTAACATATATCATGAACCAGTGGTGGAGCATGACAACAATACCATAAAAGCCCTAAACAGCCTAACAAATTTGTTGAAGTTCTGGATCAAATTACCCCTGTCACTAATGGGCAGAGTTGCCCTGTTGAAAATGGCAGTACTCCCTAGGCTACTACATCATTTTGCGAATGTCCCATACAATATTCAGAAACCCTTTTTTAAAACGTTAGATTCCCTATGTAGAGAGTTCCTATGGTGCAACGGTAAATGCAGAATAGCATTAACCTCCTTACAAAGGCCCCATGAGGAGGGTGGCATCAAGACCCCTCACTTTGAGTCATACTACATGGCAGGACAACTGCAGGTTGTGGTGGGTTGTCTGGCAGATGAGCCTACTGCAGATGTCAAGCTCCTTCAGCCCCCTACACCGACTTACTTTCTCAAAGAGCTATTATGGTACAAAAAAAGACGGCGCACTGGACACTCACACCTCGTATCGTTAGGCATCCTAATGTGGGAAATGGCGCTGAAATCATTAGATATGTCGGATCCATTCTCAGCGTAAATTCCCTTAGCCTCACTTGGTCCCACTGCATCCCAGGCCTGGTTGGGCATACGCTTACATTGGCAACCCTGTGGGGTCGCTACTATGGAGGACCTGATGAACGGCACTTCCTTTTTACCCCTTAATGTACTAGCAAACAACAATGGCTTACACCACGGTCAGTATCTGTTGCACCGCACTCTCCAGAACATAATAAGGCGTAGATGGCCAATGTATAGAGAAACAATGGAAACAGGTTCAGTAATTAACACATTGTACGACATAGCAGAAAGTGGCCACGCAATATCCAGGATATATGACTCCCTACTGACTAGCGGGCCCTTGGGATTTGGTGATCAGGCACAAGTGGGAAGAGGACCTAGGCGCTCCGCTCAGTGACACAGACTGGTCAAGGATATTGACGTATCACAAGAAAGTATCCTGCAATGCCAGACTGCAACTAATTCAGCTGTTAATTACTCACTGCGCATATTTAACGCCTCTTAGAATATCAAGTTTCCCGGGGGCTGCCATAAAACACTGTACTAGATGCAACGCCCCAGATGCTGGGCTGCTACACATGTTCTGGTCATGTCCAACTGCAGGGAGATATTGGGGAGAAGTGTTGTCCAAACTGGGAAAATCAGGTCTTAACACAAACCCACTAACGCCATCCACCTGTTTACTAGGATATTTCACGCACCTTAAAAACTACAAGGTATGCATCTAAAATGAAGGACTTGGCATATATACTGGCCAAACATGGGATAGCTATGACATGAAAATGTCCACATGGACCTAATATAGCAGACTGGTGGCGAGACCTTAAAAAATGGTCAGCAGCGGAAACTGTAGCTTGGAAGCGAGCAATACATTTGAGCTCCTCGTACACCAGTGAAGACATTACACTAATTGTTAGACACTCTGCTGCCATCAATACACCCTACCCAACCTCAGAAAACGGCATATACACTGGCCAGACGTCAACACTGCAGACAACCTGGGAAGGGAAGGTACAGGAGTTGGGGTGGGGTGGGAATTGGAAATGTTTCAGTGTTCTAACTGTGGTCCTCATGTTGTCATGCAGACAGATGGGTCAAAATGTAAAAAGTAAGACGCTACATAATCCATTGTTGTAATTGGATGACAGGAAAGTAATGCTCAAAACGTCAATAAAAAAAGTTCTTTCAAAAAAAAAGAAAACAGTTGCTAGTTCGCTTTCAAACTGGAGGTGGAAAATGTATTTTACGTTTTGTCTGAATCCTGGGTCTTCAGAATACTTTCGTAAATAGTGATATTCTGATGCACTAACCTGTGTTGATCTTTCATCATATCTTCCTCCTTTTCCTGTAGGAAAGATTAGAGGAGAACAATGTGCTTCTACACCTCTCTTGCCTATGCTCATTGGGGATCCACACATTCAAATTGGCCAGTTTGTGGTGAATTTTAAATTATTTGGGTGGTTTCTCTTACGTTTTCCTCTGTTTATATCTCTGTAGTATTCGTTGTTTTCTTTAAGATATTGTAGGGCTTGTCTAACTTGGTTTATGTTGACTAGTTGTTGCCAAGTTGTTTTGTCTTTTGTTGGTACACCATTAACTAGTACAATCAAAGATTGTTCTATTGTCCGCCATACCCCTGTAGTTTCTACATTTTCTTTAGGATTAATGACAAATACACAACTTTGCCATGAATACCTTATAGTAACTCGGATGAAGGCAGTTTGGCAGTTTTGGGTTGAAGGCGTATTATAGCTTGAAATCGGTGTACTGTTTGGATTATAATGCTCTCATACAAGTTAAGTTATTGGAAAGCTTTTGGAAGTGGGAAGCTTTCTAAGTTATTAGTGATAGCCTGTGATGGCATTTGGTTATTGTCAAGCTTTGTGTTTCACTACGTGCAAACTATACAGGTGGCCATTATTTTGTGATTATTTTCTGATGTTAGATATAAAGCTAATTGGAACCATTGGGATTCCTCATTGTCCTCTATTTTGTTGGCCATAGCTACTATTTGTATGCTGTTTTTATAAAACATTCTGTGACAACAGACGCATACTTTTTTTTTAAAACACACAAACATTAACAACAACAAACACTGGGGGGGGCGCTGTTGAGCAGCGTACAAAATGGCTGCTTAGCTCGGAAGCTCCGTGCCTAGCCGCTGATTATCCGACTACATCGGCGGTTCCTGTCATAATCCAGCATCTTCATCGGGCCCCCTGTGTTGCTGACTGCCTGGGCTACCTGCACGCCTGATCTCGAAGCGAATCGGACCCCCCAAGGCCCCCAACGGAACACTACGCTGTGCCTCGCTGGGGGCCGACTCCGGGCCTGCGGGGTACCGCGGTGACCGCTGTGAGCCGGCTGAGTGCCGCGCTCTGGAGCCTCCGGACCCAACGCCTGCCCCGGAGGCTGGTCCGCTCCACGCGCGCAGCCTTCCCGACTGGACCCGGGCCGCCGGAGACACCCGCCCCCCGCGTGTGGCATGCGGCTGCTGCTCGCCCTGGCGGTGGGGTGTTCCGGTCCTGCGCCGACTGGAGTGGGCGCCGCTGCGGTGACCTGCACTTCCTTGCCTGCTCTCTGGACCTACAGCGAGGATCACGCTCTGACCGCCGGCGGGGGCCCGGCGCCCTACGATGGGAGCTCATCCCGCCACTACGAGCTGGCGCTCGGACTCTGCTGAGCCGCTGGGGTGCGCGGCGGCGCTCCTGCCTGGGGCCCTCTGCCCACCGCTGGAACTCTGGGGCTCCCTGCTGATTTCTTCCCGCTCTGAACTGCGGCCTATAGGTGAGGAGCTTTGCGGTGGGTCCATCTGCCGGCCCTGTCCCCGCGGCAGCTGCTTCCCCCCCCGGACTGCCTAATAACAACCCCTGTGACCCACTGGAGCTGCTCACGTTAAAGAGGGCCCCTGCCCCCCCGGTGACTGCGTGACTGGGTTCCCCGAAATTGGGACCCCCCCATAATTCGACCAACTGGATGGTCGGTTAACTGCATACCCACAGTAGCTGGTTGCCCTCACTACGCCTAGTGCAATCTGCCGACGCTGTCATACCCGCTGCAAACCCTCCACTCCACAGTGGCCCGCTCCTCCTCCCCACCATCTCCCCCCATGGCGCGACCACACCGCACCCAGACTCCTACTTCCTGCAATGTCGAGCCGCTCCAAGGGAACTGCCAAAGGGGGCACCATGGACAGGTTCGCTAAGGCGATTTCCTCGAGCTGAAGCGGCCCACATGTCGCCCCCACACGAGGAGCTCGATAATGAAACCATTCCCGGGGCTGTGGCGCCAGATCTTACCACACTAATGGAATCGATGGCCAAAAACTTTGCCTCATTCCACGAAAAGCTTGATGACATCAATGCAAACGTTGCCTCACTTAAAACACGGGTAGATCAGGCGGGATCCAGAATCACGGAGGCCGAAAATAGAATCTCCACTAATGAAGATGCTATACACACGCTCCAAGACACTGTGGCCTCCTTGTCGCGGGACATGAAGAGTGTAAGGGCGAAATGCGACGACTTGGAATCTCGTTCCCGCAGGAATAATCTGCGCATCATCGGGGCCCTGGGAACGGCCTCAAAGGGCGGATGGAAGACGCTGTGGAGAAATTGCTTAAAGATCTGCTTGACAATCCGGCCCTCTCCCCATACTTCACGGTGGAGCGCGCCCACCGGGCCCTATCACCACGACCTAAACCGGGCGATAGCCCCAGGCCCATAATCGCTAAAATCCTCAACTACCGAGACAGGGACCTCATCCTCCGCCTGTCACGAGAGAAGGGTGACCTACGTCTGGAGGCCCACACCATTAGAATCTTCCCAGATTTCTTGGTGGCGGTGCAGCAGGAGAGACGTCAATTTCTCGGCGTTAAGAAACTGCTCAGGGAGCGCAACGTCCCATATGCCATCCTGTTCCCCGCGCGGCTCAAGATCACCCATAATGGCAAATTGTACTTTTTCACCGTCCCAGATGAGGCGGTTAAATTCATCGAGATGCAAATACCGCTCCACAATCCGGGGGACGCCCACGCTGGCGGCATCTGAACACACACTGTGTGGCCCAACGGAACTTACTGAGTCTGCTGATCCCTGATTTGTGATATGCTATAGGCAACATGGTTTTGTTTACTATGATGTTGTGTTTCGCTACTGCATGTATTTGTGTCGTGGCCTGGCTCCTGAAGGGTAGGTGCTGGTCACTCATTCCTGCCGGACTTGGGGGCTGACCAACCGCCCCAGCCTTCGGCCTTGGCTGACATGGGGGGTGCTCTCGGGCTCCGGGGTCCGACCCTATAATCCGCCCGTTGCAGTAACATGTCCCGGTCTGCACATGCTGCCTTTGGTATGCTTAGATTCACGGCTGAGTAGTGACAACTCATCCCATTAATGCTAGACCACGGCCCGTGCCTTTTAGGGGCTTTGCTTACACGAGACCCAGGAATCTTACTAGTCAAGGCTGGCACCCCCCGTAAACCTCGTCTCTGCACTCACCAGGATACATAGCTCTGGCAAGCGCACTTCATTTGTCATCTCGGAGATACACTCCATGGGGCCAATGCATCATTGATCCGGGCTGCCCTTTAATAATTACTGGCACTTGTTGCTTAAATCGCAATGCTCCGATGCCTCTGCGGCAGCCCTTATTCCCCACTTGAGATGAGGGGGCATCCGCCACGTGACTGCTGTAAATGTTTGTATTGTAACCGAACTGCTACGACGCATATGCTGGTCCCTGTTTCCCACTTAGACAGGCGGGGCCATACATTGCGTGACCGCCAACACTGCTCGTCTTGTAACGGAACCACCTGGTTCCAAGCGTGCTAGCGCACGGCAACGGCGCACCCCACTGCGATTGCACTGTTCTTGGATACACCTTTGTTGTGGGTTAGCCCCTGTTGGGCTTTTGGACAGTCTGAGCCAAGTTGGGGACGGCTCAGCTGCATACAGCTTGGGGAGGGGGATGTTCACACTACTAATCTTGGGTTGGTGGTGAGGGTGGAGGGCGGGAATGGGGTATTATTCCAAAAAGGCACACCAGGTTTCACGGCGCGCGTACTGAAGGGCAGCAAGCGCACTCTCAACCCTGACTTCTTGGGCTCACACTATCACTGGACATGGGATGTTTACTGAGTCGTGCATAGTGCGATTAAATATCCACCAATGAAATGGCTACTGTCATAATGTCCTGGAACATCCGGGGTTTAAGCAACCACACCAAGGCCCGTAAAATCATGGCCTATGCTAATAGGCATATCTGTAGGGTACTATTTCTACAAGAGACACACTCCAATGGTCACATCCCAAGGACCATAGCCCCATCATGGGGCCCCGCCAGATTCTTCACCTCTTATTCCTCCCAGTCTAGGGGCGTACTCACGATGATCCATAAATCCATCAAATTCATATTGCATAAAAGCTACATAGATCCGGAGGGACGTTATGTTATATTACATTGCACTTTGATTAATAAAGAATATCTTCTGGTCAACACATACTGCCCCAACATAGACTCTCCCGAATTCTTCGGTGCTGTAGCCACCATACTACTGGGCTTCGTGGGTGTACCAATTATATGGGGAGGTGATCTGAACCTTATTTTGGACACTGTCCTGGACAGAACTGGAACTGCTACCAGAGCTCTGTCCAGTGCTGCACGTCAGTTACGTAGCCATATACAGATACTGAACATCTGCGACGTCTGGAGGACACTGCACCCCCAGCGACGGGAGTACACTTATTACTCTTCTGTGCATGACAGCTCATCTAGAATAGACCTGTTCCTGGTGTCAAGGGAAATTATGGGCAGGGTGGAGGGCTCCTGGATCCTATCCCGCACACTATCAGACCATGCCCCAATTACAGTCTCGGTGGAACTGGGGATGCCCATCCCGACGTTCAGCACCTGGCGCTTTAAATCCGAGGCCCTCAGAGACATTGTCTTCAAAGCTGAAATATTGGCTGACATCGAATCTTTCTTTGAGTGCAACTCTCTTCAAGATACATCAGCTGCGGTGAGGTGGGACGCCTTCAAAGTGTATATTAGAGGAATGTCTATCTCCAGAGAGGCCGGAGTACTGAAAGCGATAAGAGCTGCCCTTGGGCGCTCCGAAGCCAAACTGAAACAACTAGAGCTCCAATGCCCCACGGCTGCTGACCCCGGTACACTCGCCCAAATCAGTGATGAACTCCAGGTATATAATACACTTGCTATCAACGAAATCCAATACTTCAGCCGCCCACAGGCCGCCAGGAAGTATGGGGAGGGGGACAGACCCGGGAGAACGCTAGCAACACTAGCTAAAAGGGAATCTGGCCGGACGCAGATTACCTCCATCAAAGATCAACATGGCAACCCACAATGGGCGGACCAACGTATCTTAGACATATTTAACGAATTCTATAGATCCCTCTACTCCCAACCTACCGAACACACCGAACAACACATGCGCGAGCTCCTTGACCAGATCCCCACCACTGAGATATCCCCTCACACCCGGGACCAACTGGACTCCCCGATTACATTGGATGAGATAGTGACGGCCATTTCAGACCTACCCAAAGGGAAAGCACCGGGCCCCGACGGGCTTACCACTGAATTTTTCCAAGAGCATGTCGCCATCTTGGCCCCTAGGCTGCTCGAGATCTGGGACGAAGCATTACGTGTCTCCATCCTTCCCCCTTCCATGCGCGAAGCTGTCATCACGGTGCTGCTTAAACCTGGTAAACCTGACGACGAATGCGGGTCTTACAGACCTCTTTCCCTTATGAACCTCGACACAAAGATCTTTGCTAAGATCATAGCGAACCGCTTTCTACCCATTATGACAGACTTGGTTCACGAGGACCAGGCAGGCTTCGTCCCAGGTAGGTCCACCTCCCACAATATCAGAAGGTTGTTCAACGTTATGTCCCGTATAGACCAGGACGCCCAGGCTGTAGAAGTCACTCTGGACGCTCAAAAGGCCTTTGATATGGTCTCCTGGAACTATATGTGGCTGGTACTTGAGACAATGGGCGTTGGCCCGAACATGATCGGGTTCAACAAATTACTATACACTTCCCCCGTTGCAAGAGTAAGAGCTAACTCACTAACATCTGACCTCTTCACACTTTTCAGGGGTACCAGACAGGGTTGCCCCTTCTCCCCGATCCTTTTCGCACTGGCGATAGAACCGATGGCGGACTATGTCCGCTCACGCCATGCCCGCAAAGGAATACGACTGTTTGAAGATCCTGAAATCATTTCCCTATACGCCGACGATGTCCTACTGTACATCAGCACACCCACGGCCCATCTTGACCCTATACTAACCTATACTAAGAGATATCACCCGCATTGGCACCCATTCCGGGTTCACAATTAACTACTCGAAGTCTGAGATCTTCCCTCTTACTAAATCTACTACACAACCCACCACCGAATACCCCCTTCGTTGGTCCCCGGATGGCGTCAAATATCTGGGTGTGCAAATATCCCTAACCAAACCCACCTTGCTCGCCGATAATTACTCAGCTGTAGCACAGTTAGTTGAAACCAAGCTTTCACGATGGCGCACCCTCCCAATATCCATGACAGGTCGTCTCTCCCTCATTAAAATGATTCTGCTGCCTAAGCACCTCTATACTTTCAACAACATACCCGTATGGCCCGGGGTGGAATACTTCTCCAAACTACATGCATTATGTGCACAGTTCCTATGGCACTCCGGTGCGGTACGCAAGAAGTGGACAGATATGGTGCTTCCATACAAACGAGGGGGAATCTCTGCTCCGGACCTGATGCTGTACTGGACTGCGGCCCAGGCCCAACACGCCACTCATTGGTACCCCGGTTCTCCTGCTCGCCCATATGTTAAATTGGAACGACTGGCAGCCGCTGGCACTAACATAATGTCCCTCATACTGCATCAGCACTATATATCTGACTCCCCTATCGATCCAATCAGTGTAACCCTGCGCGCCTGGGCACGCCTGTTGTGCCTGTCATCCGACTCCTTCCCTTACTAAAAATGGCTCCCGGTATGGGCGTTCCCGGGCCTAGAACCCACGCATGACACTGCTCTGGCCCGCCACTGGGGCGCACTGGGATACCAGGCATTATCGGACTTCTATCCGGAAGGCCGGTTCATTAACCCCCAAACATGGAAACAGGGGCACACCAGATCCGCTCTAGAGACCCTCCAATACTATAGGCTCCGAGCAGCGTTTCGCACTAAATGGCCCTCATTTCCAGATGAGCCCACTGACAACCCGGCGATCGCATATATCACCAACTCGGGCGGCGCCCGCGGCGTCGTCTCCTCATTGTATAAGATCCTACAAGACACCACTCCGATCCCAGCGCTCAGAGCACGCGACGATTGGGCAGCTGAACTGGGCCTAGAAATATCCGACAGAGTCTGGGAGAAAATGTGCCTACACACCCAAAAGGTCTCTCTCAATTTCCGCCACCGGGCCATGCAATACAAACTCCTAAATAGGCTTTACTATACCCCGCACAAGACTTTGAAGTTCACCCGCACCAGGGTGCACCCCTGCCCTCGCTGTGGAGCAGAGGGAGCTGACCATCTACATATGTTTTGGTCCTGTAATAGACTATCTGAATTCTGGGAAAGTATTCTAAATACACTCACCGAGATTATCGGAACTGAGGTCGACTCTGATCCCTTAGCAGTCCTCTTCGGGGCCTGGAGAACGGAGGACACTAGACGTCTGGCTAAATTTTTAAACATAAGCTGTATGATAGCCAAGAAATGCATACTCCAGAGTTGGAAAAGTTCCTCCCCTCCGGCCTTTAAGAAATGGCTGAATCTGCTCACCTGGTCGCGAAATTGCGAGGAGGAATACCTGGCCATGCTCCCCGCCCACTCTCGCCCCAAGAACACCTGGGTTGAATTTGACACCTATCTTAACAACCAAAGTGAAAGTACACCCACAACTGACTTGTCCCCTGCCCCACAAGGGACATTCCCCGCATCATGAGGCCTTATATCCTCTGCTTAAGGTCCGCCCTGATGCTATTGCTATGACTGCTGTACTGTGATTACTGTGTTGCTCAAGAATAATATGTTATACACATGTATTGCTTTGATGTATGTGCCTTGTGAACCTCTGCCTGCAAAAATAAAAGTTTAAAAAAAAAAAAAAACAACAACAACAACAACAACAAACATTGCACTACAACTGGCACTTCGTGTTGGGGTCCGCCCTCTATCATCCATCTCTCTGGCGTCATCGGCATGGCTCCCTCCTTGTCTGTCAATAATGTTCAGTGTTGGATCATCCCTGGCTCCCGCATTAGGCCCCTAGCGGCATGTCCACAGCACCCACTGAGATCCTTTGTTTACATTGTCACCGGGAAATCAGTCCTCCTCCGGCCCACTAGGCACTGTCGTATCTTGTCTTCCTGTGCTGTTAAACAGGTCCTGTATGAGAGAGTTCAATGCAAGTAATTTGGCCCCACTCCCCCCCCCCCCTCTCCCCTCTGCATCGCTCTGGTCGACACTGATGTTTCCGCTATCTGCAATTTTTTCAGGTCTGCCCACCACATTTCTACTGATGGCCCTGTGCTAGAGTTCCATGCCATCACTATGCGGAGTTTCGCCAGAATACACATTAAATCTTTAATTATCGCTATATGTGTCCTCTGTTTGCCACCCCTCGGGAACAGCCCCAGGAGATAAGATTCCGGCGACCACACTTGCATTTGAATCCCTCCTGCCTCCACCCTCGTTTTCACTGTGTCCCAAAAGTTAAGTATCACCGGGCAGGACCAGAACAAATGTGTCATATCCGCCTCTTCTGTCGCACAACGTGGGCCGCTTCGGGCTTGATCGTGTCTCATGTGCGACATTCTCTTGGTTGTGAGGTATGTCCTGTGCATGAGGTACAACTGCATTTGCTTGAATCTCACATTCCTGGAGACTTTTTTTTGCATACTGAAGTGTCCTGCTCCACTCCTCATCCGTGAAGGTCCTCTTCCCATCTTGCTTGCAAAGCCCTCTTATTATTACTTTGCAGGAGCTGTTCATAGAGTCTGGATATCGTGTGTCCTCCCTTCAACACATCGAACCACGCGTCTAGTATTCCTTCACTGTCCCCTTCACCCGGCAATGTCCTCCAACTTTTCTTGATCCTCTGTTTCATACTATTGCACCGTAGGAATTGTCTGCTGTGTACTCCCTGTTCATCCATCAAGGTTTGGAAATCCACCCACTGCCCATCTTTCCATAGGACTCCGGTCTGTGCCACTCCTTTGTCTTCCCACTGCATATGGTAAATAGATAGGGGCATCGTGTGGACGTCAACTAGTCCCACCAGGGGGATTTGTCCGGAGTAGGGGTCCCTCGCCCCTTGCATCTTCCACGCTCTCCTCCAGAGGGTCAGGCCCAGCTGAACTATAGTAGCGAGTGGTTTTGCTAAGGCTTTGTCCATCCTCAGGTAATAGTGTCGTATTGCTGGCTGAAAAAGCAGTCTATCTATGGATGCGGCATCCCCCAGCCATTTTCTTTTAAACCATGTTTATGTTTGGTTCGACGGCATATAAATGATTACAACATAGCATTTGACAACATTAAACTCCTATGCTCTACATTTTACTTATGTTCATGTCTTACAGATCGTTAGAATTTGCATTACCTCCAAAGATTTCCCAATTCTCTCCATCCCTCCTACCCCCCTCCCGTACCTCACCCACTTCTTTTTATTAGCCTCTCACCCGCTGTAAGATCCTCTCCCCCCCAACTTTAAGTATTATTTTACATTTCAGAGTCCAGACTATTTAGAGTTTTCTTCCCCCTCTTAACATTAACATCTCGTTGTCTTTGTTTTTTGGGGGAGTTCAAGGTGCATGTGTGTTTCGGAGCAAGCAGGGTTTGAAGAAAAAGGCTTCTCTGTCCCGTACATGTTCATGAAATGGATTCCATGTAGTTAAGCATCTTAGGTATTTACCAGTACTGATGGCACATATCTTCTCCATAGCCATCACCCACCAAGATCTTAACCCACCAACATGCTGAGATTGGGCCTTCTTTGTTTTTCCAATTTTGTGCAAGAGTCATTCTGGCTGCTGATAGTAGATGGGTGATAAGCTTGGCTGTCGCTCCTGACATTGCGTATTTCCCTTCTATAGGGACTCCTAAGAGAATTGTCTTCGGGGATCTCGGCAGATCCACCCCTGAAATGTCTTTTATGTAGCTTAGTATTTCCTTCCAGTAGGCAACTGCTTTAGGACACGTCCACCAGATGTGGAACAGGTCTCCCTTCTCACCGCAGTTCGGTGAATAAGACTCTGCAATTTTGTGAATGCCGTTCGGGGACATGTACCATCTGAGGCACAATTTGACGCAGATTCCTTTATTGTGGTGCATCTGGAGGTGCTGTGTGCACGTGCCCATATTTGGTACCATTTCTCCTCCGGTAGTGACTCTTGCATGTCTCTTTCCCAATTCATTGTGTATGCAAGATGATCGGTTGGCTGGTCGTTGGAGAGGAGTTTGTAGAGTCTAGAGACCCCCTTCGCCGCCTTGAAGCAACAGTTCTAGGCTGATGGCGTTCTCATGCCCGCCTTCTTCACCGTTGGGTGGGTAATCCAGTGCCTTATTTGCGCATATCTATAGCGTTCATTTTCCCCTATATTGCATTTGAACCGGCAATCTGTGAAGAGCAATGGAGCGCCGTCTTTGTACATGTCTTTCAGATGCGTCGCTTCTGCCCCTGACCAGCCCACCCAATATCCTCGCTGAAGACCCGGTGTGAAATCTGGGTTGCCCATCAGTGGCGTATATGGACCCAATCCACACGGAATGAGTTTCTTTTTCCGGGCTTTGTCCCAGCTTAGTAGAGACCATTTTGTCATTTCCAGTATGGCTTCTCTGTTTCGGTTTTCTTTTCGCTGGCTCAGAAGGTCTATTAGGGGAACCAATGAAGCTGTTTGTTCAATTCTGCACCATCCTTTATGATCCTCTGGTTTCACCCATCTCAGCATTGGTGCTAACTGTGCAACCAAAATGTATCTGTCCATTTCTGGAACACCCAGACCGCCAAGGAGAGGGGAGCGTATTGGGATTTGTTTCTGGATTCTAGGTCTCTTATTATGACATATAAATTTGAATACCACGTCTTGCAGCTCTCAGATCTTGACTGGTGGTATTGGCACTGGCAGTGAGCTTACTACATAGAGGAGACAAGGGAGAATGGTCATTTTGACCGCTGTGATGCGCGCAAACCATGACAGCTCCTGGGAGTCCCATCTGCGCATGTCTTCCTGTAGTTGTTTCCACAGCGGAATTATGTTTGTCTGATATAGTTTGTGTGGATCACTGGCAAGGTGAATTCCTAAATATTCCAGTTTTCTTCCCACCCAGCACATCGGGAATGATCTCTCCAATGTTTCGATATCTTCTCTCCTTGCTGTTATGTTCATAGCTCTTGATTTGGAGAAATGTATTGAGAACCCAGAGACCTGTCTGAATTCTTCCAACTGGGCCATGGCTCTGGGCATTGTATTTTTTGGGTCTCCCATGAAGAGCATGATGTCATACGCATATAGGGCTATTTTGTGTGTTTCCTGATCTATTGTACCTCCCTTGATACTGATGTCCTGGCGGATCTGCATTGCACGTGGTTCCATTGCAAAAATCAGAGGGGTGAGAGGGCAGCCCTGTCGTGTGCCTCTTCCGATCTCCACGAATTCTGTGCCCTAACCATCGATCCTGAAGCTTGTCGATGGATGCTGGTAATTGGCGAGCACCATTTTCATAAATTCTGGACCACACCCAAACCGCTCCAAAATCAGACTCAGATAGCCCCAGTCCATGCTGTCGAAGGGCCGGGTGGCATCTAGAGCTGCTACATCAAATGATTGTTGTGTACATCGCCCAGCATCTATGACGTTTACTGCCCTTCTGACGTCTTGTGTGCGTCTATCGGCGATGAACCCTGCTTGGTCATCCTGTATTATATTTGGTAGGATTTCCATTAGGCGAGTTGTAAAAATTTGCGTGTAGATTTTTACATCTGTGTTCAGCAATGCTATAGGCCGATAGCTTGCACAGTTTTTGGGATCTTTGCCTGGCTTTAGAGGTAGTATAGTTATGGACTTCCCCATATCTTGCGTAACCTTCCCCTCTTCTCTAATTGTATTGAATAGTTTCGACAACGGACCTAGCAATTGTGTACGGAATGTCTTATAATAACCATTGCCAAAACCATCTGGGCCTGGAGTCTTATTTGCTGGTAGTGCTGTGATAGCATCGCTGATTTCTTGGGCCGTAATTGGTTTCCCAAGATTGGTTCTGTCTTTCTCTACAATTTGGGGCAACAAAGAGAGTTGATATAGGCGAGTTGATGTTCTGAGTCTAGATTTTCCCTCTTTAATAGTTCCACGTGAAATCGTTTCATTATTTCCTTTTTATCAGGCTCTGCTGTGTGGGGTTTCCCATGGGAGTTAATTACCTGCACTATGTAATTCCGGGTTTTCTGTTTTCGCAGTTTTGGTGCCAGGAATCGATTAGCCTTGCCCCCATGTATATAGTAGGATTGTTTTGTTTTTAGCAGCGACTGAGCTATCCAATCCGCCGTATGATTCTCCAGTTGAGCTCTGATTTTCCATAGTGCTCTTAAGGTTTTCCTTGAGCCCTGAGTCTTGTGTTGGACTTGTGCTGCTTTCACCTCTTTTTTTAGTTGGTTTGTCACTAGTGCTCTTTCGCGGTGGTATGCCGCTGCTTGTGACATGAATTCTCCCTGATCACTGACTTTCCTGCATCCCATATTACCCCCCAGGCCGTTTCCCCATTATCGTTTTCTTTGAAGTAGTTGTTGATGGCGGTCTCCATATGGGCTCTTAGTGCAATGTCTTTTAGGAGGATTTAGTTTAATCTCCAAGGTGGTTTTACTCTGTTTCCTTCTATTACCTTTTTTTTGTCCCGTTTGGTTGCAGTGGCCCTTCTGTTCCCATAGGCCTGCATGTCTGCTTGTCTGCTGGTGGTCATTCTTGTTCTTTCCTCCACTGGTTTCTCCCGCATGGGTTGGGTCCGTCCCTCCCTGTATGTGCTGAGTCTTACTCGTGTGGATTTGGTGCGGGTCTGCTGCTTTGTTCTGCTTCCTCGGTAGCCTCCCTCAGGATACGTATTCATCAGCCTGCCGTGTGTGCTCGGTTCCTATCACTTGATGCTTTCTTCCCCACTCGTGCCTCCAATCTTCATGTCGAAATACACACTAACCTGTACTATTAACCAAACGCCCACCACCCTCACCCTGCTTGGGCCTCGCTGCTTCTCGTGCACTGCCCACAGAGATGGGGCTGGCTCGCAGCAGCGTGATGCCTTAAAACTGACATCCTGTCTAACAAAAATCTTGGGGTTGCTGTCACAGTGCCTGCCCCAGACATCTGAAGCAGACCAGTCAACCCAAAATCCTGGCACCCATGGGGACCTATAAGGCCCCAAAAGATTGTCTAAGTGCTTCCTGGACTAAGGCCTGGCGCCACTGGCGCCAGGCTCATATGGCCTTTTTCAGGCAAGTTAAATTACCAAGTGGTAAAGGCAGGTACAGCCCACCATGAGGCTGCTTGAAGGGACTACTTTATTCAAGGGACTATTTCATTGGGTGTGGTACTGGGACTACTTTACCTGGGAACTACTTTTGGGAGGCTATTTAAACCACACCTGGAGAACAGAACACGCTTCGCTTTATTCTGCACTCCTGCAGCGTAATGCTCACCGTGCCTGCAGCTCCGGTCCAGTCTTCAGCCACGCCCGATCTGTCTACTCGATCTGCATCTGCAAAGGAAGAGAAGAGAAGAGAACGGGTTATAGCAAGGACCTCACCTGGATTCACCCCCTGCAAGCATTCGGGAGTTTGTACCTGCAAGGGAAGGAACACCAGCGACCGCGTATTCAAGGAAACATTTCAAGAACAATTAGCATAGAGCAGCGAAGTACTCACCGATGCTTCGTTCATCCAGGCAATCCAGCGAGGCACTCTAGAGTAATCACCGCCTGGAACAGCCGAATCTGTGAAGTTGCACTTGGCTTTGGGCTTCAGGTGGATTCTCATGACAGGGGCAAGGATATCAAGAGTATCGGCTATAGTAGAGTGGAGCGTGGAGAGGGCTATGTTAGGATGAGTCAGCCAAAGGGGCGGGGGGTGAGAAGGTGGCGGCGAAGACCTCAGCTGACACGCGCTTCATGGGTCGGATGACAGAGAAGGTGGGTGGCAGTGATGGAAATGGCTTGGCCTAAGGGGTAGGGAGGGTGAGGTGAGAAGCGAGGAGACCGTTATCACTCCAGGAGAGAGGAACAGAGAGGGGAAGGTCTGAGGAGATCAGAAAATCCAGAGTGTGCCCAGCAGAGTGAGTCTGGCAAGAGGGGAGAATAGGGAGTGGGAGACAGTTGCAGAGGTCGTGAAAGAGTACAGAGGAAGGACAGGAGGCATTCAGGTGGATGTTGAAGTCTCCAAGAAGGAGTTGTTGAGTGGTTGAAGCTAGGAGTGAGTAGGAGAGGTCCGCCCACTCAGAGAGGAAGGAGGAGATATGACCAGGTGGCCGATGGATAGTAGCCACAGTAACGGAATGGCTATGGGAGAGAGAGAGCTTGCAGACGAGACATTCAAAAGAGGAGTGGGCCTGCGTAGGAGTGACAGAGGCAGGAATCTACTTGGGGAAGATCAGGGCAACACCCCCACCAGGGCGGTTGGACTTGGGCGCAGAGAGAATCTTGTAGCCATTAAGTAGGAGTGTATCAAAGCTAATGACAGAGCTGGTCGTGAACCATGTCTCGGTGAGACTGAGGACATCAAGGTCAAGTTCTTCCAGAAGGCGGCAGATATCAGAGGAGTGCTTGACAGCAGAGTGAGAGTTTAGAGTGGCAATATGGACAAAGTTGCCATCTTTGAAGGACTTCCGCGAGGGGTGCAGATCAGAGGTATGCTCTGGGGAGGTGTAGAAGGAGCCCGAGAGGGAAGGGGAAGGCAAGGTAGCCAAGGAGGAGTCAGCGGGGGGAGGCGAGGAGGCCGTGGAGGGGACAGTAGGAGAAGAAAGGAAATTGATGAGGCGTGGGAAGTGTCTATCAAAAAGGTGAAGGTTGGCCTGAGGGCCTTGGACCAAGACAGTTCCATTAGAATAAACATTAATGATGACCTGAGAGGAAAGGAAGGAGGCCAGGAGGGCATCCCAATGGGTGCCACCATTAATGGGAGAAGAGGAGAAAGGAGAGAGCACCGAGACCATATGAAGGGTCCATAGGTCTGCCAAAGGTACAACAAAGAGGATGTCGGTGAGAGTTTCCTTGGAGGAGACGCTGGTGTAGGTGTCAGCGATAGGGAGGCCTGGGTTGGAGACTAGGATGTCCTTTTTACACTTCTTCCTACCAGATTCAGTGAGGAGAGCAGGATAGTCAATAGAGAAGCAGTTAGAAAAGATAGGAGAGACAGAGAGCACCAATAGAGTAGGTGGGAGTGGAAGGGTGAGGGGGAGACACTAGCCAAGGCAGCGAGAGGCAAGCAAATTGAACAATAGGATAAGAAGGCGATACTCAGGGTTAAGGAGCACACAAGATTCACATTATTAAGTCAGGTGAGGACACACACCTAGGTGTGAGAATCCTGAATTGGGGAACAAAGGCCTAG
This sequence comes from Ambystoma mexicanum, assembly GCF_040938575.1. Lineage (NCBI taxonomy): Eukaryota > Metazoa > Chordata > Amphibia > Caudata > Ambystomatidae > Ambystoma > Ambystoma mexicanum. The sequence goes on along the minus strand of NC_090941.1, from coordinate 328,869,087 downwards.
TTTTCACAATGCACATTTTTTAAGTATTGGTACAGTGTGTATTAGCAAAACACATGGAAAACAGCCCAAGTATAGGCGTCAGGCGGTGGAAGGGGGGGTAGGCAAGGAAGCAGGTCGGACAATCCTGGGAAACTGACTGGCACTGGCATCCCCTGCGGACACCTGTAGACACTGCAGGGGCTGTTACAGTGGAAGCCGCCCTTTGCCTAAGCGGCCCTTAGCCGTGCGTCTGCCGGGCAGGGGCTGCCCGGGGGAGGTCAGGGATAAGGATGGAAAACCCAATCAGGTGGGGGTGCGCGTGCTGGTAGGTGGCCGGGAAGGAGGGGAAACAGAGAAGGAGGAAGCAGAGGGGGGAGCGGGGAACAGGGCACACCGGCCACACAGCAACACACGCGGCGGAAAGAAAATAAAAGATAAAATTAAAATAACATGAAACAGTCACAAGCCTCGGAAGGCCCTCACCAGGAAGAAGACAGCGCTGCAGTCACCCGCTCTGCCAAAGTTGAAATGGCGAGCATGGTGGCCTGCAGAGGATCCAGGCAACAGACGTCGAGGCACTCTGCCTCTCTACTGTGCTTATGCAGCTGTAGTCTCTGTGGGCTAGTCCGCCCGTCTTCACGTGGGTCCCCCACACCCTGCTACCGCTTTATTATTTGCCCCTCCTGGGTGGGGGGGTGGCAACCACAGTTTGTTGTATACTGTGGTGTGTTGGGTTAGGCAGTGCGACCCACCTCAAGGTTAGTTCTAGTGGGCCTAGTGGTGGGCCCTCCCGGGTGATGAGCTGGTTGTGTCTACCATTCATTTGTGGTCCCCCCTGCCGACTAGTCTTTGCTAAATGCCTTCCCAGATGTCACTCCAATGCTGGGATGCATCTATATTGTTCCTCGAGTTGGTTGTGCTCTCCCACGTCAACCAGTCGTTCAGTCGTTGCTGCACTTTTCGCTACACCACTCTCGTAACCGTGGCACATGGGTTTGTATAGTCTTGTGTCTGTTGCCTCGATGTTCGCTCCTTTGTTGGGTAAATAGCACTCTGGGGAGGATGATACAGTCCAGCTACTATTAAGCGATGATTACGTGCTTTTGTCGAATATGTGTTCACTTCAGCGGTAGGGTTGTTGTAACCATCTCTCTTGTTGTAACAGTGCAGTGGTGTGTCTCTGCAGTTCAGTGCCGCAAGCACAAGCACAGCAGGCAGCAGTAACGTTCCCTTTGCTTTCCAGTCCAGCATCAGGCTTGTGTATGTAACTGACCTACTTCAAGCGCAGGGCCTTGCCGTGCTGTTGTGTGTTTTCCTGCAGCGACTTGGGGTTTGTTATCTGGGTCTGCAATTCCCCTTTCATCACATTGTGCAGCCTGTGTCTGATTGTCCATCCACATTCACAGGATTATCATCAAGGCTGTCCGCCAGTGTTAGTGTAATGTCTATTTCAGTGAGTCACAACTCGGTACGTATGCAGCTGGAAAAACGTACACGTTAGATTTCCTGCAAGCCCACTTATGAAGCTGCCTTGCTTCTGGGCTGGTGTCCGCTGGTGCAACGGATCGTATTCCCTTATACGCCCCATTTTACCTCATTTGCCCAATCTTCTCCGATACTCCAAGAGACACGTTGCAAGTGTATCCCTGTCGGTGGGCCTCTGCTGTGCCTTTGCGCTTACTGTTGGTGTTGCGTCGCAGCATATACAATGTGTCCCTGTTGAGTGTTTGAGCACTGCTGTGCAACAGTTCCTCTTTGCCTGAGACATGCGCAGCAGCCCTCTGCTTCAGCCGCTGTAGCAGCTCAGGTAGTCTCCGGTGCTGCCCTGATGAGACTGAATTCGGATCTAATGCGGCCAGGCTGTAGTTTCTGTGTGCTCTGTTCGTTTTAGTCCACTGCATGGGCAGTGTCTACTTTATCAATCCAGTCCAGTGCCCATTATCGAGCTCCATGTTCGTGCTCCCGCGGTCATGCTGCCATAGCTGGGCGTATAGTAACCCTTCACTTGTCCGTCTGTTTCTTCCCGCTACCCGTCAAGTGCACATTTCCAGCTGGAATCCCCGGAATGAGCTGCCATTAGTGCACAAACCTCTTCCCTGTACACTGGGAGGGGAGGTCCGCACTCCTGCTACGTGCCTCGTTGTCGGGATACAGTACTTCACTTTGTTCCGGAGGCTGACTTAAGCTGCAGTGTTGGGCAGGCTTATGTGACCATTGCTGCTTGTAATTATGCAGCATTCCTGGCTTTCCGCTTCAGTGGTCCGACCCGATCTCGTTACGGTATGATTTTGTTTTCGGTCGGGCACATAAAACATTATTCTTTGTTCATGCCGGGCGCCATTTTAGTTCCTCCACCTTGGAATTTGCACAAAGCATTTTTCTTCCCAGCTGCAGTTCCTCGCTCCGAATCTTCCCTGGGGTGCGATCATCATGTGCTACGCTTAGTCCCCCAGCAGCAGTGTTGTTTGTAGCACTAACACGTTAGTGTTAACCTTCATGTGCAGCAGGATACTGGAGGATCATCCGGAGACAACGAGAGACACAGCTTATCCCATGGCTTCCAAGCCACGCCCCCACAGACACGTACTTTGTCTGGAATTTCAGCAGATGTGTTTTGAAACTTTGCCATTTGTTTTTTGTATGTGTTTGTAAGGAGGTTGGTGTTTGTAAGGTTTTCGCTAATGTTTTCTAAAGTTGCAGAATTTTCTAATTCAACTTCAGTTCCAAAATATTTTCTTTGGATATTTCTAGTTCTTTGGCTGCTTCATGTAGGAGAATGTTATTTAATTTTTGCAGTTCTAGAGCAGGACCGTTTGCATAGGACAATCTATGCACAAGGTGTTGTATAGTGGAATGGTGTGTTGCTAATATTGTGATGTGATGGAAGGTGCTTTTGCAAGCAGTTCCTGAAATGCAGGCTAATGAATGTCCTAGCAGTCTAGTGTGGATGCCTACTGGGCAGGAGTCCATGGGATGTAAAGTTTTGATTCTACTTTTGTCTTTTAGTTTCACATAGTGATTGAGGAATTGTTGTAAAGATTTGAAGGATTGTTGGCGTATGTTAGATACTGACCTGCATGTCCATTTGTACACTGGATGGTTGGGTTTGGACAAAAAGAACATTTGGTTGTTTGTTGGGGTTTTTTCTTTTCTATAAGGGCTTTTTTGCCATAATGGTGTCTTCTACCACTTCATAGCCTTGCCCATTATTGTCAGGCAATTGGGTTTATTTGTTGTTCTTTGTAAGCCTCTTCATTGAAATATGGTTCTGTGCTGCTTGTGTGAAACCAGTCAACTTGATCAAAGTTTGAAAAAGTGTCTATATTGACATTGCGCATCTTTAGAAGTACTTTTTGTAATGTATTGATTCATTTAGTTAGTGGTTGTTTTCGGTTTAAAATGTATTTAAATAACTTTTCTTTTAGTAGAAATGCACAGTCAATTAGAGCACCAAGGAGTTCGTTTCTGTGGTAGTTTTTAAGCATAGAACGTGACCGTTTAGATTTGTTTAATGAGATTAAGAACTCTATAGTGGATTTGTTTGTAATCTGGAATGCTTTACTGTGGCTGTGTTAACATTGGTAGATATAGTGTTAGGTTCATTTTTAGGTCTGCATTTATTTGTATATCTTTTTTTACTTTACATTTTTGCAAGATGGGGAATTACGTTTCTTTTAGTGCAGGCTGGTTTACTTTTGTTGTGTGAGGTTACTAGCTGTTCTGTTTTAATATTTTCTATAAATTGATCTAGAGGCGGGTGACTATATGGCTTGTTTTTATTTTTATCTGCTCTATATTTTCTTTGTTTTCTACAGGGTTGGTTGTTAGTAGACATTCTGTTCTGTCTTGGGGAAGAAAAGAAACTTTGTGTTTCAATGTTGTGGAATGTTTATGTATGTACTATGCATGGGTGTGTGGGTATTATTATAGAGACTACTAGAGTGCAGTGCGATTGTGTAGCAGGATGATAGATGTGGTTGGGAAGGTTGCAAGAGTAGAAAGCTGTATAGTTGTGATGGGCTTGGGTAAATATGATATTGAAATCGGGTGGTGTATACAATAAGTATATTCATATAATGGGGAATGGGTAATAAAGTATTGATAGTAGAATGTGTTGGGCAGTACTGCTGTTATTGAGTAAGGGAGTGGAGGTTTTTAATAGCTAGGAATAATATCTGGTTCTGGTTGTTCAGATTCTCCATGATTACTCTGTGGTGTGGTTTCTTCATCTACATCATGTACTATAAAATAAGAAATTATGATTTCAATAACCTCTGAATAACTTACATTATTTGTTTGCATTGAAAGATATATTGTTTACCATTAGAGATTTCATCATCACTCATTTAATCTTTGGAAAACTACTCTTCTAGCCACTCAAGTGTGTGCCATTTCTGTCAAAATTAAAAATGGTAATATTTACTGATGAAAAATGTTTATATAATGAGTGGTAATAATAGAGAAATAAAGTTTACTTACTATTTGGTAACACATTATTTTTCAATGTGTTCTTGCTGTATCTCAGTGCATATGAAGTGTTGCACTAAACTGATAATATGTGTACAGTCATGCTGTGTGTTTGGTACATTCCATAATATTGTGTGCTAAATTAAAAATATATTTTTTAATTTGTAATTATTTAATTGTATAAACGTGTATACTTGGGTGTAGTATCAGTAATTTTGGTTTATGTGTATGTTTTTGTTATTAGAAGGGTACAAAATGTTCTGTTGTCACCTGTGCTTCTGGGTTTTGTTGATGCTACCTGCTGTCCGTGGACTTTTATACTGTCTGCAGACTCTAGAGCTGCTACATTGGAGGGGAGTGTGGTTTTTAGGTGTAATCATCAAACATAGGTACAAGGAAGATTTATGAAATTACAGTGTACTGGTAAAAACCTATGATATTCAGTGAAAAAACATTGTTAAAGGGACGTTATGGTTAGAAGTAAAATCGAAAAACCCAAGAAATTCGCCAGTTATGGTAAGCTATGCAACCATAACTCCCGCCACCACCATGCACTGCTAAGACTAACACTCAGTGTTTAATTTTATGTTTGATTGGTTGGATGTTTAAAGATGCACTCATAAGCAATATAGGAATGGTATTATTTGTGCAAACTCCTATTATGTCAAAAAGAAATAGAATGCTTTTTCCGGTGCAAATTGCCCCAATAAATAAAGGTGCACCATGGGCTTCAGAAATGCAATTTCAGACCACAAATAATATTTATAGTATGGGTTTGTTGTGCCCACTATTTTCATGATTTTGTTTTCTGTTTTTACTTTTGTAAAATAAGGGGATAAAAAAAGAAAATTGACACTGAAAAACATGTATATATATTTGTAGGGGGAGCAATTGCTTTGGTGTTTTAAAATAGTTGTTCTGCAGCCATGTAGGGTGCGATGTCACACCATGATGCAATTATCATATTTCAAACACATTACTTTGCAGTCATACAGATTAATTATAGTTAGGATGGGAGGAGTTTGGGTGGAGGCGGCTGGAACAGAGGCAGCAATAGACGTGGAAGAGAGTAATGGAGATGTGCTTTTCTACAACAGATACCTGTGCGCAGATGATAGGCCACGGGTTTGTACATTTTTATGGAAATTAGCCTTCCCATAGTTTTTCCTCCACATTGTTGTAATGGAACCGGATGGGGTGCTGAATCAAATTAGCGGCTGCAAAAGTTTGGGATGGTTTATTTGAAGCTTTCATCTGCAACAGCTTACAATAAAAAACACACTGAACTTATTTGATGTCCTTTTTACTCCATTGCTACTTGACACAGAAAAATTGCTAGCGGTCGGTGAAGGTTTTCTAGGCACACCAGTTCTTCCATGGAGTTAAGGTGAATTTTTAGCATGCCCATGCACATCTTCATAACTTTCTTTTTCTTCTCTGGGCAGAGCAGGTTTCCCTGTAAGGTCTGAGCTAGTGATTTGCAAATGCCCCAAGAAAGTGACAATGTCCAATGCAAGCTGTTTTGGAAGATACTATGCCATGGGCTATCCAATTTTGGTAGTGTTCCAAAATATATAGTGGGTACTGGAGCAGAAAGTGGTCTTTGTGGTGCAGACTCTGTATCAGTCTGTGTACTGTGTCTTTTGCTGAAGGCATGTGCTGAGGAGCTGCGAGCAGTGCAAGGATTTCAAAGGCCCATTCCGACTGTGGAACGGAAAGTGGGTGAAAGTGGTCTTGGTGGTCTGCGGGTTCGATGGAATCGTGGGCTGAGTAAGTTGGACATCAAATACTAACTGGTTTATTGACATACTCCGATACAGTTGGATACGATCAGCAAGAAGAGCCCCTGTGTGTGTTGGGAATCCTATCGGTACAAGGCCTATTGGTGGGGCGATGGCTGCAGGGAAGCTTTCCTTTTGAGTCTCCCTCAGAGAAAAACGAACAATAAACAACTCATCTAAAAAGAAATTCATTGGTGTGAAGTGCCGTTCCAGCCAGGGAGTGAGTGGTCCCCCCCCCTTGCACTCAAATTCAGACACTGGTGTGAAGTGCCGCTCCAGCCAGGGAGTGAGTGGTCCCTCTGCACTCAAATTCAGACACTCAGGCATTCACCTGTTACAATTCACAGGGTCCCTGAACCAATTAATTCTCGGGGGGCTCTCAGGTGGATTGGGTGAGCGTGGATCTGCCCTCTGTCAGTGGATAAGATAGTGACAACACAGCCTTGTGGCTGACAAAGTAAAAGTATGCCCCCCATTCACCCCTGCATGAGGCACCAAGTTAAAAACTGTGAAGCAACTAAGGACCTAAATACTTCCAATCTGTCTCAAACGGAGGAATCCTTCCACTCTGCTCCTGTAACAAAATGATCTTCAGGCCAACAGTTTACTCAACAGGAAAGTGTTCCCCCCCCCTTTGATGGAGCAAAGAGACTTACCATTGTCCCAGAATACTGGAAGGACAAGGTTTCTCTCCAAGGTGGAGGTGGGGGAGCCTGCTTCGAGTGGTAAAGTGGAGACTCTTCAGAGAGGGAAAAGGGGGGCAAGCACATCTCCTCAACGTCTGAGGCTGAGATCATAACACCATCTGGAAGGAGAAACCAGAACGCGGGTGCAGCCACGGAGGAAGTCGCCAAAGGGAGTTCATTGTTTGGCTCCATGACTAATGTGCCTTCTCAGACGATGGCCAAGGCTATTGAGGGGGGTGGCATTGGGCATCAACAAAGGCAGGGAGAAAGGTGGTCTGTCCTCAATGATGGAGCCTGTTTGTGTAGAGGACCGCTTGTACTTGGAAGATGTGTTCAATAGACCAGACTCCCCGGATTATGTGGGTGCTCCGGGGGGAGTTGGACAACTAACTTTTTCGTCGCCTCAACCACCTTTGTTGTTGGTATCCTATTTAGAGCAGCAGCACTTGGCATTAGCAAACAGACTGGTGAAGGATGCTGAATTGCTCAATATGACGCGCTCCTTTCAGAGAAGGCTGAGTGCCTTCAATGAGCTGGTAACCTCTTTCCCTGGTGGGTCAGGAGTGCCGGGAAAACATCTGGTATCCCCTGCCCTAACGGGCATTGCCATTTGCCCAAAGGAAGGGTTGCATTTTATATTCCACGAAAAAGACATGGAGGGAGCTAACATATCCTTCCAAGTGGATCTCCTGGGCAGGAATGCGCCAGAGGATATCTTACATGATCGAGTGGTGTCACCGTCGTATTCTCTGCAGAAAACAAAGTCTGAATCTTCAGCATGAAGTGTATCACAACTCAGCCAGTCTTCTCCTAACCGGAATCAGCCCGAGAACGAACCCGCAGGTGAGGCAATTTAGGGATGGATGCGGCACAGATGCAAAACCCCATCATCGCATTGTTGGCGGTATCAATTAATCCCTTCATGTAACTATATGAAAATCTTCAAGAAACGATTAAGGATGAAGCCACTCTGTTGGCCTTGTCTCATACAAAACTTATCTTTCTGGAGTCATTTGTGGGTACCGTCCAAGAGAGACTCTATAAAGAAGCGCAGATGTCAGCCCAATGGCAGGCCAGGTTTTTGACCTAGCGAGAGGGGTGATTACGGACAAAGCAACAATGATGTCAGCAATATTGGACCTAATGAAATGGCAGGGACATCAGAATGAGACTCACATTAGGCAGGTGCTACCTGATCCTCACTTGGAGACCCCAGCCCTGAGGGTCCCGAGATCCAACCCTTGGTGGTCAGTCAAAATGTTGAAAATAAAATGTAGAATGAAAATAATGTCAAAAAATAAATGCAGAAAAAAAAAATGTTGAATTCCCTTTTTTTATTATATATTTATTTTGGGGTCTGGGAATTAAAAAAAAATAGGTAAAACAAAAAAAAAAAGAAAAAAAGGGGGGGTTGAATATTCGAATAAAAAACGTCATAAAATAAAATTCAACATTTTTTTTTCTACATTTATTTTTCGACATTTTGACTTTCTACATTTTGTCTTTCTACATTATCACTATAAACCCCAACCCTTTAGAGGTGGGAGAGGGCGTGTGACAGTTAGTGACTGCTTCCTCCAGGATCCGGGCCTCGACTGCTTGAAATACCTTCACTTCTAGAGCAAGGAAATCTGAGCTTGTTCAGGAGGTTGTGACTGATAAAGGCAAATTTGTGATGGAGGTGGGGTCTATACAAAGGCTGGACAGCGACCCTAGAGGGGAAGCCCCCACTGCGGCAGACTCGCAGGATATCCCCAAATCGCAAGATAAGGATGTCCTTCCTGGGGCTGAGTTGAAAGTATTTACTGTCTTTGGAAACAAGAAAAACAGCCCTCTGTCGAAAGCAAAATCCATGTCCTTTCAACAACAAAAAAGCCCAAAACCAGCTGGCAAGCAGAAGGGGGCCTCCCTGTGGCTCGAGTACTTTCCCGAGAAATATCTTGCTCCCTAAAACAGGCGAAGAGGCGACAACTCCGCAGAGGGTCAGTCATATAACTGCAACAGCAGAGGACAGAGAGAATGGATGCTTGCAACAAAAAGAGGTTCCGGAAGAGGGCATACAACTGTTATTGAACCTCTCAACTTATGCAGAGGAATCCTCTATGGCAGAGAGCGACTGGACGAATGCATCTTTTGAAGTGGAGGATCAGGAGCTTAGCCTGGAGGTCTCGCTGAAGGAAGACAGAGTAAGGGAGACTAGCTATGAAGATCGACGAAAGCCGAGGGGTGACTCCTGGCTGAAGTCACCCATTTTCTGTAAAATGGAGCAAAAAAGACGTCTGGCCGAAAAGGATAGCAATCCTTCTATGGCTGATGCTGGATGGACTTCACGGAAATGTTGCACTCAGAAAGAAGAAAGGTTTCTTCCAATTTGAGTTGGGGAAGACTCAGGAAAGAGGTTCATTACCATCAAGCGATTGATACCGGAATGGGACGGTCAAATAATGAATAGGTCAAACGTCTTAAAACTTCACCATTGCTTGCCTAGACTCAGGTTTATTTCCCCAAAGGATATAAAGATTGTGGAATTTGTGGCGGAGGAGCATCTGGATTGGGTGACGCTCCATTTGTCATCTTTGACATTTGGTGAAGAACTGTCTACTGGAAGCTGCAATGGACTTCTTACCTTTTGGGCTTTGAGTTAACAGAGAGGAGATGTTATGGCCCACAAAGTAGGAAGAATGATTCTCGTGTGAGTGAAGTGAAGGCTTCCATGGATGATAAGGCGGATATTACTGCAGCTGGGGGAAGGATTGGCAATTCAATGAAGGATTCAACCTCTTGGGGGAGTGAGGGAATAGGCCGCTTGAAGGTCACATTTGAATGTCGTAAGGGGGAGGAAAGTAACTGGTGACAAGGGGGTGCTCATGTATGATCCTAGAGGTTAAACATTTGAGTCAGTTTGTGCAATTGGTGGTATTGTCATGGGCAAGAAATAAGGAGGGGGCCTTATATACATTACTGCTCTTTAAAGTGTATTGGAACCCAGCAGGCACTAGGGACAAGGTTTTTTTTGGACCTGGTGACACATGCATTGGATTCAGCAATGGTGGAATATAACAAACGTCTAGTTTTGATATGTGGAGACCTTAATATCAAATGCGTTGATGCGCGGGAGGGGCATTAAATTTCCACAAAGATAAACTATCTAAGAAGGCAGCGCTGTGGGTGTTTGAATTAAAGGAGAGGAATATCACAATGGTAAATGGCAATGTGAAAGGGGACATTCCGGGGAAAGCAACTTGGTCCAGAGGCTCTCTAAGAGCTCATATGGACTCCATTTTTGTGTCTAAGGATATGTATGAATGGCTAGAGCACCTAGCAGTTACTCCGATGGTAAACAGTGACCATTGTTTGCTAAATATAACCTTTCAGGGTTTAATCAAGGAAGTGATGGTTTCAACTGATGGCCTCTTGCAGGTCAATCAGGGGTTTAACCACCTGAAAAATCCCTGGAAAGAGGTTAGCAATAGCTCGAGCAGACTTGGGGGGAGTCATTTTGAATAATGGTGGGGGGGATTGACTACTAGACTGTATTTCTGGCTTTTTAGCAGAAATCCTTCTCACTGGTTAAACCTGATTTGAAGAGGTTACACGTGCAAGCAATGTAGTGAAACAGAAGACAAGAGAGTTAAGGTCTAACCTAAGCGCTATAGATCAGCAGCAATCCAGTGATAAAGTGAAGGAAAGAAAACTAAGGAAACAGCAATTTAGGAATTGGCTGCTAGATTCTAAGGCTCAGCGGTTTCAAGAAGATGCTGAAACCATGATGAGGGTCTTGGCAAATAGAAACACTCGGGATCTCTGGAAGCTGCTTAATAACAAGGTTGCTATTCAGTTGGCTTCCATGACACCAGTGGTGCCAGAGAGGGTCTGGATTCGATTCTTTACCGACCTTTTTTCTGCCTTGGAGCAACGAGTGCTCAAAGATGGAAAGAGCTTTGTGCCTTGGGTTATTCCCTTCGACAGGGAGACATATTAAATTGGATAAAACATTTTAACCCGTCGAGGACCGCAGGTCCTGATGGTTTAAATAACTACATCATCAAACAAAACCTGGAAGAATGGTTGGATTTTTGTTTAATCTTGTTTTTTTAAACATATTTTATTGGTTTTCACAACAAACAAAATATAATCATCACACCAGACATTTTCAGTTACAAGTTTTTTAGCGTACATTTGCATGTTATGTATTAATTACTTCCTCCCACCCCCCATTTTAACGCGAGCTCCCGCCTCATTCTCCAGGCTTCCCTTCTCTTGGGGTTAATCCCCTTCGCCGCTCTCGGGTGTGTCGCATTCACTGGATTTGGCCCGGGAGGATCCTGACAGTGTGGCTACCATTTGTCTCCATGCTATCAGAGGTCCTACTTCATCATCCTCCCCCCTGTTAGCTGCCTCATACCATGCTACTGTCTCAGCGTCTGCCCATTTCAGGAGATCATTCCACCATACCGCTAATCTAGGTCCGCCGGCTGATTTCCAGCTCATGGCTATTCTCCTTTTTGCCAAAATGTAGGCCAGGTCCTTGAGTTTGCAGAGGTGTTTCAGGTTGCGTGGTCTAGTGAATCCCCCCATCATGCACACCCACACCGATGCCACATCTACGTTGATTCCCTTTTCAGATAGTCGTAGCTTGATTTCATCCCAAAATGTTCCCACCACCGGGCACGCCCAGAACATATGGATCATCCTGGCATCCACCTCCCCGCACTTAGGACATTTTTGTACCTCTGCACTTCCAAACCTGGCAATCTTTCGAGGAGTCATGCACACCCTATGGGTGACATATAACTGAATCTGCTGCAGCCTTGCATTCCTGGACACCTTTCTGTGGTATCTGAGCTCTTTCCCACTGTCCATATTGCATAGATTCTCCCGCCGCCTCCTCCCAGTCCTGTCTCCATTGGAGCAACTCCCTACACACTCTGGACATTACCAGTTCGTAGATCCGAGATGTCTCATGCCCTCCCTCTGACATATCATACATAGTTTCTATGGTGGTATCAGGTTGTTCTGCTAGTGCTCTTTCGGGCCATGTTTCCTTCACCCGTTTAATTATTCTGGTATTTGTGATATATTGCCCCGTGTGTATCCCAGTTTCATCCACTATCATTTGAAAGTCCAGTGCCTCCCCCTCTTTTCATATGTCACCCAAGGTTGCTAGGCCTACCGGCTCCCAATATTTACGGATCCCTTTCCTCAGTTGCTCATCCACCCCGTGTAGCGCCACAAGTGGTGCCTGCAGGGAGCATGGGGTCGGGTTTCCTATAGCTCAACACGCTTGTTGCCACATCTTCCACCCCATTTCCAACAATCTATATCGCTCAGGCATCTCTGGTTTGGGTAGCCATATCAGTTCTTTTAGGAAATAAGGGTCGTATTCGCCCCTCAACAGTCTAGACTCTGCTGTCTCGTCTTCCGACAGCCACCTGGCAACATATTGTAGCTGCATTGCCATGTGGTACATCTCGAAGTTCGGCAGGTTTCCACCCACTCTATCATACGTATTCTGTAGTTTCCATAGGGCCACCCTGTTTCTAGAGTTGTGCCACAAGAAGCCTCTACGTAAGCTCTGGAGTTTGGTAAAGAATCTTTTGGGCGGCATGTGTGGGATATTCACAAAAAAAGTGTAGTAGCCTAGGCAGGACCACCATCTTGAGTAGGGACGCCCTCCCCACCATGGCTAGGGGGAGCTTTGCCCAGAACCTCATGCTCTGTTCTTGATACCTTCTACTGCTCTTTCCGTGTTATATTTGTGCTCGTTTGCAATCGTGTGATATATGTTAATCCCCAGGTATCTAAATGTTCTGGTCTGCCAGGCTATCTGCAAGATAGGTAGGTTCTCCTGCGGAACTCCTCTATACCTCCCCAGGGGGAACATACATGATTTTTTGGGGTTCACTGCTATGCCAGAGAGAGTCGCATAGCGCTCCATCACCTCCAAGATATATTGCAAGTTTTCCTCTGTGTATCGCAGGTCTAGCAGCATATCATCAGCATACAATGATATCAAGTGCGGTCCCCCCTATAGCGGACCCCTATTTTTTCGTACTGCTGTCTCAGACAGATCGCTAGTGGCTCTAGGGTGAGGATGTACAGCATCAGGGACCATGGACAGCCCTGACTCGTGCCTCTTCTCAGTTGCCATTTATCTGAAATTATCGCTCCTGTTTTGACCCTGGCTGTTGGGGAGCTATACACCATTTTCACCCACTGCAGGTACCATGGTCCCATCCCATATTCTTTCAAGGCCGCCATCATCCAAGGCCACCTTACAGAGTCGAAGTCTTTCACTGCATCTAGCGAAACTACTATTTCATTTGGGTCGCCCTCTGCCTGTTCTATAATGTGATGGAGCCTCCTGTGGTTATCAGATATGCTCCTACCTAGGACACATCCGCTTTGATCAGGGTGTATGAGTTCATTTATTACCCGCTTAAAACTATTCGCCAGCACCGACGTGAGAATTTTGCTGTCCTAGTTTAGCATGGACAGTGGTCTATACGATCCACAGTCTGTGCTTGGCTTGTCAGGTTTAAGGAGAGGAATAATTACCACCTCCCTCAGACATTCTGGCAGTTTCCCCTCTATCGAAGGCCTTGTTTAACATTGCTAGTAGCAGGGGGGCACTTCTTGTCTATATGTTTTATAAAATTCACTGGGGAGCCCGTCCGCCCCAGGGGCTTTGCTCGTGGGCCGGTGTATTACCACTGTCTCTAATTCCTCAATTGTAATAGGGGCATCCAGGTTCTCCCCATCTTCCTCGCTCAATTTGGGAAGTCCACTGTCTTCTAGCGTCTCCCACTCTGCCTTCTCTCCTGTATCTTCAATAGGTGTTTATAGAATCTAAGGAATCCCTCGTTCACACTCTCCTGGGTGTTCCAGACTTGGCCCTCTTCTCCCGTTATCTCTCTTATTGCTGTCCTTGGTGTCTCGTTCTTGTATAGCCAAGCGTGCAGCCTCCCTGGTTTGTCTCCCCCCGCGTGTTGTCTCTCGATGTATTTTTATAGTTCAGGTTGCATAATCTCTAACAGAGCCCAGCACATGCCTGTTGTAATTGGCTTACAAATTCGGCGTTCTCCTGTGAGGTGCCCCCTTTTTTCATAAATGCTTCTAGTCTTTTTTCTATCTACTGTAGCTCTCGCACTATCCCCCCTTGAAGCCCTCTGGATTTGGAAATGGCCGCTCCCCTCACCAGCACCTTAAAGGCCTCCCACAGGGTGCCCTCTGACTCCACACTTCCTGTATTATTTTCAAAATATCCAATTATCTCCTCCCTCAAGTCCTCTCGGAATGCGGTGTCCTTCGGGGCCTCGGCTCTAAGCCTCCATATTGGGATCCTGGCTCTGGGGGGTTGATGTCACCACGTCAGAACCAGAGGGGAATGGTCCGATAATATTCTCGCCTTATATTCTGAAGCCGTCATTTCCCCCACCTGTTCCGGAGCAGCAAACATGTAATCTAGCCTCGTGTACAGGTTGTGTGGGGTGGCATAGTGTGAGTATTGCCTATCATTTGGGTGTTGCTGCCTCCATATGTCTTCCAGCCCGAAGTCTCTCAACAGGGCTTGTAGTATTTTCGCTGCGGGGGTGGGCTTATCTAGTTTCATGTCTGACCTGTCCATTTTGGGGTTCAGCATACAATTGAAATCCCCTCCCCATATAACCGCTCCTCCTATGTGGGGACTGATCTTACTATATAGTGCCTTAAAATAGGCCAATGTATCTTGGTTAGGTGCATATTTGTTTATAATACACAATTCTCTAGCAGCCCCCGAATCGCTACCATCCTCCCATCCGGCTCCACCGTGGCCTGTAGCATCTGGAAGGGCACATGTGGCGCCACCCAGATGATTACTCCCCTGGCATATGCTGAGTACGTTGCTCCTACGTTGGTCCATCTCCACTTTTTCTTTACCGCCTCTTGCTTCTCTTTAGTGAGGTGGGTTTCTTGCAATAGGGCTATGTCCACTCTTTGACTTCTCAGGTACATCATTACCTTGTTTCTCTTCAGGTAGCTGTTGAGTCCTCTGACATTCCAGGTTACTATTCTAAGGTCTCCCATTATCGTCTGTATCCCGTCCCTCCTCCCTCCCTCCTTGTCCTTCACTCCAATTGTACTTGGAGTGAATCATGCACAGGGGCCCATGGGTGTAAGCTCGTTCCCTAACAACTACCCCTACAACCATAACCATTTACACTGCAAACTCCCCAAAACTCCCCCCTCTCGCCTCCTTCCCGATCCCCAACTGTAGCCCAGCTCCATCCCTGGATCTCAGGCCTTCCCGCATCTGGTCCTACCCTGTATGTCGGTATTAGGAACCTAGCAGGAGGTTGCCGCAATACTGGCAACATAACTAGTCTGTCTAGTGGGGTATGAGATGGGTCCTCTGTGCCTCCTGCATGTGGCTTCAATATTTTCTACCGCCACGTATACATCCCAACTTCTCCCAAATCTATGCAAAACTATATTCAGGTCCCATTGTCATTATGTATACAGCACCTCAGTGTTCTGGGCCAATTCTTCACTTCTCGTCTCTGCTCTCGCATTGCTCCTCCGCCTCCTGCGGACCATTCTGTGCATCCAGCCAGTTCATGGCTTCTTCTGGGGTCTCGAAGAACAATGGCTTGTTTTTATGAAAGACTTTCAGTTTCGCAGGATACATCAGCATCTATCTGAGGCAAGTCTCCCGCAGCCGCCTCTTAACTGCTCCAAAGTTTAGTCAGCGTCTTTGCACCTGGAGTGTGTAGTCTGGGTATGCTGTTATTGCCGCAGATGCTCTCCTTATAGTACCCCCTATGTGAAAATACTCCAGTATTCTTTCCCTATCCCGGTAATTCAGTATTTTGGCGATGATTGGCCTCGGCAGTGCCCCCAGGGCCAGTCTTCTTGACAGTGCGCAGTGGGCTCTCTCCACTGTGCATCCGTGGGAGAGTGCCCCTCCCTCGATCTCTTGCAGCAACATGGTTTCTATATAGTATGTGGGGTTTGAGCCTTCCTCACCTTCCGGAAGCCCTACGATGCGTAAATTGTTCCTTTGGGCCCAGCCTTCAGCCTCCTCACCTCTGCTTTCCAAGTTACTCACTTGTTGGCGCAATATGTGAATCTCGGAGGCGTTCGCCTTGCAGGAGGTGGTGTTTGACTGGACTTCTTTTTCTAATTCACTTGTGCGTTCGGCTATCGCTTTGACGTCTTGTCGCAATAGGTTGACGTCCACTTGAATTCAAGATGGACGCTGTACAAGTGAGGTCTTGAAATTTACCATAGCTGCTTCCAGTTTTGTTTCCCACGTGACCTTTAAGTCTGCTATTGCCTCTAGGATCAGCCTTTCACTTCTCGTTGTTCCGGTATCCGTCTGTGGGCGCCTCTCTTTGTTGCTGGTTCCCTCCGTTGATTTGGGATGACCCGGCAAATTCCTCCATGGTGGGTTGCTTCTCTTTCATTTTGGGAAGTTTAGAGGCCATTTCAGCAACTGCTGGCGTGTTCTCCTCTGCTCTAATAGGGCTGGGTGTCTGTTGTACGAGCTGCGCTGGCTCAGTGCCTCTTGGCTTTGTGCCAAGGGGCTGGTATTGCTCTAGTGACGGCCAGAGTGTCTGTCCAGGTTTTCCCGCTTCAACGTGGTGAAACAATCCTCTACACCTCAGTGGAGTTCTGGCTCTTCCTTGTTGCTACTTGATTTATGTCGGCCCAAGATTGGCATTCATTTAGCCCGCCCTCCCAGGGACCGTGGCTTCTTCGGCAGCGCTTGTCACCTCAGTGCGGTGTCACCTGCGTAGGGGAGCCTTTGTATTTGCTCCTTGGTCCCTGCTGCTTACACTTCATTTATGCATATGCTCTTCTTCACTGCCGTGAATAATTCCATCCTGGGTGCAATGTCCACATCACCGGTCTGTAGACTTATTTTGGCAATGTGCGCTTACTGGGGGCTCTCTGTGTACCGCAGTCCATTCAGTGTTCTTTTTTATTTAGTCAGCGGGGCGTTCCTCCTACAACTCCTCCTGTATACTTCCCTCTTCAGCTGTTTTGCATGCTCGGTGTGTCCTGTAATGTACATCAATTAGTGTAGGTCATCTTTGTAGGGGTGCTCCTGAACTCTACGTCATCATCGTCAGCCATAGGGGGCGCCACCATTGAGTTGTGTCAAGCAGGCAATGTTGTAAGGGCTCCTTCCCCTGCTTCCTTCCTCACATGAGGCTTGGGTTTAAATGCATGGTCTCTCACTTTGCCACTGTTTCAGGGATATCCGGTCTTCGGTGGCGCTTATACCTTGGGGTTATGAGGGGTATTCCTCATGCAGTGCAATCTCCTTCCTGTGTGGGCCCCACGGTATTTTCTAGTATGTGCAATCATGCACAGTGTGTAGGAGAGCAAGGATTCACTCCGTAGTTTACTGTAGGCTTTCCTCACAAGCTATTTTTATGGGCAGGCACCAGTTGGCCCGCCCCGTTGCGCCTGGGCAAGAAACAATGTATCCCTCTTATACTGGAGTGCCCGTACTACTAGCAATCCAGCTCCACTCCAGGCTCCTGTGTACTTGGTATTGCGTCCACAGGGAGACTTTATTGCCGTCCTCCTCTTGTCGGCTGGGGAGCGGCTGCAGTTGTTCCCCGCCTCACGCGGGTGAAACCCGTCTCGTGACAATAATCAAGAATAATGAAGAGCACCTTGCGTCCGAGTAATGCAACTTTTATGTCCGGTTTTAGCCTGCACCGGGGTGCCTCCTTATGTAAACCGCCCCTGCAGAGCTTGCGACGGATGTTTCTTGGAGAGCGTATTAGTGCACACAACCATGCCGGTTGCGATTTCCTCCCCGTGCCATTTTGGATGTCCGCCTAATTACCACACATCCCTGCAAGAAGGGGCTGCCTCCATGAGTATGTCCACTTTGGCATTGGGGGCCCATTCACTCTGTTTCATCTCCTACGCCCAGGAGCTTAAGCTGTGCACAGTCTCTGTCCAGCATGCGTGGCTGTGACCTCCCGTCTTTATCAGATGTTTTCAGCTGCTGTAGTCCGCTCCGGACGCACTCCGTTATCTTCCGATCCGTTCCTTTGTCCTTTGTTGTCACACGGGTGCCATTTTAAGTGCCTCGTACCGGAGTTTCTTCTAGGAGATTTCTTATGATAATTGTAGTTCTGCTTCACCAGAGTTTGTTCAGCATGTGCGTCTCATGTTCCCACAGCAGTAGTTAAGATTATATCACAAAAGCCACGGTTTCTGCGAGCGCTCCTAAAGGATAATTGCAGGATCATCAGGAGCAGCACAGAAACACGACTTAGTCCATGGCTCCTTAGTCACGCCCCCTTGTTTAATCCTGTTTTCTCAAATACTGGCAGTATGAGATGTCCCTGCATCATGGAGGACTGCCCTTGTGGTCCCTATTTCCAAAAAAGGCAAAAGGGACAATTCACAAAATTATAGGCCCATTGCCCTGCTGGACTTCCTTGGGAAAAGGTTTGCCTCAAAATTATTAAAACATTTAAATTCATGGATCCGGGAGTCTGGGCATTTTGAGATAAGACAAGCAGGCTTTGTTCCAGGGGTGGGAACCAGTTTAAACCTCTTTATTCTCAACGTCCTTAAGGTAAGAGCTATGGAGTCTAAGCAAAATGTATATATTGCTTTCATTGATCTGGCACAAGCCTTTGACAGTATTAACAGGGAGATATTGTGGGGGAAGATGTCTACCTGGGCTTGTCCGCCTGATCTTTTGGAAGCTATAAGGAGCTGTCATGATTCCTGCCCCTCATGTCCCCAGTCCTCCAAGATGTCAGGCTGGAGCCAGGCCACAATCTCCTACATGGCCCTCAAGGGCCTCTCCATCCCTCCAAAGACCCTCTTGGAGTCAGACTTGGCGCTTGTGACCCCAGACTCACTCACTCCCATAGGATAACCTTGGGGATTGGACTTGTATTGCATTAATGGGGACAAGATGGATGCCCCCACATATTTTGGTTCCCTGAACTGCATGTGAAGTCTAGTCTTTTGGGTCTGGTTTCGCCCAGAGACACCTGGGATACCCAGAGACTATTTAAGCCACGCCCAGGCTGAGAAACCTGCTTTGTGTTTTCTGCACCTGCAGCGTGACACTCACTGTGTTCGGATCGGTCTCCAGTAGGCCTGGATCTTTCTTCTGGGCTCAGGTCCTGCAAGAAAGAGAACACCGTTAGGAACAGCTTTACCTTGCGGCGCTTCTGCCCATCATTCATCGCTCCTTCTGTTCTGTGGGCATCTTCGGCGGTGTCATTCCCATCCCGGCACGCCGCTTCCTAAGGAAAAGGGAAAAGAACAGAAAAAGGCATTAGTAAGCATTCAGCAAATCTTCGCTTATTTTTAAAGACTATACAAGCTTCAAACGCTTACCTGAATCCCAGCCGCTCTGGGGGAACTCTGTCTCCGGAACTTCTCATCCATCTGCAAGAGGGAAAAGACACTCCAGGTTAGTGTGGAAACATCTAGAGGCGCCGCATACCGCGCTTACTCACCGCATTTCTTCTTCATAACCGGCATCCACGCTGAAAACGTCGCGGCACCTAAAAGACACAGAAAAATAACTCAGTTCAATACAAATACGAAAGGGTCGCATCACGCATTGCGCTCTCACTCACCTTCAGCGCTACTCATCTCAGCAGCACGTCGCCATCCCCGGACGCCGGCCATCATCTAAGGAAGTAAAGGAACGAAGTTGGAGAACTGTTCAAAAGACTCATTATACTTACCTGTCGGACTCTTGCCAGTGAAGTAACTAGGCAGCAACGAGCCTGCATCAATCAACGCGCCCCTGCGCTGAAAGTAGGACAGAGAGCACACTTTCCATGAAAACAAGATGAGCTGTGGATCAAAGGGAAGGGTTGGACCCTGGGGAAGAAGGGGTTCAAGCACACAGAGACAATGTGTGTTCAGGCCCAGTCTCCAGTAGAATAGACTCCAGGGAAGGGTTCAAGGTCGTAAGAGGTCAGAACAGGCTGAGTGCTGTCCCCGTGGATACCAGGTGAGCGTTACAGAACACAAAGCCTCACATCAAAATCCACCTGGGCGTCATGGAAACGTCAGAAACTGACCAGTTAGTCCACATGTTGGGGCATCTACGTTCCGAAGTACATGCAGCCAGGCAGGAGACCAACACCCTGAGGAGAGAGCTGATAGTAGCCAAAGAACGCACTGATGATTTAAGCCGGCAACTTCTCCAGTCACAAGCAGGGCATGCACCATTGCCGGGAAGCGTGCCCTCGATGCCAGCACCATCAGCCAATCCCATTCAGATAACCCTTCCTGGGGCAGTTCCCTTGGCCCTGCCCGAACGATTTACGGGGGATCCCAAGAGGTTTGCAACGTTCATGAACCAGTGCCGCCTGCACTTCCTTTGTAGACCAGGAGCCTTTCCGAATGACCAATCACGGGTCGCTTTTGTGCTATCCTACCTGAGTGGTAGAGCCGCGGACTGGTCTGTACCCTTTGTGGCCCAAGACGATCCTTTGCTGCATGACTTCAGGGGCTTTCAGCAGGAGATGGAAAAGCTGTTTGCCCGTTGTACTCATGGGCATGCATTAGACAACCAACTTCTGTCCCTACGCCAAGGGAATCGAGACCTATTAACATACATAGCCACGTTCAATAGACTCGTAGTTGAAGCAGAATGGCCAGTGGAGAAGAGAACCATGTTATTTCATCAGGGGTTGCGGAGGGATCTCAAGGATGTTCTTGCACAAGTAGTGAACCCCCTGAAAGACTGCTCAGAATTCATTGACCTTGTTGTTCAACGGGATCATAGGTTGCAGGACCGAAGAGCAGATCGAACCAGACCGGACCCTCGCCCTATGTATGTGCGTTTAAAGGACAATATTGCCCACACAACGGAAGGTTCAGGAGAACCAATGCAAATCGGGGGTGGGGGGGGTCAGATCCTCCTTGACTAAAGCGGAAAGGGATAAAAGGAGACAGCAGCAGTTATGTCTGTACTGTGGAAGGTCAGGTAATTTCCTTAAAGAGTGCCCTGTGAAGCCACCAAGGAGGATGGTAGGGGCCACGGACAAGGAAGATACCATCAAGGAATCGGAAAACTCCCCAGCCCGGCAAGTGTAGGGGTCCACTTGTCGAGCGAAGAAATTGAACTACAGACCTCCCATTTTTCACTATCTGTCGTCTTGATCAATCACCAACAACCATCTCGGATGCACGCAGTAAGAGCATACATTGACAGTGGAGCCGTTGGGAATTACATCGACCAGGATCTTGCGGCAAAGATGGGGCTTCCGTTACGCCCTAAATCAACCACCGACACTGTTACCACTGTCGACGGCACGGAAATAGCTTCTGGTCCAGTATCCCAATGCACTGCAGCTTTAACCCTTCTGTGCCAGGATGGACACCAAGAATCTATCGTTTCCGACCTCATTAAGGCACCACAGTTCCGGTTGATTTTGGGAATGCCATGGTTGGTAGCTCACAATCCTCGAATCGATTGGCGAGCAAAAGAATTGGCTTTTCCCGAGACTTGCGCCCACACATGTTATCGCCAAGAGAAACAACCAATAGACACCAGAACCTCCACGCTTGCGACTGTGGCAATTGGCACCCTACCAAGTGAATACCAGGACTTTCAAGATGTCTTTCAGAAAGAACAGGCTAATACCCTGCCATCGCATAGACCATACGATTGCCAAATCGACCTGATACCCGGTGCACAAATCCCTTGTGGGTGAATTTACGCACTCACGGAACCAGAAAACCAACACCTGAAGGCCTACCTTGACTAATACCTGGCCAATGGGTTCATCCGTCCCTCGAAGTCTCCAGCAGCCTGTCCTCTATTCTTCGTACCGAAAAAGGAGGGGGACTTGAGAATGTGCATCGACTATCGCGCACTGAACTAGATTACCGTAAAAAACGCTACCCCTGCCACTGATCCCTGAATTGCTTGATCAAGTCAAAGATGCCCAAATCTACACAAAACTAGACCTGAGGGGGGCATATCACGTTGTTCGCGTAAAACAGGGGGACGAATGGAAAACCGCTTTTCGCACCAAATACGGCTTGTACGAATATCAAGTAATGCCCTTTGGCCTTTGCAACGCGCATGCAGCATTTCAATACTTCATGAACAATGTCCTACGGGAATTGATTGATGTCTGTGCTCTAGTGTACATCAACGATATTCTAGTATATTCCGCATCAAAGCAGGACCACGTTAAAAACGTCCGATCCGTATTGGAGAAACGGCGTCAACACCAGCTCTACGCCAAGCTCGAAAAGTGCTCATTCCACGTCTCCGAGGTGGAATTCTTGGGCTTTATTCACAGCCCGAATGGAATCTGAATGGATGTACACAAGGTAGATGCTATCCTGAACTGGCAATCCCCAAATTCATTCAAGGGGGTTCAAAGTATGCTGGGTTTTTCAAACTTCTACCGCCGGTTCATCCCAGGATTTTCGCAAATCGTGCATCCCATCACGTCATTGCTAAGGAAAAGCAACAAAAAGTTCCAGTGGACAACAGAAGCCGAGGAAGCTTTCCAGGAACTCAAAGCAAGAATCACATCTGCCCCAATCTTACGCCAACCTCGCCCTGATCTCCCATACCTGGTGGAAACTGACGCCTCAAGCATGCCTATGGGAGCCGTCCACTCACAAAAGGACCCCGAAACGGGCCAGTTACACCCTGTTGCCTTCTGGTCGCGTAAATTCACACCCCCTGAACTCAATTACGCTATCACAGACAAAGAACTCCTGGCCATTAAGTCAGCCTTTAAGGCATGGCGGCACTACCTCTTGCGCGCCAGACACACAATCACCATAATAACTGACCACCGGAACCTCCAGTACCTAAAATCGGCAAAGGCCCAATCTTCACGACATCTACGTTGGGCTCTTTTTTTGCTGAATATGACTACGTGATTACATTTCGACCAGGGGTGAAAAACGGGAAGGCCGATGCCCTTTCCCGTATGGGGGTGGAAGAGCAAGGGTATCAGACCCCTGACCCAATAGCAATCATCCCGAGTGACAAGCTCCTAGGAATCACAGCAACCATAACTCAGAAAGAATTACATGAAGAAATCCAAAACCTGATGAGTCCGGAGCAATTACAAGCATGGAGTGCACAAGGAGAACATTACATGATAAAAGATCAGTTGCCCTACTTCAGGAATCGTTTATTCTTACCAAACCAAGAACTACGAGAACAAGTCCTGTCCGGTTATCATGATTCCTTGATTGAGGGCCACCCCGGAATCGCTAAAACCCTAGCAAAGGTAAAATGAAATTATTGGTGGCCCACGTGGCGTAAAGACATTATCCATTTCATCCTATCTTGTGGAGTGCGTGCTCAAAACAAGTCCTCCAAGCAGAAACCGACTCGGCTATTTTTTTTTTCTTTATTGTGTTTCAGTTCAAAAGAACTTTTCACAAAACAGTATAAACATACAAGTAGCAAATTAAAATGAAAATCCAAACATTTCATACAAAGTCAATATTATACAGCAAGAATAAAAGATAGGGATAAAAGTACCTACATTTACATCTGTCACAGATCTAGGTACAATTATTAAAATTAAAAATAAGGGGCTTTCATATTTTCTTGCACTAAATTGTTAAATTGTCATACCTATGTACGTTTCTCCTGCAGGTAGCTAGATCCCATTCATTTCCTTTTCAGCAGCGGGTTACCCCCCACTCTCCCCAAGAAACTTCATAGCTCAGGTCAAGCCCTACTCTTATATAGAGCCAACCTATAAATGCGCTAATAATTTCACATTTGCTTCAAACTGCCTTAGACGGATGTTTACCACCTTCCAGATTTGAGTGGTTGCAATTATAAGATTCTTATTCCACCCTGCTAAACATCTCAACCAAAACCTTTCACTAGCAATATGGTTAAAATCATATTCATATTCTGCTAGATATTTTTCAATATATTTCTCATATATAAAGCACAGGTTATCACATGTCTTATGGTTTCTTTCTCTTATTTACTGCCACACAGTCTACACATTCTTTTTTCCTCCGGGATATTTAACCAGGCACCTCGCACACCGAGAACATTAAGTCGGTTTAGCCTCATATCCAGGAAGATTTTCTGATTAACCTTTGAGGGCATAAGCTTTAGATAAAACTGAGATTTTTTATACAGGAAAGGAAGTTTTGCATATGAACCTAAAGACCCAAATTCTGCAACCCTATCATTACTATGAGTCCAGTCCCACTTTTCCAAGGAATCTTTTAGGGACTTCAACACCGCCCCCTCTCCGTATTCCCATTTAGGGACAAAAGCAGTTCTCTCAAAGATATTCTCGATTCCTTTCAGGAAATTATTCAAAGCCCACATATTTCCTCCCTAAACCCATCATGAACTATATGCAGTAGTAAACCTTGCTGTGCATATTTCATTTTAATATAGAGCTTTGCTCTGTTTAGGTCGATTTGGGTAGATAGAGATATCAGCCCCAGTTCTAACTGGATAGCCTGGATAGGTGTATAATTAGAGAGGCCTAATATTCTCCTCCATATCACACCTTCCATCACATCCGCCCAATCCGACCAATCAGAGAAGGAAGCTTCCAAAGCATACAGGAACATTGACACCAGCTTTGCTTATATAGGTTAATAATTCCCAGTAGGCTAAATCCCGTTGTTTTTTTGGAGAAGTTTACAACAGCTGCTAACGTTGCCATTATCTTGGTTTGTTTATTCTTTTGAACTAGTGGATTCATTTTCTTCCTTTCACCACATATTTCCTGGCCAAGATATTTATAGCTATTAACTTTTTTTATTGTTCCCAATGGGCATAATATGGATTTTTTTTGTTACAGCAATGGGCCCCAAAGCTCATAAATTGAGTTTTTTTAGGTTAATTATAAGACCATTCATCTCTGCATATTCACTTAGGGCCGAGGCACTATTACAAATACCCACATATGTGTTGTCCATGATTATTATATCGTCTGCATAGCAGATCCACTCCATATTATGGGAACCGATTTTGGGAAAGCATTCATTTTATCTTTAAAGATATTACCAAAGTCGGACATAAACAGATTGAAAAAGATGGGTGCTAAAGCACAACCTTGTCTCACACCTTTTAGAATATTGAAGGGTTCAGATAGAGTTCCTCGATTATCTAAACATATCTGTGCTTTGCTATCATCATAAACCATCCTGCACAGATATAACAAATTTGCAGGCATGTCTCGAGCTTTGAGTTTCTTCCAAAGACGCCCCCGCTCTATCGAGTCGAAGGCAGAGGTAAAATCAACAAAGAGAACATATAATGGTAGATTTTTAGCTTGATTAGCCTGCTCAATAAGTGTATTTAGTATAAAGATATTATCTGTCGTTGCACAGCCTTTCCTAAAGCCTGTTTGGGCTTTATCTAGTATATTTTTGCTAATGATCCACTTATTGATTTCTTTTAATATCAGAGTGCAGAAGATTTTACTAGGAACATCCGTAAGTGCTATTAATCTATAATTCTCTGGCAAATTGCATTGACCACTCTTAAATATAGGTATGATGTTAGTGGTCTTCCAGCAGTTAGGCATCCTTCCGGTATCTATGATTTTTTGATACATAATTAACAGAATGTCAGCCCAAACTTCTGGATTATCTTTTAAGATAATATTGCAAAGGCCATCGGGTCCTGGGGCTCTAGAGTTCTTTAACTTCTTTATTATTAACAGTATATCTTCCCTACATATTTTCATGTTGGTTATTGGGCAGATTTCAAGTTTTAACACTTCACCTTTAAACTTTTCGGTAAGGAAATTTATCCAAGTATGGCTATCTATGGGAATTAACAGCTCTGGGTTACCAGCATTATTCATGTTTCTGAAGCAGGCCCAGAATTTCCTAGCATCTCCTTCATTTAATATTTTAGCCATATTTTACCAGACTACATTCTTCTCTGAAATCTGATAAAACTTAATCATGTTGGAATACTTATTACAAATCTGCCTTCTACCTTTCTGGCTTTCTTCATAGCTCAAGCATAACTTATGTAATTGTCTCAGATTTCTGCGCTTCTCCCTTTTCATGTCCCTTATGTTTATGTCAAACGGTCTACTATAGGTATCCACTTCCTTCTGTGGGCACACATTCCCTGGTGATGGCATCATATCAGAAAGACTATGGGAGAACCAGGCAAACATGTTATCTACGGAGATATCAAGTAGCTGCAGCGGGTCAATTGTTTTACTCCATCTTTTGGCCTTTACCAAATTAGTATCCGACCAGCGAATTCTTGTACCATTGCTGCTACTATAAACCTCCCCCACTGCATCTCTAGCAGGTGGTATCATGTGCAAATCCATTCTACTTTGTAATATATAATTGTCACTATAAGTATTGATCAGGGTTTCAAAATCTAAAGTTAGCATGCCCAAATCATCTATTAGTAGGTTAGCATTAAGATCACCTCCTAGTATGATACTCAAATCTCCCCCTGCCATGTTTTGCTCGGCCAGGGCTTCACTTATTGTCTGTTGTATCTCAAAAAGTTTGCGACAGTCCTGGTGGATCATAGCTGGCAACACGGGCTGGGCTATTACAACCATTGGAAATCCCACCAGCACCCTGGCACACGTTGTCCCTCGTTTTATTACTGACTTACCACCCAGTCAAGGGTTTAACACTATTCTTGTGGTCGTGGACCTATTTTCAAAAATGGCACATTTCATTCCTCTTAGGGTCTCCCAAATGCTTCCACTCTGGCAAAGGTATTTCTTGAAGGCATCGCAAGGCTCCATAGGTTTCCTTCAGTTTTAGTCTCAGACCGAGGTACTCAATTCATATCTAACTTCTGGAGAAAATGCTGCTCTATGGCCCAGATCGACATCCGGCTATCCACCAGTCACCCTCCCCAAATGGATGGTCAAACTGAGAGGACAAATCAGACGCTCGAGCAGTATCTGCATTGCATGTTACACCAAGCTGAAGGAAGCTGGTTCGACCTATTATGGATAGCTGAATATGCTTATAATAATTCCCTACACACCAGCACTGGGCCGACACCCTTTTATACCATGTATGGCAGGCACCCACGTACTTCTGAGTTGGACGTTCCTACAACCCTGGAAATGCCAGTAGTCAAAACCTTGCACATAACCATTTCTCAAACCTTTAAAAGGGCAGCTGAACACCTACTTCAAGCTAAATATCGCCAAAAGAAGTTTACTGATCAACACCGAGCAAAGGCCCCCAACTACCAAGTGGGAGACAAAGTCTGGCTGGCATCTAAACACGTGTCCATTAAAGGAACCCGAACTTTCCGTCCAAGATACCTGGGCCCATTCACGGTCACCTCCGTGATAAATCCTGTGATGGTCAGACAAGCTTTGCTGTCAAACATGCAGATTCACATCCACATGTCTCTCCTTAAACCTGTTCAACCTGGGACACGGGTAGCAATGCCACCGCAGCCAGTAGTAGTCGCTGGGGAGCCAGAATTCGGAGTCAAGGACATCCTGGATTCAAAGTACATCAGATCCAAATTATACTACTTAGTAGACTGGAAGGGGTATGGTCCACAAGACAGGACATGGGAGCCTTGTGAGTACATCCATGCACCTCGTTTGCTTAGGCGAATTCATCAAAACCATCCAAACAAACCAGGACCAGACAGAAGAGCCACCTTGAGAGGGGCCTTGGGGGGAGTGTTGTCATGATTACTGCCCCTCATGTCCCCAGCCCTCCAAGATGTCAGGCTGGAGCCAGGCCACAATCACCTACATGGTCCTCAAGGGCCTCTCCATCCCTCCAAAGACCCACTTGGAGTCAGACTTGGCACTTGTGGCACCAGACTCACTCACTCCCATAGGATAACATTGGGGATTGGACTTGTAGTGCATTGATGGGGACAAGATGGATGCCCCCACATATTTTGGTTCCCTGAACTGCATGTGCAGTCTAGTCTTTTGGGTGTGGTTCAGCCTAGAGACACCTGGGATACCCAGACTACTTAAGCCACGCCCAGGCTGAGAAACATGCTTTGTGTTTTCTGCACCTGCAGCGTGACACTCGCCGTGTTCGGATCGGTTTCCAGTATGCCTGCATCTTTCTTCTGCGCTCAGCTCCTGCAAGAACAAGAACACCGTTAGGAACAGCCTTACCTTGCAGAGCTTCTGCCCATCATTCATCGCTCCTTCTGTTCTGCGGGCATCTTCGGCGGTGTCATTCCCATCCCGGCACGCCGCTTCCTAAGGAAAAGGGAAAAGAACAGAAAAAAGGCATTAGTAAGCATTCAGCAAATCTTTGCTTATTTTTAAAGACTGTACAAGCTTCAAACGCTTACCTAAATCCCAGCCGCTCTGGGGGAACTCTGTCTGCGGAACTTCTTATCCATCTGCAAGAGGGAAAAGACACTCCAGGTTAGCGTGGAAACATCTAGAGGCGCCGCATACCGCGCTTACTCACCGCATCCACGCCGAAAACGTCGCGGCACCTAAAAGACACAGAAAAAGAACCCAGCTCAATACAAATACGAAAGGGTTGCATCGCACATCGCGCTCTCACTCACCTTCAGTGCTACTCATCTCAGCAGCACGTCGCCATCCCCAGACGCTGGCCATCATCTAAGAAAGGAAAGGAACGAAGTTAGAGAACTGTTCAAAAGGCTCATTATATTTACCTGTCGGACTCTTACCAAAGAAGGAACTAGGCAACAACGAGCCTGCATCAATCAACGCGCCCCTGCGCTGAAAGCAGGACGGAGAGCACTCTTTCCAAGAAAACAAGGTGACCTATGGATCAAAGGGAAGGGTTGGATCGCGGGGAAGAAGGGGTTCAAGCACACAGAGACAATAGGGAGTTAAACTCTACCAATCCTGTGTTTCAGGCCCAGTCTCCAGTAGAGTAGACTCCAGGGAAGGGTTTGAGGTCGTAAGAGGTCAGAACAGGCTGAGTGATGTCCCCGTGGATACCAGGTGACCGATACAGGAGCCTATACTTGGGAACTTCAATCGAGGTGAGATTGACTGCCAAGGGGTTACATTCAGCCTCAATTCCAACACTTAGGGGGCTGAAACAGGGTTGCCCCTTGGCACTTACAATCTTTAATTTATTCCTGTCAGACATGGCTTCAAGTCAAGAAGGGGTTAGAGCCTCTCCTCCGCAACCTTACAGGCAGAACATCCCTTGGGTCACGTATGCGGATGCTTTGGTGGTCACAGACTGTACACCAATAGGCCTCCAAAGGAGACTCACTCATCTGAATCCGTACTTTAAGAACAACGAGTTGAGAATAAATACAGACAAAACGAAAATCATGGCTTTTACCAGCACCAGGAGGAATGACAAACGAGTTGTCATGGTACATAGGCACGCAGAAGATCGAGCATGTAAAGCCCATAACTTACTTGGATGTCTTAATTAATAACAAGGTAAAGGATAAATTGTGGACTGATGAGCTGAAGCACAAATGTATTAGATTGGGGACTCAAACCAATATTAAGGAAAATTGGCAGAATCACGCTCATCCCTAGTTTAGCCTTTTACAAACAAAAGGTTGCTCCAATTTTACTATATGGAGCAGAAACAGCTCTTAGTGTTCCACCAACTTTTTGGAATCTGCTGTAAGGGATTTTTTGGAGGCGAGTGTTGGATTTGCCTAACTCCTTGCCGGTTGCGCTAATAATATTTGAATTGTGACTTCTGTCACTTAAACCTATGGTTAAGTGGAAGTCCTTATGTCTTTACCGGAAAAGTGTGGTGGGGAATTGCTTCCCCAGCCCTGAGCTGTCATGGTCATGAAGTCAGGGGCACAGGCATGCAGGGGTCGTATGCACAGGAGACCTGGGTGGACACAGTCCTGGCGCCTCTGGCACCATGCTCATGAACAAAAGTAAACAAGAACATCCATTTAACACCAAAAAGCTTTTATTATGGACATAGCACTTCAGATGCTTTAACCTTGAACATTCCATCCGTTAAGCGGGATGCATTAACCTTGAACATTCCATCGATTAAGCAGCCCCAAGTGTATTCTTGGGTGTGGCTGCTAATGGATTGCCTTCGCACGTGCTCACTCTCTAGGAGTTGGCAGGGCGTGGCTGGTAAACCAGCTCTAATGGGCGTGCCCACGATCTCAGCTATATAAGCTGCCCCAATCCTCAAGACAGACGCTTCGCGTTATTCTGCACTTTCAAGCAGCGTAACGCTCACCGTCGCCTGAGGTCAGACTTACCTTTGAAGATCCTGCTTCCTGGACATCCTGCTTCCTGTCAGCATACTTACCAGCATACTTATCAAATGGGGGAAGCTGTTCTTACCCGTACATCTCTTTGGCGAACCATGTATTTATCTTTTTCAATTTTTCCACATTTTTACACTTTCCGGAACGCCAGAATCTTCATCTTGGCACCGCAGCACGACACACTCCATCGCCGACAGCAGCGCCTGCAAGGAAAAACAGGAGACAAGGTTAGACATCGAAAAAACAGTCAGTTTAAGGTTGCGCTTTTCCTTGAAGCATCACTCACCTGCTGTCGAACATTGCGGTAGGATCCATCTTCCATCCGACCGTGTCTCGCGTCTCACAGCTGCATTGAGGCCGCATTTCCATCTGAGGGAAGAAAACAGAAGAGAGACATTATTGCAGGCATAAATAGGAGCAACATATAAAGACATTAAACAGGGCGAACAGCATCACAAGAGCTCAAAAAAGACTTACCAATCATAAGGAGAAGCATAGTCGCAACTGGACTGGACTAATCCTTATATGGGATCAATGAAGGAAGTAGATCCCACTCGGCGCGCCCCTGCCAGAAGTAGCAGGACAGAGAGCTTATCTTCTATAATTCACAGGTGAGCTTTATGGGCCGGCGTATGCTCACAGAAACGTACTTTGGGGTGAAGGGTTCGAGAGGTACAACAATCACAGATTGGCACACTCACACACTGTTATCTCCACGCAGGAGCAGTATCACCACGTACCACCGCTCACAGCTTTTCTACTGAGGGAGAGGCCTGTAGGAGATGATTCAAGTTCAGGGAGGGCTGCAACCGTGCCCCAATGCCTCCGCAGAGACCAGGTAAGCGTAACAGGGTATACTGAAAAGTGATAAGAATGACTCAAGGATTTTGATAGATGGGATCGTTGACTCCTGGAAAATCAAGTGCAGAGAGTATTTGGAAGTTATGGGTGCAATATGGATATGTTGTTGAATATCCCGGATAAAGCTAAAACCAAGTTCAGAAGGCTAGATTGGATTGAGACCATGGATGTAAGAACTGCACATAACAATCAGTCTTAAGATGAAGCAAAGGGCCATTAACCAACTCCCAAAGTACCTGGTAAAATGTCCCTCTAATAGACATAAGAATGTTTTTTTTTTTTAAGGTTGAGGTTAAACATTTACCCGACAAAAGAAGTTTTCTGAACTAGAAAGGATAAGGCTGTTTCCTCGCCCTGTTGTAGGCACTTTAAGGCTCAGGTAGAAACAACGAAACATCTCCTGCTGGACTGTGGGGCTTTAGTGGAGATGAGGAGGACGTTTATAAGTGATGTAGTGTCTGAGTATAGGACTTTAACGAGATAGGAATGGTGGGACATGTCTTTGTAGGGTGAAAGGGTATCAGTGGTACTGGCAATCACAATGTTTTTCATTGAAGTATTAGAGTTAAAATGAGATATGGAGAAGCGTCTAATGTCCAGAGGTGGGTGGGGGGGGAGTATTTGTGGAAGAAGGTTGAGAGAGGGGGAGTGGTGAATGATGTCTTGAGGGACCTGGGCATCTGGCCAGATTATATTAAGATCGGGCGAACGGGTGTGATTGTTAGGAGGGTTAACAAAACTGTTATTTGAGTTTTTGTATGCCTCATAATTTTGCGCGTTATTCCTTCTTCCCCTGCCTCCCTTTTGCGTTTTTAAGGTTTTGTTTTTATTTTATTTTAAGGATGTTTTAGGGATTGTTGTTTCTTCTTTTTGTTTGTGGAGGGAGGGAATGCATCATGAAATGTTTGTAATAAACCATAACATGTTTAAATACAAAAAAATAGTGGGTCCTTGTCAAGGCTACGCTTGTGGTGCCATCACTAGTACTTGATAGAAACAACTGCAGCATATCTGAAGTGAAGTGTAGAAAAATGGAACTGACGTAACCAGCACAGTGCATACTGTCCTCTTGGTGTCAGCTGTTTCCTATGTAGGGCCTTTGATTGCCTCTGCGGCTTGATGAGCAGCCTCTGCCTGTCCTGGCAAAAACCAGAGGGGTGAATACTCTTTTTAGTGTAGATCGAGTCTTATGTAGGGTGGTGAAGGTATTCAGAGGCTTAGACATATTCTTGGTGTTTATTTATATGTTGAAATTTGTCAGCAGGATATGTAGTAGAAGCTTTTTAAGCTTGTGATTTATATAAAAATCTAACAAAACACGTAACAAATGTTCATTTTTCACCAAACTTGTGTTTTTTTAAACAGGGGATGGCCAAAGTCTAAAAGAATGAATAAAAATGAACATTTTCTTTTAGGGTTTTCCTTGATGAACGAGTCGGCAAATAATTTTCCATTGGCTGGTACTGCTGTCTCTCCGATGTTGCTAGCTCGCTCAGTTTAGGATCAATTTTGACTAGGATGGTCCTTTTCCTTGCCATTGTGATTGTACTGTTGGCATTACGCAGTATGCATATGGATTTCTAGGCCCATCTTGTCAGAACCGTAGGCTCTATGCTCCCCCCCTTTCTCTTCATCAGCCAGGTGGCGTACCTTTATAATTTGTAACAAAACATCCACTAATTTATCTTGCCATGATTTCCAAGATCCATGAAGCCATTTCTTGATGGGTTTAGTATATTTGCCCATGCAGGTGAGCATTCTTTTGTCTATTTCAGGAGTTTCAGCAGTTCCTTCTGGCAGATGTGGTCTGGGATACTCAGTCTGTAGTTTGTTTCTGGCTTCTTTGGCCAGTGGTGTTCTCAACCTCCTCATCAGGTACGCTGCTATTTTAATTGGCGGCTCCAATTTTACCTCTGATCTCGTCCATGCCTTGGGAGAACTTTAACCGATTCTACATGAGGGATAGATGCTGCAAAGTATGTCTCAAACTAGAACTTAATGTCTTCTGAATGGTCTGTCCCATACTGGGCTGTAGCCTTTTTTGGCTTACATGTGGTCTTCCCTCTTCACTGGATCTGTGAGCCATGGTTGTGCAGAATCCTCCACCCATTAAAGGTACTGCCACCAACAGCCACCGTCTGGAAACACCTGCAGCACTGGAGCACTCAATTCAAACAGTCATCAGAAATGCTAGAGAGGAGGCTTTTGATGAAGTGTCTACAGATGTGCTGCTTCCATCTCCAGCAGTACCACTTGGATGATTGAGAGGCCTTTCCAGGATCTCTTCTTTCTCATGTCAATGCAGCTGCCAGAAGTCTACATCCACTTCATCCCAATTGTGTTGACCAAAATTTGTTTTGAATTAGATCACAGAATTCATTTAGCTGATTTTCGTGAAGAAGTTTAAGCATCATTTCCCCCAATTCATATACCTGAAAAAGCACTCGACCACTTGCGAGCCAAAGAAAGTCTGTGTGCAGTAGAAGCTTTTTAAACTTTGCTCATATTTATTCACAAATATGAGCAAATAATTGTGATTGAAGAGGTCTACTTTTAATGAAATTGACCATTTGAGCCACTTTGTCCAAATGTTTTATTAATTAATTTCAATATCCATTTTACGGGTAATTCAAATGTGATTTAATGAATAAATCTATACAAATTTAGTTTTAGAATTGAATGCCAATGTTCTGCAGTGATGTATAGTTTGCGTTGCCTAAGAGACACTGCTCCTTGTGCCTACCGAATTTTGCCCACAATCTAGATATTCCGCTTCGGCCGAATACCTTTGTGAATACTCACTTGGAGCCGAATGTCCGCCTTCTATGATCATCTATCTCTCTCTCTGCTTTCTCTGATTGCCTATCTCTTGCAAACACAGAGGACAGGCTGAAGCAACCAATTTGGTCTTTCCTTATTGCTTGATGCAGCCTGCCCAAGGATCCATGCTGGTGTGGTCTGGGCACGGCTGGCAATGAGAACTTTGAGTGGAGCATGTACTCCCACTTTTCTCAAGCCAGCCATGCGCATACCACACCAGGAGAAGAGGATGACCGCATCCGCACACCGAAGTAATCATTGCTAGGTGGCAATGCACCAGCAGCCTCCGATGTTGTTTTTTGGGGGTTTCAACAGTAATTACATTGCATGCAACAGATTAAAGCAATAATGGCATTAGAAATAATATTATATATAAGTTAGCTTATAAAAGCTTTGAATTTCTTAATAACAATTTAGGCTATGATTGCAGAAGTCAGACTGTGCAAATGCAGACTCTGATGCTGATGAAAACATTGGTGGATCTTTTGGATATGTAGATCGTGTCAGTAAATATTTCGAGCTTAATTTGCAGTAGAAACCGTTAAAAACAATACCCATGACCAATCAGCACACAACAGATTCCATATCTACGAGTCATCACCATACCCAAAGTAAATAACTTTATATTGATCATTGCTATCAGTCTTTCTAATACACCATTGGGTACAGGTCCACAGGAACAATGTACATGATGAATAATGAAAACATCGTTTTTTGTGGCATTGTCTTTTTAGTCTTGCAATTTCTGTTGTTTTATATTTTCTTCCCCGGTTAGACATTTAAACATGTCTCACAATCATAGTAGCAGTGATGATGTTGTGTGGGTCCCCAATCCAACCCCACCCCAGAAGAAGCAACTGCAATGACCATTGCAGACACTTGGCGTTAGAAGCAGAGGATAACAAATGCACATTGTGCAAAAATAAAACGGAGATGTATGCCTTCAAGCATTCTCTTTGAAAGCCGGGGAACTTCAGTCCAAATGAACCATCTGGTGCGGATCCATTGGGATGATATGGATGATGAGTACTGTAAACCATGTGAGCACCACAAAATAAAAATGCATACGTCTCATGCATTACATCGCAGCGAATCAGCACCACCTCCAGCACCTGCATACACCAGTGGGACATCACCAACAGTCAACCCTCATCTTCTGCAGCCCCTGCTTCAATTCCACCTGTTGCTATGTTACTGGCACCTTATCTGTTAGGAAGTTAATGTGCTGCATATGCCAACATTGGGTTGCCATTAAAAAGATTTAACAAAGTAAATAGCTGCCATGGAAAGTAAGATGAGTTCCTTCTCCCTTTCTATTGCAGCCACTCGCTGAAGGAACACTAAGGGACATGGCGGCGCCCAGTGCCTTGTCAGGCTACTAAGGACCCAGCAAGGGCCAATCAGATCATGTATAACGATTTGATTGTCCCTTGTCGGGTACTAATTGTGCTATAAAATTTCTCCTTGGCTAACATTAGGAAAATGAACACATTCAGGATATAGTGGAAAAGGAAAACTGTAATTACTGTTGTTACCAGTGATGGCATGAGTGATGCGATCTGTGATGTGAACAGTGATCTGATAGAACATTTAATCAGTGATGTCATCATTGTGGTCATAGGCTGCGCAACATGAGGCGCAAAGTCACAGAGGCTTTAGTTGAAAATATATATAAATATATATCATGGTATGTACGACACAATGAATCTTCCTTATTCACATTAAATGTGCTACTGACATTGGGAGGCGTGGCCAGCAGCCATTGATTGAGGCTGCTTTCCCTGGGAGCCCCCGCTTGATCCTGAATTCGATAGTTATGGGTAGTCTTCACCGAGTAGATTTGCTTTAATAAACACTGCTGGCTGGAGCGAAACATACCAGGAAGTCACCAGTGGTGAATCGGTGCTGGCTGGGGTCGTAACAACTGCAGATATTGACTCGGAGACCTACGATATGCACTTCCAAAATGGCGGCTGCCGGGTCGTGGGGCTCTCTGCGTCGCACTGAGTTGGAGGAGCCCAGATTAGCCACTGGAGGTCAATGCCTAACTCTAGGAGACTCCTGCAGCGACTTGAGTGATTCCGTGGGGGAGCATCACAAGGCGCCCGCCCCACCCCGAGCACCTTTAAGTTCAGATTGTTGCTGCAGGAGGGGACGGTGGCCGAGGGACCGCCTCCCCTCTTCTACTGCTGAGCGGCAGTTAAGGAGGCACCCGGAGCTCGGCTGGGGTGAGTGACTGACACAGGTGTGCACTGAAGCAGCTGAGACTGTGGGAGAGCCAAGGCACTTGGCCGGCAGATGAAAGGTGGACAGCCGGTCTGTGGGCTGTTTGGCACGACCCTTAGCGGACTTTGGAGAAGTGCTCTGCGAGCTGCGCAGAGGAGCCGGGAGCGGGTCCCAGAGCAGTGAGAACAGGGATATCCCCTGTGGCCTGCAACCCTGGCTTGATGCGCGAGGGCGAGCATACATCCTGCTCTGTGTTCGGTGAGAAGCAGAAGCCGAGGTTGGCATTGAGGAGCCTGGGACTTACTGCATAGCGATCCCCTGGATCTGTTTTGGAGAGGACTTGAGTGAGTTTGGTCTGGGGCTGCCCATATATTTGTCGTAGTTGGGGTGCCTTCATGAGACACTTGTAGACAGCAGCGCTCTCAATACACACCCTGAGAGGGCACCAACTGAGAATGGTGGGCTGATGAGGACCCAGGCATTTAGGAGGCCAGACCCTGTGGTGGCAGCAGCGCTAACACGTAAACTCAGAGGAGTTGCTGATATTGGAGGGACCCAAAAGGCCGCTGCATGGAGGAACTATGGCACAGGAGATTATCGTTAAAGTCCATACGCCAGTGTGACTGGGTGGTAGGCTCCCACGTGACAGAGCCCTCCAGACTGCAGGAATCAAACTGAAAAACCTAAGCCGCGCTGTCACCTAAAGGAGAGCCTGCGCTCACCATACACAAGTAAGGAGGGAGGAAGGGAGGGAGGGCGGGCGGGCCTGCCTGTGTTGGTGACTCTTGCTTCATTGATGGGAACCCCACAACTTCTCAAAGACAGGAGCGCAGGGTGCTGCTGAGCCGGGTGTGCAGATAAATATAGACTGAAGTGGGCGCTGCTTGGTGTGGGCAACTGGGATACAGTGGCATATTTAGAGGTGGTCTGCCAAGTACAACAAAGCTGCACAGATGGCAGATAAATACCATTGAGGCAAAGCTAAACAGTCCACCATGGAGTTATTTGTTAAGAGGGATGCCGAGAAAAGTGCACCGCTGGCCCTGAATGAGGAGGGAAATGTGTCATCCTCTCGTGGTGGGACTCACGTGTAAAGTTAAATATTGGCATGCCTGGAGCAGAAGGTGGATGCGATCATCGTGGATGTTGGGTTGCTCAGGCAGGACGTACGATCCCTTTCCGACCGGATCGGGACAGTAGAGACATAAGTGAGAGAGAACACGTCCAGCATGGCTACTGCCCAAGCACAAATATCGGAGCTGGAGATGAGGGTGCACACACTGGAACATCATGAGGAGGACTCAGAGGAGAGCGAGAAGGAATAACATAAGGATCCGAGGACTGCCGGAGGGTGAGGAAGGCGGGAACCCGACTGCGTATGTGTCATGATGCCTACCCCCGGGCATCCGGATCGAGTCCATCAGCCCCGGGAGCAGGCATCCAGATACTCATTAAAACCCCAACAGCCCCAGCTGGGGGCTGTTTGGATTCAGTCCTGGCGCCTTAGGCGCCAGGCTCATCATAGAAATCAGTCCTGGCGCCAGGCTCATAGACTTTACTTACCTTATGCAGACCATGCTGCAAATGAGTCCAGGCCAACGTGAGGCCTGGATGGGACTATTTTATTACAGGGACAATTTTTTTTCACTCGGGTGTGTGGTTCTGGGGAACTTATTACCTGGGACTACTTTGCAGGCTATTTAAACCACGCCCGAACAGCAGCTCATGCTTCGTGTTATTCTGCATCCAGCAGCGTAACGCTCACCGTGTCTGCAAGTCAGCATCCAATCTTCTGCCACGCCCGCCTGGAATCCAGAGCTCCTAGACAAAAGGAAAAGAA
The DNA here is from genome assembly GCF_040938575.1 of Ambystoma mexicanum. NCBI lineage: Eukaryota > Metazoa > Chordata > Amphibia > Caudata > Ambystomatidae > Ambystoma > Ambystoma mexicanum. Next base: position 328,831,242 of record NC_090941.1, on the reverse strand, counting down.
AGGAGAAGAGGTTTCACTGACATTATTTGATTCCTTACCTGATTCCGGACCCAGCACATCTCTGAGCCTGGAAAGGACATTATTTCAGCACGCGTTGCTTCGCCAGCAGCAGCGCCGCGTTATACTCACCAGTCCACCACATCTTTCAACTCGGCGCTGCCTCCATCATTTTCTTCGTAGAAACCCAGCACCTGGGGGGAAAACAAAAGGAATAACAAGGTGAGCCGAGAAAACCGACAAAGACAATCTCTTTGCCACCATAGGCTTACCTGCTTTATCACTGGAGGTATTATCCTTTAATTTGCCGCATCTTTCTATGCCGCACCTATAAAGGGAGAGAAAACAGCAAGTTAAACTCATGCAACTTTTACCGGACAGTGTTTGGTAATACAGACTCTTACCTGAACGGCATCAGCTGCCTCCAGGCAATATTCTTTTGGACCCAGCTGCAACCTAAGGAGGGAATGGAACAAGAGTGAACATCAGACATTTTGAACTCTTTGAACTTTATAGACACTGGAGTCAATATTCCTCCGGAACTACTCCAGTACCTTACAAACCAGTGAAATAACTGGTATCTACGTGCCCCTGCATGCCATGCAGGATGGAGAGCTCATCATTTAAAAACATAAGGTGAGGTTACCAAGAGGGGATATCAGAGGTGATTAGTGGGGAGAACGAGAACAGTTGGGGGGGGCCATCACTAAAGTCCACGGGTGGCTAAATCCCTTTCTCCACTTGCAGGAGAATATTTCTACGAGTCCAGCAGACAAGATTAGGCGGGCCAGTCCAGACTGTCATCTCTTCACTACGCATCACGTTGGTGGAGACCGCAGCTGTCCGGGTCCAATCGACGCCCCTGTGGGGACCAGGTGAGCGTAACAGTATGTTGAAAATCTAATCCTGCAGGAGGTGGGCCCGAGGATGCTGACCCAGGGTTTCCCTGTTGAAAGGGCTCATAAATCATTGGCCACAAGCCGCCATTGGGAGCCCCGCCAAGACCAGTGGTCGCCAGGATTATGAACTATAAATATAAAGAGCGGATCTTAGCCTTTTCGAGAGTGGAGGGCAGCATAGTGCAGCCATTGGCAAAGCTCGCCATTTACCCTGCTTACACGATGATGGTGCAAAAGCGGAGGGCAATGTTCGGCCCCACTAAAAAATCGGCTGAGGAGAGCGAGTGTATAGTATATGCTACTGTTCCCGGCGAAACTTAAGGAAATCCACGGTGGCCTGACCCACTTTTTAAAGGGCACAGGGGCTGCACATTCTGGAAAGGATGCTCAGGGGATCTCGCAGTTCCCAGAACGTAGGAATAATGCCCCGTGATTGCTGAACGGGTTAAAGCGGAAACGCTGCTGGTTACATACAAGGTTACTGGACATGCATGAGACGCTTAGGGTGGGTGGAGACCCTTGGAAACCACAGCGTCGAGGGAGGATGGGGTTGCCCACATGGTCTGCTGGGATGCCTCAATGGACACTGTTTCTTGATGCCAGCTTTGAGGCATCGTGCCGCTGTGTGTCTCCCGGGTGAGGTGATAGGAGAGGCGGGAAATTGAGCCAAATACAAAATCGCGGCAAACTTTTCTCTGCACGGAAAATGTGATTACAGCAAAACTATGGGTAAATTTCGTTTCTAGGACGTACGGTTCAAAAGTTACAGAGGTTTTAGTGAAGGTTGATTTTTCTCAAAAAGGGTCAAGATTTTACAAATGGGATTGCGCTTTTGAAGATTTACCAACAAGAATAGGCTTAAACTAAGGGACTATGAAGATGCAAGATACCCAACAGCCAGCCACCAGAGCAGCGGCGCCTCCGCTCCGACTTTTGTCCGCCAGGACACTTGACTTTCTTCAGAAAATATATTTAGCACAAGGATGATTATCGCTACAGTTATCACAAGACTATTTAATGAGAAGGATTCAGGATGGACACAAGATCCTATAATGTAGTTCTGGATAGGTTGCAATGGATTGAATAGAATTACTTTAAACTAAGAGATGACTATGGACAGTTCTATACTAAATTGTCATGACCGCAGCCTCCTAGGAGTCAGGTTTAGCCCAACTGCCTCGGAAGCCGGGTCACAACTTCATTTCCAGGCACCCATCGGCTCCCATAGGGGCCTTATGGACCTTGTCCTGGCGCCAGTGGCGCCAGGCTCATAAGGGGACCCAGTCCCGGCACAGGACGTGCCGGGCTCATGATGCAAGGAATGGTGCTTGGGTGGACCTACCTGCTGCAGACCATGCTGCTCACTCACCTGCAGGATGAAATCCTCATCCATCCATGGCTGGAACTACTTTACCTTCTGGGTGTGGCCAGCAGCACTCCCTGGGACTGGATACTGGAACTATTCTGGAAGCTGGGACTTCTTTCTTGGGCGAGGCTGCTGTGGAAGGAGACATCTAAGCACTCCAGTAGGCTATTTAAACCACGCCCGATCAGAGCAACGTGCTTCGCGTTATTCTGCAATAGCAGCAGGACGCTCACCGTGTCAGCTCCAGAGAATCTGCAACTTCTGCATCTAGGGACGAGAAATCCGTAATCTTACCTTCTGAAATACCATCTTTGTCTTCTGCAGCATCTGAGAAGGGAAAAGAACACCAGGTTAGCACGAGATAAAACCAGCGCAGCACTTACCCAATCCATCGGTGCATCTCAAGCCACGGGCTGCAGCTCTCCATTTTTCGGCACCCTGTGGAAGCAAGGACATTGGTTAGTAACCTTTGTGAAACCTTTCCTACCTGCGCTGCATTCTTCTCGCCTCCGCCGACGCTGCTACTCGCATCTGCAAAACAAAAGGACATCATTAAGAAATACAAAACTCCATCCATACGCACGTGTTTTGGGCAGCTCTCATCTTTCTCACTCCTCGGCGCATTCCTCGACATCTATTTTTCTACCCAGCTGCTTCTGCAACCTGAAAAAGGAAAAGAGACATTAAGAAGTGCTTTAAACTTCGAATTGACATTTTTTACTTACTTGCCTGCAATACCTTCGCATTTCCATCGCTCTCCATTCAAGCAACCGCCGTTCGTGCTGCTAACGACGGCCTAGCTCCAAATCTTCATCCTCTGCAACCAAGAGGCTGGACAATTAACCAGTGAAGTAACTGGCTTCGGCGCCCCTGCACAGACGCAGGATGGAGAGCTCCGCTTTCACCTATATAAGGTGAGCACATTTAGCCTACGAACTACGTGGGGATTACCAGGAAGGGGAGTCAGCTTGCCTGTCAGGCTTATATATCCTATTAACCCCTTGCTCTCACAATTGCAGACACCTCACCCTTCAGATCAAGATCTCAGTGAGGAGAGGGCCTTTCCAGGGTGGCATTCGAGGCCTGCGCGTGACCCTAGAAGACTCCGAGAACCCCCAGCCCAGACCTGCGCCTCCGAGGGATTCAGGTGAGCGTTACAGAACGCGAAGCCTACCGCAATATTCCCACCCAGGCGCAATGGAAACCTCGGACACAGATCAACTGGCTCAAATGCTTGGGGAACTAAGGGCAGAAGTACACGCATCTCGCCAAGAAACAAACGCTTTACGAAGGGAGTTGATCATGGCCAAGGAACGGACTGATGATCTGGCCAGACAGTTGCTACAGGCTCAAGCGGGACAGACGCCACTGCCTCTCTATGGAGGGGGCGGCACGCCCACAACTTCAAGTAATCCGGTGCAAATTAATCTGCCAGGGAATGTGCCTTTGGCCCCGCCCGAACGTTTTTCCGGAGATCCAAAGCGATATGCAGTATTCATCAATCAATGCCGCTTGCACTTTCTGTGTAGACCCGCCGCATTCCCAACGGACCAAGCCAAGGTAGCGTTTGTACTCTCCTATCTTAGCGGTAGTGCTGCAGATTGGTCCATTCCTCTCGTGACACAGGATGACCCGCTCCTCTATCACTTTCAAGACTTTCAGACCAGTATGGAAAAGTTGTTCGCAAGACATTCACAGGGGCAGGCCTTGGACAATGAACTCCTGTCACTCAGACAAGGTAATCAGGATCTCCTGGCTTACATAGCGTCCTTTAATAGACTGGTGGTTGAGACCAGGTGGCCTGAAGATAAGAGAATCACGCTCTTCTACAGAGGCCTACGTGGGGAACTTAAAGACGTTTTAGCACAGGTGGTTAATCCGCCGCAAGACTGATCAGATTATATCGACCTAGTGGTCCAATTAGATCATCGGCTACAGAACAGGAAGTCCGATCGATCCAGATTTGAAACCCGGGTACTTTCAAGACCTCAGAGCTCCGCTAAAGGGAATGACTCTGTGGAACCAATGCAAATAGGAGTAGTAAAAGGACCATTAACTCAGAAAGAACGGGAAAGAAGAAGGCAATTACAGCTGTGCCTATACTGTGGGAATTCTGGACATTTCCTTCGTGATTGCTCAGTGAAGCCGGTCAAGAAGACCGTAGGAGCTTCTGATAAAAATGCTGAGAAACTGGAATCGGGAAACGACCTCGCCCGACAAGCGTAGAGGTCCGCTTGCCGAGCGTTAAAACCAGTTCCTTGACCTCGCATTTGGTTATGCCTATGGTCCTCATAAGTCCCAATAGACCAGATCGCATGCATGCTATCAAAGTATACATTGATAGCGGAGCAATCGGTAATTATGTGGACCACGACTTGGCTACCAGGATGGATCTTCCCCTATGTCCCAAGATGGTAAAGGACGTAATCACTACAGTGGATGGTACTGAAATAGCTTCCGGACCAGTTTCTCATACCACCATGGAGGTAACGCTGTTATGTCAAGGCGGACATCGGGAGAAGATCGTGTTTGATGTAATCAAGGCCCCGCAGTTTCAGGTGATTCTGGGAATGCCTTGGTTAGAAAAGCACAATCCTCAGATAAACTGGCGAGCCAAGGTAATTCGGTTTCCAGAATGCGCTTCAACCTGTTATCCTCAGTCCGAAATCAAGCTAGCAGCCATCACTTCCGAAGACCCCCGATTACCTCTGGAATACCAAGAGTTCAGCGACGTCTTTCAGAAAGATCAAGCCAACACCCTGCCACCGCATCGGTCATACGACTGCCAGATAGACCTGATACCTGGGTCCACCCCTCCGTGCAGCAGAATATATGCCCTCACTGAACCAGAAAACCTTCATCTCAGGCAATACTTGGACCAGTACTTGGCTAACGGATTCATCCGCCCCTCGAAATCCCCGGCTTCCTCAGCTTTGTTCTTCGTCCCGAAAAAGGAAGGTGACCTAAGAACGTGTATCGATTATCGCGCCCTGAACCAGATTACAGTCAAAAACCGATACCCGTTGCCATTGATTCCTGAATTATTGGACCAGGTAAAAGGCGCCTGCATATACACAAAGTTAGACCTCAGAGGAGCTTACCATTTGGTACGCATTAAGGAGGGCGACGAGTGGAAGACGGCCTTTCGCACTAAATATGGATTATTTGAGTATCAAGTAATGCCCTTCGGACTATGTAACGCACCGGCCGCTTTCCAGTATTTCATGAATGATGTCCTCAGAGAACTTATTGATGTGTGCGTAGTCGTTTATATTGACGACATCCTGGTATACTCAGCCTCAGAAACTGATCATCGTAGACACATCACAGCGGTTTTACAGAGACTTCGCCAACACCGCTTGTTTGCTAAACTGGAGAAGTGCACCTTTCACGCAAAGGAAGTGGAATTTTTAGGGTTCATCTTATCACCCAACGGAGTTCACATGGACTCAAGAAAAGTGGATGCTATCACCAAATGGCCTTCCCCAACTTCCGTTAAAGGTGTGCAGAGCATGCTGGGCTTCGCTAATTTTTACCGAAGGTTCATTCCTGAATTCTCTCGGGTAGTCCAACCTATCACGGCTCTTCTGAAAAAGAATAAAAAATTTGAGTGGACTCCAGAAGCCGAACAAGCCTTCCAAGAATTAAAAGCCAAATTTATCTTTGCTCCAGTCTTAAGGCATCCCCGTCCAGAACTTCCCTACATCGTTGAGACAGACGCTTCCAGTCTTGCAATGGGGGCGGTGCTGTCACAAAGAGACCCCGAAACGCACCAGTTACACCCTGTAGCCTTTTGGTCTCACAAATTTTCGGCTCCTGAAATCAACTACACAATTACGGACAGAGAACTCTTGGCAATTAAGTCCGCCTTTAAGGCCTGGCGGCATTATCTTTTGGGAGCCCGGCACACAGTAACCGTAATCACGGATCACCGTAACCTCCAGTACCTGAAGTCAGCTAAAGCTCAATCTTCGAGGCAACTACGCTGGGCTTTATTCTTCGCAGAATTCGATTTTGTAATCACATTTCGACCAGGCGTTAGGAACGGAAAAGCAGACGCCCTTTCCCGGATAGGGGTAGACGAACTTACAGCTAATCCAGAGCCGGTGCCAATAATTCCTGAACAAAAGATACTAGGAGTAATCAACACATTATCCCTCGAAGAGATTAAAGCAAGGGTCAATAAGCTCATAACTCCCGAAGATTCATCGAATTGGCAATTGAAAGGAAAGGATTTTACAATAGATCAGAACCTATTGTATTTCCAAGGAAGACTATTCTTACCCTGCGCTGACTTACAAAAACAGGTCATCACCTGCTACCATGATTCTCTAATGGAAGGACATCCTGGAGTTGCCAAAACCTCAGAGAAAATTAAAAGGCATTTTTGGTGGCCATCTTGGAGGAAAGATGTTAAGGAGTTTGTGGCTTCTTGTGGTATCTGCGCACAAAACAAGAGTCAGAAGGAAAAACCAGCAGGATTATTACGTCCAATAGACATTCCACCAGGCCCTTGGCACACGCTCTCGATGGATTTTATCACGGATTTACCCCCTTGCTCCGGATACAACACAATTCTAGTGATCGTAGACCTTTTTTCAAAAATGGCTCATTTTATCCCACTGAAGGGTTTACCTACAGCTTCCATTCTAGCCCGAGAATTTCTTGAAAACATTGTCCGGTTACACGGTTTCCCTTCAGTACTAATCTCTGACCGAGGGAGCCAATTTATTTCCCATTTTTGGCGGAGTTGTTGTCGTTTAGCACAAATTGATGTACGACTTTCCACCAGCCATCATCCTCAAACCGATGGGCAGACTGAGAGAACTAACCAAACTCTAGAACAATATCTGCGCTGCATGTTGCATCAATCCGAGGGTACTTGGAAGGATGTCCTTTGGATTGCTGAATATGCTTACAATAATTCAATCCATTCTGGGACGGGAAAAACCCCTTTTTTCCTGCTGTATGGAAGTCATCCTCGAACCTCAAATCTGGACCCACCTCAAGCTCTCGGAACACCTGCTGTTGACCATCTGCATTCGACAATAACTCAAGCATTTAAAGAAGCCACAGCTCATCTTCAACGAGCTAAAGAGTCATACAAAAAAGGAGCAGACCAACATCGAACAGAGGCTCCTCAATATCAAAAAGGAGATCAAGTCTGGCTGTCCACTAAACATTTATCTTTAAAAGGGCCACGCACCTTCAACCCAAGATATTTAGGGCCCTACTCAATCACGGCCGTGATTAACCCAGTGGCTGTCAAACTAGAATTACCTACTCGAATGAAGATACATCCTGTCTTCCATGTTTCTCTCCTGAAACCTGTGCAACCCGGAACCCGTTTGACTAAACCTCCTGAGCCAATCCAAGTTGACGGAGAATCCGAATTTGAAATTCGAGACATCTTGGACTCCAAAATTTCCAAATCAAAACTATACTACCTGATTGATTGGAAGGGATATGGACCCCAGGAGAGATCTTGGGAACCCTCAGAATATGTACATGCACCTCGTCTAGTCCGAAAATTTCACCGGGCTTTTCCCAACAAGCCAAAACCTCCGGAAAAGACAAGCTTGGGAGGGGCCTTGAGGGGGGATGCTGTCATGACCGCAGCCTCCAAGGAGTCAGGTTTAGCCCAACTGCCTCGGAAGCCGGGTCACAACTTCATTTCCAGGCACCCATCGGCTCCCATAGGGGCCTTATGGACCTTGTCCTGGCGCCAGTGGCGCCAGGCTCATAAGGGGACCCAGTCCCGGCACAGGCCGTGCCGGGCTCATGATGCAAGGAATGGTGCTTGGGTGGACCTACCTGCTGCAGACCATGCTGCTCACTCACCTGCAGGATGAAATCCTCATCCATCCATGGCTGGAACTACTTTACCTTCTGGGTGTGGCCAGCACCACTCCCTGGGACTGGATACTGGAACTATTCTGGAAGCTGGGACTTCTTTCTTGGGCGAGGCTGCTGTGGAAGGAGACACCTAAGCACTCCAGTAGGCTATTTAAACCACGCCCGATCAGAGCAACGTGCTTCGCGTTATTCTGCAATAGCAGCAGGACGCTCACCGTGTCAGCTCCAGAGAATCTGCAACTTCTGCATCTAGGGAAGAGAAATCCGTAATCTTACCTTCTGAAATACCATCTTTGTCTTCTGCAGCATCTGAGAAGGGAAAAGAACACCAGGTTAGCACGAGATAAAACCAGCGCAGCACTTACCCAATCCATCGGTGCATCTCAAGCCACGGGCTGCAGCTCTCCATTTTTCGGCACCCTGTGGAAGCAAGGACATTGGTTAGTAACCTTTGTGAAACCTTTCCTACCTGCGCTGCATTCTTCTCGCCTCCGCCGACGCTGCTACTCGCATCTGCAAAACAAAAGGACATCATTAAGAAATACAAAACTCCATCCATACGCACGTGTTTTGGGCAGCTCTCATCTTTCTCACTCCTCGGCGCATTCCTCGACATCTATTTTTCTACCCAGCTGCTTCTGCAACCTGAAAAAGGAAAAGAGACATTAAGAAGTGCTTTAAACTTCGAATTGACATTTTTTACTTACTTGCCTGCAATACCTTCGCATTTCCATCGCTCTCCATTCAAGCAACCGCCGTTCGTGCTGCTAACGACGGCCTAGCTCCAAATCTTCATCCTCTGCAACCAAGAGGCTGGACAATTAACCAGTGAAGTAACTGGCTTCGGCGCCCCTGCACAGACGCAGGATGGAGAGCTCCGCTTTCACCTATATAAGGTGAGCACATTTAGCCTACGAACTACGTGGGGATTACCAGGAAGGGGAGTCAGCTTGCCTGTCAGGCTTATATATCCTATTAACCCCTTGCTCTCACAATTGCAGACACCTCACCCTTCAGATCAAGATCTCAGTGAGGAGAGGGCCTTTCCAGGGTGGCATTCGAGGCCTGCGCGTGACCCTAGAAGACTCAGAGAACCCCCAGCCCAGACCTGCGCCTCCGAGGGATTCAGGTGAGCGTTACATAAATACACACTACTATGGCTTTGGAATGGAATGGGCCCGTCAAAGATCTGGTCAAGGGTTTGGCTGAGATTTGCTCACCACCGGACATGTCTCAGGCGCTTGGTTCTGCTCTCAGCAAGGCACTCTGGTCTGCACGGCCTCTTGGACTAAATCTGACGGGTTCTGGGTTACAGCACTGCTCTACCGGTTTGGATCTCTGGGTTCTAGCACAGGTTCTTGGCAGAAGCAGCAAAACAGCTCAGCCAGGCTGTTGGATTTCGTGGTGCCCCTTGAAAGTTTGGGGTTAGAATCAGGTTGCAAAAGATTCTAAAGGCCAGCTAAGGAGAGTTCAGCCTTTTGGATTGGCCTTTCTGCTTCAGAATTCTTGAGTCTGGATTCTGGTTCTGGAGTCTGTATCTAGGTTCTGGAGTCTGGATCTTCCTTCAGGGTGCTTCGCCAGTGGATCAGTTGATGAGTGAAAGTGTGTCCCCTCTCTGGCTCCTCAACAGTCCCTATTTATCCATCTTCCAAAGGGGTAGGGAGGCTGATTATACAATGCCCAACCCTCGAAGGATCTGATAGGTCAGAGAATTCCCCATCTCCTGATTTGAGAAAGGAACAGTGTGTCATGATGTGTCAGAGTGACACTGTTTATGGTCCAAAGAAAAAAAACTCCCTTTTGTGTCCAACCAGAAAATCTATTTTTCATAAAAAACATATTTCCAATATCACAAACTTGTTGATAATGCATATTTACATTACAGATTACTTAAGGTACGCTTCTGTCAATGTCACATATTCCTACAAGTTTGGGTTCACGGATGACAATTTTTCGCGCTTTTGGTTGGTTACACATTTTCGGATCTGTACAATTTTTTACACATACATGCACATACCATCTGGGCATACATCTTTACATTTTCATCTTAATTGCATAATCACAATAGCTACAATATTAAAAATGTTGTGGTTCAGTCTCAGAACATTGCACATATTCCAGATTAGTTTTAAACTGTGAGCGACCTTTTCATTTTAATAACCTCTAAATTCCATATTTTTACCATTTCAGTACAATTTGTTATAAGTCTTTTTCTTAAACATATATTTACTCGAGTTTCAAATCCACATTTTCAGTATGGCCCGCCTCCAAGGTCTTGGCTGGGCTAGAGAGTCACATGGGCTTGTCTTCCTGCCAGGACTGGCTTCTGTTCACACCTGAATTAGCATTCCCATTCAGTTCAAGGAGCCCATTGTCTCTTTCCCAGGGCAGCAGAGCAAATCTCCTCCCCTTCTCATTAGCATCCAGCTGAGAGATCCTCTCCTTTTGGCGGGAAGGAACAAGATGCTGTGTTCTCAGTGGGGAAAACCTCTTTGAAGTTTAGCTGAATCAGGTTACCTACAGTACATTGCGACATTGTTCCTTGTGAAACATTTAAGTTACAAATTTAAAAATAAGCAAACATAACTTCAATTCCAGTCTTTTTCAACATGAAAATCAATGTGTGGCACCCTATATTGCATTTGATGGAAGTCCCTTCTTTGGCATATTTAGCTTTTGAGACACAAGTTTCACCTGACAGATTTAGAGATCGCCAGCGTCTGACAGAGGCGAGTAACGGTATTGCACCCATTTCTGACATATTTCTTTCCAGCAAGCATCTTAAAGGTGGATTTTGTTCTGATAAAATATACTTCTGCTGACATTATATTTATGTTGATTCTTGAAGTAGAATGATGTTCAACACCCCACAAGGAGGTTGGATCTTTTGGGTGGTTTGTGAGCCATGATTTTTGCAAATTTGACAACCAAGAAAAATGGATTTTCAAACAGCTCTGTGTTTCTCTTTGCAATGCAGCATTACTTTCTCAAATAGTTCCCTTTGACTTTGTGGGCAGCCAAGGGATCGGTTTTGGCAGTGGTCTCCTGTGTTACCACTGACATAGGCAAAAGTGGCTGGTGGCCTATTTTTCAGATTTTTCCTGCGCACTTCTGGGTGATTTTAACGTGCATAATGCTTTCCAGCGGCCATTCTGATGTTCCTGATGCAAGCAGCGCACAGGAATATTACAGGGCCTGGACTAGTGGGGAAAAACATCCCACAAGCCCCCCTCTTGCGATTTGGCGTTGATCGACCATCAATGGGCATTTACAAGACTGGGATGTCAGTCTCAGCTCTTCTGGTTCCACAAATGGCAAAGTTCATCATCTTCTCCTCTATCAGGGGTGGATCGATCGGTTCTCCTCGCCAGTCCTGATGTGAGTATTGAGCGATACTCCGGGCCCCTCAGATCTTTCCTCCCGGTCCCCAGGTAGTCCTCCTTGGTTAGTCTCCATGGTTTCCAATCAACTATGATGACAAAACAAAATATATTTGTAGACATTTCCCCACCACTATTAATGTAGTGGAAAGACACATACATTTTGATAAATCAGGACACATTTTTATATGGTAATCATGGACTATATATGGAGTATTTTAGAGTTAGAGTTTTATGGAGCTGGGGTGACCCCCTCTGGGGTTCCAGAAGACTCCTCCAGTTACTGCAGAGTGTGCCTAGGATGGCAACACTTTAGTTGATTAATATGGACCCACTTATTTTCCCCCTATGCCAAACTGCCTTTTGGGATCCGGATTTTGTTGGCGACTGGTGAGATTTTGTCTACAATTTCAAAAGAACCCCTCCAGGTAGGCAAAAATGTATGCTGTTTGGCCTGGTTCCTTTGGAAATTGTATAAGTAGACCCGGTCTCCTACATTGTATTCTTTTCTGGTAGCCTTCAAGTCATAGTGGGTCTTCATGCTGTCGGCTGATCTTTCTAGATTTCGCTGAGCATAGGCAAAAGCATGTTGAAGGCGTTTTCTTAGATTTTCAACATACTCATGAGTTGTGGAGGCATTGGTCAATGTCTACTCTTGGGTTCTGTAGAGCAGATGCTGGGGTAGCACCATCCTGCGTCCAGTCATCAGCTCAAACAGTGACATTTTAGTTGCAGATGAAGGGGTAGATCTGATGGCCATTAGGACAAGAGGTAATCGAATATGCCAACTTGGCCCAGAATCTGCCAAAAACTTTTTTAATATGCTCACAATTGTTCTGTTGTATCTCTCCACTGGACCACTAGAGGCTAGCCGGTAAGCAATGTGTAGCTTCCTTTTGACCCCAAGTATCTCCCAAATCTTAACTACTTCGCTGGTGAAATGGCTACCTCTGTCTGACTCGATCCTTTGGGGTAGACCAAAACGTGAAAAGATGTGGTTGATCATCAGGGCAGCTGCTGTTTCTGCCTTGCAGTTTGGGGCCGGGAGACATTCCACCCATTTATTAAACAAGCATGTCACAGTCAACATGTACTTGTTCCCCCTAGAGGAGCGAATCACGGGCCAATGAAATCGACTTGCAAATCTGACCATGGCAGTGTCATCCCCCTCTTTTGGAGAGGTGCTCGGTGTGTGAGGGATGTTGGCTGAAATTGTGCACACACAAGACACCCCTTCAAGTATTGGTCGAGGTCCTGCCCCATGTGTGGCCAGTATGCAACCTCTCTTAAGATTTCAAGTGTTGTATGAAACCCCCTATGACCGGCTGTGGCCGCATCATGGGCGTGATTTAACATCAGGCTTTGGAATGAGGTAGCTGGGGATCTCCTTACCAACAAACCGTCTTGGATTCGGAACATTTTTGGACATTTCATCAACACTCTGAGGTCCTCTTTCCCTACGTAATCAGTATCCGTCAGGGGAAAGTTCTCAGGGTCCTCAATGTGTTGATAAAACTTACCAATTATTGGATCCCCTTTTTGAGCCGTAATCAAATCAGCATCTGGGGTCTCCTTACTCCATTGTGCAGTTGAGAGATCATTGTGAGCATTTGTCTGGGACCTAGTGATAGCAGTGACCTGTATTTCCCCCAACAGGGACTCGGTCTCAATTAGATCCCCTTGAATGGCCCCGGTTTTGGCCAGGTGATCAGCTAAGTCATTTCCAGTTTTGTCTGGTCCCTCTACTTTGGAATGACCCTTGATCTTTTTCCAGTAGATGGTCATCCCATTCGAGTTGACCAGATAATCAATATTTTGGATTAATTTCCCATGTTTCAAGGGTTTGTTATTAGCACATAGCATGCCTATGGTTTTCCAGTTAACCAGGTTCTCCACGAACCTCTTCCGTACATAATCCGAATCTGTGATTATGACCAGTTCGTGGAGTTGATGTTGGACAGCAGTGAGGATGGCTTGATGCACAGCCATCAACTCTGCCACTTGACTACTTCGGGGACCAATCTTGTACCCAGCTGAGGGTTCTGGGGTCTCATTCACCCATGCATTCCCTACGCCGGCCACAAGTTCTTTTTCACCGTGGTTGTCAACATGGTAAGAGCATCCATCCACATAGACAGTGGGCATTCCCTCACACTTATCTTCTTCAAAGACTTTGTGTGGGGAATTGAGGTATGCCTCCATGTTGTCCTTGATTTTTAGACTCTCGTCCTCGAGACAGTTTTCTCTGGTACAATCATGCAAGTCAGCCAGACCTTGCGCGAGTGGACTCTTCTTGTTTTGGCCATATCTGACCTCCACACGAAAGCCTTGCATTGACAGAATCCAAGAAGTAATTCAGGAATTACTTACATTTCCGGCCCAGATTCTGTCACTTTGGAGATATTGCAGAGGCTGGTGTGGAGTCTCCACTATGATGTGTTCCCCCTGGATAAACGGGCGGTAATTCTTCAATGCCCACACCGTTGCCAGTAGTGCTTTCTCACAATCGTTGAATTTCTCCTCCACAGAGGATAACGTTTTACTTGCATAGGAGATTACTTTATTGACCTTGCTTTTGGTATAATACTGCAGTCAAGCATGTATTAGACAACCCTGTCTCCAAGAAGAACTCCTTGTTATTGACAGGGTAAGCTAGGCAAGGCGCTTGTGAGAGGCTTCTTTTGTGTTGTCTTACTGCCTCGACTTGTTCTGGACCCCACTCCCACTTGACCCCCCCTTCAAAAGATGAATCAGGGGTCTTGTGATCTCTGCGTAGCCCTCAATGAACTTTCTGCTGCAATTAGTCAGTCCAAGGAGGCTCCTTAGTTCCCGCAGAGTTGTGGGGTCTTTCAATTTCTGGAGGGCTTCCACTTTCTTTTCCTGGGGACAGCGACCCTGAGGAGTAATCTCATGCCCCAAGAAATTGACACGGGTTCTGCACCACTGTGCCTTTTGAAAGGAAAGTTTTGCCCCGGCGGCCCTCAACTGTGTCAGAACATAACAGATCTCTGCTACGTGTTCCTCGACAGTTGAGCTTTTGATGAGGACATCATCTACATAAGCCAGGTTACCCCTTTCACCCAGGGCGGGCATGGCCTTATGTAGAAAAATGTTGAATTCATTGCCGGAGTTGATGTTTCCGAAGGGAGTCCGGGTCCATGTGTACTGCAGCCCCCCAAAGGTGAAGGCCAGCTTGTATTGGTCCTCCCAACTGACAGGTACAGTCCAGTATCCATTGGTCAGGTCTATTGCAGTGAATACCTGTGACCCCTGGATCTGGGCCAGCCCTTGGTCAATGTAGGGAAGAGGCCATCGGGACCCGTTTGTTGAGCTCACTAAGGTCGGCGCAGAGTCTCCACTGGCCGTTTGGCTTCAATATCCCCAGCACCGGATTATTGAAGGTGCTGTGGACTGGACGGATTATCCCACGGGACTCAAGGTTCTTAACTATTTCATTAAGGGACTCCACTGATGCGAGAGGCAAGCAATATTGTTTCACAAACACTGGAGTCATGCCAGGGCCCGTTGGAATTGTTGTTGTGTGGATGTCGGTGCGACCACAGTCATATGAATCCACTGCAAAGAAATCTTGAAAATCCAAGAAAACTTGTTTCAACTTTTGCTTCTGCTCCAGAGTCTCACAGGCATCAGCTAGGTTGACTCTCTCTTCAACCATCTGCCTGAAGCCTGGAAAGACTTCTGGTTTCGCTATCTCAGCGGCCTCCTCCAGCTGGGTGGAGAAGTCCCTGGTCAGAGTGCTGATTTGGACTGGTGGCTTCAGGTGGGGGAAGGCAGTCCTCACGGACCTGGAAAATCACCTCATCCCTCCTGAAGTCACAGGTCACATCTTCCTTACCATAAGGTCAGGAAGTGTACACCAGGAAGTTCCCCCCATGCCGGGTAAAGTTCCTGTCTGGTGTTGTGTTGTCATCACTATCACTGTCAAAACAGTCCTTGGGGATTGGTCCTAAAAGTTAATTTCCTTAATCAATGGAAAAATGTCGGTCATCAACCGCCATTCCAATAATGGTGCCTGCGGCTAGAGTGATACTCTTTAAGTCGCTGTTATCCACCTCTATTGGAATGCTGTCATGTTCTATATTGACTAGTGGTGTTGGGTTTACCCCCAACCCTTGCTGTTGGAGAGAAGGATTTAGATGAATATAGGCATCAGGGTTGTCCTCTTTTAACTTTCACTTCCAGGGAGATTTGTCGGGTCCTTTCTGGGATGGTGACTTCCTCTCCAATCTGAATTTCAAATGCATAAGGCAGCAGTTGAGCTGACCTAAATGCTTCCTCTGGATCATCAAAGCCCATGGGATTATCCACTAATGGGGACCAAGCTTTGAAGTTTATTAGGTCCAAACTAACAGCAAAGCGATTGAGAATGTCACTGCCTAAGTAAAAAGCGGCAGTGACGTCTCGCACGACCCAACAATTATGGACTATGCTCTTGTTGCCTATGGAGATTTTGAGCATACACCTGCTCGGTAGGAGATGTTTGGAATTGGGTGTTTCCAGATCCATTTCCCATTTGTCTTCAAGTCTAAATGTGGGAATGGCTGGATCTTTTGGGAGTTGGCAGAACATGGCTTCACTGATGAAGTTCTTACTGTTGTTCACACACACTCGTGCGAGAACAGAGTCCTTCCCTTCATTTAACTGAACCGGGATGAACAACTGCTGTCCAATTTGCTGAATATCAGCCAGGCTCTGAGCTGATTTTTCATCTTTCTGGACTATAGAAGTGGGAATGTCTGATTGTGGATTGGTAAAGAATTTCAGAGTGTTTCCTTCCAGTGTGGAATGCCACCTTAAACTGGAAGGAAGGTTGATTTTCAGAAATAGAGAGGACCCCCCCATTACCAGTCTGTTGTCCTACTGCTATTACTGTCACATCTGGAATTTGATTGTTCTGGAAGTGAAATTCTACTTGGTCATATTTTTGTTCAACCATGTGGCAGGTGCCGTTTAAACTAACATGGTTGACACTCTGTTTCAATTTTATTGGTCGGCTAGCCTGGGTCCAGAGGACCTTGTTTACGCAATCTATGAGGGGTGACAACCTTTGCAGGAGGTCATTCCCTAGTAAACAAGGGGCGCCCTCTGCAGTCACCACTATGACCCGGTGCTTCACCTTGTGTCGCCCATTTTTAATGTCCAAATCCGCAGTCCCCTCGACAGGAATTTCCTTCCGGTCAAAGTTCTGGAGTTGTCCAGGAAGAGAGGTGAGAGGAATTTGGTAATTCTCCCCCCTTCCTGAGTTCAGTTCATCAAAGGCCTTTTTGGACAGAAGGGTAGCTTGGGATCCGGTGTCCACCAGTGCCAAAATTGTACCCTGCCCCTGTACTTGAACCGGGGCATAGTATCTTCCCACCTTCTCCGTAAGGGGGCACAGATAATGCACATTTTTGGACAACTGGTGGGCTAGTTTTTTAGTTTTGGACATTGAGAGAGAGAAGATTTGGGCAGATTCTGTGGGGAGTGTTGGGAATCTGACAGAAAGAGGTGACAACTAGAGATGGGAGAGGTTTTGAGTTCCACTGGTTCTGGTGCTGGGCCGCCCCCTCCCCCTTTTGGAGGCAGTCACCAGGATGGGGTTGAACCAGGGGATTTTTATGCTGTTGGTTCCGGTATTGGATGATGGGCGGCGCTAGCTCAGTCCCCACATCTACCCAGTCTGGATTTGAATACTTTGGGAACCATTTCTCTTTGAGAGGAGTTCCCCCATCTCTGAAGGAGAAGATCCTTTCCCCAGAATCCTCTGAGGATCCCTCTCCTTCAAATTGGAAGATTTGTACCTCCTCCTCAAAATGGGTCTGTTTGGGTCCTTTGTTTCTCCTACCCCCCCTCTGCTCCTTGGGCGGCAGACTTTCAGGGGCAGATCATCTTGGTTCCGGTTCCTGGCTTTCTACAAATGGGGAAGGAAGCTTCCTCCAAGGCTTTACCACCCCCCTCCCCCTTGTGCCTCCTCCCCAGGAACCAGTGGGTTGTCGGGGTGCTGCTCCAGTCATTGTTCCGGAGCACCAGGTCCAGAGTTGAAGGCATTCTGTGCTGGCATGCCCATCTGAGGGTTCTGCTGAGCCCTCAGCATGCAACCCAGATCCTGTGCCATATTCTGGATCTGGCGCCCTAGCTGTGAAACCCGCTCAGGCTGATACAGGGTTCTCATTTCTCCCCTGGGCTGATCCTGGGAAGGGTAGCTATCCCTTCTTTGGTAATACCCCGGGTTGGGAAGATTTGGGTACCTCTCCACCCTTGGCCTCCCCTCTCCCGAATTACGTTGTCTGGGCTCAGGAAAGTGGGGAAAGAAGGATGGATGATTCTGGGCTTGAACATTTTGTGGATACCTGGGGAAAAAGTTCTGCCCAGGATTTGGGGAATTTCTGCCCTCCTGGGGGAAGTGAGGAGGGAAGTTCCCTGGATTAGGGGCTGTTTGGTTGGATCCCCCCCCTTGGGCTGGAGGAGTCCACACATAACCCAGGATGGGTCGGTTCCCCTTGTAGCGGGGATTTACATAGTCAATGGAGTGTGGGATCCCATTTTTTGGTTTACCCCCTTGGTTCCCTGTCTGTGACTGGCCCGAGGGCCTTCTGGGCTTGGAATTATTCTGCTGTGCAGGCGGGTTTTTAGGCCCCCCCCATCTCCAAATCTAAAATGGGGGAAACCTTTACCTCTGCCACCTTAGCAGCAGCAGGGGTGTTGTTTTTTTTTGTTTTTTTTAGTATTCGTGTTTTCTATGTGCTTTTGCACCTCATAGATTCGGATGGCCTGTTCAATGACCTAGTCTAGTGATCTTTTATCATGAAAATTTCTCACTAGCTGGGTCATGATGTATTTTGGTAGAGCATGGAAAAAAGTATTAACAAAATTCT
Source organism: Ambystoma mexicanum (assembly GCF_040938575.1). Lineage (NCBI taxonomy): Eukaryota > Metazoa > Chordata > Amphibia > Caudata > Ambystomatidae > Ambystoma > Ambystoma mexicanum. The sequence goes on along the minus strand of NC_090941.1, from coordinate 328,812,869 downwards.
TTGCTGTCTGTGCGCACCCTTCTGGTAGTCTGCGCAACGGCATGCTTTAACTCCTGCACAAATTCTTGTGGGGCCTGATCCTCCCCACATTGCAAGTTGTAGGCTGCCTTGCAAGCCTCTTGGGGATTTCTGTGAACAGAAAAATGCTTCAAGATGGCTGCGCTATATGTGGACCATCTTGAAAGATTTTGGTTCTCCAGCCCCACAAAGAAACTGGAGTATTCTGGTGAGAAGGTCCATTTCACATTCTGAATGCAGCTACTGCTGTCTTTCAGATGGAAAGTTTCCATCATCTGCTTAAAGAGCTCTAAGTGTTCCCAAACAGAATACTTAACGTTCTTATGATAAGGCGTGATGACGCTCTTTATCGCCTTGATTTGTTTTAAGGGGCCCCTACTCAAGGCCCTTGTTTGCCTTATTGGCCTTCTTGGTTCAGGTAGCCCTGGTCCAATCCTCCTCTGACTCAGAGGCACTGCTCCCAGAGGTGCCCGTCTGGTCTTTTAGGTCCTCCGGGATTCTGCGAGCCTGGGAATGGCTGGCAGAATGTGGGGACCTAGTCTCCTGTGTCCTGGGGTGCTCAGAGGAGTCTTCTGATTCCTCCTTGTTCCCAGGATTTGATGGATACCCCCCCACTGTCCTAGCTGGGCAGAGGTTTTTAGGATGCCCTTAGTGGGCCTACTCTCCTGGAGTTCCCCACTAAATTTCACAGTGCTTGGTTACCCATACCCAGATGCCCGCCCATCCATTCCTGGGAGGTGCTGGTCTATGAGTCCCATACTTCTGACTGGATAGTAATCTGCCATCCCTCTGGCCCAGGGCTCATGTGTGCCAGTGGACATGGGGGTGGCTGAGTCCAGGGACTCGGAGAGATGAAGGCCTCTGGTACTAGGATTCCTGAGGTTATGCTCAGGTGTTTCCCTTTCCCAGCGAACCTCATCTCTATCAGTCCCTGCTCCCTGTTGCCATGTAAGAACCTGAGCTTTCTGTTCCTCAATCAAGGCCTTACTAGTCTCTATCAGTCTCTCTTGCATGGCTACCTGTCTGCGGAGCCTATCATTGTTCTCACAGAGAGCCTCATTTTCTCTCTGTGCTTCCTGGTTTGTCTTTGAGTACTGGGCCAGTCTTTGCTGGAGGAGGGTTACCTCCCGAGTCCTGTCCATACTGGCCTGCTCCTTCCTTGCCAGAGCATCTTCCACCTTCCTGGTGTGCTCTAACAATCTATCATGCTCTTTTTGGAGGTCACCCAGTCCCTGGAGGGCCAGGTGATTTTCTTCCAGTTTCCCTTTTAAGTGACAGACTTCCTGTCCTAACGTGTCCCTTTCCTGAGCAAGATCTTGCCTCTGTGCTGCCAGGTCTTCCCTCTGTCTTTGAAGAGCACCAGCTTTCTGGCGCTCTTCATCAAACTCTGTCTGGTTGTCCAGGTCTTTCAGAATTAATTTGTTGCTCTCTGCCTTCTCTCTATCTTGGTGGCTTTGCAGGGTGACTATCTGCTCTGTGCATGCCATGTTGAAATCCAGTTGTTGCTCCAGCTTTTTCTGGCTCTGCAGTAGGGAATCCAAACATTCTTGGTACTCCTTCTGCAAGGCCAGAATTCTGGTATCCTGTTCTACCTTTTCCTGTTGCAGGATACCCATGTCCTCTTTTATTTTAACTTTCATTTTCTGACTCCTGCTCCTCTGGAGCCTCTGCTCAGAAGAGTCCAGATCAGATTGGGCCTTTTCTAATGACATCAGTTGCCTACTTGTCAGATCTTGGCCTTCAGCATATTTATCTTGTATGGCTCCCATAGATAAATATAGATATGCCGCTATCTTGGCAATCTTATTTTGCTCATCCTTGGCCTTAGGGGCCATATATAGTTCACTCAGGGCCACATGTAAGGGACCCTGATCCCTCTAGATATCTAACCCTGTTGCAGTGATCGGTTGGTGATTGCCTGCAACCACACATTCTGGTCCTGCTCAGTCCATTCACCTCTCACAAATAACTTATGTAAAAGGTGTTCTCTAGCCATCTTGATGTCTACCAATGTCGCCATTTTGGAAATAATAATTTCCTTCCTGACTTACAGAAGTTTTTATTTTATTTTTGCAAAACAGACCGTTTCCTTAGAGCGTTCCCTTTTGAGGGGTGCTTTTACAGTGTAACACAGCGTGGTAGCCCAACAGGATTTATGTATCCTGTCAGTTAGCACACTGTATTAAGCTGCACAAGTGGTAGATCTAATCCAGAAATCCTGCAACGAGCCCCCAATCTGTAAGCGGTTTCAACCCAGCACTCCACCTAAGTCAATGCCTAGTATGGGATGCCCAATGGAAACCCTTATTTATATATTTTTATGTCTGAAGTTCTTTTATTTCTGGATGATGTACCCTTATATAACGCCCCTCCCTTTGAATCCCTCCGGCCTAACTGAGCCAAGAAGTAGGTTTGTTTTGCAAATTAAAAGATTTATTTGAAGAACTGAACAATATATATATCACACTTTTATAAATATGAATAGCATCTGAAATCCCACTATTATGAATATGAACAATGATCCGCAATGGTAATATTACAATATCAACAATCTCTTTAATCAATTAGGAGTAGGAATAGGAAGATTAAGGTATCAGAAAATAACTTTGTATAGGTTAAGGAATGCAATGATAGGAAAGAATGCAACACAGAAATAAAACTTGATATGAATTCAGTCAAAGACAATGTGATCACTCTTTCCCCCTGTCACTACTCACTCCCCCCAATATGCGATATGAAGAGATGGAATGAGGGCACACAGGTGTCAGGAATAACAATCAGCAATCAACAATTGCAATTTCAATCCCAATCCCCCAGCAAGTTTAGAGAAAACAGAAATGCTTTTAAAACAAGTCAATTGCTTTTAATGTGGGTTGAATTGAATGGGAAAAATGCTAAAAATGATTTTAATTTGCTAAATGGGATTCAGAACTAGTGAGTTGCTTTTGATAGGTTCAGGGAAACACTAGCAATGATTGTTGAATGGTTGGCAGATGGAAAACGAAATTCAGAAGTTGAAAGCAAGAAATAGCGTTTTTTACATGTGGTGAAATTTAGCCAAATGTGAAATTGCTACAAACTTTTCAGCGCACGAAAAACGCAATTACAACAAAACTATACGGAATTGAAATGTCATTTTGGGTTCGTTTGAAAGCTGAGGATGTCAGCTTCAAAATGACATTTACATTTCATTTCTAGGGTGTTCAAAAGTTACAGAGGTTTTAGTGAAGGTCGATTTTTCTCAAAAAGGGTCAAGATTTTACAAATGGGATTGCGCTTTTGAAGATTTACCAACAAGAATAGGCTTATACTAAGGGGCTATGAAAATGCAAGATACGCAACAGCCAGCCACCAGAGCAGTGGTGCCTCCACTCCGACTTTTGTCCACCAGGACACTTGACTTTCTTCAGAAAATATATTTAGCGCAAGGATGATTATCGCTACAGTTATCACAAGACTATTTAATAAGAAGGATTCAGGATGGACACAAGATTCTATAATGCAGTTCTGGATAGGTTGCAATGGATTGAATAGGATTACTTTAAACTAAGAGATGACTATGGACAGTTCTATACTAAATACTCACTACTATGGCTTTGGAATGGAATGGGCCCGTCAAAGATCTGGTCAAGGTTTTGGCTGGGATTTGCTCGCCACCGGACAGGTCTCAGGTGCTTGGTTCTGCTCTCAGCAAGGCACTCTGGTCTGCACGGCCTCTTGGACTGGATCTGACGAGTTCTGGGTTACAGCACTGCTCTACCGGTTTGGATCTCTGGGTTCTAGCACGGGTTCTTGGCCAGAAGCAGCAAAACAGCTCAGCCAGGCTGTTGGATTTCGTGGTGACCCTTAAAAGTTTGGGGTTAGAATCAGGTTGCAAAAGATTCCAAAGGCCAGCTGAGGAGGGTTCTGCTTTTCTGATTGGCCTTTCTGATTCAGAGTTCTGGAGTCTGGATTCTGGTTCTGGAGTCTGGATCTAGGTTCTGGCGTCTGGATCTTCATGCAGGGTGCTTCGCCAGTGGATCAGTTGATGAGTGAAAGTGTGTGTCCTCTCTGGGTCCTCAATAGTCCCTATTTATCAATCTTCCAAAGGGGTGGGGAGGCTGATTATACAATGCCCAACCCTCTAAGGATCTGATAGGTCAGAGAATTCCCCCTCTCCTGATTTGAGAAAGGAACAGTGTGTCATGATGTGTCATGATGTGTCAGAGTGACACTGTTTATGGTCCAAAGAAAAAAAACTCCCTTTTGTGTCCAACCAGAAAATCTATTTTTCATAAAAAAACATATTTCCAATATCACAAACTTGTTGATAATGCATATTTACATTACAGATTACTTAAGGTACGCTTCTGTCAATGTCACATATTCCCACAAGTTTGGGTTTACGAATGACAATTTTTCGCGCTTTTGTTTGGTTACACATTTTCGGATCTGTACAATTTTTTACACATACATGCACATACCATCTGGGCATACTTCTGTACATTTTCATCTTCATAGCATAATCACAATAGCTACAATATTACAAATTTCGTGGTTAAGTCTCAGAACATCGCACAGATTCCAGATTAGTTTTAAACTGTGAGCGACCTTTTCATTTTAATAACCTCTAAATTCCATATTTTTACCAGTTCAGTACAATTTGTTATGTCTTTTTCTTAAACATATATTTACTCCAGTTTCAAATCCACATTTTCAGTCTGGCCCGCCTCCAAGGTCTTGGCTGGGCTAGAGAGTCACATGGGCTTGTCTTCCTGCTAGGGCTGGTTTCTGTTCACACCCGAATTAGCATTCCCATTCAGTTCAAGGAACCCATTGGTCCTCATTACAACACCGGCGCTAAACCATGGCGCTATTAGCACCACAGTTGGTGCTGGTGTTGTAACAAGTCCGCCATGGTAAAATGGGGAAATACCACCCCATTCCAAGGTTGGCGGGGTGGTATTTCACCATGTCCCTTCCCCATTCTTGCCCAATAGGGCTCAATGGGAATGGGGAAGGCGGCAATTACGGTACCGCAAATTGCAGTACCATAATTTCCTGCGAGGTCCCTTTGCGGGTCCCTACTTTAACGCCTGGTCCAGACCCAGCTGTTCAGGTCGGGTCTCGCAAAGGGACCTCGTAGTAAGGCGCTAAGTGGTTAACGGCGCCGCTGCCTTTTACGGCGCCGTTAACCACTTAGCGCCTGGGTCGTATTGAGGCCCATTGTCTCTTTCCCAGGGGAGCAGAGCAAATCTCCTCCGCTTCTCATTAGCATCCAGCTGAGAGATCCTCTCCTTTTGGCAGGAAGGAACAAGATGGTGTGTTCTCAGTGGGGAAAATCTCTTTGAAGTTTAGCTGAATCAGGTTACCTACAGTACATTGTGACATTGTTCCTTGTGAAAAATTTAAGTTACAAATTTAAAAATAAGCAAACATATCTTCAATTCCAGTCTTTTTCAACATGAATATCAATGTATGGCACCCTATATTGCATTTGATGGAAGTCCCTTCTTTGGCATATTTAGCTTTTGAGACACAAGTTTCACCTGACAGATTTAGAGATCGCCAGCGTCTGACAGAGGCGAGTATCGGTATTGCACCCATTTTTGACATATTTCTTTCCAGCAAGTATCTTAAAGGTGGATTTTGTTCTGATAAAATATACTTCTGCTGACATTATATTTATGTGGATTCTTGAAGTAGAATGATGTTCAACACCCCACAAGGAGGTTGGATCTTTTGGGTGGTTTGTGAGCCATGAAATTTGCAAATTTGACAACCAAGAAAAACTGATTTTCAAACAGCTCTGTGTTTCTCTTTGCAATGCAGCATTACTTTCTCAAATAGTTCCCTTTGCCTTTGTGGGCAGCCAAGGGATCGATTTTGGCAGTGGTCTCCTGTGTTACCACTGACATAGGCAAAAGTGGATGGTGGCCTATTTATCAGATTTTTCCTGCGCACTTCTGGGTGATTTTAACGTGCATAATGTTTTCCAGCGGCCATTCTGATGTTCCTGATGCAAGCAGGGCACAGGAATGCTGCAGGACCTGGACTAGTGGGGAAAAACATCCCACAATATGATTGGCTGGTGCAAAGGTACGAAGATGAGTAGCCGCGTCGATGAAGCATGAATTTTGTCACACTGCATGGGCGTAGCCGCATCAGTACACTGCAGATTCGCTCTTTCGTTGATGCGGCTAGGCCGGTGACCGCAGCCCATGATCCGATTGGATGTTAAAAACAGGTGCAAAGCCGTGTAGCTGCATCAAAGCAGCTTTCAAAGTGATTGGACCTATGGCCATGTGCAGGCGCGTCTTCTCGTTGACTCAGGCAATCAGTCAATAATTTAGGCACAAACACGTCATTGCGTTTGGGCGTACCCGCGCATACAGAAAACACATTCCGGTTGGCTATATCAGGTAACCCCGGTTATACCTCTCTTGGTAGGTGCACTTCTTTGTAATCCTTCAGGAACTTTTAAAAGGCAGTACCTTGATTTATCCATTCCTTTTTCTTTTGTCTTCTTCTTCCTATACCTTTGTCTTGTACTTTGTCATTTTAGCTTATTATTTTTTTAAAAAACGTTTTTTATATTAAGTGGCAAAGTCCTTTTTGTGTTGTGTATTTTTACAGTTTTCTTTCTTCCTCCATGATCTTGCAATTTATAATGACTACGACCAGCAGAGATGATAAGGTGATGTGGGTGGTTTCGAGCTTTACCTCCACGGAAGATGCAATGTGCACAAAAAAACAATTGCTGACAGTTTGCAATACTTCCAGGTAAAGGACCAACACAGCAAGAAGGAGATCGAGAAAGTGATGCGCAACTTCTGTGTTAAGGTTTTGCTGTTGCAAAGTTTGGGAACTTCAACATTAATTCAACATCTTGTCTGCGGACATTGGGAAAAAGTGGACGAATCGTATAGGAAGGCTCATGTGGTGAAAGCGCATGGAGCAAGAACAGCACAGCATTATTTATCATCTGCGCCACAGAGTTCCAATACGATCACTAGTTATTTTCCACCAACTAACACACAACCTTCAGTCTATCCTGCCTGCATCAGATCTTTCTAACTTTATTGTGATGTGCAAAACCTGTCACAGCTTGATCGAGTTAGGAGGTGGCACCCTAGACTCTTTGGGCAGGGCTCTTTCAGAACATACGGCCAGTTGCCAATGCTAGGAATATTTTTAAGTGTCAATTTTATTTTACCCCATTCTTTAGATAAAAAACACAAAAAATGTACAAAATATAAAATGCAAAAAAAAAATGAGTTTTCTCTTTTTTTTTTTAAACCTTTTATTATATGTATGAATTATAGTGTCCGTCCATTCCGAGTCCCCACCTCTTTTTTCCTTATCCCCAAAATGTTCCTTTTCAGGGGCAACTTTTCAGTTAAAAAAATAGACAAAACACAAACTGTATTTATGGATCAAAGACCTTTAATTGATCATTTCAATACAGTGTGTGTTATTAAAAAAATGACATTCCCTTCCGTATTTTATTATAGCTGCGGTTATCACCTTTAGTAGACTCAGGTAAAACCCACACCGGTCGGTCATTGCCGCATTTAGTCACGCATGCATCCGTGGTAGCCGCGGCTATGAAACCATTCTTTAAAAAGAAAAATGATATATATATATATTCAATGACAAAACTTTGTTAAAGGGACGTTATGGTTGAAAAAACCTTTGTTAAAAGGACGTTATGGTTCCAAGTAAAACCGAAAAACCCCTGAAATTCGCCAGTTATGGTAAGCTAAGCAACCATAACTCACGCCCCCACAGTGCACTGCTAAGACTAACACCCAGGACATCGAAGATGACATCACATATGTCATTGATGACATCACTGATGACATCACATGTGCATTTACCTTTCATGAAAAGTCTGTACAGGGGATTCTCATTGTAATGTTAATAAAAAAGTGTCAAGGATCATTGGAATAAATATCATGAGGTACGTAGTGCATTAAGTAATGCATTAATCCAAATAGCATTGTATTATGAAGTTTTTTCCAATATACTAAGGTACACATGTAGTAACATAGGCATAGTGTGCAGCAGACATGATGGAGATGCAATATTAAATAACCTTGCCATGTTAAATACTAAAATTATAAATGCTTTCTTATTAGAGTCTTGCATACTGTGAAACATTTAATACGTACCTAATCAAACCCACTTACTACATTATTGCATTAATGCACACAAAACACAGACAACAACACATACAAATAGAGCATATACAGGGAAAGTGAAGTAAACAAAAAAACAGCAGTATTACCTGACAATCGTCATAACCTAACTGATTATCTTCATGCGCAGAAATGATTGCTCTGCTTCAAAGCTTCTACTCCCCTATGTATAACTATCACATACTGTGACTAGACCCTAAGGAAAGTAGTGTAAGTGCAATGTGTACAAATATGGGCATATCCACGGAAAGTGCAGTAATAAAAAAACAACAGAACTATAAGACAGTGTTGATAACCTTACTAATCATCTTCATACATAGAAAGCATTGCTGTCTTCCAAGTCTGTATTTTCCCCTTTGTATATGTTTCATATGCTTTGAGTGGACCCTAAGTGAATTACTGTAAGAACATATTTGAAGTATAAGTCTTTGTACTATAGTATAGTGAAGTTTTAGTTCCTGACTGTTACTGGCCTAGATATACCAGTAAAGGAAAAAAGAGTGAGCCAGACATGTGATGTCATCTTTGATGTCTTGGGTGTTAGTCTTAGCAGTGCACGGTGGGGGCGCGAGTTATGGTTGCTTAGTTTACCATAACTTGCGAATTTCAGGGTTTTTTCGGTTTTACTTGGAACCATAACGTCCCTTTAACAAAGTTTTTTCACTGAATTTCATAGGTTTTTAGTAGCGCAGCTTAACCATAACGTCCCTTTAACAAAGTTTTTTTCATTGAATTTCATAGGTTTTTATTAGTGCAACTTAACCATAACATCCCCTTAACAAAGTATTTTCATTGAATTTCATAGGTTCTTACCAGTGCATGCTATTTTCCTACAACTTACTAATATCATACTTACCCAATGTAGCAATTTTTGTGTCCAATTTCCAAAGTTACACCTTAAAACTCTGCCATTTCCCACCATCTGGAATAATTTTTAACACTTCTATACACTTCTTGCAACTATTTCAACTAGTTTTGCATCCGTAGATGTCTACGAACATCTGACTTCATAGAGGACCTTCCGGACAGTGCCACATGACCATACGCTGGCGCGCGGCATGATGACATGTCTGAGAACCCGTCCGCACTTCACAATAAGATCTCTGCTTGGCAGACAGTTCGGAACTGCATTTTCTATTGATCTAGGAACTTCCAACTTCAAAATTTCCCTTGCACAGCTCCAACACCTATTCCTACTCATTATCCATAAAAAAATCTATTGCACAGCACGTACATTTAGCAAAACTGCTATTTATCTTAAAATGGCATCAGCTAATGCCATCCCTCCTAACCAAGAGCCACCACCACTGCTGTAATCAAGGAGCATGAGAAACAGTACCCCCTAACTTAGAAATAACATACCGCAACATTTTCCCTTGTCCACCTACCCCTCCATATTAGTGTTTGGTTGCTCTTCCCTCATTTCCCTCCCCACCTTCCGTTCTCAGCTCTCCTGCCAAAATAAATACATCCAAAAACAACAAAAGACATATTCCTTTAGGAACCACCTTTCACAGTTAAAAAATAGAACTAAAAAATAATGTATAGACTCCATCTACTTTATATTTCTCAGTAAAGTACATAGACTCAATAAGATTTTCCAACATTTCCATTTGCATTTTGTGTTATGTTAATGGGAATATTGTGGCGTTCATCCTCTGTTCCAGGGACGAAGCGAGGATGTATAACGAGGTCTCTGGACCATTATCCCCCCATTCCAGCCCCTGAAATGGGGGATGAAGACCATTAGCACCCTAGGTTCCCAAAGGGTGTAGGAAGGAAAATCCTTTTCCAGGATGGCCACCATGGAAAGGGAAGGTGAGGGTTCCATACAGGGCCCCTCTTCACTTTCCATAGCAGCCTGCAGAAGGCAAAAAGAGAACTCTATGACCATATTACCACGGGCACATTTTCTTCCCTTCCAAATCTATCCTAATTTCAAATAACTTTACCAGAACGCCAGTCCCAGGTGGACATGGCCACTTTAATCCTATGTTTTGTCCCTTGTAGTCATGGCCAGTAGCCAGATTGTCCGGATCATGACCTTATTCCATGACCTGGACAATGTGGCCACTGCCCAAGGCCATAGGCTACCCCTCAGTCACTAAAGGTATACCGCTATTTTTTGTAGCTACATTATGACACTTGTCAAATAATAAAACACTGGCACATTCGCAAAACCATGCTTGTAGGTCCTTGCCAATGCTCCTTACGCACGTTTGCTGGAAATCCACCCATGTTTTATTTTTTCAAAAGTGTAAAATGTAAACACAATCGTCATATAACCTAGCCCCCACTTGACAAAATCCATTCAGACTTTACGAAAACATCTAAATCTAGATCTATAATCTTTTTGCAAATCTTTGTGTAGATTTGTCAAAAGGCACCACATTTATAAGCCTTTACATTATTTTGGGACCCCCCCTCCCCTCTAATTTTGCCCCCTCTTCACAAAATCCTACAAAACTTCGGAAAGATATTGATATCTAAATGTATTATCAGTTTCCCAAATCAAGTGAGGATTCATCAAATGGCACCTCATTTATAAGCCTTTACATTATTTTGGGACCCACCTCAATTGTGCCCCCTCATGACAGAATCCCACCAAACATTTGAAAGGAAGCGCCCCCAATTCAGCACGATCCTCCCCGCAATGAGAGACAATAAGGGACTCTCCCGTAGTGGGAATAAGACCAAGACAGAGTGCGGGTGAGCGTAAGTGGGAGTTTATCCAAAGATAAGGCATGCAAAGAACTCTGCAACCTACGAGAGCGCTCTGCCTGACATTAGCAAAGACAGGCGTATTTCTAATACAAAAAACGTCATCAACACCTAAACACTATAGGGGGCACAAGTCAATTGGGATTGGGTGGTGTCGACTAGCTATAGGTGTTGCTGCCGCGGGGTTGGTCTTGGCGGGACGACGTCACTGGTCAGCCTCGTGGGTTGGGTTGGGCCTGGCAGGCCGGCTGGAGGTCATCCGTGCGGTGTTGATGTGCTGGGGCAGCCTGTGACAATGACGAATACCTTTCCTGTCTCATTTGCCCTAGGCCATGCACACTACAGTTATTCAGAAAATGACATTTACGTTCATTAATAAATCGCTTCACCAGCTTATCTTATAAAATAAACACAACACATGAGGAATGCACCTTGTGAGAGGTCTGGTGGTTGTCGGTTGGGGTGAGATTTACCTGTGTCTTATTGACCGGTATTTTAGGTCACGGGACGGGGCTCTGGGACCTGGGCCGAGTGATACATGTCTGTCTGCTGCGTTAGAAGTTATTATATAGATGGGTCTCTGTGTCTTGTCCCAATGATGGGGGTCGTCCTTACACGGGGTCAGGATTCTTGGGGGGTTCGTGGGATTTATGAGAGGGTGCTGGTAGATCAGTGGGTTCATCCGTGGGTTTATTACCGTGCTGTAAATAACACAGGTGGCGGGCTGTGGCCTTGGTTGCGGCGCCGGGGCCTCTGACTCTCTGAAGTAACGCCAGCCTGGTTGGGGGAGGTGAGGGAGCGCGGCACAAGTCTTAGCTTTTTTATCTGGCAGGCTTGGTGGGGTGGGAGAGGGAATGACCTTGCATATACTCACAAAGGTATTTTCCTCGTGCGTTGCTGATCAGTGAATGCAGAAGTTTTATACTGTTCTGCCTTATTTTAACGTTATTCAGACACACATATATATATATATATTTCATTTTCGTTACACATTTCTTTAATACAGTCGGTTCCAGTACCTTTTCATTACCTAACATTATGTTCGCTACATTGTGTGCGTATTGTATGTACATTAGACGTTATACGAGGGATATCTAGGTTATGGCCTACAGAGATTGATGCTCGCCGCTTTGGGTGATTCAAAACATATATGAGTTCAAGTTTCTACATACTATTGAAAAACACTTTTACAAATAGAGGTTACACGTTTGGTCAACATCTTTCTCCGTGGTTATAGCAGCATTAGTCCAGACCTGGAGGGATATCATATAACGTTACATTTTTATGGTTCATTCACATTTTAAACAGAGGTAGTTCATTAATACCAATACTTGAACTATTTTCTACCTTCTTCAGATAGTGATGCTTCAGCTTTTTCCCCGTTGCCCCGGCCTTGCGGTCCGGGTCATACGGGGTGCAATATCACATTGTTACTAATATAATGTTGCCGTGTTGGCATCTCGGGTTTAGCTCATCTCCGACTTTCTCATGGGAACGCGCTCGCAGCGGATCTGCCAGGGCTGCTGAGGCGGCAGAGATGCATGAAAGGCCCTCCAAAGGTGGGGGCCTCGTTACAGTGTGCTGAACTCACACCATGTTTGCTGTGCAAGATGGCGTCTAGGCCTAACTTAAGTTTCGGTAAATGCAAGGACAGGGTGCGTGTGGGCAATGTCGTCGGCGGGTGAACCCTCCTCCACCTGGGCCCGGGTGGCATGAGGGTGCTCCCACCGAGCCATGGTCCTCACCTGGGGAGGGAGCTGTAGGTGAGGAGGGCCTCGTGGCCATTCCTCCCCTACATTTCCCCCCTTTCGTTACTTAAAGTAACGAATTTCTTTAGCTCTTCTAATCTTCTACATTCTTGTTCCTCTAACACTGCACCATCCCATGCAGGGGTTCCTTTTATGGGCATCCATGCTCTGCACACCCCCCTTAAGCTCTCACCTCTCCTAGCATACTCGTCTGGTGTACATGTCAAATATATACAGTCGCCAGTTTCTTCCAGATCTACCCAGACCTCCTCATACCATTCCAGTTCTACGTCTCGTTGTTCTTTAATCGTGGTGTGCCATAGCTTATCTACTATGTACTTGTCACGGCACATAGGCACTAACTGGTACCTGGGGGTGTTGTCTGTTCCTGTCTGCACATGTACTTCTTGTGTTGCTTTAATTGTACCACCGGAGTTGCCCATTGTCACCATCATCATTGCACCGTTAGGGACTGCATTAGCACAACATCGGAGGCCCACCTGGCACAGGCAGAACATCACAAGGATGATCACCACTATTGGTATCAGGAACTTCATTGTCACTCCAAGCCATGAGGGAACCCAAGAGAAGATATTGTCGAACCACGAGCTATCCTCAGCTCCACCTTCCATTTTCATCTTCTCGCCCAGGTTATGCACTGCTTCAATAACGTGGGACAGGGACCCATTTTCTGCGTCTTCGGAAGGTACGAACGTGCAGCATGCACTTCCTATTTTTCGGCAAACACCTCCATCGATTGCTGTTAACAGGTCTAGAACATACCTGTTCTGCATGGTCATTAATCGCAGAGCTCGTAGTTCCACCTTTATTATGTTAAACCCTTCTTCAGTGTCATTGGCCAACTGGATCAGTTCCCACCGTGTGATCTGGAGCCATTTTGCATTTGCTCTTGCTTGGACACTTGATACTAGCGAAGCAAAGAATGTTTCCACGGAGCTGAACAGGCGATACTTGTCTGGGATCTGTGCCAATAAATCAGATGATGCTTGTGATATGTAGTTCGAGGCTCGCTTGTTCCTTGAAAGCTCTTCTCCTTTCCCTCCGGAAGACAGGACATAAAGGTGCGCTTGTGTAGTTGGAGACGCTGCATTCTGGTTCGAGCCTCCGTTCACCATGTTACTTCTGTCAATATGGCTTTCGGGAATCACCATTAGTGTTGAATGCAAAGTGGCCATTGAGCAGCTACCACTCCATGATTGGGGAAGGTGCAGGTACGCCTTGTTTCCGCATACCCAGTAGGTGTCCATTAGTGCTGCTGTTCCCTTTTTCATATCTGGGATGGTGAGAGTTTTGTTACAGTTCTTATTCGTTCCCATTGCCATTTTTCCTTCTCCCTTGAAACATAGTTCGTTTTGTATTTCACTTTGTAGCTTAAAGGGTTTTTCCATCGCTGTTACCCATGTTAATTTAGGGATGTGTTCTTTCCATATTGGCAAGCACGTTCTTTCCATCCACCGCAACTTTTCCGGTTGGACACCCTTCAGTGCTTCTGCCTTGCACAGCACTTCTTCGTCTTTCCATTTGTTTTCGGAAAACAGTGTCCCTTGTATTGCAAAGAAAGGTTCTTTAAGGCAGATCACTCCAGACGCTTGCGAATAGCACGTTTTGTTGTTCTGTACCATTCTGAAAGAGACATCGTGTGCTTGGAAAGTGTTCTTTATTCTACACAGCGTGAGATGAAGGAGACATTGGGCATCCACAATGGGCAATTCTCGTGGCAACAATACTTTAGGTGTGCCTGATGCATGGGGGATAAGTGAGCAGACATAACAGCTCTCATTGGTTGTTTGTTTAGCTGTTGTGCTCATATCTGCATACCATTTATTTGCTTGGTGAGGGTGTCGTGGGTCTTCCATTTTGTCTAACCCTAGCCCATAATACTCATCATACCCTTTTCCACCAGTCTCTCTTCTCCGCCTACTTTTCTCCCTTCTTCTGTACCTTCTCGTTATAGGAGGTGAAGAACCAGGCCCCCCTTCCTCCCTCCCACCCCCCTTTTCTAATTCTTCATATAGGGACTTGTGTTCTGTCATCATAATCACTTTTCCATCCTCCTTAATAAACAAGAGATCGTTGTTTGACATTGGGGCGGGAGGGATCGTGTGGTTGTTGTATGTGCCAGGTTGGGACATTGTGTCATTATCTACATTTTTGGTTCTCCATTGTGAGAGGACAGCAGTGGGTGGTGTAGTATAGTATCCCCACACAAAGTGTGATCCATCCCAGATCAAGAAATCACCGTCTTTGACATTTACAGTCGGAATTGTTTTCGTTCCAGGAGCAAGGGTGGTGTTGTTCCCCCCTCCCCCCTCGTTCATCTCGGTAGAGATGAACGCTATAATCCAGTGTAACACCAGACAAAACATTGAGATGAAGAACACGATAGCACACATTGATAAACCACATTCAAATGAATATGTTAATCTAGCCACTAACATTTCTCTAAATCTAACATATCTATTAGTTGCAGGCTGCCCATTCGATGCCATGATAAATCCTGTTTGAGACACAAAAGTTCATTAAATACAAACATGTAAGCATTTCCACATTGTGACGTTTCGGTGATAAAATATAGGGTTGGGTGAGGAAGGGGGTTTGTTGACAGACAAGGTAGCTTTCAGTCAATATTATTCGTACCTTACTATATATATATATAAATAATAAAAAACATGACATTTTAAAAACAACAATAATAAAAACATCTTAAAGAGCACAAGAAGGGAAAAAAAGAACCCCACGCAAAACTTTCAAAAATTGTAAAAAGAAAATTTACATATACATGTGTACATGCTTTAGTCCAGGACATTTGTTGCGCGCTAATTGTGTTCACTGTTCATCTCATGAAGCCCACAAAATTCCAATCATTCATTCCGCACAACTTCATCGTCCGCTGTTGCCTGTGCCTCATCCTGCACCTCACTCTCCGCAGCGCTGTAAGCTTTACGTACATCTGTCAAATGCACCCAATATCGCAGGCCCTTAACCTTTACTGCTGTAGGCGTGCAAAACACTACCTCATAGGGGCCATGGAAGCGTGGTGCGTTCCACCTCCGCACAAAACTTCTAACATATATAAGGTCACCAGGCATTAGCTGTAGTGGTTTTTCAGGCAAACCGTTTGGTTCAGTCGCGTTCCCCTCCTCTCTTGTCGAGGGGGGGGCTAGTTGCTTTGAAATTACGCGCGCTGCCCGTGTCAATTTTCGCAGGTATTCTGTGAACTCCTCCCCCAAAATAGCTGCGCTTCTGTGTGCATCAGAACGCTCACGGAGAGGCGAATGCGCTGTGTGCATTCTTCTTCCCGTGACGATCTCGTGCGGGGACAAATGGTGATCCTTACTTGGCTGGTTTCGTAGCTCAAACAAGGCCAAAGGCAGGCAGTACATCCAAGTCTTTTTAAGGGAAAAACAAAGTTTTGATAATCTGCTTTTTAACAGGCCGTTTATCTTTTCTACGACGCCATTACTTTGAGGATGATAAATCGAACATAATTTGTGCTTTATTCCCAATAATGTAGTCACTTCTTTAAAGAGTTCATTAACAAAATGCGTCCCGTTATCTGAGCGAATAACGTCGCAAATTCCCCAGCGCGGAAACACTTCCCGCACTAGGAACTTCGCGGCGCCCTTCGCGTCAGGGCGGGCACAAGGGCCTGCCTCCACCCACCTCGAAAATGGACATACAACCACAATCATGTATCGAGCCCCGTTACACCTTTCTCCCATGTCTACATAATCAATGTGGAGCTCTCTGAATGGGCCACTTGGTTTTGGTATCGTACCCCTTAGTGTACGCAATGTCATACCTGAGTTGTAAATTTGACATGTCGTGCATTCTAGAGCTAATCTTGTGACGTGTTCCTGGAGGCAAGGTGTAAACCAATCTTCTTGTATCTCTGCCATTATGTGTTTCTTTGTGTTGTGTGCAGGAAAGTGTAGTTGTTGAAATGCTATTTCTAACAGCGTGATTGGCATTACCACTTTTCCTGAACTCTCTTGTCGCCACAATAAATCAGTCGGTGATTTGCTGCATCCTCTCTTAGTCCACAGCAATTTTTCCTCTGCACTAGCTCCCTCTTGCAGCTCTATTATCTCCTGTGTGGACATCATGTTGTATCCTGTGGGGACCTCTTGGCTTGCTGTGTGGTGCAACATGTACTCTCCTATTTCACCTTTTTGTAGATATGAAGCTGCTTTGGCAGCGGCGTCTGCTGCCGCGTTCCCCAAAGATATAAAATCTGTATTTGTGGTATGAGCTTGACATTTTACGATGGCCACTGCCGTGGGGTCTTGCAGGGCCTCAATCAGTTCTTTCAATAATTCTGCATGCTGGACTGGCGTTCCGTCTGCTCGCCGAAACCCTCTCCGCCCCCACCGGGCCAACCCGCCGTGAACTGTTGTTGTCATGTATGCTGAGTCTGTATATATGGTCACTGCGCACCCCTTGGCGGCATGCAATGCTTCTATTAGCGCTATTAGTTCTGCTGCTTGCGCTGAATAGTGTGATGGGAGGCGGTGTTGTACTAGTATCTCATATTCATCTTCCTCTAATCGTACCACTGCCATACCCACATGCTTTTCTCCTGTCTCCATGTCTATTGATGCTGACCCGTCCACAAAATACACCTCACCCTCGGTCAGGGCATTTTCAAAAATCACTGGATCCTTACTTTCGTCACCTGTGTACGTGGCGCAGTTGTGGTTTTGCATGTCCTCTACAGTGCATTCCTCTGTGATGAATGTGGCTGGGTTCACTGTTTTACATCTTACTATATGGATGTTAGCGCTGGACAGTATTATCTCATATGCTGTGGCGCGTTGTGTTGTCAATGTGCTCTTTGTTCGCTCTAATATTGCAAAAAGTGAGTGTTCCACAAACAGTGTCACCGGGCAGCCCATCACTATCGTGGCACTTTTTTCAATTGCGAACGCGGCTGCAGCTAGGGATTGCTCGCACGCGAAATGACCTTGCATTACTGCGTCTAGGGTGCCGCTATAGTAAGCGAGTGGTTTGTGCCCTAAAGATGTTTTCTGTGTCAGTACTGCTGTCATCAATGTTCCTTTGCAGTGTGAAAATAAGAAGAATTCGCGCCCATAATCTGGGTTTGCTAGTACTGGAGCGCTTGATATCAGCTCTTTTAGTGAGTTAAATGCTGTGTTCATCACCTCTGTCCATTCTATGTGTTTGTGTTCTTGTTGTGCTTCTTTCAGTGCCTGTAGCAAGGGCCTTGTGTACGCCGCATAGTCCAATATCCATGCTCGGCAATAGTTACACATACCCAGAAATTTCTGCATCTCTTTTACTGTTTTGGGCTCCCCAATTGTTCTAATCGCCTGTGCCCTGTCTGGTATAATTCGCTTGCCATCCTTTGATATCAACTGACCCAAGTATAGGACCTCCGTCAGACAGTATTGTAACTTCCCCTTGTCCACCTTGTACCCCTTATTTGCCAATAATGTCAAGAGTGTTATCGAGTCCTGTCTGCATTCTTCCTCATCCTGTGCACAAACCAATAAATCATCAACGTACTGAATCACTGTGCTTTCTACAGACAAATTCCCCAGATCTTCATGTAGTACCCTGTTAAATATGCTTGGGCTCTCGCAATATCCTTGTGGTAGTCTGCAGTGTTCGAACCTCCTTCCTCCCAATGTAAATGCTGTCAAGTACCTGCTCTCTTCTGCCAAGGGAATCGAAAAGAACGCATTTTTTAAGTCAATTACTGTGAAGTGTGATGCTATTTTTGGAATGTTGCACAGTATTGTCGCCGGGTTCGGGACTAAAGGGAACTCCTTCATTACCACATCGTTCAATGGGCGTAAATCTTGTATCATCCTCCATGAACCCCCCTTCGCTTTTTTGATTGGGTAAATGCATGTGTTGCATGGGGAGTTTGAGGGCACTATTATACCCTGTGCTAGCAGTGCTTCTATTGTCTCTCTGATCCCTTCTTCTGCTTCTCGCGACAGTGGATATTGTTTCACCCGAGGTAGTATTGCTCCTTGTTTTACTTTTATCACCACAGGCTGAACTTCATGTAGCAACCCTACATCGTGGGGGCCATTAGTCCATAAGTTAGCGGGTACTGAACTCATGTCTTCATCAAAAAATGTATGCGGTGCTCCTACTACCGCCATTAGTTCAACTTTAGTTTGTCTGGCTGTAACTACAATGTCGCAGGGCATTGCCAGTTCCATCACTACTTCACCATCTCCTTCAGTGTCAGAAAATAGCTCCTCGTCCGAGAGCTCTCTCAGCGGGATATTTGCATTTGTACACAATACTGTCCGCCACTCACACCCTTCCATGTCAATACCAATCACACATATTCTGTTTGCTGATACATGTATTGCATGCAAATCCAACGATAGTACTTCCCCAAGAGCAGTGTCAGGGCTTGCTATGGGACGAAAAAGGAATTCGGCTGGGATTCTCCACTCCACCCTTTTTAGTTCTGGTACTATGAGAGCCAATGTTCTCATGCCTTCAACAAACATCTCCTCATTTCTTGGTACCCCTCTGATCTCTTTTATTATTGTGTGGCCGTGTATTACTGCTAATATACGGAGGGGGCATATGCCTGGCGTTGAACATACGATGCCGCTCCCTGTGAATGATATGGTCATGTTTAGTTTGCTCAAGAGATCTCTCCCCAGTAAGTTGATGGGAGAGTTTTCATAGTACAGTAAGGGTGCTTTCACTGTTTTACCCCCCACTGTCACATCCAATACCTCTGTGTAAGGAACTTCAATTACAGCCCCAGAGAACCCCTGCGTCTCTAACGTTCTATTAGATAACGGGAACCGGCCCTCTCTAATGCATGATTTCTCCGCTCCCGAATCCACCATGAATATGAATTGCTTGTCTCCTATCTGCGCTCCTATCAATGGTTCCTCTGATGCATTGTGGGTCGTAGACAGTACTGGACACGCAAGTGCTCTCTGTGGGCTGTCCTATGCGGGGTGTCTCATTGCCCCCCCTTGATCGAAAATGTTCCCCGAAACTACTGACACTCCACTGTAAGGTGCGGGGGCTGGTGCCCCATTAGCTCCTGTGGCGAAAGTATTACCAGGCGTGTAGTGCACATTGTCATTATTCTGTGGGCTGGTTTGTGTTCGGTATTGATGTCCGTGTAGTTGTGCGTTACTCCTTTGTACTACATTGTCTGGTTGCTGGTATTGTCCCATGGGGAGGCCGTAGGGGCTTCCTGGATGGGGGTGTCCGTACTGTTCTATCTCTTGGAAACCGTTGTTTTGTCTGCTCCTACATTCCCTTGAGTAATGCCCCCATCTCCCACAATTCCAACAGCTCCCCTGTGGACCTCTGGGACCCTGCCACCCATTTCCTCCCATTCCTCCATACCCTTGTCCTCCTCTTCGCCCCCTGTACCCACCTCTTCCTCCTCTTGGGGCCCACTCTTGCCACGTTGGACCTCCGTTCTGCTCCTGCTCTGTCCACTGTCGTTGCCCTTGTCCTGCCCAATTCGCTGCTATTCTTCCTTGTATTGCTATTTGCCCCTCCTCTCCTTCCTCTCCCTCCCGTATGAGTGGGAGTCCCGCTACCGCTGCTGCGACCTTCACCAATTTTGATTGCACCAACTTCGCCTCGTCCGCCAACCTCTTCTGTGCTACTTCCCTCTCTCTTTCTTTGATCCGTTTACAATGGTGTACTATTATGCTTTGGATCTCCGGCCAGCCTTTTGCCTCAACACCTGCTATTTTATCTAGTGCCTTTTGCACTTCCTTTGGGAGCCCTCTTTTAATGATGAAGTAAAATAGAGACGTGGATTGGTGCCAGGGCGTACCCGTTTCCGCTCTCCACATCTCCTGCACCCGGAGAATGTAATCCATAGCGTCCTCCCCATCATTCATGGTACATTGCATTACTGACTGCAAATCAGGGGTATCTGGGAAGGTTTCCCGCAGTGCGTCCCACACCCTTGCTCGCACGGTGTTAAAAGAAGCCCCATCATGGCGATCACACTCTAAAGTTACAGCTGGAAAACCCGCCTTAGCCCACACTCTGTCTGCCTGATCCCCTACTGCGGACACTAGTAGGCTTTTCACATCTCCTACCGCCAGCGGTATACCCGCGGTATGTTTCTCAAATGCATATATCCACTTGCTTGCCCCTCCTGACAGCTGTGGTAGTAATTTCATTAAGTTAGCCTTGTCCATCTGAGCCCACGGTATATAGTTCGGCCTCCCACCTCCCCTGTGGAGTAATGGTAGTTGTAGTTTCCCTTTTGCCGTTGCAGCTTCCTTTTCCTTAGTCACTGCTGACTCTAATGACGCCATCTTCCCCACCCTATTTCTTAGTCGTCCTATCCATTCATCCTCTATAGTCCCCAGTGAACATGCCCCATCTAGCTCCTCGCCTTCTCCTCCTACTGCCATGCTCAATCTATCACTCTCATCCCCCCCTCCTCTGACATCACATAACAAATCCTCTCTGATCCCTCTCTCTCGCGAGACATCACCAATGCTTCCTTCTGCTGTCCCTACTTCTATTATCCTGGTCGGTTCTTCCTCAATTCTGAACAGTATTTCCCCCTTTTTCCATCCTTCCTCAATTTGTCTACTTTCGCTCGACGCTCTAGACGTGCGTCCAGATTGTGTGGGGGCGCATGCTGTGCGTTCACATATGTCTTTTATTCTTGAGAGCTCATCTCGTGCCACTGTAAGCCTCGACTCTAAGTCACTCGTTAACTTCTCTATGTCCACTCTCTGTGTGCCTCCCTGGGTGCGCTCTCTGATGTTTTCGTATGGTGGGGGTGCAGTTGGTCTTTGTGGCGTGCTGGTTGAAGGGGGAGGCACATAAATCGGGTCGCTATATCCTGCTGCAGGGGCTGGTTTAGGTAATATTGGGTACAACATAACCACTTCCGCAGGCTGTTCTGTACTTAACTGTTCCTTTTCCTCTCGCGGGATCATTAGTGGATTGTCTGTGGTGGAGGGTAAATCAATATTTGGAGCTGGAGCTTTGGGTGGGGGTACTTCCTCAAACAATCTCCAAAGATCTAATATCTCCTTCCTGTTCTGCCATTGTTTTCCCTTATACTTGAGGCGAATACATGTACATACCATATCAAGAACGCTTTTGTCAAAGGACCCTCCTTCTGGCCAAATCTGGGGCAACCCCTCCCCTTTCAATTCTGTTAACCATTGATCATGATATTTATTTATGCGTTCAGCATATCCCGGCAAGCTCTTGCAAATGTGTGATAAGGGAGTTTCAGCCCCCATACTTTAAATCGCTAGCGCTACCACGTTCGCTATCGTTATCTTTTATTAGCTGTAAATATGCGTATGTATTCCTTTATGGCACAGACAAGAGCGGACCTCTTAAAATTATCACCCACCGTTATTCACTGCACAAATCTTTTCTCACTCACCATATCTCATCTCCTTCCCATTCCCAGGCACTCTTATGTGATCTCACTTGTAATTGATCAAGTACTGGTTATGGCCACACTCTCTGACACCACCTCGCGGCCACCCGTTCGTCTCTCACACTCGTACGGTGCGCGCACCCTTCACAATGCTTTCCACTCACTCTTTTGTCCTTCTCCTCCCTTTCCTCCCTAGCCAGCTGTCCCTGTTTTCCTGCTACGGTTACTGTGTTCACGTCTGTACGTGCCACTGCTGAGTCCCCGCTTTTTAAGATGTTCTAACTTCTTTATACCCTTCTCATTTTCGCCCCCTACCCCGTGGAAATGGAAAAAGAAGAAATAGAGAGAGAGAGCACAATCACTAAAAATATTCCCGGTGTCTCCTTTTGCTAGACACCAATAACTTATTTCTCACTTCTTCATATATTCCCAGTACTAGTCTAGATAGTACTATGCGGCGCCGCCTTCCACCCCCTCTCGGAGCTAGGTTTCCGTCACTTCTACCACGTCACTTATTTCTTACTCCTAATGGCCATATGCAAAAGAAAGAATAAAGAAAACTTCAAGACCCGTCTGTAGTAGACCCCCGATATTCTTCTCCTCTACCTGTCCCCGTTCTGTTATTCCCAATTCCCTTTCTTTTCCCCTTGACGATCACTCGCACTCGGTACTCACGTGCCCGTCTTGAACCGATACTCTCCGAAACTGGGTCCGTCCAGGCGGCGTCACCGGTAACTCAACGGTCAGCCCCTGGCTCCGGCGAGCGGCACTCAAAGGGGATTTTTTTCCAATCGGGATCCCGTACCCTTTCTCATTGAGTGCGCACTTCTTATTGTGCCGGTCGCCGTTGGCGGGCGGCCTCCCGGAGACGGCTCACCGTGCGTCTCCCTTCTTGACCGGAGATTCTCGTGCCACAAGGGGGTCGTTTAAGAAGGAGTTAGGAAAAATAGTTTGGAGATATCACGCTATCGGGGTCACCACTGAAAGGAAGCGCCCCCAATTCAGCACGATCCTCCCCGCAATGAGAGACAATAAGGGACTCTCCCGTAGTGGGAATAAGACCAAGACAGAGTGCGGGTGAGCGTAAGTGGGAGTTTATCCAAAGATAAGGCATGCAAAGAACTCTGCAACCTACGAGAGCGCTCTGCCTGACATTAGCAAAGACAGGCGTATTTCTAATACAAAAAACGTCATCAACACCTAAACACTATAGGGGGCACAAGTCAATTGGGATTGGGTGGTGTCGACTAGCTATAGGTGTTGCTGCCGCGGGGTTGGTCTTGGCGGGACGACGTCACTGGTCAGCCTCGTGGGTTGGGTTGGGCCTGGCAGGCCGGCTGGAGGTCATCCGTGCGGTGTTGATGTGCTGGGGCAGCCTGTGACAATGACGAATACCTTTCCTGTCTCATTTGCCCTAGGCCATGCACACTACAGTTATTCAGAAAATGACATTTACGTTCATTAATAAATCGCTTCACCAGCTTATCTTATAAAATAAACACAACACATGAGGAATGCACCTTGTGAGAGGTCTGGTGGTTGTCGGTTGGGGTGAGATTTACCTGTGTCTTATTGACCGGTATTTTAGGTCACGGGACGGGGCTCTGGGACCTGGGCCGAGTGATACATGTCTGTCTGCTGCGTTAGAAGTTATTATATAGATGGGTCTCTGTGTCTTGTCCCAATGATGGGGGTCGTCCTTACACGGGGTCAGGATTCTTGGGGGGTTCGTGGGATTTATGAGAGGGTGCTGGTAGATCAGTGGGTTCATCCGTGGGTTTATTACCGTGCTGTAAATAACACAGGTGGCGGGCTGTGGCCTTGGTTGCGGCGCCGGGGCCTCTGACTCTCTGAAGTAACGCCAGCCTGGTTGGGGGAGGTGAGGGAGCGCGGCACAAGTCTTAGCTTTTTTATCTGGCAGGCTTGGTGGGGTGGGAGAGGGAATGACCTTGCATATACTCACAAAGGTATTTTCCTCGTGCGTTGCTGATCAGTGAATGCAGAAGTTTTATACTGTTCTGCCTTATTTTAACGTTATTCAGACACACATATATATATATATATTTCATTTTCGTTACACATTTCTTTAATACAGTCGGTTCCAGTACCTTTTCATTACCTAACATTATGTTCGCTACATTGTGTGCGTATTGTATGTACATTAGACGTTATACGAGGGATATCTAGGTTATGGCCTACAGAGATTGATGCTCGCCGCTTTGGGTGATTCAAAACATATATGAGTTCAAGTTTCTACATACTATTGAAAAACACTTTTACAAATAGAGGTTACACGTTTGGTCAACATCTTTCTCCGTGGTTATAGCAGCATTAGTCCAGACCTGGAGGGATATCATATAACGTTACATTTTTATGGTTCATTCACATTTTAAACAGAGGTAGTTCATTAATACCAATACTTGAACTATTTTCTACCTTCTTCAGATAGTGATGCTTCAGCTTTTTCCCCGTTGCCCCGGCCTTGCGGTCCGGGTCATACGGGGTGCAATATCACATTGTTACTAATATAATGTTGCCGTGTTGGCATCTCGGGTTTAGCTCATCTCCGACTTTCTCATGGGAACGCGCTCGCAGCGGATCTGCCAGGGCTGCTGAGGCGGCAGAGATGCATGAAAGGCCCTCCAAAGGTGGGGGCCTCGTTACAGTGTGCTGAACTCACACCATGTTTGCTGTGCAAGATGGCGTCTAGGCCTAACTTAAGTTTCGGTAAATGCAAGGACAGGGTGCGTGTGGGCAATGTCGTCGGCGGGTGAACCCTCCTCCACCTGGGCCCGGGTGGCATGAGGGTGCTCCCACCGAGCCATGGTCCTCACCTGGGGAGGGAGCTGTAGGTGAGGAGGGCCTCGTGGCCATTCCTCCCCTACACATTGCATACTCACTCATAATCAGCCCAGGAATATACATGCAAAATTTCATGCGGTTCCATTAAGTGGCGCCAAAGTTATAAGCCATCCAAGAACTGCATTTCACCAACCCTGTAATGCTAAGGTGTTCGCGAACTTTCACAGGACTGTTCGCGAACATAAGGACTGTTCGCAGACTTTCACGGCAAAAAACACCTGTTTGTTTTGCTTCATGCAGCCATATCCCATCCCATCCTCATCACCCCTGACCTCCCCAGAGATTATTTGATAAGTTTGACAAGTGGAATGCTGTGTTTTTTTCATATGTTTTTACTGCTGTCCGTGAATCCAAAAAGGCGGGCGTTTCCAAAAATCTGATGCAATTCACGCTCCTCACCATCCAATCAGCGAACACGTCGCATGTACGTGGACATGACGCAAGCCGATTAGCCAATCAGGACACTGTCCGCGGACCGAACAAGGAAGTGTGTCCGCCGACCGGACATAGATAACACTCATTTGTTGTGACCTACTTTTTGGTCATTTTTTAAAAGAACTACTGGACGGATTTTCACCAAATGTACAAAAACACGCTTTTGGGACCAAGCCGCTGCTCCTGCCGCAAATTTGGAGAAAATCCGTCCAGCGGTTTGGGCTGTAGGTGTGAGCAAAGTTTTTTCCCCATTCAGTCTATGGGGAAAAAAATGTTGGGGACCCCCCCCTCTAACTTTGCCCCCTCTGGACCAAACCTCACCAAACTTTGCAAAAACAATCAGAGTGGGCCATATACTTTTTCTTGTAAAGTTTGGTGAAGATTCGTCCAGGGAGAGCGAAGTTATAAGCCACCCAAAAATTGCTCTTCCTATGGGATTAGTAACTAAACCATAACTACATGGCCACTACTGTGGCCGTGTAATACATATACATATATATTCAGTAAAAAATACCTAAAAAAAAAAAGGGCCTACACATGTGATATCATCAGTGATGTCATCAATGACATTTGTGATGCCATTGGTAATGTCCTGGGTGTTAGTGTTAGCAGTGCACAGTTGTGCGGACAAGTATGGTTGCTTAGCCTACCATAACTCGCAAATTTCAGGGGTTTTTCGATTTTACCTAGAACCATAATGTGCCCTTAAAGTTTTTTTTACTGAATTTCATAGGTTTTTAGTAGTGCAACTTAACCATAACGTCCCTTTAACAAAGTTTTTTTTTTTTTTACTGAATTTCATAGGTTATTAGTAGGGCAGCTGACCCATATCGTGTCTTGTACAAAATTGTTCTAGTAAATTCAATAGGTTTCTAGTAGTGACACGTAACCATACCAGCTACGAACATTTGCCTTCACTGCACATCTTCCAAAGAATACCACATGATCATATGCTGGCGCACAGCATGGTTACATGTCCGAAAACCCATACACAATTCACAATAAGATATGTGCTTCGTAGACAGCGTGGAGGTACATTTTGTGCTGCTGTGTGAACATGCAACCGCAACATTTTCCGTGCACAACTCCAACACGTAATCGTACACAGCTTATAACAACGTAGTACACAGCACATACTTTTAATAAAACTGCTATTCATCTTAAAATGACATTAGCTAAAGCCATCCCTCCTCCCCAAAAAACACCAGTAGTGCTGTGAAGAAGCAGATGTAGAAACACTGGCCCCAGCTCACAATTAACACACCCACTACATTTTCCACCTTCCACCTACCCCTCCATATTACTGTAAATTGCCTCTTTCCTCAGTTCTGTCCGCAACTTTCGGTTTTAGCTATCCTTCCAAACAAAAGCCATACATACACAAAAGAAATGTTCCTTGGGTACCCACCATTCACAGTCACAAAAAGGAATGAAAAAGAAAACGCATACACTGCATCTGCTTTATATTTCGTAGTAAAGTACATAGACGCAATAATATTATCAAACAGTTCCATTTATAGTTTCTGTTATGCTAATGGAAATATTGTAGTGTTCATCCTCCGTTCCAGGGACTGGAACGGTGGACAAAGTGCCAGTAGGGCAAGTTATGAGGGCAATGGAACCGAAAGTGCATAACGAGGTCTCTGGATCATTAACCCCCCCCCCTTCCACTCCTAAAATTTGGAAATGGCCATTTGCAATGTACATTTCCAAAGCAGTAACCCGTGGTATTAAAACAGATGATTTTGTGTCTTGAAGCGGGCCGCCTCTGGCGTCCCGCTTTAAGAAATAAAATCCTCTTCCAAGATGGCGCCCATAGAAAGGGAAGCTGGGTGTTGCATACATAGTCTTTGCTCGCTTTCCATTGCAGTCTACAAAAAAAAAATGGAAACTGTGTGACCATATTGCCATGAGCACATTTTTATTCCCATTGAAATGTATGGTTATGTGCAACAATTTACCAGAAAGCCAGTCCCAGGTGGACATTGCCACTATAATGCTATTTTTTCTCCGTTCTGGTCATGGCCAGTAGCCACATTAGGCACATCATGACCTTATACCATGACTCCGATACTGTGGCCACTACCCATAGGTACAGCCTACCCCTCAGCAATTGAAGTTGTAGCGTTGTTTTATTTATTGAAAGAGCGACACTTGTCAAACACCAAAACACTGCAACATCTGCAACACCAGTCTTTTCGGGCGTTACCAATCTGCCATAGACACATTTTCAGTAAATGCACCAAGTTTTTTTTCCCCAAAACTGTAAAATAACTGCGCAAATTAATTGTCATATTACGTGTGGAAAAAAATCCCAACAAACTCTGTGGCCTCAATCGCAATCATGGCAGACATATTGAAACCATGAGCATTAGAACTCATCTTCGTACACATATTTTCACAAGGTGCCCAGATGGAAAAGTCAGAAGATAAGATTGTACCGAGGATGCAACCACGCATGTTTGCAGAAACGTTGATGTAGCACAAACATTTGCAGTGTACCTTACCTCATTTTTCCTCTTTGCCAAACATACTAAATCTGACAGCAGAGCGTGTTCATCCTGTTCTAATGTTCGCCATTGCTGCAGCTGCCTAACATAAGTGGGCCTGACGTCAATAAAACATAATGGCCGCCCTTGACCCTCACATAACCAACCCTAGTGATATGCAGTACCTTTCTCATTGACGATCCTCTCCAGCATAGCCACATGTGCTCATAAGCACCTACGTGCCGTGCCGCAGCACCTGAAAATTAACACACAGGAACGTACAATGTAGCATGTTACATTTTGAAGTAATAAACTAGTTTTTAAAAGAAAGAGTAACATTTTTGAATTTCTAAAGTACTTTTATTTCACAATAAACTGTGCACGAACATCGGAGTAATCCCATTGTCAATCACTATAAATAAATTTGTTTTTTCGGTTTTTTCACCATTAACATCGAAAATGTTAATGGTGAAGTACATGTTTTTTCATGTTTTTTTTCCAAACACAAATTAGGTATTTTCTATAAAGCAACCCCTTTGTTTCCGCAATTATTTTCAAAACGTTGCCATGACCTTTTGGCTACAACACCGTAAAAGATGTTATGTTGCTCCTAGTAGACACTTCAGCGTACGGACAGTGTGGGCCGGCGCGATCAAACCATAGAATTATTACGGGCAGGCACCCGGTCACTAGCAACTGCATTTGGCGGCTCAAGAAGCCATCACTCGGCAACTGGAAACCATGACATGCACAGTATGGAAGGAAGTAGCTGGTCGGGAAAATGTAAAGAAAACACATATCAATAACCAACCTTTACCAAACAATTTAAAAAAAGACAAAAAGAACGTAGAAACTAAGACACAAATCGAAGTTGCCATACAAAAAATGTTAAGTAAATAGTAGGCTTCAACATGGGTATAGCTAGTGACAGGCTACAAGTGTCAACAATTTGCACTCTCTATAACTTTAAAAAAAAATGACATCTATACACAGATACTATTGCAGCTACCAAGGCCAAAGTAATGTGCAAGCATTTGCAAATGCCACCTTGTGATTTCAGAAAAGACCAAAAGAACGTGCAAAGTGATACAGCTACCGATATGGCCAAACATGACATCTTAAAGGGAATATATTAGCGTTCAACAAGGGTGAATGAACGCATAGCCTGAGAACGCGGACAATCTGCACTCTCGGTAAGGGGGAAAATTCGTGGACAGTTTGGAACTACATTTTCTACTGATGTAGGAGCTTGCAACTTCAACATTTCCCTTGCACAGCTCCAACACCTATTCGTACTCATCCATTAACAATCTAATACACAGTACATACTTTTAGCAAAACTGCTATTTTTCTTAAAATTACATCAGCTAAGGCCATCCCTCCTCCCCAAGAGACATCACCACTGCTGTAATCAACGAGCATGAGAAACACTGCCCACTACCTTAGAAATAACACACGCACAACATTTCCCGCTTTCCACCTGCCCCTCAATATTAGTGTTTGGTGCCTCTTCCCTCATTTCCCTCCCAACCTTTCGTTCTTAACTCTAACTGCCAAAAAAAATCCATCCAAAAACAAAATAAATGTTCCTTTAGAAACCACCTTCCACAGTTAAAAAATAGAACTAAAAAAAAAAACGCATAGGCTCCATCTACTTTGTATTTCTCAGTAAACTACATAGACGCAATAAGATTTTCCAACATTTCCATTTGCATTTTGTGTTATACTAATGGGAATATTGTGGCGTTCACGTGCCATTCCAGGGACTGGAACGGTGGATAATGGCCCAGCAGCCCAAGTTATCAGCCCAAGCGAAGCGAGGGTGGATAACGAGGTCTCTGGACCATTACCCCCATTCCAGCCCCTGAAATGGGGGATGAAGGCCATTAGCAGCCTAGGTTTCCAAAGCGGTAACCCGTGCTACTAAAAAAGAGGATTTTTCGTCCTATACCGGGACACCTTTGGCGTCCCGGTTTAGGAAGGAAAATCCTTTTCCAAGATGGCCACCATGGAAAGGGAAAGCGGCAGTTCCATACAGGGCCCCTCTTCACTTTCCATGGCAGCCTGCAAAAGGCAAAAAGAAATCCCTGTGACCATATTACCACGAGCACATTTTTCTTCCCTTTCAAATCTATCGTAATTTCGAATAATTTTACCACAGAGCCAGTCCCAGGTGGACATGACCACTTTAATCCTATGTTTTGTCCCTTCTGGTCATGGCCAGTAGCCACATTGTCCGGATCATGACCTTATACCATGACCCCGACATTCTGGCCACTGCCCATGGCTACAGCCTACCCCTCAGTCACTAAAGCTATACCGCTATCTTTCTTAGAAAATACTGCCACATTTGCAAAACCATGCTTTTCGATCCTTGCCAATGAGCCTTATACAAATTTGCTGGAAATCCACCCACGTTTTATTTTTTCAAAACCGTCAAATGAATGCACAAATGATTTGTAATATAAGCTGTGCACAAAATCCCAACAAACTTTGTAAACTCACTCGAAATCACGTCAGAAATATTCCACCCATCATCATCACCCCTCACCTCCCCAAACATTATTTCATAAGTTTCACAACTGCAATGCTCAGAAAATATTATTGTCCCGAGGGTTCGACCATGTATTTTTTATACATACGTTGATCTATCGCAAACATTTCCAATTCACCTTACCTCATTTTTCCTCTTTTAGAAACATACGAAATGTGGCAGCAGGGCGCGTCCATCTTGTGCTATTGTAATCCATTGCTGCATCTGCCAAAGGTAAACTGGCCTGACGTCACTAAATCATATGCCCCGCCCCTGACCCTCACATCACCAACCCTAGTGATATTCAACACCTTTCTCTGTGATATTCCTCCTCAGCGTACCCAAACGCGCCCATAAGCACCTACGTGACGCAGAACCCAAAAATCAACACACATCGACTAACATAGCACATCACAATTCGAAATCGTAACTCAGTCTTTAAAAGAAAATAATAACACTGTACAATTTGTAAAGTACTTTTATTACACAATAAACTCCACGAGAACATCCGACTATTCCCATATTAAATCAAATTGCAAATTTGTTTCTTCGCTCGTGATCCAAAATGTTAATCGTGAGGCACACGTTGTTCTTTTTCCATACACAATGTGTTCATTTTCGATAAAGGAACCGATTGGGTCACACAGTGAATTCCAGGGCTTCTGCATCAACTTGGGCTTAGACCACCATAAAAGATGTTATGTTACTCCTAATCACTAGAGCAGCGTACGGGTACATGGGCCCTGGGCGATCGTCCCACAAAACAGTCACAGTGATCCAGCCGTTCACGACTACGGGCACCTGCCGATTTAAGAAACCATCAGTTGGCATCTGGAATCTATGGCAATCCCAGAAAGGCAGCATGTAGGTATTTGGAAAACATAACAGAAAATATGTATCAATACCTGACCTTTATTACAATATATCTATTGATTTCTTAATTCAGCATAGAGTTTAAACTAACGATTAGCACACACATCAAACAATCTAAAAAAAGACAAACAACCTGGAAACTGATACGCAATTTGATATGGTCATACATGACATTTTAAAGAAATATTAGCGTTGAACCTGGGTGAATCTAGTGATAGTCTACATGCACCTAGATTCTGTACTCCCCATAACCACATAAAAAAGACAACCACACAGAAAGATAGTACTTGAGTTACATTGCCAAAATTAATCTTCAGGTAATAAGTTAAAGTTTGTTCCGTTGTATAGTCGTCAAAATCAAACTTACATGATATTCACCATTTCCATTTTCTTGGCGTAACTCAGACCGTAATGCTCACTGCGCACGCACCAAAGAATCTTCATGAACTGATTTTACATGTTCCTTAAACACTTTTGGAATGCATAACCTTATCAAATGTTCATTATTGCAAACCTCCTCTCACTGCATTCCTTCTGAAATATTCCCTTTCTCTCAAGGTCAAAAAACAATTCAACCTTATACTTGTGTCCCAAGCGTGGACTTCCTTAGCTCACAACCAAAAAATCAAAGCTGGTGACCTTCACTCAGAATCTAAATACATTCTCACTTTGCAACAACATGGCTCAACGCATTCATGAGAACTCGTACTCCCATATACGTACAGGGCCACTGTTTCCATCAAACACTGCAGGTGGCTGCCTCAGATGCCAGACTTTAGGGGCGCCAGTCTGACTCGAATATTATTTTAAATACATTGTAACACAACACAGACACATTAGTCCTTCGCCTGTACTTTACACACATTATATTGAGGAACACCTCCAAATATACTGTATGACTTTCGTGACAAAAACACCACTTTTTTGCTTCTTGCTGCCACGTCACATCCCATCCCATCCTCATCAACCCTCTCCTCCCCAGACAGTATTTGATAAGTTTAACAAGTGCAATGGTGTGTTTTTTTATATATGTTTTTGCGGCGATGTCCGCGGACACCAAAACACGGATCAAAGATGGTGGGTGCATCGTAACAACCTGACAGACTTCACGCTCTTCACCATCCAATGAGTGAACCCGTCATATGTCCGCGGACATGATGCGACCGATTAGCCAATCGGTGTCCTATCCGCTGAGCGAACAGGGAAGTGTGTCCGCAGAGCGGACATAGATATCACTCATTTTTTGAGACCTACTTTCTGATTGTTTAAAAAAAAAAAATACTGGACGGGCTTTCATTAAATTTACAAAAGCACGCTTTCGGGACCAAACCACTGCTCCTGCCACAAATTTGGTGAAAATCCATCCAGCCGTTTCAACTGTAGTCGTGAGTTTTTCAGTCTATGGGAAAAAAATACATTTTGGGACCCCCCCATAACAAACCTCACCAACAAAATTCAGAGTGGGCCATATATTTATTTTGCAAAGTTTGGTGAGGATTCGTCCAGGGGCAGCGAAGTTCTAAGCCACCCAAAAAGTGCTCTTCCTATGGGATTAGCAACTTAACCATAACTACACAGCCACTACTGTGGATATGTAATATATATATATATATATATATATATATATATATATATATAGATAGATAGATAGATATAGAGAGAGAGAAGAGAGAAAGAGAAGAAGAGAAGAGAGAAAGAGAAGGAGAGAGAGAGAGAAAGAGAGAGAAAGAGAAAGGAGAGAGAAAGACCCCAGCACCACACACTGTGACATTATTTCCACACAACTCTGACATTGAGGGACCACAGAACCAAGGTGCACGATCTATCTGTAAGAGGTGGAGGGGATTGGGGGGGGGGGGCGAAAAGGAGTCAGTGGGAGGAATATCCAACTAAGAGGTAAGTCTTTTTTTTCGAATGGATTCCTTCCTCCCATCGATTCATCTTTGATGGATTCCCATAGCAGTATGCAGACCTAGACGAGGGAGGATAGCAAGGATACCACTCAAACCAGAAGATTATGAAGGACACCCATGACAAAATGAGCATCCTGACCAGACGCCCATGAAAAACGTTACCACTAAATTCAAATCCTGCACTGGAACAACAAACTTGCATGACGGAAATGATTGCATAGACACTGTAGGAATTGGATGACTGTCGGTATCGTGAACAAAGAGCCTTGGTCTGGGGTTCTCTTGAAAACCGAAATGGCAGCAAAGTACCCCTTCACAGTGACAATCTGCAGGCAGGTCTGGGCCAAAGAAAGCAGAAAATCCAAAACAGGATGTAAAGCAAGTAAAAAGGGTCCAGATCCCTCTGCTGGCACCAAGCCAAACACCTACTCGATCAACTTTCATAGGTGGACTTGGTGGCTGGCCTTCTAGCAGAAAGGACCAAGACTTCCTTCAGTAAATCCCACTTCTTGTACCTCAATCTTTCCACAGCCAGGCAGGAAGGTTCAGGCTATTGATGTTCGGGTGCAGGAACTGCCTCACCGAATAGGAGAGGAGAACAGCTCTCTGCAGAAGGTATCAGGGAGGGCAGACAGTCATGTCCAGCAACTCTGGGTGCCACATTCTCTGGGCCCAGTCTGGAGCAATCAATATCATCATGGATCTGAACAGGAGTAATCTCCTTAAAGCTTGGGATGATGGGGATCAGTGAGAATTCATAGAGCAGTTCAAAGTCTCATTGAGTGTCAAAGCATCCCCCAGAGTGCCCTGCTGAGGTAATTCACTGAAGCAGAACCACCTGCACTTCATGTTGACACTGGAAGTGAAGAAGTCCACCACTTGAGGGGTTCTTCAACAGAAGAACACCTCCTCCAGAACATCCTGACACAGCTTCCACTCATGGGAGGACGAGGACTGTCTGTTTGGAGCATCCATCAGCACATTCTCCTTGCCTGCCAGATGAGCAGTCATCAGAGACACGCTGTTCTCCAGAGCCCAAAACCACAATCACACCGCTTCTCTGCACAGAAACAAGGAGCCCACACCACCTCGTTTGTTGGGGTAGAGCATGGCCACTGTGTTGTCAGTCAGGACTAATACAGTTTTTCCTCGTACGGACGGGAGAAAAGCGGCCAAGGCCAGCCTAATCGATCTCAACTAAAGCAAAATGATGTGTTCCAGGAACTTCAGTGGCAACCAAAGGTCACTCACCATGAGGTCTTGGAGGTGTGCACCCCAGCCCTTCCGAGATGAATCTGTGACTAAAGTCAGTTGTGACGAGGGTTGTTGGAACAATGCACCTCTCAGCATATAGTCCCCACAGGACCACAATTCTAGGTCCCTGGAAACCCACTCCGAGACCTGAAGAATGTCTGATGTATGTCCCTGAAATTGGCACCATTGGCAACTAAGAAGCCACTGGAGCAACCTCATGTGCAGGCAAGCCTCTACCACCACCTAGATGCAGGAGGCATAAGACCCAGCAAGCATAGAAAAGCTGAGGCAGGGATCTTTTCCTGAGATCTGAAGACATGCACCATCACCATGTTCGCAATTTAGGAGTCATGCTTGGCCCAGTCAAATGCCCCGATGATTCGGAGGGACTGGGATGGTGAAACCTGAGACTTCTTGAAGTTCGGGGAAAAGCCCAAGCTTTGCAATAGGCTGTAAGTGCACCAACATCTAGTCTGGTAATCAAGCTAGGATGAGCCAGTCAACCAGATAGGGAAAAATATTAACTCCTTCCCTTCTGGGGTGAGCCATCACTAATGCTAACTGCTTGGTGAAATGCCTGTGTGCCGAAATGAGGCCGAATGGCAGGACCTTGACCTGTTAATGGCAGTTTCCCACCATGAATTTCAGGTATTACCTGTGCTTTCTGTGGCTGGGTACATGGAAGTATCCTTCTCCAGCATTGGATCTTTCATGGATTCACATGCTCTTGAATATTCCTCATCAGGCTGAGAATACTCAGTTAAATTAAATCAGTTCACCTTTAAATGTCTAAACTGCTTGTCACGTTAGTGCTCTATTAGAGTCATTTTGGGACATATTACCCACAACCAATTAGACAGGTTCCCTTATCTCCACCCCGGGGGGCCATCTTCTGATTTTGTACTGCACGTTAAGTGTTGAGACTCCTCAAGAAACCTCTTCTACATTTTCCAACGATGTTGTCTATTTTTGATTTGTTTTTTCCTTCATATCATCCAGTTTGGTGTTGTGTTGCTTCTTGCTTATGGGTGTGACATTTTCAGCCCATTCTATTGCCTCTGGGGCTGCTATACTTCCATCTGAGGCCTTCTGTCATTACCCTTGCCCCTGGCCCTCACTGGCAAGTCAGCCTTCCAGAAAGGGCCAGGTCAAAGGCCTTAAAACTTCATCCAAGACTCTCTTGGAGTCAGTCCTGGCACATTTGGTGCCAGGCTCATAACCATCATGAAGACCAACATTAGAATGGGACTATTTACTTGGGACTATTTAACTTTGGGGGGTGTTCAGCCAACATGGAGGCACACACATAGCTCAGTTACAAGGAACTGAGCTATGCGGTCTAGTCTTTTGGGTGTAGCAGGCCTGGGACTACTTTACCCGGACTACTTTGGGTGTGGCAGGCCTGGGACTATTTTACCTAGAGTACTTTACCTGAGACTATTTAAACCGCACCCAAACAGCAGAACAGGCTTTGCGTTATTCTGCTGTGGGCAACGTAACGCTCACCGTGTCCAGTTCTTTGACGCCAGTTTACCTGAAACCAAGGACCTGCAGAGAGAGAAAGAACACTACGAAACTTATTTGGAACAGTATCCTGTCTTCAATCCATCGCCGACTTCAGTTCCACTCACCTGAAGGTACGAACTCCATCATCCGGCACCGCATGCATCCTGGAAAACCATAACCTGGAAAGAGGAGAAAGAAAGACAGCATTAGTAAGCCTTTACTCACGTTTCCTCCCGAATGAAGAAAGCCACACAATTCTTACCTGGGTAGTCATCTCCTGGTCAGTATCATTGCTGGAACATTACGGCGCTCGGCGAGGAACATCGCAACCTGCAAGGAGAGAAAAGACACAGGTTAGCAATATAAAAGGCGAAACAGTGCTGCGCATCGCACATTACTCACCGGACAGCATCGCGCACACCACGCTTTCGCCTACCGGCCCATGCTCATCTTCAAACTGCATGACAACACCAAAATACCTTTACCTACCTAAAAGGAAAGAAGTAAGACATTATTATTCGAAGCGGAACATAAAGACTGTAAAGCAGCAAACCTACGGAGTCGCAGCAGGCCTGGATTCCCACAGGGGGGGCTTGCATCAGTGAAGTAACTTGATTGCTGCTCCCCCACCACATCTACCTGCCCCTGCTACGAGGAGCAGGACGTAGAATCCACATTTGACAATATTAAGGTGAGGAGAAAGCCCAAGGGGGAGGAAGGAGTTGAGGCCAAGGGAGGTGGAAAAACAAAGACAATCTGGTATTGAATCCAGCTCTCCTATATTGCAGACCCATCTTTAACCAGAGGCCTTACCAAGGGACGGGGAGAGGGTTTGAGAGTGAAAATCATCCAACCAGGGCTGGGTGGCGTCCCCGTGGATACCAGGTGAGCGTAACACCTTCAGGAGTCCATGAACATCATGACAGACATGATGAAGAAAAGCCTGTTCAATGCCTACTCGACTTGCCACCTTAAGAACATGTACATTGCGGGTCTTCAAGAGCAATGTCTGTACCTGCACCACGACTTGAACAACTGTACCATCTACCAGTTGTTCTCATCGAAGACCCACAAGAGGTTAGTGGCCTGGTTGGATGAAGGTGTCAGGGCCTCTGACTCAGTCTATGTCCGTAGCTATTCCTCTGCCAGGCATAGCAGACTCCTTTAGCACACTCCCTCATCAAAGCGGTTGAGGTCCCATGAAGAACCTTCCAGTGGGAAGAAGGAAATAAAAAAAGAAGGACACAGATCTCATGTTCGGGCTGCCCCCTCATCGACAATGTTGTTGACCATTTTGTCTACGCCAATAGTCACTGCTTTGTCCATTAAAGTGCAGAGAACACCTTCTTTGGCACCGGTTTCATCTACATTTGTCCATGACTACAGTTCCTCCATCTACATCAGGGTTGTCCAATTCCAGGCCTCGAGGGCCAGATCCATGTTGGGTTTGCAGGATACCCCTAATAAAAATTAATGAGGTACATTTGCATACAATGATTCTAAATGTATGCACATTTTTCCTCATGAATATTGACAAGGGATATCCTGAAAAAACGTCAGGATCCCATCCCTTGTGGACTGGAGATGGACAACCCTGATCTACATCATCCCTATAGACATCCAAATCCTTTTTGTCAACAACAACCATCACCTCGTCGACGAATTTAGCTACCACTTTGTCAGCGACCAAATCATCTACGTCGGTGATCAAATCCATTACTTTGGTCATCATCTATGTCTAAGGGTACTACTCCAACTACATCGTTGTAATCTAGACCTAATCCTTCGCCAAGCACGTCTTCATCGTCCACAATGCCTGCCCAAAAGCCTTTGGTTTCCTTTTTGCCAAAGGGAGTTGCTGTGGACAGGGATGTCCTGTGAGCATTGTTTTACCTCCGCAGGCCAACTCGTGCTCAGCCATCATTTTCACTGGCTCCATATGCAACACCTGCATTCACCTCTCTGACCATGTGCCCGCCTGAACAACTGTTACAGAATGGTGCTGATTGGTGTCTAGTCAAATGGTCGACAGACAAATGGTCGACAGACAAATGGTCGACACAATTTGGCCGACAGGTCAAATGGCCGATTTTTTTAAATTTATATATATATATATATATATATATTTAGGTTTTTGTTTGGGGAAAAAAGGGGTTTTTAGCAAAAAAAAAGGGGGTTAGGGGGACCCCCCCCCAAAAAAAAGTGAAAAAACAAAAAAGAATTCAACCCTTTGACCTGTCGACCTTTTGGTGTCGACCATTTGTATTCGACCAAATGACCTAGAACCATGCTGATTCTGACATGGATGCACCAGAGGAAGTATTCTCAGATGACAAGGAAGATGGCGTGCCTTCTTTTGCGGATATGTCGCCACTGGCTCTGCCAAAGGAAGGTTCTTCTCTACCTAAATAGGGCCCTGCTCAATATTCTCCAGTTTCACGTGTCCCAGAGGGCATGGCCACCTGTCCTGTGGTTCCTTTGTCCTATGGCTAAAGGGACAAGTCTATGGACATCCTGTCCACACTACAGACACTGGTTTCGGAGCTACAGCAATGACTTCCAGCTTCACCATTGCCCTGTCCAGGACAGCCCTGTCTGTTGTCTGCAAAGGAAGCTTTGGTTCCTCCACCACCCCCTGGACCCCATCCATGGGGCCCCTTTTCCCACTAGTACTCACACATATTGACCCTGATGAGGACTATCCAACTGATTGTTCTCCACACATTCACTCTGCAGTCAAGTTCAAGAATCTGGTGCTAGGCGACAGTGAGACAGCAGATATACCTCCAAGAGATTCACCTCCCAATGAGATTGACTCCTTCCAAGCCCTCATGTCATGAGCTACTAAGATCTTTGATCTCACTTAGGAGCAGAAGAAAGAAGGATTCCTTTATCAGGGGCGGGAATCTGCCAGAATGTCAATGGTAGCCATTACAGTGCTAGACGGTATTTGGGAGGACAGCCTTTTAGTAATGATGAATTAATTCTCAGCGCCACCCCAGAAAGACTGCTTGGAAAATAAGTACAATATCCCAGATTCGGCACCAAATGCCTATGAATGCAGCCCTCCTGGCACTCAGTCATCTCAGCAGCCGCCTGTAAGTGCTAGGCCAATCTTTTGTCCTTTGTATGGTACCCCCAGGCAAGGACAGTAAATAGCTGGAGGCTTTTGTCAAGAGGGTCATCTCTACAGCTGCTAGCACCATCAACGCGTTTAATTCATTGGCAATACTATCCTGCTAGGACCAGGAGCTATGGTTCAAGCTGGCAGCAATTCTGGATTTTCTTCCGGACGATAAACGGGATGAGGCACTTACACTGCTGCATGAGGGGGGGAAGCAGCTTCATATCATGCCATCTCTATTGCTGTCAACATCAGGGATACAGGATTCTGCCAAGAGGATTATAAAGAAAGATCACAGTCTTTTTATAGAGGCAACCAGTGATGACAAAGGATTTCCTCCAGAGGACAGACACATAAGCAAGCCTGACCAGGCCCCGGTTCCGATCCCACACTTCGATACCCCAGTAGGGGGGGGGGTGACAATCCATAGATAGCCTTTATCCTTTCCATGAGGCTAGGGAGGTGAGAGACCGCTAACCAGTAGTTCCCTTAGGCGTGGTAACATGCGGGAGGATCTTATCGAGAGGGACTCCTCTCCTGGGGATAAGGATGACATTAGGAGGCAAAGCGCCTGTAAAAACCCCACCACATAGGCTGATAACATCCAAATCACATCTACATTAGATCACCTCTGAAACCATGTGTTATTGTAAAATTTCAAATCCTCCTGATGACATAGGTATTGAGACGAAGCAGTGCTCAGAAACGCTACATTCGAGAGTGTCAAAGGCTTGAACAGCTGCGGTCAATTGAACAGACGTTACATTGGGGCCGCCCCAGTTATTTAAACTGAATAGCAAAGAAGGACTGTTTTCTTCGTCATCCTCTGACCCGTCCGTAAAATGACACATGCAGTTCTGGTAAGCTGGAAGCTGTGATACAACCAGAAGGAGAACCAGGAGGCTGCATCGAAACCGGGAAAGCTTATGCAGAGCTTCTGGAGACTGCAACGAGGCTCATCTCCAAGGATGAGAAGAGGAATAGCAGGACACCCGAGAAGTGTCCTGCGAGTAAGTTGGGGCCCGGCGTGATAAACCTGCAGAGACTGAGAAGTGGCGGCACGACCTGTAGTGGGTGGACCGTTTTGTCCCACAACGGTGTCGAGACCGCGTACCGTAGCCTACAGCAGAACCATGTAGGTGAATATCAGGAGAGGGCGATACACCGTGGAGGAGGTGTAACCTGTCACGGCGGGATCAAGAGGCCTGATAGCTATGCCGAGTCAGTCCACAATAACTCAAGGTGGAGAGAGGCGAGACACGAAGGACTACTAAAGGAAGAAGTCGAAGTAGGAAGAGTGCCCTGCAGCCCCTGGTGAAACCGGTAAAGAGTTCACCGGGAGAAGATAATGGGAACACGCACAAGTCTGGTAAGGTACAAGACTGTAAGCCATGAAGAAACAGATAAAATCATAAACCATTTTGGTATACGGTTCCCAGGCCAGTTCCACAAAAGTGTGGTGCTGGAGAGTAGAGAGGAATGGCTTCATCGTCCCAGTGGGGTGGATAAAGAGATGCGCAAAACCCAGAGATTGTGAAAACTTCCAAAAAGGAACTACAAACCTTATTAAGAACTGTGAAAGACATTGGTGAATCAGCTAGGAGAAGGGATTCATTCTCCTAGCCCCACGAGAACTTTATGTGTTTATTTGATTTTCTATTGGGTTAAAGAGAAGCCAGAACAGTTAAGGAACTTTTGGTTTGAAAATCAGAGAGGCGATTGGAAGCTTTGCATCCAGGAGAAGGGGATCAATCTCCTGGATTACAAACAGTAGCTGGACTTTATGGTGTTTTGTTGTAGTGAGAGGGATAGAGTATGAGCCTTTGTGACCAGGGCAGTGCCTTTTTGTTTCGACCCACACAGACTTCGTGACGAGCACCTGAGTTTTCTTTAGTTTAGGTAGGGAAATCCCCTTGGAGTTAGTGAACGATGGGTTTGGTTTTTCAGTTAATGAAAGTCTATAGCAACCACTATGGCACCACTTGGTCAGTCTCTTCATGCCTTGTCGCCACAGTGGGCAGCTTGCCAACTTTGTCGAACAGTGGAAGTACATCACCAATAACAAATGGGTGTTATCCATTGTTCAGCAGGGCCATACCCTGGAGTTTATATGGCCCTACCCTCCATTCTTCCAAAAGCTGAAAAACACTTACCCCAGCTACAAGAAGTGCAGTCCAGCCTTTAAAAAAAAAAGAAATATTTTTAAAAAACGGAGAGGTTGAACCAATGCACCTGTGGGGCAGCAGAATATACTTCAAATATACTTCAGATACTTGTTGGTGAAAGAAATGTCAGAGATTGGTGACCCATACTAGACCTCAAAAGACTCAGCAAATACCTCAAGTCACAGACCTTTCATATGGTACACCTCCAGCACATCTTGGACCAGCTGAAAAAAGGGGGTGTCCTGTCCTCTGTAGACCTAGACGATGTGTACTTTCATATCCCCATTCATGGGCGGCCCCAGCGTTTCCTCCGATTCAAGGTTGCAGGAAAACACTACCTATTGAAGGCTCTGCCTTTCAACTTAAAATCAGCGCCATGGTTGTTCACCAAATGCCTGGCTCCAGTAGCAGCCCAGGCTCCAGCTTTCAGGCATTCACGTTTGCCGTATCTGGATGACTGGTTGGTGCATGCCCCATCACTTACACTAGCAACAACAAACCAAGATACTTTCCTGCGCCTAACATCACTGGGGTTCTCTGTGAAGTTTGCAAAGTCTTGCTTACATCCTGCTCAAAACCCGCTGTTCCTGGGCTCACACCTCAACACTCTTTTGCTTGTGTTCCCACACATTCGGAGAAGAGGGTGAATACCATCCTGAACAAGGTTCAGTATCTGTCATGCCTTCCAATTGCATCAGTCCGCTCCCTCAAGTCCCTCCTTGGAATTATGTTCTCATGCATCCCATTGATCCCAGATCATGCAGACTCTGAATGAGACCGCTTCAAGAGTTCTTGGACACCCATTGCCAGCCAATATCAGGATCTTGGGATAACAAACTTTCATAAAGCCCTCCAATGTGGGGTCAGCATCTCAACCTCACTCAGGTGGCTCCCTTTCGCCGTTTGGCACACCAAGTGACAAATACCACAGATGCCTTCCTGGAAGGGTAGGAAGCTAACATGGGGGAATTCCATGCCAGAGGCCTGTGGTTACCCGAAGAAAAAGCCCTACCATCAATGCACTGGAGCTAAGGGTAGTGTTCTGGGCTCTGAAGTCGTTCACGCCACACTTGCAGAAATGGGTGGTTTATGTCTTCACAGACATCACCAACACCATGTTCTATATTCACAAGCAAGGTGGGACTTGCTCTCCGAATTCTGTAGAGGCACAGGCACTGTGGACATGGGAGCTGGGGCACATTTTCCCAATTCCCTTCCATCTGCCAGGGATTCACAATACCATAGTGGATTCAGTCAGCAGGCAACTCACGACCTGCTACAAAGGGTAACTTTGCCAAGGCCAAGCTCTCTGTCTCTTCTCCAAGTGGCGCCATCCACAAATCGACCTGTTTGCCGCGACGATGAACAAGAAGTGAAAAAGGTTTGCCAGCAGGTTTCCCCAACAGTGAGAGCTGGAGACCTGTTCTTGGTCCCATAGGAAGAACTGTTGATTTTCCCCAGCTCTCTGCTACCTTGTGTTCTCAGTACACTCAAACAGAACCAATGTACGATGATCCTGGTAGCACCGGCTTGGCGTGGTAAATTTGGTACTCAGACCTACCTCACCTATATGTGGCTCCCTGCATCAGATTGCCCTCGCTCCCCGACCTCCTTTTCAGAGACAGTGGGACTGTCCTGCACTACGACCCATCGTCCCTCAGCTTTACAGCCTAGCTCCTGCAGCACTAGAATTCCGAGCTATGCCTCTGCCTCTAGATTGAAGAAACATCTTGGCCAGGGCAAGGTTGCCATCTACATTGTCCTGCTACAGGAGCAACAGGAAGCACTTTACGATATGGTGTGCAACTCAACACCTAGATCCGCTGCACATTCAGGATGCAGACGTCTTGCCATACCTCCAGTCATTGGCACATGCTGGTCGAGCACACACTTCTATCAAGGTGCATTTAGCAGCCACTTCACGCTATATGCGTGCCTCAGGTATGCCTTCCCTCTGGTCGCAGAGATTGGTGAAAGAATTCCTAAACTGACTGTTTTGCGCTTTTCCCCTGTCCAAGCTCCTGCTTGGGAGCTCAACATGGTCCTCTTGAACTTAGGGGCCCTCCTTTCAAGCCTCTACACTGAGCCTCCTTGAAGTTTCTCTCCTGGAAGAATGCATTCCAAGTTGCCATTACTTCAGCCAAACAAGT
The DNA here is from genome assembly GCF_040938575.1 of Ambystoma mexicanum. Taxonomy (NCBI): domain Eukaryota; kingdom Metazoa; phylum Chordata; class Amphibia; order Caudata; family Ambystomatidae; genus Ambystoma; species Ambystoma mexicanum. The sequence continues at coordinate 328,769,489 of NC_090941.1, read as the reverse complement.
GGGTGAACTGTAGGCCCTCTCCTGCAACCCTCCTTACTTGACTTTCCATCAGTTGAAGGTGGTCCTTTATATGAACGTCCTGTCTGCATACCACCTTATTAACCATTTCTTCTACAAGTGTTCATTGGCTCTCCTAAGTCTCTGACGGAGCAATCCTTACGTTCCCTTGATGTCGCCCGAACCCTCAAATTCTATGTGGCTCACACTAAAGAGTTCTGAAAGTCATCACAATTATTTGTTGACTTCAGACCTGTCAGCAAAGGCAATGCCTTTTCAAAGTCTTCCATTGCGAGATGGCTGCCGGTGTTCATTTCCTACTGCCATTGTCTGGCCAACAGGCCTCTTACAGGAAGACCAAGAGCAGACTAGTCCAAGGCTGTGGCTTCTATACAGCGTTCCTCTGCTCGACATCTGCAGGGCAGCCACGTGGAGGCCTGTCCATACCTTCACAAGGTTCTATTCTGTCGATAGGGATTCCAGGGAGGAGTCCTGAGTCAGCCAGGCAATGCTTCACAACCTTTTCACATTAGGTGTGTGTTCCAGAGGTGAGATGATTACTTCTGTTGAGCTGTGCCTTCGCCCTTTTTGGCTGTGTATATGTACTGCTGTATAATATTTTTCAAGAGTATGTGAATACATGAAAGATCCAATGCTGGAGAAGGAATAAGTTACTTGCATGTAACTCCTGTTCTCCAGAATTTATCTCTTTAATGGATCCACATGTGACCATCCCGCCCAGCCCTCTCTGGCTCTTCTTGGTTATTACTGCCACATTACATGCGCTAAGAGAACCTGTCTAATTGGCTGGGTCAGTATGACCTAAAATGACTAATAGAACACTAAAATGACAAGCAGTTTAGAAATGTAAAGATAAACTGCTTTAATGTTACAGAGGATGCCAAACCTAACGACAGGTAACATTCAAGAGCATGTGAATCCATGAAAGATACCAATGCTGAAGAACAGGAGTTACAGGTAAGTAACTTATTCCATACTGGAGATGTGGGGAGACAAGTCAATCTTGCAGGTCAGAAGTCTTAAGAATCTGAGCTAGGGTAACCATTGTTAACTTGTCTTTGTGCATGTACACGTTCAAAAGTCTCAGATCCAAGATGGGACAGAGGGCAAGAAACAGGTGCCTGCTGCAGGTTCGGCGTCATACGTCCAAGCTTGGTGGAGCTGCACAGAACCAACACGCTTGCTGTGGGATTGTAACGCTCACCTGGTTCCCACAGAGGCGCGGCGTCGAAGGCGCAGAACTCTGAAGATGGACAGGAAGGGCCCCTCTATTCTGGCTTCCCTGGCTCATTGGATACCCTCCTGTGCGTGAAAAGGGAGTATTACCAACTGTGGAACAATGCTCAAGCCTCCCACTCCCTTCCAACCCTCCACGATACCTCCTCCACGATTCCCCGTGAAGCCTCACCTTAGGGTTTGGAAGGATGAGCTCTCCATCCTGCTTCTGATGCAGGGGCGCGTTGAAACCCAGTTACTTCACTGGATTGAGGATTGATGGGAGTTCAGGTAAGCTTGACTGTTCAGGTAAGGCGCTGTAAAAGTTCTGTTCAAAAGTTCAAGCTTAATAATAATGTTCGTTGTCTAATTGCAGCAAGCGCTAATGCTTATGTCTTTTTCCCCTTAGGGGCCGGGGTTCGGAGTGCCGGAGATATGGCGCCGACCCGAAGTGAAACAGTTCTGGATGAGCGCTCAGGTAATGTCTTTGCATTCGCTCATTCAATGTCTTTGTCTTTTTTCCCCATAGGGGCCGGGGTCCGGAGATGACAGGAAGCGGCAGGACCCGAAATGCAGTGGGAATAATCCAACAGGTAAGACTTAAAAGGAAACTGAGCTTTCCTTATTCCTTTTCTCCCTCTCACCTTTGTTCTTGTCTTTTTTCCTCTAGGCGCCGGGGCGTAGCTGAATCCGGAAGATCGCTGCTGAAGATGGAAGTGCCTTGCAAAGGTGAGTAAAATGCAGCACTGCAGCGATCGAAACGAAATGCCTTTAAAATGATGTCTTCCTTTTCAGGGCCGTTGGAGAAATGACTCCGGGATGCAGATTTAGCAGGTGAGGGCTTTTCTTCTCCTATTCTCTTCCTTTCTCCCCTTGCAGGTGTTCCAGGGTGCTGGCAGGCGTGGCTGAAGTCAGGATGCAGGAGCTGACACGGTGAGCGTCCAGCTGCTAGGTGCAGAACAACGCGAAGCATGTGTGGCTGTTCGGGTGGGGTTTAAATAGCCTTGGAAGAAGTTCCTGGTATGTATCCTTCCACCAATCAGGTATGTATCCTTCCCCGACCACACCCGGGTGGTGAAGTAGTCCTACAGGTTAAGTAGTCCCATTCAGGCCTGAAGAGGGCCTGGATGAAGCAGCAAGGTCTGCATCAGGTAAGTGTGCACCCAAGCACTTAAACACATATCCTCTTCTATGAGCCTGGCGCCTAAGGCGCCAGGACTGGGGTCCGCTATGAGCCTGGCGCCTAAGGCGCCAGGACTGAGTCCAAAGGGCCCCGACTTGGGCCCGCTGAGACTTCCCTGGGGAAAATGATGTCTGCCTCTGGGGTTGCTGGGCCCGGCCTGGCTCCTTAGAGGTAGGCATCATGACAGGGATTTGAGCCTGTCTGCCTTCAAGTCCGTGGTGCACCTTTTGAACCAGTAGGGGACCCCGACCCTTGCAGAGTGAGCACTTAATTAGTGTTTGCTAATGACCAGGGGTAAAGTTTTGTTCTTCCTTTTTTCGCCCTGATGAAGGCTTTGATCCAAATATCTTGCCCAGCAGGGGGCACTCTCGCCAAAACGTGACACAGATGTTATTTCAACAAAAAAAATTGCAGTTCTTTTGGACCTCTTGTGGTTTAAATTCTACACCGGATACGGAGGTTCTATTTGAACTGAGTCCATTTTGAGTCAATTTCTGATTCTGGATCTTCTTATGACACTAGCACGTCGGTAGACCTGCATATATGGTACGGTGGAACTTTGACTACTAATAGAGGCCGCAGCCCTTCTCTTCTTTCCTTTTGGTTTTCTTAGTTATGATCCAATTCTGATGCATTCATTGCTTGTCATTTGTCTTATCTCTTAATGTTGTTTGATTTTGTATTTTTTATGTTTATTTCAAGATTTGAATACTGCACTACCTTAACCAAGGTTTTCAGTTTATTTTTGTAATCTGATTCAACATTTGTTTGCCATCCCTTTTTTTAATCTTGTTTCCTCTTTTAACAAGTAATGTCCTTTTCAACAAAAAATGTTCTATAAAATCTGCTTTGCAATTAAAAATGCTCTATTAAAGTTGTTCAACAACAAGGACTGTTTCAGCATCTAAAGAGGTTTAAAATAATTGTGATAGCTGTTTTTGGATACACACCAGCTGAAATTAATTAAACTTATTATGAATTTGTTCTAGCATAGTGGATACTATTGGCATATATATTTTTCCTGAATGTCCCAATCCACTTTTTGCTTTAGGGACTCTCCCTACCATATTTTCTTTGTATGATGAATACCAGCTCTTGCCTCGTTCTGAGCAGGGTACCAGGTCTATGGAACCCTCTTCCAGTAGGAGAGGGTCCGGAGGCAAGAACTGGACGCCCGGTGGATTTGTCGGCTTCTCTGCCGGCTCGTCAGAATGCAGTGCACTCTGTTGGTGCTGAAGCAGTCGGTGCCAAGTCTGCGTCAAGAGGCAAACTAGACAAACCAGGATACATAGGGTGGCAGGCACTATGAGGGGCCAAAATCACAGCAGGCGCCATATTTGTCCCTCCTGCAGGTGCACCAAACATTTGCAGCTAACACAAGCCAACAGCAAGCCCACTGGGGAAGGGACTACAATCCCCAGCAGCCTTAGCAGCCTCAACACCATACAAAAGGCACAGCCCACAGAGCCTGGGAGGCCGCACCTTCCATGTCGCCATGCGGTCTGAGATGTCCTCTTCACATCCCATCCGAGCAGGCGTGCCACAGGGATCGAACCTCAGACCCTTCCTGTTCAACCTCTTCACCAACGACATCCCGAAAGATCTCCACAAGACGAACCTGGCGCTGTATGCAGACGTGCAGACGATGTTGCAGTCATCTCCCAGTCATTCAGCGAAAAGGAAGTGGCGAAGAACCTGCAAGCTTCATTGAATACCATCGCAAAGTGGTACAGCGACTGGCGGATAGAACTCAACACCAGCAAGACAACTGCAACGCTGTTCATCAGAAAGAAGATCAAGGAGCACCCACACATCAGCCTCAACGGAGAGACCATCAAATGGGAGAGCAGCATCCGCTACCTCGGTGTGACCCTGGACAGCAAACTCAACTGGGAAAGCCACATCGAGAATACTCAGCAGAAGGCAACTGGAAAGATGGCAGCGCTGTACCCACTCCTGAAGAGCAAGTCCATGCCCCTCCGGAAAAAGATCAACGTCTACAAGGCGATCATCAGACCAACCCTGACTTATGCCTCCCCAGCATGGATGACCTGCCATGAGCGACACCGGAAGAGTCTTCAGATAGTCCAGAACAAGGCCCTGCGGATATCGTCTGGAGCTCCAATCTTCACAAGGATAGCAGACCTTCACAGAGACCTGGACATCGAGATGTTGGTTGAACATCTAGCGAAGCTGAGTAAGAACTGCCAAGAACTGGATCAGAACCCGAACCCTCTGATCAGAAGACTCACTGCCACCACTGCAAACCCCTTCGACCGCTACCCGCGGCCCATCACTGCGAAGACCCTGTGAAACCAGCCCTACTGTGACAAGACCACACAGACCAAGAAGAATACAAACCCACGACTACACACCCAACCCGAGAAGATGGAGTAATGAGGCTCAAGCCTCGGTATCCAAAAACCCCGCTGATGGATAAAAATCTATCAGCAAGAAGAAGAACAAGCGTGCCTGCAAATGCTCTGGGCAACACCCAAACCAACGCCCTGAGAAGTTTCCAGCAGCCAAACTACCTTGCGGGGCCATTTCTCACCTGCAGCTGTCCTCCCAGGACCCGTGGGCTCAAAGATAAATGCAGTGGATCGGGTGCTTGCATCAAGGGGAGCTCAATATAACGGCTTGGCAAAACGGAAATTAATTGCATGCAGTTGGGAACGAGAGCGGGCACTGCGGCTGGGGGGGAGCAAATAACACTGAGCCAATTAACATGAATCCGAGTGATTTGCCGCGGCTGAAATTACTGCGGGCAAATCGTTTGCATGAGAAAGGTGCGAACTACCAAAGATTTGCACCTTTCTCATGCGAACACACATACATTCTCACACACACAACACACCCATAACACCCCACCACCCACACCCTCGGCACACCCCCACCCACAACATAAACAAACCCCACTTACCTTCATGTTCACGCTGGTTCCCTGCAGTGCCAGTTCCCTTTCACTTCCGTGATCGGTAACCGGCACTGCAAGGTCCTTTTCTTTTCTTTGTTTCATTTTTTAAATGGAAGGCTGCTGGGGTGTCCCCCGCAGCCCGCGCTCACTATACCATGAAGTATAGTGAGCGGGGTGATGCGGGGAACACCCCCACAGCCCCTGTTTTTTTTTTATAATGCTACCACCAAAGGTTCGAACTTTTGGTATTCGAACATTTGGTGGTAGCATTTTTAGAACCAAGGGTTCATGCGAACCTTTTGATTCAGGAAAATCGTCCTAAACCATTAACACACATGACAAGTGTTCGGGGCTTGTGCCTCTTACGTTGCATATGCCTTTGATGTACCGAGCGCAGTCAGTCAGAAGCACGTACTAACTTTCCCCTCTTTGTCAGACCGCAGACGCGGTTACTTGGTTGGTCGGAGACAGCAGATTACCGGGACAGGCTCCGGAACGCACGAACAGCTGAAGCTAAGTGCGGATTTATTTAATGACATATTGTAATGTGTGCAAAGTGTAGTTCTCGTGCTGTGAGAGTAGTTTTTCTTGCATAGCCATGCTCTGGGGTATTCATGTTCAGGGTTGTGCTCATTCATGCTAAGGGTTGTGCTTAAAACTAAGTCTGGGTGCCAAGGCCCGGCATCCTGGTCAGAGGTTCTTGTCAGAGACTAGGCTCCAGAATCAGTGTTAAGGAGCAACCACATGCCCCACAAACAGGAAGGGGAATCACAGAGCGCACCCACACAAGGGTGTATGGGGAAAACTTATTGACAGCACAACTGAATGGCTATATCCCATTCTGAGAGTAAGCTTGTATGTGTGTGTATGTGAGTACAGTAAGTACTGTGCACCAGCGTGCGCTCCCGCAAGACGCCAGCAGGAGGAGAACCGCAAGACAAGAGCCAAGGAGCATGTTTTTCCCTAACACCCTTACCCATCCATAACCTCTCCCTAACCCTCTTTACAGTGTACCCACTTCCCTCTACCCATCCAACCCGTTGACCCTAACCCTCATTCCCAATGAGGGTCTCAGTAGCCTGTGTTTCCCCTACTACAGGCGCCAAGACCTTCAAGGGGAGGTAGGAGTTTGTGCTGCCTCTGCACTGGATCAAGATTCGCCTTGACAGCCTGAGGCTGCTGGCCTTCCATTTCACTTGGATAGAGAATTGGGTTGAAAAGGTACCTGCAGAATCTGATCATTTATTTTATTTTATTTTTTACATTTATATAGCACACAGACAGCCCAGGGGCATTGTGGCGCTGTGACTTGCTGTAGACTTAGTTACATTACGCATATGTTACAGTATTGGAGAGCAGAGGTTATGCACAAAAACGTACACAGTTCATAGTATCCATGTAGGGGATGGGCGTCATGACAGGGGGTAAAGTGATCAGGCGAATAGGGTGGTTTTCATGGTTTTACGGAAGGTGGTGAGTGAAGGTTCAGCTCGCAGGGCAGTGGGGAGGGCATTCCAGTGCAGGGCGGCTAAGTAGGGGAAGATGGCGCCACCTGCTCTTGCTCTTTTTACCATTGGTACGGTGAGCAGGTTAGCATAGGGGGTCCTAGTTCATCACCCTGGAGTCCCTGGATTGGAGGCACCGCTTCAAAAGAAGAATGGTGCCGTGAAGAGCTGCCTGGAGACTGAGACCTCTTGCAGTGCTTATTTTTCTTTTTGTCCTTGTGGAAAATTCCTCGATGAAACAACCAACACCAGGCGACCTGGAACAAGGTTGCTTATCACCTTTTTCCTTGTGGAGGAAGGCAAACAGTTTTGTTTCCCTTTCACAAAGAGCCTTGGGGTGCAAATACTGAAATGGCTTGCAATTGTGTGATTCGTGTCCCTAATGGAGACAATAAAGACCGTTCCTGATGATCCAACTTGACATTTGACATCAGTAGTCAACGCAGGGTTTGCACCATTACGACATCGATGGATTCAGCATATTGACGAAAAATGAGAACGCTTTGAAGCAGTGTTCTTATAGCGAGCACAGTGTGCAGAAAAAGGGAACTAAGGTCACTGGGCACGGTGCTTCCATATATACTGGCCCTGAGGTCATGTCTGGCGTGAGACTTCTGCATAGGAACAGCTTCAAAAAAGCAGCTGTCCTGGAGATGAATATCAAAGATGAGGAATCCGTGGAAGGAAGGATGCCATTAGAAGTTGATCTCTAAATAGAAATGTATATGGTCTATTCAAGAATATTACATCATCTTGTATACATTCATCGCCACAGAACTGTTCTTCAAAATGTAACAACAAAATCAAATAATTACAAGACAGGGCATAATTAATGACACAGTACTCCACACCACATATCCAGCAGCAGCCCCCCCTACATTCCTCCCTGATCAGTCTCAGGAACAGCAGGCCCAGCAACCCAGTCTCTCTCTAGTCTCCTGTTCCTCATCTCCAGAGGCACAGATGCCAAACCGGATAGTCTGTCCCTTGGCCACCCCAGCACACAATCAAAACAAGGCCCCACTCTAAAATCGCCTACCTCCTCACCCAACTGGTTCCTCCTACACTCACCAGCTACAGGGCCTATGCTCTCCTCACCTAAGCAGTCCTGGTTGTCTGCTGCAGTGCCCCCACACATGATCTCACGGTCCTATCCACATCCCACCCCTATCCCTGACCCTTCCTTCACTCATCATCCCAGGCCCTACAGCCATACCCTGCATCACTTTCCGAGCACCTCCCAGCCGGATGAGTATGAAAGACTACCATGTCTTTGTGAATAGCCACGATAGGTTCACGTACTGACAGTGCACGTATCTCTCTCGCTCCTCTGAATGCAGTTAATGCGATCAGGAGGTCTACTATGTAAGTGAAAAGCGTAAGCAAACATTTGTGAATGGACTCAAAAGGTGGGAACATTAGTCATGGTAACATTATTTTGAGATCCCAGCACTGCGTTGGGTTAAAGACTAGTTGGTGTATTTTCTTTTTAACCCATCCAGGAAAGGTCCAACTACTGGCAGATTCCACTATGATAGCATATGCTGCGAGGTGGTGCATGCAGCAAGAGTGCAAGTGAGTGTACAGACTATAGAAAGTAAAGCATTTCATCACATCAGATGCAGGGTACAGTACTGGACTCATTGCATGCTTGTCGCACCAATCTACAAGCCACATGCATTTGTTGAAGCAGCATGTTCATGGACCCGGTTTGCGCTCTCAGCATGTCCATGCACCTTTGTGGTAGTTGTAAATGGCAGAGGAGCCAAGCTGCTCAATTGTGTTTGTGGATTTGGGTGTGTGATCTGTCAATGTTGCTGTGGCAGATTATTAACTGGATGCATTGAAGGTTCCACCACCATGCGTAGCAGATGCGGATACCATCAGAGGTGTTGCTAGGTCTGGAAAAGATCTGGGGCTACTCTAATAGTGGGACTGTCGGGACCCGAGGTGAGCTAGCCTTTTGGTTGTAGCTCCTGAGCATCTATCCGGGGCTACAGCCAAAAGACCCGGGTCTATAGCCCCCCCTCCCAGGGTACCATACTACTAGCACCCATGGTTATGTGATCAAGATGAAAGTCACGCGTTTTTGTGGTAGATTCTGCACATTCAAAAGAGTAATCGTGCTCACGGTTGGGTCTTTATTGCAAAAAACATATTTGAGAAACGACATGGTGTGCGATGAGCAAAGTTTCATTGTGCAAAAAAATGCTAGTGCATTACTCTCAGAAGCGCAATACAAATTTAAGTAGTTCAGCAAGACATGCCTGGAGTAAGAATCACCAAATTGTAGGACCGAAAATGCCTGACGGTGGCATTTGACACCTTTCACTTATATAACAATTATTCATGCAAGCAAATTGTGACCTGAATAACTCGCCCAGCAGCCCGTCATGGGTGTGTCACTGTTATTATTCAACCCCTACAAGTATCACCTACATGTGTTCATGTGTCAAAGAGCAGATAGACCCACATTGATTATTGATAATAGAATCACTGTACGGTATTGTCACACGTAGGTGATGAATGGGTCACACCCTCCCTCGTCTTCTTCAGGGCATGAATATTGGTGCACCGGTGTAAAGAATTATTATTATTATATGTTACAAGGGTATTTAGCAAATTCATAAACACTTTGTTTAACTACATTTTGTTAAATATACAATTTTAAGTAAACATTACAATCAAATGTACCCGCCTTAGATACACTAAACAGCTTTCAGTTTATGCAAGCAGTAAAGGAAAGAATTATTCTTGAAGTTGATGAATAACATTGGTCTGTGCGCTCTACCCCTTTGAAATGTTGAGGGTTTATGATGGGCTTATAGTGGGTTATTAGTTATTCCCTTCTATGTGGTGGCACGTGGCTGCATGGCTACATAGAGACCCGTATCCACCAACCGATCTGTAAATGTAAGCTTCAGGGTTAGAGGTTCTAGGTTGGCCCAAGCGCATTGGAAATTGGCAATTTTGTTGCCTATACTTTTTCCAATTAAATACTTCAGTACATTAATAAGTGATTACAAAACAGTTAATTTTTCATTCACATCAATCAGTGAGTTACCATACATATATCTGAAAAGTTGAATTTCACTTTACAACATTGCTTGTTGTATCATATTGTGACAATTTGTGCCAATTATTCCCGTATCAGTTTCTAATAGTTTTTGCAGTTTGTGCTGTGTCAACGTTAACTTTTCTCCGCTACGAGGCAAGCGATTTAGTTTCGCCCTTTCCTTGGGCTTTATCAAGGCACTTAATACATAGGTTCAAAACATTTTGTATTCGTCACATGCATGGTGCATTTATCATTCTCATAGTGCCTCAATATTCATATATATTGGTTTTACAATATTGTGTTCTTGAATTATTCCTCTGATTGGATTTCTGTGAATCTTAACACTGTGTAAGCTGGTTCAAGATTGTGTTTCTTTGCTAGAAGTGGGTAAATTGCAACGTCTTGCAGTCCGACTTCTGTATGCATTTAATCTCAGATTGTGGTCAGCGTATTTATCATTCCGTTTTGGGAAAGCGTGTTGCTCCTCCGTCCGTTCGTCCTGCGCGAATGATGTGTTTATTGGAAAAAAGTATACACAACAAAATTGCCAATTTCCAATGCGCATGGGCCAACATAGAACCTCCAACCCTGTATCGTAAAGAAGGTCCATTGCTATTGAAGCCGGCCGCAAATGTTTATGGTGCCTTTAATTGCTGTCCATGTCCATGTGGTTGTTCTGTTAGGTCTAGAACAGACATAAAACTAATATTCCTATGGAGTTCAATGGCTCAGCATGTCTTTGATCAACCTACTAGTTCTTGTTGAATTATGCCTACCCCTATTACCAAATACAACACCAATGTGCACAGTGGACCTACTCCAATCCTCAACTCGACCTACAGGACGAGTGGAAACAATTCACCCTGGCTGAGGCATGCTTTGTGTAACTAAAAAATTGTGTGATCCCCTGTCCTAATGACATAATATCTTGAAGAAGAAATGAGACCGTAATCAAGCCACATGCGTACGTAGGTGTGTACCTTGATGTGGAGTCACTTAGTGCCATTTTAACGCGGAAAAACAAACTTACCAAAACGGCAGTGAACGTTAGGTCACACTATACGATGTAGTTCCAAATGATAACATTGCTTACTTGCTGTATTTCTGTACAGAGTTATGGGCTCTCAGTTTGAATACATCTTGGAGTCTGCACAACATGATTGAAAATAGGCACCCAACAAACCCTTATTAGCGTAACACTGCCTCATCGCGTTATATATTTATTTGGATATAAAATATGATCTGTGTCTACATTTTCTAGCAGAGTTATTTTTGCGAATATATGAATTTGATTATATAATTATTGTGAAATTGTTGGAAACTTTAGATACATTTGCTTTAAGCACAGTTTCTGGGCTAAATGAGAGCCTGTGGTTCTCACAGGGTCACCCCTGTGAGTACTTGTAGTAGGAACCAGAAGAGCCATAGCGGAGTAGGAGGGAAGGTCGCATGTGTATCCATGAAAGATATCAATGCTGGAGAACAGGAGTTTCAGGTAAGTAACTTGTTCCTTTTCCAGCATTATATCTTTCATGGATTCACATGCTTATGAATACGATTACATAGCAGTACACATACATAACCATTGGGAGGCAGAACAGCTCAACAAAAGCAATGAAAACTCCTCTGCAACACGGACCTAAAAATATTTTGCAAAGCACTACCTGCCCCACATGAGAATCCTCCCTGGAATATCTGTCAATGCAGTAGAATTTCGTGAAGGTAACCTCCACATTGCCGCCCTGCAGATGTTGAGCAGGGGCACACCAGACAGGAAAGTCATAGTAGAGACCATGGCTTTGGTGGAATGTGCCTTCGGTCTACCTGAAAGCGGCCTGTTTGCAAGGCAATGACAATGCAATATGCAGCTAGATAGCCATCAGGAAATGAAAGTGTTCGACAGGGCCTTCCCTTCTTCAACAGGTCCAAAAAATACAAAAAGTTGAGCGGTTTTGCAAAATTCTTTCGTGCGTTTGATATAGAACTTCAAAGCACGGCAATGTCCAGTGAATGGAACACCTTCTCTGCAGGAGTGGTGGCTGATCCAAATAACACTGGCTGGAATAACAGCTCATTAAGATGAAAAGATGATGGAACTTTAGGCATAAATGAAGGATAAGTGCGTAGCGCTACCCCGAACTGATGGAAAGTCAAATATGGTGGCTTACAGGAGAGAGCTTGCAACTCTCCAACATGTCTGGCAGATGTAAATGCCAACCAGAAAAGCAGTCTTCCATGACAGAAACTTCATAGGAGCCTGGTATAGAGGCTCAAATGGTGGCCCCATTTGCTTGGCAAGAACCACATTAAGCTCCCGAGCCAGAGCAGGCGTCTTTACTGGAGGAAAAGCTCAAAACAGTCCCTTGAGAAACTGTCACTAGTCTGTGTGACCAGAGAGAAGTATGGCCAGTGTTGCAAGTATAACGAGAGATAGCAGTAAGGTGGACCTTTATGGAAGCACGAGACAGGCATGCTTCAGCCAGTGATAGAAGATATGGCTGGCTCTGATTAGCTTTCATCCAAAGACAGTCTAACTGCTGCAACTGACACCATCTGGTAAAAGTTTCCACTTTTGCTTGTAGCAGTAAAGAGTGGACGGAGCTTTCACCTTCGCTAGAATATTATGGCATTCCAAAGGTAATCCAAAATTTCCAAATTCTAGTGCTGCAGGAGCCAAGCCATCAACTGCAAGGATGCTGGGTCATGGTGAACGACAAATCCTCCTCAAGAGAGCAGGTCCGGTAGCGGAGGCAGTTTGACGCAAGAGGCTATCGACATATGAAGGTCGGAGTAACAAATCTGATGAAACCATGCCGGAACAATGAGGATTATCTTGCATCAGCTCTGCTTGGGTGCATTTATGACTAGTAGAAGAAGTAGGATTGGAGAAAATGCATAGCGGAACAGATGCTCCTATTGGATGGAGAAAGCATCCTCTAGACTCCTGATTTGAGGATACCTGCTCGCAAACTAGGCGCATTAGGAGCTGGCTGCTGTGGCAAACAAGTAGTTCTGAGGACGACCCCATTTCAAAAAAAGACAAAGAACTTCCCATTCATGGCAGGATCACAGTTCCTTGCTGAGGGAATCCATGATGACGTTGTGGATGCCGGCCAGGTGAAACAGAATGAGGAACATCTTGTGGGATATCGTCCAGTTCCACAGCATGTGAGGCAGTTGCTTGGTGAGAGGAATTGCCTATTTTTAAAGAGATGAGCTTGACGGCACAGGCAGTGGCTGATGCTGGGGCATTAATAAGCCTGGTCATGGATAGGTCCGCTTCGAATTGGACTCCCAAAGTTTTGATTTGTTTTACGACAGGGATGGTTGTACCATCAATGCAGAAGGGAAGGAAGCAAACATCGAGGTGTTTGAGCCAGTATGGGGAACCACCAGTGAGGAGCTCATTTTTATCATCGTTAAAGCACAAATTGTGGGTGGCCATCTAGTTTTGGATTAAACTGTACACTGTGTTGATTGTGGCAGTGTCTCGGGCGCGATCGCCAGAAATAGGGATGAGTATTTGGGTATCATCCGCAAAGTTAGTATAGATCTCTGGTGTATCGCGGAGATCGAATAGAAGCTTTGTCTATGTGGTGTAAAGCGTGGGTGAAAGGCAGGAGCCTTGTGGGACACCTAGTGGTCAGGTATGGGGTTGGCTGCTGCTTCGCCAAATAATACTCTGTGGTGCAACGACAGAGGAAAGATTTAATCCATGTGTTGGCTGAGGTGTAGGCAGAGGATGTCATGGTCAACCAGGTCAAACGCAACTGAGAAATCTAGTAGGGGGGGGGGGCGGATGGCAATTTTGCATGAGCCACAGATCTTATCCATTTGGATTTTCAAATCCAGCAGGGTCGGATTGCATTTTCTGAGTAGGTGGTTTTACTCCAGGAACTGTTGGACTTGAGCATAGGCCAGCTGGTCAAGAATTCTGAGTAGGAAAGGGACTGTGGGTATGGGGCAGTAGTTAGTAGGTGTGGAGGGGTCTAGAGAGGTTTTTATTTAGGGTGTGTGTGATCCAGGCAGACTTGATACTAGAGGGCACAGTGCTGGTCAGGAAGGAGGCATTGGCAAACTCAGTGATGATGGGTGCTAACGTAGGAGCACTGAGGTTCACTATGTGGGCAGGGCCTTTGCAGTTTGAGGGTTTTAGTGATCAGATAGTGGCAAGCACTTGCTCTTGAGTAACTTGTAGAACACAAAAGGGGGGTAGGTGAGGAATGGGTCCCACTGGGTTGGTCGAAGGCCGCATCAGGCGTGGGGGCTTTGGTTGCAAGCAAAGCCTTTTTAGTATTGATTTTGATAAGTAACGTCTCTGTTTTGTTTGATATTACATCTTGTATTGTGGTACACCAGGTTTTATCCGATCAAAGTACCAGCAATAGGGTCATGGGGGTTTCAAGCTCTCTAAGGATGGAAAATAATTATTTAGTGTTGGAGCCTGCATTGGAAATTCTGTCATCTTGACAGGCCGCAAGAGTTAGCCACTGCTTAAATCAGTGCCTAAAGTTTGTGAAGTGGACAGAATGTCAATGAGATATCCCTGGCTGCTGATGGTATTCCCATGAGAACTGTAGCCACAGCCTGTGGTGGAACAGGTGGTAGGACTGGCTGGCGAGGTGCTGGCAGAATGGAGGAAGAATGGAAACGGAGGAAGAGGTCTGGCTCTTTCTCCATTTCCTCATGTTCAGAGAGTAAAGCCTCCAGCCAGAGGCTCTATATCTCCTGAGAAAATGCCCTCCTGCATCAGTGAGACAGGTGGTGCTGCCGTTGAAGGAGCCGTTGATGCAGATTCAGGCGGAGATCAGGTATCTGCCGATGCCGTTGACGGGGGTGGGGGGTAGTCAAAATAAGTGACTTATGTCCACTTTTAGGTTTCTGCCTCAGGGAAGTGTCCTAGGCCTCTTTGTTGAGGGAGTCCATTGTACGGCCCTAGCAGGGTCATGACTTTGGACCGAGGCCGGGCCAGAGGCCCTGGCACCCTCCTCCAGCCACTAACCTGCGAGGACGACCCCTCTGAGGTTTAGATGAGAAGCACTGGCAAATGGAGCAGTTTTTCACATTGTGACCCAGATGCAGGCAATATATGCATTTTTAACGCCGATCCTCCACAAAATGTTTGAGGCAACACGTGGAGCAGGGCCTGAAAATGCTCTTCTTGCTGGCATCCGACATGGTGTGTGGAGAAGGCCTCAAACTGGAGAAGGCGGCCTCGCGGTGAGAAGATCCTTCGATGGTCCGGATCTTCACCAGCAATGTAACCCCGCTACCGGCAGACACAAAAGTGACGCATTGTGAAGAAAAAAGTTGAAGTATCTCAACAATAGTTCAAAAATCAATTATTTCGAGGAGCGAAACAATAAGGACTCCCAACACACAAACATGCAGTAAAAATCTGCAGATGGCCTCAATGGATGGAGCTAGAGAGAGCTACTGGGATTGGTTGGGGCAGTATGACCCAAAGTGACAGCAACAGGATATTCAAGTGCCAGGCAGTTTTTAGGCTTTAAAGCTAAACTGCTTTAATATTACAGAGGATTCCCAGGCGGAAGGCAGGGAATATTCATGAGCATGTGAATCCATGAATGATCCAATGCTGGAGAAATAGTATCTATTGACACAACATCTAATCACGTGGTGTCTATGTGATATAGATACCTAGACTTTCGGTGAAACATCGCCCAAAGATAGTTTGTTAAGTGTAAGGTTTGGAACGAACCTGATGTCAGGATCATGATACTTGTGCATGAGTGTACTATCCAAGTTCAACCATGTGGGATGCCTGAACAACTGACAAAATATGTCCCAGAGGCCGTGACAACAGTACTAGTATTGATGATGACCTTTTTCGACACGGAAGCTGAAATAAATCATCAGGTTGCAAAAATCACAGATGGGTAAAAAATAATTGCAAACATTTACATGTGCAGGTCTAGTTTGATTTGCGCACTGCAACAGAAGATACCTATTATGTATGTTCATTATTCCAACATCTTTTTCATGCTTCTGTAGTCAAATAGTATAATATGGTTTTCATACACAAAGAACACGCTATGTTAGACAGAACCATAATTGTACAATGACCTTGAGGACATTTTTGGACAGAAATCACACATTTACGTAACAAACTCATCCTTGTCATTTGAACCATTTCTAACAGAGTCAGTTATTAGCATCCAATACCTTTCTCTAATCTTCAATTGGCAGACAATGTCACCTCTTATGCGTGACTGCACCAATTTATCTATGACAGTCCACATAATTTCTGTGTCTGAGTGAGAGTGCTCAACATGTTTTACAAGTTTATTGGGAGCCGTCTCAGCTGTCATTCGTGATCTATGTTCCTTCATGAGTATTGAGAACTTGCGTGTTGTGTACATTATGTAAAGCAAATTGAAAGGGCATATGATACAATATATCAAGTTACTAGAATTACAATTAGGGTGGAATCGGCATTCCGTTTTCAAGTGACTATATTCAAACATTTGTAGGCCATTGTAGTACTACATGATACACACATTCCATAGGGATAACGTCCCCATATTTCTGGGAGATCACAGCATCCTTTTTACAGACTGGACTTTTGGTTATCTGTACATGTTAACTAACTTTTGATTCAGGTACAGGCCTTATTTGCATGCAGTGGAGATTTGTGTATGTGTTCCCCTTCTGTTAAAATGTTCCCATTGCGTTTGTTATGCGATTGATGCGTTCACTATTGGAATTGAATATAGTGATGCAATTAGTGTTTGTGTTCCCTTGTGGGCTGTAGTAAATACTCTCTAGCTGTATATGTTGCTTGTTCAAATGCATCAGACATGATTTTGAGACGGTATGCTCACTCTTGGAGCTTCGACTTAAGGTTGGATGCTTCCTTGATAATGTCGGACTGAGCCGTACAATTTCTTTTATGTCCTAGGAATTGTCCATAAGGAAGGGCAGGTTTTAAAATTTACGGGTGAAAACCGTCCAAATGTAGTAGCATGTTCTTATCGTTTTCTTTAGAGAATGATCTAGTTTTCAAAATCCTGTTTTCAAACCAGATATGTAGGTCTAAAAAATATGCAGGTTTGACTATGCTGAACTTAATGGGAGTTATTCAATCATTCATCCATTGCTGGAACAAATGAAGGGTTTTAGCCAAACCCTCGCAGATTATGATTACAACATCAATGTATCTTCGCCATAGCTTGATATGCGAGTAGTACGGGTTCCTGTCCACTGATATGAATGATCTCTCGAATGAATCCATATAGAGATTATCTATGCTAGGGACAAACATGGCTCCCACGTGAGTGCCCTTAGTCTGTCAATTTTTCGTCATAGCGATCTCCGTGAGAGTTGTTAGAATTTCTGGCAGAATCTGTTGAAGGTCAACCCTTTGATTGTGCACTACCATCTGTATTGGAGGTTTAAGGGGGAAATGTGTAAACAAATGTCCCTGACCATGCCATCCAGAGATCATTACCAAATTACCCTGACTCTAGGTACATAGATACAAAGGGTTCTATGTTGTTTCTCTGCAGTCCATTTTCACTGAAGTCTAGTTCACCGGGTCCAGTTTCGGAACTGTGGACTGTGGGTAAACATAATTCCTTTGGGGGCAATTCTGCTTCAGGCAGAGGGCATATTGATGGCTTCCTCAGCCTCGTATTTTATCCCATTATCGACGTTGCTGGTAGTGAGTCTTGCTGGAACCTTATCGGCTTCACGATCATAATCCTGGGCGGCTTCAACGCCCTGGAAAGTACTACCGGAAGAGGAAGCGGGTTGTACCCTACAATCCCTTCTAGTGTGGACCAATCTTCTACATGAGATGGTCCGGCCTGATAGAAGTGTCATTGATTACACGGTTTCATGCTACTTCACTAAGAGAGTCATCGTCTGATTTGCCAAACCAATTTTTCCCATCTATTGCCATGTTGATAAGTGTTTCCTGCATTTAAGGCCTAAATACAGTTACTCGTAGCCATGTATAACATTTCAGTACAGTTGTGTTCGCTGTCTGCTGCCCTGCTATTTCCACTGCATCTAGGTGCTTTTAATGACAGAATTAGCAGCCAATTGTCCTTTCTGAAATATTGCCAGTGTGCGAGTTGCGATCCCTTCGGGCATATCTTTAAGAAAGGCTTGAATGTCTCTCACTTGGTCTGATTGTACCTATTGACTAACACTATTCCAATTTAATACACCGTTTGTAGTTCTTAACCATAGAAGAAATGTGCTGCCTGTCAGTTGGTGGATCAGTTGTCGACTCTGGTGTTCCACCACAGTGCTTTTCAAACAGTGTATACGACAGTAGAATCTGGCTGTAATTGTCCACTTAAGCATAAGGGGTCTGAAGTGATGGATTACATTTCTTTCATATCCATAGTATGACACATTCCAGTATAGAGACACTAGCCATTGGCCTGGGTTCATGAGGGATCTCCTCAATGAAATCCCCATCATACTGTTGCTTCCGTTTGTGAATGCCAACATGTATGGCAGTCCTCTTAAGCATGAGGAGGGCCTGAGCTCCATGGAGTGGTTGCTCCTCCAACATGATAAAATAGGAGCGGATAAAACCTTTGTACTTAACCTACGGAAACTGGTGTTGAATAATGACTTTTTTTTCTTTAAACGTGATATTTTCCTTCAAACATCTGGGACATCCATGAGGGCGATCATGGCCCTTTGTTACACCAATGTTTTCATGCATCAGTTTGAGCAACATATGATACTGTCGTCCAAGAGACCTAGATCACATCTTGTCTTCTACAAACGTTATATAAATGCTTTGGAATTTGGCAAGGTACCTACACTCAATTCTTTTCTTTTTGGAAGACCTGAATTCTTAACATGACCGAATTAAATTTACTTTTTGTATTGACCAGAACGCAATACATTTCCTGGCCACCCATGTGCAATTAATGGAGGGAAAGTTCTTCACATTACATTTTACAAGCCAAAAGACAGGAATAGATTTCTACTACATGCTAAAAGTTTTTACCCCCAAGTACTCTAAAGTGGTTACCCTTATTCGCATTATCTCTGACCCTATTGAATACGATTAATAATGTAACCTTATGTTGGAACGCTTTAGAGCAAGAAATTACAATTCAACAGACCTAGCAGCTGCTAAAGAAAAAGCCTCCTCCATGTTGACACGTGATATACGGCTACAAGAGATACCGTCAAATCTAGTGTTTATTGATACTCATTCATGCCAAATCAATAGAGTCAAACCAATTAATTTAAAACACTGGAGTATCCTGCAACTGAATGCAGTACATTTTAAGAACCTTTGGAATATTATCAACGCTATGATAAAGTCGGGGGGGAAGGGGTACTTGACTGACAGTATCTCAGTGGAGTCTTTCAATCTCACACTGCACACATGTTTGGCCCGTCTGCCGACTACGGGTAAATACAATCCTGACAAAAGGCATGGACATCAGTACCATTGCCCTGGCCAAAAAACGTAAAAGAAGGACTTGAGAGGCTTACAGTTTGCCTCCCTCTTGCCATCAGACTATGTGGCAGCTAAGAATAAAATTCAAGCCTGCTAGAATAGAACGGTTGGCCAATGTAGGCGAGAAGCCCACTTCGCAGCTAATCAGGCAATACTTCAAACATTGGCAGGGAATAACCACGACACCTTCTGGTCTATGGTGAAGCAAACCAAAAATGGCTCAGCTGTTGAGAAGGGTTGTGATAGACCAGAGCATATTTGGTTGGCCTACTTGCACAATAAATGTGACCCAGGGATGAGGTCGAGTGTACAGCTCTTAATATGGCCCGGAAGGACTGGGAGGGCAGGGGGGCGTTTACCCCTAGTACCAGGAGGATGTACGGTGGGCTATAGGGAGGGCGAAGGCATCTGCAGCTCCTGGTCCTGATGGCATTCCGCCAATGCACTTCAAGCAGGATCCGGAGGCATGGGTGGGACCTTTGTTGACCCTTTAAAAGAGTATATACCTGGTGGGCAGCCTACCTAATACTAGGAAACAATCTATTCTAATATCCATTTACAAACAGGGTGACATGTCTGATCCCAAGAACTTTAGACCAATTTCACTCCTGGACGCCTCCAGTAAAATGTTCGGCTCCCTATGGCCTCTCCCAACAGATAAAGGATCTGAACCTTCTTTGCAAATACCAAGTGGGATTCTGACCTGGTATAGGGACCTCCCTCAAGAGCATCATCATTTTGCACCTATCCGCAGCAGCAAAAAAGGGGGTGGTGGGCCCTGTTTACACAGCTTCCATAGATATGTCAAACGCATTCGACACAGTCAGTCGGGAGACCGTGTGGAGAAAACTCCTACAGTGGAATGTGCCGCTGATAATCGTTCAGATCCTGGTGCTGCTGCACAGTGACTCGTCCTTAAGGGTTAGGTTGATGAGGGAGGGGGATACCTCGGCACCTGTCCTCACTTTTGTGGGGCTCAGATAGGGTTGCGTGGTGGCTCCTACCCTCTTCAATCTTTATGTTTGTGACATTGCTGCCCTGTGGGAGTCAGGAACGACAAATCCAGTAAAAATGGGAACAGTCATTCTAAACAGGCTGGCTTTCACAGATGTTATCCTTATCAATAAGACTCAGATTGGTCTCCACAGAAAATTGACCCAATTTCATCATTATGCTGTCAAAAACAACTTAAAAATAAATGGGCAAAAATCCAAGGTTGTCATTTTTTGCACAAAAAAACGGCGAAAAGCCTTCATGTGGAAGGTGAGTGACCCGCCTCTGGAAAGGGTGTCGTCACCCATGAGATACTTTGGATTCAATCTTTCAAACAATCAGTCTAGGGAGGCCTGCGAGGCTCTCTTCAAAGGGGGATTCTCTACTTTACTAACTAAAATGAAGCAAATATACTCACAGCTGTGTCGCTACTCCTTGGTACTCCTGATTAGGTTCCATCTCTAGAACGTGGAACCTATAGTCAGTCCTCAATGGGCTTGATATTGTCTCCTTCGACATGGAGGTATCTCTTAACACACTTCAGGGGTTGCTTGGGAAAAAGAAGGTTGGGCCTGAATAATTCTGTGCCCAATGTAGTTGTCAGACATGAGCTATGACTCACTTCTTTGGCGGCAAGAACCTTATGGCGAAAGTTGGCAGAATATGCCAAATTCCTAAAACCTCCAAACAATTCCCTATATCAATGCCTGGCAAGCTGTCTTCCCATCAATCAGCCTCTACTCTGAGTCAGTACAAGTCCACTATGTGCAACATCTTGCACCTGATAGGGTCCTCACCAGAAGGCAGCTCCTGGGATGGCGAAGCGAAAATTGTTTGCAACGGACTGAGCAGAAACTTTGGACTTACTGGGGAGTGATCCGATCTCTCGATGTATGCGTCCTTGTTTCCTTGCCCAAAGATTTGGGTGTATATCTGTGCTTCCGTCTGAATCAATTTTCTACTTTGGAATGGAGGTCTTAGTGGGACAAGTCAGTAACCAATACCGACTGTAGGTTCTACATGACCAAATTGATGGAAACACTCAAACACATTGTCTTGCTTTGTCCAGCTTTTGCGGAGCCAAGGTTATTTAATTTGGGTCAGTGTTACTGTTCGAGATGTTTTAGGTTAGGCTGATGTGGGGAAAACATGGTGAAATTAATTTTGGCGCTGTATGCGTTTTTCTTTCAGGGAAACAAGCTGCATTTTAACCACTTGGTTGCACTTCATGAAATATTAACTGAGCTAATTGACATTCTTTTTTTTGTTTCTCATATATTATTGTTTTGTGAAAAGCTTATTCTTCTAGGCTGAAAGACAATGAAAAAAAGTAAAAAAAACATATCCTGCAACATGACATTACTGCTAATCTGCTCTATAGCAAACCTATTTTTGCTTACAAGCATAAAATCTCATTGCGAAAATATTTGGGTCATGCAGAATGTGAGGCTACCAAACAGTTGAGACTTACTACACTGGGTACTTGTTACTTGTGCAGCACTGTTACAACATTATTAAGGGTTCAACCATTAATCACCCTTATTCTGGAAGGAAGATTAAATTGAAGTCTGCATGTACTTGTGATTCTACCAATGTGGTTTATGGACTGAAATGCCTGTGTGACATTTTCTACGTGGTGTGAGGAACCCGAGGGTGTCCTCACCTCTTTTTCCCCAGAATCTGCATCTCAGGTGGCCAGGGAAAGGCCATCGCTTTTGGATCGCAACCCTGGGGGTGGATATGCGAGGGAGGATCACCTGGGTGGAGCGAAGTTGGGGAATGGGTACAGGAGGTCGTTAGATGAGACACAGTATCCCCCTTTCCCTTTCCCTTTCATAATGAGCCCTCTATCCCTAAAGCCTTTGTTGGATATTGTCAACCCCTTCTCTTCTTCTCCTTTCATTCTGTTCCCCAGAAACAACATATTAGTACTGGGACGAGGAAGAGACCAACTAGGAGGACACATACTCATTTCATGGACACACACATATCAGGACCATACAGAGGTGAAAAGGCTTCTTTTATTAAAATCAGACCGTTCCAAACACCACTCTGGTACTGAAACAAGGAAGAGTGCTATGGAGCCATAATGAGGAACAACCAGGCATTTCTGCCTAATGGAGCCCTGCAGAGTCAGGGAAGAGAACTGAACGACCCACATCTAGGGTCACTTAAAACACCTGATGGATATAAAAATGCCTGCCGTTCTGAGGGACAATGACCGGGCTGGGGGAAAGAAAGCTGTAGATCCAGGCGGCTGGAGCAGTGCTGCGCAGGAGAAGAGGGCACCATAGTTGTAGTCGGCTGTACGAGGGTCCTGAGATCCTGCTATCCGTGGAAGCGGGTCTGGTGGGGAGAAGCCGTGGAGATCCCCGGAACCGTAGCTGACACCAAAGTAAGCCATTAGAGCGGGCGGTACACATAGTGTGGGCTGCAAGAGGAAGGCAGAGTCTGGAGAAGCCAAGAAACAGCAGAAGCCTGGAGAAGCCTGTCATGAAGGACGCCAGGAGGAAGAACGCTGCCGTGTACAACCAGTGACTGTAAAGCCAATATACACTCTGACCAGTGCGCTCTGCTAACGTATAGCAAAGTCCTTTGCAACTGGCGAGTGAAAGGCAAAGTGATTAAAAGTACAGTTGAATGCCAGAACAAGTATTAAGATATCAAATGAACTACAACAGATTGAAAGCACTTGTGAATGCCGCACAAAGTCTGTTGAATGCTCATGAACGGCACAAAGGCAGAGTAGTGCATGAAACCAGAATCACGGAGTACAGAGTGTGAAACAAGTAAAGGCAAAGTCAAGAGAGTACTAAGGAGGTACAAAGATGGAAAACGAAATAGTGGCCCAAAGACCACAGGGGCCCAGGTATGGCAAGCTGAGAGAGACTTGTGTTGGCAAGAGCCAGAGAAATACAAACAAGAATAATAAAGTGTATGGTGGCTTAAGCAGTCACGGGACAGTGTCTGGGGAATGTGACACTGAGTGATCAACTATGCATCACTGTCAGATGGAACCAGTGGCTAAGTGTTGAATCGAAGCAGTAAGATGGGGTATTAGTTGCGTGACCTGTAGTGGGTGGACTGTATGCTCCGACAACTGTTCCTCGAATGAGTACCCTATTTGTAAAAATCCAAGGAAAGTATATTTGAAGTCAAGCTTCTGTGTTGCTGTATCTTTGTCTGAGAAACTGGAGTTAAGAAACAGAACTGTGTTGATTTTGAAAGCTGGAAGTTTGAACTCTTGGGAAAGGAAACCCTGACTTGGGAGGTGTCCAAAGGAACTGTGTTATTTTGGAAACAAGAAGGCTTGAACTCTTGGGGAAGGGAATCCCAATATTTTGAGAACTATTTTGAACTTGGGGAAGGGGAAGCTGATCCTAAGCCAAGAGCTGGAAGGAGTTCTGAACTTCCTTTTGAACATTATTCTTTTGAGACTGACAGCCCTACAACTGTATACAGTTAGTTGTGAGGGCAAGTATAGGTTTTGGACAAAGAGACTTAAGTTGGACATCCTGACACAGACTATCCTTAGTTTTCTTTAGGTAGGTAAATCCCACCTTAGCATACAGTAAATTAAGCCTTACTCCATCCCAATATTTAAGTTAAATGAATTTAATTTGAGTACAAATTTGAATCTGTTGTCTGTGTCTTGCTTCATGATGCCTCCACATTGGTCCTCATGACATGGAAATCCAAGCAAAGATGGACTGAGTACTAGTCACCAATTCGGACTCAAACCCCACACTCTCCAGTGCCGATGCATTTCAAGGAACATAAGCATTTGGTGGCACAATTGCAAGTTGTAATCATAGAACAAGTCCAGCGTTCGAGGAGAGCAGTAACCTTGAAAGATTACACCAACGAGAAATATGGTGGATTGACAGACTCATCTCTTCACCCCAAAGTCGTGAATATGGATTTTGATCTAAACTGCTTTATCTGAAGATATTGGTTTGTTGTATCTACAAATACTGAGATTTTTAGTGGTCACTTGCTGTAATGGGTCTAGTACCTTTCTATATGATTGTTATTAACCTATGTCTACTGGTTGCCTTTCTTCCCACACTGTACTCCCCCAAGAGATATAGGTATTGGTTGATGGGTAATTTTTCCTGAACCTGAATTTATTATTATTTTTATTTTAACTTTCTCACCATTGTTGATTTCTCAACTTCCTCACAAGCCTCTTTACATTTTCACTCTGGTAGATCTGGGCCCTATTGTTTACCATTTGATGTTCTTCCTGATGGGGGTGATGCTTGGCTGCCTGGCTCCCTTGGGAGATAGGGACCCGGCCTCTCCCGTTGCGGTGGTGCCCAATTGGTGTTTTCTCCAACTTTATTTTTATAATGTCCTTAGAGTGTTCGGGTTCCTTAATTATATTTTTGCTTAATTTCTTTGTGTGTGGTCCTTATTACATCCTTCCTCTTGTGCCTCTTTGCCTTGATTTAATTTTACCCTGGCATGTGTCTTAATGTAAACCTTTATGTGTGTTTCTTTCAGTTTTGCTTGAAGGTGCCACTGCTGGGGGTGGTGTCTGGTTCCCTGGGGAGCCAGGCACCCAGTATCTCCCTTTGCTGGGGTACTAGAGAAGTTATTTTCCTTTTTAATCTGCAATCTGCATATTCTTTATAGGGCATCCACATTCTTTCCCCCTCTCAATTTTTCTATATTTAATTTTATGTGTTTTGTTATTATACTTTTTCTCCCTGGTTATTTTTTTCTGACATATGTTTTGTGTGGGTCCCCTGTTGAGTAGTTTTTGCCCCTCTAACATGGCGAGTCCGCCCTTTGATTCGTCGTACTCATGAACTGGAAGTTCATGCGACTTCCTATTAGTCTTTACTTGCTTTAGAATTGAGCATTTTTGGGTTATCGTGAATTTCATCAGATTATGAAAATGTTTTATTTCTTACTCTTTACCTTCTGTTTTTTCTCCTTAGCGAGTCAGCATGGAGCTTCAGTGTATTTCTGAACTTGAAGTTCTATGTATCAGGTACATTTGGTTAGTTTAATGGCACTATAGGTATGGTGGTAGTCATGTATAATTTTTTTTACGATTCAACAGACAGAAAGTTGATTATTTTTGAGTTTCTTTCCCTGCAATATGTTGTTTTTCTTGGCAACGGTGTACAATCTAAAGATTGGGTAGCCTCCTTATTGAATTGCTTTAAAATATTATTGCTTCATCATGAAGATTGGTTATAATGCAACACTAGTCTTCTTATTTTAACACTAGTCTTCTTATTTTTAGGAAAAATTAGGGTACATCCTGAGGATGGGACACGATTGTCCCGAAATGCGTAGGATTGGTCATACCAATTACCCTCATTGTTTGTGTAACGCTCACCTGATTCCCACAGAGGCGCCGATCTGTTCTGGACTGCTATGACCTCTTCTAAGGTGATGCGCAGGACTCGAAAGACGGACTGGACCGGACCCCCAAACCTCGCCTGTCTGGCCCGTAGAAGAATCCTTCTGTAGATGGGAAAGGGGATTAACTGTCTGCTGGATAATGTGTCGGATTCCCCCCCCCCCTCTCACACTCCTCGAATCCCCTCCGTGATTCCCCGTAGAGTCTCACCTTAGAGTCTGAAAGGACGAGCTCTCCATCCTGCTTCCGATGCAGGGGCGCGTTGATTTCCAGTTACTTCACTGGATCTCGGGTTTGGTGAGTATTCAACTCTGCTTGACTTTTCCGATAAGAGGCCGTAAGTATTCAGTTGCAAAAGTTCAAGCCTTAATTGTCCGTTGTCCTTTTCTCTATTTCAGATGTAGGATGAAGAATCCGCGTAGAGGAATGGATTCGCCGAAGGTAACTCTGGTGAGTCTTTTTGATGGATGGTTCCCTTAGTGATCTTGCTTTCACCCACTAATGCGTGTGTCTTTTTCCCCTTAGGGGCCGGGGTACGGAAGTGCCAAAGAAGCGGCGCCGACCCGAGGTGAGGAAAGATTGTCCCAACAATAATCAGGTAAGTCTTGAGGTGGAAGAATCAGGCCTTCCTCGATCTGTTCCTTCGCTCACCTTTGTTTTGTCTCTTTTTCCCCTTAGGGGCTGGGGTACGGCAGTGCCAAAGAAGCGGCGCCGACCCGAGGTGTGGAAATATTGTCCCAACAAAAATCAGGTAAGTCTTAAGGTGGAAGAATCAGGCCTTCCTCAATCTGTTCCTTCGCTCACCTTTGTTTTGTCTCTTTTTCTCCTTAGGCACTGAAAGGCGACGGATGGTGCCAATGGTGGCTGAAGAGCTTGAGGGCGCCTCGTGAAGGTGAGTGGAACGCGGCGCTGCAGCGAGCGATGCGATGCGCTTCTAAAAATAATGTCTTTTCTCAGGATCGTCGGAGTGATGTTCCGGACTCCTGATGGAGGTAGGTAAAGTTCAATTATTCACCTTTCTCTCCTTTCCTTCCTTTTCAGGTGTTCCAGGTTGCAGGCGGGCGTGGTTGGAGCCAGGATGCAGGAGCAGACACGGTGAGCGTCCAGCTGCTAGATGCAGAACAACGCGAAGCGTGAGCTGCTGTCTGGGCGTGGTTTAAATAGCCCCCAAAGTAGTTTCAGGTAAGTATTCTTCCTCAGCCAAGCCCGAGTGGTAAAATAGTCCCAAAGGTAAAATAGTCCCTTTCAGACCTCAAGGAGGTCTGGATTCGGCAGCATGGTCTGCATCAGGTAAGTCCATCCAAGCACTCCCATAATGAGCCTGGCGCCTATGGTGCCAGGACTGATGCCTTCTATGAGCCTGGCGCCAAAGGCGCCAGGACAATGTCCAAAGAGCCCATATAAGGGGTTGCTGGGTCCCTCCCTGGTGACATGATGTCTGCTTTCGGGGACGCTGGCCCTGAACTGGCTTCCCGGGAGTAGGCATCATGACAGTTTGGTAAATCGTTGTTTCATAAACTGTTGTTGTGGGATTGACTAAACCACAAACCTCACCTATATGGACTTTACTTTGCTATGAATATTGCTCTCTTGCTAAAACATTCAGTCATTGTATGTTTTTTTACCATTCCCAGGTTGAATACCCTTAAGGGATTTGTACTTTATACAAAATGTGTTTGAATTATTTTTTGGTTCCTTTTTGAACTTTGTTACATTAAATTGATGTCTGCTTTGCTAAAACATTGTCTTTAAACAGATAATTGAATTCTTTGAATCGTCCAGTTCACCTTTTGGAAGTGTGCGGTTGTGTTCTGAGCAGCTCCTGACCGATTATAGTATTGGGGCTTTGGAAGTGAGCCCATTTATCTACCAGCATGCTTTAAATCATTATTCCTATTAATAAACCTCAATACACTTCTTTCACACTTGGGTAATCTGAGTGCAGTCACAGGCCTTGGCTTCCTGCCCTCTTCAGCAATGCCACAAACACTGGTCTTCTGTAGGCGAATTAGACAATAGCTTGTTCTTGTCAGATGAGTCAATAGGGTACGGATCAGGACTGTCCTCCCCATGCAGGTGTCTTCCTGAAAGTCATCCAATTTTGTATCAGAATCTTCTCCCTGTAAAACGTCAGGATGAATGAAGTCAACCCTATGTTAACTTTGAACGTGGCTTGCCAATCCACTAACTTGTCCAGGATCCTTCGCTTCTCCATATGATACGTTTCTCGCATGAATATTTCCACACCAGCCATGGTCTGGGCAAAGGCGCGGCTTTGCCATGGTGTACATTTTCTTTCTTTGCAATGAGTCATGCTCATATTCACCCTCATATTCTTTTTCATAGTGGTGAGATATGCATGTTATCAAGAGATTGACACAGACAACAGAAGAATATTTTTCAAAACCTTTATTTAAATTGTCAGGGTGGTGTAACTCCTATCATTCTTTAAGGGACTTCGGTTTAGTCACCCTAAGTATACTAGGATCATCCAGACGTGGACCCCTTGCTCACTGTGCTCAGAGGCACAGCTCCACCTCACTGATGAGGCCCAACAAGGCCAAAACAAGTGTATGGGGTTGCTGTTGGTATTATTGTTCAGAAGGGAATTGACATAGCATTTCGGTGCTGGACTGCCAATGTGGGAGGGACAAAGACTGATGCAAATGGATCTGTGAAAGGTACAGTGAGCTAAAGTGTGGCTACGGACTCTAGAGTGGGTATCTTCCCAAAGAACAGGTCAATGGGCCATGTTCGTTCTCGCAGAGGGGTGCCCATGGACTATTTTGTAACTTATATCATGCCCTATAGCTATGGTGGGGATTGCCCTACCTAAATAAACGGATGAATGTCTAATGTTCCTTTAGCGTCCTGTTCTCCTCTGGTTTCTCTGAGGTTGTGCGCTGACCATTCTGCTACTTTCTCTTCAGTTCACTGTGCTGGAGGTTCCCACACCTATGGCCACAATATGGCCCACTTGCCTTGGTACCCACAAATCTCCTGGGATCTCTGCCGGTGACCTAGCTCTGGTCCCAGTCCCAACACGGCTGCCTCCACACAAAAAGGGATCCTCTGTTGGACTCAGTCAAGCAGCCTCCCTGTTGCTCTCCTAACTGCTGACTGACACTGTTGTGTGCTCCACCTTTTATACACTTCGGCCCTGTCAAGGGGTTTCAGGTGCAAGTCCTTCGCCTTCTCTGCCTGACTCCAGTTATTGGACATGCCTGACCTGCAGCTCTGTTGTCTTCAGGACCCCTCTTCTTCGTCCCAGTACTAAAGTGGTGTTTTATATGTGTAATTTGCATTACTGTAGGGGTTGTCTTCCTCTTTTCAGTACTTGGTCGTATTTCAATGGGAAGGGTAGGATAGGGACAACAATATCCAACGAAATCTGAGAGAGGGAAAGTTAAGTCACAATTGGAAAAAGGGGGTACCATATCTCGCCCTTAGGCATCCTCTTCCCACTCCCCAAGACTACCCCACCCCATCAAGTGACCCTCCCTTGTCTGCCCTCACGGTCGGGATCCAAATGTAATGGCCCTTCTCTGGTCATCTGAGCAAAGGATCTTAGGGGAGTAAAAGTGAGGCTGCCGTCAGGTTTCTCACATAGTCCTTATTCTACCCTTTCTCATAGGGAAAAGGTGTTTTCTCCATGTCTGGGCTGCATAAGGATATAGAAATGGTTTCTGCAGGATGTGTACAAGTGAGTTTATTTTGTTCATGTACTTCAGGGTGGATTGGAATACGTACACAATAGATGTATCCCCTTATGTCAAAATGTTTGGATTTTCATCAGGCTAATAAGGCAGGGTGATGCAATGTGTTGGGCGCTACCTTGTTTCCAGCGTCATGTTTCGATGCTGTTTCTGAAACTCTCTTCCTGTGATGTGTGTTTTGCAAGGCCTTGACCGCTGAGTTTCTAAGTGGCCAACATTCCTACTACCTGCCTTTCGGTGGTGAAAAACACAGCCCATACTTTTCGGGGTGAAGCCATCTTGTATGGTTGCACTGTGTGCTTTGCAAGTTGCTTGCTGTCATTTGTGCTCCGTTGAAAAATTATTATCTCCCCTTTTTTCTTGTGGGTCTTTGCCTGGTCCTAAGTGACTGATTTCTGGGTGGGTTTGAAGCCAATCTGATGAAGTGTGTGTGCACCATGTGGTATATCCTGGGTTGCATTTTCATGGAGTCCTTCGGAGATGGGAAATTGCCAGGCAGGAGATATGCAAGTTCGGTTTTATTTAAGAGTCCAAACTGACTTGGTTTCCTTGGGGTTCTGTTACATACCCCCCCCCAGTGACTCGTCCTCAATGTCTTTGGCCCCTGATCCAAGGCTACTCACTTTGGTGGTCTCCACTGCAGGGACAGCCCAAACATTGTTTCCAACTCAACAATCTAAAACATTGTTGGCAAGTCTCCACCATGTGCTCTGTAAGAAGCCAATTATTACACACCATCAGTTTTTAACCACAGGAATATTGTGTTGCACTTTGGGTAAAACTTAAAAGGAGTCTAATCTATTATTAGCTGCAGTGAGGGTAGGTGGTCAAAACTATAACTTGAAATTAATTATAAAAGTCATTTTCTAAACTCATCCCCGTTTGGCAAAAGAGATACCTCCGACACTGATGAATACGTGGCACAAGCTAGTCTCTGTTGGAAAAAGGTCTAGACAAGTCTCCACCTGGAATACATTTCACAGATGTGGATTCTGTGAGAGGAATGCATCCACAAGTCTATGAGATTCCACTCAGCCTCAGTTGGTGAGTTTTTTTTAACACCTTAAGCAATTCACCAATATTATCACCTTCAGATTCAATATGTTTGGCAAATTAAAGTGATACTTTTTGCTACTGTTAAGATACATTTCTAGAATCTGGCATAGTGGACAGATTTTAGGATGCCACCCTAGTTATGGTTAACAGGCCAACTCAGAGGTTAGCCAAACCCCATCAAGCTAAATGTAGAGAGCGGTCAAGGCTTGGTCGCAAGAGAAGGTGAGTGTGGTCAGGAGTCCTCAGAGCACACAATAATTCAATTTAGACAGGTAAGTACACAAATATTTATTATAGGCCCAAAAACACACACTCGAAAAATAAAACAAGCAGGCGGTAATATAACACAATACTCAATTATCAAACATATATACAATCACCTTTAGGTTTGTAGGAATGCATACAATGTTGTTTTTATTTTTTATTAAAGCATTTAGTTAATGACAAACTTTTGCCAGTGAGTCATTCAGTCAAAATCAGATCATTTAAAGGGTAATCATAAAAGAGAAAAGTCAACGTCTATTCTGCAAACCCATGTAAAAAAAGAAACAATTCTGTGAATAAACGGGGTCATCAAAGAAATCAATATGACAATTTAAGTCCATTAAGGTGTGTTGTTACAGCAGACCACTCAAGTAAGCAGGGGCCTCTCTACCGGGTCTTTGAATTTTTTGAGGAAGATCATATCTAAAAAGTTTACCACGACACAAGTCAGGACGTTCTTTTCACCACTGTATAGGGTCTCCCACCATGCTTTGGAGTCGGTTCCAAATGTTTTTCGACATCAGATTGTAAAGATATAAAGTTCTCTTCAATTTCAGCTCGGGACAAAACAGAATTAGATGTTTTAGAGTTTTCTGCTTAGGTGTTGCACAGCCTACATTTATCGTTTCTCAGATCCATGCCATATCTTCGTAAGGTGACCTTAGTGTGTAGTAGGTTTAATCTAAATCTAAGAAACAGATGTCGGTATTTCGCACTTGGGAACCTCCTCCGGTACTGCAGGGTTAAATTGGGTAACAAGCATAAGTTGTTAGAGTGTGTACACTTTGGATTTAGCTCTTTTTTCTTCCGTTACTCTTCAGTCATCAGCCTAGAGAGTTTTTTTCACAAGTGTTGGATTTCTGTAGAGAACATCAATTGCTCAATCTAGATTTAGCAGGGTGTCTCTACATCTCTCGAGCCACAAATTAACTGGCTAGTCCGGTATGGTTAGTTTATTTATAAGAATCTTGAAAGGCACAGGACAGTCAGGGATGTTCAATCTTCTAAAGAGTACAGTGATTTCCTACTACTATCGCGTGCAGGGACAGGAGGCAAACCTCTTGTTTTATAATGGCGGTCGGGACGGCGTTAGGGAGGCGCAACATTTTTTTCCAATAAGTCCCTCAAATCCCTCCCATATTTCCAGCTGGGGTAACTTTTTGATTCTAACATTTTATAAATCGGCAGGAGAGAAACCTTGCGGTATTTTTGTCCAATCAAGGTTCCCTGTGCAATTAACTGGTTTAGTTTTCCCCTCTAGATGTTCTTTCCATGGGGGTCTTGTAGGCACTCACGCTTATCATGGTGCCTAGGTATTTTATAGAGGGCACTTGCCTAACTCGATTCCCGCTTATGATCCAGCTCGGTGGTCTCCATTTGCGGCCTCTTATTTTCGAGGATCATGATTTGTTTTAGTGGCATTGATTTTCAAGCCATTTTGGTCCATGTAGCGTTGGAGGGTGTCTAGTTTTCTTTGTAGGCCGATGGGTGTTCTGCCTAGAATAACTAGATCATCAGCGTATAGCAGCCACCCTGCCGTTGAGCCATTGATCTTCGGGGATCACGAGGGCAGTGGATCTAGCACATGTCGCACATCTGCAATAAATATAATAAATAGCAATGCGGCCAAAGGGCATCCCTGCTTCAGGCCCTTAAATGTATAGATCTTTCTGGTCACGCTACCCTCCTGGTCGAGCTTGATTTATAATGAGGTCCCCGTATACAAGTCCTTAATGGCAGACAGCAAGTCCCATGGGCAGCCCAACATGATCGTCTTCCATAGTAGTTCTCTGCACATACTACCATAAAAACCATGTTCCAAATCGATGCATGCTATGTAAGTCTTGCAGTTGCCCCTCAAAGTCTATATTTTTAATAAGCTCAGCAGGAGGAGATTTAGGTTACATCCAACTCCTCTTACAGACCCTGTTTGTCGGGGGATCAAAGGCTTCTGCTTTGGTCACCCACTCATTTAGCCAATACAGTAGCACTGTTGCAAAATCTTTGCCCAAGACATCTAATAGTGCAATCGTGCAGTAGTTTTTTGGGTTCAGCCCTGTCGCCCCTCTTAAAAATTGGCACCACTACCGCCTGCTTCCAAGACGTCGAGACCCTCCCTGTCAAGAGGATCCTCTGGAATAGTGTTTAACAAAAATCTGCCCACGCTTCTGTTTTAGCATTACGTTTGTCAGGCCATCTGGGCATGGCACCCGTGACTTGCTTGTCTTCTTCGATTATTGATATTTAATCTCTGTCGAAGCGGATATTCCACTGCCTTAGTTCTTCACTCTGAGGAACATTATCTGGATTGTTGGACTTTGCAAATAGATTATCAAAATGTGCCACCCATTGATTTTTGGGTATCGGATTCAATTGCAGTGGGCAGCTGGTAAATTTCTTGCCGTTCAATATGGTCCACACATTCCTGGTATTTTGCGCTGCCAGAGACAGCAGCATTTGCTTTGCATCTCTCTGATACATTATAGCTCTGTGGCAGGTAATCTAGTTTTTATGTCGCTGTTTCCTTTTTCTAATCATTTAATTTCTGATGATTAGTGGGAGTGCTCAAAGGCCTCTTAGGTCTCTAGGGAGTGCGTATTTTTGTTCTGGAACTTCTGTATCAAAAGTGTGTTTCGCCTTAAAGTTGGGTTTGGTTCTCTTATGTTGTTTTTTTTTTAAGTGGCTTAATACACACTCGTACTCTGCGCTCAAATCATCAATCTCTTGCCAGGCCACCAAGTTATTGGTTAAACTGGGAACTTCATTCGGCTTGATTCGTAGGCTGTTTTTTCCTGGTTCTAGCTCAACCCGTTGCTTCCATAGGTTGATTTTGTGCCCGCTTGACATCATGCAAGACAGAATGACTGGGTCATGATCACTGAATTGAGTGGTGACTACTCGCAAAGTAGATACTCTCGGTAGCAAGTTGCCAGATACAAGTAGTGGTCCAAGGTTGCGCTTGAATGCCCGTTATGCCATGTCTTGGCTCCGTGTGTCTCCTTTCACATGTCTGTTCAGCATATGCAGATGTTTGTTTTCAATCTCGTCAGACTATTGATTGTATCTTCGTCTTCATTGTTTGGATCCGTTCATGTGGCCATCAGCTGATTTTTGGCCTAGTTTCAGACAGTCGATATTGAAGTCTCCACAAATTATCAAAGGTTCCTTCAGAGTTAAGTACATTTCGTCTAACCCGGACATCACAGTTTCTACAAAGGGATTCACTTCTTGTCTCACCGGATTCCAGTAAAGGTTGAAAAGAGCGAGATGGTCTTGGTTGCATTTAGTTTGATCTTTCATTTTGATGATTAGAATTTGGATACAGGGATTTGGGTGGATGACATTGGTGACCTATAGGTATGAGCTGTGTTTTATAAAGGTAATGAGCCCAGAGAAGGGTCTACCGGATACACTTTTTATGGCTTTATGATGATCTACCGAGTAGCCGTCTAGGAAGGGAGTCTCAAGCAGCCATGTTTCCTGTAAACAAAGTATCTCAAGATCATCCAACGCGGAGGGCAGACCTTTACAGAGGTGCGCGAACCCTTGAGTTTTCCAAGATCCAATTATCCAACTTCCATGAGCCGTCCACCTTCTGGCACTGTTGTTTATCACCCAAGATTAGTGCTCTCGGCATCCAGTTCCAGGATTGCTCCTCGTCAGCTGTCAGAGGTTCTAGTTCCTCTTTAAGTGCCACTTTTGTTTGCGCTAGCTGGTTTTTTGCCCCTTGTATGGTTATTTTAATTGTATCGGGGCTGGTTAGCACAGTTTTTTGTTCTCTGCAGGGTTTGCTTGACAGGTCAATCGGGGACCATCTTTCGACTGTGCCTTCACGTGTGTAATTCCTAGGTTTGCTCTGCCTCTGTCTTGTTTCAGCCTCTATGCTCTGCATAGGCGCTTTAGGAGATGTCTAACATTTCTTCAGGTCAAAACCCAGGGTGCGGATTTCATCACACGCATCCATAAGTAGAGACAAATACGAGGCAGAGGCCATGTATAGTCGAACTCGGTTGTTCTGTTTTTCATTTGGGAAATCTACAGTCTTTATGTCTTTCGTGTGAAGTACTTGTGGTCTGGGGACGTAGTGGAGAAGGCACATTATATTTGAGCAGTTTAATATCAGGCCGCCATCAGCTCGTAGTACACGCTCTAGGATGACAATGTGGGATCCAATTTCTATTTCAAGAGATCTTGGTCTTGTCTGGGGTTTATTTTTGGTCTGACGATGGTGTCTTTTTGAAAGATTTGCCCTATAATCTTTCGTATTGTGGCCACGAGAATGGTGGCCTTGTTTCAAATGATTCATAATTTTGTTCATTGAAAAGGATGAAGTCTGAACTCGGCCTAACAATGCTTTTGACTTCGCTCTTCTTTCTGCCAGGGTAAGAAAACGGGGAGTGTTATTTGGGGTATCTAAATCGCTGTTGAGTGGACTTTTTGCTAAGTACTGCATCTGATGTTTTCTGTAGGTGGTGACAGAAGAGGCCACGATCAAGTCCGTCTGCAAGAGTTCATCTGGGTGGGTCTCGTCTTATGTTGAAAGTTGAAGTAGTTGATCTTCAAAATGTTAATCTTCTACAGATTGGTCAAGTGGATCACTTACTGCACCACTGGTGTTCATATTATTTTCATTGCTCTGAATGTGTTTTGCTCAATGACTGAAATGAGAGGTAGAGGCAATCTGTTCTATCAAAACAACTTTCAGATTTCTTATGAAAGACCACGCCCCAGTGACTTTTTTGTTTTGTTTTTTTGCTTGATCGACTTTGGGTGCGTTAGCTGTCGAATTGCTATTTTTTGAGGTTTCTGTTCAAAGATTGAATAGTTAGATGTTGCTAATGGTTGCGGAGTCGTCTCGTCATTGCTCCTAGACAAGTCTATTACCTCTGTGTCACTGGTTTTGTCTTTGCTTTCTGTGAGCTTGGTTTGGGCAACGTTGATCGCTTGATGGACTTGTGCCAGGGTCACAATTCCAGGACTCGTGTGTAAGGACCCTTTCTATATCTGCACATTTCAGTTCCTTGGAGAGATAGGTTAGTGTGAAAGCGATGGCGGGGGCTCACGAGGTAGAATCCACATATGACAATGGTGAAGGTTTGTGAACTAGAGTCCACTATTGACATTTGAGGGTGTGCCATCAGTGGGACTTGACTTTTGGATTGTGAAACTATGTCACACACACCATCCAAGAGAGATTCTTTGTCTGCTCTGGCTTCATAGGTGGGGTCGATGAGGGACTTTAACAGCACGCCCTCTAACTCTTTATCCCATGTTGTTTCTTGCGTAGCTTCAATAAATGCCTCAATATGAATCCGTTTAGAGTGCATTAGTGCAGTTAGAGTTGACTGGTCCTTGTAGTTATCACTTACATTTTCATAAAGCTTCAGGTAGGGAGCCATCATAATGGAGACAGCAGAAATTATGCTTGCCTGCAGTTGAGCCAACTCAGTGCTCATTGTTCCATAGTCCCGTTCAGTTGTATTGTACGTTTTTCGTCCTTTGATGGACTTTCAATTGATGGTGGCTCTGGCTTTAAGTTACACATCAGTGTTTTCTCCTTCAGATTTGGATTCATCACTTGATTCTTCTCTTGAACTTGGAGATTGTTAATGGGAGATGCGCATGTCTGAAAATTCACTGTCGCATGGATCGTGAGTTAGATGAGGGCTGGATGGTAAGGTATGATTGGAAGTAACTCCCTCTTCTGCAACAGTGACATGAGTCATCATTAGGGTAGTGAGTTTTGGTCTTTTAGTGGAAGGGGCGTGGATGGTAGTTCTGATTTCATCGGCTAAACACAATCTCTTGTCATTCAGGCTATTGGCCTCTAAGCCAAGTGTCAAATTTTCAATATCTTTAGTTAGGTGCGCTGCCAATGTTAAATTCTTCATGGAGTGTAATGGCTGATTATGTACAAGTTGGTTTGTTTTAGATTGTTGGTTTTCATGAGAGGCTGAGGTCATCTGTGAACATGCAGAGGGGCTGCGAGTTGGAGTCGAGGCGCTTGGAAATCGCAATGCCATCACTCGGTGGTATGCAGGTGCTCTTGGCTTCCTCCCTCTCTCTGGGCAGTGTAGGTGCGCTCTCATTTGTTGGGCAGATCTTGTTTGTTGGTGGGTAGCCGGCATCTAAGTATGCTGCAATAGAACTTTCCAGCAGGTTCGCATCAGATGGAACATTACACGGCAAGGCCTGTTGGTAGTTCTCGGTGCAACAGCAGGGATCATCAGGCAGTTCAGAGAATCGTTTTTAAGCTTGTCCAGACTCTTAAGGTATTCTCTGCAATCCACAGGTTTAGATTTAGTTACTGATGTATGTTCATCGCTTGGGCATCTGAAGTGCCATCTCTGATTAGTCAAGTCTGTTACCGATTTGCTTCTTATTGTCATCCGTTTCAAATTTTGACTCTGGCACGCTCCATTTGACATCAGGGCAGTACTTTTTATGGATGTAGCATTTTCAATAGGCATAGCTTCTCGGAGTACACTGTTCAGGGACTGGGCCAGGGTTTGATCCTTTGCACAGGGCTCTTCGTCAATGTCTTAGTCAGGGGTTTTTAGACAAGACATTTTGTTTAACAGTGCCAAGCTGCTAAGAATGCTGGAGGAGCTAGTGTTACTAGTTGGCCTGTCCATTCTGAAATGCAAGTGTGCAGTTAATGTTATGGGCACAGGCATGTCTGTCAGCACAGTGTTACCAGAAGGGGCTGTGTCAGGAAACACATGATTAAATACAGCATAATTGCAAGGTTGCATGATCATAGTTTCGTAAGCCGTACCTGATAAGGCAGGGGTAGCCTTTTTCGGGGCATCAGAGGTGGAGAGACGAGATGTCACAGGTTGGGAAATTGACAGGATGTGCTGGTCTCATAAACGGGCTTGACTCAAGAGTCCTCTGGAAGCAGTCAGATGGAGTAGTCACCTCCATCAGCTCTCCCTCTGCTAACACTCTGCCAATACTCTGCGATGCTCTGCTTCGTGAGAGGCGAGAGTAGGGATGAGGGTCGGCCTTCGGACAAACACTGAAGGTAGCGTGTAGGTTAGAGCTACCACAAAGCACAGCATGGCAGACCTAAGCAGCAGTATGGCCAACACTCCTCTTACAATAACTTGGACAATTTAAAGAAGGTGAAGAGAGGAGGTCGAACTATTCCCCCCCGTCCCGAGAGACACCCCAACCGGAAGAAGAACCAAAGACAACATGGCCGCCGATTGCACGAGCTCACACCAACGCCCACTGCACCCACGCTGGACAAGTACCATGAGAAGTATCCTCTCAGTCGTCCCTACAACCCCAGAGCAGTACGAGCACTACCCAGAGTGGATGAAGAGACACAAGACGGAGCCAGGCGGCTATATGGACAGAATCGACTAAAGCGCTGAGAAGCCATGCTGACATGAAGCACATGTGCCATCTGCACATTCGGGACACTCGCATACACCCAAATACACCAAGAACACAGGCACACAGCTCTACGAGATAGAGGACGGTGACATGTACATATTTTCTGCACGTTTATTATTTTGCCACTAGCTTATCGCAGCAACGCAGAAACTCCAGAAGCTAGAAGATCACGTTCACATGCTTGCAGATGCTTACATGCAAATAACCCCATGGAATGGCAGGAGTACCCGAGGGACCTGACCAAGTCATTACGCATTAACCTATGGATGATATACGACTGGTTCTTGCCCAAAAAAAAATGCACAATGTAGCCCTAGACAACGCTAAACAGGCGCACACCACGATGCGCGCCAGATTATATGAGACTGGAGACAAGGCGGGTAAAATGTTAGCCTGACTGGAGCGCAGGGATGAAGGGCACAAACAGGTCAGGATGATCAAACCCGACAATTCGGAACCGCTGTGGACAGATCAGGCTATTGCAGAAGGCTTCGCAGCTTACTATGCAACGCTCTATGGGTCACCGGAAGCCCCCACTAACCTCTCTGTGTTAAATGGGATCACCCTTTCTAGCCTAACGGGCACAGAGAGATATCTACTGGAGGCAACCATTACTGAAGAGGAACTAGGGTTGGCCATGTCACAATTACACCCTGGGAAAACACCGGGGCCGAACGGCTTCCCGGTGGAGACATGGAAAAGGATAGAACCAAGTGCGATACTCCCACATCTCCTGCAGATGTACACACACACTCGAGGGAGAAAGGACAGCTCCCCCCCCCAGACCTAAGGAGGGCAACTATAATAGTGATCCCCAAACCAGATAGGCCTCCATGGAAATGTAGTTCGTACAGGCCGATTTCGCTAATCAACACTGAAACCAAAATCCTGGCGAAAGCATTAGCAAATCGACTGCAGAAAGCTATCCCGTCACTGATACATCCAGACCAATGCGGCTTCATGCCCCAGAGATCTACGTGTATGAATATACACAGACTGCACGCTGCACTCGAAAAATCCTCCCTCCTGCAAGGTCCCTTGGCGCTATTAGCAATAGACTTTGAGAAAGCCTTCGACTCGGTGCACTGGCCAGCACTGTGGGAAATAATGCGTCGAATGGGTTTCGGTGACCAATTCCTGGGATGGGTGCAGTTGCTATACAAGTCCCCAGAGGCCATGACCAGAGTAAATGCGTGGCTCTCGCAGCCATTTAGATTGGGCAAGGGGACACGACAGGGCTGCCCCTTGTCTGCAATGCTTTTTGCGCTTGCCATAGAGCCGTTGGCGATTCTGTTAAGAGAATCACAAATGTGGAAGGGTTTCCGGTGGACAGATGATTGGGAGGATAAGGTCTCACTATATGCGGACAACCTGCTCCTGTATCTATCAGACCCCATAACCTCTTGTCCTGCAGTGATACGCTTACTGAAGGAATACGAATCCTTTAGTGGTTTGAAGGTAAACTGGTCGAAATCCACACTGTTTCCACTGAGAGAGATGGGTAGCGTAGGGATACAGAATTGCCCCTTTTGTATAGAAGTCGACCAGTTTCGCTACCTGGGGGTTCAGATAACAACAAACTTAAACGATTACGTAGAAAAAAACCTCCACCCAATCATAAACCGCTTTGCAGAGGACGTCAAACACTGGAATGCCCTGCCACTGACCCTACTGGGGAGAGCAGCACTATTTAAGATGATGGCACTACCTAGATTCCTGTACATACTCCAAAATGCCCCGTTACACATCCCCAGAAGGGAGTTTCACAAAATCGACAGATTCCTCCGGAAACTCCTGTGGAACAATGGACACCCGAGAATAGCGCTCCACATCCTGCAGTGTTCCATCTGGGAGGGAGGCATAGGATTGCCGCGTATACAGACGTACTATTGAGCGAGTCAGATGGCAGTAATAAACGACCTATTACACGGCAACCCCTCGCTACCTCACATTAAATCTGATACCCTGGATGGAGCGAGCATAACCCCACTAGAGTCCCTATACCAGAAAACTAATATCAACACTACCAAAACAATGGCGGCTCACCGGGCATTAATCTGGGCAGAGGTGCATAAACACAAACTGGGAAGGGAAAACTACACCGGTGCAGCCACTGTGGGTAAATAAACACATCCCTGAACTGGCCAGGCTCCCAAAATGGCAGAACTGGATAACTGCGGGAATAACAAAAGTGGGGGATGTGATTCGGGACGGGGGAATTGTGCCATTTGAAGGGTTGGTGGAGGAGTTCAACCTCCCTGTCACTGACCGATACCGGCATATGCAATTAAGTCATGCCCTACAGCGGTACTTGCCTAACCTGCGGGACATGACAGATTGCACCCCCATAGAGAGGAACCTGGTCCTAGATAGCATAGACGCCAAAATCACCTCAGTGATGTATAATGTTCTCACCTCGTTTGCCACACCTGAGCTATCGAGTCTAAAGTCTAAATGGGAAAGGGATGTGCGAGAAATACTGCCTGAAGACTGGATAACAATCCTAATGTACCCGAGCGAAAACGCCATTTCGGCCAGATTACGCCTTGTCCAGCTTAAAATCCTGCATAGAGTCTACTATCCAAGGGTGGCATTGTACCGATGGGGTAAAACCACAGACCCGAATTGCCTGCGCTGCCACCAGGAAGAGGGCACCTTTTTCCACATTATATGGGGCTGTCCGCGCATCACGCTATACTGGCAACGCTGCTGCGATACACTCACTAAGGTACTGGGTCGGACTGTGCCCAGAGATCCGAAATTGATGTTGCTCGGTGTCGAGGACAAGGGTAAGATGTCTCGCACTGATAAGCTACTATTTGCAACCACCGCGGCACTGATCAAGCGCAACATTGCCAAGCTATGGGGTTCGGATGTAACCCCTGAGCATGCACAATGGATAGATGATGTAGATGCATGCATTGCGATGGAGCGAAGAGTATATGCGGCCAGAGGATGTCCTGGGAAAGCGGGGAAAATCTGGGAAAAGTGGGAGAACGCACAATAAGACTTTTGTACGACACAGGCCTGTGGCCAGAACGTAATTGAAATGAGTGTACAAGTAATTGTTAAAATATCCTTACTTTGTTGAAAGATGGACCTTATTTTCTTTTGTGATGTTCTTGGCTGTTGGACCCAGTCAGGGTCATTGTTCTTTTTTGTGTATTATGCAATAAAATCAATAAAAGTGTTTAATCAAAAAAAAACCTATGGGTGCTATACGGAGGACACACAGGGAAGGCCAGGCCAGGACTCAAGAAATCATAGTAGGCCATAGCCATCTCAGATAACCCAAAGCTGCTGAGTGCTGTGCAAGCAGAACTACTGCGGCAGGGACTAAGGCCAACACCAAGGTCGCACTGTTGAAAAGAGCCCAAGTAACACCTGCAATGGAAAAGCACAATTCTCCATAAATGAAGACTAATTCAGAATTCCAGAGCTCCCAAACATGGTCTCTGAGCACGTGACGCGGCCGAGCTGAGAGTGAGCCAAGAATTGATCGCTGAGAAATGCAGCCGACTCACGGAGCAAGACGATGGTTGCAACAAAATGGTTACATGTGAGCTACAGTTGTGCG
Source organism: Ambystoma mexicanum (assembly GCF_040938575.1). Classification (NCBI taxonomy): domain Eukaryota; kingdom Metazoa; phylum Chordata; class Amphibia; order Caudata; family Ambystomatidae; genus Ambystoma; species Ambystoma mexicanum. Next base: position 328,727,749 of record NC_090941.1, on the reverse strand, counting down.
ATGGGAAAGGAGTACTCGTACGGCAATAATGGTCTACACACGGTTACATCACAGACACATAGCACCGTGAACAGATGCAGTCCGAGCTGGGAATTGATTTTGTCCCAGGTCTGGGGGCTCATGGCTCAGCCAATCACAGGTTATGGCCAAAGGGGTGGGTAGCTGGGGCCACCAACCAATCAGTGGGTCCACATACTGTAACATTTAGTAACAGTTTTTGGGGATGGTCCAGGCGCGACATCTGACATGGCCATGGCCAATCTGCTAACCTCTATGGGGGGAGGGGGGACACTCAGTAACCTATCCGGAGTGGGGTTAGGCTTTTGAAGTAGGGCCCAGGGTGTGATGCACCAATGGCGCGAAAGAGTATCAAAACTGGCCTGCTCGCCAGAGTTCTTTGAGTTGTGCATGGAATCGTCTACGCGCATTTTATTTCTGTGGTTTGTTGACTGTAATAAACCTCAGGTTTACTTGCTACTTGTCTGGACTTGCGTTCCTTTTGGGATATGGGAAGGAGTTAGAGGTCTATGAGCTCCGAGCAACCCGCCCTGCTTGCCTGGGAGTTTATCCCTAGCAAAGTTAAGAAGTGATGCAGTAGAATGAAATCAGTTCACAAGAATTGTCCGGTCTGGCATAAAAGCAAGAAGATTTCATAAGGTGGTGGAAGTTTCAGATACAGGAGGTGGTAGTTTGGGAATTCTCTGTCTTGTATGGGGTTTGTGTAGGAAAACAAAATTTATAAAAAGTTATACCCCTTAATCAATTTGTTCAGGAGCACGTGGGTTTCCCAAGACAAGATGGTGGAAGAGTACCTGGGCATTGATTGGCTGAGACGTTACATGGGAATTGGTGCCAACATTCTAAACTGCCTTTAATAATTGACTTCATGCAGGAAGGTCCAGTTTGGGTTTATCTCTACTACTCAGGCCTTATTTGGCCATCAGGAACCTCGAAAAAATAGATTTAGTAGGACCTACAGGTTTGAAAATTCTTTGTGGGATAACAGGGGAGTTACGGTGGGAGCGTAGCATTTCTGGCATGAAAACTAACATACAAGACTTTCAATTCAGGTTTTGTAATTGACGTTTCAGTTCTTACAGTAGCTTCGGTGGAGAATTTTGCTTCGTCCGTGTCTTTGTAAATAGTGACTTTGTGTGACAGACACTGCAGCGCATTCACTGTAGGTCACAGTAAAGGAGCTCATTCATCGTATTCCGTCGGAGGAAAGAAGCGCATACTGTACGTTTTAACTGCTTGCTACCAAGACATTGATTTCTAGGAAGCGTTTTGTAAATGCTTTGAAGCTGCGCATAGAAGTTAGTGTCTTTCTTTAGCGCTGCGGCAATGCTTTCTATGGGAAGACGAGAACGAGGCTCGAGTGAGAATTAATTTTGAACTCTGTACCGCTGGAACATCAAGGAGTGCTTAAGATAGACTTTTGAAGCGGGTGAATTGTATTCCACGCCACAAGTCAATGAACTCCAGGGAACAGGCAGAGGACCACTGAGCTCTAGAGAGTTTTGGGGACTAGTTTCTCACATAGTATTCAATACAGAAGCCCCTTGTTCAAGGGGGGTTTGGAGATTAGTGTATCTCTGGAGTACCTAGTAGGAAATAATCCATTCTGACAAGGAATTTCCTCGGAAGGAAAGGAGAGATTTCCTGAGTGAGAGTTTGTTGCTAGTTAAAAGTAGTCAGGGAAAGTTAGTTTTCAGTTCAGGATTTGTTTAAATAAAATGGTCCAGGCAATGTGAAGAAAATTCAGCTTCTTATGGATTCAGCAGTTTATCTCAAAGTCAATTTAGCTCAAAAGGTTTCAAGTGTCAAAGAAAATAAAGATATGCTGCAAAGTAAAATTACACATTGCGATAAAATTTCCTTTAAGCCTTAAGTAGAAGGAAACAAATCTCTGTGTTATAGTCAGAAGCAAGGAAGTCTGTTTTTTATTTTATCCACTTTCCCTTTTGCCCCTAGGGTGTTTCGGGTCCAACTGTAAGCATTAACAAATTCAGTTTATGCGACACCTAAGTGGGTCTGTGGGGATCAGCAGCTTCTGCAGGTTCAGGAAGAACCAGATCTCACGTTATGCCGTAACTTTATAGTCCAAAAGCTAAGATGTATGGGGACTTCTGCCCAAAAGTCACAAACCTTCTTAGGAGAGAGGACAGATGTAGGAAGAGTTCTTGTGGTGGTGGAAATGTTCCAGAAGATATTCAACAAGTTACAGGTATGTAAAATATTATTCCCATCTTTCAGATACAAGCTTTTAATTCAGATGATCAAAAAGCGATGGAATGGAATAACCAAAGGTTATTCTAAGGAGAACAGAGGGAGGTGAACGTGTTGCAACTACTTACCCACCTTATTCCAATTTTCCCTAGTGGCTAGGGAGGTCGACTGGGAGTCACTAGAAGTAGGGTCTCCTGCCATGAGATCCACTAGAAGATGCCCAGGAGCTGTGGATGCAAGGATTATTCTGGTCAGATCCAGGAGAAGAGTGCAACCCTTTGCTAAGAGTAATGCAGAAGACACTGTTACAGAACTCCTCAGAACACTTCATCAGACAGGGGAAGGCATGATTCAGCTATTGCTACCGCCCACGGCTGACAGTAGGCGTCTTTCCAGTCACAGTTGAATAAGACCTTTCAGAGCAGGATCCCGTGATGCTGGGAAGGTGAAACTTGGTAGGAAGGTGACTTGTGGCACAAGCTGGTGACCACCGAAGATCCTGCGACCAATGCGGAACAGTGTTTATTCTGCCGAGGCAGCCCACTGGAGAGCTGGTCGGTCCACCCGGTGATCCAGGGACACTTCGAAGGCTCAGAATGGCTGGATCCTCAAGAAAGCATTGAGATTGGTTGGTTGGTCCCACCTTTGAAGCACTGCTCGGGGTCTTCGCAGATCAGGTAGTCCAGCAGGGCTTCACCAGGCTAAACGCAGCAAGGGATGCAAGGCCTCTTCGCGAGTTGTCCACGGATCTTCAGTCAGCTGCTCTTCTACATAGGATACTTGGCTTCAACACTGATCTGAAGAAATGGCTGCAGGAGTCCTCTTCTTACCCTAAATCCTGTCTGGAAGCATGTCCAAGCCCACAATGATAAGGGATCTGCACCATTCGAACGGCAAGCAGTGGTTCAATCAACAACCACTGAGGGTTTCACTCATGCTTCACAGCTAGACTTTCAGGTGCGCCAGATGTGGAGTGGGACCAGACAGTCCCACCCACATCCTGATGCCACAAACACCAGGCCAGCAGAAGCCCGCGAAAAGAGCAGCATTCCCAGGCAAATGCATGACCATCTAAGGGATTTCCTGACCTGAGAAGGCAGGAAGAAGGCCAAAGACAAGCAAAAAATATTGTGAAACTACCATTTAGGCCACTAGCCATGTTTATTAGCCATAAGCAGTAAAGGCTAATGTGAACACTAAATAGAAAATAAGGCAAAAATGGTAAAAATGTATCTGCTGCAACCAGCCTGTCTTTAGGCACATATAAAAGTAACCAAAAATCCCAAGTGTAAAAGATTAGAGTGATAAATTATCCCCAAGACACTGCATTATAGGATGTTGTGTGCACAGTTAAAAAGTTACCAAAAAGGTAAAATGACAACAGGGAAACAGAGTTTCCCAGTACAGATAGTCAGAAGGACTGATAAGTTTCCCCAGGACAAATAAGCAAAAGGCCAGGGGAGCGAAGCTGAAGGTGTCACTTCTGTATAAAAAGTCCAGATAGGTTCAAAAACAAAAGCAAAACGTTTTGGTGTCCATAGAATATGGAGGGAAAGTTGCCTAAAGCGAAATCTTTCCTAACAGCTACCTAAGGTTTTCTAAGCTTCCTTTGGTCCCTTTAACTGACACTCATTTCATCATGTAGTCTTTTTTTTTTAACCTTTGCTCCTGTTTCCTAATGTTTTATCATAGTTCCCAATATGTAGGGTAAACAATTTGGACAGGACGTTCTTGTTAATAGGGAGAACCAACACATCAAGGGCTTGATTCACAGATACGTTTTATAATGGCGCAATCCCATAGGAAAACGTTCTGTGAATCAGGCCCCAAATATTTCTAACAGGGCATTCTAGAAGTGTGTTCTAATCCCCCTCTCGATCTGCCCTCAACAGAAGGGTTTGCCACTTGGTGACACATTAATTATAGATCACTTGTGTTACATACTTTATTTGTAGAAAGATAAGGTTTTAGACGTTTTCAGGATTTTATGGCCTTTCGGTCTTACATGCATAAGAAAAATGTCATACCAAACCAATTGAAAGACTGATGATTCAACATGTTGGATAGTCCTTGGCCAACAGATCTGTCCAGCATATAGGGATCACCATTCTGACTTGATTCAGTTGAAGTCTTGAATTTTACCGAACAGATGCTTTGGGGCAGCCCAACCCTCTCAAGATTTGATAGGCCAAAGGATTCTTTGGTCCCTGATTTGAGAAAGGATAGTGTGTCAGAGTGATGTCAGCCAATTAAGATCTATTGAAGAAACGCCCCTTTGCTTTTACCTTAGAAATCATTTTTCATAACTACACATATTTCCCAGATACACAGTAGTTTGACATTACATGTACATATTACAGATTACTTCAGGTCCATGCTTGTTCAACTCTGATCTTCCTAAGAGCTTGCATTAAAAAATGACAACTTATTTTAATTTTTAGTTGATTTACCAATATCGGACGTTTACCAAAAATGGCACACATGTACACCGGCTTTCTACCCATATTCCATTAATTTACTAGGTCTCTAGCATAAACACATTGTCTGTAGTATTAATAATTAGCGGGATTTTGGCTCAGAACATCACAGAGAGACCAGCCTAGTTTTGAACTGGGAGTGAATGTGTCAATTTAAAGATCCCAGACATTACACTAGCATTTTGTTAGTCATTATTATTAGGGTCTTTATTGAACATGGGAAGTAACAGAGTTTTACAAGTCATGGGGAGAATACATGGCGAGAGAAGCACATTACACATGGGATCAATACGAGGGAGTGGGGAACAGGGGAGGGCGGGCAATTTGGCAACAACAGGAGACTTCAGATAGGTGTGCAGTTCTTCGTGGAATTCAGTGTTAAAACCCAGGGTGTCAAAATATAACTGCTAACATAACATCCCCATGCACAAAGGACTGCTAATCACTCCAACAATGTTCTAATGCAAGATTGATAGCCAGAGTCAAAACCCCTCTAACCACGTCTACTGTTTCATCACTACATATTGTGACTAAACAGGACAAGTTCACCCAGACATCCTTTATGACTGTCCTTAACAATGTTACCATGATTGCCACATTGTTCAACTGTTCCGCACATAAGGTCTGCAATCAGTTCAACTTTATTGCCCAATGTCTGACATTGAGGAGCTCCTGTTAGTGTGTTTGGGGATTTAGAGCTTGAGGTTGTCATCCACAGAGTTCAGATGTTGCAGTTATGTGAGAATGAGTGTGGCGGGCAGGGCAGAGCGTCTCTATCAGATGCCAATGCCAATCTTCTTTTGACAATAAAGGAAAGCTGCTGGAAAGAATTTGCGGCTAGGCGCTAGTGCCCTGTGGTTGCCAGGAGTTGTTGAGTTAGTCAACCACATCTGCCAGCTCGGGGGGGGGGCGTGGCTAAGCAACCATGACATAGGCCGTGCCTCAGACCTTCTCCCGACGATCCTTGCAAGATCCTGTGGTATATGGATTCCTAAACTGGAGCATGTGCCACTGGCAGAACACCTACAGCTGTGGGAACCTTTGCAGTGCGGAATGAACGCATCCCGATCGAAATCTGGATGGTAGCTATGCAGCTACGGCGGAAATTGTAGCAAGGGCAAAAGACGGCGCACCCCGAGGAAAATGGCGGCCGGACCTGACCGCCGAACAAAGGAGGGAGAAGTTCGCTGAAGAGGTGAGCCCGCCGAACGCCCCGAGGGGAAGCACCCGCTATCAACCAGAAATGCAGCGCATGCAGAGGAATTAAGGGGCACGCATATTTCAGGGATGTAAACAGCATGTGAAGAGAAGCCGACACCGAAATCAGAGCCCCAGCAGCAGAATGTGCAGAAGGACGGTGCGCTCCCCATTCTTTGCAGCAGCGCGCCCCGAAGAAGAGGAAGCGGGCAAGCAGTAGGAACAGCAGCTCATACTTGTTTCGCAAGCTCGTTGGGGCATGCGAGGAGCGGAGCGCGAGCTGACGGGCAGGGCAGGGCAGGGCAGGGCAGGACGAGCGACAGGAGGGGGGAAGACTGACTTTTGAATTATGTAACCCTTATATGATATATACAAGTGAGCAAGAAATCTCAGAGCAAGAGACGCCGGGAACAAAGGAAGTGGGCGGCACTGGTACTGCCCAACACATCGGAGCGCAGATTGCCACCGTGGATGGACTGGGACCAGTGGTGAGGTCCCGAGGTACAACTGGTGGGGGTCGCCCGCGAGGGCGCTGGCGGACCTCACTGGAAGCATAAAAGCAGCAGCGGGGACAGGGGACCCGGTAACAACCGCGAGTCAGGCGGCAAACTTGCAGGTCGCGGCACCCGGCCCTGATCCAGGCGGCAGCCGGTGCCAACGTGCAGCTCCCCATACACGGCCCTGACAATCTGCAAGGGAAAGTGGGCAGGAAGTGCGCTGAGCCACAACGCTAGGTGCCTGGCAAACATTGCATGGCAGGGAGTGCACAGTAATATACCAAACGAAAGCGCCAGCGATCAGGTAGAGAGCGAAGCGAAAGGAGTGACACGGGTGCCCTACGGGAGCGTACTGGAGGGGCAAACCACGGCGCAGCACACAACTGGGAGGCATACACAACTGCTACCAGGACTAACACAGCAGAGAAAGTGAGGTCCTACAGGGCCTTAAAGGAGTGGGACAAGGCCAAGACGCTCATCCAGAGGGTAGCACTGCAGACGCAAACAAGCACGGCCGACCGCAACACAGAGCTGGCACAAGAACATTAAAGGCAGTAGGGGGATAGCTGCCATAAGGCCCAATAAGGGCCTGTGCACCAATGTAGCAGTGGCGACAGCAGCCAGCGACGTGGGAGGAAACAACCCATTTGAAAGCCAATACAAAGCGCACACGGGGGCCAAACCGCAGCCTTCCGCTGGTGCCACGACGGACCACAAAACTGGCTTGCAATACTGGAGGTTACACCCTGGAAAGCCAAATTGAAGTCTTGGGGCAGCAGCGAGATGGCTTGCAGACAGACTAAGACCAAAGCTAAAAAATCCATGCTGGAGGAGTTTGCTAGGTCCCCGATCGGCGATCTGAAACTCACATGGGACACCAAGCTGGAGTCGGCCATGACGGAATTGAAAGCAGCACTGGAGCTCAAAGTCAGAGAAGTCCAGGAGGAAGTGAACCTCCTTAGGCAAGATGTAAGCGGAGCGCACAGGCGAACTGGAAAGAGACGTGGCCCCAAACACTGCAGCATGTGCGTCCCACACATCGGAGATCCACATCCTGAGACAACGGGTGAGCAACCTGGAGAATAGAGCGGAGAAAGCGGAAGGACGCGCTTGAAGAAATAACATACGCCTCGTGGGGTTACCGGAAGGGGCAGAGGGATCAAACCCGACGGAATAAGTCGAGACGATGCTGCTGCAGAAAACAGATGGAGGGGTGCTCTCTCAGGGCTTTGCAGTCGAAAGAGCGCACAGAGCCTTAACTAGGAGGCCACCACCAGGCGCTCCCGCAAGACCGATAATAGCCAAAATCCTGAACTATCAAGATAGGGAGAAGATCCTTGAACATTTCCGGAAAGGAGGTACGATACAAAGGGCATCGGCGAACATCAAAGCTTACCTGGACTATACACTCCTGGTGCAAAGACAACGAATGAACTATGGGGCAGTGAAGAGAAGATTGCGAGAGGCGGGCTTCAAATACATGTTGATGTACCCGTGAAGCTGAAGGTGTACCACAATAATAGAGCCCTGTTCTTCGACACCCCTGAGGAAACGACAGAGTGGCTGGATGCCCAGAACTGCCAGTCGGAATCAGATAATCAGAAGGAATCCGGAGCAGATAAGTAGAATTGCGGCGGCAGGCCATGTGGCGCTGCTCAACCAGACACTGGGACTGGATTATAAAATAGGGTGTTGCCAGCTGTGATAGGTATGATATGGGTAGCATATGCATGGGAGCCCAGGTTGGGCAAAATAGCGCAAATTGCAGGAGACCTGAGGTGGGTATGAGGGCATGGGGAGGTGTGCAGTGTATTTAGTTGGGGAGACCGGGGGCGGGGGTATAGTTGGGAAGTTTATGTTGAACAGGCACAGGGAACGACCTTACACTCAGGCCAAGCTAACTGGAAGAGGGGGACGAGAGGGGAGGAGAAAAGGGGCTAAATATAGATGACGATGGGAGACCTTAGAATAGTGACCTGGAACGTCAGAGGCCACAACAGCTACCTGAAGAGGAGCAAGGTTATGATGTACTTCCGAAGGCTAAAAAATAGACCTAGCCCGGTTGCAAGAAAGCCACCTCACTAGAGAGAGACAAGAGGTGGTGAAGAAAAAGTGGAGAGGGACCACCATAGGCGTGCCATATTCAGCTTACGCCAGAGGGGTGATCACCTGGGTGGCACCACATGTGCCCTTCCAACTGCTCCCGACCATGGTAGACCCAGATGGGAGGATGGTAGTGACGCGGGGGCTGCTAGAGAACAGAGAACTGTGCATCATAAATACATTTGCCCCCAACCAAGACACAGTGGCCTACTTCAAAACACTATGCTGTATAATTAGCCCCCACATAGGAGGCGCAGTCATATGGGGAGGGGACTTCAATTGTACATTGCACCCCAAAATGGACAGGTCAGATACCAGACAAACCCACCCCTGCGGCGAGAACATTACAGGCCTTGTTGAGAGATTTTGGCCTAGTAGACATATGGAGGCAGCAACACCCGAATGATAGGCACTACTCACACTATGCCGCCCCACACAACCTGTACACAAGACTGGATTATATGTTCGCCACCCAGGAACTTGTTGGGGAAAGGACGGACTCAGAATACAAGGCGCAAATATTATCGGACCATTCCCCTCCGGTCCTGGCTTGGCGACACCAGCCTCCCAGAGCTAGAATTCCAACGTGGAGGCTTAGGGCCGAAGCACTGAAGGACACTGCTTTCCGAGAGGACCTCAGGGAGGAAATAATCCGGTATTTCGACAACAACACAGGGACTGTGAAGTCAGAGGGAACCCTATGGGAGGCCTTTAAGGTGGTAGTTAGAGGGGCAGCCATATCTAAATCTAGAGGGCTCCAAGCGGGCATAGAGCGAGAGCTGCAGGAGACAGAGAGGAAACTAGAAGGAATCATGCAAAAAGGGAGCACCTCACAGGAGGACGCTGAACAGGTGTGCCAACTACAACAGGCGTGTGTAGGGCTAAGGGAGAGGCTTTGTAATCTGAACTACAAAAAATATATTGAGAGGCAGCACGCAGGGGGGGACAAACCGGGGAGGCTGCTCGCATGGCTATACAAGAACGAGACACAGAGGCCAGCAATCGGGGAGATACTGGGGGAAGAGGGCCAGGTCTGGAATACCCAGGAGGGAGTGAACGAGGGATTCTATAGATTTTATAAACGCCTTTACGAAGACGCAGGAGAGACCGCAGCGCAGGAGATCCAGGAAATGCTAGAAGACATTGGCTTACCAAAATTGAGTAAGGAAGAAAGGGAGAATCTGGACACACTCATAACTCTAGATGAATTAGAGACAGTGGTATTAGACCTGCCTACGTGCAAGGCCCCGGGGACGGATGGCCTCCCCAGTGAATTTTACAAAACATAGGCAGGAAGTGCTCCCCCACTGCTGGCAATGTTAAACGAGGCTTTTGAGAGGGGGAGACTGCCAGAATCCCTAAGGGGGGGCGATAATCATCCCGCTCATTAAACCAGACAAGCCAAGCACAGATTGTGGGTCGTACAGACCCCTATCCATGTTAAATCAGGAAAGCAAAATCCTAACGACAGTGTTCGCTAACCGATTGAAAAAGGTGATTAACAAACTCATACACCCTACCAAATGGGCTACGTCCCAGTTTGGAGCATAACTAATAACCACAGAAGGCTAGACCATGTCATAGAACAGGCAAAGAATGACCCGGGCGAAATAGCAATCGTCTCACTAGACGCAGTGAAAGCCTTCCACTCAGTAAGGAGGCCATGGATGCTGGCGGCCCTGAAAGAGTATGGGATGGGACGAGGGTACCTGTGATGGGTGAAAATGGTGTACAACTCCCCAATAGCCAGGGTTGAAAAGGGGGCGATAGTATCGGACAAATGGCAGCTCAGCAGAGGCACGAGACAGGGATGCCATGGTCCCCGATGCTGTATATCCTGGCACTGGAACCATTAGCAATCTGCCTAATACAGCAATACGAGGAAATAGGAGTACACACTAAAGGGGGACCGCACCTGATATTGTATGCAGACGATATGCTGTTATACCTGCGCTTCCCTGAGGAGAACTTGCAATACGTCCTGGAGGTGATGGAGAACTATGCTACTCTTTCGGGCATAGCAGTAAACCCAAAAAAGTCATACATGTTCCCCTTGGGTAGGTACACAGGCGCCCCACAGGGTAGTTTGCCCATCATGCGGATACCATGGCAGACCAGAACATTCCGTTACTTGGGGATTAATATATACCACTCGATCGCAGACAAGCATAAATATAACAGACAGGGCAGTGGAAGGTATCAAGAACAGCATTCAGTTCTGGGCAAAGCGCCCCCTAGCCATGGTGGGAGGGCGGACCTGCTCAAGATGGTGGTCCTGCCCAGACTGTTACACTTCTTCGCAAACATCCCGTGTATGCTATCCAAACGTTTCTTCACCACACTCCAGGGCCTATGTAGAGGTTATCTATGGCATAACTCTAGAAAGAGAATAGCCTTATGGAAATTGCAGATTACGTATGATAGAGCGGGCATTAATCTGCCGAACTTCGAGATATACCACTTGGCAGGGTTGCTACAATATGTGGCTAGATGGCTGTCGGAAGACGAGACAGCGGAATCCAGACTATTTAGGGGTGAATGCGATCCCTACTTCTTAAACTAACTAATATGGCTACCTAAATCAGAGCTGCAGGGGCGTTTGGGATTGCTGGTACTAGGTTGGAAGACGTGGCGCAAGGCGTGCTGGGTGGTGGAAAATCTGGCTCCTAGCTCCCCGCAGGCGCCACTCGTGGCGCTTTGCGGGGCGGACGAGCAACTAAGGAAAGGGATCCGCAAATACTGGGAACCGGTGGGCCTGGCGACCCTGGGAGGTATATGGCAAGAGGCAAAGGCACTGGACTTTCAAACAATAGTGGAGGATACTGGGGTACATAGTGGGCAATACATTACGTACACTAGAATTATTAAATGGGTAAAGGAGACATGGTCCGAGGCAGTACTAGCGGAGCAACCGGACGCTGCCATAGAGACGATGTATGATATCTCAGAGGGAGGGCAAGAAATATCTCAGATATACGAAGAAGTGATGGCCAGAGTGAGCAAGAAGCTACTCCAATTGAGAAAAGAGTAGGAGGAGGAAGCGGATGAACCCATGCAAGAGACAGTGGGAAAGAGCCCAGAGATATCACAAAAAGGTGTCCAGGAATGCCAGGCTGCAGCAGATGCAGTTATATGTCACCCACAGGGCATACATGACCCCCCCCCTAAGGATTGCCAGATTTGGGAGCCCAGGCGTACAAAAATGCCCCAAGTGTGGGGAGGTGGATGCTGGGATGATCCATATGTTCTGGGCCTGCCCGGAGGTGGGAAAATTTTGGGGTTAAGTCAAGCTACGATTATCTGAGAAGGGGATTAAGCTAGATGTGGAATCTGTATGGACAGGCATGTTGGGGGGGATTTACCAGACCACGGAATTTAAAACACGTCTGCAAACTCAAGGACCTGCCATACATCCTGGCCAAAAGGAGAATAGCCATGGGGTGGAAAGCGGCTCACAGGCCCAGATTAAAAGTATGGTGGAATGACCTCCTGAAATGGGCAGACGCCAAGACCATGGCATGGTATGAGGCAGTCAGTAAGGGGGGGGGGGAGAGGAAGTGGGCCACTTATGGCGTGGAGGCAAATGGTTGCCGCACTGGCGGGATCTTCCATTGTCGAATCCAGCGAAAGTGACACTCCTGAGAACGGCGAAAGGGACTAGCCCCCGGATTATAGAAACCTGTGGAACTGAGGGGAAGCTCAAGTTAAAGGGGAGGGAGGAGGGATGACTGTAACATATAACATGAAACGTGAGCTATGCTGGAAGTAACCGGAAAAGTCGGATGTGTTGGTTATGTTTTGTATGTTGTGAAAATCAATAACATATTTTAAAAAATAAAAACATCTGCCAGCTTCTCAATGATTTAAACGCCATCTTGTCAGTTCCCACCAAACTACCATATTTCCAGGGCCATACGCACAGTTGTTGCTCCAACCTTACAGCAGTGTCTGCTTGTCTGTAGGGTTAGTGGTGAGGGGTGGAATAGCAATATTGAAAAGTAAAATTATGCAGTTTAAAAATGGTGCTCTCTTTCAGCCTATAGTGGTTAACTAACTATTCCTGCCGCTCGAGCAGTATTTCCATTTGTGAACTCTAGATATGGCTAACCAATATATTTTCAAATTTCTGAAAGAATGGCGCACATTTTACTAGGAACAAATGAGACCAACATTATGAACAAGAGTTTAATAAAAATGCAAAACAAGTCTTTTAAAATATGGTTTGAGAGGAGCCACAATGTTAAAATTGAATTTAGTCCCCAAATATACACAATCAATCTCTGATAAAAATTAAAGTCTCCAGTTGGTTAGCTATTAAAACACAGCTATGGTTCGTGCTTGCTCTTCTTTATCTGTGGTTCTCCATTTGCACATTTCTGAGGAGGCACTTTTGGCAGACTGATGCCGGGGATCTGTTTGAAAAGGGAAAATACAAAACAATTGTTAATATTGATTTTTTTCGTAATAGAAATCACTGGATGAATGTATGTTTTTGTGGGAGAACACGTCCCAATTTTAGAGTTTAGCATTAAAGAACATGCCACTTGGCTTTCGTAATGTTCTTTCTGATGGCTACAGTATTCATTACACAGATTACTCATCATGTGAAATAGCCCCTGGTGTAGGCTCCACTTAAGCTTCCAATAGCTCTGTTAGTACAGCAGCTCTCTACATGTTCTCTCATCGCATTATTGGCACTGGCAGCAAATTCAGATTCACTTTAGCAGAGTCGCACAATCCAACTGATCAGGCCAAGGAATGTTCTGACTGTCACAATGTTATTAACAATCTTGTATTTGAGATCTGCAGATGTTCAGTGCTGTCACACCTGGCTTAAGTATCAGAGTGCTACTAAGAATGTTCACTATGACCATAAAGCAACCCCCTTCTTAGCCAATTCTGTATTTATGCAAAGCACTATCCAGTGAGAAATTGTTTATTTACTTAGTGATATCTACCTTTGCAGGGGCCAGAAACAAAATCAAATGTTATCAACTTAAAATTCTTTTGATTTGAATACATAAATACTAAACACCCCGTTTCACTCCAGCCTTTGAAAACATACCTAGGATGATCAGAAAAAGAAAATACACAGGGATTCTTTTTCCTGTGAAAGCAATTTAGGCAATTTTCAGGAAGTACAGGAGCGCTCAACCGAAGAGTAACTTTCCCTTTGTAATAAAATAGTGTTTGTAGCTTGCTCAAAGTCCAGAAGGAATTCATGCAATAACATATACCACGTTCAGGATGTGTATCAGACAGGAATGCAGAACCTCTAAAGGAGCCTCAACAAAAATGTTCACACCAAATTTGGATTTCAAGAATGAAAAAGAATTAACCAGCCATTTCAGGAATTGTATCACTGTAGGAATGGAAAATAAACATGTTCATGCATCCTCCTAAAAACAGAGAAAGCTGCGGTTAAGATGGATTCCTAAACCTGGCATGGTGGACGAATTTTAATAGGCCACCCTAGTTACAGTGAATAGGGGAACTCGGAGGTGAGCCAAAACCCAATCAAGTTAGCAATAGAGAGCAGTCAAGGCTCCGTTTGCAAACAAAGGACGACGGTTCTAGCAAAGTAGCCCACTTGCGAGCTCGTCAGGTGATTGGGCAGTCAGGGACACTTCCGAAGGCACAGGGCAGCTGGATCCTTGTGCACACGCAGAGACTGGCTGGTCCCACCAGTCCAGGGGTTGAAGCACCGCACAGGGCCTTCGCAGAGCAGGTAGTCCAACCAGGCTTCACCGGGCCAGACGAAGGAATGCTGGGGCTCTTCAGGAGTCTTCTTGGGCTCTTCCGTTGGTGGTTGTTCTACACAGGATTCTTGACTCCAGCATGATCTGAAGAAATGTGTGCAGGAGTCCACTTCTTATCCAAAATCCAGCCTGGAAGCAAGTCCAAGCCCACCAATGTTAAGGATCTGAACCATTCAAACAGCCAGTAGTTGTCTAATCAGGGACACCAATTGGTTTCACTCATTGCTCCTTAGGCCGTATTGTTCTTTGGCCTTCTTCCTGCATTGCCAGGTCAGGAAATCCATTATACAGTCATGCACTAGCCCAGGAAAGCGTGTGTGCCTGCGTGTGTGTCATCTAAGGGGGAGTTGCAAGTCCAAGTGTGGGGCACATGCAAAACCAGTAGTTGTCCAACTACTGGCTGTTAGAATGGTGCAGATGCTTACCATTGGTGGGCTTGGACTTGCTTCCCGGCTGGATTTTGGATAAGAAGAGGACCCTCTGCAGCAGGTTTGTGAGATCATCTTTGGAACCAAGAATCCCTCGAAGTAGCAAAACCTGCTGAAGATACGAAGACGATCCTGGAGAGGATCTTCCCCATTCTAGGCAGGAACAACCTCAGTGAAAGTTTTGCCTTCAGCAGGAATCATTTGCATTCCCTGCCCAGGCCCCAGAGTGCCTGAGAAGGCAGGAAGCGTGGGAGTCCAAATCTCTGCAGCTCTATCGTTCATCTTGCCTGAAACGAATCAGCTCCCAGTGGGGGGCTAGCTGTCCTGATTGGACAGCCAACTGTCCCTTTCTGTAAACTGCAGGGAGAGATTGCAGAAGTTGCGCTGTAGTTCCTTACAAATACTCTGAACCTGGAAGCTGCTGAGAGGTCAACCACTGGAGCAGCAACCGAAGAGGAAGATGAAGAAAAGCCATCTGTAGCAATTTCCAATGACCGGAGAGCCTGCTGTGTAACAGGAGCATGATATAACCCTTCCTTCCAATCGACCTAGGGATCCCGAAAGCGACAACTCCTACCCAGAGGCTGATGGGATACACTAGTCTCAAGACCACCTGCATTTTGAGCCATGCCATGACGTGCTGCGACCTTGCTTGCCTGTAATACCTCAATACCCTGGGAGATCAATCCATTGTGCGGTGCATGGTCTTCCGAAGTCCGAATTCGTCCAAAATTTTGGTAGACTCCTGCTGGCCCTCCAGAGGCACGATTCGAATCAGAGTGCAGGACCAAGAGAGTAAAGAGAATCCGACCGGTGATATTCGTTCTTCATCTGGCTGCTGTAAAAAGGCGCCAAATCCACAGAACCGCGAGAATCTGTGAAGAAACCTTTGCTGGAAGCCTCATCTGATAACTGCTGCTGCAAGTTCCCATCCAGTGTCCAGTTCTTTCGTCTCCAGGTCAAGAATCCAGGGACCGGGTCCTGTGCTGCTGCATCCTAAAGGCATCCACTCCGAAGCTCTTCTTTTCTCCTAAGGTACTGTGTGGGCTTGGGTAATACTTACCTTAAGTCTGGTGTGCATCCTGTGAGGCTGAGTTGGTTATTCGTGTGGTTGGGAGTTTGCCCATACCACTTGCCCAGGCCTAATGCTGCAACACATATAGGGAGCCTTCTGTGAAGTCCCTAAACACTTAAGCTAACTCTAAAAGTGAATAAATACTTGAATGAATTAATCTTTATTTCAAAGCATAGCTCCTGAGTGGAGGGAGTGGGTCTTGGACCCCATGCATTCTGAGTCAAAGCACTTCCTGGTTTTATTCTAGCACGGCTGCTCTGGGCACAGGGCACCCGTGCGGAAGTGCCACCAGCGAACTGTAGCCCGTGGGACCAGCCCAGACAAGACCTCAGTGGCACTCCATTTTGTATGCCCACCGACTCCATTTTGTTTTCACATAATAGCAGGCCAGCCATGAACTTAGAACGCAGGCCTGCAGCTCTCCACTCAAGGCGCACACAATGAACAAGATATTCCCCCCACCTCCTCCCCTCTATCATTTCTGCAGCCATCCGGTTCTCATGGGAGACTAGCCGCGCAAATGCAACAAACTTCCCACTGTATCTTCTGTCTTCCGTCTTACCTCATTGACCCTGCTGCAGCCAAGCTCAAGCCTGGCAGCAGAAAGTCGTTCATCCCTATAAACCTGCCCCCATCCTGCAGACACAGGCCATAAAGTATACCACCCCCATATCCTTTGGACATGTTCAAGTAGCTAAGAATGGCCCTTGAGTATGTAATGTTTGTTCGCACCTTAATATGAGAAAATAGAAGTGCCTTTCTTCATTAGAATGAGCTATTCATGAACTGTTTTTATTACACAAGGCATATTGTATGGATTGCAGTAGACAACAAGTATATTAGTGTGTTACATAATATAGTCGCAGCACTAAAGTTAGGTCCCATTTATATAAGTGTGAAGTGTATTAAAGCGTAGTATAAAGTTGAATAGAAATAGATAGTAAATACGAAATGCATGATGTAACATAAAAACTGCACATGCCCGCACTAAACTACCTCATTTTGAGCTCAATGTAAATATATGCACAGCTTCATGCAACAGTAACGTAATATGCCATACCCAGTATGACCCCATTGTGATAATGTGTTAAGGCCTATATGTGAAGAATCAAGCAATGGACTGTTTTATTTAGTATGGAAAAGGACATGTGCATACACAAGACATTACTGTGAGTTTTATAATCATAAAACCACCCAACCATGTAACGATGATCACGCGCTTTAGACTGTCATACATGCAATGTAATAAATTGTGTGCAAAAAGGCCTTATGTAAAAATATCACAGGAGGTCCTGTTTCCCCATGCAATGCAGAAATGCACCTCGAAGGTGTTTCGATTCCTCCCCCACCAGTTATGGTGCTAAATCAGACTAGAAGATACTTTATGATGTTTAGACAACTTGCCTTTAACCCCCACAGAATGACTTATGACCATTATGGTAAGTGCCATGCTTGACCATCCCTTTAATGTGTGATTTAAGTTTTAAAGTCAGCGCTCTCTTTATTGCACCAGATGGACATTCCAGACCACACAGTGACCTCAAAGTCCTACCCCCTTACACAGTATATCTTGTATCATACTAACACACAGTTAAGCTGCTTATTGATGGATCTAACACTGAGTTTAACAAATGTATTATGACCTATGCCCAATGATATTTAACCTGTATTTGAGAAATATATCTCCTTTGGTGCCAGAGTCACAGGTCTCAGAGTAAGCCGGACAAGACAGATTACAGTATTGGATGAATGGGAATGTGTGGCCACAAGGGCAAATGTCAAGTGTCTATTGAATCTGTAACGCTACAACAGTTGCCAACACCGCGTGCCAATCCGATGAGCCCAGCTGACCGATTGACCTAAGAAGCATCATCACAGCACCATGTGATTCTACTCCAACCATAGCACAGCAACCCTATAGCACCTATAGGTGCCTGTCCCTAGTGACCAATCCCAACTGTTCATGTGCCCCTTAGGCCTCCCCTCTCCTCGATGACGCAAAAGCTGTATAAAAATGATTTGTAACATGGTTTCTACAGAGCGCTCTCGGCATGAGCAGAGTAGATTCTGCTTGCCCCATTTTAGATAAATTATTTTTTTGATATCACCAGCACTTGGTCTTGGTCTCATTTCCTCCAGGGATGTGTCCTGTCTGACTCTTATTAGGAGAATTAAGTGCATTTTGGGGACTTCTCACTTTCACTCCATAAAAGACAGCATACAAAATATAAACTTTTAAAATACAACAAATACATTACATGATGAAGTCTCTATACAAAAAGATTCAATTCAAAGTCCATAATAAAACCTTGTTACATACACAACCTTTTTTGTAACATACCCACAAGGGGCTGCTTTGCTGTAACATGTAAGCAGCCAGTGCTACCTCTCTGGATGGTAAAGAGTATACATTGCAATGCCTCATTAAACAACCTACAGTTTAATTTCCTTAGTACTGGTATTAAAAACGTTTTCCTTGGTTCGTAAAAGGACTGACTGAGAAGCAGGAAGAGAGCCATATTATGAATTAAAATCACATTACAAGGACAGCAAACTATTAATTTCTGATGCAAATATATCTTGCCACAGTCCTCAATCAATTATAGAAGACGGCCAGTCAGATGAAACAGAACACTCCTTATTCGGTTACGATAAAACCAGTGCATATAATCAGCATTAAGGCCACTACAGCCGTAATCAACATACCTGGAGACCGACTGATTTATCATCTTAATAAGGCTACACTGCTCCTGTCAGTGCTCTGTGTATTTTTCCTTTACTAAATTGATATAGACTCTGGATACATTTACTGGGACAGCATAGAGGCCTGGCAAACCAAGGATATCAAATATTTTTCCCAGATTATTCATCCAATTAATCTTTCTATGAATATCTGGGGACATTAATTATTGTTTACATGTGTTAGGCGAGTTTCGGTTCAGTTTGTGCCCATATTTTCAGCCAAAACACCACCGGTTTCAGAGTTATGTGATCTAATATGTAATCCATGCTTAATTCTTGATGGGGCAAATAGTTGAGGAGCTCCTGGTCACCCCCAGCATGCTCTGCAAGAAGAACAAGTTACTTACCCTACCTGGTAACGTCCTTTCGATGGGATGTTCCTCCAACGTATTCCACATCTATGACAGGTAATGACCACAGCTGTGCTGCTTTGGAAAATTATTCGGCGTAGGCGTCCTGCGTCGATGACGTCGATACGGGGTCGACGTCACTGGATGTTATATATAGGACGCACGGCGTCCGTAGCCTCAGTTGTAGTTTTTTCCTCAGAACGTGTGGCATCAATCTCCTGCCAGTATGACTGCAGAAAGCCTTGCAGAAACGTAAGCTGCAATCGCAAAAGAAATTCTGTAGAGGGGCAGGCTGGGAGGGTTCGATGTGGAATACGTCAGAGGAACATCCCATCAAAAGAACATTACCAGATAGGGTAAGTAACTTGTTCTTCGAGGGGATTGTGTCTTCCGACGTATTCCACATCTATGACAGACTCCCAAAGCAGTACCAACTTATGGAGGTGGGAAAAGAATTTACAATTTCATAATTTTAGAATGCCCAATCAAATTGCTGAATAGAGGACTGCCTTACCAAAGCCCAAATCCTGCCCATGGATAGAGTCCAAGGAATAATGTCTCACAAAAGTATGGACAGAGGCCCATGTGGCTGCTTTGCAAATATTGCAAATCGGAACACCCCTCTGTAGGGCCGTAGAGGCAGCCATACCCCTAGTAGAGTGAGCCCGTAAGCCTATTGGAGGGTCCTTTCCTGCCAAACGGTAACACTCAGAGATCGTCAAATTGATCCATCTGGACAAGGTCTGCTTGGAAACAGCCTGACCTAAACATCTTTCAGCATAACCAACAAAGAGCTGATCGTTCACTCCAACTCGGGACATCCGTGAGACATAGAAAATCAAAGCTCTCCTAGGATCTAACCTATGGAGCCTCTCCTCTTCCTTGCCTGGATGTGGTGGAGGATAAAACGCAGGAAGAATTACCTTCTGGCTCAAATGGAATTCCGACACAACCTTCGGAAGAAAAGAAGGCCACACCCCAAGGACAACCCTGTCCTTATGGAACACAGTGAAGGGTGGTTTGGCGGAAAGTGCCTGCAACTCACTCACTCTGCGTGCGGAAGTAACCACAACTAAAAATACAGTTTTAAAGGACAGCAGTCACAACGGACAAGAATGTAAGTGCTCAAACGGAGCTCCCATTAGGAACTTTAAAACCAAATTCAAATCCCATCCCGGCACCAGGAAAGACGACGGTGGAAACACATTAGTTAGCCCTTTTAGAAATTGAGAATTCAAAGGGATCTTAAAATAAGAACATTCCTCAGACGAGCGCTTAAATGTGGACAGCGCCGCCAGGTAACTCTTAATGGTACCTACTTGCAGGCCCCTTGTGGGCTAAAGAAAGCTGAAACGACAAGACCAAAGGAATCGAACATTGGAAAGGATCCACATTCTGTACCCTGCACCAGTCGCAGAACTGTCTCCAATGGCAACGGATTTCGTTGCAGGCCTTCTGGCCGAAAGCAACACCTCCATCACGTCTTCGGGGATGTCCCAATCCTTATACCTCAGCCTTTCAGATACCAAGCATAAAGACAGAGAGACTTGACCTCTGGATGGAGAACCCGACACCCTCCCGTGAGAGCAGATCGTCTCGGTAGGGAAGACGGCATGGAGGGCAGATGGACATGTCTAGAAGGTCCGGGTACCACCCTCTCCTGGCCCATGCCGGAGCAATGAGGATCATCCGGGAACCGAACCTCTGTAACCTCCGCAACACCTGCGGAATGACTGGGACTGGAGGAAACACGTACAGTAGTGGGAAGGACCACTCCACTACGACCGCATCCCCTAAGGCTCCTCTTGGAGGAAATTCCTGCGAGCAGAATCTTTCGCACTTCCGGTTGACACTGGTGGCGAAGAGATCCACTTGTGGGGTTCCCCAAAGGGCAAAGATCTCCAAAAGAACTTCCTGAGCCAGCTCCCACTCGTGAGAGACTGTGCTCCGCCTGCTCAGAGCGTCCGCTGTCGCGTTTTCGTCTCTGGCCAGATGAACTGCCGAGATCGAAATTTCCTGCTGAACTGCCCAGAACCAGAGCTGCATCGCCTCTCTGCACAACGTGAGTGACCCTGCCCGCCCCTTTTTTGTTGAAGTAGTGCATGGCCACTGTATTGTCCGTCATAAACAGGACATTCTTCCCCCGCACAGACAGCAGAAAAGCCTTCAGGGCTAGCCTGACGGCCCTCAGCTCTAACAGACTGATGTGGAGTCTGGACTCCGACGGAGACCAACGGCTGCTGGCTGTCAACTCGTTGGCATGAGCTTCCCAACCCGTGAGGGATGCGTCTGTCACGATCGTGACCTCCGGCCATGGTTCCCAAAATGGAGCTCTCTTCATCAGATTGCCTTCGACCGCCCACCACAGAAGATCCTGGGCGACTGAGGGTGGAATCTGAACGGGATCCGACATCCTGCCGGAGAACTGCGACCACTGCATCTTTAGAGCCCACTGCAGAGATCTCATCCGCAGCATGGCCTCTGGCACCAGGAAAATGTAGGATGCCATGAGGCCGAGTAACCTTAAGAACTCGAACGCCGGGAGACTCTGGGCACGTTGAAATATGTCCACCATCTGCAGAATGTGATGAGCCCTCACCTGGGGAGCCGAACACCTATTCAGATCATACATAGAGAGTTTGGCCTTCTCTCTCTAAAAGCCATGGTGGAATGGAACAGTCTGGCCTTGTTCAGAAAGTGCCTCCTACCTTCTCGGCCCTTAATCCTCGATGAGGCAATTGAATGCAGTGAAGACAACTTGAAACTAAACCCGATGAGAGTAAAAAAGAAGCTGGGGAGAACGACTGGATAATTACCCTTGCCAGCAACTCGTGCTACCAGTCAACTACTCATTTGGCAGTGGAGCCACGAAAACTAAATGCACCTCCAGGCTGCCTCGTAAAGTTCCAGAATAGATTCTATCGAGATCACTTTCTCTGAATATGTGTGAACCTCCTACTGACAAACGAAATCATCGCAATACAAGCTTAATCCAAACTGTGTGTCATTTTTTTAGAGGGGAAGAAAGTGTCAAAACTTTGAAACATCTTTTGCTGCGTTGTCCAGGACTAACCGGGGAGAGAGCGAAATAATTTGGCCAACTGCTGTCGCAGTTCCCTTCACTTGATGGTGATTCGCACGCACAGATGAGGGAGAGAAAACTGAGGAATAGTATCCTTGTTGAAAACACTGTTAGGGGAGTTTTCCTTAAGTCCACTTGAGGTATGACTTCATAAAACTATCCCAATGGTATACGGATCCCCAACTCTTAGTATCAGTCTGTACTACTCATGGAAACTTGGTAGAGTGGCAGAGCAGTCAGGCTTATCCTAAGAGGAAGATGTGAGTGTTAGGGGGAATTCTCTTATAAGGCTAATTTCTCAAACCTAGTGAGTCCCCCAGCAGCTTTGCTGGATTTTTGGGGTTCGTTTTTTCTCCTGCTAAGAGTGAGACTATTTTACTCCCACTCTTAGGCATGATTTGAAGTATGTCTTTGACTTGTTATGTGCTTATGGGCTATGGGGTTTCTTTTTACTCCATAGGGTATCATCTGTTTTTCTGTATGTGTGGTACACAGCACCCTCAGTGCAGTACCACAGGGGTGTCACAGTGACCCCCAAACATAGACTCCATACCCTGGGACTGACTACTGTCACCATTGGCTTTACTAGTCCAAAATTGTAAACAGAACCAGTACAAACCATCATATTGTGATAGTACTGGTAAGGGGTAATTCGATTACCCCTGGGTCTGTTTTCGAGGGGGCACTATCCTGTCCCCCTCGTCGAGTTTCTGGCTAGTGGCAGTGGTTAGCACGCAAAATATTCCACCGGAATATTCTCTATGGGATTTTCCCATTGATTTTAAACGCACCACTTTTTGGTGTAATGTTAAAAGATACCGCCAGTTTATTTATTTAATATTAAATCACTGGTTGGGTCTTTTTTCCCAGAACTCGATTCTAAAATGGCATTTGTGTCCGTCTCTGTAACTCTGACCAAAGTCGAACCCTTTGTTCCACTATTTTGGCGGGCTTCTCCACAGAAGCCCTCCAAATGGTGCCACTCTGTCTGGGTTCCACAGGAAGGGTGGAGGGGGGAATTGGCACCCTGGACTGCGTTGCCTTAGCAACCCAAGTCACACTCTACTCTGATTGGCCCAGTGATGAGCCGCCCGGCTCACCACTTAGCCTGTGTGATTGACAGCTAGGCTGATGAATGGGGGGGGGGGGTTCTGCATAAAAGCAGGGCCTTTGGGACCGGAACTTCAGAAGTCGCCACAGGACCTAAGAATCCGAAGAGGGAAGAAGCTGAGCCATCTGCAACGACGACACCACCGGTGAAGCCCTGCTGCAACGACCTCACCACTTTCCCGACGACAAGAGAAGATCATCTACTGGACAAGTCTTCTTCCCCTGAGTTGGTGGGATCAACCAGTTCGCCCTTTTCGCCTTCCAAAGACGTCTCTTGGTCGAATCGCCCATGCCAAGCACCCCGGTGGCCGATAGCCAAGCTCACCACTTTTGACCGCGAATAAAAGGACCACACCTTTTAATCAGGAACTCCGCGCCTGGTTTCATCCCTGTGCAGTGCAACGACTCCAAGTTTCCTCCGCGACGAGATTCTCTCTTCCCCTGGTCGCAACCACGAACTTCAACCACTGCCAGGAACAAATGCCCCCGCTGGAGCTTCCTTTCTCTTTAAGGTACTGTGTCCTGCCTGGCCTCCCTTTCTACAGATTGCTAAAGGTGACCCTTAAATCCTTGGCTTCTAAAGTGGGTTGGCTCCAGGCCTTCTAACTATATCTTTTGAATCTCCCCAACCTTTTTTGAACACACTGCAAAGACTTTCAGTGCACTTTAAACAGTGTGATCCTGGGCACATTTCTCTTTTCTCCATTTAAAGTGGGCCTGGCCTATGAACTTTGTCTCTACAGCATAACCTGCCTTTCTCCCCTTGCTCTGAACTCTTAAGTGTTGGGAACTGTTTTATTCTTCTGCTCTGCCTTTTTCTCTCCCTTTAACTACATTATCAGAGTGCCATCTTGGTTAAGCGCTCACATCTGTTCTAACAAATAGTGTTTTAACCCTGACTTGTCTGATAGCTATTAATGGAGGTGTGTATACTTTACCTGACTGTGTTTTAACTTGCTTTGATTGAGAGTGCTAGTATATGCCATGAAGTGTGTTTTAAATAAATAATCATATACTTTTTATACAAAGCTCTGGTCAGTGTTTGTTTGTGCTACTGTGTTTTGGCCCTATTGTGTATACTCAACATACTGCCCTACTCTTCTTGAGAGAAGGCGGACTGCTCAGCCACAGCCACCAGGTAAATCTGGGTGGTGCAGACTGCTACCAATTGGGTTTACTGCTTATTCCTGTAGTCTTAATCTTTTTGCATTGTTCCCCAAGGGAACTGCACAGGATTCTGCCTAACAGTGAGCTGTAGGTAAGTACACTGAACCCAGTTAGTAATGCAATTCAAAGAAACACAAATGTATATAAAATATATATTTACACAAGAAATGTTTTAAAACACTTAGCATATTAAACCAAAACAAATAAGATTACTTGTAGATACTTTTCAAAGGCCACTGCTTAGTTTGTAGTTGTTCGCGGTTACAATTGTTACAGCATTTCACACCAATGACAGTTCTACCGTATTATTGGTACTACCTCGCACTCACGTAAGACAGAAGAAATACAGTAATTACATTTAGTTAGCAAAACCACATAATATATAGTCTTTTTGGAAGGAAAACAGTTGGTTAGTCAAACAGTAAACACTTTTAAAGTCCAATTTACAAACCTAACTAAAAGGCAATTCGTAGAGGGCTCAAAGTCTTGTAAAGTAGCAGAACACCGAAAGCTCCTGTGGATACATTCTAGTCTCTAGTTCAAAGATGCTGGAAGATTAACAACATCGGAGACCCTGTTAAAGGTCTTGCAAAAGGGACAAGCAGCAGCTTGGGACAGGGGGGGCACCCTGGACACCTTTATGTGCACTCTAACATGCTGGAGCAACTTCACGGATCAAGGTAAGCATTACCTTTTCTCCCCACAGTACCTTAGTTTAGAAGAAATGTTTGTGGCTGGAGTCTCTCTGATGTAGTAGCGCTGGATCCGACGTCCGGATTCCTTGGTCTAGTGACAAAAGGCAGGACAATGGATGGGATATCTCTGCAGCAGTCTCGAGGGGGGACCTCTCGCACAGATTTCTTTAGCTTCTCAGGTCAGTCTGCGGTTTTGGCGCCTTTTCTGCAACACCAACAAAGGACACGATTCTCCCGGTCAATCTTCTTTGATCCATGCAGTCCTGCACTCTGGTGAGGGGACTTGGATGAGTTGGATTGTGTCTCTGGAGCTCAGCAAAGATTTGGATGGATTTGGCCTTGGCAAGACGATGAGCTATGATTGGGTCAGAGGTCTCCTGGTATTCGCGGTCTGCAGCTCTGGAGATGGCTCAGATTGTAGTTCGTCTCAGGACTGGTTTGTTCCACCAGTCAAAGGGAAGGAGTCATCCTCTTTGGAGCTCTTCTGTTGCATAGAAAATGGGGTCAGGACAGCAGTGGTCGCTTCACGGTGTTGCAAAGGGTCTGCATGCATCTCTGGTCGTCTTCAGCTTCGGTTACTGCAGTTCCCAGGGGTCGACTTACCTTTCACCACAGGAACCTCACCTTTTATTCAGTTTCAGCACACTCTCCTCTGCAATCTCTCTCAGCAGTTTACAGAAAGGGGCGGGTGGCTGTCCAGTCAGGACAGCCAAAGGGCAAGGGAGTGAAAAAATTCGCCCCCCACCCCTCTTCCTGCCTTCCCAGACACACAGGAGCTTAGGCGGGGGGACACAAGGGTTTCCGCCAATGGGAAAACACACACATACAGACCTCCCTCTCCCGGAATGGTAGAAAAAGGGCTAACAAAGAAAAACCACACTAGAAATGGCAAAAACAGAAAGTAGCCATCAAGTTAGTACTTAGGTGACCCTATTGTGCGCCACCGAGACTGTGCACACACTCTGCGGTAAAAGATAACAATAGTTGGTAGAACAGGTCCACTGCCACCAGCCATAACTAGAGGGTTGTCTATGTGACCAAGAAGTCGCAGGAGCAGAGAGAAGGCACTCCACACAAGGTGGTGTGTGCAAATCTCTCAGAATATAACATTTTAGGAGAGATACAAAGTACCTTTCTATCCTTAAGAACAGTAGAAAGTAAGGATAAAGAAAATCTCAAAGGAGAAACCAAAGGGTTCCCAGCAACACTGCCCATAAGGAGCTGTGTGCTGCAAAAGTAAAATACACAAGCCTTAAAATTGATTTGGAGGAAAGTAGACTCCATAGGAGAACAGAGTTCCAAAAGGTAGCGCACATACAAATGAATGTGTGGGAAAAGGCTCCACTCAATCAGGATATAAGGAAAAAGGTCCAGAGGTCCAGCAAAAAGTGCTGGGGTCTCACTAGCAGAGGGGATGAAGCAGGCGGCAGAGGTAAAAAGAGACCAGATAATTATTCACATGAACAGCTCAGTCATTCAGGAGAGATTGTGGATGTGTGGAGACCCTTCACTGCAGGAAATATTGCGATAGTTGAGTATCTTCTATCTTCTTTGCTATGTTCTAAAGAGATTAAGGAGAAGAATAAATAAAAACGAGAACAGTGCTCAACAAGTTAGGTAGGGAAAGAGCAGGAAAAAGGGGTCCGGCGAAGGAAAAGGAGACTAATAAGGCAAACAATCAAAAGACGTGAGGAAGAAGCAGTATTTACTGATAAAGGGAACATATGAATTCCGTCGCAACCGATGCTGTAGATGTGGAAGGAAAGGACACTACGCCAGCTCCGAATTTTGCCCGGAGTTGAATCAAATGTGTATGGTATGCAAGAGGCAAGGACATTTTGCTGCAGCGTGTTGAAATAAAGACAGAATATCAACAGTTCAAGGTGAGGAACAGTCTGAAGAACGACACATTGTAATGGTGAAAGTACAAGAGATGAAAGATGGCAGTGATTAGTTAAAAAGCCCCAGTTGTGAAATTATGACAGAAAACTGAAAGATCAGTGTTATGGTTGACAGTTGCTCGTCAAATAACATTATAACTGAGTGAAGAATTAAAAGACAAGGACATGAGAGCAAAGTTGAAGAAGCCAGATATTTAATTAAACAAAAAAAATAGGGGGGTTGAAAGGCTCAGTTATTTAAATAGAAGGATGGTTCAGCTCCACGATCGAATTCAAGAATCGAATAGCTGGGATAAAGATATATGTGGTAAGGAAGGGAGTGAATGTTTTGGGATGGAAGGATGAAGCTGCTTTGAAGATCAGATTAGACCCATGCTCGGCAGAACCAGTATTGAACATAAATGCAAATAAAGAAGATCAACAGAAGAGTATCGCAAAGGAACAAGGAGGTATGGGCAAACTGAAGGGATTTGCACATAAAATTGTATTGAAACCGGGACCAATACCAATAGCACATAAACACAGACCCATACAACTTGCACCGAGAGAACAAGTTGAGGCAGAATTGTACAGACTAAAGAATGAAGGGGTAATGGAGTACTGAATCTGCAGAATGGATCAGACCCATTGTAGCAGCAAAGAAAACAAGTGGGAAGAAAATTAGAGTAGACAAATATCTGCTTCCCATTATATCTGAGATGTTAAACTGCACGCAGGGTGCCAATATGTCCACTACCTTGAACCTTTCATCCGCATATGATGAGATTACCTTGACTGAGGATTGCTGAGACCATACTACATTCATCACTCCAATCGGTTTGTTCCGGTATCGTCGGATACAGTTTTGACTTCCATCAGCAGCAACAGTATTCCAAAGGGTCATTACGCGGGTTTAAAGTGCACTATGGTGTACCAGGATTACATTTTAGTGTACGGTAAAGGAAAATGAGAAACTCAAGTTAGTGTTGAACAGATTACAGGAAAGAGGATTGAATATTGAAGCTAGCAAGTACAGGAGGAACTGAGTGGAGTATCTGTTAGGACAGATTTTATTAAGTCCAACTAAGAGCTTAGCAAAACCATTCAACTCAGACAGTACAAGACTCCACTCTTAGTAAAAGGCCAAACCGCCGGAGTATATGGTAACGTAGACAGAGCAGCCAGGCTTATTTTAGGAGGGAGAGAGGGCTGGAGGAAAGTACACTGAACCTGAAGTATACCAAGGATTCAATAGAAACACTTACAACGATAAGTATTATAAAAAAATAAATAAAGGTTTATTAAAAATACAAGTACGCCAATTTAAGTCTGGGGGTAAGTACTGGTTATAGAGTCATAAACACATTATAAAAACGCAACATAATGCTTGAAGGTACACAGACCAAATCATTAACATTCATCAGAATACCTAAAAGTAATTCTAGGGAAGTCAGACCTTGTCAAACACATTTAGTATAGGCCACACCTATTCAGAGGGAGTTAAACCATATGGTACTTTCTGATTACTTTCAGTGATACAAGGGTAGTAGACCTTGTCAGTTATGCAGTGACACTAAGCAAAGAAATCACATAACCAACCAAACCTGTTACCAGGCAACTTTTCTGAACAGTGTATCACAGATTCAAGGAACAGTATATACATACCTATAACTACATTTATGATAACACACAGTTATACTAGGTGAGTAATATCTTTTGGTGTAATATACAATTACAGTTGCTTTTCAGCTTAGTGGAACACAGACTAAGTTAAGCAAGAACTATTTACACTAATTTACGATTGCACCAGGTACACCAAGGTCAGATATATCCAAACAACATTATTTAAGAATGGCACACAGCTATTCTAGGGAGGTAAAAGGTATGTTGTAATATAATATTACAGTTGTGTTTTAGGCCAGTGGAACAAACACTGAGATAAGCAATAACTCGTTTAACTTATTTTAGGATGGCACACAGCTAACTCAAGGAAAGTAAAACCTACATACTTTTTAAAAGCGAAGGGCGGCTCCTACATTGGCGTTTCCAAGATGTGTCTGCAGGTGTCCGCAGGGGAAGCCAATGAAGTCAACAGACACCAACAAAACTAAGTGTGGCATGGGTGGGGTGTAGAGCAATTACTCTACTCCAGAAAGCCCCTGCCACTCTTCGTTGCCTTTCGATAACGTAGACTGCCATAGACTTACACCATGCATACTTAGAGATTTGTGACCACCAGCCCAAATCTATCCATGGCTGGACTGTAAATGTTGCATTGCAAACACACTTATTTACTTGCCCATGCTGACTAGTGCCACACCTAGAGAGAACTGTGAATATTGGCCGGCGTCGCATCCGGAGGGAAGTGCGAGTGTTAGCATGTGCCACACTTAGATGGAATGCTCAACTTTAGCCCACATCGCACCTAGATAGAAATGTGAATGTTAAAATGTGCCACACCTAGATGGACTTAGATGGAATGCTCAACTGTAGCTTGCGTAGCACCTAGATAGAAATGTGAATGTTAGCATGTGCCACACTTAGATTGAATGCACAACCTTAGCCTGTGTCACATCTAGATGGGATATTGAATATTAGCAATTGCCACACTCAAATGGAATGGTGAATGATAGCAAGCACCACACCTAGACATAATTGCAAGGACAGCAATGCCAATTAACCAATCCGCTAACAACTTCACCCCTCTGCATACACCTCTCAAACTCTAACCAAACACAACCACAAACCTACAGCACAGCAATCCGCACAAAATTCACTACACTGCAACAACAAGACAAATCACGCAGACTCGCACAACAGCACACAATGACTACCGACCGTAAAACACCCCAAGCCTAGCTAACGGACCCACTGGGCTGAGGCTGCCAACAGCCCATCACTGCTGTATTGCACTTTTCCAGCGTACTCCAACTAACTCACCCCCCCCCCACTTCCCTTTTTCAAAGCCGCCAGAGCGCCAAGGGACCACTCCGGGGGTGATGGTGCGCGGTATAAATATCCTTTAACATTAACATCTGTTTAAAACAGACCAGGGAAAGCAAAACCCAGTGTTACACTTTATAACAATGTTATTGTAGGTAGGTAAAACCTAAGGCAGACTTATTCTAAACAGGCTATACAGCAAGTTAAGGGAAGCAAGACCCAGTTGGGGAACGTATACACCTATTCTCTGAAAGAAATAGTTAGTGAAGTCCACAGCATTACCTTTGGGAAAGAGGCACAACCAATTCACAGGTGAGTAAATTAACCTTATGTATAGTTTTCAGAATGGCACAACACACATTCAAGCTAAGTAAGAACGTTTGTAACTGTTCACTCTCAGAGTTACAGTTACCAACCAACTCATTTACAATTAAGTACACTTTTAAACACTTGTTATACTTTTCCAGATAGAATCCTTTACTTATCCAATCCTTCCCTATTCCATTGCATGAGTTCACTCAGGGGCAGAAGAGGGACCCTAGCCTAGGAGCCGGCTGTAGGCAAGGTGAGACAGGGTTCTGTTGCAGGCAAAAGTCAGAGTTACTGTGGAAGACGGTTCAACAAGTAAGTAGTTCACTTTAAAGTTGGTTAGGGTCCAGGGACTTCTGAAAAGACACCGTAAGAGGATTCCAGCAGTATGTCTGGATGCACTGGATGAGGGGACTCCCAATCACAAGAACACCCCAAAGCTTTACAGAAATCACAAAGGCTTAAGGTAAGTAAATACCCCAGCCAAAATTACCTTAGCACAGAAGGAGTTGCAGCAAGAAGACTTGAGGATCTGCAGCCAAAAACCTGGTCGAAGAATTCCTTTATCATGAAGACAGGACACCGGAAGAGCTTCTGCAGCAGGGATCAATGGGTAAGAATCCGGGCAAGAGTTTCTTCGCAGCTCTGTGGTTTTGGCTCCCTTTTCAGGAGACAAAAGACGACTTTAAATCGCTGATTGGATTCCCGTCACTTGCAAGGTGCAGCACTCTGGTGAGGGGACTTTTCAGACTCGATTCACGTCCCTGGAGGTCTAGTAGGATGCCACCAAAGTTTCAGCTCGATTCGGAATTCTGTAGACCATGCACCGAACGATGGCTAGAGGTCCCACGATATTGCAGTCCTGCAAAGCCACAGCACAACGTGGGATGGCTAAAAATGCAGGTCTTGTTGAGTCTAGTGGATTTCACCAGGCTATGGGTTGGGGGCATCCATTTTGAGCTCTCCAGGTTGATTGGAAGGATGGGGAACATCAGACTCCGGTTACACAGCAGGCTCTCCGTAGGCTAAAAATCGCTAAGGCTGTCGCTTCATCTTCCTCCTCTTTGGTTTCAGCTCCAGTGGTCAACTTGTCAGCAGGTTCTACAGCACACCTTCTGCATTCTCTCCCTGCATTTTACAGTAAGGGGCGGTCTGGCAGTATAATCAGGACAGCCAGCCCACCACTGGGAGTTGTCTCCTTTCAGGCAGGGTGGAAGACAAAGGGCTGCAGAGTTTTGAACTCCTCCCTCGCTTCCTGCCTTTCCAGACACCCTGGAGCCTGGGCAGGTAATCTAAAGCATTCAGGTTGTTCCATTCCAACCTAGAATAGCAGGGGAGGCCTCAGAAACAGCAAGCACACAACCAATGGTGAAAAAAGAAGGAGCCCACTATTTTAGCAAAATGGTGGCCCTTCTGTGCATTACAAAGGCTGAATTAACAGCCTGCGAGTAATGAAGACTAAAAAGTCATAAACATAGTTACACTGCCTCCAGACATTAAAGGAAACTTGCAATTGTAACAACATGTTACCAGGTAAGTAAGAAAGGGGATACATTGTATCCCCCTGCACTCCTCATAAGGTGGGGTGTGCTGGCTCACTATATAAAATTTAAAGGGGGATCAAAATTCCTCTTTACTACTTGGGAACGTTAGTTCCCCCAAGTACATGAAAGAGAAACTAACAGGGGTGCCCATAGGGGCAACCCAGCCTAAGCCCAAAAGTTGTAGGAAACTATAACGTCAACCATACACTATGGAGAGACATAAAAAGGTCACCTATAAAAAGAGTAAAAGACTAGGTGAGGGGGAAAAAGATTACACTTCACCTAGAGACAAGGTAAAATAGTTACCTAGTCAAAGCAAAAGGTTCTGGGGTTGACATAGGTCAGGAAGATGCATCATTGATATGTAAAATCGTACCCAACGGTATCTGGGCAATGTAGCCAGTGGGCAAGGTTGCAGGCCTGGGGATGATGCAATTAAGGCCATAAAGGGAGCCTCTAATCTGAGTAACAAGGAGGAGCTGAGATCTTTATTAGGGTTAGCAGAATATTACAACATGTTTATAAAAGGTTTTGCAAGCATCATAGACCATTGAGGAAGTTGTTGAAAAAGGGAATATTTGTATTTCATTTATTTATAAAGCGCACCTGGCCCAAGGGCATCCGGGCGCATAACTTGGGATGCAGGCATAGTAGGCAGATACAGTCAATATACAGGGAGGCATTTACAAGTTATATACAGACATACTAAGCAATTACAGTTAATATACAAGGAAGCATTTATAAATTAAACAGGCGAGGGGATCAATTGACAAGAAAACAACAGTCACGATTAAATACACATCAAAATGTACAAGTGTACAGCAGACCAAAGATGGTTTGTCTATGCAAGTGCGTGAAGTGATCAGTCTAAATCAAGGGTGGTTGGGGGCAGACAACCATGGTTCCGCTCTGAGGGGGTTTGGTAGTGAGTTCCATAGTTTTGCTGCCAAGACCGGGAAGCTGATCCCCCCGCCCCCCCTGATCGCTGCAGGATGAAATAGGATATAGCTAGGCAATTGGACTGGGCACTTCCGAGGGGACTGTTAGAGGTATGGATAGTAAATCTCTTGGCGAGGTAGCAAGGTGCTTGGTTGGCAATGCATTTGTAGAGCAAAGGTTTTTAGGGATACTCGTTGTGTGACTGACATTAGAAAAAGTCTCAGCTGGTTATCAGAGATGTGATGATTCCTGGGGATATTTAGTGCAGTTTTGATAGCATTGTTCTGAATAATCTGTAACTTATTGAGGTGCCCTTGGTTAGTGCCAAGATAGAGGGCGTTGCAATAATCAATTTTAGACATTACCAAGGTCCTGGCTAGTGTAGTACAGTTGGCTGGAGATAAGAAGGGCTGGCAGGCTGTAATGAGCTTGCATGTGTAAGCTGCTGTGGATGATACTGCATTGGTTTGCCTAGAGAGAAAAACGGTGGAGTCGATGTAAATGCCTAGGGTTTTGGTGTCCTTTGTAACTTTAATGATGTTACCATCAATGACGAAGGAGTTAAACGAAGAATCAAGTTTGTTGAGTCTTTGATGGGTGCCTAGGATGAGAATCTCTGTCTTTTCGTCATTCAGACAGTTCGTGTTGCGCCATCCACGCTTGGATGACTTGGTATACAGAGTTAACGGCGAGTGTGTCAGCTGTATGATCGCCGGTAATAGGTACGAGTATCCGGGTGTCATCCGCATAGTTTGTGTAGATGACACCCAGATAATCCAGAATATCAAAAAGTGGCTTAGTAAACACATTGTAGAGTGTGGGTGAAACGCAAGATCCTTGAGGTACTCCGCATGTGACAGGTGCCGGTTCGGCAGATGCAGACGGGGAGAAGACCCTCATGGACCTGTTGTCTAGAAAGGAGCTAATGCAGGCTGTGGCTCTATCCGAGAAATGGCCTGTAGATTTGAGGTGTTGGTAGAGGGTTTGGTGATTAACTAGGTCAAAC
Organism: Ambystoma mexicanum; assembly: GCF_040938575.1. Lineage (NCBI taxonomy): Eukaryota > Metazoa > Chordata > Amphibia > Caudata > Ambystomatidae > Ambystoma > Ambystoma mexicanum. Next base: position 328,694,217 of record NC_090941.1, on the reverse strand, counting down.
GCTGCGGAAAGGTCAAGTAGTTTACCCTTGTCTTTAAGATCCTCAATCTGTGTTTTAAGATCAATCAAGGCAGTTTCCATTCCATGACGCCGGCGGAACCCAGATTGTCTAAGTCCCAAGAGTTTGTTGGTTTCTAAGTAGTCTTGCATCTGCAGATAGGCTGCACGATCACTAATTTTTATCACGACTGGCACTGTAGTGATAGGCCTGAAGTTAGTAGGTATGTTGGCATCCAAAGAAGGTTTTTTAAGAAGTGAGATGACCCAGGCGTCCTTAAGGTTATCTGGGACAATCCCAGAACTAAAGGAGGAGTTTATGAATGCAGTGATGAAAGGTGCTAAGTTATGAGATGCCTCCTTAATAATAGTGGCAGGACATGAGTAGCCTTGGCAATTCGAAGGTTTAAGGTTGTTGATAATATTTTCAACTTCAGAGATAGTAAGGGGTGCAAAGTTAAATAGTTTCTGTGAGTGGAGGTTGATGTTTGTTCTGATCTGGTGAGAATTATCTTGTGGGTCGATCTGCAGGCTGATTTTTTTGTTGTTAATTTTGGTTTGGAGAGTAGCTATTTTACCAAGGAGTGCCTTATGCATATTTGCACACCAGGAACTGTCTTTAATACAGGTGTCAGGAGGAGAGACGAGGGATTCCAGTTCTTTTAGTATTATGAATAACTCTTTGGTGTTAGATTTAGCTTGTTCAATTAGCTCATTATAAGTATCTTTTTTCGCCTGAAGTACAGCCTCTTTGTAGTTCAAGGTGACTAATGCTAAGCTCACTTTGTTCATTTCAGTAGGGTTACTTTTCCAACATGCTTCTAGATTGCGTTTATCTTTGCGTAGGACTCTCAACTGAGGTGTAAACTAGGAGTTGAGGTGGGTCCGAGGTTTAGGTTTCCTTAGTTTAATAGGTGCAATTAGGTCTAGCACTTGTTGGATTGGTGCAGATAGAGTCATGTTCATTGAGGATAGGGAGGATAAGTGGGAGCAGTTTTTCACATGTTAGGTCTCTCGTTTCTAGTAGAGATAGCAGGTGCGATGTCAAGTTTGGTGCGGGTAATTTTAGCAGAGATGCTAAATGTGATTAGATGGTCACACGGTTGGTTAGAAGCCACATTTATTTCGCAGTTTAAGCCAGCTATCCAGTCGAGGATTCTGCCGTTAGAATGTGTTGGGTCATTAATATATTGCGTAAAACCTACGCTGGTAAACAGGTTGTTGACGTTGTGTTCTGCAGAGTCATTAGGGTCTTGTAGGCCCTGATTGAAATCACCTAGTACGATGATTTGAGATTTGGTTTTCGTGTTAGAGGCAAGAGTGTGAGATAGGTCTTCAGCAAATGTGGAGATAGATCCGGGGGGCCTGTTATTTAGAAGGAGTCTGGTAGTCTGGGTAGGGGTAAGTGTTCATTTGACCGAGTATTTCTGATGAGATTTGCTGTGGGTTAGATATGCGGAGATTAATAGTACTTTTGTGAATTAATGCAGTACCACCTCCTTTGGTTTGATTAGTGTTGCGATCGTTTCTAATGATGGTGTAGCCTGTAGGGATAGCTAACGATAGGAGCGGTCCTAAGGCCGGATGTAGCCATGTTTCTGTGATGGCAAAGTTGAGATCAAGTGTAAGAATAAGGTCAGCTATGTCAAGTGCATGTGCTGTAAGTGACCTGGCATTAATCAAAGCCCCCTTGATTGAGGTCAAAGGGGTATGAGGTGAGCTTGTGTCATGATGGGTGTTCGTATCAGGTGAGGGAGGTGAGGTTGCGTAGGCTGTTGCAGGAGGTGAATGCATGTTAGAGTGTCTAGTGGTAGTGGCATAATGGTGGGAAGCATGGGGGAGTCTAGAGCCAAGCCTGATGTTCCGTAACGGTGTAGCGCAAGGTTGGTTAGGTGTAGGTTTCGTGGCAAAGTGTTCATTCCAGAGGGTGGGGGAATTGATGTAGGGGTTAATGGCATGTGTAGGACCCAGAGTAGGAAGGTGGTGTTGCTATATGATATTGTGCAAGGCGGGCCTGGAACTTTGTCCAGGTGGGCTGGGAAGCATGTTGAACCTAGATTGTGTGGCGAGTAGCAAGGAATGTGTGCAAAGCCTAATGTGTGGAGAATCTGCTAGTGTGACGTTCTTGTAGTGGGAAAATACCACAGTCAGAACAGTTAATTCAAGGAGGAGGCACAGTGCAGAGCATTTAGCAGCATCAAATGTGTACAGACAATGCATAGTGTACAGACAATGCATAGTGTCTACAATAGTAAGGTATGACCAATATTGAAGTAGGTCGAGGAGCAATGTGCAAGTTACAGAAGTCAGTAGCTAAGCAAAGGCACATAGAGAGATCAACATGGAGTGCAGCATGTTGGAAGGAAGGACTACGGCTATAAGGGGTACTAGTCTCATTGGGGATAGTGGGAAAAGAGAGGCAATCGCTAAAGTACTGAGCTCAAATAAATTAGAGAATACAAGGGGGATGCATTTGGTAAGTAAGCGAGGCACATCAAGACAATAAATCAACAGGCACTGTAAATAGCCAGAAGCAGGGAAAGACCAATGTATAAAAACTGTCTGGTGATGGCAGGGCGTTAACATGGGAATGTAAAACAATGCATAACAGAGCGTAATGCAGAGCAATGAGGTGACAGTATACAGCGAGCAGCAGGCAAAATACAAATGCGGTGCAGCGCAGCGGGACAGAAGGAGCTTACTGAGAATTACGGTAATACATACAGTGTCACGGATTAGGACCCACCTGATTATTGAGGCACGTCCAAACAGTTGGGGTAAGCACACAAACAGAGCGACTGATACAGGCAATTGCGAGAGTCCAGCAGTTGTGTAGTAGAACTGCAGCACGTGTAATGCAAACACATGTATGAGGAGGGGTAAAGTACAGTAGAGTATACTGATGAAGATACGCTTAGAGAGAACGTCTTACTCTGTGGTGGCCCAGGAATGGCAGCACTTAGGTGTGACAGCAACCAGGCGCGTAGACTGATGAATCGAGTGCTAGGACAGTAGTTCGCAGGGGGCACACAACGTGTGTTTGGTCAAGGGTTACTAGCAATAGGCAACAGAGGCTGCGGACAGGCTTAAGACAGGAGTCAGCCTTCGTGTTCTGGCTTAGTGCTTCTGGGCCGGCTGATCGCCTGTCGGCTGCGGATTGGCCCACAAGAGGAGGGCAGCAGCCAATAGGGAACATGGTAGGGTGGTGTTTAGGCAGGACCATCAAAAACAAAGACGAAGTCGGCCATCTTTAGCTGAAGAATAGTGTTCGAATAGTCTTCAGAGTATGAAAATGCCATGGAGATGATTAAAGATGGTCTGTGTAATTTGGGAGGTTTTGTTTTTGGTCAACCTACTAAAGTTACGGTGGACACCAGTAGGGGAAAATTGGGGGAGGTGCTATCACAGAGGTTATCCGTAGAAGAGAGAACTATAGGATATGCATCCATAACTGAAACTGAAATTAAATATTCAGTTATAGAAAAAGAAATGTTAGCATGCGTATGGGGAGTGAGCCACTATAGGAAGTATGTGTGGGCAAATCATTTTGTGATTAACACAGACCACAAACCGTTGGTGGAGGTATTAACAGTTAATGGTTTTTACCAAGAAGTTGTAAAGGGGATCACTAAAGGCCAGCTAACTCTCATCTAGTGCAGGAAGTTCCCTCCCTAGCCTAGGCGTCCCTCAACCCCAGGATGGTCTTTAGAAATCGGTAACCCCAACTATGTAAAATTCTGTCTGCCTGGTGGTGATGGCCTAAGTGTAAACACCCTTTACAACTGTCTCCCCTCTGGAATAAATCTAGTTCTCTTACCTGGGGGTTTGCCAAAGCAATTCAGGATAAGAATAGCTGCCTTCCAGGCTCTCTTGGTCCTTCCTTTACACACTCATGTAATCCTCTCTCCGACTGTCTATCCTTCCTTTCCCTCCCCATCTTCTTCCCACTCTCCTTTGTCCTTTGTCTCTTCCTTTATTTCACACTTCTATTCTCTCTCCACTCTTCTCTCTCTCTACTCCCTCTACTCACTACTCTGTGCTCTCCACACCACAACTTCGCTCCCCCCTCATTATGAAGGTTTTCTTTTATGCAACTTTCCCTCCATATTCTATGGACTCCCAAACGTTTTGCTTTTGTTTTATAACCTGTCTTGACTTTTTACTGAGAAGTTCCCTGTACTTTTTGCTCATTTGTCATGGATAAACTGATTAGTCCTTCAGACTATCAGTACTGGGAAACTCTTTCCCCTTTGTCTTTACATTTTTACCTGTTTTGGTAAACTTTCTAACTGTGCACACAGCATTTTACAATGCAGTGCATGGGGATACTTTTGTATCACCCTAGAGTGGAGATTTCTAGTTCCTTTTTAATGTGCCTAAGGGCTAGCTGGTGGCAGCAAATTACATTTTGACCATCGTCTGACTACTAAACGTGGCTAGTGTCCCAAAATGGCAATGCTACAAGGTTCTTCACTTGTCCCTTGGCCATATTGTTTCTTGACCCTCATCCTACCCTTTCTGGTCAGGAAATCCCTAATATGTTCTGCATATGCCTGGGAAGACTGCTATGTTCGTGGCCTACTGCATACCGTTTGTGCGTGGGCCCAGGAAGCAGGTGTGCATGCATGAGTAAAACCCACAGTAGCCCCTGATTGCACAATGGCTGGCTGAGTGACTGATGCAGATCCTTACCATTGAAGGGCTGACTTTGATCACTCACCTGAATTTGGGATAAGAAGGAGTCCTGCAGCCATTCCAGTAGCTCAGAAACAGAGCCAGGTATCTTGTGTAGCTATGCAGCCAACTGAAGACACATGGAGAACTCGGAAGAGTCCTGGCGACTTTTCCTGCAACTGTGCGGGTGAAGCCCGGCTGGACTACCTGATCTGAGAAGTTCCTTGTCGGTGCTACAACCCTGGACAGGTGAGACCAACCAGTCACGTCTTCTCGCATTCCTGCAGCTCTGAGCCTTTGGAATTGTCCCTGGGCCACAGCCGTGGACCGTCCAGCTCTGAATTGGGCTACCGCACCAGAAGCGTCACTGTTCCATGTTTTCGACTGGAACTTCGGTGGTCACCAGCTTGGCCTACAGGTTGCCTTCCTGACAAGTTTCAGCGTCCCAGCATCAAGGAATCCTTTCTTGGAAGACCTTGTTTGAGACTGGAGAGATGCCTGCTGAAGACTATGTGTGGTGAATGTCATTGGAAACGGCTCCCCTCTGACTGGTAGAGTGTCCTTAAGACCCCTGTATCAGTGCGTGCTGCATTTCCTCTTCGGAAAGGGTTGCACTCAGCTCCTGGACCCGACCATAATCTTCCTTGCACCTGCAGTTGCTGGGTATCTTCTAATGGATCCAATGCTGTGAAAACCTACTTCCAGAGACTTCCAGTTGAATTGGCAAGTCATTTGGGAAAATCGCTGTAAGGGCCCTGAGTAATCACAATACTTACAGCTGCCCCCATCTCCTCTATTCTAAAGGTTTGTGAATAACTTTGGTTTATCCCATTCCTTCACTTTTTAACAGTTTACTTAAAAAGCTGTTATAAAAGATAGAATAAGTACCTTACCTTACTTACTTAACTGGAAACGCCTTATGAAGTCTTCAGGAAAATTGTTCACCATCAGAGGAACATTTCCTAATGTTGTCCCCTCTCCTAAAAGAACTTTATGTCTTTTGGGCACAAAGGCCCATTCAACTTCGGTTAGGCAGGGGAACTCAACTCAACCCATGCACTTACACTTTGCTGAATCTAGGCTCATATCTGAAGTTCGAGCCGAGTCTTGAGCAGAGGTTAATTTGTAGGTGCTTTTATTAGTCACTTGTACCTGTGGGCATTTGGTAGAAAGTAAATAGTTAGCATTCATGGCTGGTTTCGATTTGAGGAAGTTAAACTCATTGGTCAGAAGACCATGTTTATGCCATTTCTTGGTCAGCTCATTGGCTTGTGTTTTGATACTGCTTGTAGGGTCAGAGGCCAGGGTTTCATAACAGCCTGGTGTTTCTAAGTGCGTCTTGGCCATTGAGATGTAGTCCAACCTATTCACAATGACCATGTTGCCGCCTGTGTGTGCTTCCTTAATGATGTCGGAATTCTTATTGAGTTTGTTCAAAGCTCTTCAACGTTAAGGCTTTTCTTGCTTCTATTCCTGGATTTGTTGGTGTTGTCCTCCAGCTTTTACAAGTCTTGTGTCACTGCTTTGTGAAAGATGTCAATAGCGTTATTGCCTTGGAGGTTGGAAGTGAATTTCAATTTTTTTTCCTCAGTTCATGCACCCTCATGCATTGTTCCTCAATGTCTAGGTCCTGGAGGATGTCTAGTTTTGTGATGCTGTTGCTTGTGTCGTTTTCCAGGTTAAGTAGGAGGTGTGTGTGATCAAGGTGGGCAAGGTTGCCATTGCTGATTGGTGGTTTGGCTGATATGTCTTTTTTACATTGTATTTTCTTGGCAAAACATTTCTTTAGTTTCAGTTTTCTGCTGTTTTTGAAGAGATCAATGTGCGCTTCCGTCAAGTTGGTAGGTGCAAAGGACAACCCTTTGTTCAGCATGCTCAGAGGTAGATAGTTCATAGTCGGAGAGACTGAGTACCAGATTCAAATGCATGGTTCCCTCTGCTGGAGCTGTGAACGTCATCTTGTCAATCAGACTGCCCCTTCGGCTTCTGCGTTTATGCTTCTTGCATCCTCCTCTCTTGACTCTGGTTGTCCTCTGTTCATTACTGTATCTACCTCTAGGGGATCCTGGAAGCGTACGTGTTTAGTGTTGTTCATACGGTTGCCTTTTTTATACCTTTTGATTTGCTCTAAAAAGTTGATCCAGTCAGGTCCTTAGTGTGTGGTGCTGAAGTCGGCTCATCTGAAGTTCTGTTACGTAATGCGGCTGCTCTTGGCTCAAAGATGGCCACTGGGTCACTCCACATCTGAGCTGGAAGGTGAGTTGTTCGGTGTGCTTTTTCGTGAGGCACTTTTGTAGTGGTCATCAAATTTGGGCTCAAATGTAAATACCCAGTCATCCCTATAATCTCTTTCATCTATAGAGAATTTTCTGCACTTCATTAATTTCACATCATCCTGGTGTAGTCTTAGGATATCGTACATCGTTCTGTAGTTCTTGTATTTGGTACTTGCTGGAGCATTCAAAGATTCAATTTCCTGTTTAATGGTATCTATGTCAGCTGTAATTCTCTTGTGTTCCATGTCTGCATGTTCAATTAGTAGTTCTAGCATGATTTTAGACAATGTGACAAGGTTTTCTTGCCATTTGCCAGCAAGGTCAGGTGGTGCGTTAGATCTGGGCAGAAAGGCATGCATGGTTGATCCTTGTCGGGTAAATAGTGATTTAATGTCATCATTTCTTGATAGGAGATATTCCACCATTTCCACCATGTTTGAAGATCTGACTGTGATGAGCTGCAGTGATCTTTTTCCAAAAAGCAAAGGGGGAAGAGCGAGGCTCTGGAAATAGCAGATCACTGCGCTTTTACACAGTGTTCACTATTCCATCCTGCAGCAGGTGAGTAGTTCCAGGAAAGACGGTACCCTGACGTCTTAATTGGAGATCAAATTGGGTTAGCCAGGGGAACGGAACTCAAACCATGCACTGACACTTTGCTGAATCTAGGCTCATATATGAAGTTAGAGCAGAGTCTTGCGTAGAGGTTCATTTGTAGGTGCTTTTATTAGTCACTTGTGCCTGTGGGATTGGACTCAAAGTTAGGGCTGCTATTCTTGTGAACTGGTTTTCCAATTGCATAACTACTTAGCTTCCTTTCTGGTGTGTAGGTGAATTATGTGCATTTCTATAACCAATGGTGACTGTATATATGTTGTGTGATATTACCGGTTTGATTTATTTTTCTAGTGTCTCTTTGGCCCTATAATAAATATTGTATTTTTGTACTTACCTGTTTAAGCATAATCATTGTGTATTTCACTGTGTGGACTCATTGTGGACCCCTGATCCCACCCACCTCTCCTGACACTAAGCCTTGACCACTCTCCAAGCTTACCTTGATTGGGTTTGGCTAAACTCTCATGGTTCCCCTGTTCACTATAACTAGGATGGCCTGTTCTGTAGCAGGCCAGATTTGAGAAATCCATCTTAACACCTTTTCCACACTATTAGTACTCCCCCTACTACTACACTCACCTCTCCAAACGACTACTATTCTCTAACCACACTTTTACCCAGTCACCCTCCTTTCCCTCCGTCACCTTTTAATTCACTCCCTACTCTGTCTAACTTTCACTCCTGACACCCAAGTACCATTTTCATTTACAAACCAATACCTCACCTTGTACACTGCTTCAGCGATCCTTCTCGATGCTCCTCTGCATTGTCCTTCCCCTGCTTGGTCTTTTGGTTCTCCTTATCCTCCCTTGACCTAAACAGAAAAACCCACACATTCCTGTTTTTGGTGCCCCTTTTTATCCTCCCCTTTCCCCTTCATTGGCTCCCACCCTCGGATTGCCAGCCCAACCGTTGTCTGCCTCCCCTCTTTCCCCCACGATTTGGATTACAAGTAAAGAAAGATATAATGGGCATAGGGTTTGGTATGGCAGCCCGCCAGTGCTCCGGAATGGTGTACCACTCTCAACATAGGCAATGTCACAGTATGCATTATTAGGAGTATTGCAATGGCCGCTTTCTTGTGTGGACTGGTCGCCGTAGAGTTGAATATTTGAAGCGTGCTGAGATTGACATAACTACGTTGGTAAGGAGGAGAAAAGTGCAGCAAACATGGTGAGAAAAAAAAGAGGATAGGAATGTGAGTGAAGGGGGAGAGAAATAAAAGGAGAGTGGTAGAGGGACTGGTATGGAAATTATCTTTAAAAATTATTTTAATTACAATTTTTAGTGACTATAACACACCATGACCAGTCAGTATAGGTAATCACATATTCCCTCACGAATCCTGAACCCCCTCCTACTTCCCCCACAAATTATACATACATATGAACATCACACCTTGAGCACCCATCCCATACATATTTCCATTTGATTCTTCCCATTTGCTTTCTTTCTTTTGTTATCACACACCCCAATAAAGGGAGATCCCCTTTCTCCATTCAACGTCGACATATTATCTGTTTCATGTATATCTGTGGTTGTCTGTCGCATAGGGGTTTCAGATCCAGTGTGGAAGCCAGTTCACTCAATAGTTATTTCCAATCAACTTCAGCACCTCCCTCTCCCTCCGAGTCACTCTGTTTTTTTAAATATTCCACCTCTGCCAAGCCTCATCGCTTTACATCCTCGAGCCGCTGCCTTTCTAATGGAGCACTACAGCACTTCCAAGATATTGCAATTCGTCAGAACCTTCATAAATTGCACTATTCTATTCCATTCCATGTTTTATTCCCATAGGTAAACAGCATGTAGGCGAGTAAGACCCCTTCCCTTGTGCCCCGGACCACTTCCTTCTCCCCTTCTGTCCTTATGTGCTTTTGTCTTGTTTTATACAGCGCTCGTGTGTGTGTCCCCTACCCTGCCTGCATCGTTGTTCCTCCGTTTCCTCTCCCAATTGACCTGCCCCCATTTTCCCTGACCTCGCTCATTAGTACAGTCCCAAGGGCAGCCCCACTGCCCGTTGCAGACCCTCTGGCTAAGGGCATTGAGACAAAGGGCAGCTCCCTCAGTAGCAGTTCCGGCCTGTGTTTGCCTGTGTTCGCCGGTAGAGCATGCAGCGTAGTAGTCAACAGCAGCGACTGACAAGATAAGAATGGTGCGTGCAAGGGGAATCAGCCATTGCTGCCGCCTATTAAACTGTCGAACCTCTCTTATTAATCCTTTCACCAATGCCTTAGTCTGCTGTACGTCGCCCACAATTGTACGTTGTCCATCTGAGGCAGCTAAGCCCGTACAGGTAACTCGCATCTTGCTGTTCTTTCTTTTCTGCTGTTTGTTGCAACATAGAATTTTTCCCCCCTTTTCAGGAATTTCACATCTAGGTGTTTTGCTTTTCTGCTGTTTGTTGAAACTTAGGCTTCCCTTTATCCTGGACTCATGCTCCTAGATGGCTGCATTGCTGTTGTGTTGAAGTTGCTTCATTCTTCATCCTCACCCGCTCTCACGCCTCCCTTGGCCCCCCTCTCACCTTCCCTCCTGCTCGCCTCCTTCTCTCCCACATCACCTGGTGAGGTCTCTTGACGGCCCGCTCTGAGAATTCTCATCCAACAGGTATATTCACCTGTCCTCCTGAACTTCACGGACAGCATCCCCCTGTTATTCCAGCATTGGCAGACTCTACGACGACTCCTTCCACTGTACTCCTTCCCGCCTTTCCGCAAGCACTCCCTTGTGCACCTTCTCCTCAAAGTGCAAGTGATTCTGTTGTAACGAAGGCATGGTATCAACAGTAAGACTGACACAACTGACCACAGTTCAAGGGCGTTTTATTGAATTTTCACAAGGGCGAGATAAACGCCCATCTAAACTTAAATGTACAGATGAGAGCAAGCTACAATCATCAATTGTCAAATAAAAAGAGGCCTATACTTTAAAAAAAAAAACAATTAAAAAAAAAAACTTGCCAATCCTTACCACTAATTTTACAAAATAAGGTGGGGCGATGTTCATGAAAAAGAAAGAAGTGTTCACAAAATGATAAGTCGGGATGCTCGGGCTAATGGCCTCCCCTCCCCACGTTTTCAGCACAGGACAAGGCGATTCACTCGAGCAAAGCACACACTTGGGCTTTTGCGGCACAAGGATACAGTTTCACTTTCGCAGTTCAAGACCTTCTCTGTCCAAGCCTCTTCACTTCTTCCAAGTCTCTTTACTCGTAGGGCCCGATTTTCTTTTGGTGGTGTAGGTAGAGGTGGAGTGGTTTTATAGGTCTCTCTGAGATAACCCACAAACTGGTCTCTAGGGGTTGATTTGTGTTTTATATCTTGGAGAGGTTTCGTGGGGTTCTGATTTTTCCCAGTCCCATATTGGAGAATTTTGGGATTAGGAATTGGACCGCCAATAATCCTGGGGTAGAAACTCTCCAGAGGGAGGTGGGAGTTTCCTGCAAGAGAGTAAAAAAAGGTAGGGAAATCCTGACCCAGAATAACTTCCTCAGGGAGTCCAGGAATGATGGCTGAAAATATTAAAAATGGGACTCGCCCGTGATGGTAATGTGTACAGGTATTTTGGGGTATACTTCATTGTCCCCGTGTACACAGCTAACTCTAACTAGGGTAGCGTTCTTGAGGTCCGTGGTTGTGACCAAGTCAGGTCATATAGCAGCTTGCTTGCTACCTGAGTCGATTAGTGCCTTTACTTGCTTCCTATTCACCCAGGCCTTTTCATATGTGAAGTCAGCAGAAGACTGACACAAACATATGGTACAGGTCTCTAGATCTTTTTCAGGTTCTTCCCACTCTTCTCCCTTTAAACAGCCTATTTCCATAGGTTCGTTCTTTAAATTTCTTGATACAGTGACTAGCTAAATGCCCGGTTTCTCTACATGAGAAACAGATAAGAGGGGGTGGTATGCTTCCTTTAGGTTCCTCCCTTTTACCTTCGTCTTTGTTTTTAGGGTCGGACCGCTTGACTAGTTTTTCTTTTGGTATCCATTCCTTGATTCTATATACAACCCTCCTTGTAAGTGCACTCCCCTGAGGTTGAGGTCAGTGGATAGGTTTATAATCCTTCCGCTCCTCACCTCAATGTGCTGAGTGGAAATGTTTGGCTGCATCTGAGTGGTTTTGTGCAGTTTCGATGGCCATGTCGAGGGTAGGTCGATTTATCTGTAAAACGGCCTTTTGCAAAAAAAGGGGCCAAGGAATTGGGGAACTGTTCTAAGGTGATAATTTCTATTAACTTCTAGGGATTTGTTATTGATCCACAGGGCTATGCTGTTTTTTTACCTATTTCCCCATTTCTAGGGGGGTTGCTCCCAGATTTAGTCTAATGGCTCTCAATTTTTGCCGATAGAAATCACAAGTTTGTCCCACCCTTTTTAACAGCTCTTCTTTGATGGATACAAAAGTGGCTCCCTGGGCAAGATCAAATAGTTGGATAGGTGGGCTGTAGTTCATCTTTCAACAGAGGACCCAAATAGCACCTTAAGGTTTTCTTCCCATCCTAGTTGTTCGGCTAATCTTTCGAAATTCCGAAACAAAATACCTAGATCGTCGCCTTCTAGGCATGGTTGAAGTATCCCCTGTGGTAGTAGGGGTCTGCCTTGCAACTTTACCAATTTCGCTAAATTTTTCTGGAAACTAGCTTCAACCTGCATTTGATGGGCCGCCAACTGGGGTATAATAGCTGGTAGGTCGGCCATTTCTTCTGGTGGAGTAAGGGTTCCTTTGGTGGTTTTTTCCAAATCAGAAAAGAAACAGGATTTGAATCCCTTGGATAAAGTTTCAAATTCGTCTGATTCTTCTGAGTCTGGTTCTGCTGAAGGAGCTAACTTTGGTAGGTTGGTCTCTGACCCTGATGGCCCTGCAATGGATGGTAAATGGGTATAAAAAAAAGTCTCAGGAACGGGGGGGTTTTAGGGCACTAGGCCTAATAAAGGTAAAGGCTGGTCGAATGTTCAGAATTATTTGATCCCACTGTTGTATATTATAATGGGAGAGAGGAAGGGTATCTAATAATACTTGCATTTTATAGAACAGATCCTGTTGACCAGTCGGGATACGTAGTTGAGAGAGCAAAACCTCTTTTAAAGTGGATACACGGTCAGAGTCCAGGAGGTCAGCGATGACATGCATTACTCACCGTAATAGCATTTCTGATGATTGTATCTGCTTAGATTCACATGCTGTGCATATGGTCCGACATCCAGTGGTAACCACAGAGTATTGCATCTTGTCTTTCGGGGTGCCAAAGGGGACCTCGGCATAGGTGTGTAAATAACACTATCCCGATCGTGACGTGTAGTGTAGCCAAAATCCTTCACGCGCCGAGGTACCTCTGATTGTATTTATTCTGCCATGAGGGAGCCCAAGGCTATTGTGAGTGAGTGCATAAATAGAGAGAGTAGTAAGACGTCTATGTTCCTTCCACAAGAGCGGGGAGGCAAGGTGGGCGCATGTGAATCTAAGCAGATACAATCATCAGAAATGCTATTATGGTGAGTAATGCATGTCTTCTGATGCTTATTAATCTGCTTAGAATCACATGCTGTGCATAGACTGGCGAGCAGTACCCGGAGTTGGAGGTGGGTTGTGAGAAGGAACAGTAGTGAAAAGACATCTTAATACTGCTTGTCTCACCTGAGAATCAGATCTAGAATGAGTGTCTAGGCAATGGTGTTTTGTAAAGGTGTGTACAGAACTCCAGGTTGCTGCTTTGCAAATGGACTCAAGGGGAACATTTGCAATTAATGCTATGGAAGCACCAGTGCCCAGAGTAGAGTATGCACTAGGCTTGAAGGGCAGTTCTCCCTTAGCAAGAGTCTAACATAGTGTGATGCATTTGACAATCCAACCTTGAGATAGCGGATTTAGAGACAGGATACCCTTCTCTACCAGCTGCCACTGAAACGAAAAACTGGTTTGTCTTCCTCAGTGGTTTCGTTCCTTCCAGGTAAAACATGACTTCCCTGCGCACATCTATTGTGTGTAGGCTTCTTTCGGCCATGCTAGTGGAATTCTGGAAGAAAGTGGGTAGTTCAATTGATTGGTTCACATGGAACTTCGAAATGAATTTAGGCGCAAATCAGGGATGAGTGCGCAGAACCACCTTATCCCTGTGGACTGTAACAAAAGGGACTAGAACTGAAAGGGCATAAAGTTCACTAACCCTTCTAATTGAAGTGATAGCCAATAGGAAGGCCGTTTTATAAGTAAGGTCTTTTAGACTTGCTTTATGCTTTGGTTCAAAGGGAGACCCCATGAGTCTGGTCAATACCACATTTAGCTCCCATCGAAAAGGGAGGGTGGGGGGGGGGTGAATTCTCTTAACCCCTTCCATAAAGGCCTTAATAACAGGTATTTTTCACCACAACATCTTCTGTTGTGACTTAGTGTAGGCTGAGAGAGCAGCTAGGTGAACCTTTAGGGAATTAAAAACCAGCCCTGAATCCAACAAGTGTGTCAGGTACGGGGCGTGGCTTGAGCAGCCATGGAGTAGGACGTGCTTCCCGTGTAGCTCCGGAGGATCCGACAGATGATCCGAAAAAACTACCTTTGAAAATGCGCCATTGGTTCCAGAATTGATCATACACGCACGGGAATGTAGGCTCTGCTCATTGTGTAAAGATCGAGAGAATCGTAAGCGGGAGTCTGGAGGAATTGCTCAGCGAACGACGGCGGCAGTTTGGTCCATTGTCACATAAGATGGCGGACAACAAAGGAAACGACTCTGGGGTACCTGAAGAGGACGAACAGAGGCGGAGGCCACGCGGAAAGAACGGCAATGGCGAGGTGAAGACGGAACAAAACCCCTGGGGGCTGTGGGCCTTGGGTCGTTGAGGCTTGGGGGCTGGCCCGGACGGCAGGGGCCCGAGAGCAACAGAGGTGTGAAAATGCAGGCCGCACCACGACAAGCACGAGCGGCGCTCGCTCGGCACTGATCAGCAACTAGCAGCGGCAAGAGGATGTCGCGACTGCCTGGAGATCACCAAGACAGTCGGTAAAGAGCGGACATTACGGTTGGGAAGACACTCGGACGCTAGGGAGACCCAACGGAGACCGGAATATGGCAGCGCGAGGGGCCGTGGGTAAGAATAAGAACAAACAACCCAAGATGGATATTTTTGCGAAAACACAGCAGTCTCCTGCGGCCAGCGCAACCAAAGGCCCGGTGGCACAGGCTGAGGGCGCTACAGCGGCTGATAATCATCAGATTTTAGAAGCCATCACAGAGCTGAAGGAATCTTGGGGGGTTGCGATGATGGACCTACGCACTTCCCTGGAAGCTAAAATTGAAGCAGTGGGCATCGAAGTCTCCCTGCTGAGACAAGATGTAAGGGGACTGGCGGAACGCACAAGCTGCCTGGAGGGTGCAGTGAAATCTAACACGGACACCAGCACCAACAATGCAAAGGAGATCCATGTCCTTAAACAACAAGTGGCCAACTTGGAGTCCCGAGCAGAAGAAGCAGAAGGGAGAGCGAGGAGAAACAATATTCGCGTGGTGGGCTTGCCGGAAGGTGAAGAAGGCCAGGACCCGACTGATTACATTGAGAACTTACTCCTACAAGCAATCAGGACCGGTACACTCTCAAAGGGTTTTGCGGTGGAGCGAGCACATAGGGCCCTTATGAGGAAGCCGAGACCAGGGGCCCCTCCACGAGCGATAATTGCTAAAATACTGAACTATAAAGACCGCGAGAAAATATTGGAATATTTTCGGAAAGGCGGAACAATTGAGAGGGCCTCGAGCACTATCACGACATACCCGGATTATACTATGCTGGTCCAAAGACAGCGGTACAGCTATGTGACTATCAAAAGGAGGCTGCGGGCAGCTGGGATAAAATATATGCTGCTGTACCCTGCGAAACTGAAGGTCGTGCATAAGAGCAAATTGCATTTTTTTAACACTCTGGAAGAAGCAACAGCATAGCTGGATCAGCAGGGCTGCCCGGATCAAGACACGGAAGAGACACAAAATGGACGCGAAAAGTGACTCAGATACAGTATGCATATTGCTATGGCGGCGAGCGAACATCCCGAGGGCGCCTAGGCGAAGGCTGAGAACAATGGGCCTGGCTGTAGGAGGCTGATGTTCGATTACATATTGCCGATTGTGAGAGATTTGATGGACTGGAATATAGTGACAGTTATATATACTTAAATTGTTTAGCAATGTGTAGTTAATTGATGTGTTATTGGAACGCAGGGCGGAAGTACCCTACCCCCCGAATTATAGTTGTAGTAGGTTGGCCACTAGGGCGGCCTCACCCTGCAGAGCTTCGAGTACTGGCGAAAGCCGGAAAGAGCTAGATGCGGGGGAGCCTGAGATCCAGGGATGGAGCTGGACAACAGTTGGGGGGGAGAGTGTTGGGGAAGGGATGGGAGGCGGGGGGGGAGAGGGAACGGGAAGTTTGGTGGGGGTTTTAGAGTGGGATGCGAGCCTATATGGATTGGATTGGAGCTTGAAGCTAAACGACACCTGGGGGGGGGGGGAACGGGACCATACCAGGCCATGTGGGACCTTAAGATACTCACATGGAATGTACGGGGGCTTAATAGCTATTTAAAAAGGAAGGTTATGCTGTATCTGCGCAGGCAGAAAATAGATATTGCATTGCTGCAGGAAACCCACCTCACACGGGAGAGAATGGACATGATTGCGGGAAAATGGAAAGGGGTGTTGGTGGGCTCATCTTACTCGGCCTACGCAAGAGGAGTACCTATATGGGTAGCACCTCATGTCCCGTTTCAGAGGTTGCAAGTGGTGGCTGAGACAGACGGGAGGATGGTTATGCTGAGGGGATTGGTAGAGAACAGGGAGATAAGTATTGTTAACACGTACGCCCCGAACCAGAACACAGCGGCGTACATTAGGGCACAGTGCGAATCTGAGCGTGTGTGTGGGTAGCGCGGGGATCTGGGGAGGGGACTTCAATTGCGTACTGAACCCGAGGGTGGATAGATCGGATGGGAAATTAGATAGACCGGCCCCTGCAGCCAGGGCGCTACAAACACTGCTAGATGACTTTGGGCTGGAAGATGCACGGAGAGTGTGGCACCCTGGGGACAGGCAATATTCACATTACTCGGCCCTACAGCAGTTATCTACGAGGCTGGACTATGTCTTTGCATCACCTGAAATGATAGCGGAGATGGCACACAGAGTACAGGGCCAGGGTCCTCTCGGACCACTCGCCCCTGATTCTTGCATGGCAATACTGCCCCCCGAGGGCGAGGATCCCGACAAGGCGCCTACAAGCGGAGGCATTGAGGGACCCCTTCTTTAGAGAGGACTTGCAAGAAGAGATAGTAAACTATTTTGAAACCAACACTAGGAGTGTGGACTCGGCGGGGACATTATGGGAGGCCAAGGCAAAATCCAAGGGCCTACAGGGAGGGGTTTCGGCTGAACTGAGGGAGACGGAAGCAAAATTGGAAGAGGCCTTAAAAGCCGGTGACGATACAGTGGAAAAACTAGATTTGATACTTAAGCTACAGCAAAAATGTACGGAATACTGGGAGAGGTTGTGTAACCTTAATTATAAAAGGTACATAGAGAGACAGCATGCGGGAGGCGATAAACCAGGGAGACTTTTGGCGTGGTTATATAAGAGCGAGACCCCCAGAGCCACAATTAGAACTATAGAGAGGGAAGATGGTAGCGTAGAGGATACCCAGGAGGGAGTTAATCAAGCGTTTGTGGATTATTATAAAGGGTTATACGGGGAAGATGGGGAAAGCAGCCGTGTAATGATAGAGGAAACGCTGGAGGATGTGGGGCTGCCCAAGATAAGCGAGGAGGAAAGAGAGGAACTGGACTCCCCGATTACCCTGGAAGAACTGGAGGAGGTGGTGAGGCAGTTGCCTACTAGTAAGACCCCAGGGACAGATGGGCTGCCGAGTGAATTTTATAAGGTATATATAGACAAGGTCCTCCCCCCGCTGCTAGAAATGTTAAACGAAGCATTCGAGATGGGCCGCTTACCGGAGTCACTGAGAGAGGCTGTCATAGTACCTCTCCCTAAACCAAATAAACCTGGGCGTAGCTGTGGTTCCTTTAGACCTGTGTCAATGCTGAACCAAGACGGCAAGATATTAACTGCAGTCTTGGTGAATAGACTGAAGAGGGTCATCAGCAAGTTAATACACCCGGATCAAACGGGCTATGTCCCCCCATAGAAACATCACCAATAATCATAGGCGACTCCAGAGGATCATTGAGTTTGGCAGTGGAAAGGATGAGGAAATGGCAATCGTGTCCTTGGATGCGATCAAGGCCTTTGACTCCATCAAGTGGCTGTGGCTGCTGGCGGCCCTGAAACACTATGGGTTAGGGCCTGGCTATGTGAGGTGGGCGAAGATTTTATACAGTGAACCGCTGGCTAGAGTTAAGACAGGATCTGTGACTTCAGAGAGGTGGCAGCTTAGCAGGGGCACTAGAGAGGGATGCCCGTGGTCTCCTATGCTCTACATACTGGCACTGGAACCTCTTGCAATCTATCTGAGGCAACAATATGACACTATAGGCATTGAGGTGAAAGGGGAGCGGCACCCGATTTCCCTATACGCAGATGACATGCTGCTGTACCTGCGATTCCCAGAAGAAAATCTCCAGTACATCCTAGAAGTGATGGAGAGATATGCTGGGTTGTCTGGTATAGCAGTGAATCCCCAGAAGTCCAGCATGTTCCCAATTGGGGGGGTACAAAGGGATTCCATCGGAGCGCTTACCTGTATTGCAAGTACCATCGGCGGTTCCCACGTTTCGGTACTTGGGGATAAATATATACCATACTGTAGAAGAGGAGCATAAGTGTAACACAGAAGTAGCCATCAGGAACATTGAGAAGTGCATGCGGTTCTGGGCGAAGCTGCCTTTGGCGATGATGGGGCGGGGAGCGATGCTAAAGATGGTGGTCCTGCCGAGGCTCCTACATTACTTCGGGAATATACCGTACTTTATTCCTAGGGTTTTTTTTACTAAACTAAATAGCATGTGTAGGGACTCTGTGGCATGGCACGCGAAACAGAGTGGCGTTATGGAAGCTTCAGAACTTCCATGACAAAGGTGGAATTAAGCTGCCCAACTATGAGGCGTACTATGTGGCGAGCCAGTTGCAGTATGTCGCCAAGTGGCTATCTGATGAAGAGACCTCCGAACATAGGTTGTTTGGGCGGGACTGTGCACCTTTTTACTTGAAAGAAGTCATGTGGGCACCCAGAGCGGAAATGGTGGGGCGCCCTAAAATGATGCTAGTAGGGTGGAAGGTGTGGCGCAGGGCACGCCAAATGATTGGGGACCCGTCCCCATGCTCACCGCAGATGCCATTAGTAGTATTGACAGGGGGCGGACGCTCAGCTGCGACTGATACTCCGGACCCACTGGGAACCAGCTGGGGAGGCAACAATGGGGGACATCTGGCAGGAGGGCTCTAGTGTTACTTTTGAGGGGCTGCGGGAAGTAGCTGGGTTGCATGAAGGCCAGTACATTACGTACCACAGAATGGTACAGAGGATTAAGAGAACATGGCCTGAAACTGTGCTGGATGAGGAATTGAATGCCACCATAGATGTGATATATGATATAGCTGAGGGGGGTCATGAGATTTCCAGACTGTATGAGATGTTGATGTCTAAAGTGGGGAAGGAGGTCACGCAGCTGAGAATGGACTGGGAAACGGAGGTTGGGGCCCAAATGGGAGATGGGATGTGGGAAAGGGCGCAAGGGTATCATAAGAAGGTGTCTAGAAACGCGAGGCTGAAACAGATACAGTTGTACATAACACACAGGGCTTACATGACGCCTTGGAGGATATCGAGGTTCGAGAATGCAGGTCGGCAAGCATGCCCCAAGTGTGACGAAGAGAACACGGGCATGGTGCATATGTTCTGGTCATGCCCGATCAGAGAGGTTCTGGAGGGGTGTAAAAGAGAAACTAGAAGGAAGAGGGGTCACGATTGTAGTGGATACGGTGTGGGCCTGTCTGCTGGGGGGGTTCCCAAGACCACGGAAACTCAGGCACGTAAGCAAACTAAGGGACCTGGCTTATGTGCTAGCAAAAAGGAAGATTGCCATGGGATGGAAGTCATGCCATGTGCCGAGGATAGAGGTGTGGTGGAAAGACTTGCAAAAATGGGCAGAAGCCGAAACCACGGCATGGCAAGAAGCGGGTAGCAATGCGGGGCGGGGGCGGAGAATGAGTCCCTGATGGGCTGGAAATCACTGATAGCCGGACTGTTTGGGTCATTAGACGACCCGACGGAGACTGTGGAGGAGGTGACCGAACCACAGGGTGTGGAAACTGAAGGTTCAATGCAATAGACTCGCAAGGGAGGTGGGGTAGAGGGAGTAGTGGTTAGGAAGTTAAAAAAGTGGATTGTTGGGTTTATTTTTTGTTTGTTTGTAAAATTTAATAAAAACCTTTTTTTTTAAAAAGGTGTCTCAGGTACAACACAATGTGGGTAGGAGAGCAGTCAATCGGGTTGATGGCCTTGGTATTGCACCAGATGACAAAGAGTTTCCACTTACTGGAATAGCAATACCTGGTGTTAGGTTTCCTAGCTTCCCTAAGTATGTCCATGCATCTCTGAGGGAGTTGAAGGTGTCCGAACTCTATGACCTCAGGAGCCAGGCCGCTAAATTCAGAGTTTGTGGGCATGGGTGTAGTGTTTCCCCTCTGCCCTGAGACAAAATGTTGTATGGGCAGGGCAACTTCATAGGAGGGGAAAGGGACATCTCCATCAGATGTGATAACCCCGGTTGGCGGCCCACATGGGGGCCACCAATATCATGGTGACTGGTTCCTGGTTCATCTTGAGCACAATCTTGTCGAGTAGGGGATTCGGGTGGGGGGGGGGGGGGTGGAGCGTAAACAAATTTCCCTGAACAAGTTATCCAGAGTCCGTTCCCCTTGGAGCCATTCTGGGGATACCTGGAGGCGTAGTCTTGGCACTGGGCGTTCTCCTGAGTGTCGAACAGGTCGATGTCTGGGAAGCCCCATTCTGCGAAGACATTGGAGACGATGTCTTCGTGTAGACGCCATCCGTACTCTATGGGTAGTGGGAAATCTCTGCTGAGCACGTCCGCTAGAAGGTTGAGTTTGCCAGGAACGTGTTGTGACAGCAGGAACATCTTGTGTTTGAGAGCCCACACCCAGATGTTCTGGGACAGTTTGGATAGCCCTGGAGAGTGTGTGCTCCCCCCTGTTTGTTTAGGTAATACAGGCTGTGGTGCTGTCTGTCAAGATCAGAACTGTCTTCCCCTGTAGCTGTGTCTGAAAGGCCTTCAGTGCTTTGAATACTGCTTATAGCTCCAACAGGTTTATGTGGTTGGACGCTAAAGAGGGGACCACACTCCATGCGCTGTCTGCCATAGCAGATGAGCCCCCCACCCAGTGAGAGATTAGTGTCGCGAGAGTGGCTTCTACTGCAGGGGTGGTGAAGGTCTTCCCCTTCAAGAGGCTTTCCCTCGACCACCACTGCAGAGATAGAACGAGGGCTTGCTAGACAACTATCAGATCCTCCCATTGTCCGCTGGCCTGACGCCACTGGCTGTTGAGCCACTCTTGTATGGGACGCATGCGTAGCCGCGCATGAGGAAATAAATAAGTGCAAGACGCCATCATTCCTAGCAGTCGCATGGCCTTGCGTAACGTCACTTCCCGACTGGCTACATATTGAGGGATCTGAAACAGCATGTTCTGAACCCTCTTGTTGGAGCGGAAGACAAGGCCGTCTTTGGTCCGAATTAAAGCCCCCAGAAA
Source organism: Ambystoma mexicanum (assembly GCF_040938575.1). NCBI lineage: Eukaryota > Metazoa > Chordata > Amphibia > Caudata > Ambystomatidae > Ambystoma > Ambystoma mexicanum. The sequence goes on along the minus strand of NC_090941.1, from coordinate 328,672,885 downwards.
CTGACTTGACTGGGTTCTAGACTGGATTTCTACTCGTTGATGGGGAATCCCAGACTGAACACAAGGTCTATTGTCTTCTGAGTGTTCAATAGGCATGTTTCCCCTGTTATGAGCCGTTCGTCGAGGTAAGGGTAAACCGGGACGGATAGTCTGCGCAGGTGTGCTGCCGCTACTGCCAGAACCTTCAAAAAGACCCTTGGCACTGAGGCGATGCAGAAGGGGAGTACTTTGAATTGATAGTGCCTGTCCTCTATCATGAACCTTAGATATTGTCTGTGTGCTGGGAACATTGAAATATGAAAGTATGCATCTGTCATGCCCTGTGTCGACATCCAATCCCCCTGTTTCAAAGGTGGGATTACTTCCTGCAGAGTTACCATACAAAACCTTTGAGGTTTGACAAATTTCTTCGCTAAGCGCAAGTCTAGCACAGGGCGCATGGTGAGGTCCTTTTTGGGTACAAGGAAGTACACTGAATAAATACCCTTGTTTGCCTGAAGAATAGGGACGGCTTCTATGGCGTCCTTTTCCAGAAGTGCTTCCACCTCTTGTATAAGGATTCGCAGATGGTCTGGCCTCAGGCATCGTGCTTTGGGCGGTCTGAATTGTGGTGGTCAGGCAAATTCCACACAGTACCCGTGGGCGACCATCTTGAGAACCCACTGGTCTGACGTTATCCCCTCCCATGCCGAAAGGAAAGATGTTAAGTGCCCCCCGACCGGGGTGACATGGGAGGGGACCTGGATCCGTAGGTCATTTCTGACCAGAGGCTGTGGCTCTACTGCAGTTGGGGCCTCTGCCTTTCCCACGCCGCTGTCCCCTGGGTGGATAGTTGGCGGTTGTGCGGGATGCCTGTCCTGAGTTCGAAGTATTTCCCGTATTATACAGGTTTTGTGTGGAACGGATTGGCCCTGAAAGGACCTGCGGGAACCACTTCCCCGCTCGGGGTTGGGGGGCTTTTGGGTGATTTGATGAAGGGACTTAAGAGTCTTATGCTCCTTTTTGGCGGTCTCAAGGGCATCGTCGACTGCTTTACCAAAGAGATTTGTCTCCTCAACAGGCTTATTAATAAGAGCTGCTTGGGTTTCCGGCTTGAAACCAGAGTTCCTGAGCCAAGCATGCCTTTTGAGCAGGGTGCCTTGAGCTAGCGATCTTCCTGCCATCTCTGCAGCATCCAGTGTGTTTTTCAGTACGTTCTGGTTGACCGGTCTGCCCTCGGTCATGATGGCAAGTAATTTGGATCTAGCGGGCTCAGGCACCTCCTGGAGACCTTCCTGCAGTAGATTCCACTGCACATCAGCATAACTAGCAAGCAACGTAGTGTTTGCTATGCGCGTGGGAAAAGGCAGCTGCCGTGGTGATTCATTTTCCCCAAGGCATACAGCCTTTTCGATGCCTTATTGGGAGGCGCCTCTCCTGTAGCCAGGGGTACCCCCGCCCCTTTTCAGGTCGTGGTTACCACTAGTGAATCGGGGCTGGCATGGGCCTTAATATATGTAGGGTCAGTAAGAAATGAGCAAAATCATTTTTCCACCCTTGGATTTACCACCGTAGTCTGGGCTGGTGTGATCAAGGAAGGAGCCAATCTCCTCTTAATGGAATTCAGAAGAGGTATGGCTTGGCTGGTGGGGGGCTTTTCTTTGAGGATATCCTCCACAAAGTCCTGTTCAGGCAAAGCCTCCTGGGTGGCTATTTGAAAAATATTCTGCCGCCTTTCTCAAGATGGCATTGAACGCCATCTGATCGTCCACTGGGAAAGCCTGACGGACCGGAGTGGAGATAGGGGAATCCAAACATAGGACATCAGGGTCCTGGTCGTGGGTAGGGAGTGTCCATGGTTCCGCCTCAACCTGGTTACTGTCCTCCCAGTCTCCCGTGGGATCTGCCTGGTCATCCACAGTGAAGTTAGTCACCTCCTCTTCATCATAAATGTCCTGATACTTGTCCATCTGGATCTCGTCTTCGGAGTGGATGGGAGTCTAATTCTCCTGAGAAGGTCCTACATTTCTTAGAAAATTAGACAAAGGTACAGAGGGAGGGTCCTCCCGAGGTCTCTTGGCAGTAGGTTGCTTTGAAAGCGAGACAACCTGTCCATACAACCTTCAAATTATTTTCTGGTCCATCTAGATGAACCAGAAGGGTGTCAAATTTTCATTTTCCTCCCTATGGCGCCGGAATTTGTCTCCAATAGAGCTAGACAAAGGCACAGGACTCTCTACGTAGTCCATGTGAGCATCTGGATGCTGTGGCGCGTCTTTCGACGTGTCCACGGCCCGTTCCTTGCGCTTCGTTGTCTCTTTAGACCTCTCCTTCAGCCCAACTGCCGAAGCAATCCTAGTGATGCTTTCGGAGGTGTTCGGCGAAGCGGGGTGATGTGCCGGTTCACTAGGAGGCCTAGCGGAAGGTTTTTCTCCTAAGGGGTCTTCGAGGGCGTCGGAGTGTCAACTAAGCGTGCTTTGACGGCTGGATGTGTTTTCGAGGTAGCGCCCTTTTGTTTAGAAGGCCCAGTCGCAAGACGCTGCTGCGGATGCGGGGAAGGCAGTTGATCTTGAAGATCAGAGAATCCCATCGAAATTTTTGGCAGTCCTGTTGACGCTTTTGCCCGTTTCGGTGGTACCGTCGAAACTGGGGTTGGGGTTGTGCGCTTAGTGTGGCTTTGATAGTGTGCGCCCCTGACGCTGGGTATTATCCCCACAGCGTGACTCGTGTCAGGCCTAGCGGGGACGGGCATGGCAGACCTAGAAGTGTCTGCCATGAAGGTCGATGGCATCTGACACAGATGCCTGGTCATCACTAGTACCCCCGTCACTTTCGGCAGGTGCGGCAGTGGGGGGGGGAGGTGGGGGAAGAAGATCCAGCCAGCCACATGCCGTAGGCCACCCACTTGCAGCGCTCCTGAAGCGTTTTAGGGCTCAGGAGTTTACAGGCCATACACCGCGCTTCGTTGTGGTCAAGGGTTAGATAATTATTGCACTAAAGTGCTCGTCCTTCCAAGGATATCTGGCCCTACAAGAGGGGCAAAACCTAAATGGTGTCCTTTCCATAGCGAAAAGCAATAAATGTGATGGCCAGACCTAGAGGGCAAAAAGGGGGAAAAAGGAGAGACATAGCTGAAAGGATATGGCCACCTCGACCCCACTCTCCCTACTGTGTAGGCCGGCCAGAGGGCCTGGCCAGGTGGACGGCTCTACTGCCGGATCGTAGGCGTCAAAAGCCCACTCCAGTCTTCGGTGTAGTACGGGAACCACCGTTGAAATCAAAGTCGATAACAAGGTGGTAACAAGGTCTCTTATGAAAGAGCGTCGCAATAGGGCGACCAGTAATCTGGGCAGAAAAAAACAATCTGAGAGCCACAGGACGTGAGGGATTTTGGGTACACTACACGTCACGATAGGGATAGTGTTACAAAGAAGCCTATGCCAACATCCCCTTTCGGTCCCCGAAAGACAAGATGCAATACTCTGCGGTTACCACTGGATGTCGGACCATATGCACAGCATGCGATTCTAAGCAGATTAACAAGCATTAGAATCTATTTTCCCCTTCTGGTGGTACGACAATTATTACATGGGTCTTCACTTTTTATCAACTGAATCGATGTTGCTTGTCTCAACTCATGTGTGAAATTTTGTAGAGATGACAGTGTGTGTGTGCCGTCACTGACTGGGCGTGGCCCGAGCAGCAGCTTGCCTGAGGCTCGGGGCCGCACCGGGCGCCAAAAAGGAAACAGACTCTCTCTCTGAGGGGAGGGGGGGGGGGGGGGTTGGTACCACTTCTGGAGCGGGAGCATGATTATTCATCAAATCAACACAAGTAACAACTTGTTACCTTGCTTTGATGATTTACAAATTGCAATTGCACAAATTGCAGATGCATATCATATGCAGGACACATCAAGGGCCGGCCGCAGCAGGCCGCTGTGGCCGTGCTCCTTGTGATGAACTGACTGTTTGTTATCTATGTTAATACGAACACCGGGCCTGGCTGCCTAGTGCTACTGCAGCAGCCTGTAGGGCTGGGCTGGGGGGCGGGGCTAGGGGGGCGGTTCCTTTCAACTTCAACTTTGCAGGAACTAACGACAACAAATTTGTTGCCCTGCAAATTTGAAAGCAACTTGTGCCTGTGCCGCCACAATTAGACATGTGACTCTCTCAGAGTGAGTGACTGAGTCTGAGTCTCAGAGAATATAGTGGGCCTTCCCTCCTCACTGGGCATTCTTTTTTGGCCACCGTAACAGTGACCCACCCCACGACGAGGCAGCCTGCCAGCAGCATCAGAAGACCGTGATGAGGACACGCACTGGTCCCGTCTGCACTCCGTAGCACCACCACTGAGCCACAGCCGCCTGATCAGCCAGCAGCAGCAGACCCACTGTGACCCTTAGCATTCAGTGTTGTGCTGAGGAAATCAGTTGGATGTGTTCAGTCTGGAGGGTGGACACCCAGACAGTTCTAGCTGCGTTAGGCCTGAGGAGACGCCTAAGCTAACCGGTATCGGCTCAGTTAGCTGTGTTTTATTAGGATGATGAGGTGCTTGTGGGGTCATGTTAGTATGTTAATGTTAAAGGACATTTGTACCACGCACTATCACCACCGGAGTGGTCCCCTGGTGCTCTGGCGGCTCTGAAAAAGGAAGGGAAGGGGGGTTAGTGGGAGGAAGCTGGAAAAGTGCAATAGAGCTTTGATGTGCTGCTGGCGGCCTCAGCCCGGAGGGTCTTTTGGCTGGGCCTGGGGTGTTTGCGGCTGGTAGTCCTTGTGTGCTGTTGTGCGAGTCTATGTGTGTTTTTGTGTTGTTGTTGCCATGTAGTGAAGTTTGTGCGGTTTGTTGTGCGGTAGATGTTTGGTTTAGAGTTTAAGAGGCGTATGCAGAGGGGGAAATTGTTAGTGCAATTGGTTAGTTGGCATCTCTATCCTGAATTGAGGCGCTGGGTTTGTGTAATCTCCCCAGATGGGGTTCGGGAGCACCCCTGCGCCTCTGTCCTGATCTGGGCCCGTCCGGCCTTCAAGGTCCCTTTCGCATCTGGCCCCTCCTTCACCAGCCTCCATCGCAGCCCAACCTGTCTTCCTTTCCCACCCATACGGCCATTGCACCTGCCAATGTCCACAACTCAGCTAGTGTGGTGATTGCTAATATCCCGACAATTCCACACCACTGTGGTACCTGGTGGCAACAAAGGGGCGAGTGCGGGTGTTGGGTGGGATTAGGGTGGGGTTGTTGACTCTGTCAACATGGGTGTCGCTTGTGTTCCACTCTACTCTGTGTCACCCGTCCAGGTGCCGTGGGAGCTTCCCAGTCGGTTCTGGGAGTTGTCCGTGTCCACTCCAGTTTAGCCATCCCTTTTCCTTTCAGTTTCGGTTTTCAGTTTGAGTCTGTGGTGTTGAAGAGCCAGGTTTTTTGTAATTTCCTACATTTTAGGTGATCTTTGGTGTTTCTTATTTCTTTTGGGATGTTGTTCCAGGTTTTTGTGGCTAAGTGGTGAGGAGGTGCCTCCAAGTTTTTTCTTGAGGTATGGTTTTGGTTCCAGGCGGATTTCGTTGCTTGACCTGAGGAGTCTTATTAGCTTGTAGATTGTTATTTTCTTTTGTAGGAATTCTGCTCCTTGTCCACTGATTGCCCTGTGCGTTATGCACATTGTTTTGAAGGTGATGCAATGTTTTACTGGGAGCCAGTGTAGTGTTTTTAGGGCAGGAGTGATGTGTTCTCTTCTTGATAGTTTGAGGAGTAGTCTGGCTGCTGTATTTTGGATCTGTTGTAGTTTCTTCAGGAGGTATTCTGGTATTCCGAGGTAGAGGCTGTTTGCATAGTTGATTCTTGACATGATGAGGGCGACGATAGTGAGCGTTTTGTGCGCGAATGAGAGGAAAGGTAGGATTCTTCTTGCTGTGTGGAGGAGGATAAAGCATTTCTTGACTGTTGCATTTATTTGTGGTTCTAGGGTTAAGGTGTTGTCCATCAGGATTCAGATTTTTTACTACCTTAGACGGTGATGGTGCGGTTACCATTTCCGTTGGCCAAGGTATGGCGGTTTCGTTCTCTTGGTCTTTGGATATGATCATGATTTCTGTCTTTCCCGGGTTGATTTTCAGGTTGTTGGCCTTCATCCAGTTGAAGACTTCTTTTAGACACTCGGTTAGGGTTGAGTGATCGGCTTCGGTGTCTTTGATTTTGTCAATGATTTGAGTATCATCTGCGTAGTTGTAGCATGCAATGTTGTATTTTTTTAAGATTCTGATAACCGGAGTCTGGTAGATGTTGAAGTACAGTGGTGATATTGAGCATCCTTGTGGCACTTCACAGTCGTGAACTCGTGGAGTGGATTTGAAGGGTTTAATCCATACGGCTTCTGTTCTGTCTGCTAGGAATGATTTAGTCCAGAGTAGTGCTGTGTCTGTTATGCCTATGTCTTCTAGTCTTTTGGTTAGGGTGTCATGACTAAATGTGTCGAAGGCTACGGACAGGTCGAGTAGAATAAGGGCTGAGGTTGTGTTTGAGTCTGAGTTAGATTTTAGGCCGTCCCAGATGGATAGTAGTGCTGTTTCCGATCCTCGTGCGGTTCTGAAACTGACTTGAGCTTGGTCTAGCAGGTGGTGTTTTTGTACGTGTTCTTGGGTTAGTTTATATACGTAGGTTTCCAGGAGTTTTGCCGGGTAGGGAATGTTTGAAATCGGCCTGTAGTTGGAGAGGTCCTCTACATTGCCACTTATGTTTTTCAGAAGTGGTTTGATGTATGCTGATTTGAAGGTCCTCAGTACAGTTCCTGTTGCTAGTGATAGGTTCAGAAGGTTTCTGTAGTATTCTGTTGGCGTTCCTTGTGCGAGGATGGATTTGTAGATGTCCGGGGGGCAGGGATCCATGGGTGATCCAGCTTTCCTGCTGTGTTTCACCAGAATTGCAAATGCCTCTGCTGATATTTCGGGAAAGTTTTTGAGTTTCTGCTGAGGTTCTGTGATAGGTTCACTTGGTAGTATGTTGTGGTACGTTGGTATGTTTTGTATGGTTTGTCGGATGTCATTGATTTTTTTTCTCTAAGTGGTCTGCCAGGTCGTTGCATAGTTTCTCTAAGGGGGTTGGGGTGTTGTCACAGCCCGGAGGGTTTCTCATCTTTTTACTAATGTTAAACATTTCTTTTTGTGTGTTGGTGGCATTGGTGATTGTGACACAGTTTTTTTTGTCTGGGTTGTATTCTTTCCTCCATTCCAGTTCCATCTTTTTGTTTTCCTTTTTCATGGTGCTTAATAGTGTGGTGAACCATTTCGCCATTGCTCTTTTTTTTGATGGGGTGAATGGTTTTTCTGGGCGATCTTTTCGACTGTATCTGCAATCCATTTCTGTAGTAGCTTTGTTTTCCCGTCTAGGTCAGCTAGCTCTAGTTCTGTAGTTGAGGGTTTGTTTAACTCCAGTTGTTCGAATAGGTTGTTTTCTTTGACGTGTTTCCAGTTTCTTTTTGTGGTGGTTGTGAGTTTAGGAGGTTGAATGCAGACTTGAGTAGGCAGAGTGATCACGAATGGGATGATGAGATGGTCGCTCCACAGTATTTGTATCAGTGGTGCCGTGGTGATGAGTTTTTCCTTGGCGAAAATTGTGTTGATGGTGTGTCCTGCCGAGTGTGTTGCCCCTTTGACTAGTTGTTGTAGTTTCATGGTAGCGAGTTGTTTGATCAGTGAGTTTAGGGAGTTGGCTTGACTGTCTTTAAACCAGATGTTGATGTCTCCCAGGATGATTAGGTGTTCGCGGTTGTTGGCTATGTTGCTGATGGCTTCTATGAAGTTGTCGACAAAGGTTCCATCATATGTCGGTGGTCTGTACACCAGGATGAATGTGATGTTGGATTTTGGAATTGCTGTTAGGAGTATTACCATGGTTTTGCAGTTGAGGATGTTGAGCGGTTCGTCTTTCAGGTGTCATTCGAATGCTATTGCGATGCCTCCTCCTTTTTTGTTTTTCCTGTGTATTTGAAGTCATTTGAAGTTGGTTGGAAGGCAGCTTTGGAGTGTGATTTTGTAGTTGTCGTCCAGCCATGTTTCTGTGATGAACAGGATGTCAATGCCGTTGTCATCGAGTAGGTCGAAGATCTCTGTTGAGTGTTTTGACATGGATCTTGCGTTTATAAGATTGCAGTGGAGTTTGGAGGTGTTGTTTGGTTTGGACTTTCTTGTTGAGGTTATCTTCTGATCAGTTTTGGGGTTTCCTTCCTGGTCAATCTCTTGTTGAGGTGTAGGTTTTAGGGTGTCATTGTCTTCGAACAGTTCTTCTAGGTTCTGTCTTGGGTTTTTGTTTTCATCAGGTACGTCTTCCATGAGTTGTGGTTGTGGATTGGACGTCATTCTTCCTTTGGTGATGTAGGGTGTTATCGCATCGGTCATGTATTTGTTGTTTTTTGTGTTGTTCATCCTTCTGCGCACTTGTGTTGGGTAGTTTGATGTTGCTGACTCTAGCGTTGGGTTGGTTTGATCTGGTGACCAGTTGTCAGCGAGATAAGGAGTTAAGTAGAGGGATTTGTGTCTTCTCTCAGTGTTGGTCGATTCTTGTTCCTGACTTTGGGGGTGCGTTCTGTAGTTGTGGTTCTTTGTTGCTTTTCCGGAGTGTTTGTTCTTTCTCGTCTTTTTCGTTACCTCGGAATGGGTCGTTTGCGTGGCATTATAAGATAGAGAGTTGTTTAGTCTTTATTTGTTTGCTGATGCCCAGTTGGTTCTGCTTTGGTCTGGTTGTCTTGTGGTGTAGTAATGGGTGTGGGGAGTTGCCGCTAACAGTTAGTGCTCTGTCTGTAGGTGGTATTTCCGGCTGATGTTGTCAACTCGTTCAGTCCCTGTCTTGAGAGGGTTGGAGGAGGTGGTTAGGGGATATAAAGTTGGGTGTTATCGGTGGCTCTCTTTAGTCGCCGTCTCCCTAAATGCAGTTCACTGCAGTGAGCTAGCTAGCAATGTGGGTTTAAGAAGGATATCTACTAGTTGAAGGGTGATTTTGGGGGGGTGCCTTATGAGGTGTGAGCCCCTAATCGGGGTGTCACTCCACAGTAATTCACTGGTGGGTTCTGTCTCAATTTAGAGTGAGTTGGTCAGCGGGATTTGAGAGACCTGTGAAGAGGCCTATCAATGCAATATAAATATCACACGATGCAGCCTGGAACTAGAACCCTTACCAAACCTAAGGAACCCGTATAGTGGGAGAGAGGCCCATCAATGCAATCTGAATATCACAAAGTGTAGCAGCCTTGAAATAGAGCCCTTACTAAGTTTGAGAGACCTGTATAGTGGGAGAGAGGCCTGTGAGAACAGCTATGCCGAATGTGTCATAGCATAGCTGTGTTCTAGTTGAATGATGGTGTATAGAGAGAGTAAGCGTAGTAGTAAGATATGGTGGTGTTAGGCAGAAACCTGTGCAGTTCCCTTAGGGACAAGTGCAAAAGGCTTAAGACTACAGGTGTTGGCAGTAAACCCAATTGGTAGCAGTCTGTACCACCCAGATTTACCTGGTACTTGTGGCTAAGCAGCCAGACTTCTCTCAAGAAGAGTTAGACAGTATATAGAGTATACAAGATAGGTACCAAAATACAGTAGCACAAGCAAACACTGACCAGAGCTTGGGTATAAAAGTATATAATTATTTATTTAAAAACACACTTTGTAAAATACACTAACACTAATATGGCAAGCAAGTTCAAACACAGTCACTATTAATATATATATACATCCCTGATCACTTATTGAACAAGTCTTAGTTAAAACACCACTTATTTTCAGACAGAGGTGAGCGCTTAACCTAAGATGGCACTCCAATAAGTTAATTAAAAAGGGAGGGAAAAGGGCAAAATTAGGAACATACACAATACCAACACTTTAGGAGAACCAGAGCAAGTCAAAAAAGGCAGAATCTACCGAGGAGCAAGTCAGTCATAGGCCAGGCCCACTCTTGAAGAAAGCAAGGCGGAATGTGTCCAACATCACACAGTTGAATAGTACTTTTAAAGAGTCATTGCAAAGAGTTCAAAAAGGGTTGGCTCAAGTCAGGAAAAGTTAGTTAGTAGGTCCCAAGTCACGCCAGGATAGAAAGTCAAGGATTTACGGGACACCTTGAACAGTCTGTTGCAAGGGGGACCAGGTGGGACTCAGTACCTGAAATGGTGAGAAAGCTGCAGCGGGGGCAGTTGTTCCTGGCAGCGGGTGCAAGTCGGTGCTTCGTCCAGGGGAAGAGGAGATCACTACGTGGAGGAAAGCTGGAGATCGTTGCACTGCCAGGGAAGAAACCAGCCGCAGAGTTTCCCGGTTAAAAAGTACTACCCTTTTATTCGCGGTAGTGGTGAAGCGTGGCTATCCAGCCGCCGGGGTGCTTGGCACGGGCGATTCGACCACGAGACGATCCAGGAAGGCGAAAAAGAGGGCGAACTGGTTATCCCCACCACCTCAGAGGAAGAAGACTCTCCGGAATGAAGATGTTCTCTGTCGTTGGGAAGTGGTGAGACGGTTCAGCAGGGCTCCACCGGTGGTGTCGTCGTTGCAGGTCGGCCCAGCTTCTCCCTCTTCGGATTCTTTGGTCCTGTGGTGACTTCTGAAGTTCCAGTCCCCAAAGCCCTGCTTTTATGCAGAAAACCCCCATTCATCAGTCCTAGCTGTCACTCAAACGTTCTAAGTGGTGAGCCGGGCGGCTCACCACTGGGCTAATCACACAAGAGTGCGACTTGAGTTGCTGAGGCAACTCAGTCCAGGGTGCCTAAACCCCCCACCCACACATCCTGTAGACCCAGACAGAGTGGCACCACTTTTAGAGGCTTCTGTGGAGAAGCCCGCCAAAAAGTGGAACAAAGGGCTCGACTTGGGTTGGAGTTACAGAGACAAACACAAACGCCATTTTAAAACCGAGTCCTGGCAAAAAGACCCGACCGGGGAATAAATATTAAATAAATAACCCAGCAGTTTCTTTAACATTGCACCAAAAAGTGGTGCGTTTAAAATGAATGGGAAAATCCCATAGGAAATATTCTGGTGGAATATTTCGCGTGGTAACCACTGCCACCAGCCAGAAACTCGACGAGGGGGGACTGCACAGTACCCCCTCGAAAAACAGACCCAGGGGCAATCTAATTACCCCTACCAGTACTTCCACAATATGATGGATTGTACTATTTCTGTTCCCAATTTAAGACTAGTAAAATCAATGGTGACTTTACAGGCCCTGGGAGACAGTAGTCCGTCCCAGGGTATGGAGTCTATGTTTGGGGGTCACTATGACACCCCTGTGTTACCGCACTGAGGGTGCTGTGTAACACACTTACCAAAAATACATAACACCCTATGGAGTAAAAGACCCCATAGCCCATTAAACACATTACGAAGTCAAAGGATAACTCAAATCATGTCTAAGTGTGGGAGAAAAAGAGTCTCACTCTTAGCAGGAGAAAAAAATAAACTCCAAAAATCCAGCAAAGCTGCTGGGGGACTCACTAGGTTTGGGGAATTAGCCTTAACAGAGAATTCTCCCCAACAGGTGCTCATCAGTAAAGTGCCTGCGACCAAGCACGACAGCAGGACCAGGGGCGTACATAGTGGCATACGTATATAAAGCGATAGGGTAAACATGTGACAAAGTGAAACTACTCACTCAGCATCCACCAGCCCCTAAAGCTGCTTCCAAACTGGTTCCCCTGCCACATCCTTCCTCATGGCAGTCCACAAAGCAAATGGAGAATGGCTGCTGGAGCCAAAGCACAAACACACCTGACTTTTCCAACCAATTCCAAGAGGGGAGGGTGGGACTGGGAAAAGGCCAGACACAAACAAAGGACCACAACCCACAGACTGCACCCTCTGGTTGCAGGCCAGCACAGAAAAACAGGGTCAAAAGGACACAAAAACAATAGACAAACCCACCAGATTAGCACACAGTGCTCACCAAAAACAACTGAAAAAACACTCATACCACTCCAATAGAGTACATAAAGCAGGCCAAAAACGGATTACAATCATTGTGAAACTACTCACTCAGCATCAACCAGCCCCTAAAGCTGGTTCCAAACTGCCACAAAGCAAGTGGAAAACGGCTGCTGGAGCCAAAGCACAAACAAACCTATAGTAAAGAAAGGATCCTGCACTGACAGAGCTTGGATTTCACTGACCCTTCTTATGGAGGTTATGGCTACTAAGAAGGCAGTTTTATAAATCAGGTGTTTGAGACTAAACTTGTGCATGGGCTCAAAGGGTGGTCCCATGAGCTTAGCGAGTACCACATTAAGGTCCCAACTTGTAGGTGGATTAGAAATTGGAGGGTGGCGTCTTTCTATCCCTTCCATAAATGCTTTGACGACTGGTACCTTCCACCCTGACACCTAGTTATGGGAAGTGGTGTAGGCTGACAAAGCTGCCAGGTGTACCTTTAGCGAGTTAAACACTAACCCTGCATCCAGTAAGTGGCGCATATAGGTCAGAACATCAGAACATTAGAAGGAGTACAATCAACGGGGCTGATTTGTTTATTCTGGCACCAAATAACAAATCTTTTCCATTTATCATAGTAACAGTGCCTCGTGTTCGGTTTTCTTGACTCTTTCAAGATATCCATACAGCTCTGCGGTAAATTGAGATGTCCGAACTCTGTCCGAACTCTGACTTCAGGAGCCATGCTGCCAAGTTCATCGAGTTGGGCTGAGGATGCACGGTTAGCTCCTTGTGCTGGGAGAGTAGGTTGTAAAGGCACATGAGTTTGATGGGGTCGCACAACGCCAGTTTGCGCAGGTGTGGATACGATGGTTGTCTCGCCCACATAGGAGCAACCAGGATGAGCGTCATCAGTTCCCTGTGGATCTAGTTTACCACTTTCCTCATCAGAGGGGTTGGTGGAAAAGCGTAGGCAAATATCCCTGACCAATTCATCCATAGGGGGTTCCCCTTGGAGCCTGGCTGGGGGAACCTGGATGCGAAGTTTGGGCACGGTCTGTTTTCGCTTGTGGCGAATAGGTCTATAGTGGGGAAACCCCACTGAGAGAAGAGGTCTCCTACGACCTCTTCGTGTAGTCGCCACTCGTGTTCCTCTGGGAGGGGATCTCTGCTCAGAGCATCTATTAGCGAGTTGAGTTCCCCCGGAACATGTTGGGATGACAGGTAAATCCTCCGTTTGAGTGCCCATTTCCAAATTTTCTGGGCAAGCTTGGACAGATTTTGAAAACGAGTGCCCCCTTGTTTAAAGGATAGTTCCGGGACTTTTTTTTTATTGTCCCTACGGTTCGGCCATGTGTTTTTAAGCATAACTCGGTAGATCGTAGAAAACTTTCCTATGGACCTTACCCGACTTTTTGTCCATTAACGCACTCGAAATCAGCCGCCATTTTCTGATAATCCTATTATTTCCCCCCATCGCCCTGGCTCACCTGCTTTTGCGGCACTAAATCAAATCCCCCGCCCCTGAGCCTGACATCAGCAGACGCGTACCGCCCATTTCCCAACGCCAAAGCACGTTTCGTGTCAACAATCGCTGCGCCTCAGCTAATGACGTGTCGCCATGGAAATGGCAGGACGCCTCTTTCCTCAATAAGTATAAACACACCGTTTCACAACACACAGCAGCAGATTTTTGATTCCATTCTTCTCTCTGTGCTACTTTGAGTATTCTGTGACTCGTTTCTGTGCTCTGGTCAGCTACCTTCGCCGCTTCTCGGCCTTGTGAACACCTGTACCATCTCTGTAAATTATTTTACTTTCTTTACCACACAATGGCTACAATAATGCTGTATATGTACGAGCCCGAGTACACCGAGGAAGAACTACTGGAAAGGCAAGCACGCGAAAACGATGGGGATTCGGACGGCAGTTGGGAGGACCAGTCAACGGATGAAGAGCCTGGACCATGTCGCATGGACGGCGTCTCCACGTGGTGCACGTGCAATCGGTGCGAGCTAATGCCAACTGAGGAGGAGAACTGCTGCTGCCGAGAAAACTCGGGATGCCTGGCCTACATTTCGGAAGGCGAGCCAAGTCCGCAATGCATCACCGAGCTGCCAGAGTTCAGGGAAGCCTGCCTCTCACGGACCGTGTTGAGGATGATGATGGTGCTTATGCACGAACTTTGCGGCACTGTTCGTCCGCGTAATCCGAGTAACGAGTAAGTATACTCTGGTTGTGATGTCAGTGATGCCACTACTATTTCATGGTCGTCTCATCATTCGAATGCATGTAAATTGGTTCCATGTTGTGCATTTTCTAGAATTTTTTTCAAAGCAGAATGACATTTTTTACCTGAATCGACAGTGATAAGAAAGTTGTCATTTTAATACAGTTTGCATCTTTCATTTTCACAGGTGGTACAGGCTGGTGGCCTATCGTTGCTTCACTTGGTGGCTTCACGGGAGGCTCGGACACCGCGTTCGGAGAGTAATACCTGCCTGTGCGGTACTTGCCATTAGACAACATTTCCCCAGCGACAGTGGACAATACCGCGGATTTTCCCTGGATGTGCTGCAACCGCAACTTTACAATGTGTAATGTTTATTATTTATGTTCAATTGAAATTAAGATCTAAAATAAAACCCAACATATATTTTAACAATGGTTGTTTTGATTTTTTAAATGAATCTAGTGTGTCTCCATTGAATAGTCTTCCTGTGCCTTGTCTTGTCACACCACATGTCTCCGGGCCAGCATCCTCCCTCACGCTGGCCGCCCACCTTCAATCCACATAACCGTTGAACCCATATGCAGCAGACATACATATGTTATTTTGCGGGTTGGCATCAAGCCTCCCGGCCTTGCCTCCGACCCCAAAAATACTTACCACACCACTTTGTTCAAGCGTTGGCAATAAAAGGAAGGCCGTTGGATTTTATTGATACAAAACATGGTTATAGGTAAATAATCAATATGGTTGATCATAATAAATAATCCTTTTGGGCACCGGGTACAGAGATGACCCCCTCTGGCACGTGCCGCCTTGCCACCACAGGCCAGCCTGCTGCTGACTAACTGCCTAGGCATCCAGGGTCTCCAGGGTGAACTGCACCCATATATTCTCCTGGGAGGGTGAGGTATTTATAAACTCACCCCCCTGCCTTCCATGTACTAGATCCTGCAGCCTGCCTCTTACATGCAGTTAGATGGCCTCTCCTTGGTGAGGCCCTGCGGCAAACGAGTCTTGTCTGCACGACCACCGCCCCAATCCACCCCCCGCCCTATCAAAGGCAGTTCGCACCGGGGTACTTGTGCTGCCAAGTGGAGCTGTCAGGGAGCGATAAAGGCCAAGAGGTGCCAAAGACCATGTACACTTCAAAGTGGTCTATAGAGCATGGGTTGTTGTTCCCATGTCTACCGCCAGACCCCGTGTCTCCTGCCAAGCATCCCCCCTCACGCTGGACGGCCCCCTGCAATCCACATAAGTGTGTCTCCATTCACGAGTCTTCCTGTGTCTTGTCTGCACGACCACCGCCCCAATCCACCCCCCGCCCTATCAAAGGCAGTTCGCACCGGGGTACTTGTGCTGCCAAGTGGAGCTGTCAGGGAGCGATAAAGGCCAAGAGGTGCCAAAGACCATGTACACTTCAAAGTGGTCTATAGAGCATGGGTTGTTGTTCCCATGTATACCTCCAGACCCCGTGTCTCCTGCCAAGCATCCCCCCTCACGCTGGACGGCCCCCTGCAAACCGCATAATGCCACGGCATATACACGTCATTCATTCACAAACACACCCCTGTTTCGAATTCTTTATAACCCACTTCATATTTCTAATGAGAACTTCTTTGCGCTTTGCTAGTCAACCCGTGAAGGTGCTGGTTATCTGCTCTTCGTCTCTGTGAACTTCCGTGACCACTTCGAGGAAACTCGTCAGTTTGAAACCTGTGAACTGCTCCCTGTTCTACGACAAGAAACTACTCTGATCCCTGCATCTAACTGTTTGCTCGTCAAGGTAAGGCCATGTACCATACTCATTTTGCGTCCAATTTCTTTTCGTTCAAGACAGTACATGCAAGGAACTAGTCACATGTTCTGAGTTTAGTCAAATAATTTTTCTATTTTTTTAAAGTTATTCAAATACTTATCCGCATGTGAATAACGTGTATAGTTCCAAGAACCAAAACATACCTTGCATTGAACCTTTTATGTGTCATTTAATTTTTTAACACATTGATATTCATAGAGAATTGTTGATCTTTACTTTTCAGAACTTTCCACAATGCCTGCCTGTTCCATTGGCGGTTGCCCTTCGAAGACCCATAATAAATCTGAAGGTACTATAATGCATGTTTTCCCCTAAGACAATAGATCAGATAAGAGAATGGGTCCGATATTGCGGATATCCACCCTCTGAGCTTGAAAGTAGAGTCCTAGAAGTCTTTGCGGACAAGAGGGGTGATCGATACCGCATCTGCAGCAGGCACTTTACCTCTGACATGTACTCCACATCATTGCTAATAAAGAAGAACACACCGCGAGCGAGGCGAAAATTGCTCTCAACCGCTATTCCCACTCTATTCGTCCACATCCCTCCACTGGTGAGTCAAGTTTACGTATTTATCTCTCGGCCTTGCGGTAGTGTGTAGCATTAGCTAACAATAATTTCCCCATTTATGTATCCACTCAATATGAAGGCGGAAGATTCTCCATCCGTGTCGTTATTGCAGTCATCAGCCACTTCAAGCGCCTATCGGGTAATCTTACTTGGCTATTCTGCCACTGACTTGTTTTAGGCATGTAAATCAATAGTTTTAATTTATCGTGTAATTATTTTACCTAATGGTACACCCTTGTACTCGTCCTCTAGTCTTTGTTTTCAGTTATAATTATTGTTATCCAAAATAATTCAAGTACGGTCTTTCAGGGAGATGCTGAGGAGTCCAACGTATTGACGACTACCGTTGATGTCACTCAGATGCTCGAGGTACGTTTCAGGACAGTTCCATCGATGGAGATCATCAGATCTTGCATTCTTGTAGCGTGATTGTTACACACAATGTTTCTTTCGTTTTTAGCCATTGATATGTGCTTCTGTCGTCGCCCTCCTATGTGTCTTCTTTTTTCAATATTGTGTTCATTACTAATGAAAGTCCTATGTTTCAGGGAGTCGATGGAGCATTAGTCCAAGAAGAAGGGGGAGCGTGCAGTTACGGGTCGGCGCAACAGCTTGCAGAAGTGTGCACCGCAGTTACATCGTCCCTTGATGTTCTGTAAGGATATTTGGCATGTTACAGCACAGAGTACAGCACTACTGCACAAGTAGCATTACAGCACTACTGCACAAGTAGCATTACAGCACTACTGCACAAGTAGCATTTTTTTTTTGCAGCACCACCACAAGGGTGCGGTGCATTGCTATATGGGTTAGCAGATTAACAAGGAAAGACAGGCTATTCAGTCAAAAAACGATTTTAACATATAAGATGCAAAGCTATTTTTACAGTTAAAAGCACACGTGTTCATTTAAAAATGCACACTATTTTTCACCTGAAATGCCTATATTGCTAGAGACACATTTGAAAATTAACAGCTAACATATTAACCATTAACCTGACTAATAAAACCTTATTTTATTATAACTCACTAATAAAATGTGTTCTCTACTGCAGAATTAGGCATATTTTGAAAACCAGTTAAATGAGTGTGCAGATTTTTCCTCTCTTCTCTGCCTGATTATCCGTGTTGTTGTGCACAGTAACTGCAGGAGGAAGGAAGTCAGATTTGCAACAATTGCAAATGTATAAGCGAAGCTATTGTTTAAAAGTAGGAGGATGAGAGATGATGGATTTCATTGGAACACGTCATAAAGAGGGCTGAGAGGAAAGTTTTAGTGGGCAGTAGCAGGGAAAAAGACAGGCAGACATCTTTCTGCACTACTGGGGAGAAGACCTGGCTGTGGGGGTGTCCTGCTGCAGTCGAGACTGGGGAAAGCTGAAAGAATTACCTTTCCACTGGCAGAGGCAGTCCTATCTGAAAAAGCTGAGAATTCCAGGCAATGACTCCGGCTTGAGAAGGCAAGCGTTCCTTTTTGTTGGAGTTAAGCCAAGAGAGCCACATTCACAGAGAGAAGACTCTGAACAGATAAGGTAATTACCTAACTGGGGGAGCTGTGTGTGTGCACGAAAGTATGCAGTCAGTGTAGAAAAATGAAAGTCCCGTGCGTGTCTTAATCAAGTGCTAATGTTGCAATTTAAGTTCTGTTCTCCGCCACTATAATTGCAGTGTGTCATTGAAAATGCTTTGATTGTTCCCTTTTATTGCTGTGAAGAATGAGATCATGTCTAAATGAAAATTTTATAATACAGAAAATATTTGAAAACAGACGGGTGGTTTATTTTCTATTTACCATTACAATGCCAATGATGTGGGGAGATTTTTAAACAGTGCAATGGTCATTTTAAGACAGATGTGTGTATGTCAGAATCAGTATGAATAATTGTGAGTGACTGTAGTATAACTTGTTGGAGGTACATGAGCCAACGGGAAGAGAGACTCTCTGAACATAGCTCCCTACCGTATATAAGGTAGTGGAAATTACCACAAGACTACCACATATAGCTCTCTGTCGTAAATAAGTCAGTGAGTTTGCCCATGGTGGCGCACCAACACTATCACTGGAAATTGTGGTTTCCCTAGAATGCAGGTCTGAGGTCTCTCTAGTGATCACACGAAAAATCTAAGCGAAGATAAGGGATTCTGGACATTGGGGCCACAAATAAAACAAGGGAATTATGCTCACCAAAATACCACCAACCACGTATACCAAATATGCAGGTCTGGGTGCTGAAATAATGCATGTCCATTGTATTATTGTTGCACATGGCCAAATCTGAATACAAAGAGTGATTATTGCTAAGTTATTTCTCGGCGGTAATAAAATACCGTCAGGCCCCAAATCTCCACAAAATACCCTACATATTTATGGTGCGTTGCAGGCCGGGAAAGTGATCATAGAGTACCTACTGGGCGTGGCAAGCGTGTCTCACACTGCCATTTGCACATTAAAGGGAACCCATTTTATAATAGCAGTGTGCCACTAAAAACGAATTTCAGAATGTCACAAAGGGAAACCACATTCTCAGATCTAGTGCAATATTTAGAGGCAAAGTTATTTGCACATGGGAATTGGTCTTCGAACAGTACCTTAGAATGGAGTAACCGCATTCAGGGTGAGGTGCAGAAAGAAAAACTAGACAATATTTTTGCAGAAGGCAGCATAATTCAGGTCTGCCTTACAAGATTATTGAATGCAGCCGATAAAAGTGCAGAGAAAGACTGTTTAATACGGCTATGCGGCAAAATATGGTTTATTTTAAACAAGTCACTGCGAATGCAAGAGAATGATACTCAGCTAATTAACAGGTTAAAGACTGAATTAGATGGGGCAAGTAAAAATCAGGAAATGTTGAGAGCAGAATTGGATGTATGCCAAAAAGACATGCAATTAAAATGCAGAGACTTTGATACTCAGTTATCCAAAAGCAAGAAACAATTTGAAGATAGTGAGCAAGAATTGACACACTTAAAAGCCTTAGTGGATCACATTAGGCAGGATAAAGATGAGGTTGTTTCAGAAATGCAGATTTTACAAAAAGAACATTGCGAAAAAGAAGGTGATCTCCAGAGTGTAGAACAAGAAATGATTAAAATGATCCAAGAAAGAGACAAGAGAAGTAAAGAGTTCAATGAATGCCAAATGCAAATGTGCGATATGCAGGAGGCAATTAATAAAATGAGTGATGAAAATAATTATTTGCATGATGAAGCCAACAGACTCCTTAAAAAGTGTAAGGACTTAGAACAGCAAATGTGCATTCCCAGGTCCCAGGAGAGGCGGCAGGGTACCACATTCAATGGAGTGGAGGTGAATTCTAGCTCTGCCCAGAGAGCTAGTGCCCCAGTGACTGGGCCGGTGACTGAACTTGGTTGCAGCGCCCTTGGGGGATTTGATACTCCCATTGGGGGCAGCCACCAATCTCATACACCTGAAAACAGGATTGAATCACAAAATAGTGCAATTCCATGCATTGCAACAAGTAGCCCCATAAAAATAATGAAATCCATTAAAGCCCTGATCAAACCATTTAAAAAGGGAGGTGAATGCTGCATTGAGGATCACTTAGAAGCGGTGCATGACATTTTTAAAGCGCTCCAGATACCTAAGGAACAGTACAGACAATATTTTCATTTAACTTTAGATGCCCCGACGGCCAGCATCATAAGGGGATTAAATGAACAGCAGAATATGACATGGCTGGAGTTTGAAAAAGAAATTAGGCGTCATTTTTACACTATTACTGCTGGACCTAATACATCACCTCGCCAATTTTTACAAGACTTAAAAAGAGCATTCTCTCGCTTTGATGTATCTTTTGACTCAAATTCCAATGAGTTTAAAACCGCATACTTCTATGGGCTACAGAAAGACATCATATCCCAATTGGTCCGTGAATTTGACCGTGACAAGTCCCTTGAATGGATTGTACATCAAAGCACCAAGCTATATGAGGTACTCTATTGTCAGGGTAGAGAAAGTGATAAAATGAAAGATACTAGGCCTAAATCTAAAGAACCCTCAGCCACAGTAATGGAAATCAGGTCAGCCAAAATGTCCCTTGAGTCTGCTCAAAGCCAAGGTAAAAATAATGTGACACCTGAACAAAGGGGTAATCAACAAAGATCGCCATTTCCTGTACCAATGTTCCAATCACATGATCCTAGTAATAGAGAGAGCTACATCAGCCCTAGATATTTAGGAGATAGACCCCGGGTAAGACGGTCTGATATGGCAGGTATGAACAATAACCAGAGACAAAATCAAGATCAAAGAAATGATGGTCCCTACCAGTCATTGGGGACACAGAGCAGATTTGATCCCAGCACCATGATATATGGTAATCAGGATAGGCCCCGATATGTGGATCGATTTACTGATAATGGAAATCAATATAGGGGCCAGTACCCACAATCTGCGAGACAGGACATGAAGCAAAACGTGAACTACAGTCCACGCCAGTACAATGATTCCCCACCAGGGGACTATAATCAAAGGATGGGTGCAACCCGCTCCCCTCCACAAATGAATCAAGAGTTCAGAAACCATCCCAACCGGTATCAATCACCTGAGAGGTATCAGAATAGATCCAATCAGGGGGAAAACAACCAATATCGACCTAGGCCACAGAAAGAGGATCCTAGAGAGGTGGAAAGGTTCCAATGCCTTGAGGCCCAAGTGAAAATGTTAGCTGAGCAAATAGGAAAGCTCTATACAGCGCAAAAACAACCTTCCAAAGAGGGGGCTGATGGCCATAGCAATGACCGGGGGGCTTCCGAAAAGTGACTAAGTACTCATGATAACTGCAGTGCCAAAATGACAGATTGCTCTGATATAATTTTGCATAACGACTCTGAGATGTCTAATGGATTAAAAATGAAAGTACCAGTAAATGAAATTGTGACAGAAAGTGCAAATACTTCTAAAAAAGAGGTACGGTTTAACTTAGAGCTAAATAAAACAGTAAAGATTTGCACAAATGAAAAAGAAACATTAGGAATTCCAAAAGAACAAAGGGACAGATTTAAGAAAAATGACTCATGCATGGGGAATACCAGTGAACAGGGAGTAAGTGGGGATGCCATAGCTCCTTCCCTGGGCAAGCAAAACAATTACCAAACACAGACAGAAAAAGGAAATACTCACAAGGAGGGTACAAGTCAATCACCTGAAAAATTCTTTGAGCCACATATTTTTGAAGAGGCTGAAAGGGCTGGTATTACACTAAATGATCACAAATGCACAGAATTAAAAAATGACAAATTGCTGAATGATGTTGTGACACATGTTCAGTTGGAAGGTTGTAATGTGGTCTCTGATGTTACCCAGATGGATGGGCGAACGGTGGCCACACTCCAAAAAACCTCTGAACATGGAGAAATGAATAAAATATCTCGCACAGAAATGGGTAAAAAGGAGGGAAAAATGTCTTTTCATTTACCAATGTGCTTAGCCAAAAGTGAAAAAGACCTGAGAAAGGTGAGCCCTGAAATCAGTAAGAATTCACATTTCTTATGTGTATTAGAGGAAGTTGAGGACAGATATTATGCACCCATCACTGTAGAAGAAAAATGCCACACCTTTGCTATGATTGACACTGGCGCACAGGCCACAATTATGTCCAAGGAGCTGGTAAAGAGTATCAATGAAGGGAGGCCTCCACAGAGTCAGATCACAGTGAAGGCAAATCAAGGCCCAGTGCATAACTTTAATGGGGAGGAGATGCCCATCATAGGTGTAACTGAGGTTGACATAAAAATAGGAAAGCACAGAATGAAACAAGAGGTATTGATCACATCTATTTGTGAAATTCCATTTCTGATGGGGACAGATTGCCTGAAAAGATTGTCTCCTCTCATAGATGGGGTGAATGGAGTGCTGTGGTCCTTAACCAAAAAACCATTGAGGCCTAAGAAACTAAAATCACAAAACAGCAATATAAAAGAATGTCACACCGTTGCCAAAACAAATGATGCTGTGGAGGTATATCTCCAGAATAGCTGCATACCTAGTGTCACTGTTATATTAAGGTGTCAAGACAAAGATCAGAGCGACAATGAAAAACTACCTGTACAAATATACTTGGACCCAAGGAAAGATTGGCAGACTGCCATAGACGAACACACATTACGTTTCTATTTAAAAGAGAATACATGCAAACAGAATATTGTTCCTAAAACAGATTCAGAAAAACACATTACCACTCTGGCAGAGATACACATGGAAGATGAGCAACCATGGGTTCACGCTGGTATAAATGATTATCTTAAAACAATAAAAGCCACTTTAGCGCTTGAACATGAAAGGAGTTTCATTAATGAGAAATTGTTGCAAAAAATTATGGAGAGGGAAGAAATCCCGAAATTTAGGATTAAAAACCAATATGTTTCTGGGTTGGACAGTCCAGACTTTGAAAACCGAATTACAGGCAGATGCATGCTTAAAATTAGCATTGGGCAGAAAGCAATTTACCATAATGTATGGATAGTGAGTGGAGCACAAAATGAATTTTACATGGGCAATGACATCATGCACAGAATGTGTATGGTGTTAGATTTCCTTAATCAAAAAATATGGTCACGCCTAGGTGGGCCGGCGCCTGAATTTGGAGACAAAAGAAGGGCTTATCATTGTGCACAACTAGTTCCTTATGCAGTCGAATTACAGATGAGGAAAAATACTATTGTTCCTGCATTTACAAAACAGTTTGCAATAACACTGAAATGCAAAAATGGACAGCAGATGAAAGGCTCTGATGCATTTGTATGCCTGAATGAATCCATAAAACAGCAAGGCCTGGATTATGAATACATTCCATTGGTAGACATTGGTGAGGGATCTGTAAAAATCATGGTGAATAATAAAGGTTGTCAGGATATTCATTTAGAGGAAAACTCCCCATTAGGAATGGCCATACAAAAATCACATTATACGGCAGATTTAAATAACATGGTGATTGGGAATATTCCTGAAAAATATGTAGATGCCAAGGGCGAGTTGCCAGAACACCTGGACTCTCAGCCCAAAGGAATATTTAAAATTCATTCTGTGTATCCTTATGATTCAAATGAGACAGTGTGCTGCCATCAAGAGGATTGCATAATATTTAATTTAAATGAAAATGAAACAGGAAATCAGCCCATTGAAGTGGAAGCTGATATGCCAAAATATTTGAAAGTGGCAGCCCTACAAAAAGACACAGCCACACAGTTAGAGGAAAGCGCTGAGATTCCTTTACCAGAAGAGTTTCCAGAATTTTCCAGAATGGTAGAAGAGCAGATCTCCTTAGCGGATGCATGTAACAGCGATGAGGATCGACGCAATCTGAGGGAAATATTTATGGAGTTTAAGGATGCATTTGCAAAAGATGCTTATGATTGTGGTTTAACTGATTTACATGTGGCCACACTACCAGAAGGTTGTAGCAGAAATCCAGTGTTTGTACGCCAGTATAGACTACCGCTGGCATGTTTAGAATCATTGGCAGAGATTATTAAAAATTTGGAATCACGGGGAATAATTAGGCCCATTCATAGCACATCCAATACGCCTATTTTAGGTGTGTTAAAGCCAAATGGTCAATGGCGGCTATGTGCAGACTTAAGAGAGTTAAATAAAAGAGTACCAGTATCTAGATGGCCACTACCATTCATTGATCAGGGCCTAGCTCAGATACATGGTTCAAATGTATTTACCACGTTAGATCTCACATCTGGATATTGGTGTGTGCCATTGGCAGAGGAGATACAACACCTATTTTCCTTTACATTTGACAGGACTCAATATGCCTGGCTTAGAGCTCCGTTCGGGTACATCAATAGTGGGAGTGAATTTGGCATATTTTTGAGAAAGGCCATGCCAGATGCAGCGGAAAGAGGGACAATAGTTTATGTGGATGATGTCTTGATAAAAAATGAAAACCTTAAAAGCCATTTTGATGAAATAAGACATGTGCTTGGCCAATTGCAGAAAGCAGGCGCCAAAGTATCTTTGCAAAAAGCACAATGGTGCAAGAAAAAAGTGAACTTTCTAGGGCATGAAGTGACTGAACATGGGCTAAATCCACAAAGGAAGAAAATAGAGGCCATACAAAGATTAAAAGATCCTAAAAATGTGAAAGGAGTAAAAAGTTTATTAGGGATGACAGGCTATAACAGAAAGTTTATTGAGAATTATGCAGAAATCACTCAACCATTGACTAAACTGCTTAAACTAAATACTCCCTGGAAATGGGAAAGAGAGCAGTCTGATGCAGTGGCTAGATTGAAGGAATGTCTTGTAAAGGCACCATGTTTAGCATACCCCATAAAGGACAGGGATTTCTTTATAGAAATAGGCTTTTCTGAACATTGTATGTCAGCAGTGTTATCACAAAAACACGATTTGAATCACAAAACCATTGCATATGCAAGTAAGGCATTTTCCCAAGTTGAAATGAAATTTAATGAATGCGAAAAGGCCCTATTAACCACTGTGTGGGCGCTACAACATTTCCGCCCCATTGTTCAGGGAGAAAAGGTGATTATTGAAACAAATCATCAACCTTTGCAATTTTTAGAGAGTAAAAGAATTAGATCAGGCAATCTAGCGCAATCCAGAATCACTTCATGGACACTGGCATTACAAGGTTTTCCCGTAGAAGTAAGATATGGACAAAATAAAAAGAGCCCAATTGCTCAAGGGTTAGCTGACTTACATGACTGTGCAGCTGAACAAATAACAAATGAAATGGATGTGGAAGCTAGTTTACAGGAATTTGAACAATCACCACACAAAGCTTTTGATGAAAAAACATGCAAGGATTTGCCAACTGTATATGTGGATGGTTGTGCTTTTCACATTGAAAATGACAGTAATAAACAATTAGTGGCAGGAATAGGAAATGTCTGGTTGAAATGTGAAGGCGTTCCTAGTATAGGGATGAGGATTGGAGATAGGAGCAGTCAGGTAGCGGAATTGGCAGCCATCTATAAAGCAATTGCGACTGCAGTTGATAAAAAGTTCAGTGAAATTGTCCTGGTGACTGATTCTGACTATGCACGGAATAGCTTTGTGGAGTATTTGCCTGGTTGGAAAGCAAGAGGCATGGTTACATACAACAAAAAGCCACTTAAACATGGAAAAATGATACAAGCCATAGACAAATTGGTGTCAGAAAATAATTTAACAATATACTGGAGAAAAATTCGTGGGCATTTAAAAACACCAGGAGAGGATAAGGAGGGAAATGATAAGGCAGACCATCTGGCTAAGATTGGGGCTGTGATGGGAGAATTGCTACCTATTGATTATTTAATGGGTGAAATACAAATTGATGCAGTCACACGTTCTAAAGCACCAAAGGAGGTAGATCAACCGGTGGTGCAGTGGAGTCATGACACGCCAGACCAAGATTTGATTGAGGCACAAAAGAATGATCAAATTTTAGGAATCTATTATAATCATTTGATAGATCCTGAACAAAATCCTTTAACAGAAAATGATTGTATGGGAAAAGAAGAGTTGAGGGTGTTATTAAAGAACAAAACACGAATTAGATTACAGGATGGACTCATGATTAGAGAGTCCATAACAGGGCAAATACAGTGGGTAGTACCCCTTTCATTCAGAGGACTAATGCTACACCATGCACACGATGCCATAACTGCAGGCCATAGAGGTTCACAAAAGACATTAGAAATACTAAAAGATTATGCTTACTGGCCACATATGTCCCAAGATGTGGAATTATATACTAGAGGATGTCTAGTATGCGCCCAATTTAAACCTGCTTCACCAATGCATAGAGCACCATTGATGAAAAGAGGCCTAACTCTCCCATGGTCAGATTTGCAAATAGACTATGTAGGTCCTTTAAAAAGGTCGAGCAGGGGACACCGCTATATTTTGAGTGTGGTATGTTTGATGTCAAAATGGATTGAGTGCATTCCCGCACCAGATTGTAGTGCGCAAACAGCAGCCACATTGCTGGTGAACCATGTGTTCTCAAGGTTTGGGTTGCCACAAAGAATTGAGTCAGACAGAGGAAGTCATTTCACAAGTACTCTAATGAGTAAGGTATGGCAAATACTAGGTGTGAAAAGGAAACTACATATCGCATATCGGGCGGCGTCTTCAGGTACAGTTGAAAGAAGCAATAGGTCTGTTGTGGACATTTTAAAGAAATTTGTGGCAGAAGCAGGTTCCAGCTGGGATTTGCGTTTACCATTGGTTTTGATGGCAATCAGGTCGACTCCTGCCAAAGCAACAGGTGTTAGCCCCCATGAGGTCTTAACAGGTAGGAAAATGGTGTTACCACAACACCTACTATACAGAACACATGAGCAAACTCTAGTGAGTGCATCCACAGTTCATGAATATATTGATGAACTGAGGAGGCATTTGCAACATGCATTTGCTTTTGTGCAGAGAAATCTGGAAAGAGCTGCTGACAGTGCTAAGTCATATTATGACGAAAAGACATCAGTAAAGGAATACAATGTAGGGGATCAGGTGTACAAGTTTCATTTTGGAAAAAGTAAACAGAAAAATTCTAAATTTCTGGCAGCCTGGCAGGGGCCATTTCGAATTATAGATAAAGTAAAGATTATAGAATTATAGATAAAGTATCTCCTGTAGTGTATAAAATTTTGAAAAATGAAGGTGAAACAGCAATAGAGCAGTTTGTCCATGTAAATCAAATCAAACCATGCCATCCCAGACATGAGATCAGGCAGCTTGAGCATGTGGAAACGGATAGAGTCCCTTGAGAAAATAAATGGGTGTGATCAGGAGGCAGTGACAAAGAAGTTAAAAAAAAGTTGATTGTAATGATGGCACATAAACACTGTAATATATGTGAAAATATATAATATAAATAAATAAATAAATAAATAAATAAATGCACATATAACGGAAGCTCGTGGTTGGTGTGCAGAGAGAAAGTGTATTAAATATTGAATGCTGTTTTATATGTGTTTGTTTTCTTTTAACTTGTGTTTAATTTCAAAAAAAAAAAAAAAAAAAAACGAAGTATTTTTACCAAGCATGTTTTATTTTTGGCAAAAGGATGAAGTTAGTATTGTGCTATGTACTTAATCTGTTTATTTTCTATTTTGATTTAGACGATTAACATTATTTGATCGGAGGTTCCGGGATCAGAGGCCACGGGAGACGATGGAGTCCTGGAGTCCCCTGGATGAAGACCAAAAGATGCCTGCCTCCAGGTGGAGGTGAAGACAAAATGACCGGAATGCCAAAAGAGATGACTACTGTGGATTCAAGATTGCCAAGATGAAAGAGTACTCGAATGAACCGAATAACTTCGCTGGTCGGGATATACCAAAAGAGACAAAGCAAAAGTTCCGGCATATGAAGTTCCACGTATTTATTATTTTAATTATTTATTTTAACTTGTTATATTACTTATTTGTTTTAGTTAATTATTTTATTTCATTGTTTTTAATTGACTTGGAAAATTTAAACTTAAAGTAATGCCACTTCCACTGAGAAGGCAAATGTGGAACATTTTATGAACTGATGGACTCAGATGAAATGTTAATTGCAAATTTTCATTGATGCACATGAATATTCATTTTGTTGGATTGCTATATTGTAAAAAAAAATAGAACAAGTTGTTTTTAGGAATTGGCTTGGATTATAGCCAAGTTCTAAAAACAAAAGGAGGGTATATGTAAGGATATTTGGCATGTTACAGCACAGAGTACAGCACTACTGCACCCTCTGAGCTTGAAAGTAGAGTCCTAGAAGTCTTTGCGGACAAGAGGGGTGATCGATACCGCATCTGCAGCAGGCACTTTACCTCTGACATGTACTCCACATCATTGCTAATAAAGAAGAACACACCGCGAGCGAGGCGAAAATTGCTCTCAACCGCTATTCCCACTCTATTCGTCCACATCCCTCCACTGGTGAGTCAAGTTTACGTATTTATCTCTCGGCCTTGCGGTAGTGTGTAGCATTAGCTAACAATAATTTCCCCATTTATGTATCCACTCAATATGAAGGCGGAAGATTCTCCATCCGTGTCGTTATTGCAGTCATCAGCCACTTCAAGCGCCTATCGGGTAATCTTACTTGGCTATTCTGCCACTGACTTGTTTTAGGCATGTAAATCAATAGTTTTAATTTATCGTGTAATTATTTTACCTAATGGTACACCCTTGTACTCGTCCTCTAGTCTTTGTTTTCAGTTATAATTATTGTTATCCAAAATAATTCAAGTACGGTCTTTCAGGGAGATGCTGAGGAGTCCAACGTATTGACGACTACCGTTGATGTCACTCAGATGCTCGAGGTACGTTTCAGGACAGTTCCATCGATGGAGATCATCAGATCTTGCATTCTTGTAGCGTGATTGTTACACACAATGTTTCTTTCGTTTTTAGCCATTGATATGTGCTTCTGTCGTCGCCCTCCTATGTGTCTTCTTTTTTCAATATTGTGTTCATTACTAATGAAAGTCCTATGTTTCAGGGAGTCGATGGAGCATTAGTCCAAGAAGAAGGGGGAGCGTGCAGTTACGGGTCGGCGCAACAGCTTGCAGAAGTGTGCACCGCAGTTACATCGTCCCTTGATGTTCTGTAAGGATATTTGGCATGTTACAGCACAGAGTACAGCACTACTGCACAAGTAGCATTACAGCACTACTGCACAAGTAGCATTACAGCACTACTGCACAAGTAGCATTTTTTTTTTGCAGCACCACCACAAGGGTGCGGTGCATTGCTATATGGGTTAGCAGATTAACAAGGAAAGACAGGCTATTCAGTCAAAAAACGATTTTAACATATAAGATGCAAAGCTATTTTTACAGTTAAAAGCACACGTGTTCATTTAAAAATGCACACTATTTTTCACCTGAAATGCCTATATTGCTAGAGACACATTTGAAAATTAACAGCTAACATATTAACCATTAACCTGACTAATAAAACCTTATTTTATTATAACTCACTAATAAAATGTGTTCTCTACTGCAGAATTAGGCATATTTTGAAAACCAGTTAAATGAGTGTGCAGATTTTTCCTCTCTTCTCTGCCTGATTATCCGTGTTGTTGTGCACAGTAACTGCAGGAGGAAGGAAGTCAGATTTGCAACAATTGCAAATGTATAAGCGAAGCTATTGTTTAAAAGTAGGAGGATGAGAGATGATGGATTTCATTGGAACACGTCATAAAGAGGGCTGAGAGGAAAGTTTTAGTGGGCAGTAGCAGGGAAAAAGACAGGCAGACATCTTTCTGCACTACTGGGGAGAAGACCTGGCTGTGGGGGTGTCCTGCTGCAGTCGAGACTGGGGAAAGCTGAAAGAATTACCTTTCCACTGGCAGAGGCAGTCCTATCTGAAAAAGCTGAGAATTCCAGGCAATGACTCCGGCTTGAGAAGGCAAGCGTTCCTTTTTGTTGGAGTTAAGCCAAGAGAGCCACATTCACAGAGAGAAGACTCTGAACAGATAAGGTAATTACCTAACTGGGGGAGCTGTGTGTGTGCACGAAAGTATGCAGTCAGTGTAGAAAAATGAAAGTCCCGTGCGTGTCTTAATCAAGTGCTAATGTTGCAATTTAAGTTCTGTTCTCCGCCACTATAATTGCAGTGTGTCATTGAAAATGCTTTGATTGTTCCCTTTTATTGCTGTGAAGAATGAGATCATGTCTAAATGAAAATTTTATAATACAGAAAATATTTGAAAACAGACGGGTGGTTTATTTTCTATTTACCATTACAATGCCAATGATGTGGGGAGATTTTTAAACAGTGCAATGGTCATTTTAAGACAGATGTGTGTATGTCAGAATCAGTATGAATAATTGTGAGTGACTGTAGTATAACTTGTTGGAGGTACATGAGCCAACGGGAAGAGAGACTCTCTGAACATAGCTCCCTACCGTATATAAGGTAGTGGAAATTACCACAAGACTACCACATATAGCTCTCTGTCGTAAATAAGTCAGTGAGTTTGCCCATGGTGGCGCACCAACACTATCACTGGAAATTGTGGTTTCCCTAGAATGCAGGTCTGAGGTCTCTCTAGTGATCACACGAAAAATCTAAGCGAAGATAAGGGATTCTGGACATTGGGGCCACAAATAAAACAAGGGAATTATGCTCACCAAAATACCACCAACCACGTATACCAAATATGCAGGTCTGGGTGCTGAAATAATGCATGTCCATTGTATTATTGTTGCACATGGCCAAATCTGAATACAAAGAGTGATTATTGCTAAGTTATTTCTCGGCGGTAATAAAATACCGTCAGGCCCCAAATCTCCACAAAATACCCTACAGTTCTTATGCATTTCGAGGTATGGATACTGACAGTTCAATCAAGCGAAATCATATGACGTGATTACATCCGCTATACTTCCTTCTTTATTAACGCAAGTACTATGTTTCAGGGAGATGACGGAGCTTCTTCTACAAGAACATCACCCCTAGTAGTTGATGCAGATCTCTGGGTGGTGACACTTCCAACGATCGAGCAAATCGAATCATATTTACATATCCATTATTTATTTTAGACAACTGATCATTTGTGCAGGTCTATTTAGATGAGCCGTTCACGCCTGCACAAAGTTTCTGTTCTTTTTATCAAAATAGAAAACCATACTAATGCAATTACTGTGTTTCAGGGAGTCACTGAAGCATCATCTTCAATAATATCATCAATGGAAGTCTAGGAGGAGCCCGAGGTATGGATCTTGACAGTTCCATCTAACTAGATCAACAATGCGTGAATAATTGTCGTTTGAATGTTCTACACAAAGCGTTCATTCGTGTTTTGCTATTGAGATGTACGTGGGTATTGGTCCCCAAGTACATTTTGTGTTTTCGATATTATTATACATACTAATGAAAGTTCTATGTTTCAGGGAGTCGATGGAGCGTCAGTGCGTGATGGATGTGCTTATCATGAAAATATAGTCGTTGCAGCGCAAGAGGAAGTGGAGACATGCACACACGAGTCGGAGCAACAGCGTCCTGATGTTGAAGTTCGAGGCAAGAAAGTTTCAAAGAAAACAAAGCAAAAGAAGGTTAGTGTCCTGGTCACTATATTATGTTGTTTTTCACTGTTAATAGTTCAATACTGTAAGTTGTGTTTAAACTGAACATCCCTTTTCCAATCTGTCCTCTAGTTGCGAGTGGGTGTACGAACTAGATCTACACAGACAGTGAAGCGAGCGAGAGATGTTGCTTGTCAAACCTTTTGGCAGGGACTTGAGATGCATCGTGCCAATGGGAAGAATATGAAGTGATTGACAACGGAGCTATACCACCACCAGCCATTGATAGTGAATGTCCTCCTGGTAGTTCGGATACAGTCGGAGATCAATTCACAGAATCCACACCCGCAAAAACTAAGACCGCGAGAAAGTTGAAGAAATTGTTTTATTCACCCATCTCCGGAGAAGGAACAGATGTTGCAATGGAAGAGAATGAAGTGGACGACAATGAAACACCATCAATATCACTGAACATAGCGGAAGACGATATCAGTGATTCTACCTTTCATGTGAGTGACATGTCCTCAACGTTACAGGCCGAACCAGCTGGGATGAAGAGTGACAGTATAAGGAAAAAGGCCAAATTCATTGTATTCGATAGTTGTTTGATTGATATTATTATTCGGATGAAATGTGGGCATTCGGTTGGTGGGGAAGTATGTGGGGAGCCATTCATTAATGTGACTCGTGCAATTCGAGGCACTAACCTTAAAATACATGCCACCTGTACAAAATATCATCCTTTCTCATGGTCTGCACAACCTATGCTGGGACAACTGCCAGCAGGCAATCTACTTTGTGCAGCGGCTGCACTTTTTAGTGGTTCAAGTTTTAAAAAATTAGAGTCTTTCTTTCAGTTTGTGGGAATCCATTTCATTGCGAAAACTCAGTTCTACAAATACCAAACCGATTATCTATTTCCAGCCATTAGCGAAGCTTGGAGAATGGAAAAAATGTCTATTGATAGTACATTCGCGGGCAAACGGTTCAGGCTAGCCGGTGATGGACAGTGCGACAGCCCAGGATTTTCAGCCAAGTACTGCACCTACCACTTTCAGGACATGGAAAGTAAGAAAATTGTGAGTTCGGTGGTCGTGCAGGTGTCACAAAGTACATCCTCAGTGGCCATGGAGAAAGTTGGCTTTGTAGCATCATTGCAAGAACTACAATCGCGGGGAATGGTGATCGACCTGATAGCCACGGACAGACACGTTTCAATTGCCAAGACAATGAGAGAACAGTACAAAAATATAAATCACCAATTTGACGTTTGGCATCTTGCAAAATCAATCAATAAAAAATTGTCGGCTGCAGGTAAAAAAAAAGAATTGCAAGGTATTTCACAGTGGTCCAAGTCAATCAGCAACCATCTTTGGTGGAGCTCAAAAACATGTGGAGGGTCGTTGGAAATTCTACTGGAAAAATGGCGGTCAGTAATGCCACACTGTACGAACGTTCACCGATGGAACACGAACCAACATTTCCACAATTGTGAACATGGCCATTTGTCCACAGAGGAGGCACGGAAGAAGTAGTGGTTGATTCCTTCATCACCCACTCACAAAGCCATTGAAAAGATTGTATTTGATAAAACTATAACAAAAGCTTTGAGGGGACTCACGGAATTCTGCCACACAGGAGATTTGGAGGTGTTCCACAATATGTGCCTAAAGTACAGGCCAAAACGATTGCATTTTGGCATGGAGGGCATGATAAATCGGACTCTTTTAGCAGTCTTGGCACATAACCATAATGTTGGCCGTCAACAAAGTAGGACGACCGGAACTTTAGGGACGCTTCGCTACAATAAGGCCTTCACTAAAAGAAGTAAACAATGGGTGATCAAACCAGTGTTTGAGGATATGCAATATGAGTTTATTGAGAAACTTATCGTTGACGTCCTAGATAGGCACATAAATGGAGTTGTGAACGAACCTGTGCAGGGGACAACTGCATTGCCACCCAACATTGCCTCTGTTCCATGTCCACCTAAAGAAGAACTCATTGAGAAATACACATCACGGTTTAAATGATTGTAATTTGATTGTCTGTTCTCTCGAGTCTCCTCATGTCGCAGGCCCATTGAATATGTGTAGCTATGTATTGTGTAAATAAAAGTGATTGCTCAGTGTACATGCAATGTGTCTCTACACCCTTGTTCATTTGCGCATTAAATTAAACCAAACAGTAATATAAATCATTTTTCAAAAAATATAGAATGTCTACGTATTTATGGTTCTGTGGGGCTGCAAAGCACGCAGACAAAATGCAAAGATGGAGTGTAAATTTCAAGTCCTGTGAGACGGCCTTACACTGAATGTAGCTAACTAGGAATGTGTGCTCGTTCAAAGTGAAGGTCAGCTGCTTTGATTTTTTCTAGGGTGCCAGAATGGCCCACGACTCAGTATAAGGTTCTATTGTTATTTGACCTTGACAGGCCGGGACCACGTAAGAAACGATAATGAATATAATTTCAGAAACGAAAGCCATTTCATGTTCGTTCATTAGAAGAAATAACGTCTGCATAGAAGGAGTGGTATTTCGGGACTGCCCTACGCACAGACACAATGGAAAATGCAAATATAATGTAAGTAACTCTTTAGATGAGTTTATACCGCAATTTAATTACTATACAGTAGCTTTAAAGACGGGTTAAGTTGGACTTGTTCGTTCTATGTGGCATATTGTTTTGTACCGCGCACTATCTTGGGGAGAACCGTCTCCTTTTACGGAAGCACCTCAAAACCTTCCTCTTTGCTTCTGCTTTCTCTCTCCCTCTCCCCTGCTACAACTGGTCCACTGTCTGCGATCTCGGTCCTGGGCCCTTCCACTCTCCACCTGCACTCCCTGTCAACCCCTGCACTGGGGGACTGTCTCAGTATCCTACAGCCCCCCCTTGACGTTTAAAACCCAGTTGCACTGTCCTAGCTATGAAATAATTTACCGACCGAATATATAAAATGAATAATTTTAATAAAGATCTGATGGTGAGACTAATTTCATTTTTTATGTTTTTCAAACAGGTACTTCACCCATTATTGTCTGTGTCACGAGTACCAGACACCGGCGGATGGCTTTTATAACCGCCAGTTGCTTCTCCGCGTGAACAACGTTACCACGCTGACCATTTTATGGGACGATCGCCAAGTACAAGTATGCCCTTACGCGGTACTAACGGCTAGATGCAACATACAGACCGTTGTGGTGGCCTAGTGCCTCGTTGTTGGAACAGCCATGCGATTATCAGTGCGACCGAAGAGCTTATGTTATCGTAAACCAACACCCTGTGTACTGCACACGAACATCGCTTGCCTCAAGACGAACTATTTTGGATCGAGAGCAAAGAAAAATGAAAATCGCTGAATATTCTCTAAACATTTGATGTCCAATAAATGTACTTTGCCAAATGTACAATCTTGCAGTTTGCTTTTAAAACACAGTTTCATATTCCGAATTGTGGCGCTGTATTGTGAGATGATCTAAGACCCTGTGTACAGCAAAGGAACATCGCGTGCCTCAAAACGAACTTTTTGGAACCTGAGCAAATAAAAATGCAAATCGCTGAATATTCTCTAAACATTTGATGTCAAATAAATGTACTTTACCAAATTTACAATCTTGCGGTTTGATTTAAAAGTACAGTTTCATATTGCGAATTGTGGCGCGCTGTGTTGTGAGCTGATCTGTGTTGGTTTCCGGGTTCTGTGTGTAGTCGCGTAGAAGACACCTGGGCGCGTTTGCCTACGCGGCACAGTCACGTCACGGATAGAGGCGGGGAATATGAATGTTTTGATAAAGTCTGTTTCAGGGGCGGGGGATTTGATTTAGTGCCGCAAAAGCAAGTGAGCCAGGGCGATGGGGGGAAATGATAGGATTATCAGAAAATGGCGGCTGATTTCGAGTGCGTTAATGGACGAAAAGTCAGGTAAGGTCCATAGGAAAGTTTTCTACGATCTACCGAGTTATGCTTAAAAACACATGGCCGAACCGTAGGGACAATAAAAAAAAAAGTCCCGGAACTATCCTTTAAGTAAAACATTGCAGTCGTGCTGTCTGTTAGGATCTGCACTGACTGGTTGGATAGGAGGGGTTTGAATGCCCAAAGCGCTCTGAAGACTGCCAAAGTTCTAGCAGATTGATGTGGTTCTGAGCCACCGTGTGAGACCAGAGACCCTGAGTTGTGGGGTGAAGGTAGTGAGCTCCCCACCGTGCCAGGGCGGCATCTATTGTGACAACAGCCTGGATCGTAGAAGGGTTTCCCCTTTGTAAGATTCTCTCTTGTCCACCAGCGAAGACTCTGTACTAGTGTTGGTGTTAAGGAGAATTCTCTTATAAGGCTAATTTCCCAAACCTAGTGAGTCCCCCAGCAGCTTTGCTGGATTTCTGGGGTTTGTTTTTTTCTCTTGCTTAGTGTGAGACTCTTTCTCCCACTCTTAGGCATGATTTGAGGTATGTCTCTGACTTGTTATGTGCTTATGGGCTATGGGGTTTTCTTTTTACTCCATAGGGTATCATCTGTTTTTGGTATGTGTGTTACACAGCACCCTCAGTGCAGTAACACAGGGGTGTCATAGTGTCCCCCAAACATAGACTCCATACACTGGTACTGATTACTGTCTCCCAGGGCATGTAAAGTCACCATTGACTTTACTAGTCCAAAATTGTGAACAGAACCAGTACAAACCATCATATTGTGGAAGTACTGCAAGGGGTTAATTAGATTGCCCCTCGGTCTGTTTCCAAGGGGGCACTGTCCAGTCCCCCCTTGTCGAGTTTCTAGCTGGTGGCAGTGGTTACCACGCAAAATATTCCACCGGAATATTTCCTATGGGATTTTCCCATTGATTTTAAACGCACCACTTTTTGGTGCAATGTTAAAGATACTTCCGGTTTATTTATTTAATATTAAATTAACGGCTGGGTCTTTTTGCCAGAACACTTTTCTAAAATGACGTTCGTGTCCGTCTCTAACTCTGACCAAGGTCGAGCCCTTTGTTCCACTTTTTGACAGGCTTCTCCACAGAAGCCCTCCAAATGGTGCCACTCTGTCTGGGTTCCACAGGATGTGTGGGGAGGGGAATTGGCACCTTGGACTGTGTTGCCTTAGCAACTCAAGTTGCACTCTATTCTGATTGGCCCAGTGGTGAGCCACCCGGCTCACCACTTAGCATGTTTGAGTGAGGCTGTTGAATGGGGGTTTTTCTGCATAAAAGCAGGGCTTTTTGGGACTGGAACTTCAGAAGTCACCACAGGACCTAAGAATCCGAAGAGGGAAGAAGCTGAGCCATCTACAACGACGACACCACTTTCCCGACGACAAGAGGAGATCTTCTGCCGGAAGAGTCTTCTCCCTCTGAGCTGGTGGGATCAACCAGTTTGCCACTTCGCCTTCCAAAGACGTCTCTTGGTCGACTCGCCCGTGCCAAGCACCCCGGTGACCGGATAGCCAAGCTTCACCACTTTGACCTCGAATAAAAGAAACGCACATTTACCGACGAACTCCGCGGCTGGTCTCTTCCCTGGGCAGTGCAACGACTACAAGTTTCCTCCTCTACGGGATCTTCTCTTCCCCTGGTCGGAACCATGACTTGCATCCACTGCCAGGAACAACTGCCGCCGCTGAAGCTTCCTCTCTCTTTAAGGTACTGTGTTCCACCTGGCCTCCCTTTCTTCAAATTGCTAAAGGTGACCCTTAAATCCTTGGCTTTCCAACTGGGTTGGCTCCAGACCTTCTGACTTTACTTCTCGAATCACCCCATCCTCTTTTGAACACTCTGCAAAGACTTTTAGTGCATTTTAAACCGTGTGATCCTGGGCACATTTCGCTTTGCTCCATTTAAAGTGGGCCTGGCCTATGAACTTTGGCTCTACAGTGTATACTGCCTTCACTGACTTGCTTTGGACTTAGAAAAGTGTTGGGAACTGTTTTATTTTTATGCTCTGCCTTTTTCTCTCCCTTTAAACTAA
The DNA here is from genome assembly GCF_040938575.1 of Ambystoma mexicanum. Taxonomy (NCBI): domain Eukaryota; kingdom Metazoa; phylum Chordata; class Amphibia; order Caudata; family Ambystomatidae; genus Ambystoma; species Ambystoma mexicanum. The sequence continues at coordinate 328,635,428 of NC_090941.1, read as the reverse complement.
TTATTGGAGAGCCATCTAAGTTACGCGCTCACCTCTGTTTTGACAAAAAGTGTTGTTTTAACTTAGACTTGTCTAGTAATTGCTAGGGGAGGTGTAAATACTTTTCTGATTGTGTTTTGAACTTGCTTTTGATTTAGAGTGCTAGTGTATTTTCTAAAGTGTGTGTTAAATAAATAATTATATACTTTTGATACAAAGCTCTGGTCAGTGTTTGCTTGTTCCACTGTGTTTTTGGCCCTATTGTGTATACTCTATATACTGCCTTACTCTTCTTGAGAGAAGTCTGACTGCTCAGCCACAGCTACCAGGTAAATCTGGGTGGTACAGACTGCTACCAATTGGGTTTACTGCTTACTCCTATAGTCTTAATTTTTTTGCAGTGTTCCCCAAGGGAACTGCACAGGATTCTGCCTAACAGTTGGCAAAACGACCACTAGATCGTCCCACTGACCACTTGCCTGAGACCACTGTTTCGCCAACCATTCCTACATGGGTCGCATGCGCAGGCGCACATGGGGAAACCAGGTAAGTGCAAGATGCCATCATGCCTAGCAAACGCATAGCTTTGCGCACCCGATTTGGCGACCGGCCTGATATTGAGGAATTTGCAGTAACAAATTTCGAATTCTTTCCTCTGATGGAAAGGCCAACCCCTCTAGGGTATTTAGAACAGCTCCTAGTAACTGTTTTGAGGTGCTTGGCACCAGGCTTGACTTTTTCTCATTGATCGAGAAGCCCAATTGGAAGAAGAGGTCGATAGTTCTTTGGATGTTTAGTCTGCAAATCAGGGGGATTCCCCTGTAAAGAGCCAGTCGTCCAGGTAAGGGTACACTGGGATTGCCTCCCTGAGTAGATGCACCACCACCACCGCCAGTACCTTGGTGAATACCCTTGGAGCCGAGGCTATTCCGAAGGGCAGCACCTTGAATTGGTAGTGCTGGTTGTCTATCAAGAAACGCAAGAATCTTCAGTGCGCTGGGAACATTGAAATATGAAAATAGGCATCCGTCATATCCAATGTTGCCATGTAATCCCCCTTTTTTAGTAGAGGGATTACCTCTTGTAGTGTAGTCATGCAGAATTTTTGTGGCTTGACATACTTGTTTGCAGGGTGAAAATCTAATACTGGGCGCATTGTCCGATTTTTTAGGCACAAGGAAGTAGGTTGAATAAATACCCCTGTTTACCTGGTTAACCAGGACTTCTATGGCGTCCTTTGTTAGCAGAACGGTGATCTCCTCGCGGAGGATCTTCTGATGTTCCTGCGAGTGTACTCTATGTTGCGGAGGATGGTCGGGGGGCGCCCTAGCAACTCTATGCAGTATCCTCCGGACACTGTGGACAGCACCCATCTGTCCGAAGTGATCCCCTCTCATGCGTGGGTGAAGGTGGAAATGCACCCCCTACTGGGGATGCATGGGAGGGGACATGAAGCGGAACGTCACTGCTTGTTGGGTGGCGTACCACCTCTGGCGGGGCTGCCTCTACCCCTAGTGCGACCCCTGCGCTGCCCTCTGGGGTAGCCCTGTGAGGATTGGGATTGGTTGTTACCCCATGAGGTTCCATGGCTTTGGTAATAATGTGAGCCCCTTTGGGAACTTTGGCCCTGAAAGCGATGAAAATCGTTACCCCTTTGTCCAGAGTGTTTATTGGTGAGTTAGCCAAGAGATTTTAGTGCCTCGTACTCATCCTTTGCCGTTTCTAAAGCTTCCTACGCTGCCTTGCCGAATAGTACATTTGGCTCCACGGGCATATCTATCAGGGTTGCTTGGGTTTCCGGCTTGAACCCCGACTGCCTAAGCCAAGCGTGACGCTTTATGACAGTGCCCTCAGCGATTAACCTCCCAACATTATCTGCTCCATCAAAGTTTATTTTTAACATGCAGCCTGATACAGACCTTCCATCTGCTGCCAGCCAAGCCAACTGGCTCTTTAAGGGTTCGGGTGCAGAGGAAACCAAAGCGGGCCCTTCCTCCCACTGATGGCAATTGTAGCTTGCCAAAAGGGTAGCACTGTTGGCAATTCGTGCCTGATAGGCTGAAGTGGAGGCAACCTTTCTCCTCAGAGCATAGACGTTTACTTTCCTTATCAGGTGGTGCTTCCGAGGAAGCAAGCGGTGTACCTGCCCCTCTTTCTGGTGGTTGTTACGACCAGGGAATCTTTAATTGGCCCATAATGTACATGGGATCGGAGGGTGCGACACGGAACAATTTCTCGACTCGCGGATTAACCGCTCGAGTGAGCTTTGGTGTTTGCAGCGAGGGATCAATTCTGCGCTGGATGGATTTTAACAAAGGGATAGCCTGAATAATGGCTTTCTTGTCTCCTAGGATTTCTTCAGCGAAATCCCCGTCTTCCTGGACACCCTGTGCGTCGATACAAAAATGGGCAGCTGCCTTAGCCAGTACTTCATTGAGGAGGGGTTGGTGGTCTGCAGGCGATTCATGCACCGGGGGTCTTTAGCAACCGGGGAGTCAATGTTGTAGGCCTCATCCTCCTCCTCCTCCTCCTCCTCCTCCTCCTGGTCCTCGTCATCCCCATAACAAGGGTCACCCGCCTGGTCATCAACAAATTGAGGTACTGTTTCATCACAATATGAATCAGGGTGGTAAGGTTCCACCACGAAGGGGTCTGTGACCAAGCACTGAAAAGGGGCTTCAGAGTGGAGTTTCTTAGCAGGGGGTTGATAGGACTCCAGTGTTGCCTTGGACCCAAAAGGGGCAGAGGCAGGAGGGGTGCTGGAGTAACTACAAAAGTAGTTAGGGTCTTTCTCATATAAGTTAGCCATGAATGTTAATCTTTTCATGACCCTGTCAATGTCTGCTGAGCTCCATTCTTTGGAGCTAGGAATAACAACAGGTTCTAGGTCCTCATCAGTGCCCATATCCTCAGCAGTGGGAGGAACGATTTTAGTTTTTGTGGTAGGTTCTGAAACCTTAGCCTTACCTGTCTCCTTTGGGGACTTCTGTTTCTCCTTATGAACATGGGCACCTGAAGATGTTTTCTTGTGTTGTTAAACCCCGCCCCCATGGCTATAGGAATGTTTAGCTGATTTTTTATGGGCCTCCGATGGTTTTGACATATTGCGTCGAGTTTCGGAGGTGGGATTCGAAGAAGGACGTGTAGTCTCAGGAGTGCGGTCAGATGCGACGCGTCTACCCTCTTCAGCGTGCCGAGCGGTTTCGTCATCCGACGATTGGGCCTCGGAGCTGTTGATCTTGCAACACCCTGATCATCCGAAGACGGGTGGGTTTTGTCATGAGGCGAGCGGGAATGCCCAGAGGATAAAGATTCATTGGACCGCTCTCGTGGTGTCATCTGGCGCCGATCGCTCGACTGGCTGTCAAGTCACGGCTGGGGCTGATGTGCTTAGAGGTGGTATGATGTGAAGCGCTCTTGCCGCTGGGTGTTGTCCCCACAATGTGGCTGCCGGCCATTCCTTCGGGGTCGGGGGCATGCGCACAGGTGTCTGAAGTCACCCCTTTGCCCTTGCTGTCCGAATCGGCGGCGTTGCTGCCATCGCTGAATGTCCCTTCTACGTCCATGGCCTCTAGTTATGCCAATGCCAGGGTGCCAGGCGCCACCACAGTGGCTCTCAGAAGTCACCAGTGCTCTATGCACGAGGACTACTTGGTCTGTGGCGCTTAGAAATCTGTGGGTATTAAGTGCGTTATAAATAACCAATCATATCATTTACCGTAATAATGCATTAGACACCGGCTACAGGATTTAGAGGCCTCTGCCATGCAGTGTATGTATGCTCCCAGGACCAGCTTTCTTTCTGCATAGTTGTATGCTATGCTACTGTGGGTTCTTAATGCTAGTGGGTTAGTGGGTTCTTAATTGCTGTGTGAACCGCTATTCTTTCTTAGGTTTGGTATTGTATACTATGTTATATTTGTATGCTGCTCATGCTATACTATATCATATTAAGCTACTGGGACATGTAAAGCAATGTTGGCTTGTTAGGTACCATGTTGTTTAATGTTAAAACGAAATTGTTCCTTTTAATATACGCCTTCCCTTTATTTGGGGGTGGGGGCCGGGCCCTCCAACAGACCCTTGTTGGCATTCCACCCATACACATAGGTGTCCCTGTTGCATCCTTGAGTTGTGTTTCCCTTTCCAATTCCAATGTTGGTTTACTACTCAATGCGTTCATAACAGACTCTGAATGCCTCCCCATATCTAGATAAAAAGAAAGGCTTTATGGTGCAACCATTATTAAGCATTGAGAATTCTGCTCACTTTGAAATATTTATTGGATAAACATGCCCCTTGCTACTTTCACAGCTCACCCCATCACAATTTCCCACATAATAGCCATTAAGAAATGCTATTAGACAGAAGGCTGCTGCTGTTCTGCAAGAGAGGGAACAATTCAGCGAAAAGACTGGCCCATTAATATTTAACTGAAAATAGCTTATAAATTACATGTCTGCATAGAGAAACCACACTGTTAAAAGCGGGGTTTCAACTTTCATCTAAAGAGCGGGGGAAAGCTCTATTGCGCCACAGACATCACCAGTCCGGAAATTCTTTAGCAATTTGCATCCTCCAAATGAAACAAGGAATACATCAACACATCACAAACCATCCTCTATTGTTTGTTAGCTCAATTGGACAATTTGTATACAGCCTTTATGGACCTGGACGCTCTACTCCTTTTTTTGTGACAGACTATTGATGGCTTACCTCCTAGCTATTGGGGGATGCTTCTTCTGCGCACATCATATCTTTGTTACAAGCCATGCACTGTATTTATATGAAATATACTGTGTTTATTGGTTTTTCGTCATCTTTACCTTGTTTCTTTTTGCAGGCAGGTTGCTGTTCAAGTATCCATTCTAATTTCTAGTCAGGCCTTAGCGCGGAGCTACCGGCAACAGCCAGCCAGGCGAGCCCATCCCTGTGGGTAAGTAACCACTGGTGACTGTATTTCTTCAATGCAGTGCAATGTAATGTGGTCCTGTATCGCACACTGAAACCACTTTGGCAGACTTTATTATGCACACCTGTTGTCTCCCCCCAGAAGCACGGCCATCCTACGCTTCAGTCCAGCCTATAAGCAGCACAGTGACCAGGCAGAACTCCTATCCTATTCCTCCTCTTTCAATCAAGCCAAGTTTGTTTTTTTTATTGTGAATTTACATTGCATCCAGACCTAATGTGTGCTAGGGCAAAAGGAAAACCTGGATTATACCCCTCTCAAACAATGGGGTGGAAGGTAGGACGATTACACAAACGTGTGCATTTGTGTGCATGCAGCAGGAATTCACTTGGTATATGTATGTTGCTGCATGCACCCTTGGTGTTTTTCATAAGTTAATTACAAGGCAGCTTTCCTTTTTGGCTACTGTTGTTTTTCTGAGACGTCATACCATAATACAACCTCCAGGCCAGGAGAAATAACATGAATGCATCCAGTTCATTTACCATGCCATGGGACTGGATTACTGTTAGACTCAGCATTTTATAGACCCAGCTGGATATTGTTCTCTTTTTTGGGAGGGAGGTTATGGTGAGGCTGGGGAACAGTCAAATCTGAAAATGCACTTGTTTCCTCTTAATGAAATGATATTTTGGATGTTGGCAGCCAGGTTACTTAGACCTACTGTGATAAAGGTAGGAATCTGATGCACAATTAAGCTAATTTTATTTTTCGGAGAGAAATGGATTTTAATAAAAGAGGGAGGAGCAGAAAAACTACGAGAAAAGAAGAAAAAGCAAATTGAAGAGGAAATCCGGCAAAACGAAAGAATTGAAGATCTGTTTAAAGGCCAGACCATCAAAATGTCACGTGGTATTGCAGGGAGAAAAGTGGACGAGGGTGACCAGCCATCTTCTTCAGGTACAAGTGTTAAACCTGGTTCTTCACTGGACCCATCAACAAGAGCTCAAGATGTGAGAAGACTAGAAGCCAGAGTATCTGCAGTTATTGGAGACATCTCAACAGAGGCAGATGCTGCAGCAACTACAAAGTCAGCAATCATTGAAGGTGCCCCCCGAGAGGAAGTGTCGGAATCAAGTCTGCCAGAAATAATTGGAGACATCATCATCCCCCCAAGAGGAAGTGGCAGGTACTAGTCATTCGGAAGAATCTTTATCTGCTTTACAACATACTGAAGACTCAGGGAACAGGGGTGTGAAGCGCAGAGCACCGAAAGATGATCTACAGGTGGCCGACTATTTGTTTCAGCGTCCAAAACCAGATCAACTTTCCTATTTCTTTCAGCACCATCCAATTCAACCTCCCAAACATAGACACATTAAAGCAAGGGTAGCCTTTTGGAGGAAAGATGGGGGAAAACGGTATTGGTTAAGTTACTCTGAAATAAAAAAAGGCCCTTTTTTGCATAGTTTGTTTAGTGTTTACTAAACGTGGAGAGAGGGGTCTTTTCATCAACGGGATGAAAAACTGGAGGCGTATTTACCAGCGCATTGTAGAACATGAGGCAGGCCAAGGTCACCAGAGGTGCAGAGATTCATATATGTTTAACTTTTCAGGGGTCGACATAGGCAGTTTACTCTTTCACCGACAGAAATTAGCTTGAAGTGAGCAAATCAGAAAAAGGAGAGACATATTGGAGTGCGTTATTGATGCTGTAAATGTCATTGGTTAAAGGGGGCTCAGTTTTCGTGGGTAATCAGAGTCCATGTACGAGCTGGATAACAAATAGCTGGATCATGGCAACTTCCTTGAAATCCTTCTGCTCCTAAGTAAATAACTGACCTCTAAAGGAACATATTGAGGCCATTCAAACCAAATCCCAAAAGAAAACTGGGCAAGGACGGGGTGCTTCTGTGACCTTCATGTCAAAGACTACAGTTGGGTATGTGACTGAAGCCATTTCCAAACTGATCAAAATAGTAATCTGTTAAGAAATAAAGGAAGCAGGAATATTTTCCATTCAGATAGACTCAACCCAAGATCGAGTGTTACTGATCAGTGCTCTATAATGATTAGATATGTTACAGACACTGTAAATGAATGCCTGCTAGCAGTAAACAACTGCACTTTGTCTACTGGAAAGGATCAGTTTGAGTTGGTGCAGAGTGTTATTAAAGATAATGGATAATGGTCTTGACCCAAATAAGTGCACTGGAAATTCTACTGATGGTGCATCCATTTTTCAGGGCCAGTGCAATGGTCTCACATCCTGGCTCAGTAAGGACTCCCCTGGTCTAATACATGTCTGGTGCTATGCACACGCATTACATCTTGTACTTGTAGAAGGGACACAAGCATCAAATGAATCCACGTCTTTGTTTGGCCTGTTAAACTCCTGCGCCGTTTTTTTCAGGGAGTCCTACAAAAGGATGGATGTGTGGCGTGAGCTGTCTGTGGAAGGCTGCACAATCCAAATAACAGGAGAAACAAGGTGGTGGGCAAAGGATACAGCACTACGGAAAGTTGTTGGCTCCTTTAATAACCCAAACAAAGCAATGTTCAATGATGTGGTTGCTGCACGCAATAATTGTGGCTCAAATACAGATAAATTCAATGCAAACGTCCGTTACCAAGCTTTAAACTTTTCTGAGGCTCTGTGCAAATTCTAAACAGTGCTCACAGGCCAGTTATATCTCAGAGTATGTAATTCGACAACCCCATTATCTAAGTACCTCCAGACAGGTGGAATGGACATCCTCCAGGCACAAAGAATGATCTCGGACACAGAGATGTCTTTATGGGAGGGCAAAAGGGGCACTTGCCCCGGGCCCCCACCTTGAAGGGGGCCCCACAAGGCTCCATGATCTTTTGAAGTCAGTTTCCATTGTTGACCAAACATAAATGGCACACATTGGGATATTTTATGGCATGCTGCTGAGGTTAAACCTATTGTCTGTCTTTTGTTGATGAGAACGTTCTGCTCTGATTAATTCATCCTTTAATGCTTTCTGTGTTCACTGTATTGTACATAGTTTGCGCTTTCACTATAGCACACCTCCTGTAGCATTCTCACCTTTCTGTGGGGACCCTGTTGATCATGTACATCAGCCAAAGTTGAAATGCATATCGATACATTTGAGAGCTGCAATGGTTCAGATGATAGTTTAGTGTGCTAAGCACTCATTGCAGCGATGTCTGTGTTCATATGCAAGATTACAAAATCAATTCCAGCGAGGCCGACTCAGCCTTTCCTATGTCTGACGTCAATAAACCTGCATGTATATGTACTTTGTTTTGAAGCACAGCAGGTGCTATTATTGGCAATGTAACTGCACCAGATAGCAGTTGCTATAAAAACAAAAAGCATCAGTATGGTGACAGTCTATCAATTAGAAATCTTTTTTTTCAGAAAAGTAGGCAGCAACCCCTAATGATGAGCATAAGTGGGAGTCTGGAGAGGCGATTAGGTAACCATATTCAAGACTGTGAAACCAAGGCATTCATTCTTGTGTCCTGGCGTGCTTTGTTAGCAGATGATAGTGATCCTGGACAAATCATCTTATATCACTGACAGTACTGCGCTGTGTTCTGTGAAAAAAGGTTTGCCTTCTCACATGCTGATGGCATTCTTTAGCCCATTACCTGATCTTTCCTTTTAAATAGGCCATTTGAGTGGGAAGGGTTCTACACAGAATAAAGTAACCAGATATTGCAGGCCTCTGGCAAGCACATTTTAAGTTCTGCTCATTTGACAGAAAAACAGTTCTATTTTTTGTCCAATTAAAAGGTTTATCTGCACTTTTATAAATAACTATTTCACAAACCTTTGTTTTTAGCGTATTTAAAGCTTTAAAATACAAACGAGCAATCCAGATAAAACCTTTTTAAGATCACATCAGTTAAACTGCTAGTACTTTAATACTTCCCTTGATGATGAAGACAATGAAGCTAGAATCATCGCCGTTTAGCATAATACGCTTCTATAAAAATTTGTTTTAAACAAACGTTCATGTTGGGTCATGCGATTTGTGTACTTTCCATTTCACTTCTATAACATTGCATTGTCATAGTTCATGGTAAGAACTTGAAAAGAACATGGCAGAATTTGCAGAATGGGCCGAATCCCAGCATCACTGCCTAACCAATGTTTGATCCTCGTCTCATTTAATCTCATATTGCCTAATCTGTTAAAATTACCAGTCCCATTACCTTTCAAAAATGTCACCCTTCAGAGTGATTTTGTTCTCAGGGTATGGTCTTCAAAAAAGCCTCACACTTGCTTTCAATGGCTAGTGTTACTTCCCCTATAATAATAGTGAGCATTTATATATTGCACACAACCACTTATTTCTTTGCTCTACAATGGAAACACTACTTGAAAAATATACCCTTTTAATCTCAGTCTCAGACACCTTCCTAGAAGCTTCTAATCTTCATTCACTATCTATGCTATATGGGTAGCTTTCTTCTTGCTTCCAATTGGTCTCCTGCATCCATGCTTAAGCACTTTTGCATTATGTGAGGCGGCTAATCCGAGTTGCCTATTCTGGATTATTTGCACCTTTTCATATGATCTGTGTCCTGCATTCATACTATGGTATACCTTCCTCGTGGCTGCTAGTGATGAAGTGTTCTGTACCTATGCTACAACACAAGTACCCCTATTGTGGATTGCTAATGTGTCCTTGAAATGCTACTTCTTTATCATTCTGATTAAAGCAAGAATAAAGAGGGTGATGGGATTGAAGGGGAGAACCTATGCTTATTTTGCGAGGCATCACATCAAGCTATGTGTGATGATCGCGATGGGGGTTGTGGGGGTGACGTAACCAGATATTCAGACCCCTTAATTCATTTTTGTTTTGTGGAGGGGGGGCCCCACAGGTGTCCCTGCCCCGGGCCCCAAAAATGCTTAAATGCCCTGCTCGGACACTACAAAAGCGCTTGCTGCACAGTCAAGAAATTTTGATTCTATGTTTTCTGCAGCAGAAAAATTTGCAGAACGGGCCAACGTGGCTTTGGAAGAGAGAGGCTAAGATAAAGGGGTGGAAACTGCACTTCCAGAGGGGAGAGTGTCCCACAAAAAGAGGATGCCTGGAATGAATGCAATGGATGAGCCAATCACCTTGGCTAAAGACCGGTTTAGAGTTACTGTACATAATGCCATTATAGACAACATTCTTCAAAGCCTAACTAGTCGTTTTAAAACCCACTCATCTCTTGCCGCAGATATAGCATGCCTAGATCCCAAACATTTCAATGAAAGTCTACCCGACAATGCTCTTACAAATATTTGCTCCTTGCTCGAAAGACTGGATGACTCCATAAAGCTACAGGGGTTAAGGGAAGAACTCTCAGACTTTGCAAGCAAGTGGACTAAACTGAGGAGAACACTACCAGAAGAGTATGCCTTTGAAGCCCTACATAGTGAAGATCCAGCACTACAAGATTTTGGAGAGCTACCTTTAGTACAGAAATGCAATACATGCTGTAACTGTGCAATATGTTGCTATGCAATTCTAAAAAGGTAAGAACGTTTTAGTAGTGCTTACCGGCAATTTTATTTGGCATACAACTTCATCTTGACCTTATCTTGCACACAGGTAGCATGTGAAAGAAGTTTTACGAAATTGAAGAATATTAAAACCCGCCTAAAAAACCGCCTCTGCCAGGACAACCTTGAAGCCTTTATGCTCATGTCTTTGGAGTGGAATGTGCTTGCCCAATTGCAAAATCCAGACATAATCGACCTGGTTGCACATAAAAGTGCATTGTTGCAGGAACTCTTGATTGAACAATTTCCAGGATTTTCATAAAGCTAGAAGCAGGATTTCCAGCTTCATAGGATTTCCAGGAGCTGTGAACCCTGACACAGAACTGTATGCAAAGTTATGTTATTTTATGAGCTGTGTTGTTATTGTGTCATCATTTGGCTGTACTGCTTATTAAATGTAACTCTATTTTCATTATTGACATGCTTTGAGTCTGGTTCTGCAAAATAAGTATTTTATTATGTGATGACGTTATTAAAAAAAAAAAGAAAAGGAATGTTATCACTTTCTTAAGCGTTTATACAAAACATAACACGCAACAGACACATGAACCCTCCATAAATAGCATTTTCTGTAAAGTCGTGAATTGACGCGATTTACGGATGATGGTTTGAGGGCTACTTTTTTTGAGGTGAGGGGTGGGCCACTTTTTGTGATGAGGGGTGGGCCACTTTCTTTTGGGTGTCCGGGCCTATTTCTTGCCCCAGTCCGACCCTGCCTACATGGTTCATTTAACATCGAGGCACTGTGATTATTATTCCTTAGTCGATACTCATTAAACCAACCTCTGAAGGATTTTAGCCAATATGATAGCTCAGCCGGTTGAGCACTCGTTGCTGGGATCTGTGCGTGATCTGTTGGTTGCAGGTTCGAATCCCAGCAAGACCAACAGAGCCTTTCATCCTTTCAAGGTCGATAAAGGAGTGCCGACATCGGTTTGGTGGCAATTGGGAAAAATATGTTCTATGTACAGTGCTTTGCCAAAAGCCCTATATAAATAACCATTTGACCACGAGATTAGATATAGACTTTAGCATGGAGTCCTTGCCTCTCTGCACTGTTGTATCATAACACTGGCATACCATTAGGTACGAATAGCTCCAGGAAACGAGGACTTTAACATCAGAAGACAATTCTGCTATCGAAACTCAAAACCGAATACAATTCATGCTTGCTTTACTATGTAATTGGCTAGGTTTTTCTGTTTTCAACATTTAAATATATACAGTAGAGATCCAATGGCCAGACAGAGAAATAATGAAAGGTGTATTCTGTCAATATGCAGAAAGCTACTGCATAGTAATGATTTCCATACAGTTTTTGCACACACCGGCTGGATGTCACATACATTTAACTCTCTTGCAAAGGAGAAAAGTAATGTTTACTCTCTTTCAATCACATTTACTCTCAAAGTTTAAAAATAAGGAGTAAAATACTCCCACCACAAAATCTTATCTGGAGGACAGTGTGTACCCTTTTCAGTTGCGGGATAAGAATTTCTGCAAAGTCTCAATAGAATTTGACCGGGAACCCTTCACTCCCATGAGCTTCATTGGTTTGTATGGATGTAATGGCGTGTAGAATTTCCCCCTCTTCTATCGTTGCCTCCAACCCGTCACTACTATCCCCTGCCAAACTCAGCAGTTTCACTAGGTTCACCAGATCCGTAGCTTCCAATTCTGAATATGTGCCCTTAGTTGTATAAAGCTGTATATAGTACTTTTGGAATACCTTGTTTATCCCTTGTTGTGACAGTACTATATTACCCTCCTGATCTTGCATCTGGGTTATCGTAGACCTGAGATGTTTTTGCTTTGTAAGCCATGCCAACGGGTGGCCCGGCCTGCCTTATCCCCTTTCCCATGTATTTTCATAGTGTAATGACTATGGTCAAATTTGGACAGACTCCTGTTTTTCCTTGTGAGACCTCATTGCCTCTGCTAGTTCGTCTCCTACTTGAGCCCCTTTTGCCAGGTCGCCTTCCAGGTGCTGGATCACCATCTCTTTTCCTTTCAGGGATTCACTTAAGGTTTTTCTAACTCCCATCATCTTGGACATACATATCCCTCTCATTCTTCCCATTGTATGCCTACATCAGCCACTTATCCTTCATTCAATTAAAAAAACAAAGTTATGGCCTCCCTCGGTGTCATAGAAATGGCTGCATCCTCCAAGGTCCCTGTCCCCAACCTCCATAGCGAAATGGTAAACCTCCTCAGTGGTCCTCTAAGGGACGTTACCAACAGATAGTGGTCCGAGATAACTCTTCCTAGACATTTGGTGCCTGTAAATAAGTAAAAATGTTCCCTCCCCACAAACAAGTAATTCGATCTGGAATATGAATCGTGAACACAAATGAAATGGATAACCCTTTTCCCGCCTTTGAGATTCCTGCCACAGTTATACCAAATCTAGGTGTGCAGTGACCTAGCATAGTGTCTCAGATGCTGGTTAGGAAGGACCCATCTTCCCTGTCCAATCCAATTCTTGATGTAGAAAACAATTGAAATCCCCCTAACCCCCAAATATACAAGTCGGACCTGTAACCTCCAACCATTTTCAATACTGAAGGAAAATAGTTCTCATCATCCGTGTTGGGGGCATACGAATGAATATACGACGCATATATCCCTCTCTTCCAGCTTGCCTACCAACGCTATAGTCCTGCCCTCAGTGTCTGCCAGCGTTCTCTCAACACACAAGTATGGAAATATTTTGAAAATAAATCACATTTACTTTTTAGTTGCTCATTTCACAAAATGCCATTATTCAATTTAACTCAGAAACATACCTCTGGTTCAACCAATCCCATCCGGATCTTTTGATGCTGGATGTTCGAAGCATCTAAAGTAATTCTCACTTTAACTTTGTCAAACATATAAAATGTTGTACCTTCAACAGTAATTGTTGGGATCTAAGAGAAACAACGGTTGTGATTTAAAAAAAAGTACATTTTGTGAAATCAAAAACTTTAGCAAAGTCACTGTCACCATCATTGTGCTTTAATATGGTAAGTGTGGCAATCCCATCACTAAACCAAGATTTCTAAAACCAATTTACTGAGGAGACCTCATTTTCATCTAATAATTAACTTTCAGCACAATTTTGATCCTGTACTCTGCATTTTCATCAGTTGTAGAGGAGGCACTACCAGTGTAATTAGGGATTATATCTGAAAAATATAGCTGAAAGCACTTCTATGTGATAGTTGGTGTCCTTAAAACATAGATCAAAGCCGAGTATAGGTAAATTATGTTTACAATATCAGTGTAATTCAACATTTGGTTGCACTGTTTTTAAACAGTGGTTTGAAAAGTTAACAGAAACAAAACCAGATGACCAATTTTTGACCATGCAGCAATTACATTTTTTTTTTTAATTTAGCTTCATTGGTTTTGCGAGAAACAAAAAGAAGCAAACAGTATTCAAACAAGATCATACGTCTAAAAGAGGTACAAGTCGAACAAATGGTGCATAATAAAACAGTATACTAGAATCTCTTGGTAGTGCGACAGTCCCGATTATCTGGAAGTATTTCATTGACTGTTCGCCATAACCCATTCCCATCCCTCCCCCCCCCACTTGGGTTGGTGTACTTCACGGGTACAATAGTTTGACAAAAGTATTAGTATCATATGATTGACACAGTGTCACATCCGATAGTACCATGGTCGCTGGAAATGAGTCTCATCCTTTGTAATGTTCCTTAGGTGTAGCATCATTCGGTGAGGTTTTTGGGGGTCCCTCTGGTTGGGAGTCGTAAGTAGGTGTGATATATGTATTCTTGAAGTCCATCCATAGAGTTTCGCATTTCACCGATTTATTGTGCAGGGAGGCAGTGATTGTTTCCATCACATAAATGCACGTGGCCAATTTAATCCGCTCGGTCTTACCAGGAACCTGGGGGGATTTCCACTTGGTCGCTATTAGGGTTCTCGCAGCCAGTAATAGCTGGGGAGCCAGGCCTTTGACCCGAAACCAATCCTCCTCGACTCTTTCAAGGCCAAACAGAACAAGGTGTGGGTCAAGTTCTCTATGGATGTCATCCACTTCTTTGATCCATCCCAGGACTTCAGTCCATAACACTTTGATGTGCGGGCAGCTCCACCACATGTGCCAGTAGTTGGCATTTTCTCTGCAGTTTCTCCAGCACTTTGGGCTCATGGACTGGGACATTTTGGAGAGTCGAAGCGGATCGTATTGCCATCTGTGTAGGAGTTTTATTGCATGCAGCTTATATTGGTTGGATATGGAGGATTTAGGTGCAGATCTGCACATTAAGTCCCATTGTTCGGGAAGTATCTCTTCGCGAGGACTTTTTCCCATCTGGCCCTAAGGGGTTCCGTAGTCCCACCGCCTGCTCCCAATAGCGTTTGATACATTATTGAAATAAGGCCTTTCATTTCTGTTCTAGAGTCTAGGAGTTTCTCAAAGGCGGTAAGATCTCTTCTCAGTTTTTCTCTCCATTCGGTTCTCGTTAACACCCCTTTTAGCTGGATGAAGTGGAATGTCGATAGAGTACCTATCCCCAGTGCCGTTGTCAGGTCAGGTCAGGTAGTGTGATAAATGCATCCTTTCTCTGGAGTTGTCCCACCCTCTCCAGGCTTGCCTCGTACCATGACCGGAACCGGTCTAGGTTCGGGATTTGGTCATTTATGCCAGGAGACCACAAGTGACTGAGCGGGGATGGCCAGGTGGTAACCTCTCGCATCTCTTTCCCAGTGCGCCATATAGCCCATATGGTGGTTAGTATGGGGTGGTGCTTAATTATCTTCTGGACCCGTTGGTATGGCGTCCACAGCCACTCTGCCACTGTGGCGGGGGACAAGTAGTGGTTGTCCATCTGGACCCATTGCAGGTGTTTGTGGTCCCTGAAGTGTGGAATTAGGACACGCAACTGAGTGGCATTGTAGTATTTTCTCAGATTGGGAAGACCTAATCCTCCCCTATCCTTGGGGAGAATAAGTGTGTCGTAAGAGATCCTCGGTCTTTTTCCCTGCCAGAGGAACCGCAGCATGATCTTTCGGGCATCCACGAAGAATTTTTGGGGTATCTCTATCGGTAACATCTGAAAGGGGTAGAGGAAACGGGGGAGGCACACTATCTTGACGGCATTGATGCGCCCCAGCCAAGAGATTGTCAGTTTGCTCCATTTCTCAAGGTCTCTCTCGAAGTTTCGAAGGAGCGGGGGGAAGTTGGCCTCATAGAGGTCATCTAGGGTTTTGGTGATCTGTATGCCCAAGTATCGTAATGTCATGTGTTCTACCTTGAGCCCTAAGGGGAGGAACTTGGTGTCATTATCATCTGGGGTACCTTGGAGTGGAAAGAGTATGGATTTGGACATGTTTACTTTAAACCCAGAGAACCGGCCGTATTCTTCTATTAGAGTTAGGGCATGGGGGATGGAGGTCGTAGGTTTAGTTAGGTGAAGAAGGATATCATCAGCGTACAACCCTGCCTTGTATTCCGTCCCTCCCAGCCGTATTCCCTCTATTCGGGGGTCGTTCCTTATTTTTTGGGCTAAGGGCTCCAGGGAAAGTGCAGACAGGATCGCGGAGAGTGGGCATCCCTGTCTGGTCCCCCGTTGCAATTCAAACCATCTGGAATATTCCCTGTTCACAAATATTGATGCTTTGGGAGAGGTGTATATTGCTCGTACCCCATCACGGAATTTAGAGCCTATCCCTACTTTCTGGAGTACTGCACCCAGGAAATCCCATTCCACCCTATCGAAGGCTTTTTCTGCGTCAATCGATAGGAGGGCCAGATCATCTGGTATACTGTGCCCCACGTGAACAAGGTGTAGAGTTTTACGCATGGTGTCGGCGCCCTGCCTCCCAAGGATAAATCCCACCTGGTCAGGGTGGACCAGATTGGGCATTAAAGTTTCCAGTCTGGCTGCCAATACTTGTGCATAAATCTTCGCATCGAGGTTGAGGAGGGAAATGGGGCGGTATGACCCGCATAATTTGGGATCTCTACCCTCTTTAGGGATGACAGTTATGAGGGCCTTCTTAAAGGAATCTGGTGCGATCCCAGAACTCATTATCTCATTAAAGAGTTCCGTGAGAAAGGGTGACAGTTGCTTAGCGAAGGTCTTATAGAAGCCGGCCGTGTAACCGTCCTCGCCCGGTGACTTCCCCAGTGTAAGCCGTTTGATCGCCTCTCGTGTCCAGTTATTGGGCTATCGAGGAGTTCGGTCTCTGTGTGTGTTATTGTAGGCATAGTAATTGGGGACAGGTAAGAGGATATATCAGAATGAGCCGCAAGCAGCTCGGAGGTATATAGGTTTTCGTAGAAATTGGCGAAGCTCTCGGGTATCGAGTGGGGTGGGTGCATCGCAGGGTTGGTGGGCTCTTTTCTCTTTCACCTTGCGTTCTTCCCTCCTTTCCCTGAGCCTGGCGGCTAAGAGTGCATCAGCCTTGTCCCCCTTCTCATAATATGTCTGTTTCAGGAATTGCAATTTCCGCACCACCTGGCCGTGTTCTAACAGCCGTAGTTCCTCTCTTTTACGCTGGGCCATGTCTAGTTTGGAGGAGTCCACCGACGTTTTGTCTCTTGTTTCCGCCTCCAGCTGGTATATTTCTTTGCAGAGCTTGTTTTCTACAATTTTACGCTCTCTTTTTTTAGAGGAGCCCTCACGTATTAATATACTTCTCCAAGTGGCATTCCCCGCTTCCCAGATCACTTGTTTGGAGACCTCCCCGTTGTCATTCGTCTTGAAATATTCTTCGATCTCGGTCTCCATTTCATTTCTGAACGCCGCGTCGGTCTAGAGGGACTCATTGCATCGCCAGGATCCCTAAGCGACAGGCAGGTCGGCCCATTCGACATCTGCTAGGACCATGTCATGGTCTGTCCATGTTGTCGGGACAAAGTTGGTATGACTTGTTGACCTTGCAAGGTCAGGTGCGAGGAATATATAAGTCTATGCGTGAGAATGTGCGATGGGGGTTCGAGTAAAAGGTGAAACCCCCTTCGTCAGGATGTTGTATTCTCCACACATCTCGTAGATCGTAAAGTTCCATCATGACAGCGAATTCAGTACGGTCCCCTCTATGCTGGGCCCGCGTGTCAGGGTTGCCTGGCCTCCAGTCAACAGATGGGTCCACCCACTGATTAAAGTCGCCTCCTATAATGAGGTGGCCTGCAGTCTCTAGTACTATTTTGGGAATCGTTCTCCGAAGGAATGCAGCTTGCCCGCTATTAGGCGAGTATATGGTAGCAATCGTGACCTGAACTCTTGCGATTTTCCCCACTAGCAGGAGGGCCCGCCCACTCACATCCGACCAGGTCTTCTCTAGCTCAAAGCCTACTCCCTTCTTGATGAGAATCCCAACCCCTCCTTTCCTGAGTGGGCCAGAGCCCCAGAATTCCATACCTCCTTGATTCCCCAGGACCGTTCGCTCCTCTCCTCTGGCAAATTTCGTCTCTTGTATGAGGAGAATGTCAATGTCGGATCTTCGGAACTCTCTGTGCACTAGCGATCTCTTAGTAGGGGAATTCAGTCTCTTCACATTGATAGTCCCAATTCTGAGGAGACCCTTGCCCTTAGACTTCTCATGTGATGCCATCAGCGGTTTGCAGACTAGGATCTCTCACCATCAGCGGCCAGAAAGGCAAGTGGGTACCCTGTGCCATCTTGGCTGTGATACTTTGGAGCAAACGTATTGTTATCTGTACATGTCCCAAGTGTTCGTTACCTCTCTCCCCTTTTCCCGTATTCCACCATAATTGATGGTGCTCGCTTGAGCTTGCAAACAGGGGATGCTGCATCGGCAGCTGTTGACGGCATCCGGGACAGACTGGATGAGAGTATGCAGTCCGTCGGCGGACCATCAGTTGGGACCGTTGACCTATGGTCTGGAGCAAATTTACCATCGTAACTTAAGGGTGAGCCCCCATCTCTTCCCCCTCTCCCCCAAACATTATGCAATTTCAACAGTAATAACAACAAACATGTGAAAGTTTCAACGTTACGTGTGGCTTTCAGGTCTTTCCGCAGGAGTTCACGTCATCTCCCATTCCTGGGGGGTGCACTGCCCGCAGCAGCACCAAAGCGGGTGATTTCGCTATGTTGCATCCTCCGTGGGAGACAGTGCCACGTGTTTTAGATATGACTGTAGCCAGCACAATTCCAAAGCGGCTTCTCTTGTTTAATCATGATCGGGGGTGTTGTTGGGGCGTCTAAATTTTCTCGATCCCTTTAACCTCTTGCGCCTAGGGCCCTGGAGCTCCCACTGCGATCCCAGTCGTCCATCGTCGCCGCCTTCCTTGCTCCGCGGGTCTGCACCGAGGAGATCGACGATGCAGTCTTTGATTTCGTTTTCAGAGCGTAGGACTATTTTCCTGCTGCCGTGCTCAAAGGTAAGCGAGAAGGGATATCCCCATCTATACCTTATGCCCTGGTCCTTGAGCCATTTCGTCAGGGGGCTGCAAAGGCGTCTCAGGGCTAAAGTTAGCGAGGATAAATCTTGAAAGATGGTGATTTGAGCGCCTCCCATTGTGAGCGGGCCTCCAGACCTGGCCTTCTCAAGAATTCTAGCTTTGTCTTGGTATCGATGAAATCTGGCCAGAACAGACCGCGGACCGCCAGGTGGCCCACCGGCTCTATGTATGCGTTCGGTTTTGGGCTCATCGATGTCTTCATCGGCGATCAATATTCTAATGATGTCGTGGATGGTGTCTTTGAGATCTTTTTCAGTTTCGCCTTCGCGTTCCGGAATGCCAAAAAAGCGGAGGTTATTCCTCCTTTCTCTGTTTTCTAAGTCATCCATCTTGAGCCGAGCCTCGACTTCTCTTTTTTCGATGTTTCGGATCCGTACGTCCATCTGAACTTCAAGGGTGTCAATCGAGGCCTGGTTATTTTCCACACTTTCCAATCGTTCTTCGAATCTGTCCATCCTCTGAGTGATTTTGTCGATTTTGCCACCTAGGTTGGCTCCCATGTTTTTCATTTCGTTCAATAGTGTGGCAATGTCTCCTTTGGTGGCGGTGGCACCCGCTTCCGATGGGTCCGTGGTCATTGCACCTGTAGATCCGCAAGGCGGGACCTACGGTTCATAGGCAAATCTGGCCAGTTTGTGGCATAGGTCCATGCGACAAAATCCGGGTTAGAGGAGGCACACGCCCCTGAGTAGGGGGCCCTACCCTCTATGGGGATGCTCGGGTTGTGGGATCCGTATTGTCTCCGGTCTCCAGCACTTCGTATGATGTGGGACAACTCCTCGGTTCAGCTCCGCGGGGGGGAGTCATGGGTGTCCGCAACGCAGGCCCCTAACGTGGGGTATGTGTGGTTCTGGAGTGTGCGTGGGCAGAGAGGCTACACTGCAATTGGTGGGAGTCCAACCGACCGCTCTTATCCCTCCGCCGTAGTATGTTGTGCAGGGAGCGTATGGCTTAGATAGGCAGGGAGCGGAAAGCAAGTGTGGGGACCGGCGTTTCCTCTAAACCGCAATGTGTCCTTTAATCCGCGTGGTATCCAATGCCCTTCTTCCCACACAGCATTCAGGGGGGTCTTGTGCAGTGCCACTGCAGGGAGGTTCGGGTGGCACGCAGTCCCCGGGTTACGGTTCACCGCATGAGCCCCGCGGCAGGGTTTGGGGTCACGCGTGTTACGCGGCACCGCCGGGCACGGGCTCTGGTACCGCAGAGTTTTGCGTAGAAGTCTCTCACTCACCCCGTGCAGCCGCCCGGTGTCCTTGGGAGTCTTTGGGCTCGCTGTCTCACGCGAGCGAGGGATCACCACCACAAGCCTGGGGCACAGATGTGCACCGCGGGTTACGCCTATCGCACGGGCCACACTACGCCAGACTTCACGCCCTCCGTGGCGCAGCGGATGGGCATTTCTGGAACTGCCGAGTTCTCGGTCAAACCGGATCCGATTTTTGTCGGGTTTTTTCTCAGCTGCGGGGGGGTCCGTTCAGATCACAGAATTTCGAACTTTCGTGGAGGGGGGTCCATCAGCGGGGGCTCATACCGCTTATCGGGACCGCAGGGACGGAGCTCACGCAGGAGAGATACTCATCCATGCGCCCCCTGGTGGCCAATCAGCAATTACATTTTTAACTCATGTGGGAGATTAGATGTATAAGAAAATGCTGATAAAGTCCTTGGGCAGAGGTTTCAAAACCTTAGGCTTTTGAGTCCCTTCCGTCATACAAATGAGCGAAGGGGCTCAAAACATTCCCAAATGTGCACAGTTTTTGCTTGCAAACTGAAAAATGCAAACATATCCATGCACCATTTAAATTGTATTTGTTATTGTATTTTTTACTATTGTACTAGAAATGTTCTAAATCAGTTTGTATTGCTAATACAGAACGCACTGCCAAAGGGGAGCTTTCTTTGCCTATGAGCAAGAAGCAATAGAGCGTAGTTGTCAGATTTATCCACAGCCACCTAGTAAGGGATGTAAAACCATACACACTAAAAACCAAACATGGCTTTCAAACAAGATGTAGACTTAACTCTCTAAAATGGTGGCTGTAGCAATGCAGTCTGGCTTAAGACAACAGAGGAGGTAAGCTGGTAGGGAAGTGTAGTTATTCCCAACTGTTACTCCCAGAGAATACAATACACTGACACAGTGAAAAATCTACACTTTTTATACAATCACACAGACTATGTCAGGAAATTAGAACTTTGGGTTAAACATAACACATAGAAAAAGTGCATGCGTCAAACCAATAAAAGGACATAAGAGACTATGTGAAAAAATAACTGCTGCTCTGCAGGAGTACAGTGGTGACTACTGGACACAACCCCGCCCCACACTACTAAACCAGCAGTGATCCCAATCCTAAAGGGGCAACGGGCACAAATAGACAGGTATACCTCCTTCGCGTCTTGTGGTAACATGGGTTGAGGGCAAGCTATGCGTCTCAGGTGGAAATGCAAGCTAGCAAAGAAGCATCCAAATAATTGCGATCCGAAAAAAACAATGTACAACCAAGGCTTTACAACAAATATCAGACTTTAAACCAAAAACAGTCAACTAATTAAAACATTAATTCAGCACCAATGTTCAGGTTCAATGAAGACGTCTTTAAAAAGCTAATGAGCTAGGTCTTAAAGGTCACTATATCACTTTGCGGCTGGCAAAGGGGGACAGAACCACTACTTTTTAGGCTTGGTTCTGAAGCTCGACAGCATCGCAACAGGCTTCTAGGTGCTTTACAACTGGTAGAGTATGTGTCAAGACAGTCCAATCAGTTGTTCCCAATACATTGGTGCATCGAGATGATCCAATCAGTTCAACACTGTACAGGGATGCAATGCAGTACTGCATGGTGATCAGCTTGAATCAGGTGAAGAATAGGCTGGTGATGGTTGAGTCAGAGTCTCAAAGCTGCCTAGTCAGTTTGATGAAATCGAATGATACATTATGGACCTCCAATGCCAATCTGCTTGAAAAAGATGGAGTGCTGGCAGGTGATGGTAGATTCAGAAACTCAAATCATTTTGAAAAGGGACTGGTGTCAAAAGCAGATTCAGGGGGCCTGCAGCAGCTTAAAAACAACCCAAAAGTGATAGAGTTGGCTTGAAAGCGGATCGAGGCAGGCAACGTAGCTCAGAGTCATTCCTTGTCTCATTGGTAGCTGGGGGACCCAGTTGTCCAGGATCTCATAGGAAAAGGGGAATCCCTGTTCTATCCTCCCAGCCAGGAAGGTTGCAAAATAACACTTTCAAAGACAGGCACCTCCAGAGAGCAGGATCCAGTGTTCACACAGCCAGTAGGCCTCGCCCACACAGCAGTTCACCCCAAATGTGCCTTTGAGATGGCTTTCTCGCTCAGAGTCTCTATAATCACCTCTATGACAGAGGTCTTTGGGCAGACTATCCCGATAAACATCTAGGCGACATCCTCCTCCTTCTGAACAGATGATTCAATGAAAGGGATTGTTTCAGTCCGACATATAGTTAATCTGCCACAACAGATTGGTCCATCTCAAGTCTTCTGTAAGGGTCCAATCATGGTTGCTGTGATCAGTGTCCTTTCCAGGTGATGATAGTGGAATGCTTTGGCTGTAGCATTAGGGACTGCCCAGTAGCCCCAAAATAGTTGAACTGGGCAAGGGAAGTAAAGCAAAATTGCTTCACTTCCCTCCAAAAGTCAGGACAGGAATCCAATCCTAGCAAAACGTTGGAGGGGGTTTCGTTGATGCCAACAGAGGGAAAGCTGCAAAAAGAAAATCTTTACGAACACTGCTGCTTTTCCTTCTGGCTTGAGGGCTCGCCCCTACGAAGTCTGCTAGTTCTGTTTTTTATCGATTTATACGTGAACATGTGAAACACAAACAATCAACAATAACCCCTACACCCTCCAACTCCCCCCCCTCCCAAACCTCTCCCACCCCTGCCCCTAGTTGCACAGACACTCCATGTTGGGTGGTACTGACAGCAAAACAAAAGAAAAACAATATATCGTAACAAAATGGGGAAGATTACCCTCCGGCCTGCATTCCGACCCTTATACTGAACAGTCCTATTTACATATCAAACGTGGAACTAACAGGCTCAGCAAGTCCACAAATACATTATTAGGTCACCTCATCACAGTTCAAAGGGTCCAGGGACCTTTCCATCTCCCTTTGGAAACACCTAAACAAGGTCCAATAGTCCAAGGGTCTACTGTTCGGCGGCAGTGTTTGTATATACAACAATTCAAGCCTCTCGAATCTGGACATGGAGGAGATCCAATCTGAGAAAGTCGGAGCTCTTGATGCCCCCCAAGCTTTAGCAATTAAGGATCTTGAAACGATCAAAGCCATGCCCAGGAGACGCTTCTCACTCCTGGTTCCGGATTCTACCAGAGCCAACAGCCACACTGCTGGGGATTCGGGTATTGGTGTATCAAGAATAGTAGCCATGGTTTGCTGAACCCTAGTCCAGAAGGCCTGTATCGGGGGCATACCCAGGCCACATAAAGAAAATCAGCGGGTGACCTACCACATTGCTTACAGCTGGGGGACCTATCCAGGTAGAATGCACTCAGACGGGCTGGAGAATAATACATCTGGTGAAAAACTTAAAGTGTATCAGACACAGCCTAGTATTCATAGCGATTTGCTTAGTTTGTGTGGACACTATGCCCCATTGAGCCTCCGACAATGAGAATCCCAGACACTCTTCCCATCTACTTCTGAATTGGTTCCCCCGGGGGAAGGGTGTCAGCCCGCACTATTCTATATAACAGAGATCACTTTACTCCTGTGCTGTGTAGAAGTTATATAGGTCAATACCGGGGAGATCGGCGGGGCGACTGGGAAGGCCGGCCAAATAGACTGCAGCGTCTCCCTGAGCCTATAGTAGAGGAACATCGTTATAGGAGTCTAGTCACCCCTCTCCTTTAGCTCATCCCAAGTAACAAATCTACCCTCCAACACCAGGTCCCCCCAATGTATGAATACCCATAGCCCTAAATTGCTTACAGAAAGCTTCCTCCTGAGTAAGAGGAACGCCCCAGACATTGTAAATGGCCATGTCCGGAGAGTACCAGCAATCCAGGCCTAGCTTATCCGCCAGACAGTCAAGTGCTTTAAGCGTGATTATTATCGGCTGTACCTCCGTCCTAGCACCATGTGCTCGCACCCCCCCCAATAATCCAAATTATCCAGGTAAGTTATAACCTTCTCCAAACATGTACGAGGGAGATCCAGGGAAGGGGCCCACCACCAAACTGCATACTGGGCTTGCGCAACCATTTGATAAACGGGGAGGTCAGGAACATCAAATCCACCCTGCGAGTATGTACGGCATAGTGTATCTAACGAGATCCTAGGATGACCCCCGGCCCAAATCAATCTGTTCAGCAGGCTCCTAATACGAACCCAGAATCTCGAGGGAGGCCAGATTGGCACATTATTAAAGATGTATAAAAATGTGGGTAGAATCACCATCTTGGATAGCGCGACTCTGGCCGCCAGGGAGATCGGGAGGCACACCCAAGAGTCCACCTTATGTTCCATACTTTCCAGTGTCTACAAATAGTTGTCCTCATACAACTTAATGGGAGAAGTGGATACCCAAACCCCTAAATAACGGATCCCCTGAGGGCACCAGGCAAACTCATCCCCAATATCATCCTGTGATAACCGCGCCGTAAGAGGAAGTATTTCTGACTTGGACCAATTGATCTGTAAAGCAGAAAGGGCCCCAAACTCCAAAATCTCCCCCAGAATTGGAATTAAGTTATCCCTTGGGGGCTTCATGTAAACCAACATGTCTTCCGCATATGACATAATAGACGTGCATGAATGTATACTTATACCCCTATGAGAGTGAAATTCACGCAATGCACATGCCACCGTCTCAATCACCAAAACAAAAAGGATGGGCGAGAGGGGGCACCCCTGCCTGGTTTCACGAGAAGGGAATATTGCTGCTGACTGCGTTTGATTACTATAAACCACTGCCCTAGGGGCTGTATACAACAGTCGGATCTACTGCAGAAAGGTGTTGCCTAGACCAGCCCGGCGGAGCACCTTGAACAGGAAGGGCCACTCGACAGAGTGGAAGGCCTTCTCTGCACCGACGGCCGCGACGGCCATGGGAATTTCACTGTTGACATTGTGCATCAATGAGAATAACCTCCTCAAATTATTTTGGGTGGATCGACCTGGGATGAACCCAGCCTGATCCGGCAACACCAGGCCGTCCTTGTAGTCTCTGGGAGGGTACCTGCAAGCCTAGCATGTTCAAACATGTTCCGTAGTGGCGGGATGAGTAGTTCGGCATAAGCTTTGTACATCTCGGCAGTAATGGCATCAATGCCCGGTGCCTTACCGTTTGGGAGGGAGTGTATCGCTTTAAGAATCTCCTGTTCAGGGGGGGGGGGGGGGGACATTCAATAAATCCCTAACCATATCCCCGTTTTCAGTCTCCACCTCCAGAATAGCCTCATGACGCTGTTCCTGTATAATCGCCCAAGCTAGGGTCCAACTGGGGCGGTCCCCCTCAGCATATCTGGCCGCTGCTATAAGGTCCCCTAAAAATCGCTCTTTGCTGTCCATTAGTGAGCAAACTTCCGCCCTCCTCGCCCCCAGCCGATCTTGTAACTCCCGAGAATCGCCCTGAGTTTGTTCCCTTTCCAAATCCTTCAGCTCCTTCTCAAGGGTCGCTATAGACCTGCGTATACACTTCAGGACCCCCCCCCTAGACATACAGCACCCTCGGATAGAGACCTTAAAGGTTTCCCAGACCACCCTAGGGTCCGCCACCAAATCCGTATTAGTAAGAAAAAATTCAGCTATATCTCGACGGACATCTTCCCTAAAGGCAATATCCTCCAGCGCCCGTTCTCTGAACCTCTGAACCTTCATCTAAGCTGACTCTTGGGAACTTGGGGTTAACTAAATTGGGCCACTACTGGGGAGTGGTCCGACAGGGCACGGGGGAGGATTTGAGCGGTTTGGGTTGATCTGGCTATCTCTGAGGACAATTGGATATAGTCTATCCTGGATGAACTGCCATGGACCCCCGAATAGAAGGTGAATTCCCGGTCCAAGGGATGTAACAGTCTCCAGGAGTCAACCAAGGAGTAATCCCTCGCTATTGACCACCACTTCTGGGCCGCCGAGGTAACGAGGTTCGAGTGGATGAGGATCTGTCCATATCCAATATAAGTGCGACATTGAAATCACCTGCCTAAACCACGTCATATTGACGAAATGTACGAAGGTGATCTGCGCATGTTTGAAAGAATTCTGGGCAATCATAATTGGGACCATATATATTGATAAACAGTATAAGCCACCGCGAGATTTCTCCCGCAACCAACACAAATCTGCCTTCCGAGTCAGAAACCACTTTATGCAGTTTGAACTCAAGAGTTCTATGTATGTATATAGCTACTCCCCGGGAGTGGGAGGAATAGGAGGACCCATACCTGTGAATCCCCCAGTCCACTAAATTAGGGAGGTTGTGTGTTCTAGCCAAATGAGTCTCCTGGATACACAAAACATTAGCATGATGGTTCCTTGCATAATTTGTAATAAGGCGCCTTTTTTTACTATTTGTGAACCCACATATATTCCACGTTAATATGATTATATCCCCACCCCACTGAACATCACCCACTATGGAGGATGCTGCTTCTTACCCAGTTTGCGGGAGAACACTGCGAGTTGTAGACTTATACCTTTGTGATTTGCACCTTGTGTATTGTCGGTACCAATGCCAGTTCATATAATACTGCCTGCACATTTAGCAAATGGAAATCCCTCCCTTTCCCCCACCCCAGACCAGCAACACCAACAAATTAACAGGACTAACCCAAATCCCCACCCCCCCCCCCCCCCGCCCACGCCAGAAACCCCAACCTACTGGCCCCCCCATTCCCACTCCCCCACCCTATCCCCCACAAGCATCAATTCAAAACATAGCTAAGTAGCCACTGGGCACGGGGGAGCTGGCGGCTACTGCGCCTCCTAAAGCTCGGAGGCTCGATACCATTGTTACATTATACTATGTTAACCCACATAGAGGGAGCACCAATTACTGTATTCAAACATTGCAGATTGACTTCAAGTTCAGCTACAGCCACAGATTGGCAAAGTTTCACAAGGCAACCACATGCGCACTCAGACCCCAACTCCGTTAAGAGGACCCTGGTGAGGAGGGGCTAAGATCCGGAATGTTCATGGCAAACCTCTGCACCACTGTAATCTTCTCTGGGCACATCATCGAATAGCGAATCCCCTTTTTCCTCAGAGTGCCCTTAACATTTACAAACGTTTTCCTCTGGTCCTGCATCTGTTGGCTGAAATCAGGGAATAATCGAATTGTCGCTGAGCCCCACTGCAAATTCTTCTTCTCTCTCGCCACTCGCAGCAGAGTATCACGATCCCTATAATTGAAAATTCAGACAATGATAGCAATTTCCAGAGCCCAGGGGGTGGGGGACCTGATCGCCAGCGCGCGGTGGGGTCATTCAACCATAAACATACTAGTGACTGGTGGATTGTCCAGGACTTATTTAAGGAGCTGTTCAACAAAAAGTTTCATATTATCAATGTGTGTGCTCTTGGCCACCCCTGTAATCCGAATATTATTTCTCCTAGACATCCCTTCAAGATCATAATTTTTAGCAGTAACTTCCTTGACTGTCTGTTGCAGGGATGCTACCTCTCGTTGAAGACGGCAATCTTGGCTTCACCTTCCCCAATCCTCTGCTCCGCCTCTGACATCCTCCCACACAATTTCCCGATTTGCACCGCCGACACATCTACCTTACAGGTTAAAGCATCTATTTTGGCCCCAAGACTGTCCGTACTGCCTTTTAGGGCCAGCGGGTTTGATTTAAGGCAGAAATGTCAATACGGGAATCGCCGGGCTCCCCATCCTGACTGGACGAGGCCCGATCCGTTCTGGGATATTGTTCCATCTTGGACTGTCGTTTCTGGTTGCCCATTCCAAGGGAAACAGAGTATGTCAACCCAAGCCTGCGCATAATTGACCGCCGCATGGGCACTGGCAGGAAGGGGGCCAAATGCATTTCAAAAGTATCAGGACTCACACCTACTGCAGGACTATTGGGCCCAGGGGGGAGATGCAACTAACCTCCAGCCTCCTCCGCAAGGCCCCAACGAACTTCTAGGTTTAGCCCGGTGCACACACTGAACACTCCCCCCTCACACCCCCCCGACAATCAACCTGCGACGATCAGCTCAGCAGTTGGGATATTGGCTCTTCACAGCCCCAGCAAGGAGTCGCTGACACAATCACTACAGCTAGACCAGCCCAGAAGATAAAATGTCCAGCCTCAGCAGAACCCACTGCTGGAATAGGATGGGCCCCCAGTACCACCCACCAGGAGAGGGGCGTAGAGGTGATAGCCCACCAAGCTCAGCCCACCATTCCACGTAGCCAACCAAGCCAAACTGCCACCATCTCCTGCGGCTCAGCTGCACGTATCTTTGTCCAGGAGGGAGAGGAGCCCACAGGACCCCACACTGTCCAACTGCAGATAGGGCGGACGCCGTATCTGGGCTCGTGGCAACCCCCACCGTATATAATATGTCAGGAAGGAGGGGGCACCCAACTCACCTCCACGGCCTTGCCTCCGCAACTTGGGCGCAGACCAACCAGCCCGGACCACTCACAGATCAAGCGGCGACTTGAGGCCAGCGAGTCGACCTGACCGCAGGGACCATGAAGGGCTAAGCCACCAGGTCTTCTTGTTGAGGGAAAGCCCGCATCCCCCAGCACCGCCACACGCCGGCGCCCAGTGGGGGCAGGGACACCAGCACCAGCCCGGCGAGAACAGTCCCAGTCAGCGGGCGGCAGCCCCACGTGCCGCCCAGAATCCAGCACCATCAATGCTCCGTGAGGTAAGGGGGGAGCAGGAGCTCCACGTGGCCACCGCAGCCGCAGGCCCCAAGTCAATTACAGCGCAGGATGCAGTCGGATCTCACTGTGCAGAACCCCGGGGGTCCTCCAACTGTTCCTAAAATAAAATCTCAATAGAGAGCGAAGCCGACGGTTGCTGTTGCTTCCCTATGGGACGAAGTTCCTGTGTTCCTTTAAGGCCGTGGCCATTTTTGAAACCGCGCAACAGCGCCCCCCCCCCCGCAAAGTCTGTTAGTTCTTTTTCGTCATTGGAGCCATCATTGGCCTGGGGTGAAAATCTTTTCAAGACGCATCCTGTAAACTGCACCTAGAAAAGAAATCTTGGACTCGCACAGTTGTGCAGCATTCCTCGGACCGATTTTCAGAAAGCAAAAACTGAGTACAGACCTCTGGATCCTGGGTTAGTGGGTTTTTTGAGATACCCGAGGTCTGGTTCGAGAATATTTACTGGCGGGTCTCAACTTTTATTTCCCATTGGGGATTCTCCTAATGTGCTACATCTTTTTGGAGGGCTCCTGATTTTTTAACTGACCACTGGAACTCTTCGCTGGGGGCTGGTTGGGGGAGTCGCTGGTCTTCTCTGAGGTTTACCGGCACATCCGCACAAGTAGGGAGAACTGGGACTGTCTGCCTTTTCCCCCATACATGCAGGGTGCCTACTAACTTTGGCCCATTGATTTCTATGTGAACATTATACTCGCCTGACTTACAAATAACTTGCCTCTCTGTAATGTTCTTTCTGATGGATGTCCCTCCCACGGATTCCTCATCTATGATATCCTATCCGCAGTGCAGCTGATCTTCAGAAACATTTCTGCACAGAGGGCACATATCTGCCCAACACCTCTATGTGCTGGACATGTCGTCAGGACCAGTATATATTCAGGCACCGCACCCTGTAACCTCAGCTCCACCCTTTTTTCCTAGAACCTTGACAATGAAGGACCGTGGAACCAAAGGTGTACTAGCTATTTGCCAAGTGGGGCAGGTAGAGAGGGCGAAGAGGAATTCATGGAGGAACATCCATGAGACATTACATCACAGAGAGGTAAGTAATTTGTTCTTCTAATGGATTCATTGCTCCCACAGATTCCTTATCTAGGATAGCCTCCCATAGAAATAGGTGGCTCTGGAGGAGGGGGCAGAACAAGGACACCACCTATATCATTAAGCTCTGGAGAACCGCCCTACCAAAACAGGCGTCCTGCACAGACTTCGAAACCAGGAAGTCATGTTTGACAAAAGTTATTAGCGAGGCCCACGTAGCCGCCTGGCAAATCTCTGCAGAGCAGAGGTGGCAGACAGGCCTCTGGTAGAATGAGCTCTAAGACACTGTCACCTGCCAGTAAAAGCGTTGGCTAGGGGACTTAGCCAGAGACAAGAGGTAAAAATGAACCCCGACATGGTAGCCATAGGGTCCGACAGGGCATCGCCTATTCAAAAACTCAGTTCCAGTAACTGAGTTGTTATGTGAGGTTAAAACTCAAGTCCAGATAACAAATGAGCCAGCACAAATACCAACTGTCTCAAAGAGAAGCTAAAAGTAGCAGAATGCAAGGCAGGAGTAATGTCTGACTTTTCCAGTAAGCTGTGTAAGGATGACATGGTATCAATAGTAAGACAGACACAAGTGACCACAGTTCAATGGTGTTTATTGAACTTGTACAAGGGTGTGATAACGCCTATCTAAACCCAAATCTACAGATGGGAGCAAGCAATGACCATCAAATAATAATAATGCAGTCCTAGTGGAGCCTTGTCAAAATAAAAGGGCCTATTCTAAAAAACCTATTGCCAATCCTCATCTTCTAAATACAAATAGTGTGGGGTGGTGTTCATGAAAAAGAAAGAAGTGTTCACAAAATGACATGACAGGTCAGGATGTTCAGGCCGTTGGTCTCCCTTCCCCACGTTTTCAGCACGGGACAAGGTGGTTCACTCGAGCAAAGCAGACTCTCGGGCTTCTTCTACACAAGGGGACAGTTCCATTACCAGCATCAGTGCCTTCTGTGCCCAAGTCTCTTAAGTTACCAAAGTCTCTTGATTCAGAGGGCCTGATGTACCAAAACAAACAAAAAGTTCCTTTCCTCTTGCAAGTACTCAAGTCAGGCGATTCACTCTTCATCCTGGATCCCCCTCTTCTGGTCTCATATACCCTTCTCCAGTGTTCAGAGAATATCCTTTTTTTTCGGGTGAGTCACGGTTCACCCCGAATCCCCCTCAGCCGGGCTCAGATCCTTCCTCTTACACAATTAGTCTCCCTCAGCCAGGCTCGGACCAATTGCAGTTTGTATTAGTTATCAAAGACTTTCGAATGTACACAGGGATTAGCTTGACCCTTTGCAGGACCACTTCAATTTCACAATTCACAATTTACATTTGACACCTTTCAGTTGCTATCTTGGAACTGGTGCTCCCTTGTGTGTGTTGCCTTGCTCAGAGTGTGCTTTTATTCTACGCCTTTTATCCGTGTGGGGAAGTGTGATGGAAGTCAGGTGTGTGTAATAATCAGTAATTGCCCGACTCTGCCTGACCCTTGTGTTGGAACATGTCAGGTATACGGCTTGGGTGTTAGTCTGTTTTCTCTCACAGTGAGCTGCCTGTGAGAAAGTGTTTGTGTCGAGAAAGGTGGGGGGGGGGGGGTTGACTTCCTAAGTATCCTACCTGGTAGGATGGGGAAAAGGGGTTACGGGGAAGGGGATACCGCGTCTCACCGTCCGGCGTCCAACTCTCACAAGACCGCCCATCCAGGTGATCCTCCAGCACTGGTCCACCCCCAGGCACTAGATGCCGGAATGCCCCAGGACCCCACTTGCTTCGGGTCGACTCACCGGTTCTTTCCAGCATCTGTGGTCCTGATCGCGCTTCAGCAGGGTGGCTCTGCCGCTCGCTTCCAATTCTGGATCATGCAGACGTCCTTCTGGCTTCCATCGTGGCTCTGCGGTCACATCCCTGCTTCCTTTCAGGTCCCGGTCTGGAGAACGCTGTCTCTTTGAGCTGCCGAGCGCCAAGGAACTCTCTCATGGCTCCCGGTGTCTCCACAGCTCTTCCTACTTATGCACTGTGTTTCTCCTTTTGCCTCGACTGATTCCTTTTCTCCACCACAATGGTAAGTCTCTCTCGCGTTCCGAAGCCGCTGCATAGGAGCCAACGTCTTCTCCTGCACTGCAACACTCAGTGTGATTGCTTGCCATCTTTAAATGTCCCGTGCACAAATGATTCGGGAAAACAACGAGTCTGAACATTAGGCTTTGAGCTCCTTTTCCCCTGGATCAACTCCATCTTCCTCATCTCAGTATTGCGATGATTATGGGAGTTGGAATCCAGGGATGGCATCATAAATATAGCATTTTGTTAGTTTTTCTCTGTGGTATTTACATGAGAAAACACTTTCACAAAAAGGTATATCAGAAGCAAAAAGGGTTCTGTTGGAGCTTTGTGTGTTCAGGTCATGAATGGGTTTTTGACCTAAAGAACATGGGGAAGAGATTTATTTACTTCCTCTACAGGGGGAAAAAACAGTTAACAATAGGACATTAAGATTTTGTTTGTTTGTTTATTATTTGTACAGCGCGCCACACCCTGGAGGTACCTGGGCGCTTTCAAGACAACTTGGAATACATAAATGCATACATAAGAGAAGGGTAATGATACAGGTAGCAGTGAAAAGTATTCATCAAAGTACATCAAAGAAATAACAGTAGAATCATACGGTTTCTTCCGAAAGCTAAGTGTAAATGAAGTACATTAGTCAGTGAAGAGGCAGTTGCAGGCTAGATTCTGTCGCATCAGGCAATGAGTACGGTGTCCTTAGTAAGTAACCATTCTTTGGTGTTAGTCCTGAAACTATGAAGGTTGCCGTCAGTACGTAGGTTGAGAGGAAGGGCATTGCATGCTAGTGCTGCTTGCACTGGGAAGCTAGTACCCCCGGCTCTTTTTAGGTTGTAGCGAGGTGCAATAATACAGTGGGAGTTAGCTGATCTCATACGTCTGGATGATGTTTTGAGGACAATTTCTTTTTTGAAAATGTAGTTTTATTGAAACATTTAGGTCATGACATTAATAAAACAATCACACATCCTTAGAGGTAGATTCAGAATACGTACACAACTTATACCCCCTACAATCAGCCCCCCTCCACTTCCCCCGTCATGGTTCATAAAGTAACAGATATTGCAAGGGTCCAACACAGTATAATGAAATGTATTACAAATAGTGGCCAGTTCTTGTGTAAACGCTCAAAACGAAGGGCCCGAGGCCCTGAGGCCCCAGGGCCAAATTGTCCTCCTCGTTGGGCCCCCTCAATCCTTGAGGGTAGTATTCGGTGAGGCCAGTCTTCAACTCAAGTGGTAGCTCTAAAATGTTCCTTCAAGCTCAGTTTGTCCTCCCATATTTGTCGAAGAAAGGGAGCCACAGACCCTCAATATTGGTCTTGGATTCGTCGATCAAGTGAGTAAGGAACTCCAAGTCATATATGGCGCTGAGTTTAACAACCCACTCCTTTTCCCCTGGAGGTTGGGGAGCCTTCCACCTCTGAGCCCAACAACACCTGGCCGCCACCAGCATGAACTGTAGCATGTGGTCATGTGTCACTTTCGGGCCTCCCTCAACCTCAATGCCGAACAAGACCAACCATGGGGATAGGGTTCTATCAATACCATCCACTTCTTTTATCCAGGATAGGCCCTCATTCCAGTAGGTTTGTGCCACCCGACACTTCCACCACATGTGTACATAGTTGCCCCGTTCAGTGCGGCACTTCCAACAATGTGGGTCATAGCCCTTCCTCATTCTGGCTATTCTCTGCGGTGGGTAATGCCATCTATGGATTAACTTCAGGGCCTGGTGGCGATACTGGGGTGCAGCTGTGGAGCAGTTGGTCTGTCTACACATCTTGGTCCGCCGCCTATCAGTAATGGGTGTACCTAGGTCTTTTCCCCACTGCACTTGGGCCGGGTGGGGGGGGGATCCCTCGGGGTGGACAGCAATAGGAGGCCGTAAAGCCTGGATATTACCCCTTTGGTACCTTCATGCGTAATTAGGAGTTTTTCAAAGTCTGTTAAGTCCCTCCTAAGGGTGTCTCCCCATCTATTTTCGGTGAGGGCCCCTTTAAGTTGCAAGAATCGGAATAGAGAGAGGTCGCCCAAGCACAGGAGGTCCTTGAGGTCTCAGAGGGAGATGAATGCGCCGTCCACCCAAAGCTTTCCTGCTCTGCTCAGGCCCGCCTCATACCATTTCTGAAAAGCTAGTGGTTCATCAATCCCATCCATCCGTGGGGGAGCCCAAATGCAGCTCAGGGGCGAGTGCCATGTCGTGAGCCATCTAAAGTAACCCCCCCTCTTTCCATATGGACCACAGTACCCCCAGGACCGGATGGTTCAGGATACTCCTTGGGCTATGTCTCTTGGGGACCCACAGCCATTCATCGAGGGTAACCAGAGAAAAGAGTTTGTTATCCAGAGCTACCCATTGTTTCTTTGTGCCCTGTGCGAACCTCCCCCCTCCTCCTTGGGCCTTGTAAGTACTCCCCGCCCAGAGATAGGACAGAAGGGCGCGTCTGATCTCAAGGAGGAATGGCCTTGGTATCTGGGTCAGGAGCATTTGGAACAGGTAAAGGAATTTGGGGAGAATCACCATTTTAATTGAGTTAAGTCGAGCCATCCAGGATAGACCGGATTTTGCCCATCTTTACATATCTCGTTTGATTGCGGACCACAGGGGTGGGTAGTTGGCTGTAAAAATGTCCGCTAAATTAGGTGGTATCTGGATTCCCAAATGACAAAAACCCTCCTCCCGGCTGCAAAACGGGAGGTCTGTAACATACTGTCTAGCCACTTCATTAAGTCGCCCTGCCACAAATGCAACCGACTTCCCCAGGGTAACCCTGTAGCCCGCGAGCCCCTTATTGTTCTAAGCTGTTCAGAAGTTCAGGAACCGACTAGGAAGGGTTTGGAAGGTAGAGCAGTACATCGTCTGCAAATAGACTCACCTTGCAGTTTATGTCCCCATCCCAATGCCTTTAATCTTTGAATTCCCCCTAATCGCTATGGCCCAGGGTTCATCACTAGTGCATAAATGAGAGGAGATAGGGGACACCCCTGCCTGGTACCCCTCTCCAGTGGGAACATTGCTGATTCACCACCACTGACTACAACCCTTGCTGAGGGATTGGAGTAAAGGGCGGAGAGCCACCCCCGCCATCTCGGCCCCATCCCCAGAGACGACATGACCCCCCTCATAAAAGACCAGCTCACCCTGTTGAACGCCTTCTCTAACCTCCTTCAAGCTCAGTATATGTAAGGTTTTGCGCATACTATCGGCGCCCTGCCTATTGAGTATAAAACCCACTTGGTCTGGGGGGATCAATCGGGGAGGTACCTCTCCAGACATGTGGCCAGGATTCTGGTAAATATTTTGGCATCCATGTTTAAAAGTGAAATGGGTCTATAAGATCAACAGTCGGTAGGGTCCTTGCCTGGCTTTGGTATAACTGTGATCAAGGCATGTAAAAATGTTAGTGGGATGGTCTCAGGGGTTCTAATCTGATTAAACAGCTTAGTCATCGGCTGTATCAGAACCGCTTGAAATTGTTTAAAGAAATCAGCAGTATATCCATCCCCCTACTTTCAATCGCATGATGGCCTGCTCCACCTCTTCCTCCGTTATGTCCCCCTCTAGGACCTCCCTCTCTAGTTCTGTGAGCCGGGGGAGAGGATGATCTTCTAGATATTTCCAGAGCTCATCTGGGGACCCCCCCCTTTCTGTTTGGTATATAGTTTTTGGTAAAACTCCGCAAAAGACTATTATATGCTCAGTTTTGGTTTGGATATTTATCCCCCCCCCTCTTTGATACCCTCCACCCGTCTGTCCGCCCTGTTCCACCTCAGCCTATGCACCCGAAGGGTCCCACCTCTGTCTCCCTTTTCATAGTATTTCTGCTTGGTATATCTCATTTTTTAACCACTTCACCAATTAAGACTGTATGTAGGTCTTGCCTCTTTTCTCTCATTTCCCCCAGGACGGTTGCCAGATCTATGTCTCCCTTAATAAGCTGTGTCCTCAGGGCTCACAAGTCTCCCCGTAGCCCAGATTCAATTAGGGCCCTTTCCCTCTTTCTCCTGGAGCCTTCTGCTATGAGGAGGCCCCTGAAAGTGGCCTTGGTCGCCTCCCAAACTGTGACCATCGATGTTTCTCCCATGTCGTTTGTTAGAAAATAGGCTTCAATCTCCTTTCGGAGGGAGGACAATTTTGTCACTCAGGTATTTAGGGGCCACGTTCTGAAGGCATTTGTGAGAGATAGAGACAAGTTTAAAGAAGATTCTATCCTTTATGGAGAGCCATTTGTGGCTTCTTCTAGTTTCGGAAATGTGGTCCTTTCATGGGATACTCAAGGCAGTTCTTAGTGCATTGTTTTATAGGGTTTGAAGTTTGTTCAGAACTTGTTTGTTGGCACTTGCATAGAGAGCATTACAGTAATAGAATATGGACAAAATTAGTGCTCAAGCCAATATCATGCGGCTATTGGATGAGAGAATGTTCTGCATGCATGGATAAGTTTGCATGTGTAAGCGGTAGCTGTGGCAGTGGCGTTAGCTTGTTTCTTGAAGTTTAGGGCGGAATCGAGATGGAAGCCTAATGTTTTCGTTCCCTTAGCTGTGGTGATCAAGTTCCCATCTATGTTGAATGAGATGTATTTAAGATTAAGCTTTTTGAAGAAAATGGGGGCGCCTAATATAAGGACAGACTATGGGTGGCCATCCATGCCTGAATGACTCGGTAGATTTTGTTTAGTCTGTCATTGTCAAGGTCGTAGTTGCCAGTAAGTGGGATCAGTATCTGGGCGTCATCTCCGTAGTTGGTGTAGATGACACCCAGTCGGTCCAGTATATCAAATAAAGGTTTGGTAAGCACATTATATAGTGTAGGGGAGACGCAAGAACCTTGTGGCATTCCACAAGTGATGGGTATGGGGTCGGCTGCATCCGAGGGGGTGAATACTTTCATCATTCTGTTCAAGAAGGATTTAATCCAGGTTGTGG
This sequence comes from Ambystoma mexicanum, assembly GCF_040938575.1. NCBI lineage: Eukaryota > Metazoa > Chordata > Amphibia > Caudata > Ambystomatidae > Ambystoma > Ambystoma mexicanum. The sequence goes on along the minus strand of NC_090941.1, from coordinate 328,598,595 downwards.
CCTCCAAGGAGAAGTTAGCTGCCGATGAAAGGTGTTCACAGAGTATGTTGTGATCAACCAGATCAAAGGTCTAGTAGCAAAAGTAATGCGCATTGTCTATTATCTTTTATCAAATCTATTTGCGTTTTCAAGCCTAGAAGGGCTGTTTCGGTCCCATGCAAGGGTCTGAATCCTGATTGTCTAAGCCCCCCACCCCAAATAAGAAAAAAGCCACTTCCCAATGTTCCTCTGTACTTTATAGCGCGATCTAACCCTGAACAGTCAATGTAGATCCAATAGCGCTGCACACGCTATCCGATCCTGAAGTCATCCCTGAGAAAGGCCATATTTTTCCCACCATTCACTTGCAAAGCTCTGCAGTGCATTGTTCATGGCATATGTCGCCCATTCCATTGCGACTATTTCCCATATTTTCCGAAGACAGTCCTGAAATGTTGGTACGGTCGAGCTTTTCCAGTTCTGAGCAATCAGTGTCATTCCTGCTATGGTGCGCATCACCTGCACACTTTTTCTGGCTCTCAATTCCCTTGCAGCATCACCGTGCATAATGCCCAACAGAGTCAGTTCCAGGGGTCTACTTTTCCCTGGTTCAAATGCCTGCTCTTGGGCTGGTCTGATTTCCTCCCAGAAGGTCTCTATTTTTGGGCCTCTCCACCAGGTATGCTCCGCTGTTCCCTCCGCCCCGCACCCTCTCCAACAGTGACTCGATGTCCCTGGGTATAGTCTGTGTAAGCGGGCTGGGGTATAGTGCCACCCATATATTATTTTGTACCATGCCTCCTGGGTTTGAGATGCTCTTGCTAATTTCGGAATTTTCTTCCATAGTCTCTCCCATTCCCTCTTCTGCATTCCTCTTCCCAGAATTCTTTCCCATTTTTCCATAAAGGTCCAGCTTTGCCTCGGGGTGGTCTCATCCAGAACCTTGCATAGCTGTGAGATTAGCCGTTTTGAGCCATCATTGGTCATTAAAAAACATTTCGAACGTAGTTGGTTCTCTGGTAGCCGCCTCTTTATTTTCTGGGTGCACAAGCCAATGACGCAGTTGGTAGTACCGCATTATCTCCTCCTTCCCCAGGGCAAAATCCCTTTTACACTCCGGGAAGGAGCTGATTTCTTTCCAATAAAACATGTCCCGCATCTTCCTTCATCCCCCATCCTGCCATTTTCTAAAAGCTCCCCTCTCCAACCTAGGTGTAAAGTCCCCGTTATTGAATATTGGTGTGAACGGGGACGGAAAAGTAGTGATGCCGCTTAACTGGACCAGCCTATCCCAATTGTCCGCCACCAATCTAGTGATGGAGCTCATGTACATGTGTTTCGGCCGATGTTTTTTAGGGAGCCATAGGACCTCTCCTAAGTCGTACTTAGTTACTGCCCTGTCCATTTTCACCCAGTGCTTCTCTTCCCCTTGTTGAAGCCACTCTCCGATAACTTTCAACTGAGCTGCCTCATAGTATTGTCTAAAGTTAGGGAGGGGCAGTCCGCCCTCTTTCCTCGGGGGTGTGAGTTGATGCTTACGAACCCTCGCTTTCTTACCTTGCCAAATAAATTTGTTTGTTATGGTTCGAAGCTCCTTAAAGAAGCTCTCCGGGAACACCTGGGGGATAGCTTGGAACAAGTACATAAGACGCGGCAATATGACCATTTTTGTAGCTGCAATTCTCCCGAACCAGGCAATGCAGAGATTTCGCCACCTGATGAAGTCCTTTTTAATGTTTCTCACTAGAGGAGGGTAGTTAGCCCCGTACCACCCTGGGGGCACTGCGGTTATCTTCACTCCCAAGTAAACAATCCCCCAGGGGCGCCATGCAAACGGTGATGTCCTTTTGAGCTCTTCCCTCTCCTCTTTCCCCAAAGTTAGATCCAATAGCTCCGATTTGCTCATATTAATGCATAGCCCTGATGCCTCCCCAAAACTTTCAAGCAGTATTCTACTGGCCTTGCTAGACTGAGATGGATTAGTGAGAGTAAGCAACATGTCGTCAGCAAAGGCTGCCACCTTGTGCTGGCTCCCTCCAAACGGAATTCCCTGCATTTCCCTCGACTCCCATATAGTTTGGAGTAATGGTTCCAAGTATATTGCGTACAGTAAGGGCGACAAGGGACTGCCCTGCTTTCTACCCCTTTTTAACTTAAACATTCTGGATGCTGCTCCATTAACTACCACCCTTGCTTGTGGCCCGTCGCAATTACCTTTGACCATTTGCAAATAGGCTCTTCCAAGCCCCATTCCCTCCATGACCCTAAAGAGGAACGACCACCACCTGGTCCAGCGCTTTTTCAGCATCTAGCGAGAGAAGGGCCGCGGGAGTGTTAATTTTGTTCACTTTTTTCAGCAAATGCGCCACCCTCCTGATATTATCTGCCATTTGCCTGCCTTTAATAAAACCCGATTGGTCCTGATGAATCAGGTCTGGAAGAAGCCCCTCCAATCTATTAGCCAAAATGTTTGTGTAGATTTTAGCGTCAATGTTGATAAGGGCCAAATCCTCTACGCCACCCACGATCAACTCCCGGTGCTGCCCAAAATGACCCACCACATCCGGCGCGCATGGCGAGCCTCACACAAACTAATCAGCTGGGAAGAACAGCCAACACTGTCGCAACCCATATGGCACAATGCGCTCCTCCCGGAACTAGTGAAAATGGGCTCCTTCGGTCACTGGCTGGCAAAAGGAATACACACATTAGCACACGTGATACAAGAGGGTCGCCTCCTGAGCTTTGAGACCATGCGCGAACAATTCGACCTGGCACCCATGGACCGGTTTCGGCATGCGCAACTGTCCCACGCCATCCGCACCCAATTCCCCGACACTACGGTCGTACCCCCCTGCTCTCCCATCGAGACCAATATCTTTCCACAGCACATCTCCTCTAGGGTCACTTCCACTCTCTATCAGGCCCTTAACTCATTCAGGGCTACACAACTCGACCGGCTAAAGGCAAAGTGGGAAAGGGATCTGGGCCGCCTGGAACCTGAATAATGGGTGGAGGCGTTAATGTCCCCCAGAGAAATTGGAATAGAATCCAAGCTCAGACTAATACAGCTGAGGATTCTCCATCGTTCATACCACTCACGCACTGCAATGGCCAGATGGGGTGGAATAGAGGACGGCACATGTGTCCGATGCAAAACTGAACCCGCCACCTTCTACCATATGATATGGGACTGTCAGGCGATACAGGCCTTCTGGGTGGGCTGTGTCAACACAATCTCAGCTGCTCTGGCGACACCAATTCCTAGGGACCCCAAGTTGATACTCTTGGGCATTGGGGGTGAAGTAGACCTGTCCAAATATGAGAAAATGTTTTTGGCTATTGCGTTGGGGGCAGGCAAAAGACTTATTGCGGCCAATTGGGGATCTGCCGATCCACTGAGCCTAAACCGCTGGAGTAATGAGTTGGACAGGTGCGCAACCTTAGAGCGCCGGATCTATAATACAAGGGGCTGTCTCCGCAAATTCAAAAAAGTATGGGGTAAATGGCTAGACGCTCAATGAGCCCCGCGGGTGGGGGTGCACCGGTAACGCTGCTAGCATTGTTTGCCTGCCTTGTCCTATTGATGTTTTACGGTCCTCTGCCCTAAGGGCCCTGTTGCTATGGATAATTGCCTTCAACGTGTACACCGCTGATTCAGGTCTTATTCATGTACGTTTCTTTATGTTATGTTGTTAAAATTCAATAAAGAGAGTTATAAAAAAAAAAATGTTGATAAGGGCTATCGCGGTCTATAGGAGGATCTTTCCAGGTTTTGTTTTACCCGGTTTCAAAATCAGGGAGATTTTAGCTTCTTTCATGGAAGGGGCTATTCGGCCACTAACTTTAAAGGTGTTAAAAAGGTGGATTAAGTGCGACACCAGTATCCCGGCAAACCGTTTGTAAAATGCGGCCGAATAGCCGTCGGGGCCTGGGGCTTTGCCGAGGGCAACTTCCCTATGACCCCACTCACTTCATCCTCCGTTATCTCTTGATTTATGATATCCTGAGCATCCCTGCTTATAACAGGTAGCTTAATCCTTTCCAGGAACTTCTCCTGGATTCGCGCCTGGGGGTTTTGTGACCTATATAATGATTCATAGTATTTAGTCATGGTTTGTTGAATATGTTCAAGTAGAGTGACCCTGTCTCCCGCCTCCGTTTTCCTGGAAAATGAGTATTGCACGACTCTGCTCCCCAAAGAAGGCACGCCAGCAGGGTGCTGGTCTTATTGGCCTTAGCATAGTATTTTTGTCTTATGGATAGTAGAGCCCCTTCTGCTTTATTGGTCCGTAGCAAACCAATTTGGCCCACCGCTCTTCTATAGTCCCTATATTTGCGTCTGTTGGGTGCTTCTGCTACTCTTTTCCTTGCCTCCTCCACCTCTGCCTCCAGCTGGGTCTCCAGGGCTAGCATCTGTTTATGTTTATGTGCTTTGGCTGCCATAATTTCACCCCTCACTGTAGCTTTGAATGCATCCCATTGTATGTCCTCCCCCGTTTCTCCCCTTTTATTGCTTTCAAAGTATTCTCTTATCTTACTCTCTATCTCTCCCATAGTGACGGGGTCCCTCAACAAATACTTAGGGTATTTCCAGCCCCAGACCCCCCTCCTCTTCCCAGTTTGAGCTGCATTATGATTATCTTGTGGTCTGCTATTCCCATGGGGCTCACCTCTACTTCTTTAACCCTCCCCACCAGGTTGATGAGACCCAGAAATAATCTATTCTCGACTGTGTCCCATGGACTTCCGAGAATAAAGAATGTAAATCTCTCCTCGCTCCCTTTTACTTCCCTCCAAACGTCCCTTCGGTCCATAGCGGACATTCTTTCCCGCAGGTCTATTGAGGCTACTGCACCCCCCGCTGTTTTTCTTGCCTGACCTGTCCCTTGCTCTATCCCACGCAATAATCAAATCCCCCATTAGAATTATTTGGCCCTTTGAATGTTCCCCAATTTTCCCCAGGAGTTACCAAAGGAACGCTTCCTGTCCTAAATTCGGACCATAAATTACGACTATCGTGTAGCTTTCATCCCCAACTGAGCCTCTCACTATTAGGTATCTGCCCTCTTTGTCTCTGTTCGTCTCTTCAACCCTGAAGTTAGCCGTATTGCCGATAGCCAGGGCCACCCCTCCCGATTTCATTGCACCCGATACATGAAATATTTGGTCATATCCCCTTAATTTAAGTCTTTGCTGATCCCTATGGAGTAAATGCGTCTCTTGCAGGCCCAAAAAGGCTGGTCTAATTCTTTTCATGAATAGTTCGAGCTTCTACCTCTTTTATGGGGAACTGAGTCCCCTAACATTATGTGTGACCCACTTGAATGACGAGGACTGGTGATCTCCCGCTCCCTGATTCCCCCCCCCCCTGGTTCCACCCTCCTGCCTTTCTCTTGAGTTTTTGCTCTGGTTTTCCCTTTCCTCTAATGGAATTATCACTGTGTGGCTTAACCCTAATCCCCCTCCTCCTGTTCCCCTATACCCTCCCCCTATTCCCCCTCAAGGCCTCTTCCCCAGACCTTCCCTCCAACCCCCCCTCTCTCAGGCTTCCACGCCTTTTTCGATCCCATGATGTTTGCTCCTCACCCCTCCTCCGCTTGTTGTCAACCTTTCTGTCCACCACCCCCTTTTGTATGTACTCACTCTGTGTTAGTCCCCATCAGTCTCGTCCCCTTGATCGGCAGCAGAGCCCCTCTCTCTTCCTCTACCGACTGGGCCCCGTAGAGCTGGCCGCCTTCTTTTCCCTTCCTCCGCAACTGAACATTCCCATGGTCTGGGCCTAGGTCCATTTCCTGGGTCAAGTGTTTTCTTTAGACTGGCCATCCCCTGATCCTGATCTAGATCAATTTGTAGAAGGTCCGTCCCTTCCTGCAGCGAGTTGATCCGTCTTTGAGTACCAGACCATTCAAATGGAAGCCTGAAAGGGAATGCCCATTTAACCTTGACCCCTTGCTCCTGGAGCTTCGCCAATATTGGGCCCATCTGTCTCCTTTTGATTAGGGTGCTGCTGGCGAGGTCCTGGCAGAGCGCAATTCTCTGACCTTTATACGTTATCGGCTCCCTAGGTCTTGCTGCTCTGAGCACTGGCTCTTTTTGTGCATACCTCGTAAAGGCCGCTTGCACATCTCTTGGTCTTGCATTCCGGTTTTTGCTGAGGCGGCCCACTCTATCCAGCTCGATTTTATCTGGTGTATCCTCCTCCAACCGATCTGTGAATATTTCCTGGATTGTCTCTTTTAAGTCTATCCAGGACTGTCTTCGGCAGAAGCTTTAGCCTAATGTTGATCCGCCTAGATCTGTTTTCCAAATCTTCCATTCTAATCTCCAGGTTCCGTGTTGTTGTGTCCAATCTGTCAATCGCTTCGCTGTTCTCCGTTTTTCAGGACCTCCAGGTCACTTGGAAAGAAGTGTTACATCACGTTCTGGTTACACAGCATACTCAGCAGGCTCGCTGGGTCATTGGAAATGGTTACAGCTGTCATTTCTTCATCTTCCTCTTCGGATTTGGTTCCAGTGGTCGACTTGTCAGCAGCTTCCAGGTACGGTGTATTTATCAGGAACTACAGCACAACTTCTGCAAACTCTCCCTGCAGTTTACAGAAAGGGTGGTCTGGCTGTCCTTTCAGGCAAGGTGAAAGACAAAGGGCTGCTGGGGTTTGCACCCCTCCCTCGCTTCCTGCCTTCTCAGACACTCTGGAGCCTCTGCGGAGAAGACAAAGGATTCCCGCCGAGGGTATTTCCCCATCTAGAATGGCAGAAGACGACCTTGCGAACAAGCAAACGAGAAATGGCGAAAAAGAAGGAGCCCACCATTCTAGCATAATGGTGACCCTCCTGTGTATTACCAAGGCTGATTCGACAGCCTGCAAGTAATAATGACTAAACACCATAAAAGTAGTTTCACTGCCACTAGCCATTCAAGTAAACTTGCAATTGTAACAAAACTTTTACCAGGTAAGTAAGAAAGGGGGTATATTGTATCCCCCCCCAGCACTCCACATAAAGTGTGGTGTGCTGGCTCACATAAGCTATCAGGAACTATAAGCCCAAGCACACACTATGGAGAGACATAAAAATGTCACCCATAAAAAGAGTAATAGACTGGTTCAGAGGGGAAAAAAGATTCCCACTCACCTAGGGACAAGGTAAAATAATTACCAAGTCCAAGCAAAAGATTCTGGGGGTTGACACAGGTCAGGAAGATTATTCATATTTATGAAAATCTTACCCAACAGTCTTGTCCAATGACGTGATGACATCTCCCCGGTAGTCGTCTCGTCCCATGTGACCCTCCCTCATATAGCCGCCCCAGGGTCAGGATCAGGTAATGGCTGCCGTTCCCTGGCCACATGGGAGGAGGTCACCGTCGGGGAATCTGTGATGACGCTATTGGATTCATCACACAAGGTACTCGGCAGATGGCAACCTTACTTGTTTCTGTAAAAAGCCCAGGGCGTGATTACACTAAATAAGCCATTACAGCACCACTCTTTCACTGGTCATTGCATCTTTAGAAAGGAGTAGTTACCCCAGAATATAATGTATGTATCAAATACACCACAACAATAAATTGGTAATGCAGAGCTGTCTGAAGCGACCAGTCGGCTGCATGGTGTGCTATAAGCAATCATTAAATACCCATAACACTGTCATATTGTATTTAATAGGCACAACTGACTGCTATTACACATGTTCAGTATTTGGTGTCCTATATAATTAACGACTTACCTCATCATTATAAAGTATCTTTGCCTTCCGCTTGTCTTTTTCTTCGAAGAAGACAGTTCCTTCTAAACCAAATTTAGGAATAAGGACCACAATTGCATTTTTCCTAACAAACAAAATATATCCTTCTTCATCCACAAGTCCTTTGTTTTTGAAGAACAGCTGAAAGAGAATTAAAAAACGGCTCAGGAACTTGTCTATTTACATTCATCATCAAGTTATGTTCAGTTACACTGACTCGTAACAACATAATTTAACTGTCGTACTCATGTGTTTATATCACTGAATGTGCCCTGGACATTTAAAGGAGCAATCACGTTGGCAGCTTTCGCTCTACACACATTACTTAACATAGAGCAGGTCACATCTCTTATAGACGATGCTTCATTTGAATGACTGAGGAAAATGGAATCCATACCATGAGTGTTCAAGCATGGAGTACAATCCAAAGGCTTTGTGTATTTAAAATAGAACTCTTACAACACACCACAGAACTTAGAAGCTCTCAACCCCGCAGCAAACAGCTGTGTTCTGTGTTGCCCTTACGTCCCCTCACCCATCCATTCACTGAATGGCCTGAGACATTTTTGATTTGGGTCTCAGTAAAATGTGCTGCTGAAAAAATACATAGAAACAACGGGGGGTAGAATGAGTTGATCTCCAAGTATTTACAGCAACCCACACAAAAGCATGATGCACAACAAAAAACACCACAATTTACACCGAATATGACATTCACATATAGACTTTGCATAAAACATAGATAGGTTAACAAGATGCAAAAATAAACTAAAAGCAAATATTCTTGTATAAATAGAGGAAATGTGGCATGCACAGACACTCTGGCCTTGCCTCCGTCTATGAAGCAGATGTGACCAAAAAAGCGGACACTTTCAAAACAGTTCCTATGTGTTAGGGAGATTTCCCTCAGGACCAGGGTCCTCAGGCATTTCTTCATGTCTCAGGTACTGCTATAGTGCTTTGCTCAAGCTCCCCGGGCTCTTTAAGTGTAGTTGTGACAGAGGAGCCCAGGTTGAACTCTCAAGTGGGGTGGTTCACTGATACAGAACACACTTTTCATTAATATACAAGAAGTGGTACACATACTATATAATATATAAGATTTATATTTACGAAAAGGGAAAGAGGGAAACAATACATTCAAAGGTAAATGTCTTTGCAAAACAGAAGATGCTACAATGTACATTTTAAGCAGGAGTTCTTTAGAGTCAACAAAGAGTCCTACCTATCAAGAAAAAGGGGGTAACAGGTTAGTAAAAACCCTGACCTGTGCAAACCCCTGAACCTTTTGCTTGACTTTGTGATTATGTGTTCTTGTTCCTAGGTGAGTGGGAATCTTTTTTCCCTCTCACCTAGTATTTTACTCTTTTAATGGGTGGCCTATTTTTGTCTCTCCATAGTGTGTGGATATATGGATTTGAAGTTCCCTTTAACTTTTGGGCTGTATGCAATTTACTATGCCAGCACACAGCATCTTATGTGCAGTGTTTCTGGGTTGCCTTTGGGGTCCCCTTTTTCATTTCTCTCGATATTGTGGGTGAACTACTGTTCCCAAGAGTAAAGTGGGATTCCAATTCCCTTTACATTGTATAGGTGAGACCAGAACACCCCACCTTATTTGAGTGCTGGGGAGACACATTGTATCCCATTTCCCACTGCCCCGATAAAAGTTTTGTCACAATAGCAAGCTAACTTTAATGGCTAGTGGCAGTGGTTATACCTCAACAACCTTTTAGTCATTACTAGCAGGCTGTCAAATCAGCCGCGGTAATGCACAGGAGGGTCACCATTCTGCTAGAATGGTGGCTTCCTTCATTTTCGCCATTTTTTCATCCAAACATGAACATACACAATTTCAGTAATCTAACATTTGCTTAGTTTTTCTCACACGACCTTAACAACATCCAGTGCTTTCAATGATAACTGTGTCAACCCCCCCCCCGCCTCCCCACCGACTAGTCTAGATATTTCAGTGTCTGTCTATCATCTCCCTCATGGCTCAGTCCTCTTCCCCCCAATAATATTCCAAGTGTTCTGAGTCTCTTCAGGATGAGTAAATACAGTCTTTAAGTGCAAAATTAAGAAAGGCTGACCAAACTTTGCCAAACTGCCCTACCATACCACACACCATCGCTGTAATTTTTTCCACACCAACAGCGTCTCAGATTGCGTAGTATCATTGTATAATGGATGCGGTTCTTTTTGATTCCATTGTTTCCCTATGCATCATCTAGCGCTCAGTAAGTTTGCCCACAGTGTTCCTGCTCGACCCCCCCGTCGGTGGTTCCCGCTTATTGGAATGTTCAGGAGCGGCATGCCCCCATCCACCTCTATATCAAATCCCAATATCCAGGCCACCTTTGACTATCTCCTGCCAGAAGTGCTTGAGTTGAGGGCATCCCCACAATATGTGCTCCGTTGTCCCTACCCCCTCACATTCCCGCTAACACAATGAAGAGTGCAAGGTGTACATTTTATGGAGCTTCTCCGGAGTGTAGTGCCACCTATTTAACAACTTATATTTCAGCTACCGATATTGTACCGAAGTGAATGGGCTATACTACCGCTTTAAAGCTTGTCCGCACTCCCTATCCGTGAATACCAACCACCCCCAGGCCAGCCTCCCCATTTATTCCTCACTGCCCAGTGCTCCTGCCCCTCCTTGTCTGAAAGGATCTTATAGATGGCCGAAATCAGACCCCTGTTATTCTCACTGAATGATAGTCTTTCCCATTCTGTCATATCCCTCGTGGCCCCTTCTGTTATCTGTTTAACTGATGGTAAGCCTACAAGTCTTCCTTTCCAAGGTCATACTCCCTACAGCACTCTGCAAACGATTGAGATGATTAGCTTCATAGAAATCCCTGATTCCCCGTACCCCTTACGCAATCCACTGTTTGAACCTATTGTAATCCATCCACAACGGGAATACGGGATTACGAAGATTGGGGTCCGCAGCGATGGTCATGGTGCTAGTCTGAACCTCTTGTTCAACCAATCCCAGATCCTCAGGGTATTCCTTGTGATTGGATTCTCCATAAGCCCACCTGGCCTATAATCCATTCTCATCTAGAACATTTTCCAGAGATATTCTCCCGCCACCAGCTGCTCAGTGCTTCTTGTTGTGCTCGCTCCCCCCAACTGTGCTAGGGCTCTCAGCTGTGCTGCCTGAAAATATTTCACCACGCTAGGGCAGCCCACACACCACCCCCCCTGCCTTTTAACTCGAAACAGAATCTTCCTCCCTATCCAAGGTTTCTTCCCGTTCCATATGAAACCCATGATAACCTCCTGGATCGCCTTCATCATCTTCCCCCGTATTGGTAAGGTAATCGCTCGCCTGGAAGAGATATAATAAACTGGGAAGGATGTTCATCTTTACAATGGTAATTCGTCCCAACCATGATACATATAATCCCTTCCATCGTACAAGATTGGTTCTAATTTGCCTCATCAGTGGTGGATAGTTTGCACCGGTTATTTGGTCTTTCGTTGCCGTCAAATTCAACCCCAGGTAACTAACTGGGCCCGCCACCCTTCTAAATGGGGTATTGCTTGCTAACCGTTCCCACTCTTCTTTCCCTACCGACAGATTTAGGATATCTAATTTTGCATAGTTCACCTTGAATCCAGATGCCTCAGAGAAAGACTGTTTCTCACCCATTATCACCGGCGGTGAGATTTCCGGTTTATGAGGACCACATCGCCGACAAATAAGCCAATTTTGTTAGCCTACCTGACCCCCTGCACCTCCCTGTTCTCCCTTAACAGATGTGCAAAGGGCTCTATCACCAGCACAAAGAGCAAGGGAGAAAGCGGGCACCCTTGCTTGGCTCCCCGACTGATTGAAAACAGGTTGGTCAACTCCCCGTTCACTTTGACCCTAGCTTGGGGAGTCTGATAATTTGCCTGGACCATTCTCAAAGTTTGGTCCCTCCCACACCTTTCTCAGCGTTTGGCTCATGAAACCCCAGTTAACGCGATCAAACGCCTTCTCGGCATCAAGCATTAGCAAGCAGGTAGACGTAGAGCTTCCCCTCTCATGGCTTTGTCAATTATGTGCAGCACCCTTGTTATGTTGACAAACGTGTTCCGCCCCTGGATGAGCCCTCACTGGTCTTGACTTTTGAGGTCAGAAGCACCCTATCTAGCCTGCCCGCTAGCACACTTGTATATAATTTGGCATCTATGTTAATAAGTGCAATCGGTCTGTATGAGGATTTCAGCTGTGGGGGTTTTCCCCGGTTTGGGGAGGAGAGTGATGTGCACCATTTCCATGGATGCTGAGATCCTGCCCCTTTCTCTGAAGTCATTGAATGTTGTGTAAAACACTGCTGTTAATTCATCAACCCCTGGACTTTTATGCGGTTTCAGCCGTGCTATCGCACGCTGCACCTTCTCACATGATATTGGTTCCTCCAATTGCTCTGTTTGTTCGGCGGATAGCCACGGTCCTGACCACCCTGCCAGGTGCACACACTGTCCCTCTGTGTCGCATGGTTCCTCCCTGTAAAGATTGGCAAAGAATTCCTAATAACCCTACGCTCATCTCCCTCTGTCCCTACCAGCCTTCTGCCTTTATCCTCCAAGTTAGCTATGAACGCTCTCTGTTCCTTGGCGCTTAACTGCCTCGCTAGCATCGTCCCAACCTTATTCCCATGCTCGTAAAATGTCTGTCTACTTTTCAATAGAGTGCTCTTCAACAAAAAGCTGCTTAAGTTGCCCCGTTAAGCAAGATTTGGAGCAGTACCCTTAGGGTGCACTACAATAACCTTAAGTCTGATTCTAAATGCTAACAGTGATATATTAATGCCCACAGTGTCCTAATTACTAAAGTCACCTGAGGGTGGAGGAAGTGTCTGTGTGCCATCCCAAAAAGATACTTACTGATTTGGAAATATTAAGAGTGTGTATTTTGGAGTGCATTTGTGTGTTACCCCTTCTATTGCCCCTGAAGAAGGCTTATTGAAACTGACAAATAAATGAATAATTGTTTAATCAAGAAACCTTGTGTGTAAGAGTTTATTTGGATACTTGTCTCTGTGGAACTCCGCTACTGCTCACATTGACCCCACTTGAGAGAAGCCTGGCTGCTCAATCACGCTACCAACCTGTGTAGTACAGACATATACTAAAGGTTGGGTTCCTAATGCCAGGAGGTCAAGGTTGTTGTAGTGCACCCAAAGGGTGCAACTCCAAATCTTGCCTAACTGAGGCTCCTGGAGTGAAAAGCAAGCCGACCACTGGAAGCTGAAGTAACCTAAGAATAAGATGACCAGAGATGCCTGCAGACCCTTTGCAACATGTGAATGACCACTGTTGTCCTGATCCAGTTTTCTGTGTGACAGAGGAACTCCGAAGAGGACGACTCCTTCCCTTTTACTGGTGGGAACAACCAGTCCCAAGATGAATTTTAGCCATCTTGAAAGGTCCTGCGAGTATCCAGAGCTGCGGAACCCCAATACCAGGAGACCCGCTGCCTGTTTTGAGTGCATCGTCGTGGAAAGGCAGAATCCATCCAAATCTTTGCTGAGCCCTCAAGGACACTGCAGAGATCTGATCCAACTCACCCAGACCCCCTCATCTAGAGTGTGGGACTGCAGGAAGCGAAGAACATTGACCAGGCTGCTGCAGAAAAGGCGCCAAAACCACAGAGTGACCAAATAAGTTGCTGAAAGCCGTGCCAGAGATCCTCCCTCGAAACTGCTGCTGCAAGATCCCGTCCATTGTCTTTCCTTCAGTCATCAGACCAAGGAATCCAGAGGTCGGGTCCAGAGCTGCAACATCGCGGAGCATCCACCGTGACTTTTTTTCTTAACCCAAGGTACTGTGAGGAAAATGGTATTCCTTGCATGATTCCAGAAAGACACTCAAGAGCATTGGAGTGCACAGAGAGGTGTCCAGGGCAAACCCTCTTACCTCCAACTCAAGCTGCTGCTTGTGTCGTTTAGTGAGTACTTTACACAGTCTCCAACGTTGGTTAAGTCTTTTTGTATCTTCCTTCCAAGAGACTAGAAAGTAGCCACATAAACTTTTGATTTCTACTGCTGTGCAAGACTTTAAGCTGCTACGGTCTGCCTTTTAGCTAGGGTCGTGTTTTTTGACTTTGAAAGACTTGCTGTGCTGCAAAACTGCCTCTAGAACCTGAAGCTCTGCTAGGAGAACACTAATCAATTGTTTTCCTTCCCAAAAATCATTATCTTGTATGTTTATGCAGACTAAATACAATTACTGTATTACTTGGTGGGTGCGCGGTATTACTGATAAAACTGTCAAACTCCTGTAACAAATGTATGCGTTCAGCAACTACCAACTAAGAAGTGACCCTCTGAAAGTATTGAAAAGTATACCCATTTGTGTTGGTTTATTGTGCTAAGTATTTAACAATGACTCTTGGATAAATATAATACATCTATAATTTAATATACATTTATGTGTAAGTGTTACTTTGATCTGTATTACTGACTGGGTTCAGTGTACTTACTCACAGCACACATCTTCCTCTTAAGATAAGCCTGACTGCTTCGCCACTCTACTAAGGTCTCGGAGTAGTACAGACTGATACTAAGAGTTGGGGATCTACAAACCACCGGGATAGCTTACTAAAGTCTTACATCCAAGTGGGACTTTAGGAAAACTCCCCTAACAATGAGTAAGATCTGACTGACCAGCCTTGTCGTCAAATTAAGTCAAAGGAGAGCCTGAAATGGGATATTTTGGGTCGGGAAGGAACAGATCTTTGCCCCAAGTAGGATCAGGAGTCGCAGCTACCGAGTTTACAAACAGGATCCTCAGCGTGGTCTTATTAAAATTACTCAGGTGTAGTTCTAGGGAGTACTCCAGTGAATGACTCTGGGCCCCCAAAGTTATGTACACACACGGCTGGTGGTGACCCCAGCCCTCCAATCATATCTCATGCACCTTTTAAGCATATGGCAGCCGCACAAACAAATGAGCTAACCCATTGTGTGAATGAAGATGAAAATGACATCACTACCAAAAAACAAAGAGCAGTCCAGGATCACACACCGTCTGCAGATATGCGGGGGAGAGGGGTGTCCATTGAAAGAGATATGAAAGCTGCAAAAATAATGTTTTGCAACTCATACCATAGACGTTAAGAAGTTAACTGCCTAGTCAAAGCTAATACTTCAATACTTCAAGTCCATTAAGACCACAATGTGCCTGATCCGCTATGATCCAGGTCCCTTTTCCTAGGGAAAGGTACCAAGGTTGGCATATTAAGGAAGTGTAGAGGAAAGTCGAAAGAGTTAATAAGCAATATAGATGACTGCATGGATCACCAATGTTTGAGATGGGGGAGGATTCCAAGTAAACTTGTGAGAAGTACCTTGTTGACAATCTATGCAGAGAAATTCTTCCTCTGGCCAATCCTGCACAATCAGGTACTGATTAGATGGTAAAAAGTTACTTTTCCCCTCCTTTCACTGAGCCTGTGATGTTGGGCTGCACTTTGGGCCTTACCCAATCATGTAAATTCCAGAGCCTTGCCTCCTCACAAGGTTCAAAAGACTTACCTGTGTATGGAATGCTACCGATGACCTCTGTGCATACTGAGCCATTTTGTGTCGGAAGTTGAGATTTTTACAGATGTCTGCTAGTTTATGTTTGTCCGTGAGATCTGGGTACGTACAGTCTGCTCCAATAGCTGCAGCCAACAGCCGATGGACAATTACATCAGCATACCTGCCAAGAGAGGAAATTACCAATGGAATCACTTTGGTTCACGGATGGCACCCAAATGTACAAAACACCACAGTGGATCAAACAAGTGAAGAAGAATGTTGGCACACAAGGTTAAATGACTATGACAAGCAAATGACATAACGCCATATGATTCCTGGTTATCATTTTACTTCGGAGTACAAAATGTGCATTTCTCAAATTAACAAGTGTGAGGAATTGGAGGGCGTTCTCAATTCTTTACCAAACATATCCTCCTCCAGGTGGCCAGGGAAAGGCCGTCGCTATTGGATCCTGACCCTGGGGGTGGATATGCTTGGGAAGATCACCTGGTGGAGGAGACTTGGGGAGTGGGCATGAGGCATCCTTGGGTGAGACATGGTATCCCCCCATTTCCCTTTTCTGATGGAAAAAATGTGCCGCAGCTTTTGTAGGTTATTACCAATCCCTTCCCCATCTTTTGCATGACTTATGTCCCAGTGAACACCACTTTAGTACTGGGACGAGGAAGAGACACACCAGAGCCATACATCACACACACACACGAACACCACTTTAGTACTAGGACGACGAAGATGCAACAAAGACTGACAGACGACAGAACTAACTCTGTGCAGTCTAGTTGTCAAATGCCTAATCCAACTGGTGGGATATTTAAAGGCCAGTGCTGGAATAGGAGGGTGAAGGAGAGAGCAGTCGTGTGGAAGAGAGACCCCGGGAAGTTTAGAGAAGCCGGAGAGGGATGCAGAGCAAGCGCAGTGGAAAGCCAGGTGGAAAGCAGGCCGTCCCAAGAAAGGTCTGCAGAGGAAGGCTGGTACTTGCCTCCGAATCAGAGAAGCATCTGGGGAGGCCGGGTGATAGCCGGACAAGCACCGCCAAATGAACCGCAGCAGAGAAGGAGCTGGCAGTGTCACAGAGGAAGTGAGGTGCATCGACTATACTGGCGGGAGAGAGAGAAGCGGTCAATGAGGCAGCAGGAGGACAGGTCTTGGGTAAGATTTTCATATTTATGATAAATCTTCATGACCTGTCAACTCCAGAACCTTTTGCTTGGATTTGGTAACTATTTGACCTTGCCCCTAGGTGAAGAGGGATCCTTTTCCCCTGTCAACTAGTCTTCTACTCTTTTTATGGGTGACCTTTTTAAGTTTCTCCATATTATATGGTTGAAGTTATGGTTTCCTACAACTTTTGGGCTTAGGCTGGGTTGCCCCTTGGGTTCCCCGTTAATTTCTCTTTCATGTACTTGGGTGAACTACTGTTCCCAAGTAGTAAAGAGGGATTTGCATCCCCTTTACATTTTATATAAGTGAGCCAGCACACCCCACTTTTTGCAGAGTGCTGGGGGGATACAATGTATCCCCTTTCTTACTTACCTGGTAACATTTTGTTACAATTGCAAGTTTACATGAATGGCTGGTGGCAGTAGTCTTACCTTTATGACTTTTAGTCATTTTTACTCCTAGGCGGTAACTTCTGCCTCGACAAGGCACAGAAGGGCCACCATTTTTCTAAAATGGTGGGCTCCCTTTTTGCCATTTGTTAGCTCGTAGTTTCTGAGATCTTCCCCAACGATTCTAGGTGGGAACGACCTCAGTGGAAATGTGGTCTTCGGTGGGAATCCTTTGAAATCTTTCACCTTGCCTGAAAGGAGACCAGTCTCAATGGGGGGGCTGGCTGTCCCGATAGGACAACCAGACCGCCTCTTTCTTTAAAATGCAGGGGGAGTATACAGAAGTTGTGCTGTAGTTCCTGTTAAATACTCTGAACCTGCAAGCTGCTGACAAGTCGACCACTGCAGCTGAAACCGAAGAGGAAGATGAAGAAAAGACGGCTGTAGCGATTTCCAGCAACCACAGAGTCTGCTTTATAACTGGAGCCTGCTGTAAAGCCTTCCTTCCAATCGACCTGAGGATCCCAAAAAGGACGACCCTGACCCAGAGCCTGATGATATCTGCTAGACTCAAGCAGACCTGCATTTTGAGCCATCCCATGTCGTGCTGCAACCTTGCAGGGCTGCAATACCCCAGTATCCTGGGACCTCGAGCCATCGCGCAGTGCATGGTCTTCCGAACCGAGCTGAAACTTTGGTGGCCTCCTCCTGGCTCTCCAGAGACACGATTTAAATCCTTGAAGTCCCCCTCGGCAGAGTGCTGGAGCAGATTAGAGACGAGAATCCGACCAGCGATATTCAGTCTTTTCCTGGCTCCTGAAAAGGGTGCCAAAACCACAGTGCTGCATCCAGACATGAAGAAACTCTTGCCTGGAACCTAGCCAGTTGATCCCAGCTGCAAAATCCCTTCCAGTGTCCTGTCTTCGTGACAAGAAATTAATCGACCTGGTTTTTGGCTGTAGATCCTGAAGTCTTCTGTGCTGAAGTACTGTTTTGGCTGGGGTATTTACTTACCCTTAAGCTTTTGTGATTCCTGTGTAGTTTCTTGTGATTGGGAGGCCTCTCATCCAGTTCACCCAGGCTCACTGATGGAATGGTCCTACAGTGTCTTCTCAGAAGTCCCTAGACCCTAACTAACTCTAAAGTGAAATACTTGTTTGAAGAGACTTCCTCAGGAACTCTGACTTTACCTGTTACTGAACCCTATCTCACCCTGCCTATAGCTGGCTCCTAGACAAAAGTGTTTAAAAGTTACTTACTTGAAAAGAGTTGGTTGGTAACTGCCCCTCTGAGAGTGAGCAGCTCCAAAAGCTCTTATTAATGTGTGTGAGCGAGGGGCCAGCAGGCCCCTCTCTGGCGTTACTTCTCAGTACAAAGCTTGGACCAAGTGCCTCCAGTAGTGGGTTCGCCCCTTGCCCTTATGCAATGTTAACTTTCGTTGACTTTCGTGTAGATGGGACCACTGAGCAGGACACAGGGCATCCATCTTTTGTACCCCCTTTCGACTCCATCTTGGTGACCAGGCCTCACTGTGATAGTACGAAACGCTTTTCTCCCTCTCCCCACTGCGATCAGGCACGCAGAGCACATGGCCCCCACCATCTTTCCCACTCTGACTGGAAAACTCTGCGGCTCCATTCTCACGCTGAAGCCGGAGGTATTCGCAACAACTAATAAATGTATCACATCAGTCTTCCTCCGACATCACTGTCCTGCATGTGAACCAGCATGAACTAAGCACGTAGCTCGTTCATCTCCACAAACGTGTACTTGCCCCCGCACCCTCACCGATGGAAACTTACTGCCATTCTGACCCTGTGTCCCTGCAAGATATTCCTTTCATGTGCCAGAGCACCGACCAGGCCATAATGCCCACCCAGCAGACCCCCAAACAACATTAGACCCCTGCTGCAGTATATTGTGCCCAATACTAACAAATGCCACATACATGAGATTCTTGTGAGACTAACCCTACAGTTCAATGAGAGTATTGTAGTGGTCAAGACCCTTAAGCCTGTGACCTGTATAACCCAAATGTTATAGATGATATAGACACCTGTGCGATTTGTATAGTGACATGATAAACTACTGAGAGTCTTTTGATCAACCATTATTTAGTGCATGCATTATTTAGAATGTATTCATTAGCTTAGATAGTGACCACCCTGCTTCACGGCGACCTGACCTTCACCCATTCGAGCACAGATATCCGACGTCCATCCTCCCGCCAACCAAGCAACCAACCAGGAGGAAGAGATGATGCCCACACCTAAGACACCACCCTGGCTGACCAATCCGGGTCCAACGTAGCAACATATGTTAGATATGTCATTGTGCCTATATAATGTACTGTAACATTAATTTTGCCAGAGCGCTCTCAGAGATCTAGATAAACTTTTCCTTGAACTCTCGCAGCCTGCTCTCTTTTGCCTTATTCCCCACCCGGGGCGTGTCTGTTTTTATTTTCTTGCACATATAAGACGGGGAGGGCACAAACATTTGGTGAACCCCTGCAACGTTATTTGGAGAGGTGCCTCGAGGCCCGCAATGTGCGGCGAGATCCGGGACGACCCCCAGCAAAACCATCACCTCCGCGGCCGACCGGCCTGTGCGCACTACAAGAAAGGGTCAAGGGTTCCTGGTTGACGAATACCCGACTGAAAAGCTGCTCACCGAGGCGGGCCACGGCTTGGTTGGGGTGCAGACCAGACTGGGGTCGGACCGTGAACGGTGACCCTCGGATCACCTGACTGAACACGCGAGTGCTGGTTGCGAAGGTTACCAAGGAAAGGTAAGGGGGAATAGGAGGGAACAGGTGGTAATGGGTTATAGCGAAGAGTAGGGTCTGTGTGAGTGATGATGAGGCTTTTCTGATCTGTCCTTTATATGGCCATTAGGTTTTGTGAGCAGTGAAAAGAAGAAGAGAAGAGGTATCCTAGCCCGAACTGGGTAGAAGGCGGTGCCGCGTAGCATTGTCTCGTCCAGTGCAGATAAAATGAGTGAAGATAAAGAGAAAATAGTAGGGGTCTTGTATATTGAGTAGACTCGGAGTAGTTATTTAGAACATTCTTTTTCCATGTAAGAAAGAATTCTTGGAAGGAAGTGAGAGGGTGTAAGAGGTGGGGAGTGAATGAGTAGATTAGATGGAAATGGGAACGGGCTGGTAACGGGAACAAAGAGGAAATAAAGGCGCGCAGGTAGTGCATGTGCATGTTATGTATTATATGTGTTTTCATGTTCTGTCTAATTGTTGGTCACGAATATCAACGAATTGTAATTAATTTATTGGTAAAGTAATACACATGCGAAAGTGAACTATTGAATTTGAAAATGCAATAATTACAAAAGTAGCAATGAATACTGATCCATAAAAACCAGTAGTAATTGTGAAGCACTTGATATATTGTTGGTCTGAAAGAAAGGACGAGTGGGTGGAAAGGTGATTAAGGGGAGAAAACATCGTCATGGGAGGAATAACACCAGTAGCTCATATTTGTCAACAACTACCATTATACAGTGAAAAGATACAAAAGTACCATGATCAGTGGTTGACAGAGATAAAAGGAGACAGTGTAACGCCGATTTGGCCAGAAGGAGGGTCATTTGATAAGAGAGTGTTAGATTTAGTGTCTACGCACTTGCTAGCAAGATATAAGCGGAAGCAGTTACAGAATAGAAGGGAAGTGCTGGATCTATTGCAAATGTTCGAGGAAGTGACCCCCACAGCAGAGGTAGGTAAAGAAAGACCAACTGAAAAACAAAAACCACAAGAAGAGGTAAGCGGAATGCCAAAGGGCGAGTGCACAACATCCACAGCTGAGGGCGATACAACCAGAATATATCCATTAACGACAAGACCAGCAGTAGGATACAGCGAGCCCCTGTACATACCAGCATGTCCCACCCCCACTCCCTCAAATGGAGCGGTAGCCACAGCACCACCACCCTATGACAAAGGAGGTTTGTATTGCCCAACGAGCGCACCCCACATGAATTTAGCACACTTGACAGGAGAGTTAGACCGCCAGCTAGCGCATGCACAAATGGAGATAACATGGCTAAGGGCACTCTGCGATAAGAGCCAAATGCTGCCTGGGGGAGGGGAGGTGCCTCCATTATCCGTAACAGATCTCTCACCCCCACCAAGCACAACAGGGGAACTAGCACCAACAACATCAGAGCCAGCACGATCCATAACGTCCCAAGGGACACACATACCACAAGGGCGAGAAAAGGAGTGGAGATCAGGAGAGTTCCTGTTCCATCTGAATGACAAACCAGTGAGGATTATATGTTCAGCTACTCCAGAAAGCCAGCAAGGGGAAAGACAGGAGGAGAATGGCGAAGAAAATACAGAAATAGAAGAGGTATGGAGTGACTTAGATGAATACGAAGAAGCAGCAGCCGCTCTGGGATCTCCACTACCATCGCAGCTTGACGATTGGGACGAACCATCACCGCCACAATGGCAGGGTAGATTAAGACAGGGAATATGTTGGTGAATAAAGAGAAGAAAGGTATGGTAAGTAAAACAGGAAAAAAACATAAGTTACAGATGCCACTGATACATAAGGGAGCAGGTAGGCCACACTATATCCCATGGGCCCAAATGGACAAAAATAACTTGTTGAAAGTTCTCCCTCCACTATCGGGAGGGGCTGGGAAATGGATACACGCATTCGAAAAAAAAACGGCTGGGGTGCCACTAGCCATAGGCGATGTAAAAAGTTTGTTAGTGTCAGCAGTTGGCGATCAGGCAAACACAGTATGGGAGAAGGCAGGATTCCCAGAAGTAACAATGAGTTGTGACCGCCACGACAGATCACCGTTCAACAACGTTCGAGCGCAAGTATAGGACGCATTGCGGCGCACGTTTCCAGACATTCCAGATTTACATTTAGTGATGCAGTGTACAATGGAGGAAAACGAGGATCCTACGCAATTCATACTACGGGTGCAAGATTTGTGGAGAAGCGAAACTGGCACGGCATGGAACCAGTCCACCGCCTTGTTCTATTTTATCATCAAAAAAGGGCTCCCGAAGGAGGTACAGAAGGCCTTGGATAAAATATCTGGGATAGAAGCCGAGGGTTGGCCTGAGATTCAGAGTACCACCACTGCAGGAGGATCAAAGAGAGAGAAAGGAGATTACACAAAAAAGGCTGGCTGACGAAGCAAAACTGGTGCAGAAAAACTTGGTGAAGGTCGCTACCGTAAAAGCCAGCGTAGCCGCAGATAGAGAAAACGAGGGGGATGAAGGAGCGGGAAGTAGGCCAGTGACAATAGCAGCGCTGCGGACAGCAGGAGAACAAGGACCGTGGAACGGAGAGGATTCATACAGCGGACCACAGTGGCAAGAAAGACAAGCAAGATGAAGAGGTGGGTACTGAGGCCAGAGAGGGGGATTTGGAGGTATGGGGAATAGAGGGTTTGGTGGACAAGGGATGAGAGGAGGACCGCAAGGGTCTTGTTGGAACAGTGGGAGATGGGGACATTATTCAAGAGATTGCAGAATGCGGCCTTCAGTGTATTTCCAAGGGCAGCAGCCAATGGAAAATGAACAAGGATGGGGATGCCCACACCCAGGTAGCCCCTATGGATTACCAATGGGAGGGGGAAGACAACAAGACCAGTGCTATAATGAACTCCAAATGCAGCAAAGACAGCCACCCCCACAACCACATCACAGCGCACAGCAACCCATGGCGGGACAAAACGCTGTAGGAAATGCAAATAGTAACTGTTTCGCAACGGCTGCAAATGGCGCACCGGCGCCATTCCGTGGCATGACAGTGGTCGGAGACAATGCCTTTTAAGTACCAGGTACCAGGGCAAGAAAGGTATGCAGACTAGGACAGCCAACAGGGAACACTTGCGTGTCCAGTCCTATCCACCACCCTACGTGCAGAAGAGGAACCACTAGTGGGGGCAGAGATAGGAAACAAGCAGTTTATCTTCATGGTAGACTCAGGAGCAGAGAAATCATGTCTTATAGAAGGGCGGTTTCCACTCTCAGGCAGGAATTTGGAAACGCAGGGGTTCTCTGGGGCTATTTTAAAAGTTCTTTACACTAAAGAACTTGATATAACGGTGGGGGGAAAAACCGTGCGCGCACCCTTACTGTACCACGAAGACACGCCAATCAACTCACTGGGCAGAGATTTGCTAAGTAAATTGAACATGACAATTTCGTTTACTGAGAGGGGAATAGTGTGTTCCACCCCAGGAGTATGCCCAGTACGAGCAATGTTGATGATTAGCACAGTGATGAATGAAATTTTATGCGAGGAACACCCATTGACATAGACATGTTTATCTACGGCATCAAAGTATTAGCCCGAGTGGTACCAGAGATAACGAGAAAGGAATGGAGAACACCATCAGATTTTATATTCCGTCCAATTGCACACACAGATGTTGTGCCAGGCACGATCATGTCCATAGACATTGAGGCAGTTCAAGTATCAAGCAAACGCATTGTGGTCATAGGATTGGACGCGCATGGGTGTGAGTGGTGAACTGGGTTATGCATAGACCCCAACATAATGCTACGAGACATAACTGATGAGGAATTATTCACTGATAACGAAGATGACGGAGAGATAATAATGGAAATAAGCATACCATGTGACATCATGATCCAGTACAGAGAGGTACACAACCCACTTATGGCTAGCATTAATGCCCCACCGACGAAATTTGAGGAAGACATGGCAAAGGGGCACCTGAAATTTGGACTACAGGCCCCCACGATTTTGGATTACTCCATGAGGTGACACCAATAAAGATAAAACTAAAACCAGGTGCCATACCCCCACAAGTGAAACAATATCCCATATCAAGAGAAGCAGAGGAAGGGATTAGGGAAACAATAAATGCACTCCTAAAACAAGGTATTATAGTGCTGGCAAACTCCCCCTGTAACACAGGTTTTTCCCGATCACGAAAGCAAAAGGAGGGGCGTGGAGGATGATTCAAGATCTCCACCCACTCAATGACATCATTCAAAAAGAGCTCCCATTAGTGCCTAACCCGGCATCAATACTGTGCAGCATACCCAAAGAATATACATGTTTTACTGTGGTTGATTTGAAGAATGCTTTCTTCTCCATACCACTTGACCCAGGCTCGCAGTACCTGACAGCATTCACACTAGGAAACAACAGGTATGAACATCGCAGACTCCCACAGGGGTATTGCGAAACCCCCAGCATTTTCAACAGAGTATTGCGTGAAGATATTGGAAACATAGATGTAGAGAGCACCATTATACAATACGTAGACAATTTACTCGTCTGCAGCCCTACAGAAGAAAAGTGCAGAGAAGACTCCATTACACTACTAAATGTTTTGGCTGCCAAGGGGTATAAAGTGGACAAAGAAAAATAGCAATACTGCCTGGCCGACGTTGTATACCTCGGACAGCCTATATGAAAAGATGTTAAACTGATACTCCCAGACAGGGCAGCTGCTATACGCAACATGATCATACGTAAAACAGTTAAAGAAATGCAAAAATTCCTTGGCATATGTAATTATTGCCGAGCATGGATCCTTGATTACGCAGCATACACACGCCCACTGCTACAAGCATTGAAAGAAGCACAAAAGAGTAGGGCCCCAATAAAATGGACACATGACATGATGGCACAGTACTTTAGATTAAAAGACCTCATTGCAGATGCTCCAGTACTCGCGAACCCAGATTATGAGAGGGAATTTTTCTTATTTTCACACTGCAATGGAACACTGATGACAGCAATGCTCACACAGAAAACATCATTAGGACACAAACCATTGGCCTATTACAGTGAAACATCAGATGCAGTGATGCAAGGACACTTCGCGTGCGAACAGTCCCTCGCTGCAGCAGATTTCACTATTGAAAAAAGTGCCACAATCGTGATGGGATGTTCGGTAACACTATATGCAGAACACTCCTTATTTGCAATTCTTGAGAGGTCAAAATCAACATTAACAAAACAGAGAGCAACAGCATATGAGATAATAATTTCGAGCCCCAACGTACACGTTGTCAGGTGCAAAACAGTAAACCCAGCAACATTTATTACAGAACCATGCACCACAGAGGACATGCAGGAACACGACTGCGCCACCTATGAAGGGGAGGGCGATGACATTCCCAAAGCGAGCGAAAACGCCCTGAAGGAAGGAGAGATATATTTCATAGATGGGTCAGCATCGATAAACCCTGAAACAGGGGAGAAGCATGTAGGGATGGCAGTAGTACGCATGGAGGAAGATGGCTATGAAACAATTGTCCAGAAGTGCCTCCCGTCCCATTACTCTGCACAAGCAGCAGAACTAACTGCATTGATTGAGGCACTGCATACAGCCAAAGGATGCACAGTAACAATATACTCAGACTCAGCATACGCAACAACCACAGTCCATTCAGGGCTATCCCGCTGGCGTAGGAGGGGGTTCAGAATAGCGGATGGCTCACCAGTACAGCACGCCGCACTATTGACTGAACTGATAGATGCATTAGCAGAACAATCGGTAGTGGCAGTGGTGAAATGCCAAGCCCATACCAACAACATAGATGCAGTCTCATTGGGAAACGTGGCAGCCGACGCACCAGCGAAGGAGGCTTCGTATTTCAATACGGCACCAACACTAGAATGCATTGTAAAATTAACCATTACAGAACCATTAGAAGAGGCGTACAGTAACACACCAATAGCGCAGACAATAGAACTACAAAGGAGAGCACCACAGGAGGAGCAAGAGTTGTGGAGCAAACGGGGGTGCAAACAATCAGCCACAGACCTAATTTGGAGACAGGAGACAACGGGAAAAGTAGTGATGCCAGTAGAATTACTAGAGGTAGCATTCCAACAGCTGCACTTCCCAGCCCACGTAGCAAAACAACATGTTACCGCAGACATCCAGGAACAGTGGTTTGTCCCCAATTTACAGGAACATTTGTCAAAATCTGTAGTAGAATGCACAACATGCCAAACATACAATTCAGGAATGACATTCAGAACACTGCGTGGCACACTGCCACGACCAGTAGGACCATTTTGAGAACTACACATAGATTACGCTGACATGGGAGAGCGATGTAACAGAGCAAGGTATTTAATAGTAGTGGTATGTCCCTTTTCAAGGTGGGTAGAAGCGGGTCCATGTCCCCACCCAGACGCGAAGTGTGCGGCGAAGTTCCTGGTGCGAGAGGTCTTTTCTCGTTGGGGAATATGCGATGTGATAAGATCCGACAACGGCACACACTTTGTGAATGACCTTTTCAAGGAAGTGACATCACTCTTGGGGGTGAAACACAAACTGTGCTCCATTTATCATCCGATGGCGAATGGGATGGTGGAAAAGATCAACGGATTACTCAAGAGTAAACTATCAAAATTGTGTAATACGCTGAAAAAGAACTGGGTGTATTGCTTACCCCTAGCACTGTTTCAACTCAGAATACAACCATGCAAGGACCACCATCTGAGCCCCCATGAGATTGTGACTTGGAGGCGAATACACACACCGCTCTCCCTGATTAGGAGAGCATCAGACGCACACAGAGCTGCCACAGTGTTGGGGGAGGAATTTAAGGAATACATGACTCAGATGACGCACATAGTACGCAGCATAGCGCAACAAATTGCACCACCATTTACTGAGAATGTAGCAACTGATACAACCACGCCAGCTGCAGACAGCCCAAGTGGGCCACTGATGCCAGGAGCACAGGTCTACGTTAGGAGTTTTGTGAGGAGATGGAATTCACCGAGGTTTCATGTCCCCTACGAGGTCATTTATAGAACGCCCACTGCAGTTAAAGTTAAGGGACTGAAATATTGGGTGCACCTCTCAGATGTGAGGAGGGCACGCGATAGTACACTCCCTCAGACTGAACAGGAATGTGCAAGCGGAACCGCGGATGAGGTTCAGGCACAATGATAATGTGATTCAAATAAGGAGAACATGTAAAGGGTGAAAGTGACGACACGCCCTCTGGTTAAAGTGAACTATGCCCATGTCATTTTTCTCCTTCCACTTTCTTTTCATCACTATCTCTCTCTCTCTCTCTCTCTCTCTCTCTCTCTCTCTCTCTCTCTCTCTCTCTCTCTCAATCCTGATATGAAATGCTTAAAGCAAAGGACGTAATTAAAATAAGAGTGAACAAAGTGAATAGAAGAAATGAGTAAATAATGAAAAGTAGATATACAACTGTATTTATTATGGTGACTTAACAACTTTGTATCGCCCCTCCATGTGGCAAATGGACCAACACAACGCAATCAACGAAAACACCATTATATTAGATAGCGATAGGGACGCCATTAGGGCTAATAGGTTCAGCAATGTTGAATGTGTATTGAAATGTGCTGCAGTTTTGATTTCAGTGATGTTGTTTTTCATGGCCTGGTACTATACACTTTTATCTTTGGTTAATGGTATGCACAAGGGGGGGAGCGGGGCTAACCTGATATGAGAAGGTTCGCACTTAATATGGACTGGAGTAAAGACAATGTGGAAAGAAACATATGACATTAATGCTAATGGTACAAATGCAATGCAACCTTCAGAACACTCTGCCGCCGATCCAACAAGTGTGTCCTTGTTACATCCGAGTATAAATATAAGTAATGATTATGAATTGAATGTATATGATGGCGACTACTATTGGCCGAGCAATGTAGCTAACACAAGTTCGCATGCACAAGCAACAGTAGAGCCCACCTCATATTACGCTTCTGCCACCAATGAGTACATACATGATAACATATTTAATGGTAATGACAGAGCTTGGGCGGGCATGTTCCTAATACACTACCAAAGAGTGAAGAGCAACAAGGAGGGAGGAAAAAGGAGAAGGAAAAGGGGGGCAAAAGGGAAAAGATATGACATTTATCATGACCTGGGGTTAGATGAGAAAGAAGACCCCCGTAACCCAGATCAATCAAACAAGTGGTATTCGGACATGAGTGTCACGGCAAAGCAGGCGACAAACGAAAGCTGTTACGTTTGTTCGCTCATACCACATGCATCAGGGACACCGAAAATGTTAGTGCAACAGGAAGTGCCCTTGTCGGAGGCCCAATGTTTGATTCATTTGGTTTTGTGCAGGATAAAAAACACCTTCCAAGCACACACCATCTCAATGGAAAAACTGGAAAATGAGAGAACATGCACAAGCAGACGCCAAGGAGTAATTTGCCTTAAAGAACCATTTCTTGTCATAAACGGGACGAGGTATGCAGAAAATAAATGGCACGAGGAAACTATCGAATGCAAAGCAGAAGCACTCCAAGGCCTATCCAATGACACCTTCCAATGGATAAAGGAAGTATGTGCCCCCATCTGGTCGCAACATGTCACGAAGCTAACATAGGTCACAGCTTTGGAAAAACTTATCAAAATACAGAAAGTACCACCACATGAACTGTGTTTCCATGGGAAAGGAAGAGTGAACATGGGGGAAACAAAGAAATGCAACAAGGCGGTAATCATACCCGACATGAAGAAAGGCACCGCTGCACTAATGGACATGTACTGGATTTGCGGCAAACAAGCCTATCTACACCTTCCAACAGCATGGAAAGGTACTTGTGCCTTGGCCACCCTCCACACAGCCCTGATGGTAATACCAGAGAGTCATATATGAGGAACAGAAGGAGAATCGGCTGGCATATCGGCAGCAGGGCAATCGGCTCAACCATTGCTAGCGCCCCAACTAATGATAACAGAAGCTCCAGCTTACAAACTATTGTCAGAATATGAACTGAAGAAAAAACTAACACGAAGTAAAAGGTCCTCCAATTACATCTCATCAGAATCATCGAAACTCCTTGCTGAGATCCCGCAGAAATACAAGCTCTTATCAGCAGAGACATTTTTTGCATCACTCCTTGTCCCGGGACTCCAAGCACGAACAAACACCAAATGGTTGCAGATAGTGCACTGGGAGCTCATCCAACTGGCTAACGACACTGAAGGGTTCAACGTCATAAAAATAGAGCTCCGTGCACTGCGCCTAATGACAATGCGAAACAGATATGTCCTAGATCTCCTCACGGCAATGGACGGTGGTGTTTGGTGAAAAATTGGGGGGGGCGTGTTGCACGTTCGTGCCAACTGAAGATGCTGATAACGGGACACTCTCACATGTGATAACAGCAGTACATAATTTAGAAGAGAGGATGCGAACAGAAGGAGGCGCAGAGGAAAGCACATGGTTCGACAATCTGTTCAGCTGGATACCATGATGGGTAAACGTGGCAATGAAAATACTCGTCCCCATCATCGTCTTTGTGCTCCTATTCTTCTGTGTGTGCCAACTGGGACTCCGGTGTTGTGAAAAGAGCATGCCTACCTCAACTATGATGATGGTAACAATGGGCCGACCGGCAACGGTAGCTACTATGATAGATACACAAATACAGACAGGAGAATACAACACAACACAATACAGGATGACAGCCATTTACAGGCAATATGGAGACAGGGTTGATAATTTGCACCACACAACAATAAAGGAACCAACAGAGCTACAATGGTACAGAGAGGTATGGGTGGATTTAGATGGAGATGGTGGGATATACTTGATGTGTACACCAGACGAATATGCCAGAAGAGGGAATAGCTTAAGAAGTGTATGCAGGGCATGGATGCCAATAAAGAGCACCGCAGCGAAGGACGAAGCAGTTGCGGAGGCTGAGTACTACCGAAGGGAGAATGAAAAGGATAAAAAATAAATATTTGTTACTTTAGATTTAACAAAAGGGGGGAATGTGTGGAGCGAGGGGCCAGCAGGCCCCTCTCTGCCGTGACTTCTCAGTACAAAGTGCCTTCAGTAGTGGGTTCGCCCCTTGCCCTTCTGCGATGTTAACTTTCGTTGACTTTCGTGTAGATGGGACCACTGAGCAGGACACAGGGCATCCATCTTTTGTACCGCCTTTCGACTCCATCTTGGTGGCCAGGCCTCACTGCGATAGTACGAAACGCTTTTCTCCCTCTCCCCACTGCGATCAGGCACGCAGAGCACATGGCCCCCACCATCTTTCCCACTCTGACTGGAAAACGTTGCGGCTCCATTCTCACGCTGAAGCCGGAGGTATTCGCAACAACTAATAAATGTATCACATCAGTCTTCCTCCGAGATCACTGTCCTGCATGTGAACCAGCATGAACTAAGCACATAGCTCGTTCATCTCCACAAACGTGTCCTTGCCCCCACACCGATGGAAACTTACTGCCATTCTGTCCCTGTGTCCCTGCAAGATATTCCTTTCATGTGCCAGAGCACCGACCATGTCATAATGCCCACCCAGCAGACCCCCAAATAACATTAGACCCCTGCTGCAGTTTATCGTGCCTAATACTAACAAATGCCACATACATGAGATTCTTGTGAGACTAACCCTACAGTTCAATGAGAGTATTATAGTGGTCAAGACCCTTAAACCTGTGACCTGTATAACCCAAATGTTATAGATGATATAGACACCTGTGCGATTTGTATAGTGACATGATAAACTACTGAGAGTCTTTTGATCAACCATTATTTAGTGCATGCATTATTTAGAATGTATTCATTAGCTTAGATAGTGACCACCCTGCTTCACGGTGACCTGACCTTCACCCATTCGGAGCACAGATATCTGACGTCCATCCTCCCGCCAACCAAGCAACCAACCAGCAGGAAGAGATGATGCCCACACCCAAGACACCACCCTGGCTGACCAATCCGGGTCCAACGTAGCATCATATGTTAGATATGTCATTGTGCCTATGTAATGTACTGTAACATTAATTTTGCCAGAGCGCTCTCAGAGATCTAGATAAACTTTTCCTTGAACTCTCGCAGCCTGCTCTCTTTTGCCTTATTCCCCGCCCCAGGTGTGTCTGTTTTATTTTATGTTGCATGTATAAGACGGGGAGGAAACCAACATTACCTTGAATGTGTTCTGTCATTCTGAAAAGTATATGTATGGTTATTTTACCCAACTGTGAATTGGTTATGCCTCTTACCCAAAAGTAATGGTGTTGGCTTCACTTAACTATTTCTTTCAGAATACTAGTGTACAGGTTTATCAACTGGGACTTGCTTCCCTTGACCTGCTGTATAGCCTGTCTAGAATAAGTCTGCCTTGGATTTTACTTACCTTGAATAGCTGTGTGCAATTCTTAATAAGTGTATTGCAGGTTTTACTTGCCTTGGTCTACCTTGTGCCATCCTAAACTAAGTTAGAGAGTTATTGCTTACCTTAGTATGTGTTCCACTGAACTAAAAAGCAACTGTAATAGTATACTACACCCTTAGGTTTTACCTCCCTATAATAGCTGTGTGCCATTCTTAAGATGTATCCTGTAGGTTTAGCTGACCTTGGTCTGCCTGGTTCAATCCTAAATTAGTGTAGAAAGTTATTGCTTAGCTTAGTCTGTGTTCCACTGATCTGAAAAACAACTGTAATTGTATATTAAACCATAAGGTCTTACTTATCTGGTATAACTGTTATGTATATAGTTCCACGTTTCCTGAATATAGTTCTAGGTTTATACTGTTCCATGAATTTGTGTTACACTATTCAGAAAAGTATCCTGGTAACAGGATTGGTTTACTAAGTGATTTCTTAACTGAGTTTCACTGTATGGCTGATAGGGTCTACTACCCTTGAATTGCTGTAAAGTAATCTAACAGTAACTGATGGTTTTACTCCCCATGAATAGGTGGTCTATACTAAATGTGCATGTTAAGGTCCGACTTCCCTAAAATTACTTTTAGTTATTCTAAAGAAGGTTTATGCTTTGGTCAGTGTACCTTCAAACATTGTGTTGTGTTTTTATAATGTGTTTATGACTCTATGGCAAAGTACTTACCCCAAGACTTAATTTGGCTTAACTGTATTTATAATAAACCTTTATTTTCTATAATAGTTCTGGTTGTGTTTCTGTTGAACCCTTGGTATACAAGCTCTTCGTACCTTCCTACAGCCTTCTGTCCCTCTAAGATAATAATAATAATAATAATAATAAGCCTGGTTGCCCCGGCTACGCTACCATATACTCAGCTGGTACAGCCTTATACTAAGAGTGGAATGTTGTACTGTCTCAGTTGTATGGTTTTACTAAGCCCTTAGTTGGACTTGGGCTTCAGAAAAACTGCCCTAACAACCGGCAGGATAGAGAATGCTTCCCAGAGACACAAGCTCTGCAGACCCACGCCACCTGTCGGATATGCCCAGTAACAACGGTGAGTCTGCCCAGGAGCGCTGGGAGCCCCGGGGCGTACCAACACGGGTTACAAGGGGATATTTGCTATATATGACAAGCGGATAAAAGAAAGACTGTAAATACGTGAAATCCCACATTTAAGTCAATTTGGGGAAACTACAGAATAAGTAGAATAAGGCAATGAACTGTGATAAATACCAGTGAAGTGAATTGGTTATAAACAGACCTGAAAGCAAGGTTAGTTAGCAAAACCAAGTAAGCAAGCATAAGTAAATGATTGGTATGCACATTGCCAAGAGTCAAGTGAGCATTGTCAAGAGTCCAGCAGATATTATTGCACATTATTAAGAGAAATGAATGGTTAGAAGAGTAAGCTTGTATGCAAGAGAAATTTGGCTAAATGGCATAGCGATTGTAATACCAAGACCTGAAACAGTGAAAACGTTTCCTAGCTTATGTTGGTCTTTGCAAAAGAAAGCTATTTTATCAGTGATTGGTGAGAAAAGAAACAATAACGCTCCAAGGGCAAGTGAAAGGAATACGCCAAGCCTTATTGTGAAGCTGGAACTGTGGCAACATATCTATGAAGCAGATGCAAGTAAGGTGTGTCGGTTGCGTGACCTGTAATGGGTGGACCGTGTGGTCCGACAACTGCGCCTAGACCGAATATACCACCTAAGGAAAAGCCACTTTGTGATTAAATAAAGGAAAACCTGTGCAAGGTGAAAGTGAGGAACTGAACTTTATAAGCTGGTGAAAGGTAACCAAACTGGGAAGTATTCCCCAAGAACTGTATTATTTTGGCATCCAGGAGCAGGAGCACAAGACAAACTAATATCTATGCTTGTAGAGGGTGTCAAGATGAATTTCAGAATCTGCCCTGTGGACCGATTAGGAGAGGCCTCCCTGTTCTGGTGAATAGGAAAGGATAATGGCTAGCCAAACTATCCAAGTAGTGCGACTGATCAGCAAGGCATAGACTTAGAATGAGAGAGTGGTGAAGGGTACAGTTAAGTACACAAAGATCTCTTAATAAAACACCTTAGGCAAATGTATAAATACACAGGTATTAATATAGGCCTCAGACAAACTCTTAGAAATGAAAAACCAGACACTACTAGGGGGCGAGGACGATGATGGCCACCTGAAGATGAAGCTCCCGGCTCCCAGTTGTTACACAGAGCTGTGCCATGGTCCTAATGGATATTGGAGCCCCGCTCAGAGAGGCAGTGCCCCTAAGGATCGTAGGCACTGTTTGTAAGGCCCCCTGTCCTGGCCATTTTGCTTTGTAGTGAGTGGTGATGAGGTCCACCGTTTAGCCAGTGGAAGACCGCAAGGCGAGGTACCAGGGCACGGCCTGCAGTGCAGACTTTGACACAGGGCTCCTGGAGCCTGTGGCAGCCAACAAGCAGTCCAGCCACCGACATCGCTGGCTGTGGGACTGAGAAAGGCCCATGTTCTGCTACCAGCTCGGCTGGCTGCACAGGGGGCTGAATTGAGGCGCTGGTCACAGCTGCACATGCAAGGGAGGACCTTGGAGCAGAACCGGTGAAGATGAGGCTCAGTAGGGACATGGGTGCAAAGTAATTGCTGGGTGGCTGTGTCAGCCTATGGACGCTGAGGCTGGAGGAGAAAAGGCAGCCATACCAGGGCTGGCTATGATAGCTGCTCTAAGTCTGTGAAGTGGAGACGCCCTGGGCCAATGAAGATACAGATTGCCCGAGTGGGAACTATATGATTTCGGCTTCATTTGTGAAGGCGGCATGGCCCTTGATGGTGGCACAGTCTGGAGTGAGGGGGCGATGTGAGGCAAGGAATGAGGGGTGAGTAGATGGTTTGAAGCATTACTCGTGCCTGGACGACTGTGGGCCCTGTTGTCTTGGGGCTTCTCCTCAGTGCTCGAAGAAGGAGATAGTATTCTTGGGGCAAATAGTCGGTAGAGGGGAGGACTCACCCAAACCCAACCTGATGAAACAGGAGAGACTGGCCATGGGGCCGTGGACATACACTCCTTAACTCTGCACTGCCCTTCGGGGGTTATGCAGTGATAAAATCTCAGCAAAAAGGTCGCCTGTACAAAAAAAAAAGAATAAAAAATAAATAAAATCGCACCAAAAAAGCGGTGGTTTGACCCGTTAAAGGTGTACCCCATTACACCATTTAAGGGGATCAGGGATTCCCGGGGTGTCCCTCGCTCCCCTTAAATGGTATAATGGTCTGGGTGTTGCGGGGGTGTCTCCCACATCCTTTACATGGATTGCGGCGGCAAAACCACAGCCTTTTAGCCACGATACTTTGTGTCCACAGCCATTTTTGCTGCGATTTTGTCACATGGAACCCCACTCAGGGTCTACGAGTTATTGTGTAGAACCAATGCCATGACACAGAAGCCAGCCAGGCAAATTGCAGGGGAGAGTGGGGAGCTCCCCAGATGGACATCCATAGCGTGCTGGAGGAAATTAAGGCCTTTCAAGCAGAGGTTTAGGATATTAGGTCTGTGCTTAAGGAAAGAGTGGAGAAGGTAGAGGAGAGGGTGGAGGCATTAGAACATAACCAGTTCTCGACAGAGGTCCTTCCAATGAAGATTAACTCATGGTTAAAAGACCTGAAAAGCAGGGAGAGGGAGATGTGTTGCATGCTGAAAACAGAATGCAGGAACAATTTAAGCCTGTGGGGCTTCCCCCAGAAAGATTGAGAAACACCCACTGATCTAGGGTCCAGAGGTAACCAGGACATTGGTGTTCGATAGGATTCATAGAGGAGCTGGTTCTAGAGTGGGCCGTAGATCTGTCATGGCTAAATGCCATTACTTCCAGGACAAGGAGGTGTGAGAAACCTGAAGGCATCCTCAATTCCTTCTCCCCAGAATCCTGCAGTATTGCAAACCCCACCTCCCCCTTTACTCCTGGAAAACTGGACCTCAGATAAATCATCCCTATAGAGGGACAAGGAAGAAAACAAGAACACCACCTCCTATTGTGTGCAGACTAGATGCACATTTACCCCCTCTGATTAAATCTAGAAACTGTCAAAATACATCCTACCCTTCCCCAACCTTCATAAGTAATTACCACCCTTCCCCACTGTCACACACTCCAACTGTATCCCATTCAGGCTCCTTTAAGACTGGGACGAGGACGAGGCGACTAGGAGTAATGCACACTTCTACCTGTGCACACCACTTTGCTACTAGGACGAGGAAGAGGACTGTAAGAACACCATTCTAAAGGTCAGGCATGTCCCAGTGATACAGGTAATTGTAGTCAGGCAAAGGACTTGCACCTCCAACCCCTTGGGAGTCTACAGGTACATATACAAAGGGGTGACCCACATGCAGAAGGAGAACCGCCTGGGATGCAAGGGCGCTGTGGAGCAGACTGGAGAGGAGGGGCCAGTGAAAAGGACGCCAGCGGCTGCAGGAGAGCGGGAAGGATGCTGGGGCTGGAGAGAGCCGCGAGAGAGTCGAGAGCCCTGCAGAGCTCCGAGCTGTGTGTCCCCAGCTGGAGCTGGGGGACACAGAAATCTCCACTACACTGCAGGAGCCAGCAAGAACATCTGGAAGAGGCGAGCACGGCTTCCCGGTGCTCCCGATGTGAGAGGGGAGCGATCGAAAGCAGAAGAGGATCGCACAAGCACCCAGAGGAGCTGCCATACACCGGTGAGTGACAGGGAGAGAGCACTCATACCGGGGGCTTAACATGGGCCAAGGAAGTTGCCGAACAAATGAATACATATAATGAATGGGTCTGGAGACCAAATGGACATTATGGAGTTCCGAGAAAGTTTCCAAGTATTTAACAAACATTGAATACAGAACTAACCAAAAACTATGCACAATATATAAAAATACTGCATGAGTGGAGCGCAAAGTGATGTGTACTGACGAGCGGAATGGAAATAAGGAAAAAGCATTTATGAACAATGTGAAAGCACAACGCCAAGTGAAAAGCAGTAATGAGAGTTGGTGAAGCATGTGAAAGGCAAAAGAGAAGCACTATTGGTTAGTTTGAAAGCAAGGTGGTGACGAGGAATAAACACCACAAAGTGAATTGTATGAAAGGCACGTGCTGGCAGATTCAAGAGACTGCCAAGAAGAAACAAGAGTACGGATAGACTAATATCACAAGTGCAGAGAGGACATATGGTGGCAATGTAGTCCAATGAGAATCAGTGAACATTATAAAGTGCCAAGGGTTACCAGTTGCATGACCTGTGATGGGTTGACCGTGTGGTCCGACAACTGCGCCTAGACCTAGAAACTCCTTCTTGAGTGAGCCAAGGAAAATAAAGAGATTGAAGGTATTTTGCCTGATCAGTCTGAAAGTGACTGAAGAGGAGGAAAGCCAAGTGAATGGTTGGAAAGCCTAAAAGATTACCATTCATAATGAAAGCTGACAAAGTTGAATTATAGGATTTGCGGCTAAATTCCTAACAATGATAAAATCCAACTACCAAACGCCCAGTTGCACCTACCATTTAATGCCCAGCTTTCTGAGAGCATCCCGTTCTGGAGCTATACGTTTATAGCTCAAAGAAAACCCCATTTGCACCTTGTATTCAGTTTAGCATGTAAGGCTCTAGTTTAGAGTTTTTGACATAGGACAGAGGACGCTCTAATTGTGAAACATCCTGGCACAGACATTCATTAGCTTTGTTGAGGCAGGGAAACCCCTAAGACATATGGGCTCACCTGCCAAGTACATCCTAAGTACTGTTGGCTGTGGACTCGGACTGGTCTGCGCTGTCTCCTGGACTCTCCTTGCAGCGCCGCCTCTGCTCTGCGCTGTATTACCATCTGTCTTTGGCCGTAGTGTCTACAGCTCGGAGTGTTTTTCACGCCTGGAGGACGTCTTTCTGTGTTACACACAGTTTGCCTGGCCCCTGCCCGTGGATAGGAGGTGACTGTCTAGTACGCTCCGACCTGCCCCTGCCCATTGAACTTCCCATTGAACTGCCTTATCATTCCACCTTCCCCTGTTTCGATTACTGCGTTAGGGCCCCTCTCTGTTACATTATTTTTTGTCCTTTTGTTGTTTCCACTGTGTGACTGGAGGGGTGGTAATGTGCTCTCTCTGTGTTTTTTTCCCTTAGGCCCCGCCCCCTTGGGTCGAGTGACGCCCAGGAAGCCTTGTTAACCTCAGCTTCCTCGCGCACCCGCGCCGCGCACCTGCCAAGTACATCCTAAGTACTGTTGGCTGTTCGCGGTTCGCGGGACGTGAGGTGAGGGGCATTTAGGCTTTAACTACCCTTGTTTGGCTTCGGCTATATACGCTACCCTAAAAGAGGGTTGCGGCTATTTTTCGTTTTTGCCGCACAGTTGGTCTGGTAGCCAGTGGACCGAGGGAAAATGGGTCCCATTCTAAGAAGTGGGAAATCCGGTTCTACCTCCAAAGGGATTACCCAGCATCTGTCCAACATCCTAGATAACGCGCTGCCCCCTCTGTCGCCTCCGCTTAGTAATATGCCATTGTCTATGAGTGGCCCCCAGGAGGATCTGGTAGAGGGGGCGACGTGCGAGGGCAAACTTGAGTATGATAATGAGGCTTCTCTATGCTCGCCCAAGCCCCCATCCTTGGCTGGAAAGCCTTCGTTCTTACTGCAATCATCCTTCTCCTTACAGGAGGCGAATGATGCCGTAGGTGAGGGGGGTTATGGTTATTGCTTGGGTCAGATTGCAATTTGCTCTCATCCCCAGGCTCAGCAAAGGTCTTCTTGCAATTCTGATACCTCGATTTTGGCCCCCACAATTGCTAACGAATTGGGTTGAAGAATGCGGCTTTCGTTGGGCCCGTCGTCTCCAGCTGCCTCCTCCTTCCCATTTCGTGAACAAGTTCACCTACACCAGCCCCTATTATATAGCAGCGAAAATGCGGGAGGCACCTCGAGTAAGCTGGGGTTGATGTCATGCAGAGATATCGACGGGGGGGCCGCCTGCCTGCATGAGGACCACAAGGCTGGGGGAGTTGCGCCTACTGGTCCCACTCAGTCAGCTGGCGGCAGCCCTTTCGATTCCAGATCAGAGGGCTTTGATCCTGCTGCTCCAAAGGGAGAGGGCAGTCTAGCTTCAACCCCGGAGGAGTTGAGGATACCCGCCCCCAACAATGAAGCAGTTAACTTTCCCGTAATTTCAAGCTTGCTCAACCTACTGGATAGAGGTCACGAACTCACGCACTATTCCATCAGAGAGATGCAGGGCTCGCTTTCTTTAATGAGAGATAAAATGGCAAAAATGGAGGGCTTTATTATAGCTGAAGAACGTTCTAGATCGTCTCATGTGGCCCAAGTTGAAACACTTCTAGAAAAGATAGCAGCTTCCCACGTCCAATCTCCAACTGGTGTCATGACCTCCTCGCAAAGTACTCAAACAGACAGGGTTGTGTTAGCGATAGAACATCCACAAAGATCTTATTCACAGGTGGTGAGTGGTGTGAAGGATGACAGAATTGAACAAGAGGGGGTGGATGATATTAACGTGGTTGAGGCTTTGAAACTCCAACATGAGCGGCTGCTGAAGATGGAGCAGCTTGTATATAAGCTTGTTGCCGCTCCGCGTACTCCAGGCCCTCAGGATGTTGAAGGAGAGGCTGTCTTGGCCGAAGATAGGCAAACTTCCCCGCCTGACAGCCCCTCCACTCTGGTGGATTTGGTAAATGCTCAGTCTAGGTCTTCTGACATGGCCATTATACCATCCTCAGAACCCGAGGATGAACCCGTTGAACTTGATGGTAGGAATTTTATTTCGCGAAAAGCTAGGAAATCTTTCCTAAGAGCCCAGAAGCGCTTAAAACAGACCAAAGCGCGGCTCAAGAAAGTCGATGTGGCTACTTCCGGCTCTGATAGGGCCTCGGTGACGGAGATGAGGCCTTGTCTTAAAAATGAGACGTGCCATGACGACTTGGGAATGGCCTTATACGACCTAGACGAGGAAAGTAGGCGGCATCTGCAGATTGCCGCCCTGAAGAGCGGCAATGTGCAGATCATGCCTCTCCTCCCTCTAAGGACAGGCCCTGATAAATCACAACCTAAGATGCAATGCTTTTTCCCCAACACTGCCTCTAAAAAAGTGGCTACTGGGTCGCCAGCTCTCAAGCTAGAAGCAGCGGTTGCGTCCCTACAGAATCCCCTGGCCATCCAGGAAATACCTGCAACTGCTGAGCTGGAGGCCCAGGGGACAGTGGGTCACGCTGCCGCACAGGAGGTACCTTATATTGAGCCAAACAACACTACTGGGCCAACACTTACTGCCTTGGCTTCTAGGTCTATGGCGAGCGCTCCCTGTGTTGATATTGAATCCCCTCCCCTAGTTGCTCAGGGAGGGTCTGACCTGGCAGAGCCTTCCTTTGTGCATACACCAAAGGATATGAAACTAATAGTAGGCTGGTCTAGTAATCCAGAGATAAATGGGCCGGCTCGTATAAATAGATCCTTTTTAATGAACTCATTTTTTCAGATTCCAGCACTAAGAAATCTTTCATCCAAAGATCTGGACTGGGTCAAATTAGCGTCCCATAATAACAACAGAGTTCTCTGTAGAGTGCAGTCTCAAATTATTACCAAAATGCTCTTCGAGTTTGCTGAAGACTTTCATTCTATTGGTCTTACTCCTAGATTGTTCTATGATATGGAATCTGCTTGGGCGTTTCTTGATTGGATTCAACCCTTTCACCCAGCATGTCCCACTGCATTGGCGGGCGATCTTCCCGACTCACAAGTCAATAAATTATCGTTGCAATTGGCGTCACTTTCTCAAGCCTTAAGTGGTCTAGCCTGGTTGGAACCTTTAATAAAAGCGTCTGTCGCCAACACTGAGCCCAAGCCAGGCTCATAATTTCAAGTTTTGAATGTGGCCTCTTGGAATTGTTGTGGGTTAGGCAATCTTACTGCATGGTACAAGCTAGTTGAGCCCGACAAGATGCCTGACATTTTATTTCTGCAAGAGACTATGGCATTAAAGCTCTTTAGCCTAGATGGATTCTCTTGTTTCTCCAGGGTGGCAGAAAGGGTTACCACAGGTCGCCCCGCAGGAGGTATAGCGATTCTTATTAACAATAGATTGAAAGTCTCAGCTTCTTTAGTGGATTCCTCGGCCTCCTGTGTGCTGGTAAAATTGACGCTTAAGAGCTCCAAAGATCTGAACCTGCTATTATTATCCATTTATTGGAATCCCAAAGCGGTTTCGCTAGATAGGTTTCTTGAAGACCTAGAACGGATTCTATCTATCGCAGCTAGGGAATGGCCTGATTATGAAATCATGATTGGAGGTGATTTGAATTGCTATCTATATCTAAAGAGTATAACACGACCCTTTTCTAATAGTTCAGCCTACACGCAACAGGCCAAGGATAGAGGCCAGAAATTACTATCGCTTTTCCATCTATGGGGGATTTACCCAATTCAATTGGCTTCTAATTCCATTCAATTCTCTTGGCAGCGAGGTTCATCCACTTCCCTCATTGATTACATACTTGCCTCTAAAGCATGCTCTGGGCTGCTTGAACCAATACAGATATTAGATTTGAATATGAGTGACCATCATATGCTATATTCCTGCTTGCATATGGGAGTGGAATGTTATCTAGCTTCTGCCCCTGCAACCTTAGTGTCATGTGACAGGAATACAATATCTGTAAACTGGACTCCTGCCAGATGCAGGAAAGTGTCATTTCTGGTAAATAGGGATATTTTAGTGCATTGGGATGTTAAGGCCTCCACAGCGAATGTAACCAAAATTAACGCAATAAATGCTAAAATGATTCATATGCATTTGGTAGATGTCGCGAAAGAGCCTTTGGAAAAGTCCTCTATTGTGGTTACCCAGGTCAATGCTACCCAGGTCGCATGTCTAAAAAAGCAAAGAAACTGCGATCTCCGCATACTAAGGAAGCGAATGATATGTCAGTATACGTATATTCGCCAAAAGAACATGATTCAGGCGCACTATAAGCAACAGTTAACCCTGTTGCGTCGTGCAGCCTATATTCTAGCCAACCAATACATGATTGGCCTGTTGTGTAAAAAAAAAGGCAGAGACTTATGGGCCATCTTAAGAAATCCTGTAGGAAAAGTTGATCTTCGCATGGTGGCGGTGATTTCAGGCCCGGAATGGGAGAGGTTCTTTAGTTTGAAATTCTCGCTACCTGATAGACATACCGCTTCAGAGAGCGTTCCGGTGCACTTGTCTCTTCCGGTGGTCTGTCCTTGGGAAGTAAAGGATATCATATGGGCAATTGAGCAACTGAATCCATCAAAAGCTGCCGGCCCTGATGGGCTGCCCGCTTGTGTATACAAATCTGATCCCCACTTTTGGGCTAAGTATCTACTGTCATGCTATCAGTCGATTTACCATACCGGGATTATTCCGCCATCATGGCTCATAGCCATTATCATCCCCATTCATAAAAAGGGGGTGTTAAGTAATCCTGTGAACTTCAGACCTATTGCGTTGATTGACACAGCGGCAAAGATTTTTACACGACTGCTCCTGGTTGACTTAGAAGACCATATAAGAAACCATAATATTTTGTCTAAAGCTCAGGTGGGCTTTCGTAGGGCTTTGGGTACCCAATTAAACGCCTCAATCTTAGCACACTTTAGGAGAGCTGTGCACAGAGAATCAAAGGGCACCATATATATGGCTGCCATGGACCTCACATGTGCTTTCGATAATGTTCTTCGTGCTCGCCTTTGGCGTAAGATGTTGGCCTATGGCATTCCATCCTCCTTGGTGGCCTTAATTGCCGCACTCCACACCAATACCTCATGTCAGATTCGGATCAATGCTAAGGGGCTCCTCTCTGCTATTATTCCTACGAGCATAGGGGTCAAGCAGGGATGTAATTTAGCTGCAGTTTTATTCAACCTATATCTCGCTGATATTGAGAATCTATGGAAAGAGATTAATTCTTTCCCCGTAATACTGGGTCCCTTGCGTTTACATTGGTTAGCC
Source organism: Ambystoma mexicanum (assembly GCF_040938575.1). Classification (NCBI taxonomy): domain Eukaryota; kingdom Metazoa; phylum Chordata; class Amphibia; order Caudata; family Ambystomatidae; genus Ambystoma; species Ambystoma mexicanum. The sequence continues at coordinate 328,556,611 of NC_090941.1, read as the reverse complement.
TTTGCCGATGATATTGTTCTATTCGACAGAGTGCCTTTCGGTCTGCAGAACAAATTAAACACACTTTATGATTACTGTCTGCAAAATAACATGACAATTAACCCGGCGAAATCCCATATTATGATTTTTACGGCTAAAAAAAAACTGCCTAGATTTACATTTACTATCAACCAGCAGACCATTGCTAGGAAAGATGCGATCGTATACCTGGGCTATCAGCTGTCTAATGGGAACTCAATTGATGGATGGCGGGCCTTGCTGAAAGAGAAGCTTGGCCCGTTAATGGGACAAATGAGAATAATCAACGCTAAATACTGCAGCTTCTCTCTCTTGCCCCTTATCCAATTTTATACGATGAAGATAGAGCCCATCCTGCTTTATACTCTTGATATATGCCTGTTGAAGTTGGGGCCCCTGTTAAATCAAATCCAAGGTCAGCTCTGGAAGAAAATTCTAGGGCTACCAAGTTATTTACCAAATGCCATCATATTACACGAGTTGGGACTCTATTCTCTAGCTGATAAATATCTTTGGAGGAAGGTAAATGCCTTTTGTAAAGTTCTTGTGCCTCCCCCTAACTCACTCTATGAGGAGTTTCATATAATGATGGAAAATCATTGCCCGGCCTCGGTTCGGGAAGTAAAGGAGGAAATAATTGAGACTCTGGCTTCGCTCAATATGACCTTGACAGACCTAACTAAAACCCCAAGCAAAGTTAGAACTCGCTTTTTTTGCAACGCTTGGGCTCTAAATTCTGACAAGGTTGGGGAATACTCCTCCTTTGCGACCTATGCGTTGTTCAGACATGCCGTGACCCCAAGGTTACCCTATATCTTATGCTTTCCTGATAAAAGGGCCAGACAGACCTATATGCGTTTCCGTTTGGATCTTATCCACACGGGAGAGCGTATTCGGTCTTGGGCCGGTTATGGAGAGTTGGCAATGGGGCATGGATGTCGATTTTGCTTGAACAGATTGGAAAAGGAAACGCTAGAACATCTATTTATCTACTGTAAATTCTTTGCGAATCAAAGATTGTGTTGCTTGGCTTCTTTGTTCTTTTCTTACTCAAGCTTTGAAGCCAATCTAGTATGGATAAGATGCATGCAGGGTTCCTCGAATGCTATTATACTAGCAACTGTTAGACTGGTTACTCTGATTGAAGAACAGTTGTTGACGATGAATCACGCAAGTTTTAACAGCATAAGGCTGGCTCTTTCGCATAGGTAACAGGAGGTTTGGCCGATATGATTAGTTTGGATCTGAACTTACTGTCGTATTTACTTATGTTTTGTGTGTTATTGAACTTTGATTGACTGCTTGTTGTGTCTCCCTTCCTTTTTCGCTCACCTCTGCCCTATTATCTATAAGGGTGCTTTTGGGTGGAGGTTGTCCTGTTAAGTTGTATACGTTCACAGTATATTGTAGTAGTTTTATGATTGCAAACACACTGTCTCTGCTCACCCGAAGGATTTTATTTTAAAGTCTGTTTTAGAGGAAATGTAATTTGGTTGTATTTGTACATAAGAGATCTTTAGATGTTTTTTATGTTTATTAATATTTGTAAAGGTGTAAAGTAAAATTTACTACCGAAACAATTCAATAAAAATAAAAAAAAAAAAATAAAAAATAAGACATATGGGCTGGTGTGATTTCCGCAACCCCCTCTTATTATCTTGAAATAAAAGTGTTATTTCAAACACAAAAGTTAATATTGTATCTGACGTTTACTATTGGCCCCTTACACTAGATTGGACTCAGAGAAAAAGGCAGTAGTTGCACACCCTGCTTTTAGGAGGGGAAGACAGGGTGGGGTCCATTCTGGCACATAAGCTACGGGCTGCTAGAATTGAGAGAAGGGTGGAGCTCTTGAGGGAAAAGGATAGCAATGAGGTTAGAGACCAGGGGAGGATCCTCTGAAGGTTTGCAGAACTTTGTGAAACTTTATATAGTGCAGAGGAGAATGCATCGGATCCAGAGGTGGAGGGATATCTGGCAGATAGTACCCTTCCCTCCTAGTTGTCAGAAGACAGGGAGACCTTGGAGGCTGAGATTACCTTAGATGAAGCAAATAAGGCCATTGAACATATTAAGACAGGAATGGCTCTAGGAGAAGAAGGATTTACGTCATCCTTTTATAAACTGTTGGTAGACCTCCTGGCTCCTCCCTTGATCAAGGGGTTTAATAGTATCAGACTTGGTGGAGAGGTGTCCACAGCATTCCTGGAAGCCTTGAAAACAATACTCATGAAAGAGGGACAGGATTTGCCCCAGTGTTCACACTATAGACCGATATCCCTCCTGAATATAAATGCCAAGATATTTATGTGGGTCCTGGCATCAAGGCTTGAGTTGGTTTCTGCGAAAAGGGTCTATCCGAACTAGGCTGGTTTAGTAGGAAATAGAAAGTGGGCGGACAATCCATGGAAGACACTATCTCCTTGCTTCCTTGGAGGGACAGAAGGAAGGTGCATGGATACCTTCTCTGGGCGCTGAGAAGGCATTTGACTGGGTTAGTTGGTCCTTTATGACAGCAGTGCTATGGGGGCGTGGCCAGGGTCTATGATGCGAGGACGTGTTTGCTGCAAGCTGCCGTTCGGATCCTCAAATATGATCCTTTTCGTGATGTGACTTGACTTTTTACTGGCATGATCTGCAAGCTGGAGTGTTGCCGCAGCCTATAGCCAACTCCGACCAAGACCAGCAGGGGACAGCGCTGTTGGAAGCCGGGGTACAGTAGGCGGCCTACCCGCACTTTTCTCGGCAAGATGGTGGGCATGTTGGCCTGATGAGTGCAGCCGCTGTACTTGGGTGTGCCTGGGGAGCTGAGCTATGACCTGTGTGCCCTGATGGAGTAGCCTGAAGTGGGGGACACACGCTGTGGTGCAGAGCAGCAGTGTTGCAAGAGCAGGCAGTGCAGGGACTTTGCTGCAGTGCTGGAGTTCGGCCCTGACAAAGGGTGCATACAGGGCGCTCTGTCTCAGCGTTCTGAGAGTGGACAGTGGGTAAGCGCAACCCTGCGGGAGATGTTGTACCAGGGAAGCAAGCGTTGACGAATGGCAGACGCTGAGGATGCGGCGCTCTGAACACTGGTGCGCCACGTTTTACTGCTGCAGACAAAGAGCTCTGCTGGTCTATAACGGCAAATGTGCACGAGGACAAACGCTGGGGAAATAATCTTGCAAGTGCCTACACACTGAATTTTTATACTGCTGGATAGTTGCTTGCCCACACAACGCTTTTGTGGGCTGCAGACCTTGGATGCTAGTAGATCTCTGCATCGGGGCATATCATTTCTCTTTACTGCACCTTTCCTTCCTTTTTTCGGGACCCCCAAATGTTTTGCTTTTATTTTTAATCCGGACCTGTACTTTTTTACAGTGCACTGAAGCCTTAAGCTGCACTACACTGTCTTTTGCTCATCTGTTATGGGGAAACTGACATGTCCTTCAGGCTGTTAGTACTGGGAAACATGGTTTCCCTTAGTCTAGTTACTTTGTTACTACTTTTAGTAACTTGATATCACTTGTGGTAACTTTTTATCATTGTACAATGCAGTACAATGGGGTACACTTTTGTTTTTGCCCCAGACTAACACTCAAATGATTTTTGGTTACTCCAAGTGTGCTAAATGGACAAGCTGGTGGCGGCAGTGGCTTTTTACAATTTGTTGATGCTTTTTGTTTCACGGCGTTTGGCTACTTACTGTGGCTAGTGTCCAAACATGGCCGGGCCACATGGTTCTTTAGCCTTCTTCCTGGCCTGTGAGGCCAGGAAAATCCTTATATGGACTTCCAGTGCCCGGGAAAGAAGAGGCGTTTGGAGGTCTATGTGTGTTTGTTTACTGGCAGGATATGGGCTGGGACTGTCTGGTCCCAATCCTCAAACTGCTTTCAGTGTGTCTGGGTATTAAGCATGAGTGTACACATCAGTGGTCCTGATTGGACCACTGCTGAAGTGTGTGTGTGGCTAGTCCTGCGAATGGCTAGTGGGAGTTTCGGCTCTTACCTGGCTTTTAGGATAAGAAGACCCCCTGCACCCACTCTTCAGAGATCCTGGAGTAACCTGAAGGAGCCAAGACTCCCGGTCTCTTCAAAGGTCTCACAGCTGGACAGAGGGCCGTCTGAAGGAGGTCTGGCGACCAACTTCTGCTGCTGCCCTGGTGGAGCCCTGTTTTGCTATTGATCTTCAGTAGTCCTGCGAGGGAGCTACAACCCTTGGAGTGGAGGGAACATCCAATCCTGACATATACTCTGTACCCTGCGTTGAAGAGTTAGTGGAAGTGTCCCGGGACTGTTCTGTGGCTGACCAGCTCAGAGTTTGGGCTACCGTGGCTGCCGACGTCGCCATTCCGCATTGAGGCCTGGAACTTGGGGGATCCTCCGCTTGTCCTACAAGATGTACCTCGGCAGAATCACGGAGCCCTAGAGTCAAGGGGACCCGAGATAGGAGGGAAAGTCTGACTGCGACAAGTGAGGCCCTTCATGTCCCTGTGCTGCAGTGACCACCGTCCGAAACAGCTCAACTGCGTTGAGTCCAGTCCTGAGAGGGGTCCTGCATCGTGTTTTTCTGCATTCTTCATCAGAGAGTCCTTGCACCAACGAAAGACTCTGACCGGAGTCGCACCTGCAACCACAGCGAATCAAAGACTGAGGCTGGCAGCGGGAATAGCAACCTCAGACCTTCTTCCATTAACCTGCCAAGTCCTGGGAAGAATCGGAGTACGGGGGAGGGGGTAAGTTACAGTGGTTCTTCCCTGCCCTAAACTCCCTTTAAAAGTTTGCCTAACTTTTATAAAACTTTTGCTATACTTTGGCTTTGCCATTGCTTGCTCGTGCAAGCCTTCCGAAGGTTGGGGAGATTTATATTAGTTAGAATACACTGTACTCTAACCCTAAGAACTGTTCACTGAATCCCAGAGAGCCTACCTTAATTTTTTCCTGCATCACAAACTGTGTTGGAATTGGGCATAAGGCCCCAGACAACTTATGGAAGGACTTTTGAAGTTAGGGTGAATTCTCTGTGGGCCTGTAGTACATAAAACTAATCTGCACTTTATTTTACAGGAGTTTGATTTGTATTATGCCCTACTCTAGTTGCTATATATATGTAATCTATTAGTGTTGTGTGATACTTTTACCTATTACCTATTAGTAGTAATTTGGCCATAAATAACTGCATTTGCATACATACTGTCTAAGTGTAATTTGTGATTCTCATTGTGTGTACTCCTTGTGGACCCTTCTTGAGACTTAGCCTAGACCCCTCATCACTGCTACCTTGAACTGGTTTGGCTACAGCTTCCAAAGTTGTCCCTGTCACAATATAGGTTGGTCTTCTATACATCTGTCCACCAGGCCAGAGTATAGAATATCAGCGCTAACAAATTGGTGCACAGCGGTGGGAAGACCCTCCCCAATTAACATCTGGTTGTTTCGTGAAAAGGATCAGTAATGGGTACCTCAGTGTAGTGCACTGGTGGTGTGTTCAGATAATACTTACACAGTACACTTTGATTTTTGATTGCCTAGTAGTTGACAGTCATCTACTGATATGGATAACATGGAGACAGTTACTTTCACTACTTTAAGTTCTTCTAAAGTGGATCCCTTGAAAACGTTTGAGTAGTGACAGAGCCTAACAGTTTCTGGCACTAAAGCAGAATTCTGAAAATTCTTGATTTTGTTAAAAGTAAATGCGTACCTCCCTTATCTAAAGGTACTGGTAGTCGGGCTGGGGGTGGACCCAGCAGCAGAAATTGAGTTGCTGCCACTGCCGTTTCTAATGGTGAGGAAGGGAGGGGGAGGAGGAAAGTGAAGCTTCTGGACATTTGTCTAACCTCCTCAGATGCCAAGGCATTATTTGACCTGAAAAGGGAGAAGCTCAGGATCCAGGAGAAAGAGCTTGAGTTCAATATGGCCAGGTTAGAGTTTAAGAGAGTTGGAAGGGAGAAGGACAGAGATCACCAGATCGAGCTTGCCAAGATTCAGGCTTCACAAAGTTCTTCCAGATCTGGAGATGGTTCTGGATCCTCTTCACATCCTAGATTCCCAAAAGATCTTCTAAGTATATATCAAGATAAGAATTATATAATTGATTGGCTTGTAACCTCTGAGAATGCATGTGAAGTACAAGGTGTGGGTGATGCTGAGAGAATTGGATGGTTGCTCAGCAGACTGCCCTGTTATGGCTGCAGTGACATTTAAAGATGAAAGGCAGGATTTTGCAAAACTTAAGCAAACTCTTATCTTAAAGTTTGGGAAGACTCCTGCCCAATACTTGAGGAGCTTTACAGAGTACAAAAAGAAAGAATGTATGACCTATGTGACTTTTGTTGCTGATTCTTTGAAAAACGTTTGTGGCTGGGTAGAAGGTTATCAGGTAACCACCTTTGAGGGCATGATTCATTTGGTCATGCTTGGGCATATGTTCCCCAGTGCTAAGGCAGCATTGGGCTGACTCAAATGAGTTAAATCCAAAGAGACTAGCCATTGCTGCTGACGTATGGGTCTCACATAGAGTGTCCCATAAGGACAAGCCTGCTCCAGGTAAGCAGGAGGAGGGAATGAAGCAGAAGGAGAAATAGGGTGGGGGTACTGCTAAAACTATGTCCAAGAAGGCCCATGCAAAGTTTAATAAAGGAAAGGCACAAGAGTTAGGTCAGGGTAGTGGGACTAATCCTCCCAAGCATGAGAGTGTTTTTTTCTAAACCTCCCTATGTGTTAAGATCCAGCAGGACCTGTTACACATGTGGAGCCAGTGACCACAGGAATGGGGACCCCAAGTGTAAGGTAAGACCTTGGGGGTACACTCTGCAAGTCTGGCCTTGTCTCAGTACAAGGAAGAAGAGTTTGTAGAGGTGCGCTTCCCCCTCAGGTGAAAAGTCAGAAGCTAGACTAGATTAATTGGAATATAGTTGTGCTGGAGCTTCTGCTCCCATCCCAGACCCGCCCCTTAGGCATGTGTTCTCTGAGGATAGTGTTCAGGTGGAAGGTGGAAGTACCTCTACTGTTAGGAGCACTGGGCCCAGTCTCACTGAAGTAGATTCCTCAATGGTAAACCCACAGGGGCTTGCCAGAAGTCCTGTGGGGGATACTAAGTTGACTGATAGGCTCTCTCTCAATGTTCTGTTCCAGCAGAACCCGTCAGAGCTGTGAATAGTGAACTGGTCAGGGCATCTGTGAATGTTAGGAGAGCTGTTCCTAGAAGAGTTCTGGGTGAGCTCGATCTTGAATACTTAGGTCCTGATAGACAATCACCAGATCCTTCAAGCACTTGGTCTCAGAATCAGGCTGCCTTAGCCAAACCTAAGGGAACGCCTAGGACTAAGAGGGAATGATGGCCAGAGGAGTCGCAAGAAGAGGCAGAGGAATATTCCCCCTGTCCTACTTACATCATCTGTTAAGGTAGAGTCCCTATTCCTGGTTTGGAAGAAAGACTCCCAGAAAATCTTGGATCCTATAGGGCTCCTGAACTACCTAGCACGCCGGTAGAGGAGACCCCTAGGGGAGAGATAAGTATGGGCCAACAAAGAAGGAAACTGTCATGATCTCTGCTTCCAAAAGATCAGGACTTGCCCGACTCCCTTGGAAGCAGACCCATAACCCCGGTTCCGAGTGCCAGCCAGTCCCAATTGGGACCTTTTGGACCCTGTCCTGGCGCCAGTGGCACCAGGCTCATAAAGATGCCCAGTCCCAGCGCTGGAAGCGCCGGGCTCATAATGCTTGGGTGGACTCACCTGCAGCAGACCATGCTGCTTACTTACCTGCCAGTTGAACCCCTGATCCTCTTCTGTTTGGGACTACTTTTCCTGTTGGGTGGGGCAGGAGCCACTCCCTAGGTTCAGAACACTGGAACTCTTCTGGAAAGCAGGAACTCTTTTCTTACCTAGGCGTGGCTGTGGAAGGAGACACCTAAGCACTACAGGAGGCTATTTAAACCACACCCGATGGATGAATCTTGCTTTGTGTTATTCTGCATTCTCTGCAGCAGAACGCTCATCGTGTCTTCTGCTTCTGATCCTGGGCCTAAGGGAACAAAGGCTTACCATCCTGGAATCCAGTCTTCAGCAGCACCTGTAAAGACAAAGAAAGAACAGGTTAGCACTACGGTCTTCAGTGGCAGCGCATCTCTTACCTGGTCCATCGGCTGTCACCAACGCCTCGCGCTGCATTCCGGCATCTGAAAGACAAAGGCTTACCTACTCTTCGCATGCTCCGGAGGTCTTCGCACTGCATTCCGGCATCTGAAAGACAAAAGCTTACCAGCTCTTCGCACGCTCCGGAGGCCTTCGGCGCTGCATCCCGCATCTGAAAGACAAAAGAAGGTGCGTTTAAAGACATTGGGCAACTTTATTACTCCAGCACCCTTCAGCTTCTCTAAAGCTCCGAACTTGTACCTGCAAGATAAAAGGGACAGTTAGTGCGCATCGTGAAGCAGGCTACAGGCGCTTCTATTCCTCACGCGGGTTCGATCCTCAACTCTCATCAGCCCGCCATCCGCCATCGCCGGAACCCTGCAAAACAAGAGATATCATTACAAAAGACTTTTAAGACATTTGAAGTGCCCAGAACTTACCGTTCGTGCAGTTAACGACGGACAGCAGTCCTCTGAGGTCAAGAGGCCTGCACCCTTATCCAGTGAAGAAACTGGTTACGGCACCCTGCCCCGAGGCAGATGGAGAGCTCGGCGTTCACTTACCTAAGGTGAGGGCGTTAACCTTTGAGGTTCTACAGGAGAAGAGAAAGGGAAGAGGAGAGAGGCACCCAATAACCCCAGTTCATTAATCCCATATTTTCTATCTGCAGACATCTTACTCTTCGAGTCAGACATACAGTGCACAGAGGTCCAGCCCAAAGAGCCAACCGTGTGTTACACATCACCTTTGAAGATACGGCATTCACCCAGTCAAGACCGGCGCCTCTGCGGGAATCAGGTGAGCGTTACAGAAACCATCTGTTAGGCAAGATTGTATGCAGTATCCCTTCGGTGCACTACAACAACCCTGACCACCTGGCAATAGGAACCAAACCTTTTGGTATAAGTCTGTACTACTTATTGGTAGCGTGTTGAGCAGCCAGGCTTATCTCAAGAGGGGTCAATATGAGCTGTAGCGGAGTTACACAGAGATTCACAGTTACAGGTATTCAAATAAACTCTTACACACAAGGTTTCTTCAGTAAACAATTATTTTATTTATCAGTCAGTTAGAGTAAGCCTTCTTCAGAAGGGGCAATATTATAGCAACACACAAATACACTTCAAAATACACACTCTTAATATTTCTAAACCAGTAAGTACCCTTTTCGGATGGCACAGACACTTCCTAAACCCTCAGATGACTTTAGTAACTAGGACACTGTGGACATTAATATACTACTGTTGACATTTAGAATCACACTTAAGAGTTAGTCAAAGAGAAAGGTTATGACACAACAAGAGATCTCACAAATATTCTTAAAGCAGTTAAGTACTTTTGTAAACCCCCCAATGTAAAGTTAGTTCACCCCTTCCTGGAAGGAAGACAAAATACACTAGCAGAGGGAAGAAGAGTAATTCGGGGGTCCAGGGTAATCAATTGAGCAAAAGTCTAGGTGAAACTTAAGCACTTCTCAGAGGTAGGTAAAAGTCTTGCACAATGTTTTTAGAAATCTTTGTAGAAAAGAAGAGTTCATAGCAGGGCCACAAGCTGTTTAAGCTTGTGAAGTAAAGAAGCTATCAGCAACTCTACAGAGCAACCATAACAGGTCTCGCCAACAGAGAACAAGTGTAGTTGCACAACAAGAGGTATGTTCTCTTAGACTGTACAGTACCATCAGGATGAAGAAAAAGGGCAGCAGGTGACTTCAGTTCCTGTGCAGCTCTGCAGATCCTGGTGTTCCTGTGCCTCAGTCGTGGGGACAAGAGGGAGGACTTCTGGTGACTCCTGCACTGCAATGGGACGGTCACCGACCGCCACCGGCAATCTTCAAACAAGAGTCACTTCGATGTTTCAGCTCCTCGCGTCTACCGTAAACAGCACCAGCACGGTTTCTGGCTGTTGAGATGGACTTTCCTTGCATCTGGGGTCCAGCACTCTGTTGAGGTGGCTCAGGCTCGGTCAGTCCTGCTTCCTGGGAGTCCAGAGGATCTTCCTGGAGCTCTTGGCCAGCTAAAAAGCAACACACACGATTTGGTATTCCTCTCCCTGGCGTTTCGGTCCCAGAGGCATCTCTGTGGAAATTCAACCAGCTCCGAGAGGACGTCCAGGTGGCTTACTTTGGAGTTGATTGGTCCCACCAACTAAAGGGGAGAAGTCGTCCTTGCAGGGGCTTCTTTTTCGATATGAATTGGAGTTTCAGCACAGCAGCAGGGCTTCATCGGGCAAACCAATAGTCCAGGAGCGCAGCAGGCATCGTCTTTAAGTTCCTCTTCGGATTCCTTCGTCTAGTAGTCAACTCTGCCTTCCAAGCCAAAAAGCCTCACCTTTCATGCAGGTTTCTCCCATTCATTCCAGCCTAGCTGTCAGTCACCCAGCAGGGTGGCTGTCCTTGCCGTACAGTCAGCTGGCCAATCATCACAGAGTGCATTTGGGTCTCATAGGAGACTAAGCACAGGGAGTTCCGGGCACCTCCCTCACTTCCTGCCCCCACCAGACACCCTGGAGCCAGAGTAGGGCTTCACTTATGAATCCCGCCAAAGGCAAAGCGAACAAAGGGACCAGACCTGGTTTGGCGCAGAGTACATCTCAAGAAGGACCTTTCCAAGAAGAAATGGTGAAAAAAGAAGACTGGGCGATTTTGACAAAAATGGCACCCTTGGGTGTTTTACTGCAGCTGCGAACGCAGCATGCAGTAAATTCACACCACAGTAGTTAAGTAAAACCACTGCCACCAGCCATTCATCGAGGAAATGGTAACATAAAATGAGAAGCTAGAAAAAGGGGATGCTAAGTTACCCCTCCAGCACCCTATTTTAGGATAGTATGTGCTGGTTCTAGAAAGTTGCAAATGTAAGTAAAGTCAATTTCACTTTACTGCTCTTGGAAACAGTAGTTTATCCAAGAGAAGGTATTTAAACCTTTGGGAAATCTGAAAAACTTCCCTGTGCCACTGCACTGAAGGTGCTGTGTGACACAATGTAAAAGATGATGCCTTTGGAGTTTGTCAGACTCCATAACCAACAGAAACAGTGTTTAAAATCACATTAAAATACATGAGCGAGTGGGAAAAAGGGTCTCACTCTCTCCAAGTAAAAAAATGAAGTCCTCAAAATCCAGCAAAGTTGCTTGGGGTCTCTAAGGTAGAGAGAAATTAGCACATTCCTGAGAATTCTCCCCAACACCAACCGTCCAAATCTTTGTTGAACCCATAAGGACACTCCAGAGAACCGATCCAACTCGCCCAGACCCCATCACCAGAGTGTTTGACTGTAGGAAGCAAAGAAGATTGACTGGGCGATCTGTGTCCTTTGTTGGTGCTGCTGAGAAGGCGCCAAAACCGCAGAGTGATCCAACAAGTTGCTGTAAATTCTGCTACATGTCCTTCCTCGAGATAGCTGCTAAGAGACAGCATCCATTGCCATGCCTTTCATCACCAGACCAAAGAATCCAGAGGTAGGGTCCAGAGCGGCCACATCACGGAGAAACCAACACGAACACTTTCTTCAAACCAAAGGTACGGTGGGGAAAACGCATTGCTTACCTGATTCCACAAAGTCGCTCCAGAGCGCTGGAGTGCACATAGAGAGGTGCCTAGGGCAACTCAGTCTTACCTCGGACCTAAGCCGCTGCTTGTGTCCCCTTCTCAAGTCTGTTTTTAGGTCTCCTTTGTTAGTTTCTAACTTGCTGCTTCAATATCTTTAGACACTGGAAGAAATCCACAGGACCTCTTTATAAAATGCACTGTTTGTCAAGACTTCTAGCCCTCTCCGAACTGCCTCTAGCTATGGTTGCGTTTTTGGACTTAAAAGACTTGTCAGGCGAAGAAAGCGTCTCTAGAACCTTGAACTAAGCTCATGTTGCACTAACCACTTATTTGCCTCCCTTTAAGTGACTTTTCTATATGTGTTTGCAGATTAAATGCATTACCGTTTAACCCGTTGAAAACCGCATGATTGCGTGATTACCGATAATACAATAACCTTGTCTTTTCCCTTTCCAATGTTGCTGCAAATGTAACCACAAACAAACACAAAAGTGAAAGTGCCCTTTGAAGTGTATAATCAAGTATTCCTAAATGTTTTACCGTAAACGTCTGAAGTATTTCATGTGATTCTGGTGTAAATATACCTTTCATATAAATATATGTGTAAGTGTGTCTTTGTTGTGCCTGTCTAGATAAAAATTCAGTGTACTTACCTACAGCTCACATCATCCTCTTAAAATAAGCCAGACTCCTCTGCCACTCTACCAAGGTCCTGAGCTAGTACAGACTGATACTAAGAGTTGGGGGATCTACAAACCATTGGGATATTTTACTAAAGTCTTACTGCCTGTCTGACTTTAGCAAAACTCCCCCCAACACCATGTTTCACAGCTTGGCAAGGGAAACTATTCAGAAGGCCTTGGTGGACCTGTACAGGTTGCCATAAAGATTCCTATGGATAGCGTGGAGGATTCTATCATGAGAGATAGAATGGGAGCCCTACTAAAGGCTATAGAGAGGGAGCCAGAGAAATCTGTGTGTCTCCCTGCCCTGTGCCAAAGTAGCCCTTCTAATGGCTTCAGTGAGGATGACCTAGTGTCTTCTCACCTGACCCCCACATCAGCAAGGTGAGCTGGAGATTTTGCTGAGGCAACGTCCCCCTTTGTTGTCACTACCACCCTCTATAACAGAATGGTGTCAACCAGACGATATTATGGGAGGTGGTGAACCCACCAAGTTTGAGTGTTGTGGTGGTTCAGACCAAACAAGGAGTTCTGACAGTTGGTGTGAGATCCACCCTGGTTGGAACAAGGAGTGTTTGAGCATTCTACCTGTCTAGAGTACAGTTCAGAGGATCTGGAGGCACATACAGCTAAAGCCAGTTTGTGATTATGTATGTACACCAGAGCTCTGTATTCTGTCCCCAAGACAGAGACACACTCTTCACTAAGAGGTAACAACCTAGTGGATCAGCTCTCTACTGAAAATTACAGTTGCCTGTTTGATCTCTCTGCAGGGTATGGCAACATATCCCTTGCAGTCTATGCTGAGGAGGAGAGAGCAGTGTCGGCCTTTTCAGATCCTTACTTCAGTGTATGGACTTTTGGATTGGTGGCTGCAACTAATACCTGCCAAATGAGCTTAGCTCCTGTTCTGAATGGGAAAATGGATCTCGGCAGTGTGTGACTGGATGACATGGCAGATTCAACCCCAACTTGGAAGGAACTGGGAATAATTAAAGAAACTGGGTGTCAGGACCTTCATCAGGCCAACTTGTTCAGGGAGACAACCAACTGTCAAACTGAATAGGAGCCATTGCCCTTCCCTGAGCATAAAGTTGGTTTTTGTGGGGACAAGATGCAACCTCTTGTCAGTGAAGTACTTCATGCACAGACCTGGGCAACCCCACTACCCAACATCAAGTGAGCACTTTCCTGGGCCTCACTGGGAAACACAGGAGTAAAGTGACAGGCTATGGCAAAATAGCTGCCCCGCTGACAACCTCACTACCCATTGGGGTCCTAAAGAATTCTTATGGACCCTTGAGTGTGAGAAGGCCGTCACTGGCCTGAAAGAATCCTTCGGTCAGGCCCCTGGTTTTAGGGCACCTGATCGGAAGAGACCTTTTTTAGTGCAGACAGATGCCTATGATACTGGGATAGTTGGGAAACTTCCACAGCTTGATGACAAAGGCAAGGAACAACCTATATGCCACATCAGCTAACAGTTTAGGTGTGGAGAAATGATGTTTTTCCACCATACACTGTTTTAGGAAGTTGAGGCCCTACCTCAATGGGACTCACTTCACTGTGTATGCTCACCCTAAGCGTTTGAAGTGGTTGGTGGATATTAAGGAAGAGACTTCAAAGTGGCTCAGGTGGTTCATGAGTCTGCAGGCTTTGAACTTCACTACTGGGCATAGGCCATATCCAAAATTTAGCAATTCTGATGGGCTGCCAACTGGGATTATCGACTGGAACAGAGTACCCATCCAGTGGTGGATTAGTTCCCCCCTGGCCGTAGTCTGGGAAGGAGGGGGCAAGTGTTAGGAACAATTTCTCTGTAATGTACCTTTCCATCCATTTCTATGGATGCCCAAACCTTTTGCTTTTATTTTTGATCCTGACCTGTACTTTGTACAGTGCAGTGAAGACTTAAACTTCACTACACTGTCCTTTGCTCATCTTTTATGGGGAAACTGGCATGTCCTTCAAGCTTTCAGTACAGGGAAACATTCTTTCCCTTAGTCTAATTACTTTGTTACTACTTTTTAGTAACTTGATATCACTTGTGGTAACTTTCTATCATTGTACAATGCATCTTACAATGCAGTACAATGGGGTACACTTTTGTTTTTGCCCTAGACTAAACACAGGATTTTTGGTCACTCTAGGTGTGCTAAATGGACAAGCTGGTGGCAGCAGTGACTTTTACAATTTTTTGTGCTTTTTGTTTTAGCCTTAACGCGTTTGGCTACTAACTGTGGCAAGTGTCCAAACATGGCCGGGCCACATGGTTTTTCGCTTGTCCTTTGGCCATCTTGCTCTTTAGCTTTCTTCCTGACCTGTGATGCCAGGAAAATCCTTATATGGACTTCCTGTGCCTGGGAAAGCAGCGCCTTTTGGAGGGCTATATGTGTTTGCTGGCAGGATGTGGGCTGGGACTGTCTGGTCCCAATCCACAAACTGCTTTCAGTGTGTTCGAGTGTAAGCACCAAAAATGTGCAACACTCTGCAAGTGCCCACACTGTATTTTACTGTATCTGTTTATCATTGTATGAGACCACTGCCTGTCCATGTAACAACTGTAGTATATGTAAGCAAAAGCGCCTAGATACCTCTGGGTTTGGTGCTCTATATAAGCAAATAAAGTAAACTAGATTATGCATGAGTGTTCCCGCCAGTGGTCCTGATTGGACCACTGCTGGGGTGTGTGTAGCTAGTCCTGCTATTGGCTAGTAGGAGTTTCGGCTCTTACCTGGCTTTTAGGATAAGAAGAGTACCCCTGCACCCACTCTTGAGAGAACCTGAAGGAGCCAAGACTCCTGCCCAGCTGTGAGACCTGTGAAGAGACCAGAGACCCGTCTGACGGAGGCCTGGCAACCAACTTCTGCTGATTTCTTGGTGAAGCTCTGTCTTGCTATTGATCATCAGCAGTCCTGCGAGGGAGCTGCGACCCTTGGAGTGGAGGGAGCATCCATTCCTGATGTTTTCTCTGTACCCTGCGAAGAAGAGCCGTCGGAAGTGTCCCGGGACCGTCCTGTGGCTGACCAGCTCGGAGTTTGGGCTAGCGTACTGCCAACGTTGCCGTTCTGAGTTGAGGCCTGGAACTTGGGGGGCCCTCAGCTTGTCCTACAAGACTTACCTCCGTTGAAATTCGGAGTCCTAGCATCAAGGGGACACAAGATAGGAGGGAAAGTCTGACTGCGACAAGTGAGGCCCTTTGCATAGCCTTGCTGCGGTGACCACCGTCTGAAACAGCTTACCTGCGCCAAGTCCAGTCCTGAGAGGGGTCCTGCTTTTATGCATTCTTCGTCCGAGAAAGACACAGACCAGAGATCAGCTCGAACCTGCAACCCCTGCGAATCAAGGACTGAGGCTGACAGCAGGAAAAGCAACCTCAGACCATAAAACATTCTGTTACAGGAGTTTGATTTGTTTTATGCCCTACTCTAGTGGCTGTATATATGTAATCTATTATTAGTGTTATGTGATACTTCAACCTGTTAGTAGTCCTTTTTCATAGTGATATTTGGCCATAAATAAATAACTGTATTTTTATACATACTGTCTAAGTGTAATTTGTGATTCCTATTGTATGTACTGTGAGAAACCTGAAGGGGTCTCGCTAGCTAGTCCCCGGGAATCTGTCATCCAGGTGGCCAGGACACAGCCATTGCTATTGGATCCAGTTCCTTGGGGTTGACCAGTGAGGGAGGATCACCTGGATGGGGGGCCCTCAGGGAGTGGGACGACAGGTGAAACGCAGTATCCCCCTTCTTCCAACACTTTTTCCCCATCCTATAACGTAGGACATTCAAAAACACTGCCCCCCCTTTCCCAACACGAACACTTTCGCGCACAGCACGCAAGAGAACGGACTAACACCAGAGCCTTTTACCTGACATGTCCCTCACCAGATAGTCAAGAAAATGTTAAAAACGTGGCTTTTCAACCTGTATGACAGAAGCACAGTAATAACATAACTTATGTATTCTTACAACTGAAGTCTTGATCGTGACCTGTAACCAGATTCATATGTAACGTATGCATTGATTGTATCCTGTAACCAGATTAGTAAGCATCTTGTAACTAATGTATTGATTTTGCGCTGTAACCAGACAAGTAAGCATTCTGTAACCTACGCCGTGATACCTCCGGGTCTGGGCGTATAACAAAAAATAAAAAAAATAAGGGTCAGGCAAAGTCAAGCAATTGACCAGAATCACACACCCGACGGCCCTTTCCCTTACCCATGGGGTTGAAAGGTGGAGAAAGAGCACAGTACAAGCAAGACAGACCGCACAACGAGACAGCCATCCAGGTCTGGCAGTTCAAGAGGAGGAGAAAGGCGGAAAATACAGAGAGGCTGACAAGGGGAGATACGACCTTGTCCTTTTCGACTCAAACCAGCGAAACCTCTGCAGAGGGAATCTTAAGACCGAGGACAATAGCCCAAGGGTGCTGCAACAGATGTCAACGGTACACGGAGTGCGTCGACGCTGACAAGCGGGAGCGAGGGAAAACTTGTGGAACCGACCTTGACTCCAGTTACGAGGAAAGCCCAGCGGTTCATCACAGCTGGTCATTCGAGGGGAGAGCCAATGAGAACTGGGCTGTGGTGAATGAAAGCCGCAAAGTGGCATGTTGAAGGAAGATCATAGAACTGTAAAATTGATAAGAGAAGATCAGCTGCAGAGGGAACCGGCACCACGTTGGTGCCAACTTGAGAGACTTTGGTCGAACCAATGTTGATTGAAACTACAGATACCAGAAGGCCGTAGGAGAGCCGCCAAGACAGGTCAAAAAGGTCATACAGGAGGTCTAGCAACATCCCTTTACAGTCGAAAGCCTTTGACCTCAAACTGTAACGAAAGCAAGGGAGGGGATTGTCGCAAAGCTTGAAAGTAAAAGGAATTGTGAAGTGGCAAGAGTGAACGTGGCAGAGGGATGCCAATAAAGAGGGGTGAAGTCTAAGGTCCAGAGAAACAGTGTGTTGACAAAAGTGAACCCTAAGTAAAACAAGGAACACAATCTTTCATTTTGTTGAAGGAACTTTTATTTTGTTATTTGAATACATCCTCAAAGGTAAGAGACTTTCAAGAGAAATGAGACTTGACCATCGACGGGCCCTGATAGCTGAAACAGAACTGTCATCTCGTTCTGGGAGAGCTCGAGTGTGCTGTGCTCCAAAATCCCACCTTACCCCATGCGCAAAACACGGGGAAGGGAGAGCCAAGCTACCACATCCTGACATATTTGTGAACATTTCTTTCTTCTTCTGAAAACTATCCTACACCCTTTTGTATTAGTTGTAAGGTTTGGCAGTAGTTTTATTTTTTTAGAATAGGCCCTTTTAATTTGATACAACGGCACTAGGACTGCCTTATTTTTCATGTGATGGTCAACGCTTGCTTCCATCTTAGATTCAGGTTTAGATTAGGCGTTTATCCAACCTGCACACAGTTTAATAAACACCCTTGAACTGTGATCACTTGTGTCCGTCTTTATTGTTGCCACCATGAGTTCCTTACAGGTGGTGTCTGCTCGCTAGCAGCATTGCCTCAAAGTGATATGATGCCAATAGTAGACTACCCCATGGTAAAAGGTGACCAGAAAAAGAAAAGATCAACGCATAAAAAAGAGAATTATTTTTCGGAAGACTATTAATGCACTAGATGCTATGCCATCTGAACACAGGCTATTTAGCATGGCTCCTTGTCCCAGGCTTACAATCGGCAGCAAATGCCAAGTGGCCGCATATAACAAGAAGGGAGTTACTGCAGGCCATAAATGCCACTGAAACAGGGCTAAATGCAGTTAAGGAGGAGCTGAGAGCTATCAAATGAATGACTCTCCAGAACAGGTATGTCCTCGACCTCCTTACTGCCATGGAGCGAGGCGTGTGTGCAAAAATTGTCTCAAGCTGCTGCACATTTGTACCTGCACAAGATGAGCAGAATGGGAGCTTGACGTAAGCGAGATATTCCCTGCAAAATGTGGACACAATAATGGTCCAGGAAACAAGTGAAACTGAAGATGAGGACTGGTTTACAGCTCTGTTCTCATGGATGTCTAGTTGGATGGTTAAGACATTTGAAATACTACAAGCAGTTCTGGTATTGGTACTGACAGGTCTTTGTGTCCTGCAATTAATATTATCACAGTGTAGGAAAATAGGGAAAAAAGGTTCTAAAGCAGCACATGATAACGTGTTATTGGGTAAAGACAACGTGGTACACATCCAAACAGATAAACCGCATTAAATGCATGTAATCGCAGACACTGTGTTTGAGCCCTCAATCGACTCAGAAAACTATACTGAGCACTGGGTTGACTGAAGGAAGTAGGGACTGCTGCTTCATGACATGCGGGTCAGAAGACCACGTAGAACAAGGAGGAAGCCTGAGGGTGTGCAGGGGGGATGCAAGATACGGATACCCAAAGATGGGTACGATGGGATGAAGGAAAATGTAGGTGTGGTCAATAAGTTGACCAGAAGGGGGAGGGTAATAATGGAGATGAACAAGTTACTTACCCTTGGTAATGTTCTTTCGACTGGATGTTCCTCCCACGTATCCCTCATCTTATAAGATTTCCTTCAACTTCCGCTGCTTCGGAAAAGATTTTCGGCAGAGGCCGATGCGGTCGACGAGATATCCCTCGAGGGCCTTCGTCTCGTAATCAACGTCACTGTCGGTACATATAGCACATGCAGCGCCCATTGGCTTCAGTTGTTTTTTTACACCTTCCTCATGCAGAATTACCAGCATCAGTCAAACCTGGACAGTACTAGACTCATAAAGAGCATAAAGTGTAATATCTGGAAATTCTAGAGCGGGATAGGCTGTGTGGGGCGATGACGAATATGTGGCAGGAACATCCAGTTAAAGAACCTTACCAGGGGTAACTAACTTGTTTTTCAAATTGATTGTGTCCTCCTACGTATTCTTCATCTTATGATAGACTCCTAAAGCAGTGTTGGTTTTTGGAGGATGGATTAAGAATTTTCAGTCTTAATGTTTGCTATGGATTGAGTAGAAGACAGCTTTTCCAAATCCTCCTTCCAGACAGTAATGCTTTGTGAAAGTGTGGAAGGTAGACCGAAATGGCTGCCGCACAAATGTCTTGTATAGACACCCGTCTTTGGAGAGCGGAAGATGTTGCCATAACCGTTGTTGAGTGTGCTCTTGAGCCTTCCGGGGGATATTTCCCAGCCAATCTGTAGCATTCAGAAACGGCAAGTATTATCCTTCTGGATACAGTTTGTCTAGTAACTGGAAGTCCCACTTTGTGGCCAGTATAGCGAATGAAAAGTTGGTCATGATAACCTATCTTCGTCATTCGAGAAATTTAAAAGCTCAAGGCTCTTCTTGGATCCAAACTATGTAGCCTTTCCTCTTCCTTGCTAGGGTGAGGTGGCGGATAGAAAGTTTGAAGCACAATTTTCTGGGCTTCATGGAAATCTGACAGATTTTTTGGTAAAAAAGAAGGTTTAACCATGAGGACAACATTCTCCTTGTAAAAAATTGTAAATGGGCCTGCAATTCACTCACCCTGCGGGCTGATGTTAACGCCACTAATAGAATGGTTTTAAATGTAAGCAGTCTTAACAGACTTGAGTGAAGTGGCTCAAACGGAGCACACATCAAGAATTTTAATACCAGATTAAGATCCCAAATTGGGAATTCAAAAGGTGTAGGAGGGAACACATTAGTGAGTCTCTTAAGAAACTATCACCAATGGCATTTTAAAATAAGATACTTCTTCTGAGGTGCGCTTGAAGATAGAAAGCGCTACCACATATCCCTTAATGGTCACAATCTGGAGCCCCAGATTAGCCAAATGTAACAAAAAGGTGTACTGCACATAAAAGGGTCCACATCCTTTTCCCTTCACCAGCTGCATAATCTGTTCCAATGGCAGCGGTACAAGGATTTTGTTCCTGGCCTTCTCGTCGAAAGCAAAATCTCCATTACGTCATCTGGGAGATCACAATCCTTATATCTCAACTTCTCAGAAACCATGCATGAAGGTCAAGTGTCTTGACCTCTGGATGGAGAACCTGACCCTCCTCTCGCGAGAGAAGGTCCTCTCTTTGTGGAAGATGCATTGGACGTAAGATGGACATGTCCAGAAGGTCTGGGTACCACGTCCTCCTGGCCCAATCTGGGCAATTAGGATCATGGATTTCCCAAACTTTCTCAACCTCCTGAGAACGTGAGGAATGATGGGGACTGGAGGAAACACATACAACAGTGGAAACTCCCAGTCCTCTACAAACACATCTCCTAGAGCTCCTCTTGGGGACAATACCCTGGAACAGAAGAGTTTGCACTTCTGGTTGACACTGGTTATGAACAGATCCACTTGAGCAGTTTCCCAAAGGGTGAAGATCTCTTGAAGGACTTCCTGAGCTAGTTCCCACTCGTGGGAGGCTGCTCTGCCTGCTCAGGGGATCCGCTGCCGTGTTATCTCCGGCTAGGTGAACTGCTGATACAGATATTCCTTCTTGTATTGCCCAGAACCAGAGTTGCATTGCTTCTCTGCACAGTGGTGGTAGTCACCCTACATCTCCTCTTGTGTTGAAGGAGCACATGGCTACTGTGTTGTCTGTCATTATCAGGACATTCTTTCCATGTACAGAGGACAGAAAGGCCTTCAGTGCAAGTCTGATCGCCCACAACTCCAAAATATTGATGTGTAGTTTGGACTCCGACCAACGACTGCTGATTGTCAGATTGTTGGCATGGGAACCCCAGCACGTGAGTGAGGCATCTGTCACTACAATCATCTCCGGTCATGGTTGCCAAAAAGGTTCTCCCTTCAGAATATTGTCCTTGCAGGCTCACCACAGGAGATCCTTTGCGACCCTGTTTGGAACGTGAAGTACGTCTGACATCTTGCCCAAGAATTGATACCACTGTGTCCTGAGAGCCCATTGAAGGGATCTCATTCTCAGGTGAGCCTCTGGCACCAGAAAAAGGCAGGATGCCATGAGGAGGAGGCAAGGCTTTTCCCAAGGTTGTATCCAGGACTGCTCCCATGAACTTGAGTCTTTGAGATGTATCATGTGGGACCCAGAAACCCAGTCTTTGGAGAGAGTGGCAGGTGACGCTGAGATGTTCCAGGACTTGTGTTAGGCAAAGTTTGAATGCAGTACCCTCTGGGACCACTACAAGCAACTATGACTACAGGTTTAAGCAAACCAATCTTTGGTATAAGTCTGTACTACACAGTTTTGGTAGTGGGGCTGAGAAACCAGGATTATCTCAAGAGGGGGATGTGAGCAGTAATGATGTTACACAGAGGTCTACAATCACAGGTGGCCAAATAAACTCTTACACTCAAGGTTTCTTTGATAAATACTTTTTTTTTTAAACTATTTTATTAGTTTTTACAACAACCAATCAACAAAAACAAACCCAACAGTGCATGTCATATAACTTCAAGCATCATATACAATATCGTAAAACGTCCACTGCCTCCCCATTACCCTCCCCCTTAACTCGAGCCTACTTCCCTCTGCCGTTGTTTCCTCTAGGGGTACCTCCCCCCTCTGTATTCCCGGAGGAATCGTGTTCACATAGGCAGGCTTGGGTGGGCCCAGAGAGTGTGGCCACTAAGTGTCTCCAGGCCATCAGAGTTTCCACTTCCTCGCCCCCGCCTCTATTGGCCACTTCATTCCATACCGCTGTTTCCGCTTCTGCCCATTTCTGGAGATCGTGCCACCAGACCTCTACTCTTGGCCTGTTTGCTTTCCACCCCATGGTCATTCTGCGCTTGGCAAGTATGCAGGCCAAGTCCTTGGGTTTACTTACGTGTTTCAGTTTGCAAGGTCTAGAGAAACCCCCTACCTTGCATGCCCACTCAGATTCCACCTCTAGCGTGATCCCCTTCTCGGTTAGACAGTGGGCTACTTCTCGCCAGAATTTTCCAATTTCTGGGCATGCCCAGAACTTATGTATCATCCCTGCGTTAACTTCCCCACATTTGGGACAGGTTTGTATTTCTGCGCTTTTGAATCGAGCAATCCTCTGGGGGGTCATGTATGCTCTGTGGGTAACATATAGCTGGATCTGTTGCAGCCTCGCATTCCTAGATACTTTATGGTATCTCTGGACCCTCTCCCACAACCTATCATTCATGGGTTCCACGGCTTCCTCTTCCCAGTCCCGTCTCAGCTGGGTCACTTCCTTTCCCACCATGGACATCAGCAGTTCATAGATTCGAGAGACCTTGTGCCCCCCCCCCCCACCTCTGAGATATCATACATTGTTTCTATGGCTGTGTCGGGTTGGTCTTCCAGCACTGTTTCGGACCATGTCTCTTTCACCCGCCATACCAATCTGGTGTAGGTAATATACTGCCCTAAGTGTAGACCCGTTTCTTCTACCAGTACGTTAAATTCCATTACCTTCCCATCTTGTCATACATCCCCCAGCGTTGCAATGTCCACCGGTTCCCAATGCGTACGAATCCTCTTCCTCAATTGCTTGTCCAATCCGGTCAATGCCACAAGTGGCACTTGCGGAGAACACAGGGTCGGGTTCTCCATGACCTGGCAAGCCTTACGCCACATCTTGCATCCCAGTTCTAACATCCTTGTGCACCCTTTTAGCTCTGGTTTTGGCAGCCATATCCATTCTTTCAAGAAGAACGGAGCACATTCAGACCTCAACAATATGGACTCCGATGTTGAGTCTTCCGTTAACCACTTAGCCACATATTATAATTGGCTGGCCAGATAATAGACCTCAAAGTTGGGTAATTTTATGGCCCCTTTATCATACATATTCTGAAGTTTCCACAGGGCTATTCTATTCCTGGTATTGTGCCATATGAACCCTTTAACAAAGAATCGCTTGGGTATCATATATGGTATATTCCCCAAAAAATTTAACAGCCTCGGCAATACTACCAGCTTCAACAGTGCCACCCTCCCTATCATGGCCAGAGGGACCTTAGCCCAGAATCTCATGCTATTCTCTATATTTGCCACTGTCTTCTCTGTGTTGTGTTTATATTCAGCCTCCACCGTGTGATAGATATCAATACCCAGGTATCTAAAGGTTCTAGTCTCCCAAGGTATTTGTAATACTGGTACATTTTCTCACGGAATCCCCCTATATCTCCCCAAGGGGAATATACACGACTTCTTAGGGTTAACTGTAATGCCAGAGAGCAACGCAAATCGCTCCATTACTTCTAAGATATATTGCAGGTTTTCCTCTGTATACCTCAAGTATAACAGCATATCGTAGGCATACATTGGTATTAGATGTGGCCCTCCTATCGTGTAGATTCCCACCCCGTCGTATTGTTGCCTCAGATATATCGCTAAGGGTTCTAGTGCGAGGATGAACAGCATCGGGGACCAAGAGCAGCCCTGTATGGTGCCCCTACTGAGTTGCCATCTCACTGAAATGATTGCTCCCGTCTTGACTCTGGCTAGTGGCGCACTGTGCAGTAGTTTCACCCACTTCAGGTACCCGGGCCCTATTCCATATTTTTTTAGGGCTGCTATCAGCCAAGGCCATTTAACAGAATCGAAGGCCTTCACCGCATCTGATGAGACAATTGCAACTTCTTGCGAGTCCTCTTCCGTTTGCTCTTTGACATGGTGGAGCCTTCTGAGATTGTCTGATATGGTTCTGTGCGGGATAGATCTGGTCTGGTCAGGATGTGTAGGTTATTTAATAACCTGTGTTTGCTTACACAGCAGCGAGTATCTTGCTGTCCTGGTTTAGCATGGTTAGCGGTCTGTACGACCAGCAGTCCATGCTCGGCTTGTTAGGTTTAAGAAGCGGGATAATAGTTGCCTCTCTCAGGGATTCTGGCAGTATCCCTATTTCGAAAGCTTCATTCAACATTGCCAGTAGCGGGGGGAGCACTTACATCCTATACATTTTGTAGAACTCACTGGGGAGTCTGTCCTTTTTTCCGGGGCCTTACTAGTAGGTAATAGCTTAATAACTGCTTCTAGTTCCTCTAATGTGATTGGGGCCTCTAGGTTCTCTCTCTCTTCAGTACTAATTTTAGGTAAGCCAATATCCTCTAAGGTTTCCATCATCTCGCTCCATTCACCCCCTTCAACGTTTCCATACAGTTTTTGATAGAATTCAAGGAAACCCCTGTTCACGCCCTCTTGGGTATCCAGTATCTGACCGTTCACCCCTTTTATTGCTCTGATCGTTGCCCTGGGTGTCTAATTTTATATATCCATGCTACCAACCTCCCCGGCTTGTCTCCGCCAGTGTGCTGCATCTCTATGTATTTCTCCCAGCGCCCTCCGCACTCTAGCTCCAATTGGCTTACGGTTTCGGCATCCTCAAGGGAGTCATCTCCTCGTCGCATAATTGCCTCCAATTTCGCCTCTGCCTTTTGCAACTCCTGCCTTATACCTCCTTGTAACCCTTTGGATTTGGATATAGATGCTCCCCTCACCACCAGAATAAATGCCTCCCATAGAGTGCCAGCCGATTCTACGCTTCCAGTGTTATTTCTGAAGTATTCTACAATTTCCTTTCTCAGGTCCACCCTGAACACTGTCTTTAAATGCTTCGACTCTAAGCCGCCATGTTGGGATTCTAGCTCTAGGAGGTGAGTATTGCCATGTTAAGATCAGTGGCAAGTGGTCCGAGAGGACCCTCGCTTTGTATTCTGACCGCACTAACTCCCTGTCAGCTCCGGAGTAGCAAACATATAATCTAGCCGTGTGTAGATTTTGTGCGGCCGAGTAATGAGAATAATGTCTTTCATGTGGATGGTGTAGCCGCCATATATCTTCCATATGAAAGTCTACCAACAGGGTCCTCAAGGTTTTGGCTGCAGGGGTAGGTTTGTCTAGCTTCCTGTCTGATCTGTCTACCCTGGGGTCCAGCGTGCAATTAAAGTCACATCCCCATATCATTCCTCCCCCCCCTTGAAAGGTCTTGAAATAGGCCACAGTGTCTTGGTTCAGGGCATATGTATTAATGACACACAACTTTCTATTTTCTATCAATCCCTGTATCGCCATCATTCTCCAATCTGACTCCACGGTGGACTGTAATAACTGAAAGGGGACATGTGGTGCTATCAAAGTAATCACCCCTCAGGCGTATGCAGAATATGTTGCCCCTATGGTAGTCCCCTTCCATTTCTTCATGATCACATCCTGTTGTTCTTTTGTGCAGTGCGTTTCTTGCAATAGGGCGATATCTATCCTCTGCCTCCTTAGATAGGTAATTATTTTATTCCTCTTCAAATAACTATTGAGCCCCCTGACATTCCAAGTTGCTATCTTAAGGTCTCCCATCTCTCATCCATACCCCAACCCGCCTCTGTCCTCCTTTGTCTTCCGCACCATGCGCAGTAGCATGTGGGTGTAGGCTCGCTCCCTGTCCCTAACGCCCCTTCACCCCCAACACCCCAACAAAATTCCCCAAACGCACCCTCCCTAACCCCAACTGTTGCCCTCCTTCCCCCCCTTTCCCAACTCCTATTAACATCCCATTAAACTCCCCAACTCCCTCCCCCCACCCATCCCCAACTGATGCTCAGCTCCATCCCTGGATCTCAGGCTATCCTGCATCTATTCTACCCGTAGAACACAGTGGGGGGACACCACCCTACTGGTATCCTAACTCGACTAACTACTGGGGGAAAAAACACGCCGTCTCCACTTCTCCCGCATTAATGTGACAATTTACTACGCAAACCTATTTCTGACACCCACTCGTGCATTACGTTTCTCATATTCCAGTTCTGGGGTCACCCCATCACGTGCACCAGCTGTCAATATCTACTTTGTCCTATATATATGCCCAGTGGGCCCATTTGGGTGTCTATACAACCATATAACCAAGTCAATATTGGAACCGCAAACTTAACCTCAGTCCCAGAACAAACAGTAGGTAGCCGGTTCACTTATCCTGTCTGTTCTGGTCACGATCACCTGCATCAGCCGGGCAACTATGTGCGTCCAATCAATTCACCGCCTCCTTGAGTGTCTCAAAGAAGAACACCTTTCCTTTATGTAAGACTTTGTTTCTCCGGATACAGTAGCATGTACTTAAATCCAGATTCCCGCAGCTGTTTCTTGACAGCCACAGTGTAGTCGCTGCTTTGTACTAGCATTGTGTAGTCCGGGTATGCTGTAACTGTCGCTGATGCTCTGCTTATCGTTCCACCCTTGCGGAAATATTCTAGGATCTTTTCTCTATCTTTATAGTTCAGAAGCTTAGCAATTATCGCTCGGGGAGGGGCTCCTGGTTGGGGCTTTCTAAGCAGAGTCCTGTGTGCCCTCTCGATGTGAACCATTGGGTGAGCGCAACTGCTCCAATCTCCTGCATCAACATGTTTTCCACATAGTTTGTAGGGTCCATGCCTTCCTCTCCCTCCGGCAGGCTCACCACTCGTATGTTGTTGCGTCGTGCTCGCCCTTCCGCCTCCTCTGCTCAGCTTTCCAGGTTGCGCACTTGTCGCTGTAATATATGCACTTCCTTGGCATTGGCTGTGCTGACCTCTGCGTTGGCTTTCACCCTGCTTTCCAGGCCACTCGTACGCTCCGCCAGTGTCCTTACATCCTGTTTTAAGGAGGTTCACATCTACGCTGACTGCATCAATTTCAATTTCCAGTGCAGAT
Organism: Ambystoma mexicanum; assembly: GCF_040938575.1. Taxonomy (NCBI): domain Eukaryota; kingdom Metazoa; phylum Chordata; class Amphibia; order Caudata; family Ambystomatidae; genus Ambystoma; species Ambystoma mexicanum. The sequence goes on along the minus strand of NC_090941.1, from coordinate 328,529,639 downwards.
TTCAGCTCTGCCATGGCCGTGTCGATCTTGCTCCCCCATGAGGATTTCAGCGCTGCTATGGGCTCTAGGATGTGATGGTCATCTTGTGGTGGGGCGATCGTCCCTCGAGTGTCTCCTTTTGCGGGTGCAGACACCTCTGGTAACTGACGGTTTGGTAAAGATGTCCATCGTAGGTTGTTTACCTTTGACCTTGCTATTTTTGGACGCCATTTCCTTTGCCACCTCACTGGCCTTCTCAGCATTATGCTAGTCTCTCGTGTCTCAGGTTGCCATCTGCTGCTCAGTCAGGGACTTCTTAACAGACGATATATCTGTCTGTCAATTAGGAATGTCCTTCAGCCTCCCTGTGATGGACTGGTGGAGGGTGGACGAACCATGTGCTCACCTCTCGTAGTGTTGCAGCTTTAGGCTACATGCGCTAGAATTTTGCCTCACGAGTAGTGCAATGGGCCGCTGAAGTGGTTGTTCGCTCTGGCAGGGCCCTCGTCATGCGCACAGACTATCCACTGGCCGCAGTAGCCGTCCTTCATTTTTTGGCTGGTCTCAGCCCTTTTGATCTTGGCTCTCGCGCATCCTCCCCGTATCTCCATACATGCCCTTAGCATCAGCGTCCGGCTGTAATGGTCAGCAGGGTTCAGCTTCTGCATTGGTGCCTTGCAGTGTTCTCGGGGTCTTATTGTTCCGCTGTGCGTCCTGGACCTTAGATCCGACTTTGAGTTCCGCTCTGTGCGTCCGCCTATAGGGCAGTATAGTTACTGTAGCTTCTCAACAGTGGGTACAGTATAGAGCCCTGCAGTGGGGTGGGGGAATAATTCCATGTGCACTGTTTCCGCGATATGCCAGAAAGCTCCCCACTTTTCTAGTCCATCTCAATACTGCTTCAGTTGGCCACATGCAACCTCATGAGGGTTACAGGCACTGCCTATTATCCATGTGCTCCTCCTTTGACTTTAACACTCTCCTTGTCCTGTTGTTGCACACGCTACAGTGCCTGTCCCTTGTACTCCTTGTGGTAGACGGAGCGACTCTTCCAGTGCCTGGATCATGCACTAGTGTCTTCCCTGTCCTTTATGCACACTTGTCGATTCTCTGGGTACAACCCTGCTTCATCAACTCTGTATCTCGTTGACTACTGTTCCCTTGTGGCCTGTCCAGGTGCCTTGTCTTTGTGTGGGTCATGTGACCTCTTGGGGGCTGTGCGCACCTCAGCGGCTCTGCACCCTTTCACAGTTCTGTCCCTTCTCCGTTCAATGGGGGCTACTCGGTGTCTGGCTATCCACTTATCAATCAATCTGCTGCACGTATATCGCACCGCAGGCAAGCACTTTTCTTTCCTGATCACTATTGCCGCCCGCGCTTCATCTGAGATCTACTTTTCAGTTTGTTTCTTGGCAGTGATCCGCCTCTCCGCGGGGCCCACTGTGTCCCAAATTGCAGATAGTTGCGTACGCTCGGAGGACTGTGGACTGCCTGCCCTCTTCCGTTGTCTTCACAACAGCTCCACGGACATATGTGTACTATGGGTCTACGGTGCCTTCCTTTTACTGTGGCATCCTTTTCTTTTCTTCCCTCGACGAGTCGTGCCACCCTTGCATCTCGCCTCAAATCTGTGTGGCGTAGCACTTATCGGGGCCACCTAGTGCAGTGACCCCAAACACGCCACCCCGCCCCCTTCTATCGGGCTTGTGCTTCATCTCACTAGAGCAATGTCCGCCACGTGTAACACTAACTTTGCGGCGTGTGTGCTTCAGAGAACCACCAAAGGCAGTGTAATGCTCATAGTGGATACAATGTATTCACCGCCACCAGTTGTATCTGAGCCTCCAGTGCCGCTCCACAGCCACCGTCCTTGTCACGGTCACTGTTCACAGAATCCTTTGTCCGAATGCGTCCGTCATTTTGTTTATTTTTTCCAGGGGACCGAGTCTTTCCTTTACAGTTCCACAGCGATAGTTTCATTCAGCAGTTCTGCTCCTTTGGGCGCTCAACGTATGCCCCATGCATTCCGCTAGCTGCACGTCGTTTTATATTTCATGTCCATAGCCTCATTCCTTCATGCGCTTCAGGATCACTTCTCGGATCTGCAGGAGCTCACGGAAAGAGCAGCCTATTCCATGGCTGTTAAGCCACGCCCACACTTTATTTGATAAATACTTGTTAATTTACTTATCTGTCAGTTATAAAACATTCATAAGAAGGAGCCAATTATATAACACACATATATACTTCAATACGATTTCAGTGTTCACCAGAAGAGTCAATTCAATTCAATAGGCTAGGCCAAAGTCAATGGGCTAAAGTCTTGGATAGGATAAAGCGTTTCTGGTAGTTCAACAGAAAAGTCTCTGCACAAGTTCTCAGAAGTAGTTTGTAAAAAGAAGAATCATATGTTGGGTTACAAGCTGATTAGGCCTGCGAGTTGCAAAAGTTTCAAGCACTTTCACAGCGAGAGGTAAGTACTCTCAGTTTCGTTTCACAGTACCTTTCAATGAAGAAAAAGATGCAGCTGATGACTTCTGTTCCTGCAGATCTCGCTGTTCCTGGGCCTCAGTCGTGGGGACAAGAGGGAGGATGCCAGTGGACTCCTGCACGGCACTGGGACTGGTCTAAAAGCTCGCAACTGGCAAACTTCAATTCCGGTCGATGTAATTAACGCACACAAGCTGGTGTCCCTCTCCCTGGTTATACGGTTTCCTACAGCACTCTGAGAAAAATGCAACTAGCTCCAGTATAGGTGTCTAGGTGGCTTACTGTTGAGTTGATTGGTCCCACCAACTCAACTCAAAGGGAGAAGTCGTCCTTAGCAGGGCTTCTCTGTCGAGGTGAACTTGGCGATTCGGACCTGCAGCAGGGCTTCACCAGGCAAACCAACGGTCCAGGAGTTGCAGCAGCCATACACTTCAAGCTCGTCTTCAGTTCTTTCGTTCCAAAGGTCGACTCTGCCTCCCAAGCCAATAGACTCGCCTTTTATTCAGTTCACTCCCATTCATTCCAGCCTAGCTGTCACTCACCCAGCAAGGTGGCTGTCCTTGCCGGACAGTCAGCCAGCCAATCACCACAGAGTTTTTTTTTGGTCTCCTAGGAGACTAAGCACAGGGAGTTTCAGCAGCTCCCTTACTTCCTGCCCACCCCAGTGACTTGGGCACCAGAGGCGGTCTTCACTCCTGAAGGCCGCCAAAGACGAATGAACAAAGACCAAACTAGGTTTGGCACTCAGAAACAAACTCTAGAAGGACCTTTCCACAAAGAAGTGGTGAAAAAAGAAGACCGGGACCTGTTTTTCCAAAGGGGGCTCAGACGCTATCTTGAAAAAAATTGCTCCTGCGATTTAATGTTACCGGAGCTGCAAATAGTTTGCGGTCGGGAAAAATCATGGTAGTTCATTGCAAAACCACTGCCACCAGCCATTCTGAGAGGAAAGGGTAGCATTTGACTGCTACATGAATATCTAGACACAGGGGATACTACGTAACCCCTCCATCTAGGGTGGGCTGGGTAGGAATTTAAAAGACTAGTAAAGTCAATTTCACTTTACTTACTCTGGGTAACAGTAGTTCATCCCAGGGAAGGTATTTAAACCCTGGGAAAGCACTAAGGGTGCTGTGTGACACAAATGAAAATATGATGAGAGAGTGGGAAAAAGGGTCACACTCTCTCCAAGTAAAAAAATCAAGTCCTCAAAATCCAGCAAAGTTGCTGGGGGGCTCTAAGGTGAAGGGAATTAGCACATTTTTGAGAATCCTCCCTAACACTCGTCCCCCCCATACTAAGGAACAGGAGGATTTAATCCACCCCTGGATGAATCTCCTTACTCCAGTCAGTCAAACATTCTGGAGAGACCATCAGCATTTTGGTGATTACCCCCTGACCTGTGTTCAATGCTAAAATAAAACCCCTGTAGGCTGATTGACCATCTTAACAATTTAGGATGTTCCCCCTTCCTCTGCATTAACCATCTCAAGGTTTGGTGGTCTATCTGAATCACAAAAGTAGATCCATACAAGTATGGTCTAAACTTTTTCAGAGACCAAAATGGCAAAACACTCACGTTCTATGGTTGCCCACCTTGTCTCAGGTTCCTTCAGCTTCCTGCTGATGAAGCAGATTGGGTGTTCCCTGCCGTTCTCATCCAGGTGACTCAGAACTGCACCTATACCTGTATTGGAAGCATATGTGTAACGCTCACCTGATATCCACGGGGACCCCACTCAGTCTGGTTGGACCACTTTTGATCTCAAACCCCTCCCTTGGACTCTTGTTCGGCCGAGGATCGGGTCTGAAACACAGGAATTCAGGTTTAATCCTATTGCCTCTTCTTGCTTGGACCCACCTCCCTTGTGGACCCAACTTCCCCCATAGTTCTCTCCTCACCTTGTTTTATTGTATGGTGTGCTCTCCATCCTACTTCTCAGTGCAGGGGTGCGTGGTTGGTATGGGCGCATCGCTACCTAGTTGCTTCACTGGTGCAGGCCCTCAGAGTCCAGACCTGCTGTGAATCCAGTTCGTCCAGGTGAGTCTGCTGGTTTTTGCAGTTTGTCCTTTTCTTTGCATTTGCCCCTGTTAATGTCTCTCGTTCTTCCTTCGGTGCAGGAAGAGCTCTAGTGGTGCCGTGCTGCTTGGGGCTAAGCACGAGATGGCAAGTGAAAGCGGGATGCGTGGCGCTATGTGTCTTTTCTTGTGCTGACCTGTCTTTCTGTCTTTCTTGCAGGCTGCTCTAATGTCCCAGAATGGATGCAGCTGAGAAGATGGAGAGCGGTGAGTAACGCATAGCACGCAGCGCCTTCTTGAACTTTTGTGTGCTAATCTGTGTCTCTTCTGTCTCATGCAGGTCGTTATTATGGCCCGGAGTGGACGTGGACCAAGAGAGATTCGAACCCAGGTAAGCGTGCGATCGATTAGTTATTTTCGGAATTGGAGTATGAACGCTTACTAATGTTGTTTCGTTCTTTTCTTCTCAGGTTGTGGCTTTTTCAAGATCAAGGGGACATCGCCGAGATGCTGCGTTCTCTGGACCCAAGAGCGGTAGACAGGAGCAGGATTCACTCACAGGTAAGTGTTATACTGATGGTGTTCTTGTTCTTTCAGGTATTCGGCTCCGGAATGCTGGCGAAGATCCGAGCAGAACGTGGTGAGCGTCACACTGCAGAGCGCAGAGTAAAGCAAAGCGTGTTTCTCAGCCTCGGTGTGGCTTATATAGGCCCCAGGTATCCCAAGTATCCCTATGCCTGACCACACCTAAAACACTAAACCACATAGCTCGGTTCATTGAACTGAGCTATGCGGGGGCATCCATGTTGTGCAAAAGTCCATTGCCAAGCCCAGTTCTCAAGTTTTCCTCACTTTACATATGAGCCTGGCGCCAAGACTGACTCCATGAGAGTTTTGGATGAGATGACAAGGCCTTTAAGGCCATGATGGAGGGTTGTAATGTAGCACAAATGGCTTGCCTATTACGGCCAGGGGCAGGAGTCATGACAGACGAGGGCGGTTACCGATGACTCCTACCTGCTGTGCAGTACTCAGTCCTCTTGCCACTGTGTCCCTGCACGCCCCATGTTGGGCGCCGCGGCCGCCTCCCGCGACTCCGCTCCAAGGGGTATAGTTGTAGTGCGGGTTCCCGGCCGACACGCCTCACCAGACGCTGTAATGTGTGCACTACTTCCCAGTGCCATACGCCATGATGGTCATCACGTCAGCCGCCAGCAATGGCACTGTCATCAGTCTCTGTGGCTGCCCCACAGGGCCAGTGTCGCGTCTTCACTCCAATTCCTGTCGCCCCCGCCTCCTACTGAGCATCCCAGAAGACCGGAACCGGGGTGGACTACGGTCTCCAGCCCCCACCGCTGGTGACGGGGTATGACGCTCTCTCAGACCCGTGGCGAACGCACCCGCGGGGGATCAGGCCACCTATGTCCCCGATTTTTAGCTGGCTGGCGCTCCGCGTCTGTGTGTCCGCTCTGCCGACACCCGACAGGTGCCCGAGGGCGACTGCACAGTGCGGGATCATGGAGGGCAACTCGGCCCGATCATTGCCTCCACCTCTGCACTCCCGGCCGCCCCGACTCCTCCACTCCTCCGGTCCGGTCCAACACAGCCCACACACCGATGTGGTCAGCAGATCGCACCGCAATAACAGCAATTATTTCAGGATTAATGGAAGCTAGTCTCGGAGCTCAAAGAAGAGCCGCCATCTTGGTGAGCTCACTAGCACCCCCTCTCCTCTCATATGCCAGTTAATCTCTTGGATGTTCCATCCTGCTTCTGTTCCAAACGTAATGGCAGGAACAACCTTTTGCAAGTAGAAAGTCATACTGGGGCTATAGTAAATTTACCATAATCTTTATATATTTTTGCTCCTTGTAGACCAAATTTTGTCATCCGGTTTGTAAATTCTTGGATCCAAAAATGTTCACATATTGAGTTATTAAATGTGATGCCTAAATACCTTATTGAGGACGCTTGGCTCCTCAATAAGGCAATCGCTGGCAATCGTCCATCGGAATGATTTGCCTTTCTTGTTGCCTGATGGACCGATGGACATGTTTGTTTTTGAGGTGTTTATTTCAAGATCATTATCTCCCAGATACTTGTGTAGTCTATTTAACAGGTGCTACAGGCCAATCTTGGTTCTATCCATTAGAACCAAGTCGTCTCCATAAGTTATGCATCTTATCGGGACATCATTTATCCTTGGTGGAAAGCACTGAACTTGATCAAGCTGCAAAGGCAAATCAGATATAAACAACTTAAACAACTCTGCAGCGAGGGGACAGCCCTGCTTAACAGCCTTCTCAGTATTTATTGAGTCCGACAAGTCGTCTATGTTGTTCAGTCTGACTCTTATGGAGGTGTTTGTGTGTAGGGCCCTTACTGGTTCTAATAATGAGGCAGGACATTTCCAGTGAAGTAGTTTCGTCCATAACATTCCACGATTGATACTATCAAATGCCTTTCTCCTACTTACAAATGCAAGGTGCATTTTTTTCCTTGCTTTCAAAGTCTCTAGCTTTAATATGTTCATTATCAGGAGATTTACCTCCACACCTACGCCCTCTGTGAAACCGGTTTTGCGAATGTCTGATCCTTGCGTGAAATGCCCAAGCTGCCAGCTTTTGCCTCAGAAATGATCCAAAGATCTTATCAATTGTGTCAAGGAGGGCAATCGGGCGGTAGTTCACAGGATCCGCCCGGTTTGCCTTCTTGTATATTGGAATTACCACAGCTCTGAGCCATGATTCAGGAATCTGTTTGGTTGTTGATAGTCGCCTAAATAGGGCTTCAATGAACTGAGCCCACTGCATTTTGTGTTTTTTCAACATTACGTTCGAAATCAGGTCTGGGCCAGCAGCACGTAAATTTTTCAGGCCTTGGATCCCCATTTCAATATCTGGCAGCAGATTTTTCACTTCCCAACGGGTGGTTGAGTTATTGTTCATCGCTAGTGGTTCAATTGAAGGCTTCTTGTACACTGCTGCAAAATGATTTTCCCAAACCACACCAGCTATTTCATTTGCAATGGTGGGGGGCATTTTGTATGACCTGCATTCAAAATGGCCCCAAGTCTATTGTGTTATTTTTCATTAATAGTTCCATCATTATTTCCCCTCGGTCTTGTTCAATGATTATGGCATGAGATTTAAGCCAGTTTCGGTACTGTTGTCTCCTACTTTTGACAGCATCCACAGTATCTTCTTTAGGCAGCTTTTTAGTACTCTCAGATCTCTCCTCAAAGATTTTTTTTGCACTGTCAATTGCATTACTATATAAGTGCTTATTGTCCTGTCCCATGGTCCTTGATGCCACTTGAGTACCATGAAATCAGTCAACAATGGTGCATAATCTATGGCCTGGAAACAGGCGTTGTTAAAAAGCTTGTTGCTCAAATTTTGTATTTGTAGCCCATTAATACAAAGTCTTTTGACCCCTGCATTTGTAGTGACAGGCGCATTGTGTCTTTGAAGGAACGGCACGCATTCTATTTGGCAGCAAAGACGTAGGAGATTGTGGTCACTATTTTTCATGGGAAGCACTTGCATATCAAACAACTTTTTCGACTACATTTCGCGACGCCCAGATATAGTCTAAACTTTTGTGACTCTGAGCACGATGCCAAGTTGATTTCGGTGGCTGGTCTCCCCTCACATTGCTGTTCAACATGAAGCAATTTCTGTTAGACAGGGCAGATAGCCAGATCTGTCCTCTAGAAGCTACTGCACAGTTTGGAAGACGCTTATTTATTTGGTGTCCACCATTGCGTTCAAACCATGTGCAGTTCAGGTCTCCGCAACAAATTATTGATAATTTGTTATATGCCAGGCTTGCTTTATCCACCAGTTGAATGACTGAATTCACAAAGTTCTTGGTGCTTACCTTGGCAGGTTTCCAGTACCCATTTATTATCAGAATGTATTTATGTTCTGAATTTTCCACTTTTTAGGTCTGAAGAATTGGTACTTGTACAAAAGGGTTCGGATTTAACGACTCTAGAACAGACCACCAATGGTTGATTTGTTCAGGGTTAAGAGGCCTGAATATGTTTTGACCTTTTGGATATCTTTCAGCGGGATTTAGGAAAGTACTAAAGCCGTCCTTCATTGGTGCATCCTGCAACCACGTTTCCTGCAAGCAAATTATGAACACCATATCCAGGGATACATCAAAGTCATTAAATAGATGTACAAAACCTTGGGTATTCCATCATAGAATTACACACGGGCGCTCAAGCACCTCCAATCATGGCTATTGATGATGTTGACGTTTCCCAAGACTTGTGGACAGCCCACTTGACCCAGTGCCATTGGAAGTCCCTTGTCGTTTCCTGGAGTGTGCAGAGGTCAAGGTTTTTCTCAACTCGACACTTCTTTGTTCAGGAGTTGGTTCTATACCAGTATTTGATTGTTGCCCCAGGACCTTTTGGGACTCTGGATCCAGTTCAAGCGTTATATCAAAGCTAAGGAAAAGAAGTTCATCAGTTGCTTTCAAAATCGTGTTGAGGACAGCATCTGATACAATGTGAAGTAGGAATTGGTCTGAGGTTTTTTTCAGTAGGATATTCTACTATGTAAATATCTTCAGAATTAATGGTTCGTAATGATGGAACACATTAAAATAACTTCATCACATTCGTGTGATTCAAGTTGACTTCATTATCGTCTGCCTGAATGTTTTGAAGTCTCAATTTCCATATTTGACTTAAAGGTTCAGAACTTTTGTTTAAATGAAATCTAGAGGTATAGTGAACTCGTTATTTTCGTTGATTAGTTGTTAATTTCGGGTCTGCCGTCACTCGGTCCTCGTCTGCCGACGGCTTTAACTGGTCTATCCATTTGATTGTTGATAGCAGCGCGGCTAAGTGGCCCTATCATCAGGATTTGTGTATCCTCTGAGTTTTGAGACTCGATGATACATGCGATACTTGCACCCAATGGTTCTTCAGAGTTCGAATATGTTGACAAGTCACATAGATTGATGTCAGGAGAGGAGAGCAATAAGGAAACACTCCCCACATCGGAAGTTACTCTCCTCTGTTTGTTAGCCGATCTGTTTGTTATCGCATGTCAGAAGCCAGATTTTCACTGCACCTGGGCGATCAAACAACCACATTTTTGGAGGAGAAGACAAATTCCTAATGAATTTCTTGGCATTTGGCCGGCCTTGCTTTTTACTGTCCGTTTTTTTCCTTTTTGGGAAGTATCCGATCTTTGACCACACTTTCATTGGTAATTTCAGAAGCCAGTTCCTTCGTATTACACAATACAGTTTTTTCAGCACCTGTAAACATACCAAACGAGACATGTTGGCAACTAGTTGATTCGGAAGCAGCCTGGTTACGGTTCTGCCTTTTGATCGTTTCTTGACCCAACAATGGTGCCGTGTTAGAACCAGTGTCAGCTGCAGAGATATTATTAGTGCTTCCAAGTAGGTTAACTTTGCCGCTCATGTCAGCAACCTTTAAAGTAGTGAGTTTATGAGCAGATTTAACGGATTTTCCAGTTGGACTTTTACGTTGTTGTGTCGTCGTCGGACTGGCCCCATCACTTGCTTGAAATTGAATTATTTCTAGTAAGTTTGGTGCCCTTTGAGCGGGGACTGACAAACGATCCACATCATTGGAACCAACATTCAAATCGATTTCCTCATAGACAGGGATTTTTGGCTTGGCCAAATGGGTGCCGTTATGCCGCATCCATTTGACGGCCTCGAACAGACCCCCAGATAGGTTGTCGTTTTGACAATGGTGTCTGGCTGCCAGATCACCAAGACGCTGCTGCCAGCGAACTGTCTGGTCCGCTTCTCTTTTAATCATTGCTTGTAAAAATTCGGTAAAGAAATCAATTTTGTCCATTATAGTCATAAGGGTCTTCAGCATGGCAGCCTGATCGATAATTGCCTCATTGAGAGATTCATATAGCTTTACAAAGGGAATCATGGCAAGTGATGAGGCCGCCAAAACATTGTTGTGTATTTCGACTGAGGCTGTGGCAGAGAGACTAGCCTTTGACCCAGCGTCCATTGGACGATCAGGCCCTACCAAGGATACGTTTGTAATTTCAACACTCTGGTTGGCAGTTAGAGAGGTTGGTTGATTCAAATGTTTAGACCCATTTCCTTCAGGTGGTGCATGTTTAACATTCGCACAATGGGTGCTAGCATTGTCTTTCGAGACTCCTCTGCTTTTAAATGGAGACAGGTTTAAAACAAGACTTGTGCTTGATCTCATTTTTGACATTTGTTCATTTGGCGCTACAGTCGTCGTGTTTACAGGCAATCTTGTTCCTACAGATGTGCTTTTTGTCCTCAGTACTTCATTTGCGTCTCCTTCGTCGTATCTTGGATCAGACTCATTGAATTCTACATAGGATTTGTCTTTATTAGATTCAATATTAACAATTGATGTTGGATAACTCGCCCTTAGTTTTTTTTTTGTCGTAAAAAAGTCAGCCTTTAGTCGCTCTATCAGGCAGGCTTCACAATCCGCAGAGACAGGGCCCAATCTTTGGCCCGTTTTTCATGGATGATGCTCATGGGCAGCAGTTTCTTGGGATGTATAAAGTTGTTTCGTCACTATATTTGTATTTTTCTTGCTTTCGTCATTATTCGTTTTTGGGCAATGAGAACTTCGTAGCTCGATGTTCATGGTAGGCGTGTGGTCTAATTCAACTGTAGATCTGCAGCTACTGTTCCAACTAGTGGAACTCCTGGCTCGGCTCTCTCCAAATTGTCTACATGAAAGTCAGATGATAATCTGCTCGTGCTTGACAGATTGTTGCTCTCAAACACTCCAGCCAAGATTGACTCAAGTACTAGGCCTTGCACGCTGGATTTAGCAATTGATGTCAGATGCGTATTGGCGCATAAATGTCCGTCACTTGGAGCGCTCAGGGCACAGTTAACAGTTTCGATGTTAGGCACTCCCATTAGTTGGGCATCGGTGACGTCGAAAGGAGAAAAAAAAAGACGTTGGAAGCTTCCACACTTTGTGGCTTCTCCGCACTGGCAATAGCAGGTATGTCAAACGTTACAGGCGCCAAGTCAAGTAGTGTTAGTAAAACATTTGTATTTTAGAGCCTGCCTCATCGCCCGTAGGCTCGCTGGGGCATTCGGACTCACAGTCACGATCTCGTTCCCCCTCCATAGACGACAGACTTAAAAGGGATGGTGAGACAATGTCATTTGTATGAGGCAGCGGGGTTCCCACTTGATTGATTACCTTTCCGAGGCTAGCCGAAGCAGCTGTGGCTGCAGTCCATGGATTCAGCATCTGGCGATGTTGCAACGTCTTTCGCCTAGTCACAGGACCGGCGCCTGCAGTCATTTTCCCGCTACAGCCCGTGGCGGAGTGAGGCAGACTGAGACTCTGCCCCTTGACTCTGCGCCGCGCGAGAGTTCAGTATTTATGAACAAGCTTTCCCAATTAAAGCAACAGGAGCAAATTCACAACCACGTCACTGCAGCTCCTCTCACCAGGGAAACAGAGCAGCAACTGAGGTAGACTGGGACTCTGCACCTTGACTCCTTACCCTTTTTCTGTTTGGGGCCCTCTTTTGGATTGGAGGTATTAGAATCCTCTTTGCCATCTTTCTTTTGCTACTTCCCGTCATCCTTTTTCTGAGTTGCCCCCAAATTCTTGTGAGTAGCCCTGTTGGCAACCCACAAGCCAGCAGCTTTTGCTAGCTTCTTGGGATCAATCTCTTTAGAGTCAACCAAGTGCTGTCTCCGCTCAGGAGAGCAGGCATCAAAAAAAGATTCCAACAAACAGATTTCTCATTCCTTCAAAAGTGTTAACTCTGTAACCCTTAAACCAACCATCTAAGTTTCTCAAACATGCACACACCCAGGTAGCCCAAGGGGTACCATCAGTTTTTATGAGGGTCCTAAACCTCTTAAGGTACTGGGAAGGAGTTTTCCCAAATCTAGTTATCAAAGCTAGCTTCACATTTTCATACTCAAATCTTTCAAGTTCCCACACCTCCATTACAGCATCAGTTAAAAACTGGGGGAGCCTAGACAAAAGCCAAGGAATAAACTGTTCCCTGTGATACCCCGAATCCCAGGATTGTATTCAAAAGCACCCAACCAATCCAAAATATCAAGTTTCACATCATACATACTCGCTGCTTCTTTGGGCACGCGAGGCGTCTTTGGACTGGAAGACCCAGAGGACTCTGGGAGGGAAATGTTTTCAAGAGACAATTTCTTCATTTCAAGAGAATGCTGCATTTCTAATTCCCTGAGTTTGATGTCCTGATGTTTGGTTTCAGCTTGGACTTGTAGCTTTTTAATTTCTAATTCAAGTCTCATCTTCTCAAGAGACACACATTCTGGACTCAGTAGTGGACCTTGTGGGGTGCCAGTGGCTAAAGGTTGAGGCAAAAGGGCCTATTGAGGCAAAGAGGGGCTCCCCTTCCTGAGACTCCTCTTCATCTTCTAAGACATTAGAGTTAAACTCTGAATTATCATCCTCATTCTCATTTTGCACATTTCCTGGTTTAGTAGGTGTGACAGGCCTATTACACAGACTTTGATGATTCAACAATCTTGCAATCAATTCATTTTTCTTTCCTTTAACAGGGAGATTCCTGACCTTACACATTTATTTCAGTTGCTCTACTGTTAGAATGATCAGGGCTTCCTGTCTGAAGTTATCCATATCTGGCATTTTACAATTGCTTTTCTAGTGGTGCTTAGCCTTGTGAAGGTTACTATTTGAACAAATGTAAAGCAGAACTCTCAATGTAACAACTCTACAATTTATCCTCACCGCCTTCCTCCAGTGTTAGGCAAAGTTTGAATGCAGTACCCTCTGGGACAACTACAAGCTACTATGACTACAGGTGTAAGTAAACCAAACCTTTGGTATAAGTCTGTACTACACAGTTTTGGTAGCGGGGCTGAGCAGCCAAACTTATCTCAAGAAGGGAATGTGAGCAGTAATGATGTTACACAGAGGTCTACAATCACAGGTGTTCAAATAAACTTACACTGAAGTCTTCTTAGATAAATACTTATTCATTTATCTGTCAGTTATAAAACATTCATAAGAAGGAGGCAATTATATAACACACACATATACTGCAATACTATTTCAGAAGACTTTTCAAGAGGAGTAAAAGGCAAAGGTCATGAAAGGTTACAATTATTCTTAGACAGTGTAGATATTTTGAGTTCACCAGAAGAGTCAATTCATTTCAATAGGCTAGGCCAACCTCCTAACTGCAGTAACGGCTACCTTTTTTTGTTAGAAAACCTATAGCTGAATTATTTAATAGTAATATAAATATGGCGCTAAGAGAACCAATGTCCTTATCTTAAACAAAGTTGATTATTCGTCAATTTGCAATTAATATAACAGTAAACTGAAATCAGCAGAAATGATCGCCATGGTAATGGGAAACAAACACCTGTAAGGGAAGCTATCATATACTATTATAGCAGACCTAATACGTATTATAATTCTGAACAGGCCGATTAAGATGCACTTTTTCATTAACTAACACGAACAGCAAATACGGTCCATTAACGTATATATTTGTTTCCTCATATACACAAGTATGGGCTTATTTTCCTGAGGAAACCAGTTTTTCAGTGGATCTAGTCCAAAAGATGGCGGCCGGTATAGAAACCGAGATAGGACCAATACGGTCATCTAGGAGACCACAACAACAATAGTTAAGGCCACCATTTTGTCCGCATACGAACGCGGACAGATTTGTACAGAGCTGGTTACTGAATGACAGAGGTAAGCCACGAACGAGCTGAGTACTGTACGCGCGAAGCCTTCACGGCACGCTTAGCCCCCCTAGCCTTTCAGAAGATCATAGACTATAATGAATCACAAAATACAATAATATTGTTAGAACTCTGGTTTAAACAAAAAAATGTGCCACCCTCGCTCCACCTCGAGAATTAATAATTTACACAAGATCTTTTCATTTTACCAACTTTTCCAAACTAAAATTGCTAGTATTTTTAGCATCAGAAATAATTTTTCTGTTCGTCTATTTTGTATGTGTGAACTGAAATTCTTACAAGAAATATATGATACACAAAGAATAATCTTATTTGGGGATAGCAAAATTCCACACAACATATTCCAAAAGTAGTACCCCAGTAATATAACTATGAGGTGCCATTTAACTCAACACAGGATTAACTATCACAAGTTTACTTGGCAGGTTGGGATTGAACCCATGACTTATTTGTGTTGCTTTGCTGACAGGCTGCGTTCCAAATTACAATTCAATACTATTGGGTAAGAGCATTTCCTTTTCACTCTCCAGACTATCAGATATACCTTGCTCTGCTATTAAAAGCGTGACTTAACAGACAGATGTACTTACTGTATTCTCTCTTTTTTTCTTCCCTCTTTTTTTCCCCCACTTTTCCAACCCCCCCTGTGGTGTGTCTATATATGCAACAATATTTGTTTTCTTCAACCTCAACAATCCTCCCCTACCCCCCTCCCTGATGTCGGTGTTCACATGTACCTTATTTACTTGATTGTTGTTTCATTTTGAATGTATGTCAATGTATAAATTTAATTTAGGAATACAATTTTGCCCTGATTTGAAAAGGACGGCTGGATCCGTCGAAACACGTGTCATCACTATAGGGCAACTGTTCGCATAATACACCGCTATATAACTACAACTTTATTGTGTGGAGTTTTTCTTTAAACACCTGGCGCATGAATGCCAAAAGGGAAACAAGTTCACAAAAAAAGTTTACTAAAATGGAGTTGAGGAACCACAAAACTCCGCCGTTACCGAGCTCATGCGACAACTTTTACTTTTTTTTAAAAAAGCATTAGGGTGCTGAGGTCTACTTTTAAAAAGTGTCCACTGTGAAAAGGTTCCTCACCACTTTTTCTGTTTACAATTATTCTTAGACAGTGTAGATATTTTGAGTTCACCAGAAGAGTCAATTCAATTCAATAGGCTAGGCCAAAGTCAATGGGATAAAGTCTTGGATAGGATAAAGCGGTTCTGGTAGTCCAATGGAAAAGTCTCTGCACAAATTCTCAGAAGTAGTTTGTAAAAAGAAGAATCATATGTTGGGTCACAAGCTGATTAGGCCTGCGAGTTGCAAAAGTTTCAAGCACTTTCACAGTGAGAGTTAAGTCCTCTCAGTCTCGTTTCACAGTACCTTTCAATGAAGAAAAAGATGCAGCTGATGACTTCTGTTCCTGGCAGTTCCTGCAGATCTCGCTGTTCCTGGGCCTCAGTCGTGGGGACAAGAGGGAGGATGTCGGGGGACTCCTGCACTGGGAGTGGTCAAAAAGCTTGCACTGGCAAACTTCAATTGTGGTGGCTATAAGTAACGCACACAAGCTGGTGTCCCTCTCCCTGGTTATACGGTTTCCTGCAGCACTCTGAGGAAAATGCAACCAGCTCCGAGATAGGTGTCCAAGTGGCTTACTGTTGAGTTGATTGGTCCCACCAACTCAAAGGGAGAAGTAGTCCTTAGCAGGGATTCTCTGTCGAGGTGAACTTGGTGATTCGGGTATTGTACAAAAAGATCGTATCTAAACGGTTGCACGAACAAGAAGTTCTAAAAATGCTACCACCAAAGGTTTGAACACCAAAAGTTCGAACCTTTGGTGGTAGCATTGCAGGTAAGTGAAAAAAAGAAAATAAAAGACCGTGGGAGCTGCGGGGGTGTCCCCCACAACACATCGCTCACTATACTGTGTGGTATAGTGAGCGGGGTGTTGCGGGGGAAAACCCTCTAGCCCCCATAAAAGACACAAAAAAAACAACCCTGCTGCGCCGATTCCCGATCACGGAAGTGAAAGTGAACTGGTGCCGCAGGGACTCAGCGTGAAGAAAAAGGTATGTGGGGTTTATGTTGGTGGTGTGGTTGGGGGTGTGGTGTGGGTGGGGGTGTGTCATGGGTGTGTTGTTGTTGTGGGTGGGGGTGTGGGTATGTACGTGTGTTCGCATGAGAAAAGTGCGATTTATTGGTGGTTCGCACCTTCCTCAAGCAAACTTTCTGGCTGTGGCAAAATCAACTGCGGTCGGATCACGTAGATCCGCAATTCGGACCTGCGGCAGGGCTTCACCGGGCAAACCAACAGTCCAGGAGTTGCAGCAGCTGTCCTCTTCAAGCTCCTCTTCGGTTCTTTCGTTCCAGTGGTCGATTCTGCCTTCCAAGCCAAGAGACTCGCCTTTTATTCAGGTCTCTCCCATTCAATCCAGCCAAGCTGTCACTCAGCCAGCAGGGTGGCTGTCCTTGCCGGACAGTCAGCCAGCCAATCACCACAGAGTGCATTTCGGTCTCCTATGAGACTAAGCACAGGGAGTTAAGGGCACCTCCCTTACTTCCTGCCCACCCCAGACACTCGGCCACCAGAGGCGGTCTTCACTCCTGAAGCCCGCCAAAGGTGAATGAACAAAGACCAAACTAGGTTTGGCACGCAGAGATAAACTCTAGAAGGATCTTTCCACAAAGAAATGGCGACCGAGACCTGTTTTTACAGAGGGGGCTCAGACGCCATCTTGAAAAACATGGCTCACGCAATTTAACTTTACCGGAGCTACGAATAGTTTGCGCTTGTGTAAAATCATGGTACTTTGTTGTAAAACTACTGCCACCAGCCATTCTGAGAGGAATGGGTAGAATTTGACTGATATATGAGTATCTAGACACAGGGGATACCAAGTAACCCCTTCAGCACTCTATTGTAAGATAGGGTGTGCTGGGTCTTGGAATTTAAAAGACTAATAGAGCCAATTCCCTTTTTACTTACTCTGGGAAACAGTAGTTTATCCCAGAGAAGGTATTTAAACCTTGGGAAAGCCTGAAAGGTTTCCCTGTGCCACTGCACTGAGGGTGTTGTGTGACACAAATGAAAAGATGATGCTTATGGAGTTGTTTAGACTCCATAACCAAAGAAAACATAAGACTAAAACACACATCAAAATACATTGGAGAGTGGAAAAAAAGGGTCACACTCTCTACAGGTAAAAAAAGAAAGTCTTCAAAATCCAGCAAAGTTGCTGGGGTCTCTAAGGTGAAGGGAATTAGCCAATTTTTGAGAATTCTCCCTAACAACTTGTTCACGAGAACATGCTCTGATCAGCCAATCGTCCAGGTAGGGGTAGACATGAACCTCGCCTCTCCTGAGACACGCTGTCACCACTGCCATCAACTTGCTGAATACCCTCAGGGCGGAGGTCAACCCAAATGGCAGAACTCAAAATTGATAATGAGAACCACCAACTGCGAACCTCAGGTACTTTCTGTGCTTGTGATGGATCGGGACATGAAAGTAAGCATCCTCAAGGTCTAATGATACCATCCAATCTTGTAGCCGGAGGGCCTGAAGAATCGGAGAAAGGGTAACAATCTTGAACGTGTCCTTCCTGAGGAACTTGTTAAAGTTTCTCAAGTCCAAGATGGGTCTTAATCCTCTGTCCTTTTTGGGGATTAGAAAACAGGGATAGTACCACCCTTTGTTCCTCCTCTAAGTACTGGTTCCATAGCACCTTTGTCTAACCGGCTCAATCTTTCCTGCACAAGAAATCTGGAACCCTGAAAGAGTGGCTCCTCGGTGGATGGTCCTGAGGCCTTTTAGAAAGAGGAGGCAGTAACCCTGGGCTATTGTTTCCAAAGTCCATGCATCTGAAGTAAAGCCCCGCCATTCTTGCAGATGCAGTGAGAATCTTCCCCCCTGCCCCTCCAGGGTCTTGTGGGCTACGGCCTCAAAGAGGTTTTGAGGTGGCTGAAGTAGCGGCTGATGGTAAGGTAGCCGTTGTGTAATCATACCAAAATGTTGCCGCGATTGTGGCGGCGTTGCCAACACTGCGCCTGAGCGCGGTACAAAATTCCTGACCCACATTACTGTGCCCAAGCGCAGCAGGGGTGTCCCCCTCTCTCCTTGGATGCAGTAACAGGGGTCAGGGTTTTGGGGGTGTCCCAAAACCTTTGCACCTCTCCCTCGTCCACCATGAGGTAATCTTCACTGGCCCATTTGACTTGTGAATCCTCTCGCTCTTCCAGCGGAGGACTAAAAGCAAAAGGACTTACCCCTCCAAGACGATCCACTGGGATGAGAGGGTTGAGGCTGTCTGATAGCGGCTCCAAGGGACTTGGTCGCTGCCTTTGAGGTTTGCAGCTTCTCCAGACTTTCATCGGCCTTGCTGCCAAACAGCTGGGTGCCATCAAACGGCATGTCGAGGAGCCTGGACTGCGCGCCTGGTGCAAAACCGGACATCCTCAACCACGCAAATTTGCGTATCACTGTGCTTGCCACCACAGCTCCGCTGCTGCTGTCAGCTGAGTCCAATCCTGATTGCAGAGACTCACACATTGCCTCCTTGCCATCTCTTATAATGCTCAGGAAGCAGTCACTCTCTTCCCCTACGGGAATATGATCAACCGCCATAGCTACACAGTCCTACAGGGTGTATACGAATTATGCTAAAGCGCAAGTGGAATTTGAAGACTTGAGCGCCAAGCTTCCAGCAGAAAAAATGGTTCTCGTCGAAACGCTTGTCATCTCTATTTGGTGGGATGGTAGGGTACACAGTCTGTTTTGAGGTTGACATTGCTGCCTGCACAACTAGGCTTTCAGGTGCAGGATGTTTCGACAAATAGGTAGCGTCGCAACTAGTTGGGCTATATTTTCTGGCGAGATTCTTGTTCACCGCAGGGTTCGCTTCTGGAACATCCCAATTTGACATTACCATTTTGTGGAAAGCTACATGAAAAGGAAGTATGGGATCCTTTAGTGGACCTTTATCCAGGATATCGGTTAGGTCATCTTGCTCAAATGGCAGAGCAGGCCTGCTCCATCCCATAAACTCTATTACCCTGGACATACGATGCCTATAAGAAGCATCGTCATGGTCTGCCGGATCTGGCTGCCAAATTCCATCTCAGGTGAAGTGTCAACCCCACCAGAAGACTTCAAATTTTCATACAAATCCTTTAAATCAGGATTCTTGTGAAATCAGACTTTCTGGGACATTAGGTGTGCTTAGTTCTAAACCAAACGGTGGTGTATCTTGATCTGAGGGCTCATATTCATTAAAAATTGAGGATAAAGACTTAAAGAAATCTTTCTTTGATAATGCCTGTAAGATTGATCAATTTCTTTTGGTTTAGAAGGTAAAGGTTTTGATGGCTTCGATAAAGGCGCCAATGACTTTGATTCTAATGGCTTTGAGGACGCTGACTTCAATGGTGTCGACGCTAAGGGCATCAACGTTTGACAACTTCACAGTCGATTGTGCCTTCGACCGAGCCCTTTAAGGGCTTGACCCTCGACTCAAAGGAGTCTGATGATTTCTGACTGTGTCGCGTTCTCGAAGGATCTTCGATGTTCCAGGCTCGAGGGCACGCAGAATGTAGTCTTTGGTCTTTCCTGGTCTGCCTTATGCGGCTCAAGAGGAGTATGGCACACTTCTTCATTTGAGGGATTTGGGGCCTCTCTCGCAAAGATTTTCATAATTTTACATCTGCAATCTTCCCACTCAGCCAGGGTGTAGGATTTAGAAGGACCAGCTATACTTCTCTCCAGAGAGGAATCAGATGAACTCAAAGAGAGCGACCTTGATGCCTTTTTTTCGATTTCCTCAAAGATGACGAGGAATGGTGTGACCCGCTTCTAGAGGGTGATAGTTTTTTTGATCTCTTCCTTCGAGCAGAGGAATCTCTCGACTCAACAGTTGATCTTTTCCTCAATGGGGTCATCGAAGGGGATTTAGTAGGGGTCCTACCCACCACGAGTTTCCCTTTACTCTCTTTCAGAGCCTTACTGGTCATCGACTGACAGGATTGACAGTCCGCCATTTCATGAGCCAGGACACCACAGACACACCCGGTGGGGGTCCGTTAGGGACATCTTGGTGCTACAATTGCAGCACTTTATTAACTCGGTCTTCAGGGTTTCTCGGAGCTGAAGACGAGGTCATAACTCGAAGTTCTCACAAAAACTGAAGCGCAACATAATTCTTGAAGCAAATGGCGTCACAGAAAAATGTTACTGAAGCCAAATGGTGCTGCACGTGCCCTATTTACCAAAAGGTGACGTCGACTACGAGAGGCCCTCGAGGGACATCGAGTCGACCGCATCGATACACAGCACCCTCTGCCGAAAAATGCTTTCCGAAGCAGCTGAAGCCAAAGCATATATCATAAAATGAGGAATATGTGGGGGATACAATCCATTTGAAGAGGGTTGCACCAGGTAAGGCCGCGTCCTCACCCGTTCCTGAGCACACACGAAGGTACAAGCTGAGAACTTGTCTGTAAACAGTTAGTAAAACATTTAAAACTCTTAAGATCCACGTAGCGGCCATTAAGCATACAATAGGGTGTGTGAAACAAATAGGGCAACAGGTAGTTGCAGTCACATAATTAGGAGACTGCTGTATATACAGGCAGGGAATAATTGAATGGCAAAACGCAGTAGACACTAAGAACACTCGCAGTAGACATGAAGAATGCCAACATGCAAAAGATGAAGGAAACAACATGGCGGAGAATGAACAGAAGTACTGCCATTATTCAGACCAAACTCTGCTAGGCACTGGCTCTGAAATACTGAAGCCTGAAAAAATGTCTTAAAACAAGTTTCCAGGACCCATGATGCTTAGATGAACTCAAGACACAAATGTCAGTGCACAGAGGAGAGTTTGGTTTAGCAAGCTGAAACCACACCAAACAACATCAAACAGGGCAAACAGCACACAATTATTAAAGTTAATTAGTGTTAATTGGTAGCAGTGAGAAACACATATCCTTGAATGCCAGGTGCAAGTAGCTACTATGCCAAGTGATCCCATAATGGATGAATATACAGCGCCCCAAGTGGATACCACGAGAACGCACACGCTTGGTAAAACAGTAGAAAATCCAACAAATAGACCACGTCACTGAAACAATGGTTCTTCAGCCCGGGGCCAATTAGATAGCACACCTGCCACTTTCCTAGAACATTCAGGCAGCGGCGGTATGCCAAGGCCACAAACAAGACTGGTAGTGAAAGCCTCAGGCCTGGGAACGAGTTGGGATTATCTTCTTTAAACTTGATCATAGCGGTTCCCCAATCTCTTCTTCCTCCCAACGCATTTTCGCACTGCATAAAAGTGCAAAGGCCAACGAGCTAAGGAGTGGCCAATCACGTTATGTTACTGTTATCGACAAATGTAGTACTAGAACGCCAACCAATAGCGTGTTCATTTGAAATGCGTTATCTGTAGAGGGTTGACCCTAGGAGGGGTTACAAGTTGTAGAAGAACCAATTATAAAAGGGTTCAGTTCTGGATAACCATATATTCTATACTCTAGCAACAAATCAAATACAAGAATAGAAGTTTGTTGTGATTGCACTAACCATGACGTCAACTATGATGAGTTCTTCCTTTAAAAGTTGTTCTTAACACCATTCTGAGATTGTCTTTTGTACGCTCTCCCAGTGGCTGTCTGTTTTTGGAATAAAGCTGTGTATTTTTGTGCACTTGTTACTGTGTTTATTGAGTTTTCTTCTTTATTGGTATATTTGGGCCTATCTTAACAGAACACACCCAAAGCCCCCTCCTCCCTCACAACGGCATCATGCAAAACCCAGGTAGTCGTGGTGGGGAGCGGGTTCGATCACAGTGGGTGTGGGGGGGCTGGGACGATCACAGGGGGAGCAGGGTTTGGGGGAAAGCAGGATATTTATGAATACCACAGGGGCGGGGAGGTTGTCCGTTTACAGGCGTTCGGGGCTTAGAGCCCCGTGGATCATGTTGGGGCGGGAGTGGAGATCGGGGGTGAAAGCCCACAATTATAGTCACAAAACCGCACGTTAAAGGCAACACTGATTAGGCCAATAAAACGGGGTTTGTTTTGGTACAGAATTCAGCATATGGTTTAGTGACATAGAACTGGAACAGCTGGGTGTGATGAAAAGCAGAATTTGTCTTCTTTTAATCAACATATTTTACATTTTGTTGGGACGTATGATAAAGTTTGGTTTGTGGCTGCAAGCTCAACATTACTACAATATGAGATTCGGTTAGAAATATCTAATCAACCAACCTTCTGATGGGAGAGGTGAAATGCGTGTAAATTGGAGAGGCTAATCCGTAATGATGAAAATCGGTATCCATGCCTGAGCAGAAATAGACAGCTTGCATCATACACCGGGTTGCCAGAATTCTAAGCAGTGTGTTCAGGTACGGGAAGCTGGGATGGTCGGCTTGATCCAGAGAGTCGGCCAGAGCCTTTGCAGAGTCTGTCTTTATCTCCAAATTCTGAAAGTAGATTGGTAAACTTTAATAAAACTGCATAAACCAACATGCACAATCATTCAATTTCCAGTTTTACATTTTTAAACTGACTCGTGTAAAATAAAAGAAAAGGAGAAAACATACAGGAAGACAAATGATATGGTGTTGTGGGAATTCTGTGGGTTTCCTCTGCAACCGTGAAATATGCAAATATGTCAATTTGTCTGACCAAATGCAGGAGGGAGGGGGGCAGGCAATGGAACATTTTCTGCTTATAGATAGGACTTCGAACATGCCTGTATTAAGGATGTTTTTGTACAACCATCTGTTGAGGACTGTACAACCACTAACCTCAAGGTGGGGCAGTGCACCCAGCTCAAAAGTGAAGCCAAAACCTCTGTACATTAGGTTGTGTGGCAGAGCAGTCATGATTAACTCTAGGGAGGGCAAGTACGTTAATACAAAGACACAGTTAGTACACAAAGTTATCCAAAGAAAACGCACCACACTGGGATCCTGAACAATATACAACTTTATTAAACACACGAGAATATATACATATGTTGCATAAGTACTTTAAATAGACATAACATAATAAAAATACCTAGTGCATGTATAAAAACTGTCAGTTGTCCTAAGACACTTTTTATAACGATACAAAAATGTAAACCCAGTACGAAACAGTGACAAGGAGGGGTGGGGCGGAGGTGGAAAAAAAGTAAACTAGAGCATTCGAAAACAGTAATAATAGTCAAACATTCTCCCAATTGCCAACATCAACACGATGACAGTATTTCTAGGCCTCTAAAACAGGGTATTTGGAAATAGAATTGCACCTTTCAGTCCACATAGGGGGTTGGGTGGGGAAACAATTCAAACACACAGCCAGAGGCCACCAAAAGATAGATCCAATTTAGACTAATAGCACCAAACATTAAACTTCAAGAGAAAAATTGATACAGTGACCAGAACCAGTTATGATGTAATCAGGCATTCACATTAGCAGAAGTGGAATACTGGACATTAAAATACATCAAAAATCACAGTTGCAAGCTACAATTGTAGTCTTGGCCTCAAACTCACTGGACCCAAACTGGATGCAGAAATAAATGTCTAGGAGCAGGAAATTACCCCTAAAATCACTTTGAAAGGGTTTTAGGTAAGTGCAATGTTCCCCCATATACAAACTGTGAAAAGTGAGAAATAAAATAGAAAGGGACCTCTACACCAGCGACTCTTACACCCCACTTTAACAGTACCAATACATGAAGTGGGCCTGGCAGATTCAGAAGCCTTGGAACTGTTTTTTTTTGCATTACATATACAATCATCAAACCTTATGACAGTATTGGGTTGCATAACCAACCACAGGTCTTCCTTTTTGTTGGCCCAGATAATATCCCACAACCATTGTTCTTTGGCTGGGGGCTTCGGATTTATCCAATTTCACAGGATACACATTTTTAGACATGAGTTGGGTAGCTTATACATGCCTCGGTTAGTTTTGTCGAAGACGCAGAAAAAACATACAAGTGGTGTGGCATGGATCTTAACCCCTGTAATGGCTGGGAGTGAAGCGCATACCTCCGACCAGAATGTCGCCACCACACCAAGGGCAGTCCCAGTGCACCTCCTGTGTGAACAGTCATAACCTAGCAGGAGTACACCTGTTCAGTATCTTCAGCTGCATGAGCCTGAACAGCGAGTTCAGGGATACAACACATGCCAGCCTACACATTGCACATCAAGAATCACCTGATATTTCAGTATTCAGGGCTATAGCCCACTTGGTTCTTGCTTGGACGGTGCATCCGGCTGTTGGCAGAGTATTAGCTTGTTTAAGGTTGATACCACCCTCCGGCACCCTACCTCACTCTGAATATATGCCAGAATAGGATTGGAGGCAAGCTCCACAGGGAATTCTGGCCACTGTGTCTGGAATGCACCCTGTATCCTATAGTATTGCAACCATGGTGTGGTCTTGCGATGAGGAGTAGTCAAGTGTGTTTGCCTCTATGAACCGACCATGGGCGTGCAAGTCTCCCAGTCCCCGAAATCCCAGTCTCGCCCAGTTTCGTATAATAGTTGCATCTAAGGGGGTAGCTTACAATTCCAAAGCATAAAGTCTCTGTGATAGGATGGGGTAACGCCAGCAGCCTCCACATTTCACGCCACGCCAAAAGCATCACACTAGTCGGATCAAATGGGCATTCATCCACATAGCCCGAGGAGATTACAAGAGATCTGATATCACAGCCTCTAGCAGCGCACTTCTCAATTTTGACACGTTAGTATGTATTGTTATCGATAAACCAATTCAAAGCATACTGGGCTTGTGCCACCATCCAATATATTCTAAAATCAGGCGCTGCAAAACCTCCCCACTCATAGGGCTTAGCAAGAGTAGACCACTTCAGACTAACTGCCCCAGCGTGCCACAAAATGTATGCAATCTCAGTATACAGTTCCTAAAAAAATTGACAGAACCACAATTTTCCTCTGGCTTATTAGGTTTCAAAAGGACTGCTATGAGGGCCTCCCGCATGGTTTCAGGTAGGATGAGGGCGGCCAGAGCCGCCTCCCACATTTTAAGTAAATAGGGGCTGAGGGTTGGCTTATAGTGCTTGTAAAATTCTGTCAGTCTCCCGACTGAGCCTGGGGCCTTCCTGTAGGCATATCATCAATTGCCATAAAGAGGGATGGGGAAGTTCACCCCCTCCTCCCCCTCCAATAAGATACACGACGCTGAAGAAGGCCAGAAGACACCACGAGCGCCTATACTATTTGAGCAATTCCTAGTGCTCCAATGAGAGACAAGTATGTTGAGAGGTACCCCCTCAGCCATCCCTACAGGCCAAGTGCGGTACAAATCTACCCCAGAGTGGATGAGGAGCCCCAGGTTGCAACCAAAGACACCTCAATTGACAGTATTGATTAAAGCGCCAAGAAGCCATATTGCTGACGTCAATAGAGACACCACGATTTAGCAGTGTTAGACATGAAGTACACATGCCATTGGCACTTCGGGACATAAACACACACTCAAATACACAAAGAACACAGGCGTACAATTCTATAGTTAGAGGACAGATACATATACATACTGTCATTACTTTATTATTTTGCCATTAGCTAAACAAAGCAATGCAGAAAACACAAGAGCAAGAGATCCTGAGCAAAGCTTGCAGATGCTTTCATGCGAATAACCTTATGGAGCTGCAGGAGCATCTATGGGACCTGACAGAGCCAAGTGTGACTAACCTCTGCAGAATATAGAATAGCAGAGACACTTTAGGAACCGCATAATGGTTTAGGAAAATTACAGCAAGCCAAAGGCCTCTAAGAAGACCAAGCTGTGTTGAATTCAGGCTGAACAGAGAGCAAACGTGTGAGACAGTACCCGATGCCAATGTCACCAGATCCGAATGACATTGCATTCCCCGAACGACAGTATCCCCAGCTGCAGTAAATGCGAATAATTCCTCATAATTCAGAGCTGCAGAGCTCCAAATCATGGTCCCTGAACACTTGACCTGGCCGACACAGACAATGGACAGCAACCAGTGATGAGAAGGGGGAACCTTTCTCACGCCGCCAGACAGAAGCTCGCAACAAAGATGTGTTAGGACAGTTTTTCTGAAGTCCAACTAAGGGCTTAGTAAAACCATTCAACTGAGGCAGTATAAGGCTGTACCACCTGAGTACATGGTAGCGCAGACAGAGCAGCCAGGCTTACCTTATGAGGGAGAGAGGGCGTTACAATCCGTACAAAAGAAATTGTAATACAAATGATCCAAAGAAACACTGAAACACTTTGTATTGTAAAAATAAAGGATTTATTTAAATACAGGCAGGCCCAGATAAATCGAGGGGTAAGTACTAACAAATTATATGAAATCACAATATAAAAACACAATAATATACTTAAAAGGTACACAGACCAAAGTATAAACCTTATTTGGAACCCCTGACAGTAGTTCTAGGGAAGTCAAAACCTTTTCATACACTTTCAGTATAGGTCACACCAATTCTTGGGGAGTAAAAACCAATGGTTACTATCACAATTACATTCGGTAATGCGAGGGCACTAGACCCTTCCAGTTATACACTGTCTCTTAGTACAAATCACTTCATCAGTAAACCGGACAATATACTTTTTTGTGAATAGTGTAACACTTATTCCAGGTGCAGTAAAAACCTTTAACTACTCTTGTGATAACACACAGTTATCCTAGGTGAGTAAAACCTAAGGATGTAGTATTCAATTACAGGTGCTTTTGAGATCAGTGAACCACAGATACAGAAAAGCAGAAACTCTTCAAACTTATTTTTGGGAAGGCACACAGCAAACACAATGAAGGGGAAAGTAAAACCCAATGTTACAACAAAGTTATTATAGGTAGGCAACAACCTTATGCAGACTTATTTTGGATAGGCTAGCAGCAAGTTAGGGGAAGCAAGACCCAGTTGGGGGACACTCATCCAATTACCCTGGAGGAATAATCTGGTGAAACAAACACTTTACTTTTGGGAAGAGGCACAACCTAATCACAGGAGATTAAAATACCTTCACATCTACTTTCTATTAGAATGGCAGAACAGTTTCTGAGGAAGAAAAGATGTTAACCGTACTTTTGAGAATAGTTCATCACACATTCAAGATAAGTAAGATCTTTTGTAACTGTTCACTCTTAGAATTACAGTTACCAACAACACTTCACAAGCAAGTAACTATTAAACACTTATTTTCTTTTCTAGGCAAAAGGCCCAATCCTTTCAAAAGTCTTTCCCTGGTTCTTGGGGCTTGATTGTTCTCAGTGGCAGAAGGGGGGTCACTACGATCTAGTGACCAACAGGCAGTGTCATAATAGGTTCTTTAGTAGCAAAAGTCAGAGTTCCTTAGGAAAACTGGGCAAACAGGTGAGTACTTTACTTCTAGGGTTAGAAGAGGGTCCAGGGGCTTCGCAGAAGACACCCTAGCAGGATTTTAGCATGGGACTGGGTGTACTGGATGAGAGGCCTCCCCATCACAGAAAACAACCCACAGCTACACAGAAATCCCAAGAGACTTAAGTTAAGTATACCCAAGCCAACACAGTACCTCAGCATTGATGAAAATTTTGCAGCAGGAGGACTTCAGGGTCTGCTGCCAACTACTCGGTCAGTGGATTCCTTGTCGTGGTGACTGAAAACAAGATCTCAGAAGGAACTTTGCAGCAAGGATCGATGAAGAAGGCTCTAGGCAAGGTTTCCCTGGCAGCTGAATGCGGTTCTGCGGATTTGGCGCCTTTTCAAGGAGCACAGAAAAAGACAGAAAATCGCGGTTGAATTCTCGTTGTTACAAAGGTCCAGCACTCTTGTTGAGGGGACTTTCTGGACTCGATCCGTATCTCTGGAGATCCACCAGGATACCCACGAAGTTTCAGCAAGATTCGGAAGACCGTGCAAAGCACGATGGCTTGAGGTCCCAGTGTATTGGGGTATTGCAGCAAAGCAAGGTTGCAGCAAAGCGTGGGATGGCTCAAAATGCAGGTCTTCTTAAGTCTAGTGGGCCTCACCAGGCTCTGGGTCGGGGTCCTCGTTTTCAGTGTCCTCGGGTCGATTGGAAGGAAGGGCTACAGCAGGCTCTGGTTACACAGCAGGCTCTCCGGTCGCTGGAAATCGTTTCAGCTGCTTTTCCTTCATTTTCCTCTTCGGTTTCAGTTCCAGTGGTCGACTTTTCAACTTTCAGGTTCGCAGTATTTATCAGGAACTACAGCACAACCTCTGCATTCTCTCCCCACATTTTACAAGAAGGGACGGTCTGGTTGTCCAATCAGGACAGCCAGTCCCCCAATGGGATTTGTTCCCATTCAAGCAAGGCGTAAGACAAAGGGTTGGGGAGCTTTAGACTCCTCCCTCGCTTCCTGACCTCACAGACAGACTGGAGCCTGGGCGGGGAGTCCAGGGGACTCCCGCCGAAGATAAAAATCACACAAAGGAATTTCCTGCCCTGGATGTCAGGGGAAGGAACAAGAAACGTTAAACACCAAAACGGCGAAAAAAGAAGACAGGGGCTATTTAGGTGCCTGTGCTGCAGCTGTGAACACAACCCGTGGTAAAGGTGCACCAAATTAATACAAGGTATCACTGCCACCAGCCATTGAAAGTAAGCCTGTCACTAACAGAATTGTTACAGTTTTAATGTGAAAGGGGATACATTGTATCTCACCAGCACTCAACATAAGGTGGGGTGTGCTGGCTTCACAGAATAAAATGTAAAAGGGATCCAAATATCCTTTCTACCCTTGGGAACATGGTTCACCCAAGGCTAGCAAAAGAAAGTTAAAAGGGGAGCCCCTAGGACAACCAATCAACAACTGGCACTTCTTGCCAACAAGTTGTTAAAGAGGATAACTTTAAAAAGACACTATACAGAGGTTTAAAAATAACACCCATAAAAAGAGTTAAAGATTATGTGAGTGTGGAAAATGTTTCCCACTCACTGAGGTATTAAGGAAAAATATCTCACCAGTAAAGCAAAAAGTTCTGGGGTTGACCCAGGTCAGGAAGATTTACCAGTTCTGTGAAAATCTTACCCAACAAGATGTTACAATGCGAGACAAGTGTTGCACTGAGCAAAAGAGCACTCATAGATTAAGGTGGTACACACACGTTATAATGCAGACACATAGTCATTCTTATTACACCAAGAGCTGAGTGTTGGAAGTGGCTGTGTTTTGAGATTTTATGGCACGCACTGCAGCTTGACGCGCCGTGATTGTAGGTCCTTTCCTCTAGGCCGAAGAAGGACGGAGAAAGAAAGCTTTGTTGGCTTTGTCGGCTTTGATACATCCCCGGGGAAGTGCCGTGAAAGCCAGTGGACGTTGGAACTCCCATCAGGAAGAAATTCGGGAAGTGACCATGTGGCTCACAAGACCCAGAGAGCACCTTGAGAGCACTGCATTTTGTTGAGATTCAGCACCTCTCACTCTTACTCGGATGGTCAGTAAGCAGGAAAACAACTGCCTAGTATGGAGTTTTGAAATACCCAAAACTTATTGAGTCTTTGAAAACACCCCAAAAACACAGTCCTTGAAACACCCCAAAACCCCTCATTGTTTTTTCCACTGTATCCACATGGCACTTTCACGCTCCTCAGGTGGTTTCTTACTTTACCACTGAGGTTTGAGTGATATCTGTGCAAACCTTTTTCAACAAGAAAGTGTGAAAACTTGTCAAGAAAATTGAACAATCTATAGCCTGGTCTAAACCTGGGGACTAAAACAGGGATGTTTAGGTAGTGTTTGGGTGACTGGGTGCGCTGGGGGAGGTGTGGCTTGTGTTTAATTTCGCTGCTCAACCTTGGTGGAGGCTAGACGAGGTAGAAATTGCACACTATTGTTGAAGAAAGTCTGTGGTAAAACACTGCCTCTGTCTGTGTCCTGTTTGGAATGTTGATATTAACATAAATCTTAGTGCACGTTTTCTCTGAGGGTTGCCCATCGTACTACAAATCACTATTGGGAGTGATTCTGGTGTGTTTCAAATCTCTCCTATTTCGGGGAGGGGAGTTGACTGGAGACGCTAGAGAGCAGAGTTGATATCCGTTTGACATTTTCTTCGATCAACATTTATGATCAACACCCTGCTGGAGTATGTATATTGTCATCAGCAGGTTTTTTAATTTTTTTTTTTTACATGAGGTACCTTTCTTGCAACGAAACTCCAAGTTCTATACCTTGAAGTGCAGTGACTGCAGGCCTAGGGCATTTGTGACTAGTAAAGCTGCACTGTGTTACAGTGGATTTCTGACCTTTGAGTTCTGCATTCTGAAGTGCAGCGACAGCGGGCCAAGCGCCTTTGAGCCGCACTTTCTTTACGGAACTGGCTAAGAGGAACTTTGCACTGCATTCTGGATAAGGGAGCGCACTAACGGTTATAATCTGTTTTTTGTGTGGAATCAAATCGTTTGTGTGAAGTCATTGTGGGTATTGCCCCTGAGCCATCCAAGCAATTTCAACTATCTTGGACAGATGGGACCTGAAAGTTGATATTGTCCTTATTCAGGATTATGCTCCATTAATGACAATAAGGTCAACGTCTAAGATCTACTACTACTGTCATACTCTCCTGTGTGCTTCGAATTTGTTTTTCTTTTTGCTACCTGTCTTGCGTGTACTGGAACTATGGCGGCCGTGAGGAGCGGTTTTGGTGTAAGCGAGGAACACAATGTGAAGGAACCGGACCATACTTCTGATAAACTATCTAATACAAGGGCAAAAGTGGCTACTACCCCAGAGTTACTGTTAGAGCCTTTACCTTCGACTTTAAGCCACTCTGGGCTGCTGAATAGCTCTGCGTCTGAGGAGGGGGGACAGAAGAGGTCTGAGGGTGGCCAGCTGGTACATTGGTTGCTTTGGTTAGCGAGGTGTTGCCTGAAAATGTATGGGGGGGGTCTTGCACTGATATTTTGACTACAGATAATGTGGACTTAGAAATCCATGAGCATGCTCCCACTGCACAGGGTATATACTGGAGCTGACTGATGCAGAGTGCCTTCAAGAATGCCACACGGTGCCATTTGCTCCACTAACAAGGAAACTAGTTAGATTTCACACGTCCACACCTCAGCAAGTTGTACGATTATGGGACAAGACAGGAGCTGGGGGATCTATATGCTCTAAAAACTTGTCTGTGTTGGAGGCACTGGTGGTTCCGTCAATGACTTAGGGGTTCCCAAGGTGGCTTCCCTATCTGAACTTTCTAATGTTTTCATTTTTGGTAGATCAACTGAAGAATCCAGAACCAAGTCCAGACCCCTGTGCTTGGGGGGTTTAAGGACCAACATGGCCCTTACCCTGGGAACAAAAAAAAGGGATATTCACAAAACAACTTCCCTGGAGCAGTTTCAGGGATGCTGTTGTTTAGAGGACTCATTCCATCAAGTTGCGAATGCTACAAGGGACCTGCTCAGGGATGGCATCCAGTGTTTCTGTCGAATACAAAGCCTCGAATGCAAAAGCATCGAAAAAATGCATTTTTTTTTAAAGGTAAAAGGTTTTATTTTTATTCTAATGGGTTTTAAGGGCCTATTTAAAAAAAATGCATTTTTTCGATGCTTTTGCATTCAATGCTATCACTATAAACCCTCAGGGATACTATTGGACCTAGATATGCCTTCCATTTTTGATGCACTTATCGCCATAAGGGAAAAAAGGAGTTCACAGGAGGAGAGGTGAATGAGGGTACCTTTAATGGTACAAGAAGAGGTGAGAGACAAAATGGTGACCAGGCTGAAACAAATTTATTAGAAACAGCTACCTGGGGGACACAGAGGAAGTATGGGCAAGGCATGTCGGATGAATGTATTGGTCCAATGAGGGACCATGGGATGAAATACCACTGTAATGGGGCAGGTGGGATGAGGGAAGGGCGAGATGCCATAACACCTCCCCAGAAGGGTCACATTACCAAGTTGAGCACCCCCCCTGTTGCTTCAAAAGCACCTGTGGCTCCCAATTCTAGTGTGGGATCTGACACACAGAATTTGGTTAAAAGCACAAAAGAGACTAATGTGATGGAGGTCTGCGAGCTAATTTCTTCCCTTTTATCAAACCTGCATATTAGCCTGAATTTGGCTTTATGGACTCTTGCATGCTGCAGGAGAATTTGGGTGGGTGGGAGGGCGGGGGATCCTGGCGGGCCTACAGAAATCATTTAATGAATTACTGGTACGCATGGCGTTTCTGGAGGGTTTTGCAAAGGGAATGATTACAGCGAACAAAAAGTCACTTATGGAAAAGCACATGCTAGACAAACACAATCCGAGACCATGAAATCTGGATGCCAAGATCTCAATGATATTAAATGTTCTCTCTTCTAGGGATACTGCCACTTCCAATACCATTGGGGACCCTAGAGGGGACCAGGGAAATATTTCAGAAATTACCCAGGAACAGTTAACCGGGAGTCAGGCTGTAATTGCTCCTGATAATCCATCAGCTCTGGTGGAGGCCATGGGGCAGTTGGACGAACAGGAAGCTCAACGAGAGGCAGAATTGGCGGTTGACGAAACATCTCCACCAACTGATAATGTTGTTGAATTAGGAACATTGAGGAACTTACAACCGAGAGGTAAGAAGTGCAAGAAGAAGACCAAACATGTAAAAAAAAACTAAGAACGTGCCTTCAGTTAAGGTTAAGGGGGCTTGTCTTCGACAAATACCAGAATGTGATAAACATACTGAAACTAACAGCCTCTGAAGAATCATGTGATGGTAGAGATGGTAAAGTGATGATGGCATCTCAGGCTGTGTCACAGAAGGGGCCAGGCGTGTGTAGAGAGGCGACTGTGGAGGGTCCAAGTACTTCCTCGGGAGCATACACTGGGACAACAGCGAAACGTTTTTCGAACGCCCACAAACAAAGTAGACCAAAATGACTGCTTTTGGCAAGATCATTAGCACAACACATGCTCGTATATCTACAGGTCCACAGCCGATTAGTAATCCATCCATTAATGTATAGACAACCTTACCTAATGAGATGGAGCCGAGTTGCCCTGGTGCTCAACCCAAGAGCCTTAATCCTTAGAACAATAGAACAACAGTGGAGGTTACTCCTCTTATTGAAGGGGTTACCCTGGGCTACCAAGAACAGCACAGGGTTATTGAACCCCGGGATGGGGTAATTGCACCGGTGGGAACATTCTTGGCTGGGTGAATAACAACAAATCCGTTAAAGGGACTAGGCTGAACAGGACAAATCTACTGACCATTTTCAAAAAGATTCCGTTATTGAGAACTATAACTTCGGACGATATTGATGGAATTTCTTTGCCTATTTTTGATAACTGCAGAATGGTTAGTCATTTCCATTCGGAAATAGCTGGAAGCATGGTGTAGGGTCAGGGGAAAAACTTAGAGACTTTGGGACTTGAGCTGGTGGTACTGCAAAATACAGCTGAAGCAAAAAATGCATATAAGGAACCTGTTATCGTAACAGCAGAGGTTGCGGGGATGTCTACATCTGTACCACCGAGTGACTCAAGTACTGCTTTGACTTTTATCACAAATCTCTTGGGTAATGGTCAGGATTGGTCCTGGATCCAGCCTGCCCTTAAGACTCTAGAGAGCTTTAGGCAAGGGCTGGGACATGCATGACAGTATTGAGATCGAAGTGATTTCTTGGAACGTCTGTGGAAGTGTTAATATGCTTAAATTCATGGCCAATCCACCTGATAAGACTTCCAAGAATCTATATGTTCCAAGAAACTATGCTTTCGGCCAACCCCTTACTGGAAGGCTTTCACACCATTTCCTGTCCTGCAAATAGAGAGCATGGGGGGAGATCTAGAGGGGGATTTATAATAGTCATTGATCGTAACCTGAGGTTGGAATGGGAAACTATATGCAGCAATTAATAGCTTTTGGCAATCAGGCTGGAACTGGGGCCAGGTCTTCATCCCATCTTGCTATTGAATCTCTATTGGAACCCCAAGAGGGTTCCATTTGGAAACATCAAAGGTGGTTTGGGTGACATCTTTAGTGCGTGGCATGAGAGGGGTTGTGCTAAACGTATAATCCTGGGAGGAGATTTTAATTCATTTTGTGCAGAAGGAGCCTTGTGGAATAATATTGGGGCTACCCCTACTTATCACTTGAACACTAAACGAGGTATCCGTTGGGATCTCTTTCTGGAGGATTGGTATATGGCCGTGTTGGATTATTTCCATCTTTACTCTCCTCTAGATACACCTGGTATAGAGGGGGGTCAGAGTTTGAGGATTGATTTCTTTTATATTTCAAATGGCATTAGGAAGAGCTGCAGCTATTTGAAGCACATTCCTTCTGAGCTGGCAAACATATACCACTTTCCCTCTCTTTGACTATTCCTACCTTCTAAATGAGACCATATTGGGTCGGGTTATCTACCAGTAAAAAGGGGACGATAGTTGTATGGAATAGGCAGACTATCCACAAATTCAATCATTTGTTGTCATCCTCTCTAACGGATCTGACTCCTTGCTTACTCTTCAGCAATACGAGTGTAGGTTTTGAGGATTAATTCCGGCATGTATTCTTCAAATCAGAGGCCAATGTACTCCACCTAGTGTTAGATCTGGTGGTTACTTGGGTGATGATAGAATCTATCAATCTAAGATTCGTAAACGTAGGGAACTTGATGCTTTGAAAAGGAAGTCTTTTACCACTTTGGAGTACGTGGCGGGTAAATCCAAACTTTCACAAACGCATAAGAACTTCGTTAAATCACTGAAGATGGATGCATTTCATAGACTCTAGCAGACTATGTTGGAAAATCTCTGTAAAGGGAAAGAATTACTATTTTGGTCCAATGTTAATAGGACCCTCAAAGATGCAAAGAGGGGTATGGACTGTCCTACAGAATCTGACACTTGGGTAGAATATTATACCAACAAATATGCCCTACCTGTTACCTTTAGGGGCACTGGAGGATCTGATCTAGGAACTCCTGTTGATGACCTGTGCACTTGGGACAGAGAAGACATTGCCTGTGCTATAGGTCGACTTAAGCTGTCCCGAGCTCCGGGACAGGACGGTATACCTCCCTATGTTCTTAAAGAGGCACCTGACTTATGGGCCGAGCTCTTGAAGCCTATGTTTGACCATATCCATCATTCCCATACGGTTCCTGCCTCCTGGGCCCAATCTACTATCATAACCATCCATAAAAAGGGAGATATACTAGACCCGAATAAGTATAGACCCATAGCATTGATGGATGCTTCGAGCAAAGTATTCTCCATCCTTCTCCTAAGGGATCTCAATCGTGTGATTAAAAGCAATAATCTCTTGAGCCAGTTTCAGGTGGGGTTAGGGAAGAATTGGGCACCTAACTTAACACAACCATTTTGGCCCCTCTAAGACACTATGTTCATCATACACAAGTGGGGGATGTCTATTTTTTTATGGGGTCGTAAGGTCCAGGCTCTGGCCGAAAATGCTTGCTATGATTATTCCTCGCAAGCTGGTTCAACTCATTGCGTTACTACATACATATACTACCATACGTGTTCATCTTACCAAGGAGGGTCCCCATCACCAGAAATATATATATATTCATTGGAGTCAAACAGGGGTGCACCTTAGCCCCTATGCTCTTCAATTTATAAGTGTGCCACGTGGAGAGACTATGGCAGGGTCCTTTCATTGCGCCCGCTAATTCGGGGAGTTTTAGTTTGGAGTGGATGGCCTTAGCGGATGCTTCTATCCTGCTAGACAGAACTCTGCGAGGCCTGAGAAGGAAAATGCAGTTCTTTTGATAACAATCTCTTGCCTAATGCATTCAAATCTGAGGTCCTGGTCTTTTCAAGGAGAACTAAGATGCAGCTTTGTGTATGGACAATGGGGCCGGAAAATGTGGAACAGGTCAGGCTGTAATTTATTTGGGCTATCACCTCACTAATAGGGTCAGCATTGATTTTTGGAAAAGTATTCTACTTGATAAAGCAAAAAAACAAACTGTTCAACTTAAGTTTTTGAGGCATAGAGTCTGTACATTTTCATTGCTCCCCCAGAGGCGTTACTATCTAGCCAAATTCAAACCAATCATTTTGTATGGCCTTGATCTATCTATCCACGATTTGGGACATACGTTAAACATCATACAAGGGAAGCTATGGAAGGAGGTGTTATGCCTCTCGATGGCTATCCTGAACGCGGTCATAAGGCACGAGCTGTGTCTTGTTTCTCTAAAGGCCAGGTATGTTTGGAAGCAGCTTTCTGTTTACAGAAAAATAATTGATCTCCAGCGTTTTCCTTGTCCCAACATTCGCATGACATACATGCGCTTTAGGCTAAACCAACTCCCTATTAAGCACTGGAGGGACTCCTCAATGCTGCTTATTAACAACTTATCTGACTATAATTGTAGGTTTTTTTGGAGTTCATGACTCTCCCGAAACCTTGAGACACTTGGTTACTGTGTGTTCTTACTTTGAGGAAAAACATTTAACATGCTTTAAGGATAATATTGTCAGCAGTTTGGAAGTATCCAAGAATCTTCTTTGGTGTCGATGCATGTGGGGAACTAGTATATCTTTGGTTTTAGCCTTAAATGTCTTTTTTAACTTTTGTTACATCAGAACTGGAAAAGAAAAACTTAAAAAGTGTATAACTACTATGTTGTGTCATGTAGATACTTAGAAATTGAATTGAATTTCTTTTCTTTTTCGTTCTACATTTTTATTAACACTGATTTTCTTTTTATACATTGCTTTATGTGAGATAAATGTTTGTTTATCTATGTTGTGTAAGGTTTCTTGTAAACTATGCATGCAACAATAACAACATTTTTAAAAAACGGAGAACCTTTGCAGATCCCAGGCCTGGGGACGTCAGCTGCAGCCAATCACAGTTTAGTATCCTAGAGGTGGGTAGCAACGGGCAAGAACCAATGGTACGACCCTCACACTGCAACATTGTTATAGTGATTTGGGGATGGACCAGGCCAGCCACCTGACATGCGAGAGCCAGTAGATTAACATGTATAGTGTCCACTATTGGTGGACTATTACTCAGTACCCAATCCAGCGGTCCGATAGGTTTTTTGGAGAAGGGCCCAGGTTGTAGCATCACTCTGATGTAATTTGGGTACAAAACTGGCTTGCGAGCAAGGTGATGTTGAGACGTCCACAGATCGCTTCTGTCCCTGTACTGATCCCTGTCGGTTTTTGCTGTAATTAACAGCAGTTTGAACTTGTCGTTTGACTCCGTCCTCCGTTTCTCCAATGGAAGGTGTTGGGCCGTCCGAGAGTCCGCGAACTCCTATTGGCCCTCTGGCATACCTGGGAGTTTGTCCCAACAGCCAGGATGATGATCTCAGTTATGATTGGGAGGTCTAATCAGGAGCTGGCATCACAGGACAATTGCGTTGAAGGGAGATAATCTAGGAACGCTATGATATGCGTCACAGAGCATATGTCATTATGCGCATACAGTTCAGAATAAGAAGTCCAGAACATACTATTGATATCTGCACTCGTATGTACTAGGTTGCCAGCACCATCTCTGATGAACGGAATAATGTTGTTTCACCCATTTTGCCTTATCAAATGCGTCAGTAGCCTCCCTGGCTGCTCACCTTCCCCATATTGTCTTGCCACTGCTGGGGTGCTAAACAATCTCAGTTCCCTGTCATCACTACCCCTGAATTTCTCCATGGCTTCATTAACTTGTGTATAAGAGACTGTGGGGGGAATTTGTTGCCCGTCCCGTTCCAACCGGCATAGGGTGTCCTCACAATCTCCGTCTTTACTGATCGTCTTGAGTACACCTAGCTCTGTAGAAATACCAATGCCTCTCAAATACACTTGAAATGCTTGCCACAGTGTGCTAACCGTTTCAACTGAACTATTGTTCCTATCGACAAACAATTTAATATAACGGATATTAGATTGAAATGCTACAACCTGTAGAGCTTGCAGTTTAAACCACCATCTATGATAATGATCTAGGAGGTGTGACGATTTATGGGATCTTGCAACCTTTCCCTAGAGGAGAGCCCTTCACTGTGAGGCTAGGGAGGTGAGCCTGCTATGAAACACTCCCCTTACAGGTGGCGTTAAGCAAGACCTCACAGGGAGAGACTTTCCTCTTGGGGACAGGGACTCCCATTCCATGAAGGAACTCCCTAATCATTTTTTTCCTATGAGAACCTCATTGTCCCAATAAGTCCAATCTGAAGAAAATGCTGTTTACTATTATAAGATCTCTTCTTTTACTCAACCAAGACCTGAAACCACTGAGAAGAGGAAAAGGAACAGTAAAAGAGACATGAACACTGGAAATAAGTTGGAACCCAAAAGTACTGAAAAGAAGATTGAAGGAGTAATACAAACTACTCCTTCATTGACGATGTCTCGTACTGTTAAGAGTTGGCCCCAAGGAAGTATAAAGAATACCTTTGTAAACAAAAAAAGGACTCTGATCCTCTGCTGGGTAAGACCCAAAAACAGAGGAAGGACTGGCTGAAGGAAGATGCCGGCATCAGGCTTGCACAGCTCAAAACTTGGAACAAGAAGGTTGTGGAAAGAATCTGGTTCTCGGTCGAGAGGATGACTGGTAAGATCGGAGGAGTACTCCATGACTCGACTGAGAACCGTCCACTTGGAAGCTGGAAAAAGTCAGACGTTGGCGTGACCTCTGGGAAATGGACTGTGTGGTCCATCAACTGCATCAACACCGACAAGCCAAAGGCTGAGCTGCAGAACCATTCAAGAAAGTCGGGAGAGAGGCACTGGGAGTGTTTACAGAGAACGAGCCAGCCTGCAACCCCAGGAAGCCAGGTGACACACCCCCATCAAATTCAAGTTAACAGGAGTGGCGGGAGACCCAGTAGGGGTTTGAGGCGAAGTAAAGATTGCTACGGGAGTAAGCTCCTTTGTCACAGTGATTGTGAAGATCATAAGAAAAGGTAAGCGTGGTACGGGAGCAGTCTCCCTCGCCACAGTTGTTGTGAAAACCCTAAGAGAAACCAAGAGTGGTACAGGAGTAATCTCCCTCGTCACAGTGACTGTGGAAACCATAAGAAAAGCCAATAGTAATGCAGGACTACCCTCCAGTGTCGCAATAGTGGGAATAACAAGTTTTTGAACATAAACCAAGAACACAGGAGAAAGAGAATATATTAACAGTTAAGGATAGAACCGTTTTTTACATTTAGAGATAACAGTCATTGGACACTTGAGAAATACCAAAGAAGTCCCTCTGAGGAGGAGCAGCGGCGGCTAATCAGTACTGTTACAGGTGTGAGAAACCTGAAGGTGTTTCACCCGCTAGTCCATGGGGATCGGTCACCCAGGTGGCCAGGATACGGCCATCGCTTTTGCATCTAGTTCCTGGGGGTGGACCAGTGAGGGAGGATCACGTGGATGAGGGTTCTTCGGGGAGAGGAAGTGGGACACCGGATGGCGAGACTCGGTATCCCCTTCCCTGTAACACCTTTATCCCATCCTACCAGGTAGGATACTAAGGGACTCAAGCCCACCCCCCCACCTTTTCCGACACTAACTTTTCCACAACCAACTCTCTGTGAGCAAAAAAAGAACAACAACTGAGCCAAATACCGGACATGTCCCCTTCCCCACACCGATAAAAGGCGGAGCACGAAAGCACACTCTGAGCGAGGCAAATCACACGAGGAAGCAGCAGTTCCAAAATGGCAGTTCAATACAAGGCGGAAGACAGCAAGAACAAAGAGGATTGCAAGGAGGGAAGTGCCCTTTGTGAGATGCATTAACCCACTTACGCTCTGCCCTGCGGCATCACTGTGTGCTGGTGGCACCAGAATCATCAAAATGGCCGCGAAAACCCTATGAGCGAAATTGCGCTCTACCAAGCACAAAAAGATGGCTGCCAAATCTACCATGCATGTTGTCAGTGGTGGAATGGAGACCACACTTCTGAAACATGTCATTGGGCTGCCCAACATGTAAAAATGGAGCCCAAATGAAGAGCAGTGCTTGCTGAAAGAAATCTGAAATCTTGTAGTTAAATCTTTTCTTGGTTGCTAAAAATACGAAACGCTGGTCCTAAACACCCGCAAACATCCAATCTTCTTGCGGGGTGTTACATTTTACTGAAGTCAAGAAAGCATTGTGGAATTGCAACATCCTGGAAAGATTAATTGGTCACAAAAACACCCACAGCCAGGTTGCCTGCCTGTGAAAGCAGTCAAAATCTGGGCACAGTACCAGCGGCTGCCTGAATGCTGTTTTCAAAAGCCTGCATTAGAACTGAAAACTTGTACCAATAAGATCTAATGTCTAAAATCTAAGTGAACTGTTATCAAGAGTAACCTCGGTTGTCACTATTTAAACTTCATGGTTTAGAGTCTAGAATCAGTGTTCTAAATGTTTGTTTTAAAATTGCAAGTTTATTTTAAAAAAAGAAAAATGTAACAAAAATGACATTTAAAGTAAGCCTGACTGACAAAACTACAAACAACTTCCCCACCGGGCAAGGCACCTACCTTCTGCTCTCTAGGCCAGGAACTCCCATTCATGTGTTGATTAAGAGGGGAAGGGCACTTGGGCTGCTCTGGTAAGGATACAATGGACTGTCTCTGGCTGAAAAGAATATGCAGATTGTAAAGTGTCAAAAATGGCCTCTCCCAGAAGGATGGGGCGGATTGCTTCAGACCTGCCAGGAGGAAAAGGAGGCGGGGACAGACAATTTTTGTTGATTCAAAATGGACAAAAAGCATATTTCTAAAAGATGGATAATTTACGGTGTACAATTGTAAAAAAGATGGAAACCCCAGACTTCTGAATCTAATTTTTTGCTGCACATTTTAAGAGGAGCCAGAACTCTGTGCTATGTTCCGGGACGTAACTGTAGAAATTGTGGTTTTATAGCAAATGTATTTATGTCAAAAGCATGAAATTTCACATGCTTATGCCCATATACAATGCGCACGTGTACACATTTTTGACAAACTAGATATTGTGTCCCAGTCCGGTGTGCCCAGCAGAATTTATGACCAGAATCCCTGATCTTGACGGACCAGAATTCCTGACGGTTCTGTTCAAACCTATATAGCGAGTATCCTTCAATATAGGACCGTCACTAGCCTATGTACTATCCATAGTCATCCCTATCCAAATCCATCCTCGCTTATACTCAGAACTGCATTGTTAGAATTATTTTTGTACTGCCTGATCTATCTCATCCCTATTATTTCTTCTGTACTAATCGTGTTAAACCGATCCTTGCGCTGATATATATTTTTCTGAAGGCAGCAAGAGTCTCTGCAAGCAAAAACCTGATCCAGAGGCGTCCTGGTCTGGTGGCTGTGCTGTCGTGTAGTATTTGCGTCTTCATAGTACATGCCTTGTGCAAAGAAATCCTGTTTGTCTTTTTAAAAGTGCATCCTTGTTTTACAATTTGCCTCTATCTGAAAAAAACAACCTCCACGAAAACGTCCATAACTTCCTCAAATGTCATGCTATAAATGAAAAATTTAAGTGTCTGCTTGTAGCTAACATCCTAAGCTTTCCATAGAACCAAAAACCGCATCTGAAATCCATATAGTTCTCCCTCGATCGCGATTACCGCACGCGGAAAAGTTTGCCACAAATTTTCTTTTTGGCAAAATCTATAACGTGTAAAATAGCTTTTCATTGCACCCGACCTCAAAATTAAGTTTGCATATTGCTTATTGGTGTCAAATCCTTGCTAGCGTTTGTCTGCAACCATACAAAGCGGCTCCCATTAGTATTTCAACTATTTCTTTGATTTAGCCCATTTTTATTGTTTTACCTATTCCATTCAAAGCCAACTTTAAAACCATTTTGACAGTTTGCCAATCATTCCTGTTTCTCTCTTGTGTTGCTGGGGGGAAATTGGGATTGATATATTTGCTTGAATTCTGCATTCCTGAAACCTGTTCTCTCTCCTCCTAGCTCTCTACATTGCATATTGGGGGGTTGAGGGTGTGCAGGGGGAAAGAGTAACCACATTGCCATTTGATTTGAACACACCCCCACAAAAGTATTATTGCTGTGCTGCATTGTTTTTGCTCATTATTACTCCTGGTGATTAAAGAGATTGCTTAGTGTGACATCACCCCATTGGTGATTATTGTATACCCATTAAAAATAGTGTGATTATATATAAATAAATATTTGAACTTTGCAAACCAGCCTGATTCCTGGTTCAGTGTGACTGGGGGGGCGGGGTAGAGGGGAGGGGGGGTGGGGCGGACTTGGTGGGGGGTTTCTAAGAGAAGGCCGTGATATAAGTGGTACATTGTTCAGAATAATAGAACTTGGACACAAATAATTAAATAAGGATTTCAGTTGTGCATTACACGCTAGGCATTGACTTAGGTGAAGTGCCGGATTGAAATCACTTACACCTTGACCTTTTCACTGGAAGAGCGCATCTTTCATGAGCCTTCCAGAATAGGAAACTTAAGACCTGGAATTATAGCTGAACAATCCTGCATTGTGTGTCAGAGGTACCCGGGGCTCTCCCGCGTCAATAGTCAAGGCAGGGAGAAGCGTTTGCTGCCGTGGTACTGTCTTTGGCTCCTACAATGAAGCAGCACCAGTGAAGTCAGCACAGCTGGTGGGTTGGGGAAACTGATATTAGACCGGGCTGTGTGGAAACCAATGTTGCAAGCGGCAACATTGTATAAAGAAGATTATTAAAACAGCAGATGAGTGAATTAACTTTGTAGCTAAAATACAATACCGTAGACAGAGTGGTCTGGAATCATGTGGGTTCTCATTCGAATGTCTGTTAGGTATCCAACCGAAACGGTGCAAACGTTAAAAGAGAGAGAATTGTGAAATCGTAGAGGTCCTACAACAGATTGAGCCAACCAACCCCTGTGCACATTCGAAAGTCCTCGATACTGGGTGTGAAATTGACACTGGTCCGAGCCTGGTTGAGGGAGACTAATTGTGTTTAAGGGATTCTGAGCCTGGCTGAGGGGCATCCGGGGGTGAATCGTGAGTCACCCGAAAAAGAATAACCTACAAACATTGTGTGATAAAGTGAAAGGTGAAAGACAGGCTTGATGCCCGGCAGAGGGAAGCCTGTACAAAACTTTGTGCTAAAAGGATCTGAGCCTGGCTAAGGGGGTTTGCATTTTCAGCACCTCGCAAACAGCACTGATGCAGAACGAACATCTCCGGTAGGACTTTCCTTGCACCCTCAGTCCTGGACTCTGGTGAGGGGACTCTGGATCAGGATTTCTGCTTCTGGAGTACCCTTAGAAGGCTCCTGGAGCTTTTGTCCATATTCATTCCACGGGAGGCGTTGCACTCTACTATGGACACTCTACCCCTGGCATTGGGCTTCTGCAGCAACAGAGAGGCACAGCAAGTCGGGGATTGCGCCAAAGCAGAGTTCGTCTCTGGGTTAGTTGGTCCCACTAACCCACTGGAAGAAGCCATCCGTCCTAAGCTTCTCTGTTGATTTGAAACAGCAGGGCTTCACCGGTACTTCGAGGTCCAGGAGGTTGCAGGGGGCTACTCTTCACGATTTCTGCTTCAACTTCCTGCCCTTCCAGATACACTGGAGCCAGGGCAGGCTTCAGGGCTGAAGCCCGCCAGAGGCAAAACACACAAAGGGCTCAAATCTGTCTCAACACACAGATTAAAAGCCAAGAAAGACCTCAAACAGAAAATGGTGAAAAAAGAAGATCAGGACCATTTGTTAGGCAAGATTGTATGCAGTACCCTTTGGGTGCACTACAACAACCCTGACCTCCTGGCAATAGGAACCCAACCTTTGGTATAAGCTTGTACTACACAGGTTGGTAGCGTGTTGAGCAGCAAGGATTATCTCAAGAGGGGTCAATGTGAGCTGTAGGGGAGTTACTCAGAGATTCACAGTGACAAGTATTCAAAGAACAAGTTACTTTCTTACCTGGTAACGTTCTTTCGATGGGATGGTCCGACGACGTATTCCATATCTATGACAGGTAATGTCCA
The DNA here is from genome assembly GCF_040938575.1 of Ambystoma mexicanum. Taxonomy (NCBI): domain Eukaryota; kingdom Metazoa; phylum Chordata; class Amphibia; order Caudata; family Ambystomatidae; genus Ambystoma; species Ambystoma mexicanum. Next base: position 328,485,452 of record NC_090941.1, on the reverse strand, counting down.
CAGCTGTGCTGCTTCGGAAAATCTTTGGCGTCTGCGTCCTGCGTCAATGACGTTGATGCGCTGTCCCCGAGGACCTCCTCTGACGGCCGACGTCACCCGATGTGATAAGTAGGATGCACAACACCCATAGCCTCAGTTATAGTTTTTTCCCAGAACGTGTACCACCAGCCTTCTGCCAGTCAGACACACAAGGCCTTGCGAACGCAAGCTGCAATCGCAAAAGAAATTCTGCAGCGGGGAAGGCAGGGAGGGAGCGATATGGAATACGTCGTCGGACCATCCCATCGAAAGAACGTTACCAGGTAAGAAAGTAACTTGTTCTTCGAGGGGATTGGGTCCTCCGACGTATTCCATATCTATGACAGACTCCCAAAGCAGTACCAAGCAAGGAGGTGGGAAAGAATTTAGAATACAATTTTAGCATGCCCAATCAAATTGCTGAATAGAGAACTGCCCTGCCAAAGACCAGATCTTGCCCTCTGATGGAATCGAGGGAGAAGTGACGTACAAAAGTATGTACTGAAGCCCAGGTGGCTGCATCACAGATGTGACGAATAGGAACTCCCCTCTGCAGAGCAGTAGACGCAGCCACTCCCCTGGTAGAATGGGCCCGCGAGCCAGCCGGAGGATCCTTACCCGCGTAACACTCGGAGATAGCTAAAATAATCCAAAGAGACAAAGTCTGTTTCGCCACAGTTTGTCCCAAACGCTTTCCAGCGGAACCAATGAAAAGTTGATCGTCCACTCTGACCCGGGACATGCGCGAAATATAAAAGCTCAACGCTCTCCTAGGATCAAGCCTATGGAGCCTCTCCTCTACCTTACCAGGATGTGGAGGAGGATAGAACACCTGAAGAACAACCTTCTGGCTCAAATGAAAGTCCGAAACCACCTTCCGAAGAAAAGAAGGACAAACTCTAAGGACAACCCTGTCCTTATGAAATACAGTGAAGGGTGGCTTAACTGAAAGTGCCTGTAACCCACTCACTCTGCAAGCGGAAGTAACCGCAATCAAAAACACAGTATTCAGAGTTAACAGCCTCAAAGGGCAAGAATGTAAAGGCTCAAACGGAGCACCCATAAGAAAATTAAGAACAAGGTTCAAATCCCAACCTGGCACCAGAAAAGGTGACGGAGGGAACACATTAGTGAGCCCTTTCAAAAACTGCGAAATTAAAGGAATCTTAAAATAGGAACACTCTTCAGACGAGCGGTTAAGTATGGACAGCGCCGCCAGGTAACCTTTAATGGTCCCCACTTGCAAGCCCCTGTGGGCCAAAGAAAGCAAAAAAGACAGAACCATGGGAATGTCACATTCAAAAGGATCCACATTCCGAACTCTGCACCAGTCGCAGAACTTTCTCCAACAGCAACGGTACAGAGACTTAGTTGCCGGCCGCCTGGCCAAGAGCAACACCTCCATCACGTCTTCAGGGAGGTCCCAATCCTTAACCTTTCAGAAGCCAAGCGTGAAGATTGAGGGATCTGACCTCTGGATGGAGAACCTGACCCCCCTCCCGTGAGAGCAGATCGTCTCGGTAGGGAAGACGACGTGGAGGGCAGATGGACAAGTCTAGAAGGTCTGGGTACCACGTCCTCCGGGCCCATGCCAGAGCTATGAGGATCATCCGGGAACCGAACCTCCGTAACCTCCGCAGCACTTGCGGGATGACGGGGACTGGAGGAAACGCGTACAGCAGTGGGAATGACCACTCCACCACGAACGCGTCTCCTAAGGCTCCTTTTGGAGGAAATTCCCGCAAGCAAAACCTTTTGACGTACGTGCTTGCTCAGAGCGTCCGCCGTCTCGTTGTCATCTCAGGCCAGATGAACAGCCGAGATCGAAACTTCCTGCTGGATGGCCCAGAATTCGAGCTGCATCGCCTCCCTGCACAGCAGAAGTGACCCTGCCGCCCCCTTTTTGTTGAGGTAGTGCATGGCCACCGTGTTGTCCGTTAGAATCAGGACACTCTTTCCGCGCACAGTCGGCAGAAAAGCCTTCAGGGCTAGCCTGACGGCCCTCAGCTCCAACAGATTGATATGGAGTCTGGACTCCGACGGAGACCAACGACCGCTGACTGTCAACTCGTTGGCATGAGCTCCCCATCCCGTGAGGGATGCGTCCGTCACGATCATCACCTCCGGCCAGGGCAGCCAAAATGGGGTCCCTTTCATCAGATTGCCCTCGACGGCCCACCACAGAAGGTCCCGGGCCACCGAGGGCGGCACCTGAACAGGGTCCGACAGCCTGCCGGAAGGACTGAGACCACTGGAGCTTGAGTGTCCACTGCAAAGATCTCATCCGCAGACGAGCCTCTGGCACCAGAAGAATGCAGGATGCCATGAGGTCGAGCAGTCTCAAGAACTAGGACGCTGGGAGATCCTGGGCAAAATGAAACTTGTGCACCATCTGCTGAATGTGAAGAGCCCTCACCTGAGGAGGAAAACACTGCCCCAGGGACGTGTCGAGCACTGCCCCGATGTACTGGAGCCGCTGCGTTGGTGTCAAATGGGACTTCTTTAAATTGAGGGAGAAGCCCAGCCTGTGAAGGGAGTGGCAGGTGACGGACAGATGATCCAGGACTTGCTCGGGAGAGCTCCCCTGATCAACCAATCGTCCAGGCGGAGCCTCGGGAGAAATTGCCGACGACCTTGGCGCCACAGGCGTCGACGTCTTCTTCGAAGACAGCACTACCCTTGTCCGAGCGGTACCTCTCCCGCGAGCCGTGCCGACCACCCGAGCCCGAAGGCGTACGAGCGGTGTCTCTCGACCGGTGCCGACCAACCCCACTCGGAGGCGCGGATGGACCGGTGCCCTGCGATTCAAGAATCGCTAGCATCTGCTTCCCGAAGGAAGCCCATTCCTCCGGTGTCGCTTGCATGGAGGGATAAGCGACCCGGAGTCCTTGGAAGAAGACGGGGAAGGCGACCTATGTCGGCGCTTCCGGGAATGCCTCGAAAAGGCGGAGGAGTGGCGAGACCGACTTCTGGAAGGAGACCCACTGGTCTTCCGAATATGACGCGGAGAGTCGTTCCTCGAGTCATCCGTCGAAAGCCCAGCAGACCTCGACTTCCGGGGCTTAGACACCCGGCCTACCGACAGCTTCTTCTTGCGTTCCCGCAAGGCCTTTGCCGTGAGCGACTGGCAGTCGACACAGTCGTACGTATCGTGGGCCTCCCCGAGGCACCAGAGGAAGGTGTCGTGCGAGTCCATGACCGACATCTTGGACCCACAGTCCCCGCATTTCTTGAAGCCCGGACGCGGGGTTGAAGACTAAGAAGACATCGCCACGAACAGGTATTCACAACAAACCGAACAGGTTCAACGAACCGAGAATTGAAAACAGCAAACTCCAACAAGTCGAGGCGTACCGAGATTCACAAAGCAAACACGTTCGCGGAAAAAACAGAACTGAGGCTATGGGCGTTGTGCGTCCTACTTATCACATTGGGTGACGTCGGCCGTCGGAGGAGGTCCTCAGGGACGGCGCATCGACGTCATCGAGGCAGGACGCCAAAGATTTTCCAAAGCAGCTAAGCTGTGGACATTACCTGTCATAGATATGGAATACGTCGGAGGACCCAATCCCCTCGAATAAACACTTCTGCAGAAGGGAGCAATATAACAGTAACACTCAAATACACACTCTTAATATTTCTAAATCAGTAAGTCCCTTTTGGGATGGCCCACGCACACTACCTACACCCTCAAGTGACTTCAATAGTTAGGGTGCTAGGGACATTAATATATCACTGTTGCATTTAGAATCAGAGATAGGAGAGAAAGGTTATGACACAACAAGAGATACCACAAATATTTCTCAAAGCAGCTAAGTACTTTTGTAAACCCCCCACAATGCAAAGTTAGTTAGGATTGGTGGTTTAATTTACTATCTGAAAAAAAGGATTGGTGGTTTCATTTACTATCTGGCCACAATTATATGCTGATCTGTGCTACTGTTGATTACCTTGATAGACTTTTGAAAAAGTCTACACTGAAAGATTGAAGTCTGAGCTCCCAGTTCAGGCACAATTGGACACCAAATAGCGTCCTTCTGGTGTATATGATTATCACCCTTTCTTCCCTTTTCCTCCTCTGGTTTTGAGTAACTAGGAATGATTAATGTGTTCAGGCTTCTATGGCTTTCTCTCTCTTCCTTCCTTGTGTTTTCTTTTGAAATGAGGAATGGCTACTAAACTTTTTTAAAGGTTAATTCTTTCATTAACAAGTTTTGTACGAAAATAATGCAAATAAAAGAAAATAGAAAAAAGTTAACCCTTTCCTGTTAGGGAGAATTCTCTGTTAAGGCTAATTCCCCAAATCTAGTGAGTCCCCCCAGCAGCTTTGCTGGATTTTTGGGGTTTATTTTTTTCTCCTGCTAAGAGTGAGACTCTTTTTCTCCCACTCTTAGGCATGATTTGAGAATGTCCTTTGACTTTGTAAGGTGTGTTATGGGCTATGAGGTCTTTTACTCCATAGAGCTTCATGTGTTTTTGGTGAGTGTGTTACACAGCACCCTCAGTGCAGTAACACTGGGGTGTCATAGTGACCCCCATACCCTGGGACTGACTACTGTCTCCCAAGGCATGTAAAGTCACCATTGACTTTACTAGTCTTAAATAGTGAACAGAACCAGTACGAACCAACAAATTGGTGAGGAACTGGTAGGGGTAATTCGATTGCCCCTGAGTCTGTTTTTCAAGGGGGCACTGTCCAGTCCCCCCTTGTCGAGTTTCTGGCTGGTGGCAGTGGTTACCACGCGAAATATTCCACCTGAATATTTCCTATGGGATTTTCCCATTCATTTTAAACGCACCACTTTTTTGGTGCAATGTTAAAATTACCGCCGGGTTATTTATTTAATATTTATTTCCCAGTTGGGTCTTGTTGCCAGGACTCAGTTTTAAAATGGCGTTTGTGTTTGCCTCTGTAACTCTAACCCAAGTCGAGCCCTTTGTTCCACTGTTGGCGGGCTGCTTCACAGAAGCCTCCAAAAGTGGTGCCCCTCTGTCTGGGTCGATGTGTGGGAGGGGGGAATAGGCACCCTGGACTGAGTTGCCTTGGCAACTCAAGTCGCACTCTTGTGTGATTGGCCCAGTGGTGAGCCTTGCTTGCACCCGCTGGCAGGAACAACTGCCCCCGCTGGAGCTTTCTCACCATTTCAGGTACTGTGTCCCGCCTGGTCTCCCTTGCAACAGACTGTCCAAGATGTCCCGTAAATCCTCGACTATCCTGGGGTGACCTCGGACCTGTTAACATTACCTTTCTAATTTGATCCGACCTCTTTTTGACATTCCTGGAAAGACTTTTAGTGCATTTCCACTGTGTGATCTTGGGCACATTCCACCTTGCTCTCTCCAAGAGTGGGCCTGGCCTATGAACTTTTTGCTCTATAGTAGACCCTGCCTTTCTTGACTTGCTGTGGTTCTGTAAAAGTGTTGGTATTGTGTGTTTTTCCTATTTCTGCCTTTTCTTTCCCTTTTTAAATAATTATTGGAGTGCCATGTAAGGTTACGCGCTCACCTCTGTTTTGCTAAATAAGTGGTGTATTAACCTAGACTTGTCAAATAATTAATTAGGGAGGTGTATATATTTCTAGTGACTGTGTTTGAACTTGCTTGAAATATTAGTGCCAGTGTATTTTTACAAGTGTGTTTTTAAATAAACAATGATATACTTTTATACCAAAGCTCTGGTCAGTGTTTGCTTGTACTACTGTATTTCTAGCCCTATTGTGTATACTCTACATACTGCCTAACTCTTCTTGAGAGAGGTCTGACTGCTCAGCCACAGCTACCAGGTAACTCTGGGTGGTAGGTGGTACAGACTGCTACCAATTGGGTTTACTGCTAACACCTGTAGTCCTAAACTTTTTGCAGTGGTCCCCAAGGGAACTGCACAGGTTTCTGCCTAACATTTCCTATAAAGAAGACCAAAATACATTCAGAGTCAAGAAGAGTCATTGTTACGCTCACCTTGTCTCCGCGGGGATGTCGGGCGCTGGTGCGTGGAGTGTCTGCTTCCTTGATTTGAGGCGCTGCGTGTCCTATATTCCCTGGACTGGCCTTAGGTCAGCTCCTATGATAGGGGAAAGGGTGGTCACAGACTGTCTGTGCCTGCCACCTGTGACCCCCACCTTGTGCATTTGGTTGGTGGGCTCTCCTTCCTGCTTAGTCTCAGCAGGGGCGCAATTTCCTGTAGGATCCAGTTACTTCACTGACCCTTGATCGTGTTGCTTGTGTTGCTCTGCTTGTTATTGTCTGTGTAATCAGTTGTATTTTATACTGTTCATGTCCAGTTATCTGTGTTGTCCTTTGCTGCGTGCCACATTCTGTGTTCTTCTCAATGTTGTGGCACTAAGCCCACCCGCTGACTCTGCTGCATGTGAGCGGCGGAGTCAGTGGGTCAGGGTGGCCTGCCTTGTGTCCAGGGCCAGCGCGAGCTCAGGTGCGGTTTGTGTGATCTAACCGGTTCTTTCTTTCTCTTTCCCAGGTACCTGTGAGCCGGCGTGATGAATGAATCCGATCGATGGTGACAGACGCGATTAGTAATGCGCAGCGGTGACAGAGTGCGATGAAGGAGCTCAGCGATTCACCTGGTTTTCCTTCTCTTGCTTCTGCAGGTGCCGGCGACCGATGAAAGCTGGAGTCCTCGTCGAACAACTGGGACGTTGCTGGAGGCACAGGTAAATCAAAGCAGGTGAGTATGCGAGGCCTGATGGTCTCTGGCTTTTCTTTGCAGGTTTGTGGAAGATTGCTGGCAGGAGTTCTTCGGAGAGCGTTACGCTGCTAACTGCAGAATAATGCGAAGCATGCCTGAGGGCTTGGGTGGGACTTATATAGCCAACCATGCCCTGCCACTCCCAAGGTGCAATGAGTTCCAGAAGTTCTTTGCCACGCCCATAATTGCAGACTAATGCAAAAGCTAATGGCTCAGAGCCACGCCATTAACTGTAATTAGTACAGAAGTCAATCATCCAGTGGCAGACCGACTACACCTGGGTTTTCCTTGGGGTTAGCTCTATGAGCCTGGTGCCAAAGGTGCCAGGACTGGGCCCAGGTGGCCCTCCTTTGAGGCTTGATCCAGTCAGGACCCTTAATGTGCCCCAATGTTCCCACTGCTGTTGGGCTGGGGCGATCTGGTCTGCTCATCGTGACAGTAATTCAGGGAGCTAGGCTAAGCCAAAGTCAATTGAGCAAAAGTCTATGTGAAACTGAAGCACTTCTCAGCGGTAGGTAAAAGGTCTTGCACAATGTTTTAAAAGTCTTTGTAGACAGAAGAAATCAAAGTAGGGCCACAAGCTGTTTAGGCGTTTGAAGTAAAGAAGCTACCAGCAACTCTACACATGCAACCAAGCAAATCTCCAACGAGGACAAGTGGCTACACAACAAGAGGTAAGTTCTCTTAGACTTTACAGCACCTTTAGGTTGAAGAAGAATTGTAGGAAATGACTTCTGTTCCTGTGTAGCTCTGCAGATCTAACTGTTCCTGGGCCTCAGTTGTGGGGACAAGAGGAAGGACTTCTGGAGACTCCTGCACTGCAATGGGGCGGTCACCGCTTGCAACCGGCAAACTTCAAACAAGTCGCACTTCAGTGTTTCAGCTCCTCGTGTCTACCGCAAATAGCAACACTGTGGTTTCTGGCTATCCAGACTGACTTTCCTTGCATCTGGGGTCTAGCACTCAGTTGAGGTGGCTCAGGCTCAGTCAGTCCTGCTTCCTGGGAGTCCAGAGGATCTTCCTGGAGCTCTTGGCCAACTTAAAAGCAATGCACACAGTCTGGTGTTCCTCTCCCTGGCGTTTCGGTTTCCAGCAGCAACTCTTTGGAAATGCAACCAGCTCCTAGAGAATGTCCAGGTGGCTTACTTTGGAGTTGATTGGTCCCACCAACTCAAAAGAAGAAGTCGTCCTTTGCAGGGGCTTGTCAATACGAATTTGGAGTTTCAGTGCAGCAGCAGGGTTTCACCGGGCAAAACAATGGTCCAGGAGTTGCAGCAGGCGAACTCTTCAAGTTCTTCTACGGTTCCTTCATCCAATGGTCAACTGTGCCTTCCCAGCCAAAAGCCTTGCCTTTTATTCAGGTTTCTCCCATTCATTACAGCCTAGCTGTCAGTCACCCAGCAGGGTGGCTGTCCTTGCCGGACAGTCAGCCAGCCAATCATCACAGAGTGCATTTGGGTCTCCTAGGAGACTAAGCACAGGGAGTTCCGGCCACCTCCCTCAATTCCTGCCCCCACCAGACACCCTGGAGCCAGAGGCGGGCTTCACTGGTGAAGCCCGCCAAAGACAAAGCGAACAAAGGGACCAAACCTGGTTTGGCGTGCAGAGTAAATCTCAAGAAGGACCTTTCCACAAAGAAATGGCGAAAAAAGAAGACCGGGCCATTTTGACAAAGATGGCACCCTAGGGTGCTTTACTGCAGCTGCTAACGCAGCCCGAGGCAAATGCACACCATAGTAGTTAAAAGTAAACCACTGCCACCAGCTATCCAGTGAGGAAAGGTTAAAATAAAACTGTTACATGAGAAGCTAGACAAAGGGGATTCTAAGTAGCCCCTTCAGCACCCTATTGTAAGATGGTGTGTGCTGGGTCTAGAAAGTTACAAATGTAAGTAAAGTCAATTTCACTTTACTGCTCTTGGAAACAGTTTATCCAAGAGAATGTATTTAAACCTTGAGGAAATCTGAAGGACTTCCCTGTGCCACTGCACTGAAGGTGCTGTGTGACCCCAAAGTAAATGATGATGCCTATGGAGTTTGTCAGACTCCATAACCAAAAGAGACACTGTGTTCAGAAATCATGTTAAAATACATGGGAGAGTGGGAAAAAGGGTCTCACTCTCAACAGGTAAAAAAATCAAATCCTCAAAATCCAGCAAAGTTGCTGGGGGTCTCTAAGGTGGAGGGAATCGGCACATTTCTGAGAATTCTCCCTAACACTATTTTGACAAAATGAACACCCATGGGTGCTGTACTGCAGCGGATAGTTCAGCCTGCGGTAAAAAAGCACACTGGTAGTAAAAATTAAACTACTGCCACCAGCCATTTAAAGTAGTGTGGGTAACAAAAATGTTTTACCAGAGAAAGTAGGCTAAGGGGCTACTAAGTAACCCCCCAGCACTCCACATAAGATGGTGTGTGTTGGACCTAAAAAAGGAAAAAGGTATGTAAGTGATTTCAATCCGGCACTTCACCCAAGTCAATGCCTAGCGTGTAATGCACAACTGAAACCCTTATTTATTTGTGTCTAAAAGTTATTTTATTCTGAATGATGTACCACTTATATCACGCCCCTCGCTTGGAACCCCAACGGTCACACTGAACCAGGAAGCAGGCTGGTTTGCAAAGTTAAAATATTTATTTATATATTCACAATATAATCACACTATTTTAATGGGGATACAATAATCACCAATGGGGTGATGTCACACTAAGCAATCTCCTTAATCACAAGGAGTAATAATGAGCAAAAACAATGCAGCACAGCAATAATACTTTTGTGGGTATGTGTTGAAATCAAATAGCAATATGGTTACTATTTTTCCCTGCACACCCCTCAACCCCCCAATATGCAATATCAAGAGATAGAAGGAGAGTGAACAGGTTTCAGGAATGCAGAATTCAAGCAAACGTCAATCCCAATCCCCCCCAGCAAACACAAGAGAGAAACCGAATTGATTGGCAAACTGTCAAAATGGTTTTACAGTTGTCTTTGAATGGAAAAAACACTGCATATGGCTTAAATCACTGACATTTTTTAAATTCTAATGGGAGCCGCTTTATATGGTTGCAGACAAACACTAGCAATGATTTGACACTAAGAAGCAATGTGCAAACTGAAACTTGAGGTCGGGTGCAATGAAAAGCTGTTTTACATGTTATAGAAATTTCCTAAGGCAAAACTTGCAGCAAACTTTTCTGTGCGCGGTAATCGCTATTGCGGAAAAACTACATGGATTTGGGATGTGGTTTTTGGTTCTGTGGAAAGCTGTGGAAATTGCGTTTCTAGCATAAAATTTGAAGATGTTATGGATGTTTTAGTGGAGGTCGTTTTTTTAGATCGGTGTAAAATTGAAAAACAGGGATGCCCCTTCAAAAGACAAACAGGATTTCTTTACACTAGGGGCGACTATGAAGCAGCAAATACCACACGGAAGCACAACCACTAGAACAGGGCGCCTCTGGATCAGGTTTTTGCCTGCCGAGGAGCTTTCCTTCTTCAGATGAAATATATTAGCGCAAAGATATGTTTAACACTACTAGTACAGAAGGAGATAGTAGGGATAAGATAAAGAGTTCAGGCAATTCAAAATATTTCTAACAATGCAGTTCTGAAGACAAGACAGGGTGGATTTGGATAGGGATTACTATGGACAGTACATAGGCTAGTGACTCAGTCCTATTCTATGGATACTCACTATATAGGTTGGAACAGAACCATCAGGAATTCTGGTCCGTCAAGATCGGGGATTCTGCTCAGAAATTCTGCTGGGAACACCGGACTGGGACAGGCTGCTGGGCACAAAGCACTTGACTGGGTCGGCAATGGCTCTGGTTCACAGCTATCTGGTCACAGCACAGCACAACTGGATGGAGTCTTTTGATTCTGGTAATAATTCTTTTGCAGGAAAGCAGTTACAGCACAGCCCGGCTGTTCTTTTGTTCCCCTGAGATGTCTGGGGTAAATTCTGGTTTCTGGAATTCTGAGGCCTAGCTGAGAATGGTTCAGCTATAGAAATGGGCCTTTCTGCTTGCCAAGTTTCTGGAGTCTGGAGCAAGGAATATGGATGGATCTTCTTCAGAGTGCTTTGCAAGCAATTGGTTGGTGGGTGGGTGAATCTGTGCGTGTTTCTAAGTCCTCAGCTTTCTCTATTTATGCATTTGGTAAAGGGGTGTGTATGCTGGATTATCCTAAGCGCGCCCCCTAGGCTGGCTATAGGTTAGAACCTCCCCTCTCCCTTGATTGGAGGAGAAAACAGGGTGTCACCATGATGATGTGGGTTTCAGAGAATCCTCCCTTTGCCTTTTGAACATGAAATCTACTTTTAGTATAATACATATTTACAATTTTGCAAACTTTATAACAACAACATATCTAGATCACATATTTTGTGGAACAAATGCTCTTCCAATCCCCGTCGCTGTAGGCTATTGTGTCGGCTTTCGACAGAATTCTGCCCTTTTGGGCCAGAACACAATATCTAGTTTATCCAAAAATGTGAACAACTGTGCACATTGCATATGGTCATAAGCGTGTGAAGTTTCATGTTTTTGACACAATTACATTTGGAATAAAACCACAATTTCTACAGTTACTTCCCAGAACATAGCACAGAGTTCTGGCTCCTCTTAAAATGTGCAGCCAAAAATTAGGTTCACAAGTACGGGGTTTACATATTTTTTACAATTGTACACAGTAAATTATCAGTCTTTTTAGAAATGTGCTGTTGTCCATTGTGAATCAACAAAAGTTTGTCTGTCCCCACCTCCTCCTCCTTCTTGCAGCTCAGAAGCAATCTCCGCCCCCTTCCTTCTGGCAGAGGCCATTTACGATCCTTTCTGATTAGCATCTCCTTGCCTTGGAGGAAGTCCATTGTGCTCTTCCCTCAGCAGCCCAAGATCTCCTCCCCTCTTACTCAACACATGGGTGAGAGTTCCTGGTCTAGAGATTAGAAGGGAGGTGCCTGGCCCTGTGGGGGAAGTGGTTCTACTGATTTTAGCTTGGAGTTAGGCTTCATTTAAATGTCATTTTGTTACATTTTTCTTTGTTTTAAATAAACTTGCAATTTTCAAACAAGCAGCTAGAACACTGATTCCAGACTCTAAACCATGAAGTTTAAATAGTTACAACCTAGGTTACTCTTGATAACAGGTCACTTAGATTTCAGACATTAGATTTCAATGGTACAAGTTTAGTTTTAATGCAGGCTTTTGAAACAGTCATTCAGGCGGCCGCTGGTACTGCGCCCAGATTTTGACAGATCCCACAGGCAAGCACACTTGTGCTGTGGGTGTTTTGATGACCAATTCTGCTTTCAAGGATATCGCAATTTCACAATAATTTCTTAAATTCAGTAAAATGTGACACCCAGCAAGAAGACTGGATGTTTGTGGGTGTTTTGGACCAGTATTCTGTATTTTCAGCAACCAAGAAAAGATTTAAAAACAAGATTCCGGGTTTCTTTCAGCAAGCACTGCTTTTCATGCAGTCTCCATTTTTACTGGTTGGGCAGGCCAGTGACATGTTTCAGGAGTGAGGTCTCTGTTCCACCACTGACAACATGCATGGTAGATTTAGCAGCCATCTTTTTGTGCTTTGTAGAGAGCAATTTCCATAGGTTTTGCCGCAAATAGGGTTTTGCAGCCATTTTTATGAATCTGGTACCACCAGGACACAGGGATGCCGCAGGGCAGAGCATAAGTGGGTTAATACATCCCACAGGTAAGTAAGATCAATTTCACCTTACTATTCTTGGGAACTGTAGTTCACCCAAGAGAAGGTATTTAAACCTTTAGAGAAATCCAAAGGACTTCTCAGTGACACTGCACTGAAGGTGCTGTCTGTTGCCATACAAAAAGCAGATGCCCATGGAGTTTGTCAGACTGCAAAAACTGAAAACATAAAATCCTGGTCAGGAAAAAACACAAGTGGGAGTGAGAAAAAGGTTCCACTCACTTAGGAATTAAAATTAAAAAAGTCCTAAATCCAGCAAAATAGCTAGGGGTCTCTTAGGTGGGAGGAAATTAGCACAGAAATGAAAATTCTCCCTAATAAAGCCTAATGCTGGAACACATCTAGGGAACTTTCTACAAAGTCCCTGAACACTTTCTACTAATGCTAAAATCTGTACTTGTTGGACGAGAAGCCTCTGGAACTCTACATCTGTGCCTATCCTGACCTGCCTACTGTTGGCCACTGGACCATCGCTGTCCCCCTTCTGAACACTCATGCCTTAGTATAGGAAAGGACTTTTAAAGTATAAGGCCTCAGACTACTAAGTGTTAGTGCCGTAACTGATTATCTCTGAAAAAGAATAAGTTACAAAATGTTATAAAGTTCTTACTTACCTGTGAATTGCTTACTGCCATTCTGAAAAGTATTCCAAGTTATGTCCTTACCTTTGAATTGTGTTTCACTATTCTAGAAAGTAACAGTTTGTATTATTGTATTATTCCTGAAACTGAATAAGTGTAACAGTGTATTGCCAATAGGGTTTTACTCACCTTGGATAGCATAATGCCATTCTAAATGTGCAACATTGGGTTTTGCTTACCTTGAACTGCTTACTGCCTTTCTGAAAAGTCTAAGAGTTATTGCTTACCTTTGATTTGTGTTCCACTATTCCAAAATGTAATATGGCTGTAATTGTATAATTCCTTAAAGAATACATTACATATCTTGCAAGGTACTTACTTGTAACATTGTTGGTATAATTATATTATTCCTGGAACTGGATAAGCAACATAGTTTATTACCAATAGGGTCTGCTTACCTTGAATTGCCTATTGCCACGCTAAAGGTCTCCTAATGTGGTTTTACTCCTCTTGAACTGCATACTGCTATTCTAAATGTGGTTTATGCTTTGGTTTACTTACCGTAAGTATTGTGTTGGTTTTTATAATTGTATTTATGACTTATAATAGTAGTTACCTTTCTAAAGAATTCTCTTTGTCTATGTATATATAAAATAAATCATTATTTGTACAATACATGAGTTTATACATATTTCTTTGGGCCATATGTATGCTACAAGTTCTTTGTACCTTTCCACAGCCCTCTCTCCCTCCTAAGATAAGCCTGGCTGCTCTGTCATTGCTACCAAAATATCAGGTGGTGCAGCCCGATAGTAAGAGTTTGAGGTTCTGTATTGCCCAAGATATCGCTTTATAAACTCCCTTTGGGTGGACTTTAAAAAGCTGTCCTAACAGGGGTCCATAGAACTATGGAGGGAAAGTTATCAAAAGAAAAATCTTTCCTAACAACCAGGTAGTGGGACCTACAATGTATTGTAAGAGTGAGATGTATATTTATAGGAATTTCCTGTTTTTATAATACACTAGGTATTTTTTTTACTGTATACTTTGTTTACTAAAGTACTTTTTAACTAACAGAAGTATACATATATGAACCTTAATAAAGGTGTGTATTTGTAAATATAGCACTGTGGTGTATTTTCTATGGCTAAGGGTGTGGACTAATTGTACCTTTGTGTTGGCCCACTTCCCCCTTAGATTTAAGCCTGACTGCTCGGTCTGTTTCGATTTAAGATGTTTGGCTTCCCTTTTGGACTGGATGCTCTGCCATACCTTACTTTTAGTGGTTGTGCAACACTCAGAGGCTTGTGCAAAAACCACCTTAATAGCGACCAACTAGTCTAGGGTATTCTCGATGGCTCTTACTAACCACCAACCTAGATTCATAGTGCTTGGCCCTCTCTTGCTCTCCTCAATCTCCCTCCACCACTACGCAATTCCAGGCTGCCCGTCCCTCTTTAAGGATTCCCTGCTTGGGGTATCCTTTCTCCACCACACTGCTCTTTCTCAAATCTTTTCTCTCACACTCCCTCTTGCCACTCTTCAATAGTGCACTCCTTGAATAAATAGAGGGACTAACTGCCTCTTTCTCCTTTCTATGGCGTTCTCTTTTCGTAGTGAACGCTGGTCGGTTGGTATACTCCCAGTCTCAACTACCTTCTTCACAACTATCAGTGTCTACAACGTCTTCACCACTTTGGGCACTGTTAGCCCTTTTTTCACTCATTCCACTGTCTACTTCAAAATGTTCATCCCTCTAGGCATTACTGTCTGTGTTCTCCGCTTCTTCATCTCTTTAGGCACTCCTGTCACTGCCCTCACCTTCACACTTTTCGGAACCAGACTCCTCAGCACCCTATCACCCTCAAACTCTTCAGCCCTCTAGGTACCAGCTAGGGCAGAAATAATTCAATTTTTGGAGTTCTGCAGTCTCATTTTATGGGACCCCTACTCTTTTTGCCCCCCCCCACCCGTTTATTTTTTGGGGTTTTTGATTTACTTTGGTGGCCAGAGGGACTTCTGCTAAAGTCCCCCTGCCACTACATCCTTTTTTTCTATACTTAAGGTATATGTTATTGGGTCGCCCACAAGGGGCAGAGTCCCAGGGGTGCCCAGCAACCTAATTTTTGCCCTAGAGGTATTTTTTTTTTATCACCCTACATTGGTTTTAGGGGCTAGCCAGTGGCAACTTATATTTAGTTTTGGCTTCACCAAATGATTTACTGCATTAGTAGCCCAATGTGCCTTTATGGTAGCCAATAAGTCATACGCGTGGCCATTTTGTTTAGGGGGCTTACTTTGTTCAGGGAAACCAAGATGGCAGCCTCCCAGGTGGTTCGGACTGGTTTATTCCAGTCAGTGGGCAGGACATTACACTTCCTGTGGCGGTGTTTTAAATGCCCTAACAGGATTGGTGGGCTGGCAGAAGCCAACCCTTGTGAGCAAACCAATATCTAGGGCAAACCCTGTTCCGGAACTCCGAGCTGCTGGATTTTTGGAGGATAAGCACTTCTGCATACCTGCTCGAGGATTTTCAGCCAATTCCCACTGTTGCTGCATTTTTAGGGGTTTATAGTCATTCCAACGACAGCCAAAAGCATCGAATGTCATACCATCTAAAAAATAAAAAAAAACATGCATCTAAAAAAAAAAAGCATCTAATGCATTTTTGTTCGTTTATTTTTTAATTGGGGATTAGGTCCCCCCACACCACCTTTTTTTAACCTTTAAAACCCATTTTTATTAAACTAAACCCTTTACTATCTAAAAAAATGCTTTAGATGCTTTTTTTTTAGATGCTTTTCTTTTTAGATGGTATGGCCGTCGATGCTTTGGTTGTCGATGCAATGACCAGATACCTTTCTTAGGCACTTTTATGGCCATATTGGCTGGATCCAGTAGCCTGGCATAGCTCTGGTTTGGATCCTTGGCTGCTCAGCGCCCTTCCTGAGATTTCCTCATCCTGCTCTTTTTATTGCTCACCTGCTGGAGCCAGGCCCTCACCCTGGTGCTGTTTTACAGGCCATTTTACCACATTTTACTGCCATTTCCTGTCAAGGCATCCCGCCTCGATTTTGGAAGCCGACTCTACCTGGAAAAGTGTTGGGACTTTCGAAACCCACCAAATTTGCCACCACCGATGTCCTGCAGCAGGGGCCTTTCTGTGTGTGTGTGCTGACAACGTTGGTCTGCTGAGCCACTGGGGTCTGCCGTGTGCAGGTTCCTCTGTCCTCCTGGAGCCATCCCAATCGTGGATTCCACTTATAGATGGTGGGTCCCAATCCAGTGAAGCACTGTTATTCTTTTAGGCCGTTGGGGTCAACGTTGACTCTGGATGCCAATCCCTGGGTGACCAGAACCTTAATTTCGACCTTTAGAAAGAAGCTGCTACTTACTGCGTTGTTTCTGCTTCTGCGAACCGAATTTCTGGAGGCAACCACTGTAATATGGGAGACCGAAGACTGCATGAGGTCCTGCGCAATGGCCTGGACATCTACCAGACCGGCCTTAAAGGAGGCTTGCTTGTCCGAAGGGAGGTTGGGCAGAAATTCCCAGATCTCCTGCCACAGCTTCTGGTTAGCTTTGGCCTGCCGCATATGTATTCCTGAGATGGAGTAACAGCGCTTTTCCTAGGACTCAAGGACTTTGTCATCCTTGGAGAGGCAACTGGAGGTGGCTCCAGTGGAGGAAGACGACGAAGACGATGGTTTAGAATATAAAGAGCCCCCGGCCACCAATGAGGCTGCGGGTGGGAGGCAAGGAGGATTGGCTCCCCATCCATCAGCCTAAACCGGCTGTCCAACTTCTTGTTCATCTGGGCGTTGGCCCTGGGCTTCTCCTAGACTCTGCTCCACTTGCAGCACATCCCTCTGATGGGGGAACAACAGACTGGATCACGGTGAGCTTCCCCAATACCTCTGCAAGCACCCCCAACTCCTGGGGGGGCTTCCTCAGGAAGAGGGACTCCCAAGAACTCCTACAGGCCCTGTAGGCGGTCATGAAAAGCCTTAAAGGATGCTGAGGGCTCATCGCCCTGGGCGGCATCCCCATCATCATCGCCCCCCATCCTTTTCACAGACCGAGTAGAATGCAGGCCCTGGGACACATGTGCCGGAGGCCACCTGACCCCCCCAGGTCCGGAGCCGCAGACAAGTCCAAGGGCTGTTGAGGGAGAGAGGCGTTGGTGGTATAGGAGGTGGAGGGGTCGGAACGACCAATAGTGCCTGAACCGGTGGAAGGACCGGCACCGGAAGTGCCTGGGGAATGGGAGGAGCACCCAAGGGAGGAGGCGTGGTGGCGCCGCCTGGGGGATGACCTTCACAATGTGGAACGCATGAGGAAGAGGAAGTCTTCAAAGAAACGGTCCTCACTAACCTGCGGGGACCAAAACCCTGCACCATAGGATCCGCTGCCGCTTCCAGAGGGAAGGGGGTTGGGATCATCCTGTAAATCCCACTCAATGGGTGAAAGTGGCGGGCCCTGAGCCACATCCAAGATGGCCGCCTGCCTGGCAGGCAACACCGCGTGCTGCTCAGACATTTTGAAACCTTGTGCCACACCCTGCAAGGGAGGGCGTGGAGGCTGAGCCAGGAGAGACAACAGACACTGGAGGATACAGTTTGGGTCTTGCACCCAAAGAAAAGGCATCGACCTCAGAGATCCCTCTGGTAGGTGCTGATCCCTTTCGCTACATATAGTACAGTACTTTATTTGTCCCTGGCATAGGGCATAGGGAACTGACAGAATACTGTTGTTTTACAGTGACCCGTATACTGCATTGACATCCATTTAAGATCACGGACACCACGCAGAGCATGAATTAACCCAAGAGTGCATAACCCAAGAGTGCATAGAACAACCGCAGGCTTTGCAAGTTGATGGTGGCACTGCACCTGGGGGGAGTGTTGTCTTTTATCCTTTAGTCTCTCATACCTCAAAAACGATCACGCACTAAGGTTACCCCATATAAGATATGGGTTGAGATAACTAGGTGGTGTCTTTTTCCCTAGATGGTGGCGCACAACAGCTTACATTTTGAATCGTGATGTTAAACAAACATAGCAACTGTTAATGATGAAAGGATAATATCGACTGCCAAGAGATGTACTTTCCTTGATAAATGTGGCTTAGCGAATATTTATTAGCATATTTAGACTACCCTTTAGTGCAAGGTATCTCGAGAACGAATAACAATGTTGAACGTCTCACTGGGGTGAAGCGTATCGTCTGTGATACTCGGGGAAACCAGGTTATAAGATGGGTCGGTTCACATCCATTTGGCCCATTATTTCATCTAAGTTGGGAACAATGTTTTGATGTACAGATTTGACTCTAGTCATGTAAAGCTCAAATGACTGACATAATGTACGACTTGTATTGGATAACAAGGCTGGCAGCATACTTATAGCATCTTAATGTGATATTTCTCCGCAGTCCAATTAGGCTCATGAAGAAGAGGATTTTCCCTTGAAACGCGTCAGCCATTCACATTGGACACACGGATAGCTTTGCTGCAAATTCTTCATTCATTAATAAATTGCTATTTTTACTTTAAAAGTTGCTTGAATG
The DNA here is from genome assembly GCF_040938575.1 of Ambystoma mexicanum. Taxonomy (NCBI): domain Eukaryota; kingdom Metazoa; phylum Chordata; class Amphibia; order Caudata; family Ambystomatidae; genus Ambystoma; species Ambystoma mexicanum. The sequence continues at coordinate 328,466,849 of NC_090941.1, read as the reverse complement.
TACTTTGTTGGAATTAACTAACGGAAGCATGTACTACTTCTTATGTATTCTAAACTGAATCCTTAACTGTCTTTGAACGGTATCATATAGTGTGCAGAGGATGGGAAGGTTCCAATCTTGGATCCTCGCCTATTTCAGGCGTTGACCCTTAGCCGGACGGCCGGTAGTCGAAACACCAGACCGGATTGTGACGAGCTTCCCCAAGACCTCTGCGAGCACCCCCGCCTTGTGGGGGGCTTTCTCAGAAAGAGGGACTCCCAAGAAGTCCGCCAGGCCCTGTAGGAAGTCATGAAAAGACATTAAAGGATGCATAGGGCTCTTCGTCCTGGGCGTCCTTGTCATCACCCCCTTTTTTCACAGGCTGAGGGGAAAGCGGGCCCTGCAACACAGGTGCCGGAGGGGTCCCCCCCAGGTCCGGAGCCACAGACAAGTCCAACGGCTGTTCAGGGGGAGGCATAGGTGGTACAAAAGGAGGTGGAGTAGTTGGAACTACCGGTAGTGCCTGAACCAGTGGAGGGACCAGCAACGGAAGGGCCTTGGGAACCGGAGGATCACCCAGGGGAGGAGGCGGGATGGCACCGACTGGGGATGACATCTTCACAATGTGGAACGCATGAGTATGAGGAAGATCCTGGTCAAATCATGGAGGAGTCTGGTGCGTGTAGTTATAAGTCTGATGGGTAGATGTACCCCTGCAGGGACCAAAACCCTCCACCGTAGGATCTGCTGCAGCTTCCGGAGGGAAGGGGGCTGGGATCATCCTGTAATGCCCACTCGATTATCGAAAGCACTGTTGGGCCCTGAGCCGGATCCAGGATGGCCACCTGCCTGGCACTCTGCCAGGTGACGCTCAGACATTTTGAAACCTTGTGCCACGCCCTGGGAGGGAAGGCACGGAGGCTGAGCCAGGAGAGGCATCAGACAAGGGAGGATACAGCTTGGGTCTTGCACCCAAAGCAAAGGCTTTGACCTCAGAGATCCCTCTGGTAGGCGCTGAGCCCTTAGCCAGATGGCTGGTAGTCGAAACACCCTGGGTAACAGCCTTGGAGCGAGCCCTGTTAGACTGGGAGCCCTCGGCACCTGTGCCGGTAGCTGTGCTGGATCTAGCCGAGGAACGACTCTTGGAAGTGGAACTAGACAATCCCTTACCCCCCTGGCCTGATCGTCCTTCCTAGGATAGCCTGGTATGGCCCCTGAGCCCCTCAGACTGGGAGCCGGTAGACTGGAAGCCCTTAGGTCTGTCACTAGATCACCCGGAGGAACCCGCAGGCCCCTCGGCTTAGGAGCCGGTAGCCTTAAAGGCCTGCCAGAACCTGAATGCGAGGAACCCGATCCGTGGGAACCCCAGAGAAGGAGTCTCCACGCTGCAGAGCCATGCTGAACAGAGGGCCTACCTTGTCTTGACGAGAGGTCCCAGGTATGAAGTCCTAAAGGTGGGGTGGAAGAGAAGTGTGGAAGTGTGGAAGATCTCCCTCCACCGCGACAAACATTTCTTCAATGCCCTTTGACAGAGTATGCTGCAAGCCGCACATGAGTCCCAGCGGTGTTTGGGCCCCAAACACTCAAGACAGAGGGCACGGGGGTCCGAGGCCTGGAACGAACAGTCACAAGAGGCACATCCCGTGACTCCTCCTGTGGCCGACATGTGCCGGGGAGGTGAGGCACTGAACGGAATTGAAATAAGAATTGATAAACAGGGAGCAAGCGAAAAGCTAAAGAAGTCTCTGCGCTGGCTGCCAGATCTACCACCGTCCGTGTAGAAAAAGGGACTGAGTTGAGGTGCCAAAAGGCGGGGCCTCAACAGGGCGTTCCCATGCCGAGGCCGCTCCCCCGCGCGCTATACTAAATATAAAGGGGAAGCTACATTTTTTGCTGCCAAAGATTCCGGTACCGTCCCCATGTTGGTGGACACCCACAAGGATGTAGGAAAGGGGACGGGACATACAAGTACAAATGTGCACTGTTTACTACTCCGAGTCTCCTATTCCTCATTCCAGTATTTTTAAATGTCAAAGGTGGGGAAATGAGGGCAGAGGTCTTGCAATAATCCATAAAGGTCATGGGTTGGTCATTATTAGAGAAAGGGGGATACCATGTTTCACCTGTGGGTACCCTTCTCTTTCTCTTTCTGCATCTCTTAGGTTTATCATTCTCTATGATGCTATCTTAACCAAAGGGAATGTGAGAACATCTCACAAAAAGGTTGTGGGACAAAAGGCTACTTATGGAATGGACAGGGGAAATACTGTGTCTCCCTCAGAGATGTCCTCTTCCCAATCCCCAAGGACCCTCCACCCAGTTGATCCTCCCTCGCTTCTCCACCCCCAGGGCCGGGATCCAAGAGTGATGGCCTTTCCCTGGTCACCCGAGAAGGGGTTCCAAGGGAAATAGACGAGAGGATGCCCTCACGTTTCTTACAGCACTAATCCCTTCCCAAGTAAAACCACCCTCTATGGCTGCAACCCTCTCCCCTTTCATCCGCCATGTCAAGTACATCTATCGGGCTCTCAGGTCCTGCATCAGAGTCTATCAAGCTCTTAGGCATCAGTGTTGCATAGCCTTCTGAGTCTCTCTTACTGTCGGCTGGGACTTGAGCAGCATCCTGCACCCTCATCCAGCCAGCTCCAAACAAGCTCCTGTCGTCTCTCTCCAGTATGAAACCCCTCCAAACTCCCTCATTGACAGACTAAAGCTGTGTGTTATTTTAGTGCTGTGTTCCCTCCTTTCAGCCTTTCCCGGGTTAAATGGATTCTGATCTGTTAGCTGGGATGGAGCTTGGCTGTCTGCCTCAGCTCCAAAAGATGGCTTGTAGCCGAGATAAAGGAATTGAGATGGACTTGACCTCCCCCTTGCGTGGTCCCTCCGTCTGCCTGCCACACTCTGGCCATGCATTCCAGCCTCATCTTGGTAAAGTGAACTCTGGTATGTGTCTTCAGGCAGCTAGTGTAGGGATTGGCTGGTGTGCCCTACCCTCTGAGGATGTCTTCCAATTCTTAGGTGTGACTTGAGGATGGCTAGTACCTCCTCTTGGGTGGTCTGCTCTCTGGTTGCTATGGATTAAATCTGCCCGGCATGGAGTATCTTGGCATATCTGTATGACAGTGAAAGCCCTGTGACCACACAGCACCCCCCTCCCTGTGACCACAGAGCCCCCCCCCGCTAACCGTACCAGAACCTCAGGTAACTCTCCTTCCTTCTGAAAGTTGAGATGTGACCCGTGTGAGGAGAGCCTAGTGTCCTAGTGTGCAGGCAGAGACCTATTCATGGGACTGCCGTTCCTCGCTTCCTTTAAAAGGGGCAGTAGATACAGAACCCTATTTTAAGTGGAATCCTAAATATTCTGCTTCGGCTTATTTCCCTTACCACATCTGTTTACGTTTCCTAGGTGTATGTCTCTGCGGTCTGTTCAAGGAAGTGCTGAGGGGACCCTGTGAGGAAAAGGGACCCCTATCTTTCTGCATTCTGGTTTCCTACAAGTACCCCTCTTAGGCAGCAGCTCTTTCCAAAGGAGAGGGTGATCTATCATGCCACCTGTGGCTGGTCCTGGCCTTACAATGGGGACAAGTGTGGGTGACAAGGGGGATCCCCATACTGCTCCCGGGCCCATCATTCTCCCAACTTTTCGAGGTTCCCGTCCCCTTTGACCCCAACTGAGCCAAACAGAAGAACAAGTTACTTCTTACCTTGTAACGTTCTTTCGACGGGATGTTCCTCCGACGTATTCCTCATCTTAGATATATATCCTTCCAGCTCTGCTGGCCTCGGAAATTTTTTTTCTCCAGAGGGCGCTGCGCGTCGACGTCCCTCGAGTCGATGACCCTCGACAGCCGCCGTATCGACGCTCGACGTCATCCTGCCTATAAAGGCCGCGCGCAGCGTCCGTTGCTCAGTTCCGTTTTGTAGCCCACAGTATTACTGTCTGGACTAGACTAATCACCCTGAAGGAGCGTAAGCTGCAACAACAAGGGAAGTAAAACTGCGGGGATGGATGGGAGGGTCGATGAGGAATACGTCGGAGGAACATCCCGTCGAAAGAACGTTACAAGGTAAGAAGTAACTTGTTCTTCGAAGGGATTGTGTCCTCCGACGTATTCCTCATCTTAGATAGGCTCCCATAGCAGTATTCTATATTCGGAGGAGGGAGTACTGACTTCACGCTGTCTTCTATTGGTGAATAGAATGCAGTACAGCCCTTCCAAACCTAGTCTCTTGACTAGAGGAGGAATCCAGATTGTAAAAACATGTAAAGGTATGGACAGACGACCATGTAGCGGCCGCACATATGTCTTTAATCGGCACGCCTCTTTTGAGGGCCGATGAAGCTGCAATACCTCTGGTCGAATGAGCCCTAAGGTTTTGAGGGGGCTCTTTCCCTGCCAGTTTATAACATTCCAGAATGGCTAGAATGATCCATCTGGAAATGGTCTGCTTAGTTATTGGTAACCCCAGCTTGTGACCTGCGTAGCCTACAAACAGCTGTTCTGCCTGTCTTATCCTGGCTAGTCTACTAATGTAAAAACTTAAAACCCTCCTAGGGTCTAGTCTGTGTAACCTCTCTTCCTCTTTCCCCGGGTGAGGAGGAGGATAGAAAGATGGTAGGGTAATCTTCTGAGAGATATGGAATTCAGAGACTACCTTTGGGAGGAAATTAGGCTTCACTTGCAGGACAACTTTGTCTTTGTGAAAGATTGTATGAGGGGGTTTACAAGAAAGAGCTTGTAATTCGCTCACCCTTCTAGCAGATGTAAGTGCTATTAATAAAACAGTCTTAAGGGTAAGGAATCTTAACGAACAAGAATGGAGAGGTTCGAAAGGTGTCCCCATCAGGAAAGTTAATACTAAGTTTAAATCCCATAGGGGAACTTGGAATGGTCTTGGGGGATAAACATTGGTTAACCCCTTTAGAAACTGTATTACCAAGGGTAATTTGAAATAGGATGGTTCCTCCGCAGTACGCTTAAAGATAGATAGCGCTGCGAGATAGCCCTTAATGGTGCCAACTTGAAGGCCTGAATTTGCCAAATATAGTAGGAAGGACAAAACCATTGGTGTACCACATGAAAATGGGTCGATATTCTGTTCTCTACACCAGCTGCAAAATCTGTTCCAACGGCAGCGGTATAAAGACTTTGTTGCTGGCCTCCTTGCCGAAAGCAACACCTCCATAACATCATCAGGGAGGTCCCAATCCTTGTACCTCAGCCGTTCAGAAGCCAAGCGTGAAGGTTGAGGGTTTTGATGTCTGGATGGAGAACCTGACCTCCCTTCTGTGAGAGTAGGTTCTCTCTGAGAGGAAGTCGAAATGGAGGGCAGATGGACAAGTCTAGAAGGTCCGGGTACCACGTTCTCCTGGCCCAATCCGGGGCAATTAGGATCATGGTTCGCCGGAATCTTCTCAACCTCCTGATCATTTGAGGAATGACAGGGACCGGTGGGAACGCGTACAGAAGCGGAAACTCCCAGTCCACTATGAACGCGTCTCCCAGAGCTCCTCTCGGAGGAAATTCCCTTGAGCAGAAAAGGTCGCATTTCCTGTTTAGGCTGGTGGCGAACAGATCTACCTGAGGGGTTCCCCAAAGGGCGAAGATCTCTTGAAGGACTTCCTGAGCTAGCTCCCACTCGTGGGAGACTGTGTTCTGCCTGCTCAGAGCGTCCGCTGTCAAGTTCTTCTCTCCGGCTAGGTGAACTGCCGATAGAGAGATTCCTTCTTGGATTGCCCAAAACCAGAGCTGCATCGCCTCTCTGCGCAGGGGTAGTGATCCTACGCCTCCTCTTTTGTTGAGGTAATGCATGGCCACCGTGTTGTCCGTCATTATCAGGACGTTCTTCCCTTGTACAACTGGCAGGAAAGCCTTCAACGCAAGTTTGATGGCTCTCAGCTCTAACAGGTTGATGTGTAGTCTGGACTCCGATGGAGACCAACGACCGCTGATGGTCAAGCCGTTGGCGTGGGCTCCCCACCCCGTGAGTGAGGCATCCGTGACTACTGTTATCTCCGGCCAGGGTTGCCAAAACTGTTCTCCTTTCAGAATGTTCTCCTGACAGGCCCACCACTGAAGGTCTCGAGCCACCCTGACGGGAACCTGAAGAAGATCTGTCATTCTCCGTGAGAATTGTGACCACTGAGTCCTCAGTGCCCACTGGAGGGATCTCATTCTCAGGCGAGCCTCTGGCACAAGGAAAATGCAGGATGCCATGAGGCCTAGCAACCTCAAAAAGTCGAAAGCTGGGAGACGTTGGGCATGTTGGAACTTGGTAACCATCTGTAGAATATCTTGAGCCCTCACCTCTGGTGGCGAGGCTTTTCCCAGGGAAGTATCCAGGATCGCTCCTATGAACTGGAGTCTCTGCGATGGTATCATTTGAGACTTCTTTAAATTGAGGGAGAAGCCCAGCTTGTGAAGGGAGTAGCACACGTGATTTAGCTGGATCTGAGCTTGCTCCGGAGAAACAGCCCTGATCAGCCAATCGTCCAGGTAGGGGTAGACGTGAATCCCTTCCCTCCTTAGACTTGCAGCCACTACCGACATTAACTTGGTGAAGACCCTCGGGGCGGAGGTCAGCCCAAAAGGCAGTACTCGAAATTGATAGTGAGAGTTGCCAATTGCGAACCTCAGGTATTTCCTGTGTTTGAGATGGATAGGCACATGGAAATAAGCGTCCTGAAGGTCCAGAGATACCAACAAGTCCTGAAACTGAAGGGCCTGGAGGATCTGAGAAAGAGTGACCATCTTGAATTTGTCTTTCCTGAGGAATTTGTTCAATTCTCGTAAGTCCAAGATGGGTCTCAGTCCTCCGTCTTTCTTTGGAATGAGAAAGTAAGGGGAGTACCAGCCCTTGTTCCTCTCCGCTACAGGTACCGGTTCTATGGCACCTTTCTCTAGCAGGTCTATAATTTCCTGCAAGAGGAGCGGATCTGGAGCTTTCTGAGAGCTGATCCCCGGTGGATGACTCTGAGGTATACGTAGGAAAGGTAGGCAGTAACCTTGGGCAACTGTTTCCAATGCCCAAGCATCTGACGTGATAGCCTGCCATTCCGTCAGATGTTGAGTCAACCTGCCTCCTACAGGTGTCCTGTGAGGGAAGTCCTCAGAGTGGTTTTGGGGCGGCTGATGCAGATGCCGATGGTAAAGAGGCACCTGCTGTTGCTGCGGCTTTAGAATATCTACCCCGTCCACCTCGGGTAGTTCTTCTTTGACCCCTTTGAGCCGGTCGTCCTCTACCTCTTCCGAATGAGGAGTAGAAGCGAAAGGACTTGCCCCTCGCAGAGGTTCCTGTGGGACGAAAAGGAGTCTGACGGATTGCAGCTCCTAGGGATTTTGCTGCTGCTTTTGAAGTTTGCAGTTTCTCTAAACTGTCATCCGCCTTTTTCCCGAACAAAGAAGAGCCATCAAATGGCATGTTCAAGAGCCTGGCTTGCACATCTGGGGCAAAACCCGACTTTCTCAACCAAGCGAACCGCCTGGTTGATGTACTTGCCGCCATTGCTCTGCTGATACTGTCAGCCGAATCAATGCCCGTCTGGAGGGATTCGCACATAGCGTCTTTACCGTCCTGTATAATATTCAGGAACGCATCCCTTTCTTCTCCCTCCGGGATGCAGTCAGCCGCTGTAGAAGCACACTCCCAAAGTGTATGGCTGAACCTAGCAAGGGTGCAAGTAGCATTAACAGACTTTAACGCCATGCTACATGCTGAAAAGACTTTTTTTGCCATAGCATCATATTTTTTATCGTCCCTGTCCTGTGGGACAGTAGGATAAGCTGTCTTGACGTCGGTAGAGGATGCTGCTTGTACCAACAGACTTTCTGGGGATGGATGTTTAGACAAGAACTCTGGGTCTGTGGAAGATACCCTGTACTTTGCAGACAGTTTTTTATTTACTGCTGGTATTACATCAGGGGTTTCCCAGTTTGTCATGATCTTTCTCTGAAGAGCTTTATGAAAGGGCACCACTGGATCCTCTTGTGGGCCTTTGTCAAGAATATCCGTGAGGTCATCTTGCTGGAAAGATTGTGAAGGTGTAGACCACCCCATGAACTCTGTAATCCTGGCCATTAAGGCTCTGTAGGGGGTTTCAGCATGCTCCCCCGGGTCTGGCTTAGCAAAATCCACCTCAGGGGAAGTGTCTAACCCACTTGCCTCATGTAAAGAATCATGAAGATCCTTTAATCTGCGCTCTTCAGAGGAAAATTCCTCTCTAACTGGGGTTACAGGTCCCTGTAACTCAAATGTGTCTTGCTCGGACAAATCACCCTCTTCTAAAATTGAGGATATAGTTCTCAATTGTTCTGAACTAATAAAGGGAGTAAATCCCATTTCCAAGGCAGAGGGTGCTGAACTTGTCATTATTGGCCTCGAAAACGTCGATGTCGTCGACGCCGAAGGCTTCGAGCGTGGCGTCGAAAACAGAGGTGGAGGCCTCGAGGACCTCGACAGAATTGGAATTTTACTCGACAATATCGACGCCATCGACGTCGAGGGCCTGGGAATCGTCAATGGATGTGTGGTCACCGTGACTTTTCTCGGCGTCGACGCCGGTGTTGAGGCCGGCGTCGAGTCGACAGACCTGTGTGTCGAAGGTCCCTTCGACAACGGCGTCGAAGACCTCGACGTCGACGGAACCTTCGTCGACGGCGTCCACGGAACCTTCGAGGAAGGTTTGGAGGTCATAGTCCTACTCGAGGGTTCGAGACGCGCTCGAGAGGTTTCTTTCGCCGGGTACTGCGACTCGCGGCGTTTTTGACCTTCGGGTCTTTCGACCAGAGCATCGCTCTCGGCAGTCTTCGAGGGGGTCGAGGCCGCTTTCTCGAAGACGCTCATAATATTTTTTCTGAATTCCTCCCATTCAGCCCGGGAACTATGTTTCGTGGGGCAAGGGATTCTTTTTGGCGAAACAGAGGAAGAGGAAGACGGAGAAGGGGATCTTCGACGTCTCCTCTTCGAGTGTTTCGATCTCGAGGAGTGATGAGACCCACTCCGAGACCTGGAGCGTGAATGGTGACGAGGAGACGAATGTCTCGACTTCGTCGAAGAGGAAGAAGCTTTAAAAGTCTTACCTTTCTCCAGCTTCCCCCTACGCTCCTTCAGGGCCTTAGCTGTCATGGACATACAGTCCTCGCACTCCGAACAATGGTGTTCGGCTCCCAAGCACCACAGACAATTTCTGTGAGGATCGGTCAACGACATCTTTTTCCCACAATCTCGACATTTTTTGAAGCCGGATCGAGGAGTTGTCGGTTCCGACGAGGAAGCCATCGAGTACGGTATCGAATAACTCGAGGTAAATAGTACTAAGAACTGAGCAACGGTATTCCGAGGCACCGAGTAGCGCGGAAAAACGGAACTGAGCAACGGACGCTGCGCGCGGCCTTTATAGGCAGGATGACATCGAGCGTCGATACGGCGGCTGTCGAGGGTCATCGACTCGAGGGACGTCGACGCGCAGCGCCCTCTGGAGAAAAACATTTTCTGAGGCCAGCAGAGCTGGAAGGATATATATCTAAGATGAGGAATACGTCGGAGGACACAATCCCTTCGAAATAGTCAGCAAACATTGTTACAGGTTGTTAACAAGACATATTTCACTGTTAAAACCAGTGCAAAAATACCAGTACAGCGAAGTAAAATATACACCAATACTGAAGCACATCAACTGAACGAACATGGCCAAATAACGTGCTGTATGGGTTGGTTCCCACTCAGGAGGGTCTACAACCACATTTTATCAAACTATACCTTTCACAGAGGAGTACTCATTAGCATACCAATTTGGTCCCACCAGGCTACTCCCAAACATAATTTATGGTTGACTGAGTTGCCACCAGCCTACCACCAAACAATTTCTGGGTGAGAGAACTCACCCAGATGCAAAATGGGGTGCTCCAGGAGCACACCTGCCCAGATAGCAATACAGGCTACTAACATCAACACACCAAAAACAAGTTTAAACAGCAGGAGACCTTTCAGTAGACATCACTCCAAAAGAAAAATAAAGTATAAAAACAAAGAAAAACATCACAAAGTTTAGGGAACACAATGTTGGCAAAAAATTGAATTCTACTCAAACACCCCACCCTCTACAAAACCTCCTCCATGCTTACCTTGGAACTTGCTGCCTTGACAAGGATGTCATAGTTTGCTGGAGGTGGAGCAGGGTGTTTTCGGAGAAGTGCAAATTCTGAAAACTCATCATAGATTTTCTGGGCAACAGATATATTTGCAAGCAACATGAACTCTTCGACCATGGAATTGGTTTCTCTGTAAAATATCAAAAATCCAACAAGAGAAAAAATAACTACAAATCTTTGCCAATTTGTCCTTCTACTTGTTACAAAGCTGACCTTTGTGAATGGGATGTTTCAGAATTATATAAGGGTTGCATGCCTCGCAGCGCTCACGTTTCTCTATTCCATGTGGAGAAAGCCACCCAGTTCTGTTTATTTGAATTCTTGGACTTGTAGTATTAAACTTAAAATGAAAAAAACAAATTCCACAATTCCAAGAGAAAAACAGGACTGGATGGCTTTCCTTTTTCACACTCATTGGACTGGGGAAAAAGCATGAACATGGCAAATTACATAGTAGCTTTAGCTAATACTAACTTGTGCCATACCAATAAATATAGTTAAATAAATGTACTGATATCAATTTATCATCAACATTTTATTGCAGCATGTACTTGAAAATACTCTGCCATAAACCAGGCAGGCTGTACTTGGAAGTTGAATTGAAGTGACATGTTCAATCACAGACTGTTAGAAAAAATTGTTAAGGTTTAAAAAGAAAAGGACATTTCACTTGCGAACCAGGCTGTACAAATTGTACCACGTGAGTGATTTCTCTCCAAATTCAAACTACAATGCCTTTTCATCTAAATGAGACTTAACTCTCTTATTTATATTACAAAAATACATCTTAATTGAATAAAATGTATGTCAACTCACAACATTTTACCATTACAAACAATATAAAGTATCTCATTCACAGCAATAATTTCAGACCAGACATTTCATTAACTCCCTCAAATTGTCAAAAGGAGCGATTTTCATACATTCTCACAATTTTTCTTCCCAAAATGAACAATTGAAGGAGTTTTCCATATAACAAAAACATTGTTCTGCCAGGTGTAGTCAGCTATAGGAGACAGATTAACTACTGGGCTGAAGATAAAAATGACAAACATGCCACATTGTTACTAGCAGCCCTCGATGCCATTGGCTATACCCAATGGATTAAAGAACCCACTAACAGACATGGACACACTCTGCACTGGGTTCTCACTCACCAACTGCATATCAAAAATAGCTTTACTTCTGTATGCCCCTTGTCTGACCACCTACTGGTTATCACCACAGTGTGCATTCCAATGGCCCCAGTGCGGCTGGACAAACAGCTCAGAATTCTTAAAAAGAGCCTGAATTTTAGGATTGTCACACCATCTAAATTATCAGCGCTCTTGGAATCTAAACTGCTGCCTCTTGGATCTCTATAGAATGTTACTGACCTGACATCTCATCTCCCTTTTGTTATATCCGCCTCCATAGAGGCTTTGGCACCAGAAAAAATTCAAAAGAGAAATACTGAGAACCTTAAGAATGCTTGTTTTGATGACAATGTTCTCCAGATGAGACTAAAGAAAAGAGCCCTGGAAAGGGAATGGTGCAACAACTCTTCTGCACATACTCCATTAACTGACCAATTTTACAATTCTGTGAACAAATTTAAGAGTACCATCACAGAAGCTAAATCTAAATATTTCAATACCAGAATCAGTGGTACAGGATGCAGCTCCAGCATACTGTTCAAAATTCTTAAGGAATTTGAGGGCAAAGACACAGGTAGTCAAAATATTGTCCAAGACTCTGCTTGGTGCCAAGAAATTCAGAAGGAATTTTCATGCAACATTATTGGTCACCAAAAAGCCATACTCACGCGGCAACTCAGTCTCAATGCTATGAATAATGGCCCCTGCGCTGTTGCAGCTACACTTGCCCACCTCCAACCCTCCGATAACCAAATTCGATTTCAGACCCTTCTCTGAATCCGAAAATACTCGGGATAGTCACTGACTTAAAACCCACATCCTGTCAGGGAAACATCTGCCCAGTAAACATCCTCATAGGGTCCCTAGATGTGTTGATCCCATGGATCATGAGATTGGTCAACCTGTCATTGTTAGGCAAAGTTTGTATGCAGTACCCTTTGGGACCACTACACACAACTAGGACTACACGTGCAAGCAAACCAACCTTTGGTATAAGTCTGTACTACACAGTTTTGGTAGCGGAGCTGAGCAGTCAGGCTTATCTCAAGAGGGGAAGGTGAGCAGTAATGATGTTACAAAGAGGTCTACAATCACAAGTGTTTAAATAAACTCTTACACTCAAGTTTCTTTGATAAATACTTATTAATATAACTGTCAGTTATAAAACATTCATAAGAAGGAGGCAATATACTCAAACAATCATATTTCAGGATTCTTTTCAAGAGGAGTAAAAGGCAAAGATTATTAGAACATGAAAGGTTACAATTATTCTTAGACAGTGCAAATACTTTGAGTTCACCAGAAGAGTCAATTCAATTCAATAGGCTAGGCCAAAGTCAATGTCTTGATAGGATAAAGCGGTTCTGGTAAGTAAACAGTAAAGTCTCTGCACAAGTTCTTGGAAGTAGTTTGTAAAAAGAAGAATCATATGTTGGGTCACAAGCTGATTAGGCCTGCGAGTTGCAAAAGTTTCACTTTCACTGCGAGAGGCAAGTACTCTCAGTCTTATTTCACAGTACCTTAAAATGAACAAAAAGATGCAGCTGAAGACTTCTGTTCCTGGCAGTCCCTGCAGATCTCACTGTTCCTGTGCCTTAGTTGTGGGGACAAGAGGACGGACATCGGGGGAATCCTGCACTGCACTGGCACTGGTCAAAAAGCTAGCACTTGGCAAACTTCAATTTCGGTGGCTGTGAGCAAAACACACAAACTGGTGTCTCCCTCCCTGGTTCTACGGTTTCCTGCAGCAACGCTGAGGAAAGTCAACCAGCTCCGAGATAGGTGTCCAGCTGGCTTACTTGTCAGTTGATTGGTCCCACCAACTAAAAGGGAGAAGTCGTCCTTGCAGGGGCTTCTCTGTCGATGTGAACTTGGCGATTCGGAACTGCAGCAGGGTTTCACCGGGCAAACCAATGGTCCAGGAGTTGCAGCAGCTGTCCTCTTCAAGCTCTTCTTCGGTTCCTTCGTTCCAGTGGTCGACTCTGCCTTCCAAGCCAAGAGACTCGCCTTTTATTCAGTTCTCTCCCATTCATTCCAGCCTAGCTGTCACTCACCCAGCAGGGTGGATGTTCTTGCTGGACAGTCAGCCAGCCAATCACCACAGAGTGTATTTGGGTCTCCTAGGACTAAGCTCAGGGGGTTTCGGGCACCTCCCTCACTTCCTGCCCACCCCAGACACTCAGGCGCTCGCGGTCGGGAAAAAGCATGGTAGTTTGTTGTAAAACCACTGCCACCAGGCATTCTGAGAGGAAAGGGTAGCATTTGACTGCTACATGAGTATCTAGACACAGTGGATACTAAATAACCCCTACAGCACTCTATAGGAAGATAGTTTGTGCTGGGTCTAGGAATGTAAAAGACTAGTAAAGTCAATTTCACTTTACTTACTCTGGAAAACAGAAGTTCATCCAGAGAAGGTATTTAAGCCTGAAAATGTTTCCCTGTGCCACTGCATTGAGGGTGCTGTGTGACACAAATGAAAAGATGATGCCTATGGAGTTGGTTAGACTCCATAACCAAGAGAAACACAAAGAAAACAATTAGAATTAAAAGTACAAAGTCCCAAAGTTCAGCAAAAGAGCTTGGGGTCTCTAAGGTAGAGAGGAAATGGCACATGTTTGAGAATTCTCCATAACAGTCATTCAGGGAGGGTGTAGTGCCACTATCACACAAGGAGGCCTGGATTACGCCTCTAGTGAAAAAGAGCACCCTTGATCCAACGTTGGCCAAAAACTATTGCAACATAAATAACCCCCCATTCCTGCTTAAGATCTTGGACAGGGTGGCATATCTACAACTCCAGGACTTTAAAGAGAACAATGGCATCTTGGGTTTAGTGCAAGACACGGGAGAAAAACAGCTTTTCTGGACCTCAAATTCAACCTTATTAGGTACAGCGGAAACCTGCTATGTTCATGCAGTTAAACATTTCAGCAGCATTTCAATCCTGTTGAAAATTCCATACTTGTCGACAGATTGAAAGATCTAGCTCAATATTCCGACAGAGCCTCGGACTGGATTGCCTCTTTCCTAGGATCTAGAATTTCTAGAGTGGCAGTAGAGAATGCCCAATCTACACCCACCAGCATCACTACCGGAGCACCACAGGAATCATGCATAGCCCCAGTTCTATTTAATAGCTCTATCAGGCCTATTCTCGACCTCCTAGGCTGCTTGGTTGTCCGTTATACCAACTACGCTGACACTCAGGTGGTCCTAGAGTTGTCAGGTGACTATTCAAGACTCGTAGACCTTGGATGGGGGGTCTATGCTGCCATCCAGTCCTGTATGGCGTTTAATAATGAGAAAACAGAGCTTTTCATTGTGGGGACCGGGCCGCGGCTCAAGAAATTGTATCCAGCCTACGTAAGCTTTAATATACGATCATCTTGTTGTTATATCACTAAGCTCTTGAAAGAAATCAGGTCCTATATCTCAATCAGCAATAAATCGCTTTTGGCCACAGCCCTAGTAAATACCAGACTCGACTATTGCAATAGCCTTCTAATCAGGACTTCCCAAGGGAATATCCATTCCCTTTAAACCACCCAGAAATTACAAATTACTCACTGTAGTGACCAATGTACTCTTAGGGTAGAAACTTGCATAGGAAATGGAAGCCCATGATCCGGACCTACGAAAGGATCTTTGGGGCTGCCGATCGGTACGTGAAGGTAAGCATCCTTCAGAACCAGGGAGTACATGGAGTCTCCCGTGCACAATATCTCTGCAATACGTGCTGGGGGAACCATGGTATGGCGAAAATCTGTGAATAGGCGACCAGACCCCGCTGGGAGGCCGAACCTTCCTCCACTGCCTGCCACTCTACGTGCAAGCGAATTTCCGCCCACAGAGTTATCGACCGAATCTGTGGGTGGAAGGGGAGGGGCAGGGAGGGGAGAGGCGGAGGAGGGATCGGTAGGCGGTAGCCCGAGGACACTGCGTGGAGGATCCAAGGGTCAGTGAATCTCGTGCGCCAGCATGGGTGCGCGTCTGGCTATACGCCCTAGGGGTGTATTTAGTGAGGATGGATAAGGATTCAGCAGTCCGGGGACTGTTCCTCCTCTTATCAAGTTCCTAATCCACAAAATCTTTGGCTGCCGCCAGCCCTGTGGTGTCAAGGCACATGTTGGTAGGCTGTGCCGAATGGGGTTCATGCTGTGACGTGCTGACCCGGCTGCTGAGAAGGAGGCCGTGGGGCTGCCAAGACCGTCGGAGGCGCGGGAGCCGGTGTTGTGGGTACTGGCATGGGCAGCTGGAGCTGCACGGGAGCCGGAGGCGCTGGAACCAAGGGTGGAGTGGCCGTGGCTGCTAGCGACAGAACTGGAGGGAGTATGTCCCTGAGGGTGATGGCTTTTCAAGAAAACCCGTCTTCACAGGCCAGTGGAGCGCTTGGAGGCGCAGGCATGGGCGCGGAGTGCTGAACCCACTCTGCCTTGCTGTCTGCGGGGAGAATCGGCCCTGTGACGATGAAGGGTATGCCGTGGGTCACATACTTAGTGAAGACTAGTCCCACCTGGAAACTCGTTCCCCTACTAGTTCCCCAAAGGCGGGATGTTGTCAGACGAGCCGCCATTTTATCTGGCCCGGCGGCCTTTTTGTCAGGCTGCGTGCCACATGCCTGTATCGTGGTGCTTGCCGCATTGGGCCCAGTCTCTACCAAGACTCCTGGCGGTCGAGGTTGAGGGCTACCCTGCACCTCAGGATGGGACCTGGTAGGCAGATTGCCACAGGCAATGCTGCTGGTAGTGCTGCATACAGGCGCCCCCTCAGACATCTGTCTGGAACTAGGGGGTAGCCCCTCAGGTGTAGACCCGGTAATAGAACCTTGCAGCCCCTAAGTGCAGTGTCCGGTAGGATCTGGCGACCCCTCGGCCTGACGGCCAGTAGCTGTAGCAGCCTCGGAACATGCACTGGTACAAGGACCTGGAAGGTCCCTCCAGTGCTTGTGCCTCCTGGACGGAGACGACTTTGCGGGGTGTGTGGTGCGTACAGGCACCCCCTTGGACATCTGTCCGTTACTGGGGCGTAGCCTCTGGGGTGTAGACCCAGTAATTGAACCTTGGGCTCCCCAGCGCAGTCGCCTATAGGATCTCGTGACCCCTCTGCCTGATGGCTTGGAGCTGTAGCCAGCCTTGGTAACTGCCCTGGTATCAGGACCTGAAAGGTCCCTCCCGCTCCTACGCTTCCTGGGGAAGGAACCGCTTTTGCGGGGTACGTGTTGCGTACAGGCGACCCCTCAGGCATCTGTCCGGTACTAGGGCATAGCCCCTCAGGTGTAGACCCGGTAATAGAACCTTGCAGCCCCTAAGTGCAGTGTCCGGTAGGATCTGGCGACCCCTCGGCCTGCGGCCAGTAGCTGTAGCAGCCTCGGAACATGCACTGGTACCGGGACCTGAAAGGTCCCTCCTGCTCCTACACTTCCTGGGGAAGGAGTTGCATTTGCGAGGTACATGGTGCGTACAGGCACCCCCTCGAACCTCTGTCCGGTGCTAGGGCATAGCCCCTCAGGTTAGACCCGGTAATAGAACCTTGCGGCCCCTCAGCGCAGTGTCCGGTAGGATCTGGCGACTCTTTGGCCTGACGACCGGTAGCTGTAACAGCCTCGAAACCTGCACTGGTACCAGGACCTGAAAGGTCCCTCCCGCTCTTGCGCCTCCTAGGAGAAGGAGTCTCCTTTGCCGGGTACGTGGTGCGTACAGGCACCCCCTCGAACCTCTGTCCGGTACTAGGGCATAGCCCCTCAGGTTAGACCCGGTAATAGAACCTTGCGGCCCCTCAGCGCAGTGTCCGGTAGGATCTGGCGACTCTTTGGCCTGACGACCGGTAGCTGTAGTAGCCTCGGTACCTGCACTGGTACAAGAACCTGAGAGGTCCTTCCTGCTCTATGTGCGGATGAAAACAGTGCCCCTACCTTGGGCCTGCACTGGTCTTGACGAATTCCTTTGTAGAGGAGGAGCCAAGTACCCCTACTCCAACTGCCCCGCCCCCATTACCTATAGAGTGGGAACCAAAGTATGTGACGTATGCAGAACAGTTGAACCAACAAAGGGCAGAGCGTGGACTCTGCGCAGTACCAATAAGAATACCAATACCTAAGAATCTGAGAGGCAAGGTACCCAATGAGACAACTGTACCTGCATACAAGACAATATGATGCCATTTGAATGAGATTCCTGAAGAAGCAGAGCCGATAAATGGTAAAGATGAATGGTGACGTCACACAAAGAGAGATGACGCACAAAGAAGAGATGCAGTGACCAGAGAACGCAGATATTCTATTAGGCATCAAGAAAGTACCAAGATAAGTGACATCTTCGGATCAAGGTGAAGAAGCTTATGCCACAGAAACAGATGAAGATGTTAAGCTACTTTATGCATGTGCAGATGCAACAGAAGCGCAAGCAGGAAAAGTAATCGTGAGACTAGCTTTATAGTAAATAGATTGTGGTAAGTGCCAATATATATAGATGCATACGGACAAGTAAAAGATTAATGTTTCCACTACACATTATAATTAGTGCTGAACATTAAGCAAAAAGGCCTCATTTCAATGTGTCATAGTTAAAAAGCAAATTGAATTACAAAATGAATCTCACCAGAAGGATTTGGATGAGCCAAAGAAGCCAAGGTTTTATCAACCTGGAATTGGCTGACATTGAATATAAATCGTGTGAAAGAACAGAGACTCCTGTTCAGAAGGTTTGAGCAAAACAAAAGACGTCAGAGGACTATTAGAAAATAATATTAAATGCACGAAAAGGCTCGATTCCATGGTCTCCAGTCACGTGGAAGAAGGAAGTTGGACGATCGAGGTGGTCACACCTACGCACATGGGCAGCCTGTGCCCACACTCCTTAAAATTCTCAGAGCACAGTACAAACTCAAGGCCGATCTTAAAAGCACTAATTGACACTGGACCATTGAGGTGATGATGGATTGATACATTAATTGATTTGGTGGGAAGCTAGTGTTAAGAAGAGCTCACCACCACCTGGATGTTCAGTCTGCATGCTGCCAGACGTAGGTGGAAAAGTATCGACGGGGGTTAGAAGCCAACCAATTATAGAGGACCACGTAATTAAGGGTCCTATAGTTTGTGTAGCCAATGGGATCTCATGTATTTAGGGACATTCTTAGTGGCCATTTTTAGGGGAGGGCTTAGTTGCCCCACCTGACGTTAAGTACCCTATCACTTTCCTTCACTGTTCTATACATATATGAAACTTATACTTAGCTATTCACTTAGAGCCCATCACTCCCTCCAGTAGGTTTTGTAGTTTGCCATGCAGGACGACGTTGGTAAGTGTTTAAGTGATTTCAATCCGGCACTTCACCTAAGTCAATGCCTAGCGTATAATGCACAACTGAAATCCTTATTTATTTGTGTCTAAAAGTTATTTTATTCTGAACGATGTGCAACTTATATCACACCCCTCTCTTGGACCCCCCCCCACCCCACCGCCGGTCACACTGAACCAGGAATCAGGCTGGTTTTGCAAAGTTAAAATATTTATTTATATATTCACAATATTATCACACTATTCTTAAAGGGGATACAATCACCAATGGGGTGATGTCACACTAAACAATCTCTTTAATCACAAGGAGTAATACCGAGCAAAAACAATGCAGCACAGCAAACGTTTGTGGGTTTCTTCAATCAAA
The DNA here is from genome assembly GCF_040938575.1 of Ambystoma mexicanum. Lineage (NCBI taxonomy): Eukaryota > Metazoa > Chordata > Amphibia > Caudata > Ambystomatidae > Ambystoma > Ambystoma mexicanum. The sequence goes on along the minus strand of NC_090941.1, from coordinate 328,447,915 downwards.
TGGCAATGTGGTTACTATTTCCCCCTGCACACCCCACATCCCCCCAATATGCAATGTAGAGAGATAGGAGAGAGAGCAGGTTTCAGGAATGCAGAATTCAAGCAAATGTCAATCCCAATTAACCCCCCCCCCCCCAGCAAACACAAGAGAGAAACAGAATTGATTGGCAAACTGGCAAAATGATTTTAAAGTTGGCTTTGAATGGAATAGGTAAAACACTAAATAGGGGCTAAATCACTGAAATGGTGTACATTCTAATGGGAGCTGCTTTATCTGGTTGCAGACAAACACTAGCAATGATTTGACACCAATAAGCAATGTGCAAACTGAAAATTGTTTTACACGTTATAGAAATTCCCTAAGACAAAATTTGCGGCAAACTTTTCCGCGTGCGGTAATCACGATTGCGGGAGAACTATAGGGATTTGAGATGTGGTTGTGGGTTCTATGGAAAGCTATGGATGTTAGCTACAATCAGACACTTAAATTCCGTTTCTAAAAAAGGTATGGACGTTTTCATGGAGGTCATTTTTTTCAGATAGAGGCAAACGGGAAAACAAAGATGCACTTTTAAAAGACAAACGGGATTCTTTACACTAGGGGAGACTATGAAGAAGCAAATACTACACGACAGCACAGCCACTAGACCAGGATGCCTCTGGATCAGGTTTTTGCCTGCCGAAAAGCTTGCCTTCTTCAGATGAAATATATCAGCGCAAAGATTGGTTTAACACTACTAGTACAGAAGGAGATAATAGGGATGAGATAGAGGGTTCAGGGAATACAACAATAATTCTAACAATGCAGCTCTGAATATAAGAGAGGATGGATTTGGATAGGGATTGCTATGGACAGTACATAGGCTAGTGACAGTCTTATACTAAGGATACTCACTAGATAGGTTTGAACAGAACCGTCAGGAATTCTGGCCCGTCAAGATCAGGGATTCTGGTCAAAAATTATGCTGGGCACACCGGACTGGGACAGGCTGCTGGGCACACTGGACTGGACGGGGTCGGCAATGGCTCTGGTTCACAGCTATCTAGTCACAGCACAGCACTGCTGGGTTGGTTCTTTGGATTCTGGGAATAATTCTTATCAGGAAAGCAGTTACAGCACAGCCCGCTGTTCTTTGGTTCCCCTTAGATGTCTGGGGTAAATTCTGGTTTCTGGAATTTTTAAGGCCTAGCTGAAAATGGTTCAGCTATAGAAATGGGCCTTTCTGCTTGCCAAGTTTCTGGAGTCTGGAGCAGGGAAGATGTCAAGTTCTCTCGCAAGGTGCTCCGCCAGCAATCGGTTGGTGGGTGAATCGGTGTGTGTTTCTAAGTCCTCAGCTTTCTCTATTTATGCATTTGGTAAAGGGGTGTGTGTGCGGGATTATCCTAAGCACGCCCCCTAGGCTGGCTATAGGCTAGGGTCTCCGCTCTCCCTTGATTTGAGGAGAAAACAGGGTGTCACCGTGATGATGTGGTTTTATGAGTCAGATAATCCTCCCCTTGGCTTTTGAACATTAAATCTACTTTTAGTATAATACATATTTGCAATTTTGCAGACTTGATAACAATAGCATATCTAGATCACATATTTTGTGAAGCAAATGCTCTTCCAATCCCCATCATTGTAGGCTCTTGTGTCGGCTTTTGAGAGAATTCTGCCCTTTTGGGCCGGAACACAATATCTACTTTATCCAAAAATGTGTACGACTGTGCGCATTGTATCTGGGCATAAGAGTGTGAAGTTTCATGTTTTTGACATAATTACATCTGGTATAAAACCACAATTTCTACAGTTACGTCCCAGAACATAGCACAGAGTTCTGGCTCCTCTTAAAATGTGCAGCAAAAATGTAGTTTCAGAAGTCCGAGGTTTACATATTATTTTACAATTGTACACAGTAAATTATCAGTCTTTTTAGAAATATACTTTCTGTCCATTGTGAATCAACAAATGTCTGTCCCCGTCTCCTTCCTTCTGGCAGAGGCAATTTACTATCCTTCCTGATTAGCATCTTCTTGCCTCGGAGGAAGTCCATTGTGCTCTTCCCAGAGCAGCCCAAGTGCCCCTCCCCTCTGAATCAACACATGAATGCGAGTTCCTGGTCTCGAGAGCAGAAGGGAGGTGCCTGGCCCGGTGGGGGAAGTTGTTTGTGGTTTTGGCTGGGAGTCAGGCTGAATTTAAAAAAGTCATTTTGTTACATTTTTCTATGTTTAAAATAAACTTTCAATTTTAAAACAAGCAGCTAGAACACTGATTCCAGGCTCTAAACCATGAAGTTTAAATAGTTACAACCTAGGTTACTCTTGATAACAGGTCACTTAGATTTCAGACATTTAGATCTTAGTGGTACAAGTTGAAATTCTAATGCAGGCTTTTGAACCAGCTTTCAGGCAGCCGCTGCTACTGCGTCCACATTTTGACAAATCCCACAGGCAAGCACTCTGGCTGTGTATGTTTTTGTGACAAATTCAGCTCTCCAGGATATTGCAATTTCACAATGATTTCTTGAATTCAGTAGAATGTGACACCCACCAAGAGGATTGGATGTTTGTGGATGTTTTGGACCAGCATTTTGTATTTTCAGCAACCAAGAAAAGATTTAAAAAGGCAAGATTTCGGATTTCTTTCAACAAGCACTGCTTTTCACCTGGCTCCATTTTCACTAGTTGGCAGCCCAATGACATGTTTCAGGAGTGCGGTCTCCATTCCACCACTGACAACATGCATGGTAGATTTGGCAGCCATCTTTTCTTGTTGTAGAGCGCGAATTCCATAGCTTTTGGCGCGCATACAGGTTTTGCGGCCATTTTGATGATTCTGGCACCATCAGCACACAGTGATGCCGCAGGGCAGAGCATAAGTGGGTTAATACATCCCACAAAGCGACACAGGTTAACACGTCACTGATTATGATTTTGCATGATAAAACCTCTTTAGTTTTTACTAAAGATTAGTTTAGTAAGAAGATCGAGCGAGTGCTGATGTTCGTCCCCATCCATCTCCAGGGTACTGCTACTCATCTTATAGGGCTGGGCAACCCAGTTCACCTTTGAGTCCTCTGGCTTCCAAAGAGCCCCGTCCACCAGGCTAACCTGTTCTTCAGAGTGTGTTGTAATCGCATTGCACGCGGTACAGGACTCCCAGCCATGGTCAGGGCCAGGGCAGCGGAGGCAGAGAGCATGGGGGTGAGATGTAGGGAAGAGCCCCTTGCAGGCTGAACACCTGCTGGAGCCTGCTGATGTCGAACTGTGCCAGGGAGGAGCATGGTGCCAGAGGACAGAGGTATCTGATTAAAGATAAGAAGAAAATAAAAAGAAAATACTTATCTGGGAAAGAGTGCATGGAATTACAAGGCCGGAGGCCTAACCCAGGAGCGCTGGTGAAAGCGTTCCGTTCCTGTCAACGTGGAAAAGAGGGCTGAGGAGTGGCGCCGGTGGGCGTAATCAGGGGAGCCCATGCTCCCAGGGCTGCACCCCCGCGCGCCTCTAGATTTAAAGGTGAAGAAGGTTTTTTCTGGTGAAAAAGGTTCCGTATTCTGTCGTAAGCGAGGGACGCCCATGCAGTATGGAGGAAAGGGGACGGGACGTAAGAGTACAGTGCTGTACGAGTGGTTTATGGTTTATCTAAACGTGATCACATAACATCTTCTAGAAGGGCATTACACTGCCTTCCTGTCAGGCACAGGATTTCTCACAAGCTTTTAGCCCTCTTGTACAAATGGACAGCCACTGACCCCTCCCCTCCCCCCAAAACCACCCCCTCCGGCCACCTCTCGGAACGCCAGACCATTAATCATTCAAGCCGGCATTTGCGTTCTAACGACAGCCATACATTTAAGCAACCACGGTTCAGGCAGGCAAAATATGGAGGAAACAGTTTTTTATTTTTACCAATCTGTTTATTGTTTTTACAGAACAAACAATACAAAACAAGGTATGACTTATGCATAAATCCAGTTAAGGATCAACTTGGTTTTCTTGCTGGTCTGAGAGCGCACCTTCCAGGCGTCGGTGCAGAGAGTCTGTGGGAGAACATACTAGATCTTAGTGTTCAAACGTATCATCCAGTTAGTCCCAGTCTTCCCATTTCCCCCATACCTTTGTGAATTTTCAGTGGTTACCCCTGGCTCTGTATACCCTTCTTTCCAGGCCCATACAATGGTCCATTTCCGCCACCCAATGGTTTAGTCTGGGGCGCTCTGATGAACACCATGCGGCTGCTATCAGTCTTTTAATCAGCCCTAGGGCTACGGCCAGAAAGGTTTTCTCATAGCTGTTAAAGTCTGTTATTTCCCATATTCCCAGAATTGCCAGTTTGGGTTCCAAGGGAATCGGGGCCCTCATTATGGTGGACAGTTTCCAGATGCAATTGGCCCAAAAGGTTCTAATTTGTGAACATTCCCAGAGTGTGTGGTTGAAAGTGCCTGCCTCTCTTCCCCATCTGAGGCAGGTATCACCATCGATCCTCCCCCATCTAGTGAGCATTGTGCGAGAGTAATATACCCAGTGGAGGATTTTATATTGCATCAGTCGCAGCCGTGCCGCTATCCGGACCTCTCTTGGGAACATCAAGGCCTCAACCCATTCTTCAGGTTCGATCCTACCAAAGTCTTGCTCCCTTTTGCACTGCAGGTTGGTTAGGTCTTCTGCGCCAAACACAGCGAGTACCGATTCTAAGGTGGATGTTACCTTAGTGGGAATACCTGCCTCGAATAAGTAAGCATCGAGCGGGGAGTTGCTTGGAATGTCGCTGAGGGAAGGAAACTGGGCTGAGACAGCATGGGATATTTGCCTATATCTGAACCCCTCTGCTGTGGACAGGCCATACTGCAGTTGTAATTCCCATAACGGCCTAGGCCTGCCGTCCTTTGTAATGTCTGCCAGGTTGTCTATCCCTTTTCTTGACCAGCTTTCCAGGTACCCTACTTTCAACAGTTCCCCAAGGAGTGCGTTATGCCAAATGGGTTGTGCAAAGGTCGGTCTCTGGACCCACCCTATGTCTTGGTGAGCTTCTACCCAAACCCTACACGTATGTTTCGCTGGCCCGGGTAGGGTTTTGTGGTATTGTTTCCCCCCATATAGGGCCTGCTTGGGGGTCCTCCCTCCCAGTCGTCTCCTCTCCGCCGCGATGTGTGGGAGAGATTGGTCCCCATGCAGCCAGTCATTTACTGACCCCAGCTGGGCTGCCCAATAGTATCTACGCAGATTAGGTAGGCCTATACCTCCCTCCCATATCGACCTCTGCAGTGTCTTCAGTGCCATTCCCTCCTCACAAGAGCCCCCTCAAGGATCCAGCAATATCAATGAAAGTCTTTTTGGCGATTGGGAGTGGGGCGTTCTGCAGGACATATAGAAATTTGGGCAGGGCCAGCATTTTGAACAGGGCCGCCTTGCCCAGAAGGGTCAGTGGGAGGGATTGCCAGTGGGTGGTGTCGGATGCAAACCTATTCATCACCGGGGTTATGTTGAGTTCGTGTAGTCTCCCAGTTGAGGGCTGAACTGGATTCCAAGGTATTTAAAGCATGCTGTGGCCACTGTGTATGGGCATTCTTGAGAGGGCCATGTTGTTTCGCCCTGTATTGGGAAAAGAACCGACTTTTGCCAGTTGATTTTAAGCTCGGAAAATGTTTGGTATTCTTGCAATATTCCTGTCACGATTGGGCATGAGACCTTGGAGTTGCTCATGTAGATTAAAAGGTCATCCGCGTAAAGCGATACCCTGCCTTCTCCCCCCACGGCCATTTGAATCCCACCCAGTTTGGACTCTCCCTGAGCCATATTGCAAGTGGTTCTATCGCAAGGATGAAAAGCAGTGGCAGAAGGGGCAGCCCTGTTGAGTGCCTCTTCCCAGTGTGAAGGTCAAGGATGTGATCCCATTTACCCTTACTATGGCTACAGGGGAGGTGTATAATAGCTGGACCCAGGCCAGGAAGTTCTTCTCGCCGAATCCCATTCTGCTCATTATTTCCCAGAGGGACTCCCACCTCACGTAATCAAACGCCTTCTCGAAGTCTATGGCGAGTAGCGCCAACTCATCTGGTTTCGTGGTGGCTAAATCAATGGCTAGCTGCTGTCATGATGCCTACCCCCGGGCATCCGGATCGAGTCCATCAGCCCCGGGAGCAGGCATCCAGATACTTATTAAAACCCCAGCAGCCCTGGCTGGGGGCTGTTTGGGTTCAGTCCTGGCGCCATGGGCGCCAGGCTCAGACATTACTTACCTCATGCAGACCATGCTGCAAATGAATCCAAGCCAACGTGAGGCCTGCATGGAACTATTTTATTACAGGGACTATTTTATACTCGGGTGTGGTTCTGGGGAACTTCTAACCTGGAACTACTTTGGAGGCTATTTAAACCACGCCCGAACAGCAGCACACGCTGTGCGTTATTCTGCATTCTGCAGCGTAACGCTCACTGTGCCTGCAAGTCAGCATCCAGTCTTCTGCCACGCCCGCCTCAAATCCAGAGCTCCTAGAAAAAGGGGAAAGAAGGCAAAAAGGTTAAATCACGGACATTATTTTAATTCATTACCTGATTCCGGATCCAGCACATCTCCGAGCCTGGAAAGGACATTATTTCAGCACGCGTTGCATCGCCAGCAGCAGCGCCGCGTCATACTCACCAGCCCACAGCATCTTTCGACTCAGCGCTGCCTCCATTATTTTCTTCGTCGAACTCCAGCACCTGGGGGAAAACAAAAGAAATAACAAGGTGAGCCGAGAGAGCCGACAAATTCAATCTCTTTTACCACCATAGGCTTACCTGATTTACCACCAGAGGCATTACCCTTTAATAAGCCACATCTTCCTATGCCGCACCTATACAGGGAGAGAAAACAACAAGTTAAACTCATGCAACTTTTACCGGACAGTGTTGGGTAATACAGACTCTTACCTGAACGCCATCAGCTGCCTCCAGGCAATATTCTTTTGGACCCAGCTGCAATTCGACAAGGGAATGGAACAAGAGTGAACATCGGACATATTGAACTCTTTGAACTTTATAAACCCCGGAGTCAATATTCCTCCAGAACTCCTCCAGTACCTTCAAACCAGTGAAGTAACTGGTATCTACGCGCCCCTGCATGCCACGCAGGATGGAGAGCTCATCATTTAAAAACATAAGGTGAGGTTACTAAAAGGGGATATCGGAGGTGACTAGTGGGGAGAACGAGAACAGTGGGGGGGCGGGGGGCATCACTAAAATCCACGGGAGGCTAAATCCCTTTCTCCACTTGCAGGAGAATACTTCTACGGGTCAAGCAGACGAGATTAGGCGGGCCAGTCCAGACTGTCATCTCTGCACTACGCATCACGTTGGTGGAGACCGCAGCTGTCCGGGTCTGATCGATGACCCTGTGGGAACCAGGTGAGCGTAACAGCTGCGCCCTGCGAATATTCATTCTAGTGAATTTGGAGGGCATATAAATGCACTGGTCCGGGTGTATTAGTGAGCCTATCACCGGCATTAGGCGGTTGGCTAGAATTCGTGCCAGGACCTTGGCTTCCCAGTTTATTAGGGAGATTGGCCTATATGACGCACAACATTCTGGGGGTTTGCCCAGTTTTGGGAGGACAACTATGCATGCCTGTTTGAGGTCAGGTGGGAGGTCCCCGTCTGTCTTACATTGTAAAAAGAGGCGATGTAAATGGCCCTTAATCCTCTCCCCCAGTCGCTTCCATACCACTATCGGAAACCTGTTGGGCCCAGGTGTCTTCCCAGGCTGAAGCTGGGCTATCTCTGTGTCCCCAGTGATTTCTTCCCTGTGGGTGTCACGTAGGGCCCGGACATGCAGATCTTCAGCTTACGCCACAAGTTGCCTGTCCTTGCAGTTACAGCCGTCCAACACCAAGGGAAGCTGTGCTGGTGCAACATCTGTGTTCTCTGCTGCACAATCGCCTGCCGCCGCCTGACCGTGGTGAACTCCATTGGAACAATCTTTGTTCAATCCCATGACATGTCCTGAAGGGTCTGCACCACCAAAGTCTTCACCTTTCTTTCATTTGAGGGTCTTCCTATGGAAGCTGACTGGAACAGTTTGCTGTGCAAAAAGTAACCTCTGCAGCTGTGGCCCCCAACCAAGTACAAACTATTGTGTCCCCAACAGATTCCTGGAGTATCATCTGGAAGAATCGGAGTCAGGGGGTAAGTTAACATACCTGTTTCTGTCCCCACAGTTCTCCATCGGGTAACATTGGGTGCAATGCCGCTGCCCCCAACTCACTCTGGCCTGTCCTGTGGTCGTCAAACCTAGGCGATGGATCCCTTCCTTGGACTTATCTTGGGAATAGGATAGAGTGGGAGTACTTACCTGATTTGGGGTAAATACTATATTACTTTACAAAAGCACCTGTTAGTTTCGATTTTCATAGTTATGCTAAATCTCCCTCACCTGTGAGACCCCAGCACTTTTCTGCTGGATTTGTGGACTCTTTCTATGTTCCTGAGTGAGCAGGAACCTTTTCCACCACTCACCCTTTCTTTTACTCTTTCAATGGAAGTCATTTTTGTGACTCTCCATAATACATTTTGGGAATCATACTTTCCTATAACTTTCTAGGCATCTACATTTTATTATGGCAGCACAGCACGTTCTGTGAAGTGTTGCTGGGGAGCCCCTTGGACTTCCCTTTTTATTTTCTCTTGGGTCCCTTGTGTGAACTAATTTCCCCACGGGTAGAAGGATATTTATTATCCTTTCTACAATTCCCATTGTGAGATCAGCACACCCCCACCTTATGTGGAGTGCTGAGGGGATCCGTTGTATGCCCTTTCTCACTGCTCCTGTAACATTTCTGTTACAGTGACAAGCATTCCTTTATGGCTGGTGGCAGTTGTAAGGACTCCTTTTCTATACTCTGGCCTGGTGGACAGATTGTATAGAAGGCCAACCTAGTATTGTGACAGGGCCAACTCTGGGGGCTGTAGCCAAACCAATTCAAGGTAGCAAGGCAAGGGGGTCTAAGCTAAGTCTCAAGAGGCGGTGAGCTTGTAAGGAGTCCACAATGAGCGCACATACAGTGAAACAGTCATGAAACACACTTAGAAAAACAGGTATACAAATACTTCTTTACTTATGGCTAAATAACAGTGAATAATGCCAATTACAGGTAATATCACACAACACTAATAATAGATACATATACACAATCACTGGAGTAGGGCAAAAAACCGATGAAACCCCTAAAAAGGAAGGCACAGATTAGTAGAAGCACTATAGGTCTACAGAGTAACAATCCTAGCTTCAGAAGTCTATCACTAAGATGTATGGGTCCTTGTGCTCAAATGTTCAGCAAATTTCCTGTTAGGGACAATGTTCAGTTTCTGTGCTAATTCCCTTTAACCCGAGACACCCCCAGCATTTTTTGCTGGACTCTGGAATTTTTAGATTTATTCGCCTTAGTGAGTGGAACTTTTTACCACTCACTCATTTTTTTTCCTCGATTGGGACTCTTATTTTACTGCTTTTGTGGAGTATGCTTTCCTCCATGGGTTTTTAATACAGACATATGTTATTGACTTTTGTGACACCCAGCACCCTCTGTGCAGTGTCACTGAGGAGTCCCTTGGAATGCTCTTTATATTTTATTTTATTCTCTTGTGTGAACTACAGTTCCCAAGAGTAGTAAGATACATCTTACTTATGTATTTTGTTGGACCAGCACACACCACCTTATGTGGGGTGCTGAGGGGTTACATTGCAACTCTTCTCCCACTACTCCTGTAACTTTTTGTTTCAGTAACTAACACCTAAATGACTGGTGGCAGTGGATATTTTTTCTACCTTTTTGTGCAGGTTACTAGCAGGCTGATTTCTCAGCTGCAGTATAGCACCTATGCGTGATCATTTTCTCAAAATGGCTCCCATCTGCTTCATTCACCATTTTCCATTTGTACATTCGTTGTGGGCTCATCTATTTTTCCAGATGGGGGCGGGTCCTTTGTCTTTGGCAGCCTTCTCCTGTGAAGCCCGCCCAGGCTCCAGTGTGTCTGTCATGGTAGGACGTGAGGGAGGGTCCCAAAACCTCACTGTCCTTTGTTTGTAGGTGTGCCTGGCTGAAACCAGTTTAAACTGGGCAGCTTTCTGTTCTTCAGGACAGCCAACCCCCAAGTGATTGACAGCTCCATAGGCGTGGATGAATGGGTTCCAGCATATAAGGCAAGGATTTTTGGACCACTGGAACTGAAAATCTGAAGTAGAAGACGAGCACAGATGCCAGAAGCACCTTCAAGAACTGCTGAAGTACCAGTGAAGCCCTGCAGCTGCCCTGACCCAGTTTTCAACTCGACACCAAAGACAACCTCCTCCTTTGGGATGGTCGAAACAATCAGCCTCAAGACCTTCTTCAATATGGGCCATCCCTGACGTCCTGCGGCTTTTCCGGGCTGCAGAACACCAATGGCAGGGGTGCCTGGACCCTTTTCGAGTGCATCATCTTGCAATCAATGAATCTGACTGAAACCTCACAGGCACCCTTGAGGACCTCCAGGAACTGCAATTCCCCTCCAACAGACCCTTCACAAGATTTCAGGGTGAACAAACCGAAAGAGAATCTGACCGGCAATATCCGTTGCCTCTTGGCGCTAAGAAAAAGGCACCAAAGACCACAAACCACCGCTGGAGAGAGCTGAATCCTTTGATGCTGCCGTCTCTCTCACACACTCTCAAGAGAGAGAGAGCTGCTGCAAAAGCCCACCGAAGGCCTCCACTTTTGTCACCACGACCAATGAGCAGCAATCAGGGTCTTCATCGTTTCATCCAGAAGGCGAGCAGCTACATTTTCAACTTCACTCTTCGGGTACTGTGGGGCTTGGGTTGTATTTACCTTAGGCCATTTTAGGCACTCCTTTGCTTTGGGATTGCGGTTTTCCTCATTTGGGAGTTGACCTCAACTCCACTGTGCAGGTCTTGCAACCTGTATTCCTACAGGAAGGCTCCTCTTGGAGCTCCTGTGCATTCTACATGAACCACTGACTGGTTACTTAACTTTTCTCTGAAGATTTACATCAGAACTGGTGCTGTCCATTTGACTGTGGCTTTGCTGATTTCCCAAAGGTCCATCTTCTTGATACTAATAGCTTTGGCAATGCTGGTTCCTCAACAACTTGAAGTGTGAACACTTTTTTAGTTAGGAAACAGACTGCCTAAATCCCTCTTGGAGAATGTTACATTGTTACTTACCAGTTGCTAGCTGTAACCTTTACTTCCCCTTCCAAAGGTTTATTCATATAAGTGCCTTTACCGACCTTAATTGAAGTCAGCCTGTGCGCTGGATATGAAAACTATATGAAAAGTTACTCATCTGCATTATTTTTCCTTTTCTGAATCTATTCCATTTTAAATTTAATGTGATTAGTAGTTGCTGCATTTTAGATTTGCTGTGTGCCTTGTGTATATTTAAATAGATATATTTTTATATAACTTTAGGTCACTAAGAGTTTTCTTGGGTCTATGTAAGTACTGATTTCTTTGTACTGCTCTACAGCTCACACAACGCCCTCCTAACATAAGCCTGGGTGCTCAGCCAATCTACCGACTTGTGTAATATAGGCCTATATTAAGAGTTGGGTCCCTAATACCAAGAGTTAAGTCTTATAAAGTAACACCAGTTGCACTTTAGAAAAACGTACCCAACATGTACTTTGCATCTCTATTGTGGTGAGTCGGCGACTACTGCCATGAGCTTGGTGAAGACCCTTGGAGCGGAGGTCAACCCAAAGGGAAGCACTTAGAACTGGTATTACTTGTCCTCTATGAGAAACCTCAGGAGCTTCCTGTGCTTGCGATGTATCGGCATATGGAAATAAGCGTCCTGCAGATCTATGGACACCAGCCAGTCCTGCAATTCGAAAGTGTGGAGAATTTCTCTCAACATCACAATCTTGAACTTGTCTTTCCTCAGGAACTTGTTCAAGGACCTAAGGTCCAAAATGGGACAGAAACCTCTTCCCTTCTTGGGTACTGGGAAATACCGGGAATACCAGCCCGAACCTCTCTGTTTAGGAGGTACCTCTTCCACGGCACCCTTCAACAACAGGGCTTGCAGTTCTTCCTGGAGCTCCTGTCCCGTTGGCATGGTGGTGGTTGGGGGTCTGTCCGGAGGTTTCCATAAGAAGGGCAGATAACCCCACTGCACGAGCTCCAGGGCCCAGGCATCAGAGGCAATCTCCCGCCATTGGGGCCAATGCTCTGACAGCTGTCCACCAAACGGTAAGCTATAGGAGGGGAAAATCAAAGCGGCTTTGAGGGTGGAGCCGCCCCTGCCTCCTGGCCGCAGGAAGCCCCCCCTGCCACTTCCGGAGCATGAGAAACACTTCTGCCCCTGCCTGGGTTGCAGAAGCTGCGTCTTCCTGCCCAAAGGCACATAACACCTGTAGTTCATGCCCTAGAGGTGAAGCTGAAGGGAGGCTTGGCCGGCTGTGCAGCTAGGCCCAGCCATTTTGCAGCAACCTTTGACGTCTTGAACTTTTCTAAGGAGTCATCGGGCCTTTCGGACCGAAAAGGAATTCGTCCACAAAGGACTTGTCAAATAACTTATTTTGGACGTTTGCCGAAAAGCCTGAAGAGCGTAGGTGTGTGTCTCCTCAGTGCCACAGCCGATCCCATTGAACAGCCAACGCAGTCGTCCACATCCAGGACCGTTTGCAGCGACTGCCTGGCCACCTCCTTCCCATCCCCTACCAGCTATATGAAGCCATCCCGCAGCTCCCCTTCAGGGACGTATTGGGTTGCTTGTTCGACCGCCTTCCAGAGGCCAAAAGAATACTTGGCAAACCCACAGGATAAGTTAGTTGCTTTCAAGGCCATGCTGCCAGATGTGAAGGCCTTCTTCACCATTTCAGCTTCCTGCCTCCAGCCTCTTGCCCTCCCTGTCAGGAGGCAGGTTCGAAGAGGAGGGAGATGCCCTGGTGGAAACCATGGCTGCCTGCACAAGACCTTCCGGAGAAGGGTGAGAGGACAAAAAGGATGGATCCCCTCTTGCGGGCCTGTATTTACCAGTCAAAGTACAGCTGACAGGAGGAATAGAGCAGAGTTTTTTTTTTTAATTTATTTTTATTATTTTAAACAAACAAAACCAACAAACAATACAGCTTTTCGGGACGTACATAATCAATATCAAACCGTCACATTATACAGTGTTATTCTCCGTCCTTTCCCCATCCACCCCATAAACTTGAGCCGGCTCATCCGTGTCATCTATGGGAGCGTTTTCGGGAATCACAGTGCTTGTAGACTCGTCTGAGTCTTCCATTTCATGGTTAACCTGGTGGGGGTTTACCATAGAGGTCACTAATTGTCGCCAGGCTATCAGGGGGCCCACTTCCTCCTCACCCCCCCTGGTAACGGCTTCAAACCATACTACTGATTCTGCTTCCACCCATTTTAGGAGGTCCGCCAACCATGTCTCCACCCTGGGTCTGTGGGCCACCTTCCAGCCCATTGCGATCCTGCGCTTGGCCAGGATGTAAGCCAGGTCCTTCATCTTGCTTATGTGCTTTAGATTGCGTGGCCTGGGAAAAATCCCGAGCATGCATGCCCAAGCCGACCCCACATCCAGCACCACTCCCCCACCGGCCATCTTAGTCTTTATTTCGTCCCAGAATCTGTGCACCTCGCGACAGGCCCAGAACATGTGTAGCAACCCCGCCTCCACCTCCCCACACATGGGGCATTTCTGTGTGGCGAGCCTCCAAACCTGGCTATTTCCCCGGGGGTCAGATGAGCCCTATGGGTGACATACAACTGGATCTGTTGGAGTCTCGCATTTCGGGACACCTTTTTATGGTACCTTTGAGCTCTCTCCCATTGCCCCTCTGTCATGGGTCCTACTATCTCCTCCTCCCAGTCCTACCTCAGTTGAAGCAGTTCCTTCCCAGCCTTAGCTCTCAGGAGCTCATATACCCTGGATATTTCACGCCCGCCCTCCGAAACATCGTACATCGTTTCCAGGGCGACATCAGGTTCTTCCGCCAACACCGTCTCAGGCCACCTCTCCCTCACCCGTTTCGTGAGTCTGGTGTAAGTTATATATTGGACTCTATGCACCCCTGTCTCCTCCTGCAAACTCGAATTCCAATACCTCCCCCTCCTGCCATATATCCCCGAGGGTGGCCAAGCCCATCGGTTCCCAGTATCTACGGACTACCTCAAGCAATTGGGAGTCGTTTCCACACAGCACCACCAGCGGAACCTGCTGGGAGGACGGATCTGGATTAACCACCGTTCTCCACGTCCAGCGCCAGACCTCCCAACCCAGCTCCAATAGTCTCCCTCTTCCCACCAGTTTACTCTTTTGTAGCCACACCGTCTCTCTCAGAAAGTATGGAGCCAAGTCGCCCTGCAAAAGTCTAGCTTCTGCCGAGTCCTCTGACGACAACCACCTGGCCACAAACAACAGCTGCCCCGCCCGATAATAAAGCTCAAAGTTCGGCAAGTTTATGCCCCCCCCCTGTCACACGAGTTCTGTAGTTTCCACAGGGCTACTCTGTTCCTGGAGTTGCCCCATATGAAGTTCCTGCACATACCAGGAAGTCTCTTGAAAAACTTCTGTGAATCAGATACAAGACATTTACAAAAAAAATTTAAGAGTCTGGGCAAAACCACCATTTTGAGCAGAGCTGCTCTCCCCATCATAGATAAGGGTAATCTAGACCAGAACACCATACTATTCTTAACTCCCTCGATCGCTTTCTCTGTATTATGTTTGTGCTCTGTTTCTGTCCTGTGATAAATGTTTACTCTCAGATACCTAAATGTCTCAGGTTGCCAGGGTATTTGCAGGATAGGCAGCCTCTCCAACGGGACACTCTTATACCTTTCCAAGGGGAACAAACTAGACTTCCCGGGGTTCACCGATATGCCCGAGAGGGTGGCATAACGATCCATCACCTCCAGTACATATTGCAGGTTTTCCTCCGGGTAGCGCAAATAGAGGAGCATGTCATCTGCAAACAGCGATATCGGGTGCATGCCACTTATCGTACGAATCTCCACCTCCCCGTATTGTTGTCACAGGCATATTGCCAGCGGCTCTAGTGCCAGTATGTATAACATGGGTGACCAGGGGCATCCCTGTCTGGTCCCTCTGCTGAGTTGCCATTTGTCTGAAATTGTGGATCCCGTTTTAACTCTCGGCTACCGGGGTGCTATATAACATCTGGACCCACCTGATGGATCCAGGGCCCATTCCGTAACCTTTCAGGGTCACTTTGGACCATGGCCACCGCACTGTGTCAAACGCGTTGACCGCGTCTAGCGACACGATAGCCAACTCACCCGTGTCTTCCCCAGTGTAATTAATGATATGGTGCAGCCTCCTGTGGTTGTCTGTGATATTCCTACCAGGGACATAGCCCGTCTGATCTGGGTGTATCAACTTACCAATCACGCTCTTTAGCCTATTGGCTAATACTGCCGTGACTATTTTACTGTCCTGATTGAGCACGGACATGGGTCTATTGGACCCGCACTTAATGGCTTGTTTGCCTGGTTTCAGAAGTGGGATGATCACTGCCTCGTGGATGGACGGTGGCAATTCCCCCCTGCTCGTAGGCTTCATTAAACATGTCAAGCAACGGCTGGAGTAGCTCCTGCTTGTATGTCTTATAAAACTCGCTAGGCAACCCATCTGACCCAGGCGCCTTACATGTGGGCAGATGTTGGATCACCACTTCCAGGTCGTCCGAGGTAACAGGGGCATCCAGATCTGCACGTTCTAGGTCATCCAGGGTGGGCAGCCCTATATCCTCTATTGTTCCCAGTATGTCTTGGTTCATATCCTCCCGTGTCCTCATATAGTTGTCTATAATACTTGAGGAACTCCTCATTTACCCCCTCCTGGGTGTTACGGGTTCGGCCTTCCGCATCCCTGATCTCTCTAATCACTGAGCGGGGGGTCTCGCTCTTATACAGCCAAGCCAGCAATCTACCCGGCTTATCCCCCCCTGCACGTAGTCTCTCCGTGTATTTCTTGTAATTTAATTTGCATAATCTATCCCAGAGTCCACTGCAGGTTAACTGTAGGTCTTATCTTGGCACTGTTCTCCGGGGTTGTCTCCTCATTTTGCATGAGACCCTCCAGCTCTCTTTCCGATTCCTGAAGTTTCCGTTCAATGCCCCCTTGGAGCCCTTTAGATTTCGATATAGCGACCCCCCGCACCCCCACCTTAAACGCCTCCCATACTGTACCCACAGAGCGTACACTGCCCGTGTTAGTTTCAATATATTCCTCGATGGCCTCCCTCAGGTCCTCTCGAAACCCTGCGTCTTGTAACGCCTCAGTTCTGAGTCTCCATGTCGGGATGCGCGCCCTGGGGGGTTGATATCGCCACTCTATGACCAGAGGCAAGTGATCGGATAATACCCGAGCCTTATATTCCGCTCCCATCATTTCCCCCAATATCTCGGACGCTGCAAACACATAGTCTAGCCTCGTGTGAAAGTCATGTGGTGCTGCGTAGAGTATTGTCTATCCAATGGATGCAGCTTCCTCCAGACATCCACTAGGCCTAGGTCTTCCAACATTGTCCCCAGCGCTTTACCCGCTGGCTTCCCTGATTTGTCATCTGACCTGTCTATTCTAGGATTCAGGGTACAATTAAAGTCCCCTCCCCACACTATCGCGCCACCCGCCAGGGGGCTAATCTTACTGTATAGGGACCTAAAGTAAGCTGCTGTATTTGGTTAGGGGCGTACAAATTGATGATGTGCACCTCTCTGTTCTCCAGGAGTCCCGTTACCGCCACCATTCTGCCTTCTGGGTCTATTGTCGAACTGAGCACCTGGAACGGCACGTGCGGTGCCACCCATGTGACCTCCCCTCTTGCATATGTCGAATATGTGGCCCCCATGACACTACCCCTCCATTTTCTCCTGACCACCTCCAGCTTCTCCTTAGTGAGGTGGGTCTCTTGTAGCAAGGCTATATCAATACGCATCCTTTTTAGATACAGCATCACTTTGTTGCGTTTTAAGTAACTGTTTAGGCCCTGCACATTCCAGGTCACCACTCTAAGATTAACCGATGCCATCTAATCGGCGTGCTCCCAGTCCACTCCTCCCTCCGATGCTTCCCGCGATGGCCCGTTTACCGACTCTTACCCTGCCCAGCCTCAACAATCCCCCCCCATACCCCAACTCCACCCCACTGCACACAACCCAACCCCTCCCCCCACCCTATCCTACCCCAACAAATGCCCAGCTCCATCCCTGGATCTCAGGCCCACCCGCGTCTGGTCCTATCTAGCGTCCGAGGACTAGGACCCCGCAGGGCGTCACCGATCTAACAGTGACCTAACTAGGTATACTACTAATGGGTTCAAGGGATGCCTTCTAGGTGTTCCCACTTATCTGTTTAGGTTTGTTGCGCCCAGCGGATCCCACCAGCTTATCTTGCCGCGCACTCTTCACAAGCTTAATTTAACTCTATATTCAAGTCCCAATGTCTTAGCCATGTCCCCGAGGAGGACACAGCTGCGTGCTACTTATCTCCTGCAGCCCCCATCTGGATATCCGGTTCCTGAGGGCGGCCCTGCATATCCAGCCATTCCATCGCATCCTTCGGCGTTTCTAAGAAAAGGGATTTGTTCTTGTAGAACACTTTCAACTTGGCTGGGTAAAGCAACATAACGATAGCCTGCTTCTTTTAATCTTTTCACCGACCCAAAGTTCATCCTGCTTCGCTGTACGTGCAGCATATAGTCCAGATAGGCCGTGATTTTTGCCGACCCCGTTTCGATCGTTCCTCCCTTCCAAAAAAATTTGAGTATCTTCTCCCCATCTCGATAGTTCCGAATTTTTGCGATCAGCGATCGCAGGAGGGGGTTCCCGGGGGCGGTCTTCTTGTCAAGGCCCTGTTCGCCCTTTCAACCGTGAACCCCTGGGTCAACACCCCGCCAGTTATCTCCTGCAGGAGCATGGTTTCCACATATTCTGTTGGGTTGGGCCCCTCCATTCCTTCCGGCAAACCGACAATTTGTATGTTGTTACGTCTGGCTGCCCTTCCGCCTCCTCCGCTCTGTCCTCCAGGTTGCCCACCCGCTGCACGAGGGCATGTAGCCCCGATCCATGTGCGGCGCACGCCGCCGTATTCAGGGCCATCTACTTCTCCAAGTTCCCGGTGCGGTTCGCGATCGTCCGCACGTCCAGTCTCAGCAAGTTCACTTCCTCTTGGACAGCACCAATCTTGAGGTCCAGGCCCACCTTCAGTTCTTTCATTGCCTGGCCCAGTTTAGTCTCCCAGGCCACTTTCAAGTCTGCAATTGCTGCTAGCACTTCCTGGATCGTGCCCGGTGCCTCCACCTCTGTCGTGGGTGTCTCCTTGTTTTTGCCTCCCTCCGCACCTGGGGGCGTCTTGGTGTAGGCCTCTATCGTGGGCTGTTTGGTTCTGGGTCTGACAACTTTATTAGACATCCTGCTGTGTTGTCCGGGCGTAACCCAGCTGCACCTCCCCGTGCACAAAGGTCTGCGTGGCACCAGGCCAATCTTGGCAGTATAGGGCCGTAGCGGCTATGCCCATGTGTGTCTTGGTCGCTCGCCTCACCCTTAGAGTGGGCTGTGTCCACCCACATACTTGCGCACTCTCGGTGTCGTGACCCCGGTCTCTGCCTTACTCCATGGGCACCTTCCAAGTTCAGTCTGGCTTCACTGCGGGCCCAGCATCAGCCGTGAGTTTGTGGCGGGTCTCGTCAGTTACCATCTATGCGCATTCGGGCTCCGGGCGCACGCCTCTTCGGGTGTCTTGCTGTCTCGATCTCATCTCTCGGCTCGCGAAGCATAAGCGCGGCCCGGGCAGTCCACCTTCTTTCCTCCGCTTCTCCACACCACGGCCCCTTCGGGTCTATTGCTTAAAACAGGATGCTGAAATCCATTACTGGTACCGTCTGATCCTTCCATCAGCTATCGCTGCAGAGTGCCCATGACCCTCGATGATCCCTTTGTTCCCGCGGCCATTTTGTTTCCATTTTTCGAGTCGGGGCCCGCAGTTATACAAGTGGGTATAACTGTGTCTGTGCATCCCATGTGCACCAAAAGTTCAGCGAGTATGGCCCCCACCTTCATAGTCATGGATGTTAATTCACAGCGCTGGCAGGCATCCATGCACGCACTTTTTCCCCAGGATCAATACAGGATTGAAGGAGCTCCTCCGGAGCACGTCCTTTTACATGGCTGTCCTAGCCACGCCCACGGAATAGAGCAGAGTTGTTGACACAAGGAGGCGACTGGATCAGCGATAGCCGGGATTAGTGGCATATGTCTTTCAGTAGCTGGACCCTCATCCAAGATGTCAGTCAATTCATACTGCTGGACTGGAACTGCTGCAGCACTCAGCCCCAGGGTGTCTACCACCCTGTCAACTAGCGACCTAAAATTGCCATGGGTATGGGTATAAAGCTGAGCCCGTTGCAATTCTACATCTGGGGATATATCCAGCCCACTAGTGTCATGCAGCTCCTGTGCCAAAGCCAGGAGGTCTGCATGGTCATCAAAATAGTCGACGCCACCAGCCCCTGCTTATGTAGGGTCAACACCGCCTTGATCGTCCCCACCATAGGCACGGAAGATTGATGCCATGGAGCCAAAGAAATCGTTCTGGGAAAGTGGAACGAAGGATCGATGGCCGATGGTCAGTGTCGAGGGCTTATCTGTCAACGTCGACGGGGTAGCTGTCCAGCGTTGAGCGAGGCCTGGGCACCGAAGGGGCATTGGAAATGCCCCAACTCTGAGGCTCACAGGAAGGCACCAGCTTTGAGGGCTTTGGTGCCATTTTCGTTGCCTAGTCCTGATGCTGACGGTAAAGGTGTTTGCATGGGTGAAGGACCACAAAGCGCGGCTGCAGCCACTGGAGCATGCTGCTTTTGGGTGCACCCACACCTACATCTGCCTGTTTCTTAAACATCGCAAGCATCTACGATTTAAATTCTTCGCACTCCTGTCGAGTGGTCAGCCCAGCCGCAGACTTACCTCTCTCGGAGACAAGAGTCGAATTTGCGTCGGTGCCGGTGGTGCCTTTTCTTCTTATGAGAAGATGACGAGCAGCTCCGTGAGTGAGATCGCTTCTTTGTCTTGTGGAAATATCTTTCTTTTTTCGGGAGTAGGCCCCTCTGTCTCGGCCTCAGAGGACTGGATAGTGGACCGCACAGGGGTGATTTCAACGGCAGTCGGCCCACCGTGAGCTTGGATGCCCAATCACGCAGGGACTTAGGATTCATTTTACCACATGACACGCACCCCTCGGTGTTGTGATCCGTGCCGAGGCACCACACACAGATGTCATGTGGGTCGGTCACTGACATCTTAAGAGACACATTCATTGCAGCGCTTAAATCCTGAAATCCGAGGCTCGGACATCTTGCGGTTAAGAAAAAATACAAAATCTGATGAAAACTTTGTCGACTAGAGTTAAGGACTCGATAACCAACGCTATGTTCTTCAGGAGCAGCATGTCGAGCACAGGGAAAAAAAGGGACCGAGGTGCAGGGCGTAGTGACATGGTATATATACAACGATCAACATCACATCCGGAGCCGAGGATCGAGCACCCAGCAAGACGGATCGACGGCTGAGTTGAGGTGCCTTTTTGAAGAATGTTTCAAGCAGCAAAGTTGGATGAGGATATCCATCAGATGAGGAATCTGTGTGAGAAAGGCCATTCATTGAAGTGTGATTTGGATACTCTTCCAAAGCGTGGTGGGTCCCGGACCATGGTTGGCAGAACTGGTTCTCTTCTACCAGGCACTGTAGCTCAAACACAGACTTGTTCTACTCGCCTGCCAAGTTCTGTGTTCTTATGAATTGTTTCCACAGTCCTTTATTCTTATATGCAGATTTGGTTTACTCTCCTGCCAAGTACTGAACTCAACTCTCTTCACACCCTCTTCTAATACTTGACAGCCCTCTCCAAGTACTGTCACAAAGAAGATGAGGTAACTTTGTTACGTGATATGTCCTTCTCCTGTAAGGGTCCCAGATCCTATTCTTCCCGTAGGGGTTATTCACTTTCCATGAACTGCTGTCTTTAGAGCTCCTTGCATCCTTTGGGGACTCCCAACCAGAGGCTCAGCCACTCAAATACCTTTAGGGTCTTGGCTGCAGCACTCCGGTAGGTTGCAGGCTTCCCTATGTGTGTCTCCTGCTCGCCGGTGCTCTGGGGCTATTTCCGGCATGCTGCAGCGGCTCCATGCTTCCAACCCTCTTTGTGTGGCGCTTCTGGCATTCTCCCCAGCCAGCCCCTCAATTCTCAGTCTTTTCGTGTGTCCCCCTGGACACCTTGCTCCTCGCCTTCCGGCGTTCTGGTCTCCCTCTTCGGGTCTCTGTGGCAAGCATCTGCTATGCTCTTTGTTCCTCCAGGGAGGATCTGCCTGCCGGATAATTCCGCTTTCAGGGTTTATGTGGGTTTGCAGTACGGAGACTAAACCATTCATGTAAGTTCCTATGATTGATCCCTGCGGATCTGCACCTCATTCTGTCACAGTTTCTTGGCTTGGATCTTCATGATAGCTACTGCTACTCTTACTACTTCTTGCATATCATAGAAGTATATGGGATAGGAAGGCAGGGGTGGAGAGAGTAGGGTGAAGCAGAGCTGTAGGTGTTCGGCAGATACTGCGTTATCCCACAATAGTCGTCACTGGTCCCACAGGGGGTTTCCCCGCCCATGAGATCCACCTGCCAAGTACCACCCCCAGGGGGGACTTTTGGGCGAGTTCCACCCCCAGTGGGGACTATCGGGTAGCAGCCTCACCTCCCTGGCCTCATGGCAAGGGGCTCCACCTACAGAAGCAGTGATGACATCCTGGGATTCGTCACACCTAATAAATAACAGTATTTTTGATACACCACTGTCTAACTTGAATTATTAAGTGTTGCTCTGTGTGGACTCATTGTAGCCCTAGATCAATCACACTTTTCCTGAGACTAAACCTTGACTGCTCGCTCACCTACCTTGATTGGGTTTTGGTCAACCTCTCAGTATCTTCCCCGTTTACCAAAAATAGGGCGGCCTCCCAAAAGCCTCCCACCAGGGCCAATTTTGAAAATCCATCTCAACAGTTAGCAAGGTAGGATTTGAACCAATGTAGGACGATCTCATGGATCACCTGAGGCAAGGTAGAATTCTAATGTTTTTTTATATAGTGCCAGCTAACCCGTAGGCCTCAGAGCACTCAAACAGAACAATACAATATAAAACAGATAAAGGAGAAAACATCAGTGATCCAGGTTGGCTGTGGTCAGCAGGCAGACGGGGGGAATGCTGTTGAGTGTCTGGTGGTCTACTGTGTCGAATGCTGCTGAGAGGTTGAGGAAAACCATGAGGCAAGGATGGCCATCATCAAGGATTTAAAAAGAAATTTATTAGGGGATTTAAATCATGCTTCAAGCCAGAGTTCGGGCTCTCAGCATGGTACCAGGTGTTCAATCCATGCTGCTCAGTGTTGTCTTTCTTCCAAGACAAGTCGTTGCCCCGGAGCTATCCTTGCTTCCATGCTGCAACTGGTCTGAAGTCAGATTGGTAGGACTATGTGCTGGCGGATCATGCTGATCTTGTTGATTAAGAAAGGGTTGATGGTGGTGGATTTCTTGATGGAGTGAAGTACGTGTGGGTTCGGCAGAGGGCTGATGCAATGCTTGATGGCTTTGCATAAGGCTAAGCTTTCATTGTTGGCCTTGGCTTTGGTGTTTTGATAGTTGTTGGCCTTGGCAGTCGTCAGCATGTACCACAGAGTTCCTTGAGCAAGAAGAAGTAGGAAGGTCTGCAGGTTTGATGCCAAATCTCTTCTAGTTTTCTGATGGTTCTTTTGTAGAAGTAAAATTCTTGAGTATACCAGGGAAAGGAAGGTTTGTTTAAGGGTGCGTTCTTTCACTGGGGCATGACAGTTAATGATGGTTGAGAGGGTGGTGTTGAGTTCTTGAAGAAAGTCGCATTCCTGGTTCGTCAGAGGTTGACCATCCCATGTGACGTGGAGGCTGGCAAGGTGTTCCATATTGACTCGGTCCGAGGCATTGAACAAACATCCAAGCCAAGAGCACACAAAGAGGTAACCAATCAAAACACTTTGAATTATCAGCCACATGGTCTCATCGGGAGACCCATCCAGGGGGAAAGGGGGGTCTTTTACAAAAGAAGCTAGCCCCAGTCCAGCCATGTTGCTTGTAGGAGAAGGAGGCTTGTATTTGGTTATGGGTTGTGATGGAAGAGCATTGGAAAAAACAGGCTGGTGAGACAAAGGAGATTGAACAAGTGTTAGAAGCAGAGAAGAGGTGGTGGTGGTGATAGCATAGAGGGTCATGAGGGAGAGTGTGACATCTGAGGAAGCTAGTAGACTGAGGAGGAGGAACGATATGAGCAGTTGAAAGAGGCAGTAATAACAGGAGGGGAAGAGTGGACAGAAGGAGGCAGTGGGGTGTAAGCTGAAAGAGGATGTGGGACCATCAAAGGAGGTGAGCACAAAAGAGGAGTTTTAAATATCAGAGAAAGGAGGTGGTAGACTAAGAGAGTGGATGAGGCGGTGACATCAGGGTAAGGAAGGTGCCAGGAGGTAGAAAGCACATCAAGCCAGAAGTGTGGAAGACAAAAGGTGGTGCAAAAGGAGCTATTGTGTCCCAACCTTAAGGGGGAAGTAGGAGGAGAGAGGGCAGAGGCACGACGGGATTGAATCAGTAGAATTAAAGGAGGTTGGGAGAGGAAGAGAAAAAGAGAAAAAGAGAAAGGGAGAGAGAAAAAGAGGAGAAAGGGAGAGAGAAAAAGAGAAAGGGAGAGATGGAGAAAGAAATATCAAGAGAGAAAGAGAATGAGGGAGAAAGAGTGAGAGAAAGAGCAAGAGAGAGCAAGAGGGAGAAGGGGAGAGAGGGAGCGAGGGAGATCATATCGCCAGGAAGGAGACCAGCAGGAGAGCAAGACGGTTGCAAGTCAGTGGAGGTAGGTTGCGACAGGCCAGGTTGCCCTAGGCAGGATGCGACAATAGGAGGAGTCATGAGTAAGGGGTCTGAGAGTTTAAGGCGAGTTTAGAGACGCAGGAAAGAGACCAGAAGAGAATATAATCCGAACCGTGTGACCCTTCTACAGCACTCCATATAATCTGAACCCTGCAACCGTTTTACAGCACTCCCTACCAGCTACACACGCCAACTGGCCTGCTGATGAGAATATACGACATTGTGAATTGTGGGGTAGGAGTTGTAAGGAAAGATTTCTCTTTTGGCAACTTTCCCTCCATAGTTCCATGGATCCCTAAACCTCCAGCTTTTGTTTTTGAACCTGTCCTGGCATTTATTCTCCCCTGGGCTTTTTGCCAATTTGTTATGGGAAATTAATCGGTACTGGGAAACTAGGTTTCCCTTTTGGCTTTTACCCTTTGTAACCTTTTAACATTGAATACAGCATCTTACAATGCAGTACAATTTGGATACTTTAGTATCACCCTAGCTTTTTACACTTGGGATTTTTGGTTACTTTTATATGCACCTAAAGACAAGCTGGTGGCAGTGTTGTGGTAGATTTTCATTTTTATGTATAATCTCCTTCACATGCAAGTCCCCAACACTTTTTGCTGGACTTGCAGATTTTTGGTCTGTTCCACTGTGTGAGTGGGAACCTTTTTTCACACTCACTCATTCTTTTAGCCTACCTTTTGGGATACTTTGTATTTCTTTTCATACCTTTTTCTATACTTTCCCTGCAAGGTTTAAGGAAGATGTCTAACTTTTTGCAGCACACAGCACTTTCTGTGCAGTGTTGCTGGGAGCCATTTGGGCTTCCCTTTTTATTTTCTGTTACGAGATCAGCACCCCCACTTTATGTGGAGTGCTGATGGACTACATAGTATTCCCTTGCTCTGGACCATTTTGATTACAGTGACAAGTTAAACTGAATGGCTGGTGACAGTGGTTTTATCCTACCTACTTTTGCGCAATTATTCCCCCAAAGATGTACTTACAACTGCAGTAGTGCACAGAAGGGTCACCACTGACCCAAAATGGTGGCTGTATTCTTTCTCTGCTATTTCTCTTTTGCTTCTTCCTTCTTGGTCCTCCTCCTGCTGTGCCGGGTTGGGGAGGTCCTGATTTGACCTTTGTCTTCAGCAGGAATCCTTTGTGAAGCCCAGCAAGGCTCCAGCGTGTCCGAGGACAAGAAACAGAGGAGGAGGAGTCCGAAACTCCACTGTTCTTTGTCTTCTGGTGTGCCTTCCTGGAATCAGTTCCAACTGGATGGACGGCTGTTCTGAATGGACAGACACCACCCAGCGATTGAATGGGGCATGGCTGCTGATTTGCCGGGTTCCTGCATAAAAGGCATGGATCCTGAGGCTGAAGACAAGCTGACCCTTAAAAAGAACACCACAGTCGGCCAGATTCTAAAACGGTTTTTGGAGCAACTGACTGAATGTGCTAACCGATCTTATCACTTGTGCCAAAAGAAGGTGCTCCCAAATCTACAAAGGGTCTCGTAATGGATGTATCTTAGATGATCACATGCAGATGCTCTTTTTCACTCCCTGTGCTCATTTGCACAATCGGGTGGCTTTTTTGCACATTTCAATTTGCATCCCGAAACTATAAATAGGATGTGCTTTTAAATGTGCAAAAATGAAAGCTATTCCATTGTGCCTATTTGGACTAGGTGTTCAGGGGAAGTCGCAATGCACAATAGGTTAATTTCTGAACTTTTCATGCATTTTCTTTGAAGTGGGAGAGCCGCAGTGTCAACCCCAAAAATGGTAGAAATGCATTTTTATGTTTTACTGCGGTTCATAGTGACCGGAGTGTTAAGGAGTTTTACAAAAGTCCATCAATGCTAGGACTTGTGAAGACTCACACTTGGGACACAGGGCTCCAACACTTAGTATAGACCTGAACTACACAAGTAGGTTGGTAGCAATGGCTGAGCAGCCAGGCTTATCTTAGGAGAGAGAAAGGGCTGCATTGGTACAAAGGACTTAGGGTATACACATAGGCCCAAAGAAACACAGACATATTCAGAGTAAGTAATACTTTTTCGAATGGCAGTATGCAATTCAAAGCCAAGTAAAATACTTTTGTAATAGGTGTTTGAGGTAAGATAAATGAAACAAAACCAATATAAGGTAAGTACATACTTTGCAATCATTTCACAGAGGCCTACAACTTTAGAAGTCCATCCCTATTTAGTTACGAGTGTCTCCGAGTCAGGTTGTAGGGCAAAACAGTTAAGGCACAGCTTTAAGCTGTAGAAAGTTCAGAGGTTCCAGAGGAAGTCTTCTGTAGCAAGTAAGTAAATGCTTTGTTGCGAAAAAGGGTCAGGGACTCCAGAGAAGTCTCCCTGTAGGCTCTCACAGGTGTTGGGCCTGGGTGAACGTGCATGGGCAAACTCCCAAACACACAAACACACAAATCTGCACTCCGGCAACACAGGAGCAGCAAAACAACTCTAGTTAATTTCTACCAGGAGTCTCACAGTACTTTAGGAGTGAAGAAGTAGTTGCAGCAAAATGCCACCACAATGCAGCAGCAGACCCGGGTTCATGGATTCTTGGTCAGGAAGGCGAAAGAAGGGACACTGGAGTGGATCTTGCAGCCGCAGCAGTCGGGTGAAGAGGCTTCCAGCAAAGGATTCTTCAGGGTTCTGTGATTTTGGCACCTTTTGGGAAGTATCGGTGAAGAACGATTACCGCTTGGTTGACTCTGGTGAGGGGACTTCAAGGAGTAGAATCCTGCCTCTGGAGGTCCAGAATGAGTTCACCCAAGTTTCAGGAGGATTCAGTCTTCGGAAGACAATGCACTGCCACGGATCCCAGGATATTGCCGGTTTGCAGCCTGTGAAGGTTACAGCTTGTTGTGGGATTTCTCAAAATGCAAGTCGTCACAAGACTGATTAGTCCCACCAGTCTAAAGAGGGAAGTCGTCCTCTTCAGAGTTCTCCTGATGCTTGGAAGAAGGGGTCAAGCAGCAGCGAGTACACAGAAGGTATCTCCAGCCGCCTGGAAGTGGCAGTGGGCATCTCTCCTCTTCTTCCTCGTTGATACTTACGTACAAGGGCTCAGCTTGTCTTCAGCCTCAGGATCCATGCCTTTTATGCAGGAACACACCCAATCAGCACCCATGCACCTTTCAAACTCTGGGTGATGGCTGTCTTTCAGGTCAGCATAGCAATAGGGCTTCACCGGTACTTAGAGGTCCAGGAGGTTGCAGCGGCCTTCTCTTCACGATTTCTGCTTCGGATGTTTCTTCCAGTGGTGGAATCTGCCTCTATTCCTAAAACCCTTGCCTTTTAAGCAAGTTTCCCATTCATTCACAGCCTAGGCTGTCAATCAAACAGCAGGATGGCTGTCCTTTCAGGATGCCAGCCGGCCAACCAGAACTGGTTTCGTGCACAACTAGAGACAAAGAATAGGGGAGTTTCGAGATCCTCCCTCACTTCCTGCCCTTTCAGACACACCGGAGCCAGGGGCGGGCTTCAGGGCGAAGCCTGCCAAAGGCAAAACACACAAAGGGCTCAAATCTGTCTCAAGGCACAGAGTGAAAGCCAAGAAAGACCCCCACAAACAGAAAATGGCAAAAGAAGAAGACCGGGGCCATTTTGACAGAATGGACACCCATGGGTGCTGTACTGCAGCTGAGGGTTCAGCCTGCAGTAGAAAAGCACTATGGTAGTAAAAACTAAACCGCTGCCACCAGCCATTTAAAGTAGTGAGGGTAACAAACAATGTTACATGTGAAAGTAGGATAAGGGGCTATTAAGTAACCCCCCCACACCCCCCAACACTCTGCATAAGATGGGTGTGTGCTGGACCTACAAAGAGAAAAGGCAAGTAAGATACATTTCACCTTACTATTCTTGGGAACGGTAGTTCACCCAAGAAAATGTATTTAAACTAAAGTATTTCTCTGTGACACTACACTGAAGGTGCTGTGTGTCACCATACAAAAAGTCGATGCCTATGGAGTTTGTCAGACTCCAAAAACAAAGGGAACACATCATCCAAATCAGATCAAAACACATGAGACATTGAGAAAAATGGTCGCTCACTCCACGGTTAAAATTAAAAAGTCCTAAAGTCCAGCAAAAGAGCTGGGGGTCTCTAAGGTTGAATGGAATTAGCACAGAAATGAGAATTCACACCAACACAGGCAATCTCTGGGCACCAAATAACTAATTAGTTCTTGAGTCAGGGTAGCTCTAGTGCTTCTCCAAATTCTGAGCCAGTGATTGACCGGTAAGGCCACAGCAAAATCGTCCAAGAACCGACAGCCAAGCTCTTGATGGTCTGCAAAATTTGGAGCAGACCCAGGCAAACCCAGAACAGTCTTAAAAAAGTCATTCTCGGCCACCTGGATGAGCTCAAACCTGCCAAAACCCCACAACTCCATACCATATCTAGCCACAGACATGGCTTTACTATGGTAAACTTTTAGTACCAATTTCAGCAGTTTTGCTTTAAATGAGCCCAGAGCTCTGGATACCCTCGCCCGGATTAAACCTTTGTAGCTGCTTCTCAGCATGTGACTCTGGCCCCAAATTTGCAAAGAATCTTACCCCAAGATAATCAAAATGATTAACTCTTGGGATTAGCGCTCAGTTACAAAGAATAACTAAAGACCTCAGGGGCGTTTCTTTCCACAACACGCCATAACAGACTATTTCTGGACATTTATCTTAAGCCCAAGATTGGCATTAACTCCAGAAAAGTCGTCCACCAGACACTAATGATCAGGGGTTGCAGGCAAGTAAAACCACCTCATCAGCATAAGCAAGTACTGGCAGACGCCTATTACCCAGCTTGGGAAAGTCAGAAGACTACTTCAATAAGTGTTCATATAGGCTTTTTGCATTAAGACAGACGAGGAGTGGAGCCAGGATACACCCTTGAAGCACCCCACACTCCACTTGGAAAAAGAGGGTGCATTGTCCAACAGCTCCACTCCTCACTTGGGCCATTGTAGAGAGATGAATTCCTTGCACTCTTTCCTCCCCCTCTTGGCACTTCACACCCTCCCTCCCCCCACACTTGCGTGATCTGAATGACAAGGCCCAGTAAGATCGTTCTTTTGTCCTCTTTTGCCTTTCCATTCCTTGTCTT
Source organism: Ambystoma mexicanum (assembly GCF_040938575.1). Taxonomy (NCBI): domain Eukaryota; kingdom Metazoa; phylum Chordata; class Amphibia; order Caudata; family Ambystomatidae; genus Ambystoma; species Ambystoma mexicanum. Next base: position 328,418,861 of record NC_090941.1, on the reverse strand, counting down.
GTCGCGCCTAGAAACACTTGTGTACAGTCACGTTATAAATGACTTGTATCATTTCATGCAATCTCTCCATCAGGTCCACCAATGGACCAGGGCAGTTCATGGATCGGAGAACGCTCCACAGCCTATCACGATTGACCTTATCGAAGGTCGTGCTCAGAGCAATGAAAGCCAAAAAGATTGGCTCCTCCTTAACAAACAGCAAATGTGCTGCAATCAAGTAGAGATTCAAAGCCTGCTCTGCTGTGCCCAGACACGGCCTAAAGCCCAGTTGGATAGGGGAGAGGATATTTGCATTCTCAACCCAGGACTCAAGTCTCCCTAGAATAGGCCATCCCAAGATCTTAAAAGCTGAATCCAACAGGGATATCGCCCTATAGGACCCTCGGCTGCTCCCTTGGGCCATTTCTATATATTGGGCAGATCAGTGCCCGAGACCAGGAGGATGGGATAGGTCCTCCGGCACAGAAGCATTAAATCGAGGGGAGCCCACAAATCCGGCTGGGCCATAAACCGATCTACTGGCATGCTGTCTGAGACAGGGGCCTTTTTCCTACCTTGTTTTTTGATAGCCAGCTAAACCTCCTCCACTGCAAAAATAACACTGGCTATCGCATTACGAGTTACCAACTCGATGGTACAGACAGACAAACTGTCCCTATACGTGATCGCACAATCACTACCAAATAGGGAAGAATAATGTACTACCCATGACTGATCTGAGACCTCCGCAGGTTGCACACACGTCCTAAATTTATAGAATGGTCCCTTCCCAACGATTTCCCAGAACAATTTGGAATAATTAGAGGCTGCAGAATTAATCCAGTCCTCCCATGTCTATCTTTCTATTGTCCGCTTCCTGCATGCAATGGCTTTTTTGGTATTCTGCACGAGACTCCTTAATATTCGGTTTTGTGGATAAAGGATTTTTCAGCAGAGAGATCTTCAATTTTGCACATTCTGCGTTAAACCACACATGGTTAGCACTAGCCCTCCTTCTGCCCTCACCCAGATTAAATAATGCCGAAAGATTGGACAGAAGTAACAAAAGATCTGCACCCAACAGCCTCCTGCCCCATACCCCAACTAAGCAATCTTTCCAAAATCTGCCAGTTATTTCTAACAACCACACTCTGCAGGCGCTGAGGATCCACTGATTGCCATTTAACCATGCGATGCAGGGCAATAAAAGGCATTCCCTTGGAGAGAGCAGCTGCAGCAGTCACTGACCACCCTATCACCCCGCCCCGCCGAACAAGTCCTCGATACACATTCAGGCGCGAGAGGGCTTGTTTCACAGTTACACAGCGTTATTAAACAGGGGACGCTTACCGGCTCCTCGCACACAAACACAGTGGCAAGCAAACTTAGGGGTGGCCAACAAAGAGATAATATGGCCTACGATTTACAGAGCAGTGTGGTCATCTACGATAGCAATGCAATACAAAATGCTTAACTGTAGATTGTTGGTTCGCTGCCACCTGACTCGGCACAGGCTTTCTCAAATGTACTCAGGGGTAAGCCCACATTATTGGAGGGGATGCACAGCAATATGTGACTATAGGCATCAATGTGGAGCTGCCCAGAGGCACAGCGCTATTGGAAGGAGGTGTTGAGCTGGGTACAAGCAATAGATGGCATCTCCAGAGCAGTCACCATTGTTGTTGCTATTTGAGGTGGAAGAAATGGACAACGATTATGCATTACTTCCACACATGCCTCAGAACCTGATATTAGCGTCAAGGGTATGTCTAACTAAGCAATGGAAAAGAGCCACTCTCCCCACGAAGTTCGAAAGGGTTGACTAAAACGTACGAAATGTATGAAATGGAGAGCCTAACAGCTGCCCTCGTGGAAACACACGCATACAAAATCGGAATGGCTCCCTTTCCTAGATTTTTATAGAGCTGAAAAAGACATAAGAAAAACACCCTAGGAACATTCAATCGATTGGCATTACGAAGTCGCCACACCCATGATCTCTTCCAGGCAACAATTGATCCCACAGGTACACGTCCCGGTTAGACCTGGAGAATGGGGCATGGATGAAGGCATTAGGCAGGTGGCTGGTGGGAGGGAAACTCATTTGAAAGTGCTTTCATTAGTTAGGTAGATCAACGCTGAATGGGTGGGGGGGTTATTTCTTCTTTTCATTCACTCTTTTGGAATGAGCTCAGAGAGAGTTATGTTACAAATGCCTTCTTTGAAGGGAATGCAAGGTTTGGCCACACTTTAAGAGCCTTTACAAACTATGCAACCTTTATAACTACTAGGCTGCAATAGTTTCCAAAAAGTTTCCAAAAACCTTTTGGCTGCCTTTGGCAACCTAGATATACTCAGGCGCCCACTGGCACCAATGCCAGCGTACCTGATTTAAGTGGCACATGGTCACCCTGTGCTAAATTAGACTACCCCCCGCCCCCGGCGTGTCTTGAAGGACAGAAGGAAACACCTCCTGGAGAGCACAAAAAGAACAGCACAGGATGCCTGCACCGGCCCAGCCCAGTCCCATTCCCAGTACCAATCCTGTAACTGTTTTCTTTTATTGTAGCTCCTCACAAGGTGTACCAAGATGTACTCAGGGGGGTGGTGGGGGAGGTTTGGGGGGGCGCGGGTGCCACAAGGGTAATAAACATAGGAAAACATCTCAATTACAGGCCCAACCAGCAACTCTGTGCTCGTATCTTGTGGCTCGTGGCACCCAAGGCACGGCAAGCACAACAAACACAGCAGAGCACCCCTAGCGCCACAGCACACCTAGCCCCACAGCACTTCTCCAAGCACCTCTCTGAGCACAAGCACTGCAACTGGCAGTCTGTGCTCACCAAACTCTCCGTGCAGAGCAAAGCTTTGTTCACTTGGTGCCCGACGCTTGGACTGTTGCCGGAGTGCTGGAATGCCGGAGTCTGCTACAAGATTTCCAGGTAAGTCAAGGGAAGCTGCAAGCACTGCACTTGAGCAGGAGTGCCACCACCACCAACGCTCTCCAAGCGCTCAGAGATAAGAAAGCACCTAGAGTCACCTAAGCCGCACTGTGCACCCTCACAGCGCTTCCGACTTAGGCTCCAATGTACATGCGCAGGTATTAAAGGTAAGAAAGAACTTTTATAACTGTGCACTCTCAGAGTTACAGTTACCAAGCAACTTCTTTTACAAGTAACTTTTGAACACTTATTCTTTTCAAGGCAGAACCCATTTCTTATCCAGTCCTACCCTTATTTTATAGCAGGAGTTCACTCAGAGGCAGCAGAGGGACCCCAGTGGTCTAGGTGCCAGCTGTAGGCAGGGTGAGATAGGGTTCAGTTGCAGGCCAAGTCAGAGTTGCAAAGGAAGACTGTTCAAACAATTAAGTATTTCACTTTAAAGTTAGTTGAGGGTCCAGGGACTTCAGAGTCTAGGAGGATTCCACAGTGGGCCTGGGTGAACTGGATGAGTGGCCTCGCAATCACAGTAAACACCCCAAAGCTATACAGAAATCACAAAGGATTAAGGTAGGTAAAATAACCCAGTCAACACAGTACCTCAGCACAGAAGAAGCGTTGCAGCAAAAAGACTTCAGAATCTGCAGCTGAAAACCCGGTGGATGGATTCCTTTGTCAAGAAGAGGGAAGACAGGACTTTGGAAGGATGTTTGCAGCAGGGATCATGGGAGAAGGCTCCAGGCAAGAGTTTCCTTGTGGATGGATGCAGCTCTGTGGTTTTGGCGCCCTTTCAGGAGCCAGGAAGAAGACTGAAAATTGCTGGTCGGGTTCTCATCGTTTGCAAGGTCCAGCACTCTGATGAGGGGATTTTTTGGACTCTGTTCATATCTCTAGAGGTACAGCAGGATGCCACCAAAGTTTTAGCTCGATTTGGAAGACCAATCATCACACAATGGCATGAGGTCCCATTGAATTGGGCTATTGCAGCCCTGCAAGTTCGCAGCATGATGTGGGATGGCTCAGAATGCAGGTCTTCTAGTGACTAGTGGATCACACCAGACTTTGGGTAGGAGTCATCGTGTTCGGGACTCCCAAGCCAATTGGAAGGAAGGGTTACAGCAGGCTCCGGCTACACAGCAGGCTCTCTGGTCACTGGAAATCGTCTCAACTGCGGTTTTCTTCATCTTCCTCTTTGGATTCAGCTGCAGTGGTCGACTACTTCTTCAGCTTCCAGGATCAGACTTTTATACAGGAACCCAGGAAAATCAAACAGCCAGGCAACATTCAAACTTGGGAGGTTGTCAGTCGTTTCAGGACAGCCAGCCGCACAGTTAGAACTGGATTCTCGCAGTCAGGCTGGAAGACAAAGGGCTGCAGAGTTTAGGACTCCTCCCTCACTTCCTGCCTTCACAGACACTCTGGAGCCTTGGCTGGGAATCATGGGATTCACGCTGAAGATAAAGTTAACACAAAGGATTTTCTCCGCCCTGGATTTCAGGAGAAGGAACAAGAAAGGATAAACACCAAATTGGCGAAAAAGGAAGACAGGGGGCATTTTGGTAAAATGAGCACCTATGGGTGCCTTTTCCGGGGCTGTGGAAACAGCCCGCAGTAAAGGTGCACCGAATGAATAAAAAGGTTCACCGCCACCAGCCATTAAAAGGTAAGTGTCTCCTTGGAACATAAATGTTACAGTTAAAAGGAGAAAGGTGGGGTGTGCTGGTTTTCACCTAGTAAATGTAAAAAGGATCCAAAGATCCTTTCTACCCCTGTGAAGTGTAGTTCTCACAAGGTTAGACACAGAAAGATAAAAGGGGAGCCCCAAGGGCATCCCAGCAACAATATGCAGTATGTGCCAAAAGTTGTCAAAGAGGATAACATTTAAAAGACACTATGGAGAGTCTAGAAAATGACACCCATAAAAAGAGTAAAAGACTGAGTGTGGGAAAAGGTTCCCAGTCACTGAGGTATAGGGAAAAATAACCTACCCAGCAAAATGTTCTGGGGTTGACACAGGTCAGGAAGATTTATCATTGATATGAACATCTTGCCTAACAACACAGCAGGCATCTTTGGTCACTGTAATCAGTTACAGATGTCTTTTCTTCATCTACCTTTTTGGATTCGGCTCCAGTGGTAGACTTGTCTTCAGTTTCAGAATCAGACTTTTATCCAGGAACCCACACACAACTTCTGCAAACTCTCCCTGCATTTACAGAAAGTGGTGGGTGGTTGTCTTATCAGGATTGCCAGCTCCTCAGTAGGAACTGGTTCCTTTCATGCACACCAGAAGACAAAAGGGTGCAGATTTTCTGACTCCTGACTCAGTTCCTGCCTTCAGAGACAATCTGGAATCTCGGCGGGAAACCCAAAGGGTTCCTGCGGAAGACAAACTTCAACCAGGACTTTCCCCACCTATGACTGCAGAAAAAGACCCAAGAATGGACAACTACACTCAAAAAGGCGAAACAAGAAAGAAGAAACCATTCTAGCAGAATTGTGACCCTTCTGTGCATTACCGCAGCTGGTTTGCCTGTGTATAATATGAACTAAAAATTAATTAAAGTAGATTAACTGCAACCAGCAATAAACGTTAGCTTGCCACCGTAACATAAATGTTACTAGACCAGTGAGAAAGGGGATACCATGGATCTTCCCAGCACTCCACCTAAATTGAGGCGTGTTGATCTCAAATATAAAATGTAAAGAGGATGGAAATGCATCTCTAACCTAAGGAACAGTAGTTCACCCAAGGTACATTTAAGAGAAAATAATAAAGGGAAGCCCAAAGGGCAACCCAGCAACACTGCCTGTAAGGTGATGTGTGCTGCCATAGGAAAATGCATAAAGCCCAAAGGTTATAGGGAACTATACATTCAAACACACTATGGAGAGACATAAAAGCTCACCCATAAAAAGAGTAAAAGACAGAGTAAGAGGGGAAACAGATTCCCACTCACCCAGGAACAAGGAAGAATAATCACCAATTCCAACAGAAACAGGTCTTACCCAACACTGATCTTTCTTTCTATGTAGGCCAATTGAGTGAAGAGGTTAACCACAGAAGAGAGCTGACCAAATGTCAAAAGCCTCTGGTGAGAATATGTTCAGATGTGCTTATTTAGCACAAAAAACTGGTTGCTTTCTTACAAAATTTCAAAGGTACTTCTGCACATAATAAATCAGAGTCAACATGTCTGTTGGGTTTATTTAAAGCTTAAAAATACAATAGAAAACCCCAGATTAGATTATTTAAACTCACACCAATTGGTATTCTAGTATTTGTATTCTTACCTTGAAGAGGGAGAACATGAAGCTGTAATCATTCTCTGTTTGCATAACATGCTTCTATAAAGTTTTCTATTTAAATATTGAAGAGGAGTATGGGATCCCCTCTACTGAGAACAAACATGGGTCAAATATCCTGTTCTGTGGAATTTCTTCCACTCAGGACGGTTTACAACCATGTTTTAGCTCACTGCACCTGTCACAGAGGAGAACTATCCATTTGCATATCAGTCTTTGTCCCACTCACAAGGGCAGTCCAGCACCGAAATACTAGGCAATTCTCCTCTGAACAAGAGTACCATCAGCAACCCATTTGTTTTGAGGTGACTAATAGCAATACAAATTGCAAATCATAGTTCTGGTCCAATCTATGCTTATATTAGCATACATGCACCTTTCAGCTTCTAATTTATATCCACTATCTCCTCAGCGCAATGGTATTAGTTAATGTCCCATTGTTTTCTCAGTGTTTACATGCTTGAGCACTTTACATTCTGTAAGAGGAGTCCATCTATGCTAGGTTATGTGTACCTTTTTTATAAAGCTACTGATCTGTACCCTGCATCTAAAACTACACCCTCCTCGTCGCTGCTATTTTTAGTTTTACATAAAAGATGGTAATAAAGCACCACCTATAAGCCAAAATTATTGCTGTGTCTTCAGATAATTATATGATATGGTAAGGCATTTATTACGCAAGTGTTTCTAGGCACCACAAGACAAGGAAGGGAAGACAAAGGTGTTAGGGCGATGTATCATTATGGTGCTTCATCCCTTCGCCCAGTGACACCCCAGCACGTTTTGCTGGACTTCCGAACCTTTTTCTTTTAATCCTGAATGAGTGGAGCCTTTTTACACTCATTCATTCTTATGGACTGTCTTTTGGAAATCTATTCTTTGTAATCTACCTGTACTACGGAGTCTGTCTGCTCCATAGCTCTTACAGGAATATGTGCTTTACTACTACAGCATAAAGCTCCTTTTGGGCATTGTTGCTGGGGACCCCGTAGGGTCTTCCTTTAAGATTTTCTTTCTATAGGATAGGATATGATGTTTTATTTATATCGCGCTCATACACAAGTGTTTAAGAGCGCTACCAGGCAAAAGGGAGGGGAACAGGGGTGAAACAAGAACAACGATCTTACTAGGCCGAGTGACATTAAGAGTGCGCAAGTGCAGGGGGGCCGTGGCCAACTGTGAGGCGATGCAGACGCAAGTCTTTTGGGCTCCCGCTGCCTCAACAGATATCCTGCAATTATAGCCTGTTATGTGATCACTTGCTGTGCCAAAAAGCACCTTATGAAGGCTGACTAACTGCGGCACAATTGCGTGAAGTTAGACTGCCGAGGGTGCCTGCTGAGCTGAATCCTGACGGTTCGAAAATCGGAGATGCGAGCTGTACCTCTGAAACAAGATGGCCGCTAACAGATCTTCGCGCCTGCGACCGGAACCATGAAGCCGTGCTGGTGGGGAACCAGAGACGAGACCGTGGCGGAGCTGAGAGGTGCTGAAGGGCTTCGAAGACGGTGATCGCCCTCGGTGCTTTGTACTAAGCATCGGACCGGAGCTGCCTGTACTTGCCGTGAGTGCCCCGTCGCGGCCGCGGGGGGCTTGGAACCTTACATCCACACGCGATAACGAAGAGCAGCAGCGCTGGCCGTGGGAGGTGGGGGACGCTGCAACACCTACATGAGCTAGGACACCGGCAAGACGACCGTGCCGGCTGCGGCTGTCCTAACATACAACAGTCTACACCAGTGACAACCGTCGCCCTTTCGGGACCTGCGGAAGGGGTAACCCGCGGTCCCCGTCGACCTCGTGGGGTGCGTCCAAGGAGCCATAAACTGAACGGCGCACCAGTGGAGAGTGGAGCGGTGCCCGTTCCCGCTCGGGGAGGCAGACCCGGAGAAAGCCCGGGCAGACTGTGCGGTTTGAGACCGCGTCCCGGGACCCTTCCAGTGCCGTAGGGGAGCCACGCCTGCAGGCGCTGTCTGGGGACGACGGTAAGAGGGATCACAACGCTGTGAGCGGGAGGAGGATTCTGAGCGGATCGCCTGCAACGCCACAGCCCCAATTCAAGGAGCTGGGTCATAAACTAAGTACACGCACGTGGGCCATAACAGTGCTTCCCCGACACAGGTTGGCAGGGAGCCCCACTGATCGGAACGAACTGTGCCCAGTTGTGAAGTGAGACACAACGGACCGTCTGATGCAAGGTTTGGAGCAGCACAACTTTGTCCCCTGGATCTTTGGGCGCGGCAGAGGCCTGGGGGCCCAGGTGTGTGAATTGAGTCCACCCGCGGAAGCAGCGCAGAGCACATGCCAGGCCAACCTGGAGCTGTCCAGAGGGGGTAAGAGGTGACCCCAAATAATCTGAAGGTGACTATCCCTCACATACCACCCGTGACATTGCTGAGTTGAGTGGGGCGCAGAGATAAGTAGGGTGCTGAGTTATTCCGTCGCAGTACCTATTCATATTGCACCTGACATCACGACGTGCGACAAAGGGTCTAGGGCTGACACACTGAACCGCAACCTCAAGACGCTCTGGTTAACAACTTCATCGAAGGGATCCACACGATCAATACCACAAGAAAAACACCTGAGAAGCACAGACACCCCGTGAGGCTGACAAGTTTGAGATAGGGGGAGCACCTGCCTGTTTAGCTGCAAGCTGCGGCTCGTCACTGGAGTCCGCAAGCATCCACGGACCGACAACATGCAGTAAACTGCACTGCACCCCCCCCTTCTCGGGGTTGGGGTAACCCCACTGTTTTGACGTTGCACTGCTGAAGGGATATCGACCTGGGTAGTAACCCGCGAGACCAAAAGGCAGGACCTCTGCTACAAGATCACATCCGCCTTGCCGAGTGGCAACCATGGGCAAAGGAAAATCGAAGAAACCTATTATGCAGAAAAGGATCAAACAATATACTGTTCCTTCATTACAATCTACTGATCCTCAACTGCAGCTCTCTGGAGACACGGAATCCACACACACGCTTTCCCTCAGAGACGTCATGGCCGCCATAGCGGACTCTCGCTCATCTATGGAGCAGAAGATAGACCGAATAAGTTTGGATGTATCCCTCCTCAGACATGACTTGCAGAAAATGTCCGCGCGCACTGTAGAAGCAGAACAGTGCATCTCAAATAGAGAGGATGGACTACATAATGTGCAACAACTCCAAGGAGTCTCGGCCAAACTCAAGACCCTGGAGGCTAGGGTCGAGGAAGGCGAAGGAAGGTCCAGACGCAACAACGTTCGCATACTTGGTATTCCTGAGAAAGAGGAGGGGCCATGCATGGAACTTTTCCTGGAACAAATGATAACGGACCTGTTCGCAACGGAATCCTTCTAAAAAACTTTCTCTATAGAAAGAGCACACCGCATGCCTACAGGTAGGCCACTGCCCGGAGCTCCTCCGCAAACTGTGATAGCGAAGTTCTTAAACTACAGTGACCGAGATGCACTCTTAAAACAGGCACGAACACCTTCAATGGGTCCAGGTTAGCCTTTTTCCCCAGACTATACAAGGGAAGTACAGAAAGCGAGGCAATCCTTTGGGAAGCTTAAAAGGCAACTGCAAACACTAGGAGTCAAGTATGGCCTGCTTTTTCCTGCACAGTTGAAAATTTACCATAAGGGCACAATGGTCCACTTTGACGATCCTGGTGAGGCATGGTGCTGGGCGGAGCAGCACATTGAGGGGGATTGGTCGGCACCCCGAGGTAATAGGAACATAAAACCCTAGACCACCAGCGGATCAGCGTCCAATACCGGGCCAGCCACCATTAACGGACCTACCGGCGGACGAGGGAGAAGGGGCTCCGCCCTGATCCCCAATGAAGGCTCAACCTCCTGGCTGGCACGCAACCACTTTATGGGCAACACTACTGCAGACCCTCAACGGCCTACAAAAAGGTGTTTCACATATTTACAATGCGGTAAGCGGAGGATTGCTACCCTCACACTTGGGGAAAAGCCCCCCCCCCCAACTTTTCTAGTTGAACTACAGTAGGGACTGTTAATGCTGGCACCCTACCTTTTTTGAATGTCAGCAATATTTGGGCGACAGGTACTTCGAGTTGGGGTGGAGTATGGGGAGGGGGAGGGATGGGCTAGTTGGGAGGAGTTTCTTGTTATCCCGGGACCATTGCGCTCCTGTAGATTTCAGGGGATAGTATGGCTCCAGGTCAGTTGGGACCACAGCACGACCGGACAGCGATTCATCACCAATCTTTGCTTGTTTTACACCACACTGCCACACACCGGGATTTTATCCCTGCAAGTCGTTTGCCTGACCCTCTAGCAATCTTGCTGGATGGCACCTGATCAATCTCAATTGCCACTGACAGCACATCCCAGGTCCCTTAAGGTCCTCACCTGGAATGTGAACAGGATGGGCTCTGCGATCAAACGGCATCTGATTAAGCAACTACTCGGTAGACACTCCCCCGATGTGGCCCTGCTTACCGAGACACACCTAGCGGGATCACACTAATTTTTTCCAGCGGACCAACTACAGGGCAGCCTTTCATGCAGGATATACAATGGGATCCAGGGGCACCCTTATTCTTATACACAAACGAATCCCATTTGCCTTGCAGGAATTAGAACAGGACCCTCGGGGTTGTTATGTGTTACTCCTAGGGTCACTCTGGGGGGAAAAATGTGGGTGCATTTCAATTTACTCCCCACCTGGACTGGGGCAAGAACTTCTGGACGAGCTGACCACCCTCATGGTCAAGCACTAACCTAATAAGTGGTTTTTTGTTGGCAACTTTAATGACGTCATGTGTAATACTATGAACTGCTCCCATCTTGGACAACGTAATCCGAACATCCCCACAAGGCTGTCCAACTTTGTATCCGCTTTAGGCCTTTGCGACGTGTGGCGGGAACTGCACCTGGGAACCAGAGGTTACTCACTCCATTCGGGAGCCCATGGCTCCCTTTCCAGGCTTGACTATTTGTTCCGCACACCGACCTCTTCAGAGTACTGTCGGCGGATTTACTTCCCCGGGGAGGCTCGGACCACTCACCCTGATGGTGGAGTCGCAGCTGCAGGGTAGTATCCCCCTAGAACGTGGCGGCTAAATAACTATTATCTGGGCTGCCCGGAACTGGTGGATCGCCTCACGGAAGTCTCAACCGAGTACTTCGAGATTAATGACACTGGTGAAAATGACCCGATAGTGATATGGGAGGCCTATAAAACCGTGCTGCGGGGAGAAATAATCTCCTGGACGTCGAATAGGAGGAGGGAGAGGCTTCAGAAGATAAGTGAGGCAGAGGAGGAGGTAACCCACTGGGAAAATAAACACACCCTCGGCCCAACCCCTCAGACCCAAACATCCCTTAAACGTGCTACTGAACGCCTCTGGAATCTAATGTTAGATAACGCCAAACAAGCCCATTGGGAATCCAGAGAAAGGATATACAAGCTGGGGGACAAAGCCGGGAAAATGCTGGCCTGGCTAGAAAGGAGAGATGAGGGACAGCGCTGTGTCCGGGAGATCATCACCCAGCAGGGAGAGAGATGCCGATCAGACGCTGAACTAGCGGAAGCTTCTGCCCAATTCTATGCCACATTATACCGGGCCCCAACCTTGTCATTTGACCCAACCCTCCTAGACGACATAATAATCCCTACCCTGTCGGCGCAACAGAGGGCGGTACTGGACTCTGACCTCTCGGAAGCAGAAATAGTAGAAGCCCTTGCACAATTGCAACCGGGGAAAACTCCGGGCCCTAACGGGTTCCCGGTTGAAATCTGGCAGAAACTAGGAGGAAACAATATAGCGCCTCCCCTGCATCGGATGCTGCTGAACTCCCGAAAACAGGGCTCCCTCCCACTGGACCTGTGTAAGGCTACTATTTTAGTTATTCCTAAACCAGACAAGCCCCAGGAGAAGTGCGCTCCTACAGGCCTATCTCGTTAATTAACGGCGAAGCCAAGGTCCTGGCTAAGCCCTTAGCTAATAGGCTCCAGCCGTTAGCGGACACTTTGATACACCCAGACCAATATGGCTTCATGCCACATAAATCAACCCGAATGAATTTGCGTCGGCTCCACCTGCCATTGGAACGGGCTCCTATTCTTGACATTCCACTTGCCCTTTTGGCAATTGATTTCAAAAAGGCATTTGATTCAATCCGGTGGGACAGCCTCTGGGGGATCATGACATGTATGCGGTTTGGAGAAGGTTTTCTGGGATGGGTAAAACTGTTGTATACAAATATCCAAGCAGAGGTCAAAGTGAACAGGTGGACCTCCCGATCCTTTCCTTTGGGCAGGGGTACACGACAGGGGTGTCCCCTCTCCCCCCTCCTCTTCACCCTCGCATTGAACCAATGGCCCTATGGCTTCGCCAGAGCGCGGCCTGGACGGGATTTAGATGGCCTGAGAGACATGAAGACCGAACTTCCCTGTATGCCGACGACCTCCTGTTATAGCTGGCCGAACCGGCTCGGACCTGCCCTACAGTAACCCAGATGCTCGTTTGTTACGGGGAGTTCAGCGGATTGAGAATCAATTGGAAGAAATTTGTACTCTTCCCGGTGAAGGGGGGAGAGCAGGCCAGCCCACCGGGCTGCTCGTACCGGATGGAGCGGCGGGGCTTTAGGTACTTGGGAATTTGGATAACAACTGATCTTACTAAATATGCAATGCACAATCTTCAACCGATTATCGATCGGTTTGTAAATGACGTCCATCACTGGAAGCTTCTCCCTCCGATTCTCATGGGTAGAGCTGCACTTTTTAAAATGATGGCACTTCCAAGATTCCTCTGTGTCCTGCAGAATGCCCCACTCACGATCCCCGCCTCTGAATTCAACCGGGTAGAAACCCTTCTCATGGAACTCATTTGGGGTGGAGGCCAATCACGCATAGCATTGAGCACATTGCAGAGGTCGATTTGGGAGGGTGGGATAGGGGTACCCCGCCTCCAAACCTATTACTGGGCCTCACAACTTGCGGTGGTCAAAGACCTGCTTCATGGGAACCGGGCACTACCTCACATCAGGGCCGAAGTGGATGCCATGCAAGGCGCAGATCCATTACATCTACTATACCAGTCCCCCCCAGCGACCCCCTGTGCTGAAAACTATGACCCACACCAACACCATTTGGAGACAGGCACACATGTTTGTTGGGTGGGGAAACAGAGTAACCACAGCACAACCCCTAAGGCAAAATAGCAACTTAAAGGAAATCGAAAAACATGAACCGTGCCCGCACTGGGTGAGAGCGGAAATTCTGAAGGTAGAAGATATCCTGAGGGACGGGAAACTAACCTCATTCGAAGACATGCAGTGCAAATTCCAACTGCCTAATACCGAACAATACCACTTCATGCAACTGACCCATGCCCTGAGAGCCCATATACCTTCAGGGGACACGGTCCCCGACTACACACCGATAGAACGCTATATGCTGCCAGCGTACATCCCTAGCAAATGCACATCCACCCTCTACAATGCCATCACATCCTTTTCTACCCCCGAGTCAACGAGACTAAAAACTAAATGGGAAAGAGATGTAGTAGAGATAGACCCAGAAGACTGGATCCAGGTTCTAATGCACCTTCGGGTGGCCATTTCCTCTAGGCTCAGGTTGGTGCAGCTTAAAATCCTGCACAGAGTGTACCACCCTAGAACTACATTGTATGGCTGGAAGAGGGCAACGAACTCAAACTGTCTCCGATGTGGAGAGGAAGAAGGAACCTTCTTTCACAACCTGTGGTCATGCCCCCGGATCTTTGCCTTCTGGAACGCTTGCTGTACAGAACTGTCCAGGGCACTCACTCATACTATTGAACTGGACCCAAGGGTGTTAAGTCCTGGGTGTGCCAGACGGGTCCGACTCTAATAAATGGGAAAAACTGCTTTTAAATACAGCGGCGGCCCTAATGAAGCGTAACATCGCACAAAAAGGGGGAGTGCCAGACCCCCCGACACTGGAAAAGTGGGTACTGGACATGGACTCATGTGCTATGATTGAACGCCGGATATATGGTGCAAGAGGCTGTCCAACCAAACCATTTAAATATGGGGGAAATGGAAGGGGTGGGTCTTGATGGCCATGGACAATGGGGATCACTGTATGAACAGTTGGAGAGAGGATTGGGGGTGATGATCTTGGTGGTCGGTGATACTAATATTATGTTGACTTAAGATTGAAGATCTGTCCTGGAGTGCTTTTGCTTTGTTTTTACTTTCTTGTTCTGTGGTTGTTTTGACTGTGTTATGAAAAACAATAAAATGTTTTATTTAAAAAGTGTATGGGAGAGGAAAAAGGTGGAAAGTGCATGGAAGTGGGGAGAAGTGGAAAGTGCGGAATAGAGGAGAGAACGGAATAAATATTAACAAGGAAAATAAATAAAGGTGATAAACAGTGGTAGTGCAGCCAGCAAGTGGCAAGTGCTAGCATAGTCAGATAGGGTATTTCTGATAAGTGCAGATGAAGTGTGAGGGGGACTGTATGGGTACAGATACAGATCCCAGTGCAAGTGGATGCCCTGAGGCAGCGCAGGAGGGTGGCAGGGTGAGCAGGTACCTAGGCCCGAAGGTTAGAGGGTGGCCAGGTGCACAGTGCCGAGAGAGAGAACAGATCAGCAGGGGAGAAGGCAGAGCTGAAGAGGAAGGTCTTGAGGTGCTTCCGGAACCGGAGATGGTTCTCCTCAAATTTCAAGGTGGCAGGGAGGCTGTTCGAGAGAGAGGCCCCAGCCTAGGACGGAGATCTACCCCAGCTTGTTTCTTTGAAAAACGACTGACCCGGAGTTAGAGGTAGAAGAGTGAGGAGCTCGAGAAGGGAGGTATTTGCAGAGGGATAGCTGAAGGTATTTTGGACCCATGCCCCAGAAAGCCTTGTTGACAATGCAGAGGGTTTTTAATTTAATCCTTGCGATCCCAGGTTTTGAGGCCAAGGACAAGTTTTGCAGTCCTGTTTTGGATTCGTTGCAGAGGGAGGAGAGTAGAGGCAGGTCGATTTAGAAAGAGGCTGTTACAATAGTCCAAATTAGAGAGACCATGAGCTTCTGGGGGAAGGAGAGGAAAGGCAGAGTACATCTGAGGAGGTGCAGTAGGAAGTTTGACTTTTTAGATGCATCAGAGATGTGGGCGGAGAAGGAAAGTGCAGAATCAAAGATGACCCTGAGGTTCTAAGCCTTGCAGGTGGGGATAAGGGGCGGGCCAAGGGAGGCCAGCCAGAGAGTGAGGGGAAAGGATGGAGAAGGCGTGCCTATGAGGAGGATCTCAGTCTTGCTGGCATTGAGACAAAGATCATTGGCGGGACACCAATCTTGAATGGCAGTAAGGCAATCGGAAATGAGAGAGGGAGAGGAGGTGGCCGAGGGCAGCCTGATGGTAGGCAGAAACCTGTGCAGTTCCCTCTGGGACCACTGCAAAAGATTTAGGACTACAGGTGTTTGGCAGTAAACCCACTTGGTAGCAGTCTGTACCACACAGATTCACTTGGTAGCTGTGACTGAGCAGTCAGACTTCCCTCAAGAAGAGTTAGGCAGTATACAGAGTATCCAAAATAGGTCAAGAGCACACAATAGAACAAGTAAACACTGACCAGGGCTTGGTGTAAAAGAGATATAATTATTTATTTAAAACCACATCTAGAAAAACACACAGGCACTAATATTAAGCAATTCAAAAACACGGTGACTAAAAGATATACACTCCCTTAAAAGAATATTAGACAAGTCTTGCGTAAAGCCCCACTTATTTTCAGACAGCGGTGAGCGCTTAACGTAGATGGCACTCTAATAGTTCATTTTAAAAATGGAGAGAAAAGCAGAGAACAAATTGAAACAGATCCCAACACTTTTTCAAGAACACAACAAGAGAGGAAGGCAAAGTAAAACCGTGAAGTTTAGAGTTCGAGAGGCCGGATCCACTTTCAGAGGATCCAAACGAAATGTGTCCAAGGTCACACGGTTGCAGTGCACAAAAGTCTTGTAAAGGTTCAAAAAGGAGTTGGACCACAGAAAGGGACCAGTTAGAGGGTCAAGGCGGCCAGCCCAGTCAAGAAGGTTAAGGATTTATTACTACCTTGTAGCAATCTTTAGAAAGGGAGGCCTGGCGGACACGGTACCTTAAAGTGGTGAGAACGCTCCAGCGGGGGCAGTTGTTCCTGGCAGCGGGTGCAAGTCAGTGCTTCGTCCGGGGGGGAAGAGAGGATCTCGTCGTGGAGGAAGACAGGAGTCTGTTGCACTGCCAGGGAAGAAACCAGCCGCAGAGTTTCTCAGGTACAAGGAGCGGTCCGGTGATTCGCGGTTCAGTGGTGAGTGGCTATCCGGCTGCCGGGGTGCTTGGCACGGGCAGTTCGACCACAAACCGGGCTGGGGTGCGAAGAAAGAAAGGAAAACTGGTTGTGCCCACCAGTCAGGGGAAGAAGCCTCTCCAGCCAGGAGATCTTCTCTGTCGTAGGGAAGTGGTGAGTCGGTTCTGCAGGGCTCCACCGGTGGTGTCGTCGTGGTAGGTCGGCTCAGCTTCTCCCTCGTCGGATTCTCAGGTCCTGTGGCGACTTCTGAAGTTCCAGTCCCCAAAGCCCTGCTTTTATGCAGAAAACCCCCATTCACTCAGCCTAGCTGTCACTCAAACATGCTAAGTGGTGAGCCGGCCGGCTCACCACTTGGGCCAATCACACAAGAGTGCGACCTGAGTTACCAGGGTAACTCGGTCCAGGGTGCCTAAACCCCCTCCCACACCCTCTGTGGTACCCAGACAGAGTGGCACCACTTTTGGAGTCTTCTGTGGAGAAGCCCGCCAAAAAAGTGGAACAAAGGGCTCGACTTGGGTTGGAGTCCCAGAAGAGAACACAAACACCATTTTAGAATCGAGTCTTGGCAAAAAATACCAACCGGAGAATTAATATTAATTAAATAAACCGGCGGTATATTTGAGGCTATGAGAATTACATAATTAAAGTTGGTAACCTCGAACAATGGGAAAATCCCATAGGAAAATATTCGCGGTCGAATATAAAAAGTAGTTTCCACTGCCACCAGTCAAAATTCGATCAGGGGGGACGGAGACGTGCCCCCTCGACTAACAGACCCCGGGGCAATCGAATTGCCCCGATCAGTACGTCCACAATATGATGGTTTGTACTGGTTTCTGTTAATAATTTGGGACTAGTAAAGCCAATGGTGACTTTACATGCCCTGGGAGACAGTAGTCAGTCCCAGGGTATGGAGTCTATGGTGGGGTGTCACTATGACACCCCTGTGTTACTGCACGAAGGGTGCAGTGTAACACACATAGGAAAAACACATGACACACTATGGAGTAAAGGACCCCATAGCCCATAAAACACATTAACAGTCAAAGGAATACCATTAATCATGCCCAGGAGTGGGAGGAAAAGAGTCTCACTCTTGGCAGGAGGAAAAAAACAAACTCCAGAAATCCAGCAAAGCTGCTGGGGGACTCACTAGGTTAGGAAATTCAGTCTAAAGAGAGCATTCTCCCTAACACCTGAAAATGAGGAGTGTCAGCGTAGCACTGGACATTTGAGCAGAAAAGGGCAGTGTAGTGGGCAAGAGTTGCCAGGTATTGGTTGAAAAGCCAGGGCGAGAGGTTAGACCCCTGGGGAACATCACAGGTATAGAGGGAGATAGATGATAAGAAGGACCACAGTATGAGCTGGGAGGGTCGATCAGAGAGGAAAAGGGTCAGCCAGGCCAGAGCCTGATCTGCGATACCCAGGTTATCATGGAGACTGTTGAGCAGGATGGTATGGTGGACTGTGTCAAAGGCAGAGGAGAGATCGAGTAGGATGAGGACAGAGGGAATGTTGGAGTCAAGGTTGGAGAGCAGTTTCCGTGCTTCTCACAGTTCTGAAGCCAGACTGGTCGTCATGGAGACAGCCAACGGAATCAGAATTAAGGTTAAGCTGGGAGTTGGCCAGCTTTTCCAGGAGTTTGCCTAGAAAGGGAGTAATGGAGATTGGGCAATAGTTTGCCGGACAGGAAGGATCAGCTGTGGGTTTCTTGAGAAGAACAAGTTACTCTCTTACCTGGTAACGTTCTTTTGATGGGATGGTTCGACGACGTATTCCATATCTATGACAGTAATCATCACAGCTGTGCTGCTTCGGAAAATCTTTCGGCGTCTGCATCCTGCGTCGATGACGTCGATACGCCGCCCTCGAGGACCTCTGACGGCCTACGTCACTGGATGTTACAAGTAGGACGCACGACACCCGTAGCCTCAGTTGTAGTTTTTTCCCTGAATGTGTGGCACCAGTCTTCTGCCAGTCAGACCACACAAAGCCTTGCGGAAACATAAGCTGCAATCGCCTAAGAAATTCTGTAGCAGGGAAGGCAGGGAGGGAGCGAAATGGAATACGTCGTCAGACCATCCCATCGAAAGAACGTTACCAGGTAAGAGAGTAACTTGTTCTTCGAGGGGATTGGGTCCTCCGACGTATTCCATATCTATGACAGACTCCCAAAGCAGTACCAATGCAAGGAGGTGGGAAAAGAATTTAGAATACAGAAATTTAGAATGCCCAATCAAATTGCGCAGTAAAGGACCGCCTTGCCAAAGGCCAGATCCTGCCCACGGATGGAATTGAGGGAGTAGCGACGTACAAAGGTATGGACTGAAGCCCAGATGGCTGCATCACAGATGTTACGAATAGGAACACCCGTCTGTAGGGCAGTAGAGGCAGCCCTACCCCTGGTAGAATGGGCCCGCAAGCCGACCGGTGGGTCCTTACCCGGCAAGCAGTAACACTCAAATAGCCAGAATAATCCAGCGAGACAAAGTCTGTTTCGTCACAGCTTGTCCCAAACGCTTTCCAGCGTAACCAATGAAGAGTTGATCGTCCACTCTGACCCGGGACATGCGTGAAATATAAAAGCTTAAAGCTCTCCTAGGATCGAGCCTATGGAGCCTCTCCTCTTCCTTACCAGGATGTGGAGGAGGATAAAACGCCAGAAGAACCACCTTCTGGCCTAAATGAAATTCCGACACCACCTTTGGAAGAAAAGAAGGACCAACTCTAAGGACAACCCAGTCCTTATGAAATACAGTGAAGGGTGGCTTAACTGAAAGTGCCTGTAACTCACTCACTCTGCGAGCAGAAGTGACTGCAACCAAAAATACAGTAAGCGTTAACAGTCTCAAAGGGCATGAATGCATAGGCTCAAACGGAGCACCCATCAAAAACTTGAGAACAAGGTTCAAATCCCAACCGGGCACTAGGAAAGGTGACGGAGGAAACACATTAGTGAGCCCTTTCAGAAACTGAGAAATTAAAGGAATTTTAAAATAGGAACACTCTTCAAAAGAGTGCTTAAATATGGACAGCGCCGCCAGGTAACCTTTAACGGTACCCACTTGCAAGCCCCTGTGGGCCAAAGAAAGCAAAAAAGACAGAACCATGGGAATGTCACATGCAAAAGGATCATTCCTAACCCTGCACCAGTCACATAACTTCCTCCAACGGTACAGGGACTTTGTTGCGGGCCTTCTGGCCGAAAGCAACACCTCCATCACGTCTTCAGGGAGGTCCCAATCCTTATACCTCAACCTTTCAGAAACCAAGCGTGAAGGTTGAGGGATCTGAACTCTGGATGGAGAACCTGACCCCCCTCCCGTGAGAGCCAGATCGTCTCGGTAGGGAAGACGACATGGAGGGCAGATGGACAAGTCGAGAAGGTCCGGGTACCACGTCCTCCGGGCCCACGCCGGAGCAATGAGGATCATCTGGGAACCGAACCTTCGTAACCTCTGCAGCACTTGCGGGAGGACGGGGACTGGAGGAAACGCGTACAGCAGCGGGAATGACCACTCCACCACAAACGCATCTCCTAAGGCTCCTTTTGGAGGAAATTCCCGCGAGCAGAACCTTTCGCACTTCCGGTTGACTCTGGTGGCGAAGAGATCCACTTGAGGGGTCCCCCAAAGGGCGAAGATCTCCAGGAGAATCTCCTGAGCCAACTCCCACTTGTGAGAGATCGCGCTCTGCCTGCTCAGAGCGTCAGCCGTCTCGTTTTCATCTCCGGCCAGATGAACTGCCGAGATCGAAACTTCCTACTGGATTGCCCAGAACCAGAGCTGCATCGCCTCCCTGCACAGAGGAAGTGACCCAGCGCCCCCTTTTTGTTGAGGTAGTGCATGGCCACCGTGTTGTCCGTCAGGATCAGGACATTCTTCCTTCGCACAGTCGGCAGAAAAGCCTTCAGGGCTAGCCTGACGGCCCTCAGCTCCAACAGATTGATATGGAGTCTGGACTCCGACAGAGACCAACGACCGTTGACTGTCAACTCGTTGGCATGAGCTCCCCATCCCGTGAGGGATGCGTCCGTCACGATCGTCACCTCCAGCCAGGGTAGCCAAAATGGAGCCCCCTTCATCAGATTGTCTTCGACGGCCCACCACATAGGGTCCTGGGCGACAGAGGACAGCACCTGAACAGGGTCCGACATCCTGCCGGAGGACTGAGACCACTGGAGCTTGAGTGCCCATTGCAAAGATCTCATCCGCAACCTGGCCTCTGGCACCAGAAGAATGCAGGATGCCATGAGGCCGAGCAATCTCAAGAACTCGAACGCTGGGAAACTCTGGGCAAGCTGAAACTTGAGCACCATCTGCTGAATGTGATGAGCCCTCACCTGGGGAGGAAAACACTGCCCCAGGGACGTGTCGAGCACTGCTCCGATGTTCTGGAGCCTCTGAGTTGGTGTCAAATGGGACTTCTTTAAGTTGAGGGAGAAACCCAGCTTGTGGAGGGAGTGGCAGGTGACGGACAGATGATCCAGGACTTGCTCGGGAGAGCGCGCCCTGATCAACCAATCGTCCAGGTAGGGGTAGACGTGAATCCCCCCCTTTCCGGAGGTGCACTGCCACCACTAACATGAGCTTGGTGAAGACCCTCGGAGCGGAGGTCAATCCGAACGGCAGGACCCGAAACTGAAAGTGCGAGTCGCCAACCGCGAACCTCAGGTACTTCTTGTGCTTTGGATGGATCGGCACATGAAAATAAGCGTCCTTGAGGTCGAGAGACACCAACCAATCTTGAAGTTGAAGGGCCTGGAGGACTTGAGAGAGTAACCATCTTGAACTTGTCCTTCCCGAGGAGTTTTTTCAAACCGCGCAAGTCCATGATGCGTCTCAAACCCCCGACTTTCTTGGAAATAAAAAAATAAGGGGAATACCATCCCTTGTTCCTCTCCGCTACAGGCACCAGTTCTATGGCGCCTTTCTCCAGCAGGGATTGGATTTCCTGTGCAAGGAGCGAATCCGGACTCTTCAAAGAGAGATTCCCTGGTGGATTGTCTTGAGGCCTCTGCCGGAAAGGAAGACAGTAGCCGTGGGCTATGATCTCCAGAACCCACACATCTGAAGTAATGGCACGCCACTCTACAAGATGCTGCGCCAGCCTTCCCCCAACCAGCGAACCATGGGACATGGCCTCATGACTGAGCTGAAGCGGCTGCGGCGTTGCCTGAAGGCAAAGGGGCAACTGCCCGAGCAGCCTTGGCCCCTTGACTACCTTGTTTTCCACCTCTGGCACTCCTAATGTGGCCCCTTTGACTGGCAGCTCCTCTCGCTTTACCAAAGGATGAGTAATAACAAAAGGAACCTCCCCTACATTGCTGTCCCCTAGGACAAAAAGGCGGAGGTTGGTGAACTGCAACGCCCAACGACTTCGCTGCAGCTTTGGAGGTCTGCAACCTCTCAAGGCTCTCGTCAGCCTTGCTGCCAAAAAGATGTTCCCCGTCAAAGGGCATGTTGAGGAGCAGGGCCTGCAGATCAGGAGCAAACCCCGACTTCCGCAACCACGCAAACCTGCGTATTACGGTGCTCGCCGCCATGGACCGGTTGACGCAATCTGCCATGTCCAAACCCGACTGAACGGCCTCACACATGACATCCTGGTCTCAGGAGGATAGCTCAGTAGGCAACGTGCTCGCCTTGGAAGAAAGACGATACGGAGCACCACAGGTTCGATCCCTGGGTCCACGCTTAGAAACCTCTGGGTATTAAGCACGTTTTAAATAACCTATCATATCATATCCTGAACCATGGCAAGGAAACCATCCCGTTCGTCCCTTTCGGGAATATGTTCAGCCGCTAAGTAAACAGTTCCACAAAGTGTGCGTGAAACGTGACAAGGCACATACGGAGTTGGCTGCCTGAAGCGCCATACCCCCTGAAGAAAACACTTTCTTCGCCCAGCCGTCAAAACGCTTGTCGTCCCTATCAGGAGGGATGGTAGGATACAACGCCTGCTTTGCTGGGGCCGTAGCCGTCTGCACCACCAAACTCTCCAGAGTGGGGTGCTTGGTTAAGTAGCAGGGGTCGCTACTGGCTGGGCGGTATTTTCACAGCAAAGACTTGCCCACTGTCGGGAGACTCTCCGGAGCAGTCCAAGCCGCCACCACCCTACTCTGTAGAGTCATATGAAACGGCAGTACCGGGTCAGTTGGTGGACCTTGGTCGAGGATATCCTTAAGGTCATCCTGAAGAAAATCCCCTGGGGGAGCAGACCACCCCAAGTACTCGGTGACCCTAGACATAAGGCGCTGGTACGAGGAGTCGGCATGTGTGCCAGGCTCAGGCCTACAAAACTCCACCTCTGGAGAGGTGTCCAGCCCACTGGCGTCGTGCAGGGACTGACGCAGGTCCTCAATTTGGCTATGGCCCGGGAGAATCTCATCTGGCACCGTATCAGGAACCATGCCATCATCAGAGCCCTGATCCATCTCTGAAATAAACTCAAGATGGTGGCATGAAGGCACAGAATGTGAAACAAAGCCATGCTTGACCTTGGCCAGAGCCTTTCTAGGGGGTTCCACTGAGCCCCGGGGTACCCCCGTCGAAACAGCCTCGAAAGGCGTCAAGGGCGTCGAATGAATCGGCGTCGACGCAGAACGTGGTGCCGACAGCATCGCCGGCGTCGACACAGGCCTCGAGGGCGGAGCCCTGAGCGTGTCCCTCGACAGCCTGGGCGCCAATGACTTCTTTGGAGGCGGGGCATCGAAAGAGTCTGTCGACGACCTCGGCGTCAACGTCTTCCTCAAAGACACCAAAGGTGCACACGGTCTCGAGCGCGTCGAGGACCGGGACCTGGAACAGGCATGACGAGAACTATTCCCCTTGTCCGAGCGGGACCTTTCCCGCGAATTGTGCCGACCACCCAAGCCTGAAGGCGTGCGAGCGGTGTCTCTCGACCGATCACGACCGATCCCACTTGGAGGCGCGGACGGACCAGTGCCCTGCGATTCGAGAATCACTAACATTTTCTTCCCGAAGGGAGCTCATTCCTCCGGCGTCGCATGCTTGGTGGGATAAGCGACCCGCTGACGGGCGGAGTCCTCGGATGAGGACGGGGAAGGGGACTGATGACGGCGCTTCCGGGAGTGCCTCGAAGAGGCAGAGGAGTGGCGGGACCTACTCCGGGACCGAGACCCACTGGACCTCCGACGACGATGCAGAATCGCCCCTTGAATCGTCCATCGAAAGCCCCGCAGACCTCGACTTCCGTGGCTTTGACACCTTACCTACCGACAACTTCTTCTTGTGCTCCCGCAAGGCTTTGGACGCAAGCGACTGGCAGTCGACACATTCATCCGTGTCATGGGCCTCCCCGAGGCACCAGAGGCAGGCGCCGTGCGAGTCCGTCACCGACATCTTGGACCCACAGTCCCCGCACTTCTTAAAGCCCGGACGCGGGGTGGAAGACAAAGTAGACATCTCACGAAGAATATACTTCACAAACGAACAGGTTCGAAAAACCGATAAACAACAGAAACACCAAAGAGTCGAGGCGCGCCGAGATCTCCGAAGCGAACACGTTCGCGGAAAAAAAGGAACTGAGGCTACGGCGTAGTGTGTCATACTTATAACATCCAGTGACGTCGGCCGTCAGAGGAGGTCCTCGTGGGTGGCATATCTAAGTCATCAACGCAGGACGCAGACGCCGAAAGATTTTCCGAAGCAGCACAGCTGTGGTGATTACTGTCACAGATATGGAATACGTCGGAGGACCCAATCCCCTCGAAGAGTATGAACAAGGGAGTGCTTCAGAGGGGAGGGGAAGGATCCTGAGGCAAAGGAATGGTTGCAAAAATCAGCAAGGGCCGGAGCGAGGGCGTCAATGTGGTCCTTGATGGCTTTAGAGGAACAGGGATGAACCTGTTTTGACGAGGCTTTCATAGATCGGATTTATCTAGCTACCTCATTGGGGAGAAAAGAGGAAAGGACGAGAAGGGGGTTAGGGGGCGGCTGAAGGAGGGTCCGTAAGCACAGATGGAGAAGGGAGTGGAGGGAAAGGGGAGGAGAGGGTGGACAGGATGTCCTGGGTTTTCGAGATAAAACGAGCGGCAAGGGCATTGCACAGAGCCTGGCAGGCAACAGGAAGGGTAAAGACTGCAGCAGGGATGGCCAGCTCCTTGCAGATTTTAAAGAGTTCAGCAGAGTTGTTAGATGCCTCAGACACGGGCTTGAATGTGGATTCTCTTCTTGGTGAGGACAGAGAGTGTTAGGTTTCCTTAATTACTGTCATCAGGTTTCCTTTAATTACTGTTAGGATCCCTTTAATTATTTCCCTTTATTTCTGTGTGGGTTTGGCCTTGACCTTTCTATACAGATTCCTGGCTCTGGCCCAAAGCAAGATGGAGTTTTACAATAGAAGCCTTGATTGGCTAAAGAGAACTGCAGGACAACAATGAACGTTCTAAACTGTCACTCTCTGCCTTTCATCGTCGTAACCCCAGCTGAGAGGACGTGTCTGTAGCTGCTCCTGCTGAAGTGGATTTGAACTTTCAAATCCTGGCAGTCGAGCGGCTACTTATGCGGGGTTGTTCAGGAGAAGAATTCAGGTTCACAGGAGAGTTTATGGAAGTTCTTTTGGAGAAGAAAAAATTCTTAAGCTAAGTGACTTTATTTGGATATGTAAATCTTTGCTCAGATTCATTAGAAACTTTAGGAGATTGTAAATGAAAGTTCAAAAGAAGAACTGATGTTACTCTGTTTATAGTTCAACGTTTAATTTTTAAATGCGCGCGAGCAATGTTAGACTGTTATGTGTGAACGTAGCGCGAGAAAAGACTGCTACGTGAAAACTATTGCGCGTGTACGAGAAAAGACTGCTCCGTGATTTCTATAGCGCGTGTGTTCCCGGCCGAGTGTTCAAAGCGCATGTGTTCACTGCGCGTGTAGTCATAGCGCGAGCACGCGAGTGCAAGAAAAAGACAGCTATGTGATTTCTATAGCGCGTGTGTTCATAGCGCGGGTGTTTAAAGTGCATGTACGCGAGAGTAAGAAAAGACTGCTATGTGACTTTTTCAGTGCGTGTTTTCTTAGCGCGTGTGTTCCTCAGCGCGTGTTTTTTTTCTGACGCGTGTTTGCTTCAACGCGTGTTTTGTGCGGGTACATTTTTGCGCATGTGCGCAAAAAGGTTTCAACGGACTTTGGAAAAGTTTGCAAGTTCTTCAAGAGACTATGAACTTTATTTATTAAGAAGAACGAACAGGATTCATCTAAGTCTTCTTAACTGGAACATTTAACAGTTTATAAGGCAAGAATCAAGGTTCTTAAGAGTTCAATAATCAAAGGAGTTGCTGTTATTTTCAAGACTTTCAAAGCAACAAGAAAGGTAGAAATATTTTATCAGCTATTACTCCAATCTTCTCTAAGATCTTAAAAGAGAAGAACCAGGTATGAGAGAAGAACCAGGTATGATTCTTTACATTTTAGTTAAGGATATAAAGTTTTCATAATTTAAAGGTAGTAAAGTAATTTGAGGATTCTGTATGTTCTTATGTATTCACTGTAGGTTCCGCATCAGCTAGTCAGAACGTCGCCAGCCGGGTGTTTCTTATGTTATCCACTTCCCCTTTCCCTTTGGGGTGTAGTTAACAGAGCCGAGAATTATCAGGTTCTGAGGATTACACTTCATGGGGATTGTCGGGGGTTCAGCAGCTTCCACGGACACAGGATAACTCTCAGCCTGACAGAGAGTCGCTATTGCCTTTGGAGCAGGCGACAGGCCAGTTTGTCAGAGGATGAGCACAAAGTCCTCCATTTCCTCTCAGCCGCCCTAGACTTACGTTTAAAGTGTAGCTAGGTCAGAGTCGTACCAGGAATTGCACTTGGCTTTGGACTTCAAACAGATCCTCATGACAGGGGCAAGAGCATCAAGAGTATCAGAAATAGAAGAGGAGAAGGGACAGGGCTGTGTCCGGGTGTGAGTTAGCCAGACCAGGGGTGGTGGAGGAGAGAAGGTAGCAGCGAAAGCCTCAACTGACACACGCTTCATGGGACGGATGTCCGAGAAGGTAGGTGGCAGTGTTGGAGTAGGCTTGGCTTGGGGGGGAAGAGAGTGAGATGAGAGGAGGCAGTGGTCACTTACGGAGGCCAGAGGAGATCAAGACAAGTGTGTGACCTGCAGAATGAGTCGGGTCAGAGGGGAGGATAGAGAGAGGGAGAGAGGGAGAGAGGGAGAGAGAGAGAGAGAGAGAGAGGGAGAGGGAGAGGGAGGGAATCATATAGGTCGCGAAAGAGCAAGGAAGAGGGACAGGAAGAATCGAGGTGGATGTTGAGGTCACCAAGGAAGAGAAGTTGAGTGGTTGAGGCCAGGAGGGAGGAGGAGAGGTCTGCCCACTCAGAGAAAAGAGGCGATTTGACCAGGGGGGCAGATAGAGAGTAGCAACAGTAAGGTAGTGGATAGGAGAAATAGAGAGACTGCAGACAAGGCATTCGAAGGAGGGGTAGATCTGAGTAGGAATAATAGTGGCAAGAATCCACTCAGGAAAGATCAGGGCTAGACCACCTCCAGCCCGGGTGGATCTGGGTGCAGAGAGGATCATGTAGCCATCAGGGAGGAGTGTGTCAAGGCTTGTGACAGAGCTGGCCGTGAACCAGGTCTCAGTAAGACTGTGGACATCAAGGTCAAGTTCTTCGAGGAGGTGACAGATGTCAGAGGAGTGTTTGACAGCAGAGCAAGAGTTGCGAGTGGCACGATGCAGAAGGTTGCCAGCCTTGAAGACTGTCCTGGGAGGGGTACAAGTCAGAGGTATGCCCTGCGGAGGAGTGGAGGTAGCCTGAAGTGGGGCAGAGGAGGAGGGAGGAGTGGGCGAGGTAGCCAAGGAACGATGGGAAGGGATAGCCGGCGATGAAAGGAAGTTGATGAGGCAAGGGAAACACCTATCGAAGAGGAGGCGATTGGCCTGAGGACCTTGAACCACGACAGTGCCATTAAGATAGACATTAAGGATGACTCTGGAGGAGTCGAAGGAATCCATGAGGTCTTCCCAGCTAGTGCCACCGTTAATGGGAGAGGAGGAGACAGGACAGAGCACAGAGATCATATGAGGAAGGTCCATAGATCCGGCGAAGGAACGACAAAGAGGATGTCAGTGAGGGTCTGTCTGGAAGAGGCGCTGGAATAAGTATCAGCAATAGGAAGACCAGAGTTAGAGGCCAAGACATCCTTTTTAAACTACTTCTTTCCAGACCTAGTGAGAAGGGAAGGATAGATTATAGAGAAGCAGTTGGAGTAGATGGGGGAAATAGAAAGCGCCATGGGTGGGAATAGAGGACGACGAGGGAGGAGTATGCAGTACAGCGGCATGGAAAAGTCACTCGTTTAGTAGGTAACAATCAATGGGCAAAGTTAAATGCAAAATACACCCAAGTTTGACTTTCAATTTAAATGCAAGATTCACCCAAGTTTGACTTTCAAGTCAAATCCACGTTTTGTCAGGTAATATTTGTCACTTTGTGACATGCATCTTAGTGTACAAATTATCAGACAAGTTTTTTAAGTTGCTTGCTTGAATCCTTTGTTTCATCACTAATCGGACGATCACTGAGAGACCAGCAGCGCTCCCAACACCCAGCCGGGCACGGATGCTACACAGCCACTCATATAGGACCTACACCTGACAGACCCACACGGGACAAGAAACAACTATGTTCTTGCCTTGAGAAAAACCTATGGTTGAAACACGCGTCGGCACTGAAAGTACAAGTAAGCAGCTTAAAAACCTGTCTGATAATTTGTACACTAAGATGATGTCGCAAAGTGATACATATTACCTGACAAAACGTGCATTTGACCTTCTGGCAAAATAAACACATTGTGTTCTCAAAAAACCCAAAAATGGTGTCAACTATCATTGATGAATGAAACTTGAGCATTCCAAATTGAAACAGGTGAACACTGGATCCAGCGCTACTGTACAACAGGGTTCCAACCCCCCAAAAAACCTACTTTTCCAAAACAGGGACTGCGGGAGCTCTGTCCCTTGGAACCCCACCCCACACACAGGCAGCAGGAAAGAACACGCAGAAGAATATCCCAGCGCAGAGATCCACAGTTCCGTTAAGCTCCAACCACCCAACTCACCTTAAGGACTTGCATGTACTATAGGGCCTTAGATAGGTTAACGATCAAGAATCTGCCAAGATTTACACTAAGCTGGATCTAAGAGGGGCGTATCACCTCATCAGGGTGAAGGAAGGTGACGAATGGAAGACAGCTTTCCGTACAAGGTTTGGTTTATTTGAGTATCTGGTGATGCCTTTTGGTTTATGCAATGTGCCTGCAGCTTTTCAAAACTTCATGCAGGAGGTGTTAAGATAGAATTTGGATTTGTTTGTGATTGTATATATTGATGATATTTTGATTTTCTCAGTCTATTGAACAATATGTGCAACATGTTAAAGGAGTTTTGATCAGGTTACAGGATTATCATTGGTTTGCAAAACTGGAGAAATGGGAGTATCATACTACCAGAGTAGAATTCCTAGGATTTATTTTGATGCCATCTGTAGTCATAAATGACAGGAAAGTGCAGACTGTCACCAAATGGCTGTCTCCCCAGTGTGGGGACATCCAGTCATTTCTGGGGTTTTCTAATTTCTATCTGAGATTTATAAAGAGTTTTTCGGCTATAATTTTACCCATTATCCGACTGTTAAGGAAAGCAACCAAGTTCCATTGGGATCAGGAGGCTGAGGAAGCATTTGGGAGGTTAAAGGCCACTTTAACTAAACATCGATTTTATGTCATCCTGATTTGGAGAATCAGTTTCAGGTGGAGACAGATGCCTCCAATCTGGCCATAGGGGCAATCTTGTCACAGGCTGATAGGGAGGGCATTTTACACCCGGAGGCTTATTCCTCCTGCAAACTGACAGGTTGTGAGCAAAACTACGCTATTATGGATAAAGAGCTCCTGGCAATTAGGGAGGCTTTCCTACTTAATGGGAGCCCGGCATCATATACTAGTTATCACTGATCACAAGAATGTGCAGTACTTAAGATCAGCAAGAACCTTGAATTCCCGACAGTTACGATGGGCACAATACTTTGAGGAATTTGACTTTGTGGTCACGTATCGGCTGGGTAGGAGTAACGGGAAGGCAGATGCACTGTCCAGGCAGAAGAATACGGGCGGGCAGTGTTAAGTGTAACAATGTAACATTCTGGTGGAGAGGATTGTGGGTGCAGTGACTCAGGAGGTGCTTGGGGAGGTACGTAATAATTTTCCAAAAGAAGTGGATGGAATGGGTGAAGAAGGGCAGTGCCAGACTCATTCGGTGGGGTGGAGGGGATCACCCCATCAAGAAGGGAAGTTGTTTCTCCCCACCGAGATCATGAGGAAGAAGGCCTTGTTTTGGTGCCATAATTCTCCCATGCCAGGTCATGCTGGTGTCAGGAAGACTCAGGATATGGTGCAGCGGTACTTCTTGTGGGATGGTTGGGCCACTTATGTACAGGAGTATGTGGCTGGGTGCGAGATCTGTGTGTGGTCTAAGGCAGACCATTTGAGGGAAGCAAGGAACCATGGGCATGTTTGTCTATAGACTTTGTTACAGAGTTGTACCAAGATAGAGACTGGGATACAATCCTGGTGCTGGTGGTGGATTACCTGACTAAACAGGCTCATTTTGTACCTTGTGAAGGTATTATGAGCGCAGGAACACTGGCAGAATTGTTTTTGCATCATGTAGTGAGGTTACATGGGTTGCCAAGAACTACAATATCTCATCAGTGTTCTCACTTTACCTCCCGGTTTTGGCATGCTTTCTGAAAGTTGCTCAGAACCTCCTACTCTCTATCCACCAGTTACCATCCCTAGACGGATGGTCAGACGGAAAGAGTTAATCAGACTATGGAGTAATATCTTAGGTATTTTCTGGCAGAGGGTAAACCCTCATGGGTCCGGTCTTTATGGCTTGCAGAATTTTGCTTTAACGACTGGGGCTGTCCCCTCATTTCTGCTTGTACGGACAAAATTGTCAAATGTTGCCAGAGATGGTTCCTGAGTGCAATAAGATTCTGACAGTGACCGAACGCACTCAGGAGCTTCTCAAGATACAGGAGAAGGCACGCCAAAATCTGGACAGAGCTACGATGACCTATAAGAGGCAAGCTGACAGGAAGAGACTATCCACTCCCAAGTATTTGGTGGGCGGTCGGGTGTGGTTGTCCACTCAGCACATCAAGCTGTTTGGGTCTCGAAAATGTTTGTCCCGCTTCATTGGGCCCTATACGATTGTGAAATGTGTGTCAGACACTGCAGTGCATTTGCGTCTGCCTTCGCATGTCAGGATCCATGCTGTGTATCACGTTTCTTTGGTTAAACCTGCAGCTCCTGGTGTGGTGACATGGAAGGCTCAGAGCATGATGCAGCATGGTCAAGAAGAATTTGAAGTGCAGCCTGTTTTGGACTCCAAGTGGCGTGGCAAGAAACTTTGGTATTTAATTTCATGGTTGGGTTGTGGTCTTGAGGACGATTCTTCGGAACCTTCGGAGGGAGTGCATGCAGACCGTCTGGTTAGACTATTTCACCGGTCATATCCGGGTAACCCAGGTCCTGGGAAAGGCCCTAGATGAGGGGGTAATGTTAGGACCAGGGGTTGTTTGTGGGCTAAAATGGCCCGAGGACTGCATTTGCAGGCTAAGACGGCCCGAGGACTCCATTTCCCATGAGGACATGGGTTTTTGTGGACCAGCGCATGAGCACACTCGCACATACTATTTAAACCCATCCCCTGTCCGTGCTGCTTGTTGGTGATAATTGATAATTGGCGACGTAGGCACGGGCCGGAGGGGAGCAGGTGACTGAGGTTAGGAATCCGGGTCCCGGTGGTGAGGAGGTAGCAGGACACGGCTGGCCTCATCCCGCACGGAGGAACGAACCAGACTGATGGCGGTATGACCCCAACGCTGGATTGGCATTGCCTGGGGAGATGCCCTCGGGCCCCCCAGGCCTCAGTTAAGTGCACGTGGGGAACCAGGGAGGGCGTGTAAGCTCGGGAAAGACTGTCAGTAACTCTTTAGTGTAAAAGCCTCATGCTGGTCAGTTACAAGCGCTAATTACCGGCACGCCAAGACACAGTGTGTGATTTGCAACCATATGCATTTTTCGCTGCTGCTTCTCTCACAAACTCCATCTGTGTACGCTGCTGAAGATGGAATTGATGTTTTCTTGAACTTTCCTTATGTGTGAACTAAGGAGTGAGGGACGCTACATGTTGTCCGTGGCTGCTTGCTCTTGTCAACTCCTACAGAGGAGGAATATGTTCAATGCTTTTTACTAGTTCAAGTGCATCCTATGGCAATAACCTCTGCATGGTGGTAAGGCAAGGGGTGTCGGAACCAGTGGGGAGTGCTGATTACCACATGCAAATATAATTTTTTTCTTTCATGTTGTGTGCAGGCAAGGGGTGTCGGAACCAGTGGGGAGTGCCGATTACCACATGCAAATATAATTTTTGTCTTTCATGTTGTGTGCCATAGCCGTTATCAGGAGGTTATTCTGTTAACACATGTGCTTATGTTAGATGCTGGTAAAGGTATGAAAGATGTGGGACACAGGTTTTCCAGCGGCAATATCCTAATTAAGAAGGGTGTTGACCGCATGCTAGGAGTAGGTGCATGTGGTGATTTCATGGTACATGATTCTGTGTTACACTGGGCATGATTTTTCCTGTTATCCCCCATACCTATACAATTCAAGAACCCGAACCCTCTTCTCCCCATTGGCTGCCTCAAGGTTACCTGTGGATACTGAAATTCAGGAGCCCGTGCCAACCAAGATGGGAGGGGTGAACTGGGTTTGGCTTCCGTGGCTAGGAATGAGTTGTGAGATACTCCAGGGGTGTGACACTCTGCTGCATGCACCGGCCTCCTTGTCCTTCTCCTGTCACACCCCTCTGCCGCTGGGCAGGGCTCCCTTTTTAGACCTGCAGCCCCTTGACAGGCTGCAGGTGTGGATGACCAATCGGTCTTGCCTGACGACAATTAAAGGGAGATGCCTGACCTTTACTACTTTTAGCAGGCATCTTCGTTGTCCCAATGCTAGAGTGGTAGAAACGCATAGTCTTCATTGCTCTTAGTTGCCTCTGCTTCGTCCCAGTACTGTCAAGTGTCAATTGTGGAGAAATGAGGGGAGGTGGCTTATAACAGCCCATAAAAGTTGGGGAAGAGTTGGGTTGATTGTCATTATGAAAAGGGGGATACCATGTCTTGCACAAGGGCACCCTGCTCCCAGTTCCAAAGGACCCTCCACCCAGGTGATCCTCCCTCGCTTCTCCTCCCCCGGAGTCAGGATCCAATAGTGATGGCCTTTCCCTGGCCACCTGTGCAGATGAACCAAGGGGTCTAGGAGTGAAAACACTCTCAGGTTTCTCATAGCACACAGTTTCTCTGTGACTCTCTTGAGTTTTTTCACAGAGAAAATTGCAAATATTCGTAATCTGATCGCACTCACAGTTCCAGGCCCTGGGGGGTCCCCCTCCGTAGCTACATTGTAAATGCCAAATCCATGCTTAAATCTTCACCAGCCTTAGATGCTGCGATTTGAGCCTGATCTGCATGTTGCAGGTTTGAATCCCGGCAAGGCCAACTCAGCCTTTCATCCTTCAGAGGTCGATAAATGAGTACCAATTTTGGTTGGGTGATATTGCATGTAAATATGTGCTCTGTAAAGCGCTTTGGATTAAGGTGCTATATAAATAACACATCCTTATCATTATCATCATTATCCTATTCGATTGATGGTGTGTAAGGATATAATGCGACTATTGGCCCCTGGGTGACCCAAGCCATTAACCACTCTTACCAGTCGGGGTCTATTCCTTCACACCAAAACGTGCACTGGTGATTCCTCTCTTGAAAAAACCTTCCTTGGATCCTCCCTGTCCTGCTAATTTGCGTCCTATTTCATTGCTCCCTTTCTTTAGGAAGCTTCTGGAGTCTTTGGTCTCCCCCTTCTGAGCTCTTTTCTGGAATCTTCCATTTTTTTTTATCCTTTCCAGTCTGGTTTCCGGTCGGGGCGCAAAGAGCGTGCAGGTCTCGGTGGTGGATGACCTAGCACGTCTCTCGGATCAAAAGGGAGTGGGCCCCTGGTTCTATTAGCGCTTTCAGTGGCCTTTGATACTGTAGGCCACCCCCATCCTGCTCGCTCGTGGGGGCTGGGATTACTGGACAGGTTCTATCCTGGTTCTCTGCATTTCTTGCTGATCGGCACAACCTCTTTTTCTCTTATCTTTTCATTCGGTATCTGTTCCTCCGTCTTGTGGGGTGCCCCAGGGATCAGCCTTTTTCCCTACGCTATTTAATGTTTACATCCAGCCTTTGGTTAGGCTCATCCACGTTCATGGCCTCCGATGCTACTCTTATGCTGATGACGCCCAGATTATTCTGCTGCTTAATCTCTCTCATCCTGATCTGGCATATCAGCTGCATAGTTGCTTGGAGGACGTGGATTGTTGGATGGGCCACAATTGGCTGAAGTTAAATGGGGACAAGAACGAGATCACGGTGGTGTTAGGTTTCACTGTTTGGTGGGTTGTCTTCCTTGGTATTTTTAGGCATTTACAATAGTTTATTTTGATATAAATCAGTAATTCAAACACTTTAGTATTTACTGTTTAATTTAGTCTTTTATTACCTTAACTCCTATTGTTCTCAGGACGATTCCCCAAGCCATCATGGTGGTCAGGAAACTGGGTCTTGGTCAGATACAAGCTGCAAGGTGATTGGTGGTAGGAGGAGCTTGGAGGCTGTAGGAGAATTCTAAACTGCCTTTCATTGTCCTCCATTTTATAGTAAGGTCCCGTTTAGTTTAATCTCCCTGATTTAGGCCCCAAATTCAGTCCCAATAAGTTTTCCAGGTTGGTGAGAGAGCAGAAGAATCAAGATTCTACGTTAGACAAGACATGCAGAGGAACTAGGGGGAGGGGGCTGGGGGGGAGGGGGGGGGTCGCGGCGCTCTACTCTTCTAAAAAAAAAAAAGACTAATTTGAGACTGAAAACCGATTCAGAAATCTGGAGCTTTGAAACTTTAATCAAATTATAACATTGTTGTTGTTAAGACTGTTTTTAGGTATTTAGGCTGAAAGGAACTTACAAGTTCAATACAAGTTGTGCGCTTCATTTTGAAAATTCAGCATTAATTCTCATGTGCACAAAGTTGAGTCTCAACGGAGTTTCACTCGCATCCTGTGTGAAGTACTTAGGGCATCGAGTGAAACGCTACTTGATCTTCTCGTTCTGAGGAGATCGGAATTCCCAAGTGCGCGCTCGGAGCTCATTAGCTTTTAGGGAGTCAGACGCTAGTCTCCCGCGCATGTTCAGAGCATAGAGATAAATGTTGATTACTTGAGGAATTTAGTGCGACTTCAAGATTTCTTCTGCGCCTGCGAGCTAGCGTCAGATTTCAGTAAATACGCGCTGATCGGAAGAAAGTGTCTGTTGCAGTAGTCAATTTGCGCTCGCGCAATGATCTTGAGTTGTAGTGCTTCGGGTCGTTGCGCGCATGCGCGAGGAGAAGCGTTACTGACACACGTTTGCTAGTTTTGACATAAAGCAGCTTCCTTTCATTTTAGTTTCCCTACGAAGAACTGGGTGTTCATAATTCATCTAGTATCTTAAAAAGGAAACTTTCATTTTCTCATAAACTCATACTCAGAGCTGGAGAAATTAAAGGAATTAAGTTTAAGCAATTAACTTTCACAGAAGATGGAGACTTCACAATTCAATTTAACACTGCAGCTTCAGTTTAGAGGGAGAATGTCCATAGTACAGAGAGACAAGCATCTAATATAAAATAATCTAAACAACTAAACTCAAAGAAGCTACAAGTCAATACAAAAGAGTTGATTGGAAAATAGAATTCCCTCTGTCTTCCAGAGTTCCAGGACGACAATACAGGTATAGCAGTAATATAACTTTGGGTAATCTTAGGGAAAAGGTCAGTATTTAAGAGGAATAACCTTTTGCTTTCTATCCTCTGCAGGTGGAGCTCGGATGATTGGAGTGGGAGTGACCTGTGTTCAGTTTTATTTTATCCACTTTCCCCTTTCCCTCGGGCATGTTGAGACTTTCCATGTTCCATTCAGTGGAAGACTACACATCCAGGGGGACTGTGGGGCTCAGCAGCTCCTGCGGATCAAGAAACATGACCGGACAGGTGGTTGCCCTCCCCCAGCCCCCTCCGTTTCTTCTCTCTGGACATCTGCCTTTTGGCCTTCTTCTCTTGGCCCTTGCCCTCAGCCAGTTTCCGTTGCGAAAGATCCGGGGGTAAAAATCTCCTCCTTGCTTTCCTTGAAGGCCAAGGTGGCCTCAGTGTATCAGTTCGGGTAATACAAGCTGAGAGTTCTGCGTAGGGTTCTGGGGTTTCTCCCCTCACAGTTTCATGCACCAGTGGTGGCGGCACGGGTGCCAAGTGTATTAGACTACTGTAACTTTATCTAGCTCAGCCATTATATCTGATCCGCCACCTCCAAGTACTGCAGAATGCGGCAGCTAGGTTGATGGTACATACCCCTTATCGCCCCAGTGCTTCGGCAGCTTCATTGGCTCCCTGTCGCCCAGAGGGTGCAGTTCAAATCTATGTGCATTGTGCACTGGGCCTTTCATGGCCGGGATACAGAGTACCTGCAGTGCAAGTTACACTCTGTTCTCTCGAGTGA
Source organism: Ambystoma mexicanum (assembly GCF_040938575.1). NCBI lineage: Eukaryota > Metazoa > Chordata > Amphibia > Caudata > Ambystomatidae > Ambystoma > Ambystoma mexicanum. Next base: position 328,382,691 of record NC_090941.1, on the reverse strand, counting down.
TGTACCATTTCTATTCCACGGGTATGACTCGAACTAGTAGGTGGCCGTGTGTTTTCCATTGCTGCAGCTAGGGGCTGGAATTCCCTTCCAGTCCGTCTTCGGGCAATAGCTGATTGTCTATCTTTCCACTAGCTACTGAAGACATTTCTTTTTGTCTAAATCATCATAGAGGGTCTGAGCTGTTGAAAGTACCTTGCTTAGCACCAAGATGCCCAAGGGTGGACATGCGCTTTATAAGTTCATTTAAGATGAGATAAAAGTAGCCAAAAATCCAATGTGTAAAAAGCGAGGGCGATATAAATGTATCCTATTTGCAGCGACTGTAAGGTGCTGTCTGCATCGTAAAAATGTAAGAATTCAAAAGGAAAAAGAAGTTATCCAGTACTAATAGTATGAAGGACTAGTCCGTTTTTCCATAACAAATAAGCCAGAGGCAAGGGAATTGAACCTGATGGCTTTACTTCCTTTGAAAAAGTCAAGACAGGATCAACAACGAAGCATAAAGAATGGGGTTCCATAGAAAACTATGGAGGGGAAGTTGCAAAAAGAAAATCTTTCCAAACAGTTGTGTCAGGGGAGGAGTGGTAGTTAGCGGGAGGAGGGAGTAGTGGTGGTGTAGGGGAAAGAAGTAACTTAAGAGAGTATGCAGCAACATTAAAGGGAGAGAGAAAGAGACTTCAAAAGGGACAGGAACTGAAGGGAGAAGATAAGAGGAGTAGAAGGGAGGAGACGAGAAAAGACTTTTGGTAGAGGAAAACAAGAGTGAACGAAAAAGACGGAATCAAGCAGTCTGCGTCAGGTCCCAGCTTCTGATCCCAGAGAGGCTGAAGAAGAACCCCACTAACGCCTAGGAAGTTGTGGACTCCAAGAGTTTTAGTGACTACTGCTGAGCCAACTGTTAGGGAGAATGCTCAGAAATTTGCTAATTCCCTCCACATTAGAGACTTTCAGCAACTTGGCTGGATTTTGAGGTCTTGATTTTTTTTAACCTGGAGAGTGAGCCCCTTTTTCCCCACTCTTGTGTATTTTAATGTGATTTTGAACACTGTTTCGTTTGGTTGTGAAGTCTGACAAACTCCGTCGGGAATCATCTTTTCTATTGTGTCACACAGCACCTTCAGTGCAGTGGCACAGGGAAGTCTTTCAGATTTCCCAAAGGTTTAAATACCTTCTCTGGGATAAGCTACTGTTTCCCAGAGCAGTAAAGTGAAACTGACTACTTACATTTATAGCTTTCTAGACCCAGCACACACTATCTCATAATAGGGTGCTGGTGGGGTTACCTAGTATCCCCTTTGTCTAGCTTCTCATGCAACATTTTTCGTGTTACCCTTTTCTCACTGAATGGTTGGTGGCAGTGGTTTTTTTTTAACTACCGTGGTGTGCATTTACCTCGGGCTGCATTTGCAGCTGCAGTAAAGCACCCAAGGGTGCCATTTTTGTCAAAATGGCGCAGGTCTTCTTTTTTCACCATTTCTTTGTGAAAAGGTCCTTCTTGAGATTTACTCTGCGTGCCAAACCAGGTTTGGTCCCATTGTTCACTTTGCCTCTGGCTCCAGGTTGTCTGGGGTAGGCAGGAAGTGAGGGAGGTGCCTGAAATTCCCTGTGCTTCGTCTCCTAGGAGACCCAAATGCACTCTGTGGTGATTGGCCGGCTGACTGTGCGGCAAGGACAGCCACCCTGCTTGGTGACTGACAGCTAGGCTGGAATGAATGGGAGAGAACTGGATAATAGGTGAAGCTTTTGGCTTGGAAGGCAGAGTCGACCACTGGACGAAAGAACCGAATAAGAGCTTGGAGAGAACGCCTACTGCAACTCCGGGACCATTGGTTGCCCAGTGAAGCCCTGCTGCTGTGCTGAAACTCCAAATTCGTATTGACAAAGAAGCCCCTGCAAGGACGACTTCTCCCCTTCAGTTGGTGGGACCAATCAACTCCAAAGTAAGCCAACTGGACATCCATCTCGGAGCTGGTTGAATTTCCACAGAGTTGCTGCTGGAAACCGTATAGCCAGGGAGAGGAACACCAGATTGTGTGTGTTGCTTTTAAGCTGGCCAAGAGCTCCAGGAAGATCCTCCGGACTCCCAGGAAGCAGGACTGACCAAGCCTGAGCCCCCTCTACAGAGTGCAAAGTCTATCTTGACAGCCAGGATCCCCGGTGTTGCTATTTGCGGTAGGCGCAAGGAGCTGAAACACTGAACAGCCACTGATTTGAAGATTGCTGGTTGCAAGTGGTGACCGTCCCATTGCAGTGCAGTAGTCTCCAGAAGTCCTCCCTCTTGCCCCCATGACTGAGGCCCAGGAACAGTGAGATCTGCAGAGCTGCACAGGAACAGAAGTCATCTGCTGCACTTTTTCTTCAATATAAAGGTACTGTAAAAAGTCTGAAGTAACTTACCTCTTACTGTAGAGTTGCTTGCATCTTCTACTACTCACATGTCTAATCAGCTTGTGGCCCTACATGCGATTCTTCTTTTCTTCAAAGACTTCTAAAACATTGTGCAAAGACTTTTCTACTTACCTACCAGAAGTCCTGCATCCTATTTAAGACTTTTGCCCATTGACTTTGGCTTAGCCTATTGTACTGAATGACTCTTCTTGGGGAACCCAAAAGTATTTGCCTGCTTAAGAAAATGTGTGGTCTCTTGTTGTTCTAATAGCCTTTTCCTTTGTCCAATTCCTAGGAGTATTCTAAATTTAACAGAAAGATATCAATGTCCCCAGCAGCCTAGCTATTGAAATCACCTGAGGGTGTAGGTTGTGTCTGTGGGCCATCTCAAAAGGGTCTTTACTGATTTAAAAACTAAGTGTACAGTATTGAAGTGTATTTGTGTGTTACTATTATATTGCTCCCTTCTGAAGAAGGCGTATTCTAATTGACTGATGAATAAATTAATAATTGTTTATTCAAGAAACCTTGAGTGTAAGTTTATTTGAATGCTTGTCACTGTGAATCTCTAACTCCCCTACAGCTCACATTGACCCCTCTTGAGATAAGCCTGGCTGCTCAACACGCTATCAAAACTTTGTAGTACAAGCTTATACCAAAGGTTGGCTTTCCTATACCTGTAGTCAGAGTTGTGTGTAGTGCACCCAAAGGGTACTGCATACAAACTTTGCCGAACACCGACAACCCCGGGGGGGGGGGGGGGGGGAGAGGAGAAGAAGTGGAGGTGGATAACAAATTTTAAAAAAATGACAAGACACTGCTTGGGACGCTCTCCCTCAGTTCTCCAGTTGAAACGCGTGGACCTAGAAACCAAATCTGGGCTTTATTAGCTTCTTACCTACTACCCTTTCCCCCCTCACCTCTTGAACATTTTCCTAACCAATTACCTAAGAGCTCAAAGGCTCCTCTGAATCCTCTTACTAATCTTCTCAGTGCTGGCCGTAGTCCTGTTCTAGCTAATACACTCCTCAGAAGGATTCTACAAGGGGAATTCTTTGGATGTCTCACTTGAGCTTTAACTCTCTTCGTTTTTCTGTGACTAGTTGGAACTTCTCAATTCTTTTATACTGCTTCAAACTTGTTTAACCCGCTCTATTCTGTTTTATTTTGGTATTGATTGATTGATTTATTTATTTATAGAGCGCTTTACACCAAGGCGTATTCCATTTAAGTTCTCTTGACCTGTTTGCAATCCTAGTCTTTTCTCAGTGTTAATTCTTATGACTTACTCTTCCTTTAAGGAAAAAGTTCCCTCTGTTTATTGCTCTACCTTTACATTGTCTACCTTTATTCTATTGGCCTGCAGTTGCTTGAGGCTCTAGCTCTCTTTGGTCCCTATTGACCTTTGATGCTTTTATCTCTCTGCACCGCCATGCCTGGCCTTCTCTTTTGAAATTGGTTTTCTATTCCGTGCACCACGCTGCTGTGCTTGTCTTTGCTTTGCCACTGAACGAATCACTGCGCCGACGTGCTCTTGTTCATTCCGCTTGTTACTTTTATTTGTTTAAGTAACAATGCACTGCACTGCGGTGCTTTTGCTTATTTCAGGAGTTCTATACACTCTGTCACCGCAACTATTCACTGCACAACCGTACTCTGGTTAGTTTGTTAATCGCATTGCAAAGGAACTGTAGCGCAACGTCTCTGCGCGCAAAGAGGTGCTTTCCTCTAAGCTCCTTGGCTTCACCGCTCGCATAATCCTGTAGCGTGACAATCTTAACAGGTAACTGGCAACTGCGCTCGTTATCGTCCGAGTTACCTGCTGCCCAAAAAGTCTTTTTACTCATGCACAAGTTTAAATACACTTTGAATATTTACAGTGGCCAACTATTTACATCTTTTCTTCAAGGCTTAATAAACCCTAAGACTGAGTTTGCTTATTGAAAACTATTACTCAAAATTCACTTAGCTTAATGGTTCTTAGAGATTAAACTACTTCTTTAGTTTCTACTTGAAAATTCAGCTTATTCACAGTTTTAGTCAGGAGCTCATGTTGGCTGTGACCTGTTCTGATCGGGTCTTGAATGAAAGGCAGTTTAGAATTCCACTGAAAATTCGAAGCTGCCTTTCCTATGCCTTTAACCAATCAGAATCCAGGGACGTTTCCACCATCTTGGAAATGGGCAATTCCAGTCTCCTGATGACACCTGTTAAGCAAACAGTTAGCTTGTGAAAACACACACAAATAATGTTTTGCCTACTTCCAATAAGCAAAACATCCCCCCAACCTTGTGCACCACCTTTACCTTCCTCGAGTATCTTCCCCGCAGGCAGTGGAGTAACTTTGCTGAGAAGGTTAGGGGGGACATGACATCTGAAGAAAAGGTGCCCCAGCCAAATGAATGGGGACAAAATGCCGTGCCATGAATTTGGGGGGGGGGGGCGGGACAAACACCTCTGTCCCCCCCCTAAAATTATGCCCATGCCTGCAGGACCCAGACAGTCTGCAAGGCACAAATTCCATCTCTCCTTTGAGCTCTAACTAAGGTTAGGAAATCCCTGAAAGAGTGTAGTGAGATAAGGCCAAGATCTTAAGTTCATCTAGCACTTAGCATACAAAGGGAGAAACAATCACTATATGCTAGCCTGGGGCTTCGGACATCTGGGTAAAGGAGCAGGTGTTTTTAGACGAGACAGGGAGAGACGGCTGTATGGCCCATTGATATTTCAATAAACACGCTTGAACTGCCACAGCAATTTTAAGTGATTTATTTTGCCATTTGTGACACCAGTTACTTAAACTAGATGCTAAGATACTTCAGTAGGTGGTATGCTGGTTTCAAAGATCTTTGTGTATCCACAGTCACAGATTTAAACACAGACCGATTCAGCCCATCGTCTTCATGGACTGATAAATTGAGTAGCATTTCATTGGGTAATAAAATTGATGATTTATCTATAATGAAATAGCTAAGAACCAACAGGGATTCAGCATGAAGCACTATATAAAACGTTCTGAGTGTTCACTGGAGGTTCTGTGTACTATATGCAAGAGATTCAGTTGCTAGGGGAGTGAGAAGAAATTGTATTTTAACAGTCATTGAAGACAAGCAAAACAATCAGCTTTGCAACACCATTGACATTTTGATGACTAATACCTCACTGTTCACAGCACAAACATATTTTGCTATTAACTATATTCTTCAAAAACAGAATAGCCTTTATTAAAATAATGGCATTAAAAATATATGTCAACATTTAGCTAATTTCATGACTGCAAACCACAAAACATGTACAATTTAACTTACTTCAACTCCTTTGTCTGAAGGTCTATAGGGTCATGGGTTTCACTGTCAATGTGGAAGCGTACTTCAGGAGACGACAGTGTCAATGCTCTGAAAAATAAGAAAACATGGTGTTAAAAGGAAAATCCATATACAACTGAAGAAATTTGGAGTCTCTACCTGTGAACCTTAAAGATATTTATAAAGGTGTGTTATTATTGCCATTTCACAGGATTCATGTTTGTGCAGCAGTAAAACATACTTCAAACATCACATCATTGCCTAAATTACAACAAAATGATCTCAATTGGTAACATAGCGGGTAGTCAGGCTTCTCCCTCTTGAGGGGATGGTAATAAAATAAACTTAATATCAAAAACACACACACACACACACAAATTTTGTATCTGCTTAGATTCACATGCTTTGCATAGGCCGACATCTAGTGGTAGCTGTGGAGCATTGCACATTAGGTTTTCGAAGTTCAAAAAAGGGAGGTCAATTGGGCATGTTTGTAATTCTATCCCCAGTGCGACATTGACTGTACCCATGATCCCTCACGGATCGAGGGCACTCAGATTATTTGTTTCTGACAAGAGGGAGTGTAAAGTGTAAGCACTGAGTGTAGGTAGAGATGGTGAGGTGTTTTCCCAAGAACATTCAACTCCAAGAGTGGACGCATGTGAATTTAAGCAAATACAAGCATCAGAAATACGATTATGATAAGTAATGTATGCCTTCTGAGGCTTTTGGATCTGCTTAGAATCACCTGCTTTGCATGAATTAGCAAGCAGTACTCCGAGAAGGAGGTGGGTTATTTGACGGTAGCGCTGCAAATAGATGTTTTAACACTGCTTGTCCCACCTGTTTATCACCCTTGGAAAGGTGCGTTTAGACAGAAATGTTGGGTGAAATTGTGCACTGAACTCCAATTGTCCTTGTGCCTCTAGTTGAGTGTGCCCTAGGCTCGAATGGCAATGTTCTCTTAGCAAGAGAAGAGCAAAGTTGGATGCAGTTGACAATTCATTTTGAAATTGCTGATTTAGAGATCGGATCACCTTCTCTTCCTGTGGCTATGGATACAAAATAAAGTCTATTTTTCTCAATGTTTTAGTCTTTTGTAGGTAGTACATGTCAGTCCTTCGTACATCCAGTGAACAAAGGCTTCTTTCTGATGACTTTGTGGGGTGTTGGTAAAACACAGGAAGCTCTATGATTTTAGGTGAAAATCAAGGGTAAGTGCGTAATAATACCTTGTCTTTGTGGAAACCAATAAAGGCGACCTGTACTGATAGGGCTTGCAGTTCACTGACCCTTCTGATAGATGTAATAGCTATAAGAAAAGCTGTCTTCTATATGAGGTATTGAAGACTAGCTTTGTGTATAGGCTCGATGGGGGCACCCATGAGCCTTTTAAGTACAATATTTAGGTCCCAGCCGAGAGCAGACTTAGAAATTGGAGGGTATAATTTCTTCACACCTTAAATGAAAGCTTTAACCACTGGCAATTTCCACCACAAATCTTTGCTTAGTGAAGTGGTGTATGATGAGAGAGCAGCCAGGTGTACTTTGTGAGTTAAAGGCTAAGCCTGAGTCTAACAGATATAGCAGATAGTGAACTATATGTGACGGAGATCATTCATTTGGATTGAGTGAAGGAACTAGTTACTTACCTGTAACTGTTGTTCTCTAGCATGGGTCTGGCATGGATTCACATGCTCATGAATATTCCCCGTCGTCAGGTTAGGAATCCTCGGTAAAGAAAATATCAGTATCAGTTTCGTTTCTGATCTGTCTTTCTTAGTAGTAACCAATCACTCGTCTCTGGGTCATACTGCCCCAGACAATGACTGCCCTCTCCCTAAGCCCCTACCCTGGCAGCCATCCTCAGATTTGGTAGCACGAAAAATGGCAGTATGACCAAGTGAAGAGCCGCAGAGGGGTAGGAGGGAGGGTTTGCATGTGAATCCATGCCAGACCCATGCTGGAGAACAACAGTTACAGGTAAGTAACTTGTTCCTTCTCCAGCATGGGGTCTGGCATGGATTCACATGCTCATGAATATAAGAATACATAGCAGTACACACGTGCACAACCATGGGAGGTGGCAAGGCTCAACATTAAGCATTACATATACTCAACAGTAAGCAACTCTTACCTCCTCAATAGGCCCACCTTCAGACGAACAGGTTGCGAAGCACTGCTTAGCCAACCCTGCACTCCTCCCTGGAATCCCAGTCGACACAGTAGCATCTCGTGAAGGTGTGCATCGACCTCCACGCAGCAGCCCTGCAGATGTCCAGCAGGGGTACACCAGACAAGAACGCCGTGGTAGCAGCAATCGCTCTGGTTGAATGGGCTCTCAGACGGCCGGGCAACGGTCAGTTTGCCAACCGGTGACAGTGCATGATGCAGCCGGAGAGCCATCTGGAAATGGAAGCCTTCGAGAGGGCCTTCCCTTGGTTCACAGGTCCAAAGTTCACAAACAGTTGTGATGTCTTCCGAAAACTCTTCGTGCGGTCCACGTAGAACTTCAGCGCTCTAGCTACATCCAGCGAGTGCCAAGTCCTCTCGGCCGGCGACGAAGGAGACGGGAAGAAAACTGGTAACACCAAGTGCTCATTGAGATGGAAGTCTGATGGGACCTTGGGCATGAAGGAGGGGTGCATCCTCAGCACCACCCTCATCTCATGAAAAGTCAAGTATGGAGGCTTGCAGGATACGGCCTGGATCTCTCCCAATCGTCGTGTGGAGGTGATGGCCACAAGAAATGCAGTTTTCCACGACAGGAACTTCAACGGTGCCGAATGCAGGGGCTCGAAAGGCGCACCCATGAGCCTGGTCAGCACCACGTTGAGCTCCGGGGCCGGAGCCTTCACCTGCGGGAATGAACGGAACAGTCCCTTCATAAACTCCTTCACCAGGTGATGAGATCACAGAGATGATCGTCCCGTAGTTCTGGTGTAGCGGGAGATCGCCGCCAGATGTATTTTGATGGATGCATGAGCCAGCCCCGCCTTGGCCAGTGACAGCAGGTACGGCAGCACTTGAGTGGCCGTAATTCGTAGAGGGTTAATCTTCTGTGCACGGCACCAGACAGAGAACCTCTTCCATTTGTGTCCATAGCACTTGAGAGTTGAGGACGCCCTGGTCTTTGCAAGCACCTCCTTGCGGTCCGCCGGGATATCATACCCTCCAAACTCTAGTGCCGCAGGAGCCAGACCTGCAAGTTCAGCGACCCCGGGTCGTGATGGAGGATGGCGCTTCCTTCTCTGGAGAGAAGATCTGCGTCTGTCGATAGCTTGACTGGGGGGGACGCTGACAAGTCCAAAAGGTCCAGGAACCAGATCCGTCTCGGCCACACCGGTGCGATGAGGATCATCCTGCACTGGGACCTCTTGAGTTGGTTGACGAGTTGCAGTAGCAACGGCAACGGAGGGAACACATACAGGAACAGGCCGTCCCAGGGAAACGAGAAAGCATCGGCCATGCTCCTCGGCTGGGGAAACCTGCTGCCGAAACTCTGGCACTTGGAGTTCGCCGCCGTCGCGAAAGGGTCGATCTGGGATTTGCCCCATCGTCAGAAAAGCCGATCCACTTGGTCCTGACGCAGTTCCCACTCGTGGCATGAGGGCAGCTACGTGCTCAGCGAGTCAGCGATGGTGTTCTTTATTCCTGCTAGGTGGAAGGGCACCAGAAACATCCACTGGGCAACGGCCCAGTGCCACAGATCCTGGGCCTCCTTGGATAGGGCCGGGGACCTGGTTCCTCCCTGCTTCCGGATGTAGAACATCGTAGTGGTGTTGTCGGTGAAGATCCTTACCACCTTGCCCTTGAGGGACGGGAGAAATGACCTGAGAGCCCAGAAAACTGCTCGGAGCTCCAGGATGTTGATGTGGAGTGAGCTCTCCTCCGGGAGCCAAAGGCCTCTCGCGTGAAGATCTCCGGTGTGCGCTCCCCAACCCTCCAGGGAGGCATCCGTCGTCACCGTCTCCTGGTGTGCTGGGGTCTGAAAGTCCGTGCCCGCCGCAAGATGTGCGTGGGTGCCCCACCACCAAATCACTTGGCGGAAGACCTCGTTGAGCGGGATCTTGTCTTCGAAGCTGCCCGCTGATTGCATCCAACGGGCGTCGAGGAACTCCTGTAGAGGACACACCCGCAGTCTGCATAGGTGCACCAGGTAGATGCAAGAGGACATCATGCGAGAAGTGACTTGATGGACCTCACCCTGGCCACGTCCATGGCCAGCAGGCGCTGCACCTTGCCCAGGATGGCCTTCGTCCTTTACTCCGACGGGGAAGCCAATCGTGCCACTATAACGAGCTTGGCTCCCAGAAACAGTGTGACCTGCGACGGAACCAGGTGGGATTTGGGGGAGTTGATGGAGAACAGGTCCGTGAGCAGCTGGACGGTCTTCGCTGTGTGCTCGACGGCGAGCTCCCTTGTCCTTGCTCGGATGAGCCAATCGTCCATGTAGGGGTAAACGTGGATCCCTTGCAGGAGCAGCTACTGGTGCTAGGCACTTGGTAAATACCCTGGGCACCGACTTCAATCCGAATGGCAGGGCCTTGAATTGGTAGTGCTGTCCTTGGACTACGAATCTAAGAAACTTTTGGTGTCCTTTTAGAATGGGGATGTGGAAGTACGCATCCTCCAAGTCCAGCGACGATAGGAAGTCGCCTGCCTCCAGCTGTCCCAGCACATGCTCGAGGGTGACCATCCAGAACTTCTGGGCCTTGATGTATTTGTTTAACCGATGCAGGTCCAGGATGGGGCGCCAACCGCCTGTCTTCTTTCTGATGAGGAAGTATCGTGAGTATACTCCAGAGCCCTGGAGCCTCTTCGGGACGGTCTCGATGGCCCCTTTCTTGAGCATCGCCCTTATTTCTAACAGCAGTTGTGGAATGTGATTTTCCTTCCTGACCACAGGAGGAATTCGGGGGCACTTCCTTAGAAATTCAAGAGTGTGCCCTTGGGCCAGGGAATCCAGCACCCAACTGTCGGTGGAGATGGACTCCCACACGCTGACGAACTTCGCCGGCCGGACCTCCCACTGAGGTGCTCATGTGGGGGCCCAACGCTAAGGGCGGTTCAGTCCTGCTTGGAGACAGCCTTGCCGCCCTGGCCTCCTTGGCGACGGGGTCCTCCTGACTTGCCGCGCCCTCTGTAGGTTTCTTGTGACGATGAACGGGCTGCCTGGCGGTACGTCGAGGAGCCACCGCCGAATCCTTTGAAGGCACCTTGCGTGCCTCCGGAGTTCCGAAAGGACGGCCGCAGTTGCTGCAAAACTCCCAAGGCCCGAGCCGTCTTTGTGTCGGTCTTGATGGCCTGAAGTGACTCATCTACTGTCTTTCCAAACAGGTTGTTCCCATCGAAGGGCATGTCCAGAACTCTGGTTTGCACGTCCTGGCGGAAATCTGTTGCCTTGAGCCATTCCTGCGGTCGAAGGCAAACACTGTTGCCTAACTGGCGGAACCCAGTGTCCGCGATGTCCGTGGCCACTGTTCTGGCGTGGTCCGACGCCACCTCACCTTCCTGTAGGATCCCCAGGGCCTCCGCCGTCTAGTCATCCGGTAGGAAGTCCAGCAGGGGGCGATCATGTACCACAACTCCCTGTCGTAGCGGGCCACAATCGCTAGGGCGTTGGCCGCCTTAATTGTCGTCGCCGCGTACGAGATGACTCGTCGTCCCATGGCGTCCAGTCTCTTTCCCTCGCTGTCAGGTGGGGAGGTTGAAGTTGAAGCCGTCGCCCCCGCCACCTTCTTCTTGGCTGCCACCGAGACCACCGAATCTGGGGTCGGCTGCGCCCTGAGGCACACAAAGGGGCGGAATCGGGGACCCGGTATTTCTTCTGGTACCGATCCCTCTTGGCAGGCGTCGTGGACGGGTTCTTCAGGAGAGCAAGTCCCTCGTCCCAGATGTCGTCAAGCAACGGCACCGCGAGGACAGTCTTTCTCTTGGCCTCGCGCCATTGATAGAGGAAGCCGTCCTTCTGTTCTTCGGGGCAGAGCTAGAAAAGCTTGGATGCCCTGGAAATCATGGCGTGGAAGGAGCCAATTTCGTCAGACGAGCATGCCCGAGGGGGTTGTGATGGAAGGCCCATCCCGTCGTCACCACCGTCGTCATCAGTCCCCGTCGTGGCCGTATCTGTTCCCGTGTCCTCCCTAGGATCAGGGAAGGAGATGGAGGCTGAGCGGGCCGTAAGGGCTGGAAAGGCGGGGTGGGGGGATGAACTTCTTGTTTGGAGGGCTTCCCGACGGGCCCGGTTCTGCTGGGTCGTCCGTTGGGGGTAGAGGCAACCTCGTCCTTATCTCCGTGCATGAGGTTTGGATTGCCAACAAAATGGCCACTGAGTTGTCGGGTACTGGCTGCGATGGGCACCATGGTTGCTCGTCCTCCACGGGAGCCTCGTCGGCGCCACCGTCGCTCTCTTCGTCCGCCTCCCCGGGATTCCTTCCGTGGGACCGGACCTCCTCAAACCTCTTGCTGAGGACTTGCACAACTTCAACCAGCTCTTCCCCCAGAGGCTGTATCCGTGTCTGTGATGGCCACCGCCCCCCCTCTTTTTCCACCGGGGTCTTCACGGGGGCCTTATCGATGGGCTGAAAAGGATTCCCTCCGCAGTGGCATTGAAACTCTGGGCCCCGAGGTCGTCTCCATTGGGGTAGCCTCCACAGGCTTCGCCGGGCCCGCCACAACTCCCTCGATAGAGGCCATAGCCGGGTGAATCAGGGCCTTCACGACTTTTGGCGTGCTTGAGGCCTTCACCTTGTGGGGAGGGGCACCGCCTCGCTCTCCCTCGGCTGCTTCCGTCGGGTCCGACTGGGGCTTCTCCAGAAGCTTACCCGGGATCTCTGACTTTCTCTAAAGGGGAGAGTTGGCTCGTGGTTGATGGCGTTGGTGAAAGTCCCCCCCTGCCTGGCAGCCGAAGAGCCCGACCGTTCAGCACTCTCGGTGCCCACGAACTCGCGGTGCTTAGCCTTCTGTTGGGCCCTTGTCGCCGGAGCGCCCTCAAAGGACTTGGAAGATCGTTCGGACCTATTCTTCTCACCTACCGCTGGGCTCTTTCCTTCCAGCCAGTTGGTGAGGCGGATCATTCGATCCCTCATGGTCCGCTCCGACATGTTCTTGCAAAACACACATTCCTTCTCCACGTGCGTTTTGTCTTCATGAAGGCAGTAGAGGCATCTAGAATGCTGGTCCTTGAACACATTGTGCAATCCGCATCCAGGGCAGTTACTGAACAGCTTGGATCCGGGCATCGAGCTTCCCTTGTCCTGGGCCATGTCCACAGGGTAGGCCTCAAGGTCTTCTGGAATCCTCCAAGAAGCGTACTCGACAAAACATTCGCCCTTGAGGGGCGTAGAAAATTCCGAAACGGGTCTCCGTTGATCAGAAGTAGCAACGGTGGAGCTTGAGGCTCGATTGACCGAAAAAATTAGATTAAACTCTTTGAAAAATCGCAAAACGCAGTAAAAGCTCGAGAGCTATAGCACGAGGACTCCCAATACTTGAACGGGAGGCAAAAATCTGAGGATGGCTGCCAGGGGAGGGGTTTAGGGAGAGGGCAGTCATTGGCTGGGGGCAGTATGGCCCATATACCAGTGATTGGATACTACTAAGAAAGACAGATCAGAAACAAAACTGATACTGATTTGTTCTCTACCGAGGATTCCCAGACTGACTGGGAATATTCATGAGCATGTGAATCCATGCCAGACCCTATGCTGGAGAACGTGCCTTACACCATAACACAAAACGCTTCCATTTGTTAAAAATAGCAATGTCATGTGTTTGGTTTTCGTGCCTTTTTGAGAATTTCCATACATCTTTGGTTTAGATTTAAGTGGCCAAATTCTAGGACCTCAGGAGTGTTGCCCCTTGATCTTGTGTCAACATGTTGGTTGGACACAGTAGTTTCATAGGAGGACACAGGGACATCATCTGCAGATGTTACAGCCATGTTTGTTGTGCCCACATACAAGCTATCAGGATAAGTGTTACTTGTTCCCGGTGTAGCTTGCAGACTATCTTGTTGAGAAGAGGTGTTGTGGGGAAAGCGCACTGTGAGAAATCTGAGGATATTCTCACTTCTACTGCCTTGGGATTTCCTACACAGGTGGCCAGTGAAAGGCCATCGCTCTTAGATCCTGACCCTGGGGGTGGAGAAGCGAGGGAGGATCACCTGGGTGGAGGATATCTGGGGAGTGGGAGGGAGATGTACTCATACAAGACGCAGTATTCTTCATTTGCCTTCCAAGAAGAACCCTCCATTCCAAGGACAGTAATGGGGTATTGCTATGCATGTCCACTTGACCAAGAAAAGATTACAGCCTAGATGTACCAGAAAGAGAACAAGATGGGTTAAATATAAAACGGGTGAGGCAAGATGGCCGCATAGCCGAGGAGCTCCACTCCGGCATGAATCCTTGTTAACTTTTTTATCCGGAACCAGAGTGCGCCGAACCCCCACACTAGCTGAGCTGCTTCCCGCCACATCCAGACTCCACTGGGGAAAATCCTGGCTGAAATCGGACATTGTAAGCCCACGGACGGGTGAGTCCCGTGGTCTCGCTCGCCTTGCCCGCCGCGCGGCTCCGCGGCCTATCGCGCAGGAACCGCGGCTTGGGACCGCCCAGACACTCCTACGCAGAGACCATTGTGGACGTGAACAGTCATCCGCTGAGCTGCGACTCGGTCTCCTAAACCAGATCCTTCGATACGAGGCGAGGAATCGATCCCTTGGCGCGGCCCTGGGACCGGAGAGAACGAGGGTGGAGCGAGCTGCGCCGCGGGCGCGAGGTCGACGGACAAGCTCCTGAGTGCCGATCCAGGAACCCTAGTGGACTGTGGGCCCTGGCTCTGCGCCGCTGCGCGGGAAAGCGATAAAACAACACGCTGAGAGGTGCTTCTGTGCCGCCACTACTCCGAGCGGCGTCGCCGGAGATCGCGGGTACCGACGGGCCTGGCGCTTGGCTTGGTGTAGGCCTGTCGCGGCGCCTGCCCTCCGCCCCGGGGTGGGGCTGGGGAGATTCTTCTATAACTCGCGTCAGCGGTGGCCAAGAGGCCTGCACACAACGGGCCATACCTGCATTGGAATCGGCCGACTGTGCCCCGCCGCGGCTCGACTCCGGGGCGGCACGCTGAGCCGTTAACATCAAACTCCTGTTTACCCCACAACATGCCTGGTAAGAACTCGAATAAGTGCAGAAGAACCGGCCCTATGGATTCGTTCACCAACTCGCAGACGCCTTCTGTTAGCTCTGACACACCACCCTCCACCACATCTCCGTTGTCGGAGGACTCTAAATTCGACCACCTGCTCACCACGGTCCAGAGCGGATTCCTGGCTATAAACGTCAAACTAGACGATATCGTATCCACAATAGGCTCACTGAAGGCCCGAGTGGACAAGGAAAGTGCCAGGATCACTGAAGCAGAGGGAAGAATTGGTTCGAACGAGGACTCTACCCGGCGAAACGCGTAGGACATTACCCTTCTGAAAAGGGAGATGGACACGCTTCGTAGTAAATGCGACGATTTGGAGTCTCGCTCCAGGCGGAACAACATCCGTATTGTCGGCCTCTCTGAATCGTTTTGTAAGGGGCCAATGGAACTTCGGATTGAAGACTTGCTGAAATCTCTCCTTGGGGAAGAGGCCTTCTCGTCTCAATTTATGGTGGAGAGGGCCCACCGCTCCCTCGTGCCGCCGCCTAGGCCTGGGGCCCCACCCCGCACTGTCATAGCGAAATTGTTAAACTACAGAGACAGGGATACCATCCTGCGGCTGGCCAGAGAGAAAGGCCCCCTAAAGATTGGAAATGATCGCATCCACGTCTACCCGGACTTCTCAGCAGGGGTCCAAACTCAAAGACGATCCTACGAAACAATTAAACGTCAACTGCGGCTGCGACAGGTCCCCTATGCACTCCTCTATCCAGCTAAACTTAGAATACAACATGGCGGAAGAGCACATTTCTTCGAATCCCCTGCGGCCGCCCTATCCTATATGGAGGCTTCGATTCCTCTACCGCCTGGAAGACAGGGCGCTGAACATGATGACTTGCAACAGCCGGTGTAACCTGAACATTCACCTCACATTGAGTACACAGTGAGTCTGGCGGACATGTGAACTTTGTATGGCAATGGACTGGGGTAGAGACGCACCTCTGCTCTTAATTCTGGTATGTAGCCGGTCTTGCTGCGGTACACGACCCCCACCTTTGGGTTCTCCCACAAGTTAGTACTGAGTAAAGGGATCATCATCAAGTTGGGTGCGATGGTGTGGGTGGGGGTGGGATATGGCGATATGGGTTGCCAATGGGTATTGTTGGCCATTGTTGAGGCCTCTGGATGCCCCTGTTGGGCACTTAATGCACAGCTTACATTAGTGGTTATGGGTTACGTTTGGTTAAAAGTGCACTCACTGGCTCACTCGCTGCCCCTCCTTACAGAACTATTCACACTTTTACATGTTATCATCATGACCACAAATGGCACAAACCACTAAGACACCCCAGGGGCTCCGCCTGAAACTGCTCACGTGGAACATTCGGGGGTTAAATAACAGAGCAAAAGCTAGTAAGGTAGGCGCTTACATCAACAGGCACCATCCGCATATTGTAATGCTTCAGGAAACCCACGCGCTGAAGTCTACACACGAAAAAATACTTCGGCAATGGGGTGGTAATAGACATTATACGGAATATTCTTCACAGAGTAGAGGGGTCATCACACTGATACACCCCTCCTTGGGGTTCTCCACCGACAAATGCAAGACAGACCCACAGGGGAGATACGTAGTGGTCTGGGGTAGCCTGGCCGGGGTAAAACTCGTCCTGATTAACACGTATGGCCCGAATAATGACGACCCGCAGTTTTATGTACAACTCCTTGCTATGATAGGCCTCACAGCTAACGCCTGGATCCTCTGGGGAGGAGATCTAAACACCATTCTCGACACTACATTAGACAGGTCCTCCAGTAGACCTAGAACCCTCACCAAAGCGGCGAATGTTATACGACATGCCCTCGAAGAGTTCACCCTGTCTGATGCCTGGAGGGGTATTCACCCTACGGAGAGGAAATACTCATTTTACTCCTCAGTGCACGACACTGAATCTAGAATTGATTACTGGCTTATCTCGTCCCCTTTGGTTAACTACACGGAACAATGCGAAATCCTTCCCCGCACGCTTTCAGACCATTCCCCGATCACCTTGACCACGCTGCTCCCTGGCATAGACCGCCCAACACGACGATGGAGAATGTCCCCCAACTTATTAAAAGACCCGAATGTCGTGGAGACTCTCCACACTGATATAGAGGAATTCTTCCTTCTGAACCATGGCTCCGTAGACAGATGGGCGACTGTGTGGGAGGCGTTTAAGGTGTGGGTGAGAGGGGTATTGATGTCCAAAACGACTGGTCTCCTCAAAGCCGTGAGGAACGAACTAGACACTATAGAATCACACCTGCAAATACTCGAAACTGAATATAGCATGACACATGACAGACACACCCTAGCCGACATCAATGCACAGCTCCATACCTTCAATGATCTGGCGACTAAGGAACAGCAGTACATGGCCATTCCCATCAGAGCACGCAGATATGGGGAGGGCAACAGAGCAGGCCACCTCTTAGCCCGCATGCTCCGCAATGAACACTCCCATACCCCAATCGCGAGCATCTTGACAGAGGAAGATGTAGTTGTCAACGGCGACAAAGAAATAAATGATGTATTTCTGCGCTATTATACTGACTTATACTCCAATCGTGATAATAGTACACAAGAAGGAATTCGCAAATACCTGAGCAGGATTGACCTCCCTAAATTAAACCTGGCAGATCACCAGATCCTTGAGCAGCCAATTACCAGTGACGAAATAGCCGAAGCCATCAAAACACTAGCTTCAGGTAAAACCCCGGGACCTGATGGGCTAGGTGCCGAGCTATACAAATCCTTCTCAACGATCCTTGTCCCTGTCCTCACCCGTGTATGGGAGGAAGCCATTAACACTGGCTCGCTCCCGGACTCGATGACAGAAGCTGTTATAACAGTACTCCCGAAGCCCAGACGTCCAGCATATGATCGCTCCTCTTATCGCCCCCTGTCGTTGATAAACACGGATGCTAAAGTCTACGCAAAAGTTCTTGCAAATAGACTGCTCCCCAAGATGCCCACACTGGTACACCCCGACCAATGTGGATTTATACCCACGAGATCCACTGCGCTAAACTTGCGCAGACTGTTCTGCATCCTAGCACAGATCAAACCTCAAGCACAGGCAGTAGCGATATCCCTGGACGCAGAAAAAGCGTTCGATTCAGTCTCCTGGATGTATATGTTTGAGGTTCTCCATAAATTTGGATTTGGCCCCTATTTAACCAGTTGTATTAGGCTCCTGTACTCGTCTCCTAAAGCCAGGGTACTGACTAATCAAACGCTCTCCAATCAATTCTCACTACACAGAGGGACTAGACAGGGATGCCCATTCTCTCCCATACTATTCGCTTTAACAATCGAACCAGTGGCGGCAGCAGTGAGGGCAGAACAGGAACATCGAGGCATATATATGTCAGGAGAATACCAGGCCATCTCGTTATATGCGGACGATGCTCTGCTATATGTTCGAGAACCTGAGAAAAATCTGGGTCCCATACTGGCCGTAATAAACGACTTCACCCTACATTCGGGGTACAAAGTCAACAACACCAAATCTGAAATCTTCCCGTTAACCGATACCACCAACTGTCCCACAAACACACATGGACTAGCATGGGCTCCTGCACACATTCGTTATCTGGGAATACAGGTCTCCCGTGACGGCGCCTCCCTGTATATAGATAATCACGAGACCATTTTACAAAACATACATTCAAAACTTCAGATCTGGGCTAAGCTCCCCATATCCCTGGCTGGCCGTATTGCAGTGCTCAAGATGACTGTTCTGCCCAAGCTCCTTTACATTTTCTGCAACGTCCCCATCTGGCCGGGCAGATCATTTTTCGATAACCTCAGATCCATGGTTATAACCTTTGTGTGGAACGGGGGGGCGAGCAGGATAAGCTGGGCCAAGTTGGTCGAACCTTATGATAAGGGGGGCTTCGCGGCCCCGGACTTCGAACTATATTGGCAAGTAGCACAAGCCCAATACGCGAAATTCTGGCAAAACCCCCTGGACACGACACCACATGTATCCATAGAACGCCGCTCAATCCGCCCAACAGACTTGCGCTCAGTCATCTACTCGAAAAGACACAGAGATGACTGCAAATTTGACCCAACCACATGCACGATCACAGCATGGAAAGCATGTCAAGCGACTGGACATAGATGTCCCGTATGACTCACAAGCTCCGCTTTGGAACTTCCCAGACATCGCACCCACGTACGATACTGGCATTCAAAGAAGTTGGCTCCCAGAATATGAGTTCACAATGAAATCCATGTTCCCAAACGGTAAATTTGTAACTCCCGAAGACTTTGCAGAATCGGTCGGCGAGACTCCCCTAAAAACCTTGCAGTTCCACAGAATGAAAGCAGCGTTCAAGAAGCGCTGGCCCACATTTCCAGACGAACCTCCAGAGCACGCATGTTTTCAATCCTTACACTCCCAGTCTGGCATAGGGGTGTCCAAACTGTATACCTTGGTCCAGACCCACACAGACGCCTTGAGTACCATCAAGTCAGCATGGGAAAAAGATATGGGCACTGTCATCGAGGCGGGAAAATGGTCCAGATACTGTCTCCTGTCCAAAAAGGTATCGTTAAACGCGGGCTTAAGACTAATACAGTTCAAGATCCTGAACAGATTACACTTCGCCCCGGCAAAAATGGCGAAGTGCTACACCAATGTGCCCGACACCTGCCCAAAGTGCCACACCCCCGGCGCAGACTCCTACCATATGTACTGGGAATGCCCTTTCATAGCAAAATTCTGGCGGGAAGTAGCAACCACCCTAGAAGGCATTACACAAATCCCTGATAATCTTAACCCCCCGAAATACCTGTTTGGAGACATCGGAAAGGTGCCCGAAAAAATTAGGAGACTGTTCAATGTCGCCTGTGCAGTCGCTAAGAAATGCATCCTGCAGAAGTGGAAAAGTACACAGCCTCCGACATTGGAGCAGTTTCTCTCCACACTGATATATGTGAATGAATGTGAGGAAAAGTATGTGGGACTGTTACCTACCCCATGCAAACCAAAGGACATCTGGGCACCGCTCAGGAAGTACCTAACCGAAAATTCCTCGGATTCAGAAAGCTCTGATGATAACAGTGCGAACGAACTTTAAGGTGTCTTAACCCTGTATGGTGCCCTACTTCTTCCCATACATACTCTTATAGATGTACGCCCAGGCCATTAACTGTTAAAATTACGATGCCAATTGGTAACAATTGATACGGATTTGGATGAATATAACATGGTTGTAAAGTATATATGTAATTCATGATGTGACAGCTGTGATGTGCAACAAAAATAAAGTTTTTTAAAAAAAAAATATAAAACGGGTGAGACCGGGTAGTCCCCTTTTTCTAATGACAACCCACCTAATCCTTCTCCAACCTTTATAATTATTATAAACCAACTTCCCTTCATTTGTCTCAATCATGCCACTCTAGTACTGGGATGAGGAAGAGAGCCTCAGAGGAATATCACTACAAGGTTCAGGCATGTCTCACTAATAAGCCTAACTATAGTCAGGTAATTGAAAGAGGACTCACACCTGCAGCTCATTCACAAATCACAGGTGTACAAAAGGTGGGAAACCTAAAGAGCATGGAGAGGGAGAGAAATGCGAGACACTGCTGGGAGTCATTGGATGCAGAGCTGCATGTCACAAGGGTCGGAATACCATGGGCTGCAGAAGCTTGCGATCTGAACTGGGATGATGTGAGAATAGGAGTTCTCAGGCGCAACTGCAACGCAAGAGAAGGCAGCATACTGAAGGGCTAGCCTTCTAATGAAGAGGCAGAATGCTTGTTCTCCTGGGGCGCTGCAAGAGCGCAGAAGTGCCTCAGGGGCAGAGGATGGCACCCTGGAGGTAATCAAGTTGAAGCGAGTCCAGCGCGGTACGCAGGAAGCCTGCAGAAGAAGCGGCGAGTTTCAGAAATAAGGAAACCCGGTATGAAACTGCCCACGAGCGCTGTGAATTATTTTCCAGTGATTGTGAAAGCATACAATGTAACTTAGCGGTCGCGTGGGTCTGAAAGGAGCATAACACGTTCTTGAAAGTCTCCTTTTTAACTGTTTATTGAATTACCAAACACGTAAACTGTTAAAAGGACTGAACACTTTGAGAAAAGCAGAGCATTTCTCCAAGGTTCCAATCTAGAAATTTCAATGGTGTAAATCTTTATCGCTCAATTTTATAAAATACGGAAACCTATTTAAAACATCGAACTGGATAAAAATAAACCAAATGGCTTTTTCCTAAATACCAGATTGAATGCAAACCAACCAAGAAAAGGTAAAAGTCAGAAATTGGAATAAAACCAAATTCAAGTATAATTGAAGCACCACAGGAAACCCGTGCTTCCATTGCGAACAATTTTGAAGTTGGTGAAGGGAACCCCAGTGCTTCCATTGTGAACTATTTTGAATTTGGTGAAGGGAACAGTAGTTTCTATTGGGAAGTACTGTAAAACTTGGGGAAGAGAACCCCAAGTCCTGATTCAAACTGTTTCCCTATGGTCTATGGAGGATCATTTTGAGACTTATGAAACTAGTTCACACTTGGGGAAGTGGGTTGAAAAGAAGCTGCAAGCTGGAAGACGCTCAGAACTTTGGGTCAAACACGGTTTACTTTTGGTTGCTGATATCCCTAAACATCGTATAGAGTTAATTGTGAGGGAAAGTATAGGTTTTAGACAAAGACAGATTCTTCGGTTGGACTCCTTGACTTGGACGTTCCCAAGTTTTCTTTAGATAGGGGAATCCCATCTTAGCATAGGGCAAGTTAGGCCTTACACCATTTTTGGGTAAGATTTTCATATTAGTGATTAATCTTCTTGACCTGTTCCAACCCCAGATCTTTTTGCTTGGACTTAATGATTATTTGACCTTGTCCCTCGGTGAGTGTTAATCTTTTTCCCCCACTCACCTAGTCTTTTACTCTTTCTATGGGTGATCTTTTTATGTCTCTCCATAGTGTATGGTTGGAGTTATAGTTTACTACAACTTCTGGGCTTAGGCTGGGTTGCCCCTTTGGGCTCCTCTGTTAATTTCTCTTTCATGTACTTGGGTGAACTACTGTTCCCAAGTAGTAAAGAGGGCTTTTCATCCCCTTTACATTTTGTATAAGTGAGATAGCACCCCACACCTAATGTGGAGTGCTGGGGGGATACAATGTATCCCCTTTCTTACTTACCTGGTAACATAACAATTGCGAGTTTCCATGAATGGCTGGTGGTAGTGGTTTTAACTTTATGACGTTTAGTTAATTCAGCCTCGGTATTGCACAGAAGGGCCACCATTTTGCTAAAATGGTCGGCTCCTTTTTTCTCCATTTCTTGTGTGCTCGCTGTTCCTGAGGTCTTCCCCTGCCATTCTAGGCGGGAATAACCTCAGTGAGAGGTTTGTTTTCGGTGGGAATCCTTTGGATTCCCCGCCAAGGCTCCAGAGTATCTAAGAAGACAGGAAGCAAGGGAGGAGTCCAAAACTCTGCAGCCCTTTGTCTTTCACCTTGCCTGAAAGGAACCAACTCCCAATGTGGGGCTGGCTGTCCTGATTGAATGAACACAAACAGACATAAAACAAATACATTGACAATAACAATAATACAGCTTAGAAAAATGTAAAACAACCAACCCGCCCCCAAACACTACTCTCAACCCTTCATCCCTGGTAAAAATGCAAAATTTACAGTTTTCTCACCCAGCAGATCAAAGGCAATCTCACATAGTGGCACAGTTTATTAATAAAGTGCATGTCTGTACAATTCAGGATAAAATACAAAGCCCCCTTGCGATCCCGAATATGTTTTTTTTTATAAACAAAGGTCCTTAGCAGGTCCTCCGGAAATCCAAATACCGTTTGCAAATCAACATGAAATAGCAAAGATCCTCCATTGCTAGATGCTGACAGGTACAACATTTAGCTCGTTCATCCTTTCCCCGATTAGTAAGGGCCTTCAGAAGCAATCGGTTTAGTTGGATCATCGGAATGAGACGCCAGCAGTTTGGCGATGGTATTATACTCACACCGCCCCCAACCGCAGAGCTGCATCTCGAAGAAGAGTACAGATTCAAAGAGCTCACTGATCCTTCGCCTGATCCGCACTTAGCTCTGAAATCTTCATTTATAATGTGTGAACTAACAGATACGAGTCATTAACTGCGCTCACCGACTCAACCCCACATTTCCTCAATAATTTGAAACCTTCACAAAACCACATGTACTTCGGGTAGGAGGTAGATTTTACCAATTCCTCAAAAATCTTATAGACGTTCCCTGTGACTGGACAGCCAGACCGCCCCTTGCTTTAAAATGCAGGGAGAGATTGCAAAAGTTGTACTGTAGTTCCTGTTAAATACTCAACCTGGAAGCTGCTGACAAGTCGACCACTGGAGCTAAAACCGAAGAGGAAGATGAAGAAAAGACGGCTGTAGCGATTTCCAGGGATCCGAGAGCCTGCTGTGTAACCAGAGCCTGCTTATACCCTTCCTTCCAAGCCGCCTAGGGATCCCGAAAAGGACAAACTTGACCTAGAGCCAGATAAGACCCACTGGACTCAAGACGACCTGCATTTTGAGCCTAACCTTGGCGTGCTGCGACCTTGCCGGGGTACAATACCTCAATACCCTGGGACCTTGATCCATTACACGGTGCACAGTCTTCCGAAGTCCGAATCACGCTGACATTTTGGTGGCATCCTGCTGGACCTCCAGAGACTTGATTTGAATCCTTTAAGTGCCCTCTCCAGACTGCTTGAGCAGATTAGTGACGAGAATCCGACCAGCGATATTCAGTCTTCTCTTGGCTCCGAAAAGGGCGCCAAAATCACAGAACCCCATCCAGCTACGAAGAAACCCTTGCCTGGAGTCTTCCCCATTGATCCCTGCTAGAAATGTCCTTTCCACTGTCCTGTCTTCAGTCTTCACGACAAGGAATTCATCGACTGATTTTTTGGCTGCAGATCCTGAAGACATCCTGCTGCAAACCCCTCTTCTGGGCTGAGGTACTGTGTTGGCTCGAGTACTACTTACTTCAAGCCTTTTGTGATTCATGTAAAGCATTGGGGATGATTCATGTGATTGGGAGTTCATTCATCCAGTTCACCCAGGCCTAATGCTGGACTCCTTCTAAGGTGTTTCCTCTGAAGTCCCTGGAACCCTTCTACCACTCTAAAGTAAAATACTTACTTATTTGAACAGCTTTCCTCAGGAACTCTGACTTTTCCTACACCTGTGCCTATCCTGACATGTCTGTTGGCCAACAGAGACTAGTGACCCCCACCTGCCACTGAGAACACTCATCCTACAAGAATAGGGAAAGAATTATATGGTTTGGGCCTTTTGCCTAGAAATGTAAGAAGTGTTTAAAAGTTACTTACTTATAAAAGAGTTGTTTTGGTAACTGTCCCTCTGAAATATGAGCAGTACCAAAGGTCTTACTTACCTTTGAATGTGTTTTGCCATATATAAGGTCATTTTACTTGCCTGTGAATTGGTTGCTCCTCTTCCCAAAAGTAATGCTATGGGCTTTACTTTACTATTTCGGTTAGGAAATTAATGTATAAGTTCCCCAACTGGGTTTTGCTTCCCCCGACTTGCTGGTTAGCCTGTCTAGAATAAGGCTGTTTTGGGTTTTACCTTCCTTGATTAGCCGTGTGCAATTCTTACTAAGCATATTGTGGGTTTTACTAACCTTGGTCTGCCTTCCGCCATCCTAACATAGTGTAAAGAGTTTTTGCTTACCTTAGTGTGTATTCCACAGATCTGAAAAGCAACTAATAGTTTATTACAACATTAGGTATTACTCACCTAGTATAACTGAGGGTTATCCTGAATGTAGTTAGAGGTTTATACTGTCCCATGAATTTGTGTTCCACTACTGAGAAAAGTATCCTGGTAACAGGGTTAGTTTACTATGTGATTTCTCAGCCGAGTGTCACTGCATGACTGACAGTCTACTACCCTTGAATTACTGAAACTAATCTGAAAGTAACTAGTGGTTATACTCCCCTTGAATAGGTCTATTTTATTCTAAACATGCATAATTGGGACTGACTGTCCTAGAATTACTGTTAGTTATTCTGAACAAGGTCTATGCTTTGGTGTGTGTACCTTAAGCATTGTGTTTTGTTTTTTATATCATGGTTATGATTCTATGACAAAGTACTTACCCCCGAAATTTACCATGGCCTATTTGTATTTATAATAGACCTTTATTTTTTTATAATACTTCTGGGTGTAAGTGTTTATTTGCAATCATTTGTAGGCTACAGGTTCTTTGTACATTCCTACAGCCCTCTCTCCGTCCTATGATAAGTCTGGCTGCTACTTCTACGCTACCAAATACTCAGTTGGTACAGCTTTATACTAAGAGTGGAGTTTTTTACTGTCTCAGTTGTATGGTTTTACTAAGCCCTTAATTGGACTTCAGAAAACCTGTCTTAACAACCGTCCTGACATTGAAGTTAATAAAAGTGTTTACATTGAAATTTGAATCTGTTGTCTGTGTCCTTCATGATGCCTTGACAGTACGCAAATCTCCCTGACCAACTAATTAGTAGTGCGTGCCCCTTGGAGACTTTCTGGGGAAACCTGGATGAGTAATCTAGGCATTGTGCATTCTCTTGAGTAGCAAAGAGGTCTATTTTTGGGAATCCCCAGGCTGACAATACGTTGTGTGGCACATCTTTTTAGTTGCCACTCGTGTTCCGAAGGTACCACCACACTTCAGCTTAGTACGTCTGCCAGTGAATTGAGTTCCACTGGAACATGTTGTGCTAGGTGTTAGGGATAATTCTCAGTAATGTGCTAATTCCCTCCACCTTAGAGACCCCCAGCAACTTGGTTGGATTTTGAGGACTTGATTGTTTTAACCTGGAGAGAGTGACACTTTTTTCCCACTCTCTCATGTATTTTAATGTGATTTCTGAACTTTGTGTTTCTTTTGGTTAAGGAGCCTGACAAACGCCAAGGGCATCATCTTTTACATTGTGTCACACAGCACCTTCAGTGCAGTGGCACAGGGAAGTCTTCCAGATTTCCCAAAGGTTTAAATACCTTCTCTTGGATAAACTACTGTTTCCCAGAGCAGTAAAGTGAAATAGACTTTACTTACATTTGTAACTATCTCATAATAGGGTGCTGGACGGGTTACCTAGTATCCCCTTTGTCTAGCTTCTTATGTAACATTTTTAAGTTAGCCTTTCCTCACTGAATGGCTGGTGGCAGTGGTTTACTTTTAACTATCGTGGTGTGCATTTACCGCGGGCTGCGTTTGCAGCTGCAGTAAAGCACCCAAGGGTGCCATTTTTGTCAAAAAGGCCCGGTCGTCTTTTTTCGCCATTTCTTTGTGGAAAAGTCCTTCTTGAGATTTACTCTGCGCGCCAAACCAGGTTTGGTCCCTTTGCTAATTTTGCCTTTGACGGGATACCCGAGTGAAGCCTGGCTCCAGGATGTCTGATGGGGGCAGGAAGTGGGGAGGTGCCCGAAACTCCCTGGGCTTAGTCTCCTAGGAGACACAAATGCACTCTGTAGTGATTGGCCGGCTGACTGTCCGGCAAGGACAGCCACCCTGCTGGGTGACTGACAACTAGGCTGGAATGAATGGGAGAGAACTGAATAAAAGGCAAGGCTTTTTGCTTGGAAGGCAGAGTCGACCTCTGTACGAAGGAACAGAAGAACTTGAAGAGGATGCCTGCTGCAACTCCTGGACCATTGGTTTGTCCGGTGAAGCCGGCTGCATGCTGAAACTCCAAATTTGAATCGACAGACAAGCCACTGCAAGGACAACTTCTTCACTTGAGTTGGTGGGACCAATCAACTCCAAAGTAAGCCACCTGGACATTCTCTCAGAGCTGGTTGCCTTTCCACAGAGTTGCTGCTGGAAACCGAATAACCAAGGAGAGGAACACCAGATTGTGTGCGTTGCTTTTAAGTTGGCCAAAAGCTCCAGGAAGATCCTCCGGACTCCTAGGAAGTAGGAGTGACCTAGCCTGAGCCCCCTCAACAGAATGCGGGACCCCAGAAGCAAGGAAAGTCCATCTCGACAGCCTGGAACTGCAGTGTTGCTATTTGCGGCAGTCACAAGGAGCTGAAACACTGAAGTGCCACTTGTTGGAAAGATTGCTGGTTGCTAGCAGTGACCGTCCCAATGCAGTGCAGAAGTCCCCATAAGTCCTCACTCTTGTCCACACGACTGAGGCCCAGGAACAGCGAGATCTGCAGAGCTGCAAAGGAACAGAAGTCATCTGCTGCACTTTTTCTTCAATACAAAGGTACTGTAAAGTCTGAGAGAACTTACCTCTTATTGTGGAGTTGTTTGCATCTTCTACTACTTACAAGTAGAAACAGCTTGTGGCCCTACATTGATTCTTTTTTTCTTCAAAGACTTCTAGAACATTGTGCAAATACTTTTCTACTTATCTACCGGAAGTGCTTCAGCTCATATAAGACTTTTGGGCTTCCACAATATTTATTGCAGTTCTTAGCTTGCTCAGCATTCATACATGTTTGTTTGCAATCCCCAGAGCGCCCAGGTATGAATGTTCCCTTCTTGTCACTCACCTGTGTTGTGCGGCAGGTCCTTTGGGTTTCCTGGCTTCGCTTCTTAGCGTCGCCCTCCTTTCGCGGGAGCGACAAAGAGCAGTGTTTCACCGTCCTGGAATGTTATTGCATGTAGTTCCGCTCTTCCTCAGCAGAAGCTACGGAGAGCACCGCTCGCTCTCTCAGAGACTTGCAACGACCGGGAGGCTTTGGTGCTCCACAGCTCCTGCTGTGAGCACTGGGCAGGGAGGAAAGCACAGTGTCAGACCCTCTCATGGCTAGCCTTGGCCCCAGGGCCTTTTCCATACTCCTGCTCTGCATGGCTTCACTCAAGCCTGTTCCTCTCCTGCCGGCTTTGCTTCTCCAGACCACGTCTTTCTCTCCAGGTCGTCTCTCCCTTTGTGTGGGGCGATTATTCTTTTTATACACCTGGGACTTAGCAAATGACTACAGGTGTGAGTCCTTCACTTTGATTGCTTGACCATGATGAAACCTATTAGCTGGATATGCCTGGCTACAACTGTAATCCTCTGAGGCTCTCTTTCTTGTCTCAGTACCAAAGTGGTGTTAAGCGAAGTTTGAATGAATGAAGTGTGCCTAGCTCCTGGTTGTATCCTCCTTGTCCCAGTATTTAGGTGTACTGTATGTGGGACATTTTGAGTGGAAAAAAGGAACAAAGACTGACAATAGCCCATAAAGGCATAGGGAATAGAGGGTTCACTTTTACAAGAGAAAGGGGGATACCATGTCTCACCCAAAGACATCCTCTCCCCACTTCACAAGTGCCCACCACCCAGGTGATCTTCCCTCGCATATCCACCCCCAGAGTCTGGATCCAAAAGCGATGGCCTTTCCCCAGCCACCTGAGAAGAGGACCAAGGGGGAGAAGACTCAGGTTCCTCACACTGTCATGATGCCTACCCCCGGGCATCCGGATCGAGTCCATCAGCCCTGGGAGCAGGCATCCAGATACTCATTAAAACCCCAACAGCCCCGGCTGGGGGCTGTTTGGATTCAGTCCTGGCACCTTAGGCGCCAGGCTCATCATAGAAATCAGTCCTGGCGCCATAGGCGCCAGGCTCATAGACTTTACTTACCTTATGCAGACCATGCTGCAAATGAGTCCAAGCCAACGTGAGGCCTGGATGGGACTATTTTATTACAGGGACTATTTTTTACTCGGGTGTGGTTCTGGGGAACTTCTTACCTGGGACTACTTTGGAGGCTATTTAAACCACGCCCGAACAGCAGCTCATGCTTCGTGTTATTCTGCATCCAGCAGCGTAACGCTCACAGTGTCTGCAAGTCAGCAGCCAGTCTTCTGCCACGCCCGCCTCGAATCCGGAGCTCCTAGACAAAAGGAAAAGAAAGGAGAAGAGGTTAGATCACGGACATTATTTGATTCCTTACCTGATTCCGGACCCAGCACATCTCCGAGCCTGGAAAGGACATTATTGCAGCACGCGTCGCTTCGCCAGCAGCAGCGCTGCGTTATACTCACCAGTCCACCGCATCTTTCAACTCGGCGCTGCCTCCATCATTTTCTTCGTCGAAACCCAGCACCTGGGAGGGAAAACAAAAGGAATAACAAGGTGAGTTGAGAAAACCGACAAAGACAATCTCTTTGCCACCATAGGCTTACCTGCTTTACCACCAGAGGTATTATCCTTTAATTCGCCGCATCTTTCTATGCCGCACCTATAAAGGGAGAGAAAACAGCAAGTTAAACTCATGCAACTTTTACCGGACAGTGTTTGGTAATACAGACTCTTACCTGAGCGCCATCAGCGCCTCCAGGCAATATTCTTTTGGACCCAGCTGCAACCTAACGAGGGAATGGAACAAGAGTGAACATCGGACATATTGAACTCTTTGAACTTTATAGACACTGGAGTCAATGTTCCTCCGGAACTCCTCCAGTACCTTCAAACCAGTGAAGTAACTGGTATCTACGCGCCCCTGCATGCCATGCAGGATGGAGAGCTCATCATTTAAAAACATAAGGTGAGGTTAACAAGAGGGGATATCGGAGGTGATTAGTGGGGAGAACGAGAACAGTTGGGGGGGCCATCACTAAAGTCCAGGGGTGGCTAAATCCCTTTCTTCACTTGCAGGAGAATACTTCTACGAGTCCAGCAGACAAGATTAGGCGGGCCAGTCCAGACTCTCATCTCTTCACTACGCATCACGTTGGTGGAGACCGCAGCTGTCCGGGTCCGATCGACGCCCCTGTGGGAACCAGGTGAGCATAACACACACATCATGGCATGTGCCGACCACTGTTTTGTTCTACGCTCTTAAGGCTTTGGGCCTAAAAAGCTTACAGGATGCTCAATGAGTCTCCTGGTGATTGCGGGGAAGGCAGTGGTTACACACCGTGTGGGTGTTCTTCCATGGAAATGTTCCATTACACGTTGGACAGAATTTAAATGTATGCTCCGTGTTGAAAAGCAAATTTAAGGGCAGCAAGACGGGAGCAGTAAAAACACGGAAGGTAGGCATTCTCTATAAAAAAAAGGATCAGTCCCCGAACTCTTCCTACTGCTAGGCTTAAGCCCAGTGTAGGCAAAAGCCTGTTGCTGTAACGTCTGCTTTGGTCGTCAAAATGTCTACTGTCAAGGAGTAGCGTTGAGCAGTAATCGTCGAAATATTAATAAAGAGATAACTCCATAGTAGCATAGCTGCAGGACTCTGTGACAAACACATCTAACCACGATGACGGAAATAAATAATCTGAGGGACCTTGACGCATGAAGGATCATGGGTACAGTCGATCGCACACTAGGGATAGAACTAAACACGCCCAGTTGACGACCCTTTTTGAACTTTAAAAAACTACAAGTGCAATACTCTGCAGCTACATAGAGATCCACAAGCCTTGGAAATAAGCAGATCCACAAGCTTCATAAATTATATATCAGTGAAAACACTTTGTTAAAGGGACATTATGGTTACAAGTAAAACTGAAAGTACCTTGAAATTCACCAGTTGTGGTAAGCTAAGCAACCATAACTTATGCCACCACTGTGCACTGCTAAGACTAACACCAAGGAGATCAAAAATAACATCACAAAATGTCAACTTGCCATTTATCTAGAAGTCATTGAAGAAATTGAACATTGTTTTAAACATGAAACTAAAACTTCTAGATAATCATTATAAACCTCTGCTCCTGTATGTAAGTGGTGAAGCTGGTTCTGGTAAAACGTTCTTAATTAAAATGATCAGCATATTTCTACAAGACTTAAACAACAACCTTTCAACTGTTCTAACAGCCCCCACAGGTTTAGCTGCCTACAACATAGGAGGTGTAACTTTACACCGACTATTGTTCCTCCCAGTAGAACACCAAAACATATCAGAATACTACACATTATCAGCAGAAGCTGCTACTGAAGAACGCAGAATTCTGAAACAAATGAAAGTGCTCCTGGTTAGATGAAGAAAGCATGGTTCCCAAACTCATGTTGGCTTTAATCCATCTCAGAATGCAAGTCATCCTAAAAACAAACTACGCAGAATTACTTGGAGAAAAACACGTTATTGTTTTCACAGACCTCCTACAGTTAACACCAGTAAAAGGTCAACCTATTTTCAAAACATTAGGACAGAAACAATGCCGTAACACACTCGGCAGCATTGGAAATGTAAATCTCTGGCAACATTTTCGCTACAGAGAACTACATTAAAACATGCGTCAATCTGCAGATCTCACCTATGAGAACACTTTAATAAAAAAGCATTAGAACTGGTCTGCTTACTAAATATGAAAAATATATCTAAAATACTAGACTAATCCACAAGATATATGGGCAAAACAATTAACTCGACAAAATATAAAATGCATGTCCTTAATGCCAACCCTTGCAAGCTGTATTCAATTCAACGACACAATGTTGAAAAAATAAATGCAACCCATACTGCATATCAGCTCTACAGACAAACTAGAAGTGCACGACATGACACTCCGTAAGTGCCAACAAGCAACAGCAGCACAACTAAATAGCTTAGAAAAATGTATCTCCAACACAGCTGGATTAGAAAAAGTATTAACTATGTGTCTTAACTACAGAGTAATTCTAAAATGTAACCTTGACGTAGAACAAGATTTAGTCAATGGAGCAATTGGTACAGTTGTTGGCTTCCAAACATATCCACATGACAACAACAGTTTGTCAACATTCACTTTGACAAACTTGCAGAAGTTAAAAAAATAGGCAGCACACTACGACGTTTCCTTCTTTTCAAAGACATGTACGTACTTTGAGAAACCAGAAGGTGTTCCCGTGGGTCTGTCATCCAGGTGGCCAGGACACGGCCATAGCTATTGGATCCAGTTCCAGGGGGTGGACCAGTGAGCGAGGATCACCTGGATGGGGATCCTCTGGAAGCGGGACACCGACGGGTGAGACGCGGTGTCCCCCTTCTTCCGACACCTTTTCCCCATCCTAACACGTAGGATCTTCAGAAACACTGCCCCATCCCCTTTTCCAACATGAACACTTTCGCACACCACGAAAGATAACGGACTAACACCAGAGCCGTTTACCTGACGTGTCCCAAAACAAGGGTTAGGCAAAGTCAGGCAATTAACCAGGATCACCCACACCTGACGGCCCTTTCCCCTCCACACATGGATAAAAGGTGGAGCACAAGAGCATGATACGAGCAATGAAGACCGCACGAAGACACAGCTATCTAAGCACAGCAATTCAAAAGGAGGAGAAAAGTGGTGAGAACTGAAGGGGCGACAAGGACAAAACGACTTTGCCCTTTCCAAGCCAGACCTGCGAAACCTTCCTGCAAGGAATCGTAAGACCGCGAAGAATAGCCATTGTGTGTTGCAGCAGATGTCAACGGTACAAGGAGCATGCCTACGCTGATAAGCAGGACAGGCAGAGACGCCTGCTACCGTGGTACCGTCCTTGACTCCAGATACAAGAAAGAACAAGTGGTTCATCACAGCCGGTGAGTAGAGGGGAGAGCCGATAAGAAACCGAACAGTGTTAAACGAAAGCCGCAAAGTAGCAACGTAGGGGAAATTTAAAAGAACTGTTAATATTAAGGGAAAACCAGCAGCAGAAGGGTCCGACACCACGTAGGTGCTCACTCGAGACACTCTGGTTGATCCCGCATTTGTTGAAACTACTGATACTAGAAGGCCTTAGGAGAACTGAAAACCGAAGGTCAAAGTGGTCATAGAGGGGTCTAGCAAAATCCTCTGTACAGTCGAAAGTTTTTGACAGAGAAACCATTGAAAAGAAAAGGGGAGCGAATCCCGCTTAGTGGAAAAGTTGAAAGAACATTGTGTGGTTGGCAAGAGTGAACCTGACGGAGAAATGCCGACAAGGGGCGAAAAATGATACCCTAAAGAACATTGTGAATGTAACAGAAGAAAGTGTTCTCTGAAAAGCCGTAGTGAACCCAACAGAGGGAGGCAAACCTTCGAGAAAGGTCTGAGCCAGGAAGAGGGGGATCCAGGGGTGAAAAGCTAACACCCACCGACATGTGAAGGAAACAGAACACGTTGTGTGAATCAGTCATAATGAACCAGACAGAGGGAGACTGAAATCCAAGAGGGGTCTGCGCCCGGAAGTGGGGGACCCAGGGATGAAGAATCATCACCGTAAGTACCATAGAAACAAATTGTCATTTTGTTATTCTGAACATATCAGACCCTCTAAGCGAGAGATCTAACTACTGAAGGTCTTGATATTGCTAAGAACGTTTATAAGGACAAGAGTGAACCCGACAGAGGGGTGTCCACCGAGCGCTGTTTCAAAAGACATTAAGACTTGTGAAAGTCAACAGGTGAACTGTTTTGTTTGTGAAAAGCCTGAGTGAACCCGACGGGGGGAGGCTGATCTTCGAGAGGCGTCTGAGCCCGTCAGAGGGGGACCAGGGGTGAAGAAGCATCACCCAATTAGAACAGAAGGAACTTTTTGTTTATATTTGTTAAGGCTTCAGGCCCTCGGAGGCAAGAGACTTTTCTCCAGAAAAGAGACTCAACCATTGAAGGTCCCGATACGTGAATGCTGAACTGTCGTCTCGTGCTGGGAAAGCTTGAGCATGTGCTGTGCTCTTGAGTCCCGCCTTGTCCTGTGCTCAAAACGTGGGGAACAGAGACATGTGGCAACCACATCCTGACTTATTATGAATACTTCTTTCTTTATTGTAAACCCTATCCCATACTCTTTCTTATTTAGTTGTAAAGATTGGCAATATTTTCTTTTTGTATATGCCATTTTATTTTGACAAGACACCACAAGAACTCTTACTTTTCATTTGATGGTCGAAGCTGGCTCCCATCTTAGAGTTAGGTTTAGATTAGGCGTTTTTTCTAACCCGCATACAGTTTAATAAACACCCTTGAACTGTGATCAGTTGTGTCTGTCTTTACTGTTGCCACCATGAGTACCTTATAGTATGCAGAGAACAATATTATAGATCTCTTGCATATGCCGTCACTATTCACAAATTGCAAGGTCTAACCCTAGATCACGCATTGATTGACATTGGCAGCACAGTCTTTAAAGAAGGTACGAGTTTCGTAGCACTTTCGCATCTGCGTACACTTGATGGTCTATTCCTAGTTAACTTTGATGCAAACAAAGTCAACGCTGACAATTCTTGCATCCTAGAATACAACAGGCTACGTCCACTGTACACCCCCATCTATATATGTACCTTGTACCTCCAAAAATAGAACCTTTAAAAAGAAAACAAATACAAACAGAACCTATAGCAGATCTACCAACAATACCGCTAAAGAAACAAAGAACAACTGCTGCTCCATCAAATAATACAACCACAAAACGGTCTAGTCCAAGATCAACTACACGTCCATCAAAAGACAGAGACAAATGTCCCTTCTCAAAAAACAACTGCAGGCCCATCAAAGGATACAGAGTCACATCTCTCTGGTACATTTAAATTCAGCAACACAACTGGAGTAATTGCTATGCAAATGTAGCAATCAATCTTCTCTTCCAATTGCCATTAATTGTTCACAACATTTACTTAAACGGCTTGGACAAGTTTGGTTTGCAAATGCTAGTCATTCATAGAAATGCCACAAATAATCCTGACCACACTTAGTGTCTCAGGTATAAGGCAAGAATTGGACTACTGTACAGGAATGGTAAAATTCACCATAAACACACAGGAAGATCCACAAGAATCCCTAATGTACTTACTACAAGTATTGAAAACCAGAAACATCGCTATATATGAAATCTTCCATGCAACCACGTTTTGCAAGAGCACATCCCTAATGAACGATTTGTGTATATATCCATACCAAATTGTGAATCCATTCAATTTTACCAGCTTCTGTATAACGGGAGAAGATATACCCTGGCAGTAAAGAGGGAGACGACGACGACGAAGGGAGACATAAAGGAGGCTGTACGCAACCGGTGACCAGGAGCATCTAGGTTACTCTAGAGAGGATCAAGGCGAGATGCAGTGCTGGCCGGACACCTCAAGACAAATAGACACTCCCTAGGTTCTCTCTGGAACGTGCTTCTTACGCTTGCTAACCTTTTTCCTTCTTTGTAGATGGTGGGGCTCACTATTGGTTAGCAATGTACACTACGATGAGGGAGAAGGTACTTGCGGCTGCGGCCACACAAACCAAGTTATTTTTTTGGGGCACTTGTTTTTGTGCCCATCCGCAGTGCACTAGCCTCAAGCAAGCCGGCTTGAGGCGAACACGAGATGCAGACATGTCTGAACAACAGGAACGCAGCTGGGCATTTGTTTATAGTTGGGGATGATGGGAAGGTTTTGTTGGGGGGAGGGCTTGCCTGCCTTTCTTGGGTGGAAAGCCATTTGTGTTTACGTCTTATTTCAGAAATATGTGCTCTTCTAGGGATGCTCAAGGCCGCTCAAAGTGCATTATTTTGGAGCACTTGTATTCAGGTGAGAATTTGTTTAGTTGTCCCAATGTAGAGTGAATTACAATAGTCTAATTTAGATAAGATGAGGGCGCTGGCTAGGATGAGGCAGCTGTCATCTGATAAGAATTGTTTCCCGGCTCGTATTAATTTGCAAGTATAGGCTGTAGATGAGGCCAGTGAATTCACCTGTTTGGTGAGGGATAGTGTTGAGTCGAGGTAAAAACCTAGGGTTTTTACTGCTCTAGCGACCTTGATAGTGTTCCCATCGGTGATAAATGCTGAGTAGTGTTGGTTAAGTTTGGAGATGCGGGCTGCAGTGCCCAAGATGATGAGCTCTGTTTTGTCATCATTCAAGCATAGGCCGTGGTTAGTCATCCATGCTTGAACGATGCTATAGACTATTCACCAAAGCCAGATCTTCCCCATAATCCCCGGTAAGTGGTAGGAGAATCGCTGCATTTAGCCCATTATTTGATCGCTGCATTTAGCCCAGTACCTGACTGGTGTTATCAAATACTGGGCTAAGTGCAGCGATCAAATACTGGGCTAAATGCAGCGATCAAATACTGGGCTAAATGCAGCAGTCAGGTACAGGGCTAAAAGCAGCGATCAAATACTGGGCTAAAAGCAGCGATCAAATACTGGGCTAAAAGCAGCGATCAAATACTGGGCTAAATGCAGCAGTCAGGTACAGGGCTAAAAGCAGCGATCAAATACTGGGCTAAAAGCAGCGATCAAATACTGGGCTAAAAGCAGCGATCAAATACTGGGCTAAAAGCAGCGATCAAATACTGGGCTAAATGCAGCGATCAAATACTGGGCTAAATGCAGCGATCAAATACTGGGCTAAATGCAGCGATCAAATACTGGGCTAAATGCAGCGATCAAATACTGGGCTAAATGCAGCGATCAAATACTGGGCTAAATGCAGCAGTCAGGTACAGGGCTAAAAGCAGCAATCAAATACTGGGCTAAATGCAGTAATCAAATACTGGGCTAAATGCAGTAATCAAATACTGGGCTAAATGCAGTAATCAAATACTGGGCTAAATGCAGCAATCAAATATTGGGCTAAATGCAGCAGTCAAATACTGGGCTAAATGCAACAGTCAGGTACAGTGCTAAAAGCAGCAATCAAATACTAGGCTAAATGCAACAGTCAAGTACTGGGCTAAATGCAGCAATCAAGAGGTAGAATGTATGCTAAAGGAGTGACTTGGACCTTTCACTGCAATAGGATAATCAGCGAAGGCAATTGGAGGAAAGGCTGCAGATACACTGTGGCTAGCATCCAATGTATACAGAGCACATGGGGAGCAGGGCATCAAGAATGGGCATAGTACAGAACGGTGGGACGCATTAAGTTATGAAGCGCATGATCATACAGTTACTGGGTCACATGTAAACATTAGGCATATTTGAGGCAAGTTACAGTAGCAGCGTGCCAATGTAGGTGCAGCTCAGTTCGGAAGGAAGGTTATGCAGGCAGAGATTAGGCATTTAGACATTTAGATATAGATTGCAGTGCAGGAATACCGGTTGCAGACATAGTTAGAGTCAAGGAGAGGCCGTGCAAAGCCGGTTAAGACGTTTAGTGCAGATGAGACAAGAAGAAGCAGATGATACAAGTCTACTTGTGGCACATGAGCGATAGCTAGTGGCCCTATATGAATTTGGATGGGCGGATCGGTCAGGGCGGAGTATGCCGGTGACAAGGCTCTACGTTGCCGGTGCAACGGTAGAGTGGTAGTTAGTAATGCGCACTGGGTTGTGGATATTGCACAGCTGGCTGTAACAGGGATTATTTGCCAGGAGTGCCTCGCGGCCGTTTGTGCGGCGTCACGAGTGGCGGCCAGTTATTCTTGACTGGACATGCATAGGGTGCGGCCGGCATGTGTAAGCCGCGGGCAGTTGCCTTGTGAATGCAAGATGCGCAAAGCTAGGGTTATACATACTCTGCTTATGCAAGGGGAGTCCCGATATGGATTGCACCCTCCGTACCCTTTAAAGTCACCCACATTAAAACGGACAATGAGGGTTGAATGGTGGTAGTACAGGGCCTCCTTGAACAGGTGGACACATGTCTGGTCAACACTTATGCAACCAACCGTGGAGCAGCCGCGTTCTTTCGAACCCTATACCCCAGATTGGGCCCTTATAGGAATAGCAACATGATATAGGGAAGCTTCTTTCATTTTACGCTAAACCCTCTCCTGGACAGATCAGACACTAAATACACTAGACCGGCACTGCCTGCTAAGACGCTCCTAGATTCCTTCGCCCTACAGGATGCCTGAAGAGATCTCCATTTGGACACCAGACACTACTCGCACTACTCGGCACCACATGCAGTGCACACAAGAATATATTACTTCTTTGTAGGACGTGAACTAGCTCACCTCATCACGCATGCTCAGTATAAAAGGTAGAGTCTTGTTGGATCACGCCCGCTCAGTCTGCAATGGCAATATGTGCCCCCTAGAGCTCCGATACCTAGGTGGCGACTCAGAAGTGAGTCACTGAAAGACCCCCCCATTTCGTGATTGCATCAGAGATTATGTTTTGCATAGTAAGGGAAGTGTCCCTAGCGCAGGGACCTTCTGGGAGGCATTGAATGTAGTGATCAGGGGAACAGCCATAGCAGGATCAAATGGCATCCAAGCAAATATAAACAGGGATTTGTCCTCCACAGAGGAAAGTTTTAGACAATTAGAACAGTCTCAAGGGCAACTACCAGACAAGAATGCAAGGATCATTGAACTAAAACAAAAATGTATGGAATATTGGGAGAGGCTGGGCAAACAGTTTCGCAAAATGTACTGAGAGGCAACACATAGAAGGGGATAAACCTGGCCACCTGCTGGCATGGCTGTATACAAATGAAGAGAATAAGGGCCCCATACACTCGATATACACGAAAGGACGGGACTTGTGCCATACCCGAAGGGCGTCAATGACACGTTTGTGGTATTTGACCAAAACCTTTACCAGGAGGGACCCCAGACACCAAAGGCTCATTTAGAGGAGGTGTTGGACGAGATTGTACTCCCAGTGTTGAGTTAGGAGGCCAGGCATAGCTTAGAAGCACCTATCTCCCTGGAAGATATACAAAAACACAATAGTAACCCTGCCGACGGTGAAGACAATGGATCAGACGGGCTGCCTAGAATTCGATAAGGAAAATGCCCGAGAATTGGCCCCTCATTTGCTTAGCACCTTCAATGATTCCTATGAGGCAGGGGTTCTCCCACTGAGTTTAAGAGAATCCATCATTATACCACTTATTAAAACCCACAAGCCTCCCGAGGAGTGCAGCTCCTACAGGCCCCTATCAATGCTTCACCAGGATAGCAAGATACTTACAACCATACTTGCAAATAGGATGAAAAAAGTGATACATAACCTGGTGCAGCCAGATCAAACGGGCTATATACCAGGACGAAGTATGACCTGGAATCTGAGACAATTGCATCATGTGATAGATAGTAGTGCATCCTGGGATATACTATGCACCATAACCACATTAGACGCAGTTAAGGCGTTTCATTCAGTAAGATGGGACTGGCTTTACCTGACTGTGTAGGTTTGGGCAGACATATCAAGTGGGTTTAGCTAGTATATACTAGACTGATCGCTAGGGTCAAAACAGGAAAACACATCTCAGAAGCATGGGAATTGGAGAAGGGGACAAGAGAGGGTTGCCCATTGTCGCCACTGTTTTACGTTCTAGCCATGGAACCTATTGCCCAGTATCTCAGGGCGGAATATAAAGGGGCAGGCATTGAAATGGACGGGGCCAGACATCTGATATTCCTGTACGCGTATGATACGCTGTTATATATTCAAAACCCCGAAGATAAATTGGAACTTTTATTGGAAGCTATGGCGCTCTTTGCTAAATTGTCGGGGAATACAATTAGCATGGACAAATCAGCTTTGTTTCCCCTAGCGGGACTGTGTAAGTTAGACCCAGACCTCATCAGACAGTTCCTCAACCTCTGAAATATCCTATAAAGGATGGAAAAACTCCAATCTAGTAGGAGGAACAGAATAGGGCTCAAAACAGGCCACACAGACTTACTGACAGCCTTCCTCAGAGGTTCCACAGCCCCCCGGGCCCTCTCCGGCAAATCC
Organism: Ambystoma mexicanum; assembly: GCF_040938575.1. Lineage (NCBI taxonomy): Eukaryota > Metazoa > Chordata > Amphibia > Caudata > Ambystomatidae > Ambystoma > Ambystoma mexicanum. The sequence goes on along the minus strand of NC_090941.1, from coordinate 328,343,260 downwards.
TCCACAAACGGCATTGAGGGAAACGGCATCGACCTAGGTGCAGACGACTTTGACAACTTCTTCGAGGCCGGAGCCTTGAGAGAGCCCCACAATGGACACAGGGCCGATGGCGTCGCCGCCTTCTTCGAAGGCTTCACAGGTTTCGACGGTCTCGACTGCGTCGAGGACCAGGACCTGGACCTGGCACGGCTATGGCGATCATCCTTGTCCGATCAGGACCGCGACGGCTCCCGATGATCGCGCCGACCGCCCGAGCCCAAAGGCATGTGAGTGGTGGACCTAGACCGTTCCCAGCCGGTTTCTTTCGAAGGCGTGGATGGAACTGTGCCTTGCGATTCGAAAATCGCCATCTGCTGGCGGAATGCATCCCATTCGGCCAGCGGCGAAGACTTGGTGGGACAAGTCAACCGCCTTGAGGAGTCCTCCGACAAGGGCGGGGAAGGCGACCAGTGACGGTGCTTCCTAGAATGCCTCGACCAGGCAGAGGAATGGCAGGAACCACTCCTAGACCAAGACCCCCCTGGATTTTTGCCGATGCAGAGAGTCGCCGCTCGAGTCATTGGTCGAAAGCCCAGCGGACTTCGATTTACGGGACTTAGACACCCTAGCTACCTTCAATTTCCCCTTACGCTCCCGCAAGGCCTTAGACGTCAGGGACTGGCAGTCATCGCAGTCGTCGGTGGCGTGGCTTTCGCCGAGGCACCAGAGGCAGATGCCATATGGGTCTGTTGTGGACATTTTTGAACCGCAGTCCTGGCATTTTTTAAAGCCCGACTTCGGGGTAGTAGAGGAAGACGAGGTCACTGTTTTCAAAGAGAAGAATCGACGCCATCGACGCAGGACGCCCTCTGCCGAAAATTTTCCAAAGCAGCACAGCTGTGGACATTACCTGTCATAGATGTGGAATACGTTGGAGGACACAATCCCCTCAAAAGACAATTTTCTTAGACAAAGACAATTTCCTACACAAAAGGTTTGCATTTGGACTAATTCGCATACCCACAATGCCTTGCTGTTGTGGTTCAAACTGGAGGTGAACTTCTAATGATGGCTACTAGATGGCATTGTGGAATGTGTGACTTGGCTCAAATGGACTTTCCTACTTCCACATTTCAGATGAAAGGGTTTTTTAAAAACCTTTATAAGCCCACCATACATTTCTTGGTGTTGTGTGTATATAGTCTATAAATGTTTGTTTGATAATGTAGTTGTTAAAGGTTGAATTGAATTTTAACCAATAAAACAAAATAACAAAAATAAATATATAAATATTTTGTGAAGGCAGCACGAAGCACGACACAGACAACGGATTCAAAGTTCAAAACAATCTGATTTATTAAAGTAAATGACAGAATGGTAGCAGGCGTAACGTTATCTATGCTAAAGCTAAATAATGACTAGGGATGTCAATAACCAAAGAAATGATGATTAACACAAAGTTCTGAGCGTCTTCCAACTCTAGCTTCTTCTTCAGCTCCCCTTCCCCAAGTTTAAAACAGTTCCACAAATGTCTCAAGATTACCTTTCTCCAGGTCAAGGCAATGCAGTTCTACACAATCCTCTGGGTTCCCTTCCCCAAGTTCCAAGCAAAGCAGTTAAAAAAAAAAAAACAGGTCCTGAGGCTCCGTCCTCAAGACAGCACTTGCAGCTCCTTAAGTGTCAGGGTTTCCTTCCCAAGATTTTGATCTAACAACTAGTATTTACTTATCAAAGTTCAACACAACTTTTGGTCAACCTGACCCTTCTTCTGAATGGCATTACCAGTGCTTCTGCCTGGCTATATTTTACAATGTCTTTGGCTTGTACAATTTAGGGCTCACTGGTCTAGGCGCAGTTGCCGGGCCACACGGCGCACCCATCACATGTCGTGCAACCAGGATCCCTAGGCTCATCAGCTCGCACAGGTTCTTCTGTACCGGTCCTCTGCACAGATTTGCAATCACTTAGTTTCTCTTTGGCAGCCTCTTGGCTTTATTGGGGGTTTTACACTTTCTTGGCTTCTTCTGGTTCGCCTCTTGGCCTTGCCATACCGTGTCACACACCTCTTGCCATACTTTGATCTTGCTGCACTGTATCAATTCATAGAAGTTCACTTTATGTTGGATTGATTCATGCCCCACCTTTTTGTTACACTCTCACACTTGCACTCTTTTTCATAGACTACATTCACTTGGGCACTTTCCTGTTTTAGCTTTCATCAGTTACTTACTTTGCCCATAAAGTTCTATTTCCATTTAGTGTTCAGAATGCTTAACTTCAAGGTTTCATTTATTTTGATATCAATATGCGTAATCCTGCTTAGTTGCTCATTTTATTTCAGTTCGGTACGCAATATGTATGAATCAATTCAGTTTCAAGTTTGTATTAGGTTTGGTATCACTTTACCTCCATGCAGTCTGCTAGGAACGCTCCAGCTTGCGAGTGTCCTCCTCCAACACCCACCGGTCGTCGGCGATCCTTTCCAGTGGCTACCGCTGCTTTCTGCTTCTCCGCGAGCGTCGCTGGCATGCCGGGTGATTTCTTCTGCAAATCAGCAATTCCAGTGCTCCTGCGTGGACAGCGTCCTCTCTCTCCTTACTCGATCGCAGCTCTGTCTGTTTGCTTTCGATTCCGAAGGCGCCCACACCTGTTGCAACTGCACGGCCCACTTGCCTTGGACACCACAAGCTCTCTGGGATGTCGGCCGGCGTCCTGGCTCCTTCACAGATCCCACCACCACTGTCTCCTCACGACACAGGTTCCCTCTTGGTATCCATGTTGCTTTCCCCACTTGTTGCACTAGTTTTCCTTTATACACCTGCAAACACTTGCCAGTTTGCAGGTGTGTATTCCCAATTGGATCTGCCTGACTGATTAAAAGGGACATGCCTGTCCTTGCAAGTACTCTGCAGGCATCTTCTTCATCCCAGTGCTAGAGTGGTAAAAGGAAGGTTTATTTTTCATTCCTCTTAGTCGCTTCTTCCCCATCCCAGTACTATCAAAGGTTGAATTGGGGGAAATGAGGGAAGAGGTTCTACAATAGCCCATAAAGGCCGGGGGTGGGTGGAAGGGGATTAGGTTGGTATTCCATAGGGACCCTCCGCCCAGGTGATCCTTCCTTGCTTCTCCACCCCCGGGGTCAGTGTTAGGACAGTTTTTCTGAAGTCCAACTAAGGGCTTAACAAAACCATTCAACTGAGACAGTACAAGACTCGAGTCTTAGTATAAGGCTGTACACCACCTGAGTTCATGGTAGCGTAGGCAGAGCAGCCAGGCTTTTCTTAGGAGGGAGAGAGGGCTGTAGAATCAGCACAATGAAATTGTAATACAATTGGTCCAAAGAAACACTGAAACCCTATGTATTGTAAAAATGAAATGCTTTATTTAACTACAAGTAGGCACAGCTAAATATTAGGGGAAATAAATACTATCACAGATCATATAAACACATTATAGAAAAACACAACACTATGCTTGAAGTACACAGACCAAAGCATATAACCTTATTTAGAACACCTAACAGTATTTCTAAGGGGATAAGACCTTTGCATAGGCATTCAGTATAGGGCACACATTCATGGGGAGTAAAACAAGAAGTTACTTTCAGATTACTTTACAGTAATTCAAGGGTAGTAGACCCTGTCAGTTATGCAGTGACACTTAAACAAGGAAATCACAGTCAGACAACATGTAAATATACTTTTTTTAATAGTGGAACACAGATTCAAGGAACAGTATATACCTCTACTACTTTTGTGATAACACACAGTTATACTAGGAGAGTAAGACCATTTTGGTGTAATAAATAATTACAGTTGCTTTTAAGCTCAGTGAAACACAAGCAAGAACTATTAACACTACTTTTGGATGCTCCAGTCAACCCAAGGTTAGCTACACCTAAATGAACACTTTTCAGGAATGCACACAGCTATTCTAGGCAGGTACAACCTAATGTGGTAACATACTATTACAGTTGCTTTTTAAGATCAGTGGAACACAGATTGAGATAAGCAATAACTAACTTGTTTTAGGAGGGCACAGAGCTAACTGAAGGCAAGTAAAACCTATATACTTTTTTTTATATAACTTCTTTTTTTATTGCATTTTTTTTTAAATATGTTTATTTTAAATCAGGGCAGGTTGACAATTATATTACATGAACAGTAGTTGGGACACGATGACCCCCAAGCATTCCCCTTCAAGTCCCCTCTCCCCCCTCCCCCCTGAACCCCGTTTCCGGGCTTCCACCCCCTAGGCCATCCACTCTGTGGCCCCATCGGCTATATGACCCCTCCGGGGTCTTCCTGGTCCCTCAGGGTCCACCGGGCGTTGATAGGTTTGTAGGTCAGGGCAGGGAATCGCTGCTCGTATTCCAGTACTGGGGCCCAAATCTTCTGGAATCGGTGGAGGACTCCGGCTTTTGCCGCTGTCACCTTCTCCACGATCAGTATGTCCCATAGTTTCGTCCACCACTGGGCCATGAGGGGGCCGTCTGGAGATTTCCAGAAACGAGCCAACAACGTTTTCCCAGCGAGGAGACATTGGGTCAGTAATTTCCCTCTGTTCCCGGATCGTGGATAGATTGCGGGGACTGGGACCCCCAGCAAGACGGGTTCCGGCTCCAGCGGAATCACTGTCCCGGGGATCTGTGCGATCATTGCCAAGCATAATTTCCAGTATTGCTGGCTCTTCGGCATGTCCACCACATGTGAAAGAAGGAGCCTGGTTGACCGCACCCTCTCCAGCAAGAATGGTCCACCTGGGGGTTCATGTGGTGAAGCCTAAGTGGCGTGGGGGGTTAGTACCACCCCAGCATGATTTTATAGGCACACTCCCTGTTGGTGACACAGGTGGATGAAGAGTGTGCTCGGGTCCAGATGTCCACCCATGTCTGGGCCTCTATTGGGTGTCCCAGATCGGCTTCCCACTGTGCCATACAGCGGGTTTCTGAAGCCAGGAAGTCACCCAAAAAGCGCCTATATAAGGTGGACATCCTGCCTCGAGTTGGGAGGTCCTTGAGTGTTAGTTCGAGGACGGTGCGGGTGCGCGTTGCCACCTGGAGGGTCTGGGGGTGAGAGCACCAGTGACGTAGTTGAATATACGTGAATCTGTCTTTTTCCTGGAGTCGGAACTTTGCCTTGCACTGTTCAAATGTGTGGGGTACATTTCCCATGTATAGCTGGTCTTGGGTCTCGAGAACGCAATTTATCCAGTTCTGGAAGCTGCAAGTGTTCAACCGAGGTGAGAAGGCTGGGTTATGGAAAATTGGCGATTGTGGGCCCAGGCCCCTTGGGACTCCCTTTCGTTTTAGTGCCCAGTCCCAGGAATCATGCGTGTGTTTGGATGCCAATAGAAGACCCCCCCAGCGCGTTCTGAGGGGGGGTGGGATATGTGGCAGGAAGCGCAAGGGGAGGGGAAGCTGCGACTGTTCCAGTTCTACCCATCTGGGGCGGTTTGTGATTGTCTGCCATGCGTGGACGTGTGCCAGTTGCGCCGCCACCCTATAGGCCTGTAGGTCCGGGACCCCTAGCCCTCCCAGTCTAGAGCCGCCCAGCCGTGTCTTGTGGGGGATTCTAGCCTTTTTACCCCCCTCCAGATGAACTTTAGCATTTTCCTCTGTAGGTCTCGAAGAGTTGGTGCAGGGATTGCCACTGGGAGGGAGGAGCAGGCATAGAGAAAGTCGCCTTCTAGTTCCCTAAACAGATGGGGAAAGTTGGCTTGGTACGTATCTTTTGGGTTCGCCGGAATGTAGACTCTAAGGTAGGGGATGGCCCTTTTTTTCCACGTAATTGGGCACATCTTGGCCAATATCTCCCGTTCCTCCGGGGGGAGGCCGATGCCCAAGGCCACCGATTTGGTGAAGTTGACAGATAAGCCAGAGACCTCTCCGTAGCTGCTTATTTCCGCCAAGGCGTGCTCCAAGGAGGAGCGGGCCTCCGAGATCATGAGCAGAACGTCATTGGCGTATAGGGCAATTTTGTGTTGCGATGAGTCGACCGGAGGGCCTTTAATCTGGTTGTTCCGTCTGATTCTCTGAGCGAAGGGTTCCATGGTGAGTGCAAAAAGCAGAGGCGAAAGCGGGCAGCCCTGTCTGGTTCCGCAAGACAGGGGGATTGGGCCCGAGATCGATCAGTTGGTCCTCAGGAATGTCTTTGGCGCTTTGTAGTTGGCCAGTATTGTCTGGAATGTGGTTCCAAAGCCAAAGGCATCTAGAGTGTTTCATGAACGACCAGTCCACCTTGTCAAATGCCTTGGTAGCATCTAGGGCCATTAATACTAGTCTCTGGGAACTTTGGGCAGCGAGGTCAACCAGGTTCAGGGTTCTGCGGATGTTATCTCCTGCTGTTCGATTTAAGATGAAGCCCATTTCGTCAGGCTGGATTATCTCCGGCAGTATACGACCTAAGCGGTTTGCGAGGATTTTGGAATACAGGTTTGCATCCATGTTCAACAGTGCTATTGGCCTGTATGAGGCAGGGTCTCTCGGGTCTTTCCCTGGCTTGGGCATGATGATGGCGGTAGATTCCTGCATTGAGGGGGTCACTGTTCCTGTTTCCCTGGAGGAGTTGAAGAGTGCCACCAGGGGGGGAACCAGCTGGGGTCGGAATAGTTTGTAGTATCTGGCAGGGAACCCGTCTGGGCCTGGGGCCCGAGATTTAAGAGCTTTGATGGCATCCTCGACCTCTTCCTCTGTGATGAGCGCCTCTAGATTCTCTCTTGCCGAGTCGGTGACTCGGGGAAGAGCCACGCTTTGCAGGTATTCCACCTGTTTGGGCTGATCTTGTGGCCAAGCCGTCATTACCTGGGTCAGGTGGTCCACAGCCAGTTGTTGTTTATTTAGTTCTGAGTATTGGATGACTCCCTGGGAGTCGTGCAGGCCTGAGATATTAGTTTGTCTTGTTTTAGCCAGTTTAGCTACCACGATCTTGTTTGCTTTATTGTTCTTTGCATAATAAGATTGTTTGGCCCTGGCCATTAGTTGCGTGGTTTGTTCAGCATAGTGGGCTTCTAGTTTCTTCCTGGCTATGCATATAGCTCGCTGCGTCCTAGGAGACCAACTTTTCTTATGAGCTTCCTCTGCAGCTCCAAGTTCTTCCTCCAAGGCCATCCGGATCTGCTGCCTGTTCCGGTGGGAGGCCACCCCTTGTGCAATCAGGACCCCTCTAACCACTGCTTTCATGGCATCCCAGTTATTTGCCAGAGAAGTGTCTGAGACTGGATTTTCTTCAAGGAAGTTCTTGATCGCAGTTGTCGCCATGTCGTTGAGGATTGGGTCATAAAGGGACCATTTACGTGGGGAGTTGGGCTTGAGGTTTTGTGCCCGAATATCCAAGATTACTCGGGCGTGGTCGGATATCCTTGAGCCAATGGACACATCGTTTACTAAGGCAACAGTCTGCGGGGATGTCAGAAGGAGGTCGATTCTTGAGAATGCTCGGTGGAGGTAAGAGTAAAAGGAGAAATCTTTTTTGGTGGGGTGAAGCACCCGCCACAAGTCCACCACTTCCAGGGATCTAAATAAATGCAGAAGGCTAAGCGCCTGGGTGAAGTCGCTCAGGGTCGGGGGTGAGATTTATCCCTTGTAGGGTCTGGTACTCCGTTGAAGTCCCCTCCAATTATCATCTGGCCTACAAAGCGTGAGAGGGAGGAACTCAATGAGTCATAGAAGCTCGATTGCCCAGAATTGGGGACATATACTGAAATGAAGGTGTATAGGTCTCCCAGCAGGGGGCATTTGATTGCTACAAAATGGCCTTCTAGGACCTGCGGGTTTAGGTCCTTCCTGAAAAGGATTGCGGTGCCCCCTTTTTTAGTCCCTCTGGAGGCAAAAACCTGGAGCGGGTACAGCCGGGAGCGGAGCCGCCCGACATCTGCCGGTAGTAGGTTAGTCTCCTGGAGCATTGCCACCACAGCCTCCTCATCCTGAAGTTTTTGCAGGATTGCTCTCCATTTGGTGGGGGAGTTCAGCCCATTGACGTTAAGAGAGAGGAGCTTTAAGTTTTGATGTTCCAGGGCTAGGTCCTTCCCTGCCATCCCGTCTGGAGGGTGGGGAGGGTGAGGGGGGGTTGGTGGTAAGCGGGTTAACCGCCATCTCTGGTGAGAGCTAAGAATGTGTCATCCTGCACTTGGAGTTTTAACACGAGCCCCCAACGGGAGGCCGTAACTTTAACTGGCGGGTGGGCTGACATTGTAAGAGCAGTCGCACCCTTGGCCACGCTGGATCGAGGATGGTGCTCCCGTGTGGAGCAGGGCTGGGCGGCTGGTGAGTAAAATATGGTGAGGGTCTACAGGGCGCGGACCCGCCCCGATTATCTCCTCCTGTTGCTCAGCTGCATTTTTGACCACGACGCCCGTCTAGGTTTCGGGGAGGGGGCTGGCTCAGGATTTTCAGCCATCTCCCGATCCAGCAAAGTGGAAAGAGAGTTCGTCCCTGGAACGGCTGATAGCTGAGATGGCCTTTTTTGTAGTGAAGAAATGGACCCTGGTGATGACATCTGGGGGGAGGTCCGAGTCCATTCCTCAGCGTGGGCACAGTCTATGGGTGCGGTCCAACAGAAGCTGGGATTTGTCCAGATGTGGGAGCAAGGCCTGGAAAAAGTCCCCCACGTATTCCGCCAGGTTTTTAATCGAGGATGGAGGACGGGATCCCTCGGATCCGGAGGTTGTTGCGGTGAGCTCTGTTTTCGAGATCCTCCTGTTTGTATTCTAAGATTTCGCATTTGTCCTGTAGGGCTCTGAGTGTTGGACTTCCCCCAGAGTGGCTGTATGTTCTTGTGAGCGATCTTCAATCTCTCCCAGCCTCTGCTCCATCTCAGTCACCCTTTGATCGGTCTGTTCTACTTTGGTGGTGAGTTCTGCCATGGAAGAACGGAATTCGGACTTGATGTCAGCCATAAAGGCTGCTGTGTCTCTTTTGGTAGCGAGAGCTTCTTCTTCTTGAGGTTTCTGCAGGGTAAGCCTAGGAGGGTGCTGCTTCTTTCCTTTGTCCGATGTCGAGAACATAGTGGCTATGTCTGAGTTCTTGCCGGTCTTTGCTTGTTTGGTCATGGTGGCAGTGTGGGGGGGCGCGTTGAGTGGCGCCGAGGTTTCCCGTAGAGGAACTGTGGCCATAGAGTTGATCCTGCGGGTAGCGACCTCAGTGATTTTTCTAGGGGAGGGGGGGGGGGGGAGAGCTCTGCAGGTATGGGACTGGGCCCGTCAGTGTTACTGGACCAGAAGATTGTGTCCTCCCAATGTTAGGCAGAGTGGTGTGGGTGGACCCTGTTGCTCCGGAGGAGAGGAGGAGGAGAGGAGAATTCTAGAAGCTTATTACGTTCCCTGGACAGGGGCGGTGCGGTTGAGTGGAGGTGTGGGCCAGGGCGCCCCAGGAAATGAGCAGGGGGTAGATATTGGGGGGGGTTTTCGTTGGTCTCGGCGGAACCCTTTGGCTGCAGGGGCCTTCTGGTGGCTTAGTTAATTATACTGCGCTGTGAGGGGCCCAGGTGAATGGCATCTGTTGTCTGCCGTGTCAGCCGGTGCGGCCGCGGTGTCATTGCGGGTTCGATTCGTCCCCCTGTTGGGGGGGGACACAGCCCCCGGTCTCACCAGTCTGGGCGGGCGTGGATCAATTACGTGGGGCAAGGGCCAGCCGAGCCAAGAAGCGAGGCAAGAAGGTGTCCCCCGTATTAAACATCTACCATGCAATGGTGGAGCAGCTTTCAAGCGACTCAAAGCAGTGTTTACCTTGGTTCTTGGGAGTCTGCAGCTGAGGAGGGTTTGCCCTTGCTGGCTCAAATCCGGTGGGTGCGCTCAGTTGCAGCCCTGATATGGCTGCCTCCGCCACACGTCACACTCCGGGGCCGGGGTCTGCTTTTTGGAGTCCTGTAAGGGCGGGGGTGCTCCCTCCCCATACCGCCCGCATTAGCTGGTGCACCGGCTGTAAGAGGATGTAAGCCCCGACGCGGCTGCCTCCCCGGCCGGTGCTCCGAACACAGGAGTTCCCCATCTGGAGTCCCGATGCTTTACGTCCTGCCCCGGGGCTGGGGTCCGCCTATTGATGTCTTGCGGGGGGTGGGGTGGACTGCCCCTCTGTGCCACCCGTCTTTGCTGGTGCTCTGACAGTCAGAGGCTCCCAGTCGCAGCCTCGACGCGGTCGCCTCTGTAACTACGCCCAGGTGCCGAGGTTAACTGCTCGGCTGGTTCTCCGACGACACTCCGGTACCTCTGATGCTGAAACTAGGCTGCATCCCGTAGTCGAGGAGCGCCAGTCTGGATCCACAGTCCAGCCCCTCACCGGTCCCCATATGTGCGTCTTTGTGAGGCCCGCCTTCACTCCCAGTCGGCATCGGCGCCCGCCATCTTGGATTTTCGGATGGTGTCGGGTGCTGGTCTTCAGCGGTTGATTTTGGGCATAATGGTCATGCGTTGGCCACTCATCTCAGCACCAGGTGTGCTCAAGTGGTTCCGATCACTTCAGCTGGTATCAGCAGCCCGTTTTCACTGCGGGGAGTGCATTGTTTTTTCGCCGGCAGCGGGCAACCCACGGATGGCTTCAGAGGAGCGACCTCATCGATGGCGCTCCAAGCCATGCCCCTCACCTATATACTTTTTAACGGAGCTATAAGCAACTTAAAAGGTAAGTATAACCTTAGGCAGACTTATTCTGGACAGGCTAACAGCAAGTCAGGGGAAGCAAGACCCAATTGGGGACACTCATACATCTATCCTAACAGGAATAGTAAAGTGAAGCCAACAGCATTACTTTTGGGGAAGAGGCACAACCAATTCACGGGTGAGTAAATTAACCTTATATATACTTTTCAGAATAGTGCAACACACATTCAAGGTAAGTAAGAACTTTTATAACTGTGCACTCTCAGAGTTACAGTTACCAACCAACTTATTTACAAGTAAGTAACTTTTGCACACTTGTTATTCTTTTCAAGGCAGACCCCTTTTCTTATCCAGTCCTTCCCTTATTCTATAGCATGAGTTCAATCAGAGGCAGTAGAGGGACTCTAGTGTTCTAGGTGCCAGCTGCAGGCAGGGTGAGATATGGTTCAGTTGCAGGCAAAGTCAGAGTTCCAGAGGAAGACTGTTCAAACAAGTAAGTAGTTCACTTTAAAGTTAGTTGAGGGTGCAGGGACTTCAGACACCCTAGGAGGGTTCTGCAGTGGGCCTGGATGATCTGGATGAGTGGCCTCCCAATCACAGAAAACACCTCAAAGCTATACAGAAATCACAAAGGCTTAAGGTAGGTAAGATACCCCAGCCAACACAATAGCTCAGCACAGAAGAAGAGTTGCAGCAGAAAGACTTCCGGTTCTGCAGCCAAAAACCCGGTCGATGGATTCCTTTGTCAAGAAGACTGAAGACAGGACTTTGGAAGGACTTTTGCAGTAGGGATCACGGAAGATGGCTCCAGGCAAGAGTTTACTTGTGACTGGATGCGGCTCTGTGGATTTGGCACCTTTTCAGGAACACAGAAGACAGAATATCGCTGGTCGGATTCTCGTCGTTTGCAAGGTCCAGCACTCTGGTGAGGGAACTTTTCAGACCTGTATCGTGCCTCTGGAGATCCAGTAGGACGCCCACGAAGTTTCAGTGAGATTTGTAGGACTGTGCACCGCACAATGCCTTGAGGCCCCAGGCTATATTGCAGCTCTGCAAGATCTCAGCACAGCGTGGGATGGCTCAGAATGCAGGTCTTCTTCAGACTAGCGGGTCTCACCATGCTCTGGGTCGGGGTCGTCGTTTTTGGAGTCCCCAGGTCGATTGGAAGGAAGGGCTACAGCAAACTCCAGTTACACAGCAGGCTCTCTGGTAGCTGGAAATCATTTCAGCCACAAATTCTTCATCTTCCTCTTTGGTTTTGGTTCCAGTGATCGACTATCTCTTCAGATTCCAGGACCAGACTTGTATACAGGAACCCAGTCAATCAAACAGACTTGCAACATTCAAACTTGGGGGGGAATGGTGGGGTAGGCAATTCTTTCAGGACAGCCAGCCTCGCTGTTTGAACTGGATTCTCACACTTAGCCTGGAAGACAAAGGACGGCAGAATTGTGGACTCATCCCTCGCTTCCTGCCTTCACAGACATTCTGGAGCCTGGTCGGGGAGTCCACATAAAAAAAAAAATCACACAAAGGAATTTCCCACCCTAGATGTCAGGGGAAGGAACAACAAAGCACAAGGAACACTAAAATGGCAAAAAACAAGACTGGGGCCGTGCAAACAGCCCAAGGTAAAGGTGCACCGAATTAATAAAAAGGTTCACTGCCACCAGCCATTAAAGCTAAGTTTGTCTTTGTAACATAAATGTTACATTTAAAGTGAGAAGGGGGATACTCAGTATCTCCACAGCACTCCAAATCTGGTGTGGGTGCTGGACTCGCCTAATAAAATGTAAAAGGGATCCAAAGATCCTTTCTACCTTTGGGAACTGTAGTTCTCACAAGGTTAGCCATGAAAAGTTATAAGGGGAGCCCCCAGGGCAACCCAGCAACAATAGGCACGTATTGCCAAAAGGTTGTCCAAGAGAATAACTTTCAGAAGACACCATGGAGAGTCTTAAAAATAACACCCATAAAAAGAGTAAAATAACTGAGTGTGGAAAAAGATTCCCACTCACTGAGGTCTAGGGAAAAATAATCTACCAGTCCAGCAAAAAGTTCTGGGGTTGACACAGGTCAGGAATATTTATCATTGATATGAAAATCTTTCCGTTACCACCTGAGAAGAGGACCCAGGGGGAGTAGGAGTGAGAATACCATCAGGTATATATGTGTGTATATATATATATATATATATATATATATATATATATTGGTGCAGAAAAAGGTAATCACTACCCCCATCTTTTGAGAGGGGTTTCCCCTTTCTCAAACCTAGAACTAAAGGATCCGTCGGAAGGTCTGTCAAAAATCAAACTCTACTGTCATAATCCTCTTTCCCTTACACTACATCTAAAGAATATTCCAACAGAACGTTCCTTCTCCAGAAGAATGTCTCCCTTCTCCTGATACTCGGACAGAGTTGAAAAGAATGTTCCCATGCAACAAGAAGGCACAGGGGAATTACTCCCTTCCCCAGGCTTGCGGGCTCCGGACAGCCTTGACACAACTCCCAGTTCTGAACCACAATAATAATTTCCTTCTCCTGGTATTAGTCTGTACAGTTCACAATAAGACCAGGGGGAATGACTACCTTACCCTGGCATCTCTAGATTATGATCCAATGGTTTAGCATCTTCTGCAGGAGAATAACTCTTCTCCTAGTGTCTAAAAAGCTTTTCTCGTGACCTTCAGCTTGCTGTACGCTTTGCCACTCTGTCTTGCTGTTGGCAAAGTCCTAAATCCTTTGGTGGTTCTCAATGGGCTGATCTTGGCCACACCAGCGAGGAAGTTCTCCTCGGATGCTCAGTTCGTACTCGTTAGGGTCTCACTCTGGTGGTCATTGAGCTTATTGTTGCCACTGCGACATGGAAGCTCTCTTTGGATGCTTGGTTTGTAATGGTTAGGTCCCCGACACGTCTTTCTTCCACCCCCGTTCTCCCTCTTGGTCTCTCATACATCCCGTTAACTTCTGAAGGACTGTGGTACACCACCGGGACTTCCGCGGCCTGGGTTTGTCTCTCCGATTCTTCGGACTTCTCTCTCCGGCTTCAACATCACCACGGTGGCTCCAGACTCAGCTGTGCTGCTGACTCTTCCCTCCTGCTTTACGTTCGGGTCCGCAGCAGCTAGACCCACTAAGAATTCCCTCTGCGCTTCGCCAGCGTCCGCCGTTCTTCTGAAACTCCGGCCTGCCGACATGGTTTGAAACTCCTGCTGGTTTCCACTCCGGTTGCTTCTCCCGGCTGTGCTTGACAGGTTTATTAGTCCAACGTCACTTCTTATACAATGTTGCCAGTCCCGCCATGGAGGATTTTCGAAGTCCTTTGTTTCTGCTGACAAGTTGATCTTCATGCCTCCTCAGGGCCACCTCGTACCAGTACTAGCACAGTCCGTGACCTTCAGGTCTTATGTGCTCTTCTTCGTCCCAGTACTTTCTGCTTTAACTATATTCCATGTGTTACGAACATACATGGGTTTATACTCTCAATGAGATGGCTCTGAATGGAGAGTGGGGACTATGGAATGTTGGGGAGTGGCATTACACAATGGGCTGTACCCTAGGTGATTGTCCTTGTCCTCAGAGGGGAAGTCCCTTCCCATGAGGTCCTCCCGCATTAAACCACCACTAGGAGGACTATTGGGTAGAGGCCGCACCTCCCTAGCCTGATGGAAAAGAGCTCCACCTTGGGAAGAAATAACACCTTGCAAATGATCATAATGTACACACACACATATATATATATATATATATATATATATATATATATATATATACACACAGTGAAAAAACATTGTTAAAAGGGATGTTATGGTTCCAAGTAAAACCGAAAAAACCCAGAAATTCGCCAGTTCTGGTAAGCTAAGCAACCATAACTCACGCCACAACCGTGCACTGCTAAGAATAACACCCATGACATCAAAGATGACATCACAAATATCATTGATGACATCACAAATGACAACACATGTGCATTTACTTTTCATAGGACGTCCCTACAAGGGGTTGTGAATGTAATGTTGACCACACTCCTGAAAACCAGCAGCGTCTGAATTACAAGACGGAAACCAGAAGAAACCTTCTCTTTGCATCCAACAAAGTGCAATACTGTCATAATGTTCTGTTACTCAAACACTGTAAAACTGTAGTATTGTAGAACAAACAATTGTATCAACCCCACAGCATTACATTCAGTATTACTAACTGCACCTCAACAGGTGCACACATTGTATTGTAATCTCAACACCAGTATAGTAACACACACATACGAGAATAGCCTTCGCAACCTGAAGTAACTGCCCATTCAACAATCACACACCTCTACATACATGCCTACCATCATACTCAGACACTCCTGCACAATGCACACAAACATTGCACAACGTCCCAACCCACACTTTGTTTTTCACTTGGTAAGAAAACCTTCACAACAGTAGGCATAATCTACCACGAAGGAGCCACAACCAATGCAGGTCACTACACTGCATACATAAAAAAGAAATGTGGATGGTTCGAATGTAATGATACTTCCATTACTCTAACACAAAGATTACCAGCAAATCTTGTAAATGCTTACTTAATATTCTTAAAACCAAAATGTATTCACTAACCAGAGTATAAACATCTACAAAATGTCCTCAACAACCTTTAACTCCACAAACTAACAGAATAGAACAGCTACCTGACAGTGAAATAAACAGTTAGAATACACCAACCGGTATCTAGCTACAACCAGACAACTGCAAAATACATTTTTCTAAGGAAACCCTACAACACTTATTACGTATAAAATAATCTCAACAACTTCAAAACTATCAACTTTTAGAATACACCAACAGGTATCTAACTGCCCCAAAATTATGCAACAACCAAACAGATAAAACAATACTGCTAAAATGTAACAAGAAATAAACAATTGGAATATGCCAACTGGTGTCTAATTACAACAAAAGTACCACCATTTCCAAACCAAAAACCATACATCTATTCAATTCCTCCTACTGAAATCAACCACCGAAAAATATTGTACCATAATGTATGAAGGTTTTTTTTAAATCCTCATGGATTTTTTTATCCCACAGCCCCAATGATTTTACGAACAAACACAGGAACTGGGCAAATTGCACAGTACACTGGTTTGAAGCATAGTGCTTCTAAAGCACTAATTATGAGGGTCGACAAAGTACAGAAGAACAAGTTACTTTCTTACCTGGTAACGTTCTTTCGATGGGATGGGCGACGACGTATTCCATATCTATGACAGGTAATCACCACAGCTGTGCTGCCTCGGAAACTTTTTTCGGCGTCTGCGTCCTGCGTCGATGACGTCTATGCGCCGTCGTCGAGGACCTCCTCCGACGTCCGACATCATCCGATGTGATAAGTAGGACGCACGACGCCCGTAGCCTCAGTTGTAGTTTTTTCCCCCCAGAACGTGTGACATTAGACAACTGCCAGTCAGACACAAAGCCTTGCGGAACGTAAGCTGCAATCGCAAAAGAAATTCTGCAGCGAGGAAGGCAGGGAGGGAGCGATATGGAATACTTCGTCGGACCATCCCATCAAACGAACGTTACCAGGTAAGAAAGTAACTTGTTCTTCGAGGGGATTGGGTCCTCCGAAGTATTCCATATCTATGACAGACTCCCAAAGCAGTACCAGAGCAAGGAGGAGGGAAAGAATTTATAATCAAAATTTAGAATTGCCAATCAAATAGCAGAGCAAAGGACCGCCTTGCCAAAGGCCAGATCCTGTCCTCGGATGGAATCGAGGGAATAGTGACGTACAAATGTATGTACAGAAGCCCAGTTGGCTGCATCACAGATGTTGCGAATAGGAACACCCCTCTGCAGGGCAGAAGATGCAGCCATACCTCTGGTAGAATGGGCCCGCAAGCCAGCCGGCGGTTCCTTACCCACCAAGCAGTAACACTCCGAGATGGCCAAAATAATCCAGCGAGACAAAGTCTGTTTCGTCACAGCCTGTCCCAAACGCTTTCCAGCGTAACCAATAAAGAGTTGATCGTCCACTCTGACCCGGGACATGCGTGAAACATAAAAGCTTAAAGCTCTCCTAGGATCAAGCCTATGGAGCCTCTCCTCTTCCTTACCAGGATGCGGAGGAGGATAGAATGCCGGAAGAACAACCTTCTGGGCCAAATGAAATTCCGAAACCACCTTCGGAATAAAATAAGGACGAACTCTAAGGACACCCTGTCCTTATGAAATACAGTGAAGGGTGGCTTAACTGAAAGTGCCTGTAACTCACTCACTCTGCGAGCGGAAGTAACCGCAACTAGAAACACAGTTTTCAGAGTTAACAGCCTCAAAGGGCAAGAATGCAAAGGCTCAAACGGAGCACCCATAAGAAACTTAAGAACAAGGTTTAAATCCCAACCGGGCACCAGGAAAGGTGACGGAGGGAACACATTAGTGAGCCCTTTCAGAAACTGTGAAATTAAAGGGATTTTAAAGTAGGAACACTCTTCAGACGAGCGCTTAAAGATAGACATCGCCGCCAGGTAACCTTTAATGGTACCCACTTGCAAGCCCCTGTGGGCCAGAGAAAGTAAAAAGGACAGAACCATGGGGATGTTGCATGCAAAAGGATCCACATTCTGAACTCTGCACCAGTCGCAGAACTTACGCCAACGGCAACGGTACAGAGACTTTGTTGCTGGCCTTCGGGCCGAGAGCAACACCTCCATCACGTCTTCAGGGAGGTCCCAATCCTTATACCTCAAGCTTTCAGAAGCCAAGCGTGAAGGTTGAGGGATCTGACCTCTGGATGGAGAACCTGACCCACCTCCCGTGAGAGCAGATCGTCTCGGTAGGGAAGACGACGTGGAGGGCAGATGGACAAGTCGAGAAGGTCCGGGTACCACGTCCTCCGAGCCCACGCTGGAGCAATGAGGATCATCCGGGAACCGAACTTCCGTAACCTCCGCAGCACTTGCAGGATGACAGGGACTGGAGGAAACACGTACAGCAGCGGGAATGACCACTCCACCACGTTGACACTGGAGGTGAAGAGATCCACTTGAGGGGTCCCCCAAAGGGCGAAGATCTCCAGGAGAATCTCCTGAGCCAACTCCCACTCGTGAGAGATCGTGCTCTGCCTACTCAGAGCGTCCGCCGTCACGTTTTCGTCTCCGGCCAGATGAACTGCTGAGATCGAAACTTTCTGCTGGATGGCCCAGAACTCGAGCTGCATCGCCTCCCTGCACAGAGGAAGTGACCCTGCCCGCCCCTTTTTGTTGAGGTAGTGCATGGCCACTGT
This sequence comes from Ambystoma mexicanum, assembly GCF_040938575.1. Lineage (NCBI taxonomy): Eukaryota > Metazoa > Chordata > Amphibia > Caudata > Ambystomatidae > Ambystoma > Ambystoma mexicanum. The sequence continues at coordinate 328,325,409 of NC_090941.1, read as the reverse complement.
GTTGTCCGTCAGGATCAGGACATTCTTTCCTCGCACAGTCGGCAGAAAAGCCTTCAGGGCTAGCCTGACGGCCCTCCGCTCCAACAGATTGATATGGAGTCTGGACTCCGACGGAGACCAACGACCGTTGACTGTCAGCCCGTTGGCATGAGCTCCCCATCCCGTGAGGGATGCATCCGTCACGATCTTCACCTCCGGCTAGGGAAGCCAAAATGGAGCCCCCTTCATCGGCCCACCACAGAAGGTCCCGGGCGACCGAGGGCGGCACCTGAACCGGGTCCGACATCCTGCCGGAGGACTGCGACCATTGCATCTTGAGTGCCCACTGCAAAGATCTCATCCGCAGGCGAGCCTCTGGCACCAGAAGAATGCAGGATGCCATGAGGCCGAGCAACCTCAAGAACTCGAACGCTGGGAGCGTCTGGGCATGCTGAAACATGTGCACCATCTGCTGAATGTGAAGAGCCCTCACCTGGGGAGGAAAACACTACCCCAGGGAAGTGTCGAGCACTGCACCGATGTACTGGAGCCTCTGAGTTGGTGTCAAATGGGAATTCTTTAAATTGAGGGAGAAGCCCAGCCTGTGAAGGGAGTGGCAGGTGACGGACAGATGATCCAGGACTTGCTCGGGAGAGCTCCCCCTGATCAACCAATCGTCCAGGTAGGGGTAGACGTGAATCCCCCCTTGCCTGAGATGCGCTGCCACCACCACCATGAGCTTGGTGAAAACCCTCGGGGCGGAGGTCAATCCGAACGGCAGGACCCAAAACTGAAAGTGCGAGTCGCCAACCGCGAACCTCAGGTACTACTTGTGCTTGGGATGGATCGGCACATGGAAGTAAGCATCCTTGAGGTCGAGAGACACCAACCAGTCCTGAAGCTGAAGGGCCTGGAGGACTTGAGAGAGAGTAACCATCTTGAACTTGTCCTTCCTGAGGAGTTTGTTCAAACCGCGCAAGTCCATGATGGGTCTCAATCCCCCGTCTTTCTTTGAAATCAAAAAATAAGGGGAATACCATCCCTTGTTCCTCTCCGCTACAGGCACCAGTTCTATGGCGCCTTTCTCTAGCAGGGCTTGAATTTCCTGCGCAAGGAGCGGATCCGGACTCTGCAAAGAGAGGTTCCCCGGTGGATTGTCGCGGGGCCTGTGCCGAAAGGGAAGACAGTGGCCGTGGGTTATGATCTCCAGAACCCAGACATCTGAAGTAATGGCACGCCACTCTACAAGATGCTGCGCCAGCCTTCCCCCAACCGGCGAACCATGGGACATGGCCTCATGACTGAGTGGTAGCGGCTGCAGCGTTACCTGAGGGCAAAGAGGCAACTGCCCGAGCGGCCTTGGCACCATGGGTACCCCGTCGTCCACCTCTGGTACCCCTGCGTTGGCCTCTTTGACTGCAAGCTCCTCTCGCTTTACTGAAGGACGAGTAATAGCGAAAGGAACCACCCCTCCATTGCTGTCCCCTAGGACGAAAAGGCGGAGGTTGGCGAACTGCAGCGCCCAACGACTTCGCTGCAGCTTTTGAGGTCTGCAACCTCTCAAGGCTCTCGTCAGCCTTGCTGCCAAAAAGGTGTTCACCGTCAAAGGGCATGTTGAGGAGCCGGGACTGCACATCAGGAGCAAACCCCGACTTCCACAACCACGCAAACCTGCGTATCACGGTGCTCGCCGCCATGGACCTGCTAACGCATTCAGCCATGTCCAAACCCGACTGAACGGACTCACACATGGCATCCTTACCATCCTGGACCATAGCAAGGAAACCATCCTGTTCGTCCCCTTTGGGAATATGTTCAGCCGCTAACGCAACACAGTTCCACAGAGTGTGTGTGAAACGAGACAAGGCACAAATGGAGTTGGCCGCCTGAAGCGCCATACCACCAGAAGAAAACACTTTCTTCGCCCAGCCATCAAAATGTTTGTCGCCCCTATCAGGAGGGATGATAGGGTACGACGCCTGCTTTGCCGGGGCTGTGGCCGCCTGCACCACCAAACTCTCCGGAGTGGGGTGCCTGGTCAAGTAGCAAGGGTCGCTACTGGCTAGACGGTATTTTGCGACAAGGACTTGCCCACCGCCGTAAGACTCTCCGGAGCAGTCCAAGCCGCCGCCACCCTTCTCTGTAGATCCATATGAAACGGCAGTACCGGGTCAGTTGGGGGACCAACATCAAGGATGTCCGTGAGATCATCCTGCACAAACTCCCCTGGGGGAGCAGACCATCCCAAGTACTCGGAAACCCTAGCCATAAGGCACCGGTACGAGGAATCGGCATGAGAGCCAGGCTCAGGCCTACAAAACTCCACCTCCGGAGAGGTGTCCAGTCCACTGGCATCATGCAGTGACTCCCTCAAATCGTCAAACTGACTATGGCCCGAGACAATTTCATCTGGAACCTGACTAGGAACCAGGCCATCAGAATCCTCATCCACCTCCGAAATATATTCCAGGTGGCGAAAAGAAGGCACCCGAGAGTGCTTGCTCTTAACCAGAGCCTTCCTAGGGGGTTCCCCCGTGCCACGGGGTACCTCTAACACCCCAGCCTCGAAAGGCGTCGAGGACGTCGAGTTAAACGGCGCAGGCGTCGAGAGAACAGGCATCGGCGCCGAGAGGATTGGCATCGGCGTCGAGTAAATCGGCGTCGACGTCAGATGCAGCGCCGCCAGCATCGACGGCGTCGACACAGTCCTCGAAGCCGGAGCTCCGAGCGTGTCCTTCGACGACCTGAGCGTCGACGGCTTCAACGACTTCCTCGGAGCCTCGAGAAAGCCTGTCGACGCCCTCGACGCCTCAGACGTCGATGTCTTCCTCGAAGACATCACAGGTGCAAACGGTCTCGAACGCGTCGAGGACCGGGACCTGGAACGGGTATGTCGAGAACGAGTCCCCTTGTCTGAACGGGACCTCTCCCGTGACTCGTGCCGACCACTCTTGCGAGCGGTGTCTCTCGACCTCTCACGACCGACCCCACACGGGGGCGTGGACGGCTTAGTACCCTGCGACTCGAGAATCGGCAGCATTTTCTTCCCGAAGGAAGCCCATTCCTCCGGCGACGTGCTGGGCAGAGTCCTCAGAAGAGGATCTGGAAGACGACTGCTGTCGGCGCTTCCGAGAATGCCTCGAAGAGGCCGAGGAGTGGCGAGACCGACTCCTAGAAGCAGACCCACGAGACTTCCGACGATGACGCGGAGAGTCTCCTCTCGAATCATCCATCGAAAGCCCCGCAGACTTCGACTTCCGGGGCTTGGACACCCGACCTACCGACAACTTCTTCTTACGTTCACGTAAGGCTTTGGACGTGAGCGACTGGCAGTCGATATAGCCATCCGTGTCGTGGGCCTCCCTGAGGCACCAGAGGCAGGCGTCGTGCGAGTCTGTCACCGACATCTTGGACCCACACTCCCTGCACTTCTTGAAGCCCGGACGCGGGGTCGAAGACATCTTCACACGAAGGAGATTTCCACAAAAACGAACAGGCTCGAAGAACCAAGAAGAACAGAACTCCAAAGAGTCGAGGCGTTAACTGAGATTCACGAAGCAACACGTTCGCCGAAAAAAACGGAACTGAAGCTACGGGCGTCGTGCGTCCTACTTATCACATCGGATGACGTCGGAGGAGGTCCTCGACGACGGCGCATCGACGTCATCGACGCAGAAAAAAGTTTCCAAGGCAGCACAGCTGTGGTGATTACCTGTCATAGATATGGAATACGTCGGAGGACCCAATCCCCTCGAAATGTCTGCTATGCAATGCAATGCAGTACCTCATTACAAACTACCTTAACCAACATGTGTTATTTTCTTTTATCACAGTTTCCCATACCATGAAAAAACAACATACAACGTCAACAAAGGAAACAGTAAGTATACAATGATTGGAGTCAAACACTGCAACATAACACACCCGTAAAAGCAAACACCTAACCACTCGCCACAACCCAAAAACATAACCCAACCACCTCAAACCCTATCCACTTCACTTGAAATACTAATACAGTACTTGCAGCCAATGCACAAACTCTTCAATGCATGCCCCCTCCACCCAATACTCAACTAACTACCCAAAACCAATACATCCGAGCATAATACAATACCCAGTAGTGCAGTCAATGGTTTGCCAGTCTGAAACATTTTAAACTTATCAGAACTGGGAGCTCGGGCTTTGGAGCCTATGTACCCCTCCCCCCCCCACCCCAATTCATTGAAGTAAAAGCTGAAGAGTGAGAGAGAAAGAGAGACTGTGTGTGTGTGGGTGTGTGTGTGTGTGTAAGAGAAAGTGAAAGAGAATGTCTGTATGTGGGAGTGTATGAGAGAGTGAGAAAGACTGACTAGATGTACGGCACTTCCCTGTTCGAAGTGAGAACTCACAACAATAAAGATTCAAACCAAAATCTAGGGCGAGGGGTGATGTCGGCCCAGAGAAACGATGCCTATGAAAGGGCAGCAAAAGAAAGCCAGTGGAAGCATGAACAACACCTAGAACTGCGAAAAGTACTCACAGGACACAGGTTCAAATGCCAGCAAGATCCTCTCTGCACCCCTGCTGCTTCTCACACTGCTCACCCAGCCCTCAGCAGACCGCTTCTTGGGCCCAAGTCTGCACCCCTGGTCGTTCTCACACTGCTCAACCAGTCCCCAGCAGGCTGCCTCTTGGGCCCTTCTCAGCATGTACGCCAACATCCGCGGTGACCGCGGACACTGCAATCACATCACAGCCTTTTCCCACCTAAACAAATACAGCATTTGACTCATCTCATTCCAGCTCTGTTCCACGCCACGCTGTCTGCGGATGTCCGAGGATCCCACATGGGGGGGCGCATCGAGAAAATGTGACGCTCCTCAAGCTTCACTCCAACCAATCAGCGAACACGTTGCCTGTCCGTGGACATTACGCACGTCCATTGACCAATAGGCGTTCTGTCCATGGAGCGAACAGGGAAATGTGTCAGCGCAGCTGACCCAGATATCACTAATTATTTTGCACCTACTTTTTTGTCATTTAAAAAAAAAAAACTACTGGGCGATTTCCACCAAATTTACAAAAGCACGCTTTCCAGACCAAGCCGCCACTCCTGCCCCAAATTTGGTGAAAATCCATCCAGCGGTTTCGGCTGTAGGCGTGAACAAAGATTTTCTCCATTCAGTCTATGGCAAAAAAAGACATTTTGGGACCCCCCTATAACTTTGCCCCCCCCCCCCCTTGACCAAACCTCACCAAACTTTGCAAGAAAATTCAGAGCCGGCCATATACTTTTTTTTGCAAAGTTTGGGGAGGATTCGTCCGGAGGGAGCAAAGTATTAAGCCACCCAAAAAGTGCTCTTCCTATCAGATGAGCAACTTAACCATAACTATATATATATATATTCAGTAAAAAAAACTTTGTTATAGGGACGTTATGGTTCAGTTGCACTACTAAAAACCTATGAAATTCACTGAAAAAAACTTCATTTAAAAGGGACGTTATGGTTCCAAATAAAACCGAAAACCCCCTGAAATTCGCCATTTATGGTAACCTAAGCAACCATAAATCGCGCCATCACCGTGCACTGCTAAGACTAACACCCAGGACATCTAAGATGATATCACAAATGTCATTGATGGCATCACTCACTGAGGACATCACATGTAGCTCCTTCTTTTTTCCTTTACTAAGATATGTAGGCCAGTAACAGTCAGGAACTAAAAATTCAAAAAGTACTATATTTCTAGACTTATACTTCAAATATGTTCTTACAGTAATTGACTTGTAGTTCACTCACAGCATATGAAACATATACATAGGGGAAAACGCAGACTTGGAAGACAGCAATGCTTTCTATGTATGAAGATGATCAGTAAGGTTATCAACACTTTTTTTTATAGTTCAGCTGTTTTTTTATTACTGTACTTTCCCTGGATGCTCATATTTGTATACATTGTACTCACACTACTTTCCTTAGGGTCCAGTCACATTATGTGATAGTTATGCATAGGTATGTCCTCGAAGCGCTGTGAGGATAAACGCCCTTTGGAAGACCATAGTGTTAGGGAGAATTCTCAGAAATGTGCAAATTTCCCTGACCTTATGGAGACCCCCAGCAAATTTGCTGGATTTCTAGGACTTTAATCTTTACCTGGAAAGAGTGTGAGCCTTTTTTCCCACTCACGTATTTTGATGTGTGTTTTACTTTTGTGTTCTTTGGATATGGAGTTTTTAGACAAACTCCATAGGCATCATCTTTTTCTTGTGTGTCACACAGCACCTTCAGTGCAGTGGCACAGGGATGTCTTTCCGACTTCCCAAGGTTTAAATACCTTCTCTGGGACTGACTACTGTCTCCCAGTGCATGTAAAGTTAAATTGACTTTGCTAGTCTTGTTAAATTCATAGACCCAGCACAAACGGAGTGCTGGAGGGATTGCCTAGCATCCCCTATGTGTAAACACTCATGTAACAGTCAAATGTTACCCTTTTCTCTTTTCAATATGCACCCAAAACCCCTGTGTAAAAACAGACTCCGGTCATCTTTTTTTGCCGTTTCATTTAGGAAAGGTCCTTCTAGTGTTTGTCTCTGCGCGCCGAACCAGGTTTGGTCCCTTTGTTCATTGGCCTTTGGCGGGCTTCAGTGCTGAAGCCCTCCTCTGGCGCCTGAGTGTCTGGGGTGGACAGGATGTGAGGGAGGTGCCCGAAACTCCCTGTGCTTAGTCTCCTAGGAGACCTGAATGCACTATGGCGTGATTGGCTGGCTGACTGACCGTCAAGGACAACCACTCTGCTGGGCGAGTGACAGCTAAGCTGGAATGAATGGAAGAAAACTGTTTAAATTATAATATACACAAAGTGTGTCAGCGGAATCAAAAATCAAGTTAAGGAGGAATCCGGAAAAAGGACAGGGAGAGGGGCCTCCAAATTCAGAACCACAGATCAAACCAGCCAAAAGAAAAAGTAATTAGAAAACATGAACATTTTATTTAAATTTCATTATTTGTTAAAACATACATATTAAATCATGTTTCAAGCTCATATCTAAATAGCAACATTATGTTAGAAAATAAAGTGCATAATCAAACAGTGCTTATATAAAAACACACGACTGATAATTCAGTCAGTACTGGCTTAATGTAGCCGAGCAATCTGGACATCAAGCCGGTTGAAGGGGATCACCCGACTGGTGGTCAGAAGCTATGGCCACATTTATAAATGTAAGAACAACCACAAATACATAGACAAGGCAGTAATGGTTACTTCTAAAGTAGGAACTACAAAGGGGTGCCGTACGTCAACTACTAAACTGTCATGGCCTACTGCATACACCAGGCCTGACATGAAAACAAAGTAGTTTCGATGGTACAGAGCATCTAAGCTGTTTCACAATTGATGCCCATCTCCTTCAGGACGGTGCACTCCCATCAAGATATATGCCACTAGAAATTATAATCTATTACAATGCATATATAGGGTAATAGTACATTCAGCTATGGAGATTTGTGCGAGCTGAATCCACAATTTTGCCTGAAACATCAACAAAAAGAAAGACAAAAGACATAATCAAACAAGTCCATAAATGATTTATACAAAAAAAACTGCTAAAGCTAAACTAAAATGTTAAATCGATGCGCCAATAACTGAAACAGTATGAATACATGAATTAATGGACAATATAACCCACCAGTGTTTAGGGTTACATAGCAAAACATGCTTGTATTATGGCGGCCAGCCTAATTATAATTGAATTATATTCCTTAATGTTTTAAAATTATTTCAACAAATGGCTAAGGCAGTGAAGTCACTGCAAACGCCCGTAGAAGTGACAGCATAGCGAAACATAATGTGGAAAATTCCTTAATGTTTCGAAACGTTTCGAACAGTGGCTGAGGCTGTGAAGTTACTGCAACCCCCATGAGAATGGCGGTATTACGAAACATAATGTTAGAAAAGCAGTGCCGGTTCCCCAATTGTTAGATGAGCTAGAATGCCGGCTTTAAAACAATGTCAAAAACAATGTCAAAATTCTCGGTGTGCAACCGAGGCTAAAGCGGCCCATACTGCACGACTCGCTGAACTGCTGCCAGCAGGCGCGAGTTTACAATCGCTGATGCAGCCGTGATTAAAACTCAGTGAGTTACTGAGCACCTTGTCAGCACTGGAAACGTGATGCCCCGGCTCTCAGTAAGTAACTGAGCGCCTTACAGGCGCTAAATGGACACCCCCAATAGCCCAGCGTACCTTGAATATGTTCACGCGTGCATACGTCCTTAGCCCTGGAACCTCAAAGGCTCTCCCGCGAGACGTCTGCGGGAGGAATTTAAATACCCGGATGGGCGGATGCTGACGCCCTGCGTCCATTTTAGCGAGGTTGCCGGCTTGTTAGCACAAAACGAGCCTCAGCTGGATGCACCGAGTCATAAGCTTATGTTGGGCAAAAAGCCCTCTGCAACGTTGCCTCAAAACGCTGACCAGAACCGAAGCAATTAATAAATACGCCGCCTACTCAAAGCGCGAATACAAAGCCACAAGCAAAGGGAAAGTGAACCCTGCATAAGAACAATTACAAGTTAATAAACAGATGTTAACCATAACGTTCAAATGTAGTATATCTATACATACTGTCAATTCAAAGTTAGAAAAAAAGAAAGAAGAAAAGAGGAAAAAGCAAGAAAAAACAAACAATTTTTGATGAAAATAAAATGACAATGTAGAAAAAGAATGTTTATGTTTACCAACTACTGGAAGGAAAAACCCATCCAGAACTGTAGTGTGTCTAGACAAGACGAATAGACCACCTAAAGCAGAAGCTACAGTGTTATCTGAAAAAACGAAAATAAGATAAAATAAAGTAATCTGTAGTAATCTAAGCAGCAAAAGAAATAGTTCAGAATTAGGCAAATGTAGAGGCAGTGGCAGACCACTCTTCCTGTGAATTAAGGCCTACTATATGGCTTTGGGTATTGTAGATCCACCAGTTTTCTCGAGTGGATAATCTATTGGCAGACATGTGGGGGTCAGAACCTCTTACTTGTTCAACAGCCCACCAGCGTAAATCGTCGCAATTATGATGTTGTTCTGAGAAATGGAGTGCAAGGGGAGATTTAAAGTTGCCAGTGCAAATCCTAGACTTGTGTTCTGAAATTCTGAGTTTCACAGGTCTAGACGTCTTGCCAATATGACAATGCATTACTTACCATAAAAGCATTTCTGATGGTTGTGTCTGCTTAGATTCACATGCTGTGCATAGTCCGACATCCAGTAGTCACTGCGGAGTATTGCATTTTGTTTTTCGTAGTCGAAAAGGGGACGTCGACAAGGCGTGTCTGTAACACTATCCCTATAGTGACGTGCAGTGTACCCACAATCCCTCACGCGTCGAGGTCCTTCTGTTTGTATTTTTTCTGCCCTGAGGGAGCCTATTAGACGTGAGGGAGTACAGAAAAGAGAGAGAGAGAGATAAAGTATGTCTATGTTCTTTCCATCCGAGCGGGGAGGAAGGGTGGGCGCATGCGAATCTAAGCAGATACAACCATCAGAAATGCTTTTACGTAAGTAATGCATGGTCTTCTGATGTTTGTTAATCTGCTTAGAATCACATGCTGTGCATAGAGTAGCGAGCAGTATCCGGAGTTGGAGGTGGGCTGTGAGAAGGAACAGTAGAAAAAAGATGTCTTAATACTGCTTGTCCCACCTGGGAATCATATCTAGAGTGGGCATATAGACAGTAGTGTTTTGTAAAGGTGTGTACAGAACTCCAGGTTGCTGCTTTGCAAATGGACTCAAGAGGGACATTTGCAATGAATGCTATGGAACCCCCAGTGCCTCGAGTAGAATGTGCTCTCGGCTTGAAGGGTAGTTCTCTCTTAGCAAGAGTGTAACAGAGAGTGATGCATTGGACAATCCATCTAGATATAGAGGATTTTGAAACTGCATCTCCTTCTCTTCCTGCTGCTACAGAGACAAATAACTGATTAGTCTTTCTCAGAGGTCTAGTTCTTTCCATATAAAACATGACGGCTCTGCGTACATCCCGTGTATGCAGGCGCCTTTCTCCCAAATTTGAAGGGTTTTGAAAGAACGTTGGTAGTTCTATTGACTGGTTGACATGGAATTTAGAAATGAATTTCGGTGCAAACCTAGGATGTGTGCGTAGAGCCACCTTATCCTTGTGAACTGTTACAAAGGGGTCTAGTATAGAGAGCGCTTGTAGTTCACTCACTCTCCTAATGGAGGTGATGGCTATTAAGAAAGCAGTTTTAAGAGTGAGGTTCTTCAAGGATGCTTTGTGCATGGGTTCAAAGGGTGAGCCAATAAGCCTGGTAAGTACCACATTTAGGTCCCATCCGGGAGCTGGGTTAGCTATAGGAGGGTGTATCCTCTTTACTCCCTCCATGAAGGCTTTAATAACTGGGACTTTCCACCATGACACTGAGTTGAGAAGTGGTGTATGCGGAAAGTGCAGCTAGATGAACTTTAATAGAATTAAAGTCTAAACCTGAGTCTAATAAGTGAGTCAGGTAAAGAACAATCTGTGTGGGAGAGCAGTCAACGGGGTTGATGCTCTTACCTCTACACCAGATGACAAATCTCTTCCACTTGCTAGAATAGCAGTAACGAGTGTTATGTTTTCTAGCCTCCCTAAGAATGTCCATGCATCTTTGAGGGACCTGTAAATGTCCAAATTCTATGACCTCAGGAGCCAGGCTGCAAAGTTCATGGTCTGTGGGCATGGGTGTATCGTCTTGCCCCTGTCCTGTGACAGCATGTTGTACGGGCAGGGTAGTTTTGCCGGTGGAGATGGAGACATCTCCATCAGGTGAGCGAACCATGGCTGCCGGGCCCACATAGGGGCCACTAGTATCATGGTGACTGGTTCCTGGTGCATCTTGTGCATTATCTTGTTGAGAAGGGGAGTCGGGGGTGGGGGAAGCGTAAACAAATTTCCCTGACCATGTTATCCAGAGACCGTTCCCCTTGGATCGGTTCTGGGGGTACCTGGAGGCGTAATGTTGGCATTGGGAGTTCTCCAGAGTTTCAAACAGATCTATTTCTGGGAATCCCCATTGTGTGAAAACATCGAAGACAATGTCTTCTTGTAGCCACCATTCGTACTCTGCGGGCAGAAGGAAGGCTCTCTTGAGTTCATCTGCTAGCAGATTGAGTTCCCCTGGTACAACAACAGGAACATGTTGTGTTTGAGAGCCCACTTCCAGATGTTCTTGGACAGCTTGGACAGTCCTGGAGAGTGAGTGTCCCCTTGCTTGTTCAGGTAGTACATGGCTGTGGTGCTGTCTGTGAGGACCAGCACTGTCTTCCCTTGCAGGTGTGCCTGGAAAGCCTTCAGTGCCTTGAAGACCGCTAGCATTTCCAGCAAGTTTATGTGTTTGGACGCTGCACTCGGCGTCCAAACTCCATGTGCAGTCTGGTGGGATAGGTGAGCCCCCCCATCCTGTGAGGGATGCGTCTGTGGTTAGAGTGGCTTCCACTGTGGGGGTGGTGAATGGTTTCTTTTCCTTCAACCACCACCGTAGCGAGAGAACCAAGGACTGCGAGACCAGCACTACATCGTCCCATTGTCCGCTGGCCTGACACCACTCGCTGTTGAGCCACTCTTGCATTGGGCGCATGCTCAGGCGCTTGTGATATACCAAATACATGACGCCATCATTCCTAACAAACGCATTGCTTTGCGTACCGTCACCTCTCGACCGGCCACATATTGAGGGATCTGAAACAGCATATTTTGGACCCTCTCGTTGGAAGGGAGGACGAGGCTGTCCCTTTTTCGAATTAGAGCCCCTAGGAATTGCTTATCTGGCTGGGGTCTAGGCTGGACTTCTTCTCGTTGTTGGAGAAGCCCAGTTGGAACAAAAGGTCTACAGTCTTTCGGGTATTTGGGCAGCATGTCTCGTAAAAATCCCCTGTTATGAGCCAATCGTCGAGGTAAGGGTATACTGGATGGACAACCTGAGCCGCTGCCACTGCCAGTACTTTCGTGAATACCCTTGGTGCTGACGCTATGGCGAAGGGTAGCACTCTGAACTGGTAGTGTTTGTCCTCTATCATGAACCTGAGGTATTTTCTGTGCGCTGGCAACATTAAAATATGAAAGTATGCATCTTTCATGTCCAGTGTTGTCATGTAATCTCCTTGTGAAAGCAGGGGGATTACTTCCTGTAAGGTCACCATACGAAATGTTTGAGGTTTGACAAATTTGTTCACTGGGTGCAGATCTAATTCACGGCGCATGGTTAAGTCCTTTTTAGGTACAAGGAAGTACACTGAATAAATACCTTCCGTTACCTGTGATAGAGGCACGACCTCTATTGCTCCTTTTAGTAGCAACAGTTCCACTTCTTGAAGAAGGATGGCGAGGTGCTCCAGTTATAGGCGTCGTCCCCTTGGGGGTCTGTACGTGGGGGACCGACTGAATTCTATGCAGTAACCGCGGGCTATAGTTGACAATACCCAGCGGTCTGATGTTATTCCCTCCCATGCTGGTAGGAAAGATGTTAACCGGCCCCCGACCTGCGATGCATGGGAGGGGCCCCGAACCTTCGGGTCATTTGGTGTTGGTAGCCGGGGAACCTCTGGAGTGGGGTCCCAACCTCTACCCTTGCCACAGCGTTGTCCTCTGAGTGTATTGGCCACTGGTTCCCTGAGTAGAGGACCAGTTTCCTGCAGTGTAATGCTGCTGCTGCTGTTGTTGATGTTGGCCTCGAAAAAAGCGTTTGTTGCCGAATCCTCGCTTATTGGGAGGCCTTGAGATCTGGTCTAAAGTCTTTAGGGTGTCCAAATCCTTCTTCGCGGTCTCCAGTGCGTCGTCCACCGCTTTCCCAAAGAGGTTAGAATTCTCGATTGGTTTGTTTATGAGTGACGCCTAGGTCTCTGGCTTAAAACCTGAGTTGCGAGCAAGACATGACGCTTCAGAAGTATCCCCTAGACTAAAGAATGGCCCGCCGTTTCTGCAGCATCAAGTGTGTTTTTAATGATGCTCTGGTTAACCAGAGTTCCTTCCGTTACAGTGGTTAACAAGCAAGTTCTTAAGGGCTCAGGGACTTCCTCGAGGTCTTGGCCTAACTTCCCCCATTGGGCATCAGCATAACTTGCCAGTAAGGTATTATTATTGGCAATTCTGGTGGAAAAAGCTGCCGAGGCTGTAATTCTCTTACCCAGGGCATAGAGCTTCTTTCCTTCCTTGTCCGGGGGTGCTTCGCTAGTTGATAGCGGAACCCCTGCCCTTTTCCTTGTGGTAGTTACCACCAAGGAATCTGGTATTGAGTGACCCTTAATGTATAATGGGTCCGAAGGAGAAGGAGTAAACGGTTTTTCAATTCTCGGGTTAACCCATCTAACCAACGCAGGTGTAGACAGCGATGGGATGATTCGTCTCTTAACTGAGGCGAGGAGGGGAATGGTCTGGCTAGTAGGAGGTTTTTCCTTAATGATTTTTTCTACAAAATCAAAATCGGGAGTAATTTCCCCAGTCTCAATTTCAAAGTGTGCTGGTGCTTTCCGTAGTAGCGCGTTGAAAGTGGGTTGGTCATCTATAGGAGACAGGTTCCTGACCGGTGTGGTTTGAGGAGAGGAAAGGTTCAGGATCTCAGGGTCTGTAGAGGCTGTTGGGGGCTGCCAACGCTGTGAGCCACCTTCATCTGGGTCTTCTTCGAAGCCCCCCCCCCACCTATGTCAGGGTTTTCCTCAAAACCACCTTCTTCGAGGTTCTGTAGGTCTTCACTATTTAAGAACTCCTCATCCTCTTGGAAGTGAGTGTCTTCTACAGTGAGGTCATAAGTATTAGTCTCCTCTTGAAGGGGGTCAAATAGTCTAGGATATTTAGCCCTGGGGTCCCCATGAAGTACCTCTCTTGGTCTCTTGAGTGTTTTATGTTCTGGAGTGGATATAAATCTATCCAGCTTGTCCATACATGATTGGAATCTCTCAAATGTCCAAGGTGGTAACCCAGAACGGTCTGGAGGCGAAAAAGGAGGCTCCTCTGCCTGTAGCCGTCTAGATCTGTCCCATAACGTAGAGGATAAAGTCCCTTCGCCTTCTGAGAAACCTTCTCGTAGGCTAGAGCCTTCCTTCGACGGTGGGAGCGGTCCCTGCCTCCCTTCCGGCATTCTCAGCGTCTCCCTGGCCTTGTAAGCAGGCTTCGGCCTATCACTCGCCGTCCGTCTCTGGCCATCAGTGGAAACTATACGAGCCAAGCTCTCGACGATTAATTTCTCCATCGAGGGTTCGTCTGGCGTCGTGCTGGGCAGTGCAGAGTCTCTTTCGGTGACGGCCGCGCTCTTACAAGGCGCGTCGCCTGGCGTGTTGGTGGTAGCGCCCTGGTCTGCAGGTAGCCCAGTTGCTAGTCGCGTCTGCGGTGGCAGGGAGGGCTTGCAACCCTTACGGTCGGTGGAGGACGCCAGTGGACCCGGCGTCTCTGTTGGCGCTAGGGCTTTCTTCGTCGAAGAAGTGCCGTGGGTTGTGTGCTTATGTTTATGTTTTCTGTGTTCGTCAGTGTCGCCGGGGTGTTCATCCCCATAAGTAGGGCGTGAGCCGAACTTTTCGGGGCCGGGGACAGACGCTGAGGAGCGGGTACGCTCCCTAGAGAGGTCTACAACCTCAGAAACGGAGGTCAGGTTATCAATCTCCTTGTCACACTCAGCGGCGGCGGTTGAGGAATCAGCTCTAGACAGAGCGTAGGCTGCCCACCGCTTGACCTTGCAGTCCTTTAAAGTTTTTGGGCGAAGAAATTTACAGGCCGCACAGCCGTCCTCGTTGTGGTCGAGGGGTAAGCAACGGTTACACCGCTTATGCTTATCTTTCCATGTGAATTTGCCCTTACAGCGTGGGCAAAAACTAAACGGAGTCCTCTCCATAGCTGAGGATACAATTAAAAGTGATAACGACCCCGAAGGAAAGGGGGGTGAAAGAGAAAGGCATTCTTAGAAGAGAAAGAAATGTTCCATGACCCCCACTCTCTCTACTGTTTTAGGCCGGCGAGGCCAAGCCACGTGTTCGGCAGCACCGAAGGATCTCCTCCGTCTAAGTCACCGCCGTCGAAGTTCTTACTTGGCGGTGAAACAGCTTTGCCATCTAAGTGGGATCTAATGTAATGTATAATAAATAACGACCAAGGGGTCGAGTAAATGTTTTGCAATTTCTCTCGAACAAGCTCCGCGTTAAGGCGACCAATATCTGGGTGGAAAAAAACAATCTGAGGGACCTCGACACGTGAGGGATTGTGGGTACACTGCACGTCACTATAGGGATAGTGTTACAGACACGCCTTGTCGACGTCCCCTTTTCGACTACAAAAAACTAAATGCAATACTCTGCAGTGACCACTGGATGTTGGAGTATGCACAGCATGTGATTCTAAGCAGATTAACAAACATCACAAAGGTCTTATCACAGGGACATGTAACTGCATATATAACATTCTTGGAGTTACATGTAGTGTGGTCCCTGAGGTTCCATACCCTGTTATTGATATTCACAGTGGAGGTGGCTGTGGTGGATCTGCAGTGGCAACAATATCCGCATGGGAAATTACCATGTACTTTGGTCATGCCCCACATCTCAGTAATGGTTTTGGGCCCTGTTTGAAGCTGGGACCTATCGGCTTTAGAAAGCCAGCTCTTAAGGTTTTTACCTTTTTTGAAAGCAAACATAGGAAGGTCCAAATCTGAATGGTTCAGCTGTAAAAGATGCCAATGCTTGCTAATTGCTTTCTTGATAGGCGAATGATGAGTGTTGGAAGTCATCGTACAAACCATTCTTGATTGATTCAATTTGTCACGAGTGTCCTTAGTTAAAAGGATCTTGCGATACTGGTGGCATGCCCTCTTGCGGGATTGGCGCAATATATGATGTGGGTATCCTCGATCCGCAAGTCTGCTTTCAATAATGTAGGCCTGTTTGGAAAAGTCTTTTTTATCAGAACAGTTGCGCCTTGCCCTTAAAAATTGGCCACAGGGAATGCTGACTCTTAAAGATAGGGGATGGAAGCTTTTAAGGTGTTGGAGGATGGTGTTTTTGTCAGTGGGCTTACGGTATAAATCTACTGCAATTGCCCCGTCCTTGGCTTTCAACAAGAGGTCCAAAAAAGGTATTGACATGTTGTCGGCAGTCATAGTGAAACGAAGATGGTCATTCAATGAATTCATCCATGTGAGAAAGGGATCATGATTGCCCAGAGTTTTGTCCCAAATTATTATGATATCATCTATATATCTTCGATAGAAGATAATAGATTGAAGGTAAGTATTAGATTCATCAAAGATGGAAACCTTCTCAAAAGCCCACATAAACAAAGTGGTATAATTTGGAGCAAATGAGGCTCCCATAGCGGTTCCCTTGATTTGAAAAAATAAGTCCTCCTTGAACCGAAAATAATTCTTTGTGAGTGCAATTTCTAAGAGATCAATGAGGAATTCACTAGGGGCCTGCTGTGGGTCGCTTCTCATGTCCAAAAAGAATTTTATGATGGGAAGAGATTCTGACTGTGGAATGTTAGAGTATAGTGATTCCACGTCTAAAGTGATGAATAAATTGGTGGCAATGTCAAAAGGTAAGCCCTCTAAATGTACGATGGCATCCGTTCTAGCTGCCAGATAGGTAGGAGTATCGCCAGCAAGAGGTTCGAGAAAATAATCAAGATACTTGCCATGGGGTTCTAAAATAGAGCCACATAAAGACACTATCGGTCTACCTGGTGGATTCAACCTATCCTTATGGATTTTAGGAAGGATGTAGAAGAGCGAAGCTCTAGTGCCTTTAGTGGTGAGGAATAAAAATTCCTTAGAACTCAAGATATTAATATCACATGTCCGTGTGGCCAGTGCGAGAATCTCAGCCCGTATACTGTCTGTTGGGTCTCCTCTGAGTTTAAAGTAAAAAGCAGTGTTATTTAGTTGTCTCATCACCTCGGAGTCATAGTACGTAGCATCACAGACAACCACCCCTCCCGCTTTGTCAGCCTGCTTGATAATGATGGAAGAATCTTCGAGTCTTTTCAGACATTCCCTTTCCTTCTTAGAGAAATTGTATGACCTGTTATGTTTGACATCAATAGGGATAGAAAAGATCGAATGGAAGTCTCGGAGTACTGACCGCTCAAAAATCACGGTTTCAGGAGAAACCATTTGAGAAGTCGGTGTAAATACGGTCTTCAAATGGAATTGAGTGTTGTTCTCTTCTAGGCTCTCAGAACAACATCATAATTGCGACGATTTACGCTGGTGGGCTGTTGAACAAGTAAGAGGTTCTGACCCCCCACGTGTCTGCCAATAGATTATCCACTCGAGAAAACTGGTGGATCTACAATACCCAAAGCCATATAGTAGGCATTAATTCACAGGAAGAGTGGTCTGCCGCTGCCTCTACATTTGCCTAATTCTGAACAATTTCTTTTACAGCCTAGATTACTATAGATTATTTTATTTTCGTTTTTTCAAATAACACTGTAGCTTCTGCTTTAGGTGGTCTATTCATCTTGTCTAGACACACTACAGTTCTGGGCGGGTTCTTCCCTCCAGTAGTTGGTAAACAAACATTCTTTTTCTACATTGTCATTTTATTTTCATCAAAAATTGTTTGTTTTTTCTTGCTTTTTCCTCTTTTCTTCTTTTCTAACTTTGAATTGACGGTATGTATAGATATACTACGTTTTGGTTAACATATGTTTATTAACTTGTAATTGTTCTTATGCAGGGTTCACTTTCCCTTTGCTTGTGGCTTTGTATTCGCGCTTTGAGTTGGCGTATTTATTAATTGCTTCGGTTCTGGTCCGCGTTTTGAGGCAACGTTGCAGAGGGCTTTTTGCCCAACTTAAGTTTATGACTTGGTGCATCCAGCTGAGACTCGTTTTGTGCTAATAAGCCGGCAACCTCGCTAAAATGGATGACGCAGGGCGTCAGCATCCGCCCATCCGGGTATTTAAATTCCAGGGCTAAGGACGTATGCATGCGTGAACATATTCAAGGTAAGCCGGCCTGTTGGGGGTGTCCATTTAGCGGCTGTAAGGCGCTCAGTTACTTACTGAGAGCCGGGGCATTGCATTTCCAGTGCTGACAAGGTGCTCAGTAACACACTGAGTTTTAATCACGGCTGCAGCTGCGATTGTAAACTCGCACCTGCTGGCAGCCGTTCAGCGAGTCGGGCTAGTATGGACCGCTTTAGCCTCAGTTGCACGCCGAGAATTTTGACATTGCTTTCGACAATGTTTTAAAGCCGGCATTGTAGCTCATCTAACAATTGGGGAACCGCCACTGCTTTTCTAACATTATGTTTCATAATACCGCCATTCTCCTGGGCGTTGCAGTAACTTCACTGCCTCAGACACTGTTCGAAACGTTTCGAAACATTAAGGAATTGTCCACATTATGTTTCGTTATGCTGTCACTTCTACGGGCGTTTGCAGTGACTTCACTGCCTTAGCCATTTGTTGAAATAATTTTAAAACATTAAGGAATATAATTGAATTATAATTAGGCTGGCCGCCATAATACAAGCATGTTTTGCTATGTAACCCTAAACACTGGTGGGTTATATTGTTCATTTATTCATGCGGTTTCAGTTATTGGCGCGTCTACGACAGTACGTTGATCATTCCGTCCTGCCAGGACATCTTTTTCCAGACGCCCTAAACGCCAATTGCCAGCTGTGATACAATGTTGCGACCGAATTCTACTGGGTTCTGCCCATTCTTATTTAGGTGAGCACTATTTCCTGATTTAACTGTTACATTGGGAAGGACTGCATTTCGGTGGTTTACCCCTGTTTTCTGGAGTAGTCTTTAGCCATTTACTATCCCTCCTGTACTATAACATGTTCCTGTTTCTTGCAGTTCTACTTGATAGAGAACTGGCCCTGTTGGTCCATATTTATTTCTCAGAGTCGTTATTCGGGAAAAGGTGACCAGTCCAAAGGTTGAGATAATGGTAAATTGATAATTTAATTGTTAAACCTTCTTTTCCCTTTCACAATATGGAGGGTTTTTGCCCGACAATCTCAGAGGGAGGCAGGCGTCCTGTTCATTAGCCACAGATCATTTTTACTAATAATATATTCTCAGTTCATCGTTTTAACATTTTAGTTTAGCTCTAGTAGTTTTTTTGTATAAATCATTTATGGACTTGTTTAATTATGTCTTATGTCTTTCTTTTTGTTTGATGTTTCAGGCAAAACTATGGATTCAGCTTGCACAAATCTCCATAGCTGAATTTACTATTGCCCTATATATGCATTGTAATACATTATAATTTCTAGTGGCATATATCTTGATGGGAGTGCACCGTCCTGAAGAAGATGGGCATCAATTGTGAAACAGCTTAGATGCTCTGTACCATCAAAACTACTTTTTGTTTTCATGTCAGCCCTAGTGTATGGATTAGGCCATGACAGTTTAGTAGTTGACGTACGGCACCCCTTTGTAGTTCCTACTTTCGAAGTAACCATTATTGCCTTGTCTATGTATTTGTGGTTGTTCTTACATTTATAAATGTGGCCGTAGCTTCTGACCACCAGTCGGATGATCCCCTTCAACCGGCTTGATGTCCAGATTGCTCGGCTACATTAAGCCAGTACTGACTGAATTATCAGTCGTGTGTTTTTATATAAGCACTGTGTTTGATTATGCACTTTATTTTCTAACATAATGTTGCTATTTAGATATGAGCTCGAAACATGATTTAATATGTATGTTTTAACAAATAATGAAATTTAAATAAAATGTTCATGTTTTCTAATTACTTTTTCTTTTCTGTGGTTTGATCTGTGGTTTCCGAATTTGGAGGCCCCTCTCCCTGTCCTTTTGCCAGATTCCTCCTTAACTTGATTTTTGATTCCGCTGACACACTGTGTATATTATAATTGTTTCTTCCTCTTTGTCAGTGAAGTAGATGTCTACCCATCTCCCATGTTGCTTAGAAAACTGTTTAAAAGCAGTTCTCTGGGACTTCGAAGGCAGAGTCGACCACTGGAACAAAAGAACCGAAGACGAGCTGAAGGAAGACGACTGCTGCAACTCCTGGACCGTTGGTTTGCCTTGGTGAAGCCCTGCTGCAGGTCCGAATTGCCTGAAACACCCTCGACACAGAAGCCCCTTCAAGGACAACTTCTTCCCTTGAGCAGGTGGGAACAACCAACTCACAAGCCACCTGGACACTGTCTTTATACTGGTCAGATTTTCTTCAGAGTGCTGTTGAAAACCAGATAGCCAGTGAGGAGGATACCAGTTTGAGGACTTTTAAAGCACTCGCACCTTAAAAACCGATGTTTAGCCAAGCTTGTGGCTTCTTCCCTGGGCAGTGCAGGAACCTCCCGACATCCTCCTTGTCCCCATGACCGAAGCTCAGGAACAGCGAGATCTGCAGGAACTGCCAGGAACAACTGCCTCAGCTACAACTTTTCTTCATCAATAAGGTATGTGGAAAACCTTTCTGCTGCAGTGCGGGTTTGTGAACTTTCCCAACTTTGGAGTCTTGTTCGCTCCTAATCCGACATATAACTCTTTCTGGCAAACTACTTCTTCTAACATTGGCAAAGACTTAACCGTTTACTACCAGAACTGTGCTATCCTATCCAAGACACTGAACCAATTGAATTTGGCCCAGGCCTCTTGTAGTGAACTGAAACTTTGTGCCCTGCCTCTGAAAGTAATTGATTCTTATAACCTTTGTCTTTCTACCCTTTTTGAAAGTTACTGAAGTGCCATTTTGCTCCTACTTCAGGGGAGTCTAACTTGTTCGGAAACGTATTGGTTGTGTACAGTAGTGTAGACGCTTCACATCCGTGCAGAGCCTGCTAACGCAGGTTCGAATCCCGGCGGGGCCAAACTCAGCCTTTCATCCTTCCGAGGTCGATAAATGAGCACCACATACCGCAGCGCTCAGATACCTAAGGGTTCGTAGCGCTATATAAATGCCAAATTATTATTATTATTTATTATTATTATAGTGTGATATTCAGCTGCTTCTTGCTAGTGGGATGTTTTCTAATGAAATGTGTAAATAAATGTATATTATTTTACCAGGAAACCTTGAATAAGTGTTTGTTTGAACTACTGTGATTGCAAGTCCTTTGTGTAACATCTTGTACTGCTCACATCCCTCTTGAGATAAGTCCGGCTGCTCAGCCACTGCTACCACATAACTGTGTATTACAGGTTTGTACCAAAGGTGAGATTGTGCTTACACCTGTAGTCTTAATTGTGTGTAGTGTTCCCAAAGGGTACTGCATGCAATTCTGCCTAACACGTAGTCTGCGTGGAGAAGTAGTGAGAGGGGTGGTAAAATGTGTGTGTTAGGCAAGATCTGGAGCAGTACCCTTTGGGGGCACTACAACAACCTTGACCTCCTGGCAATAGGAATCCAACCTTTGGTACACACCTGTACTACACAGGTTTGTAGCGTGTTGAGCAGCCAGGCTTATCTCAAGAGGGCTCAATATGAGCAGTAGGAGAGTTACAGAGATTCACAATCCATAATAAATACTCTTAGATTCTTTAAATCATGAAATACCCATTTGGGAAGGCACACAGACACTCCCTACACCCTCAGGTGACTTAAATAACTAGGACACTGTGGACATTAATATATCACTGTTGCATTTAGAGCAATACTTAGGAGCATGTCAAAGGAAAAGGTTATTAGAACAAAACAAGAAACCTCAAATATTTTGAAGCAGGTAAGTACTTTTGGAAACTCCCAATGCAAAGTAAGTTAACCCCTTCCTGGGAGTAAGACCCAACACAAAGTCAGAGGGAAGAAGAGTCATTCAGGGAGCCAGGCCAGGCCAAAGTCAATTGGACAAAAGTCTAGGTGAGCTGAAGCAATTCTTACAGGAAGGTAAAAGTCTTACACAATGTTTTAGAAGTCTTTGTAGAAAATATGAAATAAAGGTAGGGTCACAAGCTGTTTAGGCTTGTGAGGTAAAGAAGCTGTTAGCAACTCTACAGAAGCAACCAAGACAAGTATCAACTGACAGCAAGTGAGGCTACGCAAGAGGTAAGTTCTCTTAGACTGTACAGTACCTTTGGTTAGAAGAAATGGTTCCAGCTGGCTTCTATTCCTGTGCAGCTATGCAGATCCTGTGTTTCTGGGCCTCAGTCGTGGGGACAAGAGTGAGGACGTCTGGAGGACTCCTGCACTGCAATGGGACGATCGGCAAAAGAAAAAGGACCAACTTCTATTCAGTGCCACTTTGTGGTTTCAGCTCCTCGCGTCTCAGCAAATAGCACCACTGCAGACTCTTGGATACCACTTTGAACGTTCCTCGCATCTGGGGTCCAGCACTCTGTTGAGGTGCTTCAGGCTTGGTAAGTCCTGCTGACTAGGAGTCCGTAGGATCTTCCAGCAGCTCGGGCCCGACTTAAAAGTGATGCACGCCTAATCTGGTGTTCCTCTCCCTGGTACTTCGGTTCCTGCAGCAGCAAGGAAGTACAGCCAGCTCAGACGAGTTCACTTTGGCGTTGATTGGTCCCACCAACTCAAGGGGAGAAGTCGTCCTTGCAGGGCTTCTCTAGTTAGGCGAATTCCGAGCTTCAGCACAGCAGCAGGGCTTCACCGAGCAAACCAATGTTCCAGGAGTTGCATCAGGCGTCTCTTCCAAGTTCTTCTTTGGATTCCTTCGTCCAGGGATCGGCCTTCCAAGCTAAAAAGCCTCGCCTTTTATGCGGATTTCTCCCATTCATTCCAGCCTAGCTGCCAGTCAAACAGTAGGGTGGCTGTCCTTGATGGACAGCCAGCCGGCCAATCACCTTTGTGTGCATTCCTGTAACCAAGGGGATTAAGCAAAGGGAGTTTCGGGCACCTCCCTTACTTCCTGCCCCTGCCAGACATACTGGAGCCAGAGGCGGGCTATCCCGCCAAAGACAAAACGAACATAGGGACCAAACCTGGTTTTGCGCGCAGAGTACATTTCAAGAACCACCTTTCCACAAACAAATGGCGAAAAAAGAAGACCGCGGCCATTTTGACGAAAATGGCACCCTTGGGTGCCTACTGCAGCTGCGAACGCAGCCTGCGGTAAAAGCACACCACAGTAGTTATAAGTAAACCACTGCCACCAGCCATTCATCGAGGAAAGGGTAACAAAAATGTTACATGAGAAACTAGAAAAAGGGGGCACTAAGTAACACCTCCAGCACCCTATTGTAAGATAGTGTGTGCTGGGTCTAGAAAGTTACAAATGTAAGTAAAGCCAATTTTACTTTACTGATTTTGGAAACAGTAGTTATCCAAGAGAAAGGTATTTAAACCTTTGGGAAATCTGAAAGACTTCCCTGTGCCACTACACTGAAGGTGATGTGTGGTACAATGCAAAAGATGATTCCTATGGAGTTTGTCAGACTACACAACCAAAAGAAACACAATTTTCAAATCATAGAAAAAATACATGAGAGAGTGGGAAAAAGGGTCTCACTCTCTCCAGGTAAAAAATGTAAATCCTCATAATCCAAGAAAGTTGAAGAGGATCTCTTAGGTACAAGGTACAGTGGAATTAGCAAATTTCCGCGAATTCTCCCTAACAGCGTGTGCACCTTTCTAGCATGATCAAAAGGTAGGTAGGGAAGGCTCGGTCACTAACAGCAGCCCATATTATCAGGTGTGGGACGGGTGCTGTGTTCACATTGTCAAAAGAGTCAAGCTATGTGAACAACTGGACCGAATTTTGCGTGGGACTCCGCTTTATTCTATGGGTGGTGGTGTTGGGCCGAGCGTGATGCATCTTTAAAGGTAGGGTGGAGTCAAATAGTGTGCATTTATGATGTGTGCAGCTATGTGAACAGCTGGAACTACCCCCACTCCTCCTGAGGAAATCAACTGCACTCCGTGGGATGCTGCATGTGAGAATGATGTCCGACAGGGCTGGGAAGGGCTCCAGGGCTGTTAAGCAAAGTTTGTATGTAGTACCCTTTGGGACCACTACACACTACACACAACTAGGACTACAGGTGTAAGCAAAACAACCCTTCGGAATATGTCTTTACTACACAGTTTTGGTAGCGTTGCTCAGCAGCCAGGCTTATCTCAAGAGGGGAATGTGAGCTGTAATGATGTTACAGAGAGGTCTACAATCACAAGTGTTCAAATAAACTCTTATACTCAAGGTTTCTTGGTAAAACACTTATTAATTTATTTCACAGTCAGTTATTAAACATTCACTAGAAGGAGGCAATATATATCACACAAAAATATACTTCAGTACTACACACTATCAGTTTCTGAGGCCTTTAAACTACTTTGAAGGAGGAGCAAAATGGCATTCAGAGTTTTTGAAGTAGGAGCAAAAAGGCATAGCTTTATAAAAAGAATATTACAGTTCCTTTTAGACAGTGCAAATAGTTTGAATTCGCCAGAGGAGTCAATTCAATGCAATTGGTTAGGCCAAAGTCAATGGGCTAAAGTCTTGTATAGGATAAAGCAGTTCTGGTAGTTAAACGGAAAAGTCTTTGCCAAAGTTCTCAGAAGTAGTTTGTAAAAGAAAGATTCATATGTTGGGTCACAAGCTGACTAGGCCTGCAAGTTGCCAAAGTTTTAAGCACTTTCGCAGTGAGAGGTAAGTTCTCTCGGTCGGGTTTTCACAGTACTTTACAATGAAGAAAAAGATGCAGCTGAAGACGCCTGTTCCTGGGAGTTCCTGCAGATCTCGCTGTTCCACAGCCTCAGTCGTGGGGACAAGAGGGAGGACGTCGGGGGACTCCTACACTGCACTGGGACTGGTCAAAAAGCTGGAAAAGGCAAATCTTCAATTTCGGTAGCTGTAGACAAGCACACAAACTGGTGTCCCTCTCCCTGGTTATTCGGTTTCCTGCAGCACTCTGAGGAAAATACAACCAGCTCCGAGAATGGTATACAGGTGGCTTAAGGTTCGAGTTGATTGGTCCCACCAACTCAAAGGGAGAAGTCGTCCTTGAAGGGCTTCTCTGTCGAGATGAACTTGGCGATTCGGACCTGCAGCAGGGCTTCACCGGGCAAACCAATGGTCCAGGTGTTGCAGCAGCTGTCCTCTTCCAGCTCCTCTTCGGTTCTTTCGTTCCAGTGGTCGACTCTGCCTTCCAAGCCAAAAGACTAGCTTTTTAAACAGTTTCCTCCCATTCATTCCAGCCTAGCTGCCACTCACCCAGCAGGGTGGCTGTCCTTGCCGGACAGTCAGCCAGCCAATCACGGCAGAGTGCATTTGGGTCTCCTAGAAGACTAAGCACAGGGAGTTCCGGGCACCTCCCTCGCTTCCGGCCCACCCCAGACACTCGGGCGACAGGAACAAAGGGACCGAACCTAGATTGCCACGCAGAGACACTCTAGAAGGACCTTTCCTAAAAGAAATGGCAAAAAAAGAAGACTGGGGGCCTATTTAAACAAAGGGGGCTCAGACGCCATCTTGAAAAACATGGCTCCTGCAATTTAACGCTACCGGTGTTCGCGGTCAGAAAAATCATGGTAGTTCGTTGTAAAGCCACTGCCACCAGCCATTTTGAGAGGAAAGGGTAGCATTTGACTGTTACATGAGTTTTTAGACATAGGGGATACCAAGTAACCCCTCTAGCAATCTATTGTAAGATAGGGTGTGCTGGGTCTAGGAATTTGAAAACACTAGTAAAGTCAATTTCACTTTACTTTCTCTAGGAAACCGTAGTTTATCCCAAAGAAGGTATTTAAACCTTGGGACAGCCTAAAAGGCTTCCACTGTGTCACTGCACTGAGGGTGCTGTGTGACACCAATGAAAAAGATGATGCCTATGGAGTTGTCTAAAACTCCATAATCAAAGAACATAAGAGTAAAACACATTAAAAATACATGAGAGAGTGGGAAAAAAGGCTCACACTCTCTCCAGGTAAAAAATCAAGTCCTCAAAATCCAGCAAAGTTGCTGGGGGTCTCTAAGGTGAAGGGAATTAGCACATTTATGAGAATTCTCCCTCACAAGGGCGAACAGGCAAACAGGGATGGTAAGCGCCAAAGGAAGGCACCCTTTGCCTGTGCCCTTTGTCGGCTGCCGGGCAATGCTGCCTTGGGAGAAATTCTAAAATGTCTCATGACCTAGAACATCAATAGGACTCGAGCGTGGGCAGAGGGAGGGGGAGGTGGAGCGGGCTCTTGGTCCGGGATGCAAAGTGGAGGCAACCTTAGGGGAGTTTAAATGCCCCCAGAACTAATTAAATACCTGCAAATGGCTGCTCAAGCCCTGCAATAACTCCTAGTGTTCTCTGGTGGCTGGGGAAAAACAATCAAATGGACGATTAAGAACGATTTACAGGAAATCAAATGTGGAGATGGGAAAGGTCTACCATTCTTCATACTTGAACTGTTCAATATTGCTTGTAAGGTTGATCAGATTAGCTTGTTTAGTAAGAAGTGAGAGATGAAATCAAACCAGAGAATTTATATTTACCCATTATCTATTCTCCGCTTCTTCAGAATCTTTGCTAATTTGTTCAGTCCACGAAGGCTCAGAGTAATGTCATCATTCATGCTGGCAGAGTCGATTCTCATCTGTGCTTCTGCATACGTAAGGGAAGCCTTTGAGAAACAAAGCAACATATTACTGCCATGACCTTGTGAAACTATTGGCAGTATAACATCCTGTGATCTTAAGTTCTAAATCAACCAAACTTACTCTCGCAAACTCTAATCCCATAAAATACAGATGGTGTGCCTTGTCAAACCTATGCACCTTAAGAAGTGACATTTGCAGTCTATACATAGAACTTGAGTTGAATTTAGATTAACTGTGGAAGGCTTTGCTCTCACTATAGAACAGAAATAATTTAGCCACAATTACTAGTCAGTCATCTCATTGGGGTAAGTGCCAAGTGCAACAATCCACAAGTATCTTGCAAGGGAATGCTTGCAAATCTGGTATCATCCCAAGGTCAATGAAAGGAGTAGCACCGAGTTGGGTGTTGATGCCACCTGCTATAAAGTAGCAAAACACAATGCAATTCTCTGTGCATATAAAATGAATGGTCAATATGAGCAAAATTATTTTGGTAGTAAAATCATATGATTATATGAGTGTAATGGCAATAAATAACTGCTACTTTGAATACCTGTCTAGCATCTGGAATGAAATAAGGACCCGAGTGCACACGTATGGGGCCCAAAGCCGTCAATATTGCAGACAACCCCCAGATAACAAATAAACTGCATGAGACTGTCACGCTAGCAAGAGAAATGAGCAGGCCGAATCCCTCAGAAACTGGTAAATACTGGAAGTTGAAAAGGAAGAGGGCATTTACACACAGCTTCTGGTTATAGAGTGAATAACTGCTGGATGGTTATTAGTTCTCACTGTCCA
This sequence comes from Ambystoma mexicanum, assembly GCF_040938575.1. Classification (NCBI taxonomy): domain Eukaryota; kingdom Metazoa; phylum Chordata; class Amphibia; order Caudata; family Ambystomatidae; genus Ambystoma; species Ambystoma mexicanum. The sequence continues at coordinate 328,298,148 of NC_090941.1, read as the reverse complement.
ATAAAGATTGCTAGAGAAATTGACATGTACTTGTGGCAGCAAAGAACACTTTCTAATGAACAGTTAACAGCTGCAGCAATAGCCCGCTAGCGCCCTGTGAGGGTTAGAGTGGAAAGAGCAAATACACCTTGGACTTAGGGCCACTACAGGACTGTTAGGCTCCGCCCCTCATCCCCATAGCAAATATTTAACACTTTAGTACCTGGTCGTATGTGGCGAAGGGGCAGAGTGGCAGAAAAACTGCAGGAGAGCAAAGGAGTCAAGTCTATAAAACACTGCATGCAGGGTGTGGGCCATTCAGGAAAAGTTAAGGAAAGATAGCACGGCAGCTACAAAACAATTAATATAGTGCTGAAACCTGGGTCGGCCATACAAACTTATTGGTGCTGCAGGTTGAGAGCAGGGTGAGCGAGGGTAGAGGCCATTGTGTGGCGGAGCAGTGAAAAGAAGATACTGCCAAGTCCGGTAGAAGGGTATATACTGCCAGAGTTGGACCATGTTCCATGTTCGCCTATTGTGCCCATCAGTCTGTGAGGGTGCTCATAGTCGATCAGACATCAAAACCTGCTCCCGGTTTATAAGATTGTGAATCCAGGTGGTACTGTTAGTGGGTAAGACTGTTAAGAACTTAAAAATAAGCAAGGAATTGTGGGCAAGTAGACTGGCTACTTTGGAGCATATAAAGAGGTGTTCTATAGAAACCTTTGGGGGTAGGACTTCCAAACAATTTTTGGACTATATTTGACACTTTGCAATTGATTGTTCTGATATATAAGTGTCATTAAAATGAAGTGAGAGGTGAGATAGTTGGACCAACGATAAGGTATAAATAATGCCATTGAAAGCAGGGGATAAGGGAGGAGTTGATCATGCATATGTGTAGTGTAAATGCTAAAGTTGATGTAAGTTGTTCCGATTAAATTATATATATTTTTTAAAACTATCAGTCAGAAAAAGGCCATCACAAGTCAAAAACTCAATCTGCCCAACAGTGGGCCAAGAAACGTGCCCCGAAAACAACCCTGCCCTCTCCACCCCCGTCCCCCCCATCCTCCCGCCCGCCGCAACACCAAGCCTCAATACTGTTCCATAATGCCCAACACTGATCATTCATGACGCTTCCCATATGGTGTCCGCTTGTCAGTGCCCCTCCTGGTGGTCAACCTAGGGATGAGGCGGAGGATGAGTCGCTTTTGGAGTTCATCAAATATGCAACATAGGGCCCCCAGATGTCCGGAGGGCGGGCATGCAAAGGTAATGTTTTGATGAACTCCGTCTCCACGTCCAGGCAGTAGAGTACATCCCTCCGCCACCCTGTAGCCAAGGGAGGCGGGCCCCGACCCCAGGCCATGGCCACCCTCCTCCGTGCCAGAATCAGCAAAATGTTCGCCAGTTTCTGCATTGCAGGTTCAGGTGTTTGGTCATCCCAAGCAGCACCACTGTGGGGATAGGTGTCAGTTCCTCCCCAATTATTGCCTCCTTTTCCTGGATGACCTGTGACCAAAATGTGGACAGTGCCGGGCAACTCCAGTCTGCAGCTGGTTTTCCGCACCTCTCGCACTTTGCCTCTGACTCTGGTCTATGTATGCACCTTTTAGCTAGAGTGTAATAGGTTTGTTGTAGATGATGGAAGTGGATCAGTTTGAACCTTGAATTCAGGGCAACCTTCTGAGTTTGATAGAGTACGTATGACCATTCTTCTTCGGCCCAGATCAACTCAAGTATGAGACCTTTTAGCTTCCCCAGGTAGCGCCGCAGAAGATTGGGATGTTCGAGAACAGGTAGAGGAGTTTTGGTAAAATCACCATCTTAACCAGCAACGCTTTACCCCAGAGCGTCAGTGGCAATGACTTCCACCTGTGCACCTTCTCTTGGAGTGCTTTTAATGTGGTTTCGGAATTGTCTTGGAAGATATCTCAGTGGTTCAGCGATAGCAGGATCCCGAGTTATCGTACGTGGGCACCCTCCCACCTGAAATTAAAGTCGTCTGTGAATTTACTGGTGCTGGGAGCTAGGGGAAATATTACCGACTTGGAATGATTGATTTTCAGGCCTGAGACCGAGCTGAATTGTATTATCTCTTTCATTATGGGGTTGAGATTTTCAATGGGGTTTTGGAGGAATAGCACCACATCGTCAGCATAGAGAGAGATGATCACTTTGTGGGGGCCTAAGGTGAGTCCTCTGTGTAGGTGTCGAGTGCGCAAGCCAGAGGCCAGCGGCTCCATCACTAGTGCAAATATTAGCGCTGACAGCGGCCATTCTTGTATAGTCCCGCGTTGAAAAAGGACATGTGTCGATTTCGCAGAGCCAAGGACAATGGTTGATTGGGGTTTATTGTATAGTAATGCTACAAGTTTTAAAAACTGGTTGCCTAGGCCATGTTGTCTGAGTACCGAAAACATGAAGGGCTATTTGACAGAATCAAAGGGCTTTTCGGCATCTAGGAGGATTGCTGCTGCCTGTTGTGTGGGTTCTATCGCAGCCATGGCACCGAACATTCTCCTGATCCCGAATGTTGTGTTGCGACCGGGTACAAAACCAGCCTGGTCTGCAAGTACCAGTGCTGGCATCAGAGGCATTAGTCTATTGGATAAAACTTTAGCTAGTATTTTATTGTCTAGATTTATTAGGGAAATCAGTCTGTAGGAACCGCATCCTTCGGGGGCTTTTTTTCTTATGTAGAAGAATTACATTGGCTTCTCTTAGGCTCTGTGGGAGGATGCCTGTTTTCAGTGCCTCTTCATACCCTCTCAGGAGGAGGGGGGTTACTAATGGGCCGAATGTTTTATAGAATTCACCGATCAGACCATCGGGGCTGGGGGCTTTGGTATTGGGTAAACTCTATTACTTCTAGGATCTCTTCCTGCGTAATGGGGTCGTTCAGAGGTTCGAGGAGTTCACGCTCCACCCAGTATAGTTCTGTGTCGGCTAGATAGTTATGTAACAGTTCCGCGTTGTTTGCTTATTGAGTACTGTATAGGTTTTGGTAGTAGGTGCAGAAGGTGTCGATTATTTCTGCTTCTGTATGTACTAGGGACCCTTGTGAGGTGCAGATTGTTTCTACCAGGGTGGGCTTTATATTTGCAGCAATGATGCAGGCCAAAGGTGCTGCAGGACGTTGTCCCTCGCCATATTGGCGTCCTAAATTTGAGCAGTTCTTCTTTGAGTTTGGCTTGAGTGTGTTTGAAATTAGTATCAGTGCACTGTAGTTCAAGGGCTTTCAAGCATTCCTCGTTGGCTGGCTGCCAACTCGCGTCGAATAGTCCTTAGTATTCAGTTTTCTTTGGCGATGCACACTCCTCTTATATAGCACTTTAACGTTTCCCATAATATCCCCGCTGAGGAGACTGAGTTTTGATTAAGGTCTAAAGGCTGTAATCTCCTCACATAGCTCCGCTGCGAAAACCTGGTCTGCCAGCGCTCTGGGTTTAAATCGCCATTGTGGCGCAGTTGATTTGGTATCAGGGAGGGTGCACTCAAGCGTCACTGTGGCGTGGTCCGAGAACGTTTTGGGGAGGATCTGGCAACCGCCCCACTGGAGCGTGCTGTGTGCTGAGACGAATATGTAATCTATGCGAGAGCTGGAATGATGGACTGTGGAGTGGAATGTGTACTCGCGCTTCTCCCAGTTGCTGTGCCTCCATATGTCGATCAGATTGTATGCTTTGCAAATCTCGGGTACTTGGAGGCCAGCCTTGGGTGTCTGCGCGGAGGTGGTCTGCGATCGGTCTTTTTGCGGGTAAAAAAGGAGGGTATTAAGGTCGCAAACCCAGATGATGGTTGTTGGTCCGCTCTGTGCAAGTCGTGAGAGGACCCAATCAAAGTTATTCGGGCCATCCACGTTGGCGCTGTATGAATTTATGAACGTGACGTCCTGCCTGGTTATGATGCCTTGCACCAACAGGGCTTTGCCTTCACGGTCTTTCTCCACCCTCTTCAGGCGGAAGCCGGCTTTAGGGTTGATGATGGTGGCTACCCCTCTGGCGTAGGCCGAGTAGGAGGAGAAGTAGCGGTGGCAACCCCAATTTCGGGCCCAGGGATGTTCTTTTTGTGGGGGAGGTGCGTCTCTTGTAACATTGCCACATCTATTTTGTGCCGTTTGAGGAACTGCAGGATCTTCCTCGTTTTTGCGGGAATGTTGCTTTCCCTAATATTCCATGTAGCTACCTTGAATCTACCGGGTGGGGTCTCTGTACACGCAGCATGGGTTGGGAGCCGACCAGTGGTGGTCTGTCACGGAGCAACGTGCTATCGTTAGGCAAGTTTGTTTTTCTTGAGTTAGCTGCTATATGCGGCGGGATGAGGCACAGCAGGGCCAGGGTCGGCCAAAACGTAACTATAACAACTTTGATGAACAGTACCTTACACGGACAACCCCCAACTTGTCCGTTTGGTGTCCCCCCCTCCCCCGAAGTAAACATAATGCTGCTGCACAAGGGGCGCTAGTGACCTCCCAGAGGAAGGTGCTCCTTTTGACTTGGTGTGTTCAATCCTGACCTGTAGTGTCGCACTTCGTGGTTATTCTGCGACACTTCTGAGGCTCATGGTGGGTTTCTTTCGGCAAGTTCCCTTCGAGAGGTCGCCCGACCACTGTTTGAGGCTGCGCAGCCGTGCCCGTCAAGGAAAAGGGTGGTTTCTTTGGGAGAATTGAAGAAGTGGGCTTTCCCCTCAAACTCAATGCGGAGCTTGGCGGGGAAGAGCTTTGAATATGGGATTTGGTTCTCCCGTAGCCGGAGTTTGACCACTGTAAAGGATCTTCTTTGGGCCTGGACTACTAGGGAGAAGTCAGGGACGAGTTGGATTGTATCACTGTCGTATTGAAGGGGCCCTTTCTCCCTTGCCAGTCTCAGAATGGTATCTCAGTCTTTATAACTTAACAGTTTTGCAATTATCGGGCAGGGAGGTGCTTCTGGAGTTGGTTTGGTGGGTGGGATCGTGTGCGCCCTTTCAATCACAAATAATTGCGAGAGAGTTGTGTTGCCGATTAGGGCTTTTTTGCCATATGTTCTTCCATTTTGTTGGGTGTTGCTTGTTCCCGGACTCCGATCACGCTTCTATTGTTGCGGCGGGATCGCCCCTCTAAATCTTCGCTCTTGGCCACCACCGTTCTCAATTGATTTTCGAGTATGGACACTCTTGCGGTGAGCGCGGTCGCGCTGTCATCCAGGTCTGATATTCTTGGTTCGGCATTATCCAGTTTATCTTTATGTTTGTCCAAGCGATGTTGCAACAGGTCTATCTTGGACAATAGCGTATCCATCTTGCTGTCTAGATTCCCAATTCCTGTTTTGAGATCTAGGAGTATCTTGCAGATGTCTACCTGTCACTGGTGTTCGTCTTCTTGTTCGCTGTGGATGAGTGGGGGCTCCGGGCAGTCTTCCTGAGCGTCTGCCGCTGGGTTGTCTTGGAGTTTGTAGGGCACGTTTTCAGGGTGCTCTGAGCTGAGAGGGCCTCGCTGAACTTTACTTTGCCTCGGGGGGCGGTCCCCAGGTTCTTACCGACTGCTTGCCGGAGTGGTGTTGGGGGGGAGGGAGAATGCCTGCTCCTGCCGCCAGCCCCCTGGTGTACTGTTTTAGGAACTGCTTGTGCCCAGAGAGTGATAGTGAGAGTGTGAGGCCCTGCGTTCCTGGCGCTCCGCTCTTGTGTGTTGCTTCCTGCTCTTGGGGGGCGAAGCTTTATAAGCACGGCTGAGCACCATGGGGGAGGCCGTTTACTACTAATCTCCACCTGCGGGCCCGCCGCGCACTGATATACACTTCCCGCGCACCCCTGTGCATGCGCACGCTGTTGTTGGGGGCCCTGCTACGCTTCTCACCTCAGCGTGCGGCCCACGCCAGGATCGGCCACTTCCACACTGTTCCAGCTCCTCCTCCGCCACAGCCTCGCTACAGCAGCGCCCCTCATGTATTTTGATGTGTGTTTTACACTTGTGTTCTTTGATTATGGAGTTTTAGATAACTCCATAGGCATCAACTTTTCATGTATGTCACAAAGCACCCTCAGTGCTGTGACACAGGGAAGCTTTTTAGGCTGTCCCAAGGTTTACACACCTTCTCTGGGATAAACTACTGTTTCCCAGAGAAAGTAAAGTGAAATTGACTTTACTAGTCTTTACAAATTCCTAGACACAGCACACACTATCTTACAATAGAGTGCTGGAGGGGTTTTCCCAGTATCCCCTATGTCTAGAAACTCCTGTAGCAGTCAAATGCTACCCTTTTCTATCGAAATGGCTGGTGGCAGTGGTTTTACAATGAACTACCATGATTTTTGCCGACCACGAACACCGTTAGCTAAAAATCGCAGGAGCCATGTTTTTCAAGATGGTGCCTAAGCCCCCTTTGTTTAAACGGGTCCCAGTCTTCTTTTTTTGCCATTTCTTTTGGAAAGATCCTTCTAGAGTTTGTCTCTGCAAGCCAAACCAGGTTTGGTCCCTTTGTTTTTGTGCCTTTGGCGGGCTTCAGGAGTGAAACCCGCCTCTGGCTCCAGAGTGTCTGGGGTAGGCGGAAGTGAGGGAGGTGCCCAAAACTCCCTGTGCTTAGTCTCCTAGGAGAAATGCCCTCTGTGACGATTGGTTGGCTGACTGTCCAGCAAGGACAGCCACCCTGCTGGGTAAGTGGCAGCTAGGCTGGAATGAATGGGAGAGAACTGAATAAAAGGTGAGTCTCTTGGCTTGGAAGGCAGAGTCGATCACTGGACGAAGGAACCGAAGAAGAGCTTGAAAGGGACGGCTGCTGCAATTTCTGGACTGTTGTTTTGCCCGGTGAAGCCCTGCTGCAGGTCCGAATCGCCAAGTTCGCATCAACATAGAAGCCCTGCAAAGGAAGACTTCTCCCTTTGAGTTGGTGGGACCAATCAACTCCAAAGTAAGACACATGGACACCCATCTCAGAGCTGGTTGAATTTCCAAAGAGTTGCTACAGGAAACCGTAGAGCTAGGGAGAGGGACACCAGATTGTGTGTGTTGCTTGTAAGCTGGCCTAAAGCTTTTGGAAGATCCTCCAAACTCCAACGAAGCAGGACCGACCAAACCAGACCCCCCTCAGTTGAGTGCAGGAAAGTCCTCCTTGACAGCCAGGAACCGCGCTTATTGCTATTTGCTGTATCGCAAGGAGCTGAAACGCGAAACAGCCACTGAAAGTAAAGTTTGCCGGTTGACAGCTTTGACAGTGCCAATACAGTGCAGGAGTCCCCCGACGTCCTCTTGTCCCCACGACTGAGACACAGGAACAGTGAGATCTGCAGAGCTGTACAGGAACAGAAGTCTTCAGCTGCATACTTTTCTTCTTTACTAAGGTACTGTAAAACTAGCCTAAGCGAACTTACCTCTTACTGTGGAAGTGCTTGTATCTTCTGCAACTCACAAGTCTAATCAGCTTGTGGCCCTACATTTGGTTCTTCTTTTTATCAAAGACGCCTTAGAACTTGTGCAAAGACTTTTCCCTTTACTCCTCTGAAGTGCTGCATCCTATACAAAGACTTTTGCCCATTAACTTTGGCTTAGCCTATTGAATTGAATGACGCTTCTCTTGTTATCTGAAAGTATTTGCCCGGCTTAAGAATATTTGTAATTTCTTGTGTTGTAATAACCTTTGCCTTTTAATAACTATTGAGAGTATTCTGTATGCCAACAGTAATGTATTAATGTCCCCAGCATCCTTGTTACTGAAGTCACCTGTGAGTGTAAGTGTCTGTGGGCCATCCCAAAAGGGACTTGTCTGATCCAGAACCTCAGAGTGTACAGTGCTGAAGTATATTTGTGTGTTACTATTCTATTGCTCCCTTCTAAATAAGGCTATATAACTGACTGATAAATTAATAATTGTTTATGCAAGAAACCTTGAGTGTAAGAGTTTATTTGAATACCTGTAACTGTGAATCTTTGTGTAACTCCACTACAGTTCACATTTCCCCTCTTGGGATAAACCTGGCTGCTCAACACGCTACCAAAACTGTGTAGTACAAGCTTATACCAAAGGTTGGGTTGCCTATACCTGTATGATGGAATATCTTGAAGAATTAAAACAGAACGAAAGATCTCTTTGCCAATCCCCCTGTGTTCGCCTACCAAAAAAGTAATAACTTGCGAAATCTATTGGTAAACACACACACAGCCACAAAAAAACCCTAGAAATTACCAGATAAACATCCTGGCACGTACCCAAGCATTAGTTGTGGCAATTGCAACAACGTGATAAAAGGATCCATAATATCTCACCCCAGGACTGGAGAGAAAATAAAACTCAAACATGCCACCTGTTTATCAGAAAACGTAATTTACACAATCAAATGGCCGTGTGCGAAGTACTACGTTGGAGAAACTGCACGCAAAGTTTGTGTCTGCATGAATGAACACAAATCATGCATTCGACTGAATAACCAAACATCAGCAGTGGCTAGACATTTCCAAGAAAATTGACATACAGTTGCACAACTAAGATTTGCAGTATTGGAGGTTATACCAACAAGAGGTCAGAGCATCGACATGAAAAGATTAAGAACACAGAAAGAAGCACACTGGATTGAAAGATTAGGTGCCCTAGCACCAGAAGGAATAAACAAAGAGTTTGATCTAAATTGCTACCTGTGTAATAGAACTTGGTATTTTTTGCCCAGACCTGGACCTTTAAATATTTTTTCTTTTTAAAATGTTTTTTTTATCATTTTTTATGCTTGATCTATTACGATCAAATGTTAGTGATATATATATTTATCTTTTTATTTATTTTTATATGAATTTATAATGTTTATTATTTGTTTCTATGGTTTTTATTTCGCTTACATTTTCTCAATCTAATTTTTTATGTGATGTATAGTTTAGTTATATCCTTTATTCTGGTTGGATCCTCATTATTCTATTTCTACTTATCGATCTCCTATGATCCTAAAATGATCACTTAAAATTGAGTCAAGAGGTACGTTACTGTTAAGACAACACTACATACCTACCATCCGTTCCATGTACTCATTAGAAGCAACACATTAATCTATCTAGAGTACCAAAACGATCGATACGCCTCAAATGTGACAAGCATTCTTGGTTTGGTACATGAGATTCCCTTTGCAATAGAAATAATAGTAGTAAAGAGTTTCCTCTGATAGATGTATTTCTTAACTATCTAAATTGACCATTCCAAAATGGCCACGCGAAATGGTAGCGGTTTCCAAGATAACAACATATACAAAAGCAAAGAAACTGCCGTGCACGCGCTTGAATGCGTTTTGAGCAGCCGAACCTGACGCTGCAGATCAGGTATAAGGGGACAAGATCTACTGTGTTTATTTTGACCCATTTTGTTACAACCGTACACTAAGGGACTATTACACGTGGCTTATCTTTTTAGACAACCATGTTGCACAGAGGCTGGGACTTTACAAATTTGAATATGCGGTAAACGTCATCTAGGTAAGATCTTTGTGACTTTTAGTAGAACATAACTGTAATAGATTGTGAAAAATAGACTCATGAATCCACACATTGCTCTTTTTCGCAGAATACATCGTGGTGACTTTTGATAACAGGTTAGTGAGGTATACGAGTTGAAATACACAGAAATACCAGTGAAAATGTATACGTTTGACTCTTTTTAAGAGTGTGACATAGACTCAGTTCAGTTCTCATTTGTATCATTTTTTCCAATGTTTTCTCTTTCGTTTACTTTTTTTTTGTTGCAACTTGTCATTCGACTATATTTCTTAAACTGGACACATATGATGGTAATGCTTATTTACATAATACGTGTTCGAATGATTTGTATGTACATGTATACTCATGCATATTTATTAATCTTGTTGTGGATGTTAATGGTGAACCTCAAAACAGCTTGCTTATGAAAATGATGAATTTTTGTGACATTGACAATATGTATTGGTTAACCACAATACCATACACGTGGCATCGATATATATAACCATGATGGGACATTATCATTGCACTTATTTCTTTGTTATGACATGAATGTTTGTATGGATACTATTTTTTATCATGATTTGTGACCAAAGTTTGCTACAAGAAGATATATTATCACAGGCCCTGAGGCAGAACATCCTTGTCCGAAATGCATAGTCCTACAATGTGATACATCTGCCAAACATTATTCACAATAAATAGAATTGGAAGAATTACATTATAAGGTTTCTTGAAGTGACTTTCTCATAATGAAACAAGATAATATTACATCAGCACGCAAATTAAAAAGTTATACCACTTTACTGCGGTAATCAGGGTGTGAGGCCCACGCCGCTGGCCTCGCGGCCAAGGTCTCTTTTCTTGGATTATATAGTGTTACATCACGGAGGCACCTTAAATAGTGGGTATGTACCCCAAGTTTAATGAACAGTGATACATAACAGAATCAGATTCGAATTTGAATATCAAGGTTGTGCAAGCTCACCACCAATTAAGATTGCCTATACCTGTAGTCATAGCTGTTTGTAGTGTTCCCAGAGGGTACTGCATTCAAACTTTGCCTAACAATTGGGAAAACTGCAAGTCTTAAGGGCTTTGCATGACTCATGAGAAGCCGGAGGAGTGCAACGTTGGAAAATAATGCCATGTGTAGACTGCGCAACCGTAGTCACTAACGGTAATTCCCTTGATTTTCCAGAACCCCTTACTATTACAAATCCTTTCTCTACCAGCAAGGGTCCCCCTGAGGAACAGGCAATCTCTGCAGAGCAAACTTCTGCATATGAGCAACATTTATTCGCCCATGCGAATGCACTATTACTAGAATGGCTGATCTCCCTCCCCCCATGTGCCCCCAACACAAGCCGTGAAGGGAGCCCCTTCAGTACAGACCGGCGGGGCCGTAAACGGGAGTTTCCTTCCTTCTTTGCAAAAGTAGTTATTGAGATTCTTTAGTTTTTTTCACAATTTCAGCCATTAAATCTGGTGTGGGAATTTCAGTCAACTTGTTGGTTTATTCATTTCTTATGCGCACCAGACTCGTAAGTAAAAGGGCGCAGCAGTATGGAGATGCGAAGCTTACAGTTACAAAATATACACCAGATACAAAACTTACATAATTACAGAATATACAAAGTGTGCAAATATGAACAAAAATAACATAGCCTATATAATTACAAAAATAAACAAACAATTTGCAAAAATACAAGTTGCAGAGTGATATCCTCCGTATATCACTAAGGCTCATAAGTAAACTATATTACGCGTGATCTTCAAATATCAACACAGTATTACAATATTAATGTGGGGTGAATAGGTCACTCCCGCTGTGGACATATCCTAGAAGGTAAGACGCTAAGGGTCAGTAGTGGTAATGTGTTTTATAACATTTTTTCTGAAATGAAGGTAAGGTTGGTCGGCTCTTAGGTCTTGTGGCAGTGAGTTCCAGAATTTTGCTGCCTTTACAGGGAAGCTATTACCACCAATAGTGGTGAGCTTGTATTTAGGTATGGTCAGGCAGTTAACATTGCCAATTCTAGTTGGTCTGAGAGAAATTCTTCTCTGAAGTTTGTCTGTAAGGAAGCTCGGGCCAGCGTCATTGAGAGCTTTATGAGTCGGAGAGCGTTTTTAGCTGTATTTTATTGGCTGTGGAAAGCCATTTGTGTTGCCGTCTAAGGGAAGAGATGTGGGTTCTTTTGTTTATGCCAAAGGCTGCTCTTAAGGCATTGCTTTGTAATGTTTGGAGCTTTTGGATGGCAGTTTTGTTAGCACCACTGTATAGAGAATTACAGTAATCAATTCTTGAGTATTAAGGCTCTGGCCAGGATCAAGCAGCTGTCAGAGTAATGGCTTGCTAGATCTGAGTAACTTGCAGTTGTAGGCTGTAGAAGAGGTAAGGGATTTTACCTGTTTATCAAAAGACAGTGTGGAGTCCAAGTAGAAACCAAGGGTTTTTACCTCCTTGGAGACTTTCATGGAATTCCTGTCAATGTTACATGAGGAGAATTCTTGGCCTAGTTTTTTAATTAGTACAACTCCCATTAGGCACTACAACAGCGTATATCCTGCACTTTTGTGCAGTCACAATCATTACACCAATCTTGTTTTTTTTGGGTGGCTCTGCAGTCTCTAACTGCACGATTAATTTGGGTCGAAGAAGAACTTGACTCTCTTCTTTAAGTTGGTCAACATCAATTACTCTTCGTCAATACTAGGAGTGGAATTCTCTTCGCTGCTAAATATGCAGGTCTTTACTTTTACCACTGGCATTGTTTTGATTTTAACTTCTTTATCAGCAGCTTTTTTCCTCCTCTCAGCTCTTTTCACTGCACGCGTCTGCAGTTTCTTCGTGCGTCTGGACAGAAAGCCAACCCTTTTATTAGTGTCCGTTGCCGTAGCCTCCTCTTTCTCCATTTGATCAACTATCTTTGTGAGCGCAGTAGGACTATCCAAGACCTCGACCACTTGTTGCGGCATCTGAGTCATTGGGTCCCCTGTGCTCGTAAAAGTATTAAGTCTAAGTTCCACTATAGCAGATTTGATTGCCTTTATATCGGCTGCTAATGCAGCCATACTATAGACAGAGGTAGAAGAACTATTTGTGTCAGGATCGTAGAGCACAAGCTCATCCAGGCCTGCGCTGATTCAAGCTATTACAGGTGCTGTACATTGTCTGCCTTTCTCGACCAACAACGTCAAGGCCTTTGGGGTAGGACACAGCATGGCTGAATTAGCTTCCTTAGCTTATTCTTTAGAGTTATTAGTGCAGGTCTCTCTTGCAATAATAAATCCCTCGAAACAATTGATCTTAGCAAGGATTTCGGTCATAGAGGATTTAATCTCCCTGATCTCCAGGTGGGTGAAGTCGTGCCCTTTATCCAAGAGGTCTAATATTCAAATAATTACAGGGAAAGTGGAAGGCCTCTCTAGGTCGACTGGGGGCGTCAGGTTAATATCCGGAGCCACTTCATGCGAGATGTCCTCCTCGCCTCCAATCGGCGAGCTACTAAGATTATCTTTGCAGTCCCTGTAATATAATCGCCACCCCCATTAGACAAATGGCCCTCTATAGTATGTTTCTCACATGTACTACTCGTAGTGTTAGGAACTATGTCACCGCTTCCATGGGCACACTGCAGGGCCTTATTAGTCCTTGGATGGCTAAACACCTCTATTCCCAGAGTACGCGGGACTAAAGGAGTTAATAGACCATTAGATAGCTTAACACCTTTATCCAAATCAGCCATAACATTGGGTCCAATCTTAGATATCTCATTCAACAACTCTTTATTAAATAAGGATGAATTTGGTGAGCCCGAGTCATGTGGATGTACAGAGGCACAATCAAATTGCACAGGGTCTTCCATAAGATCCTTCTCCAATCTCTCACATAGTGGGAGAGAACTTGCTGCAGAGTTCAAGGCCTCCTCTACGGATAGGTGCACCTGGACAGCGTGCACAGACCGTTTCATTGCCTCACTCACCGCAGGCTCCCCATCACAGGGCAAGATTGATGCAACAGACAGGCAAGATTTATCCTGCACACCATTTTCCTTACTACGTAGGGCATCACCAGTACAGGGAAAAAGATCAGGTGTGCTCATACCAGAATAGGTGCTATTCCCTGAACACACCAAGAGATCAATATTCAAGTTACCAGGCATTAACGGCTCCGTACATCTGCCACTAGGCAAGCCACTTGTCATGGTTTTACACGCACCGGCTTCCACACAACAAGTAGCACAGTGCTCTCACTAGATGTACTTAAGAACAAGACCCACGATAGAACACAATGCAGGCAGGGAATAAAGTTTCCTGCTTCAACCCCTCTCCCCCTCCCACCCTAACAGCCAAACAGCACACTTGCCCACACTTGGGATGGGTGTGTGAGATGCACGTGCACCCTAGTACAAGTAGGACTTCCTGGTGCAAGAGGGCAGGGTTTCCATACACACTGCGTCTAAGGAGTGAAACGAAACACAATGAACCTAAGTAGCGTCGATAACGCTTACTCAGAGGGCGGGTAAGTCAACAAGTTTAAAGTCCAGAGCCCAGCCCACACTCAGTTCAGCCCAGCCCACACCCCCCCTTTGCTAGTCCAATCAAATATTTACTTTGGCCTTTGTAATCCGTATGAATTTCAAGGTCCTTAAAGATGTTTCACGTCAGCGGCAGTAAACGCTCTTCCTCTTCTCCTTACAGCCGCTTCAGGGAAGTGCACACTTTGACAGTGAGTAGTCCAACGTTCGTGGTCCCCAGCCAAACAGTACACTTGTACACACCTTCAGTGCAGTGGCACAGGGAAGTCTTTTAGATTTCCTAAGGTTTAAATACATTCCCTTGGATAAACTACTGTTTCCAAGAGCAGTGAAGTGAAGTGAAGTGAAATTGACTTTACTTACACTTGTAACTTTCTGGACCCAGCACACACTATCTTACAATAGGGTGCTGGAGGGGTTACTTAGTATCCCCTTTGTCTAGTTTCTCATGTAACATTTTTATGTCACCCTTTCCTCGATGAATGGCTGGTGGCAGTGGTTTACTTTTAACTACTGTGGTGTGCATTTATTGCAGGCTGCGCTCTCCTGCCACATGTTTCGCAGGTAGTTCACCGGGACCTGTCAGTGTTTATTCCTGGGAGGTCGAAGTCCTTAAACCTCGGGCGCTTATTCGCAATCTTAGCACAAATAGATCCGGGGACGCAGGCAGTGGCGGCACTGTTAGATATGGAGAAGGCATTCGACTCCGTTGAATGGGAGTACTTGTTCGAGGTGTTGGCGTGGGTGGGGACCCTTCCATATTACATGCAGGCTGTGAAGCTGCTGTATTCGGGATGTAGAGCCCAGATAAATATAGGCGGGACTTGGTCGGACCTGTTCTTGCTCGGGAGGGGGACAAGGAAGGGGTGCCCGCTCTCCCCATTACTTTTTGCATTAGCTATAGAAGTGCTGGCGGGCAGACTCCGGAAGATGCATGGACACAGAGGATTGGGTATGGACAGGCCGAAAGAGCTAATCTCACTGTATGCTGATGATGCAATCATTTATATTAGAAATCCTGAGGTTAACCTTAAGCCCCTCACACAGGAAGTGGCTGAGTTAGGGGGATTCTCTTGTTTCCGCCTGAATCGAGCAAAATCTTCCCTGTTCCCGCTGAATGAGGTGACGGTTCCTCCAACTAGCACCGAGGGTTTTGGGTGGAGCAGGACACGGTTACATACCTGGGGGTGGTAATTAGTAGGAACGCCCAGTCCCTGCTGGATAAGAATCATGGGGCGTATTTAAGGACATTGAGAGCAAAGATAGATAGATGGTGCAAGCTCCCACTCACACTTATGAGCCGAGTGGCCATTGTCAAAATGGTGGTTATCCCCAAGCTTTTGTATAAATTCTTAAATATACCGGTTTGGTTGGGAAAAGGTTACTTCCGTGAGGTGAAATCTCAACTGTTACGGCTAGCTTGGCATCCAAAAGCCCCACGAATAGGCTGGGAGACCTTAATGCAAGCATGGGAGAGAGGGGGAGAAATCGGAGCCCCGGATGTCAAGGCGTATTTCTTGGCGGCCCAGCTGTCTTTTGCAAGATTTTGGATGCAGGGAGGGCAGGGGCCCCAACATGTGCATTTTGGGAGAGGCTCAGTGCACCATTGTTCGCTGCAGGGACTATTGATCTCGGGGAGGGTAGCTGACAAATGTAGATTTGATCCCGTAGCATGTACGGTGCACGCTTGGAGGCGAGCTATGAAAAGGATGGGAGCTGGACACCCATTTGACCCGGGTATCTTGTTATGGAAGATCGAGGTCCTGGCGCCAACATGTAATATGTCCATTGTAAGGGAGTGCGGAGGGGTGTGGATTGAACAATTGGAGGATATGTATCCCGACGGGAAGTTTGTGTCTCAAGAGGAGTTTGGGGACATGATGGGCAAGGTTCCTCAATGTACATTACAGTACTACAGGATGAGGGCTGCCTTTAGAAAATGGTCACCGGTTTTCCCCGATATCCCCCACACTACACCCCTGCTGAATTATATACGTAACTCCTTGGGGTGCAGCGGGGTGATCTCGACAATATATAAGATGATTCTAGCAGATACACATCGAGATTCCCCCCCTAGCAAAGGGCACTGGGAACAAGACAGTGGGGTCACCTTAGGGGACAAGCAGTGGGAGAGAATATGTGGTACCACGCACATTGGGGCGTTCAGTTCAAGGTTGCAATTGATTCAACTTAAGACCCTTCACAGGGTTTACATTTTCACCAGCGCGCACGCAAAAATTCGATGCAACAAAGCCCGCTATATGCCCGAGGTGTTGGGTGGATCCGGCGGATATGATTCATATGCTATTGGGGTGCATCGCGCTGCACTCTTTCTGGGAGGGTGTGTTCAGTACCATGACGGAAATCGTGGGGCAGGATGTCCCGTGCACGATGCTATGTGGCATGTTGGGGTGGTCACCGGATATACCAAAGAAGTACAGTAAGCTGTTAGCATCTTGTATGATAGTAGCTAGGAGATGCATCTTCATGAAAGGGACGCGTGCCTCCACTCCGGAGATGAATGGGTGGCTAAAGGACCTAATCTGGTTGAGTGACACTGATAAAGACTACGCTGCCTGTGTGGGCCGCAGAACAGACCTAAAGATATCTGGGGTCCATTGACAGTGTATTTGATGGCGAGGGATGTGGAACGGGAATGAAGGAGGGGTTGAGATGCGGGGGTACGTTCTCTCACCCTGCAGATGTGAGCGCGAGGAGAAGAGGACTATAATAAGGTGTGCCACATGTGCCCTGCGGCTTGCACGTTATTGTATGTTAACTTGCTGTTGTGCTTGCATCATCCGGATGCTATTGTGATATGGTCTGATGTGGAGATGTCAACCAATTAATAAAGAGATGTTAAAAAAAAAAAAAAAGAAAAAAAAAAAAAGGGGGTGCCATTTTGGTAAAAATTGCCCCAGTCTTCTTTTTTCACCATTTCTTTGTGGAAAGATCCTTCTTGAGATTTACTCTGCGCGCCAAACCAGGTTTGGTCCCTTTGTTCGTTTGGTCTTTGCCGGGATTCAGGGTGTCTGGCGGGGGCAAGAAGCAAGGGAGGTGCCCGAAACTCCCTGTGATTAGTCTCCTAGGCAACAGGAATGCAGTCCTAGGTGAATGGCCGGCTGGATGTCCAGCAAGGACAGCTACCCTGCTGGGTGACTGACAGCTGGGCTGGAATGAATGGTAGAAACCTGCATAAAAGGGTAGGCTTTTTGGCTTGGAAGGCAGAGTCAACGCCTGGACGAAGGAATCCGAAGAAGAACTTGGAAGAGATGCCTGCTGCAACTCCCGGTCGATGGTTGCCCGGTGAAGTCCTGCTGCTGTGATGAAGCTCTGAATTAGTTTCGACTAGAGAAGCCCTGCTAGGACAACTTCTCCCCCTTGAGTTGGTGGGACCAATCAACTCCAAAGTAAGCCACCTGGACATACTCTCAAAGCTGGTTGAATTTCCACTATAGTTGCTGCTGGAAACCATCGAGCCAGGGAGAGGAACACCAGTTCATGTGCGTTGCTTTTAAGTTGGCCAAGAGCTCCAGGAAGATCCTCCGGACTCCTACGAAGCAGGACTGACCGAGCCTGAGCCACCTCAACAGAGTGCTGGACCCCAGATGCAAGGAAAGCCGATCTCGACAGCCAAGGGTCCGCGGTGTTGCTATTTGCTTAGACGCGAAGAGCTGAAACCGCAAAGTGCCACTGAATAGAAGTTAGTCCTTTTCGGTCACCGACCGTCCCGATGCAGTGCAGACGTCCTCCCTCTTATCCCAACGACTGAGGCCCATGAACACCGGATCTGCAGAGCTGCACAGTAACCGAAGTCAGCCAAAGCCCTTTTCTTCTGACCAAAGGTACTGTACAGTTTAAGAGGACTTATCTCTTGTTGTGTAACCTCACTTGTTCTTGGTGGAGACTTGTCTTGGTTACTGGCATAGAGTTGCCGTCAGCTTTTTTACTTCACAAGCCTAATCAGCTTGTGGCCCTGTTTTGATTTCTTCTTTTCTACAAAGACTTCTAAAACATTGTGCAAGACTTTTGCCTACCTGCAAGAATTGCTTCAGCTCACCTGGACTTGTGTCCAATTGACTTTGGCCTGGCTCCCTGAATGAATCTTCTTCCCTCTGACTCTGTGTTTAGCCCTTCTTCCAGGAAGGGGTTAACTTACTTTGTATTGTGGGTTACCAAAAGTACTTACCCGTTTCAGAATATTTGTGAGATCTCTTGTTTTATTCTAATAATCTGTTTGACATACTCCTAAATATTGCCCTAAATTCAAGAGTGATATATTAATGTCCACAGAGTCCTAGCTATTGAAGTCACCTGCGGGTGTAGGATGTGTCTGTGTACCATCCTAAATGGCTGTTTACTGATTTAGGAAAACCCAGTGTATATTTTGGAGTGTATGTGTGTGTTACTATTATATTGCCCCTTCTGAAGAAGGCTTACTCTAACTGACTGTTAAATAAATTAATAATGTATTTAAGCAATAAACCTCGTGTGTAAGAGTTTATTTGAATACATGTCACTGTGAATCTCTGTGTAACTCCCCTACAGCTCACATTGAACCCTCTTGAGATAAGCCTGGCTGCTCAACACACTACCAATCTGTGTAGTACAGACTTATACCAAAGGTTGTGTTCCTATTGGCAGGAGGTCAGTGTTGTTGTAGTGCACCCAAAGGATACTGCATACAATCTTGCCTAACAAAGGGATAACCCAGGGACAGGATAATCGACCCAGGTTTGATGGCCAGTAGGTGAGTGGCATGGTATAAGGAGACAAAAGTACTTGTTTCCAATGTTATTCTCTAGAAGAAGGGGGAGGAGGTGCGGGGGGAGGACAGATACACTGCGTTTACTTACCCCCACCCGTATTCCAATTTTCCCAAAGGACTTTGTGGAGCCTCCGGGGGCTTGATCTTCCACCATTGGTTCCAGTGAGAGGTGCCCAGGAGTTGCGGCTTCAAGGATTCTTCCGGTCGGGTGCAGCTGCATGGTAAAATGAAGCAATACAAGAACCACCAATGCAGGCATCTTCAGGATGCTTGACGGGTTGGAGGAAAGCTAGTTCTAGCGATGGTTTACGCACACAGGCGACAGGCGTCCTTCCAGGCGTGGTCAGAGAAGCTGCTCCAGGACAGGATCCCTTGGTGCTGGGATGCTGACATTTGTGAAGAAGGGGACATGTGGCATGAGCTGGCAACCACTGAAATGCCAGACTTGAACGCAGAACGGAGACGTTTCTGACAAGGTAGCTCACGAGAGAGCTTCCACAGCGAAGTCCAGGGACACTTTCAAAGACTCAGAAGGGCAGAATCCTCGAGAAGGCGCTGAGGCTGGTTGGTCCCACTATTCCAAGGGCTGAAGCACTGCCCAGGGTCTTCAGAGATTAGGTAGTACAACAGTGCTTCACCGGGCAGGACACAAGAAAGGATGCTGGGCCACTCGAGACGTCATCTTCAGCAGGCTGATTATCTTCTTGGCCCCAGCAATGGGCTGAAGAAAAGACTCCGGAGGTCTTCTGCTTATCCAAGATCTGAGCTAGAAGCAAGTCCAAGACATCAATTGTAAGGATCTGCACCATTCAAACATCCAGTAGTTGTCCATTCAGGGACACCTACTGGTTTCACATTTGCCCCACAGCTAGACCGTCTGGCACCAAGGATGTGGAGTGGGACTAGACTGCCCCCACCTTCCTGGACTACACTCACACACACAAAGGCAGCACTAGCCAGTGAAAGTAGCAGCCTTCCTGGGCAAGTGCATGACCTTATAAGGACTTCCCTGACCTGGCAAGGCAGGAAGACCACCAAACAATATGGCCAAAGAAGAAAGCGATAACCTCGTGGCACAGCCATTTTAAGGCATTCACCACGTTTACTGGCCATGCGTTGCACATGTGCACACTAAAGGTAATGCAAAAATGTACCTGCTGTCCCAGGCTTTTCTTGAGAAACATATGAAGTAACCAAATTACACTGCACTGTAAGATGCTGTGAGCAATGTTAAAAATACAGGAATTCAAAAAGGGAAACAGTTTCCCAGTACTGATGGTCTGAAGGACTGATCAGTTTCCCCATAACAATGAGCAAAAGGCAAGGAAAGTTAAGCTGAAGGCTTTACTTCCCTTGAAAAGTTCGGAACAGGTTTAAAAATATAACAAAAAGAATAGGGGTCCATAGGAACTATGGAGGAGAAAGTTGCAAAAAAAGAACTCTTTCCTAACACATGGCAAAGCAGCAGTGATAGTCTCTAGAGAGCCACAGGTCCCAATATAAGCCTTTTCAGTAGGTTAGGAGTCTCTTTTAGGAAGTTGCACAAGTGTTGGCTTCAGCTAATATAATCAAGGGGAAAGTCTTTAAAAGACCCTCTCCCAATCCAGCCACATTAGGGGAGACCCAGGAAGGAGCACCAGGCCAAAATACCAGAGAGAGGGAGGGCACAACAGGTATGTTTACTCACACCCTGTGCTCAGATTCACTAAGGGACCATCATAGGAGTTCCTGAAATCGCTGGGCCTTCTTGATTTATGCCTTGGTTGCTTTGGAGGAAGCCCAGGGGTCGCGGGTACAAAGGTCACCTAATGCGTCGGGTTCTTGGGTCTGGCTTGTTTGGTGTTCTGTGCTCAGATTGACTATATCTGCATGCTGAAGACTCAGGACACAGACTTCGGGACCACCAATCCGGTGACTACCTCAGAGGACTCTCAGGACGCGATGCAGAAAGCAAGCACTAATGGTCACTTAAAGAAAATGGCAGAAGACGACCCTCGTGGCAAGAACACAGAAACTGGTCCGGTATGGTGCCTCTTCATGGTAGGAGCTGCATCTTCAAGGAAATGCTTCTTGTTCCATCAGCTGAGAATCTGCAGAGTCCCAAGGCTCAACTTGAGGCGGCAACAGGTGCAGCAAAATGCCCAGGATAACATCTGGTTAGCCCACTGAAGGGTTCTGAGAAAATCCAGTGGCTGGAACTTTGATCAGAGGTCAGTATTGGTTGTTCCCGAAGCACTGATGACTCTTCTTTAGATCTGCAGAGGGACAGGGCTTTGCAAGTAAAGTATGGGCTTCTGGCGATCTTTCATTGACGAGTTCAGGCTGCCTTCCTTCGTAGGGGTCTTGGATCCAATGATAATCTTCAGGATGGCAGTGGGAGTCCTCCTTTTATCTAGAATCTTGGGTGGAGTTGCCCCCAGCCCTCCAATGGCAAGTATCTACGCCATTCAAACTTGCAAGGGATGCCAATCCTTGACAGCATCTAGTCACTACATCTGCCAAGCAACAGATACACCTGCCAACACACACACCGCCACTTTGCCCACAAAAGGTGGAGATTTCCCTGGGAAAGGGGGTACCATATATGGAAAATCCAGCCACCCCACAGCAGGTAAAAGGTCAAACGTCAAGATGGCCAAAGGAAAGGCGAAAATCTTGTGTCACAACCATTTTAGAGCATATGGTACTCTAATTGGCATTAAGCAGTAAAATGCAATAAGTGCAAAAGACTATAAAAAAAATACTGTAAAAGTATCCGTTTCCACCAGCACATCCTGCACGAACAAAGTAACCATACAGTTTCTGAAAACTAAGTTGGTAAAGCAAAGTTGTTGGGACACAGAGTCCCTAGAGCACTTCACAGAAGGTGATATGTGCAGGAAAAATAAACAAAGAACTGCTGAACAGTTCTTCCACACTGATAACCATGGTGCCTGATCAGTGGCCCCAAAACAGATGAGCTTAGAAAGCTAAGTGGAGCAAAAATGCTTCCCTTAACTCCAAAAGGCAGGAAAGGCTCATAACAGCAACAGTAAGGGTGTCCCACTGAGGTCTATGGAGAGAAAGCAGAAAAAACACAAATCTTTCCTAGCACGAGGTATGCTCACAAGCCATGTAAACTCCAATCAGGATGACCAATTACCTTAAGTAAGCTTAATGACATTGAGGTCAGCCCTCATCCTAGGTTGCAACATTCAGGGTCCTAGAGTCTTGGGTGCAGGGCTTCTTTTGAATAAGTGAGGCAGCTGGGTCCACCAGTTCTAGTCTCACCAGACTGGACCCAGGCTGATAAATGATATGATATGATATGGCATTTGTAACGCGCCTATGAAGAAGGCTCTTTGTTTCTGATCCCATTATAAAAAATGACAACCAGGATGCCACAAATTAGATGAACATGGGCTGCAGGATCAAAGACAAAGGACGGAAGGGCTCGGGGTGCAACACCACTCTATTTGTTCGCAGAAAGCTGTAGCAGAGCTATGAGGTTCAAGTTAAGTTTCCCACCACCAGCTTTGCCCGAGATCCTAGCAATAGAGGAGGTCCCCACTTCAGGTGATGTGTGCCAGAAGAGGCCCCCTGACACTTCTCAGCCCCAGGACGACGATATCAGTGATGAAGGACCCTTACCTGGTCTGGCACACCAGTTCAAGCATTAGAGGAACCATAAGTGTTCTTTTCGGTCGATGAAAAAGCAGAGCTTGGTCTTACGAGAGATGGCTTGGGCAGTTTGTGAAGGCAGTTTTTGTACAACCACCTGTTGAGAGTTGTTCGGTCACTAACCGTAGGGTGGAGCAAAAGCACCCAGTCAAAAAGTAAGCCAAACCTCTTTTAAAAGACGGGTACTGTAGCATAGCAATCAGGCTGAACACTCAGGAAGGGGTAAGCAGCCTAGGTACAATTAGTTGCCACAGATGGCCTCAAGAACACACCTACTCTCCAAGACAGGTCAAGATGTTTTATTGCTTTAGTAATAAAGTGGCCCTCTAAGGGCCGTCCCTCTCGATCTCGTCTAGAGACGGGAATTCCCTCCCTAACCCAGGCATCCCTCAACCCCAGGATGGCCACTAGTGCTCAGTAACCCCTACTATCTAAACGCCACTTAGCTGAAGGTGCTGGAAGGCAAACACCTTACCTGTAGAAAACATCCTCTGGGAACAATTTAGGTGGTCCCTGTTATAAGTTTCCCAAGATGATTTAACCAAACGGTTTGTGCCTTTCAGACACTCGGGCCCCACTTGCTCAGACCCTCCCACATTGCTATTTCCATATGACTTTCTGTCACGTTCCATATTCTCCTCCATTCCACTCCATCCACTATCTCGTCTGACTACCTCCTGTACCCAGCACATCCTACCTCCATCCGCTGATCTACTCATCACTACTAGCTCTACCCTCCTCTCCACTTTACAACTACTCTTCCCTCTACTGCTAGCACTCCACCCACACCTTCTCACAGTCACCCTTCTTTCACTTCCCCAGTCACATTTTCATTCACTCCCTACTCTCTTTCAATTACTCTCACTCACTAACCTTTATGCACACTCCACCCCAAGTGGCATTCTCCCCACTAACCAATACCTCACCTTTTACACTCATCAATACTCGTTCACACCCCTCTGCTCAATCCTTTCCCTGACTGGCCCCTCTGTCATCCTCCTGCTCCATTAATCTCACTCGAACACACCTTCACGCTTACTGCCTCCTGTGTCTCCTCTCTCTTCACCTTCCATCAGCCCTCACCCTCATCTGGTTCCCCAGCCAACAGCTGTCTATCCCTTCCCCAGGGTAGGTGTTAGAATCACTAAAACATTTTTTAAAAAGTGGTCTTAATCTGCACCCCTTGTTCATACGTACGCAGGACCACAGGCCTCTGGCTGTGGCGTCACGCAACAATCAATGTTCCAGTTTGTGAGGACTTCCCGATGTTCAGAGATGCCAGTTTGGGGAGGGTCTTGCTCCACAGGTCCCCTGCAGGTGAGCATGATGTCCACTAGTGTATGGGTCTTGTCCCAGCTGCAGCCCGGCTCACTTGGCATCTTGCTCGCTCAGTCTGGTCTATCTCAGGTGGCTAACCAACTGTCCAATTTAGGCTGCCCGATATGGGAGATCCTACAAGACTGAGAAAGGCACTGGCCAGAAGGTTGCTGTGCAGGCATGGGGCTATAGGTAGTGGTACTTCTGTCAAACAGTCACAGACAGAAGGAATAAGGACTGGGACCCTCCAACTTCCACATCGGACAGGGACAGATTTCTGGCTCCATCACATACTCCACACATGTATCCATAGAAAATTAAACCACACTGCTATACCGAAAAATATATACATTTATTATGTTACACATATAAAGATATATCAGTTCAAATAAGTACTTGAGCACTGGGGACAGTATAATAATACACACCACATTATAAAAACAGTACATGTATTTCAGCACACTTCCCACCCCTATAGTTTAATGTGGGTCCACTGTCTACAACATATAGTGGCAAGGGGGTTTCGGAGGGGTGGGGTGAATCGGACATGCTAACAAACAATACAAAAAAATGCATAGTGCCTGCAGGACACACCCTCGTCCTACTAAACACATCCCACTCCTGGTGGTGGGCACACAACAGATAACATGAGTTGAATGGACCAGCCATTTTTACACACAGAGACAATAGTCATACGTGCCCCACAGGCCAATACTAACAATCCACATTAATTCTCGCCCTATAGGGCATAGTATTTGTAATATACAAATGCACTTATCACAGCTAAAAGCAGTGTTGGAGGGTGGAAAATAATTCAAAAACATAGTTGCATGCCTCCAGAAAATACAGATCTATTTTAGACACAGTCCACAGTTACCATTGCAATTCACATCCGACAACAAATAAAATTTGTAAGGGAGAATTCTCATAAATGTGCTAATTCCCTTCACCTTAGACACCCCCAGCAACTTTGCTGGATTTTGAGGACTTTATTTTTTTGTGCAAGCCCTTTTTCCCCCACTCTCTCATGTATTTTGATGTGTGTTTTACTCTTGGGTTCTTTGATTATGTGATTTTAGATAACTCCATAGGCATCATCTTTCCATGCGTGTCACACAGCAACCTCAGTGCAGTGACACAGGGAAGCTTTTTAGGCTGTCCCAAGGTTAAAATACCTTCTCTGGGATAAACTACTGTTTCCCAGAAAATGTAAAGTTAAATTGACTTTACTAGTCTTTTAAAATTCCTAGACCTAGCACACACTATTTTACAATAGAGTGCTGGAGGGGTTACCTAGTATCCCCTATATCTAGAAACTCATGTAGCAGTCAATTGCTACCCTTTCCTATCGAAATGGCTGGTGGCAGTTGTTTTACAACCAACTACCATGATTTTTCCCGACCGCGAACACCGCTAGCTAAAAATTGCTGGAGCCATGTTTTTCAAGATGGCGCCATTTCTTTTTGGAAAGGTCCTTCTAGAGTTTGTCTCTGCGCACCAAACCCGGTTTGTCCCTTTGTTTTTGTGCCTTTGGCGGGCTTCAGGACTGAAGACCGCCTCTGGAGCCCAAGTGTCTGGGGTGGGCAGGAAGTGAGGGGGGTGCCCGAAACTCCCTGTGCTTAGGATCCTAGGAGACCCAAATGCACTCTGGCGTGATTGGCTGGCTGACTGTTCGGCAAGGACAGCCACCCTTCTGGGTGAGTGGCAGTTAGGCTGGAATGAATGGGAGAAAACTGTTTAAAAGGCATGTCTCTTGGACTGAAAAGCAGAGTCAACTACTGGAACGAAAGAACCCGAAGACGAGCTGGAAGAGGATGGCTGCTGCAACTACTGGACCGTTGGTTTGCCCGGTGGAGCCCTGCTGCAGGTCCAAATCGCCAAGTTCACCTTGACTGAGAAGCCCTTCAAGGACGACTTCTTCCTTTGAGTTTGTAGGTCCAATCAACTCGCAAGCCACCTGGACACCATTCTCGGAGCTGGTTGTATTTTCCTCACAGTGCTGCAGGAAACCGAATAACCAGGGAGAAGGACACCAGCTTGTGTGCTTGAAGACAGCTACCAGAATCGAAGAATTGCCAGTTTGCCAGCTTTGTGACCAGTCCCTGTGCAGTGCAGGAGTCCCCCGACGTCCTCCCTGTTGTCCCCATGACTGAGGCTCAGGAACAGCGAGATCTGCAGGAAGTCTTCAGCTGCATCTTTTTCTTCAATATAAAATACTGTGAAAACCTGACCGAGAGAACTTAGATCTCATCATGAAAGTTTGTGGAACTTTGGCAACTTGCAGGCCTAGTCAGCTTGTGACCAGACATATGAACCTTTCTTCCGTGAACTACTTCTAAGGACCGTGGCAAAGACTTATCCCTTTAAATACCAGAACCGTTTTTACCTATACAAGGCACTAGTCCATTGACTTTGGCCTACCTATTGCATTGAATCAACTCCTCTCGTGAACTCAAACTATTTGCACTGTTTTAGAGTAACTGTAATATTTGTTTTATTAACTTATGCCTTTTTGCTCCTACTTTAACTGCTCTGAATGCCATTTTGCATCTCCTTCAAAGGAGTGTAAACGTTTCAGAATCGGCTAGTGTGACGTATAGTAGTATATTTTTGTGTGATATTAATTGCCTCCTTTAAGTGAATCTTTTCTGACTGTGTAAATAAATTAAGACGTGTTTCACCAAGAAACCTTGAGTTTAAGTGTGTATCTGAATACTTGTGATTGTAGACCTCTGTGTAACATCATTACAAGCTTACATTCCCTCTTGAGATAAGCCTGGCTGCTCCGATCACTACCAAAAAAGGTGTGGTACAGACTTATACCAAAGGTTGGCTTTGCTTACACCTGTAGTCCTAGTTGTGTGTAGTGGCCCCAAAGGGTACTGCATACAAAATCCCTGAACCCCCAGAGGAATACAGGAACAATGCCCAGTTACAGTAAAGTGCCCCCAAAGTCGCTTTTGTAGAATTCAAAGGAGGGTCAAAAGTTCAACTGAGTTATATGGGACAAAGTAGGCCAGCTGTGTGTAGGGGGAAATTTAAGACAAGTATCCGTTTTACTCCACAGATTAAGCAAGCTTCCCCAGGGAGGACCAGCGAAGTCCCCAATGAAGAGATCCAGATATTCGTTCAAGAACCAAAAGTACTAGAAGGTGATCCAACAAAGCAGGAAGAGCCCCCATGATATCCAATGGGAAATGCAGTAAAGACTGGCTTCCAAAAGATCTTTCTCCCAGACCAGAGGGACCCCAGAGGGCGAGTATTGAGAATATGTTTCCATCCGAGTGCAGTGAAGATCCACTGCTCAGCATTCCATTGCTTGAGTGCATCCGTCTGTTCTCTCCAAAGTTCCTTCTTCAGCCATCCAAGGTCAAGAAACCCGAACTGTGGACAACTGTCGCCTCACCTTGCGGACCAACCTGCTTCACCAAGTTCTTCATTGAAAAGGTACTGTCTCAAGCATAGGTACTTAACTTGGTCTTGCTGCCTTGCTATTTGGAGGGCTGCAGTTCAGCTGTTATTTGCACTCTGCCTATGGGGTATCCTGAGTCCCATTGGGGGGTATCCGGTAATAATATCGCCATACATATGGTTGCCGTAAATAATATCGCCAGGAAAAGGTTGTGGCGATATTATTTGGGTGACCATATATATGGGGACAGGGGCAAAAAAAAATATTTTTTTTAAAAAAAAGAAAAAAAAAGTTTGGGGGTTGCGGGTGTGTCCCCCGCATGTTCCATGCAATAATGTCGCCACAAAAAACGGCCATTTTTCGGCGATATTTTTGCATGGCGAGATTTTTTTGGCGACATTATTACATGGAACCCATTGGGGTGAACAACCCATTGGGCTCTTAAATACTTAAAAACAAACTCTTACTTACCTGCAAAGCTGAAGAAACCTTCATAGACTTTGGTCGCTGGACCCGCAGTGTCCCCCTCGACTCTTTGAGAATCATTTTGTATAGGGTTGGACATTTGAAGAAAAGTTTGCTATTAGTATCAGTTTTCTCTCACTTTCATGTTGCTTTACATTTTTGATTCAAAGTGTACTACCTTTTATTCTACTGCGATATTACTGTGTGGATTGTACTTACATGACTTATTTTCGAAAGCTATAGTGTACATAAAATAAATAGCTCTTTTTTTATATAACTGCTAGTGTGCCAGTGTTTCCTTGAACCAATTGTATGCTCAAAGATCTCTGTGCCTCACTACAGCCCTTATTCCTTCTTGACTAAATCTGCTGCTCAGCCACTGCTACCAAAGCTTTGGGTAGTTCAGGCTAAACCTAAGGGGTTACAACCCTTTCCTCTGAACTGAGCTTTTCCACGTTCTGTCACAGATAGTAACTTGTGTAAAACTCCCTAACAAGTACTCATGATGGATTCACCAACACAAAACAACCTGGTAAGTACAGAGCTTCTTCCTTGATGCCGATCACAAGGATCCAGGGGGTCTGAAACCTAAGCTAGCAAAGACTCCAGTAACCGAAATGAAGACTAGACAGTCTTCCCATGACATAGCCTCCCCAAGCCAGAAGTGAAAATACTAGCGAGGAAGACAAGGGAATCCAGGAAGAAAAGAGGATTTGAGTGGCTAAGTGGACAAAGATGGCAGGGCCAGCCACAAGAGACGGTCCCACGGTGACAAAGATGGTGGAGGCGTCCTAGGATTGCCCAAAGAGCAGATGAGGCAGGTTAGTGGTGTCCCACCAGCCTTTCAGGCGATAACAGTGACTTGCACCAAGGCAGGACATCGAATGCTGGAGAAGGTGATACTTACATTCTGTTACAGAGGAGTCTTGAAGTTTGCTTCAAAGATGCAAATAGCTTCAGAACAACCAACCATTGAGTACAAGCACTATAAAATGTGTATAATCGAAACAAAATTAAGAAAAAATCCTTTCAAATTAGTTTTTCCCCAACTAACGAGAAAGCAAGAAAGCCTTTAGAAGTAAAAAACAACTAACCTTGGAATTGATCACACTTTTTGTAAATGTGGTGTTTATAATTTCAGCATTGTGATTGATCTCCCAGATGCAGGAAAACGCTAATCTATGGAAAAAAATGATATTCACTATAGTACACAAATTGAAACTGAAGAAGAAAATTATAAACACAAAAAATGCATGCATTTTAGAGGTGATATATCCATTTCTTAACTATACATACAATTCCAGTGAATGCACATGTTTCATATAAATGGGATTCTTTATTAATGGCTATTAATAGTAAATATTTATTAATAGTTATTGTGCAATTAACAAGGACCGATCCATACGTTTGAAACTAGTTTCTTTAAATCCAAAGCCTTTATTAACCCAATAGAACATTTGTTTTTTGCTGTAGCGATCAGTGGACATATCAGCTTCATTTCTCAATACTCTCAATAGAATATTTTTAAAATTATTCAAATTTTAAATCTATTCCACACTTGAATAGAAAACGTTATAGGTGAACAATCCCTTTTCTATCTTAAAAGTACACACACGTGTGCTCACCTCCTGATGGAAGACCTAGGGATTGGAAAAGGGTTGGGCAGGATGTAAGGCACATTCTCTATTATGTGCTGAGTCCTGCACAGCATATTATTTTCTTTGTATGGCTACATTTCTATAAAATGAAATAAAAAGTTCTATATAAACAAAAAGAACATACTAGTACAATTTCACTTGAGCCATATCATTTTCATCTAACCAAGAGGCTGGGGATTTAGTTAAAAATAAAACCATGTATTTTCCTAATTTCTTAAGACCATTCAAAGCCCTTTAAATTTACACAAATATAAAAGCATCTGAAAAAAGCCTGTGCATACCTCTCAACATTGGACCGCAACGAGCACAAATTTGAACTGAGTAGGTCAGGAACCATGTCAATCCTCTAAGGAAAAAAACAAAATGGATTCAATCTAACCGTTTCATAAAGCTTTTAAATACACATTCATATACATAAAGTTCATCACTTTAACTGGGGTGGGTAAATCCAGCATAGTAGACCGTGTTCCCAATGTAGACTGGAGTGTGTATTGAAAGATATTCTGATGTACACAGGTCACTTTTCCAACAAACATTTGCAGAAAGAATAATCTAGACCTGATAACAAATGGGTTTGAAGAGCTAACTGCTTGAAAGTACTAATTGTGAAGCAACGGTATGATAAGGGTTCTGTGTAACCCTGGAGGACGGACTCAGACCACAGGGGTATAACGTCCTGTCTCCATCTCTTTCCTGACCTAGATCGGTGTTCTGGTCAAGGATCACCTTCTGGGCCTATCCCAGTGCAGTGGGATTGAGAGAGTTAGTAATCTGAATTTTGCTTAAATTTTGGAACTCAGAATCCCAACCACTGATAACGTCCAATCACATAGTAAACCTACCTGACAAGTATAACTTTGGAACCGAAACCTTTAGGACATTGGGCCCAAATCAATTTTAAGACTGGGCTTATTAAGTGATAGGGAATTATTCTAGTGCTGTTCCAAGGTTTTATGCAATCGGGTTACTTACCTGTTTTGCACTGGTTTTATTATATATTTTACAGGTAATTGCACATATATGGAACAATAAGTAGCCCCCAGACAGATTATTAGATGTTACCGTTCTTTACTTATCCACGCACGTGTCTAATCATTCTTGTATACTTAGCCATTGGCTCGTAGTTTAACATTCATGGTCCTGAAAGGTTTGGACTTTTAATTCAAATGACCAAATTTACTAGATAAAGAATACTCTACTTCGCCATCCATGCTCTAGCCATTGCTTATATTAATGTATTTTTAGATTGCTACATTAGCAACATAACCTCACTAGACAGTTTCTGTTTTAGCCCTATGGGGATAGGTGGAAAGGAACGGGTGTGAATTTCTCCAGAGACCACTGCTGAGGTTCCGGAATCGGTTGGAGACACGTTCTTCTGTTTTTGGCCTCATCCGGGGGGCTCTGGGATCGCGGGTACAGAGGTCACTTTCGGATGCAGGATTACGTTTTGGTCAGTCTTGGTGTTCGAATCTCAGTCCCAGGCAGTTTCCAGCTGAACACCCTTGGGACGAAACCACATGACACCTCAAGGGAGAGAATAAGTCAGTTTGCAACAGGAGTCACCATGATCAGGCAGCAACAGGTGATCTTCTATGGGTGAACAAAGGAGACGGCTCTGCCCAGCTTCAGTTGGTATTAGATGGCTGAAAATGCAGGAGCAGATGACAAGTTAAAGATCCTCCAAGTTCCAAGGATGCACATACAATGGTGACAGCTGCGAGGTAGACCAGGAGAGAGTTGGTCCAGGGACACTTGCAAAGGCTCGGATCTTTGAAAATGGGGTGAGACTGGCTGTCCCCACCGGTCTGTCCGAGGGCGAAGCACCAACAAGGGTCTTCCCAAGAGGAGGCAGATGAGTGGGACTTCACTTGAGTTGATGCTGATAAGCTGCAAATGCCATCCTAGGGTGGTCAGTGGCTGGGGGTCTTGGCTCCAAAGATGACCTTAGGAATGGCTGCAGGTGTCCTGCTTTTATCAAGGATTTGGTCTGAAGCAGGCCCAGATCCACCCATGCTAAGGATCTGCATGATTCACACTAGTAGTGGCTCTTCAATAACGGATAGCCACTGGCCACACCCATTCTGCCCAGCAACATACACCACATGACTTGGATGTGGACTGGGAACAGCCAGTCCCAAACCCCACATCTGGTCAAACTCACAGACCAAACCTGGTAAAGCTTGAGCTTCCCTCGGGAAAGGGCATTCCTTATATGGCAATTCTGGGCCCAAGAGGGCAAGAAGGAGGCCAGAGAACAATATGACCAAAGGACAGGCAAAAGTCTTGTTGCACAGCCATTTTAGAAAGCTTGCCACTCTTAGTAGCCATTTGCAATAAATGCATGAGCACAAAGTGCAAAACACTACAGCAAAATATCTGCGGCCACCAGCCCAACCTGGACATATTGTATATGTAACCAAAATGCCATAAAACAAAATGTTTAAAAAGATACCAAGTATCCCAACCACAACTCACTTTAGGGTAATATGTGCAGTTGTAAACATGCAAAAAATCCATAAAGAGACACATATGGTGGTATCTTGGTGGTAAATCAGCCGAGATACCATGAAACGGATTCACTGTTACTGCCACTTGGTACAGCGGAATTACGACTGGATTACAAGTGGTGGTATTACAGTGTTAGTCCACATTTATTCATGGGGATTTTGCCGGAATTACCACAGACAGTAATTTTGCCGGAATTGCCATTTTTTGGCATGAAGGTGGTGGAATTACCTCCAGCATTTTGCTGGGGCTTTACCTACACCTTACCTGCAAACCCATAGTTTATCAGTTAAGTAATGCAGCCGTAACTCTGTACCACTGCATTACCACTGTTTTTGGCCACACTGCCGAGCTCAAAATGAGGCCCATAGTGTCTCATTACTGATAGTCTATGGAAGGATCCATTTCCCCATATAAATTCGCACAAAGCAAGGAAAGTAGCACAGGAGGCTTTACTTACCTTCAATAATAGGTTGTCATTCAAAAATAAAGCAAACAGAAATGGTGTCCCATAGAAGTATATGGGAGGAAATCAGCAAAAAAAGAATATTTCCTAACAATGAGGAATCTGTGGAGGAGGGAATTCATTAGAAGAACAAAGTACTGACCTCTCAGTAATTCTCTTTCTGATGGATGTTCCTCCCACAGGTTTCTTATTGCCCTCTCAACCTGCCCCACTTGGTGGACAGCTAGTACACCTGTGGTTCTGCGGTCCCTCCATAAGGAAAAAGGGTGGCACTAGGGTAGCAGGGTTCAGTGCCTCAATATTAACTGTCCCTGGTGTGATGTCCGGCTTGGGGGCTGGGGGGTGAGGGGTGGAGGTGGTTTCGAGGGAGATTTCCGGTGGAGCTGCGCTTCACCCCCTGGCGGTGGAAACCTTTCTTGGAGCAGCTGCTCTATCAAAGATAAGGAATCCGTGGGAGGCACTTCCATGGGAAAGTACATTACAGAGAGGCAAGTATTTTGTTCTTTGAAATACATTTGGCAGCTTTCTAATACTCTGTATTATGACTGAAGTACTTATTTGAACTGATAGTTTTATATTTGTGAATTTATTATAGAGTATATTTTTCAGTATATCAGTGTAGTGTATTTTCTAGATTTGGGTTTGTGAACTAGTTATACCTCTCTGCCGACACACTAACCCCTACCTGAGAGCTAAGCCTTTTTACGGAGATTTACAAAATCTCCACCTTAGAAAGGACTTTAGAACACTCACACGTAAGACTCCAACTCTTAGTATAGGCCTGAAGCACAGAAGTGGTGTTGGTAGCAATGGCTGAGTAGCAAGGCTAATCTTAGGAGGGAGGAAGGTCTGAAGGGAGATGCAAAGAACTTTGAGTATAGACATAGGCCAAAGAAACTCTGACACTAAAAGTTATATAAAAATACACACACAATAAGTAACTTTAGAAAAACCAATGGATTATTTACAGTAAGTAAATCCATTTTGGAATACTTTTTGAATGGCAGTATGCAATTCAAAGGTAAGTGAAAGGTTTGGAATAACTTTCAGAACCTCTGTTTCAGGTACGAGTGATTGAAACAAAACCAATATAAATCAGGTAAATACTTGTAATTATTTTCAGAGAGGCATAACAATTCAGAAGTCCATCCCTATCTAGTTAAGAGCGTCTCAGAGTTAGATTGGAGGGCAAAACAGGTAGGCACAACTGTAGAAAGTTCAAAGGTTCCAGAGGATGTCTTCTGTAACAAGTTTACTAATTACTCGCGGTCTAAATTCAACAATCAACAACCATAACCAAAAGGGCCTCCAAGATAAATAAAAAACAACAACAAAACCAGACAGGAAACACAATTAAAGGAGCAATAAACAAACCTAATCACATAGGTCTTTTAACCGAGGTACCACCTACCCACAACCGCCCCAAATACAAGCAACAAACCGCAAACGCTAAGGCCCAAAGACCAGGAAATAGACAAATCCAACGAGCACGTCCACTTAAAAAGGGATACAACCCACAAACCAAACATCATGCCTCGCCACAAGAAAGACCAAGAAGCCAGAACAGACAACAGACATAATAAGAAAACCCCACCCACTCGGGAAGGCACCGACCAGCAGGACCCCACAAGACCAAGAAACCGCACAAACAACACCACAGACGGCCTAAGGCGACAAACAAATAACATAACCAAGACAGACTACATTGCTCACTACCTCTCTACATACGATGGAGCGAAAAGCAAAAGCGGCACAGCAACACGGAACCGACAGGAAACAAGCATCACGAATGCAGACCCCCACCAAGACACCAACTGCAACATGAAAACTAAGAACGCATCCAAACCCAGTCTTCACTATGAACAATACCCCAACCAGAATTAGGGACAAGTTGAATCCATCATTCTCTACACGCCCTACATCACCAAAGACTGGAACAACGGACCAGTA
Organism: Ambystoma mexicanum; assembly: GCF_040938575.1. Classification (NCBI taxonomy): domain Eukaryota; kingdom Metazoa; phylum Chordata; class Amphibia; order Caudata; family Ambystomatidae; genus Ambystoma; species Ambystoma mexicanum. Next base: position 328,263,994 of record NC_090941.1, on the reverse strand, counting down.
TCTAAAAAATGGACAACCCAAAACAAAACCAGCCCCACCATAAACTTTATCGGCTTACTCGACGAAGAGAGTGACCACCAAAGAACTGCTCCACCCAACAGGTTCAAACAGGGAAAACACACCCGCAACAGAAACCCAACAGACAACACACCGGGCTGAACAAACAATACAAACAACAACCCTAAAGGAAATGCAAACAAACTACACTGCAGCCTTTTCAACATCAGATCCATGGTAAAACACTCAATAGAAATCCATGACCTCTTAAGCAAAAAAGGCACAGACATGCTTTTTCTCACAGAAACATGGTTATCAGACAACTATAAAGGCATTGCGAACGAAGCAATACCAGGTAGGTTCTACCAAGAGTCTCCGAGTACCTTGGGCGTGAAGAAGTGAATGCAGCACGATGCAACAGCAGCAGAAGAACCGGTCACCTGATTCTTAGTCGGGCAGATGAAAGAGGTGACACTGGAGTGGATCTCGCAGCAGCAGTCAAGTGAAGTGGGTCTCAGCAACAGATTCTTCTCGGTTCTGTGATTTTTGTGCATTTTGGGAAGCACCAGTGAAGAACGATTACCCGCCGATCGATTTGTCTCGCTATCCCGGTCCAGCACACGGGTGAGGGGACTTCAAGGGGTGGAATCCTGCTTCTGGAGCTCTAGAAGGAGTCCACCAAAGTTTTGGGAAGATTCGATCTTCAGAAGACTATGCACTGCACACTGGCCACAGGTTGCAAGGTAATGGTGGTTTTCAACCCGTGAAGGACACGGCTTGTTGTGGGATGGCTTGAAATATAGGTTAAAGACTGATTGGTCCCACCAATCTAAGGGGGAGAGTCGTCCTCTTTAGAGATCTCCTGATGCTTTGGAGAAGGGGTCGAACAGCAGCGATTACACAGAAGGAATCTCTGGTCATCTGGAAGCAGACACAGACATCTCTCTTCTTCCTCATCAATTCTTCTGTTCGAGGGGTCAGCTTATCTTCAGACTTAGAGTCAATACCTTTTTTTCAGAAACCTAGCCTATCAACACCAATGCACCATTCAAACTCTGAGTGGAGGCTGTCCTTTCAGGAAAGCAAGCCCCCACCCTGTTGGAACTGGTTCAAGTCTTGCACACAAGAAGACATAGAACAGCATAGTCTTGGAGTCCTCCCCTGTTTCCTGTCCTCACAGACACACTTGATCCTGGGTGGGCTTCACAAAGGTTTCTGACTGAAGACAAAAGTCAAGCCAGGACCTCCCCCACCTAGCACGGCAGAAGGACCAAGAAGGAACAAGCAAACAAGAAATGGAGGGGGAAAAAAAAGAACAGTCACCATTTTGGGTCAATGGTGACCCTTCTGTGCACTAACAGGGCTGCGAGTACAGCCTGGGAGTAAACCACTGGAAGAGAGTCTCAACTACCCCACAAGTGCAGATGCTGTGCCAATCAGCCTGAGGGAAGGCAACTGGAGGTCCCAAGGAAAAATTCCAGAGGTCGGAAGATGGACCACAGAAGAATACGTTGCAGAACAGGAGGACCCCTTATGAAAGTCTATGGGGAATCAGATTCCAGGAATCTCCACCACCAACCAGGGGGACACCCAGGGGTATCGTATCGCAAATGATTACCCTTCCCAGAGTCCCAATGTATGTGCTCACATCAGTGGTTTCAGCGGAAATGGCTCCAGTGTCCTGAAACAACCTGGTACATTAACGTTTCTTTTCGACAAGTGCACTATTCTGGACCCGGATCCCAGGGCTTTCCACCTTGAACCAACAGTGATCCCAGCAACACGGTGGAAGAACAAAGGTTCTTCCTAGAACATCTACCTTCAATCCAGAAATGAAAGATCAATTGAAGAAAACTTCAGGACAATGGGAGAATCCGATCAGGCGGCTCCAAGCAGACAGGTGAAAAAAAGAAGGCAGCAACATGACAACAAATGGTCCCAGGATGGAGACAATGGCTGGTGGTGCCTTTCAATGTCCCAAACTGAAGCTCTGGGGCGATATAAACTCTCAGCACCCCTCAGGACTACTGCAGCAGCCCACAGCCAAGTGGAAGATCCTGATGGTAAATGACAGGATGCTGCAGTAAAATGGCACAAAATCATTCCAAAGTTGAGGGCTTGACCCAGCAGATATGCAGAGTCACCTGGAGCCAAGAAATTCAGAATGGACTTCTAGCAACAAAAAAACAAAACATGGATATGCCCAAAATACCGTACCTAGCCAGTATGGCCAGGTACGGGTTAAAAAACTGTTAAATTGACAGGAATTGCTGCAAAACGTTCCTCCAGCGGGTCGGCAGACCTGCTACCTCCAAGTTACAGGAACCAGTAAGAGAGCAAGTTATGGGCAGGGGAGAACCGAAATACCTCTGCGAAAGGGGGTTGGTCACAGGCCAGCCAGTGTTACAAAAGATTTTCATTTTAGCAACTTTCCCTCCATAGTTCTATCAGTCTTTCAGACTATCAGTACTCAGAAACCATGTTTCCCTTTTGACTTTTACACTTTTGTAACTTTTTTACATTGCACATAGCATCTCACAATGCAGTGCAATGGGGATACTTTTGAATCACCCTAGCCTTCTACACTTGGGATATTTGGTTACTTTTATATGTGCCTAAAGATATGTTGGGTGGCAGCAAATATAGTTTTACCATTTTTGTGTTAATTCGAGTGTGCACATTTGCGCTTACCGACTATGGCGACTAAGCGTGGCTAGTGCCCCACACCACAAGCCCTTTGCTTGTTCTTTGGCCATATTGTTGTTTGGCCTTCTTCCTGCCTTGCCAAGTCAAGAAATCCAATATAAGGTCATGAACTTGCCTGGGAAAGATGCAGATTTTGCAGCCTAGTGATGCCTTTGTGTGGGTGGCTCAGGAAGGGCATGGGTCTGTCTGATTCTACTCCACATCTGTGGTGCCTGAAAGTCTGGGCGTGGGACATGAGGGAAACCAATAGTGGTGCCTGAATGGACTAGTGCTGGCTGTTTGAATGGTGCAGATCCTTACCACTGGTGGGCTTGGACTTGCTTCCAGCCAGGATTTTGGATTAGAAGAGGACTCCTGCAGCCATGTCTTCAGATCAGCACTGGAGCTAAGAATGCTGTGCAGAAGAACAGCCAACTGAAGATCCCAAGAAGACTCTTGAAGAGGCCCAGCATCCCTTCCCGTGTCTGGCCCGGGAAAGCCCTGTTGGACTACCTGATCTTCGAAGGCCCTTGGCAATGCTGCAATCCCTGGCTGGTGGGACCAAACAGTCTCAACGTGCTCTCGAGGTTCAAAAGCGTCCCTGAATTAACCGGTGGACTGACTAGCTCTGCAGTGCGCTTACTCGCTAGAACCTTCACTGTTACGGAGAATTCTCAGAAATGTGCTAATTCCTCTCTACCTTAGAGACCCCCAGCACCTTTGCTGGATTTGAAGGACTTTAATGTTTTACCTCGAGAGAATGAGATCCTTTTTCCCACTCTTTCAAGTAATTTTCCTATGATTTGAACACTGTTTCTCTTTGGTTGTGGAGTCTGAGAAACTCCATAGGCATCATCTTTTACATTGTAACACACAGCACACCTTCAGTGCAGTGGCACAGGGAAGTCTTTCAGATTTCCCAAAGGTTTAAATACCTTTCTCTTGGATAACTACTGTTTCCAAGAGCAGTAAAGTGAAATTGACTTTACTTACCTTTGTAACTTTCTAGGCTCGGGACAATAGGGTGCTGGAGGGGCTACTTAGTATCCCCTTTGTCTAGTTTCTCAGGTAAGCATTTTATGTTACCCTTACCTCAATGAATGGCTAGTGGCAGCGGTTTACTTTGAACTACCGTGGGGTGCTTTTACCGCGGGCTGCTTTCGCAGCTGCAGTTTTGCTAAAATGGCCCGGTCTTCTTTTTTTGCCATTTCTTTGAGGAAAGGTCCTTCTTGAGATTTACTCTGCGTACCAAACCAGATTTGGTCCCTTTGTTCATTTTGTCTTTGGCGGGATTCACGAGAAGCCCGCCTCTGCCTCCAGTATGTCTGGCAGGGGCAGGAAGTGAGGGAGGTGCCTGAAACTCCCTGTGCTTAATCCCCTTGGTTACAGGAATGCACCCAAGGTGATTGGCCGGCTGACTGTTCGGCAAGGACAGCCACCCTGCTGGGTGACTGACAGCTGGGCTGGAATGAATGGAAGAAACCTGCATAAAATGTCACCCTTTCTGGCTTGGAAGGCAGAGTCGACGACTGGATGAAGGAATGCAAAGAAGAACTTGGAAGAGACGCCTGCTGCAACTCCGGGACCGTTGGTTTGCCCGGTGAAGCCCTGCTGCTGTGCAGAAGCTCCGAATTCGCCTCAACTAGAGAAGCCCTGCAAGGACGACTTCTCCCCTTGAGTTGGTGGGACCAATCAACTCCAAAGTGTACTTGTCTGGACATGCCCTCGGAGCTGGCTGTACTTCCTTGCTGCTACAGGAACTGAAGTGCCAGAGAGAGGAACACCAGATTGTAGTGAATCGCTTTTAAGTTGGCCAAGCGGTCCAGGAAGATCCTCCAGACTCCCAGGAAACAGGACTGACCGAGCCTGAGCCATCTCAACTGAGTGCTGAACCCCAGATGCAAGAAAGCCCATATCGACAGCCAAGAACCGCAGTGGTGCTTTTTGTTGAGACGCGAGGAGCTGAAACCACGAAGTGCCACTGAATAGAAGTTGGCCCTTTTCTGTCGCTAATCATCCCATTGCAGTGCAGGAGTCCTCCAGACGTCCTCCCTCTTGTCCCCACGACTGAGGCCCAGGAACACAGTATCTGCAGAGCTGCACAGGAACACAAGCCATCTGGAACCATTTCTTCTAACCAAATGTACTGTACAGTCTAAGAGATCTTACCTCTTGTTGTGTAGCCTCACTTGTTCTCAGTTGAGACTTGTCTTGGTTGCTTCTGTAGAGTTTCTAACAGCTTCTTTACCTCACAAGCCTAAACAGCTGGTGGCCCTACTTTGATTTCTTCTTTTCTACAAAGACTTCTAAAACATTGTGCAAGACGTTCACCTACCCTTCCTTTCTTTCATCCATCTGCAAGCTCTTCTTCACTGCTGAGTACTGTGTGGTCTTGGCTAATATTTACCTAGAGTTTTGTGTCACTCCTGTGTGGGTGATTCGTGTTTTTAGGAGTTTGCCCATACCGTTCACCCAGGCCCAACACTTGAACACATCTAGGGAGCCTTCTACGAAGTCCCAGAACACTTTCTAATAGCGCTAAAGTCTGTACTCACTTGTTGAATGAGGCTTTCCTGCATCTGAGCCCCATCTAAACCTGCCTACTGTTGGCCACTAGACCACTAGCGTCCCTCTTCTGACCCCAAGATCACTCTTGCCTTAGAATAGGGAAGTGTTAGGCAAGATTGTATGTAGTAACCCTGTAGCAACCCTAGTAACCCTGTGGGAGACACCAGCCTTCTGGTCCTCTTGGCAATAGAAAACCCAACTATTGGCATAGGCCTGTACTACACAAGATGGGGTAAAGTGACTGAGCAGCCAGACTTATCTCAAGAGGGGTAAATGTGAGCTGTAGAGATGTAAGAGAGATTCACATTGACAAGTATTCAAATAACACTTCTATTCAAGGTTTTCAAGTAAAATAATTATTTATTAATTTAACATTCAGTTTTAAAATAAGCCTTCTTTAGAAAGGGCAATATGCAACAATAAAATACACTTCAAAATACACTTCCTTAGCTTTAAGTAAAGCAAGTAGATACCCTTTTGGGATGTCACACACACACTTCCTACACCCTGAGGGGACTTCAATTACTAGGACACTGTGAACATTGATATATCACATTTACACTTAATGCAATACTGAGGTGGTAAAAAAAGGAAAAGGTTAGGGAAGGAAACAAAGGTTAACAAGTTCTCTGAACAGGCAAGTACTTTACAATCCCCCAATAAAGTATAAGTGTACCCTTTCCCAGCAATACAAGTAACCTATGTACCACCTTTGAGGGACAGATAAACACAAAGTCAAAGGGTCAGAAGAGTCTACAGGGGGCCAGGACAGCCAATGTCAATTGAAAATGTCTAGGGAGCTGAGGCACTTCCGGAAGATATCACAGAAGACTTGTACAATGTTATATGAAGAGTTTGTAGCAAAGAATCACTGTTGGGCCACATGCTGTAAGGCTTGTGGAAGCATAGCTGCAAGCAACTCTGCAGAGAAAGCAGTTGCTGTAAGTCTCCAGTGAGACATACAAGCTACAGACCAAAAAATACAAGTACCCCTTTAGTCAAGACAGTACCTTAGGTTGGAAGAAGAGGGTCCAGCTGGCTCCTGGGTTCCTGGGCCTCTGTCGTGGAAACAAGAGGGACGGCATCTGGAGGACTCCTGCACTGCAGTTTGAAGGTCAACGGCGGCAAAAGGCTCTTTCCAAATCAGCTGCACTTTGCGGTTTCAGCTAACGGCAAAGAGCACCACCGCGGTTCTTGGACACCTTGTGGGCTTCCCATGCTTCTGGGGTCCAGCACACCGCTGAGGTGGCTCAGGCTTGGGTCACCCTGCTTCGCAAAGGGTCCTTAGGATCTTCCCGGGGCTCGGTTCCGGCTTAAAGACGATGCACTCGTTCCTGGTGTTCCTGACCCCTAGCACTCAGTTCCAGCAGCAGCAAGGAAGTACAGCCAGTAGGGAGAGGGGTTCCAGTGGAGTTCGTCTTGGGGTCAGTTAAACCCACCAACCCAAGGGAAGAAGTCGTCTGTTCCGGGCTTCTCTAGTCGATACGAAATTCGGAGGTTCAGCTAAGCAGCAGGGCTTCACCGAGCAAACCAACCCTCCAGCAGGGTGTAGCAAGCTTCTCTTTCAGTTTCTTTCTTCGGTTCCTTCGTCCAGTGGTCGACTCTTCTCTCCAAGAGACCTCGCCTTTTATGCAGGTTTCTCCCATTCATTCGCAGCCTAGCAGACCCTCACACAGCAGGATGCCTGTCCTCCAAGGACAGCCAGCCCACCAATCACCTTTGGGTGCATTCCTGTAACCAAGGAGACTAAGCACAGGGTGTTTCGGGCACCTCCCTTGCTTCCTGCCCTGCCAGACACGCTGGAGCCAGAGGTGGGTTTCAGCACTGAAACCTGCTAAAGACAAAACCATCAAAAGGACCAAACCTGGTTTGGCGCGCAGAGTAAAAACCAAGAAAGACCTCACAAGCAAGAAATGGCAAAAAAGAACACCGGCCGATTTTGACAAAATTGGCACCCATGGGTGGAATAGTGCAGCTGAGGATTCAGCCTGCAGTAAAAACGCACAATGGTATGAAAATTAGAAAAATGACACCAGTCATTAACTGTAGTGAGGGTAACACAATTGTTACATGAGAAAGTAGGAAAAGGGGCTACTAAGTAACCCCCAGTACTTCCACCTAAACTGGGTTGTACTGGACCTACATAGGAAAACCTGGTAAGTAAAGTCAATTGCACTTTACTACTCTTGCGAACAGTAGTTTACCCAAGAGAAGGTATTTAAACGTTAAGAGAAATCCAAATGACTTCTCTGTGACACTGCACTGAAGGTGCTGTGTGTCACAATACAAAAGGTGATGCCTATGTAGTTTGTCAGATTCAAAATACCAAAAGAAACAGTCCAAATCAGATAAAAATACATGAGAGAGTTAGAAAAAAGGATAAAAATGAAAAGTCCTAAAGTCCAGCAAAAGAGCTGGGGGTCTCCAAGGGAGAAGGGTATTAGCACAGAAATGAGAATTCCCCCTAACAGGAAGGGACTCTTAAGTATAGGGATTCTGACTAGAAAATATAACTAGTGTTGCAAAGTACTTACTTGTAAAGGTGTTAGTGTGAAACTTTGATTTCTAATAGGTTACAAGTGTCACTAAGTTCTTACCTTTGAGTTATTTACTTACCTTTGAATTGTGTTCCACTCTTCTAGCAAGAAACTGTGTTGGTATTTCTTCATTACCCCTGAAACTGAATAAGTGTAAAAGTCTACCAATAAGGTTTACTCACCTTGAACAGCTGCTGCCATTCCAAAAGTGTAACGTTGGGTTTTGCTTACCCTGAACTGCTTACTGCCTGTTTTTATTTTCAACAAAACATTTTATTAAAGAGTTTACAGGAGAGCATACAAACACATCAAAATCATGTATGAGCATTTCAGCACAAAGTATCACTATTACAAGAGAACTAGTACAGTTCCATCAGGAACACCAGCCACCCCATAGAGCTTACTTGCTGCTGTTGCGGGAGATTTTGTGCGTCTGTTACCATGTTGAGGCTTATGTAAGCCAGCGCGGCACAGGAGAGCGGCAGGTTAGACCTGGGTATTTTTCCGCATAGTCCATAGAGGCTGCCCAAATGTTCTGAAAGCATGCAATGTTTCCCAGTAGCATGGCAGTGATTTTCTCTGACACCACAATGTCCCAACATTTTGTCCACCACATAGGTACTGACGGGCCTTCGGGATGCTTACATAAGCGGGCTATGGGGAATTTTGCCGCAGTGAGGAGGTGGGTGATCAATTTAGCAATATTACCCGTCAATGGAAATGCACCCTCATTGGTGTTCCCTAGTAAAACTGTGCCCGGGTCCCAAGGGATTTCCAGTCCAGTGATCAGTTTGATATGCTCCAACACTACCCACCAGAATGCTTTAGATTTAGGGCAGGACCATAGTAAGTGAAACAAAGTACCAGTGTCTGTGCAGCCCCTCCAACAGCCTGGGGGAATCACAGGATTGCTTTTGTTTAATAGCTCAGGTGTCAAATAGAACCGGAAGCATACTTTGTACCCCCCTTCTCTGTTTGTAATACATTTGGTACTATTATGTAATCTTTCCCATATTCTGCCCCAATCCTCTATTCTTAGAGTGCGCCCCAGGTCTTATTCCCAGCTGAGCATATATTTCTCCTTTCTAGAAGGGTCAGTTTTGTCCAGTAATCGATATAGTATTGAGATTTTACCCCTGGGAGCAAATGTAGTCAAGGTTCTTTCCAGTGTTGTTAGTTGCCTCCCTCCCTTTTCCTTAATCTCGCTTTGTGATATCCAGTGTCTCAATTGAGCGTAGTGGAAAAACTCAGATTCTGGGGCCTTGAACTTCGTTTTACATTCTATGAATGTGAGATTACCATTCTGCAAGAAATCACCTATTCTCTTTAGGCCCCCTATGCTCCCCCTCCAGGCCTCAAATCTATTGTGGGGGATACCAGGGGTGAAGTCTGGGTTATTCCAAATCGGTGTAAGGGGACCAATCGTACCCCTGCAGCCCCACTTGCGCGCCACTCGTTTCCAGTGTAGTACAGTATTTTTCGTGGCCGAGAGAAGCACTGCGTCTGGCAGGGACCAAGTGAAAGCCATATGTGGGATGGAAGAAAGAGGACCCAGGCACCATTCTTCCTCAATCTGCTTCCAGCAAGGTTGGTCTACTGAAGTTTCCCAGAAAAATGAGTAAAAGAGCCGAGCAGCTTGACAGTATCTGGCCACATCCGGAACCCCAAGGCCAGCCAGGACCCTGGAACGAAGCATGTTTGGCTATATGCAGTTTCTTCCCCCGCCCAAACATATTTCATTATACTTTTCTGTAATCTCACTAGGTCCACCTCCAGGATGTTTATTGGGAGGGCAGTACAGTGATAGATAACCCTTGGGACAATGTTCATTTTCACCGCAGTTATTCAACCTAGCAATGATAATTCCTGTTTACCCCATCGCACTAGGTCTTTCTGTAACTCCTTAAATAGTGGTGGGAAGTTGTGTTGGTGTAACTGCTCAATTTTCTTGGGAATATGTATCCCCAAGTATTCGATACAAGAGTCTGCCCACAGGATGGGGTTGTTTGGGGCAAGAGTTTCCCTTTGTTTACGAGATATGTGAATTGCAAGCACTGCAGACTTGGCATAGTTCACTTGGTATCCAGAAACTTTCCCAAAGGCCAATATCTCTTCCCACAGAGCACCCATCGACTCCTCTATTTGCGTATCTGTCATGAGCAGAGCATACATGGCTGTTTTATATTTCTGCTTCCCTATCGTCAGGCCCTTTATATTAACATTCTGACACAGTTTACAGGCAAATGGTTCCATTGCCAGGGCAAAGAAGAGCGGGGATAGTGGGCATCCCTGTCCGTGCCTCTGTTTATATGGAACTTATCTGATCTTGTCCCGTTGATTCTTAATTGCGTGGAGGGGTACTGATAGTTGTACATCACCCAGGTTACAAAATTCGGGCTAAACCCAAAGTGAGATAGCATCCCTCTATAATATACCCAATCTAAGAGATCAAATGCTTTATTGGCATCTAGTGAAATAACAGCCATTTTCTACCCCTTTCTGGTCGCAGATTCTATTAGGTCGATTGTGCGCCTATTGTTATCGTGGGTACTTCTGCCAGGCTCTATTAATTTTGGGAGGACACTACTCATCCTAGTGGCCAGAATCTTAGAGAAGATTTTCCCATCATTGTGATCGGCCTATAGGAGGAGCATAGCTCCAGGTCTTTGCCTGGCTTAGGGGTTAGTATGGTTAGTTCTAAAACAGTCTTTCACTCACTTATCCTGGAGTTGCATCCCGCCCCTCTGAAAAGTACAAAGTTCTTTACTTATCTTCGAATTGTGTTAGGCTCTTCTGAAAAGTATAATTGATATACCTAACTATTCCTGTAATAGAAATAGTTTAAAGGTTTATGAACAATAAGGTTTTACGCAACTTGAATAGCTTGGTGCCATTCTAAAGGTGTAGCCTGATGTCTTACTGATCCATGTGTATCTGACTGCCCCTCTGAAAAGTATACATGTTATTTACTTACCTTTGAACTGCATTGTGAAAAGTAATCCGAGTGTAAATGTATCCATTCTGAAAGAAGAATAAGTTGCATATGTAGCAAGGTGTATACTTGTAATAGTGTTGGTACAACTATAGTATTCCTGTAACAGAATAGCACTGTAGGGTATTACCACTGGGGTCTGCTTACCTTGAATTCCATAAAGTAATTCTAAAACTCTACTAATGTGGATGTACTCCCCGTGAATGGCATTCTGCCATTATAAATGTGTATCACTAGGTTTTACTCACCTTGAACTGAATAGTGCTATTCTAAATAAGGTTCATACTTTGGTTTTCATTTCATAAGTATTGTGTTGGTTGTTAGAATGGTGTTTAGGAAAACTCCCCTAACACCATTATCATTCATTAAGTCTACTTGAGGTAAGACTTGATACAACTATTCCTTGACATACAGGTCCCAAACTCTTAGTACAAGTCTGTGCTAGTCAAGAAACCTTGGTAGAGTGGCAGACTAGTCAGGCTCATCATAGGAGGAAGACGTCAGCTATAGTTAAGTACACTGAACACAATAAATACAATAGTCCAAAGAAACACACAAAATTTTATATTAAAATATATACATTTATTATATTTACACAACTAAAGGAAGATAAATATGTAATTCACTAACCAACAAATATAGTAATTCTTAATATTACTTTTCAAGGGCCATTGCTTCAATGGTAGTTTTGCGGTTACAATGGTTACTGAGTTGGACAATAATGACCTTTGTATCGTATTATCTGTACTAGCGCGTACTCGCGTTAAGACAAAGATATACAGTAATTGTATTTATTTAGCAAAACCACATAAGAAACTCTTTAAGGAAGGAAAAAGGTTGGTTCATCACATTGCAGCAGATCTTAATGTTCTAGAGACACTTTTCAGGCAAACAAACGCCTTAAAAGTCCAATCCTTACATATACAAGAAAGTCAGTTTAGAGTGGATTCAACAACAGCAAAGGTTCCTCAGGATACGTTCAGTCTCTAGGATAAGATTGCTTGAAGATACCACAACGAAGAGGACCCTTCAAAAGGACACCTTAAAGGGACACATACTGCCTAGCCTGGGTCAGAGGTAGAGTGGACACCCTGGACACCTCTTCACAGACTCCAGTCACTCTGGAGCAACTTCTTGGTTTAAGTTAAGTTATACCTTTCATCCCACAGTACCTTAGGTTAGAAGAAATGCTCATAGCTGGATTTCCTGCTGTGTAGCAGCAACAAACCAAGTCTCCTAACTCCTCGGTCTGGTGACAAAAGAAAGGACTCTGAATGGGATGTCTTTTTCTCAGCAGCAACAAAGGACGGTATTTGCCTGGTTCTTCTTTGCTTCTGAAGTCCTGCACTCTGGTGAGGGGACTTCAACGAGTAGGATCGTGCCTCTGGAGGTCCAAATGGAGCTCACCAAAGTTCTGTTCATATTCGTCTTAGCAAAGATGATGCACTTCAAATGAGTCAGAGGTCACTTGGTATTCGCGGCCTGCAGCTCTGGAGAGGCACAGTACCTCAGGAGATGGCTCAATTTGTAGTTCATCGCAGGGCTGGTTGGTCCCACCAACCAAAGGGAAGGAGTCGGCCTCTTCAGAGCTGCTCTGCCTAGTAGAAAACAGTTTCAGGACAGCACTTGTCTCTTCACAGTGATTGGAAGGGTCTGCAGGTGTCTCTGGTCGTCTTCAGCTTCGGTTACTTCAGGTCCCACACACTCCTCTGCACCCTCACAGCATTTTACAGAAAGGGGCGGGTGGCTGGCCAATCAGGACAGCCAGCACCCTGAGCCCCCCACCCCCTGAGTGGGAACTCGTTCCATTTAGGCACTCTGGCAGACAAAGGGCAGGGGAATGAACAACCCCCATACAGACCTCCTCCTCCCAGAATGGTAGAAGGGCTAACAAAGAACAACCACGATAGAAATGGCAAATAAAGGATCCACCATGACACAGGAGCATGGCCAGAAGCCACAACCGAGATTGTCAATACAGAGTGCGGTAAAACAAATATCACAATAGTTGGCAGAACACATCCACTGCCACCTGCCATAACTATAGCGTTGTCTATGTGACTAAAAAGTCACACAAGTAGAGAGTGTGGAGTAATCCACATAAGGTGGAGTGTGCTAATCTCTCAGATTAGCAAGTTTTAAGAAGGATATGAAGCATCCCTCTATCCTTTAGAACTGTAGTTAGTAAGGAGAACCCAATCCTTCCTTGCAAACCGGACAATGAGAGTCTTCTCCCCCTCAGCAGCCGCTGATCCCATACAAGTTTCATGCGGTGTCCCCCAAGGATCATGTGTTTCTCCGACGATGTATAACATCTTTACTAAGCCCCTGTTTGATAAGCTGGACAGACTGGGTGTTGTCTACACTAATTACGCAGATGACACTCAGATTCTAATCCCCCTTTCGGGTAACTTCTTGGAAGACACGGACTTAGTAAATAAGATATATCTCCTCATTCAGGCTTGGATGGCATCCCATGGCCTCTGCCTGAACGACGACAAGACTGAGCTACTGATCATTGGCTCAGCGTTGGCTATCAAAAAACTTGACCCTAACTATGCCTCATTTAACATCGACAATAACGTCATCAAAGTGATGCCTGCAGTCAAAACCCTCGGGGTTTATCTTGACTCAACGCTCACCTTCAAAAAACAAACGAACTCTCTAGCATCCTCCACGGCATATACTTGCAAATTGATCCGAGCATGTAGACCTTTTCTAACTGAGACTAGCTGCATCACATTAGCCAATGCTCTCATCATATCCAAGCTGGATTACTGCAATGCCCTCTATGCAGGCTCTAACAAGTATATCCTTGACAAACTACAAACTCTCCAAAATAACGCTATCAGAGTAGCTTTAAATATTCCTAACAGAGCCCACATCTCCACCTTTAGGAAAAATATCCATTGGCTAAAAATCAAAGACAGGATCACCCTCAAAATACTCTCCCTCACCTCCAAATGTCTTAACAACATTGCCCCCCCCTTATCTGGCCAATAGAATCCACAGGAGAACCTCAAACCGTCCCACTAGACTGACCAACGCCTTCACCTTAGTGATGCCTAGATACAAAAAGAGTACAGCCGGCGGCTCTAGTTTCCCAATCATAGCTGCGCAAACTTGGAACAAACTCCCTTTGGATCTCAGAATGGACCAACCTTACTCTAGTTTCAGGCGAAAAGTCCTCACTTGGATCCATGCCAATGACACTTAGCTTGACCTTCCCCTCCCACATAGACACTAGACGTCTGCAACCAGCTGAATGACATCCGATCAACTAGACTGAACCGTAGTTCCGCATTTTTTCTTCTTTTCCTTCTGCTTTCCTTCTATACTTACCTTTGATCTATCGTGAACTGTATAAACTGCACTTTTCTTGATTTAACTGCGAACTGCATAAATTGTATTTCTCCTGTAACTAAGTTCTTAAGTAATCTTGTACTGTTTGCGCCCAGCTACCCCTTCGGGTTTGGTTCTGCGCTATACCAAATAAACAAACAAACAAACAAACAAAGGGTTCCTAGCAACACTGCACATAAGGTGCTGTGTGCTGCAAAAGCTAAACACAGATGCCTTTAAAGAGATATGAAGGAACACAGACTCCATAAAAACAGTTAAAACAGAGAACAGAGTTCCAAACGTCAGAGCAAATAAAAATGAAGCAGGGGGAAAAAGGCTCCTCTCACTTCAGGATAGAAATAAAAAGGGCCAGAAGTCCAGCAAAAGGTGCTGGGGGTCTCACTAGGAGAAGGGATGAAGCATAAACATTATAAATCTCTCTAACAAATACTACTTGCCTTTCTAAAGAATTCGCTTTGCCTGTGTATATATAAAACAAACCATTCTTTTTACAATGCGTCAGTGCTTCTTTGGACCATATGCATGCTTAAATTTCTTTCTACCTATCTACAGCCCTCTCTCCCTCCTAACATAAGCCTGGCTGCTCCTCATTGCTACCAACATCTCAATTGGTACAGCCTTATACTAATAGTTGGAGTTTTTGTATTGCCCAAGGTATATTTTTATGAAGCCCCTGGGTGGACTTTAGAAAAACTGTCCTAACACACTCCATGGAATGTCAAATCTATAATACAAGAGATACCCTAGGAGGGGGAGCGAGGCAAATTGCAAAAACGACCTCTTGCACGAGTCTGGTGAGCCTCAGTGCCGGTGAGAGCTGGTCAGCAGAAGCAGCGCAACGTCCTGCTGCAAAGCTGGTTGCTGACCAGAGTTCCTTGACAATGTAGTCAACTTGGAGGATGGCTCTTCTGCGCCCCAACCCTCCCATTAGGTTTTAGCTCTCCCAAACTGGCTAAAGTCTTACAGCCCTCCCAAAGTGGAAATGCATTGGTGGGCCCGAGTACTGGAAAGTGTGGCTGACCTGTCTCGATTGGCTGGCTGCTAAAATATTAATATGGTATGCCTCTGGGTTGGTGGGATGGTTTAGCCAGCCCCCTAGAGACTAGGTAAATCATTGGGAGACCCTGTGCATTCTTCAGGTTCACAACTGAACTTACTTGAAGACTGCTGATGAAAAGGGCTGCTGCAAGGTTCATGTATTGCCATGCTGGCAGTACTCCTGGTCCTTTGTACTCTGCATCCCTCACTCTGTGGACTTCTCGACTCCTTGTTTCAGACTGGATTGTTTGGCCGGCCTTGCCTGCAGCTCCTGTACAAACCTTTTGGCTATGGATTCAATCCCTCTGCGCTGTGCTGCTGCACCACCTCAGCTCTTTGCAGAATGTCTTCCCCTCCACCGTTTTCGTAGCTGCAACATTTTCTTGCTGGATGGCTTGATCCTGGTTAAGGAGATATATCAGTGTTATGCTTAATTCCCTCTGCTAGTGAGACCCCCAGCTTTTTTTGCTGGACTTCTGGACTGTATTATTTTCCTCCTGAATGAAGGGAGCCTTTTTCCCCATCATTCATTATTATTTGATCTAACTTTGGGAACTCTGTGCTTTACCTTATTCTATGGAGTCTTGCTTTGATCTCTTTAAAGGCATTTGTGTTTAACATTTGCAGCACACAGCACCCTATATGCAGTGTTGCTGGGGATTGTTTGGGTTCTCCTTTATGATTCTTTTGACTATCCTTAAAAACAACTGTTGTTAAGGATAAAGGGATACTTTGTAGCCTACCTAAATCTTTAAATTATGAGAGATAAGCACACACCACTTTATGTGGAGTGCTAAGGAGATACCTTCCCTTTGCTTCTGTGACTTTTTGGTCACAGTGACAACCCTATAGTTATGGCTGATGGTAGTGGATGTGTTCTACCAACTATTGTGCTATTTTGTACCACAGGCTGTATCTGCAGCACCCGGTTATGCACAAAAGGGTCACCCATGTTCTAACATAGTGGCTCCTTTCTTTTTTCGCCATTTCTTGTGTGGTTGTCCTTTGTTAGCCCTTCATCTACCATTTTGGGAAGGGGAGGTCTGAATGTGTGTTTTGCCTTTGGCGGGAACCCTGTTGGTAGCCCGCCCAGGCCCTGTGTCTCTGTGGGGACAGGGTGCAGGGGAGTAGTTCGACATTTCCCTGTGCTTGGTCTGCTAATGTGCCTGAATGGAACCAGTTTCCACTGGGGGGCTGGCTGTCCTAACTGGACAGCCACCCACACCTTTCTGTAAACTGCAGGGAGCGGGTGATATGACTTAGTGCCGCAGGGGCACTCGAACTTAAGCCGATCAATCAACGGATACAATTTTTGACCACAATATTCCTTTAATTTGAAACAGTCTATGGAGCTGAGGCACTTCTTAGAATCAACGTGTTGCACAAAGTTAGAGAGTTTGTAGAAAAATCACTTGTAATAAAGCTGTTAAGCCTGTGGAAAGCAGAGTTGGAATCAACTCTAAAGGTAAGCCACTGCAAATCTCAACTGAGAAAAGCACCGTTCAAAGACAATGAATTAAGTACCCCAAGTCTACACAGTACCTGTGGTTTGAAGAGTGGTCCAGCTGGATTCTGTCCTGTTGCACCAATGTAGACCATGGGTTCCTGAGCCTCAGTCGTGGGGACAAGAGGGAAGATCTCTGGGGGGGGGGCTCCTGCGGCAGCACTTTGGAAGTTGTCGGCAGCTGTAGGCTCTTTTCGGTTCAGCAGCACTTTGCGGTTTCAGCGCTCGGTAGACAGCACCGTCGCGGGTCTCGGATACCGGTTGAGCTTTCTTCACTCCTTGGGTCGTGTGCTCTGGTGAGGGGACTCGAGCTCAGGTCGTCTTGCTTCTGGAGGGTCCTTAGGAGACTCCGGATGCTTCTAGCTGGATTTCAGACGTTGCACTGAACTATGGATTTCTCGACCCGTGGCACTCGGTTCTTGGAGCAGCGAAGAAGTACAGTCAGTCGGGGAAGATGGTCCAGTGGAGTTCTTCTCGGGGTTAGTTGGTCAAACTAACCCAAGGAACGAAGTCGTCCCTTCCGGAGCTTCTCTGTCAAATTGAAAAATTTGTTTCAGCACAGCAGAAGGGCTTCACCGGGCAATTCAAAGGTTCAGGAGGATGCAGCAAGCTTCATTCACGGTTTATTCGTCAGGTGTTTCTCCCAGTGGTCAACTCTGCCTCTAGTCCCAAAACCCTTGCCTTTTAAGCAGGTTTCTCCCATTTGTGCACAGCCTAAGTTGTCAATCACACAGCAGGGTGGCTGCCCTGAAAAGACAGCCAGCCAATCAGAACTGGTTGCATTCAGGCATTCTTAGAGACAAAGGACAGGGGAGTTTCGGAAACCTCCCACACATCCTGCCTTTCCAGAAATACTGGAGCCAAAGGCGGGCTTCAGTCCTGAAGCCCGCCAAAGGCAAAACGAACAAAGGGCTCAAACCTGGCTCAACGCACAGAGTAAAACCAAAGAAAGACCACACAAACAGAAAATGGCAAAAAAAGAAGACCGGGGATATTTTGACAAAATGGTCACCCATAGGTGCTATACTGAATGTTAGAGACAGTTTTTCTGAAGTCCAACTAACGGTTTAGTAAAACCATTCAACTGAAGCAGTACAAGACTCCACTCTTCGTATAAGGCTGTACCACCTGAGTTCATGGTACAGTAGACAGAGCAGCCAGGCTTATTTTAGGAGGGAGAGAGGGCGGTAGAATCAGTACAATGAAATTGGAATACAAATGGTCCAAAGGAACACTGAAACAATAAGTATGTAAAAATAAATGATTTATTTAAATACAAGTAGGCCCAGCTAAATCTAGGGGTAAATAAGTTCTAACACATTATATGTAATCCCAATTATAAAAACATCACTATACTTGAAGGTACACAGACCAAAGTATAAACCTTATTTGGAACACCTACCAGTAGTTCTAGGGAGTCAAAACCTTTTCATACACATTCAGTAAAGGTCACACCTATTCTTGGGGAGTAAAAACCAATGGTTACTTTCACAATTACATTCCGTAATGCAAGGGCAGTAGACTACCAGTTGTACAGTGTTAGGCAAGGTTTGTATGCAGTACCCTCTGGGACCACTACACACAACTCTGACTACAGGTATAGGAAACCCAGCCTTTGGTATAAGCTTGTACTACACAGTTTTGGTAGCGGGTTGAGCAACTAGGCTTATCTCAAGAGGGGTCAATGTGAGCTGTAGTGGAGTAACAGAGATTTACAGTTACAGGTATTCAAATAACCTCTTACACTGAAGGTTTCTTGCATAAACATTTATTAATTTATCAGTCAGTTAGAATAAGCCTTCTTCAGAAGGGAGCAATATAATAGTAACACACAAATACACTTCACTACTGTACACTCTTAGTTTCTAAATCAGTAAAGACCCTTTTGGGATGGCCCACAAACACAACCAGGTGACTTCAATAACTAGGGTGCCGGGGACATTAATATCGTACTGTTGGCATTTAGAATACTCTTAGGAGTTGGCAAAAGCAAAAGGTTATTAAAACAACAAGATACCACAAATATTCCTAAGCAGGCAAATACTTTTGGATCCTCCAAGACGAGTCATACAATTCAATAGGCTAAGCCAAAGTCAATGGGCAAAAGTCTTGGATAGGATGACACACTTCTGGTAAGTAAATGGAAAAGTTCTTAGGAGTCTTTGATGAAAAGAAGAATCAAATGTAGGGCCACAAGCTGATTAGACTTGGGAGTTGTAAAAGTTGTAAGCACTCTACAGTAAGAGGTAAGTTCTCTCAGACTTTTTACAGTACCTTAGAAATAAAGAAAAAGATGCAGCTGATGACTTCTGTTCCTGTGCAGCTCTGCAGATCTCACTGTTCCTGAGCCTCAGTCGTGGGGACAAGAGTGAGGACGTCAGGGGACTCCTGCAATGCACTGTGACCGTCAAAACTCGCAACCGGCAAACTTCGCTTTCAGTGGCTGTTTGGTGTTTCAGCTTCTCGTGTCTACCGTAAATAGCAACACTGCGGTTCCTGGCTGTCGAGATGGACTTTCCTTGCTTCTGGGGTCCTGCACTCAGTTGAGGGGGCTCAGGCTCAGTCAGTCCTGCTTCTTGGGAGTCTGGATGATCTTCCAAAAGCTCTAGGCCAGCTTAAAAGCAACGCACACAATCTGGTGTTGCTCTGCCTGGCTATACGCTTTCCAGCAGCAACTGTGTGGAAATTCAACCAGCTCCGAGATGGATGTCCAGGTGGCTTACTTTAGAGCCGATAGGTCCCACCAGCTCAAGGGGAGAAGTCGTCCGTGCAGGAGCTTCTCTGTCAATGCGAACTTGGCATTTAGGCACTGCAGCAGGGCTTCACCGGGCAAATCAATGGTCCAGGAGTTGCAGCAGGCGTCCTCTTCAAGTTCTTCTTCGGTTCCTTCGTCCAGTGGTCGACTCTGCCTTCCAAGCCAAAAGACTCTCCTTTTATACAGTTCTCTCCCATTCATTCCAGCCTAGCTGTCAGTCACCCAGCAGGGTGGCTGTCCTTGCCGGACAGTCAGCCGGCCAATCACCATAGAGTGCATTTGGGTCTCCTACGAAACTAAGCACAGGAAGTTTCGGGCACCTCCCTCACTTCCAGCCTACCCCAGACACTGGAGCCAAAGGCGGGTTTCACTTGTGAATCCCGCCAAAGGCAAAATGAACAAAGAAACCAAACCTGGTTTGGCGCACATAGTAAATCTCAAGAAGGACCTTTCCACAAAGAAATGGCGAAAAAAGAAGACCAGGGGCCATTTTGACAAAGATGGCTCCCGTGGGTGCTTTACTGTAGCTGCGAACGCAGCCTGCAGTAAATACACACCATGGTAGTTCAAACAAAACCACTTCCACCAGCCATTCAGTGAGAAAAAGGGTAACATAAAAACTGTTACATGAGAAACTAGACAAAGGGGATACTAGGTAACCCCTCCAGCACCCTATTGTAAAATAGTGTGTGCTGGGTCTAGAAAGTTACAATGATAAGTAAAGTCAATTTCCCTTTACTGCTCTGGGAAACAGTAGAAATCTGGAAGACTTCCCTGTGTCACTGCACTGAAGGTGCTGTGTGACACAATGTAAAAGATGATGCCTATGGAGTGTGTCGGACTCCACAACCAAAACAAACACAGTGTACAAAATCACATTACGATACATGAGAGAGTGAGGAAAAAAGGGTCACACTCCCTCCAGGTTAAATAAAATCAAGTCCTCAAAATCCAGCAAAGTTGCTGGGGGGGTCTCTAAGGTGGAGGGAATTAGCACATTTCTGCGAATTCTCCCTTACGTACAGTGACCCTACAATACAAATCACATAGTCAATCAACTGGACAATATACTGTTTGTGAATAGTGCAACACTTATTCCAGGTACAGTAAAAACAATTAACTACTTTTGCAATAACACAGTTATACTAGGTGAGTAAAACCTAAGCATGTAATATTCAATTACAGGTGCTTCTGAGATCAGTGAAACACAGATAGAGATAAGCAGAGATGAGCAGCAACTCTTGTAACTTATTCTTGGATGGCACACGGCTAACTCAAGATAAGTAAAACCCATATACTTGTTTTTATCTTCCAATGAAGTCCAGGTTAGATCTTTTCCAGCTATACAAGTAACTTGTTTATGACTTATAAAGGGACAGTTAGAACCCGCAGACTCTTCTTGTGTCTGTCTACAACAGTACAGGGAAAGCAAAACCCAATGTTACACTTTACTGAATGACTCAAAAAGTTATTCTAGGTAGGCAACAACCTAATGCAGACTTATTCTGGACAGGCTAACGGCAAGTCAGGGGAAGCAAGAGCCAGTTGGGGGACATTCATACAATTATCCTGCAGGAATAATCTGGTGAAACCAACACACTACGTTTGGGAAGAAGCACACCCTAATCACAGGTGAGTAATATACCTTCACATCTACTTTCTATGAGAATAGCAAAATGGTTTCTAAGGAAAGAAAGATGCTAACCATAATTTTAAGAATAGTGCATCAAACATCGAAGGTAACTAAGAACTTTTTTAACTGTTCACTCTTAGATTTACAGTAACCAACCAACTCTTTACAAGTAAGTCACTTTTAAAACACGTATTTTCTTTTCCAGGCAACCCCCTCCCCCTCTGGTTCTTGGTTCATGTTCTTGGAGAATGAGTGTTCTCACTGTCAGAAGGGGGGTCACTAGGGACTAGTGATCAACAGACAGTGTCAGAATAAGTGTTTGCCGAGTGTTTGGCAGCAAAGAAGGAGAAGAAGGAGAATCCCTGTTACCCATACTCTCTGCAGGAGTCTGTGCTGGAGTCTGTTCTTTGTTTCTACATCTGGAACCCATAAGAACCACCCACAGACGCGGAGCGTAGCGGAGTGTTTGCCGAGTGTTCGTCGATGTGTGAACAAATGGACCCCGAAACATCAGGAGAGTTACATCCAAGAACTCGGAGCAAGGTACGTGCATTAGACGACCTGGTTGAGAAACAGCCCTTTAATTCATCATTAGTCACCACATTCAGTTCAGCTAATTCAAAGATAGCTGTCAAAAAACATTGGAAAGCAATGTAAAAAATTGCCAGTAGATCTACGTTCCAATAAAACATGCAAGTTGACAAGTAAGACACTCACAAATGAGATGTTTTCGCCCATCTCGTCGGGTGACAGTTCCTCGCCGCTGCTGAGCGCTTGTGCGGCGCCTGGGGGGTCACCGCTGGGCCCTGGGGAGACGTGTGGCTGCCACTGTGATTCTGGCCCCCCCCGCGACGAGAGGCGCGTGGTCGCTGTGGACGTGATTGGTGTCCGGAGCGACCAGCGCGATGGATGGTGCAGGGGGGGCGGAGTGGGCGGGGTGCAGGAGTCGCCTGCACGCGCCGAGCCGATGGCGGGCGCGGATGGCGGCGGCCCAAATGCGGCGTGCCGCGGGCGGGGGGAGCCGAGCTGTGGAGCGGGCGTGGGTGCTGGAGGCCCGAGCTCCGCCGCGGCCCCGTGGTGGGAGGGAGCGGGTGACTCGAGAGGAGCGAGCGCTGAGCCTCGCGGAGGCGAGGAGCTGGGAGAGCTGCTCCTGACCGTGGGCGGAGACTGCCGGGAGCCTGAATGGACTGCGGATGAAGCACGCACAGAGAACAGAGTTAACCCTCTGTTGTCTGGAGACGTAGAAGGCCCAGCTGAAGGGTATGCTTCCACGGGAGGACTAAGGCAGCTGAGCCCCTGCAACCAGCACGCCATGGCCAAACAACTGGCCCCTGAGGGAAACCAGGCAGTCTCCTTTAGCCCCACACTTCCAAACGAAATGAACAAAAATAAAGTGCCCAAAACACATGTTGAAGTCCAAAAAAAAAGCACCAGTATAAAAAGGATGAATATTGGTGCAGATGACGATCAAGAGAAAGGTTTAGAATCCCACAGTTTACAAAATCTGAAGAAACAGACAAAAAAAAGATGCTAATCTACATCCGAGATTGGCACGCTAAGATGGCATTTCAATAGAAAACCTGCCCCTCCGGAAATGAGCGAAGCCGCAAATAGTGGCAAAATTCAACCGAACAAAAATACACATGAAAGCTCCATTTCAAAAACTGTGCCAAAGGAAAATGACACCTCATTTATAAGAAACGTGACTTCTGAAATAACGGATGATGACCTATTATCAAACACAGCAGAGATCATAGACACTCAGAAAGAAAATCCATCTGTAGGGAAATTCGATGCTATGAGCATTAATGCAAAGGAAAGTCTATACGAAATAAGTCGAAAAGAAAATACAGCAAAACAAGGCGGTGGAAATGTACAAACCGAGTCCTGGGCCTCCAAACGCCCTCGAATTCACTCACCAGAGAACAATACCCTGAAAAACTCACTTAAAAATATCCTGAGTGATCCATTAAGCACAATAACTAAAGTACCCATGAACAACGACAACATAATTATAGTCACGTCTGAAACAGAAAATCACAGACAAAGGCCTTTTGAAGAGAGAGAGATAAATAAACAACGTGCCTCAGAAATAAAAGCACTACAAGATCACATCAAACATTTTTCACCACACACAAAAAAAGGCACAAAAGAATTGACGTCTTCAGAGGAAAACTCCTCAACCTCATCAGAATACAGCTCAAATGAGAGAAACATGAAGAATGAAAAAATCTTACAAAGACGAAAAAATGGCGTTACTTATGGAACGACAAATGAAAAAAAGTGGCTAAAAGAGGCACAGGAAGCAATCATAGCATCTGTATCGATAACTATGGCTCCTTTCCTAAAATTATATGAAACTTTAACTGAAAACCAACGAGATCAATCGACAATGATTGCCCTAATGAACAGCAAACTGATCTACGTGGAATCAGTCATGGACCATATTAAAGAAAAGCGAAGCCGAGAGAAAGAAATGGAGGGAGTGGTCCTAAAAACACTGATTGATTTATTGCAAGACGCGAAAACCGATAAACAACATTTTCTAGAAGGGATTCGAGAAATCATCACAACTTTCGCCCTCCACCCGATCAGGACTGATTCAAAAACAGGAGCGTACACACATGAAGAACAAAGAGAAGTTCACCATGTTCCATCTGTGTCCGGACTTGAACTAACACAGTCCGAGGAACATGGAGATCATGAAGCCCATGATTCCATGCCCTCAAACACGAGATTAACCCCGAAACAAACACAGATCGAGAATGAAAGGAGCCAAAATATTACATCCGAGACTGCTGGAAAACATTGGAAAATGCAGGAAAGGTGGCAAAAAGTGCTTTTCCTATATTTGATTCTAATACAAGCAAGAAGACAGAAGTAGCAAATATAAATATTACACAAAAGAAAGGTCAAAAAAGCACATGTAAAACAAAAAATGCGATCTTCAAAGAAAAGAAGAAGATTGGCGGGTCAAGGAGTTTCTTGCGAAACACAAAAGATATAACAGAAGAAGAGTCGCATAATACCATACCACACAGCAAACTAATAGAGAACCACTCTCAGTTGACCTTAGAAAAGAGCCAAACGGTCTCTGTATCTTCAGAAGACGACAATTCACATGATGGAACTATCCAAGAACTCCTAGATTGCTCTGTTTATGACGATGGAATTGGATATACAAACGAAATACAGGAAAGAGTAAGAACGGATTTTAATATTTATGAAGCTGAAGAAGTATGCATTGATCCTATGGTGGTGAATAAAGAAGATTTTCTAACCCTAAGTGAAAAATTAAAAAAATGCACAGCAAAATACTCCAAACCAAAAGAAATGAATGAATGCTCTTCACAAAAAAAAATACAACTGTTTAATCCAAACAACACACAACAAAATGAAACAAGAAAAGAGAATTGGCTTTTGAGCGACACACAAGGAAAGGCTAGAACTACTGACAAAGCATAAATGGATGAAGCAAAAACCTAAACCACCGAAAAATAGGGTTGTAATACTCGAAAAAATAGCAAGAAATTCGGATGGTCTGAAACTCAATAGATCAGCAGTAATGAAACTTTTACAATACATTCCACAACTGAAAACAATAAAATCAAAAGAAATACTGACAGTAAGCTTCCCTGAAAAAACGCGTGTCGACCTGGTAGAAATTACGACGAACTCGGTGTTACTTGCCACCATTATGCTAGAGGCACATGAGAACTTTCGAGTACTGGGCTTCAAAATCTCAGAACCAGTAGACTACCAAAACATCAATGATAAACCAGGAACCAGTGAAAAAAGTAAAACTGTGCTCTTTGAGAGGAAATTCTCGGAAGATGAAGAAGCACACCACATTAAATCGAAAATTGAAAATAGAAAGTCAAATCGGAGAGAGAACTACCAGTATGATCAGAGTGACCCAGGTGGAAGCAAAAACACAATATATTTAACCACAGAACCATCAAATAGAATACTAAAAAGAAATGGAAATGAAGATCAGATTCAAAGGCACGAAAAAGAGCATTTAGACAAAATAAAAATAACCATAAGAAGAACTCAAAAAACAAGTGAATCAACAAATCCCCAACAAATAACAAAAGAGGACCCGAAATATTGGAACTGGCTAGCTGGCACTCTTGCTACTAAACCAAAATTATAGCCATCCAAAAAAGCCTACACTGATCGATGGAAAATAGGAAGCTGGAACACCAGAGGTCACAGCCATCTCTTTAGTGATTTCAATCTATCCTTAAACGAGCTAGACATAATATGTATACAAGAATCTTGGTTAAAAATTGCCCCATTTAAGGAAGGATTTACTGTGCTATGCAACCCCGCCAAAGGAAGTGCGCTTGGAAGACCATCTGCAGGTCTTTTAACATTAATCAAAAACGGGTCAGAAATAAAAGTAATCGAATCTAAGAATATTAACCCGTATATACAGGCAACAGTCATAAATTTCCAGCTCGAAGCTCCAAAAGTTAAGCAAATAATGCTAATATTGAATGTCTATTGGAACCCCCAAAACATCGAAAGTGAATGCTTCATAGACCAAATAACGGAATGCTTAGACGAAAAAATAGAAGCATACAAAGACCTAAATATCATCATCTGCGGTGACCTTAACGCAGATTGCTTTGAAGAAAATAAAGCAACCCAACATGATACAATTCAAAAAAATGACCAAAAATGCAAACGTGGGAAAAAATGGAATGAAGAAATGGATGTAAGGAGATTACATAGATTAAATGGGAACACGAATGGAGATATACCGCCAGCAAAGACCTGGCCAAATGGCATTGTAAGTAACACACTAGATTACATGTTTGTGTGTGAACGATTATTAACGAAAATTCAAAGTTTTAAAATAACACCTTCAAACTATAGCGATCATGAACCAATCATCGCCGAATTTCTACACTGGGAAACCCGAATAAAGCAAAAATGGGACGTAAAAATAGAGTTAGAACATGGCCTAAATCGATTAAGGTTGACAAAAAGTGACTTTGACACTGTATTGGAAAATCTAGAAAAGTGGCAATCCAAAGAAAAAAAGTCTGTAGAATATGATACATCGCTACAGATATTTAGACAATACTCTGGAAAATACCTAAAACCAAGAACTAAAAAACTACATGTATATGACCCAGTAGTAGCGATAGAAAAGAGACTATTAAGAAAAGATCTACGTGCATTAAAAAATGGAAAGAACAAAGACACGAAGGTAATGCTGCAAAAAAGAAAACAAAAATACAAAAACTGGCAGAAAGCCCATAAAGCACAACTGCTACAACAAGATGCTGAAGCCATGCAGAAAGCAATATCTAATGCAAATAGCAGGACATTATGGGACCTACTAAATGATAAACAATCAACAGCGGCGCTCATGAATCCAATATCAGAAACCGTATGGACTGAGCATTTTGCAAAACTGTTTAATGAGCCAAAAACGCTGGATATGGAAAATAATACTAAAGAAGAAAAACCATGCCCCTGGGAAATCCATTTCGATAAGGAGGAGATAAAGTCCCTAATCTTAAGAGCAAGCTCCTCAAGAGCTCCAGGACCTGATGGACTATCAAATGCAGTGTTAAAAGAAGACCCAGAAAAATGGGCAACTTTCTGCGAAAGACTCTTTAAGAGGATTGTGAAACAGGGACAAATACCAAAATCATGGAAGTCGGCCATTATTGTCCCGATCTTCAAAAAAGGCATTAGGATGGACCCGAAAAACTATCGACCAATTGCCCTATTAGATTGTGTTGGGAAAATCTTTGCCACCCTCCTGTTAAAACAATTGAAAACGTGGATTAAGGATTCTAATATATATGATAAAAGACAATCAGGTTTTGTTGAGAACGTGGGATGCAACTTAAATCTGCTTATTCTAGGACTGATGAAAAGAAGAGCCTATATAAATAAACAAAAACTGTACACAGCCAGTATTGATTTACGGCAAGCATTTGACAGTGTGAAAAGAAGCCGCCTCTGGGAAAAATTGGCCTCTAAAGGCTGCCCGACAGATCTCTTGAAAGCCATCAAAGAACTGTATGCCAAAACCTCAATGAGAGTCAAATTAGATCAAAGTGGTAATCTATCTAAGGAGATAAAAACAACAAAAGGCCTTAAACAAGGATGCCCGTTAGCAGCTACTTTGTTCTGCTTTTACATCGAAGACCTACAACACTGCTTTGGAAATAGCAGGACTTTTCCACCGAAATTGAATTGCAGACCGATCAACCATCTGCTCTATGCAGACGACCTGATCATTTTAGATCACACACAAATTGGTCTGCAAAGGGCTTTAAATCAGGTCGGAAAATATATAGAAAACAATGACCTAGAAATAAACGCAGAAAAAACCGAAATACTAATATTCGGTGATAAAAGATGGAAAAAGACAAAAAATGAAGAATGGAAAGTAAATGAAACCTGGATAAAACCATGTGACGAAATTAGATATCTGGGATCACAAATAAGTGGAATAAAAAACGAAGAGCCCTGGAAAAGGATGCTAAAGGCAAAGACAAAACAGCTAACAGCTCAAGCTACCATTATCAATAAAAGATATGGAAAATTCTCCCTTCGACAAGTGATCATATTTTACAGATTGAAAGTAATTCCGACATTGATATACGGAGCAGAAACCTGTATGAATATCCCAGAGAAGTTTTGGACCACGCTAGAAGATTTGTTCTGGAAAAAAATCTTACCGATACCAAAAGCTACTCCAATGACGGTAATTAGACACGAACTGGGCCTAACATCGTTAGATATACACATCCGTTATAATAAACTAATGTTGTATAGAAAGATAACGAATAATACAATGCCGCCCCAATTCGAATTATTTACAAAATTCAACAACTACGAAGAAAAAGTGGTAGAAGATTGGAAACGAGAAAATGAACAAACTCTGACAGAATTTACCCTCAAAGCCCAAACTTTAGCAGAAAACCCGATAGCTATAAAGAGAGCACTTTGGGCTGAGGACTGGTAGAAAACTGAAATGGAAAGAGCTCGGTCAAAAACGCACACTCTTGAAATCTAATTGTGGGGTGATGACTATCATACCAGATTATCTGAGAAAGTTTCCGAACTCCAAACAAAGAGATCTGTTACTACGTTTCAGGTTAAATACCTTGCAAAACAAAACAACAAAGGCAAGATATACTAGAGAAAAAATATGTACAAAGTGCAGATTGTGCAACAAAGGTGAAGAATCACTACATCACTTAGTGCTATTTTGCACAGAACTGAGAGAACTGCGAAATTTGTACTTAACCAGTAATATCACTGACTTATGCGGCCTAGATGCAGAAAAATGGTGGAGCAAAATCTATGCCTGCCAATCTCCAAAAATAAATTTCATAACAGTCAAATTTCTGGAAAACACACTAAAAAGGCTAGACCTTATTGATGAAGGAAATGCATTACAAAAACTGAATTGAATTGGCTAAAAGGATTCACCGTGCAGTGTTGATGTATTTATTTATTGTACATTGTATTGTGAATTAATTCTTTTTTTTTATTTGCTTGATGTTGACCGGCTGTGACAGATCTCTTGGTAAGATGAAATGTTTTATTGATGGTGAAAGGTTTGTAATAAACCAAATACACTTAATAAAAAAAAAAAAAAAAGAATAGGTTCCTAAGTAGATGTCAGAGTTCCTTAGGAAGACTGGGTAAACAGGTGAGTACTTTACTTCTAGGGTTAGAAGAGGGTCCAGGGGCTTCACAGAAAACACACTAGCAGGATTCTAGTAGTGGTAATAGGTGCACTGGACGAGAGACCTCCCAATCACAGAAAACACCCTGTACCTACACAGAAATCCTTAGACTTAAGCTAAGTACATACCCATGCCAACACAGTACCTCCGCATTGAAGAAGAATTTGCAGCAGGAGGTCAGTTGATTGTCAATGGAGAAGGCGATACGCAATGTGTGCCTTGCGGCTGAATGCTGTTCTGCGGATTTGGCACCTTTTCGTCGTTACAAAGCTCGAGCACTCTGTTGAGGGGAGTTTTCGGACTCAATTTGTGTCTCTGGAGATCCACCAGGATGCCCACTAAGTTTCAGCGACATTCAGAAGACCGTGCACCGCACAGTGGCTCCAGAGTATTGGGGTATTGCAGCAACGCAAGGTCACAGCAATGCATGGGATGGCTCAAAATGCAGGTCTTCTCTAGTGTAGTGGGTCTCATCGGGCGCTCTGTCAGGGACGTCGTTTTCAGAGTCCCCAGGTCGATTGGAAGGAAGGGCTACAGCAGCCTCCTGTTACACAGCAGACTCTCTGGTCACTGGAAATCGTTTCAGCCTTTTTTCCTTAATCATCCTCTTCGGTTTCGGTACCAGTGGTCGACTTGTCTTCAGCTTCCAGGTTCACAGTATTTAACAGGAACTACAGCACAACTTCTGCATTCTGTCCCTGCATTTTACAACAAGGGGCGGTCTGGTTGTCCAATCAGGACAGCCACCCACCACCCCCCTCCCCACTGGGATTTGTCAAAATTCAGGCAAGGAGGAAGAAAGGGCTGTAAAGTTTTGCACTCCTCCCTCGCTTCCTGCCTTCACAGACAGACTGGAGCCTAGGTAGGGTGTCCGGGGGACTCCCGCCAAAGATAAAAATCACACAAAGAAATTTCACACCCTGGATGTCAGGGAAAAGAACAAGAAAGGACAAGAAACACTAAAAGGCGAAATAAGAAGACAGGGTCCATTTTGATCAAATGGGCACACTTGGGTGCCTTTACTGCAGCTGTGAACACAGCCCACGGTAAAGGTGCACCAAATTAATACAAGGTATCACTGTCACCAGCCATTAAAGGTAAGCTTGTCTCTGTAACAGAATGGTTACCGTTTTTAGTGTGAAAGGGGATACATTGTATCGCCCCAGCACTCCACATAAGGTGGGGGTGCTGGCTTCACAGAATAAAATGTAAAAGGAATCCAAAGATCCTAGTTCTCTCAAGGTTAGCAAAAGAATGTTAAAAGGGGAGCCCCTAGGGCAACCAAGCAACAACAAGCACTTATTGCCAATAAGTTGTTAAAGAGGATAACTATAAAAAGACACTATGGAGAGTCAAAAAATGACACCCATAAAAAGAGTAAAAGATTCTGTGAATGTGGAAAAAGGTTCCCACACAGAGGTATTAAGGAAAAATATCCCACTAGTAAAGCGAAAAGTTGAAAGGTAGCCCAATTTACAGGGGTACCCCCTTAAATATATTGGGGTACCCCTAATCACACTCAGACCAGAATGAATGCACTCCTCTAGGGAATTAAGGCTGAGAGTTTATCTTGCAAGGATAAACTTTAATCTGTACAAAAATGAGGATGGGGGGAGAAATTACTCTACCCCACTGCGACCAGCATTCTGTCTTCTGTGGCTGGCTCCTGCAGGCTGATGCCAAGCAGGCGCCTTATATACTGTTTGACTTGGTTACTGGATACCAGCATAGCTCATCCACAACTCTTCTTCCTTAACAGGGATGCTGCAGTCTGCCTTGTTGCATGGCCGGGGTTCCGTTTGGGACAGGCTACTTAACATAATGCTAGCCTATGCAAAAATGTATTGTCGCTCCATTTTTCATCATTTTGCTATATTCTAAACATTTATATATAAACACCTTCCCGCCATACTCTCCTTTTTAAAAAAATGTATTTATCGTGCCATAGCCAACATTTGACTTTTAACACTTATAAAGATAAGACATATCATCAGAATAAAATCTCAGACTTTACAAATAAACATACATACTGCCCTTTCTACATTAATAACCTAACCATCAACACCAGCAAATCTAGAATTAAAAAAAAAAAAACTAAAAACTGAAACAGGACAGAAAAGAAAAAAGAAGCATCAAAAAGCCACTTATTTCTGAAAGACTAAAAATCATTGGTCTCATCGAGACTACGGTCTGCAAGAATTACTTCATTTGAGACAACACTCGATAAACAAAAGTAGAGAACACAGATTCCTCCCACCATAGCTTAAATTAATCTACGCTTCTTTCTCTCCACTTTTGTACTCATTCACTGATCAGATTAAGTTACCTCAGAGATCTAACAAGTTCCATGGAGAGAGCAAACTCTTGACATGAGGATAATCTGCCCCAGAATTCATTGGTATTTAACCATGAGGCATGATGGACAAACCTACCAAATCTTCTTGTCCTCATACTCAAAGTACCTGGGCAATTTGTTAGTAAGTGTTAGATGTCTGAATATCACTATTATCACACTTGTCACACCTCAGAGATATTTTCCCATCACTGTCTCTAGTTGCCAGAATCTCTAAAGCCTGAAGTAGATTTAGACTGAATCTTAAAATAGCTAATCCCAGACGCAAATCCGGTGACTTTTCTTTTAGGTAGGTAGGGAGCATAGATAATCGCTTATCAACCTTTGCGAAAGAGGCAGATCTCTTTGCCCTCCTCATGCTATCTATGGTATCTATCCAATCACTCTGCTTCATCTTTTCTTTCACCCAATCCGGTTTTTCAAGGAGGAGGAGATCAACTTCACAGTACGCTTTCGTGAATATTTCTGAGTATCTTTGCTGGAATTTGGACAAAAAAACATTTTTACCCACTTGAAGCTCTAATGCTATTTCCTCAAATAGAGAGTTCTTGGGAGGATCTAAAACCGCTCTATATAAGGGCATCCATTTCCATTGCAACCAATATCTAAGAGAGGCAAGACCTAATTCATAATGAAGAGAGGCCATAGGGACAGAGTCTGGTAGCCCCAGTGTATGTTTCCATAACTTGGCTTCAATTGTGTCCCATTCAATCTCCATGGCTAGACCATTATAATCCAGACCAAAAAGAACTATTGGCACCACCTTGCCTATATAGAATCTTACTAACGGGAGTAAGGAAAATTTGCAAAAATTGATTTTAAATGGTTTCCGTTTACGCTCCCAACTTTACTATTTTTAAATCAATTGATCGCAACAGGTTGCATTTTTTTTGGGAAAAGAGCTGATCGATGCTCCCAAATAGGTTAATTCCAAAACTAATTCAATAGGTAATTGGTCCAAGTTCCAGACATAGTGCTTCACTATCCTCCTGGGTTGTTTAAACCTTATTATCTTGGACTTCGATGCATTAATAGTGAGATTATTTTTTCTGGCATAATTTTCTACTGCAGACAGGAGACGTTGCAGCCCTACTTGAGAATGATCCAGGACTACAACATCATCTGCATAAGCCAACTAATTAATTTTTGAATTTCCAATTACAGGAGATATTAAACCTGTGTCTTTTAACCACCCCCCAAGGTCTGCCATAAACAGGATAAACAGAAACAGGGCTAATAGACACCCCTGACAGACCCCTCTCTCTATCCTGATCGGATATGTCAATAGGCCTGCTCTAGTCAGCCTCACCCGCATCGAATTGTTTGAATGCATCTCTCTCAGAATTGATAATAAATTGGGGGGGGAATACCCCAACCATCCAGTTTTTTCCAAAGGAGGTTCCTATCAACAGTATCAAAAGCTTGGGACAGGTCTAGCCATTCCCCAATCAGAGAAGTTCCCCCTTTTCTGAGAGACGACTCTGTCAAACAACTCAAAACCAGACCATTACGTGAAGTGGAAAGACCCTTTCTAAAACCCGATTGCTGCCTTGGTATGATACCCACCTTTTTTGCCCATGCTTCCAATTCCCCTAGGATGAGACCTGCAAACATTTTGCTGTCTGCATCCAACAGGGAAATTGGCCGGTATTTAGCTGCTAGCAATCTGTCTCCCTTTTTATATATCGGAATGACTATGGAATTTTTCCAAGAGTCGGGGAGGGTCATCCTCAAGATTATATTAGCAAACAATGTTTTCAAAACCCTTGCCCACAATGGTGGATCCATTTTAGGATTGAATTGCTCAGACCATTCGGTCCCATGGCCCTGGATGCCGAAGATTTCCGTTTGAATCTCAGGTATCTCTCTTTGACTTCCCACTGTTAATGTATCCACAGTTTTTCCTCTTTCCATTTAATCATTAAGGACTTCTTTGGTTACTTTAATTGTCTTCATCGCCTTTTTCCCCAGGGCCTTTTTAGACGCAATCTATTTCTGTTTTTTTTCATCACTTTTCATGCCCTCCTTTAACTTTTTCAAGAATTGGTTAAAGTCTGCAGACTTGCACTTCTTTTTTTTCTTTCCCTGAATATTCAACTGGGGTGAAGTTTCACACATTGCTATTGCCCTTCTTTTTCTCTTCTTTTTCATTTTTCCATTCACTTTCTTTGTGTGAAACCGCCTGGACAGACTCACCTGAAGATATCTTAGACACTCTTTGTCCGCTTGCCAAAGATCATTATCCACCGCCAGTGCCATGCTCAGGAATTCTTCCATTACGGAGGCTGAAAGCGGAGTATCTTGTGAGAAAGATTCCTTGCTAGTTTTTTGAGGAGAAATTTTCTCTTGATTCTCCGATCGTCTATCATTGAGCTCAAGTTTCTCTGAGATGATAGCTGAACTTTTCACCAAATCTCCACATAAAGCCGTAAACTGATCCATTTTACCTGATTGCTCCCTGACTTCTTTTTGGCGATCTCTCACCGCTTCCCCTAAAGACTCATTGATTGCAGTTTTTAAAGCAACCATAGTTGATTCATTTATCCCCAATTCTGTTTTGACTTCCAGTAATATACCCGTGTGTTGTTGCACTTCCAGCTTTAAGTTCTCAAACACTTTGACCAGCGATGTTAGGACAAAGTTTAAAGCCAATATATCGTGGGGGGTGGGGGGGAGTTCCAGTTCCTACGATGAGTTTACTGGATGGGAACTTAAGATTGATTGTGTGCCTGGAGCAAGATTACTGGATTTTTGTGGGCCCATAGCCTTGTCTTCCGTTTGCTCTTTTCCCTTGATGCTAGAGTCATGCTGACTAGGTCTGGTAACTGGGATATCAATTTCTAATTCCAATAGCTCTTCATTTCTCGGGTCACTAAGATTGGGATGCACCTGACACTGGAGGTCTTCATATTCAGTTGGAGGCTCTCCTTGCGTGTGCAGACCCTCCACACTCCTGTTCGTCTGAGGTTCTGATGGTGTCAGTAAGTGATTCGCGATCACATTTTTCATAGTAGTCGCCCTTTGTCATGACCCTCGCCCAAAACCCCCTCTGGCAAACCCATTGGCAAGGTGGAGTCAGGACTCTGGCCTCTAGAACCTAGCATCCTCTTCAAAAGCCCTCATGGGGCCAGTCCTGGCGCCTATGGCACCAGGCTCATACACCATGAAAAACAATGTGCTTGGGAACTACTTTATTGTATTGTCAGCCAACATGGAGGCATCCACATAGCTTGGTTCCTGAGAACCAAGCTATGCGGTCTAGTGTTTTGGGTGTGGTAGCCTAGGGACAACTTTACCTGGACTATTTTGTTGGGGCTATTTAAACCACACCCGAGCAAGACAACACGCTTCGCGTTACTTTGCAGCTTGCAACGTGACGCTCACCGTGTCCAGCTATTCCCTCGAACATCGGAGAAGCAGAACCTGGAAGGAGACAAAAGGATCATCATTAGCAGCAGCATCTTGCCTGCAGTCTTCATCTTTAAACACTCGCAGCTACTGAGAACAGCTTCCTGGAATCTGCACGCCTCCCGAACAGAACGACCTGAAAGAGGAAGATAGAGGCAACATTAAAGAAAGCAGTAGAGACATTTACAAATTACGAACTGCTCAAAAGGCTTACCTGGCTGGTCGCCTCTCGGCTGGCACCACTCCGGACATTCCACTCGCGCTCATGAACACTGCGGCCTACAAGGAAAGAAAACACAGGTTAGCAAAGGCAAGACTTTGCAGCGCTATGCTTACCGCATCATAGCGCTCTTAATGCGCCATCATTTACCAGCGTGGCTCAACCAAGCCAGTTCCCCGCGCTGAAGCTCCGCATACCTAAGGGAGAAAAAAAGAGACATTTTAAACAAAGAAAGGCATGCAGGATAGCAACAAAACTAAAGAGCAGCAATAAGACCTACCTGAACAATATCAAACGGACAGGCATAAGTGAAGTAACTGGACCGCATTCGCCCATGAAAGACAACGCGCCCCTGCAAACAAGGCAGGATGGAGAGCACGCCTAATTCTACCACAAGGTGAGGAGAGGGCGCCAGAGGGACTGAAATCATACGGGGGTGGAGGGATGATACTTACCCCAGTCGGTCAGTCTTGAACACAGTCCTCCTGTATTTTCAGGCAGAACCTTCCCCGCAGACCACATCAGGGCAAAGCTGAGAAGCATACCAGCGAGTAACCCGGCTGGGTGGCGTCCCTGTGGATACCAGGTGAGCGTAACACCCTTAAGGTATAATCCAGGTTTCCCTGAAACAGAGCTCGAATGGGGTGATTTTTTTGGGGTAGACTCACCTCCTTTGTGTCTAAAACCTACTCAGTCTTGCGTTAAGCCAGACCCCACTGGTGACTGATTGTCCACTGGATAGACACTCAGGGGAGGTTCAAAGATACCCACCCCCTGTTTTGTAGGGCTTAAAGCAACTTGACGTTAGTCCCCCTTTTTCAGTGCACTGTGACTTCTTGGCCATTTCAGAAGTCTTACAATTTATACTGCCGGAATTTATAGCTCCTTGAGCTGAGCTTCGTAAATCATACATTAACAGAGCAGGATGTATCCGACCGCTACACTTGGGTCCAAGGCCAAAACTGGCCCGCAGTCCCCAAAGATCAAGTGCCAACAGAAACAGACACCAAACACCTTCTTATACTAGAAGTATTTAAATTTGGGGAGAATTGGCAAGTCAAGTACCCCAACACTCGGGTCAAATTAAACCACTGCTACCAGCCATTAAAAGTAGTGAGGGTAACAAACAATGTTAAATAAGAATGTAGTATAAGGGGCTACTAGGAACCCCCCCAGAACTCCACGTAAGATGGTGTGTGCTGGACCTACAAAGAAAAAAGGTAAGAGTCTCAATTTCACTTTACTATTCTTGGGAACAGTAGTTAACAAAAGAAAAGGTATTTAAACATTATGAGAAATCTGAAGGTGCTGTGTGTCACCATTCAAAAAGTAGATGCCTATGGAGTTTGTCAGACTCCAAAAACTGTTAAAACACAAAATTGTGCCTTACCACATCACTTGCTGCATTGAGGCAAGAAACAGCAAAATGGCCGTGCTGACTCCTGGGCGTGCAAAGATCTCCAAACCGCGTTTTTGCAACAACCAGAAAATGGCTGCACCACCCTGCCACACACATTTCAGGTGGGGTGGAACAGAGTATTCACTGCAGGAATGTGCCAGTGTGCTCTGAAACATTTAACATGGAGTGAAGTGAAAGAGGCAGCATTATTTTGCTGAAAACCCAAAATTCCTCTTTAAAATGACACCTTTTTCAACCTTTAAAAGTGCTGCATGGCGCTAAACTCATCCAGTCCTTAGAACCACTGTGGTTAAAAAGGCCCTGCAATGCCCAGGATCATCCATTGTGACTCGGAGGAACCGGGCCTCATTTGAATGACAGCTCCTGTCAAAAGTATCTTTCAAAAATCAACCAGGGGCTTCGTTTTGATTTTACACGGGAAACATGTCTATTTTCAAGAATCAAGAATCAGCTGTTCAGAAAGAGACTCTAAATAGATGCTTGTTTAATGTATCAATGCTGCAAAACAACTCCAGCACTCAAGAAAAGAACTATAGCTGCAGAAAGTGTGTATTTGCTGGAGATGAAAACCGAATTTAAAGAAATAGTAAAATGTGCTTTTTCTGACTGAAGAGAGAAAATCACCTATTTAAAAGTAAATTGTTGTGTGAAGGCCTACTTACTTAATTTAAAAGGATTTGTTGCTGGTAAAAATAAACCTATAAACTGTTTTGATTCCACAGATTTAAGTCAAGATGTAAAATGAGAAAATAAAATCTAAAACTCATAGGCTAAGTTGGCAAACTATATAAAAAAAACTTGCTATGCCAGTTGCTAGCCCTGAGAAAGGGTGACACCTTAAACTTCTGGGACAGGAAAGCGCCGATTGCTGCTGGAAGACTTTGAATGCACTAGGACAAAGAAACCTCACAAGCTCATCAGACATTAGTCTTTGTTCCAGGCTGGGACAATCGCAGGCTGAGACTCTCACCTGTCAAGTATGAGGGGCAATAAAACCTTCAATCAAGAGAGAGGCCCCTCATCCTGCTTCAAAGGAAGTGAAATTTGACAGCAGTTGGGGGGAAAGAAAAAACTGATCAAGTGACAATGGACTTCCTCTTTTGGTTTTAAAAGCCTATTTTGTAACTGAACTTTAAAGACGTTTAACTTTGCAGCAAGAATGAGGAAAAATATGAAAAGTTTGTAGTTCTAAATCTAATTTTATCCTCTTTCTTTGAAAACTTGGTAGAACTCATTACTGCATAAGGAACAGAAGTTATAAAAAAAAAATGACAGATCATGGGGAAAGGCCAAATCTTTCATGTTTAAAATTAACAAAATGTAGCAGAAAGGCAAAACCAGGTTCCAGAGACTTGGGTTTGGATTGAAATATGACGAACAAAATATGTAACCTGTGTATCTGATTTTCTCAGAGGTTGCAAATGCATAAATATGCGTTTGTAGCAAAATTAGATTTTGGTTCTAGTAGCTAGGGGAGGTTTCTAAACACTATAAAAAAAATCATCTCATAAACATGACATCCTTAGAAACTATGCTCTTGCCCAATCCTTGCATTATGGGTGTGGGTAGTAAGCACAAGCGCACACACACACACGCACGCACACACACACGAACACACGCACGCACGCACACAAATATATATATATATATATATATTTCTCCTGAATTCCTGTGTGGCGTTCTGTTCCTGATTCCTTCATCCTGATTCCAGATTTTCATTGCAAAGCCAATGCCTATGCATTGCTGAACCCCTTTTCAGCTAGGCCTCAAACTCTAAAAAAAAAAATCCCAAAAACCCAAGGGAAGCATCTAGATCCAACCTGGCTTGCTACTACTAAATGCATGCCTGCTGCAACTTGGCATCCCGCTGATCTGTAGTATCCAGTAACCAGAAGTGCCAGTCCGGTGACCAGAACGGCCCAGCTGATCCTGTCCCGCTAGATTTGCCCAGCTGTCCTTGGTTAGACGCGATCCGTGTGATAACCAGAACCCTTGACGGTCCAAAATCCTAAATTAAAGTGGACTGTAAGTATTAATAAGAATCATAGAAAATGATAGCATACCTTGCCTTGCTCTATCCCAATCTCTAACCCATTATATCCTTACCTTAATAACTTGTAACATTGTCAGAATCCTTATTGCAACCCTGTCCTTGATTTATCTTGCTAAGCGCCATTTCTTTAGTCATTTTTATCTTGTGTAAATCCTAAACTATCAATCCTATTTCGAGTGATCTGACTGGTTCCGCCAGGGCGGGCGCTGGGGATCTGGGGTTGAAGTCATGAATCAACTCTAGAGCTTACTGTGTCCCTCTTTGTTATTCTAGCCGGAATGCTCTAGTATAGAGTAAAACGTAGAGTAAAACTGTTCTTGTCCCAATTGAATTTCTTTTCTGTTTTCACTACCCGATTTTCTAAAAACGCCCCTCATTCCACATTGCATATCCCCCTCAGTTTTATAGCTAGAGACTTAATTTCACTTCCAGAGTGTACCTAAGACCTATAGCTACATCACGACCCAAAAACCGCATTCAATTTCACCTGTTTTTATTAAAAACTGTTTGGTTAATTTTAGGCGGGAATCAACATGTTTGCAAAGTTTTACGCGTGTTATTTTTATTCTAAAGTCTTCAACCTTCCATTCAAATTGTTTACTTTTGCTCAAACTATTGCGTATGACTGCTAGTATCTTTCCAATGTTGGCCCCATAGAAATTTGTACTTATTTAAGGATTTTTGCACACATTCATTGTTTTATTCAGCCATTTCCGAGTGTCAATTTAAACTTGTCAGGTTTCAAATCAGTTTTTCTCTCTTGTTTGGGGAGGGAAGGTTGGATTTGATTTCTGTTTCTTGTTCCTTAATCCTGATTACCTGCTGTTTCGTTATATCTATTTAGAATTGCTTATTTGTGGGTTGAGGAATATTGCAGGGGGAAATCCTAACTTAAGTGCTATCTTTCCAAACAAGCCAGAAGTGTTGCAATTCTCTGGTGTTTTCCATCTGTGTTGCTAAAGAGTGAATTTAAGTGCATTACATACCTTCTTATCTGTTATTGTCACCACATTGGTGATTGCTGCTCCCTATTAAAAAGTATATGTTTGATTTGAATTTTTAAATAAATAAATATTACCTTTACCAACCAGCCTGATTGCTGGTCCATCGTTACCCGGGGTATTTGAATAAGGGGTGTGATCTGAGTAGTGCATCACTCAAATATTGAAAATTATATATATATATATATATATATATATATACATTCAGTGAAAAAACTTTGTTAAAAGGGACGTTATGGTTCAAAGTAAAACCGAAAACCCCTGAAATTCGGCAGTTATGGTAAGATAAGCAACCATAACTCGCGCCACCGTGCACTGCTAACACTAACACCCAGGACATCAAAGATGACATCACAAATGTCATTGATGACATCACTGATGACATGTCTGGCTCTCCCTTTTTTCCCTTTACTGACATATCTAGGCCACATAGTTTTCTTCAGTAACAGTCAGGAAGAAAAAGTGAAAAGGTACTATATTTGTAGACTTAGGGTCAAGTCACATCATATGAAACATATACATAGCGGAAGACACAGGCTTGAAAGAGAGCAATCCTTTCTGTGCATGAAGATAATCATTAGGGTTATCAGCACTTTCTCATAGTTTTACTCTACCTTCCCTGTATATGCTCATATTTGTATACATTATACTCACTCTCCTTTCCTTTGGATGCAGTCACATCATGTGATACACATACATATGGTAAGTAGCAGCTTTGAAACAGAGCAATAGTTTCTCTGCATAAAGACATTCAGTTAGGTTATGAACTCTTTCTGCTACTACTTCTGCTTTTTTGTTTACTTCACTGTCCCAGTATATACTCATATTTGTATGTGTTGTTGTCTCTTTGTGTTTTGTCTGTAATAATTATGTATTAAGTGGGTTTTATTATCTACTTATTACAAGTTTCACAGTACGCAAACCTCTAATAAGAAAGCAGTTATCATTTCACTATTCAACATGGCAAGATTATGAATATGGCACCTTCATCATGTATGCTGCACACACTGCCTATGTTTCTGCATGAGTAGCTTAGTATACTGGATAGAACTTCATAATAGAATGCTATTTATATCAATGCATTGCTTAATGCACTAATTAGCTCATGATATTTATCCCAATGATCCTTGACAGTTTTTGGTCAGCATTATAAGAATCCCTTGTACAGAGTTTTTTATGAAAAGTAAATGCACGTGTGATGTCATCAGTGATGTCATCAATGACATTTGTGATGTCATCTTTGATGTCCTGGGTGTTAAGTGTTAGCAGTGCACGATGGCACGAGTTATGGTTGCTTATCTTACCATAACTGCGGAATTTCAGGGGGTTTTCGGTTTTACTTTGAACCATAACGTCCCTTTAACAAAGTTTTTTCACTGAATTTCATAGGTTTTTAGTAGCGCAACTTAACCATAACGTCCCTTTAACAAAGTTTTTTTACTGAATTTCATAGGTTTTTAGTAGCACAACTTAACCATAATATCCCTGACTTTAAATACATGTAACATAGAACATACTGAACCCTTAGCTAGAGATTTCGATGTCCGCAGACTACTGCCATGTCCGCGAACATATCGAAAATCTGAGCGTGGTGAATGTAAATTTAAATAGTGTGCCCTATTTCCCCTTTGAGGTTGGCTCTGAAAAGAGACGTTTTTAACAGTTTTTTTGCAGATGCTTGACAGACACCTGTTATTTTTTTATTTTTTTTCTTATTTTTTTTCTTACTTTACTCCTAAAATCTTCACATAACCTTCTCCAAAGCAACCATTACATTCCAAAACAGCATGGCATTTCCCATAAAAGATAAGGAAATGTCATCTTCTTTAAAATAAACAGCATTACTGGAATCAATATTCTCATTATTACAGAAGAACATACATTCTCTAAGCATGAAGGCACACATGCCTCGGTTGATTACACACCTAGCATTGTTTTGCTGAGGACAAAAAACTGAACTATTGTCCCATATTGCCCTAGGTAGTAATCCAGAAAAAATTACTTTGTATTTGTATTTATTTATTTATATTGCGCAGCCTGCCCAAAGGCATCAGGGCGCATGTTTAGAAGGGTTACATAAGTTAACAGAAAGACAGATTACAAATTGCATAGTAAATAAGCATACATAGAAAGTCGTCACAATAAATACAACAGTGGGTGGGGTTGTAGAGCATGCAATGGATGATTACCACATGGTGGTCAACTCTTCGTCTTGCTCATAGAGCCATTGTTTTGTTCTATGTTTGAAGGATTGGAGGGAGGGGACGTTCCTGAGGTCATTGGGTAGTGAGTTCCAGAGCTTAGCTGCCAATACCGGGAAGCTTGAGCCTCTGGCAGTCTGTAGTTTAAAGCTGGGAATAATGAGTGTATGTGCTTGCGCAGCTCTTAGTGGTCTGTGCGCTGTGTGTTGTGTAAAGCGCTCAGACAAGTAGGCTGGTGCTGCGTTGTTCTGTGCTTTGTAACTTAAGATAAGAGTTTTGAAGGCAATACGCTGTGGGATAGAGAGCCATCGCAAGTTGCGTCTCGTGGATGAGATGTGGGTGCGCCTAGGAATGTTGAGAGCAGCCCTGATGGCGTTATTCTGGGTTACCTGAAGTTTGTCGATGTTTCTTTGATTAGTTCCGAGGTACAGGGCATTACAGTAATCAATTTTGGATAAAATAAGGGTTCTGGCAAGGATCAGGCAGTTGTCCAGAGTTAGGAAAGGACGGCAGGCAGTGATTAGTTTGCACGTGTAAGCCGAAGCTGAAGCTACTGAGTTAGTTTGTCTGGTGAGCGAGAGGGTGGAGTCTAAGTAGATTCCAAGTGTTTTAGTAACGTTGGAGACCTTAATAATGTTGCCATCAATGTTGAAAGCGTCATATTTGCTGTCAAGTTTTGCAAGTTTAGATTGGGAGCCTAAGATGAGTAGCTCAGTCTTCTCGTCGTTGAGGTTGAGACCGTGGTGGGCCATCCACGCCTGGATGACGGTGTAAACTGCATTGAGAGCTTTGACGTCAGTTGCGTAGTCACCCGTGATAGGGATGAGTATCTGGGTGTCATCCGCATAATTTGTATAGGTGACACCCAGATGGTCAAGAATATCAAAGAGTGGTTTCATAAAGACGTTATAAAGCTTGGGTGATACGCATGAGCCTTGTGGGACACCGCAAGGAACATGTGCTGGGTCAGCTGCGACATGAGATGAGAAGACTCTCATGGATCTGTTTGCAAGGAATGAACTGATCCAGGAGGTAGCTGCATCAGAGAAATGGGCAGCCGTTTTAAGATGCTGGCAAAGGATTTGGTGATCTACCAGATCAAAAGCGGCTGATAAATCTAGGAGGAGTAGGAGCGCTTGTTTGCCCTTGTCTTTCAGGTCCTCAATTTGTGTTTTTAGGTCTATTAGAGCGGTCTCTGTGCCGTGTCTCGGCCGGAAACCGGATTGCCTAAGTCCTAGTAGGTTGTTCTTGTCAAGATAGCTTTGAATTTGGATGTATGCCGCCCGGTCCAAGATTTTTAGAAGGTATGGTACCGTGGTGATGGGCCTATAGTTGGTAGGGATGTTAGGGTCTAGGTTAGGTTTTTTGATTAGGGGGATTACCCAAGCATCCTTGAGGTTATCTGGTACTATGCCAGATTTAAAGGAGGAATTGATAAGGGTGGTGATAAAGGGGGCGAGCTCAAGCGCTGCTTCCCGTACGATAGGAGCTGGGCAGGCATTGCCTTGACAATTAGAAGGCTTTAACTTCTTGATGATAATTTCCACTTCCTTAATGGTTAGGGGAGAGAAACTGAAAGGTTTGAGGTGGTGATTGTGGGAGGAGAGAATGGCGGGTTGGGAGTTACCTACTGAGTCAAGGAGATAGTTTTTTTTTGTGTTGATTTTGGTTTGGAGAGTGGTGATTTTGTTGAGTAAAACTTTTTGAATGTTGGCGCACCATTCGGTGTCC
Organism: Ambystoma mexicanum; assembly: GCF_040938575.1. NCBI lineage: Eukaryota > Metazoa > Chordata > Amphibia > Caudata > Ambystomatidae > Ambystoma > Ambystoma mexicanum. The sequence goes on along the minus strand of NC_090941.1, from coordinate 328,220,808 downwards.
GGGGTGCAAGTGTCAAGGGGAGCAACTGGGGACTCTAATTCCTTGAGAATTTTAAAGAGTTCCTTGGTATTGGAATGAGCTTGCATGATTCTGTTATTGTAAACTTCTTTTTTTGCTGCTAGTATGGCTTCTTTATACAAGAGGGTGATGGTTAGAAGGTTGATTTTATTTGCTGGTGTGGGTGAATTTCTCCAGAGGGTCTCGGCTTTACGCTCGTCTTTCCTAAGTTCACGTAGGTGTGGGGTGAACCAGGAGTTGAGGTGGTTGCGTGGTTTTTCTTTGCGCTGTTTAAGAGGTGCAATGGTGTCCAGTGCTTTTAACATAGCACGATTGTAGGTGTCCACAAGGACGGTAGGGTCCGCACAGGTTGTGGAGACAGAGTTTAATAGTGGGAAGATGAGTGGGAGTAGTTTCTCAGTTGTAATATCCTTCTTGTTGCGAGAAAGTGTGGGTGGCACAGTACAAGGTTTGTGCACAGGTGGGCAAGAATTGAGGGAGAATGTTATTTTGTGATGGTCAGACCATGCACATGGTAGTGCTGAGGTTATGTTTAGTGGGCAATTCATGTCTGAGACCCAATCTAATGTGCAGCCTTTGATATGGGTGGGTACATTGACATGCTGGGTTAGGCCAAAGTCGGATAGAACGTTGGCAAGGTCACAAGCTTTAGTGTAGTTTGTGTCCAGATATCCTAGGTTAAGGTCTCCAAGTAGGATAATTTGGGATTTAGGCTTGGTGCTAGAGGCTAGGATGGAAGAGATGTCTTCTATGAATGTGGACGTGGGACCAGGTGGCCGATAGATGAGGTACACAAGGGCGGTATAATTGGGTGAGATTGGGAGTTTAATTGAGAGTAGTTCAGCAGATGGCAGCTGGTGATTGTTAGCAACTCTTAGGTTGAGAGAGCTCTTAAATATAAATGCTAAACCACCTCCTTTGGTTTGATTGTTGTCCCTATCGCATCTAATGATAGAGTAGTTATCTGGTATGGCAAGGGATAGGGCGGGGCCAGACGCTGCATGTAACCAAGTTTCCGTGATAGCCAGAAAGTCCAGGTTTTCAGTCACAATTAAGTCAGCGATGTCTAGCGCATGAGCAGGGACCGAGCGGGCGTTAATGAGCGCCCCTTTGAGATTAGCTAGGGGCTTGGGAATGTTGGCTGGTGGGGCCTCTGCCTCTGATGGGACATCTATGGTCTGGGTAGAGTTGATAGGGTTGAACCTAATGACTGTGTTCCGGTGGTAGGACCAATGGTGACATCTGGTTGCAAGTCTTAGATTCCTGACTGTAGTGGGACAAGGTTTGCTCTGTTGGCTTGGGGATAGGACACTAGGTGAGCATAGTGGCGAGGGATCGTTGGTATTGATGTTGTCTGCGTGATCATCAGTGGTACGGTTAGGTGGAGTGTAACCTGAGGTGGCACTAGCTTTAGTGCTATGGTCCGATGATGCACTGAGTGAGAAAGGAGGTAGGGAGGGTAGGAAGGAAGTGGGGCAGGGAATGGGGTGGTGTCTAGGGCAGGCAAGCTTTGCTAAACCATTATTGAGTGGGACAAAGCCATTTCTGCTGCAGGGTGTGCAGTCGGGCATGATACAGAAAGGGAACATGAGAGCTAGCCAGGGTGGCATAGTTCAGATGGTGGTTCGGGAAGTAGCTGGCAAGTAGCTATGAGCCACAGCACAATCAATGTGGACTGTTGGTGACCAGCTCAGATCAGTGATGTTTATAGTGACCAGGGGTGCAGGCTCAAATCAGCATAAACAATGTGGACTATAGCGAGCATAAGGCACAACGCAGTTAAAAGTGGTCTATTAGTGACCTTAGGTACAAGACAATTAAAGTGGTCAGATATCGACCATAAGGCACAACACAAATTATAGTGGTCCGAAGGCGACCATAAGGCACAATACAGTTAAGGTGGTCTGAAGGCGACCATAAGGCACAATACAGTTAATGAGGTCAGATGGCGACCATAAGGCCCAATACAGTTAAAGTGGTCTGATGGCGACCATAAGGCCCAATACAGTTAAAGTGGTCTGATGGCGACCATGGGCACAGCACAATAGAGTGGCGATCATAAGGCACAACAAAGTTAAAGTGGTCAGATAGCGTCCAAAGGGCCCAGCGCACTAAGGTGGTCTATTAATGATCCTGGCACACATAATTAAGGAGGTCCGATATCGACCAAAAGGCACAACACAGTTAAAGCAGACTATGTCTGATTGTCTGATGTATTGAGGGCAGTGTCTCAGCGGCCTAGCAGTGCCCAGTATGGACTATTGGATCTGGTTAGTTAATGGGGGTAAAAAGCCTAAGTGGTTGGACAGTGGTGGGTATGGTAGGAGCCACTTGGTGTCAAATGATGCTAATTTTCTGAAGTTGCTGATATCAAGATCCGGAAGCAGCGAATGCAGGGATATTCTAGCAGTGTCAACAACGAATGATGCGTCTGGTAGTGAGGGGGCACATGCTTTGCTCATGCAACAACAGCCGTTTTTACCAGTTGAAGAATGGTGCGCAGGATTTCGGCTGCTCTTGAGGGCACTTTGGCATTTGGAAGGATGTTCATTACTGCTTGAACCAAGTGTTCCAAATCTGCCAAAAAAGTAGGGGCACTGACATAGTCCAAACGGAAAGCACCATAGTGCAAAACTACCATATGGGGACTGTTGATCCTGCCCATATCTTCACAAACTTGTACAATTCCCTGTACATTGCAATCAGGCACAGTGCTCCACACGACCTCCACTCCTTTTAACATCAAAATTCTTTGCAACATGCCTGTATTGAGCATACGGTTGTAAACCATGCACAAACATATCTCCGAGCACCAACACCCTGACTTTCTCCACTTCTGCCATCTTCACTACACACAGTCTCTTTCAACACAAATCCACAACCTCAACATCTGATTGGCCGATCCCTACAGTCTTCTTTCCATGCTGGATTTGCTGGAAAACCACAGATGTAGCACGCCCTGTCCACGGACAGCCGCGGTGTCCGCGGACCACGTAACTCTTGGACAGCCCTTCTACCATTTCCACTTCACTCTGTGCCATTCCCTCATTACATACAGCTAAGCAGTCACACAATACGGAGAACGTCTTCAGAACACCCTCATTTTGTTTATTTTAGAACATTTCAGGACACCGCGAGTGTTCATCTGGCTCACTCTTTTTTCTTTTGCTGACATATCTAGGCCACATGGTTTTCTTCAGTAACAGTCAAACTAAAAATTGTATTTTATTTGTAGACGTATCCTACAAGTAGGTTCTTATAGTAATTCCCCTAGAGTCCAGTCACATCATATGAAACATATACAGAGGGGAAGATACAAGCTTTAAAGACAGCATTATTTTCAAGCAAATAAATGATGATTTCTCTGTTTCAAAGCTGCTATTTACCCTATGTATATGTATATTGGTATGTGTTCTTGTCTCTTTTTGTTTTCTCTATAGTAATGCAATTATGTAATACATGGGTTTTATTAGCTACTTATTACATATTTCACAATACACAAAAATCTATTAAGAAAACAATTATCATTTCATTATTCAACATATTAACATTACGAATATTATACCTTCATCTTGTACGCTGCACACAATGCTATGTTTCTGCATTAGTAGCTTAGTATACTAGATAGAACCCCATAATAGAATGCTATTTATATCAATGCATCATTCAAAGCACTAATTAGGGTATGATATTTATTGCAATGATCCTTGACACTTTTTCGCAACATTATAATAAGAATCCCTTGTACACATATATCATGAAAAGTACATACACATGTGATGTCATCAATGACATTTGTGATGTCATCTTTGATGTCCTGGGTGTTAGTCTTAGCAATGCACGGTGGTAGCGTGAGTTATGTTTACTTAGCTTACCATAACTGGCGAATTTCAGGGGGTTTTCGGTTTTACTTGGAACCATAACGTCCCTTTAACAAAGTTTTTTTATTAGCACGCAAACAATATACAAAGATGGAGTGTAAAAAGCAATTTCTCAGAGATGGCTGAACACAGAATGTTGCAAACTAAGAATGTATGGTCGTTTACAGTGAAGGTCAGCTGCTTCCATTTTTTGCTCTCGTGCCGGAGAGGCCCACGACTGGCACTATAAGGTTCTATTGTTTTTTGACCTTGACAGACAGGGATCGTGCTAAAAGACTTCTTTTGAAGGAGTGTTGCAAAAACGTAAGACACGATAAGGATGACATTTCTGAAACGAAACCACTTTTATATATTATATCACTATGAGAAAGATCGTTGGCACAGACGGAGTCGTATTTTGGGACTGCACTACGCTTAGACAATGGAAAATGCCAATATAATGTAAGTAACCCTTTAGATTATTTTATACCGGAATATAATAACAATAGCGTGGCGTTAAAGCCCGGTTAAGTTGTACTTGTTCGTTCAATGTGGCATAGTGTTTTCTACCGCGCACTATCACCGCCGAATTGGTCCCCTGTCGCTTAGAGGGTTCTGAAAAAGGCAGAGGGTGGGTTAATGGGAATAAGTTAACATACTCTGTTGCACTATCCTCGCTAGCAAATAGTTTCACGGCCTAATAAATAAAATGAATATTTTTAATGAAGATCGGCTGGTGAGACTAATTTATGTTTTTTAAAACAGGTATGTCCTTCCGTACTGTCAATGCCACGGTTTTCAGACCCCGGCCGATGGATTTTTTAACTGCCAGGTGCAGCTACTTCTAAACAACTTCATGACCCTCACCATTTTATGGGGCAATCGCCAGGTACTAGCGGCTAGAAGCAACATACCAACCATTATGGTGGTCTAATGCCTCGTTGTTGGAACAGCCTTCCGATTATCAGTGCGACCATAGTGCTTCTTTTATCATAAACCAACACCCTGTGTACCGCAAAGGAGCAGCGCGTGACTCAAGATGAACTTTTGCGGATCGACAGCAAAGACAAATGCAAATCGCTGAATATTCTCTAAACATTTGATGTCAAATAAAAGTACTTTACGAAATGTACAATCTTGCTGTTTGCTTTTAAATCACAGTTTCATATTCCGAATTGTTGCGCGCTGTGTTGTGCGATGATCTGTGTTGTTTTCCGGGTTCTGTGTAAAGTCGCGTAGGACTGGAGACGACTGGGCGCGTTTGCCTACGCACCCTGTATCGTCACGGAGAGAGACGGGGAATATGAATGCTTTGATAATGTCAGGCTTAGGGGCGGGAGATATGATTTAGTGTCGCAAAAGCAGGTCAGCTAGGTCGATGGGGCAAGTGATAGGATTATCACATAATGTCGACGCACAGCAGCCTGATTTATCGTTTGTTTAGTGGACAAAAAGTTGAGTAAGGGCCATAGGAAATTGTAATGTCAACGGACATAAGGAGGGTTCTTAGAACACTTTCAACGTGACAACGAACAATACGAACAGCGTTCTCAGAACACCCCCATTTTGTTTAATTGCAAACATTACCTCCACGTCAACTCTTCCTCGTCCCAGTACTTACTTCATGAGGCCGAGGCCCCTGCCTCCGACACAGGATCTTCTTCTATTTCTTTAAATTCCTATAACTCCTCCCCCACATCCACATCACTCAGTTTCATATTACCAAGCCGGAGCATGGGACCTTCCCCGCAGGGAGGGTGAGGAGGGTCGTCAGTAATGTGACGAGGAAGAGTAGGACTAGGAGTAATGAAGATTAACCGGTAAGTAATCAGAGCATTTCAGGACACGGCGAGTGTTCTTAGAACACATTCAACTTGCCAGAGTACAATACGGACAGCGTCCTCAGGACACCCCCATTTTGATTATGTACGAACATTTAAGGACACCGCGAGTGTTCTTAGCTCAATTTTAGCTTGCTTGCGAACAAAATGGACACATACTCTGTCCTCAGAACACCCCACCATTTAGTTTATATAGAAAATTTCCGAACAGCCGTGTTGTCCGCAGACATATCGAACACAACAAAAGTGTCTAGCATATAAAAAAACAGAACATTGAACCTATCTCATACTCCCCCACCCTCCCCAAACACTCTTACACACCAAGACACTCTACGAAATACAATTTTTAATCCAAGTTTCACCACGCTGTCCGCGGTCGTCCACGAATGCAAGATGGCGGGCGCCACAGAAAATCTGACACGCTTCACGCTGTCCAATCAGCGAACACGTTGCATGTCCGCGGACATCACGCAAGCCGCTCGGCCAATCAGGGCACTAATTTTTTTGCCTTACATTTCAGTCATTTTAAAAAAAACTACTGGATGGATTTACACCAAATTTGCAAAAGCACGCTTTCGGGACCAAACCCACGCTCCTGCCGCAAATTTGGTGTAAATCCGTCCAGAGGTTTGGGCTGAGGCGTGCGCAAAGTTTTTTCCCATTATGTCTATGGGAAAAAACAAAAGTTTAGGGACCCCCCCTATAACTTTGCCCCCCCCGGACCAAACCTCTCCAAACTTTGCAAAAACATTCAGAGTGGGCCATATACTTCTTTTGCAAAGTTTGGTGAGGATTCGTCCAGGGGGAGCGAAGTTATAAGCCACCCAAAAAATGCTTTTCCTATGGAAACACCAACTTAACCATAACTACATGGACGCTACCGCTTTTCAGTTGTGCGCTGCATACTAGGCTGAGACCAGTGTGTATCGGCTGATTGAAATACTTAAAATCCCAATTAGGTCAAAACATATGAGAGTGAGAAAAGGTCCCACTCTCTCCAGGGTTAAAATTAAAAAGTCCTCAATCCAGCAAAAGAGCTGGGGTTCCCTAAGGTTAAGTGAACTAGCACAGAAATGAGAATTCTTCCTAACAAAGAATGAATGTATATTTTAATATAACTCTCAGCGTGCAAGCGTTTGTGTACTATTGTATTGATTGAGTTAATTGTACTTACCTACAGCTCACATCCTCCTCCTAAAATAAGCCTGGCTGCTCTGCCATTCTACCAATCCTTTGGGTAGTAGAAAAATCTACTAAGAGTTGGGGACCTGTATACCAAAGGGATCGTTTTATAGAGTCTTACCTCCAGGTGGACTTTAGGAAAACACCCCTAACATTCCTTGATTCTTCCCAGAGCTGATCTGATCTGCTTGTTGAGTCTTCCGTAGTGCTCCTTCTGTTATTGCTTTGTCTTCTTCCACGTTGTTCCCATTCACAATTCTTTTCATTGCTGGGATCTCATCTGGTTCTTTTCTGTAACAGAGTTTCACGTTACACTGACCAGAAACCCCAACAACTGCCTAGAGAGAGCCAATCCATGAGCGAAACTCATCTGTGCACACTCTGTTCCTGAAGTGTTTGCACCACACCCAACAATGAGTACCCTTTCCCGGGGTGTTAGGCAGAATCCTGTGCAGTTCCCTTGGGGAACACTGCAAAAAGATTAAGACTACAGGAGTAAGCAGTAAACCCAATTGGTAGCAGTCTGCACCACCCAGATTTACCTGGTAGCTGTGGCTGTGCAGTCAGACTTCTCTCAAGAAGAGTAGGGCAGTATGCAGAGTATACACAATAGGGCCAAAACACAGTAGAAAAAACACTGACCAGAGCTTTGTATAAAAAGTATATAATGATTTATTTAAAACACACTTTTTGGCATATACTAGCACTCGCAATCAATCAAAAGCAAGTTAGAACACAGTCAGGTAAAGTATACACACCTCCCTTAATAGTTATCAGACAAGTTAGGGTTAAAACACTACTATTTGTTAGAACAGATGTGAGCGCTTTAATTTGCAGTCAAAAGTGGTGAGCTTGGCTATCCGGCCGCCGGGGTGCTTGGCACGGGCGATTCGACCAAGAGACTTCTTTGGAAGGCGAAAAGGGTGAACTGGTTGATCCCACCAGCTCGGGGGAAGAAGACTCGTCCAGCAGAAGATCTTCTCTTGTCGTGGGGAAAGTGGTGAGGTAGTTGCAGCAGGGCTTCACCGGTGGTGTCGTTGTTTCAGATGGCTCAGCTTCTTCCCTCTTCGGATTCTTAGGTCCTGTGGCGACTTCTGAAGTTCCAGTCCCAAAGGCCCTGCTTTTATGCAGAAAACCCCCCATTCATCAGCCTAGCTGTCAATCACACATGCTAAGTGGTGAGCCGGGTGGCTCACCACTGGGCCAATCAGAGTAGAGTGCGATTTGGGTTGCTAAGGCAACGCAGTCCAGGGTGCCAATTCCCCCCCTCCAACCTTCCTGTGGAACCCAGACAGAGTGGCACCATTTGGAGGGCTTCTGTGGAGAAGCCCGCCAAAATAGTGGAACAAAGGGCTCGACCTTGGTCAGAGTTACAGAGACGGACACAAACGCCATTTTAGAATTGAGTTCTGGCACAAAGACCCAATCGGTGATTTAATATTAAATAAATAAACCGGAAGTATCTTTAACATTGCACCAAAAAGTGGTGCATTTAAAATCAATGGGAAAATCCCATAGAGAATATTCTGTTGGAATATTTCGCGTGGTAACCACTGCCACCAGCCAGAAACTCGATGAGGGGGGACGGGACAGTGCCCCCTTGAAAACAAACCCTGGGGCAATCGAATTACCCGTTACCAGTACTTCCACAATATGAATGTTTGTACTGGTTCTGTTCACAATTTTGGACTAGTAAAGCCAATGGTGACTTTACATGCCCTGGGAGACAGTAGTCAGTCCCAGGGTATGGAGTCTATGTTTGGGGGTCGCTGGGACACCCTTGTGGTACTGTACAGAGGGTGCTGTGTACCACACATACAGAAAAACAGATGATACCCTATGGAGTAAAAAGAAACTCCATAGCCCATAAGCACATAACAAGTCAAAGACATAGCTCAAATCATGCCTAAGAGTGGGAGTAAGAGAGTCTCACTCTTAGCAGGAGAAAAAAACAAACCCCAAAAATCCAGCAAAGCTGCTGGGGGACTCACTAGATTTGGGAAATTAGCCTTATAAGAGAATTCTCCCTAACACAGGGTCCCTAAACCAAGATTCCGTAGTTGGTGAATTCCTTCCAACGTCTGCTTGCTTCAGGTGCAGTCTCGATTCCATGCACCCTTACCACCACCATACTACAGTGCTTGTGAGCTTGGATCACTCGGCTATCAGCGGTCTCAAGGCTGTTCGTATTTGATCTTTGGCCTGGGATTTCTCCGAGTGTGCCTCAGATTCACCAGCCTGATGGTTGCTCCTTATGCAGCATCCTTAGACTAAGTTATACTTCCCTAGTTCGACTTCATATTATCCTTGTCCTGTTGTTCCCTATAGGTAAACCTTACAGAACTCCGAAAACTATGTTCATGTAACTAAAACCTGGACTTTGACAGTTCTCCCTGGGGTTCATTGGGGCCCTGGAGTTTTCATGACAATTAGTTTTTTTTATAAAGTACTGGTGATGTAAAATTAATTTTAGAATTATACATCCTTACTTCTCATTCCTTTACATTTCCTACTTTAGCTACATTGTTACTACTTCTGTCTGCTAGGTTTTATGAGCGGACTGGGTCATGCATTGGCCCAGTGGTATACTATTTTATATTACTCACCTGCTGTGATGACCTCTGTTCTGCCCGATTGGTTAATCACTTTCCTCCCTCCTTTCAGCTATAATATATTTATGGTAATTCCTTGTAAGAATTTCTTTGTTATACAAGATTTTGGTGGTAGAAGGGAACATTGTTCATTCAACCCATTACTATTTTTATGCATACTGGGGTGCTTTTTAAAAAAATAATGTTTTTTACTTGGTTTAAAATGCATGCAAATTTATTTTACAATTTGTTTCATCCTCGTAAAGCATCACTTTCATCCACATTTGAAGGGTGGAAAAAGAAGCGAATTAAGGATGGAGACAGGCAGGTGAGAAAAGGGGAAAAGTGTTGACAGAGAAAGGAGGAGAGACATCAAGGGCAAACTTTTCATAAGTTCTTCTTGAAGTTAGCTATTGCTTATACTCCTTTTGGTTAGGTGTGTCTATATTCTTTCCACTCAGAGGCCACTCATGTTTTTAAGAAATCAATTTGTTGCAAAAACGGTGTCACTGCAATCACGTCTCTTATCTTTTCACCCTCTATCAAGCGCTTCCACCTCACTGTTTCAAATTTGTCCGGACAGCTCACAGAAACAGGTATTTGTGCTCGATATTCCTCTAAAGGCCCTTATTTCATTTGTATTTATTATTTTTACATAGCACCTTACTCTAAGGCGCTCTACTGTTGAACAAGAATACATCGAACATGAACAGTAGAAGCAATAATATACATGAATCAAACCAGAAAAAACAAGTATGTAGAACAATTTGCATATGAGGATGAAGAAGAGAGGAAGAAGGAGAAAGAGTAGGGAGTAAAGTGAGTAGTAGGAAGAGAGGAGAACTTAGGAGAGACGGGGGAAGATAAAGAGTGTCATCAAGTGGTTGAGACAAGCTTTCATGAATGTTTGTCACGACTGCTTATTAGGAAATTTCTTCAAGTATGGTCTTGTGTCATTCAATTTTCTATTGACAGATGTTAAGTGGGATGCCAATTTATATCCTACTGCTTTGTCCGATGTTATCGTCGTGTCTTTCAAGATTGGTTACTACTTTAGTCGGGTTATTCTTTAGTAGTTCTTCTGATCATCCTATTTCATCCAGTTTATGTTGGTTGTTCTATATCCAGACGTCAGAGGCTGTACTTTGATACATACATTTCCTTGTAGATAATTTCAAAAATGTTTGAGCACTCTGGTAGAATTATCTTTCTAAATAGCATCAGCCGGTTTCTATCGACAATGGCCTGTAATGAAGATATACACAGTTCTCTTCGGATCAAAGTCACTGGCGTCGATGTCGGTAGGTTTAAGAGATTTCTCCAGAAATAACTTTCCAGCTTCTGCCATAGCTGGTCTGGGATTTTTAAAATGGCATCAGCTCCGTAGGTCAGTGACGGTACTACCTTGGTCCGGTAGAATTGAAGAATTGGGGTCAGCGAGTAGCAGCAACATTTTCTGTTGATTACCTTCGCTTGAGTTGTCAACCTTTTGATTTTATACAATAACCTTAACTGTATGTTCACTTCAGTGGGATTGTTACTCAGGATGACTCCCAGGTATTTAAATTCTGTCACTGTCTGGATTTTTACACACGTCAAGTGCCATTTAAATTTGTCCTTTTTTGTTGGTGCTTTTTGTAGGATCATTATCTTTGTTTTTGTTGTGTTAATTTCCAGGTTGTTTTTTCTGATGTAATGACTCAAGTTATGCAGCTGACGTTGCAGGCCTATGGGAGTCTAATCTAAAAGAATTAGATTGTCCGCGTATAATAGGCAAGGTATTGTTGTGCCTCCCAGAGTCGGTGGGAAAGATCACACGGACTTCTCTATCTTTCAAATTCCATAAGTAAATGTTAAAGAGGGAAGAGGCCAGTGGGCACCCTTGTTTCATCCCTCTTGCTGTCTGGATAGATTTTGAAAGGGTTCCATATTGGTTCAGTCGCACTGACATGGAAGTGTCTGTGTGCAGTGCTTGAATGTGTTCCATAATACTTCTTGGGCAGTCCTTCACCTGTAGTTTTTCCCATAATAGGTTAACCTGGTCCAAGGCCTGGATCAGGTCAACAAAGGCCACAACATTTTGAGGTCTACCTTCCTTTATCCTACCTTTCAAAATATTTATCAGTAGGATATTAGCCGATGTCCCAGTGTTCTTCACAAAACCCATTTGGAAAGGGTCTACAACGTCTTTCTCCTTCACCCAATTTTGAAATTGGTCCAACGGTATAGAACCGTAGAGCTTTCCAATGACATCTAGTAGCGCTATCGGTCTATAGTCTTTGGGACTTTCTATGGCACCGTTTATATATATCGGAACTACGATAGACGTCTTCCAGGTAAATGGTATTATTTTTGTCATCGTAATTTTTGTTATTACTTCATAGATTAATTCAGCCCATTCATCTGGAGCCTGTTTCAAGTGGGCATTTGTTAGGCCATCAGGTCCAGGGTCCCTCGAGCTATTCAGTTTTCGTATTTTGCCTGCAATTATTGTGGTGTCAAAAGATAGTGCCCACTCTGCTTTCCATAATTGCTGCGTTGCTGATATCCCCTCAACAGGATTTTGAAAGAGGGCCGTGAAATGCTTTATCCATTTCTCGTCTCCAACGTAGTTATGGATTCTGTTGTTGACATCGGCTGTTGTCGCTTTCATGAACAACCAAATCTCGATTTACGTCCATTCATTACACTTAACATTTCTTCTACATCTGATTGGTACAGAAGTGCTCTGTAAGATCTTAACCAGTTTTGGAAGGATTTTTGTAGGGTTCTTGCTGTTTCTATGTACTTTATGTTTTTAGTTTTTTTTGCTAAGTGCTTTGCTTTTCTTACTTTTCTTCTCTCTTCAACCAGTTTGTCGTAGATGTGACTATTTTCAGTTTGTTTGTTTTTTCCTCTAGCGTTCTTATCGATAGGCGATTAACAGTTAGTCAAATTCAGTATTTATTCCGTTTGGGTGTTTACCTAAACCGGAGTTAGTGATGCAGTAAAAACTTAATCGCCATTGCGTTTAGTCTCAGTCTGTTTCCACCACTTGTTTCCTCACTTTTTGCTGTCATTCGCTTTCTTGTATCGTGCTTCGAATCCCAATCAAATTCGAGAAGATTATGATCACTATGTTTGGTGCGAATGACATGAAATTTTATAATATACGAGAGAAGTTCTCTCGTTACAAAAATGTGGTCCAATGTGGCAGAAAGTCCATCCTTTTCCCAAGTCAGGACGAGTTCTTCATCCTCACCTCTCAAAAGGTGGAGATTATGCAGCTCTCTCCACTTCATTATTTTTGCCCATTTGTTGCCTCTTATTATCGTCAATGATTTAGAGCTTCTGGAGATGTTTTCCAGTCGTATTTTAGGATATAACCTATTTAAATCTCCACATAGAATTAGATGTTTTGGATGGTGGTCTGTAGATATTTTATCTAAGATGTTACTCGCTTGGTTTAAAAACTGTTCAACGCTCGTAACTAGGGGGTTCCAGTATGTGTTAATTATAATTACACTATCTCCATTAGTTCTATGAGCTAATAGGGTTTTTCCCCTCCAGTTTAAGAGCAGGACTTGAAAGAATAAGCTTGATTCCAAGGTTTGTACAACATGAACTTCAGTGTTTGATCGAATCAGAATCAATAGGCCCGATGAGGGGTGTGCTAGCGGTCCTTTGGCTGACGGTGAAAGATAGGTCTTGTATCCATCCATGTGGGGTTTATCCAATAGCAAAGTTTCTTGGAGACAAAGAATGTCACTCTCCTAGATGTATATCGCTGGGTGAGAGTAGATGGGTGAAACCTCTCGTGTTCCAAGATCCCAGTTTTATGGAGGTTTGTTTCCCCAAGGATTCCTTTGCACCTCTAGGATCCATGGCTACCCCCAAGGATGGCTATATTTGGTTTCCCTGCACCAGTGCTTTTGATATCCAGGTCCAATTTTGGGTTCCTTGGGATGGAAGTTGTTCCTCACAGTGGTCTGATACTTCTGGCTCCTATGAGGAACTTTCCTCTGGTAAAAAGGTTATCGTAAGTTTTGGCATTGGGCCCTTAGGGAAACATCAAATTTGCAAGGGGGACTTTGAAATTTTTTGAAAATTCAGTTTTCAACATTTGGTCGCCTTCACATTGATTTTCAAGTTGTGAGTTCCGTTGCGTTATGATCTGTTCATCCTGTTTCCTAGGGTTGATTTTGTCTTGGGTCACAGTTTGGTCTTCTTCTGATCTTCTACCTGCCATCTCTTCTTCCCTCCTAGATTTACTTCGTATTTTTGTTTCTCTGGATGAGTAGTTCAGTTTTTCTGGAGGGTTTCTGTCCCGTTCTGGGTGACATAATCTCAATCTGTTATCCAGATACCCAGTTAGATCATAACCCAACATTAAAAAGTTTTCAGTTGCTTGCGATATCGGTGATCTAACCTACTGGAGAAGGGACGTGGTGGTAAACACTATCTAATTTTCCTCTAACTCCAAATTCAACAATTGCTATATCATCCGTTCTTATTAGTCACAGGCTTGGGATAAAATAAAGGAGGAGAGTCATTACATTTTTTCTGTTTAAGAAAGTGGCATCTGATTTTGTCCAAAATAGTTTGAGCCTAAAATTTCTCACCGTTTCTTTTTTCCCTGTACGTGGCTCTTTCCTCCCTTCTTGGTTCTTCTCTCATTTGCGATCTCTGGTTTTCTCTCCTGGAGACTTGTCTTTCTCTGTCGTTTGCTCTTTTTATCCTCGTTTTCGATCCAAGACTTTCTCTTTCACGGTAGTCATCAGACCCATTTCTATTATTTTAGAGGTTGTCGAGGCGGGCTCAGTCTTTTTTTCAGTGTGTGAACATTCTGGGCTTTGTTTGATTCCATAGAACGTGACCTTTCCCGCTGTTGCAGGTTATTTAAAATCTGCTGACTTTCGTTATCAATTTTTTGACATCTGTTTGCAAGGGTCATAAATGGTGGTGTTTTCAGAAGAGTGGCTTTTTTGTTTGTTTTCCTCCACTTTTTTCCCTTGCCTTTTCATCTTTTTATCTTCAAGTGATGAACTGGGTAACTCCGGTTCAGACTCCTCCACGGCGTATTGAGATAATTCCATTAGTTCTATGCTATCAGAGGATTCTTTGATCACTATGCAGTTGTTATTTGGGTGTCTTGGAGGTTGAGTACCTACTGATGTTGTTGTATCCTTTAGACTGTTTCTTTCAGGAGTGTTTCTTGGTGCTGAGACTAAAGTTTGTTTTTTCCCTTCATCATGGTCTATTTTGTTCACTGTAGTCAATTTCTGTTGTTCCCTTTCAAAAGTCACTTGTCTCCCTACTGAAGTTCTGATACCCACTGGTTGGGAAAATAAGGGGTAGACTTTGTATGTATTTAGTTGAACGATTTGGTCTTGTTCATGAATTTTGTTTTGCAGAGATGGACAATTGTTACTCACTTTGAGTTCTAAGACAACGCATCAATTTTGGGTCACTTTCGCCGGTTGTTGATTGTTTACACTTTTTTTGTCTCCAGGTAACGTTTGTTCTTCTCCCAGTTTCCGTCCTTGTGAAGGAGGGAGGTTTTGTTTGAAAATCTCCCTTTGTTTTTTTTTTCCTTACGGCATCCTCCTCGATTTGACGTTGAGATGATAGCTTGGTTTCCTCAAAATTTCCATTTGTTGGAATTGTCTGCATGCTACGTGGTACCATTTCACTTTTGTTTGTTTCCGAAGTTTTATCTTTATGTTAAGTTTCATTCCGATTTGACGTTTTATTTCTCATGTTGTTTATTTCTATTTGTTCTTTCATTTTTTCAAAAGCATTGATGTATCCTTCCAAGTAGGTCAATTTTGTGTACATCAAGGCAATTATTGATGTGTGGTCCTTCAATGTATTTTTCAGCGCCTCATATAACGTAAGGGCGCTAAAGTGATAGTTATTGTTGACATAATTGCCAGAAGATTTTTTTTTCTTTTTTAGATGGAGTTTCTTTTTCATTGATTTCCAATAGCCTTGAGATTTTCTCCTTCTCGAAACGAATGGTTTTGATACATAATCTAATTCAGGGTTTTCATTAATCTTTTTTTCTGGATAGAAGGGATTGCGCCGTTTGCTTAGGTTCATTACGTTTAGTGGGATGGTTCTTTTTATTGGTGTTCCTTCGTTCAAGTTTTCTTTCGAGCTGTTGAGGTTAGTGTTTTACTCTCCCGTTGATGGTGCTCCTCGAGGCACATTTATTACTGAATCCGTCACTTTGCTGGGTATAGTCTCAGGAGATGTTAATCAGCCTCTTAATTCCACTATCAGGGATTTATAATGGACCGGGCACTTGTTTTGCAGTTTATCCATGTTTAAGTTACTCTCACATGTTTTCTTATGTGAGATTATCATTGCATCGTTGCCTGGGTCCTCCATAATCCCATTTGGGGTTCCAAAATGAAAGTCTTTTTTCGTTTTTTTCATTTATTGAAGGCACTGATGTGGGCTGAGATGGATCAGCCGCATCAATGATCTGATTGTTCATCACCGAGGAAAGAACGGACCACACGAATCCCCGGGTTCCGGTTTCGTGGGCTGGTTGTTCAGTGTCAGGCCCCTGCAAATGTCTGCATCCGATAACTCTCCAGGGTTTGTCTGAATTTCAGGTTGTTTTTTTGTGAAAAAAATACAATAGTGAACTTCCTCCTATTATGTTCACCTGTTTCCTCGTATTCATCATTTTGTAGAATCTTTTAGTTTTATCATCTTTTGAATTTGTTTTATGAGGCAACTTCTTTTAATTATAGGTTGTTGACCACGAGATTTCCCCGTCTTTCTCAGTGATTTTATATTTTTATTTTTCTTATTTCTTTTACTTGAGTCTTTTTAGTCGGGGTCTCAGTATATGTTTTTTCCTCCAATGTAGAATAATGGCCATCTAAACCAATTGAGGTCATTAGGTTTTCCAGTTCTCTCATGAGGTCTGAGAGATCTTCTGAGCATGTGTCTCTTTCTTCCATCATTTGCGCGTTTTTTCTATTGTCCGAGACCTCTATGTTGTTTTCATTTGCAGACTTGTGGTCCTTAGTTTGTGTAGGTGGACTTTGAAGAGTTTTAAACAATCGGTATCGGATGGATATCTATTTCGGTCGTAATGTTATATTTGTATATTTGTTTAAGATTTCCTTTGAAGCTTCATTTTGCAAAGCGATCGCACTGTGATACACATGAGTTTGTTCGCTTTTGCCGTTTCTTACTTCTGTTATAAATTCAAACTCTTCGCAGTTAGTTGGTGACGATTTGTGTACATTTTGGAGTTTAAATGATGCGTGCATTTTACTGATGTTTCTTATTGGGGTGCTCCACAGGGGCTGCTCATAGGCAGAAGTCACTGCCTCCTCGAAGACTTCTTCTGTCACAAACGAGGAGGCATTTTCATCCGCAATTTTCCCAAAGCTCATACAGCTTGGAGTAATGTTTAGTTGCAGAATTGATCCTGTCTCACCACGGGCTACCCCCTCTGCAACCGTGCTGAACTCAGCCTATTCCCCTGTTGGACTCGATTGTCCCGATCCTCCCTCCTCCGGGACCCCGCCAGTGTTGATTGCAGCGTCCTCTAAAAACCCATGGTCACTTTGAAAAGGAGTGAGTTTAGAGCTTAGTTGGTGTGTTACACTTGCATCCAGTGAGTGTAATAGAGACTTGTTATGGGGGATTTCTGAGAGGCGGGATAAGTTTGAACTGGAGTACTTTGGATAGGCGATTTAGTTTGGGGATGTTGTTTACTGATGGGAGATTTTTCATCTTCCGATGTCTTATTTTCATGAAGTCCAACAAAGGGTTTAGTAAAACCATTCAACTGAGACAGTACAAGATTCCACTCTTAGTATAAGGCTGTAGCACCAGAGTCTTCGGTAGACTAGACCGTAGCAGCCAGGCTCATTTTAGGAGGGATAGAGGGCTGTAGAATCAGTACAAAGAAATTGTATTATACAGATGGTCCAACGAAACACTGACACACTATGTATTGTAAAAATAAAGGGGTTTATTTTATATACAAGCAGACCAAGAGATTCTTGGGCAAGTAATATCATAAAGCATAAAAACACATCATAAACACCCAACACTATGCTTTAAATACACAGATCAAAGCACAGACCTTATTTAGAACACCTAACAATATTTCTAGGGGGATAAAACCATAGATTACTTTCTGATTACTTTCAGTAATACAAAGGTATTAGACCCCGTCAGTTATGCAGTGACACTTAACAAGGAAATCACACAGTCAAACAACTTCCAAATATACTTTTCTGAATAGTGGAACACAGATTCAAGGAACAGTATATACCTCTACTACTTTTGTGATAACACATTTATACCAGGTGAATAAGAACTTGTTGGTGTAATATACAATTACAGCTGCTTTTCCACTCAGGGAACACCGTCTAAGATAAGCATGAACTCTTTACACTAAGGTCCGCTACACCTAAAGGAACACTTCAGGAATGGCACACAGCTATTCTAGGCAGTTAATACCTAATGTTGTAATATACTATTACAGTTGCTTTTCAGATCAGTGCAACAGATTGAGATAAGCAATATCTCTAACTTGATTTAGGATGGCACACAGCTAACACAAGGTAAGTAAAACCTATATACTTTTTAAAGGGGATATCAGCAACTTAAAGTTAAGTATAACGTTAGGCAGACATTTGCAACAGACTAACAGCAAGTCAGGGGAAGCAAGGCCCACTTGGGAACGAACACTCGTACATCTATCCTAACAGGAATAGTAAAGTGAAACCAACAGCATTAGGGAAGAGACACAACCAATTCACAGGTGAGTAAATTAGCCTTATATATACATTTTTCAGAATAGTGCAACACATTCAAGTTAAGTAAGAACTTTTGTAACTGTGCATCTCAGAGTTACAGTTACCAACCAACTTCTTTTAGAAGTAAGTAACTTTTGAACACTTGTTATTCTTTTCAAGGCATAACCCGTTCTTATCCAGCCCTTCCATTATTTTATAGCATAAGTTTAATCAGAGGCAGTAGATGGACCCTAGTGGTGTAGGTGCCAGCTGTAGGAGAGACAGGGTTCAGTTGCAGGCAAAGTCAGAGTTCCAGAGGAAGACTTTTCAAACAATAATTATTTCACTTTAAAGTTAGTTGCGGGTCCAGGGACTTCAGAGAAGACACCCTGGGAGGATTCCGCCGTGGGCCTGGGTGAGCTGGATGATTGGACTCCCAATCACAGAAAACACCTCAAAGCTATACAGAAATCACAAAGGCTTAAAGTAGGTAAAATACCCCAGCCAACACAGTACCACAGCACAGAAGAAGAGTTGCAGCAGGAAGACTTCCGGATCTGCAGACAAAAACCTGGGCAATGGATTCCTTTGTCAGGAAGACGGAAGACAGTACTTTAGAAGGTCTCTTGCAGCAGGGATCACAGGAGAAGGCTCCAGGCAAGAGTTTCCTCGCGGCTGGATGAGGCTCTGTGGATCGGTCTCCTTTTCAGGAGCACAGAAGACAGATTATCGCTGGTCGGATTCTCGTCGTTTGCAAGGTCCAGCACGCTGAGGAGACGCTTCAGACCTGAATCGTGCCTCTGGAGATCCAGCAGGATGCCCACAAAGTTTCAGCGAGATTTGGAAGACTGTGCACTGCACAATGGCTCGGGGTATCGGGGTATTGCAGCCCTGCAAGGTCGCAGCATGACGTGCAATGGCTCAAAATGCAGGTCTTCTTGGGACCAGTGGATCTCACCAGCCTCTGGGTACGAAGTATCATGTTCTGGACTACCAGGCCAATTGGAAGCAAGGGCTACGCAGGCTCCTGTTACACAGCAGGCTCTTTGGTCGCTGGAAATCATCTCAGCTGCGGTTTCTTCACATTCCTCTTTGGTTTTGGTTCCAGTGATCGACTACCTCTTCAGCTTCCAGGTTCGGATTTTAATGCAGGAACCCAGCCAATCAAACAGCCTTGGAACATTCAAACTTGGGGGGTGGGAGGGTGGCAGTCCTTTCAGGAGAGCCAGCCTCCCAGTTTGAACTGGCTTCTCACATGCAGGCTGGAAGACAAAAGGCTGCAGAGTTTTGGACTACTCCCTCGCTTCCTGCCTTCGCAGACACTCTGGAGCCTGGGCGGGCTTGACCGAGGTCTTCCACCAAAGATACAAATCACACAAAGGAATTTCCCGCACTGGAGGGCAGATGTAAGACCAAGAAGGGACAAGAAGCACGGAAATAGCAACACACAAAAGACAGGGGCCATTTCGGGGCACCACATTTGTAAAAAGGTTCACTGACACCTGCCTTTTAAGGTAAGCTTGTCCCTGCAACAAAATGTTTACACTGCTAGTGAGAAAGGGGATACATTGTATCTACCCAGCACTCTATCTAAGGTGGGGTGTGCTGGTTTCACCTAAAAAAATGTAGAAGGAATAGAAATATCCTTTCGACCCTTGGGAACTGTAGTTCTCAGAAAGTTAGCCAGAGAAAGTGAAAGGGGAGCCCCACAGGGCAACCCTGTAACAATAATAAAGTATATACCAAAAGTTGTCAAAGAGGATACAATTAAAAGGACACTATGGACAGTCTTAAAAATGACACCCATATAAAGAGTTAAAGCATCTGTGAGTGTGGAAAAAGGTTCCTACTCACTGAAGTATAGGG
This sequence comes from Ambystoma mexicanum, assembly GCF_040938575.1. Lineage (NCBI taxonomy): Eukaryota > Metazoa > Chordata > Amphibia > Caudata > Ambystomatidae > Ambystoma > Ambystoma mexicanum. The sequence continues at coordinate 328,200,697 of NC_090941.1, read as the reverse complement.
AAAAATGATCTACCAGTCCAGCAAAACGTTCTGGGGTTCTCACAAGTGAGGTAGATTTAACTCTTAAGTTAACATCTTACCTAACAGTATGTGACTGAAGAGGCTACATAGGACTATGTTGTCTAACACAGCAGCAATCAAAAGGTGAATAAGAGGCTATTAGCCACCTGAAAACCTTCTCTTTCCGCAGCCACTTCAGCTCTTCATATTAACATTTCATTTCATTGTACAAAACACAAAAGCATTACCAATCTAAAACATTAGGGTATAACAGTGACCATCAATATTTACCCTGTCACAGAGATACACTGTTGTTCCTCGGTTTGCTGACTCTTCATCCAAAGCATTTCCTGGCCGAATAAAATGGCTCACGTCTGCAATGTGTACCCCAACCTATTAAAGCGGAAATACAGTATTGGTCAATAAAGCTGCTTCACAGAAACTGCATTGATCCACTATTATTTCTAGATACTTAATATTTAAAAATACTTAAGAGAAATCCTAGAAGTGTCATTGTTATCATAAATGTGATCTATCATGCACACAAGTCAGGCGGATACTTGTTGGCAGTCTGAATGTTTCATACCATCACAAAAGCACAATACCCAAAGTATTTTTCATTTTTTACAAAATAGGTGTTCCAGATTTTCCTTCAAGGAGTCCTATTTCTTTGGGTGTTTCTGAAGCAAAGCTCTGGTTAATATTGGACTCGTCTGGACATCCTCTCAAAGCTGGCTGTACTTCCTTGCTGCTGCAGGAACAGAAGTGCCAGGGAGAGGAACACCAGATTAGGAGTGCATCACTTTTAAGTCCGACCCGAGCTGCTGGAAGATTCTACAGACTCCTAATAAGCAGGACCGACAAAGCTTGAGCCTCCTCAACAGAGTGCTAGACCCCAGATGCGAGGAAAGTCCAAGGTGGTATCCGAGAGTCTGCGGTGGTGCTATTTGCTGAGACACGAGGAGCTGAAACCGCGAAGTGCCACTAAATAGAAGTTTGTCCTTTTCTGTCGCTGACCTTCCCGTTGTGTTGCCGGAGTCCCCAGAAGTCCTCCCTCTTGTCCCCACGACTGAGGCACAGGAACAACAGGATCTGCAAACCCCACACAGGGACAGAAGCCAGCTGGAACCATTTCTTCTAAACAAAAGGTAATGTACAGTCTAAGAGAACATACTTCTTGTGGAGCCTCACTGGATCTCAGTTGAGTCTTGTCTTGGTTGTTCTGTAGAGTTGCAATAGCTTTTTTACCTATCAAGCCTAACCAGCTGTGGCCCTATAGTGATTCTACTTTTTCTACTAAGACTTCTAAAACATTGTGCAAGACTTATTTGCCTACAAGAAGTGCTTCAGCTCACCTAGACTTTTGCCCAATTGACTTTGGTGTGGCCTGGCTCCCTGAATGACTCTTCTCTCCTCTGATTGTGTGTTTTTACCTTCCTTCCAGGAAAGGGTTAACTTGCTCTGCATTGGGGGGTTCAAACATACTTACCTGCTTCAGATTATTTGTGTGATCTCTTGTTTTATTCGAATAACCCTTTACTTTGACATACTTCGAAGTATTGCTCTAAATGCAACAGTGATATATTAATGCGCACAGTGTCCTAGCTATTTAAGTCACCTGAGGGTGTAGGAAGTGTCTGTCATCCCAAATGGGTATTTGCTGATTTAGAGAAGCTAAGAGTGTATTTTGGAGTCTAGGTGTGTGTTACTATTATATTGCCCCTTCTGAAGGCTTATTCAAACCAACTGTTAAACAAATTAATACTTGTTTAATCAGGAAACCTTGTGTGTAAGAGTTTGAATACTTGTCACTGTGAATCTCTGTGCAACTCCCCTACTGCTCACATTGATCCCTCTTTAGATAAGCCTCGCTGCTTAATCACGCTACCAACCTGTGTAGTACAGACTTATACCAAAGGTTGGGTTCCTATTGCCAGGAGGTCAAGGTTGCTGTAGTGCACCCAAAGGGTACTATTCCAATTCTTGCCTAACAGGTAGAAAAATTAAACCACAGCCACCAGCCATTAAAAGTAGCGAGGGTAACATAATAAATGTTACATGAGTAACTAGGAAAAGGGGATAATAAGTAACCCCCCCCCCCCAAGCACTCCACATAAGATGGTGTGTGCTGCACCTACAAAGAGAAAAGGTAAGTAAAGTCAATTTCACATTACTATTCTTGAGAACAGTAGTGCACACAAGAAAAGGTATTTAAACCTTATAAGAAATCTAAAGGATTTCTCTTCGACACTGCACTGAAGGTGCTGTGTGGCACCATATAAAAAGCAGATGCCTATGGAGTTTGTCATACTCCAAAAACAAAGGCAACACATCATCCAAATCAGGTCAAAACACACGGGAGAGTGAGAAAAAAGGTTCCCTCACTCCAGGGTTAAAATTAAAAAGTTCAGCAAAAAAGCTGGGGGTCTCTAAGGTTGAAGGGAATTAGCACAGAAATGAGAATTCTCCCTAACACTCCTCGTAATACCTTTTTATTACCTTGTGTCACCGGGTCATTAACGTGATTATGAACTACCAATGCTTGGTACGGTGATGCATTTGATTGAAAACAGAGTTTAACACTACATTTTGTGCAGAATTATCTATAATAGGACAAACATTTTTGCCCTCCAATAAGGTCACCAAAATGTTATTGAAAGACCCAATATTGAGGTCATTCCAGGCCATGCAATTTCCCCCCTGGATCAACCTTAAGTACCAGCTGATAACCAACAGCTTCAGGATCCTTAGCATACACTCTCCTGTTCAAATGGAGAAAAAGGTTACCACTCATTGTGGTGGGATTTATATTTAGAGATGTAACGGATATAAATATCTCAGGCGAAACAAAAAAATGATCTAGTACATTAGCTTCCAAGCTTCCATCAAGGACACAGCAGAATAGCAGAATTGGCCTTGGTATCCTTATTACCTATCTGCCAATCAATGCACAAGGCATTCAAAAAACCACAAATAATGATGCAATTTCAATTCCTATCCGTTTGCCAACGCCAACTAAAGAGAATCTCTTCTATGCCGTCAAACAATTCTTCTTGGGTGATTTTTATCAGATTGCACTAGAGGTTCAGTAAGAGGGTATGGGTAAGGTCCAGATATATTGAGTGATCCCACTCAAGGTCAATAGCCTGTATATTCACATTCGGTTGAGCGAAAAATGTAGGATCAACAGAGAGAAACGTTCGAATACCACACTACAGACCAGATGCTGTGCGCCCCATTTCCCCTTTACAGGCAGGATTTAACAGAAGAGTACACCAATCTAGCGTTGGAGTTTCCAAGTGCCACGTTTCCTGGAGGCAGAAAAACTCTGCCTCTGCCAAATTGACACTGCAATCCTGAAATAAATGATCTGATCCCCTGGTATTCCATGAGATAACCTTAACATCTTTACCAGGGGCAGCTTAAGATTGCTACCCCCGGAGGTTGGATTTGGGGGTCAGAAAGGGCGCCAACCAACTGCAGTCTGAGTTATCGTTTATGCTATTCAAACAGACGCCAGGAGCAAAAACCTGTACGCCTGTCATCACCCAAAAAACATTTTATTTCAAACATGGGTTGCGATGGTAAATTTAAACCCCCCTTTCTCACTATAGTAACAGAATTTTCAGTTGAGAGAGAGCGGCTTTGAGTCAAATTGACTTACATCATAACCCCACGTTCTGATGTAATCAGAAGCATCAACAATCTGATTCAATACCAAGCATGAATGCAAGTGGAGGACAACCTTGTCTAACCGTTGGGCTTTCCAAAACGCAACCTGATTGATAACATCTGTAGCTCTATCTGAGAGCAGGGGAACACTCCTCAGTAGGCTGAGAACATTTTCTCTATTAAGGACCATGTACGCCCTGCCCTGAATTATCATTTCTAACCAAAGTTTATTAGGAACTGACCCAGCCTGAGGCAGGCCCCCTCCCCCACTGAAACTGCAGGTTACACTGGCTGTAACACTCATGCGTCTCCTCTCCTCCAAAGTATGGAAGATAGGCACAGAGAGGTCAGACCCTGAATGCACAAAATCACGGGATAGTGGCTGGGCGTTTGGAATAGTCACTTCACCCAAATATTCTTGAATAACCTCCAATGGGGTTGTCCTTGCCTCAACCCCCATTGAGAAGAGAAAAGTGGTCTGAATTCAGCAGCCAGAGGGATTGATGGCAATTAAGCACCAGCAGACGGCACCTGGGGGAAATCGCAAAATAAAGCGATCGCCCCACTCCTCCTACGACCTCCGGACTAAGCCCCAAAACCTCAGTGACTTCTGTAGGTGGCACTGATGTTACCATCTCAGGCACTGAAGATTCCGAAGAGGACAGATTGTTAGGATAATCTCCCCTCTCTCCACCCACATTTCGTTAGTAGAGCCACCATCCTGTTGAGGCGGTAGTAATAGCATGAGGAAAGAATAGCCTTTGCAAAAATGCGCGCGAACCACGTCAGTTTTAATTTCTTATCTTTTTTTGCTTTTAGGTGTTTGGAGCTCAATTACCACCTCTCCCTTTTTCTTACCTTTCTTATTTTTTCTCTGGTGGAAGATAGGGAACTCATCCCTTACCTCACTCCCGCAGGCTCCCCCCCTCTGCAACCGCATCCATGACCCCTTCCCCCTCAATCTCCCCCTCTCCCAACAAATCCTCTGCTAACTGCAAAACACTTTCTCTCCGGGGGAAATGGTGGGGGGAGTTGTCACCTGATGGATTAAAAAAACAACGATCAACCAGTGGCAATGAACTGGGAATAGATGTATCCTCCACAACTATAACCTCACCCGCCTCTGCAGAAACATTACTGCCATTACAACTACCATTGGTCACGGACAGGGTTGGTAAGGATACTGATCTGTCTACCAAATGCACCGCCTTTACAACATACCCCACACCACACCCTTGATGCATGCACGCATTTTCCTTTACCTTAATGTATCCCTCAATATACGTGAATTTGTCATTTAATCTGTTGATGCCGAGAGCCTGGTCCCCAAGGACCCCGCCTATCCTTTCACGAGTGTCGGTCAGGGCCTGAAGAGCCAGTTTTAAACTTGCATGCAAGGTAGAAATTAAGGTTAACATCGAATCGACCCTAGCATCAGAAACTTGCTCTTTTGTTGAACGCAAGCCCGCCATGACTAAAATTAGGGAAGCATCCCCAAACTGCAGAGCAGACAGGGAAAAAAGCTGAAATCGCCTGTCGTATTCAACCCAGGAGTAATGACGCATCCCAAAACTTCAGGGCAGACGGGGGAAAAAAGCACAAATCGATGGTCGTATTCAACCCAGGAGTGATAATAGGTACTGAATCATGAGGCACACATTTTTTCCAGGGTTGTGTGAATTGAAGCATCAATAGGAGGATAAACAAATGATCTCGGAGCTGAAGTCCTTGAAGGTGGTTCATATGACAGAGTGCTCATTGTCTGCTAGCATTACCTTGGAAAGGAAAGCAAGAAGGTTGATCCCCGAGTAATTTTCTGAAATTTAACCCATCCACTGGGAAAAACCAGTTTCCAGTTTTTCCCCTCAGACGTCCCAGTGCTGATGGAAACCTACTTATCTAACTCTCTAGCAGACTCGCTGAGGCAGGAATACAACTGGGTGCTCAAACCGTATTGAGTCCCAGATGTAAAAAGACCCAAAATTGCACCCGAAAACAACCACGCATACAACATCGAGCTGGTCGAAAAGAGGAAGAACTACCGAGCAGATTTAAGAAAATGAAAAATGTGTGCAAAGAAAGACCAGATGCGCCTAATCAAAAAAAGAAAGCAAACAATATATTAACTGGCTTCGTATGTCAAAGGCACAATGTATACAGTTGGACGCTGAAACAATGCTGAATACTTTGGCCAATCATAACACATGAGAATTGTGGTCTCTACTGAATGGTCAATATAAATTATCCAACCAATTGACAGCTGCAGTGCCAGAAGCAGCACGGATTGCCCACTTATCCACCCTCTATGCAAAGAGACCTACTTGGACTACTCGAACAAGGTATATGGAAACTTGATTGGGACAGAGATGAAATATTGAGCTTAATCAAAAAATTGAAAATCTCAAGAGCCCCTAGCCCGGAACAGTTAAACAATAGCATACTGAAATTGAAATACAGATGCATGGGAGAATTTCTGCACATTGCTATTTACTGCGATAATGGACAATAAACAATTACCAGAATAATGGGAAAATGCTAGACTAATCCCAATTTTTAAGCAGGGAGATAGATCTATTCCAGCAAATGATCACCCAATTTCACTCCTGGAACCATTGGGAAAGCCGTTTGCCTCCAACCTCCTTCCTCATCTAACCATCTGGTCTAAACAAATAGGAGAGACCCTAGACAGACTGGTTTCGTTAAAGGAGTGGGGACAAATGTCAATCTCCTTTTGCTCAATCTATTAAATTGGAAGTGATTAGATCAAAAACTAAAACACATGTAGCCTTCATTGACCTCAAACAGGCCTTTGACAGCGTGGACCGCAACAAATTATGGCATAAACTATCGTCGTGTAACTGTCCCCCAGATCTAGTTGCTGCAATACGAGAGCGCTATTCAACTACCTCGGTTCAGGTGACACTCTCGGGAGCAGGTGCCATTTCGGAGAAAATCTAAACTTGGAATGGTCTGAAACAGGGTTGCCCCCTGGCGCCTATTTTGTTTAATCTTTAAAAACTCAAGTCTTGTCTTTCTGTAACCAACAAGGATACAGCTAGGGGAAGTTTCCCTTATTCCTAGGTTTAACTAAATTAGAGGAGGTCTATACCACTGTTAAGCAAGATTGTATGTAGTACCATTTGGGTGCACTACAACAACCCTGACCTCCTGGCAACAGGAACCCAACCTTTGCTATAAATTAGTACTACACAGGTTGGTAGCGTGTTGAGCAGCCAGGCTTATCTCAAGAGGGGTCAATGTGAGCTGTAGGGGAGTTGCACAGAGATTCACAGTGACAAGTATTCAAATAAACTCTTACACACAAGGTTTCTTGATTAAACAATCATTAATTTAACAGTCACAGTAAGTCTTCTTCAGAAGGGGCAATATAATAGTAACGCACAAATACACTCCAAAAAAATAGACACTCTTAATATTTCTAAATCAGCAAATGCCCATTTGGGATGGCCCACAGACACTACCTACACCCTCGGGTGACTTCAATCGTTAGGGTGCTGGGGACATTAGAATCAGACTTACGAATATGTCAAAGGAAAAAGGTTATCAGAACAAAACAAGAAATCACACAAATATTCTGAAGCAGGTAAGTACTTTTGGCAACCCCCAATGCAAAAATAGTTAACCCCTTCCTGGAAGGAGGACACAACCCCTAAGCAGAGGAGAGAAGAGTCATTCAGGGAGCCTAGGCCAGCCAATGGTAAGTTAGCAAAAGTCAAGGTGACCTGAAGTACTTCTTGTAGCTAGGTAAAAGTCTTGCACAATGTTTTAGAAGTCTTTGTAGAATAAGAAGAAATTCAAAGTAGGGCCACAAGCTGATTAGGCTTTTGAGGTAAAGAAGCTGTTAGCAACTCTACAGAGGCAACCGAGTCAAGTCTCCAACGAGGACAAGCAAGGTGGCACAACAAGAGGTATGTTCTCTCAGACTTTACAGTACCTTTAGGTTGAAGAATAAGTGCAGTCGATGACTTCGGCTCCTGGGCAGCTCTGCAGATCCTGCTGTTCCTGGGCCTCAGTCGTGGGGACAAGTGGGAAGACTCCTGGGTACACCTGCACTGCAATGGGATGGTCACCACTCGCAAACCGGCAATCTTCAAATCAGTGGCTGTTCAGTCTTTCAGCTCCTCGCGTCTACTGCAAATAGCAACATAGCGGTTCCTGGCGATCGAGATGGGCTTTCCTTGCATCTGGGGTCCCGCACTCTGTTGAGAGGGCTCGGGCTCGGTCAGTCCTGCTTCCTGGGAGTCAGGAGGATCTTCCTGGAGCTCTTGGCCAGCTTAAAAGAAGTGCACACAATTTGGTGATCCTCTCCCTGGCGTTTCAGTTTCCAGCAGCAACTCTGTGGAAATTCAACAAGCTCCAAGAGGATGTCCAGGTGGCTTACTTTGGAGTGAGGCAAGGAAAGCCCATCTGGACAGCCAGGAACTGCAGTGTTGCCATTTGCGGTAGACGCGAGGAGCTGAAAGACTGAACAGCCACTGATTGGAAGATTGCCGGTTTTCAAGTGGTGACCATCCCATTGCAGGAGTCCCCAGGAGTCCTCCCTCTTGTCCCCATGACTGAGGCCCAGGAACAGTGAGATCTGAAGAGCTGCAGTGGAACAGAAGTCATCTGCTGCACTTTTTCTTCCATTCAAAGGTATTGTACAAAGTCTGAGAGAACTTACCTCTTGGTTTAGAGTTGCTTGCATCTTCTACAACTCACAAGTCTAATCAGCTTGTGGTCCAACATTTGATGCTTCTTTTCTTCAAAGACGTCTAAAACATTTTGCAAAGACTTTTCTATTTACCAGAAGTGCTTCATCCTATATAAGACTTTTGCCCATTGACTTTGGCTTAGCCTATTATACTGAATGACTCTGCTTAGGGGATCCAAAAGTATTTGCCTACTTAAGAATATTTGTGGTTGCTTGTTGTTCTAAAAACCTTTTACTTTTACTAATTTCAACAGTATTCTAAATGCAAACAGTAAGATATTAATGTCCCCAGCACCCTAGATATTGAAGTCAACTGAGGGTGTAGGTTGTGTCTGTGGGCCATCCCAAAAGGGTCTTTACTGATTTAGGAACTAAGAGTGTACAGTATTGAAGTGTATTTGTGTGTTACTATTATATTGCTCCCTTCGGAAGAAGACTTATTTTAACTGACTGATAAATAAATTAATAATTGTTTATTCAAGAAACCTTGAGTGCAAGAGTTTATTTGAATACTTGTCACTGTGAATCTCTGTGTAACTCCCCTTCAGCTCACATTGACCCCTCTTGAGACAAGCCTGGCTGCTCAACACGCTACCAAAACTGGGTAGTACAAGATTATACCAAAGGTTCGGTTTCCTATTCCTGTAGTCAGAGTTGTGTGTAGTGCACCCAAAGTGTACTGCATGCAAACTTTGCCTAACATCCAGTTCTTACTTTCTACCGTCAAAACGTTACTCCTATTTTAACTTCTGGAGTGGAACCAGCTCTCAAGTTAACATGGCGGATTGGGATCTTTCACTACCGCAATCCTTTCGTGTAGCTAGAATAAGATTCAAGCTAGCTACCTAGTGACTGCATTCGATGGTAGTGTGGAAATCAATAGACCTATACCGGAAAACTCTTCTAGATGAAGATCAGCCACCAGTGAATATTTTGAGATCAACCACTATAAGCCAGCAAAGTGACCTCAATGCTTGGAAGTCCATATGTATGGACTGGATGGTTGCCCTTTGTTGTTTAATCAGAAACCTTGAAGTCCAACCCTAACAAGATCTGGAAAAAAAATCCAGTGGAGGGACTGGATTGAAACACAGGTGGCGAAAGCAAGATTCAAACTATCCATTAACTGTCCAATAGAGAGTTATGCGCTGAACCAACTTCCATTGTATCTAAAGAAATGTCCATGTGCAAAGTCCATAGACCTTTTTTTGCGCATGAGGCTAAGCCTTCTGCCTACCTGGGAGGTTTTGGCACACCGGAAGTAATTGAATGGCCAGATAGGCACCATTCCACCCACCAAGAAACTCAGACATTTGCTGACTGACTGTACGGCTCTGACTTCTATCAGAAATAAATATCGAGATAGGCTTCTTTTTGATTCACTCTCTCGTACCTCGGAAGAACGATGGAAATCTTTCCTCTTGGGAGAACAACAGTCATTCATTTTCACAGTACTACAATTCTGGAAGGAACTTGACACTTTATGTTGCACAAGGACGTACATTTTGTACCTGTTTAAGATAAGGATGAAAGTGAAAAGTTTGTAAAACCAAGCCACTAATAAAAAAATAAAGATATACAACCGTGGGAGGTACTACACCCAAGTAGCTCACCAAGCTCTTTATTCGAGGGCCAATGGCAGTTGACAACAGCCCTAAGCATAACTTCCGCTCCCTTCTGCGATATCTTCCGTAACCACAAGACCATCCCAGCCAGAGCCAAATAGTACACCATCAGAAGAAAATCCAAAATGGGGCCCTCATCAGAGACGGCCAAAGGACCAAGATTTACATTTGACAACTTTAACCCTGCCTCCTCCCCCTTTCAGCTTGCACGGCAGAGTCATGTATAGACAAGATTTCCAGATCAGTCAACTCCCATAGAAGACCCTTGCTGGCTAACAGCAGGGCCTGAAAAGAGTCTTCCAGAACAGGCCAACCTAAAAGTACTGGAGCCGGCAAAACAAATGGAACAGGCTTCATGGCTTTTAAGTGCATACGAGAGGAAGATGCATCACGGTTGTTAGGCAGAATTGCATGCATTACCCTCTGGGACCACCACTTACAATTAGGACTACAGGTGTAAGCAAACCAACATTTGATATAAGTCTGTACTACACAGTTTGTGATAGCGAGCTGAGCAGCCAGGCTTATCTCAAGAGGGAATGTGAGCAGTACAAGAGGTTACACAGAGGTCTTTCAATCACAGTGGTTCAAGCAGACACTTACACTCTAGGTTTCCTGGTAAAACACTTATTAATTTATTACACAATCATTTAGAAAACATTCACTAGAAGGGGGCAACTTAATATTATACACAAACACACTTCAGTACTGAATCAATAAGTTTGAGTAAATTAGGCTCCCCTGAAATAGGAGCAAAATGGCATTTCAGTTACTTTAAAATGGGAGCAAAAGGCACAGGTTAATACAATAGATCACAAATACCTTCCTAGGCAATGCAAATAGTTTCAATTCACTAAAGGACTCAATTCAGTTCAATAGGCCTAGGCCAAAGTCAATGGACTAGTGTCTTGGATATGAAAGAGCAGTTCTTGTAGTAAACGGTAAAGTCTTGGCCAATGTTCTCAGAAGTAGTTTGCACGAAAAAAGAATCATATGTTGGGTCACAAGCTGATTAGGCCTGCAGGTTGGGAAAGTTCCACGAACTTTCACTGCGAGAGGTAAGTTCTCTCAATCGGGTTGGCACAGTACCTTCATTTTATAACTGCCATGGGTTTTCCCCCAGTGCCAAGGCCTTTTTGGTGATTTCAGTATTTCACCATGCAAAGCCTTCTAACATTTTCTCCTTCATTAACCCCTTAAGTGCCAAGGACGAGCTATCTCATCCTTGGCACTGGGGAGGTAATCCCAAGGACGAGATACCTCGTCCTTGGCACTTAAAGGGTTAATATGAAAAACAAGATGCAGCTGAAGATATTGGTTCCTGGAAGTTCCTGCAGATCTCACTGTTCCTGAGCCTCAATCGTGGGGACAAGAAGGAGGATGTCGGGGACTCTTGCACTGCACGGGATTGTCGGAAAACACTGACAAAATGGAGTCACTTCAGTTTGAGTAGCTGTAGTCAAGCACACAAGCTGGTGTCCTTCCCCCTAGTTAAACCTATCCAGCTCTGAGAATGGTATCCAGGTGGGTTACGAGTTGATTGGTCCCACCAACTCAAAAGGAAGAAGTCGTCCTTGAAGGGTTTCTCTGTTGAGATGAACTTGGCAATTCGGACCTGCAGCAGGGCTTCTCCGGGCAAACCAACGGTCCAGGGGTTGCAGCAGCCGTCCTCTTCCAGCTCGTCTTCAGTTCTTTCGTTCCAGTGGTCAACTCTGCTTTCCAGTCCAAGAGACTCGCCTTTTAAACAGTTTTTCCCTTTCATTCCAGCCTAGCTGTCACTCACCCAGCAGGGTGGCTGTCCTTGCCAATCAGCCAGCCAGCCAATCACGCCAGAGTGCATTTGGGTCTCCTAGGAGACTAAGCACAGGGAGTTTCGGGCACCTCCCTCACTTCCTGCCCACCCCAGACACTCAGGCACCAGAGGCAGTCTTCAGTCCTGAAGCCCGCCAAAGGCGTACGATCAAAGGGACTAAACCTGGTTTGCCGCACAGAGACAAACTCTAGAAGGACCTTTCCAAAAAGAAAAGGCGAAAAAAGAAGACCGGGACCTGTTTAAACAAAGGAGTTAAGGCGCCATCTTGAAAAATATGGCTCCCGTGATTTTTCGCTGCCGGTGTTTGCGGTCGGGAAAAATCATGCTAGTTCGTTGTAAAACCACTGCCCCCAGCCATTTCGATATGAAAGGGTAGCATTTGACTGCTACATGAGTAGTTAGACACATGGGATACTATGTAACCCCTCCAGCACTCTATTGTAAGATAGTGTTCGCTGGGTCTAGGAATTTGGAAAGACTAGTAAAGTCAATTTCACTTTACATTCTCTGGGAAACAGTAGTTTATCCCAGAGACAGTATTTAAACCTTTGGGAAGTCTAAAAGACATCCCTGTGTCACTGCACTGAAGGTGCTGTGGAACACACATGAAAAGATGATGCGTATGGAGTTGTCTAAAACTCCATAATCAAAGAACAAGAGTAAAACACACATCAAAATACATGAGTAAAAAAATAAAGTGCTCAAAATCCAGAAAATTTGCTGGGAGTCTCTAAGGAGAAGGGAATTAGCACATTTATGAGAATTCTCCCCAACATCGGTAGCCCAAAGGAGGACCGGTAGTTGTATTACCAGAGCCTGATTTTCCAAAAATGAAAAACGCTGGTTTCAGTGCTGTCACACCAATGCCACATTGGGCTGGCAAAGCAGTACCAATCAAGCCATAATTAGAATTTTCAGAACTTGTTACTTCCGAGGTGGTTGAAGACAAAGCAAACGGGGTATAAGCATGGAAGCAAACCACTTTGCGTGAAGATAATACGGGGGGTGCAGACACAGCGAGAACCCCATTTTTTTTTTACTTTTTACTTTTTTTTTTATTTTGTTTTTGATGCAAACGCATCTTTACAAAATTAATTTACAACAATTACACCAATTACATTACACATTAATACATATTATTTAAAAACTAACATTTACGTAAAACAAGCATTTATATTCCCTAGCTGTTACTTAACCACAAACATATTCTTTACTTAAACAAGGACCACAAAGCCCGTCACATCATATAAACACATCAAACGTAAAAACATAAAACGCAGAAACACAGGGACTCAATAACGGCCCCAAATTGTCCAAACCACACATTTACCATCAACACAGAGAAAAGAGTGCAGACTCAATTGTTTTTACTAATCGCACCGTTGCCAAAATTATGGAATTACTAGAGCCCCACATACAACGGGTCCAGATTAATTCTCTTCCCATGTGGGTATTACTAGTACTGAATAATGAAATATTTTTTACTCTCGCCAATTCAAACACTGTACAGAACAAAAAAAGATGTTTCAAAGTCTCTGTGCATTCAAGTTTTTTACAAAATCTACAACTAATATCAACCTCTTCTCTAACTCTGGAGCCCCATTGTTTCGTTCTTGCTTTCGTGTGCAGTAAATCCAGACGAAAGCGCATGTAATCTGAGCGGGTTTCAGCACTCGGACTAAGAATGAGATATTGCTGCCGAGGTACCTGAGCGTGCCTAAAACGTGCATATTCAGAAAAAGAAGAGTAGCTCGATATTTGAGTGCAAGTCTCTGCCCAATCATTCAAAAAAACACGCCTATGTGCAATATGAGATCTGCTTTGAAGCTCTTTAGCAGAAATATTGATACTTTCAAGGACAGATAATATACGCTGCTTAAAGTCAGCAATAGATCTCGGCTGTGATGCTCTTAGCATATGACAAAAGTCCTCATACAGCGAATTTTCCTCTGGGAAACTCATTTTTAAATAAGTTTTCAGAAGACGCCAATTATAGCGTGCTGCCAGAGAGTTTAAACCTAGCTCATGACGAAGTATAGCATTCGGAAGAAAAGAAGGAAGACATAACGTTGTTTTCCATAGCTTGGCTTGCAGTTTATTCAAAAAGCTTGCTAGATTGTTTAAGTTCATGTCCAAACCATAAAGAATGATAGCTTCAACTTTTTTTGAATAAAATTCAAATAGTGGACTTAGGGAGAATTTACAAAGTTTACGGCAAATAATTCTCATTTGATTCTGTAAAGGTGTCACTTTTTCTGCAATCGCACGTTGCCAAAAAAGTGCAGATGAATTGTTTGCCAGATTATATCCCAAGTAGGTTATCTGGACTGCAATTTGAATGATAGAGGACTCTAAGTGCCACCGAAACTTCCGAATCTTTTTTTTCGAAGAAAGTATCAGGATATTTGATTTTGAGGGATTTATCGTAAGATTATTTGTTCTACAATACAACAAAAATGTCTCCAATTTATATTGCAGCCCAGATTGCGTACTATCAAATAGTAATATGTCATCGGCATAAGCCAACCACGAGAAATGAATCTTCCCCAACTTCACAGAGTAAGATTTAGAGGGATCCCAAATGCCTTCAATATCATGGAGGTATAAGTTAAAAAGCACTGCTGCGAGGTTGCATCCCTGTTTAACGCCAATTGCCGTTGGAATAGAATCTGTTAGAATACCTTTACTTGAAATACGTACTCTGATGGAAGTATGTTGGTGCAAGAGAGCAATGAGCGCCACCAAACTTTGTGGAAAATTAAGATTTATCATTTTTTTCCACAACCTATTACGAATTACAGAATCAAATGCTGAAGATAGGTCGAGTGATGCAATGAAAATCGGACCATGTGCAGAATTATGAGCCTCCGCAAGTAGGTGAGCAAGAACGGAAGCATTCAGCTGAGTCCCCATATTTTTTCTAAAGCCCGTCTGTACTTTATTTAGAGTTTTTTCTGTTTTGATATGTTTCTCAACTTCCTTGAGTAAAAGAAGGGCAAAAAGCTTGGCCCCATTTGCTTTGTTGCTTCCCCAGTCAGTATCAATGTTCTTAGTCATAAAGGTAGTTGCAAAAGGGGGGTAAAGAAAAAGGGACTCTTACCATTATATATCAATTTAGACTCCGGGAGCAGCATCTCAGAGTGTGTGCATGCCACTGCTGCTAACAGCATGAGAAAGGCCATTACAGTGCTCCAACCCGCTACTTCCTGGTCAGGGAGCGTTGGAGTGGGCTTACCTTGAGAGTTACTTCCGCTTCTCAAATCATACAAAGACGTCGGCATGCAACAAAGTGAAGGCGCTCCGTCACACAACGCCTCATTTAAAGTCCACTCCTTACACAAGTTCAAGCATGTTG
This sequence comes from Ambystoma mexicanum, assembly GCF_040938575.1. Taxonomy (NCBI): domain Eukaryota; kingdom Metazoa; phylum Chordata; class Amphibia; order Caudata; family Ambystomatidae; genus Ambystoma; species Ambystoma mexicanum. The sequence continues at coordinate 328,185,518 of NC_090941.1, read as the reverse complement.
AGGCACGCGACTTAATCAGAAAACAACGGATCGGCAGACAAACCGGCTGTGAGAATGGGAGCGCTACATAGGCACCCGGCACGCCTCCCTCGCCGAACTGCAGAACGGTAGCTCTCACGCTACCTCACACTGTGCTGCTATTAGATATTTAAGGTGGAGCGTGTGTGATCAAAAGTAGAAAGAAAAGGCAGACTGGCTTTGCCACAGCGTTCTCTGGCACAGTCTCTCCTGCAGAACTGTAACTCTCACATTGCGTTGGACAAGGCAAAGTAAGTAAATACTATTTTAAACTAACCAATACACATAGGAAACACAAGCAATACTTTTCTTAGGTGACTGCTTCAATAGGAGTGGCTCGCGCCCACATCTGTCACAGTGGAATGACAGATTTTCATTTATAAAGTCACTCAGACTAAGTTTGTAGGGCGGAAAAAGAGGTTATTCAGTATTAGCAACAGTGATGTACTTCTTAGCAACACATTTCAAGGCTTCTAATACTTTAGCAGTCCAATCCCTAACTAGTCAGGAGTTCTTCAAAAAGTCAGTGTAGGATGGGAGCAAAGTCTTATGCAGCAGCAGAAAAGGCAAACTTCCAGTTACATTGGATAACATGCTTTAGTAGAATAACACAATTTATAGGGACCTCGCAAAGGACTCCCTAAAAGAGCACAAGCTGTTAAGTCTGGGTCAGAGATATCGGTAGACACTGAGAAACCAAAGGGTGTCTCACTTGCTAGTCCCCGGGGATCTCTCTCTCAGGTGGCCAGGGCACAGCCATCGCCTTTGGATCTAGACCCTGGGGGTGGACCAACGTGGGAGGATCACCTGGGTGAGGGATCCTCAGGGAGTGAGGGTGAGACAACCGATGGTGAGATGTGGTTCCCGTGCCCATACCCCATCCTATTGTAAAGGATTCTCTGACGTTCCAAAACCCCCCCAGCCCCTTTATAAACAAAAACTGGGCAGAGGAAGAGGACACAGTAAGAGGCTAACCGTTGCATATCCCATTGGACAAGTCCTGTTAATAAGGTCAGGCACTTGACCTTAATCACATACATCTGATGCCATTAGCTCCCCCCACACAGATAAAAGGCGGAACATGGAGGCATACTCTGAGCAAGGTGGAATACTACAAGGAGCAGTTCGTCCAGTGCAGCAGCAAACCCACTGGAGCAAGACGACCCATCGAGGGGCCAGAGCGAGGGGAAGGGAAACCCTAAACGTCCCTACAGGAGGTTGTTGCCTCTGGGAAACCTTGAAGGGTGCGTGAGCAAGCCAAAATCCAGACAAGAAGAAGCCTGCATTGTGATTCAAGGACACCAGCGACCCTCCCGGGTGAACGGCAGCGTTGGGGAGGCGAGGCCAAGCCTGTGATATTAACCATGATTTGTGAATAAACGCCGCATAGAACAGAAAAGAATGCACATAACCAGTTATTAGGGAGATTTTTAATTTCCGTGCTAATACCCTTCAACCTTAGAGACCACAAGCTCTTTTGCTGGATTTAGGACTTTTTAATTTTAACCCTGGAATGAGACCTTTTTCTCACTCTCTCATGTGTTTTTACCTGATTTGGATTTTGTGTTTTCACTGTTTTTGGAGTCTGACTCCATAGGCATCTGCTTTTTGTATGGTGACACACAGCACTTTCAGTGCAGTGTCACTGAGAACTCCTTTAGATTTCTTATAAGGTTTAAATACCTTTTCTTATGTGAACTACAGTTCCCAAGAATAGTAGAGTGAAATTGACTAATTACCTTTTCTCTTTGTAGGTCCAGCACACACCATCTAATGTGGAGTGCTGGGGGGTTACTTAGTAGCCCCATAACCTACTCTCTCATGTAACATGTGTATGTTACCTTCACTACTTTAAATAGCTGATGGCAGTGGTTTACCTTTTCCTACCATTGTGCTTTTCTACCACAGGCTGAACCCTCACCTGCAGTACAGCACCCATGGGTGACCATTTTGTCAAAATGGCACCGGGTCTTCTTTTGTAACCATTTTCTGTTTTTGAGGTCTTTCTTGGGTTTAACTCTGTGCCTGGAGACAGGTTCGAGCCCTTTGTTTGTCTTGCCATTGGCAGGCTTCAGCCCTGAAGCCCACCCCTGGTTCCAGTGTGTCTCGGAGGACAGGATGTGAGGGAGGTTCCCGAAACGCCCCCATCCTTTGTATCTAGAAATGGGTGAATTAACACAGTCCTGATTGGCCAGGCTGGCAGTCCTTTCAGGACAACCACCCTGCTGTGTTATTGACAGCCTAGGTGGTGCATGAATGGGAGAAAACTAAAAAAAAGGGGAGGGTTTGGGGACTACAGGCAGAGTCAGCAACTGGGAGAAGCACCAGATGAAGAAGCCGTGAAAAAAGCTTGCTGCAACTTCCTGCACCTTTGAATTGTCTGGTGAAGCCCTGCTGCTGTGCCGACCTCCTTTTTCACCTCGACAGAGAAGCTCCGGGCGGAACGACTTCTCCCCCTGGGTTAGTGGGACCAACTAACCCCGAGACGAACTCCACTGGATCACCATCCCCGGCTTGCTGTGCTTCTCTGTTGCTGCGAGAGCCCAATGCAAGGGGTCAAGTGTCCATAGTCGAGTGCAACGTCTGCTGCGGAATGAATCCGGGTAGAAGCTCCAGTAGACTCCTAAGGACCATCGAGAAGCAGGACCTCCAGATCTAGAATCCCCTGACCAAAGTGCAGGAGCGAGGGAACGAAGAGAGTCCAACCGGTATCCAAGATGCGCATGTGTGCGGTTTGCTAAGCGCTGAAACCACAAGTGCTGCTGAACCGAAAAGAACCTGTAGATGCCGATGACCTCCCAAGTACCACCGCAGGAGCCCTCCAGATGTCCTCCCTCTTGTCACCACAACTGAGGGTCAGGAACCAGGGTCTGCACAGCTGTAGCACGACGGAATCCAGCTGGACCACTCTTCTTCTAACAAGAGGTACTGTTTAGGCTTGGGGTACTTAACTTATTGCCTTTAGCCGCGCTCTTCTCAATTGGGAATTGCATTGGCTTACCTTTTCAAGTGGATTGCAACTCCCTTCTCACACGTTTTACAGCCTATGGCCCTACAGTGATTTTTATGAACTCTCTAATTTTGCGCAAGACTATCAGAGAAGTGCAACAGATCCATAGACTGTGTTCAAATGACTTTGGCTGTCCTGGCTCCCTGAAGGCACTCTTCTTAATCCATTGACTTTGATACTGCTTGTCCCTCCATAGGTTGTAGCTTGTGAACACTGTTACTGCTGGGCAAAGGCCTTATCTAGACTTCCGTGGAAGGTTTTGTTGTCTTCACATATTCCGAGAATCTGTTCTAACCTTTTTGCTTCCTTTAACCTTTTCCTTTCTGCAACTCTGAATCTGCAAAGTATAACATGGGAATATATAAACGTAAATACTATCCTTGGGATTGAAGTCACCCCCGGGTGTAGGAGTAGTCTATGAGGCATATCCAAAGATTATTCACTGGCTTGTTCAATTCTGAAAAGTAATTTCAAAGTTGATTCATATTGTTACAACCTTTTACCTTTTCAAAGTATGCTTATTTAAAGCCGATGTTAAACAAATATTTATTACTGAAACCTTGAGTGTAAGTGTTATTTGGCTACTTGTATTCACGGATTTCATTTGTACAGCTCTACAGCTCACATTTACCCCTCTTGAGATAGGCCTGGCTGCTCAGCTCAGCCACAATACCAATTTATGTAGTACTTGCCTATACCAAAAGGTGATTTACCTAATACCAAGCAGATAGGTGTTGTCTAGTCTCACACAGTGTGGCTGCACCAATTCTTACCCAACACCAGTGAGTTAGCGAAAGACATGAAAGGTCGGTTTGTGTCAACGAAAGATTGAAGCTGCAACAGTGTATATCTCTGAATTGAAAGCTGCGTGCATGCTGATGAGACGTGAAGGAAAGCAAACCTGTAGTGAACTTTAAAGCCAGCGGTAACTGTGAAGCCAGTGATATAGAGTAGCAGAGAGGTCCGGCGAAAGGAAACAGCTCACTGAAAAGTCTCAGCGAAATGTTTGATGTTTTGTTATAAAGCGACCAAGTGAATGAACTCTGAAATACGCGATAGTCAAGATTAACCCCGACGAAAGAGGAAGCTAAAAGGTGATTGCTTTAAGAGAATTATTTCTTTGAACTTTCCCGATTGTGTTGTGGAACTACCCAGACCAAGAGACACTGGGGCAAATACCACAAGGGAGAGCTGAAGTGAAAGTCGAAATGGTCCTACAGAGGTTTGTGGCAAAGCCTCGCACATTCGAAAGTCGGTGACATCAAAAGGTCAGAACCTGACTGAGGGAGACCTGGAACATGAGGTAAGGTAGGGGAAGGGAACCTCTAAAGAAAGCGAATAAAGCTTGGGGAAGGGAGCCTCTACAAGCAATGTGCTTACAAGGACAGAGCCCGGCTGACGGAGATCTACCCTGAATCAAGTACTTTTTCTTAAGAGGTACGAGCCCGACTGAGGGAGACCTACGTGAATTATGCTGAACCGTGAAATCACTTTTTGGTGAACTAAGTGACTGTAACATGGAAGGCCAAGTGGGCCTCGACCCACGTTTTGAACACATTTTTGGGATAACCTGAGCCAGAGTGTGTCATCCTGTCTACGGGGGCCGCCTTACTACGAACTGGCCAACGTGGGGAGAAGAGCGGACTCAGCCATCTTGATCCTTTATGTTATAACACTGACTTTCCTTTGCATATGCATGCCCCTTTACACACTTTTGGTATAAGAGATAGGGCAGGCATTTTTTTGTTTTAGTATAGGCCATTTTAATTTGACAGACTGACTAGGAATGTGCTTTCTTTTTTATTTGATTGTAGAGACTACTCCCATCATAGCTATAGGGCAAAGTAGGAGTTTTTCCAAACCCCAAGAATTGAATAAAGGTTTTGAAGCTCTTGCGTCAGTGTCATACTTGTGATACCATGCCTCCCTTCCAACACCCAAAAACCTAGTATTGCACTCCAATCACACTGGGGCGACTATTCGGCATGATGCAAGTTCTACCTTAAGCACCACAGCACCTTAGTGTGGTTGACTAAAATGGAGCTGGTTTCTTTACTGTGCAGCAGCGACAGACCCATTCTCCCGATTCTTTGGAATGGTGACGAAAGGAAGTACTCTGAATGGGATATCACAGCAGCAGTCGTGAGAAAGGACCCTAAACAAGGATTTCTTCTGTCTCCCACGTCGGTCTGTGGCTTTGGTGCCTTTTTAACTGCTCCAACAATGAACGTTTACCGCCCAGTAAATCTTCCTCGATTCTGCAGCCCTGCACTCTGGTGAGGGGACTTGGATGAGTGGGATTGTGCCGCTGAAGGTCCAGCTGGAGCTCACCAAAGTTCTGTCAGGATTCGTTCACGCAAAGACGTTGCACTGCAAATGGGTCGGAGGTCCCCTGGTATTCGCGGTTTGCAGCCCTGGAAGGTCACAGCACGTCGCGGGATGGCTCGATCTGCAGTTCGTCTTAGGATTGGTTGGTCCCACCAGCCAAAGGGAAGGAGATGTCTTCTTCAGAGCTCATCTGTCGATAAGAAAACGGGATCAGGACAGCAGTGATTGCTTCATGCATGGTTACTGGAAGGGTCTGCCAGCATTTCTGGTCATCTTCAGCTTCGGATCTTCTGTTACAGTGGTCGATTGACCTCAGGAACCTCACCTTTTATTCGGATTTCCCATTTCAATCCAGTTCATTTCAGTTTACAAAAAGGGGCACTGGCTGTCCAATCAGGACAGCCAGCCCCCCCCAGGAGAAAGCGCTTCCATTCAGGCACATTAGCAGACAAAGGACAGGAGAGTTTCGGACTCCTCCCATACTTCCTGTACTCATAGAAACACTAAAGCGTACACAAAGGGTTCCCGCCAAAGGCAAAACACACATTCAGACCTCCCGCTGCCAGAATGGTAGAAGAAGGGCTATCAAAGGACAACCATACAAGAAATGGTGAAAAAAGAAGGAGCCACCATTTTAGAACATAGGTGACCCTTTTGTGCATAATCGGGGCTGAGGATACAGCCAGCCGTAGACAATAGCACAATCACTGTTAGAGCACATCCAATGACACCAGCCAAATCTATAGGGTTGTCTCTGCAACCAAAAAGTCACAGGAGCAGAGAGAAGGGGGATACTAGCTATACCCTTAGCACTGCACATAAGGTGGGGTGTGCTAATGTCTCACATGGTAATGTTTTTAGGAAGGGTACAAAGTATCCCTCTTTCCTTAAGAACAGTAGTTATTACGGAAAATAAAATGGTGTTCAATCAAAGGGTCGAATGAAAAAGAGTCGAATACAATACGCTCAACCCAAAAGGATCGAAAATAAAATGATCGAATGCTTTTTTTTAAATGTTTTTTTTGGGCTTGGTAGAGGTAAAAATTGTGGTTTTTGAGCAAAATACAGGGGTCTGGGCAGGGACACCCCCCCCAAAAAATATATTTAAAAAAAAAATGCATTCGATTTTTTGGTTTTCGGTCCTTTTGATTCGAAACAATTTGTTATTGCATTTTATTTATTTGTATAGCGCACAAGGCCCAAGGGCAACCAGGCGCATTGTTTAGTTACAGACATGATACAGTTAGACGTATTTACATTGAAATATACAAAATATACATGTTTCATAATAGGGTATGCAGGTTACACATGCTTAGCAAAAAGGCAAGAAATAATGCAAAAGGCCTATTATACAAAGTTAGATGTTACAATCCAGGTCATACAAGGTCATGGATGGATAGCAAGGCTTTGACATTACGCTTGAAGGTAGGGAAAGATGGTTCAGCTCCGAGTGGGTTACGTAATGTGTTCCACAGCTTGACTGTGAGGACCGGGAAGCTGCGACCTACCGATTTTTGGAGGTTGAAGCGTGGGATGACAAGGCAGTTAGATTGGGCACTTCTGAGAGGTCTTGCAGCTGAATGAGATGTGAACCTGTTGGATAGGTAGCTTGGGGCTTGGTTAGCGATGCTTTTGTGTATAAGTGCTAGCGCTTTAAGAGAGACTCTTTGGGTGACAGAGCCAGTGGAGGTTCCGTCTGTATTCGGAGATATGTGAGGTCCTAGGGATGTTGAGGGCCGCTCTAATAGTGTTGTTCTGGATAATTTGAAGTTTTCTGATGTTGCATTGGTTGGTACCCAGATAAAGGGCATTGAAGTAGTCAATTTTGGAGAGGACCAGCATCCTGGCTAAACTTGTGCAGTTGGCTCGTGACAGAAAGGGGCTGCAAGCTGTGATAAGATTGCATGTGTAGGATGCGGCTGAAGAGACTGCATTGGTTTGTCTAGATAAGGAGAGAGTGGAATCAAGGTAAATACCTAGTGTCTTAGTATCTTTGGCCACTTTGATGGAGTTACCATCAATGGTGAAGGACTTGAATGAAGGATCAAGTTTACTGAGTTTTTGAGATGAGCCTAAGATGAGGAGCTCAGTCTTCTCGTCGTTTAAGCACAGTTCATGCTGCGCCATCCAAGCCTGGATGACTTGGTAAATGGCGTTGATAGCTAGGGAGTCAGTTTTGTGATCACCTGTGATAGGAATAAGTATTTGGTTGTTGTCAGTGTAGTTGGTGTACGAGACACCCATGCGGTCCAAGATGTCAAATAGGGGTTTTGTGAAGACATTGTAGAGTGTCAGGGACACACAGGATCCTTGAGGGACTCCACATGTGATGGGGGAAGGTTCAGCAGTGGCGAAGGGGGAAAAGACCCTCATGGATCTATTGTCCAAGAAGGAGGTAATCCAAGCAGTAGCTTTCTACGAGAAGTTGGCAGCAGTTTTAAAGGTGGTGGCATAGTATTTGATGATTAACTAAGGCAAATGCTGCAAAGAGGTCTAATAGGAGTAATTTTCCCGTGTCTCTTAAGTCTTCAATTTGTGTTTTTAGGTCTAAAAGCGCAGTTTCTGTGCCATGGCGAGGGCGGAAACCCGATTGCCTTAGGCCCAGGAGGTTGTTAGTTTTGAGATAATCTTGGATCTGCAGGTATGCAGCTTGATCAAGAATTTTTAGAAGAAATGGCACAGTGATGATTGGTCTGTAATTAGTGGGAATGTTAGTGTCCAAGGTTGGTTTTTCCAGAAGAGGAAAAAACCAGGAATCCTCAATGGTTATCAGGGACAATCCCTGAACTGAAGGAGGAGTTTATGAGTGTGGTAATAAAACGCGCCAGGTCATGTGAGGCCTCCTTGATAATGGTGGCAGGGCAAGAGTCTCCCTGACAATTAGAGGGCTAAAGGCTGTTAATGTGTTCAACTTCCAAGGTAGAAAGAGGTGAGAAGCAGAAAGGTTGCAAGGATACAGTGTTAGGTTTGTGGTTAGCCTGAGGGGCAAGCTGTGATATAAATTAGTGCAGGCTGTTTATTTTTCATTCATTTTAGTTTGGAGCATGATGATTTTCCCCAAGAGAGCCTTTTGGATGTTTGTACACCAGGTGCTGTCTTTGGAACAGGTATCTGGGGGAGTGACAGGGGATTCCAGTCCCCTTAAGATTTTGAATAGCTCCTTGGTGTTAGATTGGGCACTTTCAATACGTTTTTTTAGCAGACAGTATGGCTTCTTTGTAGTTTAGAGTCGCTAGTGCTATACTTGCTTTACTAGACTCCGTAGGGTGACTTCTCCAGCGAGTTTCAAGGGTCCTTTTTTCCTTGCGTAAGGTTCTCAGCTGAGGGGTGAACCAGGAGTTAAGGTGGGCCCCGGGTTTAGGTTTACGTAGTTTGCAGGGATGCATAAGATCGAGTGCTTTTAGCATAGTTTGATTATAAGTGTCTACCAAGACAGTAGGATCCGCACATGCAGAAGCTAGATCATTAAGGGCAGGGAGGATGAGTGGGAGAAGTTTGGCGCAGGTTATGTTGCGCTTGTTCCTGGTGGATGTAGCAGGTGCTATATTGGGGATGGAGTGGATGGTTTTAGTGGGGATGCTAAAGGTGATAAGGTGATGGTCCGTCCAGGCACATGGTAAGTTGGCATTGACAGAGTCACAGTTGAGGTCAGCTATCTAATCTAGGATTCTGCTTTTGGAGTGAGTTGTTGCGGTAACCCGTTGTGTCAAGCCTAGGTTGAGTAGTAGGCTATTGACAACATGGGCAGGTGCATCGTTGGGGTCTAGGAGGCCTAGATTGAAATCACCTAATGCGATGATTTGAGAGGTAGTCTTGGGGTTTTCAGACAGGGTGTGGGGCGAGATTCTCAGTAAAGGTGGATAAAGGGCCGGGAGGTCTGTATATAATGTGGACAGTGATGGTCTGGTTAGGGGAGATGGCAAGCTTAGCTGTGAGGGATTCTGCTGATTTAAATTGGCAAGGAGTGGAGAGATGCAGATTTATCGCGGTTTTGTAAATGATAGCTATGCCTCCTCCTTTGGTTTGGGTAGTGTTGCGATCGCTTCTGATGATAGAGTAGCCTTCAGGGATTGCAAGGGATAGTAGAGGTCCTGAGGCCGCATGGAGCCAGGTTTCAGTGACGGCTATAAGGTTGAGGTCATGAGTGGTGATCAGATCAGCCATGTCAAGGGCATGGGCAGTGTGGGACCTGGAGTTAATCAATGCTGCAATTGTATTTCAAATCTTTTCATTCGACCCTTTCACCTACAACCTAAATAAATATAGAAAGGAGAACCCAAAGGGTACTCAGCAACACTGCACAGCGGGTGCTGTTTCTGCCAAAGTGTAACACAGATGCCTTTAAGAGATATGGTAGCAAGACTCCATAAAAATAGGTCAAACAAAGAACAGAGTTCCAATGGTTCGAGCATGTAAGAATGAATGAGGGGGAAAAGGCTCCCCTCATTCAGGTGAACAAGAAAAAAGACCAGACGTCCAGTAAAAAGGGCTTGGGGTCTCACTAGGAGAGGGTATTAAGCCCTCTTCTTCAGGCTTAGACTGGCCTTTAGGGCAAAAGGGCAATGCCTGAAACAAGAATGTTAAATGCTAGTGTGGGCCAGGTTTTTTGGTCAAAGTGGGACACTTTTGTGGCCAATGTGGGCCACTTTGAGGAGTTACTTCGCTGTGCGGCTAGTAGCTTTGAGTAATGTTGCTGAATAAATATTCTTTAAATGCACAATTTGCATCACATTTTATCAAAAACTTCCCCCTTGGTTACTACTCAAAACAGTCTGTTACAAAAGGAATGAATTGTCATTTGCAACTGTGGGACACTTTTTTCTAGGTGCCAGAGACAGTTTTATGCCCCAGACCGACCCTGCTCTTATCCAAAATCGGAGCTGGAAGCAAGGCCAAGCCCACCAATGGACTGGGACTAGACAGCCCCACCTCCTTCCTGGCCACCAAACACAAAACAAGGCATTAATAGCCCGCGAAAGCATCAGCTTTCCCGGTTATAAGGACTTTCCTAACCTAAGAAGGCCAATCTACAATACGCAAAAGAACAAGCGAAAATCTCGTGGCACTGACATTTTAGGGCACTGGTCACGTTTAGTAGATATATGTGGGAAACGCGAATGCGCACACCGAAATTAATGCTAATACAGTAAAACTATATCTGCTGCCACCAGCTTGTCTTTGGGCACATTTAAAAGTAACCAAAAATCCCATGTGTAAAAAAGCTAGGGGGATACAAAAGCATCCCCACTGCATGGTAAGGTGTTGTGTGCAATGTTAAAAAGTATAAGAATTAAAAAAGGAAACTGTTTCCCAGTACTGATAGTCTGAAGGGTGGATCAGTTTCCCCATAACAATGAGCAAAAGGCAGGTGAAGTGTAGCTGCAGGCTTTAATTCCCTTTAAAAAAGTCAGGACAGCATAAAAGCAGATAAAGAATGGGGTTGCACAGGAAAGTTTGGAGGGCAAGTTTCAAAAAGAGAAATCTTTCCTAACACTAGGTCAACCACAGAAGGGAAGAGTCAACAAATTCAGACGCCCACCAGATCTCCTGCTAATTAAAGCTAAGTAGCGCCATATGCCCACAAAATGGGAATTGAAGATGCAACTTTACCCAATGACATTTCTAACTAAACCATGAAAGATCCATTCAGCAAAACATTTTCATAAAAACAATTGTGATCAGAAAAAAGAATCACTCTGATGTTTTAAAAAATATATATCTATACTAAACATGGCGTAGAGCTTGCAGAATCGGTTCTCTCTAGCTACTGATAGAGTTATCTAGCTTTAAAAAAACAAATACCATACCTTTGGAAAAGATCAGGATCAATTAACAGAGTGCCATGTAATCAGCTAATACCAAACATTATCTTCGATAACCCAACTAACTCTTTACATAAAGCATGCTTTATCAGGCTACACCACTTTGAGCCCTTTACCTAGGCTTATCCTGGACCACCTCAATTTGGGTTTCTAGTAGGACACACTTAAGCCCATTATTCTACAGACGGTTGTACTGCTGCAAAATACTAATTTAGTAAAAAATAACATTTTTAGCGGAACCAATTGTGTTCGCTCCCTATGCAGTGCTTACTGGTCTGTTGCAATGTCAATGTTTTAACATTCTGTAATGCTAGGGATCTAAAAGTCAGAGACTCCCTTATAAATAAATAAACGCAGACAATGTAAGAAAAAAAGAGGCATGCTTACCTCAAGATTACCATTTTCCATGTCCCGGCAATGCAAAGCATCATCAATGTCAGTACACCCAGGGGGATCCACACTGCATACACAAAGGTGTCTCAGGTCAATTCTGTGCTTCATGTCCTACAATCAGATTCAAATATAGTTTAGTGGACAGTTGAGCATATGCCAGAAAAATAAATGGCAATAACAAAACGATATTATGATGTCCAAAACACAATTATATCACTGTTAAAATGTCAACAGTACACTTTTTCGTTTTGTTAGGACAATTTCATTTTTGGGGTTCTCGTGTCCCAATTCACAGGACTGCTGAACGTTTTGCTTTTTCCCTGAATCTGTGACTTTATTTTTGTGAACAGAGTAACTTTTACTGAAGCCCACAGTCAATGTAACTCGTGTGCTGTTCTATAACAGCTCATTTGGCTCATAGGATAGGGATGCTTTTAAGTGCCCCATTGTGGTCCCAATATGATTCTGTGTTGGGCAGTAGACTGGTGGCAGCAGCAATTTTAGATTTGGCTTCACCAGGAGTGAAGGCATTTTTATAATTGGGCCACTAAGGCATGTTTCCAAGCCCTACCCCAAACCCCCCGTCATTTTGTTTTGGGCTATCCCTTTGTCTGCTTGGACCCCAGGCAGGCATAAAATGAGTGTTGTACTAATATGGGCTGCTCGACTGTGGCTCAAACTGGTTTAGCCTGGTTTTCTGTCCCAGACAGTCACAACGCACACATGTTCATGGGGTTCTATGTAATTTTAGCGAAGATTCTTTTATGTGAGGCATTTTTTACCAAAACATTTTTACTGAAAAAATACAAAAAGTTTTTTATGTGGGGGCTCACATCCCCAAACCCCGCACTGTTTCCCCATGTTTCCCCATGTTTTTAAACCCCTCCCCACCCGTTGTAACACCTTACACACACCCATATATATTTTTTTTAAACAGTATTTTTTTGGTAAACATTTCTCGGTAAAAGAATAAGTTACTCACCGTAGTGACTATTCCATAGTCCCTTTCCTCCATACTGCATGTGCGTCCCTCGCTAGTGATAGGAACGGAAGTTTTACCAGAAAACATTGCTCTGCCCCTTCAAATTAAGACATGTGGAGGGGCGTGACCCTGGGAGCATGGGCTCCCTTGACTCCGCATCACACCTCTGTCCCTTTGATGCGTCAGCCAGGTTGAACTGCTTAACTACGTACCTTTTTAAGGACGGTGGGACATAAGACGGACTATGGACTAGGAGTACGTTAGTCCCTATGGTGAGTAACTTTAATTTCTCCTAGGTCCTGTCCCTTTTCTTCCATACTGCATGGGTGATTACCAACGATTTACGCCACTGGGAGGTGAGATGACATACTCTAAGAGAAAAGGACCGAAAGCAGAGTCTGATGTTGCGCTGCCACCTAGGCAATAGTGCAGGCAGAATGCTGAGGGGGTAGCCCAAGTAGGGTGGGTGCAGAGTACCACCTTGTCTCGATGGAACATGGTATAGAGTTCAGACACCACAAGGGCCTGAACTTCACTCACTCTTCGCGCTGAAGTGAGGCACATCAGTAGAGCGGTCTTGATTGTGACCAGTCTTATGTCCACGGAAGCCATGGGCTCAAATGGTTTATGCGCCAAAGCGCCCAGCACCACATTTAGATCCCATAACGGGTGCAGTCTTTTGATGAGGGAGTGGGGGGGTACAGCTTTGTTAGCCCCATCAGGTAACTTTTAACCACCGGGTTGGTGGTGGCGAATGATTCGTCGTTTGAATTGCTATATGCACCTATAGCGGCTAGGTAGGAGCAGCATTTGTCCACCTGAACCCCCGACACTGCTAAATGTGCTGAGAGCGATAGTACCTGATACAATGTGCAGCTTAACGGGTCTATGCCACTTTCCTTGTCCCAGAAGCAAAACCTAGCACATTTGCTCTTGTATTGTTTCCTGGTGGAGTCGCTTCTTGCTGACTGAATTATTTTCAGCTTGTCCAGAGAAGGATGAAGATGTTGCAGGGTTACGTGCTCAGGAACCAGGCCGCTCCGGGGCGGGGTGAACTACTGCCTCCCACCCCCCCCACGCCCTCCCCCGCTGGGAGAGGAGCATCATACCCTGCCCCTGCGAAGGGTTGTTCGGGAAAATTCTCAGAAATGTGCTAATTCCCTCCACCTTAGAGACCCCCAGCAACTTTTCTGGATTTTGAAGACTTGATTATTTTAACCTGCAGAGGGTGAGACCCTTTTTCCCCACTCTCTCATGCATTTTAAATGTTATTTTGAACTCTCTAAAAGATGATGCCTATGAAGTTTGCCAGACTCCATAACCACATTGCGTCACACAACACCTTCAGTGCAGTGGCACAGGGAAGTCTTTCAGACTTCCCAAAGGTTTAAATACCTTCTCTGGGATAAACTACTGTTTCCCAGAGCAGTAAAGCGAAATTGACTTTACTTACATTTGTCCTGCCTCCATCATATCAGATCCTGGTGGAGGTCCGCCGGGATGGAGATCGATGCTGCCTGGGAGCCCGTTGTCTGGTTCCAGGAGGCCAAGAGGTGCAATTGCGCTTTCATTTTTAGTCTGGTATGCAGGACCGCTAGCAGGCAGGCTGCCATAATTCCCAACAGATGTTGGTACCACCAGGCCGATGTCCACATCTTGTTAAGCAAGTGACCAGTAGCCGCCATGATAGCCATCACCTTTTCCATGGTGGGGAAAATCCTTTGCGCTTTTGTATCACACAACAGATCCAGGAAGACTAAGGTCTGGGTAGGCTGAAGCTGGGTTTTATTGTGGTTGATGGAGAACGCCAATTTGTATATGGTATCCATGAGTCTGGAGGCCGAATTCCGAACCTTACCTGGGGATTCCGCTCGGACTAGCCAGTCATCGAGGTATGGGTATACATGGTGTCCCTCCGACCTGAGCAATGCCACCACTGCAATCAAAACCCTTGTGAAAAAGCTGGGTTTTATTGTGGTTGATGGAGAACGCCAATTTGTATAGGGTATCCATGAGTCTGGAGGCCGAATTCCGAACCTTACCTGGGGATTCCGCTCGGACTAGCCAGTCATCGAGGTATGGGTATACATGGTGTCCCTCCGACCTGAGCAATGCCACCACTGCAATCAAAACCCTTGTGAATACCTGTGGGGCTGAGTTCAGCCCAAATGGGAGTACCTTGTACTGGAAATGCAAGCCCATCACTCTGTACCATAGGAGGGAGCGCTGGTGCTGCCAAATTTGGACTTGTAGATATGCATCCTTCAAGTACAGGGAGCCTCTCCAATCTCCCCCAACACAGAGACTCCGATATCAGAGCTGGAGTAACGATCTTGAACTTTTGGAGGGGTAGGGATAGGTTCAGGAAGGCCAGATTCAAGACCACTCGCAGGCCTGCCTGGTTCTTTTTCTGTATTGCAAAAATCCATGAGTAGAACCGTAAGCCTCTTCGAAAGAGGGGAACCTCCTCCACTGCTGCACCTTGCACGAGTTAGCGGAAATCCACAAGGAGTGCTTGTTAGGGAGCATTATCATAAATGTGGTAATTCCCTTCACCTTAGAGACCCCCCCAGCAACTTCGCTGGATTTTGAGGACTTGATTTCTTTACCTGGAGAGAGTGTGAGCCTTTTTTCCCCACTCTCTCATGTGTTTTGAATGTGTTCTTTGATTATGGAGTTTTTGATTATGGAGTTTTAGACAACTCCATTGGCATCATCTTTGCATGTGTGTGACAAAGCACCCTCAGTGCAGTGACACAGGGGAAGCCTTTTTGGCTGTCCCAAGGTTTAAATACCTCCTCTGGGATAAACTACTGCTTCCCAGAGAAAGTAAAGTGAAATTGACTTTACTAGTCTTTTTAAATTCCTAGACCCAGCCCACCCAATTTTACAGTAGAGTGCTGAAGGTGTTACTGAGTATCCCCTAGGTCTAGAAACTCATGTAGCAGTCAAATGCTACCCTTTCCTCACGAAATGGCTGGTGGCAGTGCTTTTATAATGAACTACCATGATTTTTCCAGACCGCGAACACCGGTAGCCTTAAATCGGGGGAGCCATGTTTTTCAAGATGGCATCTAAGCCCCCTTTGTTTAAACAGGTCCCGGTCTTCTTTTTTCACCATTTCTTTTTGGAAAGGTCCTTCCAGAGTTTGTCTCTGCGTGCCAAACCAGGTTTTGTCCCTTTGTTCCTGCGCCATCGGCGGGCTTCAGGACTGAAGACCGTCACTGGCGCCCGAGTGTCTGGGGTGGGCAGGAAGGGAGGGAGGTGCCCGAGCCTCCCTGTGCTTAGTCTCCTAGGAGACCCAAATGCACTCTGGCGTGATATGCTGGCTGACTGTCCGGCAAGGACAGCCACCCTGCTGGGCGAGTGGCAGCTAGGCTGGAATGAATGCAAGGAAACTGGATAAAAGGCGAGTCTCTTGGCTTGGAAGGCAGATTCGACCACTGGAACGAAAGAACCGAAAACAAGCTGGAAGAGGACCGCTGCTGCAACTCCTGGACCGTTGGTTTGCCCGGTAAAGCCCTGCTGCAGGTACGAATCGCCAAGTTCATCTCGACAGAGAAGCCCTTCAAGGACGACTTCTCCCTTTGAGTTGGTGGGACCAATCAACTCGACCCGTAAGCCACCTGGATACCATTCTCGGAGCTGGTTGTATTTTCTTCAGAGTGCTGCAGGAAACCGAATAACCAGGGAGAGGGACACCAGTTTGTGTGCTTGTCTACAACTACCGGAATGGAAGATCTGCCTTTTCCAGCTTTTTGACCAGCCCCAGTGCAGGAGTCCCCCGACGTCCTCCCTCTTGTCCCCCCGACTGAGGCCCAGGAACAGCGAGATCTGCAGAGCTGCACAGGAACATAAGTCATCAGCTGCATCTTTTCTTTTTTTACCAAGGTACTGTAAAACAAGTCTAAGAGAACTTACCTCTTACTGTAGAAGTGCTTGTAACATCCACAACTCACAAGTCTAATTAATCAGCTTGTGGCCCTACATTTGATTCTTCTTTTCATCAAAGACTCCAAAGAACTTGTGCAAAGACTTTCCCATTACTTAACAGGAGTGCTTTATCCTATCCAAGACTTTTGGCCATTGAGTTTGGCTTAGCCTATTGAATTGAATGACTCTTCTAGTGAACTCTAAAAGTATCTGCACTGCTTTGGAATATTTGTGGTCTCTTGTGTTCTAATACCCTTTGCCTTTTACCAACTTTTAAAGAGTATTCTGAATGCCAACAATAAGGTTTTAATGTCCCCAGCACCCTTGTTACTGAAGTCACCTGTGGGTGTAGGTTGTGTCTGTGGGCCATCCCAAAAGGACCTTGTCCGATTCAGGAACTCAAAGTGTACAGTATTGAAGTATATTTGTGTGTTACTATTCTATTGCTCCCTTCTGAAGAAGGATTATAACTGACTGATAAATACATTATTGTTTATACAAGAATCCTTGAGTGTAAGAGTTGGTTTGAATACCTGTAATTGTGAATCTTTGTGTAACTCCACTACAGCTCACATTTCCCCTCTTGAGATAAGCCTGGCTGCTCAACACGCTACCAAAATTGTGCATTACAAGCTTATACCAAAGGTTGGGTTGCCTATACCTGTAGTCATAGTTTGTAGTGTTCCCAGATGGTACTGCATTCAAACTTTGCCCAAAAGGGACAAGAGGGAGGACGTCAGAGGACTCCTCCACTGCACTGGGACTGTTCAAACTGGCAACGGCAAACTTCACTTTGAGTGGCTGTTTCGCTTTTCAGCTCCTTGCGGTACAGTAAATAGCTATAAGCGCGGTTCCTGGCTGTCAAGGTGGAACTTTCTTGCTTCTGGGGTCCCGCACTCTGCTGAGGGGGCTCCGGCTTGGTCAGTCCTGCTTCGTGGGAGTCTGGAGGATCTTCCAAAAGCTTTAGGCTAGCTTAAAAGTAAAGCACACAATCTGGTGTCCCTCGCCCTGGCTATACGGTTTCCTGCAGCAACTTTGAGGAAATTCAACCTGCTGCGAGATGGGTGTCCAGGTGGCTTACTTTGGAGTTGATTGGCCCCACCAACTCAAAGGGAGAAGTCGTCCTTGCAGGGGCTTCTCCGTCGATGCGAACTTGGTAAGTAGTCACTGCAGCAGGGCTTGTGCACCGGGCAAACCAATGGTCGAGGAGTTGCAGCAGGCATCCTCTGCAAGCTCTTCTTCTGTTCCTTCGTCCAGTGGTCGACTGCCTTCCTCCAAGCCAAAAGACTCGCCTTTTATTCAGCTCTCTCCCATTCATTCCAGCCTAGCTGTCATTCACCCAGCAGGGTGGCTGCCCTTGCCAGACAGTCAGCCAGCCAATCACCACAGAGTGCATTTGGGTCTCCTAGGAGACTAAGCAAAGGGAATTTCGGGTACCTCCCTCACTTCCTGCCTACCCCAGACACTCGGGCGCCATAGGTGGGTTTCTGTCAGCGCCTCAATTCAGGATAGAGATGCCAACTAACCAATTCCACTAACAATTTCCCCCTCTGCATACATCTCTCAAACTCCAAACCAAACACAACCACAAACCTACAGCACAACAAACCGCACAAACTTCACTACATTGCAACAACAAAACAAAAACACAGACTCGCACAACAGTACATGATGACTACCGGCCGCAAACACCCCAGGCCCAGCCAACGGACCCACCTGGTTGAGGCCGCCAACAGCACATCACTGCTCTCTTGCACTTTTCCAGCTTCCTCCCACTAACTCACCCTCCCTTCCTCTTTCAGAGCCGCCAGAGCGCCAGGGGACCATTCCGGTGGTGATAGTGCGCGGTACCAATGTCCTTTAACATTAACATTGTACTCTCACCTTCCATCCCACCCACTTTCTCTTCTATCTTCTTGACCCCTCCCTTCTCTTCTTCTCCTTCGATAATGTAAATTGTTTTTTGTACTGCTTTTTGGTTTAATTCAATTGTTATGTAATGCTTGCTGTATATTGTTGGTTCCTCTTGTAAAGCGTTTTGGATTAAAACGCTATATAAATTCAATAAAATACAAATATAATATGCTACATAAGAAGCTAGACAAAGGAGATACTAAGTAACCCCTCCAGTAGTCCATTCTAAGATAGGGTGTGCTGGGTCTAGAAAGTTACAATGCTAAGTAAAGTCATTTTCACTTTACTGTTCTGGGAAACAGTAGTTGATCCCAGAGAAGGTATTTAAACCTTGGGAAATCTGGAAGACTTCCCTGGGGCACTGCACTAAAGGTGCTTTGTGACACAATTGTAAAAGATGATGCCTATGGAGTTGGTTAGACTCCATAACCAAAAAGAAACAGTGTATAAAATCGCATTAAAAAAGGGTCTCACTCTCTCCAGGTAAAAATATCAAGTCCTCATAATCGAGCAAAGTTCCTGGGGGTCTCTAAGGTGGAGGGAATTAGCACATTTTTGATAATTCTCCCTAACACCTACCTTCTCTCTTACTCTCGCTACAATCTACAGGCCTCCCGGACCGGCCTCCCGGACCGACCGACCTCCCTCCCTCTTCCTCTCTGAATTGGCCGACCTGTCTTTCTCTCTTCTTGCCTCCTCCCCCAAATGTATCTTCCCTGGGGACTTTAACATCCTCTCGACTCTCCTGATGTGGCCGCTGTTCTCTTTAGCAACACTATTTCCCTCACAACCCTTTCTTCTGGCCCAACCCACTCAGCCGGCCACATCTTGGATGCTCTCATCTCAACAGATATCCCTCTCTCCAACCCTCTTACTACCCCTCTCTCCTGGCCTGACCACTCTCTCCTCTCTACCCACCTTGAACTCCCCTGATGATGCCTCTGCCCGCAACGACAGTCTCATTCTCCGTCATTCGACCGATTAAACGTGCGTCAGTCGCTGCATTTGCCTCTTCCTTCATTCCTCCTCCCCCTTAATTTGACTCTCCTTCTGACTCTGTTCTAGCTAACCTACAGCTTTCTATCTCTAACACCCTGGACATTCTTGTCCCAGTCATGAGGATCCGCATGAAGCCTGCCTCCAAGTGCAACTCTTGGTATGGCTCCGACTTTGCTGCTTTGAAACACAAGTGCAAAGCTGCAGAGCGGAAGTGGCAGGCATCTAGCTCATCCTCTGACAAACTAGCCTGCCGCCTACTCCAAAAGGCAATATCATCTCGCCATCTGCTCCAAGAAGAGGGGTCATGGCCAAGCCCCCATCTCTGGAACCACCAACACCACGGCTTAACTCTTTAAAATCTGCAAGGAACTTGCCAATTCTACCTTAGCCTTCCCCTCCCTGCCATGCCCTCTGCTCTGCAATGGCCGCCCAGTTCTCCTCCAAAACTCTGGACATCCTGTCTCCTCGGTCATCTGTCTCCACCCCCGCAACCCACTCTGCTTCACTCGCCTCCCTTGGCCTCCCTTTTCTCCCTCATACTCTCTTCTTTCCTTCTCATTGCACTAGATGAGATCTCTACAGTTGTCTGCTCTGCGAAAGTCTCTTATTTATTTTTTTAAATATGTTTATTTTTGAACAAGGCAGGAAACATTACATTCATTTGAAGTCAACATTTAGTATGCATTATTACACAAGAGCATTACTTCCCCCACCCCCTCCCTGAGTTCATCCCGTATTCAGGTGCTCTTCTTGTTCCTGTCTCTGTGGGGTGGGCCAGCTCTCTAGGACCCTCCTGGCCAGCTGGGGTTTGTATGTTAATGCTGGGACGTCTCGATCAAATTCGAGGACCGGGTTCCAAATGTTCTGTAAGCGGTGGAGAAGACCTGCTCTGGCCGCGGTCACCTTCTCAGCGATGAGCACATCCCAAAGCTTCACCCACCACAAGGGCAGGAGTGGGCCCTCCACCGATTTCCATGTGCGGGCTACCACTATTCTATCCGCCAACAGGCATTGGGACAACAGTTTAGCTTTAGGGCCTGTGCGTGGATAAATCCCCGGGACCGGGGTGCCCAGGAGAAAAGGTTTGGGCTCTAGTGGGAGTGTAATGTGCATGATTTCAGCAATGACCGCCAGGCATTCCTTCCAGAAGTTCTGGGCCTTGGGACAGGTCCACCACATGTGGAAAAAGGATCCTACTTGGCCACATCGTCTCCAGCAAGCTGGGTCCACCGAGTGATTCATGTGGTGCAGTCTTAAGGGGGAGGGGGGGGAGGAGTACCAGCGTAGCAAGATTTTGTGGACGCATTCTCTATTCGTAACACAGGTGGATGCTGATTGGGTGCGGGCCAGATGTCCACCCAGGCTTGGTCCTCTATGGGGTGTCCCAGGTCTGCCTCCCATTGTGCCATGGCCTAGGATTTGGAGGTGAGAAAGTCTTTTTGGAGAAGCTTATATAATGCTGAAATCTTAACTCGGAGTGGTAGGTCTTTGAGAGTAAGTTCTATGGGTGTGGGAAGTCAGGTTGCTGCTTGGCGTGTCTGTGGGCGGGAGCACCAATGCCGCAGTTGGAGGTAAGTAAACCTGTCTGTTTCTTGGAGGTGGAAGATTTCTTTACATTGTTCGTAGGAGAGTGGTTGTCCTCCCTCAAAGAGTTGCCCTATAGTCTCCAATCCGCCCACAAACATTTTTGGGAGCTGTTCCTGGAGAAAAGGCAGGGTTCAGAAAGACTGGGGATGAGGGTTTGAGTCCCCTTGAGATCTTCTTTTGCTTCAGCGTTTTATCCCATATGGCGACAGTGTGCCTGGTGGACAGTAATAGCTCTTGCCATGGTCGTCTAGTCGCCGGTGGGATGTGGGGGAGAAAGCGTAGGGGAAGAGCTAGGCGCGATTGTTCCATGTCCACCCATCTGGGGCGATTATTAATTGTTTGCCATGCTTGGGTGCACGCTAGTTGGGCTGCTATCTGGTATTTCTGGAGGTCTGGGACCCCCAGGCCGCCTAGCTTTGCATTCCCCATCATCGAGTCTCTTGGTATTCTGGCTTTTTTCCCCCTCCAGATGAATTGCAGCATTTTCCTCTGTAGGTTCTGAAGTGCAGGGGTCGGGATCATCACTGGAAGGGCGGAGCACGAATACAGGAATCTCGGCAGCAGGTTCATTTTACAAGCTGTGATCCTGCCCATCAGGGAGATCTCCTGGGACACCCAGCGTTACAGGTCGGTCTCCAACTCTTGGAAGAGCGGCAGGAAGATCATGCAATAGACATCTGTCAGTTTAGCCGGAATCTGGACCCCCAGGTAGTTGATAGCTTTCGCTTTCCATTGGATCGGGCACATTGGAATTAGGTCTTCTCGCTCTCTCGATTAAATCCTTATTCCCAGCGCTGCTGATTTATTGAAGTTAACAGTGAAGCCTGTGACCCTTCCGTAGTTGTTTAGTTCAGCCAAGGCGTCTGCCAAGGAGCTGCGGGGGTCAGTGATGGTTAAAAGGACATTGTCCGCGTAGAGGGCCAGTTTATGGTGCGAGAGGCCTACTTGGAGCCCCTTGATTAGGTGGTTCGGCCTAATCCGTTGGGCGAAGGGCTCCATAATCAAGGCGAATAGAAGTGGGTAAAGCGGGCATCCCTGTCTCGTTCCGCAGGTCAGTGTGATGGGGACCAAGAGATTGCCATTGATTCTAAATAGGGTTCTGGGTGCTTTGTAGTTGGCTAGAATCATTTTGTGGAATTTCGGCCCAAATCCAAATGTCTCTAGGGTAAGCCTCATAAATGTCCAATCCACCTTATCAAACGCCTTGGTTGCGTCCAGTGCCATGAGCACCATCCCTCTTTCTCCACGTGTGGCTAGATCCACCAGGTTCAAAGCTCTGCGAATATTGTCCGCTGGAGACCGGTTCTTCAGGAAGCCGCACTGGTCGGGCTGAATTATATCCGGGAGGATGTGGGCTAGGCAAGTTGCCAGAATCTTAGAGTAGATATTGGCATCAATGTTGAGGAGGGCGATGGGTCTATATGAAGCTGGACATCTCAGGTCACCTCCAGGTTTGGGGAGCAGGATGGTGATTGACTCTTGCATGGAGGGGATTATCACGCCGGTCTCTCTAAAGGAGTTGAACAGATGTGCCAGTGGGGCGAGTAGTTGGTGCTTGAAAACCCTGTAGAACCTGGTTGTGTAGCCATCTGGGCCTGGTGCACGAGATTTAAGTGATTTTATAGCCTCATCTACCTCCTCAGTAGAGATTGGTGCGTCCAGGAGGTCTCGCGTGGAGTCCGGAATTCGAGGGAGTGCTGCTTTGCGGAGGTATTCCCTTTGTTCCCTCACGTCCCGTGGTGGAGCAGTCATTATCCGTTTCAGATGCTCAGCTGCCAGGCGTTGTTTGTCTTGTTCTGCGTATTGGATTCAGCCATACGTGTCCCGGAGCCCAATAATCGTGTTGTTTCGTTTAGCTTTGGCTAGTTTGGCCACCAGTAATTTATTTGCTTTATTGTTTTTTGGCGTAATAGAATTGCTTGGCCTTTGCCATTTGGTGTGCTGTATGTTTGGCGTAGTGGGCCTCAATCTTTTTCTGTGCCGTGCGAATGGCTCGTTGGATTCTCGGGGAACATCCTTTTTCTTTATGAGTTTGCTCCGCTTTCCGGAGGTCGTCTTCGAGGGCCAGGCGGTTTGACGTCTGGCTTTGTGGAAGGCAACTCCCTGTGCTATTAATTCCCCCCTCACGACCGCTTTCATGGCGTCCCAGGTGTTGGTGGGCGATGTGTCCATTACGGGATTTTCCAGAAAGAAGTTCTTGATCGTAGTGGCGATCGAGTCCCTAAGCAGCATTTCGTTGAGAATTGGATCATAGAGTGTCCATCTACGTCGGGCCGGATGGGGGGGGTCCTGGATTCGGATTTCCAAGGACACTGGGCCATGATCCGACGGAATCCACGGGCCTATGGTGACCTCATTGGTGAATGAGAGGATTTGGGGGGGAGACCAAAAGGAGATGAATCCTACAGAATGTTCTGTGGAAGTGCGAGTAGAATGAAAAGTCTTTTTCGGAGGGGTGAAGACCCATCCATGCGTCTACCACATCCAGGGTCCTGAATAGCCGTAGCAGTGCCAAAGCTAAGGTGAAGTCTCCGGATGATGGGGGGTGGGATTGGTCCATTGTAGGGTCCAGCACTCCGTTGAAGTCGCCGCCAATGATGACTTGGCCCTCTAGGAAGGAGGGAAGAGTAGCGCATAAGGCCTCGTAGAATGTGGTTTGAGCAGAGTTAGGAGCATATATCGACACAAAGGAGTATAGTTCCCCCAAGTAGCAGGCATTTCACAGCAACGAACCGACCCTACAGGCAGAGCTTCGTGTCGAGAATCTGGGGGTCCACCCCCTTCCTGAAGAGAATGGCAGTGCCCTCTTTTTTGGAGTTTCCAGATGCAACAAATTGTTTCGGGAAGAGGCGGGAGCGTAAACGTCCAAAGTCGGTTGGCAATAAGTGCGTTTCCTGCAGCATGGCTACCGCGGCCCCTTTGTTTTGGAGTTTTTGCAATATTGACTTGCGTTTGGCTAGGAAGTTTAGACCTCTAACATTCACTGAAACGAAATTCTGGGTGCAGTGATCTGGGATGCAAGACGAGGGAGTCACTATGTCTGGTGGTGGTGCGGGGGATGAGGTTGTGTCAGCCAGCATCTCGTGGGTACTGCGGATGCGCGTTTCCCTGCCATTGAGATTTTTGCTCCGGCCTCCAACAAGGAGGCAGAGATTTAACTGGGGGGGGGGCAGGTTTGTGTGTCCAGCACCACCCCTTGGCCAACATGGCCACGTAACTGTTCATAGCCAACATGGCTAAACTTGTAGGTATCGCCTTCCAAAGACTTAGATGGATTGAACCTCGGAAGTGGGCATAGGCCGTGGGGTGGGGCCCGCGCCCCGACCGTCGGGGGCATCTTTAGTTTCTTATGGCTGATTGGGTTCTTTTGGGTGAGGCTATTTCTTCCTTCTGAACCTCGGGACTCTGGTCCAGGAGTTTGCCTTAGTGATGGGTAATCTCAAGAGGTCGGAGTTAGAGGCCTTCTCAGAATTCATGGGTGACCGCGCTTCAGAGGGCGTCAGGTTCATTACCTTTTCGGCGTCTTCCAGGTGGCCGATTCTTCTTTGGGTGCCTTTGTAGGAGAATTGTAGGGCTGTGGGGAAGAGCCAACAATAACGAATTTGTTGGTCTTGTAAAAGACAGCCAGGGGTCGAAGAGCTCCCCTCTTCTGGAGATTGAGGACGGATAGATCTTGGTAAATTTGTATGGGGTGCTCTGAAAAGTTATTTCGTCGCAAGAGCGACTGATTGCAGAAATGGCTTCCTTTGTCGTGAAGAAGTGCACTCTGGTAATGACGTCCTGTGGAGAGTCCGCTTCCACTCCCCGGCGAGGGCGCATCCTGCGAGTGCGGTCCAGGAGGAGTTGCGACTTATCAAAATCCAGTAGGAGAGCTTGGAATAGGTCCCCCAAGTATTCCGCCAGGTTTCTATCCGGAACTGAGGTTGGGACCCCTCGGATGCGCAGGTTGTTGCGTCGGGCCCTGTTTTCTAGATCTTCTTGTTTAAATTCCAATATTTCACATTTATCCTGGAGGAGTTTGATTGAGTGCTGAACCTCCGCCAGGGTGGACGCTTGGTCCTGTGTCCGATCTTCGACTTCTCCTAGCCTCTGTTCAGTGTCCGTTACTCTTTGGTCGGTGTTTTCCAGTTTGGTAGATAATTCCAGCATGCATGATCTGAATTCTGCTTTAATGTCCGCCATGAAAGCCCTAATATTTTTCGTAGTGAGGGTACCCTTGTCTTCCGGGGCCTCCAGAAGGGTGGAACCAGGGGGTTCTTGTTTTTTAGATTTATCCATCGACATCAGCATTGTTTCAATGTCCGGTTTTTGACGGTTTTGGCTTGTTTGAACATCTTGTTCCCCTATGCGAAACAGGGCTTCTGTGAGGCGTTGAGGGGGAGATTACTGGGGTGTTGGGGGCCAGAGAGTCAGAGTGGATAGATAGGGGGTTGCAGAAGGTGGGCCGGGGCGCCCCAGGAGGATGGAAGATCTTATCGTGTGTCAGGTAGGTAAGGGGGTAGTTGTGTCTGTCCACCCCCTCTTGGTTGCTGGAGGGAGCTCACCAGGCCTGCACAGGACCCGCTGTGTAGCTCCTAGCCCATTTCCAAAGCAGTAGCTTGTCTCACCCAGAGCCTGGCAAGCTGATCGGAGCTGTAGCGGCCACCGCTGCCTGTGGTGGTTCAATGTGGGAAGGCACTGTAGCAGCCCCATCGATGTCCCCCTCCCCTGGCCCACCTCCTCTCCAGGACGGGGCTTATTCAATTGTTGTCGGCGTGGCAAGCTGCGCCCGGAGCGGGATCCTCCCGGCCACTCCCCAGCTCCCTGGGCAGGGCCGCCGGGACGTCCGCAGAAGGCTCCCTCTTTCTGGCCACCAGGCCAGTGTGCCTCGGCTAGGGCCGTGTTGGGCTGTTTTGTCGTGGCCTCAGCGTTGTTTGCAAAGACAGGATGGGGGATGGTAACCCCAGGCGAAGAGTACTATATACGGGGGCCGCCGCCATGGGGGGACCACAGCGGTGATCTTCCGGGGGTGGGAGCTCCTCCCCCTCTTACGCCACTCTTCGGCCTCTGCGGTCTCCCAAGCCTCGGTCCGCCATCTTGGAGTAAGGTACGGGTGGGGGGGATTAAGAATCATATCTCTGCGGCTGGTCCTCGGAAGACTCCCAGAGCGCGGCCACCACTGCAGCAGGCACTCAACAAGCCTTGGTCATGTTTCGGTTCGTCGAGCTAGCCTAATGTTGCGGCAGCGTGCATCCCACGGAGGCCGTCAAAGGAGCGACCGCATCGTCGGCGCTCCAGGTCACGCCCCCATGAAAGTCTCTTTTAAACAGGTGCTACCCTGCTCTTCCAGAACCATCAAGGACAACATCGCCTCTCTTGCCCCAGTCTTGGCTGATCTCTGCAACCATTCATTTGCCACCGTCTCCTCCCCTTAAGCACTCCCTTGTGCACCCTCTACTAAAAAGTCTGCTGACCCTTCTTGTCTGGCTAACTATCACCCTATCTCAATCAATCCTTTTTTGGGCATACTCGTGGAGAAGCTGGTCATCCCCCAACAGACCCTCCACACCGAAGAGGCACGGAAACTGCTTTCTTGAACACCTGTGAAGTTCTACTCTCCAACATGGACTCAAACACTCCCTCTGTACTGATCCTCCTCGATTTTTCCGCTGCCTTTGACACAGTCAACCACTCCATCCTCATAAACCGTCTCCATGATACCCTGGCCATCACGGACAGGGTACTGACGTAGCCTACCTCCTTCCTTTCAAACAGACCCTCCCAAGTGCAAATGAGTCCTTTTCTTTCCTCCACCTCACTTCACTCTCTACCTGTGGCGTCCCTCAGGGCTCTATCCTATCACCATGGCTCTTCAATATCTACCTGGCCCCCCTGATATCCACTTTCTTCCCTCATTTCCAGTTTTATGCAGACAACACACAGCTCTCTTTCAAGCTGCCATCCCCTACCTCCTCCACCTGCTCCCTCATACCGGACTGTCTGACTGCTATTCAGACACGGTGCTCTGTAATGCCAGTAAAACAGAGATCCTTCTCATTGGGACGCCTGCTCCTTGTTTCCCCCCTCTCTATGGCATGACTCCCTGGGTCCTGTAACAAACTCATGGTGGCAACAGTAAAGACAGACAAGTGGTCACAGTTCAAGGGTGTTTATTAAACTAAATAAACAAGTTGGAAAAACGCCTAATCTAAACCTAAGATGGGAGCAAGCTTCGACCATCAAACAAAAAATAAGGCAGTCCTTGTGGCGTCTTGTCAAAGTAAAAGGGCCTATACTAAAAAAAAACTATTGCCAATCATTACAACTAAATATAGAAAGAGTGTGGGATAGGGTTTACAATAAAGAAAAAGTGTTCATAAATAATAACTCACGATGTGGTTGCTGGGGTTCTCCCTTCTGCGGGTTTTGAGCACAGGACAAGTTGGGACCCTCAAGCACAACACACTCAAGCTTTCCCAGCACAAGACGATAGTGCTGTTCTCAGATATCAGGAGCCTCGATGGGCAAGTCTATTTTCTCTCAAAAGTCTCTTGCCTTCGAGGATTTGGTATATTCAAAATAATAAATGTTCCTTTCTATGGCGATTAGGGTGATGTTTCTTCACCTCTGGGTCCCACCCTCTTCCGGGCGGAGACCCCTCTCGGCTGTTAACATCTGCTCAAAACCCTAGTACCCGTTGCAATCACAAGCCTTAATGTATTTTTAAACAATGAACTGTTGACATCCCTCTGTCGGGTTCACTCTTGCCAAACACACAGTTCCCTTCTCTTTGCTCATAGAACGGGATTAGTCTCCCGTAGCTTTCAATGGTTTGTCGGTCAAAGACTTTCGACTTTACAGAGGATTTTGTTAGACCCCCCTGTATGACCGCTTCGACGGTTCCCTTGCAGTCCTCCTAAGGCCTTCTGGTATCAGTAGTTTCAACAAACACGGGAGGGATCAGAGTCCCTCCAGTGAACACCCAAGTGGCGTCGGACCCCTCTTCAGCTGGTTTTCCCTTTGCATCAGTACAACACAGTCTGGTTTCTTAACGGCTCTACCCTCGACTCATCGGCTGTGATGAACCGCTTGGCGTTTCTTGTATCTGGAGTCAAGGACGGTACCACGGTAGCAGGCATCTCTCACTGTCCTGATAATCACCATAGGCATGCTCCCTGTACCGTTGGCATGTGCTGCAACACACGCTGGCTATTGTTTGCGGTCTTACTATTCCTTTCCTGGAGGTTTCGCTGGTCTTTTCTCCTTGTCGCCCCCTTGGTGCTCGCAGAGTCTCCCCTCCCCTTGAATCGTTGCACTTGGATAGCCGCCTTGTTGTGCGTCCTGCATTGCTTGAATTGTGCTGTTGTGTTCCACCTTTTATTCCTTTGGGGAAGGGCAAGGGCTGTCAGGTGTATGTGTGATTCTGGTCAATTACCTGACCCTTGCGTTGGGACATGTCAGGTAAACAGCTTTGGTGTAAATCCGTTGTCTGTCATGGTATGCAAAAGTGTTTATGTTGGAAAGGAGGAGGGTTGGCAGTGTTTCTGACGGTCCTACGTGGTAGGATGGGGAAAGGGTGTTGAAAGCAGGGGGATACCGTGTCTCACCTGTCGGTGTCCCACTTCACTCCCGAGGACCCCCATCCCGGTGATCCTCCCCCAGGAACTGGATCTAACAGCGATGGCCGTGTCCTGGCCACATGGATGACAGATCCCCAGGGACTAGTCAGGGAGGCACCTTTAGGTTTCTCACAGCCCCCTCCCATCATCCATTTGTGAGGCAAAAAACCTTGGGATCATCTTTGACTTGTCTCTCTCTTTCTCTCCACACATCACGGATCTTGCCAAGAAGTCCAACTTTCAGTTGCATCTCCTCAGGGGCCTTTACCTTTCCTCACCTTCTCCCAGAAGTTCAATATCCCCAGAGCCGTGGTTCTCTCTGGATAGACTACTGCAACAGCCTCGTCCTCAATGCCTTTTTCGTCCCTTCGCCCACTTCAACTAATCCAGAATAGGACTGTAAGACTTACCCTTTGCCTCAAGCCCAGGGACCACTTCTCTCCAGCCCTAAAATATCTCCACTGGCTCCCAGTGACCACAAGGATCAAATTCAATACCCTTTGCATCATCCACAAGGCTGTCTGGTGCCTGGGACCTCTTTACATCCAGCTTTCCCTCCCTAACTGCCTCCCGGCTAGAGTCCTTGAGCCCTCTGGCTCCAACTCTCTGCAGGTCAAACGTTCCTCCAAGCAGACAGTGGGAGGTTGATACCTTTCCTCGGCTGGCCCCTCCCTCAGGAACGCCCCCCCCTAACACCCCTCAGACTTGAGCCGGTTCTTCTTAAGTTCCAGAAACCTCTCAAGACTCCTTTTCTCCTCTTCCTTACCTCCCCTCACCCTCCCGTGCTAATTTCTCCCTCTGCCGCGGCGACTGGGGCATGGTCCCTTCAGAGTCGTACATGGTTCAGACCACCCCCTACCAGTCCCCGCAGCATCCTTTGCCAGAACTTGCCTTCAGGCCCCCTTTCCCTGACTAGCTCAGCTTGGTCCTCACTGTTCACCGCACTCAACCTCTCCCAGCCCCCTTCCCATGGCACTTGCTGCCTTTGGCCCGTCCAGCACTTGCCTGCCCCCACCCTTGTGGGCACCCCACTCCTGCACTTTCCCCCGCCTCCCCCCTTCACTTACCACCTTGTCATGCACTTGCACGGTACGATTGTCTCAAGGCCAATATAACCGTTTTTGTTGTCTACCTTTGTGATTCCCATGCTCCCCCTCTCCTGCCCCCCTCCCTATCCCCCATCTTGTCTTGTGGCACCTGGAAACACTTGTGTATAGGCGTCATACAAATGTGCAATGAATAGTGTGTGGTGCATATAATTTAATTGAACTGAGAAATATTATGCTGATCAAGCAAGCAGATAGCTGACACCTCACGTAATGGACATCACCCAACAAGAAACATTGAGAGAGCTTCAATTATAAGTGAAAGAGGCGCCAGAATAACGTCTTGCTTCATTTGCATGTGTGTATGGTTCTTTCAATTACCTCAAACAGGGTGTAACTACGGGATGCAGGTAGGTAAAACTGTGATAAACTCACAACTAGAAGTGCTAAAAATATTACTAAAATATAACTATTTGTAGTCATATAAAGGGGTACTTTGTCCCACTGGAACAATGTGCTCAAAGCTAAAGAAAATCAACACACGTTTCTACAAGCAGGAAAACAATGTTGAAAACAAGCCTAAGCACTCACTTGTAATGCTATAAATCAAAACGTTGGCATGTGTTCAAAATGAAGCATCACAGTTTACCATTTTTCTACTTTACTGGCAGTGTTTAAATTGCAAATGATTCTTAGAACATGAAACACAAAGGAATGACATAATTGAAATGTTATTTCATAATATTGGCCTACACATTTTCATTACAAAAGAAGTCAATAAGCCCTTCAAGCATACACATAATATGGATGTTCTGAGTTGGTTTGGGCAATGCTTGTTAGCGCTCCAGTGAAATCTCTGACAACCTCCTTTCTTCACTCCAGCCCCAAAGACATGGTCAAATGTGAGGAAAGGTTTGCGTTTCCCAGGAGATTCTTGGCTGGGCCATCTGGTGTGGAATGTTTTACTGTCTGTTGCCATGAAAACTCATTAGGCTCAGAATAATACAAGGGATCATCTGGTCTTCTCAGTAATGAATTTGGAATATACATTTTCTTTAATAGAGTGCTTTTGCAAAAGCAGTTTGACAATAACGATTGAGCAACAGTACAAATTAACAATGAAGGGTAGGCAAAGCATGACAACAGAATTATGAATGGGAAAGCATCTGAAGCAAACTAGTTTTTAACTTCGAAAGACATGGAAGGAAGAGGAGGAGTGAATATGAAGGGGAAGAGGAGGAGTGAATATGAAGGGGAAGGGCATTCCAGCGTTTGCGTGCAGGAAGCGTGAATGAACGAAAGCGAGAAGGGGCACAGGGTGGTCTGTGAACAGAGAAGAAAGAGGGACTGGTAGTGAAGAGAAACTGCAGGGGCTTATAGGAAGACCAGAGAAAAGAGACATGGAGGAGCAGGACTGTGCAAGGATTTGAAAACCAAGAAAACAAAAGTGAAAGAATAGATAAAGGGAAGTAGAGAGGCTGACATGAGAAAAGGAGTTACAGAGGAGCAGGAAGGGAGCTGAAATAAAAGGTGGGATAGCGGAGTAAAGACCGAGGGCCAGGGAGCAATATAAGAGAAGAGGACACCATGAAAAAGAACGGAACAGTAATTAAGTTGGGAAAAAACAAAGACAAAGATTATAAAGATGATGTCAAGCAGAATGAGCTGTGGTAGATATATGAAGAGAGAAAAAGGAATGAAAAATGAACCTAAGACTGTGAGCTGAAGGGGAGAATCGGAGCAAAGTTGGGGGAATTAAATACCAGAGGGCATTGGAAAAGGGTAAGAGGATGCCGAAGGAAACTAGAGAATCTCGTTCTGAGAACTGTTGAGATGAAGGAAGCGTGAGGCCATCCATGTTGTAACAGCTGATAAGAGTGGGAGAGACAGTGGGCCTCATCAGGAGTTGGGCGGTATCCCGGCCTCAATTGTGCCGGGATACCACCCAACGCTACCAGCATTACCACAACTTGGACTGCTGCAATTTGCACCGGATCACAAGTTGCGGGGCGGTAAATTCCCCATTCCCATTGGGTCCATTGGACCCAATGGGTATGCACGGCGCAATTATATCAAGCACAGCTACCGCCAGCGGTAATGGCGCCAAAAATGCCTGTACCACCGGCACATTAATCTCCAGCACAGCTGGAGGTGAATGCATTGAGGTATGGCCATACTCGGGATAGGGCGGAGCGGTAAATGCAGAGGTAATAGCATTACCGCCGCACTGTCCCACTCCACCCAACTCCTGATGAGGCCCAGTGTCTTGGAGAGAGGAAGAGAAAGAAGAGAAGGAAAATAAGATTTGAGTTCCATCAGCGTAAAAGTGAAATGAAAGATTAAAAGAGCTGATGAGAACAGAGAGAAAAGAAAAGGGCCACAGACCATGAGGAACCCCAAAAAGAACCGGGCAGGCAGGAAGAGTTGTAATCACGAGATCACGAGTTGTTACCACGAGATCAGGTAACAACGGTTTGAAAGATAAGATATGAACTACTTGAGAACAGACCCAGAAAGGCCCAAAGAGGAAAGAGAACAAAGTAGAATAGGGTGATCGACTGTATCGCAGAAAGATCAAGAATAGAGGATAGCTGACTATGCAGAACAGAGAGAAGCTCTTAGGGAGTTTTTCTAAAGTCCACATATCTAGGACATTATAAAACGCTCTCTACTTGGCAAAACAGAGCTCCAACTTGTAGTATGGGCCCGTACCACTCAAGGTAAGGGTAGCTATGGCAGAGTAGTTAGGCTTATCTGAGGAGGGAGAGAGGGATGTAGGAAGGTACAAAGAACTTATAGCATACATATGGTCCAAAGAAACCGTCATACAGTTAGGGAGTTATATAGAAATACTGGTTACTATATATATCACTAACAGAAAACCTTGTTAAAGGGACGTTATGGTTAAGTTGCACCACTACAAAACCTACGAAATTCAATGGAAAACCGTAGCTACAGGGACGTTGTGGTTACAGGTAAAACCTAAAAAACCCAGAAATTCGCAAGTTATGGTACGCTACGCACACATAACTCACGCTACCACTGTTCACTGAAAGGACTAACACCCATGACATCAAATATGACATCATACTTTTTTTTTTTAAGGTGCTTCCCTAGAAACACTTTTTTGGGGGTTTTCATACGTGAAATGTGCGTTTTCAACTTCAGCTCACATTCTTACAGTAAGGTCTTCGGTGCAGTCTGTAGATTGTGAACGAACATTTCATTGCCACTGGCCGACAAAGACATGCCATTTGCCTTGAAATGTGTATGTATCGGGAACAAATGTTCTCATTCTCACAGGAGAACATCCTAGCAGCACTCAAGAAGTCACACATGCTTCTGTTGATGAGACCCCTTCCAACCTCTGGCTGGCGACATGAAGCATTGGAATAATGCCACACAATTCTCTGCAGTATACATGAGAAAAGCACTTTGGCAGTAGGAAAAATGTGCTGCACTGCTTTCATCAAAATCTTCAGTGACTCAACACACGGGAACAAGGCATGTAACCCAAAAAGAAGCCTCCAAATTGCACAGTCACAACATGTACAGTTGCCGAAGAGGCCACACGTCGACATTCTAGAAGCAGTCCGCCGAAACAGCACGATTCCATACCACTCCACAAAACGTCTACTCCCTCCAAACCTAAATTGCTAGACAAGTCTTCTTGGAGGGCATACACGCACAGGTCTTCCACAAAATAATCACCCACGACGAAAACTGTGCATCTTGCCATGTTTGCCAGCCGGTGTACACAAAGATGGAAAAGTGAACGCCTCCCTTTCCCGTGACGCACACCCAGAGCACCTGATAGGCCAAAGGCCATAGTCCCATTTCTATTGGCCAGCATGCTCACAAACGCAGAATGTGGCACGTGCCTTTCTCCAAGTACCGCCAGGGCCGCACCCCAGTAAAGCAGGAGTCGTCGTCCTTCCTATTGGCATGCTTTCCGCTGACGCACACCCTGAGTAGCACATGATAGGACAATCGCTACAGTCCCATTTCCATAGGCCAGCATGGTGGGGCGTGTCGAATGTGGCACGTGCAGGTCCCCAAGTACGTCGAGGGCCGGTCTCCAGTGCAGCAGGAGTCCCTCTTCCTATTGCCGCACATCCTAAGCAACTCAATGGACAGTCCCCAAAGTTCCATTTTCGTGGCCGCCACCCGCAAAATGCCTGCATGCGACTTTTGTGCTGCGTGCAGGCGTGCAGGAATAACTTGCAACCGGGGCAGGGGGAGTTCGTAGTAAGGGGCGACTCTTAAGAGTGTTTTTTTTTTGTTTTTGGTGTAGATCCTTCTACAAAAACACCTTTTTTGTCTGTTTTTAGTAGCTTTTGTGTTTTCTTCTATGCACATTAGTTCAGTTACCTCTTCACAGCATCCTGTATACAAGCAAAGAAAACTGCATTGCCAATGGATGACAACAAAATGGCATTTTCTTGGAAAAACTCTGCATTTCCACAAGTAATAAGGTCATTGTTGCAGAAGAACATTCCACGAGCGGACAAAAACGTGTACATGCTTCTGTTGATAAGACACCTTCCCTCGTCTGGCTCGGAACATCCATGAGCAGTAGGCCATACTGTTCGCGGTATTATAGATGAGAAAAGCACCTTGGTGGAGGGGAAAAAGCGTTTAGGCGAAAAAGAATCATTTGTGGGGTCACAAGCCGATTAGGCCTGCGAGTTGGGGAAGTATCACAAACTTTCATCGCAACAGTGGCGTTCTCTCAATGGGGTTGGCGCAGTACCTTTGTATGAAGAAACAAATTCTGCTGAAGTCGGAGTTCCTGGCAGGTCCTGCAGATCTCGCTATTCCTGAGTCTCAGTCGTGGGGACAAGAGGGAGGACATTGGTGGACTCCTGCACTGCACAGGATCGTCGAAGAAAGCAAACAAAATGGAGTGACTTCAGTTCCAGTAGCTGTAGCTTCAAGAACACAAGCTGGTGTCCCTCTCACTGGTTAATACTAACCACCTTTGAGAATGGTATCCAGGTGTCTTATGAGTTGATTGGTCCCACCAACTTAAAGGAACAAGCCGTCCTTGAAGGAGCATCTCTGTTGAATGGAGTTTGGCAATTCGGACCTGAAGCAGGGCTTCACCGGGCAAACCGAAGGTCCAGGAGTTGCAGCAGCCTTCCAGCTTGTCTTCGGTTCTTTCGTTTCAGTGGTCGACTCTGCTTTCCAGTCCAAGAGACTCGCCTTTTAAACACTTTTCTCCCATTCATTCCAGCCTAGCTGTCACTCATCCAGCAGGGTGGCTGTCCTTGCCGGACAGTCAGCCAGCCAATCACGCCAGAGTGCATTTGGGTCTCCTAGGAGACTAAGAACAGGGGGTTTCGGGCACCTCCCTCCCTTCCTGCCCACCCCAGACAGTCAGACACCAGAGGCGGTCTTCAGCCCTGAAGCCCCCCAAAGGCACACGAACAAAGGGACCAAACCTGGTTTGGCACGCAAAGACAAACTCTAGAAGGAGCTTTCCAAAAAGAAACAGCAAAAAAAGAAGACCGGGACCCGTTTAAACAAAGGGGCTTAAGGTGCCATCTTGAAAAACATGGCTCCTGTGATTTTTAGCTACCAGTGTTTGTGGTTGGGAAAAATCATGGTAGTTTGTTGTAAAACCACTGCCACCAACCTTTTCAATAGGAAAGGGTAGCATTTGACTGCTAAATGAGTATTTAGACAGATGGGATACTATGTAACCCCTCCAGCACTCAATTGTAAGATGGTGTGTGCTGGATCTAGGAATTTGGAAAGACTAGTAAAGTCAATTTCACTTTACATTCTCTGGGAAACCGTAGTTTATCCCAGAGAAGGTATTTACACCTTTGGGAAGTCTAAAAAGACATCCCTGTGTCACTGCACTGAGGGTGCTGTGTAACACACATGCAAATATGGCTATGGAGTTATCTTAAAACTCCATAACCAAAAGAAATAAACACAGAAAACAAACAGAATTAAAAAGTACAGAGTCCCAAAGTTCAGCAAAAGAGCTGGGGGTCTCTAAGGTAGGGAGGAATTAGCACATTTTGAGACTCCTCCCTAACAGTCCACTCCTTACAAACCAAAATTGCTGTCAAAGTTTCTTTGCAGGGCATAGTTGTGCAGATCTATTACAAAGGGATCACCTACAGTCAACACAATATGTTTCGCCATGTCAGCCACCCTCAGTATGCAGAGTATAATGTGCAACCGAACTGGGCAGGGGATTCAGTCTTCCAGTGTATATGTATAAAGCTGTTTCTTTTTTACGTGCGTGCAAGCAATTTTTATTTGTATTTTCTCTTTATATGCGTTTGCTTGCCTGTCCTCACATTTTTACAATATTCTGGTCAATGCTTCTTGCGCAGTGTAAAAGAAAAACGGCATTGCCAATGGCGCTCAAATATATGTAATTTCTACGAAACCACTGCATATTTTGTGACCTCATGATCCCATAGTGGGTGGAGAACATGCCAGCAGTCTGCATAAACTGATGCATAATTCTGTGTATAACACACCTTCTGACCGTGGGACAAATTGGACCGTCATGGACCCACACTGCTCTTGGTGTTATGCATGAGAAAACCACCTTGGCAGTAGGAAAAATATGCATCACTGCGGTCAGCAACCTCTTCAGGAGACGGATTAATCAGCCACACAGCATCTAACCCAAATGTTTACTTCCATAGTGCACCACGACAGTCCACGTTTGGGACGGACACCACATATCTGCAAAGGTGAACCATCCCGCCGAAACTGCTGTCACCCCGACAGGCCCAGAAAGCGTCCACTCCTTCCAATCCGAAATTACGGGCAACACCTCTTTGCATGCAACACCTGTGCAGATGGTGCACAAAGGTACCACCGACGATATGCACTGTGCGTCTCTCCATGTCGACCACCCTCACGACACAGTATTGTGACAAAATGGTACCACCCCCTTCCTATGCACCACGCCCTAAACTCCTAATTGCCTATTTCCCACAATTCCATTTCCACCCTGCTCATAATGGGAGGATGTGCATGTGCGCTTTCCAATCTACAGTGAGGGCCACGGCCCAGTAAACCTCCGACAATAATTCTTCCCTTTGCACGTTTACTTTTTGCAGCACTCCCCCAATTGGGTGCTGTCACATTTCAAAACATGCATGCACCAATCACATACAAAACCTCTGCATTGCACACTGTCATTTCTATACACCACTCCTTATTTACCGTTAAACACTCTCAGTACAGGTTCCGTTTGACTGCAAAGCCCCTCCACCAGAAACTTCTGTTAAAGAATGCACTATTGCAGCATCCACAAACATCCTAACACGCCCCCAGCACACCTTTGGCTATGCACACAACATTGCAACCCTTTCTACACCCACCACAACATTATACATCCAAAGAAGCAACCATGTGGGAACCTGATATTATGCACAAACGTTACATACGTAGCAGCAGTTCTACCCATCTCCCCAAACCATAAAACACCCATTCACGAAAACTTGTCACACTTAACAGAAGCCACAAACATAGCGCAGCCTGCACCACCCCTAGGCACTACCATGCACACGCTATTGTGTCACTGCCAACCTATGCACACCACCTTCACAACATTGGGCCTACTTCAATAAATCTGTACACAGCAGAGTAACCAACCACATATAAGCTGCCCTTCAACCATACCCTGCAACATACTGACAGTATACAAGCATTGCACCCAGTGCACAAACAGCGTGACTTTTCACTGCAGCATCGCCAACCACAAGGCACCGGCATGGAACTATGCAGTAACAAATTGCAACAGTTACCATAATGTACAAACTAGACGCTCTCTCCTGCATCCCTGTGCACTTTCAATCACATACTATGGGCGTACCCACTACCATGCACAAAGTATTGTGCCACTGCCAACCTACTCACAATCTGTTTGCAACAGTGGCCTATAACGGCTTAAATGTGCTCCACGCCCATTCCTTACATGTCACCACCCTCTAACTCATGCACAATGAAAAATACATTACTGCAGTGCGTGTCATCAAGGCCTATGCTCTTGAATGCATGGCCTATGGCCTTTGGACATGCATCCAATAGTCTAGGCCTTGAACACACTCACGGCAACGTAATGCCACCTTGCAGGTCTCCATAACAGCAACTGCGACAATCCACATAGACACCACTGCCAATAACACTCCTACCCAACCTGTACACCGCCATGGCGCTACGCAGCAACAAATAGCAACAATTAACATAATGGCCATGTGGACAGCTACCATTTTGCACAAACGTGCCACACGTAGGTAGCAGCACTTCACCCCAACACCATAAAACACCCAATCACGAA
Organism: Ambystoma mexicanum; assembly: GCF_040938575.1. Lineage (NCBI taxonomy): Eukaryota > Metazoa > Chordata > Amphibia > Caudata > Ambystomatidae > Ambystoma > Ambystoma mexicanum. The sequence goes on along the minus strand of NC_090941.1, from coordinate 328,147,571 downwards.
CACAGGTCGCACTTACCAGAATGCACAAACATACCACATCCTCCACCACAGCCATTCAGAAAGTATTGTGTCACTAATCGAAACATTTTCGCAACATTCGGCCTAGTTCAACAATTCTGCACACAGCATAGGCCTTGAACACACCTACAGCAACGTAATGCCACCATGCCTTTCACAAACTAAAACCATTGACATACACACAACTGCCACCAGCAATCCTACCCAACCTGCGCACCACCATGTAGATATCCAGCAAACAAATTGCAACAGTTCACACAATGTGGAAAGAAAACACTCTCTCGTTCACCCCTATACACTTTCATTCACATACTATAGGCGTACCCACTCCCATTCACAAAGTACTGTGTCACTGTCAACCTACCCACATTCAGTTTGCAGCACTATAGCTATTGCAACCAATCTGCACACATTGCACTATGCAAGCATCACCCTGTACCGCATGTAGAGTCAAACATGCTTTCCTGCAGTGTGAATGTTTCAGCCCTACACTCCTACGTGCATGCCCTACAGCCTACGGACTTCGGCAATGCACCCAATAGTGTAATACTTCCACAGACCCACCACACCTTCATTCACCCATGCATGCCTCCATGTGGCCAACTACCGCATTCCATCTGCAGCACACCGCCACCCGCACTCCCACCCAACCTATGTGCAATTCACTCCCCAACTGCAAATGACCTGCCACCACTCACCACGAAAAGAGTTTTCTGCGAACAGGTCGCGGCAGACGTTAAGGGACCGGTACGACAGCTGCCTCCAATCGCCACAGAAAATACTACCCAACGTTTGTCACATGAACCACTTCTCACTCCCACAGCCATTCGCTCCCTCATTGCGGCCAACACAATGCATACGGTACATTTTCCAGACCCTTCCGCCGCCGTAATGTCCTCCGATACACCATGGCAGCTTTCCCAAAAGAATGGTGAGGCACAGCACGCTTCTCTCCAGCCATCCACCGGCCACGTCCAAACTTCTCCGACACCACGCCGTACCATGATCCAATGACCCTTCTGTCCGCGGAGCGAACAGGGAAATGGGTCTGCCCAGCGGACCCATATTTCAATTTCTTTGGGACGTACATTTCAATATTTAAGAAATTACTTGTCAGATTTCCAAACAACGACACACAAAAGCACGCTGTCTGGCCCAAGCCCCCGCTACTGGCGCAAATTTGGTGAAAATCCATCCAGTCGTTCGGGCTATAGCCGTGCGCAAAGTTTTTCCCCATTCAGTTTTAGGAGAAAAAAAAATGTTGGGGCTCCCCCCTATAACCCCTCTCCCCCCGCACGAAACCTCACCCAATTTAGCGAAAAAATTCTGAGCCGGCCATATACTTTTTATGCAAAGTTTGGTGAGGATTCGTCCAGGGGGAGCGAAGTAATGAGCCGCTGAAAAAGTGTTCTTCCTATGAGTTTAGCAACTTAACCATAACTACATGACCACTACCGCGCGCTGTGTAATGTGATATATATATATATATGACAATGCATTACTTACCGTAAAAGCATTTCTGATGGTTGTATCTGCTTAGATTCACATGCTGTGCATAGGTCCGACATCCAGTGGTCACTGCGGAGTATTGCATTTTGTTTTTCGTAGTCGAAAAGGGGACGTCGACAAGGCGTGTCTGTAACACTATCCCTATAGTGACGTGCGTTGTACCCACAATCCCTCACGCGTCAAGGTCCCTCTGTTTGTATTTTTCTGCCCTGAGGGAGCCTTCTAGACGTGAGTGAGTAAAGAAAAGAGAGAAATATAGGAAAGGATGTCTATGTTCCTTCCATCCGAGCGGGGAGGAAGGGCGGGCGCATGTGAATCTAAGCAGATACAACCATCAGAAATGCTTTTACGGTAAGTAATGCATTGTCTTCTGATGTTTGTTAATCTGCTTAGAATCACATGCTGTGCATAGACTAGCGAGCAGTACCCGGAGTTGGCGGTGGGTTATGAGAAGGAACAGTAGAGAAAAGATGTCTTAATACTGCCTGTCCCACCTGGGAGTCAGATCTAGAGTGTGCATCTAGACAGTAGTGTTTTGTAAAGGTGTGCACAGAACTCCAGGTAGCCGCTTTGCAGATGGACTCAAGGGGAACATTTGCAATGAATGCTATGGAAGCCTCAGTGCCTCGAGTGGAATGTGCTCTTGGCTTGAAGGGTAGTTCTCTCTTAGCAAGAGTGTAACAGAGAGTGATGCATTGTACAATCCATCTAGATATAGTGGACTTGGAAACTGCATCTCCTTCTCTTCCTGCTGCCACCGAGACAAAGAACTGATTAGTCTTTCTCAGTGTTCTGGTTCTTTCCATGTAGAACATGACAGCTCTGCGTACATCTAGTGTATGCAGACTTTTTTCTCCCAAGCTGGAAGGGTTTTGAAAGAATGTTGGTAGTTCTATAGACTGGTTTACATGAAATTTCGAGATGAATTTTGGTGCAAACCTTGGGTGTGTGCGTAGAACCACCTTATCCTTGTGAACTGTTACGAAGGGGTCTAGTACAGAAAGAGCCTGTAGTTCACTTACTCTCCTAATGGAGGTGATAGCTATTAGGAAAGCAGTCTTAAGAATGAGGTATTTAAGAGTTGCCTTGTGCATGGGTTCGAAAGGAGTGCCCATGAGTCTAGAAAGTACCACGTTTAAGTCCCATCCGGGAGCTGGGTTAGCTATCGGAGGGTGTATTCTCTTTACCCCCTCCATGAAGGCCTTGATAACTGGTATCTTCCACCACGACACTTTAAGTTGGGAAGTGGTGTATGCAGAAAGTGCCGCTAGGTGGACTTTAATAGAATTAAACACTAGACCTGAATCCAGTAAATGGGTCAAGTACAGAATAATGTTAGTGGCAGAGCAGTCAACCGGGTTGATGTTCTTACCTCTACACCAGATGACAAATATTTTCCACTTGCTAGAATAGCAGTGGCGAGTATTAGGTTTTCTGGCTTCCCTGAGGATGTCCGTACATCTCTGTGGGAGATGTAAATGTCCAAATTCTATGATCTCAGGAGCCAGGCTGCTAAGTTCATGGTCTGAGGGCATGGATGCAGTGTCCTGCCCTTGTCTTGTGACAGCATGTTGTACGGGCAGGGAAGTTTCATTGGGGGAGATAGGGACATCTCCATCAAGTGAGCGAACCATGGCTGCCGGGCCCACATTGGGGCCACTAGTATCATGGTAACCTGCTCCTGATGCATCTTGTGCACCACTTTGTTGAGGAGGGGAGTCGGGGGAAAGGCGTAAACAAATTTCCCTGACCATTGAATTGACAGACCGTTCCCCTTGGACTGGTTCTGGGGGTACCTGGAGGCGTAACTTTGGCATTGTGAGTTCTCCAGGGTTGCGAACAGGTCTATTTCCGGGAATCCCCATTGCGTGAAGACGTCTAAGACGATGTCTTCGTGCAATTGCCATTCGTACTCTTCGGGCAGGGGGAAGTCTCTGCTGAGTTTGTCTGCTAGCAGATTGAGTTCCCCTGGTACATGTTGTGATAGTAGGAACATGTTGTGTTTGAGAGCCCACTTCCATATATTCTGGGACAGCTTGGACAGTCCTGGAGAGTGAGTGCCCCCTTGCTTGTTGAGGTAGTACATGGCTGTGGTGCTGTCTGTGAGGACCATCACTGTCTTTCCTTGTAAGTGTTCCTGAAAGGCTTTCAGTGCTTTGAACACCGCTAGTAGTTCCAGCAGGTTTATATGCTTGGATGCTAAGCTCGGAGTCCACACTCCGTGAGCAGTCTGATGGGATAGGTGAGCCCCCCATCCTGTAAGGGATGCGTCTGTGGTAAGAGTGGCTTCCACTGCGGGTGTGGCAAAGGTTTTCCCTAATAACAGGTTTTCCTTTGTCCACCACCGTAGCGAGAGAACCAAGGCCTGCGAGACCACCACTAGATCGTCCCATTGTCCGCTGGCCTGACACCAACTGGCTGTAAAGCCACTCTTGCATTGGGCGCATGCGCAAGCGCGCGTGAGGTACCAAATAAATACATGACGCCATCATCCCTAGCAAGCGCATTGCTTTGCGTACCGTCACCTCTCGACCTGCCACATAACAGGGGATCTGAAACAGCATGTTTTGGACCCTCTCGTTGGAGGGGAAGACGAGGCCGTCCTTTGTTCGAATTAGAGCCCCTAGGAATTGTTTGATTTGGCTGGGGTCTAAGCTAGACTTCTTTTCGTTGATGGAGAAGCCCAGTTGGGACAAAAGGTCTACGGTCTTTTGGGTATTGGAGAAGCATGTTTCGTAAGAATCCCCTGTTATGAGCCAGTCGTCGAGGTAAGGGTATACCGGGATGGATAACCTGCGCAGGTGGGCCACTGCCAGTACTTTCGTGAATACCCTTGGTGCAGATGCTATCCCGAAGGGTAGTACTCTGAACTGGTAGTGTTTGTTCTCTATCTTGAACCTGAGGTATTTTCTGTGCGCTGGCAACATTAAAATATGAAAGTATGCATCTTTCATGTCTAGTGTTGTCATGTAATCCCCCTGTGATAACAGTGGGATTACTTCCTGCAAGGTCACCATACGAAACTTTTGGGGTTTGACAAACTTGTTCGCTGGGCGCAGATCTAATACAGGGCGCATGGTTAAATCCTTTTTGGGTACAAGGAAGTACACTGAATAAATACCTTCTGTTACCTGAGATAGGGGGACAGCCTCTATAGCTTCTTTTTTCAGTAGCTCTTCTACTTCTTGAAGAAGAATAGTGAGGTGTTCCGGTGTCATGCGTCGGTTCCGTGGGGGTCTGTATTTCGGGGAACCGTTGAATTCGATGCAGTATCCGTGGGCTATGGTGGATAATACCCAGCGGTCTGACGTTATTCCCTCCCATGCTGAAAGGAACGATGTTAGCCGGCCCCCGACCGGTGATGCATGGGAGGGGACCCGAATCTTCGGGTCATTTGTTGGTATTGGGCGTGGGGCCTTTGGGACTGGAGCCGCGCCCTCTTCCTCTGCCACGACGTTGGCCTCTTTGACTGAACTGGGTGCTTTGGTTAGAGGGCCAGTTGGTAGCAGAGTAAAATTGCTGTTGGCTTTGCTGCTGGCGTTGGCCACGAAAGGAGCGTCTATTGCCATAGCTGCGTCTGTTAGGAGGCCTAGAAATTTGGTCAAGAGTCTTGATGGTATCAAACTCTTTCTTCGCATGTTCTAGGGCCTCATCAACTGCTTTCCCAAACAGATGTGTTTGTTCTATGGGCCTATTTATCAGGGAAGCCTGGGTTTCCGGCTTAAATCCCGAATTGCGCAGCCAGACATGGCGTTTGAGAAGTATTCCCTGAACCAGGGAACGGCCAGCCGTCTCTGCGGCATCTAAGGAGTTCTTTACGAGAGTTCCCTCTGAGATTATAGGTAGCAGGCGTGAACGCAGGGGTTCTGGTGCGTCCTCTGCTTCGCTGCGCAGCTTGCTCCACTGTGCATCTCCGTAGCTAGCTAGTAGGGAATTATTATTTGCAATCCTAGTTGAGAAGGCGGCGGAGGTCGTGATTCTCTTCCTAAGTGCATAGAGCTTCTTGCCCTCTTTGTCAGGTGGTGCCTCACTAGTGGATAGTGGTACCCCCGCTCTTTTTCTTGTATTAGTAACTACAAGGGAGTCCGGAATAGAATGTCCCCTGATGTACAAAGGGTCAGAGGACGAAGGGCTGAAGAGCTTTTCTATCCGAGGGTTGACCCCTCTGACTAAGGCCGGATTGGAAAGGGAAGGAGTTATTCTTCTCCTTATAGAAGCCAGGAGCGGAATAGACTGACTAACCGGGGCTTTTTCTTTAATAACTTTTTCTACAAAGTCTATGTCCGGAAGAGTCTCCCCTGTGTCCATTTCAAAATGCGCTGCTGCCTTGCGCAATAGTGCATTAAGTGAAGGTTGGTCATCTATGGGGGAGGTGTTTCCAATAGGTGAGTCCTTGGGAGAAGGGTGAAAGACATCAGGGTCTAAGTGCACTGATGGGGATTGCCAAGGCTGCACTGATGGGGATTGCCAGGGCTGTGAGGTAGCTGTATCTTCTTCAAAAGCTCCTGCACTAGTGTAAGGGTCTTCTTCAAACCCCTCTTCCTCATGTTCTTCCTCTCCACCCAAACACTCCTCATCTTCCTGGAGGTATTGCCGGCCACAGAGTTGTTTGTATATTTCTTGTCCATCATTTGTGTCTGTTGAACCACGTGATCAAGCGGTCAGAGCATCGCGAAACGCGTCGTCCTGTTCCACGGTTTTCCCTTTCAGCACATTGCTAATAAAATGTGGGTGCTAACTGGAGTTAGCTGGGCTGCTACCGCGAAATCCGCTGTGCACACTTATTCTCTGGCTGCTCTGGGAGTGCAGTCCATCTGGCTACATGTACTTGTTACAGAGGGCTTTTTCTAAGATGAGATATATATATATATATATATATATATTCCATAAAAGCTTTAATTACTGGTATTTTCCACCACAATACTTTTTGTTGTCATGTGGTGTAGGCTGACAGAGCAGCCAGATGAACCTTTAGGGAATTGAAGACTAAACCAGAGTCCAACAGGTGGGTTAGATACAACACAATGTGTGAGGGGGAGCAATCGATGGGATTGACGCCCTTGGAATTGCACCAGATGACAAAATGTTTCCATTTGCTGGCATAGCAATAACCTGTATTAGGTTTCCTCGCTTCCCTGAGTATGTCCATGCATCTTTGAGGGAGTTGCAGGTATCCAAACTCTATGATCTCAGGAGCCAGGCTGCCAAGTTCAGAGTTTGTGGGCATGGGTGTAGGGTCTCCACCCTGTCCTGAGAGAACATGTTGTCCTGGCAGGGCAGCTTGACTGGTGGGGAGAGGGACATTTCCATCAGGTGCACGAACCAAGGTTGGTGGGCCCACATGGGGGCCACCATTATCATGGTAACTGGCTCCTTGTGCATCTTGTGGGGAGTCGGGGGGGGGGAAAGCATAGACAAACTTCCCCAACCAAGTTATCCAGAGACCGTTCCCCTTGGATTGGTTCTGTGGGTACCTGGAGGCGTAGTCTTGGCATTGGGCGTTCTCCTGAGAAGCGAACAGGTCGATCTCTGGGAAACCCCATTGTGCGAAGACGTTGGATACAATGTCTTCGTGCAGTCGCCATTCGTATTCTTCTGGCAGAGGAAAATCTCTGCTGAGTACGTCTACCAGAAGATTGAGTTCCCCTGGAACATGTTGGAACAACTAAAACATCTTGTTTTTGAGAGCCCATATCCAAATGTTTTGGGACAGCTTGGATAGCCCTGGAGAGTGAGTGCCCCCCTGTTTGTTCAGGTAATACATTGCTGTAGTGCTGTCGGTTAGGATCAGTACTGTCTTCGCTTGCAATTGCACCTGAAAGGCTTTCAATGCTTTGAACACCGCTAGTAGCTCCAGTAAGTTTATATGGTTGGACGCTACTTGAGGGGACCACACTCTGTGTGCTGTCTGCTGAAGCAGGTGAGCCCCCCACCCCGTGAGAGATGCATCTGTCGTGAGAGTGGCTTCCACTGCAGGGGTGGTGAAGGTCTTCCCCTTCAAGAGGTTTTCTCTTGACCACCACTGCAGCAACAGAACGAGGGCTGGCAAGACAACTAACAGATCTTCCCATTGTCCGCTGGCCTGACGCCACTGGATGTTGAGCCACTCTTGCATGGGACGCATGCGCAGCCGCGTGTGGGGAACCAAGTATATACATGACGTCATCATCCATAGCAAATGCATCGCTTTGCGTACCGTCACCTCCCGACTGGCTACATATTGAGGAATCTGAGAGAGCATGTTCTGAACCCACTCGCTGGAGGGGAAGACAAGGCCGTCTTCCGTCCGAATTAGCACTCCCAAAAATCGTTTTACTTGGCTGGGGACTAAGCTGGATTTCTTTTCGTTGATTGAAAAGCCCAGGCTGAAAAGGAGATCTACTGTTTTTTGGGTGTTCGAAAAACAAGCGTCGAACGAGTCCCCCGTAATGAGCCAGTCGTCGAGGTAAGGTTAACTGGGACTGATAGTCTGAGCAGGTGTGCTGCTGCCACTGCCAGGACTGGTAAACACCATTGACGCCGAGGCGATGCCGAAGGGGAGTACCTTGAATTGGTAGTGTTTGTCCTCGATCATGAACCTTAGGTATTTTCTGTGCGCTGGCAACACTGAAATACGAAGGTATGCATCTTTCATGTCCAATGTTGCCATGAAGTCCACCCGTTTCAGCAATGGGATCACCTCCTGCAGTGTTACCATGAGAAACCTCTGGGGTTTTATAAACTTGTTCGCTGGGCAAGGATCTAGAACAGGACGCATGGTGAGATCCTTTTTGGGTACAAGGAAGTACACTGAATAAATACCCTTCTTTACCTGAAGAATGGGGACGGCTTCTATGGCGTCCTTTCCCAGCAGTACTTTCACCTCTTGGATCAGGATCTCCAGATGGTACGGTGAAAGGCGCCGTGAGCGCAGCGGTCTGAACTGTGGAGGTCGGGCGAATTCCACGTAATAACCGTGGGCGACCGTCTTTAAGACCCACTGGTCGGAGGTTATCCCCTCCCATGCCTTGAGGAAAGATGTTAATCGCCCCCGACCGGGGAGACATGGGAGGGGACCTGGACTTGGTGGTCATTTCTGACCATAGGCTGTGGCTCCTCTGGGATTGGGGCCTCTGCCTCTACCTTTGTCACGTTTCTGACCCCTTGAGGGGTAGTAAATAGGGCTTCCAGATGATTGTGTGTTGAAGTTACCCGTGCCGTAGTTGTTCTGACCAGCACGGGCTTGCCCTCGAAAGGACAGCCGAGAATTATTACCCCTCTGGGGAGGAGGGTTTCTGTGTAATTTGTTGCAAGGACCTTATAGTCTCATGCTCCTTCTTGGCCGTCTCCAACGCTTCATCCACTGCTTTCCCGAAGAGGTTAGTCTCCTCAATGGGTTTATTAATGAGGGAGGCCTGAGTCTCAGGTCTGAAGCCCGATGTACGCAGCCATGTGTGTCTTTTCAGAAGAGTACCTTGTGCAAGAGACCTGCCTGCTGTTTCTGCAGTGTCCAGGGTGTTCTTCACCACATTCTGGTTAACCAGTCTTCCCTCCGAAACAATGGCGAGAAGCTTTGTTCGAGCAGGTTCAGGAACCTCCTGGAGGCCTTCTTGGAGTAAGTTCCATTGAGCATCAGCATAACTTGCTAATAACGTAGTATTATTAGCAACCCGAATGGTGTATGCAGCTGCTGATGTGACACGTTTGCCCAGAGCATACAATCTTTTAGACTCCTTGACCTGTGGCGATTCTCCCGTGGCAAGGGGCACCCCTGCCCTCTTTCGAGTGGTAGTCACTACCAGTGAGTCTGGGATGGCGTGTCCTTTGATATACAGAGGGTCAGAGGGGGAAGGTCGAAATAGTTTTTCAACTCTCGGGTTCACTGCCTGTGTCTGAGCAGGTGTGACCAATGAGGGAGCTACCCGTCTCTTAACATAGTTAAGGAGGGGAATGGATTGACTCGCCGGAGGTTTTTCCTTAATATCCTCCACAAAATACTGCTCTGGTACCACCTCTTGAGTGTCAATTTTAAAATATTCAGCTGCTTTTTTCAACATGGAGTTGAAAGCCATTTGGTCATCCACAGGGGAGGCCAATGGTCTAGACCTTCCTGCTGGGTTTCCTCCCAGTTGTCCGTCGTATCCTGTTAATCTTCCTCATAGTGTTCGAGAAAAGAAGCAGCTTCTTTTTCTTCATTATAGATGTCTCTATATGTGTCCATATGGACCACGTCTTCTTGTTGGAAAACAGGAGACTGAAATTCCTGAATTTGGGCGTTAGGGTCTACCCGAGCCCTTTTCAGGGGAAGATGATCAGAAGAACCAATAATCTGTTCCAGCCGATCCATGTAACCCTCAAATGTTTCCGTAGTCCACTTAGAGGACCCAAACGGGCCTACATGAGGAGAAACAGTGTTCTCCGCACTGTGGCGTCGCGAGGAACCTCTCAGGGCGTCGGAGGGGGGCTCTTGACCATCTACGTAAGACACATCGGAATCGAGGATCAAATCCGTCAAAATCTTCTCTGCGGCTTGGCCCATAACTTTAGGTGGAACCAGAGTAAAGCCCACCGCCGCTGCGATTCTTCCGATGCTACTCTGGATAGTCGCCGAATCGTCGGGAGACAAAATCTCCGATGATCTGTCGGCAGTAGAAATACCATACGCGTCACCAGGAGGCCTAGCGGTCGGTTTTCCGGGTAGAGGCCTAGCCGTAGTTTTCGGGCCTACAGAGGCCTTGGAAATCGAAGCGTCGGGCTCCCGAACTTCGACGCATGTGGGTATTGGAGTAGCACGCTTGGTTTGTTTTGATTGCCCAGTCGCAATACGCTGCTGCGGATGTGGGGAAGGCTTTAGATCTGTGCGATCTGTGGGAACCGGCAAAGTTTTCGGCCGCCCCGCTGGCACTTTCGCCTTTTTCGACGAAAGCGTCGAAATTGGCGTAGGGGTTGTGTGCTTAGTTCGATGCGCTTGTACTCCTCCGTTGCCGGGTGTAGTCCCTGTAGCAAGACCAGAGTCAAGCCTGGAAGGGTCGGGAACGGGCGTGGCAGACCTAGAAGTGTCCGCCTCAAGGTCTAGAACATCCGCGTTGGACGTTTGGTCATCCGAAGTACCCCCGTCACTTTCGGCTGACGTGGGGGAGGGGGGCTCCACGCGTGACATACCGCACACCGATTCTCGTCCTGCTCTAGGGGGAGACAGCCGTTACACGTCCTGTGTTCGTCCTTCCAAGGATATCTAACCCTACACTTAGGGCAGAATCTAAAAAAGGAGTCCTTTCCATAGCAAAAGGGAAGGATGATGAGACTGAAAGGGAAAAGAGGGGAAAGGAGGAAAGACATACTAAACAATATGGCCACACCGACCCCACTCTCCCTAGTGTATAGGTCGGCCAGAGGGCCCGACCATGTGGAAATTCCGTCCGCCAGATCTAGGCGCCAAAATCCACAGCCGTAGACGATTCCCCTGTAGTCTTCGTCAAAGATGTTCTTATTGGCGAAGTGACTTAAAGGGGAATAAACCGACAATTTGGTAAAGATGAACAATGTCTCTAGTAAGAGCTCCGCTATAGGGCGACCAGTTATCTGTGCGGAAAAAAACAATCTGAGCGACCTCGGCGCATTAGGGATTTTGGGTACTACACACGTCACGATAGGGATAGTGCTATGGACACGACTATGCCAACGTCCCCTTTCGGTCCCCGAAAAAGATGCAATACTCTGCGGTTACCACTGGATGTCGGACCATATGCACAGCATGTGATTCTAAGCAGATTAACAAGCATCAGAAATGGTACATTACTCACCATAATCGTATTGCTGATGCTTGTATCTGCTTAGATTCACATGCATAGGCCGACATCTAGTGGAAGCTGCAGAGTATTACAGTTGTTGTTTTTGAAACTCGAAAAAGGACGTCGACAGGGTGTGCCAGTAATACTATCCCTAGTATGACATCCACTGTACCCATGATCCCTCATGGATCAAGGTCCCTCAGATTATATTTTTCTGACATGAGGTAGCATGAGGTGTAGCGCGAGTACAGTTGTATCCAAGCAGATGCGTATCAGGCAAGCTCATAAGCATCCAAGCACCTTCTCTCCAAGGGGAGGAAGGGTGGGTTGCATGTGAATCTAAGCAGATACAAGCATCAGAAATATGATTACGGTGAGTAATGTATCCCTTCTGAGGCTTGTGGAATCTGCTTAGATCACATGCTGTGCATAGATTAGCGAGCAGTGGAAGAAAGAGGTGGAATGTGAGAAGGTTCATGAGCGAATAAATGTCTTAGAACCGCTTGTACCACTCGTGTATCCGTCTTGGAATGATTGTCAATGCAGTAGTGCCGAGTGAAAGTATGTACTGAGCTCCATGTAACTGCCTTGCAAATACTGTCTAAGGGAACATTTGCAATGAAAGCCAGAGTGGCTCCAGTACCTCTAGTGGAGTGGGCCCTTGCCGTAAAAGGCAGTGTCTTATTTGATAGGGAATAGCACAGTTGGATACATCTGACTATCTACCTAGAGATGGAATTCTTAAAGATCTGATTTCCTTCTCTGCCTGGCGCTATGGAGACAAACAGTTGATCTGTCTTTCTTAGCAGTCTGGTTTTGTCTACGTAATAGAGGACCGCTCTCCTCACATCTAGTGTTTTGAGTTTTACCTCAGCAGAGCTTTTGGGTTCTTGGAAGAAAGCCGGTAGCTCAATAGAGTGGTTTACATGGAATTTTGAAATGAATTTAGGCGAGAACCTAGGGTGAGTCCGTAAAACCAGTTTGTCCTTATGTATAGCAAAGAAAGGATCCTGCACTGACAGAGCTTGGATTTCACTGACCCTTCTTATGGACGTGATGGCTACTAAGAAGGCAGTTTTATAAGTCAGGTCTTTGAGACTAGACTTGTTCATAGGCTCGAATGGGGGTCCCATGAGCTTAGCGTGTACCATGTTTAGATCCCAACCTGGTGGTGGGTTAGAGATTGGAGGGTGGAGTCTCTTTACCCCTTCCATTAACACTTTGATGACAGGTACCTTCCACCATGACACTTTATTATGGGAAGTGGTGTAGGCTGACAAGGCCGCCAGATGGACTTCAAGGGAGTTGAAGACTAACCCTGCATCTAAAAGGTGGAGCATATATGTAAGAATGTTAGATGGAGTACATTCAATGGGATTGATTTGCTTAGTCTGGCACCAAATAATGAATTGTTTCCATTTATCATAGTAGTAGTGCCTAGTGTTTAGTTTTCTTGATTCCTTCAAGATATCTATGCATCTCTGTGCTGCCAAGTTCATAGAGTGTGGCTGTGGGTGCACCGTTAGTCTCTCGTGCTGGGTGAGTAGGTTGTACTCGCACGGGAGTTTTATTGGATCGCACATTGCCAGTCTGCACAGATGTGGATAGCACGGTTGTCTCGCCCACATAGGAGCAACAAGGATGAGTCATCGGTTCCTTGTGTAACTTGTTCACCAACTTCCTCATGAGGGAAGTCAAGGGGGGGGGGGGGCGTAAGCAAACTTCCCTGACCAGTTCATACATAGGGCGCTCCCCTTGGAACCTGGCTGGGGGAACCTGGACGCGAAGTCTGGGCACAGATGATTTTCGCTTGTGGTGAATAAATCTATAGTTGGAAAACCCCATTGAGAGAAGAGGTGTTCTACGACTCTTGTTCCTCTGGCAGGGGATATATGCTCAATGAGTATACTAGAGCGTTGAGTTCCCCTGGAACATGTTGTGATGACAGGAACATTTTCCGTCTGAGTGCCCATTTCCAGATTTTCTGATCAAGTCTGGTTAGATTTGGAGAACATGTCCCCCCTCCCCGGTTTGTTGATATAAAACATCGCTGTGGTGCTGTCTGTTAGGATCTGCACCAACAGGTTTGTTAAATGGGGTTTGAATGCTTGAAGAGCTTTCAATACTGCCAGAAGTTCCAGCACATTGATGTGGTTCTGAGCTGCAGTTTGAGACCACAGACCCTGAGCTTTGTGGTGAAGATAGTGAGCCCCCCACCCTGCCAGTGAAGCGTCCGTTGTGACCACTGACTGTATCTGTGGATCGTAGAAGGGTTTCCCTCTCGACAGGTTTTCTCTCGTCCACCAGCAAAGATTTTGTACCAGTGTTGGCGAAACGACCACTAGATCGTCCCACTGACTGCTTGCCTGAGACCATTTATTTATTTATTTATTTATTCATTCGCATTTGTTGAGCGCGCAGCAGACCGGAGGCATCGTGGCGCTTGTTACAGTGATTCTTAGACTTAGTTACATACAGATTGGTGCCCGTGGTTACAGTGGCCATACATTGTACTTTAATGACATACATGTTTTGTTCATCTAGATCAGAATGGTAAGTTAGTTGAAGAGGGTAGTTTTGAGTTGTTTGCAGAAGGAGAGGAGAGATGCCTCGGCTCTGAGGTGCGCGTTCCATAGCTTAGGTGCGAGGTATGGGAAGCCTATACCTCCAGCCTTGGTTCTATTGATGCGTGGAATGGTAAGTAGGTTGGTGTAGGTAGATCTGATAGGCCTGGTGGATTGAGATCTGTGCAGTGTGTCGGATAGGTAGGAGGGTGCTGTATGGTTGATGCATTTATGTGTGGTTGTGAGAATTTTGAAGGTGATCCGTTCCTTGACTGGGAGCCAGTGGACTGCCTTTCTCGCTTGGGTGATGTGATCTCTTTTAGGTATGCTGAGGGCTGCTCTGAGCACGTTGTTTTGAGTGGTTGGAACCTGGATAAGTTGTTCTTAGAGGTGCCGGCTAGGAGAGCATTACAGTAGTCCAATTTGGCTCCTATAGTGGCTCTGGCGATGGATAGGCAGTTATCTTTAGTTAGGAAGGGTTTTATTGCGTTAATGAGTTTGGTACTCAGAGCAGACGCCGATACTATGGAGCTAACTTGTTTGTCCATGGATAGGGTGGCATCTAAGTGCACTCCTAGCGTTTTGACTGAGGATAAGACTGGGATGATGCAGTTGTCTATGTTAAAGTTGATGTATAGCGGGTTTAGGTTGGACAGGGTGGGTTTCTGACCTAAGATGAGGATTTCGGTCTTGTCCCCATTCAAGCAAAGGCCGTTGGTAGACATCCAAGCTTGTATGGTGGAGTATATTAGTTGTAGGGTGGTGGAGTCTTGGTGATAGTTCCCTGTCAGAGGAAGGAGAATCTGCGTGTCGTCGGCGTAGTTGGTGTAGGTGATCCCCATAGCGTCTAGTTTGTCAAATAAGGGTTTGGTGAAAAGGTTATATAGAGTGGGGGCTTTACAAGAACCTTGTGGGACCCCACAGTGTATGATGGCGGGTGTTGCGTGAGCTGTGTTGGAGAATACTTTCATAGCTCGGCCTTGTAGGAAGGAAGTTACTCAAGAAGCAGCGTCCTTAGAGAAGTGTGCTGCATGCGTTAGGTGACTGGTGAGAGTGGTGTGATCTACCAAGTCAAATGCCGCTGATAGGTCGAGGAGAAGGAGGAGTGCGGGCTTACCTTTGTCCAGAATGTTTGTGATTTCGTTTTTTAGGTCTAGAAGGGCGGTTTCAGTTCCCTGCCCCTTACGAAACCCTGATTGTCTTTGACCTAGGATTGAGTTTGATTCAAGGTAGAGTTTGATCTGAATGTGGGCGGCTTTGTCAAGTAGTTTTAGGAGGAATGGAACTCTGGTTATGGGTCGGTAGTTATTGGGGTTGGCGGGGTCTAGCGTAGGCTTTTTTAGGAGGGGGCGTACCCAGGCCTCTTTGAGGCTGTCCGGGACTATGCCGGTCTTGAATGAGGCATTGATGAAAGCCGTGAGTAGAGGGGCGAGCTGTTCTGCACAGTCTTTGATGATTTTAGGGGGGCATACATCACCCTTACATTGTGAGGGTTTGAGATGTTTGAGGATGTTAATGACATCGGTTTCGGAAATCTTGGTGAATGTGAATTTGGTTAAGTTGGTAGCTTTAACGCTAGGTTTCATCTGTACATGTGTACTTTGCTTGGGTAAGGAGTTGTAGTGGTGGGATATTTTGTTTTGGAGGAGGTTTATTTTTTTTAGCATGGCTGATTGTATGCCTGTGCACCAGGCCTCGTCTTTGACGATCTCATCTGGGCACGTTGGTGGTACAGTTAGTTCTTTAAAGATACTGAAAAGTTCTTTAGATTGGGAGTTAGCAGCGGGGATGCAGCGGTTGTAGGCTTCAGATTTAGCAAGGATTTTTGGGCTATGGCTTTGAATATTTCTTTTGTGTTGTCACCAGGGTTACGTTGCCAGTTTTTTAGCGCCTGATGTTTGTCTGCGTGCAGAATTTGGAGATCCTCCGTGAACCAAGAGTTAGAGTGGAAGGATTTTTTCTCTTTTTTTGTGTTCTAGGGGGGCAGCTGTGTTGACAGCCCTTGTAATGGACTCTTTGAATATATCAGCGAGAATATTGGGGGTCTGATGAGAAAGGGGGCTTTAGACAAGACACGTTGAGGAGAGCGCTGATATTGGCTGCCGTGAGCTTTTTGGCATTTCTGGCTAGGGTTGCCGAGTCAGTAGTGGGCACTTTAGAGCTTGTTGTGACAGGGATGTCGAATAAGATGAGATTGTGGTCTGTCCACGGGAGGCTAGAATCGGCGGTGATTGCTATGTTACAGTTGTGGTCTATAATCCAATCTAGGGTGCGTCCTTTGGCGTGTGTGGGCAAAGTGATCTTTTGGGAGAAGCCCAGGTTGTGGAGGTCTTTGGCTAGGGATATAGCAGCTTTGTCCTTGGGATCGTTGAAACCTAGGTTAAGGTCTCCTATCAGGAGTGCTTTAGTAGATTTTTTGAAATTATTTCCTATGAGGTGATTAATTTGACCTTGGAAGTTGGTGGTAGGGCCAGGTGGGCGGTATATTGTATTAATATTTATAGTGCTGTTGGGCGTGAGTGCTAGCTTGATTGATAGAATGTCAACATTTCCTTCCTCTTGGTGGGGTAGGGTTCTGATAGATAGGGTTTCTTTATGGATAAGGGCTACCCCCCTCCTGATTTAGCGATCCTATCTTGTCTGATGATGGCATAGCCTTGAGGTAGGGCTAGTGTGATGGCTGGGCCAGACGCTGCGTGCAGCCAGGTCTCCGTAATGGCGAGAATGTCTAGATCATGGGTGGTTATAAGGTCATATATTTCTAAGGTGTGGGCATTGAGGGATCTTACATTGATTAATGCGCATTTGTATGGAGTGTGGCATGGGTTCTTAGGGCCTGTGGTAAGAGGGTCTACTTTAGGTATAGCAGTTCCTGGAGAGCAGAGATTATTGTTAGGTGTGGTATATGTTGGCGTGCTGCTATGACATGAGGCAATGTTCTTTCGGCGGTGGGGTGTGTTGACTTTTATGGTGCGGGAGCTAAGTCTACAATTTCTTTGCGGTGTGTGTGCAGGTGTAGCCTGCTATTGGGTGGGAGAGGTGCGCGCTCTGAGTCCGTCTAGTCTGAGGCTAGTATTGAGAGTCAGCGCGGTGATTTCTAGTGGGTGTGAGGGCGTGGATAAGAGGCCCATCGTGGACGGATGATTTCGGGAGATTTGGTGGTGGTGGTGAGGCTCTTGGCTGCTGAGGAGTGGTGTGTTCGAGAGGGTTAGTATCGCACTCAGTAGGCAGGTGTGGAGGTGCGAGGAGTACATATTGAGCATGAGTTAGTAGCGCTATGCAGTGGGGCCAAGGAGGCGCTATGCAACAATCACAGTGGGGCCAAGGAGGCGCTATGCACAATCACAGTGGGGCCAAGGAGGCGCTATGCAACAATCACACTGGGGCCATTGTTTCGCCAACCACTCTTGTATAGGACGCATGCACAGGCGCGCGTGAGGAACCAGGTATATGCAAGATGCCGTCATGCCTATTAAGCGCATCGCTTTGCGCACCCTTATCTGGCAGCCGGCCTGATAATGTGGTATATGCAGTAACACATTTTTTATTCTCTCCTCTGAGGGAAAGACCAATTCATCCTCTGTATTTGAGATAGCTCCTAGGAACTGTTTGGAAGTGCTTGGCACTAGGCTTGATTTTTTTTCGTTGATTGAGAACCCCAAATTGAAAGAGGAGGTTGATGGTTGTTTGGATGTTTTGCAAATCAGAGGTGATTCCCCTGTTATGAGCCAGTCGTCCAAAGTAAGGGTACACTGGATTGCCTCCGTGCGCAGGTGCGCTACCACCACCGCCAGTACCTTGCTGAATACCCTTGGAGCCGGGGCTATTCCGAAGGGCAGCCCCTTGAATTGGTAGTGCTGGTTCGCTATCTTGAAACGCAAGAATCCTCTGTGCGCTGGGAACACTGAAATATGAAAATAGGCATCTTTCATATCCAGTGTTGCCATGTAATCCCACTTTTTTAGAAGCGGGATTACCTCTTGTGGCATAGTCATGCAGAATTTTTGTGGCTTGACATACTTGTTTGCAGGCCGCAAATCTAATACAGGGCTCATTGTTAGATCTTTTTTTGGCACAAGGAAGTAAGTTGAATAAAGACCCCTGGTTGGCTGGGACCACTTTTATGGCGTCCTTTGATAGAAGTGCTGTTATTTCTTCAAGAAGGATCCGCTGATGTTCCTCTGAGTTGACTCTTTTGTCTCTGGGGGTGGTCGCGAGGACGTTGAAGTTCTATGCAGTAGCCCCCTGCTACCGTGGACAGCACCCATCTGTCCGAGGTGACACCCTCTCATGCGTGGGTGAAGTTGGAAATGCTTCCTCCTACTGGAGATGCATGGGAGGGTACCTGGAGCGGAATGTCACTTGCTCTGAGGTGGGGTGCCACCTCGAGCTGGGCCCCTGCCCCGGTTACCACAACCTCTACGTTGTCCTCGTGGATAGCCCTGAAAGGCTTGTCCTTGGTTGTTGCCATAGGAGCCTTGGCCTTGGCTGTATCCTGATCCCCTTTGAGAATTTTGGCCCCGAAAGCAGCAAAAATTACTGTTACCTCTTTTCCCCGTTGGGCTTATTTGTGAGTTGACCTAAGGATTTAAGAGTGTCATACTCATCCTTAGCTGTCTTAAGTGCATTTCTACAGCTTTGCCAAAGAGCACATTAGGTTCTACTGGCAAATTTATTAGGGTGGCCTATGTTTCTGGCCTGAAGCCTGACTCGCGAAGCCAGGCGTGCCTCTTTATAATATTGCCTTCTGCAATGACTCTCCCTGCATTGTCAGCCGCGTCGAAATTTGACTTGAGAAGACAAGTAGATACAGCTCTCCCGTCTGCTGCTACCTGAGTTAGTTGAGATTTAAGTGGCTCTGGTGCGGATGAAAGTAAGGCGGAAACCTCCTCCCACTTATGGCAGTTGTAACTTGCCAAATGTGTAGCATTATCAGCAATTCTTGTTTGGTAGGCAGCAGAAGAGGCAACTTTTCTGAACATTGCATATATTTTCTTGCTCTCTTTATCCGGTGGAGCCTTGGAGGAAGCAAGGGGTGTGCCCGCTCTTTTTCTTGTGGTGGTAACCACCAAGGAATCTGGTTTTAACTGACCTCTTATGTATAAGGGGTCTGAGGGTGCAGGCCTGAACAGTTTTTCCATACGCGGGTTAACTGCCCGTTTGAGATTGGGTGTCTCCAAGGAAGATTGAATTCTACATTGCATCGATTTTAGCAGTGGGATAAACTGCCCTACTGTTCTCTTGTCTCCCAATAATTGTTCAGCGAAGTCTCTGTCTTCCTGTACCTCCTGAGTGTCAATACGGAAGTGTTCCACCACTTTGGCTAAGACTTTGTTGAGGAGGGGTTGATTGTCTACAGGGGAATATACCACTGGAGTGTCCTGATTAATAGGAGAATCTATAGAATACAGGTTCGCCTCCTGGTCTGCGTTTGGGTCCTCATCATCCCCATAATACAATTCGTCTGCATCCTCATCCATATGTTGAGGGTCAGATGTTTCCACAAATGAAAGATCCTCCTGGTCTTCTGGATCTATTTCAGGGTCATATAGATCTACAATTCTGCCATGTGTGGGGACATCAGAGCAAGACCTTTTAGCAGGGGGTAGAGAGTTGAGAGCCCGAAGGGGCTGAGGTGGGAGGAGTGGCTTGAAAACTTTGAAGAAAATCTGGATTTTTTTCAAAGAAATTTGCCTTAAAGGTCATCCTTCGCATAACCCTATCGATGTCCTGTGAAGACCATTCCTTTGAACTTGGAATTACAACGAGTTGTGTTGGAATACCCATATCTTCATTAGAGGGAGGAATGATTTCAGGTGTAGAGTCCTTAGGTTTCCCTATGGATTTGGATAGTATTCCCTTCTGTGAAGACTTGTCTCCAACAGGACTCTTGCCCCTATGAGGGGTCTTAGATGATTTTCTATGATGTTTCTCCCCACCCTGTGCCCCAGAAGAGTGTGAAACTGACTTTTTGGGGCCTGATGTTTTATTAGATGAACGTCGAAATTCGGATGCGGGAGCCGAGGCTTCGTCAGCGGACGAACGACCTTCGGAGGAGTTTTTCATGTGACACCCTTGGCGTCTTTCGACGTCTTAACCCTGTCGTGTGGTGATCTTGAACGAGATTGCCCAGAGGACCGGGACTCAGTGGACCGTTCACGGGGTGTCGAACAATGTCGAGTATTCGACTCATCTGTCGAATGTCTACTGGGGCTTATGTGTTTTGTGGTGTGTGCTTTTGTAACGCTGCCGCCGCCGGGTGTAGACCCGACAACATGGCCGCCGGCCTGTCTTACGGGGACTGGGGCCTGCGCCTGAGTAGCCGAAGTTACACCGGTGCCCTAGCCGTCCGAAAGTACGGCGTCGCTGACATCACTGAAGGCTCCCTCTACCTCCATGGCCTCGAGTTGCCTGGTGTAGTGGGCCCAGCGCTTAGTGGAACGGTCCTTCAACGTCTTAGGCTTAAAGAGCCTGCACGCTCAACAAGACGTTTAGACATGGTCTCTCGGGAGAAATAAGTTGCAAACTAGTGTTTGTCTACCCAGGGAAATTTACGGTTACACTTAGGGCAAAACTTAAATGGTGTGTTTTCCATAATTCTGGGTTATGGGGATGGCAGCTGGTTGAACAAAGTGTAGGAAGGGGAGAATATGCATTCTAAAATGGCCTCCTAACAATAGCCTCCCCCCTCTCTCCCTCCTGTCTGGGCCGAGGCCCTGGGCGGCCTTCCAACGCTGTACGGTCCATCGCGATGGTCTCCGACGGGCAGTATTCTTTCTCTTTCTTCGGCATAGTGTTACGGTAGCCGATGAAAGTATAGAAAGAAAAACTATCGTAATTATACAAAGTCAATGGCTTATGGCCAAAAGGAACTCCGCTATACGCATCCGTCTAGCATGGTGGAAAAAAACAATCTGAGGGACCTCGACACGTGAGGCATCATGGGTACAGTGGAGTTCACACTTGGGATAGTATTACTGGGACACCCTGTCGACGTCCCTTTTCGAGTTTCGAAAACAACAATACTACGCGCGGGGGCGTGGCCAGCTAGCCATGCTGTAGGACGCATCTTCTGGAGCTGCTTCTATGGATCCGTGATCGATCCGTGAAAACACACGCTTCAAATAACTAATGGCGCCTAGGAATGGAGGCAAATGAGTCAGGGTTTGTGCAGAGTGCTGCCGGCTGCGAGTGCTCGCATTGCAGAGCCGGCAGCCCTGAAGAATATTAATACAGTGTATGCAGCAATAGCGGAGCGGAGAAGCTCTGAGCGGCGGCGGCAGGCATCTGCTTGAACAGAAGTTGCTCAGGCGGCTACATTTGTAGCAGCGGGAGCCGTCCGAGGCTCTGTGAGGTTTCGGAGCGCCCGGCGAGGACCGCTGCGAGTGCCTCTGCTGCAGGCGTGCAGCGGCTGGCAGGGGGGACACTGAACACAAGAGGCATTTAATTCCTGCCTAAATCTACGTGACCACACTGCTCCCAACCGGGACACGGCTGACTGGAACAGAAGTGGAGGTAACTTTGTCGCACCCCTCCATGCACTACTGAGGAGGGGAGGCTTAGCCCACACGAATAGAGGGCAAATAATACGCGCAGGAAGCGAGTAGGACAAAATAATAGGCTGATTACCCATACGGAAAGGAAACAATATACACCCCCGGGGCACAGTGACTTGAGACCATAACCAGCATGACTAGCACACAGCTTCCACGAAATGATAGCTAGGTGCTGAGTCTCTGTGAGGAGGTAAGGCACCTTGGCATCTGGAAGGGGCTGGTGATATAATGGACGGTTACAAGGGGTAGTTGCCCTCTGAGAGGCCAGGGGGCGATAGGAGGACTTTACCACGTGGAAGCACAACAGGGAAGACAAGCTTCAGTGGCAAAAGGCATAATCAATGATGCGCAGATCACCCAAAGCCTGTCCGTAAGGTGGCCACACAAATGGAAAAAGTGGCCTCTGAGACACTGTAAGAAACTTAATACGTGGGAGGGCACAACCCACTCTTAATAACGGCTACTCTATGGTAATCACCCCACGGCTAGGAAGATGCAGTGGCGCAAAATCGATACAGGGAAGCAGGACTGTCACACCGGGGTTCCGGCAACCTTGTGCGCAAGACACAGGCCTCAGAATGGCGGCGCGAGGGGTCGCAAGTAAAAGCAAGACTAAGCAAGCCACAATGGACACTTTTGCTAAAACACAACAGTCTACCGCTGCCACGACACCCATAAACTCTATGACACCAGCGGAGAGTGCAGCGGCAACGGAAAACCATCACATATTAGCTGCTATCACGGAACTAAAAGACTCATGGGGGATAGCAATGTCAGACCTACGCTCTTCCTTGGAGGCTAAGATAGACGCGGTAGGCATAGAGGTCACCCTGCTGAGACAAGATGTCAGGGGTCTGGCAGAACAGACAAGCAATTTGGAAAGTGCGGTGAAGACCAACGCGTATACCAGCTCCAGCAACGCAAAGGAGATGCACGTGCTCAAACAACAGGTAGCCAATTTAGAGTCTCGCACAGAGGAAGCAGAAGGGAGAGCGAGAAGGAATAACATTTGCATGGTGGGCCTGCCAGAGGGAGAGGAGGGACGGGACCCGACGGACTATGTTGAGAACTTACTTTTACAGGGAATTGGAGCCGAAAAACTCTCGCAAGGATTCGCAGTGGAACGTGTACACAGAGCCCTCATGAGGAAACCGCGACCAGGGGCCCCTCCCCGTGCTATGATCGCCAAAATATTGAACTATAAAGACCGTGAGAAGATAATGGAGTACTTCCGAAAAGGTGGGACAATCGAAAGAGCTTCAATCACCATCACGGCGTATCCGGATTACACAATGCTGGTTCAGAGACAACGGTACAGCTATGTGGCTATCAAAAGGAGACTACGGGCGGCTGGGATAAAATATATGCATCTGTACCCAGCTAAACTGAAGGTGGTGCACAAGAGTAAAATGTTCTTTGACACTCTGGAGGACGCATCGACATGGCTGGATTTGCAGGGTTGCCCGGATGGAGATACGGAGGAGGCCCGAGAGGAACAGGATAAGTGAATGACATTGTATACACATTGTCATGGTGTAAGATGGGCACTCTAGGGGTGATTAGTTAAAAACGTTGATTAATGGGTGTGGCAAAATGATGCTGATTTTTTTTTATAAGTTGCCGCCAATGCAACGTATTTGAAGGACCTGAATATAGTAGCGCGAATACATACGCAAACTGTGTAGCAATGTGTAGTCAACTTTAAGCTCAGTAGGAGCGGCAGGACGACAGCACCCTAACCCCCGATTTATTGTTGTTGTAGTAGTAGTAGGTGTGCCACGAGGGCGACCTCGCCCTGCGGTGCTTCGAGTACAGGCGTGAGCCAGAAAGAGCTAGATGCGGGGGAGCCTGAGATCCAGGGATGGAGCTGGGCAACAGTTGTTGGGTAAGGGATGGGTGGGGGGTGGAGGGGTGGAGCGGGAAGTTTGGGGTGTTTTTGGTTAAGGGGTGTTTTAGTTGGTATCGGGGAACGAGCCTATATAGTCAGAAATGGAAAGAGGATCTGGCCTGCACTGGCGGGGGGGAACGGGAATACTAACATGCCATGGGGGACCTTAAAATAATTACGTGGAACATCAGAGCCTCAATAGTTATTTAAAAAGGAACAAAGTGATGTTATACTTGCGTAGA
Organism: Ambystoma mexicanum; assembly: GCF_040938575.1. NCBI lineage: Eukaryota > Metazoa > Chordata > Amphibia > Caudata > Ambystomatidae > Ambystoma > Ambystoma mexicanum. The sequence goes on along the minus strand of NC_090941.1, from coordinate 328,124,024 downwards.
CAAAAGATAGATATTGCACTGTTACAGGAGACTCACTTGACGCGGGAAAAGCTGGAAACAGTTGTGAAGAAGAGGAAAGGGGTCGTAGTGGGCTCGACATACTCTGCATATGCCAGAGGTGTGCTTATCTGGGTGGCACCGCATGTCCCATTTTACTTTACAAGTTGCAAGAAACTGCGGAAGCAGACGGGAGGATGGTTACGTTGAGGGGACTGGTGGAGAACAAGGATGTATGCATTGTGAACACTTATGCCCCCAATCAGAACACGGCGACATATTTCAGAGCCCCTAGTACTAATCTTAGTATGCGTATGGGAAGCGCAGTGATTTGGGGAGGCGATTTCAACTGATAGACAGATCAGACCAGAGATTTGATAGACCTGCTCCAGCAGCAAAAGCGTTACAGACACTGCTAGACGACTTCGGCCTGGTGGACGTATGGAGAGTAAAACATCCCCACGAAAGGCAGTACTCGCATTATTCTGCCCCACAGCAGCTGCACACGAGGCTAGACTACGTCTTTGTCACGTCTAAAACTGTGGCAGAGGTAGTGCAAGCAGAATATAAGGCGCGGGTCCTGTCGGACCACTCGCCCCTGGTAGTTAGCTGGCAATACCGCCCCCCAAGAGCGAGGATACCGATGTGGCGCCTCCGGGCGGATGCACTCAAGGACCCCCTTTTTAGAGAAGATATAAGGGAGGAGATTATAGATTACTTTGAGGTGAATACGGGCTGTGTGGACTCAGCGAGCACGCTATGGGAAGCTTTTAAGGTGGTGCTGCGGGGCACAGCCATAGCAAAATCTAAAGCCCTTCAAGAGGGAATCCTGGCTGAGCTAAATAATGCAGAAAGGGAATTGGAATAGGCGCTGAAGGGAAGAGATGATACAGGGATAGATGTGGAGTTGATACTCAAATGGCAACAGACATGTGCGGAGCTGTGGGATAGACTGTCTAACCTTAATTATAAGAAATATGTTGAAAGACAGCATGCGGGAGGTGATAAAACGGGAAGGCTCTTGGCATGGTTATACAAAAGCGAGGTCCCCAGGCCCGCCATCAGGACAATTACAAGAGAAGATGGCAGTGTAGCTGATACTCAGGAGGAAGTTAATCTGGAGTTTGCAAAGTATTACAGGGACCTATACGGGGATGTGGAGGGAAGCAGTTGTGGAGAAATAAGGGAGACACTAGATGACATAGGTCTACCAACAATAAGCATTGAAGAAAGAGAGGAACTGGATGCACCGATTACCATGGAGGAGCTGGAAGAAGTAGTGAGGCAGCTACCTACTAGCAAGACCCCGGGGGCAGATGGCTTTCCAAGCAAATTTTATAAATTGTATAAGGCAGAAGTGCTCCCCCTGATGCTGGACATGCTAAATGAAGCATTTGAGATGGGACGGCTGCCAGAGTCACTTAGAGAAGCGATAATAATACCACTTCCCAAACCCAATAAGCCTGGACACAGCTGTGGTTCTTATAGGCTGCTCTCAATGCTGAACCAGGACGGCAAGATACTGACAGCTGTCCTGGCAAGCAGACTGCGTAGGGTCATTGGCAAGCTAATACACCCAGACCAGACAGGGTATGTCCCGAACAGGAACATAACTCATAACCATAGGCGACTCCATCGGGTTGTTGAATGGGGGTGTAGAAATGATGGCGAAATGGCGATAGTGTCCTTAGACGCTGTGAAGGCCTTTGATTCTGTCAAGTGGCCATGGTTACTGGCAGCCTTGGCAGGTTATGGTATGGGGCCTGGATACATAAGGTGGGCAAAGATGTTATATAGCAAGCCGTTGGCCAGGGTCAAAACAGGAGCGGTGATTTCTGAAAGATGGCAACTAGGCAGGGGCACCAGACAGGGGTGCCCATGGTCCCCTATGCTGTACATATTAGCTTTAGAGCCTTTGGCTATATACCTTAGGCAACAATACGATATGATAGGTATTGAAGTGGGTGGGGAGTGACATTTGATCTCCTTATATGCGGATGATCTGCTGCTGTACCTGAGATACCCAGAAGAGAATCTCCAGTATGTCTTGGAGGTCATGGACAGGTACGCGAGGCTGTCTGGCATAGCGGTGAACCCACAGAAATCTATTATTTTTCCATTGGGCTCACTACTGAGCGATTGCCAGTGCTGCAGGCTCCTTGGGCTGTTGATACTTTTCGGTACCTTGGGACAGATGTGTATCATACAGTAGAAGAAGAGCATAGGCATAATACCGAGGTAGCCATAAGAAAAACCGGAAAAACATGACATTTTGGGCAAAGCTCCCTCTAGCAATGATGGGGCGAAGTGCAATGCTCAAAATGGTAGTTTTGCCCAGGCTCCTACATTATTTTGGAAATATTCCGTCTCTAATACCCAAGAAGTTTTTTATTAGATTGAATGGCCTATGCAGAGACTTCCTGTGGCAGGGTACTAGGAATAGGGTGGCGCTATGGAAGTTGCAGAACTTCTATGAAAAAGGGGGAATAAAACTACCTAACTATGAGGTTTATTATGTAGCTAGTCAGCTGCAATATGTTGCCAAATGGCTCTCGGACGATGTGACACCCGAGTCTAGGTTGTTTACAACAGATTGTGCCCCATACTATTTAAAAGAAATGATCTGGCTGCCTAAAACAGAAATGAAAGCGCGTCCTATGTTGATGATGCTCGGGTGGAGGATCTGGCGCCGAGCGTGCCAGATGATGGAAAACCCAGCCCCATGCTCCCCACAGATACCGCTAGTGGCATTGACCAAGGGAGACGAGCAGCTAAGAAGGACAATTAGGGGCCACTGGGAGTCGGTGGGGTTGGTGACTGTGGGAGATGTCTGGCGGGAAGGGGCTATCATAAATCTTGAAGAGTTAGAAGAGGAAGTGGGGCTACATGTGGGTCAATATATTACATATTACAAAATGGTTCAGGAAATTTAAAAAACTTGGCCTGAGACACTACTGGGAGGAGAGCCTGATGCTACCATAGATACGATATATGATATAACGGAAGGAGGGCACAAGATATCTAGATTGTATGAAATGCTGATGACCAGGGTTGGAAAGGAACCAACGCAATTAAGATCAGACTGGGAAGTGGAGGTGGGAGCCTCGATGGAGGATGGGATGTGGGAGCGTGCCCTGGGATACCACAAAAAGGTGTCGAGAAACGCCAGATTAAAACAGATACAACTATATATCACGCATAGGGCATACATGACACCCCTGAGGATATCGAGGTTTGAGAACGCTGGCAGACAGGCATGCCCCAAATGCAATGAGGAAAAGGCCGATATGGTACATATGTTCTGGTCCTGCCCGGTGATTGAGCGCTTCTGGAGCGAGGTAGCAGGGAAACTGGCGGCAATGGGGGTTATTATTGTCATAGACTCAGTCTGGGCTTGTTTACTGGGAGTGTTCCCCAGATCGCAGAAACTTAAGCATGTTAACAAATTGAAGGATCTAGCATATGTGCTCGCAAAAAGAAGAATTGCCATGGGATGGAAGGCTTGTCACAGGCCACGGGTGGAGATGTGGTAGAAGGAATTGCAGAAATGGGCGGAGGCAGAGACCATGGTATGGCAGGATGCAAGTAATATAGGGGGAGAGGAAGAACCCCGATGGCATTGAAACTGATGGTAGCGGAACTGTTCGGAACAAAACAAGAGTTGACAGAATCCACAGGAAAGGTGACCCCACCACGCGTTGCGGACGCAGAGCGAGAAGAACAATAGGCTCGAAGGGGAGGGTGGGATAAGGGGAGCAGTGGTTAATATTGAGTGTTAATACTGCGGAACTGTATTGTTGCTTGTACTGCGTGTTTGGTTGGTGTTTTGTTTTGTTTATTTTGAAAATAATAAAAATTGTTTAAAAAAAAAAACACAATACTACGCAGCTTCCACTAGATGTCGGCCTATGCACAGCATGTGAATCTAAGCAGATTCCACAAGCCTCAGAGAAATATATATATATAATACAATACATTACTCACCGTAATCTTATTTCTGATGCTTGTACCTGCTTAGATTCACATGCTGTGCATAGGCCGACATCTAGTGGAAACTGCAGAGTATTACAGTTGTTTTTGAAACTCAAAAAGGGACGTCGATAGGGTGTGCCAGTAATACTATCCCTAGTGTGATGGCCACTGTACCCATGGTCCTTCACGCATCGAGGTCCCTCATATTGTTATTTTTCTGACATGAGGTAGCATGAAGTGTAGCGCAAGTACAGTTGTGTCCAAGCAGATGCGTATCAGAAAAAGCTCATAAGCATCCATGCGCCTTCTCTCCGCGGGGAGGAAGGCTGGACGCATGTGAATCTAAGCAGATACAAGCATCAGAAATACAATTACGGTGAGTAATGTATCCCTTCTGAGGCTTGTGGAATCTGCCTAGATCGCATGCTGTGCATATATCAGCAAGCAGTGTTAGGAGAAGGTGGTGGGATGTGAGAAGGTTCATGGGCTAACAGATATCTTAGAACCGCTTGTCCCACATGTGTATCTGTCTTAGAATGAGTGTCAATGCAGTAATGCCGAGTTAAAGTGTGTATCAAGCTCCATGTAGCTGTTTTGCAAATGCTGTCTAGAGGGACATTTGCAATGAAAGCCAAAGTGGCTTCTGTGCTCCTTGTAGAGCGAGCGCTAGGCGTGAAACGCAGTGTTTTGTTTGATAATGAATAGCACAATTGTATACATCTGACTATCCATTTGGAGATGGCATTTTTGGAAATGCGGTCTCCTTCTCTGCCTGTAGCTATGGAGACAAACAGTTGGTCTGTTTTTCTTAGCGGTCTCGACTTGTTTACACAGTAAAGGACGGCTCTCCTCACATTTAGTGTGTGGAGTTTTACCTCAGCTGAGCTGGCGGGGTCCTGAAAGAAAGCCAGTAGCTCAATAGACTGGTTTATGTGAAATTTAGAGATGAACTTAAAACCAGCTTATCCTTGTGTACTACAAAGAAAGGATCCTGCGCTGACAATGTTTGTATTTCACTCACTATTCTTATGGAAGTAATAGCCACTAAGAAGGCAGTTTGGTAAATTAGGTGTTTAAGACTACACTGGTGCATCGGCTCGAAAGAAGGTCCCATGAGCTTAGCGAGTACAACATTGAGATCCCACCCTGACGGCGGATTTGAAATTGGAGGGTGAAGCCTCTTTACCCCCTCCATGAATGCTTTAATGACGGGCACCTTCCACCATGAGACCTTACTGTGGGAGGTGTTGTACGCCGACAAGGCTGCCAGGTGGACCTTCAAGGAGTTGAAGACTAACCCTGAATCTAGCAAGTGGAGCATATAAATTAGAAAGTGGGATGGAGTACATTCTACGGTTCCATGTGTTAATATCCCCGCAAAAATATTGCCATATTGACCCATGGACCCTGCTGGGGACACCCCTGCATTATTTTAAAATGTGAGGGGGACACCTCCGCAACCCCCGCTCCCACAAAATATCCCCCACAAAAATATTGCCTATGGCGAGACAAATGCCATATGTACGGCGATATTTTCGGTGGTGATAGTTTGTAAGCATACCCATTCTACTGGCACCAAATTACAAATCTCCTGCACTTGTCAAAGTAACAGTGTCTAGTGTTAGGTTTTCTTGCTTCTTTCAAGATATCCGTAAACCTCTGTGGTAGGTTAAGATGTCCGAACTCTATGACTTCAGGAGCCATGCTGCCAAGTTCATTGAGTGAGGTTGAGGGTGCACTGTTAGCCCTCTGTGCTGAGTGAGTAGTTTGTCGGGCACGGGAGCTTGATGGGATCTCACATCGCCAGTTTGCGCATATATGGATACCAAAGTTGCCTTGCCCACATAGGAGCAACTAGGATGAGCGTAATCTGTTCCTTGTGGATCTTGTTGACCACCTTCTTCATGAGAGGTGTTGCAGGAAAAGCATACATTTCCCTGACCAGTTCATCCATAGGGCGTTCTCCTTAGAGCCTGGCTGGGGGAACCTGGACGCGAAGTTGGGCATTAACTGTTTTCACTTGTAGTGAACAAGTCTATTGTCGGGTAACCCCATTGAGAGAAGAGGTGCTCTACGACTCCTGTGTGTAGTCGCCATTCGTGTTCCTCTGGTAGTGGATCTCTGCTAGGCGAGTCTGCCAGATAGTGGAGTTCCCCTGGAACGCGCTACGACGATAGGAATATCTTCTGTTTGAGTGCTGTATGGGAGGATTGGTCCAAGAGACCCCCCTCCCCTGCATCCTCTCCCCCGGTGAAGTCCATGGCTCGTCAGGGGTTCCCCCTGCCACCAGTGCCCAGGTGGTGGGTGGGCCATTGGCTGAAGACATTGACCAAACATGCTGAATTTAGCTAGGCCCTGGAAACCATTTTGTGAAATAAAGATGGTTTGAGCCCTGTGCACCGCAGCGCGGCCCCCACCCTTGGAGAGTTTCAATTATCCCTGTGGCCGCAGCTCTCTGGCAGATCCGCTGAGAGCCCGTTCCCACGAACAGACGGACATGAGCTAGTGTTAGACACCAACCCTGTAACATTTCACCTTCCGCAGTGTATCGCTGTTTCCAGTATGACACCCGGCCAGCAGGGCCGGGGTGGAAAAGAACTGTAAAATGGTCCCCTGACAAAAGCAGAGTCCCCAAATACTAATGAGCAAACCACCTGTGATGAAACTTTTCTCTCCACGACCTCTCTGACTAAAAACCTGTAACCTCCATGAAGATGGCAGAATGTGTGCTTATATGACATTCGGGATGAAGCACCCACATCCCTGTAGCTATGCGCAAATAGTAAAAGTGTCCCGGGGGGTTTTCATGTTTTGTGTTTCACCAAGAAGACTGCACCCCAAGGTCCCATGCCATAACTGAACTAATGCTGCTAGAGTGCAAGGGAAGACAAATGCAACCCTATTGGGAGCTGACGTAAGGGGTGCATGAAAATGCACCATATGTATGTCCAAGCTCACCATGTGTCACTGCCGTCAGTCTTATTGGCGGGTTGTTGCTGCGCGCTCCACTAACCTTACTACTACCTCACTTACCGCACATGTATAGACATGTAACAAAATGTTGTGGTTGTTAAATACTTAGTGTATAAGTAACGTGTTCGAAATGGCCATATGAAAGGCACTAACAATGTCAAAAACGTGAGCTTTGAAAAGACTCAGAGTATTGTATATTATGTGAATTTTTATGTCGCTTCCACCTAAATCTGCAACACACGAGGAAAATACCTTTGTGAGCACATGCAAGGCCATTCCCCCTTCCTCCCAGTGAAGCCTGCCAGACGAAAAAGCAGAGGCCTGTGGTGCTCTGCTCCACCTCCCCCAATTCGGCTGGAGCCACTTCAAACATCCACATTCCCCCGCAGCACCCAAGGCCATGGCCTGCCACCTGAATTATTTACAACCCAGCAGTAAACCCGGCCTTAAAACACAGATCCAAAGGCGCCCTTTCTTAAGCCCCACGACCCACCGGCTCACCTTAGGTTAATGGCCCCTGTAAAATTAGGACACCCAATATTATGGCAACACTACAGGAAACATCCATTATGACTTCTAACGAGACATGATAAGGCGGACAGCCTGTCCCATGCCCTGAGACCCAACCTCGCGACCTATGATACCCGGTCAACAGGACGATGGTAACCATGTATTGATGTATCGCCAAAAGACCCCACTCTAGGTGCATTCCTCCTGTGTTGCATTAACCTGTAGAATAACCTATTGGAAGATTTACCGGGGAAGATAATATTGCAATGTTGAATGACTGCGGTGTGCGTGGCCTTAGGGCAGAAAGTCAGGAAAGACGTTCATCACTGACACTGGTCGCGGCTGGCACAACAACACCGCCCGGATGAGCCCGGATGAGCCCAGTTGACCTGCCCGGCCCAGCCCACCCCACGAGGGTAACCAGTGACGTCCACCAACCACGGCAAACCACATCGCAGCAGCACCTATAGTTAGTCGTCGCCACCCAATCCCCACGAACTTGTGCCCCCTATAGCATGTAGGTTCTTATGACGCATTCTGTAAATATATACGCCTGTCTTTGCTATTGTCAGACAGAGCACTCTCAGAGTTTGCAGAGTTCTTTGCATGCCCTATTTTGATTGATAAACTCCCATTTAAGCTCACCCGCAACTTTGTCCTGGCCTTATTCCCATTCCGGGAGAGTCCATTATTGTCTCTCATTGAGGGGAGGATCGTGCTATCTGGGGGACGCTCGCCTTCAGTGCCCATCTCCAAATTTGTTGTGCAAGCCTGGACAGATTTGGAGAACGTGTGCCCCCCGCCGTTTGTTGATGTAGAACATCGCCGTAGTGCTGTCTGTCAGGATTTACGCAGATTGGTTTGCTAGGTGAAACTCAAATGCCTCAAAATACTGCCAGAGGTTCCAGCAGATTGATGTGGTTCTGAGCTGCTGCCCGAGACCACAGACCCCGAGCTGTGTGGTGAAGGTAATGAGCCCCCCCACCCGGAGAGTGATGCGTCTGTCGTGACAAATCGCCTGTACTTCCAGATTGTGGAAGAGTTTCCCCTTCAGGAGATTCTCTCTTGTCCACCAGCCAAGATTTTGTACTAGTGTTGGCGAAACAACCACTAGATCGCCCCACTGACCACTTGCATGTTTCGCCAACCACTCCTGCATGGGTCGCATGTGCAGGCATGCATGTGGTACTAGGTAAATGCAAGATGCCAACATGCCTAGCATACACAAAGCTTTGCGCACCCTTGTCTTGTGGCCAGCCTGATAATGTGGTATTTGCAGTAACATGTTTTGGACTCTTTCCTCTGACGGAAAGACTAACCCCTCTTCTGTGTTTAGACACCTCCTAGGAACTGTTTGGTTGTGCTTGGCACTAGGCTTGATTTTTTCTCATTGATGGAGAAGCCCAATTGAAAGAGAAGGTTGATAGTTCTTTGAATGTTTTGCCTGCAAATTAGGGGAGATTCCCCTGTAATCAGCCAGTCGTCCAGGTAAGGGTACACTGGGAGTGCCTCCCTGCGCAGGTGTGCTGCGAACACCGCCAGTACCTTCATGAATACCATTGGAGCAGATGCTATTCCGAAGGACAGCACTTTCAGTTGGTAGTGAAGGTTCACTATCTTGAAACGCAAGAATCTTCTGTGCATTGGGAACATTGAAATAGGCATCTTTCATATCCAGTGTTGTCATGTAATCCCCTTTTTTAGTAGAGGGATTACCTCTTGCAGCGTAGTCATGCAGAACTTTTGTGGCTTGACATATTTGTTTGCAGGGCGCAAATCTAATACTGGGCACATTGTAAGATCTTTCTTTGGCACATGGAAGTAAGCTGAGTAAATACCCCTGTTACCTGGTTGGCCAGGACGATTTCGACTAGCTATTCTGGTCTGGAAAGCAGTGGAAGAGGCAACCTGTATGGCCATTGTGTATAGCCTTTTACTTTCCTTGTCCGGAGGAGTCTCAGGGGAGGCTAGAGGAGTACCTGCCCTTTTCCGTGTAGTAAAGACGAGCAAGCCAGTTTTTAGCTGACCCCTGATGTACAGCCGGTCCGATGGGGCAGGCCTGAAAAGTTTTTCTATGCGGGGGTCACCGCTCGCGTTTGATTTGGTGTTTCTAGCGAGGGTTGTACCTTTCGCTGTACAGATTATAGCAGGCGAATACATTGAGAAACAGCCTTTTTATCTCCCAAGATCTCGTCAAGGAAATCCTTGTCTTGCAGATCTTCTTGAGTAGATATTTGGAAGTGCTCAGCCACCTTAATGAGTACTTCATTTAAAAGAGGCTGATTATCTACGGGCGAGTCTACCACAGGGAGGTCATTATCCACTGGGGAGTCGATGTTGTACATGACCGTGCCTGGATCACCCTCATCGTCCTCATTATGTCCATAATAAAGATCTGCGGCCTCCTGACTATACAGATCCTCATGATCAGTGTCTGGGTCATAAAGTTCAATGATAGTGGGATCGTGCACTGGCTCGAGACCTTTTAGTAGGGGATTGAACAGGGTTTAGAGACCCAGAGGCTGCTGTTGTGGGAGGGGTGGAATGAAAACTTGTGAAGTAGTTAGGGTCCTTTTCATACAAAATTGCCATGAAAGACATTCTACTCATGACCCCATCTATATCTTCAGATGACCATTGGGCAGAACTAGGAAAGACCCTAGGTTGAGGTGGGAGACCCAAGTCTTCTTGAGTGGGTGGGAGTATAGTAGAAGGCGTAGACTTTTTCTTTAAGGTGGAAGATAGGGAATCGTGAGGTTCCATACTCTTGAGAAGGGCCTTCCTGTGATATATCTCCATGAGGTGTCTTAGTAAGGCCTGCTGAGACGTGCTTTACTATTAGATGGGCTAGTCCCGCCTGTATGGGCTCTTTAAAAGATTTCAACGTAAAACGTCGAATCTCGACTACGGGCCGATCCGAAGTGTCGTCATCCGATTCAAAATATTCGGGAATTTCTTTATCCACGACGTGCGATCTGCCTTTTGACAGTCGGGATTTGTCATGAGGCGATCTCGATCTGGAGTGCTCAGAGGACAAAGAATCAACAGACCTTTCCCTGAACGTCGTGTGTTGCCGTTAGCGCGACACATGTATCGAGTCTCGGCGGTGGGTTGTTTGGTGTGGGAGGTAGTGGGAGCGCTTACGCCGCCAGATGTTGTCCCAGTAACAGGGCCACCGGCCTGTCTGTTGGGGTTCTGCGCCTGGGAAACCGGAGTAACCCCGTCGCCTTCGCATACCGCGGCATTGCTGCCGTCGCTGAAGGCACCCTCCACTTCCATGGCCTCGAGCTGCCTGGCGTGGCGGGCCCCGCGTTTATAGTTAATCGGTCCTTCAAAGTCTTGGGTTTGAAGAGTGTACATGCTCGACAAGAACCCTTGACGTGGTCTCGCGGGAGACACAGATTACACACAAGGTGTTTATTGACCCACGGGAACTTCTTGTTGCACTTAGGGCACAACTTAAAGGGGGTCCTTTCCATAACCGAATGACTCGGCAGCTAGGTGAATGTATTGTACGAAAAAGGGTATATACATTCTAAAATGACCCCCCCCCCTCTCTCCCTACTGTTAGGGCCGAAGCCCGTAGCGGCCTTCCAAGGCCGGAACCAATCCGTCCACGGGAGTCTTTCGACAGTAATTTGTTGTTTTTCGCCGGCGCCGTGTTGTATGGATAGTCGGTGAGTATAAAGGATAGCAAGAAGAACTATCGTTAATTTGAGGATAATAAATGGCGATAAGCCGAAAGAGGAACTCTGCTTTAAGTGCTTGTCTATATATATATATATATATATATATTTGTGAGGCTTGTGGAATCTGCTTAGATCACATACTATGCATAGGCCGACATCTAGTGGAAGCTGCAGAGTATTACAGTTGTTTTCGTAACTCGAAAAGGGACGTCGACAGGGCGTGCCAGTAATACTATCCCTAGTGTGACGTCCAGTGTACCCATGGTCCTTCACGCGTCGAGGTCCGTCAGATTGTGTTTTCCCGCCATCGTGAGCGCACGCTTCTTGCGGAGTTCAAATTTCAGCTGACGCCATTTGCTTATTAATAAGTTTAAATATAGTTACTCTTTCTGTCCTTTTCCTTCCGGCATCGAGAAATTTATCAACGCGGTGGAAAACACAAGACAGCGCCATCGGACAAAGTCAAGTTTTGATCGACCCTTTCAGCCTTGGAAGGCCCACCGGGCCTAGGCCCTTACAGTAGGGAGAGTGGAGGCCGTCATTGTACAATGCATTTTTCCTCGCCTTTGTCAGAATTTTTCTTCCAAAACTTGACCCCGTCGTGAAGAAGAAGAATTCTTCTCACTAAAGTAACCCTCTGGATGTAATAAATAACATGCAGAGGGATCAATTAATTGAAAGACTGGATACCCCAGAGACAACAGTGGCTGCATGAGAAAAATGCAAGGTTAATGTTTAATGATACCACTACGTATTCCAAGTAATAACAAGGCCGGAACCCCATTAACCTGTGCAAATGTAACAGATCCCCCAATGAGTTTTATTTATTTGCATTTGTTTAGCGCACAGGCAGACCAGTGGGCATCGTGGCGCGTGTTACAGGTATGAACATGACTTGTTGTACATACAGTGAAGTCATTACTTAGTTGCAAGAGAAGAGTAGTAGCTACAGGAGAGGAGGAGGAGGAGGAGAGAGTAAACGACACGAAGGAAGAGGAATTAGTTAAACAAGGTGGTTTTCATTTTTTTTCGGGAGGCGGTGAGAGAGGTTTCTGCTCCGAGCGTGCTAGGTAGTGCGTTTCTGTAACGCTCATCTGGTTCCCACGGAGGCGCAGGTCTGGCTTCGAGTGCTGATGCTTCTTCAATGGTGAAGCGCAGGACTCTGAAGATGGACAGGAAGGGCCCTCTACTCTGGCTTCTCCGGCTCGTAGGAATATACCCCTGTGCGTGAAAGGGGAGTATTACCTACTGACTGAGTTATGCTCAAGCCTCCCACTCTCTTCCAACCCTCCACGATACCCTTCCACGATTCCCCGTGAAGTCTCACCTTAGGGTCTGAAAGGACGAGCTCTCCATCCTGCTTCTGACACAGGGGCGCGTTGAACCCAGTTACTTCACTGGATTGAGGTTGGATGGGAGTTCAGGTAAGCTTGATTATACTGGTAAGGCGCTGTAAAAGTTCTGTTGCAAGTTCAAAAGTTCAAGCTTTAAATAATAATGTTCATTGTCTTTTTTCAGGTGATGAATGAAGATTCCTTTGGAGACTTCTTGCAACAAAGCGCTAATGTTGATGTCTTTTCCCCATAGGGGCCGGGGTCCGGAAAATGCTTGAAAGCAGGAAGACCCGAAATGAAATGGGAATGACCCAACAGGTAAGTCTTGGAAGGAAACTGAGCTTTTCCTATTCCCTTCCTTCTCTCACCTCTTATTCTGGTCTTTTTCTCTAGGCTCTGGGAAGTGGCTGTGTATCCGGATGATCGCTGCTGAAGATGGAGGAACCCAGGAAAGGTGAGTGAAATGCAGCGCTGCAGCGATCGTAACAAAATGCTTTTAAAAATGATGTCTTCCCTTTCAGGATCGTCGGTGATGTCTCCGTGGTTCAGATTAGCTGATAGGTCTCTTGTCTCCCTTTGCAGGTGACCCAGGATGCTGACAGGCGTGGCTGAAGTCCAGATGCAGGAGCTGACACGGTGAGCGTCCAGCTGCAAGGAGCAGAACAACGTGAAGCGTGAGTTGCTGATCGGGTGTGGTTTAAATAGCTTTGGAAGAAGTTCCAAGTGTGTATCCTTCCTCCGATCAGGTATGTATCCTTCCCCGACCACACCCGGGTGGAAAGTAGTCCCACAGGTAAAGTAGTTCCTATTCAGGCCTCAAGAGGGCCTGGATGTGGCAGCATGGTCTGCATCAGGTAAGTGCACATTAAAACACTTGAACACATGTCTAGCTTTATGAGTCTGGCGCCTAAGGCGCCAGGACAGAGGTCCAACATGAGCCTGGCGCCTAAGGCGCCAGGACTGCGTCCAAAGGGCCCCAGCTTGGGCCCGCTGGCACTCCCCTGGGGGAAATGATGCCTGCCTCTGGGGTTGCTGGGTCGGACCTGGCTCCTTGGAGGTAGGCATCATGACAGTTCCATAGCTTAGGGGCAATGTAGGGGAAACTTATTCCACCTGCTCTAGCTCATTTGATGTGTGGGACCCTAAGTTGGTTTGTGTGACATTGCCTAGTTGGTCTGGTGGAGTGAAATCTGGCTAGCGTATCAGACAGGTATGAGGGTGCAGACAGGTTGATACATTTGTGTGCGTTGGTAAGTATTTTGAATGTAATGCGCTCTTTGACAGGTAGCCAGTGTGCTGCCTTTATGGCTTGCGCGATGTGGTCCCTTTTTGCTATATTGAGAGCTGCTCTTAGTGCATTATTCTGTGTTGTTTGGAGTTTATTGAGATTGGAGTTGGAGGTGCCAGCCAATAGCGCATTACAATAATTTAGTTTGGCTCCAATGGTGGCTCTGGCAATAGAAAGGCAATTATCTTTGGTTAGGAAGGGTTTGATGGCATTAATGAGCTTAGTGCTCAGGGCGTAGCCAGAAACAATGGAGCTGACTTGCTTGTCCATGGAGAGTGAGGTGTCAATGTGGACTCCTAGTGTTTTAACAGAAGGTAGAACTGGGATGACACAATGGTCTATGCAGAAGTTGGTGTAGAGTGGGTCGAGGTTCGTGAGAGAGGATTTTTGACCCAGGATGAGAATTTCGGTCTTATCTCCGTTAAGACATAGGCCGTTTGTGGCCATCCATGCTTAGATGGTGGCGTATATAATCTGGAGGGTGGCTGCTTCCTGATGGTAGAGTCCTGTGAGCGGGAGGAGTACCTGGGTATCGTCAGCGTAGTTGGTGTATGTGATCCCGAGTGCGTCCAGTTTATCAAAGAGAGGTTTGGTAAAAGGATTATAGAAGGTAGGAGCCGTACATGAGCCCTGAGGGACTCCATAACTGATGGTGGTAGGCTCTGCGTTAGCTATATTGGAGAACACTTTCATCACTCTTCCTTCGAGGAAGGAGGTGATCCAGTTTGTGGCTTGTTTGGAGAAATGTGTGACCTGCGTGAGATGGTTCGTGAGGATGGAATGATCGACTAAATCAAATGCCGCCGAGAGGTCTAGGAGGAGCAGAAGGGCCGGCTTGCCTTTATCTAGAATTAGGGTAATTTGGTTCTTCAGATCTAGTAAAGCGGTTTCAGTGCCATGACCTTTGCGGAATCCGGACTGCCTTTTACCTAGGACAGCGTTGTTTTCCAGGTAGGACTGTATCTGCATGTGTGCAGCTTTATCTAAGATTTTTAGATGAAATGGAAACGTTGTAATTGGCCGGTAGTTGTTAGGTTGGGCAGGTGTCTTTAAGAGCGGGCGCACCCACGCCTCTTTAAGGCTGTCAGGGACTTTGCCCATCTTGAATGAGGCGTTAATGAATGCTGTGATGATCGGTGTGAGGGGTGCCGCACACTCTTTAATGATGTTGGGGGGGCTTATATCGCCTTTGCATTGAGATGGTTTGAGCTGTTTGAGGATGTGGAGAGCATCTGATTCGGTGATTGGAGAAAAGTTGAATTTGGAGGTGTGCTTATCTTTAGCGGTATTGACGGAGAGGGTCTGTTTGGGGTGCAGAGCCTTCAAGTGTTCTGCTATTTTATTTTGAAGAAGGTCTATTTTATTTAACATCGCTGTTTGGATGCTATTGCACCAGGCTTCTTCCTTGACAATCTCATCTGTACAGATTGGGGGGACAGTGAGCTCTTTAAAGATGGTGAAAAGCTCTTTAGAGTGGGAGTTGGCTTCCATGATACGTTTATTGTAGGTTTCTAACTTCGCCTTAAATATGGCACTTTTGTATTTTTTAGAAATACAAAGAAAGTCTCCTTTGGTGGCATCACAGGGATTGGCCTGCCATGTTTTGAGGGCTTGGCGCTTGCATTGGCGTAGCTTTAATAAGTCCTCCGTGTACCATGAGTTGGAGTGAAAGTTCTAAGGTTCAACACTTTCACAGTAAATGTTAATATGGTCTGCAAGGAATCAATAATGGATTTGAGTAAGAAGACAATCAAATAAGGTAAAAAAGATATGAGGTTTACCAAGAGGGGTCCTTGATTCATGAAAAGTCCAAAAAATGAGGCAAAGTTTGTGTTAATTAAAAGAAGTTCCAAAATAGACTATTCCCATAGGCATGTGTACGCCTAATGTTTCCAACAACCTGTCCCGACAGAACGAGGACGCCTGAGGCACACACAAAGGAAGTCTCTAGTCCGTGTGTGAAGTAGAAACCAATTCCAAGAAACTTTACGGGATGTTGCAGCACAAAGTCACTAGGCGTAAGCAATCCAATGAAACGTTCCGGGTCCTAGAGCTGAAAGAAAACACAAATCCGTGGGTTGAAAAGAAGCAAGGTCCAAAAGGCCGTCCGGGTCGTGGAGCTGAAGGGCAAAAGACAAGCAGGGGATTCAGCAGAAGTGAGGTCCAAGAAGCGGTCCGGGTGGTGGAGCTGACGGGCAAAATACAAGCAGCCGGGGAGTTAGCAGAGGCAATGTCCAAAGAGCGGTCCGGGTCGTAGGCTTGGCAGACGAGAACAGTACAAAAAACGTGATGCTAAGCGTAGCTACTTGGTTGAAGACAGCGGTTTCACCAACCACAGAAAGAACCAAATCCAAGTTAACAGAACCGACTAGGGCAATTCCAAAAGGCAAGGTCGATAGGCATAAACAAGGAAATCACACAACTTCAGATACAAGGAAAACAGCGTTAATCAGAAACATTGAATGTCAGCAGAGGCGGGACTATGAGGGTTAGTCACGTGAGATTACGATCGACGTCGTGGACGCCGGCTCCTTCCTCTTAGCAACAGAGTCCCAAGCTTCCATGGCAATCTCCAGTTACCAGGAAAACAAGCCCTCTGAACTCTCAGACGCTGCTGTCGTGGGAAAAACATTATTGACACCCAGTCTGTATAGGTGTCCCAAGTGCCTAACCATGACACCCTTCCCTTTATCGCCTTGCTGCCTTTCCCAGACATGGATAAAACACCCTTCAAATTATACCCCACATGTAATACAAAATGTCAGTGGATCGACAAACACAGGAGTGTGCAACCTGGGTGTGAACCACGACGATTGGCACTGTCGAGCTTGCAAGCTCTTTAAATCTAAGACCCTTAAAGATCGCAGTCCCAAGCACTGGGCCCATCACGCCATGGATGTGGAGGGAGCTTCCAGTGACAGCAGCGTCGCCGTCTTTTCAGACAGCGAGGGTGACGGGGAACAGGCAAGTTCCCAAGTGCAAGCCCCCGACCCTAATAGACTAGCCGGTAGCCCTGTTACGGTGACGACACCCGGCGGCAAGAGCACACCCACTTCCCATGCTAAGCACACACCCTGTGGCGATATGTCGGCTTTGCCGACCAAACATCCGGATACGGCATCTGGGTGGGGATCTGTACATTCCCTGTCATCTGGGCACTCGAGGTCCCGATCGGCCCATGACAGGCCACGTAAACCAAAAGACGCCACCCATTAAACTACATCGACCGAACGCCGTACGTCGGCAGATGAGGCAGAAGTCCTTTCCAATTACGAAACTGGACACATCCCGTCGAAATCGGCTGTAAAGACTAAAAACACTGGGTTGTCGCACCTGGTTAAAAAACAACATGTACCAGAAGGCATGTTAAAGGCTTCTCATTCCAAGAAATCTTCTTCCAAGAGTTCTAACCACGAGGACAAGTCCCATAAGGACAAAGAAAAGTCTCATAGGGACAAGTTTACCACTTCTAAGGAAACTTTACCTATCCCACAGAATAAGGGCCTACCCACTCCTACACCTTCAGCACAAGTCCCTGCCACACCTTAGCCTGGGGTCATCCCCAGTTGAGACGTATGGACAGCAGAGGCTATAGATAGGGTGATGTCGAGAATTAAGTTTCTTGCATAATTTTTTTAAACTCAGGCTGTCAAAATGTTTAAATTGCACCTACTGCTCAGGCTTCCAGCTCGCAGCCCCTGTCTTCCACTTCTCAGCCACTGTCTTCCATCCCAGCCAACAGCAAAAAGGTCACGCACTACTGCTGACCTTTATGACATTCATACAGACAGGGAAGGGGAAAATGAGGACTACCAAAACACTGATGAATACTATGATGGTGATGATGAAGAGGAGGCGGCGGCAGAGGTGTATACTATGTCTTGACCAATTCAACAGGATTCCCCAGTCTATGGTAGATAATCAGCCCCTATTCAACGACATAATGAGCACTTCGGTATTCAAACACAGGAGACTCAGCAAGACAAAGATTTTGTCGAAGATATCCTAGGAGACAAGAAAGCCGCCACCCAGTTCATCTCCATCTTAAAGTCTATCCAGAGAAAAATCCAACCTTCACTGGAAACACCCAATTAAACATGGGCAGTAAACCCGCTGGTATAAAAACTTTATCGCCCAGCGCCATCTGACCCTTTATATATCAGGGGACAGCTTAAGCCCGATTTGCTCATTGTCACAACTACCCGAAACAGGGCAAGTACACGACTAGCCTCTTCTGAGGCTCCCCCAGACAAGAAGAGCAAGAAGTTCTATACCATGGGAAGGAAAGTTGCGAATTCAGCAGCGTTTCAAACTAGGATCGCCAACAATTCCACACTGTTGGTGAGCTACGATTGCCATAAATGGGATGAGATTACTGCCCTCATTGACTCTGCTCCAGAGCCTTTAGAGTCTAGACTTGCCCTAGTAGCAGCAGAAGGCAAAGCCACTGCCAACTGCATTCTCAATAACAACCTCGACGCTGCAGATAATGCAGGCCGTATTATTGCAGAAGGAACCATTATCGAGCGCCATGCTGGCTACGCCAGTCTGCCTTCAAGCTTGAGACCCAGGCAACGTTACTCAACATGCCAGTGGAATCGACCGTGCTATTCGGCAAATCGGTCGAGGACACTCTGAAATCAGCCAAAGACGAATTTGATATCCTTCAAATCTTTTGGGCAACTGACTAATAAACAACCTGCCAGAGGGACGGGAGTAATTTTCGCTGTTTTCGTGGCCAAAATTCCCAAAGAGGCTCCGGATACGGACAAAGTCAAAACTCATCATGGAACAACAACCAGGGTCAAGCGTCCCTGGGATACCCAAGAGGCCAGCGCAGATCCCGTGGCCGGGGGAGAGCCTCCACATCTAGAGGTGGAGGAACACCTCCCAAACAATGAAAGCCGCTACAGGTCCCATCCCATTCCTCCCTAGTAGAGGGACGGATTTCACACTTCACCCACGCATAGGAGGGAATAACCACAGACAAGTGGGTGCTATCAACAGTAGAGGGAGGTTATTTGTGTGGAGCTCCTCGAAAAACCATCGAACCATCCCCCGTGCCAAAGGAAGAACAGCTCACCCTGATGGAAAAAATCAACACGTTGCTTCTCGAGGATGCCATCGAGATTGTACCGTCCAACGAGGTAAAAAGTTAATTTATTCAACATACTTCCTTGTGCCAAAAAAAGATCCAACTATGCACCCAGTATTCAACTATTTTAAAGTTCCGAGCGCACAGAAAACTCTTGCAGTTCAAGGTAGCATACCAGCACTACCAATTCAAGGTGCTACCCTTTGGAATAGCTTCAGCTCCAAGGGTATTCTCCAAGGTACTAGCGGTGGTGGCAGCGCACCTTTGCAGGGAGGCAATCCCAGTGTACCCCTACCTGGACGACTCACTGATCACAGGAGAAACACCCCATCTTTGCAAACTAAACATGCAAAGAACCATAGACCTTCTCTTCCAATTGGGCTTCTCAATAAACGAGAAAAAGTCAAATCGTGTACCAAATACAACATAGCAGTTCCGAGGAGCTGTGTTAGATATAAGAACATGCTTAGCCTTTCCATCCATGGAAAGAGTGCAGAATATGCTTCAGCAAATACCCCAGTATCAAGCCGGTCTCCAGATAAGCGTACGCAAAGCAATGCGTTTGCTAGGCATGATGGCACTGTGCATATATCTAGTCCCACAAGCACGTCTGCGCATGCGACCGATGCAGGAGTGGTTGGCGAAACAGTGGTCTCAGGCAAGAGGTCAGTGGGACAATCTAGTGGTCGTTTTGCCAACTAGTTCAGAACCTACACTGGTGGACAAGAGAAAACCTGTTAAAGGGAAAAGCTTTCCAGGATTCGGAAGCGCAAGCGATTGTTACAACAGACGCATCACTCTCCGGGTGGGAGCTCATTACCTTCACCACACAGCACATGGTCTGTGGACTCACATCACACCACAGAATCATATCAACCTGCTGGAACTAGTATTCAAAGCACTTCAAGCATTCGAAGCGCAATTGACGAACCAGTCGGTTCAAATTCTAACGGACAGCACCACTGCAATGTTTTATATCAACAGGTGGGCACACACTCTCCAAATCTGTCCAAGTTGGTGTAGAAAATATGGAAATGGGCACGCAGACGGGGGATAGCCCTATCCACCTAATACGTTCCAGGGGTACTCAACACTCTAGCAGACTATGAGCAGAGATCCCCTACCAGAGGAACACTTGTGGCAACTAGACTCAAGTGTCGAAGACCACATCTTCTCTCAGTGGGGTTACCCCACACTAGACTTGTTCGCTACAGGAGAAAACAAGCAATGCCCAGACTTCGCACCCAGGTTCCCCCAACCAGACTCCAAGGGGAAAGCCCTATAGATGAACTGGTCAGGGAAATGTGCTTACGCTCCCACCCCTGTTCCCCCGACTCCATTAATGAGCAGAATAGTGAACAAGATGCACAGAGAACAGATGACGCTCATCCTAGTTGCTCCAATGTGGGAGAGACAGCCGTGGGATCCACATCTGCGCAAGCTGGCGATGTGCGATCCCATCAAACTCCTGTGTCAGTCCACCTGGTCACCCAACATGGGGGAACAACAGTGCACCCTCAACCACACTCAATGAACTTGGCAACATGGCTCCTGAAGTTAGAGTTCGGACACCTTAATCTACCACAACGGTGTATGGACATCCTCAAGGAGGCACGAAAACCAAACACTAGACTAGACTGGAAATTTGGTGCCAGTCTAAACAAATAAACCCCATAGAATGTACTCTATCACACATTCTAAATGATATGCTCCACGTGTTAGATTCAGGGTTAGTATTCAACTCCATAAAGGTCCACCTGGTGGCTTTATCAGCATATATCACCTCTCAAAGTAAAATATTGTGGTGGAAAATTTCAGTCATCAAATCATTCATGGAGGGAGTAAAAAGACTCCACCCTCCAATTTCGAACCCACCCCCATTCGATCCTATGCACGAGTCAAGTCTTAAACACCTGACATACAAGACTGCCTTCTTAGTGGCTATTACTTCCATAAGAAGAGTTTGTGAATTGCAAGCATTGTCAGTGCCGGACCCTTTCTTTATCATCCATAAAGATACATTGTTTTTATGTACTCATCCTAGGTTCTCCCCTAAATTCATTTCCAAATTTCACGTGAACTAATCCATTGAGCTTCCGGCTTTCTTTCAGAATCCAACTAGCTCGGCTGAGTTAATACTCCACACAATGGATGTGAGGAGTTCGGTCCTTTACTACGTAAACAAGACCAGGCCGCTTAGAAAAACAGACCAACTGTTTGTCTCCGTAGTACCAGGCAGAGGAGGAGACAGCATTTCCAAGAATGCCATCTCCAGATGGATAGTCAGATGTATACAAGTATGCTATTCATTATCAAACAAAACACTGCCTTTTACACCAAGTGCTCACTCCACACGGAGCACAGGAGCTACTCTGGTTTTTATCGCAAATGTCCCCATAGACAGCATTTGCAAAGCAGCTAGATGGAGCTCAGTACACACTCACTCAGCACTACTACATTGACACCAATTCCAAAGCAGATACACATGTGGAACAAGCGGTTCTAAAACATCTATTTGCTGCGGCTCCTTCTCACGACCCACCACCTTCTCCTAACACTGCTCGCTAATCTCTGCATAGCATGTGATCTAAGCAGATTCCGCAAGCCTCAGAAGAGATGCATTACTCACTGTAATCTTATTTCTGATGCTTGTATCTGCTTAGATTCACACGAGAGAAGGTGCATAGATGTTATATGAGCTTTTCTGGTATCTATCTGCTTGGAAACACCTGTACTCACGATACACATCATGCAATTTCATGTCAGAACAAAACAATCTGAGGGACCTCGACGCGTGAAGGACCACGGGTACAGTGGACGTCATAATAGGGATAGTATTACTGGCACGCCCTGTTGATGTCCATTTTCAAGTTTCGAAAGCAACAACTGTAATACTCCGCAGCTTCCACTAGATGTCGACAAGAGCTGTGAGCTTGAGCAGTAGGGGGTGTATTTTGAAAATGTTCTAGTGCATGAGTGTTTTTCTCTCCAAGAAATGTGCAAAAAAGTCATTCTGGACATCACTCCATGTCATCTGCTGACCATGGGGCCGAGCTAGGGATGACCCCCGGGTAGGGTATGGCAGAGACTTGGGTTGTAGAAGTAGGTAGGCCTTTTTTTGTAAGGCCTCACTTAAGGAACCCTCTTCTTCTTCCTGTGGGACAGTTACAATATCTTTTGAAGGGGTAGACCTGTCCCTATGAGCCTTTTCTTTGTTCTTATGAGACTTTTCTCTATGATCAGAGTTTTTTTTAAGGAAGATTTTTTAGAATTAGAAGGCTTAAACAGTCCTCTGGGACATGTTTCTTAATCAGGTGAGATAACCTTGTGTTTTTGTACTTTCCAGCCGGTTTCAACGCAATATGTCGAGTTTCGGCATTGGAAGGGACCTCCGCCCCATCTGTAGACTTTCGGTCGAAGGAGGTTTAAGGGTGGCGTCCTTTGTCTTACGGGGCCTGTCATGGGGCGACCAGGAGTTCGAGTGCACAGAGGACCTCAGTGGGGAAGGTTGTGAACTGCGCCTGAAAGGAGGACATGAGTCTGTCCTGGAAGTCCTTGAAGCACGCTTCTATGTCTGCTTTGGAGCTGCCATGTTCAGGTTTGTTCCTATCTCTGTGTCCTCCAGGGGCTCCTGTTCTTTGGACCAGCAGCATTGCAGCATGCCATTTCCTAGCGTTGTAATCAGTGGTCGCTTACCGGGGGTGCCCTTTCCCTTTTCCCCCGGCATTGGGCTCACTGATCAAACTTTGTAGTTCGTAAGACCCCTGTTGGACCAGTTAATGCTCAAGGGCCCTGTCCAGAGCCTCTGCATCTGACTGGGGCCGGGGCTATTTTTAATAGTTGAGGGGGTCCTTCCACCTTTCCACAAGCTGTTAAGACGGATTTCTGAACTCTGTCCTGGTGGCGCAGAAGTTCAGAAGGCCAACCTAATTACTTGGAACAGGGTAACCTCTGGACAAGCCAGACCAATCAAGGTAGCGATCGCGGCGGTCAAGACTAGGTCTCAAGAGGGGTGAGGGTGACTGAAGGCCCGCAATGAGCACACAAAGCAAGAGCGCTAACAAACTACTCCAAACAGTTGTTATATCAAAAATAGATACACATTTATTTTAAGGCCTTTAAAATAATGACCGTAGCGAGAAAATCACAATATCACAATATTAAACCAACACATACCATATCAACACAATATATATACAAATACACAGTCGCAAGCGTTTAAAGCACGAAATATGTAGTCCACCTGCCAGGGAAGGAAAACAGGCAGTGCGATAATGCTTTCGACTCAGTTCGCCTTCATAGGCACCTAACTAGATGGAAGTCCGAGCCCTGCGAAGAGTGGAGCCTTGTGCTCAAAGTACCTGCCACGCCGGTGCCGACGGGCACAAGGGGAAGCTCTTTGGAGGAAGTCAGGCGGTTCACGTTAGTGCACAGCAGAAGAACAGGTTCCGCAACTCAAGCGCAGCCTCCACAGCGGGCAGAAGCAGAGCGCGAGCGCGGCAAAAGGTGGCTGTTTTTACACAGCAGGGAAAAGCAATGGGATACTGCAGGAGGGCGACCAGATCCTAGATATACTACTCACCGGTCCCCGAAGCAAGCAGACCCAGGCTTCTCCACGATAGTTTCAGCAGCTGGCAGGTTCAGAAGAGCAGGGAACGCCTCGTAGTCGTGTAGAGCAAAAAGACGTCCCAATCGACGAAACCAGCACAGTTTGTTGCCGCAGCAGGACAACGGAGCGGCCGTGTGTATTCAAGCCAAATGTACACTCCTCCCTTCAGACCTGGGGACGCCAAGCGTACGAAGCGTGGGAGAGTGACAAGGACTCGAAATACAACACAACCTGGCGGCAGTTACAGAGCAGGACTCCCTTGTAAGCTGGTCAGTCAACTGGATGGCCCAGAGACACTTCCGAAGGCTTACTTGGCAGGAGATGATGAAGTCGCCGGGAATAGCTGTTCCTGCTATTCCAAAGGTCGAAGCACCAGTACAGGCCTTCTGGTTCGATCAAAGGAGGACAGGGGCTCTCCGGACGACAGCAGTGCAAAGGAGGATTCCTTCAGCGGGTCACCAGCGATTCCTCGGTCCAGCCTCGTAGTTGCAGGATACTTGGCTCCTGTATTCCTTCGTTCGTGAGAACTCAGGAGATCGACCTGGTAGTGGTGTTTCCAGCTCCCTCTTATCCACGGTTCCCTTCGCGCCAAAACGGAGGGGAGCCAATGGGAGATCCGCTCATCAACACACATACCATACGTGGACCAATCACGGACCACGGTGGGCCCAGGCATTCACACCACCCTAGACTCTCTGGCACCCAGGATGTGTATTGGGACCAGACATCCCAGCCCACACCCTGGAGGCACACAAACGACATGTAGAAGCCCGCGAAAGCAACCACGTTTCGCGGGAAAGTACATGCCCAAATAAGGAAGGCCCCGGGTCGCCGGACCTGGGGAAGGTGAAGGGAGCAAGACGGACAGTGGACAGGACAAAGGAGCCTCGTGGTCTGGCCATTTTGGGAGCCAGGCCACCATTTTGGGTTCAGTGCAAAAACGGGCTCAGAACGCCAAAAGGAGCTCAAAATAAACAAAACGATCGCTGCCACCATTCCAGTCCCTGAATGACTTGCACCGATCAAATACCATCCTAAAAGAGTATCTAGGGCCTGTAGAAGGCTAGAGACCCAAGAGAGCTGTAACTTAGCTTACAGTGCCCTCTTGTGTCGTGTTGCACTAAAGCTGCGACACGATAAAAAACTACGGGAAACCACGTTCCCCGGTACTGACTGTCTTAAGGGCATGTCAGTTTCCCCGTAAGAAAGGAGCGAAAGCCCAGACAAGTGCGGCAGAAGGCTGTACTTCTCTGGCAAAGTCAAGAACAAGGTTAAAAACAATAGCAAAAAGTTTAGGGGTTGCCACATGGAAGGAAAATTCCCTACAATTACGAAATCTTTCCTAACACAAGCGATGGTATGTAGCTTGTTCCTCCAGATCCTGGTATACCAATTGTTCGTAATGTTTCTCCATGTGAGATGAGCGGCGAGCGCCCCTACCGGGAGCTCAAGTCGTTGTTCCCCAGGGGGATTGGGCCTGAGGCTGAGAGCCGCCTCTCCGCTTGGAGTTCGGCAAGAATTGATGTAGCAACCCTGTGGGAGACTACACAACCCTTGTCCTCTTGGTATTAAATACATCTCTCCATTGGCTCCCAGTGGATGCAAGGATTACATTCAAAACCCTCTGCATTAGAGACAAGGCTTTCTGGACCCTGAGTCCAAAATACTTTCAGCTATCCCTCCACAAATACCTTCCCTCTCGAGCTCTTCGCTCCTCTACCTCCAACTCCCTCAGGGTCAGTTGTTTTTCAAAGAAACAAGCTGGGGTAGATCTCGGTCTTCGGCTGGGGCCTCTCTCTGGAACAGCCACCCTGCCACTCTAAAACTTGAGGAGAACCATCTCCGATTCCGTAAGCACCTAAAGACCTTTCTCTTTTCTTCTGCCTTCGCTTCCCCTCCCCCCTACTGATCTGTTCTCTCTTGGCAATGTGCACCTGGCCACCCTCTGTCCTGCAGGCCCAGATACCTGCTCAATCTGCCACCCTCCCGCACTGCCTCCGGGCCACCCCTTGCACTGGGGTCTATATCTGTACCCATACAGCCCTCCCCCTTTTTCTTCCTGCACTTATCAGACCTACCCTGTCTGCTACCTTAAACCTAGCACTTGCAAATTTCTGGCTGCACTACCACCGTTTGTTGCCTTTATTATTTATTTATTGTTATTTATCTGTTTCTCCTCCGCTTCGCACTTTCCACTTCTCCCCCCTTCCATGCACTTTTCCCCTCCCCATCTCCCATGCACTTGCGCATTCTCAATGTCACTGGGCCTAATAAGATTGCTGTTTTGTTCTCCCCTGTTCCCCTCCCTTGCCTTGTCGCGCTCTGAAACACTTGTGTACGAGCACGATAGAAATAAAATATCAATATCAATTAGGCAACCCACCTTTTGGTATAGGCCTGTTCGACACCGGTTGGTAGGGTGACTGAGCAGCCAGGCTTATCTCAAGAGCGGTAAATGTGAGCTGTAGAGCTCTAGCAATGAAATCCACAAATACAAGTAGCCAAGTAACACTTACACTCCAGGTTTTTGTTATAAATATTTATTTAGTTAACAGCAATTTTAAAAAAAAAAATTCTTTACAAAGGACAATGTATGTAACAATCAAATATACTTTAAAATACTTTTCCAGAATCAACACAAAGCTAGTAAATACTCGTTAGATATGCTTCTTATACTCTTTCTACACCGTGAGGTGACTTCACTAACTAGGACAGTAATGATATGATAGATGATATGACATGCAATACTTACCGTAAAAGCATTTCTGATGGTTGTATCTAAGTCCGATATCCAGTGGCACTGCGGAGTATTGCATCTTGTTTTTCAAAAGTCGAAAAGGGGACGTCGACATAGGCGTGTCTGTAATACTAAGCCAATAGTGACGTGTAGTGTACCCAAAATCACTCACGCGTCGAGGTACCTCTGTTTGTATTTTGTCTGCCATGAGGGAGCCTTATGACTAATGTGAGTGAGTACAGAAAAGAGAGAAAGTAATAAGACATCTATGTTCCTTCCATCCGAACGGGGAGAAAGGGTGGGCGCATGTGAATCTAAGCAGATCCAACCATCAGAAATGCTTTTACGGTAAGTAATGCATGTCTTCTGATGTTTGTTAATCTACTTAATATCACATGCTGTGCACAGACTAGCGAGCAGTACTCGGAGTTGGAGGTGGGTTGTGAGAAGGAACAGTAGAGAAAATATGTCTTAGTACTGCTTGTCCCACCTGGGAATCAGATCTAGAATGGGCATCTATACAATAGTGTTTTGTAAAGGTGCGTGCAGAACTCCAGGTTGCCGCCTTGCTAATGGACTCAAGGGGAACATTTGCAATGAATGCTATGGATGCCCCAGTGCCTCGAGTAGAATGTGCTCTAGGCTTCAAGGGCAGTTCTCTCTTAGCAAGAGTGTAACAGAGAGTGATGCACTGGACAATCCATCTAGATATAGTGGATTTGGAAACTGCATCTCCTTCTCTTCCTACCACCACTGAGACAAAGAACCGATTAGTCTTTCTTAGTGGTCAAGTTCTTTCCATATAAAACATGACCGCCCTGCGCACATCAAGTGTGGGCAGGCTCTTTTCTCCCAAGATTGATGGGTTTTGAAAGAACGTTGGTAGTTCTATAGACTGGTTGACATGAAATTTTGAAATGAATTTCGGTGCAAACCTAGAGTGTGTGCGTAGAACCACCTTATCTTTGTGAACTGTTACAAAGGGATCTAATATAGAGAGCGCTTGTAGTTACCTCACTCTCCTAATGGAGGTGATGGCTATCAAGAAAGCAGTCTTAAGAGTGAGATCCTTAAGGGTCGCTTTATGCATGGGCTCGAAGGGGGAGCCCACATTAGCCTGGTTAATACAACGTTCAGGTCCCATCCGGGAGCTGCGTTAGATCTAGGAGGGTGAATTCTTTTTACTCCTTCCATGAAGGCTTTAATAACTGGAACCTTCCACCATGACACCTTATGTTGAGACGTAGTGTAGGCGGAGAGTGCAGCTAGGTGAACTTTAATAGAATTAAAGACTAAACTTGAGTCCAGCAAGGGAGTCAGGTATAGAACAATGTGTGTGGGAGAGCAGTCAACGGGGTTGATGCTCTTTGAGTTACACCAGATGACGAACCGTTTCCACTTGCTGGAGTAGCAGTAACAAGTGTTCGGTTTCCTTGCCTCTCTGAGAATGTCCATGCATCTCTGAGGGAGCTGCAAATGTCCAAATTCTATGACCTCAGGAGCCAGGCTGCCAAGTTCAGGGTCTGTGGGCATGGATGCAGCGTTTGGCCCCTGTCCTGTGACTGTTTTACGGGCAGGGTAGTTTCACTGGAGGAGACAGTGACATCTCCATCAGATGACTGAACCAGGGTTGGCGGGCCCACATGGGGGCCACCAGTATCATGGTAACTGGTTCCTGGTGCATCTTGTGCACTATTTCGTTGATAATGGGAGTCGGCGGCGGAGGGGGGGGTGGGGGGTTAGCGTAGACAAATTTCCCTGACCAGGTTATCCAGAGACCGTTCCCCTTGGAGCGGTTCTGGCGGTACCTGGAGGCGTAATCTTGGCATTGGGTGTTCTCCAGAGTTGCGAACAGGTCGATCTCTGGGAAGCCCCATTCTGCGAAACCGTTGGACAATGTCTTCGTGTAATCGCCATTCGTACTCTGCGGGCAGAGGGAAGTCTCTGCTGAGTCCGTCTGCCAGAAGATTGAGTTCCCCTGATACATGTTGAGATAACAGGAACATGTGTTTGAGAGCCCACTTCCAGATGTTCTGGGACAGCTTGGAGAGTCCTGGAGAGTGAGTGCCCCCTTGCTTGTTCAGGTAGTACATGGCTGTGGTGCTGTCTGTGAGGATCAGCACCGTTTTTCCTTGTAGGTGTGTCTGGAAAGCCTTCAGTGCTTTGAAGACCGCCAACAATTCCGGCAGGTTTATGTGTTTGGGCGCCACACTTGGAGTCCAAACTCTGTGTGCAGTCTGATGGGATAGTTGGGCCCCCCCATCCTGTGAGGGATGCGTCTGTGGTTAGAGTGGCGTCCACTGTGGGGGTGGCAAAGGATTTCCCCCCAACATGAGGTTTTCCCTCGACCACCACTGCAGCGAGAGAACCAAGGCTTGCGAGACAACCACTAGATTGTCCCATTGTCCGCTGGCCTGACACCACTGGCTGTTGAGCCACTCTTGCATTGGGCGCATGCGCAGGCGCACGTGAGGGACCAAATAAATACATGACGCCATCATTCCTAGCAATCGCATGGCTTTGCGTACCGTCACCTCTCGACCGGCTACATATTGAGGGATATGAAACAGCATGTTTTGGACCCTCTCATTGGAGGGGAAGACGAGGCCGTCCTTTGTTCGAATTAGAGCCCCTAGGAATTGCTTGACTTGGCTGGGGTCTAGACTGGACGACTTCTCATTGATGGAGAAGCCCAGGTGGAACAAGAGGTCTACATTCTTTTGGGTATTTGAGAAGCATGTTTCGTAAGAATCCCTTGTTATGAGCCAGTCGTCGAGGTAAGGATAGACCGGAATGGACAACCTGCGCATGTGTGCCACTGCCACTGCCAGTACCTTCGTGAATACCCTTGGCGCTGAGGCTATGCTGAAGGGTAGCACTTTGAACTGATAGCGTTTGCCTTCGATCATGAACCTGAGGTATTTTCTGTGCGCTGACAACATTGAAATATGAAAGTACGCATCTTTCATGTCCAGTGTTGCCATGTAATCCCCTTGTGAGAGCAGGGAGATTACCTCCTGCAAAGTCACCATACTAAATTTTTGAGGTTTTACAAATTTGTTCGCTGGGCGCAGATCTAATACTGGGCGCATGGTTAAATCCTTTTTGGGTACGAGGAAGTACACTGAATAAATACCCTCCTTTACCTGTGATCGAGGCATGACCTCTATGGCTCCTTTTTCCAGCAGCAGTTTGACTTCCTGAAGCAGGATGGAGAGGTGTTCTGGTGATAAACGTCTTCCCCTTGGGGGTCTGAATGTTGGGGACCGACTGAATTCGATGCAGTAACCGTGGGCTATTGTTGACAGTACCCAACGGTCTGTGGTAATTCCCTCCCATGCTTGCAGAAATGTTAACCGGCCCCCGACCGGAGATGCATGGGAGGGGACCCGAACTTTTGGGTAATTTGGTGGTGGTGGTAGCCGGGGAGCCTCTAGGAGTGGGGCCCCGACCTCTTCCCTTGCCACAACGTTGTCCTCTTTGAGCATACTATCCACTGGTTCCCTGAGGGGAGGAGCAGTTGCTGGCTGAGGTGTACTGTTGTTGAGTTTGTCGTTGGCCACGAAAAAAGTGCCTGTTGCCATAACCTCGCTTATTAGGAGGTCCAGGGTTTTTAATGTTTCGTGTTCCTTCTTAGCTGTTTCCAGTGCGTCATCGACCGCCTTACCAAACAAGTTTGAGTCTTCAAGCGGTTTGTTGATGAGGGACGCCTGTGTTTCTGGCTTGAAACCGGAGTTTCTGAGCCAAGCATGTCGCTTAAGTACGCACGCTCTGGACTAGGGAACGGCTAGCCATTTCCACAGCATCTAAGGTGTTCTTGATGATGCTTTGGTTTACCCGAGTACCTTCTGTCACAGTGGCTAATAAGCGGGTTTGCAAGGGCCCAGGGACCTCTTGTATGCCTTCGCGCAACAGTCCCCATTAGGCATCGGCGTAACTAGCCAACAAAGTTGTATTGCTGGCAATACGCGTGGCAAAAGCTGCTGAGGATGTAATCCTCTTCCCTAAGGCATAAAGCTTCTTCCCCTCTTTGTCCACAGGTGCTTCGCTAGTAGATAGCGGAACCCCCCCCCACCCTTTTCCTCGTGGTAGTTACTACCAGGGAATCTGGTATGGAATGACCCCTAATATATAAGGGATCAGAAGGTCAGGCGCTAAAAAGCTTCTCGATTCTTGGATTGACACCTCTAATGCAGGTGTAGATAAAGAGGGAACGAGGCGTCTCTTGATTGAGGCGAGAAGGGGTATGGTTTGGCTAGCAGGCGGCTTTTCCTTGATTATTCTTTCAACAAAATCTACTTCTGGGGTAGTCTCCCCCGTATCAATTTGAAAATGTGCTGCCGCCTTGCGTAGCATTGCATTAAATGTGGGTTGATCGTCCACAGGTGAAGGTTCTCTGATGAGAGGGCAGATCTAAAACATCAGGGTCTGTTGACGCCCCTGGGGACTGCCAGGGCTGTGGTTCACATATGTCTGGGTCTTCCTCAAAGTCCCCAACAGGGTCTTGTAAATCTTCAGTATTTAGGAATTTGTAACGCTTACCTGGTATCCATGGGGACGTCACTCCTGTTCTGACCTCTTACGACCTCGAACCCTTCCCTGGAGTCTACTCGACTGGAGACTGGGCCTGAAACACAGGATTGGCAGAGTTTAACTCCCTATTGTCTCTGTGTGCTTGAACCCCTTCTTCCCCGGGGTCCAACCCTTCCCTTTGATCCACAGCTCACCTTGTTTTCTTGGAAAGTGTGCTCTCCGTCCTGCTTTCAGCACAGGGGCGCGTTGATTGATGCGGGCTCGTTGCTGCCTGGTTACTTCAATGGCAAGAGTCCGACAGGTAAGTATAATGAGTCTTTTGAACAGTTCTCTAACTTCGTTCCTGTCCTTCCTTAGGTGATGGCCGGCGTCCGGGGATGGCGACGTGCTGCTGAGATGAGTAGCGCTGAAGGTGAGTGAGAGCGCGATGCGACCCTTTCGTATTTGTATTGAACTAAGTTCTTTTTCTGTGTCTTTTAGGTGCTGCAATGTTTTCAGCTTGGATGCCGGTTATGAAGAAGGAATGCAGTGAGTAAGCGCGGTATGCAGCGCCTCTAGATGTTTCCACGCTAACCTGGAGTGTCTTTTCCCTCTTGCAGATGGATGAGAAGTTCCGGAGACAGAGTTCCCCCAGAGCGGCTGGGATTCAGGTACGCATTTGAAGCTCGTACAGTCTTTAAAAATAAGCGAAGATTTGCTGAATGCTTACTAATGCCTTTTTTCTGTTCTTTTAACTAGGAAGCGGCGTGCCGGGATGGGAATGACACAGCCGAAGAAGCCCGCAGAACAGAAGAAGCGATGAATGATGGGCAGAAGCGCCGCAAGGTAAGGCTGTTCCTAACGGTGTTCTTGTTCTTGCAGTAGCTGAGCGCAGAAGAAAGATGCAGGCCTACTGGAGATCGATCCGAACAAGGGGAGTGTCAAGCTGCAGGTGCAGAAAACACAAAGCATGTTTCTCAGCATGGGCGTGGCTTAAATAGTCTCTGGGTATCCCAGGTGTCTCTGGGCTGAACCACACCCAAAAGACTAGACTGCACATGAGGTTCTGGGAACCGAAATATGTGGGGGCATCCATCATGTCCCCATCAATGCACTACAAGTCCAATCCCCAATGTTATCCTTTGGGAGTGAGTGAGTCTGGTGCCACAAGCGCCAAGTCTGACTCCAAGTGGGTCTTTGGAGGGATGGAGAGGCCCTTGAGGGCCATGTACGTGGCCTGACTCCAGCCTGACATCTTGGAGGGCTGGGGACATGAGGGACAGGAATCATGACAGAATTCTTCCTCTTCCTGAAAGTGGGGATCCTCTTCAGTGAGGTCATATGTATCTATGTCTTCCTCAAGTGGATCAAAAAGTCTTGGGAATTTGGCTCTAGGGTCTTCAGGGAGCACCTCCCTTGGCCTTTTAGGTGAAATGTGTTCAGAAGTGGACACAAACCTAACTAGCCTGTCCATACATGATTCAAATCTTTCCCTAGTCCACTGGGATAACCCTGAGTGGTCTAGTGGCGGAAAGGCTTGCTGCTCCGCCTCTAGGCGTCGAGATCTCTCCCATAGCGTGGAGGATATACCCCCGTCACCCTCTGAGAAACCTTCTTGTGGGCACGACGATGGGGACGTATCTCTGGGTCTTCCCTTCGACGTGGGGGGAGGTTCCGGCGTACCCTACGTAGATTTCGGCGTCTCCCTGACCTTCTGAGCAGGCTTTGGTGACTCCTTTACCAGCCGTTTCTGCGAGTCTTTGGAGACTATTCTAGCTATGCTTTCCACGACTAACTTCTCAGTCGAGGGCTGGTTGTGAATAGTTTTCGGCTGAGCCAGAACCTCACCGTCGACAGACGCCCTCTTCTGAGGCGTTTCAACAGATGTTTTGGTGGTAGCGCCCTTAGTTGTAGACGGCCCAGTCGCTAGGCGTGCATGCGGCTGCGGGGGGGGGGGCTGCCGGCCCTTACGGTCGGCGGAGGCAGCCGGTTGATTCGACGTCTCCGTTGGCGCTGAGGTCTTCCATTTACTCGACGAATGGCCGTGGGTTGTGTGTTTAGTGACTTTTTCATGTGCGTCAGCGTCGCCGGGGTGTACATCCCCATAAGTAGGGTCGGAGCTGAGCTTTTCGGAAACAGGGACAGACGCAATGGAGCGGGAGCGCTCCAATGAGAGGTTAACCTCTGTTACGGAGGTAGCGTTATCACTATCCCCCTCGTCACACACAGCGGCGGCAGGTGAGGAATCAGCCTTCGACATGCCATAGGCTGCCCACCTTTTGACCCTGCGTTCCTTCAAAGTTTTTGGACGAAGGAGCTTACAGGCCGCACACCCGGCCTCGTTGTGGTCGAGGGGTAAGCAGCAGTTACACCGCTTATGCTTGTCCTTTCACAGAAATTTGCCCTTACAACGTGGGCAAAATCTAAAAGGAGTCCTCTACATAGCTGAGGGCGTAACCAGTGATAACGACCCGGAAGGAAAGGGGGGAGAAAAGGAAAGGCATTCTAGAAGAAGCAGATATGTCCACACCAACCCCCACTCTCCCTACTGTGTAGGGCGGCGAGGCCGGGCCACGTGTTCGGCAGCGCCGATAGGATCACCTCCGTTGAAACCACCGCCGTCGAAGATCTTGACTCAGCGGGGATGTTGAATGGCCGTCAAAAGAGGGCTGAGGTGGTATAAGTTAATAATAAGTGAAAAATCAACAAAGGGTCGAGTAAATGGTAAATGGCAATGTCTCTTACAAGCTCCGCATAAGGCGACCAGTATTCTGGGCGGAAATAAACAATCTGAGGGACCTCGACGCGTGAGGGATTTTGGGTACACTACACGTCACTATAGGGATAGTATTACAGACACGCCTATGTCGACGTCCCCTTTTCGACTTTCGAAAAACAAGATGCAATACTCTGCAGTGACCACTGGATATCGGATTATGCACAGCATTTGATTCTAAGCAGATTAACAAACATCAGAAGATAGTTTATTTGTATAGCGCTTATAACAAAATGTGTTTCAGAGCGCTTGAAGGCAAGGGAGGGAACACGGGAAAAATACAAACAGTGAACATTCTTACAAGACCTTGAACAAGAGAATGTGAAATTTACTATCGTACTCGGCTTGGCGACATTTCAGATAGTGCAAGAGCTAAGACACAGATAAGGGAGGGAGGAGGTGGGTGGGAAGGAAGGAAAAGGAAACAGACCGGTGTCTAACGTACTAGGCCTGAAGACATTACTGATAGAGCCACAGGATTACAAGAGGAGTGGGTGAGGAGAAGGAAGGAGAGGAACAAAACAAGCAATTCTCGTACTAGGCCTGACGTCATTT
This sequence comes from Ambystoma mexicanum, assembly GCF_040938575.1. Classification (NCBI taxonomy): domain Eukaryota; kingdom Metazoa; phylum Chordata; class Amphibia; order Caudata; family Ambystomatidae; genus Ambystoma; species Ambystoma mexicanum. Next base: position 328,089,977 of record NC_090941.1, on the reverse strand, counting down.
TAGATAGTGCTGGAGAGGAAAGTGGAGGAAGGGAAACGAGAGGGTGGGGGGGGGTGGGAGACAAACAATGTAGCGCTCATACTATGTCCAAGAACAATTCTGATGGAGTAAGTGCATAGAGTAAAGAAGGGAAAGCAGGAGAGGAGAGAAGGAAAAGTAAGAAGGGGAGAAGAGGAGAAAACATATTGAGCATTGGAAAAGAGTGGAGAGGCACGTAGGGAGAGACTCATGCCGTTGCAGAGTCGGTGGTAACATAATGTTGCAGGGAACAGCCAATGCAAGACAGGATTCAGGGTGAAAATGGCACAGCATGATACAAGAGTCAAAAGAGTCCACAAAGTCACAACCAAGCATTTGCAACAACACAGTGATGGAAGAGCAATAGTGTATCAAGACAAAACTCCTGCATTGTTATGATATTGGCAGAGGGAAAGGGCTAAGGGGGATGGGAAGGTAGGATAGACAGGAGTAAACCAAGGCAGGAAACCCATGCAAACAAGAACGGCACACAACATCACAGCATGCTTACCTGCTGTCTGAGCAGGGGTTCAGGCCCAGTGTCCTCCTGGTCCAAACAGGAATTTCCCTTTTCTTTGTCTGCTCTTCGCTTCGGATGCTTGGGCGAGAGACGCCCTTGATCTAAGAGTTAAGAGAAGGAAGGAAGGAAGGAAGAGGCAGGGCTAAGAAGGTGGGTGGTGCTTAGGCCAGGTGACCTAGACCCACTAGCACCTGCTCCCCATCTGCAAAGAAAGAGGCTGGAGGGCTCCTTAAGTAGGGAAAAAGAGCAGCAACCAGGAAGGCACCAGGTGCGCGGGGCTTAGGCCAGGTGACCTAGACCCACTAGCACCTGCTCCTCATCTGCCCAATAGCATTTATATATCACTAGTACACTTTGTAGATTCTGAGATTTGTAGAAAGGAAAGGTTAAGGGAAGGAAAAAGGTTAACAGGTTCTCAGAGCATGTGAGCACTTTAAATCTTCCAATGTAGTCTAGATAAAAACCTTTCCCAGCAATAATAGTTAAAAAACAAGTTATCACCTACGAGGGACAGTTAAATATCAAAGTCAAATGGACTAGAAGAGTCTGCAGCGAGCCAGGACATCCAAAGTCAATTGGAGCACAGTCTATGGAGCTGAGGCACTTCTTAGATAAGGTCTTGCACAAAGTTGGAGAGTTTGTTGAAGAAAAATCACTGTAGGGTCACAAGTGGTTACACTTGTGAAGGGTACAGCTGAAATCAACTCTAGCAAAGTAGCTACCAAGTCTCAACTGAGTAAAGCTAAAGACACTGATGTAAGTACCCCAAGTCCGAACAGTACCTTTGGTTAGAAGAAGAGTGGTCCAGCTGGCTTCTGTCTGGTTGCAACAATGCAGATCCTGGGTTCCTGGGCCTCAGTCGTGGGCACAAGAGGGAGGACTCCTGTGGCAGCAATTCTGAGGTCCGCGGCAGCTAAAGGCTCTTTTCAGGTCAGCAGCACTTCACGTTTTCAGTGCTAAGTAAACAGCACCACCGCGGATATTGGATACTGGTCGGGCTTCCTTCACTCCTTGAGTCCTGCACTCTGATGAGGGGACTTTAGCTCTGGTCGTCCTGCTTCTGGAGGGTCCTGGGGAGACTCCTGGAGCTTCTGGCCGGATCGCAAACGTTGCACTCGACTACAGATTTCTTGACTCCTGGCACTCGGTTTCTGCAGCAGCAAAGAAGCACAGCCAGTCAGGGAAGGTGGTCCAGTAGAGTTTGTCTCGGGGTTAGTTGGTCCAACTAAAGTGAAGAAGTCGTCCCTTCCGGAGCTTCTCTTGTCGATTAGAAAAAGGAGTATCGGCACAGCAGCAGGGCTTCACCGGGCAATTAAAAGGTCCAGGAGGATGCAGCAAGCTTCGTTCACGATTTCTTCATCGGGTTGTTCTTCCCAGTGGCCGACTGTCTACAGTGCCAAAACCCTCGCCTTTTAAGCAGGTTTCTCCCATTCATGCACAGACTAGCTGTCACTCAAACAACAAGGTGGCTGTCCTGCAAGGACAGCCAGCCAGCCAGCCAATCAAGACTGGATGCATTCAGGCATTCCTAAAGACAAAGGTCAGGGGAGTTTCAGGAACCTCCCTCACTTCCTGCCCTTCCAAACGCACTGGAGCCAGAGGCGGGTTTCAGTACTAAAGCCCGCAAAAAACAAATAAAAGGCTCAAACCTGGGTTGGCGCGCAGAGTAAACCCCAAGAAAGACCTCACAAACAGAAAATGGCAAAAAAAGAAGACCGGGTGCTATACTGCAGCTGAGGATTCAGCCTGCGGTAGAAAAGCACAATGGAAGGAAAATTAAACCACTGCCACTAGCCATTTAAAGTAGTGAGTGTAGCATAACATTTTTTGAATGAGTAGGTAGGAAAAGGGGCTACTAAGTAACCCCCCAGCACTTCACATAAAATGGTGTGTGTTGGACCTACAAAGAGAAAAGGTAAGTAACGTCAATTTCACTTTATTGTTCTTCGGAACAGTAGTTCACACAAGTGTCACCATACAAAAAGTAGATGCCTATGGCATTTGTCAGACTCCAAAAACAAAGGAAACATAATCCAAATCAGGTCCAAATCCAAATCAGGTCAAAACACATGAGAGAGTGAGAAAAAGGGCTCACTTACTCCAGGGTTAAAATTAAAAAGTCCTACAGTCCAGAAAAAGAGCTAGGGGTCTCTAAGGTGGGAGGAATTGAGCACTAAAATGAAATTCCCCCTAACACTTGGAGACATGCTGTTCCCCGATGGAGAATCCCCGGGCTCTCCCTGGGGGCCCAATGGCTGTATTGGGGTGGGGGTCAAGCTGATGGGTGACCCTCCTGCAGGCCTCTAATAACTCGCTGCCAGGAGAGAACCCCCTGGGTCAGTGCTGCAGCCCCTGTAGGTATCTTCCTCTGGATCGGCCCAACGCTGCTGGGGCCCTCGGTTGCTTCCATCCTCTAGCTGTCGGGGTCGGCTGCCCTGTGGCCTCCATTCACCGGCCTGGAGTTTAGCCCACCGCTTCTGGTTTGGTATTCCCTGAACTCACTGCGTTGCTGCGGGACACCACTTCTCCGTTGCCCTCGTCAGTCGCTCGCCGCACCTTCTCTGTGGTCTGGGGCGGGCACTCCCTGCACGCACACTCTTGTGCTGCTCTCACCACCGGGTGCTACAGTTGGCTTTCTCACGGCAGAGCAGTGCAGTGTCCCAAGTCATGGTGCAGTCACACTTCTAGGCCGCCAGGGCGGACCACCGCAAAGGGTCCCTTCGCATGATACGTCTGCCAGGCTCACCCACGCCTCAACCCCAGGCCGGTGTCAGGCCCAGTTCTGCCAGCTGCTTCCCGGTAAACCTCATATTTCTATCCGCCAGGCTTAAGTTGGACCCTGCACCGTGTCAAACTCCTTTCCACAGCCTTTATTTTGGGTTTGCCAGCACTCAAAGGCCTCGTCGGGGACGGAGCTCAGCCCACTCACATCTTCACATGTCGCCCCCATCTTGGAGTCTCAGGTGACCCTATTGTGCACAACCGAGACTGAATACAGTGTGCGCTAAAAAAAGCACAATAATTTGTAGAACACGTCCACTGACACCAGCCATAACTATAGGGTTGTATATGTGACTAAAAAGTCACAGGAGCAGAGAGAAGGGGGATACACAGTATCCCCTTAGCACTCGAAATAAGGTGGTGTGTGTTAATCTCTCATAGTATAAAGTTTTAGGAAGGATACAAAGAAGCCCTTTATCCTTAAAGGGGAAGTTCAGTCAAAAATTGTATTATCTCAAAAGATGGGCCATAATCAAAAATATATATATTTGTTTAAAAATGTTTTATTAACTTTTACAACAACCAATCAACAAAAAAAGGAACAAACCCAACAGTGCATATCATTTGAAACGAGCATCATATACAATCTCGTAAAGTGTCCACTGTCTCCCTATTACCCTCCCCCCAAACGCGAGCCTACTCCACTTCGCCATCTGCCATTGTTTCCTCTAGGGGTACCTCCCCCTCTGTATTTCCTGAGCAATCATTTTCACCTAGTGCCTGTGTCTGCCCTGGGGAGCAGGAGCCCCCACACTGCTGGAGCAGTGCTTGCCAGAGCAGAGAAGCCTCCCAACATCACCCACCCAAAGATACGCCTGTGGGGCTTATTAGACTGCAAAAGATCGAATTGCAGTCTTCTTCATCTGGGCGCCGGAAGAATTTCCAAACTGCCCCTTAATTTGTCGTGGACATACCTGATGTCCGGAATACCCTACATCTTTATTCTCACCCACCAGCAAAGGCACACCTCCAAGGCTACGACCCCTATCGTGAGCCTGACAGGAGCCGAAAGAGCTGTTGACCGTTGACTCATTCATCTAATCTTCCAGCTGCCACCCCATCCTGCAATGCTGCTCACTGGGTAGGATAGCCTGCTATTGCCCTTCCTCACTCATCACCCAGCTATCCACAACTGCTCGCAAAACGCCTTGCAGCACATGCGCCTCCTGCCGTGTCGGCGCCCTCTCATCTCTACACCCGCCGTCTATCAGGCTCCAGCCTCACGAGTGCACAGGCCCCCTGTTTCTCTTTGATCACAGCACACTTCCGATCCTACCTCGTAGGTACCGTCTACAGAGCTCCCGAGCTGTGGCTCCTGCTTTCCGGGCCTCGCACCATCACGCTCTGTCCCCCTTGCTTCGCTTGATAAACCAGCGGACCATGCTGTCCATGCCTTGACTGATCTGACTATCAGTTACAATTACCCTTAACTGAACTTGCCGAATAACTAAGCCCAACTGCCACTTCATCTGATTGCACCTGTATTAACTCTAACTGCCTCCACTGGCTGTGCCCAATCTGTTTTGGTTGCCCATGCCCGGTTGTGCTTGCTACCATCATTTCTGCCCATACCTGATTTGTGTATCTAAGTAGCTGCCCCACCGGATTGCACCTAAACTGCTTTTCTGCTTGCCTATGTCCGTTTGTGCTTGTCGTCATTATCGTTGCCCATAACTAAATTGTGCCTGCTAGTACTATTGATGCATGCCCACACCTCAATTGTGCCTCTAAGTAGCTGCCTCACCTGATTGCACCTAACTGCCTTCCTGGTTGCCCATGCCCGATTGTGCTTGCTACCATTATTATTGCCCACACCTGAATTGTGTCTCTAGGTAGCTGCCTCACCTGATCGCACCTAACTGCTTTCCTGGTTGCCCATGTCTGATTGCTTGCTTTCATTACTGTTGCCCTGACCTGAATTGTGCCTGCAATCATTATTGTTGCCCATACCGAAATTGGGCCCGCTTTTACTATTGATGCATGCCCATACCTGAATTGTGCCTCTAAGTAGCTGCCTCACCTGATCGTGCCGAAACTGCTTTTCTGATGGCCCATGCCTGATTGCTTGCTATCATTACTGTTGCCCTGACCTGAATTGTGCCTGCAATCATTATTGTTGCTGATACCGAAACTGTGCCTGCTATTACTATTAATACATGCCCATACCTGAATTGTGCTTCTAAGTAGCTGCCTCCCCTGATTGTACCCAACTATCTCTTAACTGCCCATGCCTGCTGTGACCATAGTAATTCTAGATGTTTAACATCAATGTACCAAATTTAGAAGGGGTTCTGTCTCCTAATTGCATTGCATGATATTTGGACTGTATTGATGGGCCTCTCTCCCACTATAGCAGGGGCTCTGTCTCCGAATTGCATTGTATGATATTTGGACTGCACTGATAGGCCTCTCTCCCACTATACAGGTCTCTCAAATTTAGCAGGGGTTCTGTCTCCTAATTGCATTGTATGATATTTGGACTCTACTGATAGGCCTCTCTCCCACTATACAGGTCTCTCAAATTTAGCAGGGGTTCTGTCTCCTAATTGCATTGCATGATATTTGGACTGTATTGATGGGCTCCTCTCCCACTATAGCAGGGGTTCTGTCTCCTAATTGCATTGCATGATATTTGGACTGTATTGATGGGCCTCTCTCCCACCATACAGGTCTCTCATATTTAGCAGGGCTCTGTCTCCTAATTGCACTGTATGATATCTAGACTGCCCTGATAGGCCTCTCTCCCACCATACAGGTCTCCCAAATTTAGCAGGGCTCTGTCTCCTAATTGCACTGTATGATATCTAGACTGCACTGATAGGCCTCTCTCCCACTATACAGGTCTCCCAAATTTAGCAGGGCTCCGTCTCCTAATTGCACTGTATGATATCTAGACTGCACTGATAGGCCTCTCTCCCACCATACAGGTCTCTCAAATTTAGCAGGGCTCTGTCTCCTAATTGCACTGTATGATATCTAGACTGCACTGATAGGCCTCTCTCCCACTATACAGGTCTCCCAAATTTAGCAGGGCTCTGTCTCCTAATTGCACTGTATGATATCTAGACTGCACTGATAGGCCTCTCTCCCACTATACAGGTCTCCCAAATTTAGCAGGGCTCTGTCTCCTAATTGCACTGTATGATATCTAGACTCCACTGATAGGCCTCTCTCCCACTATACAGGTCTCTCAAATAATCTAACCGCGCTTAGTTCAGTACCCACTAATCCCGAAAACCCGCCACTACCCAACTCAACTAAATTCCATACCCACAGACCACTAACACCCTAACCCCCCACACCCCCTGACAGTTTACCCTTAGGAAACACCCCCCCACCCACCGACAGAAAGCAACACTGAGCCAGAGAACACCCCAGCGTACCCAGAGAAGGAAACCGAGGTCACGGCAACCGCACAACACAGCATAGAGGACCAACTACCACACTACGCCTGCATCTAGACTGGAAAATGGCCCGTACCAGAAAAGGACGCCGAGAAAGAGAACAAGACCGAGCAACAAGAGACGCGAACACACAACACCGACAGAACCCACAAGAAACAGCCCCATTGCAAGAAAACACGCCTAAAGCAGACACAACCGGAACAAAATCCACAAGAGAAAAATCCCTATACCTCACACCTTACCTCGCAACAACTACGGTACACCGACACCCCAACACGGAAACCTCGAAACATGCAAAGAATTTCCTGACAGACGCCGGAAAAAGACGGGGGCAATCAAAAAGAGAATGGGAAGGCTCCGACCCCGTTACCCCTTACATTACAAGAACAGAGGGACAACACCAATTCCCACCACGCCCTGCACAACACGGCGAAGTACGAACAACCAGCAACGCCACTCCCCACCCAACAATCGAACCCAAAGAAGAAACCACTGCCGATCTTCATCCAAGTAGCATCACAGCAGAAATGCCAAGATTAATCAGCCCTGTTATCAACTTACTAGACCGCTTCAATGAAGAAGCAGCTGTCGCCGTTCTTCATCCTACCAACATCAATGCAGAAACTCCACGAACATACAATTACAGAATCGAACAACATATAACCTCAAAACAGAACCTCACCCAGAGAATCCACTGTAACCTAATAAACGCAAGGTCAATGGCCAAACACTCAACGGAAATATACGACCTGCTGTCAGAAGGAGGCATAGACATCCTATTTGTAACCGAAACATGGCTAGACGACAACTACAAGATCACCCTCAACAACTGCCTGCCCGAAGACTTCAAATGCATCTAAACAAACAGGAAATCCAAAAGAGGGGGGGGACTAGCGATCATCCACAAGGAACAACTGACCATCAAAATGGAAGACCCACTAAACCAACCTGAAATTCATACTGATATACAGACCACCAACCTACGATGCGACTTTCATAGACGCCTTCACGGAAGCAATCACTACCCTAGCCATCAAGCACGACCATCTGATCATCCTTGGAGATTTCAACATCTGGTTCGACGAAGAAACCACAACCACACAAAAATCATTAACCGCCCAACTAGCAACCATGAACCTGCAACAACTAGTCAAAGGAGCAACCCACTCAGCAGGGCACACACTTGACGCAATCTTCGCCAACAAGGATCTCATCACCACGGCACCCCCAATTCAAATACTTTGGAGCGATCACCTCATTATTCCGTTCATAATCACAACGGCCGCTCCGACAAAAAAGCAACAAGAAAAACAACCCATCGTAATGGAAAGAAACTGGAGAACCATAAAAAACTCCAACCTAACCGAGCTCCTAGAACTAAGCAAACCACAAGCATCAACAATGGAAGAAGCAGACCTAGACAAAAAAGTTGCCCTACTTCATACCTGGATCACAACAACCCTTGACGACATCGCCAAAGAAAAGCCTTTCACCCCATCACGCAAGAAAACATCAGCAAAATGGTTCACCCCACTACTCAACGCCATGAAAAGGAAAAACCGAAAACTAGAAGCTGAATGGAGGACCAACAATACCACTGCAAACAAAATGGAATTCCTACAACAGATCCGCGCATATAAAAAGGAAATACAAAAAGCGAAGAGGAAACATTACGACAACCGAATCACCAGAGCACCAAACGCTCAAAAAGAACTATTCAAAATCATAAACGAAATAAAAAAACCTGCCGGCCTGCAACAACACGCCAATCCCATCGACGAAACTCTGCGAGGACCTCGGAGACCACTTCAAAAACAAAATAACCTCCATCCAACACACCATACGAAACAATCCGAGCGCCCACAACTCAAACCCCACCGACACAGACGAGGAACACACAAACAAGCTACGAAACTTCCCAGAAATATCAGTTGAGGCTTTCGTCAAACTGGTAAACCGAAGCAACAAATCAGGCTCTCCTGAAGACCCTTGCCCTCCGGACATATACAAAACAATTCTCAAACAAGGAACCCCCATGGAATACCACAGGAATCTCCTCAGCCTCTCAATCTCAACAGGCAAAGTACCGCAGGCTTTCAAAACGGCTTACATCAAGCCACTACTTAAAGACACAACAGGAAACGTGGAGGACCCATCTAACTACAGACCCATCTCCAACATACCCTACACAGCCAAACTGCTAGAAACGTACGTCTACCAAATAACCCAAGAATTCATAGAAGAGCACTGCCTACTAGACCAGGCACAAGTTGGCTTTAAACCCATGAGAGGAACAGAATCGGCTCTCCTCTCAATATGGGACGACCTAAAAACAAACGCAGACTCAAACAACAGCACCGCCCTGATTCTCCTTGATCTGTCTACAGCCTTCGACACCGTCAACCACGCCATCCTCATAAAGAGATTAGAAGGACTAGGGATAACGGACACTGTCCTACTATGGATCAAATCCTTCCTAACAAACAGAACAGAAACAATATGGATGAAACCTTGTAAATCCAAACCCAGAGTCTCCACGTGCGGAGTACCACAAGGATCATCCTTCTCCCCACTTCTATTCAACATCTACATGTAACTATTAATCAAACTCATCAAAAAACACGGCCTCACATGCTACAACTACGCCGACGATACGCAAATAATCTTCAACATACAAGACACCGGAGAAGAAAGCACCCCACTAGAGAATTGCCTTCGAGACATATTCAACTGGATGAACCTCAACCATCTCAAAATCAACCCAGGTAAAACAGAGATAATGATTGTTTCAAAAAAGGGAAGAGACATCAACTACATCCCATGGCCAAGAGAGCTCGGCACCACACCAGAACCTTCATCTACGGTGAAAAATCTGGGGGTCCTGATGGATAACAACCTCACCCTGGAGCCACAAGTAAACTCAGTAATCAAGAAATGTTTCTTCCTCCTGCGAGCAGCAAAAAGGGTCCTACCGTTCCAGTTGTTCACCAACAATACACTTACCATCATCGCTCTGATCATGTCCAGAGTAGACTATGCCAATAGCTTATACATGGGCATGCCCGAACGACTTCTAAAAAAACTGCAACGCATACAAAATGCAGCAGCCAGACTTCTCCTCACGCTACCCAGAAGAGAACACATCACACCTGCGCTAAAAATACTACACTGGCTACCGCTGAAACAGCGAATAAAGTTCAAAGCCATGTGCATCACGCACAGAGCAATACACAAACAAGGCGCAGAATTCCTAAGCGCAAAACTGCGCCTACATCAACCGACAAGAACACTAAGATCAAGCACAGATATACGCCTGGAACCAAAACCCTACAACAGGAAAAAATTCGGAGGATCGTCTTTCTCTCACCAGGCACCCAAAACTTGGAACGACCTACCTAAGAATATACGGAATACAACAAACCACCTAGCATTCAGGAAACTCCTCAAATCATGGCTCTTCAAAGCGTAACCACTACGGAGACGCACCGGAATGCCCATACACTAAAACAATGATGAGAATAACCCCAACTTCGGCCACTCTCAAATTGAACAAACGCTCAAGCCAAAGAACCAACCACTCGACAGAGCATAAGACATCATGGAAGACAGCCGCAAAGGAAGGCTACAGAGACTGACCACCTAACTAGACCCAGACGAAACCTAGACCTACACTCTCCCGCTCTTACGCACCGGACGAACACAGCCAGACTGGCAGACGCATCTAGATAGACGTTGGCCTGCGTCGCATGTGGATAGGACTGTTCGAAGGATAACACGCCCGCGCCTAGGAAACGTGAATGCTAGCTTATGCCACAATCAAAGCCGTGAACACCAACCTGCGTGGCGTTCGGATGGAGTTGTGAACGCTAGCTTGCCCACTCCTGGACCGATCTCTAAACACTAGCCTGCGCCGCGACCAGATAAAAGTGTGAATGTTGGCATGATCACCAGTATGGAGCCCCAATCATTGGCCTGCGCCGCGCCGAGATGGGAATGCGAGGGCCAACAAGTGCCACTCTCCCCAGAACCGCGAGTACTAGCATTGGTAAAGGTCAGGTAACCCACTAACCAATAAGCTCAAACTCTGCATACTTATCTCACTCAAAAACTCACACAACCATCTCTCGCACAACAAACCGCACGCACTTCACAACACTGCAACAACACATAAACCGGAACAACAGCACATGTGGACTGACTCCAATCCGATACCTGCACCAAAGCTCAGCACCCGGTGTATACTGAGTTGAAGCTGCCAACAGCACACCACTTCTCTCACTATCCTACTCCCTTCTTCAACCTACTAACCCATTCCACCTTTATCGTTTGCAGATCCGCCTGAGCACCTGGGGACCAATTCCGTTGGTGACGGTGCGCGGTACAAATACCTTTAACATTTAACAAACTGTAATGCCCAACTATCATATGTCTGACTGCACCTGCAGCAGCTAGAGTTTCCCTATACGATTGTGCCCATGCTTGGGTCGGCTATACCCGACTGCTCCTACAGTCACCCCAGAACCTGATACCTGAATTGACACTGAATCTGCCTAATCTGCTTTAGCTGACTACATGATCGCACTAACAGTCAGCTCAGCCACCCGCCCATAAATGTACCCTACAATACTCACCTGCCCACTTAGGTTTAACCCAAGGTACCACTATACCTGGTAAGCTTTCACCATTCACTCAGCACCCACCCGTGGCCCCACCTCTTCCCATGAAACTACAACCTCCTAGTCTTACAGAACTATGCACACCTCAAAGACTCAATCGCCTATTCTACAACTGACACTCCTCTGTGCCCTCATGACTATGGCCCTTAACAACCTCTTACCTTGCACCTTGCGGGAGAGAAACATCAGACTCCGAGCAAGACTATCTCGGATATATGAACCTAAAACGACCAGTACCAGAGCTCTAGACGCTCATCGTAGACCTATTATCTTCAACAACAACCCCACTCTGGCCATACCTACCCCTGGACCCTCACAAAAAACGCAGACCCACCCCTCTGCCCACTCTCCTCGTAATCACGGCAGAACTAACCTCCCTAAATCTAAACGCCCCCCTCTCCAAGGACAGAACAAAATGACCATTTCAGGAGCCCTAATTAATGCTAGATCCCTCTTGGCACACACTACTGATATTGCAGACATACTTGCTAATGATGATTCAGACATTTTGGCTGTCACTGAATCCTGGCTACATGAAGCTGCTGGTCCATCACTCATGCTAGCGATATCAGATAACTATCACATACTTAGGGTCGACAGACCTAATTCCAAAGGCGGTGGCCTGGCTATTATAGGCAAAACCAATCTGGCATTAAGACATACCACCCTCCCCCCCTGAAATCAATTATTTTGAACTGCTCACAGCCAAACTCCCTACCTCTAATAATAGCACGTTGTCTATCCTCCTATTATACAGACCTCCGGGTCCAATAGGAACCTTTGAGGAAGACTTCTCTAGCCTCCTCTCTAATAATATCAAAAGCAACTCACAACTCCTAGTGCTTTGGAGACTTCAACCTGGGCTTCAATGACCACGAGGATAAACAGGCCCAATCCATTAATAGCATCCTGACAGAACATGGACTGACCCAACAAGTCCTTGCTCCCACTCACATAAAAGGGTGGATACTGGACTGGGTGGCCAACCTAAACTGCTCCACCACCATCACCAAAATAACCCCTCAACACTGGACCGATCACTACCTTATTGGTTTCTCCTCCTTAATGCCAAAAAATCAAAACACACTGACATAGCTCCTCCTCTACCTCCAGAAGTAAAAAAGACATCACTGCCGAAACATTACTCCCTCTACTCCTCCCTACCCTCTCCTCTTCTCCTCTAATACCAGTAGTCCAGACTCTTTCACACTAGTAGAGACCTTCAATAATACCATGACTAATGCCCTCGACTCTATTGCGTCAGTCAAACTCCGCAAAAGTAAACAAAAGTCTCACCTCAACACCTGGTTCACTCACTCCCCAACTAAAAGAGCTAAGACTTCAAAAGAGGAAACTCCAAGCCATTTGGCGACACTCACCCACGGCCGAGAACAAAACCCTACTCTCCAACTTCGCAAACATCTACAAGAAAGAAATTATCCTTACTAAGCGCAATACATTCAATGAAAGGATCACGAAGGGCAACTCCAACACCAAGGAGCTCTTCTCCATTCTGCGCGAAATGGAAAATCCAATTCCCCCTACAGACAATATCCCAAAAGACAAACAATGGTGAACTAACATCCAAAATGCTCTCTCCAATAAAATTGCCACCCTGCGGTCTAAAATAGCAAATAAAAAAGCCTCATTGCGCTCCACTGAGATGCACCCTACCCCACCCACTGTTATTCCTAATAGCGTTACACCCTTCAGATTCACTAAGATCTCCATACTTGATACGGGAAAGGTCATACTATCTCTGAAGCCCTCCAACTGCCAGGGAGACAGTTGCCCAGCACAAATAATCAAGGATGCAGCCAGAGATCTAGCACCGTTTATCTCCAAGCTTATCAACGCTGCCTTCAATTCATGCTCTGTCCCTATCAACCTCAAGGAATCCTGGGTGTTACCACTCCTCAAAAAAACGACCCTTGATCCAGCCATCCCGACTAACTACAGACCCATTACGATGGCACCATTCCTCCTTAAAATTATTGATAGAGTAGCCTACCTCCAAATCCAAAGCTACCCGAGGCCAATCTCCTACTACGATCACAACACTCTGGTTTCAGACCACAACATGGGACTGAAACAGCCTTGATCGACCTAAAGACACACATTGATGAGTTGAAGGACAATGGTAAAACAGCTATGCTACTCCTCCTAGACTTATCTGCAGCATTCAACCTGGTGGATCATGCAGTGTTATGCGAACACCTAGCGTCAGCTGCACATTTTTCGAGGGATGCCGTAGCCTCAGTGCAATCCTTCCTCGCCAACCGTATGATGCGAGTATTCTCCCCTTCAGCCTCACCAGACCCAATCCAAATCACCTGTGGTGTTCCACAAGGTTCATGCGTCTCACCAACAATGTAGAATATCTTCACCAAGCCACTCTTCGACAAACTTAACAGGCTGGGCATCACATACACCAACTATGCTGATGACATCCTGATCCTCATACCCCTCTCAGGCAACTTTGTCAAAGACACGGCTTTGGTGAACAGCATATACCTCATCATTCAGGCACGGATGGCCTCTCACGACCTCTGCCTGAATGATGATAAAACAGATTCTGATCCTGGGTTCCGATTCCAACCTAAAGAAACTTAGCCCCAACTACTCAGCCTTCAATACCGACGACAATGATATCAAAGTAGCAACTGAGGTAAAAACTTTTGGTTTTTACCTTGATTCCACACTTTCACTAAACAAACAAGTTAGCTCCTTGGCCTCATCTACAGCTTACACCTGCAAACTGATAAGGGCCTGTAGACCCTTCCTATCCAAAGCCAGATGCATAACGCTTGCCAACGCTTTAGTAATGTCTAAACTAGACTATTGTAATACCCTGTAAGTAGGTGCTAACAAAAAAATACTACATAAAATTCAAATTTTACAAAACGCCCTGAGAGCAGCACTGAACATACCCCAAAGTGAGCATATATCCAATCTCAGAAGAGATCAGCACTGGTTAAAAATTAGTGATACGATACTCCTCAAAACAGTTTCCCTCACCTTTGAAGGTCTGAATAATATCGCACCACCTTATCTCTCTGCCAGACTGACGAGGAAAGCCCCCTCCTACAACACTAGATCATCTAACCATCTCGGTCTTGATATTCCGAGATTCAGGCTTGCCAAAGCTGGCAGAGGCATTTTCCCTATCAAAGCGGCCCTCTCCTGGAATTCCCTCCCAACAGCATTCAGAGTGGAACAGCAATATGCTAGATTCAGATCCAACGTACTGAATTGGCTCCGTTCCAAGGACACCTAGACATCACCCGCACCAGAACACCCAGACCCTTTGTTAAGACACCTTCCGCTTTTCATTATGTATGTTACTACTCACTACCAACGTCCTCACTGTGCCTGTACCACCTACCACATTATATTTCCTTACTACATGCAATGTAATTACTTTATGCCTATACTCCTCTATCATGTTGTAATTAAGCTTAAATATTCTTGTACATGCTGCACCCAGCTACCTGAGGATTTGGTGCGCATTATCAAATAAAGAAACAAACGAACAAACCTAGGCAGGCCTGGGTGGACCCAGACAGTGTGCCCACTAAGTGTCTCAAGGGCCATCAGAGTTTCTGCTTCTTCACCCCCCGCCCCCTCTATTGGCCGCTTCATTCCATACCACCGTTTCCACCTTTGCCCACTTCTGGAGATCGCGCCACCAAACATCTATCTTTGGTCTATTGTTTGCTTTCCAACCCATGGCAATTCTGCGTTTGGCCAGTAAATAGGCCATGTCCTTGAGTTTACTCACGTGTTTCAGTTCGCGCGGTCTAGAAAACCCCCCCTACCATGCATGCCCACACAGATTTCACATCTACTGTGATCCCTTTCTCGGTTAAGTGGTGGGCTGCTTCTTTCCAGAATTTTCCAATTTCCGGACATGCCCAGAACATATGCATCATCCCTGCGTTCACTTCCCCACATTTGGGACATGTTTGTATTCCTGCGTTCTTGAATTGAGCAATCCTCTGGGGGGGGGTCATGTACGCTCTGGGAGTAACATATAGCTGGATCTGTTGCAGCCTCGCATTCCTGGACACTTTTTTGTGGTATCTCTGAACCCTCACCCACAACCCATCATTCATGGGTTCCCCCGCTTCCTCTTCCCAATACCGTCTCAACTGGGTCACCTCCTTTCCCACCGTGGACATTATCAGTTCATAGATCTGAGAGACCTCATGCCCTCCCTCTGAGATAACGTAAATTGTTTCTATGGCCGTATCGGGTTGACCTTCTAGCACTATTTCTGATCATGTCTATTTCATCCGCCACACCAATCTGGTGTAAGTAATGTACTGCCCTGAGTGTAGACCAGTGTCTTCTACCAATGCATTAAATTCCATCACCTTCCCATCTTGCCATACATCTCCCAGCATTGCAATGCCGACCATTGCCCAATGGTTACGAATTGTCTTCCTCAGTTGCTCGTCCACTCCGGTCAATGCCACTAGCGGCACCTGCGGAGAACACGGGGACAGGTTCTCCATGACCTGGCAGGCCTTGCGCCACATCTTCCATCCCAGTTCTAACATCCTCGTGCCCCCCCTTTAGCTCTGGTTTTGGCAGCCATATCCATTCTTTCAAAAAATACGGAACACATTCAGACCTCAACAATCTGGACTCTGATGTTAAGTCTTCCGTTAACCACTTAGATACATATTGTAGTTGACTGGCCAGATGATAAACCTCAAAGTTGGGCAATCTTATGCCCCCTTTGTCATACATGTTCTGCAGTTTCCACGGGGCTATTCTATTCCTGGTATTATGCCATATGAACCCCCTACATATGCTTTGGCGTTTACCGAAGAATCGCTTGGGTATCATAAGTGGTATATTCCCAAAAAAGTGTAACAACCTCGGCAATACAACCATCTTCAACAGTGCCACCCTGCCTTCCATGGCCAAAGGGAGCTTAGCCCAGAATCTCATGCTATTCTCAATGTTTGCCACTGCCTTCTCTGTGTTATGTGTGTATTCATCCTCTACCGTGTGATACATATCAATCCCCAGGTATCTAAAGGTTCTAGTCTCCCAATGTATTTGTAATACTGGTAGATTTTCTCGCGCAATCCCCTTCTATCTCCCCAAGGGGACTACACATGATTTCTTGGGATTGACTGCAATGCCAGAGAGCACCGCAAATCACTCCATTACTTCTAAGATGTATTGCAAGTTTTCCTCACGATACCTCAGGTACTGCAGCAATTCATCAGCATACATTGATATTAAACGTGGCCCTTCTTTCGTATAGATCCCCACCTCCTCATATTGTTGCCTCAGATATATCGCTAAGGGTTCCAATGCAAGGATAAACGGCACCAGGGACCAAGAGCATCCGTGTCTGGTGCCCCTACTGAGTTGCCACCTCTCTGAAATGATTACTCCCGTCTTGACTCTGGCTAGTGACATACTGTACAGTAGTTTCACCCACTTCAGGTACCCAGGCCCTATTCCATATTCTTTTAGGGCTGACATCAGCCAAAGCCATTTGACAGAGTCGAAGGCCTTCACTTCATCTAATGAGATAATTGCAACTTCATGCAAGTCCCTTTCTGTTTGCTCTATGACATGGTGGAGCCTTCTGAGATTGTCGGATATTCTTCTGTGCGGGACATATCTGGTAGGATGTATGAGTTTGTGGAAAACCTGTCTCAGTCTATTTGCCAGCACGGTCATGAGTATCTTGCTGTCCTGGTTCAGCATGGATAGCGGTCTATGTGACCCGCAGTCCATGCTCGGTTTGTTAGGCTTGGGAAGCGGAATAATAATTGCCTCTCTCAAGGATTCCGGCAGTATCCCTATTTATAACACTTCGTTCAACATTGCCAGTAACAGGGGGAGCACTTCAGTCTTAGATGTTTTGTAGAACTCACTAGGGAGTCTGTCCGCTCCCGGGGCCTTGCTTGTAGGTAATTGCTTTATCACTCCTAGTTCCTCCAAAGTAATTGGGGCCTCTAGGTTCTCCCTCTCGTCAGTTCCCAATTTGGGCAAGCCAATATCCTCCAGTGTTTCAACCATCTCATTCCAATCACCCCCTTCAGCGTCTCCATACAATTGTTGGTAGAACTCAAGGAACCTACCGTTCACGCCCTCTTGGGTGTCGTGTATTTGCCCATTCTCCCCCTTTATTGCTCTAATCGTTGGTCTGGGCGTCTCTTTTTTGTACAACCATGCTAGCAACCTCCCCGGCTTGTCCCCACCAGCATGCTGCCTCTCTATGTATTTCTTGTAGTTAAAGTTGCATAATCTCTCCCAGTGCCCTCCACATTCCTGCTGCAATTGTCTTATGGTTTTGACTTCCTCATGGGAGTTCTCTTCTCTATGCATAATTGCCTCTAATTTCACCTCTGCCTTTTGCAACTCCTGCATTATACCTCCTTGCAGACCTTTGGATTTAGATATAGCTTCTCCCCTCACCACCACCTTAAATGCCTCCCATAGAGTGCCAGCCAATTGTACGCTTCCAGTGTTATTTTCCAAATATTCTACAATTTCTTTTCTCAAGTCCCCTCTGATCACTGTGTCTTTCAATTCTTCGGCTCCAAGCCACCACGTTGGGATCCTAGCTCTAGGAGGCACACATTGCAATGTTAAGATCAGTGGCGAGTGGTCTGAGAGGACCCTCGCTTTGTATTCCAACAGAACTAGCTCCCCCGTCAGCTCCGGAGTAGCAAACATATAATCTAGCCATGTTTACAAGTTTTGTGGGGCCGAGTAATGAGAATATTGTCTTTCATGTGGGTGGTGCAGTCTCCGTACATCCTCCAGATGAAAGTCCTCAAGGTTTTGGCTGCAGGGGTAGGTTTATCTAGCTTCCCATCTGATCTGTCCACCCTGGGGTCCAGCGTGCAATTTAAGTCTCCTCCCCAAATAACTGCGCCCCAAAGGTACGGGCTAACTTTGCTATATAAGGTCTTAAAATAGGCCACAGTATCTTGGTTCGGGGCATATGTGTTAATAATGCACAGCTCTCTATATTCTACAAATCCTGTATCACCACCATCCTCCCATCCAACTCCACGGTGGACTGTAATAACAGAAAGGGGACATGTGGTGCTATCCAAGCGATTGCTGAATACGCTGCCCATACAGTGGTCCCCTTCCATTTCTTCCTTATCACATCCTGTTTTTCCTTCGGAAGGTGAGTTTCTTGTAATAGGGCGATGTCTATTCTCTGCCTCCTTAGATACATAATGATCTTATTCCTCTTCAAATAACTATTGAGCCCCATGACATTCCAAGTTGCTATCTTAAGGTCTCCCATGTCTCATCCATATCCAGTGCTGCCTCTATCCTCCCTTGTCTTCCAATCCATCTTACCCAACCCCAACATCCCTTCAAACTCCCCAAGCCCCTTCCCTCCCCCCCACCCTACCCAAACCCAACCGTTGCACTCCCCCCACGCCCCTCCAACTTCCCCAAACTGATGCCCAGCTCCATCCATGGACCTCAGGCTACCCCGCATCCAGCCCTTTTCTTGGTACAACCGATACTCTGTACTCTGCAGGGGGATACAACCCTAATAGTATCCCACCAAACTACCACTGGGGGGTTGGTAGCGCGTCTCCTGGTGCTGTGCCTCCTGCTATATGCGGACAGCACATTGCCCTGTAGGACCATATAAACCACCTATCAACTCCTATTCACTGCTGTAATCCAGTCCCAGTGTCACTATGTGTGCCGTACTTATCTCTCATATAGTCATCTTGTGCAGCAGTGTGGCACTGTTGAGGTTCCAGTTCATTTTTCCGTCGCACTTTACTTCTGCTCTTCCGTTGCCATTGGGCCGTTCCTCTAGTCCAGCCATGCTGTCACATCCTCTGGTGATTCGAAGAATATCGCTTTCATTCCTAAGGAGCACCTTAATTTTCGCAGGATATAGCAGCATATTTCTGTAGCCTGCCACACACACCCTTCTCTTCACTGCCACATAATTCAAGCATTGCCTCTGCACCATGAGTGTATAGTCTGGGTATAAAGTGATGGTTGCTGACGCTCTGCTTATCATACCCACTTTGCAGAAATGCTCCAGGACCTTCTCCCCTTCTTTATAGTTCAAGATCTTGACAATGATAGGGCGTGGTAGGGCACCCGGCGGCAACCTTCTTGACTGAGCCCTGTGCGCTCTTTCCACTGCGAACCCTTGGCTCAGCGCTCCTCCCGCAATCTCCTGCAGCAACATGTTTTTGACATAGTTAGTCGGGTCCGATACCTCCTCACCTTCCGGGAAGCCCCACTATGTGCACGTTGTTTCTACGAGCCCGCCCTTCCGCTTCTTCAGTTCTATTCTCGATATTTTGCACCTGTTGTTGCAACATGTGGACTTCTTTAGCATTAGTCGTGCATGTACTCATGTTGGCTTTCACTTCCTTTTCCAGGGTTCCTGTGCGGTCGGCCAATGTACGTACATCTTGTCGCAGTAAATTCACATCGATACTCACTGCGTCAATTTTAGACTCCAGCGCGGTCCTCAAGTCCGAGATCGCAGTGTCCATCTTACTTTCCCACGCTCCTTTAAGTTCAGCTATAGCGTCCAGTATCTGTTGGTTGTTGGGCGCCATCTTCTCACCTTCTCGTGTGCCCAGACTCTTTCCGCTGGCCCCCTCCATCGCCTGCAGTGACTTGGCGAACTCTTCCATGGTGGATTGTTTCCCTTTAACTTTTAGCAATCTGTTTGCCATCTTCGCTTATGTGAGGGGCCGCAAGCCAGCGGTCACCCCAACAACTGGGCGCTTCTCGTTATTGAGGGCACTTCTCAGTAGGAGGGGCGTCCACCCTCGCCTACCCTCTTGGTTATTGTGGAGCTCCCCCAGTCCACCTTGTTACGGGGGTTTACTCATCCTTAGGGGGACACCTGTGCACTTCGGTCTTAACCCGGGCCTATCTAATCGCGTCAGGCTTGTGGGTATTTAAATGTAGTGTAAAACCCCGAGAATGTTGGGTAATCTGCTGCTCATAGCATGTGTTTAGCTCCTTCAATGCAACACTCCCGGTCCTTTTGTAAACCTCCTGCAGGTCGCCCTCAGCGTGGCCTCCTTCGTCCGCCCTGCCGTCCACCTGCGCTGCTCCTCAGCTCCCCTTTTACAACGCTAAGGCGGTTTACTGTAGGGGACTTCACAACCTTTCTGTCCTGCAGCAATCCGCTGCAGCACTCTTGTTTCGTTCTGGCTGGGTGTTCTGTTTTATAATGTCCATGTTGTGCCTGATTGAGTGCTCCTGCCGCTCCTCCCGGCAAAGTCAATTTCCAAGCCAGCAAGGCTTCTGGCTTCTTTATATGCTCTGTCAACCCGCCACAATGTTGCCTCTTATTGTGTCGTACTTGGGAAATCTGCCACGCCCAACTTGTAATGCTGCTGTCTCGTCTCTCCCCCGCTCAGCTGTGTCGGAGAGATAAACTCGTTCCCAGCTGTCTTTCCATTCCACTCGTCAAGCAAGTCCTCCGATCCCCAGAGTGCCCCATGCACCCCTCCGCAACATTTGTGTCCAATGCTAATAAATGTTTGTTCGCCTCATATGTGCACTATGAAGCCGTGGGTCTGATTAGCGTTCTCCAGGCTCCCTAATCTGCTGTAGCCGATTGTTCTTTCAGTCACCGTTCCTGGTTCTCTGTCTAACATGGCACTGAATTTTGTGTCTGCCTATGGGTAGAAGTTCAGTGACTGCTGGTTTCCTCTACGATTGGCTGCGCAGTCTCGCTGTTAATCCTCCTTTGTTCCAGCTGCACCATCTTGTTTCCACCGCAGCCTGGGTGCTTTCAACTTTATATCCTCATATCTTTATCACTTTCCTTCCGATTCCCTCGAGCGTAGGTCCGCTGCATCCCCAGTATGTTCCCACATCTGTGGGTGTTTTCAAGACTCGTCTGCCAGGTTTCAGCGCTTCTGCTTGCCAGGATGATAAACAGATCCACGGGAGCCCCCAGGAATCACAGCCTACTCCGTGGTCATGTAGCCACTGAAAAATTATATATGAAAAATATTTTTAAAGAAAGTTCCTATGTAAATTTTTGTGCAAATGAGGCTCACAGTTTTGACATCGGGGCATCCATTTTGTGAAATGAAGCAGCCTCCTCTGTTCATGTTAAGCTCTGCTCTGGTGGCAATAATCAAGCAAAAGCCCCCTACTGGGAGCTTTTGCTTACTGCTTCCAGAGAGCAGAGCTTAACATGAAGAGAGGAGGCCGCCACAGTATTTGTCTTGACTGTCATGTTAAGTTTTCTATGCTCCTCAAGCCTTCGGAAGCACAGAAAATGTAAAATTAAAGGCACAGCAATTATAAATACTTCGCCTGCCGAGTTTTCATAATTGCTGCAACTTTCTTTTAAAAAGTTTCCCGAGCACGGGAAACTGAAAACTAAAGACGCTGCAATTATGAATACTCTGCAGGCTGCCAGCGAAGTATTCACAATTGCCTGGACTTCTTAAAACAAAAGGTGCAGCAATCATAAATACAACAAGGTTGTATTTTTAATTGCTGGTAGTATCGCTTTAACTCTCCCAGGCTCCCCCGGTTCGGGGGGAGCTCGGCAGACTTGAAACAAAAGGCACGGCAATCATAAATACAAAGCTGTTACATCTCCCTAACATGAAGCCCTTAGTTGGACTTTAGAAAAACTATCCTAACAACTGCCACCAGCCATTCAAGGTAACTTGTAATTGTAACAAAAATGTTAAGCAAGGGGATAAATTGTATC
This sequence comes from Ambystoma mexicanum, assembly GCF_040938575.1. NCBI lineage: Eukaryota > Metazoa > Chordata > Amphibia > Caudata > Ambystomatidae > Ambystoma > Ambystoma mexicanum. The sequence goes on along the minus strand of NC_090941.1, from coordinate 328,067,855 downwards.
CGCCCAGCACCCCACATAAGGTGGGGTGTGCTGGCTCACTAAAATAAATGTAAAGGGGATGAGAATCCCACGTTACTTCTTGGGAACAATAGTTCATCGTAGAGGTAATAAGAGAAATTAAAAATGGAAGCCCAACGGGCCAACCTAGCCCAAACCCAAAAGTTGTTATGTCTCTCCAAGCACACACTATGGAGAGACATAAAAAGGTCACCTACAAAAAGAGTAAAAGACTAGTTGAGAGGGGAAAAAGATTCCCACTCATCTAGAAATAAGGGAAAAATAATCACAAAGTCCAGCAAAAAGTCCTGGGCTTGACAAAGGTCAGGAAAATGTATCACAAATGAAAATCCTACCCAACTAGTATGCATTACAAAAGTATATGGTACTCAATTTACTGACTAGGAAGGATGAAAATGTGCTGTTGCATTTGCACGACTGGAACATCAGTCTTGCCGTTTATTAAAAAAACAAGTTTGTTAATGAGGCATGCTGTAGTGGAGGCCAGGAAATTGCATCCGATCTTCCTATGCCTTAGACACTTATGCTGGCTCCCATACAATGGAAATGAGTTGAAGCACCTCGACAATGTCTATAGGACCCATTGCTATTGCGCCCTACATTACCTCCTCTGCAAAATAAAACTGCTACTACCTCAGACTGGAAATATCATACGCCAAAAAGACTGAAAACATACATTCTCAGCTCAGCTTGCAAGCGAGTGACATCAGGCATTAAGCACTAACATTGATACTGACCCCTTCGGGAAAAATCGTAAACATAAAACCCACCCCTTCAAAGAGATGACTAAGGCATCCACTCAAAGCATGAAAGCAGCTACACGTGTAAATGCCATGGGTGACTCAAGACCAAATGCCTTTGTGTGCCTCTTGCCATGTCCAGAGCTCTGCTAACAAGGAACCAGTATGTGGTCAGTGCTCTAGGAACAATACTGTAATTAAACTAAGGTAATTTTAGCCACCAGCCTATCTATATCAGGTACCTTTATGACACTTTGCAAGAAGTTAACAAATGCATTTATGTTTCCTCACCTCATCTTTAATACGCCACGGCATCTGTGGGAGGAAACTGAGAACAGCTTGGGAGAAAGGCTGGTGTGGCACATCGTGTTCAAGCAAAAGAACTTCGGTCTCTGTCTCCTTATCACCAGCAGTTCCCAAATTCCTGACAAAGTGACCCTAAAAATCAAATTTGCCAATATGTTTAGAATTGCACTTCCTTTAATGTTGTCCACATGACTTTCAACTGCTCTTAAAACATCTGTAGGTTTAAACAAGTATGCTTCCAATCTATTTTTAAAAAATATATAGATATTAACATTTTTCTCAAGGTTACAGACATTGCATAGTTTCTGAATGTTATTCAATAATAAACTAACCAAACCGCCCCTCCCGCCCCTCCTGCCCGTCCCAACCCCACAATACAACTGGTGCACTTCTGGTTGTACTACTGATCTTACCATCTTAAGAGAAAAGCTAGGGCTAAAAAACATAACACCACACCCAGGATATATATCATTCATTGATGTCAGTCTGAGCTCCACCTTGTGAATTACCATAATTAATCTGATTGTTCCACCAGAGAGGAACCTCAGTGTTCCAGTCTCCCAAAGGTGTGCACTATTTTCATTGGCCTACTGGAAGGTCTATCTATGCCCAATCCTTTATGCAAGGTTTCGAAAATCCCCATTTCAGAAGGAACATGCCCCATTCCTGATGAAGACCCCATAGAGTCGTTAACCATAGCAGTCAAAAAAGGGCGCTAGAGAGGTCATCCAAGATGGCTGCAGGCCTGTGAGCTCCGAGCAGCCCAAGATCTCCAGGAAATATCCTGTGGAATTCCAAAATTGCCTCAGCCACTGCAATGCCTGACGGGGTGCCTGAGTAGGTGGGGGAACGCCCACAGAAACTCTTAGAGTCCTGGGTGCCACACAGACCACAAACAAGTGGTGGGCCTCACCCGTGCATGGTGTACATCAGGACGTGACCAGCCGGGCGAGACATGAGGCGCGGGAGCTGTGCGGCAGTAACGAGAGGCAGAGGAGATCTACTTGCGACCCCCTCCGATTGTGGACATAAGGGTGAGAGAAGGAGAGAAGACCTGTGTGTGGAGCGCTGTAAAACACAAGAGCCCGGTCGGAGCACTGGAAAAGGGTGAACGAGACCTGTGTGAGCCACCCCAACCACCGGAGCACTAATAGCCAGAGCGGTAGGGTGCCCTGGAGATGCTGCCCGCAAGCCTGATGGGCCAACGTGGACTCGGAACGCCAGCACACGGATCGGAAAGTGTCCCACATTGGGAATGCAGATCCAGGAGTGTGGGACGAGATACGAGATCCCGCTCGCGCCGAGGCCTCATGGGGCCCGTAGAGAGGGGGAAGACCATCAAGGTGAGAGCAGCTCCTGCCCCGTCTCCTCCTCTCCCCCTGGCGGTCTGCGGGATCTGTAGACTTGAGAAGATAACAGCGACTCACCGCAGGGCACAATCATTCTGCGGGCTGCACTCTCGTAGACAGTAATACACACTTGTGGGCATGAAACTGGGCGTACTTGGACGTGAGAACATAACTAACCGGATGGGGCCCACACCCAGACGAGATCTGCCTCTCTGTTCGTGTGCCCACAGGTACTCCTGCTCACAGAAATGCCTACACTCCCTGCGCAACAATTGAGAAAGGGGGGAGGCACGAACAGGAGGCCCCCACCAAGGTCCCTCCCTGCATGGGAAGGGGGTGGGGTGTATTAGGTAACAATTGATGCAGTCACACTGTGTGAGACTACACAATGGTATTAGGTAACCCACCTTTTGGTATAGGTCTGTACTACACAAGTTGGTAATGTGACTGAGCAGACACGCCTATGTCAAAAGGGGTAAATGTGAGCTGTAGCAATGAAATTCATCAATACAAGTATCCAAGTAACACTTACACTCAAGGTTTCAGTTATAAATAGTTATTCATTTAACATCAAGTTTTAAATTAGCATTCTTTAAAACGGCAATTTTTGTAACCATGAAAATATAGTTTAAAAATACTTTTCAGAATCAGAACAAGTTAGTGGATAATCTTTGTATATGCTTCTTACACAATTCCTACACCCGGAGGTGACTTCAATCATAGGGACAGTAGAACAAGTTACTTACCAACTGGTAACGTTCTTTCGACTGGAATGTTCCTCCAACGTATTCCACATCTTTGACTTGTAATGTCCACGGCTGTGTTACTTCGGAAACTTTTCGGCAGAGGGCATCCTGCGTCGATGGCGTCGGGTAGATATCCCTCGAAGGCCTCAGTCGAGGGCGACATCACCAGATGTTATAAATAAGACGCATGGCGCCCGTAGCCTCAGTTTATGTTTTTTTCCTCCATAACGTGCAACATGCTTGTACCCAATGCTTGCTTAACTGCACATAGCCTTGAGGGAACGTAAGCTGCAACAGCATAGGAAATTCTCCAGAGGGGCAGGCTGGGAGGGTGATGTGGAATACGTTGGAGGAACATCCAGTCTAAAGAACGTTACCAGTTGGTAAGTAACTTGTTCTTCGAATGGATTGTGTCCTCCAACGTATTCCACATCTTTGACAGACTCCCAAAGCAGTACCAGAAAATGAAGGAGGGAAAAGAATTTATAATACCCAATCAGATGGCTGAATAAAGAACCACTTTACCAAAGGCCATATCTTGACCACGGATCGTATCCAGGGAGTAAAGTTTGACAAAGGTGTGGATAGAAGCCCATGTCGCTGCGTCACAAATATTCCTAATAGGAACTCCCCCTGAACGGCTGTGGAAGTAGCCACGCCCTTAGTGGAGTGAGCTCTCAATCCCTCAGGAGGGTCCTTGCCCGCCAATCTGTAACATTCAGTAATATTGAGGATAATCCACCTGGACAAGGTCTGTTTGGTAACAGCCTGACCCAATCGGTGTCCAGCACACCCCACAAAGAGTTGATTGTCCACTTTGACCCTGGACATCCTAGAAATATAAAAGCTCAGAGCTCTCCTAGGGTCCAACCTATAGAGTAGCTCCTCTTTCTTACCAGGATGAGGAGGATAGAAAGCAGGAAGTACCACTTTCTGGCTCAGATGAAACTCAGACACTACCTTCAATAGAAAGGATGGACATACCCTCAGTACAGCCCTATCCTTGTGGAACACAGTAAAGGGTGGCTTAGATGAAGGTGCCTGTAATTCACTCACTCTGCAAGCGGATATAACCGCAACCAAGAAAACCATCTTGAAAGACAACAGTCTCAAAGGACAAGAGTGCAAAGGCTCAAATGTAGCATCCATCAGAAATTTCAAGACCAAATTCAGATCCCAAACCGGCACCTGAAACGGGGACGGCGGGAACACATTAGTGAGCCCTTTTAGAAATTGGGAAATTAATGGAATCTTAAAATAAGAACATTCTTCAGACGAGCGCTTGAAGATAGCTACCGCAGCCAGGTAACTTTTAATGGTACCCACTTGAAGGCCCCTGTGGGCCAAAGAAAGCAAGAAAGTCAAAACCATGGGAATGGAACACTGAAAAGGATCGACATTGTGTCCTCTGCACCAGTCGCAAAACTTATGGTAACAGGTACAGGGATTTGGTTGCCGCCACCTGGCCGAAAGCAACACCTCCATCACGTCATCCGGGAGGTCCCAATCCTTATATCTCAACCTTTCAGATACCAAGCGTGAAGGTTGAGTCTTGACCTCTGGATGGAGAATCCGACCACTCCCCTCGTGCAAAAGCAGATCCTCCCGGTAGGGAAGACGGCGTGGAGGGCAGGTGAACATTTCTAGAAGGTCCAGGTCCCATGCTCTCCTGGCCCAATCCGGAGCAATGAGGATCATGTGGGATCCGAACCTCTGCAACCTCCTTAACACTTGAGGAATAACAGGGACCGGAGGAAACGTGTAAAGAAGTGGGAATGACCAATCCACGACAAAGGCGTCTCCTAAGGCGCCTCTCGGAGGAAATTTCCTTGAGCAGAATCTCTTGCACTTCCGGTTGGCACTGAGCGCGAAGATATCCACTTGTGGGGTTCCCCAAAGGGCGAAGATCTCCAGAAGGACTTCCTGAGCCAACTCCCACTCGTGAGAGACAGTGCTCTGCCTGCTCACAGCGTCCGCCGCCGTATTCTCCTCTCCGACCAGATGTACTGCCGAGAGTGATCTCCCCTGCTGGATTGCCAAGAACCAGAGCTACATTGCCTCTCTGCACAACGGGAGTGACCCTACCCCCTTTTTTTGTTGAGGTAATGCATGGCCACTGTTGTCCATCATGATCAGGACACTCTTCCCCCGAACAGACGGCAGAAAAGTCTTCAGGGCCAGGTTGATGTGGAGTTTGGACTCCGACGGAGACCAACGACCGCTGGCGGTCAAATCATCAGCATGAGCTCCCCATCCTGTAAGGGAAGCGTCCGTCACTACTGTCACCTCCGACCACGGTTGCGAAAACAGCTCCCCCTTCATCATGTTCCCCTCGTTGGCCCACCAGAGAAGATCCTGTGAGACCGAGAGTGGAATCTGAACGGGATCCGGCATCTTGCCTGAGAATTGTGACCACTGCATCTTGAGGACCCATTGCAGGGATCTCATCCTCAACCTGGCCTCTGGCACCAGAAAAATGCAGGATGCCATGAGGCCGAGCAACCTTAAGAATTCGAAAGCCGGGAAACACTGGGCATGTTGAAATTTGCACACCATCTGCACAATGTGAAGAGCTCTCACCTTGGGAGGTGAGCACTTCCCCAAGGATATGTCCAACACTGCCCCGATGTACTGGAGCTGTTGAGAAGGTGTCAGATGCGACTTCTTGAAATTGAGGGAGAAGCCCAGCTTGTGGAGGGAGCAGCAGGTGAGACCACAATGATCTATTGCTTGCTCGGGAGAGCGCGCACCGATCAGCCAGTCATCCAGGTAGGGGTAGATGTGAATCTCCCCCCCCCCTCGCCTGAGATACGCAGCCACCACCACCCTTAGCTTGGTGAAGACCCTTGGGGCCGATGCCAATCCGAATGGAAGAACCCGAAACTGAAACTGCAAGCTGCCAGCCGCAATCCTCAGGTACTTTCTGTGCTTTGGATGAATCGGCACATGAAAGTAGGCATCCTGTAGGTCCAGAGACACCAACCAATCCTGAAGTCGAAGGGCCTGGAGGACCCGAGAAAGAGTGACCATCTTGAACTTGTCCTTCCTGAGAAGTTTGTTCAACCAACTCAAGTCCAAGATGTGTCTCAAACCATGTCTTTCTTAGGAATCAAAAAATATGGGGAATACCATCCCTTGTTCCTCTCCGCTACAGGCACCAGTTCTATAGCGCCTTTCTCCAACAGGGTCAAGATTTCCTGCACAAGGAGCTGATCCGGAAGCGACATTCCCCGGTGGATTGTCGTGAAGCCGCTTGAGGGAGAGAAGCCAGTAGCCGTGAGCTATTGTATCCAGAACCCACGCATCCAAAGTAATAGCTCGCCATTCTTCGAGATGCTGCGAGAGTCTGCCCCCAACCGGCGAACAATGGAACATGGTCTCATAGTTGTTTTGGAGCGGCTGCGGCAGAGCCTGAAGGCAAAGAGGCTGCTGCTTGAGCGGCTTTGGCACCTCCATTTCTCCCGACCACCACAGGTACTTTTATGTTGACCCCTTTGACTGGCGGCTCCTCTCGTCCTACCAAAAGAGGAGTAGAAAGGAAAGGAACCTCCCCTCCACTGCTGTCCCCCAGGATGAAAAGGCAGAGGTTGACGCGCAGCTGCGCTCAAAGATTTAGCAGCAGCTTTTGAGTTCTGCAACCTCTCAAGGCTCTCGTTAGCCTTGCTGCCAAACAAATGCGCGCCATCAAAGGGCATGTTCAAAAGACGGGCTTGCACATCCGGAGCAAAACCCGACTTCCGCCACCACGCAAATCTGCGTATAACAGTGCTCGCAGCCATGGACCGCCTAACTGCCAGCCGTGTTCAATCCCGACTGAAGGGATTCACACATGGTATCCTTGCCATCTTGCACGAGAGCAAGGAACCCATCCCTTTCATCCCCTTTGGGAATATGCTCAGCTGCAAGAGAAACAATTCCACAGAGTGTGTGAAAATCTTGCCAAGGCACATGTGGAATTGGCAGATTTCAGCGCCATACTCCCTGCAGAAAACACCTTGGGTGCCCAACCGTCGAAGCGTTTGTCGTCCCTATCAGGAGGGATGGTAGGGTACGCTGCCTGCCTTGAGGTGGCCGTAGCCACCTGAACCACCAAACTCTCGGGAGTGGGGTGAGATGAAAGGTAGCTGGGGTCGCTACCGGAAGAGGGTATTTTTTGGTTAACGATTTGTTAACTCCCCAAAGAGATTCTGGTGACTGCCAAGCAGCTGCCACCCTTTTCTGCAAGATCAGATGAAAAGGTAACACCGTGTCAGAGGACTGACCTTGATCCAAAATGTCCATTAGATCATCCTGTACAAAAGCCTCAGGAGGACTGGAATAGCCCAGATACTCTGTAACCCTAGCCTCATGGCTCAGCTGTAGGATGACTCAGCATGAGCCCCAGGCTCAGGCCTGCCAAATTCCACCTCCGGAGAAGTGTCCAAACCACTGGCATCATGAAGACATTGCCTCAACTCTTCCAATTGACTGTGTCCAGAAAAGACAGGAGCCACATCAGGCTCAACATCGAAGTCTGACCGCTCCTCCTCCTCCTCATAGATGTCATCCAGAGGGAGGTAAAAGTCCTGCCTTGGAACAGAAGGGGGTCTGGAGTCCACCACAGGCCTCACCGACTTGGAAGTAGCCTTCCTTGGAGGAACCCAATCCCCAGTAGCAGGGATCTCCATCAGTACATTTCGAGCAAAAAGTCCCAAAGGCATCTAGGGCGCCAAAGGCTTCGGCGTCGATAGTGGGGCCGAGGGCTGGTGCGAAGGCAAAGCTTCGATGCCGGTATAAGATGGACACGGCACCGACTGAGTCGACGCCAACCTTGAGCCCTTATCAGGATTCTGCGGTCTTGCTGGAGACAAGGACCGAGACCTGGAAGCACGTCTCTTGCGACTATCCTGAGCCTTGTCCGAACGGGACCTCGAAGGTTCCCAATGAGTCGCATCGAGGACCCAATCCCAAAGGCGTGCGAGCCACAGATCGAGACTGTCCCTTGCCGGCTTCATCAAAAGGCACAGACGGAACTGTGCCCTGCGATTGAAAAATCACTAACATCTGCTCCCTGAAGGCAGCCCATTCCTCCGGAGTGAAGGACTTGGTTGGACAAGCCACTTTCCTCGTGGCTCCATCCTCTGAGGAGGACGGGGAAGGCGACCAGTGACGGGGCTTCCTAGAATGCCAAGACGAGGAGGACGAATGGCGGGAACCACTCCGGGACCGAGACTCCCGGGACTCCTTCCAACATGGAGAGTCGCCCCGCGAATCTTCGGTGGACATCCCCTGGGACCTAGATTTACGGGACTTACTGGGTTTAGAACCTCTACCTCCCTGAAGCTTTACCTTATGCTCCCGCAAGGCCTTAGCAATCAGCGACTGGCATTTGGAACAGTCGTTGGTGTCGTGACTCTCGCCCAAGCACCACAAACAAACACGATGGAGGTCGGTAAATCAACATTTTCGACTTGCAGTCCCGGCAAGTCTTGAAGCCAGACCGTGGAGTCGGAGGGGTCGAAGAAGACCTAGTCACAAGGAATACTTGAGGCGCGCCGAGTCTCCGAAGCAAACACATTTGCAGCAAAAACGTAACTGAGGCTACGGGCGCCGTGTGTCCTATTTATAACATCCAGTGACGTCGCCCTCGACGGAGGCCTTCGAGCGACATCGACCCGATGCCATCGAAGCAGGACGCCCTCTGCCGAAAAAGTTTCCGAAGTACACAGCTGTGGACATTAAATGTCAAAGATGTGGAATACGTTGGAGGACACAATCCATTTGAAATCCTTGTTAGGCTAGAGAAAGATGTGTGTTTGTCACACCCCTTTTTATTTGAGAACATGGTGTTTGGGAAGTTTTTCTAAAGTCCTACTGACAGTAAGTCTTTAGTAAGCTATCCCAGTGGTTTGTAGATCCAACTCTTAGTATCAGTCTGTACTAGCTCAGGACCTTGGTAGTGTGGAAGAGCAGTCAGGCTTATTTTAAGAGGAAGATGTGAGCTTTAGTTAAGTACTCTGAATCTTAGTTACAAAGGTACAGCAAAGAAGCACTTACACATATTTATATAAAAGATATATATTTATTATATTTACACCAGGATCACTTTAAATAGTTCAGATGTTTACGGTACAACACTTAGGAATATTAGATAATACACTTCAAAGGGCACTTTCACTTTTGTGTTTGTTCGTTGTTACAATTGTAGCAACATTAGAAAGGGAAAAAGACGAGTTTTTCGTACTATCGTTAATTGCGCACTCATGCGGTTTTCAACAGATCATACGGCAAAGCATTTACTCTGCAAACACATACAGAAAAGTCACTTGAAGAAAGGGAAATAAGTGGTTCGTGCAACATGAGCTTAGTTCAAGGTTCTAGAGACGCTTTCTTCGCCTGGTAAGTCTTTAAAGTCCCAAAACGCACCCGAATTAAGGCAGTTCGGAGTCCTGACAAACAGCAAATAATGAAGAGTTGCTGCAGATTTCTACCAATGTCTAAAGTTATTGAAGCAGCAAGTTAGCAACTAAGCAGCAGCTTGGGTCAAAGATAAGAGGGGGCTTCCCTGGACACATCTACGTGCACTCCAATGCTCTGGAGCGACTTCTTGTAATCAGGTAAGCAATACCTTTTTCCCCCACAGTACCTTTGGTTTGAAGAAAGTGTTTGTGTTGGTTCCTCCACAATGTAGCAACTCTGGACCCGACCTCCGGATTCCTTGGTCTGGTGACGAAAGGCAGACAATTGACGGTGTCTTTCAGCAGCAATCTCGAGAAAGGACCTGTAGCACAACTTTCATCAACTTCGTGGTTCACTCTGTGTTTTTGGCACCTTTTCAGCAGCACCAACAGAAGACACAGATCGCCCGGTCAAGCTTCTTTGCTTCCTGCAGTCCCACACTCTGGTGAGTGGGTCTGGGCAAGTTGGATCTGACTTCTGGAGTGTCCTTACAGGCTCAGCACAGATTTGGACGGTTACGGCCTTTCCACAACGATGCACTCGAAATGGGCAGGTCTCCTGGTATTTGGGTTCCGCAGCTCTGGAAGCTCCTAGGACCTCGGGAGATGGCTAGTTTCAAAGTTTGTTTTCTAACTGGTTGTTCCCACAAGCCAAAGGGAAGGATTCCTCTTTGGAGCGCCTCTGTCGCATAGAAACTAGGATCAGGCCAGCAGGAATCGCCTCACGGTCTTGCAAAGGGTCAGCAGGCGTCTCTTGTCGTCGTCTTATTCGGTTACTTCTGTTTCCAGTGGTCAGCTTGCTTTACACTCCAGAAGCCTAACCTTTTATACAGTTCCAGCACGCACTCCTCTGCAATCTCTCTCAGCATTTTACAGAAAGGGGTGTTTGGCTGTCCAGTTTTTAATTTTTACTTATCGACTCCCGTACAAAGGCAGTGTAAGGAAGGCATGGTACCAAACAGTAAGACAGACGCAAGTGATCACAGTTCACGGGAATTTATTGAACTTTAATTGGGTTTAAAAACGCCCATCTAATCCTAAATCTAAAGATGGGAGCCAACTACGACCATCAAATGATAATAACGCAGTCCTATTCGAGTCTGTCAAAATAAAAAGGGCCTAAACTAATAAACCTATGGCCAATCCTTACTTCCAATTACAAATAGTGTGTGAAACAATTGTTACGACAGTTGAAGTCGACCTACGGGGTTAGTGAAACCATTCAACTGAGGCAGTACAAGACTCCACTCGTAGTATAAGGCTGTACCACCTGAGTTCATCATAGCGTAGACAGAGCAGCCAGGCTCATCTTAGAAGGCAGAGAGGGTTGTAGAATTAGTACAAATTAAATTGTAATGCAAATGGTCCAAAAAAACACTGAATTTAATACAAGTAGGCCCAGATAAATCTAGGGGTAAATAAGTACCATCACACATTATATGTAATCACAATTATAAAAACACAACACTATGCTTGAAGGTGCAAAGACCAAAGCATACACCTTATTTGCAACACCTAACAGTAGTTCTAGGAAAGTCAAACCTTTTCATGCACATTCAGTATAGGTCACACCTATTCTTGTTGAGTAAAAACCAATGGTTACTTTCAGATTACAATTGAGTAATTCAAGGGTAGTAGACCCTACCAGTTTTACAGTGACGCTCAGTAACAAATCACATAGTCACCTGGACAGTATACGTTTTGTGAATAGTGGATGTTAGGGAGAATTCTCCAAAATTTGCTAATTCCCTTCACCTTAGAGACCCCCCCCAGCAACTTTGCTGGATTTTGAGGACTTGTTTTTTTTTTTACCTGGAGAGAGTGTGACCCTTGTTCCCACTCTCTCATGTGTTTTGAAATGTGTTTTCTTTGGTTATGGAGTTTTAGACAACTCCATAGGCAACATGTTTTCATTTGTGTCACACAGTACCCTCAGTGCAGTGGCACAGGGAAATCTTGTCAGGCTTTGCCAAGGTTTCAATACCTTCTTTGGGATAAACTACTGTTTCCCAGAGTAATTAAAGTGAAATTGACTTTACTAGTCTTTTTAAATTCCTAGACCCAGCACACCCTATCTTACAATAGAGTGCCTAAGGGGTTACCTAGTATCCCATGTGTCTAGATACTCATGTAGCAGTCAAATGCTACCCTTTCCTCTCGAAGTGGCAGTGGTTTTACAACAAACTACGTTGTTTCCCGACCACGAACACCGGTAGCGTTAAATCGCAGGAGGCATGTTTTTCAAGATGGCGTCGGAGCCCCCTCTGTAAAAACAGGGCCGTCTTCTTTTATCGCCAATTCTTTGTGGAAAGGTCGTTCTAGAGTTTAGCTCTGCGCGGCAAACCAGGTTTGGATCCTTTCTTCATTCGCCTTTGGCGGGCTTCAAGAGTGAAGACCGCCTCTGGCACCCGAGTGTCTGGGGTGGGCAGGAAGTGAGGGAGGTGCCCGAAACTCCCTGTGTTTAGTCTCCTAGGAGACCCAAATGCACTCTGTGGTGAGTGGCTGGCTGACCGTCCGGCAAAGACAGCCACCCTGCTGGGTGAGTGACAGTTAGGCTGGAATGAATGGGAGAAAACTGGATAAAAGACGAGTCTCTTGGCTTGGAAGGCAGAGTCGACCACTGGAACAAAAGAACCGAAGACGAGCTTGAAGAGGACGGCTGCTTCAACTCCTGGACCGTTGGTTTGCCCGGTGAAGCCCTGCTGCAGGTCCGAATCGCTAAGTTCATCTCGACAGAGAAGCCCTCCAAGGAGGACTTCTCCCTTTGAGTTGGTGGGACCAATCAACTCGACACTAAGCCACCTGGATACCATTCTTGGAGCTGGCTGTATTTTCCTCAGAGTGCTGCAGGAAACTGAATAACAAGGGAGAGGGACACCGCTTGTGTGCTTGACTACAGCTACCGGAATTGAAGTTTGCCATTGCCATCTTTTTGACCAGTGTCAGATAGATCTGTTATATCCTCTTCCACTTGTGAAGAGTCTGATTCCCTGTCCTCCCCTTCCTCCTCACCTCTTATTTTCCGGTGTAATGCAAGCTTCGGATTATCCTGGGTTTGAGTCTTCACCTTTTTTTATGTAGATAAGGACAACCGTGAAAGGACGCCACAGTGACACCCAATGGGTGAACTTTGGCTGCCCTCAGCCGTTGAACAGTGGGGAAAAAGCCAGTGGCATAAAAAGCCCCAGTAAGGTACTCCTCTGCTGATGAGATGTGTTGCGATCAGGAAACTCCAGGGGTAGAAAACAATAACGTATGAACTGCAGTTGAGTGCCAGAGAAACACTGGTAGAAAGTTCCGGTAGTAACAATTCAATCGAGGAAGAGGCAAGCAATCCGTTGGACAGGCAGAGGTGGGTACACAGAAAGAACAGGATAATGCCGATCAGGAAAAGGCAAGGCAGTCCGTAGTACAGGCGGAGGTCGATACACTGGATGACAGAGGACTGAAGGCAGGGGGGGCGGAGTAGAAAGGAGTGAAAGAAGACGAGCCTGAGGGAAAACAACACAGAAGGAAGGGACGGGCGGAAGACGGGAGCGGAAAAGTAGAAGGAGGAAGGGCGAGGGTAACAGAGGCGAGATGATAGCTGGAAAGAAGAAAGGGATGAAATAGAACAGGGAGACTAGAACCGGGAAGGAGACAAAAGTCTGAGGAGCGAAGTACAAGGAGTACGACAGCGCAGGCGATCAGAGAAACTGTTCGTTGCAACGCATCCGACTCCGGAAGTGGGAGGCTAAAGAGCCGGCGTCGGAATGTGCGGGGCAAAAGACTAGACCCGTACTCTGCGCTTCGCCGTGCGTGAAGGAACCAGCAATGGCTTCCATTTAGACCAAAGCCGCCAGGTTCCCTGAGGTGTGACAACCAGTCCCAGTGCAGGAGTCCCCCGACGTCCTCGCTCTTGTCCCCACGACTGAGGCCCAGGAACAGCGAGATCTGCAGGAACCGCCAGGAACAGAGGTCACCAGCTGCATCTTTTTCTTCATTTGTAAAGGTACTGTAAAACCAGACTTGTAGTACTTACCTCTCGCAGTGAAAGTTCTTGAAACTTTCCCAACTCACAGGCCTAACCAGCTTGTGACCCAACATATGATTCTTCTTATTACAAACTATTCCTGAGAACTTTGGCAGAGACGTTTCAGTTTATCTACCAGAACTGCTTTATCCTATCCAAGACTTTAGCCCATTGACTTTGGCCTAGCCTACTGAACTGAATTGACTTTTCTGGTGAACTCAAAAAACCTGCACTGTCTAAGAAATAACTGTATTCTTTCTATGTTCTGATAACCTGTGCCTTTTTGCTCCTCCTTCAAAGTATTCTGAGCGTTCCCCAGCATCAGATAACAGCGCTTTCCTCACCAAAGTCCCATGCAAAAGCAGATGAGCGCAGTAGAAGCCTCAGGAAAAATGAAAACAGTGGAGAAGCAGTGCCAAAGCAGCACAAGACCGTCACCAGCGGGCTGCAGAGGAAACGAAAAACACCATCAAGAACACCATCAAGAAATGAGTAACAAAGGGAACACCGGGGCGTATTGGCAGCCACACCAAACTAAGATAATTACACTTAACAAAACCAAGAAAGAGACAGAAAACGAATGGTTTAAAAAAACAGAGAGCAAAAGACTGAAAGAGCAGTTTTCAAAGAGGGGAGACTGTTAAGTTTGTCAATGCAGGTTGACAGCATATAAGAGAGACACTAAAGAGGCAATATACATGAAACCAAGTATATTAGCCAGGGGCTAAAGAGTGGAACCAAAGGTGAGAGAGTGAACAGGAGCTCACATTTGAAAGAAGCCCAGGCAGTTGTAAATGTGAACAAGAAAGCCTGGTTGGGAAATATACCAGGAAAGTTGGAAGTGAATACGACACAAGGACTAGCCAACAAGGCTGTGTTGGTTTAAGAGACTTGGGGACAAAATAACCCTGCCAGGAGAATACACCATGTATCCTGACCACTCCTAAAAAGAAAGAAACAGTTTGAAGGTAACTTTTGTTGTTGAGCCAAGGAAACGTTGAGAACTGTTATTTGTAATCTAAGAAAGCAATGAAGAATCCAGCCTAAGCCCAACAGTTATAGGAAAGTATACATCCATACACAGACTATGGAGAGACATAAAAAGGTCACCCATAAAAAGAGTAAAAGACTAGGTGGGAGGGGAAAAAGATTCCCACTCATGTAGGGACAAGGAAAAATAATCACTAAGTAAGCAAAAAGTTCTGGGGTTGACAGGTCAGTAAGATATATCATAAATATGAAAGTCTTACCCAACAGGGGCACCCACCGGTACATTCAGTATCCCTCCTATTTCCCTATAGCCTTTCAGTGCATTTTTCCACAGGACTTTGCACTGCAGTAAAAAGGGGAGAGTGGAGGGTAACAGGGGGGCATGTAGGGCTAGGCCCAAATAAAAAAAAGAACGCGAAGAAGCAGGGTGTCCTGGATCCGGTTGAACCACAACTATTCAGCCACAGTCCCCAACTGACCCATGTCACACCTAAGCACTAAGGCTCCATTCAGTCGCAGTGAGTACCAGAGAGGTTAACAACTTATTCTTATACCCAGATGCGTTAACCTCAATTTTACAGTTTTTGTGTTCAACTTTTTTCTTTTCTATCTCAGAATTTTTAATCTTTTGGCTGGATTTGTCTCAGCCCGGTCCAGCGAATCAGCTGCGAGGATGCCTTGAGACTGTGCTGCTGTATGAGTGGCAAAAGTTTAAAGTTGATTGGGGACAATACGGACATTTTAGTGGGGAGACCCATTCTGCTCTCTCTCTTTGGACTGCATCTTTTTAGCCCCCCTCTCTTGGTTCTTTCATGGCACCGTTGTCATCAGCGAGTGTTTTAGGTGTCAAGCGCTCATCCTCTCTCTCTTGAGGCACAAGTAGCGTCTGTCTGCCAATCTGGGTACTACAAACTCAGGGTCTTGAGATGGTGCTTTTTTTTTCATTCCACCATGGCTGCATGCACCTGCAGCAGCCTCTTTGGTGCTCAATCAACGACTGCAATTCCCTCTACCGAGGCCAGCCACTATCTGGTGCGTCGCCTCCAGCTCTTGCTAAATGTAGCAGCTAGACTGTTAACTCAGATCCCACTTTCTATGCACATTTCCCCTGCCTTGAGCCAGCTGCATTGGCTTCCTGTCATTCAAAGAGTCCAATTTAAATCTATGTGCATAGTGCACCAGGCCCTTGATAGCATTGGAGCGGAAAACTTGCTGCTCAAATTTTGCCCGTATCTGCCTAATTGCCGTTTGCGGTCTCAGGAATCTCTCAGGAATCACTTACCTTCAAGTGTTCGGCTGAACAGGGTGGGTGGTCGCGCTTTCTCCGTTGCCGCAGCTAAACTGTGGAACTTGCTTCCGCAGCCGTTACGCGCTACTAAGGACCACCTATACTTCCGTCTCCTACTGAAGACTTTTCTGTTTAAATACATTTCCCTCACTGCCTGCCTAACTATGCCTTCTGTTATAGCGCCAAGATGTCATTGGGCATACGTTGTGCTCAACAAATGCCAATAAGATACAATACACATTTTTACCTTTCCCCCTAAATCACAAGAAATCTATGGAAAGTTAAAGTAAAGCATCAAACAAAAAGAAAGGGCTGAGCGAAACTTACATTAGGATATCTGGAGTTTTTGGGCCAACCATCTACAGCAACAATAATTCTCTGTCCTTCCAAGGCATCCGCTTGTCGGGTCTCGATTCGTATTCTAGGAATGGAGCGATCAGCCGGCGTGAATAAATGTTTTCTTGCCTGTCAATAATACATCAATCATTGCATTGGTGATACCTGGTGTACACAAGGAGGCAGCACATAAAAGAGCAACATTTCCAAAGTTTACTAGTGTTTTGGCTTACCTCCTTAATAAGTGACTTAGACAGCATGCCACAATATGGTCTCCAATTTCGCTTGATTATGCCAATAACTCGTCCGGAAGGTTTTGACATGCTCTTTATCACTGTGGTTTTCAACTATAAGGCAACGATTAAGAGAGGCTATGATGGAGGCCATGGACCTTACATGATGCACATCAAATAGAGAAGAACAAACAATTTCCTGATACAAGCCAATAGGGATTATGACATCATCTGAATAATAATGCAGCATAGTTCCAAGAAGCCGTCCAATGGGCTTCTGAGATTTCTAGCTACTATGCCAACAATATCTAAAATGCTTGTGCAACTTTATTTTTTACTCAAAAATGTATCACAATTGAACATAACATGTTGGGACAGAGAAACACAATCTAATGAAGGTATGAATGATGTCCGTTTTACAATATTTAAATGTTTTTAAGTAAATCCTTACATGGTTAAAAAAAACAACACCATACAGCCATTACAAACAATAAGCCAAGTTAATTTAATGTTTTTTATAAACTCTCTTTCTATGGCCTTGTTATTCGTGGTAGTCGTACCTCCCTCTACTTTGACTTTCAGGATTGTTTTATCTTTATTCTCCCTCCTCAGCATTCTGGCCAGGAGGCGGTCTGACCTATTAGCCTTGATATAGTACTTCTGCTAAAGATGCAATAAATTGCGTTCTGCCGCCCTTGTCTGGATGAGGTCCATCTGCCCTCGTAGCGCCCTGTATTCCCTTTTTATAGCTGGCGTCTGTGCTGAGCCCATCTTGGCCATCACTGCCTTCAACCTCTCCGCTAGCTGCTCTTCTTGCAGACTCATCTTCCTTTCCCTTCTCACGTTTATAGCTATGATCCTCCCTCTTAGTGTAGCTTTAAGGGCATCCCACCATGTCTGCAGAGTGGTATCTTCTACTCGGTTACGCTCTACGAATGCTTCTGCCTCTTCTGCTACTTCTCAGGTTAGTGTTACATCCTTAAATAGTGGGATCGGGTAGAGCCATGTCCATAGGCCAGAGGGCCTACTGTTCCTTTGTACTGCTAGGGTTATTGGGGCATGGCCAGGGCGTATAATGGCTCCTAGTTTGATGTTTGTTACCCTCCTGAGCAACACCCTGGAAAGCCAAATATATTAGATCCTTGAATGTGATCGATGTGCAAGCGAGTAGGAGTTTTACAGCGCTATCCATTGGTGCCCCCCCCCCCGTGTATTAGGCGATTGGTCATACCCCTGTCGTCTCGCGGGCGACCCTTTGGGACTTCTCCCCCCATCGTGAATGGCTGCTCCTGTTGTTCGCGTTGACCCCGGATACCCCCTACCTGTCCCCATTCCCACCTCCCCACAGGCTCACACCTTGTTACTGGGTGGGCTCAACTGGCTCTTGGCCCCCCCTCGAATTGTGAGCTTGAGAGTTGAGCGCTAGGTCAGCCCCAGAAATGTCTCACGCGGGATATCCCAATCCCCATCCCATTCCAGGATCCCCTCCTCACTACCTCTCCACTAGGAGCATATATCTCATCTGGTTATATTAAAGCACTTGCACATAACTTGACTTGCACCCTCCCCGGGCAAGCAATCTTGGGGATGTCGCTCCTCCGTCTTCTGCCATCAGTCTGTAGTCCCGCAGGGGCTTCCTCCGCCTCCCATTTGTTGGCTGGCCGATAAGTGTCTTGCAGCTGGTGTGCCTTTCCCCCTTTTTGTTTTTCTGTGTTTCACAGTGGACCATTCCCATGGTCTGCATTCACTTGCATGATTAGTTGCCTGCTGGAGAGGGCAGTGGTCTTCCTCCTCGATTCCCAGCACTCATTCCCTGCTCACATGTCGTTACCTTGTGCTGCTTGCCCTGCCAATTGAAGTTCAGCCCAAACTGGTGTGACCATCTGCATCTGATCTGTTGTGCTCTCAAATAGGCCAGGGCTGGGCCCATCCACCTCTTTTTGGTGAGGGTTATTTGTGACAGGTCTCGATACAGGAAGATTTCCACTCCGATATAAGTGATTTGGGTTGCCTTTCTTGCCTTTGCCAGAATTTGTTCCTTGACAGTGTAGCTGTGGAAAGCTGCCAGGACATCTCTTGGTCTTGCACCCGGTTCCAACCTTCTCGGGCCCACCCTATCAATCCTGTCAAATTGGATCTCAGGCCCTGCTCCCGAGTCCAACAGGTAGGCGAAGAAGCTCTTGGGAGCCTGCGCTAGGTCTTGGTCTTGTGTCTCCTCCGGTAGGCACTTGACTTAGATGTTGGATCTACTGGATCGATTTTCTAGGTCTTCTTTTTGTAGCTCGAGGTTGTGTGTAGCCGCTGCCAGACTTTCCAGAAGAGTGTCGGCTTTCTTTGTGCCCTCAGAGTTCCTGTATGGTGCGCTCGTTGGTGTCCACTCTTTCCTCTATTTTGTTAATGTCCCTACTTATTTCTTGTATACCCTCCGCCAAGTCTTCCCTCAGGGTATTCATTTGTTTCTGTCCTGCCGCTGTGATTTTTTACACCATCTCCCCCAGGAATAGCTTTAGAGAGGCGTGGGTCACTGGTCTATCCCAGTCCTCTTGTGTGGAGGTTGTGTCTTGTTCTGCGGACCAGTCGATCCCTGGTTGGCCCCCCGCTTGGTCAGCTTCCTTGGCCCATATTTTTTCCAAGGGCCTTTCCTCCATTTTTTGTGTTGTGTGTTCTTTAACGCTGCGGGATCTCCTTATTCCGGTTTCTTGACATTGCAGGCGTGGGTTGCGAGTGGTTGGGCTCTGTCCTGCCGTGCTAACCCCAGCTTCTGCAGTTGTCGGCCTGTATCTTTTGGGTCGGGCCTGCAGGTAATTGGGGGCCCTCCAGTTAGATTGTTTGGGCAACCTTCCCTGAAGGTTGTTGGCAAAATCCTGTGCAGTGCCCTTAGGGACCACTACCCACAATTAAGACTACAGGTGGCAATACAAGTTTTACCTTTGGTACAAGCCTGTACTACTATGTCAGAGTGGTAGCAGTGGCGGAGCAGCCAGGCTTACCTCAAGAATATATGAGCAGTAGCAGAGATTACACAAAGGGACCACAATTACTATGAGTCAAGCAAACACTGACTCAAGGTTTCAGGTAAAAAATATAAGTACATTTATTTTTTAAACCATTCGTTATAAACAAAACACTTCTATTAAACTTAAATAAAAACCACACAATACTACAACTAACCAATTCACTTTGTACAGAAGTCTCAAGGTAAGTACCCTGTGTTTGAATGAACCGGTGTTACGAACAAAACATGTTACTGTGAATACGATTGCGAAAAGTTTGACAGTTCGGTCTACTGAATAAACGCCTATCGGTGACATGAAATGCTACCGGGGCAAAAACACACTTAGCACCTGAGATACCCAGAGGGAGTTGGAGGCAAAAAATCACAGGCAATATTTTGGTTAGGCAGGCAGAATCAAGAAACACTCAGAGACAGGAGTTCAAAAGTCAAAGGGCCAGAGCCAGGGTCGAAAGACACCGGGGTCTGTTGCCGAAGATCACACAGTCACAGTTCACAATTCAACGTAGCCAAAAGTACTTCGAGATTGTCAATGTTAGGAAGCAAAAGTTATAAGAAGGAGGGCAGACAAGGGCAAGCCTTGGAAATGAAGAAAAGGGATTCACCCAGTTCCCTCAAGTAGAACACAGTACCTTGTTCCAATGGTGCAGCTGGTGCCCTGGCAGTTGTTCCTGTTTGTTTCCCGCAGACCCACGATTCCTGGCGCTTCGTTGTGAAGGAGGATGTCTGAAGGGTGTCTGCACCACACAGGGATGAAGCCGGTAGCAGCGACGAGGAATAAAAGGTGCGCTCCTTAAAAACAGGAGAGGCTCTTCAGGTGGCTATCCGGACTACTACAGCAGCGTGCAGCGATTTCCACCAAGGAAGAGGATCCTCTGGCTGTGGAAGATGAGCTGTTGATCCCCACCAAGCTCAAGGGAAGAAGACTCCGGACTGGATCTTCTCTGAGTCGTTGAAGGGAAGATAGCTCAGGACTGCAGCAGGGCTTCACCGGGACGGGGTAGTTGCAGCAGCCGTCGTTCTCTCCGCTTCTCTTCTGTTCGTTGTAGTTCCAGTGGCGACTCTCCGACTTCTAGCCCAAAAGACCTGCCTTTTATGCGAAAAAACCCCATTCACACAGCCTGGCTGTCAATCACCCAGCAGGGGGGTTGTCCAGCCCGGACAACTACCCTGGCCAATCATGACAAAGTGCGACTTGGGTTTCCTAGGATACCCTGTGCAGGGGGTGACTACACCCCTCCCTCACATTCAGCCCACCTAGACATCCAGGCGCCTAGAGGAGGGCTTCTGAGCAGAAGCCCGCCAAAAGACAGTGAACAAAGGCAGCGAACCTAGTTTGCTGCGCAAAGTAAGACACAAGAAGGACTTTAACAAAAAGAAATGGCGAATAAACCCAACCAGAGCCATTTTGGTCAAGCGGGTTTATGTTCGAGGCTAATAGAATAGCCAAGAACAGTACCACGTTTATCTAATATAATCGCGGTAGAAAAGTTAGGGTAGATACCACTGCCACCAGCCAAGCCTAAATGTTAAAAGAGCGAAAAAATGCTCTAGGAGGTACTGATAAAAAGGGATACGAATTAACCCTTTCCAGTACTCCATTGAAGATGGGGTGTACTGGATCTGTGGTAGATTGACTAAGTAAAGTTAATGGTAACTTTACCCTTTTCTGGGGGATGGTAGTCTCCTCAGAAATGGAGTCGAGGGAAGTCTCAAAGACAACCCTGTGCCACGGCACTGGAGGTGCTGTGTGACACACAAAAAGAAGGGGGTTACTGAAGTGGTGTACTTCAGAGTCCACAATCACAAAAACAGGTAGAAACACATAGCAAAACACAGGTAAGAGTGGGGGAAAAAGCTCTCACTCTTACCAAGTGTAAACAAATACACTCCAGAAGTCCAGCAAAGGTGAGGGAAATTAGCCATAGATGAGAATTCTCCCTAAAAAAAGTTACTTATGGTTGTGCTCCCCGGTGTGCTTAGAGAGAGTTTTCCAGCGTCCCCTCTGGGGTGTCGTGGGATATGTGCTCGTCAATGACCCTTTATAATCCGGGTGTGCTGGTTGGAGCCCAAGGTGGCCGTCCCGTTCGGAGTACTTACAGCCTCCTAGCTTATCTAGTTGGCGCGCGGAGGTGCCTGTTAGGTCCCATTTGTTCAGGAGGCGTTGGTTGTTGCCCCCCTGTCTGCTCCTTACACCTCTCCTTGCAAGGTTTTCCCGGCCCGAAGCCAGAGTGGGCGGGGGAGCTCTGGTGTTGTAGAATTGAGCGATGTTGTCCCGGGGGCTTGGGGCCCTTGCTTGGGGTTTAAGTGTCCGTTCTGCTCTTTTGAATGGGGTTTGCAGGCTGATCCAGAGTACCCCCCTTTCCTGCTGCCTCCCCGTCCGGGGTGTTGGAACTTGACACCTGGTGGGGTGGTGTATCCTTCCCTACCAGTCCGCTCTGCCCGTATTGGCTCGACTCTCTTCTCTGGACCCCTTCCGCAAGCTGGAGGTCCGGGTGGAAGGTCTGTATGGGGGGGTGGGTAGCGTTGGCAGGGTGCTGCCATGACCCTGCTGTGAGGCAGTACGCTTCATAGTGGGAATGGAGTGCTAGTCCCCCGCGGTCACCGTGTGGAGGGGGGTTTATGTCAGTGCTTGCGGTTCGCTTATGCTGAGCGGTAGGGTGCAGGGCAGGATCCTTCCCCCAAATGGCCTCAGTCGGCCCCTGCAGTGACTGGTGTTCCCGTCCCCTTTCCTGCAGCAATCAGACAACTGCTGCATCTTAGCCTTCGGTGGGGGACCTGTTGAGACGCAGGGGGGGACCCACCTGGTTCCGGCGTCAGTGGCAGAAGGGCCAGAGGATTTGTCCTGCATCCGGGCCTGCACTGGTTAGCAGTTCTGCCTTTTCTCTTGTAGCACGTTGCTGCCGATGGGGGTAGCCAGTAGGTTCTTCAGATTGCCTGTGGGGCGGGCGTTCCGATTGCTCCATCACCGGGGCCCGCATGGTGTGCCAGGCGGTATTGATTGCAAGCTGAGCCCACAGGTGCGCAGTTCTTCTCTGGAGCCGGCTCTCCCCTGTCGGGCTATGGGCCATCCCCCTGCTGCTTTATGGCGGCCCTACAGAGGTGTGCTCTCCGGCAGTCTTGCCCACTGACTACGTCCCACGTCAGCAGGCCGCTCCGGGCCACGTAGCGCTGCACCCCCTAGAGCCTGTGGAGTTGGAACACACAGGGTAGTCTTATTGTGCTCCTCAGGTAGCTACTTCGTTCCGGCGAGGAAGCGTGTTATTTTCGGACCCCAGAGAGGGCTATATCTGCTGTTTTATGTGCTTAAATCCCTCGCGGAGTCGGGAGCTTGGAGCCGCGGTGTTATCAGTGCGCGGCCATCTTGGAATCCCCCTCTCATGTATTTATGTTATTTGGACAATGTGCTTCTTTTAACTTTCGAGTCTGACAAACTCCAAAGGCATCATCTTTACATTTTGACACACAGCACCTTCAGTGCAGTGGCACAGGGAAGTCTCTTGGATTTCCCAAAGGTTTAAATACCTTCTCTTGGATAAACTATTGTTTCCAAGAGTAGTGAAGTGAAATTTACTTTACTTGCATTGTCATTTTCTAGACCCAGCACACACCATCTTACCATAGGGTGCTGAAGGGCTTACTTAGTATCCCCTTTGTCTAGTTTCTCATGTAACAATTGTGTTACCCTTTCTACAGTTAATGGATGGTGGCAGTGGTTTACTTTTTACTAACATTGTGTGATTTTATCGCGGGCTGCAATTGCAGCCTTGGCAAAGCACCCATGGATACCCATTTTGTCAAAATGGTCCTGGTCGTTTTTTTTGTCATTTCTTTGTGGAAAGGTCCTTCTTGATATTTACTTTGCGTGCCAAACCAGGTTTGGTCCCTTTGTTCATTTTGTCTTTGGCGGGATTCATGAGTGAAGCCCACCTCTGGCTCCAGTATGTCTGGCAGGGGTAGGAAGTGAGGAAGGTGTCCGAAACTCCCTGTGCTTAATCCCCTTGGTTACAGGAATGCACCCAAAGGTGATTGGCCGGCTGGCTGTCCGGCAAGGACAGCCACCATGCTGTGTGATTGACAGCTAGGCTCGAATGAATGGGAGAAACCTGCATAAAAGGCAAGGCTTTTTGGCTTGGAAGGCAGAGTTGACCACTGGACGAAGGAATCCGAAGAAGGACTTGGAAGAGACGCCTGCTGCAACTCCTGGACCGTTGGTTTGCCCGGTGAAGCCCAGCTGCTGTGCTGAAGCTCCGAATTCGCCTCGACTAGAGAAGCCCTGCAAGGACGACTTCTCCCTTTGATTTGGTGGGACCAATCAACTCCTAAGTAAGCCTGTCTGGACATCCTCTCTGAGCTGGCTGTACTTCCATAGCTGCTGCTGGAATGAAGTGCCAGGGAGAGGAACACCAGATTGTGTGTGTTGCTTTTAAGTCAGACCCGAGCGCCAGGAAGATCCTCCGGACTTCCCTGAAGCAGGACTGACCAAGCCTGAGCCACCTCAATAGAGTGTTGGACCCCAGATGCGAGGACAGTCCATAGTGGTATCCATGAACCGCGGTGTTGCTATTTGCCGTCAGATGTGAGGCGCTGAAACACTGAAGGACCGCTGATTTGAAGTTTGCCCATTGCTGCCGCTGACCTTCCCATTGCAGAGCAGGAGTCCCCAGACGTCCTCCCTCTTGTCCCCACGACTGAGGCTCAGTAACAAGATCTGCAGAGCTGTACAGGAATAGAAGCCAGCTGGAACCATTTCTTCTAACCAAATGTACTGTAAAGTCTAAGAGAACGTACCTCTTGTTGTGTAGCCTTAATTGCTCTCAGTGGAGACCTGTCTTGGTTACCTTGCAGAGCTGCTAGAGCTTTGCCCCTCACAAGCCTCCCAGCTTGTGGCCCTTCAAGTGTTCTATTTTCTACAAACATTTCTAAAAACATTGTCCAAGACTTTTTACCTACCTACAAAGAAAATCTTCAGCTCCCTTTGACAGTGTGCAATTAACATTGGCTGTCCTGGCTCCCTGAGAGACTCTTCCTCCCTTTGACTCTGTGCTTTATCTCCACAGTGTCCTAGCTATTTAAGTCACCTGAGGGTGTAAGAAGTGTCTGTGTGCCATCCCAAATGGGTATCATCTGATTTAGAGAAACTAAGAGTGTGTTTTGAAGTGCATTTTAATTGTTACATATGTTGCTCCCTTCTGAAGAAGGCTTATACAACTGACCGTGAAATAAATTAATAATTGTTTTAACAAGAAACCTTGAGTGCAAGGGTTTATTTGAATAACTATAGTGTGAAACTCTGTATCACAACATTACTGCTCACATTGACCCCTCCTGAGATACGCCTGGGCTGCTCAGGCACACTACCAACCTGTGTAGTTCAGACTTAGACCAATTGCCAGGAGGTCAAGGTTATTCTAATGCACCCAAAGGGTACTGCATACAATCTTGCCTAACAATCGTATTTATCAAAGATTTTATTTCCGATTGTCTTATTTCCAAAGGAGCCGGAGCCCCTCGTATTCCAGTTTAATCATTTCAGATCTCTTGAGACTAGAGTGAGGTCTCCACCAGTCCCAGTTTCTGAAAGACCTGATAGATTATCTCCAGAACCATGGATCAAGGATTAGGATTCCTATATTGCTTAGTCGGTGAGGTAACCCAAGTTTTGATTAGTTTTGGGTTGTTACTTATTTTATTGATATTCACTGAACCGCCTGTGCTTTCTCCCGGCTCTTGACTTTTGGTTCTTTGGCTCACCTGCGCTCCTTGTTCAATGAAAGGCACCGGAGAGGCCTCTATGCCTAGAGCCCTTAATATTGGAGCAGCATTTAGAATTGCCTTTTCTCCTAGTCTAGATTTTAACCCCAATTCAGATATACTGTTGTTTCTTAAGTCAGGGAATTTTACATACTCCATATCATGGGTTGAGAGCAGGAATAATTCATCCACTCGCCAAAAGATTGTTAAGGTACCACCTCTATTAACTGATTTTGCATTTTTTCCGGCATCAATACGTTTAACCCATATTTTAGATATAGCAAAGGTATTTAAATCCATTGCAGGATTTTCTGCTATGCTACCGCCCTTCACTTGTTTATACTCTATATTTGGGCCTTCACCATTTCCCATCAAATTGGGCATTGCAGGGCTTGCATGTTTTACAGATTGATTGGCACTCTTTTCAGATTCTTACGTTATTAGCTATGTTATGGCTAGCAACCCTATCCACCGTACTGAAAGGGGCCCCTAGGGGACCCTGACGTCTATGGAAACAAGGCGAGTCACCACACACGATAGATACGCCAGACACGAGGTTGTATTCCCAAAGCTAGGGTTTATTGCAAAACAAAAGTCTCAGTTGGCCAACTCGGTCTCACGCCTCGCTACATGTATCTCTAGACCTCGAGGGACGCAAGAGAGTGAATTACGTACATCAGTTACATATATACAAAATGCATATCAAACAATCAGCTATGACATGTTCAACACCCCCCTTTTATTGGGTTTCTTTCAACTTGGTGTGATGATGGACATCTCCAACAACTATGACACCTTCAAACATCTATTCTAGTAACAATTTGCAATTTGTGAGTGCAAAGGCATCTTTCAGTTGTTGAATAGAACACAGCGCTTCTGTTCTTGGAAGCGAGCTACATACGGGGGTGGGGGAAGAGTTGCATTCCGGACATTGCTATCTATTAGGTGCTATTCGGGTCCTGGGATCCGACACGCTCTAGGGGGCTCAGCAAAGGGGGGCCTTAAGAAAAGCATAATTCAAGCCTTTAGCAGTATTATTCTAACATATTGTACCATATAACGAGACTGGCTGGCAGCTGCGAAATGATTAAATGCCCTGCAGCTATGCTTCAAGGCTACATTCAGGAGGGAGCCGGGCATTCTTCCTGGCGCTGCCTACGTTTGTGTTTCAACGAACTCTAGTCATTCTCTTGGGCCTGCGGCCTTGTCCTTTTCACATACAGACAACAACGTTTTACAGTCGAGCAGTGTAAGCAGAAAACATACTGCGAAGCAATAGGAACAGAAAGCAATGAGCAATGGTTAGAAAACAAAATGGTGATTCTTGTTACATCAAAATGGTCGTTCATTGGCAAATCTCGAAAACCTATATTCTGTCATATCGTGCATGAAAAGGTTGACCCACGGCCACCAAAATGCGTTTGCGGTCACAAAGTAGAGGTATCCATGTTTCTAGACTAACAGTACCCTCAGTCTCCACCTGGGCTATCGGTCTCCCCGAAAGAGTAGAGTTTAACTCAGGCTTTTTCAGAAATATAGGGGCAATTCTTAGGGGTTTTAATGGGGTCATAGCTAGAACTCCAATAGTTGATTTAGATGTTAACACTCCTGTTTTTGGGGGTCTACTTTAGATAGTGTTTCCTTGGCCCGAGTTTTCTTTTCCTTCTACACACTTGGACGTTTCTGGGTTATCATCAATGGTAATAGATTTTACAAACGGCAATACAGCAGACTTATTTTTCTTTGGAGTTTTCTGATTTTAAGTTTTTTGTTTGGAGACTGTACTTTGAGATACATTAGAAGCCCTGTCCGCACTTCTTTTCTCAAGCTTCTTTTTTGTTTTACCGTTACGTTTGGTTGGTTTGATCCCCAGCTCACTTACAACTTTTATTTTTGCTCAGTAAGCAACATACCCCCTTCTTCCTTATCCCATCCCCTGGGAGGTCGCAGGACTGTGCCATGCAAATAAATTCCTCCATCACAGACTCAGAGAGGCGTATCATTGAATTCCTATAATTCCTGTTCCCGATTGGGATTCTCTGGTCCTAACTCTGTCCCTGACCTTCTTTGAGCTACCTTTACCACTGAATCCCCAAGGCGGTCAGTATATCAATAGCACCTTGGGTATTAGACCATATACCTCTTAGTTCATCAATTCCCTTTGACTGCGGTTTAATCTATAATTTTAATTTCCGCCAACTGTACAGAAAGATTTACGTTTATGGTGGATTTTAAGCCCACCATTGAGCTTTCAGATGAGCCTATGTAGGGGAGGAGTGGTCCAAAAGACCCCCCTTGCCTACATCCCCACCCCAGGTGAGGGCCATGGCTCATCGGGCGTCCCCTCCATACCACCAGGGCCCAGGTGGTGGATGGCTCACCTGCTGAAGACATTGCCCACACGTATTGAATTTAGCTAGGCCTCAGAAACCATTTTGCCTAATAAAGATGGTGTGAGCTCAGCGCACTGTAGCGCGGCCCCCACCCTCGGAGAGTTTGTTATCCCTGTTACCGCAGCACCCTGGCAGATCCGCTGTGAGCCCGTTCCCACCAACAAGACGGACATGAGCTAGCATAAGATACTAACATTGTAACATTTCACCTTCCGCAGTGTATCATTGCCCCTAGCATGACCCGGTCAGCAAGGCCTGGGTGATGAAGAGAACTGTAAAATGGTCATCGGATGACAGCAGAAAATTCCCGAATATTAATGCCAGGACTACTTGCAAAGTGTGTATTTCTCCACAAAGCTTCTTCTATTTAGGAAACCTGTAAAATATATAAACATGGTAGAATGCATGCTCACACGATAATAGCAATAAAGAACCCCCACCACTGCAGGTGGGTGCTAACAATTAAGAAGCCTTCCAGGGGACTGTTCATTATGTGCATTCATGAGAAGCTTACACCCCGTGGACCCGCAAAATAACCGAACTAATGCTGCTAGAGTACAAGGGAAGGCGAATGTACTCATACAGAGGGCCCATGTGAAGGACACGCGCGAATGCACGTGTCATGCGTTTGTGTCTAAGCCCCTCATGTGCTACTACCGCCACGTACGGTGGCGAGCCATTTTCTATGTGCTCCACCAACCTCGCTACTACCTCACTCACTGCAAAATGTATATGCATATAACTAAATGCTGTAATTGGTAAAACATAGTGTACGAATAAGGTGCTCAGACTGGCTATATTTGAGACACATTTAGTAAAATTGAAATGTACGTTTCCGAGTGATTCAAATAAGTATTATAGAGTGTTCAAATGTTTGTGATATTTTTACCTAAAGTCGGCAACACGCGAGGAAGATACCTTTTGTGAATATGTGCAAGGCCATTCCCCCTCCCACCCTGCAAAGACTGCCAAACAAGAGAACAGAGGCCCGCGCCGCGCTGCTCCACCTCCCCCAACAAGACTGGAGCCGCTTCAAAGATTTGTAGTCCCCTCTGCAGCACCCAAGGCCACGGCCCGCCACCTGCATTATTTACAGCACAGCAGTAAACCTCTGCCTGAATACACAAATCCAAAGGCGCCCCCTCGTAAACCCTACAACCCACCGGATCATCTTAGACTTATGGCCCTGTGCAATCAGGACACCCAATACTGTAGCAACACACAGCGGCACATTCATAACAACATCTAACAAGACAGGAAGGCATGTACCGCCCGTCCCATGCCCTGAAGCTTAGCCCCTCAACCTATGGCACCGGTCAACAGGACACTGGTAACCATGCCCTGACGAATGACCATCAGACCCCTCACTAGGTGCATTCCTCCTGTGTTGCATTAACCTGTAGAATAACCTTTGGAAGATTTACTAAAGAAGATAATATTGCAATGACTGAATGACTGCGGTGTGCATGGCATAGGGCAAATAAGTCAGGAAAAGGCATTCATCTCTGACACTGGCCACAATGGCACAACAACACCGCCCGGATGAACTCAGCTGACCTGCCAGGCCCAGCCCAACCCACGAGGCTGACCAGTGACGTCCTCCAGCCAAGGCCAACCACATCGCAGCAGCACCTATAGCTAGTCATCGCCACCCAATCCCATTGAACTTGTGCCCCCTATAGTATGTAGGTCCTTATGACGTTTTTTGTAAATATATACGCCTGTCTTTGCTATTGTCAGACAGAGCGCTCTCCGAGTTTGCAGAGTTCTTTGCATGCCCTATTCTGATTGATAAACTCCCATTTAAGCTCACCCGCACTCTGTCTTGGATTTATTCCCGACTTGGGAGAGTCCGTCATTGTCTCTCATTGCGGGGAGGATCGTGCTGGTTGGGGACGCTTGCCTTCACCTACTTCCGGAGTAAGTTTGAGTAGTATCCCTGACTGTGTTTGTACTTCTCCCCTTAACAGCTCAAGAACATTCAGCAAGGAATTTAGCAAAAAGATAAGTGCCAAAAGAGTAGCTTCATTAGTCCTTTTATATGAATCTTCCTCAGGTGACCCCTTCCCCCAGGGGACTTCCCATTGCTATACTCTTTACCTATAGTTTTCATCGGCGAGCCTCCAGGCATCTGTATAGGGCTAAAAGCCAAGCCAGGGGCTATGGGAATGGATGTAGTAGCTGTGTGGTCCCGCTTGTTATGACCCTCTTTCAGTGAACAACTTCTTTTGTCCCCATCATGTTTTGTATGCTCACAATCATCCTTTTCATAGTCACTGGTCACACTGGTCAATCTCCCCTGCACTACGACATTTCTGACTAAGGAAAACGTTTTTTATTGTTTTTATCATAGTGCTTGCTGTCAGAGTGATTTCCAGAATAGTGGTTTCAGTAACAGAGTATTTAGAGGGGAGTTCTGCTTCCATCTCGCAGGTATTATCTAGCACCCCTATTACGGGGTCTGGTCCAGTTTGCTTCCTTTGCTGGACCCTCTGAGAAGATTGAGCCAACCGCCCTTTAGATTAAATTCTTTGGTCTTTCAGGTTGCTTAGTATCACTGAATAGTCCAATTCCGGAGCTCTTAAATCATCCTCCAAGAGCCTGCTTCTTAAATAATAGATTCTGGACATAACTTACTGTCTCCAGACAAACTAAATTTGCACAATAAGATGCTCTAACCACAACAGACTTTCCTCCTAATTGGCGAGCACCTTATATGCCTGCAGGACATATGAGGTGTTCAGTTAGTTCCAATGAAAAATCGATCCGCTCTTAGTCCACTAATTGGAATAAGAGAGAAAAAAGAATGATTACTTCCAACTGCCTCAAAGGCTCTCACCCCGCAGTCACCCAGTTAGGGTGATCTACCAACAGGATCAAAGGCCTCTGGCCCGCAGTCACCTAGTTAGCTATAATTTGATTTCCAAACTGGTTTAAAGGCACCAGGCCCACAGTCACCAGGATGGCTTATGAGATGAATTTTCCCCCGGCTCAAAGGTTCTTAGTCCACAGTCACCAGTATGGGAATGATTTAAAGGTTTCTATTAGGTTCACCGGCCCTTGGCCCCCAGAGGCCCAATTTATTGAGAGACAGAACGTGAAGAAAGACAAAACTCCTTGCTGACTTGTTAGAGTAATCCTCCCACTCTGTCTCCCAGGAGGGACTAGTGAACGTGTAGATCCCAAAAATACTTTGCACAGTCAATTTTGCATCCTACATATTTACCAACCCAGGCGCTCAGGTTTGCACCAAGTAAGAATTCTTCGCCGGTGAACACAGCGACTAATGGAAATGCAAGGCGCGCGAGAGGAGAAATGGAGCTCACGATTGACAAATGTACCTGGAGGGAATTCCCCGATAGTGCTAAACCTTCACAATGACACAAAGCAGACGAGGCCGCCCCCTTGCTGCCAGCAGACTCCGGACTGCAGACTGCCACTTGGAGGACCACTTCCCGGCCCGTCTGCAGGAGCTGTATGAAAAGTTGTGGGAGGAGCCAGGTAGCACCAAACAGCACAGCAGGCCAAACAGGAAGGCAGCAAGAAGAAAGATCGGCAAATATTGCAGACTGCCACTTGGATTACTACTTCTGGAGCCCACTTTACATTTACATTTTTAAAGCATGTTTGTGAAATCTATTCAATATTTTGTTGAGCGGCTCATTAGCAGGAAGGAATATCCACACTGATATGGTTTACCATCTTTTCTTTCTCCTCTTCTTTTTCAATGTCCTCTTCATTTTCAGCCTCATCCTGCAGCACCACGGAGGAGGGCGCCACCCATTTTTCTTTAGGCAGAAGCTCCACTGCTACAATGTCTTCATGTACTGCTCGGTTTAGATTTCGAAGCCCTTGTATGAGTATCTGCAAAAAAGAATTTGCAACTGTGAATTGGGTTCCGGTTATGGCTACATAACTAGTTGTGCAGGGGACCATATATACTGGTTTTGTTCTTTATTAATTAACCATTTGCATACAAATATTCCACTCTCACAGTATTGATACTGCAGTCAAATATGTGTTAAAAACCGGGACAATCAAATATAGATGTTAAGTGACAGAAACTGCCGAAAAGCTAAAAATAGAAATGATACGGATTACTTACTCAGAGCAAAACTAATGGAAAAAGACGAAATTCATTTCTGTAATCTGAAGAGCTGGTTGCCAAGACACCTAGTAACACCCCCATTTGTGAGTTGTATAAAAGAAGTCAAGGGTAGAGGGGGAAAAGGCACATTCTCATAACTACGCAGTTGGGAATTAGTGCCCAGTTTAAAAAAAAATACCTTTTTGTACATAACATTCTGGCGATGTTCCACAGAGTGACAAGACCCGTTGACAAGTAAAAGAGTGAAACGGTGATACTACATTTGGTGCCAACACTGACCTTTCTGAACACTACAAGACTCTTCCAAACTTGATAAGCGAGTGTCCGGTTACCAGAACCCTGCATTAAATAGTGCATGTAAAGTGAGAATAAGTGCAGCCTAGTGTTACTTACAAATCATTTAGGGCAATTATGGCCTTCTATAATTTTATTAGAAAACTGTACAGCACATTGCAGGAGGAAAGAATGCTGCTAAACTCAATGGACTGGTTGACATGAAATTTGGATGTAAATTTAGGTAGTCTTCTTTGATGTGTTCTTATGAGTTGTAACAAACAGTCCAGAAAACAATAAAGCCTGCAGTTTACTTATTATTCCAATTGATGTGACAGCAATAAGGAAAGCCACATTATATGAAAGCTCTTAACTATATTGTATGCATAGATTCAAAGGGGGCGAGGGAGGGAATTCGTTTTTGTAGAACAGTATTTAGATCTCAACCTGCAGGTGGGTGCCACCAGAGGGTAGATCAGTTTCACTCCTTCCATAATTGCTTTAACTACAGGAGCCTTCCACCAACATAACTTGTGTTGAGATTTGGTGTAGGCTGCCAATGTAGCCAAATGCACTTTGAGTGAATTGTAAACAAAGCCTGGATCAAGAAGGCTGATTTTAATTTTTAGTGCTCTCCCTCCATAAGACTAAAGTTCATATGTTTTAATAGCACTGATCAGTCCCTAAGATTGTCACTGTAAGAGAATTATGTTCCTGTTGTAAAGTTCTTTGTTTATTTTTCCTGCACACACCCCCTTCTGTGACTTGTGGTAGGTACACTGTGTCCCTGTAACTTTACTTCTAGCAACTTTCTGGTTACCTGTACGATGTGCTCAGGATGGGCCGGTGGCAGCGGATACTTCACAGTATTTTCATTCTTTATAGCCGATGCACTTTTGAATTGTACCACTTAATGCCAATTAGAGTACCATATACTCTAAAATGGCCATGCTACCAGATTTTATCCCATCCTTTCACCATATTGTCTTCTGGGTTTTTTCCTCCCCTTGCATAGCCATATTTTCCATATATTGCAAGCAATATCACGGGGAAATGCAATTCTTGTGGGCAAAGTGGTGGTCTGTGTACATTGCCGGATGAGTTGAGCCGGGTCTGTCTGGACCCAGTCCGCATCCTGGCTCGGTGTGTCCGTTGCTGGGAAGATGCAGTGGCCAGAGGCTTATATCCAGCCGGGATCCTGGATAAAAGAAAAACTCCTGCAATCATTCTTCATATCATCGTTGGAGCGAAGACGCTCTTACCAAGGAGGGCAGCCAGTTGAAGACCCGGAACTCATGAAGTTGGAAGATAGCTAGCAGCCTTTTCTTCACTTGCCCCATGAAGACCTACCTCTCTGCCGATCACAAGAAGACTCATCTGTGCTTCAACTCCTGGACCAGTGGGAACAACCGGTCCCATACTCTGCTCAATGATCCGGACACTGGAAGTGCTCGGAACAGTCCCAGAACCATCCTGTGGGCTAGCCAGATATACTCCTGGGCTCCTTCGCTGCCAGTCGCCATTTCGAGTTGAGCCATAGGGCTCTGCAGATCATCAGCTTATAGAACTGGAAGCATTTCTCTGAAGTTCCAACTCTCCACCACAAAGAGAGGCCTTACAGGACCAGTGTCTTTGTTCGTGCTGCAAGGGTAGTCAACCGCCATTCTGTTCTAGTGGCCATAGCTGCACACCACTTGCATCACATCCTGAGAATCCCCCTACCCAGAGGTTGACGCCAGAGTGGTGGTCCCAAAGTCCATTTGTCCTGAACGTCCACCTGTCTAGAATCCAGTCCGACAAAGCATGGAACTTTAAACTAGCCAGACATCTGAAGAGACCTCTATACCACCCGCAACCTCTGGGCTTCCTACAACAGAACCAAGACAAGATTCCAGAAGGCACAACTATTTCAAAACTCCTACAGTGCCCCTCCCCACCCCCCGATTGAACAAACATACCTCTTTTGGCACTCGCCAATCCCATGTCTCCATAAGGCTCTATGGGCGTTCTAGCCCTATATCTCTCCCTTGCCTAGACCTGAACGGTGGTGTTCAAACCTATATCCTCCCTATGGTCTCCTCCAAGTGGTTGGTTTGCGAGAAGGTATTGTAAAATCTTTCCTCTTGTTTTTACTGAACTTTTAAAACACAACTATTTGTTGGCTCAGCCAGCCGGCATGCAGTGAGGCAGCAACTCCGTGCAGCTCCCGCTAGATCCTAAAGAAATGATAGTAACTACCGCTCGATTCTGTGTGGCATTGCGGGGAAGGAGAGCCGAGGCATCACAAACTAACACTGGAGAAGCCAGAGTGTTACCGTTGAGAAGCTGGTGCGAACAAAGCAACCAAAAATCCCAAATGCAGCGACCGAAATGGCAGACGGGGAACCCGATCGCAGCGGCTGAGAGCTGGGCCACCCAGGACTGGAAGCGGAGGAGGAGCCCAGGGGCAAGGTGTAGGCACGGTACCAGCTTGCATGGGAAACTAGCTGGATTTGAGAATGGGAGAAGAGCGGTGGTGCAGCGATAGAAGAAACAGTGACTGGAGGAGCCCATGGGCATCGGGCATTGAAGAACGGCGGTCCGATGGCCTGTGGCGAGAGCACCACCTTGGTCGTGACGTGCTGGGGGGCCGCCAGGCATAAGGGGAACAACGGCCGACAGAGGGCCAAGTGGCGCGGCCCCAGCAGTGAGGGGAAAGACCCCATGCTGCGCAGGCCACGGAACCCACGAAGCAGCATTGTTACATTTGCCCATGAGAAACGGTACACAGTGCCTGGACGCTGAAACCAGGCACACACAGGGAGCCCTAATGCCCCTGGAGTCATAACCATGTCTGCACTGTGAAAAACCAGAGGGTGTTCTCCCAAGTTGATCCCGGGAACGCCTTATTCAGGTGGCCACAAAATAACTGGCCCTGTTTTATCCCAACCCTGAAGGCAAACAAGCACGGAAAGGCCACCTGGGTAGGAGGACCTGGGGCTATGCTCAGGAGAATGCCCAAAGGGAGACGCAGTATGTTACAGAGGAAGGAGAAGGGGAGGGTGAAATCTAGGAGACCTTTATGGGCTGTGCCACATCTGCCGCCCTTCCTCCCATTAAATCTCTCACACGCACAAACCCAATGATTCTTCTTCCTGTCCCTCTGATTATTATCTGCACTCAAAACCTACTCAGGTAAAATACTACAGCTCCCACAATCCCTCTAGTTTATTTCACGGTCCCAGCTATTCCCATTTGCCTCACAAATCCTACAAATCCCCGTCCCTCCGATTATCATTTTCTGAACATCCAATCCACTATGACCAAACACTAACGTTCCCATAATCCCCTCGGTTCTGTTCACCATCCAAGTCATTCTCGACAATTTAACAAACCCTCTAAAACCTACTCTTCCGAGATCACCCCAAACCCGAATACAAAGGATATGACTCAATATATAACCTCTTCTCCTTCCGACTCTCAAACCTTCCCCATTTCCAACACAAACACTTGCGCATATCACAAACAATTGTCGAATTAAGATTTATACCCGACATGTCCCAACCGAAGGGGCCCTTCCTTTTCCCCACAGGGATAAAAGGTGGAGCAAAAGAGCACAAGAGGAGCAAGGCGAGCACGGCAGACAGCACGACGAGACGGCTAACCAAGCGCAGCAGTTCAAGAGAATGAACAAGGCGGCAGGAATCAAGAGGGTGGCGAAGAGAGAAGTGACTTTGCCCTTTTCATCCCAGACCCGCGGAACCTTTGTGGAAGAGACGCTAAGACCGCAAACAATAGAACAAGTGGCTTGCAGCAGATGTCAATGGCACACAGGGCAAGCCTACACCGATAAACAAGAGTGAGGGAAGCTCCCGCGCCCGTGAAACCAGCCTCGACTCCAGACGAGAGAGAAGCCAAGCGGTTCATCACAGCCGGTGAGACGAGAACCGATAAGAACCAAGCTGTTTTAAATTCAGAATTGCAAAGTGTCAAGTTTGAACCATGTTCAAAGAACTGTGAAAGAACTGTAAAAGTGCAAAGGGGAGACCATCTGCAGAAGGAGCCAGCACCACGTGGGTGCTAACTCGAGAGACTCTGGTTGATCACCGATTGAAAAACTACAGATACCAGAAGGTCGTAGGAGAGTCGGCAGAATGGCTCAAAGTGGTCATACTGAGGCTCAAGCAAAATCCCCATACAATCGAAAGACTGATCTACAAACTGTGTGAAAGAAAGGGAGGTTAATCCCGCAAACATTGAACTGTGTAAAAAGAGAACATTGAAAGTAAAGAGGGATCAGCGCCCAGAAGAGAGCCACTATCACCCTAATCGAAAGTCACAGTAAACCTGGTGAAGGGAGTGTTAGGAAAAGTTTGAATGCAGTACCCTTCGGTATCACTACACACAACTAGGACTACAGGTGTAAGCAAAATCAAACTTTGGTATAAATCTGTACTACACAGTTTTGGTAGCGTTGCTGAGCAGCCGGGCTCATCTCAAGAGGGGAATGCGAGCTAGAATAATGTTACACAGAGGTCTACAATCACAAGTATTTAAACAGACTCTTACACTCAAGGTTTCTTGGTAAAACACTTATTAATTTATTTCACAGTCAGTTATAAAACATTTACTAGAAGGAGGCAATCTATATCACACAAAAATATACTTCAGTACTTTACAAGGTACGGGTCTGAGGCATTTAAACTACTTTGAAGGAGGAGCAAAATGGCATTCAGGATACTTTGAAGTAGGAGCAAAAAGGCATAGGTTAATAAAAAATTGTTGAGTTTGCCAGAGGAGCCAATTCAATGCAATAGGTTAGGCCAAAGTCAATGGGCTAAAGTCTTGTATAGGATAAAGCAGTTCTGGTAGTTAAACGGAAAAGCCTTTGCCAAAGTTCTCAGAAGTAGTTTGTTAAAGAAAGATTCATGTGTTGGGTCACAAGCTGACTAGGCCTGCAAGTTGCAAAAGTTCCAAGCACTTTCGCAGTGAGAGGTAAGTTCTCTCGGTCGGATTTTCACAGTACCTTACAATGAAGAAAAAGATGCAGCTGAAGACTTCTGTTCCTGGCAGTTCCTGCAGATCTCGCTATTCCTGAGTCTCAGTCGTGGGGACAAGAGGGAGTAAGTCGGGGGACTCTTGCACTGGGACTGGTTGCAAAGCTGGGAACTGGCAAATCTTCAATTCCGGTAGCTGTAGTCAAGCACACAAACTGGTGTCCCTCTCCCTGGTTATTCGGTTTCCTGCAGCACCCTGAGGAAAATACAACCAGCTCCGAGAATGGTATCCAGGTGGCTTACGGTTCGAGCGGATTGGTCCAACCAACTCAAAGAGAGAAGTCATCCTTGCAGGAATTTCTCTGTCGAGATGAACTTGGTGATTTGGATCTGCAGCAGGACTTCACCGGACAAACCAACTGTCCAGGAGTTGCAGCAGCCGTCCTCTTCATGCTAGTCTTCAGTTCTTTCATTCCAGTGGTGGACTCTGCCTTCCAAGCCAAGAGACTCGTCTTTTATACGGTTTCCTCCCATTCATTCCAGCCTAGCTGCCACTCACCCAGCAGGGTGGCTGTCCTTGCCGGACAGTCAGCCAGCCAATCACGCCAGAGTGCATTTGGGTCTCCTAGGAGACTAAGCATAAGGAGTTTCGGGCACCTCCCTCACTTCCTGGCCACCCCAGACACTTGGGCGCCAGAGGCGGTCTTCACTCCTGAAGCCCGCCAAAGGCGAAGGAACAAAGGGACCAAACCTGGTTTGGCGCACAGAGACAAACACTTTAAGGACCTTTCCAAAAAGAAATGGTGAAAAAAGAAGACCGGGACCTGTTTAAACAAAGGGGGCTCAGACGCCATCTTGAAAAACATGGCTCCCGCGAAGTAACGCTACCGGTGTTCGCGGTTGGGAAAGATCATGGTAGTTTGTTGTAAAACCACTGCCACCAGCCATTTCGAAAGGAAGGGGTAGTATTTGACTGCTACATGAGTTTCTAGACACAGGGGCTACTAGGTAACCCCTCCAGCACTCTATAGTAAGATAGGGTGTGCTGGGTCTAGGAATTTTAAAAGACTAGTAAAGTCAATTTCACTTTACTTTCTCTGGAAAACAGTAGTTTATCCCAGAGAAGGTATTTAAACCTTGGGAAAGCCTGGAAAGGTTTCCCTGTGTCACTGCACTAAGGGTGCAGTGTGACACACATGAAAAGATGATTCCTATGGAGTTGTCTAAATCTCCATAACCAAAGGAACACAAGAGTAGAACACATTCAAAATACAGGAGAGAGTGGGAAAAAAGGCTCACACTCTCTCGAGGTAAAAAAAAATCAAGTCCTCAAAATCCAGCAAAGTTGCTGGGGGTCTCTAAGGTGAAGGGAATTAGCACATTTATGAGAATTCTTCCTAACAGGGAGGCAAAGAATTGAGCGAGGTCGGGGTCCGGCAGAGGGGGATCCAAAGGTGAAAAGTTGTCTCCCCAACAATTGCTGAAAGTGAAAGCAAAAGTAAAGAGATGGGAAGAGTGAACCTGAAGGAGGGATGCCAGAGAAGAACAAGTTACTTACCAACAGGTAACTTTCTTTCGACCGGATGTTGCTCCAACGTATTCCACATCTTTGATATGTAATGTCCACAGCTGTGTAGTTCAGAAACTTTTTTGGCAGAGGGCGTCCTGCGTCGTTGCCGTCAGGACGTTGTCCTTCGAAGGTCTCCGTCGAGGGCGACGTCACCAGATGTTATAAATAGGACGCACGGTGCCCGTTTATGTTTTTTCCACCATAACGTGTGACATGCACATATCCAATGTCTGCTTGACTGCACATAGCCTTGCGGAAACGTAAGCTGCAATCGAATAGGACATTTTCCAGAAGGGCAGGCTGGGAGGGCGATGTGGAATACGTTGGAGGAACATCCAGTTGAAAGAACGTTACCAGTTGGTTAGTAACTTGTTCTTCAAATGGATTGTGTCCTCCAACGTATTCCACATCTTTGACAGACTCCCAAAGCAGTACCAGAAAATGGAAGAGGGACAGAATTTAGAGTACCCAATCAGATGGCAGAATAAAGTACCGCCTTACCAAAGGCCATATCTTGACAATTAATAGTATTAAGGGAGTAACGTTTAACAAAGGTATGGATAGAAGCCCATGTGGCTGCATTACAAATATTCCGAATAGGAACTCCACTCGGCAGTTGTCTGTTTTGTAACAACCTGGCCTAATCAGTGGCCCAATCAGTGACCAGCATACCCCACAAAGAGTTGATTGTCCACTCTGACCCTGTACATCCTAGAAATATAAAAGCTCAGAGCTCTTCTAGGGTCCAACCTATGGAGTCGCTCCTCGTCCTTACCACGATGAAGAGGAGGATAGAAAGAACCACTTTCTGGTTCAAATGAAATTCGGACACTACCTTAGATGGAAAGGATGGACGTACCCTCAGTGCAACCCTATCCTTGTGGAACATTAAAGGACGGCTTAGACTGCAATTCACTCACTCTGCAAGAGGACGTAATCGCAACCAAGAACACTGTCTTGAAAGACAATAACCTCAAAGGACAAGAGTGCAAAGGTTCAAACTGAGCAGCCATAAGGAATTTCAAAACCAAATTCAGATCCCAAACCAGCACCTGGAAAGGGGATGGCGGGAACACATTAGTGAGGCCTTTAAGAAAATGGGAAATCAAAGGAATCTTAAAGTAAGAACATTGTTCAGACGAGCACTTGAAGATCGACAGCGCCACCAGGTAACCTTTAATGGTACCCACTTGAAGGACCCTGTGGGCTAAAGAAAGCAAGAAAGACAAAACCATGGGAATGGAACACTGAAAAGAATCAACATTTTGCCCTCTGCACCAGTCGCAGAACTTACGGCAACGGTACAGGGATTTTGTTGCTGGCTGCCTGGCGGAACGCAACACCTCCATCACGTCATCCGGGAGGTCCCAATCGTTATGCCTCAGCCTTTCAGATACCAAGCGTGATGGTTGAGAGTCCTGACCTCTGGATGGAGAACCTGAACCCCTTCACGCAAGAGCAGATCCTCTCTGTAGGGAAGGCGGCGTGGAGGGCAGATGGACATTTCTAGAAGGTCCGGGTACCGCGCTCTCCTGCCCCAATCCGGAGCAATGAGGATTATGTGGGATCCAAACTTCTGTAACCTCAGTAACACTTGAGGAATGACGGGGATTGGAGGAAACGCATACAGTAGTGGGAATGACCAATCCACCACAAACGCTTCTCCTAAGGCTCCTCTCGGAGGAAATTCCCTTGAGCAGAATCTCTTGCACTTCCGGTTGGCAGTGGTGGCGAAGAGATCCACTTGTGGGGTTCCCCAAAGGGCGAATATCTCCAGAAGGACTTCCTGAGCCAACTTCCACTCATGAGATCGTGCTCTGCCTGCTCAGAGCGTCCACCGCCACATTGTCCTCTCTGGCCAGATGAACTGCCGAGAGCGAAATTCCCTGCTGGATTGCCCAGAACCAGAGCTGTATTGCGCCTCTGCACAACGGGCGTGACCCTACCCCCCTTTTTTGTTGAGGTAATGCATGGCCACTGTGTTGTCCGTCATGATCAGGACCTTCTTCCACGCACAGATGGCAGAAAAGTCTTCAGGGTCAGCCTGATGGCCCTCAGCTCTAACAGGTTGATGTGGAGTTTGGACTCCGACAGAGACCAACGACTGCTGGAGGTCAAGTCTTCAGCATGAGCTCCCCATCCTGTGAGGGAATTGTCGGTCACAACAGTCAACTATGGCCAAGGTTGCCAAAACGGCTCCCCCTTCATCAGGTTCCCCTCGTTGGCCCACCACAGAAGGTCCTGGGAGACAGAGTGGAATCTGAACAGGATACGACATCTTGCCTGAGAACTGCGACCACTGCATTTTGAGGACCCATTGCAGGGAATCTTATCCTCAGCCTGGCCTCTGGCACAAGAAAAGTGCAGGATGCCGAGCAACCTTAAGAATTCGAAAGCCGGGAGACTCTGGGCATGTTGAAACTTGTCCACCATCTGCACAATGTGATGAGCCCTAACCTCGGGAGGAGAGCACTTCCAAGGACGTGTGCAAAACAGCCCCGATGTACTGGAGCTATTGAAAAGATGTCAGATGCAACTTCTTGAAATTTAGGGAGAAGCCCAGCTTGTGGAGGGAGCGGTAGGTGAGACCGAGGTGAGCCAATGCTTGCTCGGGAGAGCGCGCACCTATCAGCCAGTTGTCCAGGTAGGGGTAGACGTGACCCCCCCCCTCGCCTGAAATACACTGCCACCAACACCATCAGCTTGGTGAAGACCCTCGGCGGAAGTCAATACGAATGGCAGGACCCGGAACTGAAAGTGCCAGTCGCCAGCCACAAGCATTTTTTGTGCTTGGGGTGAATCGGCACATAAAAGTAAGCATCCTGTAGGTCCAGAGACACCAACCAATACTGAAGTTGAAGGGCCTGGAGGACTTGAGAAAGAGTTACCATCTTGAACTTGTCCTGAGTGAGAAGTTCGTTCAACCAACGCACATCCAGGATGGGTCTCACTCCCCCGTCTTTCTTCGGAATCAAAAAATATGTGGAATACTAATCCTTGTTCCTCTCCGC
The DNA here is from genome assembly GCF_040938575.1 of Ambystoma mexicanum. Classification (NCBI taxonomy): domain Eukaryota; kingdom Metazoa; phylum Chordata; class Amphibia; order Caudata; family Ambystomatidae; genus Ambystoma; species Ambystoma mexicanum. The sequence continues at coordinate 328,026,302 of NC_090941.1, read as the reverse complement.
TACAGTCAACAGTTCTATAGCACCTTTCTCTAGCAGGTGCTAGATTTCCTGTACAAGGAGCGGATCCGGAAGCTTCAAAGAGATTCCCCGGTGGATTGTGGATTGTTGTGAGGCTGCTGTAGGAATGTAACGCTCATCTTGTATCCACAGAGACGCCACCCGACTGGTCTGGAATGCTTCTGGGACCGCTGCACCTTCTCCGGGGCTCGCACTGCTGAGGGCCAGTTCTGGAAAACAGGAGTTCGGTTTAGCTACAACCCTCTCTCTCGGAGCCCACCTTCCCCGTGCTCCCCTGGTGATGCCTCCCTGGGAGCCCTTCTCACCTTGGTTTTCGTTAAGGTGTGCTCGCCGTCCAGCCGTGTAGAGCAGGATGTCGTGACTGGGCACCGATCCACTGAGTTACTTCACTGGCGTGGCCCTGGAGTCCAAACTGGCTGTGACTCCACTCTTTAGTTAAGTCTCTAGTATGATGATTAAGAATGAATGTCCGTAATTGTGGTTGCCCTGAATAACCTTCGCCTTCTTCCTTGCAGATGCGGAACGGATGATTGAGACGTCGAGCTGATGTGGAGGGCTAAGCTCGAGGAGGTAAGTAAGCGCAAGGCGCGGCGCTATGAGCGTCCTTTGAACTGGGCTAACCTGTGCCGTTGTTCCTTGCAGGATGCCGAAGACTCCTGGAAGATTGTGGCTAAATGGAACAAGACGCCGGATGGGCAGTATCCGTACTGCAGTAGACTTCCAGGAGAGTTTGATAAGTAAGTGAAGCCTGGCGATGATGGATTGGATGAATAGTCACTAATTGTCTTCTCGTCTCTTTTCCTTAGGATGTTGCTGGATGAAGATAACAAATTCCAGGGAAGACTCTGGATTATTAGAGGAGCTGGATGCTGAGCAGGTAAGGATAAATAATGTGGTTCTTCTTCTTCTTCTCTCACCCATGCAGGCCAAAGATGCTGAGCAGGACCCGGTGAACGTCACGCTGCAAGAGCAGAATAACGCGAAGCGCGTGCCTCCAGTCGGGCGTGGTTTAAATAGCCAGCAGGTATCACAGGTGCCTTCGGGGCAGGCCACGCCCTGGATGCTAGACTGCATGCTGCAGTTCCACGTTGATCCTTGTGGGGGCAGCCATGTTGGTCCGCTGCCCAATGGAAACTACACCTGCCATATGAGCCTGGCGCCAGGACGGGCTCCAGGGCACCTGAGAGGGGCATGATTGGGCCCTTGGGGCTTTGTTGAAATACCGTGGCGAGGGCCAGAGGCCCCGAGTGTCCAGGCCAGGGGTTAAGGTTGTGACAGGAAGGGAAGTCAGTAGCCGTAGGCTATCATATCCAGTACCCACCCATCCGAAGTAATGGCTCACCATTCTTCGAGATGCTGGGACAGTCTGCCCCCAACTGGCGAACCATGGGACATGGTCTCATGACTGTTGAGGAGTGGCTGCGGCAGCGCCTGAAGGCAAAGAGGCAGCTGCCTGAGTAGCTTTGGCACCTCCATTTCCCCGCCCACCACGGATACTTTTACGCGGACCCCTTTGATTGGCGGCTCCTTTCGTTCTAGCAAAGAAGTAGTAGTAACGAAAAGAACCTCCCCTCCACCACTGTCCCCTAGGACAAAAAAGGCAGAGGTTGACGCACAGTTGCGCTCAAAGACTTAGCAGCAACCTTTGAGGTCTACAACCTCTCAAGGCCCTCATCAGCCTTGCTGCCAAACCAATGCGCGCCATCAAAGGGCATGTTCAAAAGACAGGCTTGCACATCCGGAGCAAACCCAACTTCCGCAACCACACAAATCTGCGTATAACGGTGCTAGCAGCCATGGACCGGCTAACACAGTTGGCCGTGTCAAACCCGACTGACGGGATTCACACATTTGTATTTGTTTTATTTGTATAGCGCAGACCAGGCCCAAGGGCAACCGGGCGCATATATTAGAGGAACATTATATTACATGTAGTGGAACATTACATTACAGTAGTATACATAGCAACATAGAAGTCCCTTTACATTACAGGTAGTGGAACATAGTAGACAAATCATCATAGAGGTCCCAGCAGGTTGTACACAGAGTATACAGATGACGTTACAAAATCAGGGCAATAATCAGGGCGGAGTAGAACAGAAGTAGGACCCAGAAGGCCGGTCCAAATAGAAGAGCGGTTGTTAGTGGGATGTTGCTAACCAAAGCTTGGCTTTGTGTTTGAATTGGTTAAAGGAAGGTAGCGCTGGAAGGTATCCTTGCCATCTTGCACGAGAGCAAGGAACCCATCCCTTTCTTCCCCTTTGGTAATATGCTCAGCCGCACGAGCAACACAATTCCACAGAGTGTGTGAAAATCTTGCCAAGGCACAAGAGGAGTTGGCTGATTTCAATGCCATACTCCCCGCAGAAAACACCTTACATGCCCAACCGTCGAAGTGTTTGTCGTCCCTATCAGGAGGGATGGTAGGGTACGCCGCCTGCCTCGATGTGGCCGTAGCCGCCTGAACCACCAAACTCTCAGGAGTGGGGTGAGATGAAAGGTAGCTGGGGTCACTACTGGAAGAGTGATATTTTTTGGTTAACGATTTGTTAACAGCCGGAAGAGATTCCAGCGACTGCCAAGCAGCCGCCACCCTTTTCTGTGATGCAAGATGAAAAGGTAATACCGGGTCCGAGGACGGACCTTGATCTAAAATGTCTGTGAGATCATCCTGTGCAAAAGCTTCAGGAGGACTGGACCAGCCCAGGTACTCCGTTACTCTAGCCATGAGCCTCCTGTAGGACGACTCAACATGAGCCCCAGGCTCAGGCCTGCCAAATTCCACTTCCGGAGAAGTGTCCAAACCGATGGCATCATGAAGAGATTGACTCAACTCCTCCAACTGACTGTCTGCAGGGAAGACAGGAGCCACCTCAGGCTCAATAGGGTCAAATTCTAAATCTGACCGCTCCTCCTCCTCATAGATGTCATCCAGGGGGAGGTAGAAAACTTGTCTGGGAGCAGCCGAGGGTCTGGAGTCCATAACAGGCCTCACAGACTTGGAAGTAGCCTTCGTGGGAGGATCCACAGTACCAGGGATCTCCGATGGCAGATTCCGGCCAAAAGGCCCCGACAGCGTCGAGTGTGCCGATGGCTTCAGCGCAGAGGGCGTCGACAGCTTTGGTGCCGAGGGCTGATATGAAGGTACAGCTTCGACGTCTGTATCCGACGGACATGGGGCCGAGGTAGTCAACGCGCACCTCGAGCCCTTAACAGGTTTTTGCGGTCTCGCTGGGGACGAGGACTGAGACCTGGAAGCACGTCTCTTGTGACCATCCTGAGCCTTGTCCGAACGGGACCTCAAAGTTTCCTGATGAGGATCGCGCCGAGGACCATTCGCCATTTCTTTGTGGAAAGGTCCTTCTTGAGATTTACTCTGCGCACCAAACCAGGTTTGGTCCCATTGTTCGCTTTGCCTTTGGCAGGATTCAAGAGTGAAGCCCGCCTCTGGCTCCAGGGTGTCTGGGGTAAGCCGAAAGGGAGGGAAGTGCCCGAAACTCCCTGTGCTTTATCTCCTAGGAGACCCAAATGCACTCTGTGGTGATTGGCCAGCAGACTGTCCGGCAAGGACAGCCACCCTGATGGGTGACTGACAGCTAGGCTAGAATGAATGTGAGAGAACTGATTAAAAGGCAAGGCTTTTGGCTTGGAAGGCAGAGTCGATCACTGGATAAAGGAACCGAATAAGAACTTGAAGAGGACGCCACCTGCAATTCCTGGACTGTTGGTTTGCCCGGTGAAGCCCTGCTGCTGTGCTGTAGCTCCAAATTCCCCTCATCTAGAGATGCCCTGCAAGGATGACTTCACCCCTTCAGTTGGTGGGACCAAGCAAATCCAAAGTAAGCCCATCTGGACATCCTCTCGAAGCTGGTTGTATTTCCACTGCAGCTGCTGGAACGGAAGAGCCAGGGAGAGGAACGCCAGATTGTGTGTGTTGTTTTTAAGTTGGCCAAGAGCTCCAGGAAGATCCTCCGGACTCCCAGGAAGCAGGACTGACCGAGCCTGAGCCACCTCAACAGAGTGCTGGACCCCAGATGCAAGAGAAGCCCAACTCGACAGCCAAGAGACGCGAGGAGCTGAAACCACGAAGTGCCACTGAATAGAAGTTGGTCCTTTTCTGTCGCCGATCGTCCCATTGCAGTGCAGGATTCCTCCAGACATCCTCCCTCTTGTCCCCATGACTGAGGCCCAGGAACACAGGATCTGCAGAGCTGGACAGGAACAGAAGCCAGCTGGAACAGTTTTCTTCTAACCAAAGGTACTGTACACTCTAAGAGAACTTGCCTCTTGTTATGTAGCCGCATTTGTTCCCAGTGGAGACTTGTCGTGATTGCTTCTGTAGAGTTGCTAACAGCTTCTTTACCTCAGAAGCCTAATCAGCTTGTGGCCCTTCTTTGATTTCTTCTTTTCAACAAAGACTTCTAAAACATTGTGTAAGACTTTTACCAACCTTTAAGAATTGCTTCAGCTCACCTAGACTTTTGCCCAATTGACTTTGGCCTGGCCTGGCTCCCTAAATGACTAGTCTTCCCTCTGTGTGTTTGGTCTTCCTTCCAGGAAGGGTTTAACTTGCTTTGCTTTGGGGGTTTCCAAAAGTACTTACCTGCTTCAGAATATTTGTGAGATCTCTTGTTTTGTTCTAATAATCTTTATTTTTAACATGCTACTAAGTATGGTTCTAAATGCAACAGTGATATATTAATGTCCACAGTGTCCTAGCTATTTAAGTCACCTAAGGGTGTAGGAAGTGTGTGTGCCCTCCCAAAAGGGTACTTACTGATGTAGAAACTAAGAGTGTGTATTTGGAATGTATTTGTGTGTTACTATTATACTGCCCCTTCTGAAGAAGGCTTGCTCAAACTGACTGTTAAATAAATTAATAATTGTTTAATCAAGAAATCTTGTGTGTAATCCTGCTTAACAAATGCATTTGAAGAACCCTAATACTTCTATAGATTTGGCGAGTGAGAGTGCATGGACATCTGTAGGGTTGTTAAAGCCTAGGTTAAAGTCTCCTAGCAGAGCAATTCTGGAGGAGGGCTTGGCCTCTAGGGAGAGGAGTAGTGAGAGGTCTTCCTCAAATGACAAAATTGGCCCAGGGGGCCTTTACATGAGGTGAAGGGTAAGTGTAGTTGTGTGGGAGAGGGTATGTTTGATCGACAGGATTTTGCCAGATTGGAATACCGGTTCACTTATTTCTCTAATAGCAAGCACTTTTTTTAGCGATGAAGGCTATTCCCACCCCCATTTTGCTATTGGTCAGTCTTTCATGTAGGTAGTGTAGTTGTCTGGGATAGCCAAGGAAAGTGAAGGACCAGCGGCGGGGTGTAGCCAGGTTTCTGCAATGGCCAGGACGTCAACGTGGTTGCAGGCGATGAGGTCAGAAATGTCTAGTGCATGTGCCAGTAATGACCTGGCATGAATTAGTGCTCCTTTGAAAGGTGCCGACGTGATTGAATC